>NC_086079.1:0-2763155 GCF_948474715.1 Cydia amplana | reverse complement strand
TTATTTTATAAGGTGTATAGTTATTATAAGACGCCGAAAATCGAGTTCTAAGGACAACATTTCCGCTACAGTATGAACTGCTTAACCGTGTCTTATTATTATTTTGTGGTATGTTTAAAAAAACATATTTGTAGTTGAAAATGCCCTCTGCGGAGCCGGTAGTACAACCGCCAGTTAACCGCTTCCTAATTAACGCTTAACTAACCGGTCGCTACAGGAAAAAGCGTAACCGAGATATGTTAACTACAACTATTTCCAAGTTCTGCATAACACGCAGAGTGGGCTATTTGTGTACAATTGCGTTAGTTTCGCATACCGTTAAACCACTCAGCTATATTAAAAACGTATTTATACCCGGTTTTATAGCAAATTTATTTTGTTAGGTACCTTTATTTCCGACGTTTCGACATAGTGGTCATGGTCACGGCTAACTGATGTCCCAGCAAAATGACAAAACGGAGATTTATGTAGGTACTTAACTACCCGATTTTACCGAGAGATTTGTGTCGACCCGGTTATAAGTATGTTTTATTATGTGTTCACTCAACTATAGTCCATTACTATTTAATATTTCTTACATATATCGCGTTTAATTCGATTAATAAAACGTTATACTTCATGACTATGAAGACATGAGGTTTCATGTGACCCTAATTAACAATAACTTCCAGGATAATAATTATCTTTTATTCTAATCCAGGTAGGTAATAACTATGAAGTCTGTTCTTCGAAATAAAGATATTTTATTTATTTATTTAATAAACTTTCTGTATGATAAATAATCTAACATTCTAACCAAACCGTCTTTCAACGGCATCATAGTTTGTTAAAATTTACTCTTATGTTTATTTTATATGTACCTTTATATGTATTTTACATAGAATCGTTTTACAGTTCACTTGCAGTTTGTTTATTGTCCGTGCAGAAACCCACTAGAACCTTTGATCTCAAATAAAACCACTTCAAACTTGCACCAAATACTTAAACATTCTTAAACTTTAATCACTGCTTGCTCGAAGCCTTTAAATTTCAAGTGACCGGCCAAATTGCACCGCAGTCGGTTAACTGCTGACTAATTGTTTAATCGGCCGGCCGTTAATAGTTTGGCGGTTTCGGTATTGCCTCTTGCATGCCAAAGATGATCAATAGCCGATGTTAGTCTGTTAAAGGTAAGGGAATCTACCGACCTATCTATATGACCGATGTTATCGGAATGTGACACTTATTAAAGCTGTGTAAAAAGTACAATATGTAGATCTGGTAAATCTAGTTATGACGGAAGTTTGTTCAGATGGATGAATTGATTAACAATATAGTTATGATATGATTTTCTTTCAGGGATTGAATTGAAATTAGAACAAATCTAAGTGTAAGGCCTGAGTGGACGCTCGAGTTGGGCGTGCAGCGGGGCGGGGCGTGCGGCGTGCATGTTAAACAAATGCAAGCGTATAGGAGCGACCTTAGTGCACGCTGCTCAAATTACTCCTGACCCCGATGCCACGCTGCACGCCCTGCCGAACGCTCCGCTCCGAGCGTCCACTCAGGCCTTACACTAAAGCAAGCTGGAGCTGAACGGGCTTATTTTTTCATTATGAGCATTAGAAAAATATTTCACATAAACAATCGCCTTTACATATTATCTTGCCACTGCTATACTTACATGGAGTAACTTAATGAATAAGTTTTTTGTTTATTTCTTAACAGTTTTTCAATAAATAGTTTATTAATAACAATAAATATTAATCGACCAGAGTGAATTGGAATAATCCCATTTGTTCTAAATATATACTTATTTCTTTTGATATTTATTCTGACAATAACAGGCCAATTCGAGTTTTAGTTATTCGATCTGTTTCCGATATTATGTTGATCTGTCAGTATCATATCGGTAACAAAAAGCGCTGGTGGCCTAGCGGTAAGAGCGTGCGACTTGCAATCCGGAGGTCGCGGGTTCGAATCCCGGCTCGTACCAATGAGTTTTTCGGAACTTATGTACGAAATATCATTTGATATTTACCAGTCGCTTTTCGGTGAAGGAAAACATCGTGAGGAAACCGGACTAATCTCGATACGGGCCTAGTTTACCCTCTGGGTTGGAAGGTCAGATGGCAGTCGCTTTCGTAAAAACTAGTGCCCACGCCAATTACTGGGATTAGTTGCCAAGCGGACCCCAGGCTCCCATGAGCCGTGGCAAAATGCCGGGACAACGCGAGGAAGATGATGAGTATCATATCGGTAACATTTCTTCAACCAAAAACGTCACTTTTGACACTGACAGATGAGTATCACATCGGAAACAGATAGAATAACTAAAATTCGATTTGGCCTTTAATAGCCTTCTAAATGAAGACAGGATTTAATAAATATGTTTTCTCAAAAATGGACGGCAAAGTCGACGTTGCCGGTTAAAAAATAGGTCGCGAAGTGCGTAGTTTATGGTCATACAAAAAATTAAAAAGTTAAAAACATTGCAGTCTCGATTTTGGGACTGCAATGTCGCATACAAATTCCATTATTTAACGAGTTCCAAACTTTTTAAAACTTCAAATGGCCATATCAAATTAAGGCATAGGTCCCTTAAACAGCCAAACAGATGATCAGCACTTATTATTATAAAGCCTATAACAGACTATCGCACCGCACCGCGACCTTGGAGCGTCGCACCCATAAGTGAGAGCGAGAAACAAATATCTCTTTCTCGCTCTCACTTATGGGTGCGACGCTCCAAGGTCGCGGTGCGGTGCGATAGTCTGTTACAGGCTTAATGTTGGTACCGCGACTATTTAGGTGTCTCAAATAGGTTGGCGTATTTTCAGCAGAATAATACACTTCTTTTTTTTTAAAGGCGGCAAGCTAATTTTTTAATGGTTGTATTTTTTTCTGTGAAAATTAATGGAAAATTAGAACGTTGCTTCTGTAAGTTCTGTAAAATATTTCTATTTCTTGCACCATTTTTGAGAAAAGCACTATATATGACTCGGCTGGAAGGCTACTTGCTGGCTTCGGATTCAATTAAACGGACTCCCAAGGTCGTCCGTTTAAAACGAATCCTCAGCCTGCAAGTAGCTACTTCCGAACCTCGACAATAATGTATTATTTTTTATTACAGGTATGTCATGCATCCGATCCATCAAATACAAACATCAAACATTGTGTGTGAGTGCTATGTTACATGTAAATGTAAGTCTATTTGTGTACTTAAATGGTCATAATTACTATATTATGTTTTGTTGAACATAACGGTCAAGGGTAGAATACTGCAATTTTATATAATAGTATGTATCTAGAGAGGTATAGATAATACAAAAAAAAACACACGTTTTTCATTAAAGTAGGTCTGCACCAAATAAGGCCCATCGTTATTTTTATTTGTTGTTCTTGTGTTTATTATGAAATTGCAGTTTTGTTAACAGTAGTAGCGGATATACTCGTAGGCGCATAATTGGACCCCACCCGTTTGCACTTATAAAAGTATGAAATTTTGGATGTTAGCATCGCTTAAGAACCGGGCCTTATTTGGTCCAGATACTTACCTACAAGTTAATATTTTTTCCCAACTTAAAATTATTTGTAATGTATAAAACTGTATACTCATATCATATACTAACAAAACATTACAAACCTGACAATACCCTACAACAAAACTTAGCGTCAGTAAAAAAGTGATCATGGTCGTTAGGAAAAACGTCAATTAAACAAGCCATTAACTTTTTGCGAACCGTACCTACGGCTTTTTTGCGTTAGTCCGAGTATGCTTGGAATTAGTTGGGATAATGGGGGTTAGTTTTGGTAATTAGAAATACATCAGTGTGGTCTAACCTTTATTAATAAAGGATGGCCCTAGAATACGTTGATAAAGATTTTTTTCTATGCCAATTGTTGTTCATTTTACTAAATGTTTGCGTTTATGTTTGATACGTAGCTAAAGACGAATATTCTGAAGATAGTTACTTAATACGTTTTATTTTAAACAATAACTGTTTTCATTTTTAACGGAATTTTGCAAAAGACGTGTACCTATAGAGAAATATGTATTCCTAAACATATTTTATCAACGTACTTTTGCGCCAACTTGTATACGGGCAAGTGTACAACGGGTTAGGTATAGAAAAATTCAGGTTGAATTAAATAAAATGGTATCAAGTAGAAGAGATTAGTAAAGTACAGTACAGCGATTGTTATATCATAATGTAAAAAAAATTAAGGTAAATTTAAAAAACCTTATTTTGATTGGATAGTGATCTAATATTTTTATCAGTGTATCCCGCTAGCGCTTATATTGGTGCTAGTAATGTGTACTAACAGTTAAATGTCAAATCTAAAAACATATAGGTATTTAAAAGTTCAAATACCGCTCTAGCGTCGTTTCCAGTAACGAGCGATGCACTTTCCAATGGCCCCATAAAAAATAATAATGTGCGACAGAGACGACTATTTACCATTCTATACCAGAGAGAAAGAGACGCCTGCGTGCTAGAATGAAGTGCAAATTGAGGATTTTCAGTGACATTTAAAATGATGTGGTCGTTTTGTGGACAGGGTGCTTGTAAAAGGGCTTGACTTCATGGTTCTGTACCTCTAGTGTAAATTACATTCTATAGCGTATCGTGACATACGTAAGTGTCAAGTATGAGATTTTGAGTTTCCAAAACGTCCCGCTTGGCGCGCTGTTCAAAATATCATACAAAAATAGACAACACGCAAAAGCGAACGCTCGTCGCGCTATCGAATGAAATTTACACTAGGGTTGCTGGTCATTATTAGCGCAGCGGCCCGAAAGTTGACGCTTTCCGGCCGGAAGACAGAAAAAAAATACATTCACGCTTTCAGTTTCACCCTGTAAACGTCATCATCATCATCATCATCATCATCATCATCATCATTGGCATTAGCGTCT
Source organism: Cydia amplana (assembly GCF_948474715.1). Lineage (NCBI taxonomy): Eukaryota > Metazoa > Arthropoda > Insecta > Lepidoptera > Tortricidae > Cydia > Cydia amplana. The sequence goes on along the minus strand of NC_086079.1, from coordinate 2,758,258 downwards.
ATTGCAGACGATTTATGGTGTAAAACCGGAGAGACACCCATTACACCGCTTGGGACGGAATTAAGATAATGCAGGGATGTCCAGCACCTGCATTACCCTCTCGGCTTCACTGTCTTATCCCACAGGAAAGGCGAGCTACAGGTCGGCTGCAGGAATCTGCCGCTTATTTAAGATTGGACTCTCAGGAAACTCCATTCCGGGTTTTATTTTGGAGTATCCTTCTCCTAGATGGATTGCAAACCAATGCTAAGAGGGTCATCTCCCCTGTGACGAAATACCTACCTTCTTGCTTCGTTTGTGGACTTAGTCGCCACTAACAACTACCTAGCTGTAATATATGTAGCAGTGCTTTAAACGTAAACAATTGAAAATAAGGCCCACCTGCTGTGTGCGTACAGGCAAATAATAAATACTGGCAAATACCAAGTAAGCCCATCAGCGACTCCTGTGACATGCCTGAAGGATAAAAAAGGGCTTTGTAAGTTTTGGATTAAGCTTTGCTTTTTTTATATCAAAAGAGACTCAAAATGTCCTATCATGTATTTTTAAATCCTACCCACCTTATAAAACAAAGTCCCCCGCCGCGTCTGTCTGTTTCTGTTTGTTTGTTCGCGATAAACTCAATAACTACTCAACGGATTTTCATGCGGTTTTCACCTATCAATAGAGTGATTCTTGAGGAAGGTTTAAGTGTATAATTTGTTAACCCGTGCGAAGCCGGGGCGGGTCTCTAGTGCTAAGTAATGCGCAGTCAAACAATAATTTATTTATTTATGTGTGTACTAGTTATATCATTTCTGCGTTTCTTTAACAAGTTCATCTCGTATAAGTCTGTCTCGCTCGCACTCACTCACTCACATGATTGAGCTTCAACATCATTAGTGTTACGCGTGTTTCGCAGACTATAAAAAAACAGAGGTTTATTGTACCTAAAGTAAAAGTAGGAAAATTCACAGTCTAGGGTGAGAATCGAACTGTGAATTTATATGCCACTTTTATATCTAAGCAGACGGTATCTATTTATAGTTTGTCAAAGAAGAGGGAGAGAGAATCATTATATCATTGTCTTACACTAGTACTAGCACCCAAAAGAAAAGGATGACTATAGTTTTTTTTGTTCTTATTTACTGACAAATTGGTTTGACCAACTATAATACAAAATTAATTTATAACTTTTGTGTCAACGAAGTTACTTGAAATATATTTATTTAAATTAATATTTGTTAAATGACTACCTATACAATATAAACCATTGGTGCCTATTTAAGATTTTATTTATGAAGTACTACCAAAAAATTACTGTTACATTATTACATCATTATAATGTATTAACTCAAGGTAATCTAAAAGATACGGTTAAAACACTTAAAATTTACTCAAATCGTGGATACGTAGTCTAACCGGTTAGGTACTTCTGCTGCTGATTGTACCCACCGTTCTTGACTGTACCTATGCAATATGTGGCCAGAAAAAACCGGCCAATTGCGAGTCGGACTCGCGCACGGAGGGTTCCGCACCATCAACAAAAAATAGAGCAAAACAAGCAAAAACTACGGAACCCTAAAAACGGTCACCCATCCAAGTACTGACCCCGCCCGACGTTGCTTAACTTCGGTCAAAAATCACGTTTGTTGTATGGGAGCCCCACTTAAATCTTTATTTTATTGTTTTTAGTATTTTTTATTATAGCGGCAACAGAAATACATCATCTGTGAAAATTTCAACTGTCTAGCTATCACGGTTCGTGAGATACAGCCTGGTGACAGACGGACGGACGGACGGACGGACGGACAGCGGAGTCTTAGTAATAGAGTCCCGTTTTTACCCTTTGGGTACGGAACCCTAAAAAGAAGTCCGAGAACAGCGAACATCATTTATTTCATATTATATCTTTTAAGGGCCTCTCGTGATTCCGTAGTGCTTCGCCAACTATAGATTTAACATAACATGAGGAAATGGGGAAATGTTGTCTATTCTTATATACACCCTGTATTGTCTAAATAAACATTGGGGTCATATGGAATACTAGTATCTGCCCGCGACTTCGTTCGCTAAGAATTCGTTAAAAACTTTCAAGCTCATTTTCATCTCTTTTGAGTTGAATTTATAAAAACTTACACAGTCTGTATAAGCTTACCCAATAACAATAACTCATACGAGTAATGATTAGATCAGATAAAGTCGGGTCTTTGAATACATGAATAAGTTCTCGTTATAAGGTATATTATAGGTAACCTTTGAATAAAGATTCACGATTAGCGAGTTTGTTTGAAATATGAGTATTGCAAATACAATCGTTTTAAAGCTATTCTACGCTTTTCTATTCTCCATATAAACGTAGCCCCCAGTTTCATATCATATATTTTTACACGACTTGACATATATTAATCACAGCATAGCTATCACTTTTTTTCTATTTTTTAATTAATTAAAAGTGATATAATTGCGGACTTATTTTCCGAAGTTTCCCTTTCCTTTATAAACTCTAAACTTTAGTGTCACAGTGCCAGCGATATAGGAGATATTTGTACATATAATATAGACTCCGTAGATTAAGCTAGGTTTAGTTTATTTTTAACTAGCGACCCGCCCTGGCTTCGCACAGGTTAACAAATTATACATAAACCTTCCTCTTGAATCAATCTATCAATTAAAAAAAATCGCATCAAACTCCGTTGCGTACCTAGTTTTAAAGATCTAAGCATACATACAGACAGACTATGTAACTACTACTACAACTAAGAACTATGTAGTGATTTGCATAAGTGTGTTTTGTTATTGAGATTCTACATTTTTGATAAACATGTAAAATGTAAAAAAAAAACTTAAATATTACGCATGAAAATAAAAATAACGTACCTCATCTATGATTTCTATTCGATAATATTTTCTACACACATTCGCTATTTGTTCTACGCAAAGATCGTATTCCCACGCGGGGTCGTTCACCCCGCGGCAACGGTACTTGGGCCTTCACCTCTTTGCATGTCAATTACCCGGGGACCCTATTACAATTGCGTAGAATTCAAATTGCTTTGTCTAAAAATGCAGACAATTCGAAAGGCCTACCGCGAACACCAAAGTTCGCAAATTGTGGATTTTTTTCTCTTTTACTCCAATAAACGCGTTATTAGAGTGACAGAGAAAGATGCAAGCAATTTCAGTCTTCGCGGTAGGCCCTGAAGGCTCATAGCTACGCTACTTTATCTGTGCGGTTTAGATGGACTTTATTAAAAAGGGACAAGAATGGTTTTTGATTGTATTTTTATTTACATTTTTTGTTTTTTATTTGCGTTTAAAATGAATTTTATGTTAACTGCATAGAGTTTAATAATGTTACATTGCGATTGTATAAGAGCGTGATTTGCATTTTCTTTATTATGTAAAGATTTTAATTGTTTTAAGTACATCTTAATTTTGTTGGATGTAGACTTTTAATTTGTGTAGGCGTTAGAATGTAAGTAATTTATGTTATTGTACATTTATTGTAAACTACGTGTATGTGAGGTGTGCAATAAAGAGTATTGTATTGTACTTATAAGTAAGTAAACTTTAGACAAACTAAACAACGCTTAATCCCCACTGACTTGGGTAAATACATATGTGACGTTATCTATGAAAAAGGACCTTATTGTCGATGGCGCTTACGCCATTATTAACGATGCTCCGATATAAATACAATGCCGCGCGACGCTGTGCGGCGTAAGCGCCATCGACAATAAGGTCCCTTTTCATAGATAATGCCCCAATTGCCCCATATATTATTTGCCGTGAGCCATCACCATCACTCCAGGCATTAAGACATCTATATGTCTTAATGCCTAGAGGACATGATGGAGGATGCCTTAAGGACTATTCCTTAGAGACCCTAGATAATTGATTAACACCATTAAGCGTACATAACTATTTACTATATATAATATATAATTATAATGTAGGTACAGTTGCCATCAGATATATCGGAGCGGCGAAGGCGCTCACAAATGTCTGGACACGCCTCTATTGCAAGGCGTTAGAGTGCGGGTTACATCTTTTTGAACACCTCGGCCGCTCCGATATATCTGATGGCGACTGTACCAGGAGTTTGAATGCGAATCCTGTATTCCTCACTTAGTGCCATTAATTTGTCAAACGCGTTGACATACGTGGTCACAGTAAATTAATAGCAGTAGGTTACTACGTCCGAAAAGTTTATTAGCGTCTGACTGAAACCTGTTTTTTTTGCCGAAACCGAAGCACCGGTTTTGATTATCGGCTGATAGGGTAAAAGCACCAATAGTCAGCCTTATAACGAAATTTCTATGTTCAAGATCGTATAATTTTGCACACATATGGACCAAACCAATATGTGTTAAGGTCACTTTTTCTGTTCAAGAATTTAATAAAGTTTATTTTTTAAAGAATAAAATTTAATTGAATTTCGCTTTTGGTAATATTTCATTAATTATAATAAAAGGGCCTTTTTGCCAGTAATCAGCCCCCTAGCTGTATACCAATACACAGTCTTTAGGTACCTACCCAGCCATCCCATTCTAATGGCTGATTAGTGGGTTCGAGTAGAGCGAGCTTATTGTCCAGTGGTCAGCCACTGGCTGACTACTGGGTATTTAATGTATTTCAATCAAATAAAGTCATAATGACGCAAATAAAATGCTAACTTGCCTACGTTACTCTGTATTTTGTGCCGCGGCTCCCTAATACGTGTTAATTAGTGTACACAGAGCGACGGCTAATGCTCTAAAAGCATACAAGTGAGTTGTTTGCCTGCTGCGAGTTCTCTGTGGCACGGAAAATTTCGGTGCACAATGATACGGCATGTCAAAGTCGAGGAGATATCATTAGTCATTAGAGCTATTCTTGACTTTGAAAACGAGATACGGCACGATTCGAACTTTAAAATACGTCAAATATTACGTCTAGGTAATACCTACGTTATGGATTAGATATGTCTGTGTCAAAAGTGACGTTTTTGTTTGAAGAAACGTCACTTTTGACACTGGCATAGAGAAAAAATACATAGAGTGCTCACTCCATACATCAGTTCAGACTATTAATTTCAGTGTCTACATCTAGCATCGAGTAGCGGAACTATCAGTACTGCTACTTGACAATAGATGTAGCACCGACCGGAAAGTCTTATCTCAACAGCATAAGACTTTCCGGTCGGTGGCGACATCTATTGTCAAGTAGCAGTACTGATAGTTCCGCTACTCGATGCTAGATGCTAATAGTCTTTTTGGTACTAAAACTGATGTATGGAGTGAGCACTCTATGTATTTTTTTCTCTATGACACTGGCATATCTAATCCATATCGTATCTAAACGTAATATTTGACGTATCTTAAAGTTCGAATCGGGCAAATATAGACCGGTGTGTTCGGGTGATTGTGTCATTTTCGCCCGATTGTATACCTACACGTGATAAAATATCCGTCACTTTTTAACACCGCGGGATAAAATAGTCGGACACCGTTTTATCACGCTGTCACGTAGATAAGAACGACTATCATATCCGTACAGGACTAGATAAATATTTTTAATTATTTTCATAGCATGGTTCTCCCAATAAATCATGTAGGTACAATGGAGTAATTATTCCACGTTTGACCACGAGGTGAACCTTGAAATAACGCTCGTCACGACTGGTTCTGATAATGGTACAGTCAGCAGCAGAAGTTGCTAAGCGGGCGAGGTGTTCAAAATTACCTTGACACGCTCTTATTCTCTTAACAGTAAAGTCGCGTCACGATCATTTTGAACACTTGGCCCGCTTAGCAACTTCTGCTGCTGATTTTACCTACTTATATTCTGCACTATCTTGTAGCCTCGGAGGCATGGCAAAAAACCGGCCAAGTGCGAGTCGGACTCGCGTTCCAAGATACGTTAATCCGACTCACGCTTGACTGCACATTTCTAATAGGTTTTCAGTTTAAATATATCATAAATTGTTAGAAAAATTCCCTTTAAATTGCTCGCTTCCAGCGTATATGATATACTGGCACATTATAACATTTTATGCGGCAATTTCCGATACTAATTAGACGATCAATCATTTTCTATGCGAATAGTTCTAATAACATTGTTTCTTCAGAATAACCAATACATTTTAAAAGAGTGACATCATTGTGGAATATTTGCATAATTTGTGGACACAGCTTAATTAGCAAAGATATTTTAAGTTTTAATAGGTTGAAATGCAGTAAGTATATGTAGCATAAATATGAAACTAATAAGAAGTTATCGCGATAGGGAATATTACGCGAAACTCTGCGTATGGGGCGCCACAATCTAAGGGTCTATCGCAAACGAGAGAGTCAAAATTGTATTATCTAACCTCTTTATCACTCTTGTATATTCGAGCGATAAAGAGGCAGATAGCTGAGATTCGATTTCGCGTTTCCCGGTAGACCCTATGTAAACATACCGCCTTGATGTATCAATGTCATATGTATTTTAAGGCCGAGCCACACCGGCTGCGTGTGCAGCACGCTGCGTGGCGTGCGCTGCACACGCCACGCAGGCCGACGCTGCAGCTCTGCGTGCAGGCTGCGTACACATTCGCCGCCATTTCCGTACTATTCCCTAGGGCATCTAGACGACTAGCAATGTTTGACAGCAGTTCATCGGATGAAGAGGAGGCACTCCTCTTACTTTTAACGCAAAATACTCGTGCGAAACCTAAAAGAGTGTGGATTCACGAAATCAATGGAAAAAGAGGGGAACATAGTGAATATCATAACCTATGCCGTGAACTTGAGTCTCACGAAGATCGTTTTTACTGGTATTTCCACATGTCAAGAGATTCTTTTGAAGAGTTACATGATTTAGTGAGACCTCATATATTAAAAAATGATTCCAAATGAACCGACGAGTCAAAACTTGCCCGAAAATGTACATAACGAGTCAAAGCTTGGAAGGCGGTGCATTAATGCCTTTACGTCGTACAAATGCAAGGTCACCTAATGCCGCAATAGCAATTAGGGAAAAATTTGTCTCCTATTTTAATCGAGATAATCGGGAATAAAATTATACGACGCACGCACAAAATACACAAGACAAGTAGTATAGCACAATAGAAACCATAAACTTACCGTCTACTCCAATTGCGACACCAATTTGTTCCCATAACAAGTTTTTATAGGACGAATTTTTGTAATCTTTGTGTTTTTGGTTATAAATACATTCGTATTTGCGCACTAGTTCAATAAGTTTTTCTTTTATTTCGCAATCCATTATAAAAACCACCACGCGCACCGGTCGAGTTGTAAATAAATACAAGAGAGCTGTGCGTGTACACGCACAGCACCTACGCAGCACCGAGCTGTGCGTGTCCGAACCTGCTCGGTTCGCCGTCTCATAGGGAACGCCGGTAAATACAACGTCATCACTGCACGCAACGAAGCGACGTTGCCGCTCCGCTGCGTGGACGCGTGCACGCAGTACGCAGCCGGTTTGTCTCGTCGGAGCTGCGTTGCGTGCAAGTCACGCGTACGCGCACGTCACGCACACGTCACGCAAGCGGTGTGTCCTCTCTTATGTGTTTTCGTATTCTACAACGCAGCGGGACGCGTACGTGTACGTGCACGTCACGCACACGCATCCGGTGTGGCTTGGCCTTTATTGTCTGTGAAAACTTGTCAAAAACAGTTTGTGCGGAAAGAGAAGAGTCGTGGAATTTTACGTTACGTTTCACGACTCTTTTCTTTCCGCACAAGCTCTAAAGCCCTAAGGCACAGTATGTATAAGTTACTCCATGGTTTATGATGGGTGCTAGTGCTGCACTCTGGCGGCAGAATATTGCAATAATACCCCCTATTAAATAATATTTCTAGTTCTTTTAGGTATATTTGTTTCCATTGTGGTGAATATCAAAACTTCGACGCCAATACATTTTTGGGTTTAATTTTTTTTGTAGTATATTAGTGTGTGTGTATGCCGATATTTATACGCGAGTCAGTGTATCAAGCCAAGTTCAACAAAAATGAACATGTGACGTAGCTATTAGGTATAGGTGAACCAGGATCTATTGAGGGTGCGCCATGTTGCGGAATTTCACTGGAACTAATTTTTTCATACTACACTGAATTGTCACCCTATACATGAGAATAACAGCGCCCTCTTGACAATTATCATATATTACTGGTCAGGCTATAGGATATTACACGAACGATTTAGAGCCAGTTTGGGCTTTCATAACTCAAAAACTATTTATGTAACATAAACACATGACATTCGGTATACATATGATATGTGTATGCGTTTGAGTAGCCTGGGAAGGTGAACTTTACGCACTTAGATTACCGATCGCAACTAAATGGCCGCTTTACCTTTCATTTGTATCATTTCGTAATCTTGACGCCTAATTTTGATGGATCACACAATAGCCCGACCGTAAGGGCTCGATCCATCAGCCATTCACCGTTTGTCACGGCGTCTCACACGCAAAACAACATACAAACAAAACTAACACATTCATTTAAACGACTTGCTTAATGTTTACATTCTGTATTCATTAAACCTCAAACAAAAATGCACTTTGACTACAAGTAAAGAGAGTTGAAACTCAGTTGAGCAGCTTGTTTAAACGTCCATGTGTGCAACTTAAATAACGATATCGAATTCGAACCGTAGCGTTCGAAATTTAAAGTTCAAATTACGTTTATGTATGAGTGAGCCCTGTCGCTTCGACTGACGTGAATCTGCTTAGTTATTTTGAGTCGTATGTCGTAGGTGTTAAAGTCGGTGTTTGTGTATTGGGGAGTGGAGGACCGTACCAGCCCGTGCCAGGCATCGCCGCAAGAATGCGCGCGAGTACTGTTACAAGTGACTATCGATATTGTTAGGTACTGCGGGATCTAAGAATGGTTTTTCGCGATTTTTTGGATTACTTTGATTTAATCTGTCAGCTCCCAGTGGCTCATATTTGAGCCAGAACGCTTATGGGTGACGTCATATCGTGGGATTCGACAGGTTAAAAAAAACTTGGCGCTGACAGGTAATGGCTAAATATTTAGTTAAGTAGGTAATTAATTAATTCGAGAAAAAAAAACGAGTTTATCCGATTTAAAATTACAAGTGTAGGCTAATTATGTATCATCATCATTAATTAACCACAAATATTTACTTACGTATACTCGTATAATATTACATATCGTATAGCATAAAATCAAATCGTTTTACGAATAGGCAAGTGTATGTTTGGCGAATAATGGCAAGAAAACAAAAGCAAAAAAAAACATGCGAGGAAAAATAACTCTTATTTTCCTTGTATTCTTGTATCTGTTAGTGTTACACCAATTCCAAGACGGAGTAAAATAAACAATGATACGTGTTCTTTTCCTAAGTCTGACTTTGAATTCTCGTCCAAAGTCAGATGACTGTCTTTTAAAAGGCGTTTGTTTCGAACGTATTTGTCTGTTTAAAGCCAAGCGCCTGACTAATGGCAAATAAGGTCCAGCCTTATTCGAACAATAAGATACGTCAAATATTAGATATTGAAACGATATGGATCGGATATATCAGTGTCAAACAAGTGTCAAAAGTGACGTTTCTTCAAACAAAAACGTCAAATACTACTTGATGTGAAGTTTGTTTAAATCTTGCACCCCGGAAATTAAATTAAATAGAACTTGCTGATAATTTTCGGTCTTGAAGTTATTTTTATAAAAAAAAAGAATCGTTACATTAAACAATCTTATAATACTGTATTTATGCGGGTTTTATAATTTACGATGCACAAATACTTTAGTTTCCCAGAAACCAAAATTAGGTATGTTTTTGCAAAACATCACAGAAAAAAACTAAGTAAAGATAAGGATGTTTATCACAAAACCATTTGGCCTTTTTGCGAACCTTGAATTTCGGCTTTCAATTATGAGAACGGGCTTAAATGATCAGATGTGAGATAACCTTTATCCTCTCTGGTATTTTAGGAGGATGACGTCTTTGAATATAAGCAAAGCTAGTGCCTAAGCACCCTACCCCTACCCCTATACCTAAGTATAGGTTACGTACAATCACCTGCAATAATATGTTACTCTTCGAAAGCGGCAAAAATATGTAACACGCTCTTATGGCTCTATAAATAAGAACGCGTCAGATATTTTCACGACCTTCGTTGTGTAACGTGTTATTGCAGGTGACTGTACTCTTAGGTCTCGTAGGTAATTAGGTGTTTCTCAACCACACTCTGAAATACTTTACTCGAGGATACGTTAGGAACTAATGTTTTGATATACAAAGTCTTTGGTATGGACGTATGGATTAGGTACGGTCATGTACGGTCTAAATTTAAAAAAAGTTGGAAAAGTAAAAAACACTAGTTCGCAAAATCCAAAGCGAACGCTAAACAGCTACGTAAAAAGCACTTTTTGAGTAAAAGATGTCTTTCAAAAAAACTGGCCAAGGGCGTTCTAAGGCTTCCGTACCCCTCTCGCTTGACTGCACATTTCTAATAGGTTTTCCTGTCATCTATAGGTAAAGAACTATTTTGTGTGGTTTTTTTCAAAATTTTATACCCAGTAGTTTCGGAGATAAAGGGTGCATGAGTGCATGATCCTATAAGGGTTCCGTTTTTTCCTTTTGAGGTACGGAACCCTAAAAACATTACGCATGAGTAATAAAATAAATGTAGGTACACTAGGTGCCTACGTATCGTAAACAGTAGAAGACGACGAGGAAACGCCCGGTACAAGGAAAAGTTAGATTGCCATTCGGGCCGGCTTGAGATATCGCCGATATTATGATCTCACTATACCATACCTAAATGTATTTTTTCTACTCCCGTACTTTTATTTGTCATTTAAAGGGTCGTGCACACACCTTTAAAACCCTACCTCATAGTTATCAAGACAAGTCTTTAGTCTATTCCCCAAAAAAGAATTTATGCATACACGCAGTATCTTTTTGGCGATTTTACGATACTTCGTGTAATGGCCACTTAAAAATATTGAATGAAATACAGTGTTGCCAACCTTATTTTAAATGTCATCTCTGACAAATAAGTGAACCATAGACATGTATTTTTTATTTCTTTCATTCATTCATTCTTTTCCCGCCAGTACATGGAGAGAAAAAATATTGTTCGAATTAAAAACCTGATTTCTAAAAGACGGGATTATCAAACTTTATTAATTTTTACATTTTTTTTCTAGGCGATAGAAAATAATATAATTTCAAGTAAGTTTTATTAATTTCATAGTATAGGAAATACAAAACGGTTTTACTTAATCGTGAAATTAATATTCTTTACTCGGAATAACAGATTTGTATAAATTCTATAAAACTTTCCTTGAGTTTATAAATGGTGTACTAGTTACAGTACATAAAGATTACTAGATAATACAAATGGGATTTATTAAAATTGGTGGCTACAAATGAGTATTAATAATTATAAGTCAATTCTGATTTCTATACTTGGTAATCTTGTAATAACAAGTCCCTTTCTTATTCTTATGAGTTTTATTCTTATTTCCGTAAATAGTAAATAGCTTTATAGATATTAGTAAAGTGTACTAATAACAAGATTCCTAAATGCACTAGCCGCCCCTCCCCCCGCACGCGTACTCCGTATCCATCTTTGACTCGTCCATTTTGCTTGTAACCTCATCGGCAAAAGGAACTCATCGGAGAAATTATGTTTGGTGAATGTGGTGTGTCGTTGAATGGAACTATGACTAAGTCTAGTTTTAACTACTTTGAACATATAACAAAGAAACCTGTAAAATTGGGCCAGCGACTTGTAAGTAACCATAATTGCAATTTACAGATGCACCCGTACCTGATCCTGATCCAATCCATTCAAGCGCGATTGGAGCGTGCCACGCAAATTTAGATCGCGTAAGAAGTGATCGTTCCTTACGGGATCTAAATATGTCTGGTACGTTTCGACAGCGTTTGGATCGCTTGGATCAGGCTCAGGTGCGGACGCATCTGTATATTGCAATTATGGTTACTTGAAATCAAATCGCAGCTTACTGAATCCCATGAATTATTCTATAGATTTGTAATTTCTAGTAAAAATATTACTGAAAATAAGAGTGCTGCTTTAAGGCCAAGCCACACCGGATGCGTGTGCGTAGACGTGCACGTGCACGTACGCGTCCCGCTGCGTTGTAGAATACGAAAACTCAACGTCATCACTGCACGCAACGAAGCGACGTTGCCGCTCCGCTGCGTGGACGCGTGCACGCAGTACGCAGCCGGTTTGTCTCGTCGGAGCTGCGTTGCGTGCAAGTCACGCGTACGCGCACGTCACGCACACGTCACGCAAGCGGTGTGTCCTCTCTTATGAGTTTTCGTATTCTACAACGCAGCGGGACGCGTACGTGCACGTGCACGTCTACGCACACGCATCCGGTGTGGCTTGGCCTTTATTGTTTCCAAGCAAACTATTGTGAATTTTAGTCACGGGATTAGTAAAACCAAGAAACAAAACACTAGATAAAACTTCTCAGCTTTATAAATTCCATTACTTTTTTTTGTAATTTCTAGTAAAGTTTACTTGTTTTTAGTAAACAGTATTGTTGTTCCAAAAAGGAAATTTTTTTTGGTGTTATTAAATACAATTAGTAAAACTGGTTCATAACCGTTAGTATAATCTACTTGTCATGGGATTCACTAAAATTTTACTAATGATTAATATTTTTTACTTGATTCTACAAAAAAATTATCTCCGTGTACCCTCCATTTTTATTAAACTTACAATATTTATAAATATTTGTTAAACTTACAATTTTATTTCAAAGTAAGTGCAGCATGGTCGTAGAAAAAGAATTGTATGCAACGTTGTTTAACTGAGTCAAAAAATACTCGTGGCGTCTTTATTAAAAATTTGAGGCGAAGCCGAAAATATATACGCCGATATTCACGCCACTCGCCTTTTTTGACCTCTCTTAAACAACGGTTGGTAAATGTCTTGTGACAATGCCGCCGCCATACAATCCAATTACGCTCTCATTTTAATTGTTGTTGACTTTCTGCAATGACAATAAACTTGGCATATATGTATATTCATATTCAAGAAATACAGGTATTTAGTTAGTCACAGGGGGTGTTTATTTAGTTATACTGAGCAACTTTTACTATGGGACCTTACTTACCTCTCGAAATCGCGAAAAAAATATTGGCTGTTTCATACATTTTAGCTGTCTGACCTTGACATTTTCTATGGGAGAGTAAATTTTATTTTCGCGATTTCGGGGTTGCTCCTATAGTAAACATAGTATAACTTATTAAATTATTGCATTGCAGGTGACTAAATAGCTAGGTGCTTTTTGGCAGAGGGTGCGTGAGACTCGTAAACATAAAATAAAAGGTAAATTTAGGAATGGATTACTGTCATTGTCTATACTGTGACCCTTATCTCACTGTTGCCAGCTCTCCTGAAGCTCTGTTTAATTTCTCGCAATGAGCTGTTTCTCGCAATATACGAGTACATGTCTGCTTAATAAGGGCACAGAACATATTCGTAAATGGTTCAGCGAGTAATGGACTACTAATTATTGTTCACTATGTTAACTTCACAGAAAACCCACCTGGTAGACTCCGCTTTATCAAGTACTAGCGATCCGCCCCGGCTTCACACGGGTTAACAAGTAATACATAAACCTTCCTCTTGAATCACTCTATCTATTAAAAAAACCGCATCAAAATCCGTTGCGTAGTTTTAAAGATCTAAGCATACATATGGACAGACAGACAGCGGGAAGTGGCTTTGTTTTACCTATATAATATGGAGTGAAGTGATTTCTTTCTTTAATTTAAGTCTCTGAATCATCTCATTATTTCCTATAGGGCATGATATTTCTTATTTCCAAAATGATAACTTCCTTTTTAGTTTATGATAAGTTTTTAGCTCTGTTTTGGGATTGGACCAGTAGTAAACGTTGTCACTGGGACAAATATACTTTGTAAGTCAAAGAGGGACTGGGCTGGGCCAAACTTGCCACAGACTGGATCCCATAATTCCCACAGGATGGACCTGGGGGCAGAGGATGACCAAAAAACGAATATGGCGTGACGATTGATACATTTTGATAGGACCAAATGGCGGAAAAGAGGCCTTTGTCCAGTAGTGGGATAATTTTATGGGCTAGTAAAAATAAGATTGAGACACACCCTTACTTCGTCTGTTAAGTAAGTGATCTATAATTCCTTGTTCCTTTATACAACGAGAGTTTATGAAGGTATCATGGCGGTAAGGGTTATTGCTTGCTTGTTGTAATTGCGTGAATATAGCTCCGTCATTTACTTTTGGCACAGAATAAATAATCTTTTGGTATATAAAGGAACGAGATGCAGCATGAATATTTGCCAAGTGTCTTGCTGATCTTAATTCTTAGTCAGGTTATGTAGAAAATTGGTAAGTATTTGAAAACCCTTACTAAGACTCCGCTGTCCGTCCGTCCGTCTGTCTGTCTGTCCCCAGGCTGTAACTCATGAACCGTGATATCTAGACAGTTGAAATTTACACAGATGAGGTATTTACGTTGCCGCCATAACAACAAATACTAAAAACAAAATAAAATAAATATTTAAGTGGGGCTCCCATACAACAAACGTGATTTTTTTGCCGTTTTTTTGCGTAATGTTACGGAACCCTTCGTGCGCGAGTCCGACTCGCAGTTGGCTGGTTTTTTTAGGGTTCCGTAGCCAAATGGCAAAAAACGGAACCCTTATAGATTCGTCATGTCTGTCTGTCTGTCCGTCTGTCCGTCTGTCCGTCCGTATGTCACAGCCACTTTTCTCCGAAACTATAAGAACTATACTGTTGAAACTTGGTAAGTAGATGTATTCTGTGAACCGCATTAAGATTTTCACACAAAAATAGAAAAAAAACAATAAATTTTTGGGGTTCCCCATACTTCGAACTGAAACTCAAAAATTTTTTTTTCATCAAACCCATACGTGTGGGGTATCTATGGATAGGTCTTCAAAAATGATATTGAGGTTTCTAATATCATTTTTTTCTAAACTGAATAGTTTGCGCGAGAGACACTTCCAAAGTGGTAAAATGTGTGTCCCCCCCCCCTGTAACTTCTAAAATAAGAGAATGATAAAACTAAAAAAAATATATGATGTACATTACCATGTAAACTTCCACCGAAAATTGGTTTGAACAAGATCTAGTAAGTAGTTTTTTTTTTATACGTCATAAATCGCCTAAATACGGAACCCTTCATGGGCGAGTCCGACTCGCACTTGGCCGCTTTTTGTTCTGATCGTGTTGACAATTTTGGATACGGGAGTTGTTCATGTTCAACTGATTTCACACATAGGTACAAACTATCATATTTTTAATAAAAGAGTATATCAACCTATAATAATAATTATTATCCAATATATCGCTAACGCAGTATATTAAGTCGTTATCAATAATCCTTCTATTACCCGAGATGAGCTCGCTTGTTTACCCTCGACGATGATCGCGAAAGCTGACGACTTGGCTCTATTTAGACTTTAGTTCGATCTAGAATATCTAGATAACTAGGTCATGAATTTTACTAACCGCAGATAAATCTAGAGCGACCTGCCCCTGCTTCGCACGGGTTACACAAAACCTAAACAAAATAATAATTATACGTAAACCTTCCTCGATGATCACTCTATTGAGAGGTTGAAAACCGCATGAAAATCCGTTCAGTAGTTTTTGAGTTTATCGCGAATATACAAACACAAACAGACAGACGCGGCGTGGGACTTTGTTTTATAAAGCGTAGTGATACTGTTCCACCTTATTGTCGAGCAATAAAGTCCAAATTGAGACAGGTAATTACAAATACCTATTGGTTCCCTTTTAAAAATGCCAAAATAAACTGTTACGAAAGTAAAATACAAAATAAAAAGAATTAAAGTTATTTCTGTAGAATAATTAAAACTTTAAAAGTTCAACGATTTTATATTGACTTTTTAACATAAAAAGATCCTTATGAAAGATCAATCTCACACCATTTGCAGTATTTCTTTTGCTAGCTAGGTTAACCTTACTTTTTTACTTTTACTTGTCTTTTACCTAGGACCTAGGTCCGCAGTTTAAGCGCTACGTCCTCCATCGGTGAGTGATTGGATCTCAAGAACTAATCCTTATTGGTATTGACAGGTCTACCTCGCACACAGTATGAATATTGCAGAGAGTACTTTACTTATATGCCGACACGACCTTTAAACCTTCAAGAAATGAGCGTACTCCCGGCTCGGTTAACACAAAGCAAAGCAAGGTAAGGCAGGCAACGCAGTTACAACCCCTCTGGTGTTGCAGGTGTCCATAGGCGACGATGATTGCTTGCCAATTTGCCATCAGGCAATTCGTTTGCTCGTTTTCCTCCTATATTATACAAAAAATCTTTAATTTTTTTAGTGAATCGTCACAACTTTTTTAATAGCGGGAAATTGTGTGTCGAGCATTCAACGCTGCCGGTGGCGTATAACACGGCAGTGATACGTCTCAGATAAGCGTCAGTCATGTGGACTGTTTTTTGAAGTGTCCTAAGGCTTTCGTTTATATAAATTACGTCGCTGTCTGAGTAGTATTTTTTACAGGACACAGTGTACTGCAAGCACAAACTTTACTGCGTCTAGCGACACACAATAACAGATAACCAAGGGGTTGGATCAGTGCTAACTAAACTAAACCTGCTTGTCTGCTGCGTAACGTTTATCACAGGATAACATACTGCAAGCACTAAATTTACTGTGTCGCGACTCTAGCGTCACGCAATGACAGATAACCAAGGGGTTTGCTCAGTGCTAACTAAACTAAACCTGTTTGTCTGCTGCGTAATGTTTATCACAGGATAACATACTGCAGGCACTAAATGTACTGTGTTGCGAGTCTAGCGACATACAATGACATATTAAGGGGTACCAAGGGGTTTGCTCAGTGCTAACTAAACTAACCTGTTTGTTTGTTAGTTGAGGCCGTTTTCCAGATAATTACGTTTTAGTTTAGTGTTTAGAGAAGCTATACAGGGTGGCGCATTCAGATCGGTCAGTATGGGAAAATCTGAAACTATAAGACATACGACGATCTCTTCTTAGGAACCATGTCATCGATTTTAGTAACAAGAAAAACTGCATTCATACATTTAAATTTTTTTTATGTAAAATGTATTGAAAAAAATGGTGGCCATTTCGAAAACATACTAAAATAAATTAAAGGATATGAAAACAATGCATTTTATTCATTTCAGACATCATGTTTCATAGTAACATTTACTGCTTAAGACCTACACAATCGATATCTAAATAGAAATAATTTTAGATTTTTTTTTTCAAAACGTCCGGGTTCGATTCCCGAGCTGAGTACACATTTTTTTTAAATGTATGAATGCAGTTTTTCTTGTTACTAAAATCGATGACATGGTTCCTAAGAAGAGATCGTCGTATGTCTTATAGTTTCAGATTATACTATCGACGTTACATCCTCGAGATTTAATTTTAACTAGGTAGTACACTGTTTAATGTACTAGGCATCCAGCACAATATTTAGATATAAGAAAATAAGAAAGTCAATTGATCCTCTCGTTCCCGCCGCTGCGCCCTCTGTCGGCGCGCGCGTCACCTCATTCGCTTTTTTTGTGCGGGCATCGCAGTACACTCTCGTTCTTATTTTTCAAATTAAATTATTAATCTTGTGAAAATAAGTGTTATATTACCGCGTACGTATAAAAGGATATCACGATAACATGGGAAAACGAAAAAGACGTCGCTCGGAAGATATTAAGCGCAAAATAAAACGATTAAAACGCAGTTTAGATCGGCGCCATTATTATAGTGACGATGAAGGTGAGTTCAAAGTACTTACATTTTTTAGCCGTGGGTACTATGGTGCAGGGGCGGCGAGCCTCCGCTGCTGTTCGCTACCTACCGCACATCTTGGAGAATGTAAACATACCAATATTCGTTCGTTCGTTTATGACCCAGTTACCTATGCCATAAGGTGCATTTTCTACCGGATTGACATGCACAACTATTAGGAAAAAATGTGCTACATACATACCTTTGTCAATAACTGAATACTAGCCCTTATTTATCTGGTTTTAAACCCTACGCTGTTGTGTGCTGCAAACCGTATGTGTGGATATGTGTAAGGAACACATAATATAGTTATTTAGAACCGTGATGCGATTACGGTCAATAACTTTAGTCTCGAATTGCGATGCGATTGCAATCAATGACTTTAAACGTTAAGTTTGGCAACAAACGTTTTATTTTTTAGCCCTTCATACCTCGAATTGTATAAAACAAGTTATTTAGAACCGTGATGCGATTACGGTCTATAACTTTTTTGTTGCCTATTATTTTTTGAGTCGTGATGCGATTACGACCTTATCTGAAATTAAATTTTTACAAAGTAAAATACGAATTATGTCGAGGTATGCACTTCATATGCACGCACACATCAACGTCTGACCGATATATACATACATTTACTCGAAGTTCTTCTTTGTTACATGGGAACTCATTATTACAGTTTCCGACTGCAACTCTTCAGCGGAAAATTACTATTCTGACTATGAAGAAGTGTCACAAGCCTCGGCATCGGACTACTCTAATGCAGAGGAGATTAAATCAGTAGTAGTACCGGTCGAAACTTCGGTCGACGCCCAGGCTACACAAGCACCCGCTCCAGAGCCTGTCGCAGGCCCAAGCACTGTAACGCCGGAAGCGCCGCCGATGGAGTTGACAGCTAATATTTTGGAGGCGCTGGGTGGTTCGAAGGAGAAGGATGAGGTATTTGGGCCTAACGTCCCAGAAGAAATCGCTAAACGTTGGGGGCGAATAGCAGTTGAGGGCTTAGGCAAAGAAGAAAAGGAGGAGCTTACAGAGAAATTTCTAATTCCAGAAAACTTTAAATTACTTAAAGCTCCTAAACTAAATGCTGAAATTGCAGCTGTGATGTCTGAGTCTTCAAGACAAAGAGACAAAAGAATGGAAAAGGCCCAAAACCAACTAGGACTGGCTATCGCAGGTTTATCAAAGCTCACAGGTTCCTTAATTTCAGAAAACATGGAAAAGCTTGCTATCATAAAGCAGATAGCTGATGTTAGCCAATTGTTAGCTGATCTTCATTCGGAGAATACCAGTAGCAGAAGGAAAATTATCTTACCAAGTTTGGATAAAAAATTTACAAATATGATGCAAGATGTTAAAAGGGACTCGTATCTATTCGGAGAGAATCTCGGCGAAAAGATTAAAGCTTCAAAGTCAGCAGAAAAATCAGGACTGCAAATTAAAAGATCCTACACTTCTAATGTCCCTTCTACGTCAAAGAAATATACTTCGCGCCAGGGAAACTGGAGGGGCCCACCCAGGCAACAGGGTTCGAGAACGAACAAGCCGGGTGGGTACCGGCCTCGCGCCCCTCCTCAGCACCCCCGGCGGACGACCTCGGAGAAGTACCAGCCTTCGTCGTCCAAGAGAGACAGCCGGCAGCCACGCAAACATCAATAGAGGTAAAGCAACACGCAGGTAGACTCCAGTTTTACACTGATCAATGGCGTGATATAACAGACGATCCGGTTGTTCTACAGTATGTTGTTGGATACAAAATCCCATTTAATTCACCAGTTGTACAAGAAATTGAGCCAACTAACTCTGTTATTTCTCCATCCGATAATGACAATCTTAAAATTGCTATCACAAAATTACTAGATTGCGGCGCCGTCGTAAAATGTCAAGACTCTGCAGTGCAGTTTATATCCAAAAATTTTCTTACTCCTAAAAGTGACGGGTCACTTAGATTTATCCTCAATCTTAAAAAACTAAATAAGTTCATTGATCATCACCATTTTAAGATGGAGGATATTCGTACTGCCACAAAACTAGTACCTAGATCAGGATACCTGGCAACAATTGACCTTAAAGAGGCATATTTTTTAATTCCGATTCATAAATCAAGCCGAAAGTTTTTAAGGTTCAAATTTCATGATACCTATGAGTTTACATGTCTACCATTCGGTCTCTGTTCGGCGCCGTACGTTTTTACAAAACTCATGAAACCTGTTATTTCACATTTGAGAAGTAAAGGCTTAATGCTTGTAATATATCTAGACGACATATTGTGTATAGGTCGCACTTATAGCGAATGCTATGATTGCGTTACAGAAACCGTATCACTTTTAAACAAATTAGGATTTGTGATTAACGACAAGAAAAGTAAATTGCAGCCAAACCAGACATGTACCTTTCTAGGATTTGATATAAATTCTCGTGATATGAGTCTAGAGTTGCCCTACAAAAAACGAAAACATATTTACGATCAGTCAAAAAATATTTCCAAACAAAAAGTTGTAACCATCAGAGAATTTGCTACTTTTCTTGGCTCTCTTACCTCTGCTTGTTTGGCAGTATCTTATGGTTGGGTATACACCAAATGTCTGGAGAGAGAAAAATTTCTCGCGTTAAGGAATTCAGGTGATAACTATGATAGTAATATGACATTAACTGAAAAAATTCAACCAGACTTAAAGTGGTGGCAGGAAAACATAATGACCACCAAAAACCCGATCCGATCTAGTAAATACGCGTTGGAAATATTTTCAGACTCATCACTCACTGGCTGGGGCATATATTGTAATGGTAAACGCTCTCACGGTTTCTGGAACGCTACAGATAGGGAACACCATATTAATTTTTTGGAGCTCCAGGCAGCCTTTATAGGACTTAAGTGTTTTGCGAAAGATTTGAAAAACAAAGAGATTTTACTTAGAATTGACAATATGACCGCAATCTCTTATATAAATAGAATGGGTGGGGTGCAATACGTACACCTTAATGACATAACTCGCAAAATATGGCAGTGGTGTGAAAGTCGCAAGCTATTTATTTTCGCATCATACATAAAATCAAGAGACAATAAGGAGGCCGATCAAGAGTCCAGGCGCACCAATATAGATACAGAGTGGGAACTATCAGAGGATGCCTATATTCAAATTATTGACAAATTTGGTGTCCCTGACATCGATATGTTCGCCACTCGAATCAATTCTAAATGTCAGAAATATATCTCTTGGTTCCCGGATCCAAGTGCATTCAATATTGATGCGTTTACAGTTGATTGGCATCCATTCTTTTTCTACGCGTTTCCGCCCTTCTCATTAATTTTAAGATGCTTAAATAAGATAATTGCCGATAAAGCAACTGGCATAATTGTTGTTCCCTACTGGCCTAGTCAACCGTGGTTTTCGCTACTGACAGCCTTGTCAACGTCAGAACTAATTTTCTTGGGACCTAATATTGACTTGCTCCTATCCCCTTTCAGGACTTACCATCCACTCTGGAAGAAGCTTACCCTGGTGGCGACGCTGTTATCAGGAAAGCATTTTCTAGGCAGTCATTAATGCCCCAAACGATTGATATAATGATTTCATCTCTTTCTGCAAATTCATTAAAACAATATAATTGTGCATTGTATAAGTGGTGGCTGTATTGTAAAAACAATAAGTTAGATTGTTTCTCAGTGGACACATCCATAGTATTAAATTTTCTAACGGAGCAATATCAACGTGGAGCTAACTATTTAAGCCTAAATACTACTCGATCAGCTCTATCTTTAATTTTAGGAGATTCGATTGGTAAAGATAAACATGTGTCTAGGTTTTTAAAAGGAGTCTATAAAACCAAACCCTGTTTCCCAAAATATCAAACAACTTGGGATCCGAATATAGTTTTGGATCACTTAACTACCCTATATCCAAATGAAGATATAGGCCTGGATCTGTTAACACGAAAAACCGTAACTCTGCTCGCATTGTCAACTGCACAACGAGTACAGACGTTATCCTTGATTAAGCCTCCTAATATTCAAATCAATGAAGTTAACATTCAAATAATTGTTGATGATATTATAAAAACTTCCGCTCCCGGAAGGACAATGCCACGTCTCATTATACCGTTCTTTCCCAATAAAATAGAAATCTGCCCAGCCAGGACATTGTTGGCATACATGGATAGAACCCAAACTATTAGAAATAGCGTCAACACAGAACGACTTTTCCTAACAATAAAAAGACCAATACATAACGCTAGTTCTAGCACAATCAGTCGTTGGATAAAACAGACGATGTCTGACAGTGGAATTGATACGAGCTTGTTTTCTGCGCATAGCACAAGGCACGCCGCTACCTCAGCGGCTAATCGCAAAGGCCTGTCAGTTGAAAGGATTAAGAAAACAGCAGGCTGGTCCGGAAATTCGCTAGTATTCTCAAAATTTTACAATAGACCCCTAACAACTGACGCTAGTGCCGACAATGCCTTTGCTGAAGCAGTTTATAATGCCTGATTGTACTTATTTGATTATACTTTATAAGTGATAATGAGCCTAATATTATATACCTAATCACAATTAAAGAAACTAATTAAAACACCATGTGATTACAATAGTGTTTTTTCCTTTAGTTTTCACTCTGCGAAAGGGCGCTAAACATCTACCTAGTTAAAATTAAATCTCGAGGATGTAACGTCGATAGTATAATTTATGGTTAAACAAACTTACCTGAAGTGAAGTTTGGCCATAATTATACGAGACGTTACATCCGAAGAGATTTAAGGTCCCATCCCGCCCTGTTTGAATGGTAATTAGTAAATACATCTTACCATTCATCCCAAAATTTCGCAGAGTAGATGCCTTAACTCTCTAAAGTAATGAGGTGACGCGCGCGCCGACAGAGGGCGCAGCGGCGGGAACGAGAGGATCAATTGACTTTCTTATTTTCTTATATCTAAATATTGTGCTGGATGCCTAGTACATTAAACAGTGTACTACCTAGTTAAAATTAAATCTCTTCGGATGTAACGTCTCGTATAATTATGGCCAAACTTCACTTCAGGTAAGTTTGTTTAACCATAAATTTTCCCATACTGACCGATCTGAATGCGCCACCCTGTATATTGTCTTGGTAAACACCTCTAACGTGAACTAACACTTGTAGACCCCACTAAACATAAATACATTTTTTTACTGATGAAGTGAAATACTATGCCGTGTTTTATTACTCAATAGCGACCTGCCCTGGCTTCGCACGGGTTAACAAATTATACATAAACATTCCTCTTGAATCACTCTATCTATTAAAAAAACCACATCAATATCCGTTGCGTAGTTTTAAAGATCTAGCATATATATAGGGACAGACAAGCAGCGAGAAGCGACTTTGTTTTATACTACTTATGTAGTGATTGTTATAGGTATAAGGTACCTACCTAGGTAATTGTAATTGTGGCTTATCAGAGAAGGGTCCTTGTGCTTGTGCTTGGGTATTTGGTGGAAAGGTCCTTATGCATATGAATAATGACCCTTCTTTGATGGAAAGCCACATTTTGAGTAAAGCTGTAGCATTCCAACTTTTAGATAAGAATGTTATCGATATGCATCGAAAATAACTTGGAATTGGAAACTTATTTCAAAGCGTCCATTGTTCATTATAATATTATAAGCAGTTGGTAAGTAGTTAGTTTTTAACTGACTTCCAAATCTCAAAAGGAGGAGGTTATCAATTCGGTTGTATGGTTTTCTAGGGTTCCGTACCCAAAGGGTAAAAACGGAACCCTATTACTAAGACTCCGCTGTCCGTCCGTCCGTCCGTCCGTCCGTCCGTCTGTCACCAGGCCCCAATTTCACCACGCCGACATTTGTCAGTGACATATGTCGGGTGACAATTGTCAAGTGACAGGTGACAAGTGACAACTTCGTAAACTGTTTTTGTATAGAAGTGCTTATAAACATGACAGGCATTTAGTTACAATTGTCCAATTGACAATGATTTGGTGAAACAAGAGTAGTTTTTATAAGTCGACATATTTGTCAATTTGTCGGTAATTCTTGACATGAGATCGGAGCTGTGTCAGGCTTGGGTGACAATTGTAGTGTTTTCGTTGTTAGCAAACCCCGTTATCATCGTTGCAGTTCATTGAAAATAAACGTTCGCAAAACTGTGTACCCTAAATTCGCCTTTAGGGTACAAATAAAAATCGCTTTAAATCGCTTTTAAATTCTTCTTAACTAGCATTAAATCATAATTCCATTATAAATTTTAATTGTTGCCTATGAAGGCGTTTAGTAATTCAACATTTAGGATTTGGAATAAGTCTCAGTATAGTTTTCATAATAAAAAAAAAATATAATGCGAAGTTGGGGACCGGTAGCGAAATTAGGTATGTTTAGATAGGTATTGTAAGTTAAATTTCGGACATGATTGTAAAGTTGTTATGGAATAAACTATCTTATCTTATCTTATTGTTTTTTTAATAATTTACTTGGGCGAAGTTGGGCACTAACAGTAAAGTTAGGGTTTTGGTTAGTTAGAAAATGAATCTCCGCGAAAGCAATAGTGGTGATATTCTTATACAAGGGAATATATAAAGTACGAATAGATTCCTACTTTGACGTCACTGACTTTGCATTTGCAGAAAAAAATACTTAAAACTAACAAAAAAATAATGCTTTGACGCCTTGTCAACAAATAATGTAGGTATTGTAATTGTAATAGTAATTAGCATTTATTATTGAAGCTGGTACATAACATATATTAATTTGATTTATCAACTTTAGCTTCAACTCGTCCTTTGACGTAGGCCTCCTCCATAGCTTTCCACCTCCTATTCTTGTTAAATCATTCGACCATCTAAACTTTTGTGGGCCACTCTTTCTTTTATTATATCTAGGGCACCACTCTACAAGGTCTCTTGTCCACTTATCCAAGGTTTCTCTCATCATATAATGTAGGTATACGCTGCATTAAATGGGGTCGGGACACAGATGGGATCTCAATCAATATCATGTTAGTGATGACAACACGGCACATCGAAAGCAATTAACGATCTCTTGTGAAGAATTGACAAATATGTCGACTAGTAAACATTACCCTTGTTTCACAAAATAATTGTCATTAAATTTAAGATGGACAATTGTACTAAACTACCTGTCATGTTTATATGAAGTTCTATACAAAACAATTTACGAAATTGTCATCTGTCACCTGTCACTTGACAATTGTCACCCGACATATGTCACTGACAAATGTCGGCGTGGTGAAACAAAGGTCTGTCATTTTTTTGACAATTGTCGTACCTGTCAGCTTGGTGAAATAGGGGCCAGGCTGTATCTCACGAACCGTGATAGCTAGACAGTTGAAATTTTCACAGATGATGTATTTCTGTTGCACGCTATAACAACAAATACTAAAAACAGAATAAAATAAAGATTTAAGTGGTGCTCCCATACAACAAACGTGATTTTTGACCGAAGTTAAGCAACGTCGGGCGGGGTCAGTACTTGGATGGGTGACCGTTTTTTTGCTTGTTTTGCTCTATTTATGTTGATGGTGCGGAACCCTCCGTGCGCGAGTCCGACTCGCACTTGGCCGGTTTTTAGTTCCATTTTCGGTAACTTCAGAGTTTAGAGGATCGAGTCATTAGATCTGTCTCTCTGTTCTACACGTACGATTAATAACTTACACACACGCATTATTTATACGAGCATACATACCTATGTATACATATTTACGCCCAAGCTCCCTCCGGAATGCAATTACGCCGGTATTCCTTTTTTTAATTTTCTCATTTTGTTACAGGTAAGTTCGCGATGCGCATGATCGGGTGCCTACAGGGTAAAGGGAATGAGGGCTTGTAATTAAAAAGTCCGAGTATGCACTTCAGAATAATCAAAATGAGTCATATTGAATTGAAATACAAAGTGACTCCGTTTTTATAGCTCCTGAACGTATTTTAACGTTTTTTTAACCTAATTCTTAATATTTACGAATACTTATTTAGGCTGTCTAAAGTCTAAAGTGTCTAGAATCTAGATAGTGTGACTCAGTCATGATATTTGATTTGATTATATTTTTACTCACACTGTGTGAGTAAAAATATAATCAAATCAAATATCATTTATTTTCAGGCAACTAAAAGGGCGACTTTAAAATTTAGTAAACTGCTTAAAACTAATCTCAGACCTGTCAATAAAATTCTTGGGTACATATTTCTTACTCAGGATTGATAATGATAACTATGATAAGGTGGACATTTTGATAGTACCTACTTGTGTGCTACACACACAATTCGACATCTTTTTTAGGGTTCCGTACCCAAAGGGTAAAAACGGGACCCTATTACTAAGACTCCGCTGTCCGTCCGTCCGTCCGTCCGTCCGTCCGTCCGTCTGTCACCAGGCTGTATCTCACGAACCGTGATAGCTAGACAGTTGAAATTTTCACAGATGATGTATTTCTGTTGCCGCTATAACAACAAATACTAAAAACAGAATAAAATAAAGATTTAAGAGTGGCTCCCATACAACAAACGTGATTTTTGACCGAAGTTAAGCAACGTCGGGCGGGGTCAGTACTTGGATGGGTGACCGTTTTTTTGCTTGTTTTGCTCTATTTTTTGTTGATGGTGCGGAACCCTCCGTGCGCGAGTCCGACTCGCATTTTGCCGGTTTTTTTCATTCAATTTGTTTTACACTCGCTCCTTTACCGTGTAAAAATTAAGTGACAACGGTGATGTCAATTATCATCATAGTACGTCATCAGTTCTTAACGACTAGAAGCGTCATCTAGCGAAGAAAAAGAATAACTTTCGAAACCCTTCGAAAGGGTTAAACCTCATTACCCTACGCCCAAATTGGGGGCACCGGGGCCCGTTGCAAATGGGAGTCATAACCTCGGCGTTGCGCCTATTAGAGGAGATTGGGGTCGATAGGACCGCGTGTGATAAATTATTGTTTATCTACTAAAATATGGGTTCTATCTAGGTGTTGTATAGAGCACTGGGAAAAAGTCATATTAATGGGGTTGGCCGGTCGAAGTACTTAGCAGATGGCGCCATCATAGCTTGCCCTGTCAATCCCTAGAATTGTGTCAATTTTTTGTTTTTTAATGCCCTGGATGCCAATGCCAACCCTTTAAGCAGAATCTCATAGAAAAGGGGCAAGCTATGATGGCGCCATCTATGCAAACCTTTGACAGTAGCCAACCCCATTGTTTAAGAAGATACCTAGTGGACGATCGTTCTCCATACAAACGTAGTACCCACTCCCCATTTTCTTGCCTGGATTTTGACGTTGTGAAATAAATATATGTCGGCGACGGATGGTCCCGATGGCGGTGGGCGCGTGGGGGTAGTACCTAGATGTATTACTTCACAGCCAAAATAGTAGGTATGCTACCAACGCATGAAATAAACATTCAGACTCGTTACCCATACTAGTGCCTACTATATTTTAGTACTAAATAATCAAAACGACCAATCACTATTCCAAAATTATTTGAATCAAAATAAAAAGATCACATGAAACCGTTCAAATCTTTATTTTACAAAAGTAAGCTTCTAATGGCACATAAGAAATCAAAATAACACTTGGAATAAAACACTTAGCTAAACGGTTAAACAACGTGAGAATCTATAAGCTTTCAGAATAATCCTTCAGGTGTAAGCCTTCAGGAACGTAGCGAATTAGGCACGAGCTTGGCTAACGTCCGATCTCTAGCGCGGTCCGATCAAGAAGAAGGAAGCCAGTTCCAGCGGCGGAGCCAACCGCTCCCGCCTCCAATTCAAGTTGGTAAACCTGCCTGACCAGTCTACCAACATAACGACAAAAATGCCTGCTCGTGCCTACGTTCACTCAAGATACACATCTTGACGTTCCAAAGCCTTCTACCTGTCATTTTAGTTCAATAATACGTCAAAAGATGGTGGCGTTATTCATTACGCAACTTTATTATTTCGTTACAAGCAAATAATACGTAGCTAATCGACTTTATACAGGCGTCTAACTATGAACTGTAATGCTGCAATACGTCTTTCTGGTGTCTCGCTCCGACACGGCCGTCCTGCGCTACACACGTCCTCGTGTGTGGGTGTATGCATTTGATTCTGTAACAAAATATACAGCACAGTATCTCATCGCTCGGTCATTCCTGACCAACAATTTGGGTCTCACCCAAATTACTATTAAAATCAAACTTTGTTATCAATCAAACCAGAAAAAATAATTGTTCAAAATTACTTTAACAATCCTCAATTCTCTAGTCAAAAATAGTCCATCGAGCAACGACTAAATAAAAATAATCATCAGTAATCATCGCCGCTATCTAACGGATACACTCCAATAATCATCGCCTCCATCTGGCGGATACTCTCAAATTTATGTGAAAACAGAACAATCCCAAACATCAAAAACACAAATCACAACAGCTCTAATTCATTGCTCGACAGTATCACTACTATTGTCGTCAATATCAATTTACGGGGAAATTATCTGGCATTAAAAAAAAATTGGTCATATGTGATCTAAATTTTTGTAAGACATCCTTAAATAAATAACATTCTGAATTGATAGTTCCAATTTTACTCGTATGAGCACAGTACATAAACGGGAATTCATTTTTAACAAAACAACACCAGTCCTTCGGTGCATTGCCAGTCCTTCGGCAGATACCAGACCCTCGTCAGAAGTAACCATCTCAGCCACGTAAGTGCTACTCCTCGCAAAGAGCATTCTGCACATAAAAAGCAGACCACGTGCACCTCTTACAATATGCTCCGGCACTTCTGATGCGGTCACTAAACAATACCCAGTCCATCGGGGATACTTTCAGTCCATCGAAAGCAAAACAGTATTGCCCAGTCCATCGGACGTGCCTTCAGTCTATCGAAAGCAAAACAGTAGTGCCCAGTCCATCGGGCGTAATTTCAGTCCTACAAAAGTACAAGCTTTCAGTCCGTCGAAAGCAAAACAATGTTAACAGTGAATTCCAAAAAAAAAAAAAGAAATTAAAAACAGGTCTTTAACGCATGCTACTCAGAACCATTGGCACTATCAGCGTCAACTGATCAACTGAAACTGAACATTACTGATAAAAATCACTAAAGATAGCTTTCTTCTTTAGCTTTAACAACAGAAACTCGCTCAAAGACTTCCATGCAGAAGTAAAACATCTCAAAATAATCCCAACGAAATGGGAACTGCTCACCAGCTTAATAAAGTATGATGCACGCGACCAAGTCAAAGGTGGTGGTGGTGAGGTCCAACCCAAGCACGGAGACTGATCCTTTCCGCTTGCCGTTGCCGTTGCTGCGGCAGATTGCGAGAGACACGATGTGGTTCAACATAGCTGGCTGTTACTGAAATCATCATTTGCACGGTATCAGGTTTATCATGTATGCAGGCTAAACTCAAAAGGTTTATGAAATGCAAGGTAGCAGACACAAAAAACATGTTTCCAATGTATATGGGACTTCAAAAATCTCAGAATAAAATTTAAACTTCAATGAGTGCGTTTTATTTCATTCTATGAACACACAAACACGTGTTCCAAAAATAAGTAGCACGGTAAAATGGGCCAATACGAAAAGTGACAGCTTATTAGTTACGTTCGACTGTTATGCTTCGCTATTACACTCAAAATAAAATTCACTAATAAACAATTAGAACGAAACCTGTCCTTTTATTTCCAAATTTCCAGCACAGAAGATACTGCACAGCTGCTTCTGTGTCACGGGCGTAATGGTGTCTATAAGTTCGCTCGGCTCTGGCTGCAGGACACTGTAACATTAATTTTCATATGCGTAGCTCATGTTTCCATAGTATACACGATTTGTGATCTATC
This sequence comes from Cydia amplana, assembly GCF_948474715.1. Taxonomy (NCBI): domain Eukaryota; kingdom Metazoa; phylum Arthropoda; class Insecta; order Lepidoptera; family Tortricidae; genus Cydia; species Cydia amplana. The sequence goes on along the minus strand of NC_086079.1, from coordinate 2,728,646 downwards.
ACGGCATTACGAGCAATAATTTGTCGCAATTTTATTAATTACTAAACATTACAGGGTAAAGATTACATAATGCTTGCATTGGCAAATCAGCAGGATCAATTTCTAACGGTGCATTGTATTTTTATGAAAAAAAATATTTTTTGAGGGTAGATGCACAAGTGAGCGATGAAATAATATCACGTCGCGACAGCCAATATTTGATTTTAATTAACAATATGGATTTCACATCAAAATAACTTAAGATCACTTAGATTTCAACGGATTTTAAAAATTAATTGTATTTTCAAATCAATTATTGAGGGTAGATTCACAAGTGAGCGATGAAATAATATCACGTCGCGACAGCCAATATTTGATTTTAATTAACAATATGGATTTCACATGAAAATAACTTAAGATCACTTAGATTTCAACGGATTTTAAAAATTAATTGTATTTTCAAATCAATTATTGAGGGTAGATTCACAAGTGAGCGATGAAATAATATCACGTCGTGATAGCTAATACTTGGTTTTAATTAACAGTATGGATTTCAAATCAAAATAACTCGAGATCGCCTCGATCTAAACGGATTACAAAAATTAATTGTAAAGAAACGCGGCGATACCAGAGATGACGTCACGTAACGACCGCTATGCTCGACTGCCTCAATCATAATTCACAATTTCACAATAATTCTCACCAAATAACAATGAATTACACTCACCATTCAATCAAGGTTAGACACGTGAGCTTACCATTACAAAGTGTCCAGATTATGGAATGCAGGTCACCAGAAATACACCACGCTCCCAGGTGGCTGTGTAAGCAATACATGAAACTCCGCATCTATCCCACTTCTGATGTCGGCGACGGATGGTCCCGATGGCGGTGGGCGCGTGGGGGTAGTACCTAGATGTATTACTTCACAGCCAAAATAGTAGGTATGCTACCAACGCATGAAATAAACATTCAGACTCGTTACCCATACTAGTGCCTACTATATTTTAGTACTAAATAATCAAAACGACCAATCACTATTCCAAAATTATTTGAATCAAAATAAAAAGATCACATGAAACCGTTCAAATCTTTATTTTACAAAAGTAAGCTTCTAATGGCACATAAGAAATCAAAATAACACTTGGAATAAAACACTTAGCTAAACGGTTAAACAACGTGAGAATCTATAAGCTTTCAGAATAATCCTTCAGGTGTAAGCCTTCAGGAACGTAGCGAATTAGGCACGAGCTTGGCTAACGTCCGATCTCTAGCGCGGTCCGATCAAGAAGAAGGAAGCCAGTTCCAGCGGCGGAGCCAACCGCTCCCGCCTCCAATTCAAGTTGGTAAACCTGCCTGACCAGTCTACCAACATAACGACAAAAATGCCTGCTCGTGCCTACGTTCACTCAAGATACACATCTTGACGTTCCAAAGCCTTCTACCTGTCATTTTAGTTCAATAATACGCCAAAAGATGGTGGCGTTATTCATTACGCAACTTTATTATTTCGTTACAAGCAAATAATACGTAGCTAATCGACTTTATACAGGCGTCTAACTATGAACTGTAATGCTGCAATACGTCTTTCTGGTGTCTCGCTCCGACATATATATCTTTCGTAGCTACAGTAATTCGATAAAACTTTTTTACGTCGGTGGAAAAACATAATGCCCGCTTGATGGTAAGTGGTCACCGTAGCCTATGGACGCCGGCAACTCCAGGGGTCAAGCCAAGTGTGATAGTACGTATATAGCGACCTATCTTTTTCCTATGAAAAAGTGTCACAATGGTAGAGGGGGTCTAAAAAATCAAAATGTTGAGTGACGTAATTAATGTTTTTTTGAAGAACCCCTCGACTAAACTGGATTCGTCGTTGTCGCAGAACCTTCAATTTCCAAAGTCGGTCAACGAGCCGTGACGTGACGCGTACGCACATTAGCACAATGGCGCGTTCCGCTTTTCGCGCGCATCAGTTCCGCCGCCCGCCATTGTCAAGTGCAAGGTTAGGACGTTCTGTCGTCGGACGACAACAATGTGATTTGTACAGATGTCATGACAAATGACAAAAATGTCTGTGATATAGCGAATACGAGTACCACCGCGTTAACATTATCTGAAGTGACCGGGCTAGTCAGTCTAGTTATATGTGGGGTCCCTTTGTTTCCCATAAAGTTTTAAGTCATACCTGTATTGTTTGTTATGTTATCATTAGTCATAAAACTGAAACCGTTAACTTTTCAGGATTTCGTAAGGTTATCCTATAGATAGGTTAGGTATGGTTAGGTTTGTTTTATGGCAATCCTGAAAAGTGACGCGTTTCTGAACCAAATAAATGATGACTAACGAAAATGCGTGATACATTATGAGTTATGACTTAAAACTATTTGGGAAACGATGGAGAGGGTTATCTATCTGAAGTGACCGGGCTAGTTTTACATGTACTTATTATAATAGCATTTTATTACTATCTACTTATCCCAAATTAAACTTAACCCTTTATTTTTGAGTGTGTCAGATTTACCACCAGTAAAATCATTAATAGAATAGAAAATCAGGATGCAATGCAGTATTTAGTTAAGACCAGTTAGTTATTGTTCAAAGTAATGTATTTATTATAGGGACAACTACAAGGTTTAGAATATAAAAATGGTAAACATTATTTAAGTAATATATTTATATAAGCAAATTGTAAGTAAAAGTATATTGTAAATTTACTGAACAATTAATCGGCTTTATTACCACATAATTCACAAAAATCTTAATAATTGTATTGCTAAATTAATTAGTCAAGTAGGTACGCTGCGTAATAGATATCGGTGGCTTATAGTTAGTACTGGCTACCTTACCGTACACACTTGACATAATTTAAAACAGTAATAAAGATCTAGCAATAAGCTACATGATGTATTACACCGTAATCAGTTGGAATATACGTTACATAGCAATTGTTAAAAGGTCATCAAAGGTTGTAACGTACATACCATCAGACTATAACACAAAGAAAACATAAAAGTCATAAAAACACAATAAAATGGATACTTAGCTTCGTTTGTCGTTGTTAGCTCTCCAACTGAGAAGTGAGCCACAACTGTCAGACACCCGCTTATATTCGATCAGACTTCACCCCTTCCACCACTTCTTGGTAGGAATAACAAGTAAGATGTTTCCTGCACATCCGGTTATCATAATAATTCAATTTAACAAATGTATTTGCTACATTTTAATTTAATTTATTATAGAATAATTAATCGCAAATTAATACGAATTTAATATCATGGCTTATTATTATAAGATACTTTATTTACGTTACTAATGTTCTGACAGTTATGGTCAAGAAATATACATGGAGGGTAGTTGTGTAATTAAACAGCAGTTCTAACTTATTATTTCGATATACGTATTAGCTTAGCAAAAGTGGACTATTTCGTGAAAATGTAAGTGTGATCTTTGTTTTATACTACGTATCTCACACGGCCATACTGACAGGTGCTTCGTTCTCGAAGTACCTTATTTCTGCAATCATATTAAACTTAGTAATATACAATTACTATTTTTATTAGTCAGATACTATTTCACTTATAACATTAATCAAGTGAGGCTCATAGGCTCTGCAGCATATCCCTATATTGTTACTTTTTCACTTATTACATCAAGTGAGAGCTCGCAGGCTCGGCAGCAATAATCCTAATTACAATCACCATGCTACTGGCACTTATCACATCAAGTCAGCCTCAGTAGCATGTATCACCCTGGGTTGGCTACCGGGCCACTTATAACATCAAGTGGGGCACACAGGCTCTGCAGCAGGTCCCTATATTGCTACTTTTTCACTTACATCAAGTGAGAGCCCGCAGGCTCGGCAGCAATTATCCTACTTACAATCACCATGCTACGGGCACTTATCACATCAAGTCAGCCTCGGTAGCATGTATCGCCCTGAGTTGGCTACTGGTCCACTTATAACATCAAGTGGGGCACACAGGCTCTGCAGCAGGTCCCTATATTGCTACTTTTTCACTTACATCAAGCGAGAGCTCGCAGGTTCGGCAGCAATTATCCTACTTACAATCACCATGCTACGGGCACTTATCACATCAAGTCAGCCTCCGTAGCATGTATCGCCCTGAGTTGGCTACTGGTCCACTTATAACATCAAGTGGGGCACACAGGCTCTGCAGCAATTATTAATCGGTTATTATTTTGTCAAATTAGCTTTTTAACTTTGTGGTGTACACTGGAAGTTCTCAATCGATCGATAATCAACTCATGTCTCATTCACATACGTAAACTTTAATTATTATTATTTGTATCTCCTTAGATTTCACGGGCCTATAATCCCGGTCTTTTGTTAGGCTTGCGTGGGGATATAGATCCAACACGTAATTTTTTATTTATTTTTATAATACATAAATTACCTTAAGTATATAAAACTTCTTAGTCCCATAGCAAGCTCAACTAGCTTATGTTTTGGGCACTAGAAGATGATAGACATGTATAAATATATTTATGCATATGTACATAATAATATGTCACATATTGATACTTATATACATAAAAATCATTCACGGCTAAGGAACAAATCCTTCCGATGAACACACAAATAGATGTACCCACTGGATATCGAACCCGGGTCCTCCAGTTAATTTGACATGTAAATTTCTAATCCAAGATCTCCAATCCCCGTAAAACTTACTAAGTTCTTGTGCACTAAGTTTACAACCACAATAAATAATGAATTTAAAAGTGGAAAAAAAAAAATTAAGCTTTATATCATCATTCGCAAACGTTTCCGTTTAATACAAAATTAATTTGGCATTCAGAAGGCAGTAGACGGTCGGAACTAAGGCATAGTTCAACATGGAGGTGGTCAGTTAAGGAGGCTGGCTCAACTGGACTCGACTGGAAATAGCTGGAAGTAACCGCTCAAGATCGCGACAAATGGAAAATAAATCTGGGAGCCCTATGTCAAAAATAAATTTGTACTCCTGCCATGAGATTTCAACCTTTATAAATTAAACTGAATTCCTATGGTTTTTATATAAACCTAATGTAACAGAATTTTAAACTCCGTTCGGCCATCCCACAAAACAACTACCCTAAAAGTCATTAATCAGAATTATCTAGAATGTATTCAATATGTCTATAGATCTATCTTTTATTTAGCTGAAGCTTTGGTGGTAAAAAAAATGTGGTTACATATAATAGGCAACGTACTTCTCTTTATGAAATGTTGTTTTAGAGCTTCCATAGTAACTGTCTTTAAACCCAAATTTAGCAGATAACGCGATATTCTGCTAGTTGAATCTTAATTGTACAAAATAACATATCGTACAAAGGCGGATTTATCGTACAAAAGTTATTCTCTAGGAGGTCTAGGATGTTCTGGGTACGATCAACCTTCGTGTTTGTTATGCTATCCCGTTGTCCGATGGACAACAGTGGCATAATTCATTCGAAGATGTATTATTTATAACAATCATGCTTCATTATGGCAATAGATTAGGTATGAATTTAAAAAAATGCATATAAGTTAAATACTATGGTATCAGGATTATACAATCGTTTTATAGCTCATTCACTCACTGTAAACATTCTATCTACATTCCGCTTGGCTTTATTGGCTGTCTTGTGTTTTCTCGTATGTACCAAAATTAAAGCAAACAATAAAATGAACCAGAAGATCATAGGTACAAAATTGCCATTGTATTAGGCATTTCATTACCGCCGCATATTTAATTACCGCCAGACCATGTAAATGGTGGTACATATACCCAATTGCATATGTGAGTTTCTACGAGAACTGGTAATGTATAAGTATATAATGGTTTAAAATATTGTATATACATGGTGTTCACGAGGAATGTGACTGTAACCACGCATTTCTGAGGTCAAAAGAAGGGGAAAAAAATGTAATGCGTTTAGGTCAATTTGGCAAAAAAAACAAAAATAATGTTTTTTTTTTTTTCAATTTTTTCCAATGTATTTATACATTAAATGTTATTGGTAAACCTGTCACTTAAAATGCATTTTTACATATTTTTATTTTATTTTCGTACCTAAGTCATAGTTACTTGTCACTTTTTGACATCTATCAATAAGGATATTTAGACTACGTCCCATAGTAGCAAACTTCGCCATCAATGTAACAATAAAAACTAAATTATTATGAATTTTTTTTTATTGGTATTAACTCCGAAACTAGGCGAATTTCAAAAAAGTTTATAGGACATTTTTGTCTCTAAATATGATCAGGAATACGCTGCTAAAACTATTCGGCCTCCTCATGTTATACCGTGTATATATTTTTTTATATTCCTTACAGATCACCTAGATGAATTGTCCTAAAGCAGTGTTTCTCAAAGTGTGGGTCGCGAAAAAAAAAATTTAGTGGTCATAAAGGGCCGTGACACCATAAAGTTTGAAAAACACTGTCCTAAAGGAATACGTTATACACATTTATCGTACTCTGTTATTGTTTTTTTTTAGTAAAGTATTTTTATTACCAAGAGAATATGTGCTTTTTATTTACTGACTAATTTGCGTGTGCAAAACACTATCTTTCAACTTTCAGGGTTTTAAAACATAATTTATTAATACGGGAGTCGAATTAACTAGTCTACTATTTTTATGGCGTAATTGTCTAAGGTTGTCACTGAGATATCCTTTTTTTTTTGTAGTCATATATATCCATCAATCAGTAAATTTATCAAGCTAACTGGAAGCATATTTTCAAAAACGCTTTTATGCCAAACACGTATTACTATCTGTACACAGAACCCGCAATAAGCACTGTAGGTGCAAAATTGTAAATAAGGGCTTGTAAATGAAAACCAAAAAGCGTGTGAACTTTATCCTTATAGTTTTAAAACGACCAGACAATTTAATGTTATTTACTGTTTTATACTTATTGAAATAGTAACTGGTGTTATATAAATATTTATTCGTATCAATCGTAACAAAAATAAGAAATAATGTGACTAATAAAATATATAGGACGTATAAGGGTATTTCCACTTAACTGTATACCGTTAACGGCCGTTTAGGAAAAGTGACAAAGCAGACGATAAATATCATAAACGTGAGAATTAAATCAGATTCGTAACTAAACCGACAGCTGAATGTGACTTGATACACGTACCTAACTAAGACACGCGGTAAGTTACAATTAAAATTCCCATCGTTATTAACCGCCTAAAATTCAAACGAAGTCTCTAATGCAGACCTCAAAATCTTATAATGAAATTCGAGTTATAGCTAACTGATCACGATTAAAATATTTATCCAGGCTATAAATAACGTTATTCCAACGTTTAGAAACTTATCCAAACCAAAATGTTGTCAAAGTGTTCACAAATAACCCTTTTAAGTATTATTATTCAATTTAGTCATTAATTAAATCGTCATTTAGAATAGTTTAAACATACCTATACAGTCCTATTTTTAAGTATAGCCAAGTTTTAACATACCAGAAACAACATCATTCATCAGTCATCCTTCCAGACAGGCGCCACTCCGTAGCGTCTCACAGGTGCGGTAGTTTCTGTTTCGCGAAGTACTTTTGAGCTGCTTGCTGCTGTTCTCCATAAAAAGCATCATGCTTAGTATACCAAATATCTTGTTTCACCTGGGGTTTTCACTGAAAGTGAAACACCAGTGTCCTTGTGTCCAGGATAGCGCGGCTTACAGTGTCTGTTTGGAGTTGGATAGCGTCCCGCTGTTGACTCGTACTGCTCCTGAAACATTAGTTTTGTAGGCATAGAATGTGTGTAACATCCCACTTCTGATGTCAGATTTACCACCAGTAAAATCATTAATAGAATAGAAAATCAGGATGCAATGCAGTATTTAGTTAAGACCAGTTAGTTATTGTTCAAAGTAATGTATTTATTATAGGGACAACTACAAGGTTTAGAATATAAAAATGGTAAACATTATTTAAGTAATATATTTATATAAGCAAATTGTAAGTAAAAGTATATTGTAAATTTACTGAACAATTAATCGGCTTTATTACCACATAATTCACAAAAATCTTAATAATTGTATTGCTAAATTAATTAGTCAAGTAGGTACGCTGCGTAATAGATATCGGTGGCTTATAGTTAGTACTGGCTACCTTACCGTACACACTTGACATAATTTAAAACAGTAATAAAGATCTAGCAATAAGCTACATGATGTATTACACCGTAATCAGTTGGAATATACGTTACATAGCAATTGTTAAAAGGTCATCAAAGGTTGTAACGTACATACCATCAGACTATAACACAAAGAAAACATAAAAGTCATAAAAACACAATAAAATGGATACTTAGCTTCGTTTGTCGTTGTTAGCTCTCCAACTGAGAAGTGAGCCACAACTGTCAGACACCCGCTTATATTCGATCAGACTTCACCCCTTCCACCACTTCTTGGTAGGAATAACAAGTAAGATGTTTCCTGCACATCCGGTTATCATAATAATTCAATTTAACAAATGTATTTGCTACATTTTAATTTAATTTATTATAGAATAATTAATCGCAAATTAATACGAATTTAATATCATGGCTTATTATTATAAGATACTTTATTTACGTTACTAATGTTCTGACAGTTATGGTCAAGAAATATACATGGAGGGTAGTTGTGTAATTAAACAGCAGTTCTAACTTATTATTTCGATATACGTATTAGCTTAGCAAAAGTGGACTATTTCGTGAAAATGTAAGTGTGATCTTTGTTTTATACTACGTATCTCACAAGTGCTTGGTCTAAGTTACGCCTTTAACATTTTCACACCACCTATTCGGAAAAGAGCTTTTTCTTCCCTGCTAGCAGGGATCAAAGTAACACTTTTCTGTTCTGGCACACTATTTTTACATTTTTTTGCACATTTTTTTTAGCATAATCTGTTTAAACATCAGATTGTGTCAACACTAAGATTATTTTATTTTCCTCATAGTTGATGTGAAAAGCAGTATGTGTCACACGGTATCAAAATTATTTCGTCTTGGGCTTTAACAAATTGAATCCCTCATTACGCTCTGGATTCAATGTACGCCCTTGACGGAAATATATCATTTTGATCCCTTGTAACACAAACTACTATTGTCTCTTTTTTAAGGCTTCGTCACACAGGCGCATTTTCCGGGCGGGGCGTGAGCGGGGCGCGCCACTTTTACATATAAAACGCTCACGCCCGCTCATGCCCCGCCCGGAAAACGCGCCCGTGTGACAAAGCCTTTACATGGCATGGAGGCCGCCGCCGGGGCGTCTCGAAGGGACGCCCTTGTAGTAAGTATTTGAATACTCAGGTCTACAGTCTTTTGAAGCTGTGAAAAAAACAAACTTCTAAGTGATCGTAATAAAAAGATACGGCCGTTTATGCTGCAAAAACACGTATATTTCGAGACCTCAAGGGAATCAAAATTTATTGTTGTTGACCTAGAACTATGAAATTTGGCAAGTAATATCGTTCTACAATTCAAGTACCTACAGAAATAATCTGAAAACTATACATTTGTACCTAATGAATTTGTTAAACTTGTACGGAACCCTCAGGGCGAGTCCGACTCGCACTTGTCCGCTTTTTAACCTTACACCGAATTTATTTTTTCACAATTTCTAAATAATGATTCCTCTAGAGTAATTTAAATTACCAACCCTCCAATTACAAGAAAAAAAATATTAGCTAGAAAAGAGTTTCAATAAAAGAAATGATTTTGAAGAAAATTTATTACTTCTAAAAGAAATTTGTAATAGATTTCACCCTTTTTGTTCTTTGTTACTTTTGTTCCTTCGAGAATTGAAGAAATTCGATTATTTGACTTTTAGTTTTGATAAGTCTTATTGTGACAACGAAAATTGAAATTACTAGGTATATTTCAAAGAAAATACGTTAAAAATATAATGGCACTGAAAGAATACTTAATTTACTTAGGACGCCAACATTGCGAAGAAATATCTGAGCCCGTACCATGAGTCACTGACAGTGACTACATCTTATATACACAGAAAACACCCGACTCAGGAACTAATATTTGTGATCATCACACAAATAAATGCCCTTACCGGGATTCGAACCCGGGACCATCGGCTTCACAGGCAGGGTCACTACCCACTAGGCCACTGGTCGTCAAATATAATAATAACTTCCTAGTTCTTTTTAAGGTTCCGTACCCAAAGGGTAAAAACGGGACCCTATTACTAAGACTCCGCTGTCCGTCCGTCCGTCCGTCCGTCCGTCACCAGGCTGTATCTCACGAACCGTGATAGCTAGGCAGTTGAAATTTCAGATGATGTATTTCTGTTGCCGCTATAACAACAAATACTAAAAACAGAATAAAATAAAGATTTAAGTGGGGCTCCCATACAACAAACGTGATTTTTGACCGAAGTTAAGCAACATCGGGCGGGGTCAGTACTTGGATGGGTGACCGTTTTTTTGCTTGTTGTTTTTGCTTGTTTTGCTCTATTTTTTGTTGATGGTGCGGAACCCTCCGTGCGCGAGTCCGACTCGCACTTGGCCGGTTTTTTTGAGGCTGTTATCCGCTAAACAGTAACACCAAACCTAAGTATACACAACTTTGGGAACAAATCAATTTATTTTATTCTTAGTAAGATGGCATATAGTCGAGAAATTGGGACGGATTCCACAGTGGCGGCGTGGCCAAGGGGTTCAAGGCGTTAGCCCGGATTGCTAAAGACGCCGGTTCGAATCCGGCCTTCACTATTGGAGGGCTTCGTCACTTTTTCTTTAATATATGACATCTATTTGAGTTTATAGTAAACCTACACTTAGCCTTAACCCTCGCCCATACATGATTACAAATCGAAACGACACCTTTAGAGATAGAAGCCCGTCATAACGGATGCATCTGTCGTTGAAGGAAGTCGGGCGGAGCCGCGGCGCGGCGCTAGCTTCCGCCAAATATGCCGTAACGAGTGCACCGCTAACGTGGTTCAAGGTATAAGCGGGAGCGGGTGCATTGAGAAAGAAAGAAAGAAAGAAAAGAAAGAAAATACATTTATTTAACGCCACCACATATTACATAGAGTCTGTTCGGAAAGAGAAGAGTCGTGGAATGTATTGGGCCCCATACAATCGACGACTCTTCTCATTCTGCACCGTTCTAAAAAAAACATTGGACACTAAAATAGGACCCCCCCACTCAGCATAATTGAGGATTAGGGTTCATCTCGGTAGTAGGTATAGTATTCTTTCTCGTAAACTTTTTTTTAAACATACTATAGGTGAAAATTACGTTAAACGGTTTTAACACCTTCTCCGCATATTAAATTTCTCGCACAATACGCCTTTTTAAGGATGACTCACGCTAGACCAGGGCGTACACAGGCCGAGACGTCCGACGTCATTTTCTATGGCCACGTAGCGCTTTCCATAGAAAACGAAGCGCCGGAAGCTCCGGGCCGGGGCTGATGGTCTAGCATGAGTCATCTTCTATACTGTTCCTCGTAACTTGTTGTCAAATTGTTACCCATTTTTTCACGGTTAATACGCTTAGGTTATGCGTTTTTGGTGTGGGCCGCTGCAGAATCTTCTTATGTGTGTTTCTTGTACAGTCGACATAAGATATATCGGAGCGGCCGTGGTGCTCAAAAATATCTGAACACGTACTCTAATGCCTTGATAATAAAGGCGTCTTCAGATATTTGTGAGCTCCTTGGCCGATACGATATATCTGATGGCGACTGTACGTAGGGTTTTTCTTAGTGTTGCGTTTTTTTTCACTAAGGAAAGTTAGTTTTAATCCGCTTCCGCCTGTAACTCGCGTTCGCAGGTGCAGCGAATATTAAAAGCTATCTTCGAAGAAAATGTTGGCAGCGCCATTGAAATTGCACCACGACAGCGTTTTATGCGGGAATGTACGGGCATTAGCCGCATCGGGAACATTCCGGGACATTGTCGGGTGTCTGAGGCGACTTATTTCAAAATAGCCTTATTTATAAAGGAAATGCCAAAATATTGTTTTAAGAACCATAGTGTTACTGGTACTAGCATACCAGTGGCTCGCACTAATATGCTAGTACGAGCGAGATGCATAGAAAGTAAGTTACGTTCTCGATAGCGTTTATGTCAGTGACAAACTGGTGGTAGCCACACTGTTACTGGTATCAACAACTCGAATCATGGTTTAATAACAAAAGTTCCGTGAGACACAGACATATTAAATAAATTAAACACGAATCACGTAGTGAATGTTATATGCAACCCATCAATTGACAATAATGCCGTAAACGAGGGTAGTTTCTCGGCCCCCTCGCTACGGCCCGTAGTCTGCGCCGGTCTGTCACAATTAACGCAAGCTCCGGACGCTACTCGGTACGGAGTGAAACATGTCGAGCGTTTTCGACTTAAAATACGTGAGTGACCCGTTTGTAATATATTTAATAACTCAAATCATGGATCATGGTAACTGCTCTTACGTACTATCTGTACACAACATTTGTCAGTATTATCATGCCGCGATCAGAAAGGGATTAGAAATAACAGATTTCCATACACTTACGTCAAAATCAATATGGATTGACAGCTATCTCAATCCCTTTCTAATCGCGATTCAGTAATATCAATTTGCAATGTATCCAGTTAATTGATAGAGTTAATTGTCACCGAATTACTCTTTCTAACTTGTCGCCGAGCCACCGGGCCGTGGCGATGACCAGTTAGGCTTTAACGGGAAACTGTACAACTGGCTGCGTTTAGACAAATCGTTTAGCTAGAATTTAAATGTAGGATGAGTCTGTTCGCGTAGAAAAAACCGGCCAAGTGCGAGTCGGACTCGCGTTCTAAGGGCTCTATACATTAAGTCCGACTCACGCTTGACTGCACATTTCTAATAGGTTTTCCCGGGGTAAAGAACTATTTTGTATATTTTTTTCAAAATTTTAGACCCAGTAGTTTCGGAGATAAAGGGGGGATGGTCGGACAGACAGACGCACGAGTGATCCTATAAATAAGGGTTCCGTTTTTTTCCTTTGAGGTACGGAAACCTAAAAATAGCGTAAAACCAACCAACTATAGTCCCAAAAGCTCCCAAATGTGGTCCAAATTTAACTCTTATAACTTCGTTTAGGTAAAACTATTATTTGAATGTAGAGTAGGTGGAAAGAGAAGAGTCGTAGAATGTTTTGGATCCCATACACGACTCTTCTCTTTCCGCACGGACTCTAGTAGTTAATGTTCAGTCAGCAGCAAAAGTTGCAAAGCGGGCGAGGTGTTCAAAATGATCCTGACGCGACTTTATTGTTAAGAAAATAAGAGCACGACAAGGTAATTTTGAACATCTCGCCCGCTTAGCAACTTCTGCTGCTGACTGTAGTAATAGTAGCTAAATATTTGTATACATAACAAAAACAGAGACAAAACGAAGCGATAGAGATAGAAACAAGCGGGTCAATGTACAGAATTCCTCGTGATCAGCGTATATCTTTATTAAATGCCAAATAATTCTAAACTATCTCGTAATTCTAAACTATAAATTATGAGTCATGTGCGACATGTCTCGTCAATGCTCGTGCACATCTGACTCGCGTATAAATCTGCTGCAGATGCATCTAACGGTGCATACACGAGACATATTCTGCTGGAAGGGACGCTTTTATAAATAATTAGCGACCCGCCCCGGCTTCGCACGTGTTACACAAAACCTTTACAAATTATACACCTAAACCTTCCTCAAGAATCACTCTATTGATAGGTGAAAACTGCATGAAAATCCGTTCAGTAGTTTTTGAGTTTATCGCGGACAAACAGACAGACGCGGCGGAGGACTTTGTTTTATAAGGTGTAGGTAAGATGTACGACATGTCTCGTGAATGCTCACACGCATCTGACTCGCGTATAAATTAGCTACAGATGCGTCTAACGGTGCATACACGAGACATATTATGCTGCAAAATTGAATGGACTTATTAAGAAAATTATAATGTGTCCATCCACTTTTGCAGCTAGCTGTACCTACATCCACGCCGCAGAGAAATGTAAATACGTTTGAAAACGCATGCAAAGATAACGTACCTATTGTGGTACGTGACTAGAAGAAGAAATCCGTCTTACCTCTCACTATGTATACTTTTACTAACATTTTTTACCTTTTAGACTCTTACACGAGATTCAAAACAAAGTTTTTCCCAGACGGCTAAGTTTTCAGACAAAACTTACAAGCTTCAAGGAAAAGAACTGAAGTTACGTTTAAGGTGACGTTCGGGTGTCGACTTCAGCTACATTAAGGTGCGACCACACCGCTGCTTTAAAACACGGTGACGGTACGGAATCGCAGTGATGCATCATATTTTTTTGGGTGCCACCCACACCGCTGTTCAAAATACGCTAACGGTGCGGAATCGCAGTGACGTGCCGTAAACTTTACGACTTTACTAGGGAGACATGTGTCAAAAATGTCAAAATCGTCACATTTACGACGCGTCACTGCGATTCCGTGTTTTAAGCAGCGGTGTGGAGATCTTGCGATTCCGTACCGTTACTGTACAATTTTGGACTCTGGTTTCGAAGGGAAAGCTTCAATCAAACACTTCGTTTATTAGAAACAGTAGTATGTTTAATCGGGCTGAACTAAACTCCATACAAATTATCTCCAAGTATAATAAATAAATTAAATATCTTAAAGTATCCTACGATAGACAACCGTTCGCCAGTTCTGGAAATAAAAAGCGACATCTACCGGGAAATTAGTAAACTGTTTTAACTATGCGTTTTATACAGTCACCGTTTTTTAAGCAGCGGTGTGGTCGCAACACTCGCAACCTTTACTATTGCGGCGTCTTTATTGCTGCCGCAGTATCTTTCCTATTGCCTTGATAAATTACTGCCCCGATAATGACGTTCATTGCGTCACTCATTTTGTCATGAAAATTGACAGATATACAGCCACAAGGATGCGGCAACAGAAATGCAGCTGCCGATTCCGTTGACATCTGAATGTGATGACCAGATGAAATGTGGATCTCAACTGCAACAGTGTTATTGCTGTGACGTTGCAACGACGGCAAATGAATGAAAAAAATTGCGTTGTCTTTGCTTCATAGTTCCTGCGATTAGATCGTTCAATCGTTCACTTATTTCATCAATAAGATTGTCAACGCTGCAGCAAGAACGTTGCAACAGTAATGCTGCTACAGTCGTCATCAGAATAACATCTTTGACATCACTCGAGTAGCATCACCGCTGCAGGAAAAACGCTGGAGTCGTGATCTGAATGCAACCTTTACAAACAAAATACTTGGTGCTTTAGGAACTTGGAGGATACAACTAAACGGAGTAGCCATTAACAGGCTTTCCCCTCTGTCGAAAATAGGCGGCCAACGGTCATACACAATGTATGGACTGACGTTTATCTGACATGGCTATTTTTACGTTACGCATACATTTGACGTTCCCCTCCCCCGCAAAAATCGGCAGACTGTTTTGTACAGAAAATTACAGACATGGCATCTCCGTTTGATTATATCCTCCAAGTTTAGGAAGTCCCAATGGCATGCGATACACGTTCGTCAGCGCATAAAGGCGCTCTCGGTGCATAATGCATTGATACATTTGCTGCAGGTGCATCCAACTGGTTTGCGTATAGCCTGTACAATACTGGAAGAGACCAGAGCCCGTACCATGAGTCACTGACAGTGTTAAAACTGACATTTACGCTATCGAGAACGTAATTTACTTTCTATCTATACATCTCGTTTGCAAAGATCCCTCAAAGGGATAAGTTCGCCTTTGTACTTCTTACTAATTGTATGTTATTTTTAATATGTCTTTTTGTACAATAAAGAGTTTGCTACTACTACTACTACTAAATATGCGAGTACGAGCGAGATGTATACATAGAAAGTAAATTACGTTCTCGACGGCGTTTATGCAGTGCCAAACTGATGGTAGCCGTACTGTGCCTTGTTTATCAAAAGTTTGTAACTTGTAATACAAGTGGAAGTCCCATTTTGACAGCTTTTGTTAGAAAGGGACTTCCACTTGTATTACAAGTTACAAGCTTTTGATAAACAGGGCACTGGTAAAATATATGTACATATGTACATATGTAGTGCATAATTGTTTTCCATTTTATTTACTCTGAAACGTTGGTATTTGTCATGCTACTTCAGTCAACCTTATTACTTTTTGTACCGAGACTGACTGAAATAGCAAGACACGTTCGTACGTTTCCGTGAAAATACGATGGAAAATAATTATGGACTACATCTCTACTGTATTTATGATAATATCTGTGCTTTTGTAGTACTTAAGATAAATTCGTACTTATTTTATGAATACTTCAAGCTTACTTTTGCTACTTATAATAAGGAAGAGGATAGCTCTGCTGTCAATAAATTAGTAATAATAAATAAGGCAGACCCTGAGAAGTTTCCTGTAATTATAGGAAGTGCAGTAACTGTCATCTCGAAGATCGTACCTCGGTGTCAGCTGACACGAAGGTCAGACGATTAATCTGAAAGACTATTAGTATTACTGCAACGCTTTCAATAGGGATGTTGACTGTTCAAAATAAACTGTACGAAATAAGCTGCACGAAATACAGCACTAAAAGTTATTATATCCAAAGTAAACGTATGTACGGTGCCTGTACAGATAAATATAAAACAGGGGATATCCTTACTTAGTATTATGAGTACTTACTTACTACTTAGACAAACATTGATGACTCGGGAATCAATATTAGTGCTATTCCTCATAGCACAAATGGGTCTCTATTGTTTCCCAAATAGTTTTGAGTCATAATGTATTGTTTGCCCGCATTTTCTTTAGTCATAATTTCTTTGGTTCAGAAACGCGTCACTTTTCAGGATTGCAATAAAACAAACCTAACCCACCTATAGGATAACCTGACAAAAATCCTGAAAAGTTAACGGTTTCAGTCTTAAGACTCATGATAATATGACAAACAATACATTATAACTTTAAACTTTACAGGGAAACAAAAGGACCCCCGCACAAATAAATGCCTTGGTCGGGATTCGAACCCAGTACCACCGACGCCGTAGGCAGGATTACCAATTCAAACAACAAGAATTCAAAGTACAAAACTTAGATTATGCTAATAGCTAAGCCTCCTTGACTGCCAGCTTATACACCGGACACTTCAAGTAGATACTCATATATTATAGATACTAAAACCAGAAACCAGTTCGAAGCAAGTCATAACGCAGCCTGCAAATAATGTTACGCTCAACTAAAAACCTACTCTAATTTGGACCTTAACCCACTGACATAAGCTCAGGAATAAATCCCGAGTATGCATGTTAGATGCGTCCGGCCGGCACGGATATGACAGTCACTACCGTGCGGGCGCCATGGAAATGACGATCGTGGACCGGATTGCAGATGGCGCAGCGCTATCGGATTACCCTCGCAATTGCAATGCTAATTCGTGTTTGTGACGTAAAATGCAGGGGGATAGAGTAACCAGCTGGAGTATCAGACTTTAAAATTAAAACAAAAATAGATAAAGAGATTGGAAGTCAAAGTAATCTTCCTTTGAAAAAAAAATTTTTTTTCGCTATTCCTGCTTTGGACAGGTTAGGTACATAGTAAAACTGAACATAATTATATTAACTCATATTTAAACTATGTAAGTGGCTATATATACATACTGATTATCAAAATTTGTAATTCTGAGTAAAATGAACCTGACATTGTTCAATATATTTTTTAAATTATTTTATACCTAACAACAATTAATATAAAAGTTATATAATTTCTATTAGTACCTAACTAAAAGTTAATTAAGGTTACTATAATCTGGCAAGCCAATTTTGTCAGTAGAGAAAGGCGTTGGAAAAATTAAGGCGCGAAGAATCTCACTAAATATCATGAATTATGCGCCTTTATCTACTGAAAAATTGATCTGATAGGCTAGACTATATTTCTAAACTATCTATAATAATCTAGAAACTAAATATTCATCGCAACCCTATAATCTCAAACCATAATTACCCATAAACATGTGAACATGAAATCTCATGAAAGCGCCGGATGCGATTGTCACATAATGCAGCGGAAGTGAGTACTTGTCATTGCCGTGTACTATTTCGATGTCATTACCGCGGCCTTGTTCATCTGTCACGCTATTATCGACTCATCGCAGATTTTTAGAGCACCGTATTTAAGTAGTTTGAGTAATTTTTCCACGTCTAATACCTTTGCGTAAATATAGTTATAAACATCATTTGATAATAAATAAGTATTACTTATAGGATGTTCTTACACAAATTGACTAAGCTCTAAAGTAAGCTCAAGAAAGCTTGTGTTATTTATACTCAGACAATTTGTTATACATACATCGTTGACTATCACTGCAGCGGGCGCAGCATGGTTCCATTTTTATCGCCTGTCACTACTTGTTAGAACGTGACAGGCATGGTGACAAGCGATAAACCGCAGACCGCTACCGCCGCAGATGACAAGACAACAATTAAGTCTTGTAATTTTTGAGTTTTGAGGTTTGAGTTCTGTGATTATTATAGAAAATCTTAATACAATACATAAAATGGGTAATATTGATAACAATTATTGTATAGTTATTTTTCCCACTGAACCCTTGATGATGTAATCAGAGTCACGTTAAATTTGTGATTTTATCTAAATACGAGGGCTGTTTGATAAGTACCCGTTTATGAAAAAAATAATCAGTTGTTTTTGTTTATATGCATTTATTTTTCTTCATAGTCTCCTTTTAACTCTATACACTTGTTCCACCTATATTCAAGCTTCAATAAACCATCCAAAAAGTATGATTTCGGAATAGATATGAGCGCCGATAGGTATATAGCCGGCGGCGGCGCGCCGGTCAAAATTGGTCGGCGGCGGCGGCGAATCGGCGGCGTGGCCTTGAAACGCCTTCGATTAATGAAAAAAGAATTCAAACCAAAATTTTACCGAAAAAAACATGTTTTTGCTGTAAGAAAGTTATGAAATAAATGCATTTTTTATTTTCAAGGATAATTTATTGAATAATGATAAGAAAAAAATTGATATCGTATAAACTGTGGATAAGCAGTATCGCGCGGCATCAGAGGCGGTCTTAATCATGGCGAGGCTTTGGCCGGAAGATCTTAGCGAGGCCCTTATCTTTTGTGCTAAGTTAAAAATTGCGGATTGACTGTATCAGGGAAACGTCTTGTTGACACCAAAAAAAAACGAGCTCCGTCATTAACCAATATCGACCCAACAAAACCGATTTATGTCAAAAAGTGAGGGTCAACGCCGAGCTCCATGTAACACCGAAGACTTGATTTCGACGCCTCCCAATGCGAGGCCAGAGGATGAGCTGCAGGTAAGCATACAGCTAAGAATCGAAAGCCAAGTGTAACAACAACAAACTATGAAAAACGCTGGGGTGTCCATCAAATCTGGAGTTCGTCGGACTGTTTCTTTTCAAAAAACATTTCCTTCGCAACTTAAATAGACGGAGCTCCGCTTTGCGGGGCTCCTATTTCGGGGCGGTTTGCCCTTCGGGCATCTGAAGCTACCTAACGAACCTAACCTACCTACCTATTGATTTAGTGAGACGTCCGTGAAAACATTACACTTTGGGGAAAAAAGCGAAGGTAGGTAAGTAGGTTAGGTCTCGTTAGGTAGCTTCAGATGCCCGAAGGGCAAACCGCCCAGACGGGGCTTCGTCTATTTAAGTTGTGAAGGAAATGTTTTGAAAAATAAACACATGTAGTGCGCTGGGCCATGGTAAAAATAAATTAAATGGCAAACATTGTCAAACTCCGGTTACGTAGGCGACCGAAAGAGCTGGTCACTCTACAATCTAAATAGTATTACGATGCGGCTAAACGTGGGCCGCCTTATTGAAGAACGTATCGCAATGACAATCCGGCTAATCGTCGAACTGCCGCATTTCAAAACGCCCCTGTTTTAGAAAATGGCTAGCCGTAATGTAATACGGCGGATTATACGATCTGACTACGACATATATATGTCGGGGCGTGACTCCAGAGGGACGTATTGCGGGGTTACAGTTCATAGTTTTAGACGCCTGTATACAATCGATTAGCAATGTTTGGCTACGTATCACTGAAGTTGTAACGAAATTCATAACGTAGATAGTAACGCCGTCTATTGGCGTATTGTTGAACTATGATGACGGGTAGAAGGCTTTGGAACGTCAAGTTGTTTAACTTGGGTGAAGTTTGGTACAAGGTGGCAGTTTTGTCGTTATGTTGGTAGACCGGTAGAAATAAAGAAAGAATGTGTTGTTTTGAAAACATGTGTCCCGCTGAGTTTGTTGCCGGTCCCATATTGGGCTAAATCTTCTCAGGTCAGAGGTGTAGGGTTGGTGTGGGGTTAACTTGAATAAAGATTTGAACGTTTCATGTGATCTTTTATTTTACAACAAATCAGTTTGCATTCGAATAGCAATTAGTTCTTTTTATCATTTAGTACTGAACTATAGTAGGTGCTAGTATGGTTAACAAGTCCGAATGCTTATTTCATGCACTAGTAGCATACTAATTTAGCTGTGAAGTAATACATTGAGGTACTACGCCCATCACCGTCGCCCGTGCCTCCGTCATATATATACAATCTATAAATTGTAATGTGGAACGTTCCACAATAAAAATGGAAGGAAACCAGTATGTTTATTACAAGCATATTGGTGTTAAAATTGATGTTAAATAATTTCGTTTCCCCAAAACTAGTAGCGCGGTTACTAGACAGATAATTATGCAATTGCCTTCGATATTTTTGAATTATATGGGCCTAAAATACATTTTGAATGCCTATAAACTATTCGAAGTGGCGCCGTTAATGATCTAAACTCGATTAAAAATATATAATCTGATTCTGAAAGTAGTAGTAACTACCAAGGTCACGCCGATGCCACGCCGATAGCGCAGCGTCGGCGGCGGCGGCGCGCCGGCGCGGTGCTCATATCTATTACAGACCGATACTGCTCTTTCTCCATTTTCACAATTTTAAGTTCACGCTTTCACTGAATCGCTGTCAAATGAGAAAAAAACAAAAGAATGCTGTTTTTTTTTTAATTTTCCCACCTCTGAAAAATGGCTTAAAACGATTGTATACATATTTTCGGCCCGTGATATTAATACATTTGGAAAACGGGTACTTATCAAACAGCCCTCGTATAATAATAATGGCAATTTCTGTGCCAAGATGAATAACGTGTTAAGTACCTTCATTAAATAAATAAATAAACCGACCGTAATTTTTATAATCATGGTAATGATGATATTTTGTAGTAATTTGTAATATGTTAATTTGAAAATAAAAGTCCTTTAGGGATGGTACGCGACCGCAACAGATACATATGAATGAATAACTTTAAAATTAAAAACATTTTACTACTTTATTGATTCGTGGTAATGTATTTTAATAAAAAAGGCATGAAACATATTATTTTTTTATATGACACGTAGCGGTAATGACAGCTTTATTTAGCTTTAGCTTTATTTCGCTTTTTATTCGTATTCATATTTAAAATTTCTTGTAGCTTTGTACCATTGCAAATAATGACGTACTTTTATTTTCCGAGAAATGTTTTTCGTTGTGTTTTATTAAGTAAATAATATGGAAATCGTGCGCGATATTACACATTGCAAAAATATCTATCCGGTCACTTCGCTACCACATACAAAACTTAACTTTTTACCTAAACAAACATGTACATAATAACAAACCAAACATACCTCTAATGCAAAAACCCTCTTATCCTCACGATGCAACCCCATAAAAGTAAAATCACGTGTTACTCTATTGTCCAGCAACTTCGAACAACTTGGTCCCTGCTTGCATACTAATACTGCGTAGATAGAGCTCAAGTTAAAACTGGTCGGTCTTATGCAAATCTTGTGGAAGGTTACAATAGGTGTGTTAGGTAGATTGGCTGTGGGTTATTTGTATAGAATCTTTGTATTTGAAGTATAAGATGCTAAGATGGAATGATTATGGAGATAGGGCACGGTAAAACAGCATTCCGGCTTATACCACGACAATGGGCTCCATTCGAACTTTAACCTTTTAACCGCCGTAGACTGATATATAACACATACAAAATCGGGCTCATTTCGCCGCTGTCTGATAAATAACACAAAACTTCGTGTAAGTTCGTACCCCCCGGCGACACGAGCACGCTCAATGACGTATTCTATGGCGGTTAAAAGGTTAAAGTCAAATATTACGTGAAAGCGATCATACATCATATTTATGTAGGCATTTATTAAATACCTACATATATAACCAATTTGAAGAAGGTTGACAAAAAGAGTGTATAAGGGAGAAGTAGAAGAGGGAGTTGGAGGGGCAGACCTCGGCGGACTTTCTCTGATCAGATCTGGGAAATCAAGAAAGGCCAGGTCAAGAGCACCCTAAACCGGCGAGCGTGAGGAATGAGGAATGTTATGAAAGTAACGGAAGCGAAAGAGGTATGTCAGGATCGTAGCAAATGGAAATCCGTGGTACCAGGCGTGTCTCACTCCCCGATTTCATCGCTTTGCTACAGGTAGCTAAAAGTACATCCGTTCGACCCCAATTTTGGGGAAAGCCATAAGCCGCGCGTGGCGTTGTCGCCACCTAGCGGCCATATCTGTGCTGATCGTAACAGACGCGTTTTGTTAGAGAGTGAGTCTTCTGTACTTAGTACTATTATTTATTCTGTGGTGGTACTTACTTTCGTACATAGTTATATCTACCGATAGTCATCATTCGCTAAATACCTATAATTAAGGGCAATAAATTTATTGATGTTAATTAAGGTCAATAAGATATCCACGATGATTAGTCTCTACTTAAAACTTTATAATTATAAAATTAGCACCTTATTAACTAGTTGAACTAGTTTACCAACAACACCTAAGTAGGTGGGCGTTTTTTTTTAATTGTTGTATATTGCGTTCTTAGAATTCCCAGGTTCAGAGCTCCAAACTCGTTTTTTCTGCGTAGAAAATTTTCCCCGCATTTTTTTACCAAGCGTCGCAAAGCATAACAAAAGCGTAGCGAAAGTTAAGTCGTATTAGTAGCAATCGCTTTTTTTTCCGAAGTGAAATTTTTCTGCGTATTCTGAAGCTAACGAACTTAACTTACCTACCTATTGACTGTGTGACTAGTGTAAACATTACACTTTAAACGTGTAATAAATCTTTGTAATAAGAAAATAAACAATTGGTGGAGTTTTGTTTTGACCGTCACCGAGGTCGGACGCGTCCCGGGGTGTTTTACAAGGGTGTACGCTATACCATTTTGTCGCCAGATGTGCGGGCCGGGCCGGACTGTGCCTTTTTTTTTGTATATAAATGACCGCGCGCGTTTTGTGTGTTTCGGTTTCGATTCTATGATTCTATTCATTACTATTAAAATATCTCATCCCGAGAAATGCCGGTTTAACGTATTTTTTATTATTTTAAAATGTGTAAAATCACTGCGCATACGCCGAAGTAAACCTCAGCGAAGTCGAGACATGAGTACGAGTTACCTGGTGAGAGATTTCCATTTTACCTCCAAATAACATGCTCATGTGGATTGAATCTCTGTATAATTGCATTGTCTGTTTTAAGCAGGGTAGCAGTACAAGCAATACTTGAACTATGTTGAGTACCGTAAAACGAGGTGACTTTAGGAAATTTTGGGGATACTTTGATAGTTTTAAAACTGCCACTAAATTATCATTATTCATTATTTTCTCGAACTGTTCGTGTAACAAGTTAGATTATTATACATACTTGTT
The DNA here is from genome assembly GCF_948474715.1 of Cydia amplana. Taxonomy (NCBI): domain Eukaryota; kingdom Metazoa; phylum Arthropoda; class Insecta; order Lepidoptera; family Tortricidae; genus Cydia; species Cydia amplana. The sequence goes on along the minus strand of NC_086079.1, from coordinate 2,704,938 downwards.
TACCTACTACTAAAAAATCCGAATAAAAATATGTAACGGCTGAAAAACTGAAATATCGAAGTCGCCCCTGCATTTGAAAGTCACCCCGGTTTACGGTACCTGTATGTTGCTGTCTCTTTACGAGCAAATGTAGACGATTACCTTCAATCTTGCCCCAAAACAGGCAACTACATACTAGTATAAGTACCGAAAGATGCAAGTTGATAAAACGAACTCTATGTTAATTTCGTCGTTACAATACCATTCCAAATTTGTTCTAAATTAACATGCGTCACGACTCACGAGGGACGCTGCTTGTACACAATTTTTTTTCCTTCGCACGAGTTTGGTTGGTGGAAGTTGTTACTTCAGATAATGTCGTGGCGGTCTCATGTGCCTACTGTATACCTATAGCGGCAACTTTATTTTATTCCTAACAACTGGACTGGGTTAGGATAGAGGTAATTGAGTAAGAAAGATGCCTATGCCTGTAGGTGGGTGTAGCTTAAAAAGGGAAAGAAGGGACCTCTTACGGAACCCACTGATTTCAATGTACAGCGAGACATACTGGGCGATTGTAAAGGGTTGTAAAAGGCGAGCAAAATACGCAAGACAGTCGGCTCAAAGAAACGAATCAAAATACAAAGGCCCGCAGAAGTAATGGCGGACACCGCTTCAGAATTATTTTTTATACTATCCGGCTTCAAGGGTCTTACAGCCCATCACAACATGTGCAGTTGCAATAAATGCCAAAAAAAAAGGGTACGAGGCACGGCTACTTTCACCACGACCACGCCGGGGCGCGAGGAATTGAAGGAATGTAACAGGTATGCTGGTAGAGACTTCAAAATAATACCATACAATTGTTTTATATATTTATATCGTCGATATATGAATTGCAAACTAAGAGATACCTACCAAGTATAACCGTAAATGGAATATTTGCATTGAGAAATATGAAGTTAAGATACCGGAACGGGAAGAGGGTGTCATGGGTCTTTAGCCCTAACTACCAAATAATATTCAGGTTTAACAATCAATTCAAGTGAAACTCTATTAATATATATTTCTGTAATTTTTATTGAATTGTTTCGTTTGTGTTTTTTTTAATCAAAGTGATAGTGCAATTTTCTCATGCCCGAAGTAAATATGTAATATGCTGATGTGCAAACTCTGTGTTTTTGCGGTTTTATTGTGTTAGAAGTGTCTGTGTTGTGCAGTGCTAAAATCCAGTTTTGTATGTCCTAGCGTGATTAAACTACTATCTATCATTATTATTATTTTATATAAAGTAAAGGACCTCGCAAGTTGTGATTTTCTTTTTGTGCCTACTGAGTAATAATATAACAAACGTCAACCATTATACCAACCGGTAGATATTACTTACTCGTGCCTCCTGGGAAAAAAAAGGTCCCCCTAGAAATTCCTATATCTACAAGCTGCGCTACCTGTGCTACACTACGTACACTTATACAACAGGACAAAATCCTTCGTCCACCTTACCGAAGCTCACCGTACGCTACGCAAGCACATACTTGGTCGTCGATCAAGAAACTTAATGACCACTACCTGCCTTCTTCATTATCGCAAGAAAACGCAGCACTCCACGCAGCTCTGGAATATAAAGAGAAAGAGAGGAAGGAGGGACGCCCGATATATACGTGGGAGGACTCACTTAACGACATTCGACACTATACTTACTAACCGACCCCGATCCTATTTGGAGTACATATCTGAAAACAGAAGCAGCCTAAAAAAAAAAACAAGCGGAAAAAAAAAAATATACAAACAACCGGAAACGGACACGGAATCAGAGCCAGAGGAAACGGAAAACGGTGGCGGCACTAGCGGTAGGATATCTAATACGGAGCCCCAAGTGACCTAGCACGCTTTGATTAGATCAGAGATTACGTAATAAAGACAAGATGAAGAAGAAGACATTAAGAAGACAGGAAGAAAAAGCAGTCATATTCCCTCACAACCAAGTATTTATTACACACCAAGTATAGTATCTATCTACCCCATGCTGACTTCACGATGCCTGTATTCGGGTCGGCTCAAAATTTCCCGTCTCTCCTACTATCCTGACTGCAAACCCTACACTCCAGTCCTATCTACTGGGTGCTCCGGTGTCTCGGGCAGGCTGCGGGCGCCTACGGAGGGGTGGCAGGGGTTGTTGCGTAATAAGCTGGTTTGCGCGCGTACTTTGTTTGATTTCGCGTTTGAGGCTTAGCCGGTGTGAGGTGACGCTGACACCTCCACTGACTCGATGCCGCTTAGGTTGAATCAGCAGAGTCATACGAGCTTACAGGACTATTTGCCTCAACTACGCCTCCCCCCTGTAGTCTCCTCTTCCTAGTCCTTGCTGCAGGATCTGCTGGCTGGAGTTACCCCTAGTATCAGTATCAGTATCAGTATCAGTAATAAGAAAATAAACAATTGGTTAAAATATGAAGTGGCAAAAAAGTTTCGAGAGTAGATCGAGCTACTCTTTCCAGAAAAAATCGGTTATTTCTATCGAGAATCATGAGCACTAATGATTTTACTAGGAGAAAAAAAGTATCCTAACTAAAAATATGAAAATATTTAAATCTATGTCTATTCTTAATTAGAAACTAATTTTTAAAATCAATATTTATTATAAAAAGCCTCTTCCTTGTAAAATGAAAATACTTATAGGGGTGTCTGTGAACCTAGCATATCAAGTGCTAGCATCTCAATCTTTTTTGAGAGTTCTAGTAGCATCCCTAATAGTTCTACAGTTCTAGATGGTTTTTTTAAATAGTTCTGCTCATTTTCGCGAAAAAAATGAAATTTTAAAATGAGATGCTAACTTCACATTTTGACACTTCAGCATCCCAGCCATTACCCACTCCACAGCCTCGAAATAGCATTTAAATGAAAGATACTAACATTTCTAGACGATATATAATGAGTTCTAGTCAAAACTGTAAAAAAAATTTTTTTCATATATGTATGGGACACGAACATGAAAAATAATTCTAGGTAAATTCTGATTAATACTAAGTTTGAGCAAAAATCCCAGTTTTGACCACCAGCATCTCAGCAGTTCTGGATAGCCAGCTCCCTAGAGCACTAGAATAACCACAGTTCTATCTTGTAAAAGGAAATTTGACAGAGTTTTGATAGACTATGTCCGAAAATAGTCTCGAAATCGAGGAAATGCTAAGTTCCGAGCTTAGCATCCCAGCCAATGCAGGTCTGGTACTCAGCATCTCAGCAGTTCTGTATAGCCAGGTCCCTAGTGCACTAGAATAATTACAGTTCTATCTTCTAGAACGAAATTTGGCAGAGTTTTGGAGAATTATGTTTGAAATAGTATCTAAATCGAGGAATTGCTAAGTTCGGAGCGTAGCATCCCAGCCAATGCGGGCTAGATACCTAGCATCTCAGCAGTTCTGGATAGCAAGCACCCTAGTGAATTAGAATACATGCAGTTCTATCTTCTAGAACAAAATTTGGCAAAGTTTTGAAATATAGCCTTTCAAAACTCCGAAAAAAGTGTCGAAATCGAGGAATTGCTAAGTTCTGAGCTTGGCATCCCAGCCAATGCAGGTCAAACACCCAGCATCTCAGCAGTTCTGGATAGCCAGCTCCCTAGAGCACTAGAATAACCACAGTTCTATCTTCTAAAAGGAAATCTGACAGTGTTTTGCTAGACTATGTCCGAAAATAGTATCGAAATCGAGTAAATGCTAAGTTCTGTGAGAGTAGCATCCCAGTCAATGCAGGTCTGATACCCAGCATCTCAGCAGTTCTGGATAGGCAGCTCCCTAGTGCACTAGACTAAACACAGTTGTATCTTCTAGAACGAAATTTGGCAGAGTTTTGGAGAATTATGTTTGAAATAGTATCAAAATCGAGGAATTGCTAAGCTCGGAGCTTAGCATCCCAGCCAATAGAGGTCAGACACCCAGCATCTCAGCAGTTCTGTATAGCCAGGCCCCTATTGCACCAGAATAAATACAGTGCCATCTTCTAGAATTAAATTTGACGGAGTTTTGATAGACTATGTCCGAAAATAGTATCGAAATCGAGTAAATGCTAAGTCTGAGCTTAGCATCCCAGCCAATGCAGGTCTGATACCCAGCATCTCAGCAGTTCTGTATAGCCAGGTCCCTAGTGCACTAGAATAATGACAGTTCTATCTTCTAGAACGAAATTTGGCAGAGTTTTTGAGAATTATGTTTGAAATACTATCAAAATCGAGGAATTGCTAAGTTCGGAGCTTAGCATCCCAGCTAATGCGGGCTAGATACCTAGCATCTCAGCAGTTCTGGATAGCAAGCACCCTAGTGAATTAGAATACATGCAGTTCTATCTTCTAGAACAAAATTTGGCAAAGTTTTGAAATATAGTCTTTCAAAACTCCGAAAAAAGTGTCGAAATCGAGGAATTGCTAAGTTCTGAGCTTGGCATCCCAGCCAATGCAGGTCAAACACCCAGCATCTCAGCAGTTCTGGATAGCCAGCTCCCTAGAGCACTAGAATAACCACAGTTCTATCTTCTAAAAGGAAATCTGACAGTGTTTTGCTAGACTATGTCCGAAAATAGTATCGAAATCGAGTAAATGCTAAGTTCTGTGAGAGTAGCATCCCAGTCAATGCAGGTCTGATACCCAGCATCTCAGCAGTTCTGGATAGGCAGCTCCCTAGTGCACTAGACTAAACACAGTTGTATCTTCTAGAACGGAATTTGGCAGAGTTTTGGAGAATTATGTTTGAAATAGTATCAAAATCGAGGAATTGCTAAGCTCGGAGCTTAGCATCCCAGCCAATAGAGGTCAGACACCCAGCATCTCAGCAGTTCTGTATAGCCAGGCCCCTATTGCACCAGAATAAATACAGTGCCATCTTCTAGAATTAAATTTGACGGAGTTTTGATAGACTATGTCCGAAAATAGTATCGAAATCGAGTAAATGCTAAGTCTGAGCTTAGCATCCCAGCCAATGCAGGTCTGATACCCAGCATCACAGCAGTTCTGTATAGCCAGGTCCCTAGTGCACTAGAATAATGACAGTTCTATCTTCTAGAACGAAATTTGGCAGAGTTTTTGAGAATTATGTTTGAAATACTATTTCTTTTGGAGTACCTCAAGGAAGTGTCCTTGGTCCCACCTTATTTTTAGCTTACATCAATGACCTGACAAATCTTGAAATTGACGGAGGTAGCATCATTTCTTATGCAGATGATACTGTTGTTGTTTTTAGTGACGTCACTTGGGACAAAGTGTATGCAAAGGCAGAAAAAGGTCTACATAAAATATCTGCTTGGCTAAGATCCAACCTACTTACACTAAACGAGTCCAAAACAAAATACATGTGCTTCACTAAATACAACAACTCGCAACCACCTAACACCCTATCACTAAAAATCCACGGATGTAACCTAACAAACACTCAACTTTGTCAGTGTAATTGCATTGACAAGGTTGAATCCATTAGATACCTTGGCGTTATTCTCGATCAGCGTCTCTCCTGGTATGGGCATATCGAATATGTAAATGGCAGAATAAGAAAGTTAACCTGGTTATTTAAGAAATTGAAACAAATCGCGTCTCTTGATTTATTAAAACAAATATATACTGCTTTGGCCGAATCCATTATGACATACTGCATTACCATCTGGGGAGGATCAAGCAAAACCAAGTTTATTGATGTCGAACGAGGCCAAAGATGCCTGTTAAAACTCATGTACTCAAAACCTTACAGATTCCCTACAACTGAGCTGTACCAAATATCTAATCTTCTCTCAATGCGTAAACTATATATTTTAAATACTATATTAAGATTACACAAATCTCTCAAATATGAAGAACCAAATACCACACGTAGGAGAAAACCTAAAGCTGCCCCCATTCCCAAGCTAAAATCTGTGTTCGCGAAGCGGCAATATGTTTCACAAGCAGCCCACTTGTATAATTCGGTTGATGCCACACTATCCATCTATCCACTCCAGCCAGCCTATTATGGATAGCTTTATCCATCTTTATCCACGTGATAAAATAACTGTCACTGTTTAACACCGTGGGAAAGAAAGTGACGGACACCGTTTTATCACGCTGTCACGTAGACAAGAACGACCATCATATCCGTACAGACATATAAATGTAAAAAAGGAGTCCGGAATTGGTTAAATAATTTAAACTATGAGCAAACAGAGTTATTATTACATTCTACTCGGTAATAGATATAAATTAAATTCATTTTATAATTTTATTGATAATTGATCAACATACTTATACCTATCATTAACATACGGTCTCTCACACACGCACACACACACACACACACACACACACACACACACACACACACACACACACACACACACACACACACACACACACACGCACGCACACACACACGCATTATTAATATAGGTAATTTAACATAACTCGTAACAAAGCATAGCCTATTATTTTCCTAATGTTAAAACAAAACTTTCGTACTATATACTAAAATAATTATTACCCCTATATAAAGTACTCTTAGATTATTACATTACATTGAATTGTTAACTGTTGTTACTTTAGTTTAATTATATGTTTTAATGTATTACTTTCTGTACCTACATAATTAACGAGTATTCTATTGGTTTGTATACCCTTAACTTGCTGCTGGAAGAGCGGGGTCTCCTGTCACAAGTATTGATATACTTACTAGGAGGTCCCAACCCTTTCTAAATTTGTTACACAATAATCACTGTGACCAATAAACGATTTTTTCATTTTCATTTTCATTTTTTCAAATACTATCAAAATCGAGGAATTGCTAAGTTCGGAGCTTAGCATCCCAGCTAATGAGGGCTAGATACCTAGCATCTCAGCAGTTCTGGATAGCAAGCACCCTAGTGAATTAGAATACATGCAGTTCTATCTTCTAGAACGAAATTTGGCAAAGTTTTGAAAGATAGTCTTTCAAAACTCCGAAAAAAGTGTCGAAATCGAGGAATTGCTAAGTTCTGAGCTTGGCATCCCAGCCAATGCAGGTCAGACACCCAGCATCTCAGCAGTTCTGGATAGCCAGCTCCCTAGAGCACTAGAATAACCACAGTTCTATATTCTAGAAGGAAATTTGACAGAGTTTTAGAGGATTATGTTTGAAATAGTATCTAAATCGAGAAATAGCTAAGTTCGGAGCTTAGCATCCCATCCAATGCGGGCTAGATACCTAGCATCTCAACAGTTCTGGATACAAAGTACCTTAATGCATTAGAATACATGGAGTTCTATCTTCTAGAACGAAATTTGGCAAAGTTATGAAAGATAGTCTTTCAAAACTCCAAAAAAGTATCGAAATCGAGGAATTGCTAAGTTCTGAGCTTGGCATCCCTGCCAATGCAGGTCAGACACCCAGCATCTCAGCAGTTCTGGATAGCCAGCTCCCTAGAGCACTAGAATAACCACAGCTCTATCTTCTAGAAGGAAATTTGACAGAGTTTTGATAGACTATGTCCGAAAATAGTCTCGAAATCGAGTAAATGCTAAGTTCTGAGCTTAGCATCCCAGCCAATGCAGGTCTGATACCCAGCATCTCAGCAGCTCTGGATAGGCAGCTCCCTAGTGCACTAGACTAAACACAGTTCTATCTTCTAAAAAGAAATTTGGCAGAGTTTTAGTGAATTATGTTTGAAATTGTCTCGAAATCGAGAAACAGCTAAGTTCGGAGCTTAGCATCCCAGCCAATGCGGGCTAGATACCTATCATCTCAGCAGTTCTGGATGGCAAGCACCCTAGTGAATTAGAATACATGTAGTTCTATCTTCTAGAACGAAATTTGGCAGAGTTTTGAAAGATAGTCTTTCAAAACTCTAAAAAAGTATTGAAATCGAGGAATTGCTAAGTTCTGAGCTTGGCATCCCAGCCAATGCAGGTCAAACACCCAGCATCTCAGCATTTCTACATAGCCAGCTCCCTAGAGCACTAGAATAACCACAGTTCTATCTTCTAAAAGGAAATTTGACAGAGTTTTGCTAGACTATGTCCGAAAATAGTATCGAAATCGAGTAAATCCTAAGTTCTGAGAGTAGCATCCCAGTCAATGCAGGTCTGATACCCAGCATCTCAGCAGTCCTGGATAGGCAGCTCCCTAGTGCACTATACTAAACACAGTTGTATCTTCTAGAACGAAATTTGGCAGAGTTTTGGAGAATTATGTTTGAAATAGTATCAAAATCGAGGAATTGCTAAGTTCGGAGCTTAGCATCCCAGCCAATAGAAGTCAGACACCCAGCATCTCAGCAGTTCTGTATAGCCAGGCCTCTATTGCACCAGAATAAACACAGTGCCATCTTCTAGAATTAAATTTGACGGAGTTTTGATAGACTATGTCCGAAAATAGTATCGAAATCGAGTAAATGCTAAGTTCTGAGCTTAGCATCCCAGCCAATGCAGGTCTGATACCCAGCATCTCAGCAGTTCTGTATAGCCAGGTCCCTAGTGCACTAGAATAATGACAGTTCTATCTTCTAGAAGGAAATTTGGCAGAGTTTTTGACAATTATGTTTGAAATAGTATCTAAATCGAGGAATTGCTAAGTTTGGAGCGTAGCATCCCAGCCAATGCGGGCTAGATACCTAGCATCTCAGCAGTTCTGGATAGCAAGCACCCTAGTGAATTAGAATACATGCAGTTCTATCTTCTAGAACGAAATTTGGCAAAGTTTTGAAATATAGTCTTTCAAAACTCCGAAAAAAGTATCGAAATCGAGGAATTGCTAAGTTCTGAGCTTGGCATCCCAGCCAATGCAGGTCAGACACCCAGCATCTCAGCAGTTCTGGATAGCCAGCTCCCTAGAGCACTAGAATAACCACAGTTCTATCTTGTAGAAGAAAATTTGACAGAGTTTTGTGTCATGATTTTTGGTAATTATATCAAAAAGTGTAAGCAAATATGAATTTTACTTGGCAACTTTCTGAACATACCTGAATTTAATATTAGGGTAATGGGTAATGTTTAATGACTTACCTGGCAACACTTGAGTTAGCAAGTGGTAGGGGTAAGTGGGAGTTAAACGGACAGTTGTGCAGACTCGTTCACTTGGATTGGGGAGTCAAAGAGAGAACATCTTGATGGTAACGGGTGAGCAAAGTTAAAGAGGCACCACCATTTTATAATTAGAACAATCATAGATAAATTTATAATATTTCAGAAGTGTTAACGTACCACTAACCCACAATAAGATTTTTAGATTCGATCGGTAGAATAAAAACGTAAGTTGTCTTTATTTTATTTCAATAGTAGGTACCTAAGTACCTACATAATGGATTGATTTTATAAACCTCGAGTAGTTTATGTGTTTCGAATGCAGTTTTGTAGCTGTAAGAAGCTTAGACTTTCTTTACATTGTTGCTTTGTAGTGTTGTTTTAAATTATCAAGATATTTTAATGCAAAAAAAAAATATAAGGTAGTTTTATTATACATGAGTGGTAGTTGTATAATCAGCGACAAAGTAAAATTTTACATCAATTCATTGTAAAAGTGTTGAGTTTAGTTTGGTTTGTTTTAATGAAGGTAGGTAACCTACATTTTGCTAACGGTAAAAAGTTATATATTTAATTATATACTCTTAGATGGATGAGTAATTAGAGTATCTGATCTAGGTACGTGTTCTTTGCAAAAGTATTTGGAATATAACCATAATTTTCGATATCATTTGAATGGTACAATTATTTTAGTCGGTTGCTATTACGACATCTACCTACAATGAAATTATAATTATTGTATTAGTATTAAAGCGGCAGACTTTTGATTTTGGAATGAGTTCATAAGTTAATAGTTATGTACCCGTCGATTTAATGGCTATTTAGCACAGATTATTGTTTTATATGTACCTATTATCTACTATAAATGATCAAAATTATTGTCATCAAATTGCAACGTCGTAAGAAAATTGATACATTTATGAGTAGATAAGTACATATTTGAAATGCCTATTATTTTGATCTTTTTGTGTTTTATGATTACAGATTGATGTGTGGGCTTGTGCTGGTGATCAGTGATCGGAAATTTGTGCTATTGAATTATGTCTTATTTATTTCATAAAATATAGTACATGTGTAGCATATCGCGGTTAATTGGGACGGAATAAGCCTTGTTCATTGAAACTGAACTGATTAACTATAACCTATAGTTTTTGTCCAGCAATTTTTAGTGACAACGGTACTTTGTTCCTCTCGGTTAAAGCCTATTTGATTTTTTTTTGTCATATGCAAACTAATAATATTTTATGATACAATATAATCATTACAATTAATTTAAATGAGTACCGTATAAGTAGTATTGTGCAATGCAGTGCATTTACGAAATAAATATGACATTAGTAAGATACCAATAGCACAGGGATCCTGATACTTTAAATCGACGTTAATATGAGCTTGCCGCGTAGCCAAAATGCCAATCGCTTACGCTTCGTAGCGATCGAAACGCAACTGTCACTGTCGCACTAATATGGAAGAGTGATAGAGAGACACAAAGCGTTTCGTTGTCGAAGCGATAGCGAATGTAACCTTGGCTAGGCCAGCTTGTGTCATTTGTGTTTGACGTGAAGGCGTCTTTTGTGTGACGTGGAGGCGTCTTTTGTGTGACGTGGAGGCGTCTTTTGTGTGACGTGGAGGCGTCTTTTGTGTGACGTGGAGGCGTCTTTTGTGTGACGTGGAGGCGTCTTTTGTGTGACGCGGAGGCGTCTTTTGTGTGACGTGGAGGCGTCTTTTGTGTTTGACGTGGAGGCGTCTTTTATGTGACGTGGAGGCGTCTTTTGTGTGACGTGGAGGCGTCTTTTGTGTGACGTGGAGGCGTCTTTTGTGTGACGTGGAGGCGTCTTTTGTGTGACGTGGAGGCGTCTTTTGTGTGACGTGGAGGCGTCTTTTGTGTGACGTGGAGGCGTCTTTTGTGTGACGTGGAGGCGTCTTTTGTGTGACGTGGAGGCGTCATTTGTATGACATGGAGGTGTCATTTGTGTGTGACGTGGAGGCGTCATTTGTGTGACGTGGAAGCGTCACTTGTATGACATGGCATTGTCATTTGTGTGACGTTGTGGCGTCATTGATGTTGTTTTGTATGACGTGGAGACGTCATTGAAGCTGATTTTTTGACGTTGGGGCGTCATTGAGGTTAAGTTCTATATGACACGAAAGTGCGTCATTTGTACTACTTAAGCATGCGTTATTGGAGTTTCGTTTTGTGTAACGCGGGTATGCGTCTGATGAAGATGGATTTTATTTAAATTTGAAAATTTAGAGATGTTTGGAACAAGTAAAATACATAGTATAGCGCGCGTGTACGTTATTGAAAGTTAAAAAATAAACTGATGTGGATCTGACATGCTAATGTTGATCATTTATTGCAGATCATGTTAAAATGTTTATAGTGGAAAAAAGTAGGCATAGATATCGTGAGAGTGCAGAGGATTTATGTTGTACTAGCGACAGCTCCACAGATTTTTTTATTAATATTCTGGTAGTTCTTGTTGTGTTTTTGTGATAACAAGCATTTTGAATCTATGTAAGACTGAGTCTGGAAGGTTGTAATGTAAAGACATGAAAAGGGTTTGAGTACTTACATTTCAAGTATTTTAAATATTTCACGGATAAGTACGTGTATTATTTCGATCGGGTTGCGCAGTAAATGTTAATGTCTTATTCCTCTTTTAAAATGTCGACGTGGTTAATGAGAGATACTGCAAATAGTTTCAACATAATGAACAAATTGAAATAACATTAAGAACAGTATGGGAGTAATTCTCTTAAAAAGGACAGAAGTTAATGACAAGTAAAACTTTACCAACCATATGACTTGGTCAGTCTAATAGGATGAGTTCGGAGTTGATTTTTTGATCCCTGTCTTGTGCGAGTGATCTGTTTGCACGGAAATGTAGTTATGTTTTCATTAACGTGTTTTGCAAAGTCATATTAAATGTATTGAGAAGGAAGTGTAAGAATTTTGTTTATTTTAAAATGATCATGTGCTGGAGTACGAGGTGGAACAAACGAGATACGAGAAACGTTGAAAGCATCAAAGGAAGTTGATATTGGTTTTGACCTGCTCAAATAGCAGTGAGGGGTCAAGGTGACTGAGAATTGTTGAATGAATTGTGAAATGGGGTCAATGAAAATTTACAGAGTTAGTTAAAATGTCACATTTGTGCTAACTTTATAACAAAGGTCAGAGAATATTTTTTTTATACCAGAGAACTCTTGTCATTGGCGGAAGATTGAAAAGAGTAGTTGGTTTTTACCTCATCGGGTTTTTCTAATGAATATATTTTGACTATGAAATGAATTCAATAAAATAATATCTGTGTTGAATATTAAATACAATGATCTTTTTGAAGCTATAGTTGACTGATTGATGTCAGAAAACTGTTTGATTTAGAATTTTTCACACTAACGCAATTGGCAATAACTTATTGTATAAATTAAATTAGTATATGTACATGCCATAAGTGAGTGGTAGTTAAAATATTTCAAACCCATTTTAATGAACTATGAAGCAGTAAATGTTCAAAAACTAACTATAAGTAAACATTTTTTTTTAACATTACGAAATAGTCGTTTCAAAATTAGTGGTGATAATGAATGTAATTTTTAAAGTAAAAACTTCTTTGGCGGCGCCGAGCATTTTTTGTGATGAAAAAAAAAATGTTAAACTCGCGAGAGCGTAAGACGTAAGATTCGTAAAACGTGGGACGGGCACGTGGCCTGGTCGAGGGACTGTTACAATGTCATTGAGTTCTTCTTTGTTGATTTGAATTGAATGCCATCTGGTGACTTTCCCTCTAGCTGGTACTGGTATGGCTCGAGTACTGACAGCGATGTGTTTGGGGGTTTCAAGTGATGAGACGTAATAACGCTGGATGGCGTTGGCCTCAATTGAGACAATTGTCATTTTGCACTGGTCATTGAGTTTTCGCTGCTGGCGCTCCCTGGGTGCAGCCCGTTTATACTGTATGCAGTTGTTTTTTTTTTCTTTAAGTTGCGTTACCTATGGAAACATAAGGAACATTTTTTAGTATCTGTTCCGCAATAACTTTGGTACCTAATACCTATACATACAACGTTATTCTGATCTTTGTGAAGTTTGATACGATTATAGCTTTATAGCTAGCAGGATTATTAAATTGAGAGAGTTACCTATATGCAATTGACTCAGAGGTCTTGATGTAAGTATTAGTGGTGATCTCGATGACGATAAGGTGCGATCGAGTTTGGTGTCATGTAGGGGTTGGGCTTGATTTCCTCTCTTACAAAATAGTATTTAAGTATCGTTACATGCGGTCTCGAAATATTTTGAAATAAAAATGTACTTTCTCTATGATTGAAAGTTTGATGCGAGTTTATTTTTGAAACTTAGAATATCCAAATGAAAAAAAAGCTCTAGTAAATTAGATATCAATGTCAAAAGGTATTTTATTTTTAGTTGTCTGTACGTCTATATGAAGAATATTTAGGGTTATATACAGTTACAAATCACGTTATAAAAGCGAAATTGTAGAAATGGCTGAGTTTGTGAAGAAGTTTAGAGCTACAGCCTCTAGATACGTAATAATATGTTTGAAGCATAGAAATAATAAAGTACATGTATAGTCGTAAATTAAAAAAATAATATTTGAATTAGGTATTTGACTTAGATTTTGGTTAGAGACATGAAATAGGTAACATTCATTGCCTATGCGTGATTTCAGTAACTGATTTGCTTTTAAATTATGCGAATTGTGAGATTAGTCGTATTTATGCCAGTGTCTAACTCTAAACATACTCTGCTTGATTATTATTGATTTGTTAATCGATTTAAAAAACAGTGTCTAGAAGAATAGTTTATCTAAATGATGGGATAGCATTAGTAGTTGTTAATAACTGTTCTAGCATATCTAGAAAGGGTTATATAGGGTAACATATACATCAATGATCGAGACATCCAAAATTAAAACCATCCTATCTCTCTCGTATTCAAAGTTATGATTGTGATGTTTCATTCGTATCAGGATCAGGATAAAAAAAAAATGTAATTCAAAATTCATAATTTTCATAAGTTGTAGTTGGTATATCACATGACTTTCCACATTTCCGCTTTTAATATCTAGTTTCTGTATTATTTACGTTCTATTTTCAAAAAGTTAATTTCGTGTCATTGTGTCGTTTGTTCATTTATTTATTAATGAAACACTTACATTTTGAAGTTCATCTTAACAGAGGTAATAAAATAATATTGAAACGGTTATTGATTAGGTACTTAACATATGTCGGTACGCTTAAAAAATGTATGTCACATAAAATTGTTTACTTCAAATTGAATTTTAATACTGTCAATAGAGTTGAATATTATAATTGCCATAAATGGCTTTATATGCACTATAGATAGGTACTTAAAATCAATTAAGTCAGTATGAAAGAAGAAACCAATTGCACCAATAAGATTGGTTTCGTCAGAAATGTTTGCATTGATTTGAAAAATCTGCTATCTTTGCATGATTGCTGTGAGAAATAATATTGAAAGTGTGTGAAGAAACATGTTTTTTTTTTTGGAAAGCTTACTTTGATTAAAAAAAAAAAAAAAAGATAAATTGCCATCTTTAGAAGACTGCTGTAACGAATGATATCAAAAGGGTGTGTACAAAATGCAAATCTTCCGTTTGGTCCGACCAGTTGATTTATTTCTGTTACAATAGATGAAATAAAATAAATCTTCAAGAAAAACTGGTAAATTATTAGATATATTGGGTGTCAAATAGACTTTGAAATTTAGAAAATGCATCAAAATATTGGACATTATACAATTATTTAATATTATTTGCAAAAATAAAAATCTACAATTATGCATGATAAAATTGATAAAGTCTGCGTTTTGCTACTGAAACCTGTCTCAAGTGTTTCTGTCGACTTTGAGTTTAATATTCGGAAACAGGTTAGCAAGGTTATATGCTAATAAAATAAAGAAAATATGTATATCTTAAGTAACACCAATAGCTAAAGACCTGTAACGTACGAGCTGAAAATAGTATTACAGTTAAAAATCATAAACGATAAATAATGAAAACATTTTTTTTACTATAAATGTAGCAGCTACGCTTTTGTAAGTTTGAGAATTGTTTTTATCCCATTTTTTTTTTGGGTACCTATTCGGAAATAAACATACCAATATGGATTTACACTCAAGAGTACCCTAGTACATACATACTCGTTGATACTATAAAGCATAAAGGGGATTGTAACAGGCCAAGTTTCTTCCTAGAGAGGTACCAAAATCTGATTTATTTGTCAGGTCTGTTTCAGAGAAATACAATAAAAAAAATAGTTTGTGTTCATAATATTAAAATTTAAACTTTTAAAGGTACAATATCATATTTTACTTGAAGACTATCGAATTCATTGAATAAAATCTATTTATTGCATAAACTTATATCGCTGTATGATGAAAAATGTTTTAAGCGTTTGTAAGACACGTAGTAAACATCAAGTAAATAATTAACTACAAGTCAAATTCTCATAAAGCTAAACATATGCAATTGACAGTAAACATAAAGAAAGGAAAGAACTGAAGGCCGAATGTCATGATAGACGCGAGCTCAAACATATTGATTTAAAAAAAAGTTTACACATTTAATGTTATTGTTTACAACTAGGTATAAGAAGCTGAATAAGCATTTCGATCTCAGAGGAATTTCATGGAGTAGGTACGATTTATTTCAGTGTATAAGAAATGTTTTATAAGTGTTTCTAAAGGCGCTTTCTTAGCTATTTTCTTTTCAACCTTAAATTGAGTTTCGTGCGCCGGAGTCATGCACGAAGTAGGATGGCCGAATGTCATGATTTTTGGTAATTATATCAAAAAGTGTAAGCAAATATGAATTTTACTTGGCAACTTTCTGAACATACCTGAATTTAATATTAGGGTAATGGGTAATGTTTAATGACTTACCTGGCAACACTTGAGTTAGCAAGTGGTAGGGGTAAGTGGGAGTTAAACGGACAGTTGTGCAGACTCGTTCACTTGGATTGGGGAGTCAAAGAGAGAACATCTTGATGGTAACGGGTGAGCAAAGTTAAAGAGGCACCACCATTTTATAATTAGAACAATCATAGATAAATTTATAATATTTGTTAGACTATATATATAAATTGGACTTGAAATAAAAGGCTTTTTTATTTTTTATTTTATTTTTATTTTATTTATTTATTTATGTCCGAAAATAGTCTCGAAATGTTTCGTCCATTGTTATAAATCGCGCCAAAAAAAGTTCCCGGTCTTGCTGTATCAGGTCCAAAGCTTCTTGACAAATCTCGACTCTAGTTTGTTTTTGCGTGTCAGTAAGCATTCTGGGTACTCAACGCGCTGATACCTTTTTCATACCCAAGGGTTCATGTAAAATATTATGCACGCTCCCCGTTGAAATCTTTACATTTTCAGCAATAAAACGAACCGTGACACGACGATCCGCCAAAACTAAGTTTTCAACTTTTTTCACAATTTCTTCAGTTACTGCTGTAGTAGGGCGTCCGGAGCGGGTGTGATCCATGGTCGATGTTCTTCCACGTCTAAATTCGGCGCACCAACGTGCGACTGTCGAATACGGAGGAGCATTAGACCTTAAAGTGTCCCGTAAATCTAAATTGACTTGGTCCATAGAAAAAAAATTCAAACACAAGTATTTGATAACGGCGCGCAGTTCAATTTTCTCCATTTTCGCTAACGTACTCAATAGCATCGCAAAGAAATCGCCGTATTTTTTTTTTTAAACAAAGAACAGTTAGTTTTTTTTTTCATGGCAATCAGCTAGGTAGATTAGCTTTGTCGGCCAGTATTTACTTTCCTAATATTTAAAGAGTTTGCATCTCATTCTCATTATATATTGAACGCCCCTCGTAAATGCTAAGTTCTGAGCTTAGCATCCATAAAACTGTATTTTGGTGCATTAGGCGCCTGGCTATCCTGAACTACTGAGATTCTGGGTATCAGACCTGCATTGCCTGGGATGTTAAGCTCCGAACTTAGCTAGTTCTCGATTTCGAGACTATTTGAAACATAATCCTCCAAACCTCTGCCAAATTTCGTTCTAGAAGATAGAACTGCATGTATTCTAATTCAATAGGGTGCTTGCTATCCAGAACTGCTGAGACGCTAGGTATCTAGCCCGCATTGGCTGGGATGCTAAGCTCCGAACATAGCTATTTCTCGATTTCGAGACTATTTCAAACATAATTCTCCAAAACTCTGGCAAATTTCGTTTTAGCAGATAGAACTGTCATTATTCTAGTGCACTAGGGACCTGGCTATACAGAACTGCTGAGATGCTGGGTACCAGACCTGCATTGGCTGGGATGCGAAGCTCAGAACTTAACATTTACTCGATTTCGATACTATTTTCGGACATAGTCTATCAAAACTCTGCCAAATTTCATTCTAGAAGTACTGTCTGTGTAGTAGAACTGTCTTTGTTCTAGTGAACTTGGAACCTGGCTATACAGAACTGCTGAGATGCTGGGTGTCTGACCTCCATTGGCTGGGATGCTAAGCTCCGAACTTAGCAATTCCTCGATTTTGATACTATTTCAAACATAATTCTCCAAAACTCTGCCAAATTTCGTTATAGAAGATAGAACTGTGTTTAGTCTAGTGCACTAGGGAGCTGCATATCCAGAACTGCTGAGATGCTGGGTATCAGACCTGCATTAGCTGGGATGCTACTCTCAGAACTTAGTATTTACTCGATTTTGATACTATTTTCGGACATAGTCTATCAAAACTCCGTCAAATTTAATTCTAGAAGATGGAACTGTATTTATTCTGGTGCAGTAAGGCCCTGGCTATCCAGAACTGCTGAGATGCTGGATATCTGACCTGCATTGGCTGGGATGCTAAGCTCCGAACTTAGCAATTTCTCGACTTTGATACTATTTCAAACATAATTCTCAAAAACTCTGCCAAATTTCGTTCTATAAGATAGAACTGTCATTATTCTAGTGTACTAGGGACCTGGCTATACAGAACTGCTGAAATGCTGGGTGCCAGACCTGCATTGGCTGGGATGCTAAGCTCAGAACTTAACATTTACTCGATTTCGATACTATTTTCGGACATAGTCTAACAAAACTCTGTCAAATTTCCTTCTACAAGATAGAACTGTGGTTATTCTAGTGCTCTAGGGAGCTGGCTATCCAGAACTGCTGAGATGCTTGGTGTCTGACTTCTATTGGCTGGGATGCTAAGCTCCGAACTTAGCAATTCCTCGATTTTGATACTATTTCAAACATAATTGTCAAAAACTCTGCCAAATTTCCTTCTAGAAGATAGAACTGTCATTATTCTAGTGCACTAGGGACCTGGCTATACAGAACTGCTGAGATGCTGGGTGCCAGACCTGCATTGGCTGGGATGCTAAGCTCAGAACTTAACATTTACTCGATTTCGATACTATTTTCGGACATAGTCTAACAAAACTCTGTCAAATTTCCTTCTACAAGATAGAACTGTGGTTATTCTAGTGCTCTAGGGAGCTGGCTATCCAGAACTGCTGAGATGCTTGGTGTCTGACCCGCTTTGGCTGGGATGCTAGCTCAGAACTTAGCAATTCCTCGATTTCGATACTTTTTTGGAGTTTTGAAAGACTATCTTTCAAAACTTTGCCAAATTTCGTTCTAGAAGATAGAACTGCGTGTATTCTAATGCATTAAGGTACTTGCTATCCAGAACTGCTAAGATACTAGGTATCTAGCTCGCATTGGCTGGGATGCTAAGCTCCGAACTTAGCTATTTCTCGATTTCGAGACAATTTCAAACATAATCCTCTAAAACTCTGTCAAATTTCTTTCCAGAAGATATAACTGTGGTTATTCTAGTGCACTAGGAACCTGGCTATACAGAACTGCTGAGATGCTGAGTACCAGACCTGCATTGGCTGGAATGCTAAACTCAGAACTTAGCATTTACTTGATTTCGAGACTATTTTCGGACATAGTCTAACAAAACTCTGTCAAATTTTCTTCTACAAGATAGATCTGTGGTTATTCTAGTGCTCTAGGGAGCTGGCTATCCAGAACTGCTGAGATGCTGGGTGTCTGACCTGCATTGGCTGGGATGCCAAGCTCAGAACTTAGCAATTCCTCGATTTCGATACTTTTTTCGGAGTTTTGAAAGACTATATTTCAAAACTTTGCCAAATTTCGTTCTAGAAGATAGAACTGTATGTATTCTAATTCACTAGGGTGCTTGCTATCCAGAACTGCTGAGATGCTAGGTATCTAGCCCGCATTGGCTGGGATGCTACGCTCCGAACTTAGCAATTCCTCGATTTAGATACTATTTCAAACATAATTGTCAAAAACTCTGCCAAATTTCCTTCTAGAAGATAGAACTGTCATTATTCTAGTGCACTAGGGACCTGGCTATACAGAACTGCTGAGATGCTGGGTATCAGACCTGCATTGGCTGGGATGCTAAGCTCAGAACTTAGCATTTACTCGATTTCGATACTATTTTCGGACATAGTCTATCAAAACTCCGTCAAATTTAATTCTAGAAGATGGCACTGTGTTTATTCTGGTTCAATAGAGGCCTGGCTATACAGAACTGCTGAGATGCTGGGTGTCTGACTTCTATTGGCTGGGATGCTAAGCTCCGAACTTAGCAATTCCTCGATTTTTATTTTTATTTTTTATTTTATTTTATTGGGAAACAAACAGCTTTCAATCTTACACAATATGAATTAATATTAATAAAACACAAGCCAAAACAGTTTCCACTAGTAAATTAAAGCAGATATGCTCAAAGGGAAGTACTTAATAGAATACAAAAAATACAAAACGTATTATCCAAAGCAATCAAGCAAACTGAAAGTTATTGAACTACATTATTGTTTCATTTTAACTACTGTATTATTTTAACTAAACTTGTTAGTTAAATCGAGAAGAAAAGAGAAAGAAAGGAAAAATAAATAAATAGATGTACATTCTATGCTAATGTTAGTTTGTTAGGTACATCGTTATAATTATTACTAGTGTCCGACCGAAACATGTTTTTTTGCCGAAACCGAAACCGAAACCGAATGTTCGGCTTTGGCTCTAGTTTCGGCCGAAACCGAAACCGAAACCGAAACTTTTGAAGACTTGTTAAAATCGTTGAAAAAATGTCATAAAACCACTTTTAAACTCATATTAAGGGGCTGTCAACACCCAATGTCCTTGAAATTGATGTTACTTAAGGGGCTCCGCCACGCCAATGACCTTCGATCTGAATCCCTTAGTTTTCTTATGTTTTTTGTAGCTTATCATATTAACAGCAACGGCTTTAAGATATAGTATTCCATATTTACTTCAAAGTTCATTGTCTTCGAGATATTTGGCATCAAAGTTGAACAATTTAAGGCCAAAAAACTGGTTTTCTGGCCATAACTTTTGTGTTAATTCGTTTAAAATTAAAACCCTAGACACGTTTTACGACACGCCAAAGACAAACCCAAATATGTAGAATACGTTTCCTTCACAGAAATCTAGATACAAAAAAAGTGTTCTTTTAGACAATGTTTAAAAAAATCATAAAATACTATCAATTTCTTTCAAAATCCGGTAGACAATAGTGGAGATAAAGATTGAAGAACCGATAGCCGTTTGTCTTATAAAAATCTATCTGTAGTGCAAAAGTAGGAGATACGATTCAAAACTTGTCATAAATCGATGAAAACCGCAGGTAGCCTCTTTTAAGAACAACTATTTGATTTAGTAAAGCAAAAAATATATTTATACCTATGTTAATATTTATTATATTTTAAGACCGTGGTCGCACTCGATACATGACTGAACGACATCGGCTCGATAGAAAATAATTACAAAGATTGGTCTTAAAATCACCATTAAACGGTTCTAATGTCAGTCAGATGGCAGTGGCTTTCGTAAAAACTAGTGCCGACGCCAATTCTTGGGATTAGTTGTCAAGTGGACCCCATGCTCTCATGAGCCGTGGCCAAAATGCCGGGATAACGCGAGGAAGATGATGAGTTTTCTTATTATTCCCTTGCCCAGGCCCAGTAACATGCGACAGTGCTATCTCATTTACTACCTACGATACAATTAGACAGTGTGCGCGTTTTAGGTATTGACAGCCTCTTAAGACTGCGTCGACCGTTCATCATTAGTAGAATTGTGTTTAATAATAAACCGATTAATTTCTGTATACATAAAAATCTGTATATGTAATATTGTTGTCCTACTTGTTCCACAACTTTTGGTCTTTGTCACATAGTTTAGTTTCATAGAACGAAGTATCATTGCGTATGTTTCGGCCCGGCCGAAAGGTTCGGCCGTTTTTTGGCCGAAACCGAAACTACGGCCGAAACCTGATTTTTTGGCCGAAACTGGCCGAAACCGAAACCGAAACCGAACCTTCGGTCGGACACTAATTATTACTAAGTTAGGGTTTATTTTATTTTTTTATTGAAGTGAGAAATTTACCCAGCTTCATATTGAACACATCAAAATTTGAATATTTAGAGTTATACATTGAGCATGATCTAGCAAGATATGAGTTTTTGAAGTACCTAGTACGACAGAATGGAATGGCAAATAAAGCTTTTGATCTAGTTCGGGAATTAGGACATCTATATGAAATATTGCTAATAAGATATTGCGACTCGATTAGATGGTTTAATAATTTAAACAGAAAAATTTGATCTTTTTGCTCCCTGCGCAGCTGGAGACTTACCATGTTATCACCATTAAACAATTTAAACCTATATTTCATCCATTTAATAAATTTATTCTGAATTTTTTCGATGGCATTAATGTGCACCGAATATTGAGGACTCCAAACGACCGATGCGAATTCTAAATGCGACCTGACAAAGGCATTATAAAGTAAAATAACGGTTCGAGGATCACTAAAATTTTTACTTTGCCGGAAAATAAAACCTAACATTCTATATGCCTTAGACGTAATTTTGTCAATATGAGAAGTGAGCTGGATTTCGCTGTCTATGTAAACACCAAGATCTCTTACTTCGGTAACCCTATTCAGTTTTTTGTTCTTAATCTGGTAATCAAAAAGAATTGGGTTACGCTTGCGAGAGAATGAAATAGAGCAACACTTTTCGATATTGAGGTCAAGACAGTTTTTGGCGCAGTAAAGATCTAACCTTTTTAAATCATCCTGTAAAAGTATGCAATCATCAATAGATTTAACCAAAGTAAAAAATTTTGTATCGTCGGCAAAAAGTAAAATTTTAGAATGGTGAAAGCATTTAACTACGTCATTAATGAACATGTTAAACAGCAAGGGACCCAAGTGGGACCCCTGCGGGACACCGGACAAAACAGGGACAAAAGAGGAGGTATATCCTTTGACAGATACAGCCTGGGAACGATCTCGGAGGTAAGATGTTAACCATCTTAATAAATCGCCATGTATTCCGAAAGTCTTCAACTTGGCAATAAGGATAATATGCGAAATTTTATCGAAGGCCTTAGAATAATCAGTGTAAATGGCATCAACCTGAAACCCTTTATCCATGGCCTTCAAAGAAAAATCTAAAAATTCAGTGAGATTGGACTCAACCGAACGCTTATTTATAAAACCGTGTTGATTAGGAGTAAGCATGGGTCTTATTGCATTAAACATTTTATCATATACTATTTTCTCGAATAATTTAGGGATAGTGGACAGTTTTGATATTTTGATACTATTTCAAACATAATTCTCCAAAACTCTGCCAAATTTCGTTCTAGAAGATACAACTGTGTTTAGTCTAGTGCACTAGGGAGCTGCCTATCCAGAACTGCTGAGATGCTGGGTATCAGACCTGCATTGACTGGGATGCTACTCTCAGAACTTAGGATTTACTCGATTTCGATACTATTTTCGGACATAGTCTAGCAAAACTCTGTCAAATTTCCTTTTAGAAGATAGAACTGTAGTTATTCTAGTGCTCTAGGGAGCTGGCTATGTAGAACTGCTGAGATGCTGGGTGTTTGACCTGCAGTGGCTGGGATGCCAAGCTCAGAACTTAGCAATTCCTCGATTTCAATACTTTTTTAGAGTTTTAAAAGACTATCTTTCAAAACTCTGCCAAATTTCGTTCTAGAAGATAGAACTACATGTATTCTAATTCACTAGGGTGCTTGCCATCCAGAACTGCTGAGATGATAGGTATCTAGCCCGCATTGGCTGGGATGCTAAGCTCCGAACTTAGCTGTTTCTCGATTTCGAGACAATTTCAAACATAATTCACCAAAACTCTGCCAAATTTCGTTCTAGAAGATAGAACTGTGTTTAGTCTAGTGCACTAGGAAGCTGCCTATCCAGAACTGCTGAGATGCTGGGTATCAGACCTGCATTGGCTGGGATGCTAAGCTCAGAACTTAGCATTTACTCGATTTCGAGACTATTTTCGGACATAGTCTATCAAAACTCCGTCAAATTTAATTCTAGAAGATGGCACTGTATTTATTCTGGTGTAATAGGGGCCTGGCTATACAGAACTGCTGAGATGCTGGGTGTTTGACCTCTATTGGCTGGGATGCTAAGCTCCGAACTTAGCAATTCCTCGATTTTGATACTATTTCAAACATAATTCTCCAAAACTCTGCCAAATTTCGTTTTAGAAGATACAACAGTGTTTAGTCTAGTGCACTAGGGAGCTGCCTATCCAGAACTGCTGAGATGCTGGGTATCAGACCTGCATTGACTGGGATGCTACTCTCACAGAACTTAGCATTTACTCGATTTCGATACTATTTTCGGACATAGTCTAGCAAAACACTGTCAGATTTCCTTTTAGAAGATAGAACTGTGGTTATTCTAGTGCTCTAGGGAGCTGGCTATCCAGAACTGCTGAGATGCTGGGTGTTTGACCTGCATTGGCTGGGATGCCAAGCTCAGAACTTAGCAATTCCTCGATTTCGATACTTTTTTCGGAGTTTTAAAGACTATATTTCAAAACTTTGCCAAATTTTGTTCTAGAAGATAGAACTTCGTGTATTCTAATTCACTAGGGTGCTTGCTATCCAGAACTGCTGAGATGCTAGGTATCTAGCCCGCATTGGTTGGGATGCTAAGCTCGAAACTTAGCAATTCCTCGATTTTGATACTATTTCAAACATCATTCTCCAAAACTCTGCGAAATTTCGTTCTAGAAGATAGAACTGTCATTATTCTAGTGCACTAGGGACGTGGCTATACAGAACTGCTGAGATGCTGAGTACCAGACCTGCATTGGCTGGGATGCTAAGCTCGGAACTTAGCATTTCCTCGATTTCGAGACTATTTTCGGACATAGTCTATCAAAACTCTGTCAAATTTCCTTCTAGAAGATAGAACTGTGGTTATTCTAGTGCTCTAGGGAGCTGGCTATCCAGAACTGCTGAGATGCTGGGTGTCTGACCTGCATTGGCTGGGATGCCAAGCTCAGAACTTAGCAATTCCTCGATTTCAATACTTTTTTGGAGTATTGAAAGACTATCTTTCATAACTTTGCCAAATTTCGTTCTAGAAGATAGAACTCCATGTATTCTAATGCATTAAGGTACTTTCTATCCAGAACTGTTGAGATGCTAGGTATCTAGCCCGCATTGGCTGGGATGCTAAGCTCCGAACTTAGCTATTTCTCGATTTCGAGACTATTTCAAACATAATCCTCTAAAACTCTGTCAAATTTCCTTGTAGAAGATAGATCTGTGGTAATTTTAGTGCACTAGGGAGCTGGCTATCCAGAACTGCTGAGATGCTGGGTGTCTGACCTGCATTGGCTGGGATGCCAAGCTCAGAACTTAGCAATTACTCGATTTCGATACTATTTTCGGACATAGTCTATCAAAACTCCGCCTAATTTCGTTCTAGAAGATAGAACTGTGGTTATTCTAGTGCACTGGAGAGCTGCCTATCCAAAACTGCTGAGATGCTGGGTATCAGACCTGCATTGGCTGGGATTCTACGCTCAGAACTTAACATTTACTCGATTTCGATACTATTTTCGGACATAGTCTATCAAAACTCTGTCAAATTTCCTTCTAGAAGATAGAACTGTGGTTATTCTAGTGCTCTAGGGAGCTGGCTATCCAGAACTGCTGAGATGCTGGTGGTCAAAACTGGGATTTTTGCTCAAACTTAGCATTAATCAGAATTTACCTAGAATTATTTTTCATGTTCGTGTCCCATACATATATGAAAAATTTTTTTTTTACAGTTTTGACTAGAACTCTATATATATCGTCTAGAAATGTTAGTATCTTTCATTTAAATGCTATTTCGAGGCTGTGGAGTGGGTAATGGCTGGGATGCTGGAGTGTCAAAATGTGAAGTTAGCATCTCATTTTAAAATTTCATTTTTTTTGCGAAAATGAGCAGAACTATTTAAAAAAACCATCTAGAACTGTAGAACTATTAGGGATGCTACTAGAACTCTCAAAAAAGATTGAGATGCTGGCACTTGATATGCTAGGTTCACAGACACCTTATAGGGCAAAATTGCGTCCAGGTTAAAAGCCCGAAAGATATCAAAGATTTTCACACAACATCCAGGGTTATCCATTATGAACGCGACACCAGGCGTGGCTTACTCCGCGAAATCGTCGCGTCGCTACAAGTACATGAAGTACATGCGGGCCACACCTATGTTGGTGTCTAGCCATAGTAGTTCCCGAGCATCGCTACGGAACGGACGTCTGCTCGCGCTTGCGCCACCTAGCGGTCATATCTGTCGTAATAAACGCGTTTTGTTAGAGAGTGAACCTTCTGTACCTAATACTATTATTTATTCTGTGGTCCAGGTTAAAACCCCGAAAGATTTTCACACAACATCCAGGGTGATCCTCTATCCATTTTGAGCCCGACACTTAAAAGCTTAACCTAGCCATCGCAGGAGTCGGCTCACGCCGGCATTATGACTTCATTCATACCGCTTTTGTTGGCCGCTTTTTTAATATTCGGCACGGATCAGCGTTTAAGCCGCGCTTTTAGGGTTTTTTGGGAGTGTGTGAATCAGTAATGAAAGGTACTTAATTGAAAAACATAACGGAAATCTCCAGGTAACATTTCCAAGTAGATTTTGAAGAAATTAATCTAGATTCATTTATAATAAAATAAAGTTGTAACATTGATGACTAAAATGATTATCACTACATAGTATAAAGCAAAGTCGCTTCCCGCTGTCTGTCTGTCCCTATGTATGCTTAGATCTTTAAAACTACGCAACGGATTTTGATGCGGTTTTTTTTAATAGAGTGATTCAAGGGAGGTTTATGTATAATTTGTTAACCCGTGCGAAGCCGGGGCGGGTCGCTAGATTACTATAACAACTAAAAAGATTAATTGAAAGTTGAATCCATACACATACATAATATTACATGCAACGTAGCGTCGTCAATTTTCCGCCAAAGTCACCAAAAGTTCGCTTTCTACTAACTACCTATATACTGTACTGTTTGAATATATATTTGAGTACAAGGGTACATATTAGTGTTACATAAATCTGCTCCAGTAAATCGAATTCCGGTCACGCAAGATCCTGAATCCTACACAAAATTAAAGGATTACAGATTCGCCCACAGACGTGTCCCGTAGCCCACTACACCCTGCATGAATATGTATGACACCTGATTGATTGGCTGAGCGACGTGCCTATAAAATCATGATTAATTGCTTCAATATAGATTTTAATATGTTTGTGGTGGGATAATGTATGAAAAATATTCATGTTCATATGGTTATTGATAATTCACATAGATTGTAAGTATGTAATACGAAAACATAAAAGATACAGTCACGCTCCGTGATTGTTACGCCATTTAGGGTTCTAGCTAAATTGGACAATCCATTGCGTAAGTATGGAACAACCAATTTAGCTAGGACGCATTTTTATGTGCAAAAATCACTACATAGTATAAAACAAAGTCGCTTCCCTGTCTGTCTGTCTGTATGTATGCTTAGATCTTTAAAACTACGCAACGGACTTTGATGCGGTTTTTTTTTAATTAGATAGAGTGATTCAAGAGGAAGGTTTATGTATAATTTGTTAACCCGTGCGAAGCCTAGAGTCGCTAGTTTATAAAAGTTTTCGCTAGTTTAATATCAAAATTCGGTAGGTAAATGATTTGTATGTATGTATTGAGTAAAACTGAATTCAAAAGGTTTCATTGTTCTAGCTAGGCTAATATACCTACTTAAAAATCAGTTTAAGTTCAAATCCTTAAAACTTAACGATCTATAGCGAGTAACAATGTACTTTTACGAAGGCAGTCTAAGAGGGAGTTTCTTAGATTTTACGCGCTACAAAATAAAGTTACTGCCGAAGTTTATATGGACTTTATATTGTTTCACTGAGTAAAATTAAGATTTCTGTTGTTTACGAGTATGTGAGAATTGATCGATCTCTAATGCACTTATATTGCAATTGCTTATTATTTTATTTCTTAAGAAACTTAATAATAATATGGAAGGTAAATAGGTTGATTCTAGGCCCTATAGTTTTTTTAGCATTAGAAAAAAGAAATCTTGATGTGTCTTTCAATTGAAAAACATGTTTTAAAAATAAGTCACGGCAAATATGTAACAATTATGAATCTAATACGATCATTTACATTCTTCTGCTTTCATAAGTATAAGTTACTGATTTTTAAAAAGCGTTTTTCAATTAAAAGACATGTCAAGATCGCTTACCTTCTTTCTAATGCTAAAAAAAACGAACTATAGCATACAACCGTGTATGGTGTTTAACTATAATACATTATTTAAAAAAAATCGCCTACGGCTAAAAGAACTTTTTCACAAGTTAAGAGGCCGGTATCGATTTTAGTCGCAAAAATGTAAAATTGATAGATTGAGTCGATGAAATTGTCCACCTTTTGTTACGTAATAGAAACAACAAGTACTGGTATCTATTAGCACGTCTTCTTATCTTGCATTTGTACAGATCATTTTTTTGAAAACTGACTCACTAAATTAGTAATGATTTTTTTTCTGATGGACGTTTAGGTAAATGCGCGTAAAGCACTGATTTAGTCGATCTTATTTGTAAATTTCGTAAAGTTTGGACTGCTAAAAATGGTAATTTTGTATTACACATATCCTGTACTCCAACTTTCATAGACTACATTTTTGTTATATGATATTGAACAAGAGTAAATGAAAGTTAGACGAAATCAATTTTCACCAGAAATTACTTCAAAACAAGTGAACATTTTTCGTGAAAATCGACTTAATTTCAACGTAATTTTGATACTTAAACAATCTACAACATTTCCTGAAACTGTTCTTATACATCATTTTTTATAATTTATAACTATAATTTTTTGATGAATTTTTAAAAACTGCCCCTTCTCGTCATATATTTCCGGTGACGCACGCTTGGGACCTGATTATTAAAAGGCAAGATGAGAAGACGTGTTAATAGAAACTAATACTTGTTATTTAGATATTACGTAACAAAAGGAGTACAATTTCAACGACTAAATCTATCAATTTTACATTTTGGCCCTAAAATCGTTAACGGAGCCTTAATAATGCTGATTTAATATAAGAGAACATTTTGCTCCCTTGTGACACAATCTAGGTACTATATGTAACTCTTCATTCCTCCTGCCCTCATCCCACGTTATGAGGGGTCGGCACAACTTGTATGTATGTATGTATGTATGTATGTATGTATGTATAAACTCTTTATTGTACAAAACACAAAACACAAATTTATGGCACAGGATAGGCAGTACAAAGGCGAACTTATCCCTTTAAGGGATTTCTTCCAGTTAACTTGTTTTTCTCTTTCGTTCTCCTCTATCTTGCGTCACCTCAGCACTCACTCCTTTCTTTCTCATATCCTCTTTCACACAATCCATCCATCGTTTTTTGGGTCTACCATCCCCTCTCCGCCCATCAACATTCATCCCTAACACTCTTTTGCCTATAGATATATGGCATACATCCCTCCTCATTACATGACAATACCATGCTAACCTACTACTCCTCATCTTCTCCGTTACCGGTGCTACTTTCAAACTTCCATTATACAGGGTGCTTCCTGTAACAGGAGCAATAAATTAAACTAAAGGTTATACTCCTCAAACTGATAAACATTTGTTCAGCAACTTTTAAAAATTATGAAGCTTTTAGACTTCCTCTTTTTCATACAAAATAAATATTGCCTTCAATGTACGCTGACATCGGTGTGTTTGACGTTGCTTGTCACGCTTTAAACATAACAAAATTTGCAATACATTGCGTCTTAGAATAAACTTTAAAATGTAATAAAAATCAAAACATGAGTTATTTTCAAAAGTTGCTGAACAAATTTTGGTCAGTTTGAGGAGTACGGCCTACAGTTTAATTTATTGCTCCTGTTACAGGAAGCACCCTGTATTCTTATTCTTCCGATCCTTTCTCGTAACTCCACACATCCATCTCAACATTCTCGTTTCCGCTGCGTGCACTTCTCTCATCGCTTTCATCTTCTTTCATCCGCCACTTGGCTTCTAGGTACTACTTGTAACTAATAAACTTATAGTTCGTTTTTTTTAGCATTAGAAAGAACTTGAAAGAAGGTAAGCGATTTTGACATGTCTTTTAATTGTAAAACACTTTTTAAAAATCAATAACTATTACTTATGAAAGCAGAAGACTATAAAAGATCGTATTAGATTCATAATTAAGCTTAGAATAAATTTAAAAGTGGAAAAATTACTGTCTTGGGTGAGACTTGAACTCACGGCCTCTGGATCGATACTCCAGCGCTCTGCCATCTGAGCCACCAAGACCTCATCCATAGTCAGCAAATCTTTCCACCATATTATGGGTCAAGGGGACCGTAGCGACATCTACCGTAAGAGTGTTACACTTCTTAAACGGCTACCGGAGTTCCAAGTCATATTGGAAATTCACCAGTTACGATGTGCTACCCATACTAATTTTTTTTTTTTTCCTCTTTTAAATTTATTCTAAGCTTAATAGCATCGTTCGCAGACGTTTCTGCTTGTTAAAAATTAAGATTCATAATTGTTACATATTTACCGTAACTTATTTTTAAAATTAATTTTCAATTAAAAGACACATCAAGATTGTTTACCTTATTTCTAATGCTAAAAAAACGAAGTATAGAGATGCATGAAAGTCCCTAATGTCAAAGAAAATACTGATAATACTTAAGATTAGATGTATAAACGTTCTTCAAGGGTCAAAATGAATATCTATATGAAGTAAAGGTGTTTTACGTCATAAGGCTGTTAAAGCTGTTATTACGGCACAATTTGGTTTGCTAAACAGTATTTTAGTTAGAAAATAACCTAATCAAGAAAGGCAATCCATGGCTCAATTGATTTAGGATTATACTAAACCGCTATCAGAGGACTAGTGCGGACGGGTTAATCAATTGTGGACTTTACGTGGTCGACGTAAAGCTTAATTGGGTTTATTACGCTTGGTTTATTTGCTCTACATTGGTAACGTTGAAAATACTCTGGTTGCAGTGGTTTTAATACTCAGTAAAAAATATTACGTCACAGTTTTACACAAATCGACCAAGATCCACGGTAATTTCAATAAGGACTGTGTTGTGGGTACTAGAATATTTATATAAATAGATAAAAAAACATCCAGAATCCATAACTCTCACTTATACGGGTTCGAACCCGGAACGTCATGCTTTAAAATTCTGTTTTAAAATGTTTCTTGCATCTAACCTAAATGAAACCAAATTATCTTGTTTTCTTTTTCTCATAATCATCGAAAAGCATAGAAGGTAGGATCCTATAGAAGTGTTATACGCGTGCCTCCATGAGGGACAAAACATAGGCAATGCGACACTATAATTGGTCGAATTTATTTGTTGCCCACCAATACATACTAAAATTACGGTGGGGAATAAAAAAAAATGTGAGACTGTGACAAGGACAAACAATAAAAGCGCTTTCGCTGCTACTCCTACTGAAAGATAGATAAGACTATCCCGTTCGGTCATTTCCCCCACCCCTCATGCCAGATACAGTTATATACTAGATTCATGTCGAAAAGTCATTTATAAAATCAAGGTCTACCTAGCCAGTCACTTTGTTTGATATTTTTTAGTGAACTATATTGATAGACTAACTATCCGAACAGATTCGGAAAGAGAAGAGTCGTGGAATGTATTACCGGCCAATTCTAACTTTAAGATACGTCAAATACTAGAGATTGAAAGTATTGAAACGATATGGATTGGATATGTCAGTGTCAAACAAGTGTCAAAAGTGACGTTTCTTCAAACAAACACGTCATTTTTGACACTTGACACACTGATATATCCAGTCCATATCGTTTCAATTCTAGTATTTGACGTATCTTAAAGTTAGAATTGGCCCGTTAGGCCCCATACAGGCATACATTCCACGACTCTTCTCTTTCCGCACAGACTCTATTGCCTATGTAATAAATGACGGTTGATAGCTACAGCTATACCAAAAGTAAGTTGGTGTTCCAGTGATACTGTTAGTGGTATGATCTGCCAGCAATAACATAATTTTGATTCAATGTTATAGTCCACCATGTTATCACGCTAAAATACCTTCGGCGAACAAATGTTGTTGATTTTACATGGTACGAGGGGTGTTCAAAATATTCTCGGTATGAGAATGAAAACAAACAAGTACGAAAAGTTTGATATTTTTATTTTTCAATATACTCCCCCCCTATGTTCATACACTTAAAAGATCGATCAAATATTTTTTTTAATCCTGCATAAAAATATTTTTTATCTTTGGTGTAAAAATGCTCCTCCACTGCCGCCTTCAATGCTTCATCATCGGAAAATTTATTTCCACGCAGATCCTTTTTAAGATTGGGGAACAAAAAGAAGTCGCTGGGGGCTAAGTCCGGACTATACGGTGGGTGAGTAACAGTTTCAAACCCACATTCAACAATAGCTGCCTTGGCAATATGAGCAGTATGGACGGGGGCGTTGTCATGCAGAAGCATAACACCTTTGGTTAACTTTCCTCGCCTCTTTTCTTTGATTGCATCCTTTAATTGACGTAGAATGTTAGCGTAGTACTGTCCTGTGATATTTACACCTTTTTCTTTATAATCGATCAGTAATACTCCTTCACAATCCCAAAATATCGTGGCCATGACCTTGCCAGCTGAAGGGATGACCTTGAACTTCTTGGGATGAGCTGAACCCTTAATGTGCCACTGCATGGACTCTTGTTTACTCTCTGGGTCATAATGATGAACCCAGGTTTCATCTCCAGTAACTATTCTTTGCAGCACCTCATCAGGATTTTCACCGCACAGGTCAATAAAATCGGAACAACAAGCTACACGCATGTCTTTTTGAAGCCGAGTCAGCATTCGCGGAACCCATCTTGCACTTACTTTTGACATATTAAGATGGTCATGGATAATATCATGTACGGTACCAATAGAGAGATTGGTTACTTGTGCTATAGATTTTACCTTCACTCGACCATCTTCCAATATAAGTTTTTCCACTTTATCAATATTTTCTTGTGAAGTAGCTACTACAGGCCGGCCAGGTCTAGGGTCGTCTTCAACACTCTGCCTTCCACGTTTAAACTCGCTTGACCACTTTTGAATGGTAGATAAAGAAGGAGCAGACTCACGGTAAACACAATCCATTTCCTCTTTTATGGTTTTTTGATTTTTACCCTGTTTTGTCAAGAATTTTATCACGCATCGATGTTCTAATTTAGTTAACATTGTCAATTCCCACATGATGTTCATGTTTGTTCAGCAATTGCAGAAAAACAAAAGAACATCTCGGTTCGAATTATACTTTTTTTTAATGTCAATGAATAAACCTTAGCGGCCAGTAACGAAAGAAATTTTAGAAGAGGTTGTAAGATATCAATACCGAGAATATTTTGAACGCCCCTCGTATTACACAAAATGGTTCTATCAAACGAAATGTAGTTTTTTTTTCTTCATAAGACAGAACTTAGGTGTTATGTTGAAATAGGACTGCTAAACTGCGAAACAGTTTGATGGCAGTTAGTAGCTCTTGATATACATTTTTGTGTCAATTAAATATTTATAAACATGCTGTATTATTTTAACTAAAGTTAAAACGATGCTTTCATTTAAATAAACCGATAATGCCCAGTGACCACACAAAGTTAAGGAAGACAAAGAGCACAAAGGGTTGTAAAAATCCACACTTCCACAAAGTCTTTCATCCAGCGCCGCCTAATTAAATAATTTACATTTATATTGCGGGATCACCGGAGACAAATTAATTAACCAATAATAAATTTATAAACTAAAGTTATTTTAATTTAAACATCAAATGCACTTTGATGATCAAAGTTTGATCTTGCTAATTAAAGGTGGAAAAAACGGGTCAGTGCGAGCCGGATTCACGCCCCGAGGGTTCCGTACTACACCCTATTTATTTTTTCTAACAAGAGGGTGGGAGGGGTCGCTATTGTTTCCCAAAAAGTTCTAAGTCATATGTATTAATTCCCCGAATTTTTGTTAGTCAATTCATTTGGTTCAGAAACTCGTCACTTTTCATATTGCCATAAAACAAACCTAACCTAATCTATCTATATGATAGCCTTACGAAAATCCTGAAAAGTCTACGGTTTCAGTTTTGTGACTAATGATAATATGACAAACAATGGGAAACAAAGGGACTCCGGGAGTTTTGATAGTTCTTACGTAAGATCACCAAAAGACGCAAAATTGAGATTATACTTTGAAAAAGCCTTGCCTCTCGTCTGTGAGTGTGTTCCACATGTCAGTTGGATACGGAATCCTAAAACTGAGGAAAATCCAACAATGCTTTGGAAATGTTTTTGCGCTTTGTTCGGTCTTTCAGGCAAAAGCGTTGTCGGGCTACCGTTCGATTTTGTCGAAGTTCTTTTAGTGTTCCGGAGGCTAATTCTGTTTTGAAAATATGATATGTTTTTAACTTATTTTGATACGACCTTGATCGTGAGCACTAGTTTAATTATCAAAAATATAAAATTATAAAAAAACAGAATGAGCAACAACAAAAACATGGCGCTAGTGCAGGGTGGTGGTAGACGGGATATGTAGGGCTGCACCGCCATTGAAACCGAAGAAATGTTGGATGGATTTGAATCTGCGCCGTGTCCCACGGATACACATGCTGGTGGCTCGGATTATCGAAATCATAATTTTGGATCTTAGCCAGCCCATTAGGACTATAACAAGGGATCTGTCCCAACGCGGTCAGCGATGGCTTCACCGAGATGTTTGATGAAGGTGGACGTTTGCGGAGCGAAGACTCCATGAGCGGTAAAGGCTCGAGCTGATTGCAGCTGACGTAATGCAATCAGGAGCTCATAAGGAATTTCGCTCGTACTCATTGAGGTGATACATGATAACACGGCTCAAGGGCGTATGAAAATGAGATGGAATCCACATCAAATTGTTAAAACTTTTAGTTTTTAAGTGATGTCTCCACTGTGAGTGTAAACCAGCGCCATGGATTGTCACGGCATTATCCTATTTTAGCATCCAAATTTTTTGTATATCTGCATGTCTCCTTTTTCTTGTACAGTCAAGTATAAATATGGGCGTATACAAGTTACCCAAAAATATGTCCCATAGTTTGTATTTCGCCGACATAAGAGCTATATGGGACAAATTTTGGAGTAATTTAGTGTACGTACTGTACTGTACGTAAAAATAGCCATGTCAGATAAACGTCAGTCCATAGATTGTGTATGACCGTTGGCCGCCCATTTTCGACAGAGGGGAAAGCCTGTTAATGGCTACTCCGTTTAGTTGTATCCTCCAAGATGCTGAGGCGTTAACTTTGTTATTTTTTTGTTCAAAAATAGAATCAGCTTCAGTATTCACGTTCAAAAAGGCTGAATGGGAAAGAATGGTACGGTTTTTGTTGCTTAACTCTAGGCTTCCGCGCAGCGCTGAGATTGAATTTGTATTGGATCGGCTATGTGTAAAGGCAGTTAGTAGCAGAAGTAGTCAAGCGGGTAGGGTGTTCAGAATATGCTACACAACTTTTTTAGAAGAGCGTATGTCATACTTTGTCAGCTAAAGGTTTCGTCACACAGGCGCGTTTTCTGGGCGCGGCGTGAGCGGGGCGCACCGCTTTTACATATAAAACGTTCACGCCCCGCCCGCAAAACGCGCCTGTGTGACGGAACCTTTAAGGATGACTCACGCTTTTTCTATGACGGCTGATCGGTGATCACGTGGTGCTTTTCAAAAGAAAATGAAGCTCCGGATGCTCCGGCCCGGGCACGGCCCGGTCTAGCGTGAGTCATCCTTAATGCTGCTAATAAATGTACGTGATAATCGACTTTCAAGTAAAAGAGCGTGATTCCATCTACCGCCAACGCACTTGCCTCTCTGGTGTTGCAGGTGTCCATGGGCTTCGGTAATTGCTTACCATCGGGTGGTTCGTCTGCTTATTTGCCTCCTTAGATGTTAAAACGATTTCCGTACCTCCAGTTACCCGTTTGATAGGGTTTCCAAACGCATGTGTAAACTTTTTTACGCCAACGAACTTTGTTACCAACAGTAACCTCGATGAATCGTAAAATTTTAAGGGTTCACTCAAGAGTCTCGTTTCCCAATCCTTATTTATGACGAAAAAATATTCCCAAGAACTTATACTGTACGGTGAACCACAAGTAAAACCAACCTTATTCTTGATGCAATAAAGATCAGAATGAACTTAGGTTGCTTACTGTATTGCTTGCGAAAGATTTTCTGTTTGGAATGCGTAATAATTCGGGAACAAATTTTCTTTAAGAATTTACGCGGAGGTAAAAACGAATAGGTGAATTTCGGCGTTCAAATAAAATGAAAATATATACTTAAGTATTCCGTGAAAAGTGTTTTCGTTATCCTTCCTTACATACAAATTTTATAACTTTAAAAAAAAATAGTATCACAATGGCGAAATATCCTGGTTTGGGTAGGTATATTGTTTAGTAAGTACTAACTATAAGGTGTATCTTTTTCTCAACGCAGGTAATCTAGGTTAAAAACGATAAAAATTAACTTTGCTGACTATATCTGCTAGGTATTACGAGTGTTTCGTAACTGATGCAAGATTGAGACAAGTATCAGATACTGTAAAACCTAGATGTTATTGACGTACGTTTTTTTGTGTTACTTTTCTTCTTATAGGTAGTTTTTATCATTTATGTTATCGATTTGTTATTATAAAAGTCTAAATTTACTACAGATTTCCAAAAATAGATGAGACTTTTCCACGCTTTCAATAATATTTGAAAGGGTGCACAAACAATAGCCTTAATTTGAATATTTTAAACCAATTCTTCAAATTCATCTCCGGTTCTCTGCAAAAATCAGGTCTGGCTTTCTTGAGTATTTTTTTAGGCTATTTACATAGCTACACTCAGCGTCAATAAAAATGGACGAGGATACGTGTCGTGTTTCTACAAAATTCGCTGATCTCTATCCCTACTAATAGTATAATGCGAATCTAACTCCTGGCTGTATGTCTGACTGCTACCTATTCACGCTTAAACGGTTGAACCAATTTAGATAAAGCTTGATATGGAGATAGTTTGAGCCCCAAAAAAGGACATGGGATAGTTTTGGAAGTATGGAAATTATCTGTCAACGCAGACGAAGTCGTGGACGGAAACTAGTATAGCATTATGAAACAAGATATATTTTGTCTCAATAATGTAAAACAGAAAGTGGTACTTTTGAATGCCTACAGTAGAGATATTTGTGACGTTCTACGGGTAAAGGTAGTTATGGCTGTTGGCGCTTACACCGGTTATGTACGACGCTCGATACTACTAATGTCGGTACGATACGTCATAACCTCCTAAGACCCTGCGAACAAATTTTTGTGCATATTTCAAAAAAAAAATTGAAAGTTCATTGAGTAACTAAGGGTTCCAAATTCAAAAACAAAACAAATGCTTCTGGGTCTCAGGAGGATAAGCTACCTTTACTCGAGGAACGTCACAATTGTAAAATAAAAGTAATAGAGGATGAAACCTAGGTACCAGGGATGTTGCGGATGCAGATTTTTTGACATCCGCGGAAGCGGATGCGGATGCGGATATTTAAAGGCTCACATCCGCGGATGCGGATGTCAAGATTAGGTACTTAGAAAACGTCAGATATTACATTTTTAGTATTTTTCTATTAAAAAAAACGAAACGTTTAGTATTTGAGCAAGAATATTGGTGCGTTATATTTAATAAACATTGCAGGAACTTGGCCGACTTTTCTGGATCTAGACGATTTCGTCATAGGTAATGACGAAATTACCTAGCAGTTACGCCGCCGCTAAGACGTTCCTGTACCGACTTGTTCGACATCCGTATCCGCATAAGCTCCGCATCGATTTTATGCGGATGCGGATGCAGATGCGGATGTTGAAAATAATGCGGAAATTCCGCGGTTGCGGATGCGGATGGGGATGTTCGCAACATCCCTGCTAGGTACCTACTTTTGACGCGAGATTTTATCTTCTACCATTGACGCTGACTGTACATTTGCACATCCGATTTACAGATCCCTTACAAGCCGTTTTCAAGTGCTCTTCAAACAAATATTATAATTTGATGGATTATTCCGACTTATACAGGCTTAGGATTTCTGAATTCTCGGTCAGAATTCGGGGTTTCAAGAACTACATTGATTTTGGTCTTTCGGACGATGGAACAAGGTTTACTTTTGCTTGGACTATAGAGGTTAAGTATGACTTTGCCATAGTTATTCCTTCATTCTGTGTTAGGAGAGGAAAACATGATATTTGAATACTAGGATCATCGTAGCGTTTAGCATAATAAAGCCAAGGGTTACGTCCATTCATACAATATAACAAGATATCTTTCAAGATCTATACTAATAAATATAACATCAATATTATAGGACACTACACAGATCCACCTAGTCCTATAGTAAGCTCAATATAATAATATATAAATTCTTATATACACAGAAAACATCATGAACAAATGTTTTTAGTGAACGTCTTGTTTATCAGCTTGAACGTTTTGCGTACTAGGGATGTTACTCTGTCGACACACAACCCTATCAATATTCGATTTATCAACTGTCGATATTCGTTTACGTTTTGCTGTGGGCTGTGTGTGTGTGTGTGTGTTGGTGTGCTGTGTGTGTGCTGTGTTTCGTTGTACAATTTAATAATGTGTAAAAAATCGTTAAAGTTTAAATCAGTGTTTCACCATAAAATGTAGTTAACTACGTTTATTTCCTTGGCCGGTAAAGCAAAGGTCGACTAAGTAAACACTCCAGCTATTGTTGCAAATCTTCCCCGCGCGCACAATATCACGTTCGGGAGAAACATCTTACTTAACTGAGTACCTATACTGAGGGGCTACCGCGAACCACGTACGAAGTGTTGCATCTCTGTCGCACTTGTAATTTCGTACGTAGGTGTGACAGGGAGGCAACACGTCGAACGTGGTTCGCGGTAGGCCTTCTGCTTCGTGAAATAGTTAGAATATTAACCTGAGGAGGTAGAGGTAGTAACGTTTCAACATTAAGAGGGAAGTACGAGTATAGTTACTGACAAAAGATACTTTTTTCATACAATTTCCATTTCGGGAAAAAACGGTTTCCACGACTAAATTTTAACATATCACTTTGATTTTGATGTTGATCGCTTCAGCATAATATATTCAAGGTTTATAGGTTTTGCTTTATTTTTTGTATTACTATTTTTGATAAACGGAAAACCTAGTTTTTGATTGTGTCAATAACATACTGAATCAATGAAAAAATCATGGAGAATGGAAAACATTTAGAAGTGGAAAAACGTTCTCTCTTTTTGTATGGACGAATACGCGCTATACGTTCCTCTTAAGCCATATTTAATTTCTTATCAATAAATATTTTATCAGCCAAATTTTGTCATTAATTTTAGCTACCTATTTCTATTTTTTTTTTAATGAGTAATATTTGAGGGGAAAATATTATTAAGTATTTGAATCTTATTTACTGATATGTCTTTTTCAGGTACTTTTCATGACATGAATGAGCTTTTTCACCACGACTACGCGACCAGACGAATATTAATTCCACTTGGTTTGGTATGAAATCTGTTTTAATTTTTACCCTCAATACTGTTTATATGAACATGAAATTACGCAACAAGCGTAAAATTTATCAAGTTTACTAAAATGAAAATCTATATATTTCTTGTATTATTAAATATTGGTTGCCTATTATTTCTTTACTTACTCGATAAAGGTATATTTTGTTCTTTTTATTTTATACTAGCGACCCGCCCCGGCTTCGCACGGGTTAACAAATTATACATAAACCTTCCTCTTGAATCATTCTATTTAAAAAAATCCCATCAAAATCCATTGCGTAGTTAAGATCTAAGCATACATAGGGACAGACAGACAGCGGGAAGCGACTTAGTCACTATGTAAGTGATAAGTGATACAGCGCGAAAAACACTTGATTGAACATGTTTTTGATGTCATTTTCTTTTTGTGACACACACTTTTATCGTAATTCTCCTCATTTGCATGTCTGTCAGGTACTTCTCGAGGCCTTCCTAATGAGCCTAAACTAAGTATATCTGTGTTTAATGTTTGCATTACTGCAATTTCTTTCGATGCCTATACGATCTCTAAATCCCATGCATACTCCACAATGGCTGGTTATTTGC
Organism: Cydia amplana; assembly: GCF_948474715.1. NCBI lineage: Eukaryota > Metazoa > Arthropoda > Insecta > Lepidoptera > Tortricidae > Cydia > Cydia amplana. The sequence goes on along the minus strand of NC_086079.1, from coordinate 2,665,341 downwards.
GCACCTGCACGGCAACAGTTGAAATGAAATGTAAATGCAGTGCAGTCGAGCCAATATGCGCGGGTCCATTGTGTCACGTCTCATAATACACTGGTGACGTTCAGATGTCAACTGCGTTACTGTTGCAGCGTCTTTGCTAAATGAGTGACGGAATAAAGTTTATAATCGGGGCAATAATTGGGCATTGAACGTCACTCATTTTATCATGACAATTGACAGAGAGAACGGCGGCAACAACAACGCCGCATTTTTTTAGCCTATTGTGACCCGTTGCTGGGTAAAGACATTCCTCGTCTCTTCCACGCATTTCTGTATATGGCAATATTAGGCCAAACTTTCCAAAAGATGTTCGGTCGTGCCGCCATCTCCTTAATTCTAGGTCTGCCGTGATGCCGCACTGTTTTGTCACCACTCGGTTTCGTACCCAAATAACCCAAAGAATAAAAACGTGACCCTATTACTAAGACTCCGATGTCTGTCTGTCCGCCTGTACCTATCTCATGAACCGTGACGTGATAGCTAGGCAGTTGAAATTTTCACAGATGATGTATTTCTGTTGCCACTATTAAAACAAATACTAAAAACAGCATAGGTATAATATTTAAGTGGGGCTCCCATACAACAAACAAACATGATTTTATTTTTTGCGTAATGGTACGGAACCCTTCGTGCGCGAGTTCGACTCGCACTTGGCCGGTTTTTAATTTTCTATGAATGTCCTAGAAATAAATCTATTTTCTATTACATCCGACAAATGACGTAACCAACCCGAAAATGGCTACGTAGCAGACACAACGGGCACGCAAATGCAAGGCACATACATTTTCATATTAGTAATTATGTATGCGCGGTTCCACCGTCTGTTTGTCTGTTCAGTCGCTTAGTGCTTTAGGCAAATTAGGCTGAAAGATAGGTGCACTAGCTCTTAGATATAAGCTAAGTTGGTTACATAATACATGAACGCTTTAGGTACTAAAAGCAGGGAGTAAGGAACATTGTGGGTTTTAGTTAATTTGAGGAATACAGGGTGGGAAATGCGATGAGATCAAAAATATAATAATATAAAAGAATTGAACATAAAATTGGGACATAATTTTGTTACGCCTTATTTATATTTTAATCGAGAAAAATAATATTACATATTACGTTAACTATGGTTAGGTACTTGATACTCAGAATCACGAGCTCTTTCTATCCTAATAGGAGATTTTTCTCCTATTAGGATGGAAATAAAAACCTTACGACACTTTTTTAAGTGTCCTAAGGTTTTTATTTCCATTACGTCACCATTTTTCATAGACTTTGTATGGCGGTCGCGGAATGGAAAGATCGAAAAATGTATGGAAATTTTGGGACACTTTCTTTCTCCTATTAGGATAGAAACAGCTCGTGATTCTGAGTAGAAATAACATAAAAAATCCCAAATTTGAAAAAAAAGTGTAGCGGACAACAAAAAAAAACGCCCCTAATACTTGCACAAATTCATCATTTTTTAGGTGCTATTTTCTGCTGCCAATCCCATGAATTTCAGCAGTATAGTTTTCAAGACATCGCGGTACCATTTCAAGATTGTCCATGATTCTTGAGAGTTGTTTTAAGTTGAATTATTTTATGTCTTTTATAAGTTTGTGCCTAATTTCCACCATGTGATATTAAGACATCATAGAATAATGCCCGTAACACCAAAGAATGTTATTTTTAGGGTTCCGTACCTCAAAAGGAAAAAACGGAACCGTTATAGGATCACTCGTGCGTCTGTCTGTCCGTCTGTCACAGCCTATTTTCTCCGAAACTACTGGACCAATTAAGTTGAAATTTGGCAGACATATGTAAGTTTGTGACCCAAAGACGGACGTGTAACGTAAATACATTAATTTTAAATATGGAGGCAATTTTGGGGGGTCAATTAGAAAATTAAAAAATAAAGTTTTTCAATCTATATCGTGTTATATATCAAATGAAAGAGGTCATTGTAAAAATCTCAATTTTTTTTATAATTTTAGGATACATAGTTTAGCAGTTTTTCAAGAAAATAGGCAATAAATGACCATTCCCCCCTTTATCTCCGAAACTACTAGGTCTAAAATTTTGAAAAAAATGCACAAAATAGTTCTTTACCTGAAGATGACAGGAAAACCTATTAGAAATGTGCAGTCAAGCGTGAGTCGGACTTAATATACGGAACCCTTGGAACACGAGTCCGACTCGCACTTGGCCGGTTTTTTCAAAGCGATTCAATGGAAACTAAGATAACACACGCACACAACAAAACCTTCGTACAATAACAAAGTGCGTTTACAAGATAATCTGCAGAAAGTCGTTCCCATGGCTCCATTCAATTCCCATCCTAAATACCATAATAATAAGACCCAAGGGCTTATGAGTGTATCGCGTGAGCTTTCTGGGACAATGGACGTCATTAGACGAATTATACTATACTAATTTCCAAAAGGTCGTAACTACATATGGCGTTCTTTTAACATACGACATTTTGTAAAATAGACTGGTATGGGAGACTAATTTACAAAAGGTCTTAACTACGTATAACGTTCTTTCTACATACGTCGTTTTGTAAAATAGATCGGTATGGGAAGTAATGAATGGAAAAAAAAGTACGGGAAAATGCTCCAACGTATTTAGGGAAGTGTTTTGGAAATATCACCCTTATTCCTGAAGATTACGCATGATTAGAGCTCAGAATGCCTTTGTTCGATATCACTCGGTATTAATGAGTTTGAACACGCAAAGCTAGATGGCGCTGCAATGAAATGGTTCGAGTGAGATTTCAATTTGAATGAAGAATTTCGAATTAAAAGTGGCTAAATTAAATACTTGTCGCACCACGTATAACGTAGGGTTTTGTAACGTTCGTATCTTCATACCATAGGCCCAAGACATGACTAAGAAAGAGATGAATATCGTTATCACATTCTAACAAATAGCTTTGTCCCTAAATACTTACGTAAGTAAAACTTACAAGTGTCTCAGGTCTTCGATCTAGTATTATATTCGCTAGGTGCACGACTGGTGCTGCCCTCATTTTGGCGGACTTTCTACGTTAAATCTTATGGAGTAAAATTAGTTCAAGCGGCTGCCGCTAGTACTAATGGCGGACATTCCATAAGATTACCTGTGTTTGTGACGATCAGCGCCACTTCCCCCTCCACCGACTTCGCACCTTGCCAATAGATGAGTGTACGCGTGCGCCCGTGAGGGACAGAACATACGCAATACGACAAAATTAAAAACATTTTAACATTCCTGATATTATATTTATAACATACCATACTCGAAACATAACCTAGCAATTTAGAGCAAAGTAGCCACGTTACCCGAAACTACGGAAGATCAAATAACTAACTAATTAACTGACTATAAAATGTTCTAAACTAGTGATGTGCTGCGCAAATATCCCCAGGAATATTATAAAAGAAATATTTTGGAAATTTATTTCTTTTTTTTACAAGCTTTTTGTTATTTTCAATGTACCTAGTATGTACGGGTCAAATATTGCTAGTTAAATTTGAACCACTTCCCGACTTCCAATGAGTTTTTATTATAAACCGACTTAGGTACTTTCCATCTTGTACAAAACAAAACCATTTTCGAACTATCACTTCGTTAGAAGTCTACAATACTTACTTTGTTCCTAAAATCGTCTTTTGTGTATTGCGCAGTGTTGTAAATATTTGACTATTACAGTATTTTATTAGACTAATTACCTATTATAATTATTAGCTACCTAGCTAGTAGCTAGGTAAGTACCTAGGTTATTATTTCTGTGTTTGGCTGTGTTTTGTTTACCGCCTAAATAATTAACTGCTGCTATAAAGGAGTAAATGTTTGAGATAATGAGTAAGGAATTATGATAGATAGGTAATACGAAGAATTATCATAATTTAATGACTATTAGATAAGGCAAGGCACCAAAAAGTAGTGAGGCACGGTAAAGCTTGTATCAAAAATATTTTTTTTGACAAAATACTTATTATGTACTTTCAAATAAAACAACTATTTTTTTTTACTTTTCGCTAAAAAGGCAGGCATGCATTAACATTTGACATGACTCTTACAGTTGTCATGTCACAGGTAGTTTCAGATATTACTATGAACGTGAAATATTGTAATTTATTGAACAACAACATAATTATAAACTAACATTAAAAAGTAACCTAAAATTAAATCTACCAAAAACATTATATATTTTTTAAATAACTTATATGATTTATCCGTAGGTAATTGTAGGGCACATCACTATTCCGAATTGGCAATCTAAACTATCAGACACCAGAAGTTGGTGCAATTCGCCGGCTTAGTGCGGGCTTCCTCACGTATGGAGCAAATTTATTTAATTGGAGTTTTAAAGTTCTTACCGCCTTTTCGTTTTAACCTTTAAGTTGTATTGTGATGTTTTTATTAAATTTTACAACGGGACTTAATCGCGTATCTAAGTTTTTAAGACTCACCTCCGACGTTTTGAGGACGGCGTTGACTTCAGTCTTCTCCGAGACCACGGGGACAACGCCGTTTTCGAAACGTCGGAGGTAAATCTTAAAACTTAGATACGCGATTAAGTCCCGTTGTACAATTTAATAATGTGTAAAAATCGTGAAAGTTTAAATCAGTGTTGTGATGTTTTTGTTGTTTAAAACTAACTTTTATCTTATCTTTTAAAACAAACGAAGGAACGTTTTTGAGGTTTATTTTTAGCTATTTAATTACACGCTAGGTGTGTTCATTTTGTATTTGAAATGAGGCGCTTGTCACTGAAAGTGTTAAGGCTTCAAAGCATTCTCTACTAAAATATTTTTATTTACATAAACTCACGACCGTGTCATAATTAGAATGCGAATACTAGACAAATATTTAATAGTAATAAGATAAAGTTCTTCCTGTTATAATCCTGTAGTATGTCGCTTTGGGAAAATCATTTATATTCAGATTAAAAAAATACGTTTTTTAACAGAATTACATTACATGTAATTTTACAACTGTCTTCGCACTTTTTAAACCTCAAACAAATAGGCACTTCTTAGAAAATAAAACTCGTATCTTGTTCTGTCAATCAAAAGAAAAATGCGGTATCTACTATATGTATGCATACAGAGTTACTGCCTTTTAACTTTTGAATGTGCCGAAATGTTGACCGTTAAATCGGAGTCTGGGCTTTAACCGCGAAAATCGAAGTTCGCAAATTGCGGGCATCTTTCTCTCTCACTCTAATTACGCCTTCATTGGAGTAAAAGAGAAAGATCCCCGCAATTTTCGAATTTCGGTTTTCACGGTAGCCCCTCTGCTCATATGTCTTACCTTATACATGCAGATTAGTTACATCTTACATCCTCAGCAATTTCACAATGTTCACACTAATTAATAGATCCAGTTCTCAAAAAGACAAATAATCTTATTAGGGTAACATAATCAAAACTGCAAGTTTCAAACTAGTTTCAGCACTGGTATCAACTTTATCATAACTACCGTATCTACAACTGAAAATTCATTCAATTTTCAATCTTATTCCCATGATATAAGGTGCAAAATTGAAGAAGTATTCAAACGCAGATAGAACACGTATATTTAGTGAGGTGAGTTACTTCATAAGTTTCATAACCATCTTATCTGCAACTGAAAAGTCTTTGAATTATCAACCTAGTTCCCGTGCTATAAGGTATAAATTAGAACGAGATTTCAAAGGGAGATTGAGCGGGTGTGTTTAGAGCGGCGAGTTACTCGCCTGCCAACTTGACCATCGACTTGCCGGTGTGAATTCGCAATTGCTGTTTGATTTGAATATCGCTGCTGGATATAATTCTAATTACTTGCCGAACTCAGGCAGCAGAAGCTCTTTGACCGTCGGTGGACTTGCAATAAGGTTTACGAATACGAATTTTTGAAGTGAAAACTTCTTTAGCGGCGCTGGGCACTTTTTGAGGTGGGGAAAAAATGATAAACTCGAGACAGCGTAAGGCGACCACGTGACCGTAAGGGGCGTAAGGTTTAGATGGCCACTCATAATTTAGTTGGCATTTAAATCAATAAAGAAAAACTCAATGTTATTTGACATTTATGTTGCGGACTCCTTTTCAAGACTCTTTACCTATGTGCAAATAATTTGACGCTATCATGGCAGTATGTAAATAAACATGTCAATGAAAAAGTGTGATCTTATTTGAGAATGATAATAACATATAATAAATAAATAGAATACCTCCGCTAAACGTATGTATCGTGTTACTGGGCGTCGGTAACACAAATTATCGCGATAGGTCAAAGTGTATCCACAAGGGCCATATGTGAACTACCTAGTACAATATCTATCCGAAAAACTTACTTGAATGATGGCTGCGCTTCGTTCTGTGATCAACGTCAAGTTTACTGGCACTTTTAAAGTAAGTGAGGACTATTAGCGCCGGTTGATAAAAATAATTTCCAAACGGAACCCCGTCTACCGTCGTGCGTCGTGTCGTCGTCATCGTCGTCCGTCGTAGTAGTCGTGTCTGTCGTCGGCGACTATTACAGAGCGCTAAGTTGATTCACCGATATGATCCCTATAGTTCGTTTTTTTTTAGCATTAGAAAAAAGGTAAACAATCTTGATGTGTCTTTTAATTGAAAAACATGTTTTAAAAATAAGTCACGGCAAATATGTAACAATTATGAATCTAATACGATCATTTATATTCTTCTGCTTTTATAAGTATAAGTTACTGATTTTTAAAAAGCGTTTTTCAATTAAAAGACATGTCAAGATCGCTTACCTTCTTTCTAATGCTAAAAAAAACGAACTATAGCGACTTTCATATTCATTGTCAGATTGTCACTGCGACAAGGTACGAAATGGAAGAAAAATTACTACAATGTGCACCCCGCCCCGCAGAAAAATTGCATAGCCACTTTATCAATGAATTTAAAGAGCCTTGCCGGTGAATTTTTCCATTTTATTTTAATATCAGATCAATATCAATTTTGAACTTTGCTCTGATGAATCGTCCATACTCGTGAAATTAATCAAATTAATAATCCGGACAGGTGTTTAGGCTGCTTTGATGATAAAATGTAAAGTTCCGAGCAGGAACGTGGTCAACATCAAGGTTGTTAATTAAAGTCAAATTAGATCTAATTTTCAATAATTCCTAAACAAAGTTTTCCATTTCACAGATTGTTTGGTGGATAGCGACCTTATTGGCTTTAGTAATATTATTAAATAACAAAATAAACTTAGGTAGTGTTAATTATTATCGACATTATCGTGCTATTTGATCGTTTTCTGTCTTCTCGTGTAAGGGCTCATTTAGACGGTGCGAGAACTCGCATGCGAGTTTCATTACATTGCGTCATTTGATCGCTGGGCTGAATTGACGTAACCTCAATGGTCCGCAATGTAACTAAAATCGTATACGAGTTCGCGCGCCGTCTAAATGAGCCTTAAACAACCAAACGTTCTCGATAAAATGTGTATAACGACATTAACGACTACCTTAAGGTTACCATCGCCCACACCGTTAACGGTACATCGGTGGAATAAGGTCCTTATGCCTTTTGTAATAAGGTCCACCGATGTACAACTAGGAGTGTTGTTGTTTGTACCTAAATGGTTGTCATTCAATCTTTTATATAAGGCCCTCAAACAATATACACTCGGGTGCAAAGAAATCGGACCACCCCAGCATTTTTATCATTTTTTCAATTTCTGTAAAAACTGTATGTGCTACTGTGACATATTATATACCTAATGAAAGGTTGGCTTTTCCTCTATAAATTGATGTGCTTTTCACAGGTTTACTTCCAATATTTTCAGGCTTTCAGGGCTAAGAACTTTGTCACCCTAAAAATGCATACTGGAGTGAAACTTATGCATAATGGGAAAACTGCGATTCTAAAGATATCAAGTAAAAATTAAAACAATTTTCAGCATTTTAATACCGTATATTGCCTCCTCTAGCCCTACGACATGCAGTCATTCGGTTTTTCATTGATCTTATGAATTTTTTTACAGTGTCTTGAGGGATGCCCGCCCATTCTTCTTCGATCCGCAGTCTTTAGCTCCAGTAAGGATTCAGGGGCGGGATTTCTGGCCCGGATTCTTCTTTTCAGCTCGTCCCAAATGTGCTCGATCGGGTTTAGGTCAGGACTGCGGGCTGGCCACTCCATGACTCTGATGCCGACCTCCTCCAAGTACTCCTTAGTGATCCGGGCTGTATGCGGCCGAGCGTTATCTTGCATGAGGATGAACTCATCGCCGATATAACCCGCAAATGGGACCACATGATCAGCCAGGATTTCCTCCACGTACCGACGTGCAGTCAAACCGCCTGAATTCGGTCTGGTACCTGGCCCTGTGATGAACACAATGTCCGTCTTCGCTTCCAAAGAAATACCAGCCCAGACCATGATTGACCCCCCACCATAAGCAACACGTTCCTCGATGCAGCATTGAGAGAACCGCTCCCCAGGTCTTCGGTAGACTCGTACCCGTCCGTCATTGCCAGACAAAGTTATCCTGCACTCGTCGGAAAAAAGTACGGAACTCCATTGCTGAAGGGTCCATTCTTCATGTTCGCGAGCGAAGACGCGTCGTTGTCCACGATGTATTGGGGTGAGTTTTGGGCCATTTGCAGCTCTGTGAGCTGTCAATTCCTTCTCCTTCAGTCGTCTTCTAACTGTCCATCGGCTGATAGACACATTCCTGGTCTCTAGGAGCTTCTGCTGAAGCTGAACGGCATTCAGTCGACGATTTCGTAGCGAGGTAAGAACGATGAAACGGTCATCTCTCTCAGAAGTGATGCGAGTTCTGCCAGTTCCGGGTCTTCTGGATAACGTCTGATCTACGCGGAATCTCTGGAAGACACGTTGAACCGACGACTTCGATAGGTTGAGTTGTCGAGCCACTGCACGTTGACTAAGCCCTCCCTGCAATAGGGCAACTGATTGGCCGGCTTCAGTCGAGGTAGTATCCATTTTTCTCCAGTTTTTCCAGGTTCAGGCGATGAGAGTAGTGTTCAGGAAGACGTACCAATCACGAATGATGCATAAACAATGATAATGACTGTTTTTATACCTAATGATAAGTGGTCAATTAGTGCATGCGCTAATGAGGCAGTTGGAGGGGGGTGATTTCCAGGCCCATATTTTGCACAATATCCATCCCCACTCCTGAATATTGATGTCATTTGATAGGGCAGAAAATTATCTACCACGTGGTATTTAAATTATCATGATCGAGGTTACAGTTTTTACACAAATTGAAAAAATGTTGAAAATGCTGGGGTGGTCCGATTTCTTTGCACCCGAGTGTATTAATAGAAAATAATTAAAAGTAGAAAATCCACCGCCCGCCAATTTTACATGGCGACCCTGCCCAAAAGAATTTGTTTAGCGGCCGCCTTATATTTAGTTAGGTATGTAAGTTTTTTTTTATTTCACGTTGGTGGTCAAACTATCCATATACATATAATGTAGAAGGATTAGGTCGATTTGTGTAAGATTGCCCTTATAATATTTATTTACCTATTTATTATACAACAAAAACAGACTGCAAACACAATCAGAAAAATCCAAAAAACTTCAAAGTTAGAAAACTAAGTTAAGAACAAGCAGATAAAATGAAAGCCTAAGTCCACAATTTCAATAAAACCAGTCTCGGAAGTCTCATTTAACTTGACAAAAATAATTATAAGTTCCCGCCAACTATAATGCGATTTGCGGCTTGGATGTGCTTCGCCTTATAAGCTGGAACTCGGAACTATGGGGACGTGATGACAATTGCAATGTTGGTGTCAAAGTCATTTTCAATAAAAATACTGTTTTAGAAATGTATAATTGTGTGCGTTTCTTAATGGACACATAAAACACGTTAGTTTCTAAGCAAAAGTGCCTTATGACCTACGCAGTTATCAGACCAATTCAAACGTACACTGACATCAGGCCCCTATTTCACTACGGTGACAGGTGCGACAATTGTCGACATCACTGTTACTGACGTCACAGGCCTCCATAGACTACGGTAACCGCTTACCATCGGGCGGGCGGTGTGCTTGTTTGCCACCAACATATTAATTTTAAAAAAAACTCCATTATATCGCCAATAACTTAAAACTTTATGGGAAACAAATCTTTCTGATATTAGTGTACATTCGAACTGGCCTGGTAGTCATAACAAAATCGCCCCCAACCAACACATAAACTTTTAGGGAACTAAAACTTCATGCGTTAACTATTATGTCTGCGGACAGTACCTAAAGGTTATTCGCTGTGTATCTCACGAAAAACCCTAAGACCTACAGTAACCGATAAATAAATACAACCAATTGACCCCCAGACAATAATCTCGATCTTCGAGGTCAGATAACTACCGCAGCATAGATTTATTTCTGTTTTTTCTTGTTTTTAAATCGCAATAACTCTCTGTAATCGCCGCTGCCCCCCATCCGTCTCTATAACGACTCCCCGAGCGCGAGATTTATTTACTTCATACCTGTATACATGCTAACATTTTTGAACTTTAATCCTTTGTGATAAGGCGAGGATGTCTACATATTTTTGACGTAATCTTTTGTTGCAGGTAATTTATCGTGATTGACGATCATGGACGGAAGACGTTGCGGTCAGAAGGTGCGTCCAGATTTGGCGAACGCGCTGCGAATGTGTCTCTAAGGTGTCGTAAATGCTCGTCATTTAACCCCTTATTCATAAACGTTTACTAAAGTTAGCAAGCCGATAATAATCGTTTGTCCCTTTCCATCATACTAATACGTCGGAAAGGAACAAACTATTATTATCGGCTTGTCAACTTTAGTAGTTTATGAATAAGGGGGTTAGTCTGCAGTTCACGTAAGACGTGTAGGTGACTTGCAATTACACTGACGTTAGAATTATACATTACGTTCGAATTGCCCTGAAAGAATTTTTAGGAATATTTTCCTTCCTTACACAGTTACACATTTTTTAGAAATCGTAATAAAAAAAATAAAACTACAATCATTTTTCTAAAACGAAGTACACGTTTATCTTCAAAAAACAAACTTCAGGAATGTTTGTCAAACAACTTTGTCAGAAGAAAAAGGCGCGATATTTTTTTATGCGACGATAACGCGCGAGGGGCGCCTACATTTTTTGAATTTGCCGCTCTTTTCTACTGACAGAAATAGCTTGACAGACTACACCTATACAATTTTCTTTCCCACTGACGAAAATGTACCTCTAACCCCTAACTACATTTTTGCAAAATGGCAGCATTGATAGTTATTTATTTTATTCGGAGCGTTATAAATGTTGACCCACGACGCAATACAAAAGGTGTCGGTGCCGTTTTACTCCAAGGGTCGCGACCCGCCATCAATCAATTATTGGACATTTTCAACTGTTGATAGAAATAAATATAGATGAAATAGGTATATGTGTATCTAATGTGTCTATCCAAGTATAGAAAGTTTTTCAAATATAGGATAACTAATAAATTTAAAATGAGAGTGTAACTTCCAGGGAGCGGCTTTTTGGAAGCGAATTCGTGTGACTACTAATGAGTTTTAATACTTACGAGCACATTCTACTTTACTTTTGTTTTTTCTCACGCAAATTTAGAAGTTATTTCAAAATGAAGTCACGTTCAATACAATACAGTACTTTAACCTGATACCTGCAATACAGATTAAAGTTTAAACCTACCGAGGCTCGCAGTAATTAAAAAAGGCTTGAACTTCACCACGAAGACTGCGAACTTAGTTTTTACCGGAGTTTATCGCGACTTGCGGGCGAACTGATTAAGTTTGGAGTGTACGTGTGGGGCTAGTAAATTGGTGGAGAGTAGAATAATCCTTTCTGGCGCGCAGTTTGAATACTATAAAAAACAGAACTAAATAAATAATAATAACAGTCAAATCAAATAGTAAATACGACATTCGATCTGATTTTATTCTCAAAACATATTTTTGAACATCACATTATATTTGAAGCTGGTATTATAAGTAGTAGTAGCAGACAAAAATAGCAACAATTTAGAGATACAATAGTATTTGAATAAATGGTACTCATCGTTCATCAATCGATCTTTTATCGTAATATGAGTGCTTAGAAATATATTACTTATTGTTAATTATATTTAACATTTTTAAGACATGTTATATCAATGTAACTTTTGATAGAATGTATTATTTTATATAGTGGGTACTTAATTATTATTATAATGACTACTAATGCCTTAGGCTTAGAACTTAAATATATGTACCTACTATTTTTGGTTCACTAGTAAAAGTGATATAAAACTGTATGTACAATTAGAATGAAACATAAACTAAGTACCTAGTTCAGAACATAGTAGCAAGAAATCAGAAATAAATAGAACTTAAGGACAAAATCATTAAGAAAATCGCGGTTTTCGTGGCCAGCCCTAGCGAACCGAACAAGGGTCAAGACAATAAATAAATTTGCACTGGCCCCATCGCTTTGCCATTATTTCGCCGAGCTTCACACTTTATGGGTTTTATTACCTCACCTTTTTAATTTTCAAACATCCGTTACAAAAAATACTCTTTGTTAAGTAAAGGAATTTAAATATGAAATTTATGGAGCACAGATTAAGTATTTTTCAGGGGGCATGTATCTTAATAAACTCAGAGTAGAGAGGTAAATGAAGGTTCTTAGCGGAGAGTAATATCAATTGTACCACCTTTGTTTTTACACGCTTACATTTAATAAGTAGCTTCACAATGATTTCTTGTTTGTACTTATATTTCAAATCTTGCTGTCAAGCATAGAGAAATATAAGTAAAGAAAGAGTGGTAACTCCATACATCAGTTTTCTTACCAAAACGCGAGTTATTTCGTAGTCGACATCTAACGTCAAGTAGTGGAACCATCATCAGTACCGCTACTTGATACCAGATGTTACAAGTTTCGCTACTGACGAAAAATGTACTACTAAAACGATTTACAACTAATATTATTCGCTTGTCATCAAGATCTGATGATGGACAAGCACATACCTAGAGAGTCTGTTATAAAACAACAACTTATTTGAACATATAAGAAACGTCTTCACCAGTACAAGATAATATACTTTTTTTCTAAAGAAAATTACAGTCCGCCATAAAACAAACTAATTTCGCAGAATTTTTCCATTTTAATAAGTGTTTTACTATTCTTTTTTGTAGGTAACTTTTTGCCTATCATACATAACATAACATCCATTCTATATGTTTTCCTTGAATGTAAATAAATACTCAAAAACCTAAATATTTTCCCCAACGAATCAATTACCATAACCCACGTACGAATATCCCATTCGGGTAGTTTTTGCGATACGTTAGGCATAATTTATTCTTACCTAACAGTCCGAAACATGCCTTTCATTCCGATTTACAATGTATCAGGAGGGTTCGGGGTTACAATGGGGTTTAGTTGGGGTTAATTAAGATTCTAGTAACGTATGCATTAAAATACGTATAGTGGAGGGATAGATTTGTGTTTTATTGGGAGAAATTTCTTCAAATGTGGAGTTTTGCACTGAGATCAACGGTTATTTATAGAACCCAGGGCTATAACCGCGAAAATCGGAGTTCGCAAATTGCGGGCATTTTCCTTTGTCACTCTAATTACGCCTTCATTGGAGTAAAAGAGAAAGATCCCCGCAATTTGCGAAAAACAGTTTTCGCGGTGGCCCCTCAGTGTACTTCTCTCGATAGCGTGACGGACGTTCGTGTTTGCTTTTAGTCTCATTTTGTATGGGATTTTGAACAGCGCGCCAAGCGGGACGTTTTGGAAACTCAAAATCCCATTCAAAATGACACTTAACGCAAACCCGTACGTCACGTGAACGTCACGCTATCGAAATCGTAAGTATACTGTTCCATTACAATATCTATTAGATTAGTCTTTACTTAAACTTCAGCTTACGAATTACGAATCCGGCTACCACGTGACAGGCATAGCCTAGTGTGGGGCCACAGGTAGGGTTACCAGATACACATTTAGAATTTCCTGACAAAATTCCTGATTACCGAATATTTTTCCTGACAATTATATTTTTGACGACGACAACGGGGGGGGAGGGGGGGGGGGGAGCAATTGGGAGGATACTTCTTATTATATTGTTATCTTTGCAAATGCGAATATTCGACATGATTTAGATTTCTAAAACATCTATGTACCTATGTATGCTTGATAACTTGATAAGTTGTGTGGATCTCATTTATTATTTTTTTACAATGTTTATGGATTAATTTAAGTAAATAAAGTGATACTTTATAAAAAAGTCTATCAATTCAAAAAATTCCTGACATTTTCGTGTTCCGTCCCCATTCCTGATAAAAGGCCAAAATTCCTGACATGTCAGGAAAATTCCTGTCATCTGGTAACCCTAGCCACAGGACATTATTAATTGTTAATAAGGTTTTTTCTTTTAAATAAATATATTCTTATTCTTATACCCCACATTGCAATTGCGCGTGTGGTTATCTTTTTGTAGCTATCTTATGTTATTTATTTCCTTTAATATAATTCCCCTAGTGTACAGTATAAACTTTCAATTATGTAAAAGCATGATCTTCATGGTCAACTGCGGAAACTTTCACATTGACAAAGTAAACTTCACCTCTTTACTTCGTTATGTTGTATCAAAGTTGTATTTGAATTTATCACTTTTGTTGCATGTATGTCTGCACCTAATAGTTATAAAAGTTAATTTCATACGAATGAAAGTTAAAAATATTTTTATCGCGTTGTACGGCACGGCCATTTTTGTCATTGTCAATCAAATGTCATTCTCAGCTACTGCTGCTGCCACAGACAGTAGACAAGATGGCGCCCGTCGCTGCTGCAAAGGCTGCGTTCAGCTTATGATAGGGCCGTGTCGTACGGCTGCGATCGTGACCCACAAATGGTCTCGCCGGAAGATCAGCGCTGACTTTCGGGTCAGTATTATGCTGAGGCGAGCCCATTTCGTGGTAAACTTTAACGCTTACCAAGTTTTTGAATATTTATAGTTTTTAGTTATACTTTTGTATGTAATTTTAGTTTTAAGTTTATCACGAATAAAATACTTGATAATGATAATGATAATGATAATAATACCAAATTTTATCTCAATAGGTAGAAGTAATTCTGTCTGCCTGTTTACAGATAGAATTACTTTCCCATTTATAATATTTTAAGTAGGAATTGCGAGTAAAACTAATTAAGGGAAACAACACCAGCAACCTGAGCTAAACAATCTGATCTACAAATAATTACTGAAATTCTAACTCTGTTACTTAAGACAAAATTAATTTCTTAGAAAACAAAATGTTCGGGATTTGCTTTGGGATCAGATTTAGTCAATTATAAACAAAACTAAGGGAACACAACAAGTGTTAAAAAAAACAACGGGTTGCACTCAGGGAGTGCCGGCAGAAGTGAAAACTCAATGACTAGTGCAAAATGCACTATGTATAATAGAGGTTAACGCCATCTAGCGTTAGCGTTAATTACTTGAAACCCCTAAGCACATCACTGTTAGTACTCGAGTTATATTAATACCAGTTAGAGTGAAACTCACTACATGGCATTTAAATCAATAAAGAAAAACTCAATGACATTACATGTAACAGTTTTTCGATCAGGTCACGTGTCATATCATGACACGTTCGTACGTTTCCGTAAAATAACGACGGGAAAGGATTATTCACTACATCTGTAGTAAATACAATACTACTGGTATTGTCCAATAAAACCGTAATTTTATTTTACTTACCTACTTTCGAACTTTAAGATACATCAAAGATATTGAAACGATATGGATCGGATATGTCAGTGTCAAACAAGTGTCAAAAGTGACGCATTTGTTTGAAGAAACGTCACGTCGAATATGGCTGATACTTGGCTGGCGCGATGACCCAAAATGAGTCTTGGCCTCCAACACAAGAGTACGCCATTTTGCTTGGTCCTGAGCGGATTCACACCAGTTTTCGCTGACGCCGAGCTCACGGAGATCTACTCCACTCTAACCAGTTGGGCGACCCAAGTTTGCTCTTTAGACTGCCCGATTTTCACTCATTTTAACTAGAACATAATAACACAGTTTTATATGCGAGTATACTAAACTTGTAACGCCGATATGCTAATATTTGATATTCCTATAACTGTCCGCCGACCGTTACTCATTACTAGGCTCCGAACCCGTTCATTTCTCGGAACAAACGCGCCTTTTGAATTAGTCTGCATAATATATATTTGCAATTGAGAACGTTTCAGAAGGCTATACGATTGGACCTTGTCTATAGGGAGCGTGCATCAACAGGGGGCAGCACAGGAGCCGTCACATTTTTGGCGCATAAATGTGAAGTTTATGCTTCCGATGTAGCCCACAAGATGGCAGACCCTCCAACGCGCACAGTATTCGACATTAAGACTAGAATTTTAATTATTAGTCCAGCTACCTTGGCCCGGAAAAAGGACTTGATTGAGAGATAGTATAAAATGTCTAGTTTATAAGCTGGAAATTCGAATACAACTTCGTTATAACATTCAAAAAGTCATAAAGTTATTGTCCGGGTCTGTTTTCTTGAATATTTTAAATCAGCAACTCTCAATTGATCACCGTTGGACCTTAATGTCTTTACAATAAGGTTTACGACTTGTCAGTGACTTTGTGGCCGATGGTAAGTACTACTGCGCCTGTAGAATGTTAATGAATCTGCTTTTGTTGCTGCCTGCGATAGCCACTGATTGACAACGGAGTATTTATTACACGCACGTTCAAACGGATTGAAAAATAGCCCTAAAGATAGGATTGAATACAATTAGGTCCACTATTATTTAAAACACGCACCGTATTTATTTATTTAGAAATTATAATCAGGCAACAAGGCCCATATTATTATACAAATACCTTACAGACTAACATACATATGTATTTTATAAACTTAAAACTAAACACTAGTTATTTAGTCGACAAAACGGCGTGGCTCCGTTGCATCGGCTGCTCTTGCATGTAAATATACATAACTACGATTGTATTCTATACTGTTTCGGAATTTTTGCAGTATACATTACATTAGGTAAACTGGTACCTATAAAAACTTGTAACTGTTTAGGGTTACCCACCGGATGAAAGTTAAAAAAATTAACAATTGTAATTAATCCAAATTTTATTTGAATCTATTGTGTTACCACAATAAGAGATGTACCATAAATAGGATTCAATTAACACATTCATTGCCACACAGCCAAACAAGACATCCGCGCCAGGCCACAAAAATGTCTTCATATAAAGCTGTAGTACCACGATCCCGACTATCGGGTCGTCCGGCCTGGGAACGAAATCATAAATCACCCGATAGTCGGGTTTTCGGCACTGAATGTGTTAAAATATATTATATCTATGCACAAACAAATTTGGTACCCCATCATCACATTTTTCATTATTTTATTATCCTGACGGTTTTAAGCTTTTTTCTATTAATAATGTTTTCAGATTTGTCAACCAATGCAATCCCGTAATCGCATTAAGGTCGAGTGTCCGGTCGAGTGGCCGTTCAAGTTGGCTCGCCTCCAGTAGCTGGCAATTAAACTTCGACGTGTGGTTGATCACTTGTGCTCACTCACGATGGTTTATTGTCAAAGTTCCTGGTGTAAAAGGGTGTAAGTAGGTTTTTCTTGATTTCTGATTCCACTTTTACAAATTGAAAGTTTTTTTGAGAAATCAATTATATTAAAAAAAAATTACAAGCAGAAACGTCTGCGACCGATGCTATTAAGCTTGGAATAAATTTAAAAGTGGAATTACTGTCTTGGGTGAGACTTGAACTCCAGAGGCCGTGAGTTCAAGTCTCACCCAAGACAGTAATTTTTCCACTTTTAAATTTATTCTAAAATCAATTATAGTTAATTATTTGTTCAATGTAGTAGGTAGTTAAAAGGGAATAAAGCACTTCGCTGTTGTGCAGCCAATTAAATATATAAAGGTATAAATATAGGTATAAAGAATACAAAATTTGATTTGCTTTTTGTTTACAAAACAAATAAATATAAAATAAGTTAACTAATTTTAATTTTTTCACACAATCAGAAAAAATAACATTATTTTAAAGTTATCCTAAGAAAATTTCGAACGTAACGCAGTTGTCATGAAGAAAAGTCATAAAATTGTTCGGTTTTTATTTAAAAAAACTCAGCACCTGCCCCCAACCCAGTTGTTCGAGATACAAGTAATGGCCACCATAAAATTTATCAGGAATATTCCTTTCATATATGGGAAACGTTAAATAAAGCAGTTATACTGCCTACTTACATTTAATATCCTTCAAGAAAATTTTGCAGCGAAACGTACTGTAAATGTCAGGCCGATTCGACCGCACACTGACATCAGTACGGATATGATGGTCGTTCTTGTCTACGTGACAGCGTGATAAAACGGTGTCCGTCACTTTCTTTCCCACGGTGTTAAACAGTGACAGTTATTTTATCACGTGGATAAAGATGGATAAAGCTATCCATAATAGGCTGGCTGAATGATTTTTCCATCATGTTATTTAGTTATTGTGCATTTCGCTCATACATGTCCGTACATGTATTGGCGCGGGCGAGACGCATGATAACCAAATAACATGATTAAATATCATTCCGATGTCAGTGTACGTTCGAATTGGCCTGCGTGTTTAATTATATTTCGTTGCTCGTGTTTTATTCGCCTGTATTGGCGTGTAAGAATATATCGTAAATTATATTCGCGAAACATGTTTAAGGCTTCATGAACTTTATATATTTGATGAAAATAGATACCAAAGTGGCGTATTAAATTACACTTTAGTCGAAAACTGCGAAGGTTTTTGAAATTATTATTACATATTTGCAGTTAAAATTGATTGCGTGCAATTTTTTTACATTAGTACCTACTGTAAAAAAACATACATACGATCTATTGCTATGTATTTGATTTTGCCATAATGTTGCTACCTTCTTAAAAACATCTGAGTGACTCAACTTTTTCTTATCACTCGTTGTCATGGTTACAGTCCCCGGAGTCACTCTAAAAACCCTGATGAGATTAATATTTACCAAACATGCTTTTTGTGGTAGTTATAAGCTATTTCCCCAATCGGCCATATAATAAGCATGTTAGACGTGATACAACATTTCTTTTTACAAAGTAGGCCATTACTGTTCCCTTGGGTAACGGGACAGAATAACAATAAGAAACAGTTTGACCCGCTTGAGTTTGATCTTACACATTCTAAAGTTTTGGACTTATGACCTTATGACCGACGCACCCAAATCCCAAGCAAAATGTAAGCTTTCCCCTTTAACAATAACGGACATTATGTTTACTACATACAATCACACTCACACACATACTGACAGTCATGCTTAAAAATATCTAAGCACCTTGGCAATAGAGTACTATTTTCTTTATAAATACATTTCCCTTCCGACTGTACACCACATTTTTATTAAAAGATACATCAGAAATAATGAGCACGACGTTTCTGAAAAGATAAGATTAGATAACATTCGGAGCAGACGTGACGTTCCAATAAAATTATTATTTCCTAGCCTTTTTATTGTGCCGAGTAAAATGTTATTTTTTATGAGCGGAGCCCTTGAAGCGTTCTGTTTGCAAGTAGGGTTCCTTAAACCTCTAGCTAAACCCCTTTAGATGTAATATGAACAGCGACGGAATATGTATATTTTAGACTTCAAAAATCGGTCCGTATGACTTACACTTGTCTGACACGTATCACTGTCAGTTATATCTATTCTCCATAAATACTTAATATCTGGGAGACCGAGCTTTGCTCGAAAAACATATATAAAAACTCAAAAATGCGCGTTTTCCCAGAGATAAGACCTAGCTAGATCGATTTTTCGCCCCCAAAAACCCCCATTAAGTAAATTTTATCGAAATCGTTAGAGCCGTTTCCCAGATCCCCGAAAAATATATTATAAATAAATTATATAACAATTTCCCGCTATTAAAAAAAATGGGATTGGTCGCTAAAAGCTTTCATTAGCTTAAATAAAATTCCCTACCTACGTGAAACATCTTGCGCGGCATTACAACAGGCCCCCACCGCATCTTTCTGTCTGTCTGTATGTAAGTAAGTAATCGTTTAAAATAGCAAACCATAGTACAAAACAATAAATGTTACAATGGAAAAATATCACATGACCCTACCAGGGGGTAGGGTATGATGGTAATCATCCTTAAAGGCTTCGGCACACAGGCGCGTTTTCCGGGCGGGGCGTGAGCGGGGAGTGAGCGTTTTGTATGTAAAAGCGGCGCGCCCCGCTCACGCCGCGCCCGGAAAACGCGCCTGTGTGACGAAGCCTTTAAACTACATTAATCTGTATGTTCGCGATAAACTCAAAAACTACTGAACGGATTTTCATGCGGTTTTCACCTATCAATAGTGTGATTCTTGAAGAAGGTTTAGGTGTATAATTTGTTAAGGTTTAGCCATGCGAAGCCGGGGCGCGTCGCTAGTTTTACAATAAAATCAACGGAACTTTCAATACCCAAGCGACATTTTTTTTTTTTATTCAATGCATTCAGTTTTAGCTCTTACCGAAACAAATATTGAGATTGGGTTCGTTACTTTGTATCTCATGTTGTTTTTTAGCGTTAGTTTTTCTTGAAAAATCTTAGATTTGTAAGAGAAGTGCATTATTTGAATTTCACTGGAAATCTGAAAGGAATTAAATGTAGAAAGAGAATGCCAGTGTTATTTGGATTGGATATGGAAAAAGTGAGTCTAGCATAGACTCATACTTAAAACTAATACTTTTATATTTTTATATTTTATATTAATTGAAGATATTAATATTAACTTGAAACATCAATGATTTAAAATATCATCATCATAATATTATATCTCATTTCTCCAATTTCTTAGTAGTGAAATTTTTGATACTTAATTTACGTTTTATGGCCTAAGTTTTTTATTAAAACAGAGCCAATACTCTTCAACGAATATCTCGTGAAATATTAGCTTAAAAGTATTTGAAAGCACTTACCTACACCAAAGGTAATAAAACCGCTGGTAAAGTATGTCAATTACTTCTATTTATATTACACACACCTTTTGCCTTGCAGAGTGCCTCTTTAACTCAAAACGTAAATATTTTCTGGTACTTATTTATAATAGATATATTCTTCCTGGAATGGAAAAAGTACGATTGGCGAAACTGCGAAACTCATAAAAAGTATTGTGATTTTCTTTCCGAGCGCTAAAAATACGATTTATTTTTCAATTTCCGCCAGGAAGAAAATAAATGTAAGTATCTAGAAATTTAAAATACGTATTACTAACACCTGTCACAATCCTATATACAATTGCAGGCGTCAAAACTTTTTTACGGTCCCCACGCCCCCGGTAACGCGGCCGACAATCCTTGACAGTGACGTCACGAACATACCCGGCCTAGGGCAGTAAATTATATTTTTCTGACGTTTTCAAAGCCGCCCCGATTTATGTGACGAACATTTTTTTATGCTCTTTTTGAATTCAGGTTTAACGCTGGATTGTTCGATGAAATACAATGTGTGGGAGGAAGTGTTGTAAATGGTTATTCAATAGGCCGAAGCTTAAAATAAAATTCAAAGGAAATATCGATAAAAATGTCATCTTTAAATGTAATAAAATAGAATCTGCAAATATTCTTTCTTTAAATACCTATAAGAGAAAAAAGTAACTTTATACGACGTACGAGTCTCGTAAAAAGTTACTTTATCATTTTGATACTGTAACTTAGGTATAGGCACTATAGGTACATTAGTTCTGAAGTTGATTCTAAAAATCACCTAAATTCATTTCGTATCTCACCTAAACTGAGTGAGCTAAACCAATGAACTAATTTTCCTGGTCGTTTTTGCAAACATATCCGACCGAATTCGCATAGTTATATCCAGTTCTCGAAAGCCACGTACATTAAAGAATAGTGTTGTTTATAACTCGAGTCTTATAAGTCTAAATTTAAAGTACATACTTGTCTTAGTTCCCGTGTAGTGTATGAATTCCACACGCGAATATTTATTATTAAAAAAAATATAGGTATTGTATCCTATAATACTAGGTAACCAAAATCATTGTACGTCGCAAGATACAGACAACAAAATTGTTTATAACACCTGTATTCATTACCTGTAATGCACAATTGACGATTTTTTTTTTAACCTATTTGTGTGTCCCACTGCTAGGCTGGCTCTCCCCTGGTTCTCCATGACTCCCGATTCAGCGCTTCTTCCGGCCAGTTGTTAAGGAAGGCGTCAAAGTCGTCCCGCCATCTCTGCCTTGGCCTGCCCCGCCCACGCTTCTTCGTCGGCATCCACTTGGTGGCTATGTTAGCCCACCTATCCGGATGCATGCGATAGACGTGGCCGGCCCAGTCCCATTTGAGCCTGGCGGTTTTTTTGCCAACGTCAGCAATGCGAGTTCTAGAGCGCAGCGTGGTGTTCCGGACGCGATCGGTCCTATTTAACACCTAAAATGCTGCGTTCCATGGCACGTTGGCAAACCTTCATTTTTCAGTTTGGACTTCTGATTCCCTGTGAGTGACCAAGTTTGGGCACCGTAGGTTAGGACAGGCAGTATACACATGTCGATGAATTAATGATTCTTAATTTCGAATCATATTCATCAATTATTTTATTAAAAAAATACTGTCCCAGCAGCTTAAAGAAGATTATAATTTTTACCAATTGAAACAGAACTCAAGCTTTGACTTAAAATGCCTAGACTTTTAGAATTCCTGACTCGACTTTTAATGATATGGGCTTGTACTTATGTCTGAAATAAATGATTGAATTGAATTGAATTTAATGTGGACTCGACCGACTCGAACCTGCACCACTATAAGACAATACAATTTATTCCCGCTGCACCTCGCCTCGTCTCGAGTACACTTGGCTGATTTATCTCTCGCAAACTTACTGAATCTGAAATATGGGTGACTGTACTGTTCTTGAGTTAGATTTAGGTTTAGGTTAAGCACTGAATGTTTGGAATCCAATTAGGTGATCCTGGTTTTATTATTATTTGATACACATTATGCAAGAAACAAATGAGCGTTTCATACTATTACCTATAAACAGTACTTCATAGTTAGAAGAACAGGATATAGTGGAGAATTATTTGACTGTTATACGATGTGCAGTAATATACTTACCTAATATTGCTTGATATATAAGAGTATGTAAAAGGTATAATTATTTTATTAGTAAATATTAAATGAAGACTGGAAAATATAAGGGCAATATGTATAATATTTTGTTTGGTATGTAAGTAATATTAAAATTAAGAAAACTGTCATTGTTAAAATCCTGTAAATAATTTCTAACTTACGAATTGCACATCAATTTTTATTATTAAAAACATATTTTACTTTATCGGACAGCATACCTATTGGGGTAAGAACCAATCAGTACTCGTATTATTTTTCAAAAAAAACCCTGAAATATTAAAAAAAAAAACTCCATGTCTCTTCCTTAAAGTACAGAGTAAACATTTGTTTAAAATATAGGACGACTGTACACTCCCGGACTCAAGTACACTCTGCTTGATTTATGTGCCCAAACTTCACCGAGCGCTTCCGAAATTAGGACTTTTAGACTTATTGGATGCCTGGATGAGTCAAGCAAACATACGCTTCGAATATTATGTGTTTGCGACTTAAGATTTTAGAACAGGGATTTTGGGACATGTTTGTCGTTGATCGACGTAAGAAGTCTTAAGAGTAAATAAATTCTAGGTTTTTAGGTTAAGTAATAATCAGAGATTTAGGTTATTCATTTGTACCGGTAATGCTAAAAATATGTTCCACTTTTCAACTTTATTTCAATGGATTTACGATAAGGAAATGTATACTTCGGGACAAGAATTTACTATTTCTTGGTGTGACAATCATTGCATGGAATGATCAGTTGCCCATATCATGAAAAAGTCAAACTATATCAATTCTAAAAGTATAAGTACATGGTAAGTACAAGTTATTTTGACATTAAATTATAACTAAATCTGATCAGACTCTTATGTGTAATTAAGTACATGCAAACAGTATACTTAGTACTTATTAGTAAGTAAATAATTATATTTAGGGTGAAACAATATTTTTCAAATAAATCCGACGAACGAAACTTAGCTTTTCGCATCATAGTTTTGTTTTTAGTGTTATATTGTGTGTAAACCACAAAACACATAATTCTTGAGTTTATAAGGAAGGGTTATAACTAAATCTAACTAAACCTAAACTAACTAACTAAATAAAGGCTTGTTACACCCGCATGACGCGGACGCGGTCACTAACTTTCGGCTACTAACTAGAGTGTCTCTAACTAACTTGTTTTTCCTTTTGCTAATTTTATTTACTTATGAGGAAGATATCCCTTGAAAAAAATAAGGATAAGCATGGATGTAAACAATGAACTATAAGTACATTGTTTACATTCATGCAAAAAAGCACTATAGGGCGTTTTTTTTTTTGCTGTCCCCTACACTTTTTTTTTCAAATTTGGGATTTTTTATGTTATTTCTACTCAGAATCACGAGCTCTTTCTATCCTAATAGGAGAAAATAGTGTCCTAAGGTTTTTATTTCCATTACGTCACCATTTTTCATAGACTTTGTATGGCGGTCGCGGAATGGAAAGATCGAAAAATGTATAGAAATTTTGGGACACTTTTTTTCTCCTATTAGGATAGAAAGAGCTCGTGATTCCGAGTAGAAATAACATAAAAAATCCCAAATTTGAAAAAAAGTGTAGGGGACAACAAAAAAAAAACGCCCTATAACGATGTGGAAATTTGAACATTGCTGCTAAGTTTTCAAGCAAATAAGTTCATACTGTATTGTGAAAACCCATAACGGCGGTTAGGATGTATTAATAAAATATCATTAATAAGTTTTTTTATCAAAAAAATCATTTGTGTGATAAGCTTTTATCGGTGACTGTGTTTTTCTTTCAACAGACAACTGCTCATCGAGACGGTGATAACAAACCTGAACACAATTAGGTTGCGTTGTTTTATCACAGAGTTCCTATATCCACCTGTGTATCATCAGATCAGATCGATGGTACCATAATATTGCATTGTCACCCAACTTACATAGGTACCTACATAGGTATGTAAGTTGGGTGACAATGCAATATTATGGTATGGGACTTCACATACAAATGTGAAGTTTTAGTTATATCGAATAATAGGAAGATTAACCCGATCATACATACATAGGTACCTACAAAGGTTGACTGGTAGAGAATGCCGTGTGGCATTAACTCCGCCTTTCGTCACTGTATATTCTTTACTGTGCAATAAAGTTTAAATAAAATAAAAACCTACAAATATTGCAAGTTAACAAAAGCTTGTAATAAATATAACACTGCGCCGTCTGCGCCCTATAAAAATGTGTACACGACACATGCCTATTTTCCATAAACCAAGGCCAAACAAACAGCTTTGTTCGGCCACTAGATGGCGCTGCTCCATTCTTTGCCTTCGCGATGCATCCATTAATTTCTACTTTGAAAGCCTTAGCGGCGCCTTTGCTATTAATATTTACATTTTAATACAGCGTGCCTTTCAGCCGTGAAAATCTCTTTGTCATTAGAGTCATGCATTGAAACTGCCTTATAGCCTCGTGCCGCCCAGGATACAAAATTATAGCCAAGGAAGTTAGAATCTTGTTGTATTTTCAAATAGGTTGAATTTCATTTGTTCGAAAATTTTACGAGACAAATGAAATGCTACTTACTTTGTTTTTAATTAAGGTTGACATTCCATCGAGACTGAGTGTATATCCTAATGTACATTGGGCGGCACGAGGATAGGAAAGTTTTAGGGCAATATAAGTAGAAATTTTAGATTATACATTAGACAAGTCTGATTCAGGAATTACATAACATTGAACGATGCTGGGTGGTGCGTCTTTTTAGGGTTCCGTACCCAAAAGTTTAAAACGGGACGCTATTACTAAGACTCCACTGTCCGTAGTCTGTCTGTTACCAGACTGTGTGTGTCATGAACCGTGATAGCTAGACAGTTGAAATTTTCACAGATGATGTATTTCTATTGCCGCTATAACTTCGAGTCTGTTCGGAAAGAGAAGAGTCGTGGAATGTATTGGGCCCCATACATTCCACGACTCTTCTCTTTCCGCACATACTCTAGAACATTTGTATCACAGTTTTCCACGAGAGCCTGGCTAAAGTAGCACATAACGCTCCTCAGTACCCATATACCTAAAACACGGGACCTTATTACTAAGACTCCACTGTCCGTCTGTCTGTCACCAGGCTGTGTGTCATGAACCGTGATTGCTAGACAGTTGATCACAGATGATGTATTTCAGTTGCCGCTATAACTTATAGAACATTTGTATCACAGTTTTCCACGAGAGCCTGGCTAAAGTAGCACATAACGCTCCTTAGTACCCATACATCCTGACAGCAGTAACTATAAAATCTCAAAGCCACATCACCATAACGCGATTCGTCTCTCAGCGCAGCGCGAAGCCTCGTAAAGCGCTGTCGTTATGTTCCTGCGTGGAACGAAACACGATGAGACGAATCAACATCATTCTAAGGACGTGGTTCAGCAAATTTTTTTGGTGTTAACTAATTTGGTCGTCTTCTATTAGGTTTAGGTAATGCACCATCTTGTTGTATTGTTGTTAACGAGATTTTTTAGAACTATTGAAGCGTGTTTTTATTAATCCGGTGAGTTGATGGGCCCGTCTATGGGTGAACCATCGGCTGGTAATCTATTACCTACCAGTTTGCCGGACGATATCAGCCTGTCAGTTGTTCGGAACTGTCACCTTTTGCGTTTAACTGACGGGCTGATATCGTCCGGCGAACTGGTAATCTGTGGGCCCCATTACAGGGTTAAACTTTAAATAGATTTGAGGGTGTAGATTTGATATTTACAAAAGCATCACAAGTGAAAACACTGACACACAATAGGGTATTTGACATTTTTTATGAATGGTATCAGTCGATCAGGTTTGTTTTGAGGATCAAATGTCTGTATAGGACCCATTGTCTTAAAGCAATACAAAGGTCACAAATGATGGTCAAAGTATGGCACCCGCACTTTACTGACGAAACGCTTCATAGAAAATGCAATATATCGTGACGTCATCATGTAACGTTAGAAGCCGTTTCAATACTTATATGGAAAACAAGAAAATTGCGATTTTGTCGGTGAAATATTGCGTTTATGTATATGGTTGGTTAATTAACTCAAGGCTTGGAAAACTGCCCGTCATTTTGAAAACAAATCATAATTTAGGATCAATTTACGAGTCGAAAATGTTCGTTTACGGTCCACGGATGTCATTGGGGCATATTTTAATCGTTGATATTGGTATAAAGAAGTCTGTGTTGTACGGAACAGGGTAATGTTTTCAAAATGAGGGGCGTTTTTCCGAGCCTTGGATTAATTCTTTTTTTTTTTTTTTTTTTTTTTTAATACCACATAGGTGGCAAACAAGCATACGGGCCGCCTGATGGTAAGCAGTCACCGTAGCCTATGGACGCCTGCAACTCCAGAGGTGTTACATGCGCGTTGCCGACCTTTTTTTAAAAACCTGTACACTCCTTTTTTGAAGAACCCCATATCGTAGACCCTCGGGAAAACCTCGGAAGGGAGCTCATTCCACAGCCGGAGCGTCCGCGGGAGGAAATTCCTCTTAAACCGCACAGTACGCAACCATTTAGGTTCTAGGGTGTGTGGATGAACACCCTGCCGATGGCGAGCGGTGCGGTGATAGAAAGCTGCCGTTGGCATCATGTCAAACAATTCTTCAGAGCACAGCCCATTGTACAAGCGGTAGAACACACATAAGGAGGCAAGGTCTCTCCTCAGACTTAAAGGTTCAATACCGCTTGTGAGTTTGGGATCATCGACGATTCGTACAGCGCGCCTTTGGATTGAGTCGAAGGGTCCAAGCTGGCATCCAGGTGCTCCTGCCCAAAGGTGACAGCAGTACTCCATATGGGGTCTGACTTGCGATTTATAAAGCAGCAGTCTTTGCCCCGGAGTAAAGTATCGCCTCGCTTTATTGAGCACACCGAGTTTTTTCGATGCCAGCTTAGCCTTACCTTCCAGGTGGCTACGGAATTGGACGTCACTGGAGATGTCGACACCAAGGATCCCAATACTCCCTGACATGGTAAGGGCTGTGCCTTGGAACTGTGGGACCACAGTAAATGGGGTTTTCTTAGCGGTGAAGGCGCAAACTTGTGTCTTGGTGGGGTTGAATCGGACTAAATTGTCCCGACCCCACACCGAAACTCTGGATAGAGTGTTCTCAATGTCCGACACAAGCTTTTCACGACTCTCAAGCACCACAGAACGAGGGATGTTGGCACGGCCTGTGTAAAAGGCATCCCCAGTACTGTCGTCCGCATAGCAATGAATGTCGTCGATAGACAACATGTCATTGATGTGCAGCAAGAACAGCGTTGGGGATAGCACAGAACCTTGCGGGACGCCGGCGTTAATGCCCATGCTATCGGAGCAGCTTCCGTCTACTACAGCTCGTATGCGTCTGCCGGACAAAAAGCTAGCGATCCACTTGCACAGTCCCTCCGGCAATCCATAACATGGTAACTTCGACAGGAGACCCCGATGCCAGACCCGATCGAATGCCTTCGCTATATCTAGGCTGACTGCCAATGCCTCGCCTTGACTCTCAATGGCCGAAGCCCAGCGGTGTGTGAGATACACTAGAAGATCACCAGTCGAGCGACCGTGGCGAAAACCATACTGGCGGTCGCTGATCAGATCGATCAGCGATTCTTAATCAATCAATAGTATTTTATGCAACCGTTGTTTAAGAGAGGTCAAAAAAGGCGAGTGGCGTGAGTAACAATTTGAGGCGAAGCCGAAAATTGTTAATAAAGACGCCACGAGTATTTTTTGACTCAGTTAAACAACGTTGCATACAATACTTTTTCTACGACCAAGCAATTACTTTGAAATAAAATTGTAAATTTAACAAATATTTTTAATTCAAGAAGTAGCAAAAATGGAGGGTACGGGCGGGAAAAGAATGAATGAATGAATGAAATTAAAAAAAACATGTCTATGGTTCACTTATTTGTCAGAGATGACATTTAAAATAAGGTTGGCAACACTGTATTTCATTCAATATTTTTGAAGTGGTCATTACACGAAGTATCGTAAAATCGCCAAAAAGATACTGCGTGTATGCACAAATTCTTTTTTGGGGCATAGACTAAAGACTTGTCTTGACAACTATAAGGTAGGGTTTTAAAGGTGTGTGCACGACCCTTTAAATGACAAATAAAAGTACGGGAGTAGAAAAACATATTAATGAAATACTGCTGTATTGTAACAAATTCTGGTGTAAACAATGCCTAACAAACTTAATTCTACGCGTGGAACGTAACGTAGCCACATGTGGAACGCATCGTTACTTCCTGGTGGAACGGTTTGAACGTCTAATTGTAGAAGTTGCGATTACTGGAGTTTGTTTAATACTAGAATTATTCTACGTTCATCGACCAAACAGGAAAAGGGAACAAAGTTCGATTTATTGCGTGCTTGTACAAAATGAGACGTAAAAACTACTATAATTATACCAAATTTCGGAAAATAATATACAAAATCTGAATGAAAAGGGACCTTATTGTCGATGGCGCTTACGCCGCACAGCGTCGCGCGGCATTGTATTTATATCGGAAAATCGTTAACAAAAGCGCCATCGACAATAAGGTCCCTTTTCATAGATAACGTCACATATACATAATTATCGAACCCGCTCACAAAATATCACGAGAATCGGTAGATGAGAACAGCCGGACATAGGAAAACATTTTTTTCCGGAAGCTGAAACGGAGACCGTTTTTGCTTCACTTGGTTAAATAATTATTAAATTAAAAAACCATTCCATTTTTTTATTGGAAAAGAGCTGATAGGCTTCAAACTGCCGGGTCGATTTTTATTAAACATAACTAAGAACCGCCGCAAGAAAACTCGCTTTCACGTTATAAAAATCCGCATCGAGCTACTATGCCACAGACAGACAGACAGACATTGGCGTCAAATAACAACCCTCTTTTTGCATCGGGGCTTAAAAATAACATTGTAAACATTGTCTTTTATTTTTTCTTCTAATTCACGAATCGATGTTCGAATTTTACATTGAGGATAAATTTTATTTTACTTGAATTTTATTTAAATGTTCGTGTATAACTAAAAGACACCGTTAAAACCTAGATGGATCAACATAATAGTCTTTTTAGAGTGGATTTTGAAGTACTAGATATTAAAGTTTTATTGTAAGGAAGAGCGTAATGAGCATTGTACAGCATTCTTTAGAATCGAAATAAAGAGTTTACGATATACTTGAAACAATGGGGATGTTTCTTTATAAAACCGGTTTTTTTTCAACTGTTTTTACTATTTAAATTTATAGGAACGTACATAGATCTAAGTAGTAACCTTTAAAATATATAATAAGTAAATAAATAAATATTATAGGATTATTAAATTTTACACAGGGCAACCTAGTCCCACACAGTAAGCTCAGTAAGGCTTGTGTTGTGGGTACTAGACGACGATATATATAGTTATATGTAATATGACTTTTATAAAAAAATGAAAAAGTAATCTCTTAACTTGAAAATCTCACTACGCAGCACATAAGGGAGACCTGGTCTCTAAAAATAATAATAATAATTTCAGCCTATAAACGTCCCACTGCTGGGCACAGGCCTCCTCTCATACGCGAGAGGGCTTGGGCTGTAATCCCCACGCTAGCCCAATGCGGATTGGGGACTTCACATACACCTTTGAATTTCTTCGCAGATACATCTGCAGCATGCAGGTTTCCTCCCGATGTTTTTCCTTCACCGAAAAGCTAGTGGTAAATATCAAATGACATCTCGTACATAAGTTCCGAAAAACTCATTGGTACGAGCCAGGATTTGAACAAGCGACCTCCACTCGGCCTCTACCGCTCTTAAAGAAAGAAGAAAGAAAGAAGTTTCTAAAAGTAACTCTTAAATAACTAAGCAACAACATAAGCAAAAACGCATTTCAATATTCAAATTTTCACAATTTATGCGGAAACTCTTAGCTTAAAAAAATCACCAGCATACGGCATAAATCCGAAGATAAAACGTTTTAGAGGGAATAAATAAGAACTTGGTGAAACACACGAAATGGTGAAAAACGTGTAAAAAAGATGGCGCATTCGCAATAATTAACATAATACGTCCGT
This sequence comes from Cydia amplana, assembly GCF_948474715.1. Lineage (NCBI taxonomy): Eukaryota > Metazoa > Arthropoda > Insecta > Lepidoptera > Tortricidae > Cydia > Cydia amplana. Next base: position 2,634,125 of record NC_086079.1, on the reverse strand, counting down.
CTCTCTCTCGCGGTATTTGCATTTTTATGAGAGTGCACCGAACGAACGGCCAGCGAATGAAGTTGGCCCTAAAAATGCTCGGTCCAGCTATAATGAACTCTGGGCGTAATTTTAGAGGATAAGAGAAAAGGTTTAGCGCACCTGGATTTTGTTATTAAGGTGAGAAAAATGTTTGCAAACCCTGCTTTCATTTGTGTGGTAGACGCTTGAATAGCAGATATTTTAAATGAATGAAAAAAGTCAAATATTTCATCATTAACTTTAGTTTGTTTCGGTCTGTGTTTAGGTAGGTACTTACCCGTTTCACCTTACTTTACTTGGGTTGGTAAATCCGCGTGGAACTTGCGGTTCCGAAGTACAAATATATAATATAATCTATATAATCGATTGAATACTCAAATTAAAAAAAAAAAAAACTTAAAAATATTAAATGTAGTCTTATCGCTGAATTGATGTCTTTGTCAAATCAGCCTACAACTTCATCATTTTCCCAAAGTTTGACCGATAAATAATACTTAACATTAATTCCGCCGTTTGTACGATGTGTTTTTGTGCAGTAAATATGCAGTAAATGTTTAAAAGTATTGCTTGAGTTGCCTAGCTTACAGCCATATTCGAACTTTAAGATACGTCAAATACTAGATAATGAAACGATATGGATTGGATATGTCAGTGTCAAACAAGTATCAATAGCTTCGATCAACACGGGCTTCCGACACGTCGGAAGGGATAGGCCCAAGCGATATCTTGACATTCGAATCATTCTGCCATTTTTCACGGGGGGGAACGTGCACACAGTCGCACTTCTCACACACTTACATACAAAATCCTATCTGTAATGACGACACAAATACATAGAAAATGACACACGTCAAAGACAAATCTTGCAAACCTCGATCTCTTTTTGTGTACGGACGAGTGACAATGTCACAACACGCACACTAACACATTTCGTCAAAGAATTTCATTGTTTTCTGAGAGATGAGAAGTCGGATTTGTCGCTCGACCGATCCGCAATTTGTACTGGGCGAGCAAAATCGATAAATCCAGCAATTACACGAGACTAAAATATAATAATTGTGTTTAAATGTAATTAAACGTTAGACATGTAAAAAAAATATTACATGTGAAATGTAACACCTTCTTTTTGTAAATTTGATGTCCCCGACCTCTTTTTACAACAAAAAACCGAGCAATTAGACATTTTTCTGCTGCTGTGTTCACTCGCGCGTCTGGATTCGGTCTAATTTAAAATCCGAGCGCAACTAGTTTTATTACCCGCGCTAGATCAGTTGATCTTGTACCTAGGCAGAGGGGAAATAGTGCGAATGCCGCATCCCTTCCGTGTTGATCGAAGATCAATAGTGACGTTTCTTCAAACAAACACTTTGACACTTGTTTGACATTGACATATCTTGGTGATGTCTAATAGACATCTAATAGATATCTAGTTCAAAATCGGGATCGGGCCCATAGTCTCGATATTTTCTCTACAGATCGATTTCCCTAGGGTCTGAATTAGGACCTACAGTACCTACGTGTATCCCCAATGTCTGACCTACGTCTTACAACTGATAAGTGATAGATGTCAGATTAAGACCCAAGGGTCTGAAGGCCGGAGGTCGGACTGTCAATTAAAGAAAAGAAAAAGGTTTTCTGCACGAACTCTTGCGACATGATTTGATGTTAGACTTATATCGACTGGGATATGAACCGTGATTACCTTTTGTATTGTTTTTGAGATCCCGGTCGATATAAGTCTAGTGAAACTAACTGTGAATAATTCAAAACTGTTATGATTTGATGTTGTTATGACAAAAAACCATAGAAGCGGAGCGTGAATCTCGCAACCTATGTGGTTACCATCAGTTTGGCACTGCCATAAACGCCATCGAGAACCTAATTTACTTTCTATGCATCTCGCTATTGACTAAAATTCTCACTTCAGAATAACCTAACTAACCTAACTGAATTCTACTGCGCTAACTTTAGGAAACTATCAACGACGATGAAACTTGTGAAAATGCAAGATAATTCCGCTACTATATATACCCGTATAATCACGTACTGTAATCCCTATTAATGTCTGCGCAAGGACTTGTGAACTCTTACGATGAAATTAAACTATTTAAGTTTAATTTAAAAAGTTGCTAACAAAATTGGACTTTATTTGATATGTTTAAGGTTGGTTTAAGCTTGTGATGGTAGTGGTAGGTGTTTAGGTTAAGTGGGTAGTTGAGATCGAGGGTTTCCCAAAGGATTTGTTATGGGAGAAAAGAATGCGTGTCAGTTGATACTGTTTCGAGCTGTAGGGGAATAGGGAGTATTACTGCAATGTTTTGCCGCCAGAGTGCAGCACTAGCGCCTTTAGTAAACTATAAAGTAACTTATACATACTGTGCCTTAATCTGTTTTTGACAAGTTTTCACACGCAATAAAATATGACATTGATACATCAAGGCGGTTTGTTTACAAGGGGCCTACCGGGAAACGCGAAATCGGAAGTCAGCTATCTGCCTCTCTATCGCACGAATATGCAAGAGCGATAGAGAGGTTAGATAACAAAATTTCGACTCTCGTTTGCGGTAGAACCCTTAGATTGTGACTGATTGTGGGAGTGGCGCCCCCTACGCAGAGTTTCGCGTAATATTCCCTATTGCGTTGCTTTTAAGGGAAGTTCAGTTTCCATGGAATACAAATTCTCCAAATGCATGGCAATTAGGACTAAATCAACCCAATAGGTCAGCGGTCGGCAACAAGCGGCCCGTGAACCTCTCGTCTCACTTGCGGCCCGCGAGCCTCCCTGGCTATTTTGTATGTAATACAATTGACAAACGACAATGCCTGATAAAGTCACAAAGTGCGGCCCGCGTCAACTTGTTTACTACTATGTGGCCCTTGGCTGCTAAAATGTTGCCGACCGCTGCAATAGGTAATGATCTAAAAGTTCAGTGTACAGTCAAGTGTAAAAATATGAGTGCACACATCATACCTACTCAAAAATATGTCCCATAGCTCTCTTATGTCAGCGATTTAAGAACTATGGGACATATTTTTGAGTAGGTAAGTTATATGACCCATATTTTTACACTTGACTGTACAGCAAGCTGCAAATGTCATAGACACATTGTAAATAAATTCGTTCATAAAGTGACGTGCGGCTCGGCTTAGGCTGCCTTTCCACTAAATCGGAGATGATAGAACATGTGAAGCATATTCATGAATTTACAGGACTAGACCGCAATGATAACTTGATACATTTATATTACTATGAAATATTCATATTAGTGTAGAAAATTGCTTATTCGATAAGCTACACAAATGTTACATTTCAGTAACATAAACGTAATTATGTTATCTCAACAGACATTCATGTAATTAAAATAATTTAGAGCTTGCATAAATCTGCGGAGCGGGTCTAAATAATCCCCGAACAGCCTAAATGTAATTTGGTTTAATGGATTAACTTCATATTTTTATTATTTTGATGGGGATAAAGTTTTGAAACTTTCGCGTTTTGAACACATATTAAGTTATTAACTCACGTTTATAGACCGGTCTATCGGGAATTTATTTTATTACAGGTTTCATTGGCCGTGGTCGCGGCTAACTGATGACCCAGCAAAATTCGCGATAGACCCGTCTATAAATCTGAGTTGATAAAGTTTTGAGTTGTAATATTTAAAATTCACAATTTACGAATACCTACTACATATATAGGTAATCGAAAAATATGCTCTCTGGGTGAGATTATTAGGTCAGAATTTAGACACTTTCAAAAAGGATATATTCTATTAATAATAATTATATTTAATATTATTGTACATTCCGTAAATTTGTCTATCTGACCTAACTAGAGTTTTCCACTCATCTACTCGGAGGTTACCTGGAGGAGACCTCTTATAGGGATAAGTACGCCTTTATACTTCCGTTACTGTAATTGATTTTTGAAAACCTGTGTTGTGTACAATAAAGTGATTACTACTAGACTACTACTACTAATTCTTCCCGAAAAATTATCTTCACTACGGAACCCTAAAAACTAAAGAAGAGGCTTCAAATATAATCTTCTCGACAGGATATTAAGTTCAGATATCATCTGATATTGGGTGAAAACGGCTGATTTTCTGCCAGAAATATTATCATTTAAAAATGGATTTTTTAGCGTGGAAAATGGAGTGGAGATTTAATAACATCCTTTGATGTTATAATGTTGTATTAAGTTTTATGCGTAGGATAAAGTAAAGAATTTTATAATCTTAGGCGTAGAAAATATCAAGTATTTTATCCATTATAATAAAGCTTTTATGAATATAGTGCCTAAAATACTTCAAACGATCTATAATTATGATTATAATGAGTCAAATAGACCCCTGGTTTAATTGAGATATTCCTATGTGAGCGATATCTTAATAACTAACTACTTATATCCTTATACAGAATGAATTATTATCTCTAACCAAACTCTGAGGGGTGAATATGTATTAGGTCATACTTAACAACTTACTACTTACTATGGGGACAACCCCGAAATCGCGAAAAAAGGTTTAGGCGAAGTATGTCACTTTCTTGTGACGTACTCAGTACAAAAGTGACGTACTCAGAAAGTGACGTACTCCGAATGTGACGTCCTCGCAGAAAGTGGCGTTCTCAGAAAGTGACATACTCAGAATGTGACAACCTCAGAAAGTGACAAACTCAGAATGTGGCGTCCTCAGAAAGTGACGTCCTCACAACGTGACCTAACACGAAAGAGACGTCCTAAGAAAGTGACATACTCCGCCTAAACCGTTGGCTATAGTAAAAGTTGTCGAGTAACCTACATATATCCACTCCTCAGAGTATGGTCAGAGCTAACAATTTCACCTTGTATACAAGTGACAATATTTAATTTTATCCTTTTTGAAGCCTTTTTTGTAAAAGTTAATAGCACATGACTTTGTAATCACTTGTTTTATCACTACACAGTATAAAACAAAGTCGCTTCCCGCTGTCTGTCTTGTCCCTATGTATGCTAAGATCTTTAAAACTACGCAACGGATTTTGATGCGGTGGTTCTTTTTAATAGATAGAGTGATTCAAGAGGTAGGTTTATGTATAATTTGTTAACCCGTGCGAAGCCGGGGCGGGTCGCTAGTTATTAATAAGAGTTTCCTAACCTTTATCAGCTGAAAGTATAAACACAAAAGTCCTAAAACTTTCAGTCTAGAAAAAATATCTAATTATATCTTCACAGTACCACAAAAACAAGTTATAAAACAAAAACTTATTGTAAATTTTTTCTTCTGTCTAGGTCGGTGTGGACGCTTCTAGAAACTTCTAGAGTTTTCTGGAGCGAGCCAATTTGTGTCTCTGCGCTTGCGTTGTCTGATATTAAAAATCCCTCAACTGTGTACGAGTTATATTATTATCGCAGTAAAGTTAAACAAACAGTACGTAATTTAAGTTTGTTTGTTTTCATTAGGTAATGTATTTAAACCAAAAACGTGCCAAAAATATACTTAATAACAAACTTAGATTAAAATGTAACCTAATATTAGAACTACCTACGAAACTAAAATTAATACCTTAATGCATTAAAAAAAAACATAATACCTAACCTAGCCCAATATGTATTCCTAGATCACCCAGGTCCGATCCCTGCGAAAGGGTTCCCATTATGAACTGAATATGTATGATAACATTTCCACATTTTGTCATTGCAAACGCCATGCAGAATTGACTTTGTCTAGGGCTGCCATCTCTAAATTCGCCGAACCCGGACTAAGACTTAAAAACCCGGACATTTGGCGTAAATCGCATTTTTTCTCCGGACGTGTCCGAAAATAATATTATTAAAAAATAATCGCTTTATTTTTCATTCTGAAAAGTGTCCATGGACACTTTTTGAAACCCCCCTCCAACCCAGGACAAATCAGGGGAAACCCGGACGGATGGCAGCCCTAGCTTGGTCCAACTTCCAACTTGGTATTGCGGCCTTTACATTTATTATCTATCTGCTGTCTTCGGTATCCTACTTTTCACTGTAAATTTGTACATACAATACTCGCAAACGCATTAGCAAGGGTAAACTATTATAATACAGTTCATTAGCGAACTGAATGTGGTACTTTGGTGCCCTTTTGGAGCGCTCGGTCTCCTCGGTGTAATAACTGTATTCTGTTACAAGCGGGCATAATGAGGGTCCGTGTTAAATGTAATATCCTGCGGAACCTCTCGCTTATTGTATTGTGAGTTTATACATATAAAGGGTTTGTCTGTGTGGTCAAGTTATTTAGAATTTTAATTACAGGATTTTTAGGAGCTAATCTACAAAAAAAAAACACTAGTTGAACAAACAACAATATATTTTTTTATGTTGTATGTACATATTTAACCCGACTGGCGAGAAATGGCTTTAATCTTGATATAATAATAGATTAAACCGAATTTTACTGTTTAATATTTAGTCCACATTACCAATTCTTTATTATGGAAAAAAAATATGCAAAGGACCCTGTTGATGTCATCAACACTACTGATATAATCAGTATACTGTCTACAACATTAGTTCCCGTAATGTCTCAGGTACAGTCAGCTGCATCCGTAAAGATAAAACTTCCCGTGGAATAAAAATGTTTTTACGGCCTTATTGCGCGATCCTAATGGGCGGGGAATTTTCAGTCTCACTTTGAATAAGTTTAGAAAAACTTGGAAATATCAAAGGATGACGGATGATATTCGTAATATATGTAATTGCCTTTATTTATCTTTTATCTTAGGTAAGGTTTTTTACAATATGGATATTAATAGTAAAATATAAAAACGCATACAAAACAATACAAAATATAAAACACATTATTAAAGCGGGCAGGACAGCGCTGCGGGGCAGGGCATATTTATCAGTATTACTACAGAATAAATAATAAGTAGTACTGATTGGAATTGATTTTCGGGGGGAAGATTAGGGGATAGATATAAGTAAGTAATTAAAGTTTTCGAATGTCGCGGCTTGTTGGGATAGACTATGTTAAGACGAAACAGGAGCTGAGATTTAAATATTTTAGGTAAATATACCCGTCTCGCTAACGGAAGCGGCTCCTAAAACTAGTGCGATAAGGACAAAGCGAAAAATCCTGCGTAAAAATCTCAAAAATCGAGGTTTCGTACTCGACTGTTTCCTCCTCCAAAACTTAACCAATCGTAACCAAATTTAGAAATCTAACTGATTATGAAATTATCTGTGTCGGACCGTTTTGCTTTTTTGGCTAATTGATATCAGTTTTGAATACCACGCCTCTCATTCCGGCATAGTCAATTAGGCAATTTTGGCCATTTTTGAAGGGCTCTAGCGCCTTAAAAAACAAAAATATCAAAAAAAGCAAAACGGTCCGACACAGATATTGACAATATTAATCTGTGTTGAAAAAATCATTGCCCTAGCTTCAAAACCCACGGAGGAAACAAACAGTTGAGTACGTTTGTATGGAGAAATGACCACTCCTGTTGGCTCTTAAGGATAAATAACAATGTCTACCTATTTGTTAAAAACAGTTATCCTTAAATTGAAGTAGGTAGGTATATTTTACTGTCTGAACTAAATAAAAGAAAATAAAGACACAATATAAAGTCAAGACACAAGGCGTAGTATACACTAGCAACGACTGTCACATAAACTCAGGTGTCTGTGCAATATGGCGACACAAATGTCGAGGTGTTCATATTACACCTGCACTTATCTTCGCGAATGTACGGGGCAATGACTGCGTCGCTAAATTATATTGTGTAAATAAATTTAGCCGTAATGTTATTATGTTGTTGTTATTAGGTACAGTCGGCAGCAGAAGTTGCTAAGCGGGCGAGGTGTTCAAAATTACCTTGACATGCTCTTATTCTCTTACTTAACAATAAAGTCGCGTCATGATCATTTTGAACACCTGGCCCGCTTAGCAACTTCTGCTGCTGACTGTACTGCTGCAGGAAAAAAGCAATAAGTACCTATGTTATTGTTCAGCAGAACTGTTTGAAAACTAAATTAAAGTTTTTGCTAATGATAAACTGAGTCGGGAGAATTTCGAACTCTCAGTTTGATAATAGGTACCTACATTTGATCTAGCGCAAATATTGATTTGCCGCTTACCGCGCCGTGCGCCGTATACCTACGTCCAGTCCACCGCTTTAGGGTATGGTCAGGCGTGGCTCACACCGCGATTTCGTCGCGTCGCTACAAGTATATGCGGCCCACACCAATTTTGGTGTCTAGCTATAGTAGTTGCCGCGCACCGCTACTGAACGGGGACGCCTGCTCGCGCTTGTCATATCTGTCGTATATAATAGACGCGTTTCGTTAGAGAGCAACGGTGACTGCTTACCATCTGCAGGTGGGCCGTATGCTTGTTTGCCACCGATGTGGTATAAAAAACAAGTCTCAGTAGCTGAATTGGTACCACTATTACTGCAGTCATGAGTTCTGTTCGATTCTCATCCGAGGCAGTGATATCTAGTATTTGTTTTTTTAATCTAAAAAAGTTTTAACGCGTTTAATGTACCTATAATGATATGTTTAATGAAATTATACTCCTTATCCAGTGTATAACTGACTTATTGTGTATCTATTGTTGCAGGTAATGGCCTTAATGAGTCCGCGCCGCCCCGCTAATCTGCATTCGCCCGAAATATTCATTTTATTCATGTATTTCGGATGCGGCCGATGTGGTAAAGGTTAGATACGGTAAGATATTCTCAGCCGTGTACGGGCCACAAATTCAGATAAAGTGTCATTCTATGGAACTTGCTAACTATGTAAACAAACTGCCATATTGAAATTGTCTCTGAATGATGAATTTACTAGTGACTTTTGTCACCTTTTGTTTACATAGTTAGCAAGTTCCATAGATGACCCTTTATAGCAGGCGATGTGGGCCACGGACCTCATTGCCTACCGCTATAGCATTGAAGTTTGTTCTAGGGCGCTGTGAGTTATCAACAAGACAAATTACTTATCAACCACAGTTAGAATTAGGTTACATCGTATTTTTGGCAAATATACACCGTTAAATCTGGCTGATGCCAGACACAACTTTATCAAGCTAATGCGACGCCTTTGTTAACATTTTTTAGCTATTAGGATTAATAGGCGTTTTACGCACTCCACCGCGGTTACAATAATTAATAACATTGCATTAAAATTTATTACTAGTTTGTGATCCATTTAAAACAACGCAGGGTAATAAATCTTGCGTAAAGAGCATTCCAGAAAAGTGTCGGGTATGTGACGCTATTTTTTTTAAACACTTGATAAAGCTAAGAAGTCTATATTTGGCATGATAAGTTGATAACGTTTGATACCTTAGCTTTAAATTTAACGGTATATAATACAGATTTCTACAGGTTATTGGTAGCTGCCATAGGCGTCACGTCCCCGATAAAGTAAACTTTTTTGTGGAATGCCCGGTTAGATGACTTCCGACTCTATTATTTATGTCATCTGCGACTTACGAGATACGTCCGCGGATTCGGGCTGGGTAGTGTCAGAATTGAATTTCAAATTCGCGATATTAATGCAGGTGGGATTATTTCTGGCAACCCTTTGCTTGCCTTCATTATAGCTGGAAGATAATGGATATCAGAAGGTCTACCGCAAAAACTGAAATTCGCAAATTGCGGGGATCTTTCTCTTTTACTCCAATGAAGGCGTAATTAGAGTGACAGAGAAAAATGACCACAATTTGAGAACTTCGATTTTCGCGGTTATAGTCCTGATACAATTTGAAAGTTTGATAGTATGTGAGTTTTATTAGAATGCGGCATATTAGGGTGAACCTTGGCTATTCGGTGATAGGTATGTAGTTATTCGATGATAGCACGTGATAGTCAGATTTATTGTCTTTTAGTCGAGTTACCCGGTAATTTTATTTATCATTGTTCTAAAGTGTACTAATCTCAAGATCAATTACGCTCCTTCGATTCGCCAGCTCTCAAAATAATAGGAATACAATGCCTACTCTTACTAAAAAGAGGAATGTGTATAGGAAAACTACGGCGCTTAAGCCCTTTAGTTATGTGTAGGTACTAAACACCGCGTAAGATTATTTACTTATCATTAAGCAATATTCCAAGGGATCTCGTTAGCCCATTTTTATAAGGCTTTTCTAATTTACGGCTTTTTAATTAATGCCTTTTAGGTTAATTAATTGCTGTATTTTTAAGTATTCTCGATTACTTTACTTAGTACTTTAAGAATTTATATTTAGAGTGTCTTGAAATAGGTTTTTTTTTTGGTTTAATGAATTATTTAATGGTCTTTGCTATGATACCTTTGGAATCTCCCTTCATCCTGGAGTTATGATTACTAACATACTTTAAAAAGACACCAATTTAAGTGGGGGTTTTTGGGTATTAAGTAGTTTCAAGTTCTTTGAACCTATTGACTCATTTAATCACTTCACCCTATAAAACAAAGTCCCCCGCCGCGTCTGTCTGTCTGTGTGTTTGTTTGTTCGCGATAAACTCAAAAACTACCGAACGGATTTTCATGCGGTTTTCACCTAACGATAGAGTAAGTACGTGATTCTTGAGGAAGGTTTGTGTATAATTTGTTACACCGTGCGAAGCTGGGGCGGGTCGCTAGTAGTTAACAAATACAGTGATTTCGTAGGACTGCGTAGTGCTTAGTTACGTACGACATTGTAGCGCGTAGCTTATATTGGCCACCCTGAAATTAAACTTATCATATCGCTTTGCACACGTCGCAGTGAAAGGGTTGATATTAGATGTAAGAGCAAAGTCTATATTTAGGTCGAATCATAATACTCTCATTCGATAGGTATAATAGCAACATTAGAGCAATAAGGACCGACAAATGTATAAACACTTAAAAGAGTGTGAGATAGCGCTTTACGAATAAAAAAACCCTTCCAATATGTCGTTGTTTCAATAACCAATCCTTACCACTCCTTACATAGATGTAGTATGGCAACTGTTAGGGCTTACCCTTAGACATGTTTAAATACACGTAATACATACATTTTTTATTGAAATGGCACATGTTTTCAGGACGTGTGGGCCGAGTCAAGAGTCGGCTGTCCAAGCCCTTTTTAAAAAAAATACGCTTCAAAGGTACGTCGTAGAGGGCGTTAGTGTTTTTTGTAGTTTTTGTGTTTTTCTTATATTCTCATAGCGTTTTTTAGTGTTGGCACTAAATATATTTCTACGGGTGTTTTTCTTCTTGAAGGTAAGTTCGATGCGTGTGTTTTATGTATCTATTGGGATTCTTTCTTAGTTAAGAGCCAACAGGAGTGGTCATTTCTCCATACAAACGTGCTCGACTGTTTCCTCCGTGGGTTTTGAAGCTAGAGCAATGATTTTTTCAACACAGATTAATATTATCAATATCTGTGTCAGACCGTTTTGATTTTTTTGATATTTTTGTTTTTTAAGCCGCTAGAGCCCTTCAAAAATGGCCATAATGGCCTAATGGACTATGCCGCAATGAGAGGCGTGGTATTCAAAACTGATATCAATTAGCCAAAAAATCAAAATGGTCCGACACAGATAATTTCATAATCATTTAGATTTACAAATTTGGTTACGATTGCTTAAGTTTTGGAGGAGGAAACAGTCGAGTACGAAACCTCGATTTTTGAGATTTTTACGCAGGATTTTTCGCCTTGTCCATATCTCACTAGTTTTAGGAGCCGCTTGTTAGGGAGACGGGTATATTTACCTAAAATATTTAAATCTCAGCTCCTGTTTGGTCTTAAGAATGACTCACGTTTCACGTTAGTCCTGGCCGACCGGGCCGTGTCCGGGCCGGAGCTTCCGGCGCTTACTTTTCTATGACAGATGACAGGTGATCACGTGATGCTTTCCAAGTTTCCATAGAAAACGAAGCTCCGGAAGCTCCGGCCCGGACACGGCCCGTTCTAACGTGAGTCATCCTTTATTTTATTGAACATGTTTATATTGGGGTAGGTATTTACATTTCATCAGTTACTACTTGTTTATCTATTGGGCGTTTTTTTTTTAAGTTGTCCCTGACACTTTTTTTTCAAATTTGGGATTGTTTATGTTATTTCTACTCAGAATCACGAGCTCTTTTGATCCTAATAGGAGAAAAAAAGTGTCCCAAAATTTCCATACATTTTTCGATCTTTTCATTCCGCTACCGCCATACAAAGTCTATGAAAAATGGTGACGGAATGGAAATAAAAACCTTAGGACACTTTTTTTCTCCTATTAGGATAGAAAGAGCTCGTGATTCTGTCAGGTAGAAATAACATAAAAAGCGGCCAAGTGCGAGTCGGACTCGCCCATGAAGGGTTCCGTATTTAGGCGATTTATGACGTATAAAAAAAAAACTACTTACTAGATCTCGTTCAAACCAATTTTCGGTGGAAGTTTACATGGTAATGTACATCATATATTTTTTTTAGTTTTATCATTCTCTTATTTTAGAAGTTACAGGGGGGGGGGGACACACATTTTACCACTTTGGAAGTGTCTCTCGCGCAAACTATTCAGTTTAGAAAAAAAATGATATTAGAAACCTCAATATCATTTTTGAAGACCTATCCATAGATACCCCACACGTATGGGTTTGATGAAAAAAAAATTTTTGAGTTTCAGTTCGAAGTATGGGGAACCCCAAAAATTTATTGTTTTTTTTCTATTTTTGTGTGAAAATCTTAATGCGGTTTACAGAATACATCTACTTACCAAGTTTCAACAGTATAGTTCGTATAGTTTCGGAGAAAAGTGGCTGTGACATACGGACGGACAGACAGACGGACAGACGGACAGACGGACAGACGGACAGACGGACAGACAGACAGACAGACAGACATGACGAATCTATAAGGGTTCCGTTTTTTGCCATTTGGCTACGGAACCCTAAAAACCGGCCAAGTGCGAGTCGGACTCGCGCACGGAGGGTTCCGCACCATCAACAAAAAACAAGCAAAAAAAACGGTCACCCATCCAAGTACTGACCCCGCCCGACGTTGCTTAACTTCGGTCAAAAATCACGTTTGTTGTATGGGAGCCCCACTTAAATCTTTATTTTATTCTGTTTTTAGTATTTGTTGTTATAGCGGTAGACGGACGGACGGACGGACGGACAGCGGAGTCTTAGTAATAGGGTCCCGTTTTTACCCTTTGGGTACGGAACCCTAAAAATCACAAATTTGAAAAAAAAGTGTAGGGGACAACTTTAAAAAAACCGCCCTAATACGTAATTTGTGTTTGCAATAACTTTTATTTTTAGTTTTACATTTTTGTGGGCTATGCGAATAAATAACATACATATTTATATTATTTATGTTAATTTTTTGGGTTTGCTAAAAGTGTTGTTTGTTTTATGTATTTTCGATTTGTCGTGTTTATTTTGCAGACTTTTGTGTGTTTATATATTGTAATGTGCTCCAAGTAATATTTGTATTTATTTAGATTTAAATAGTACGTACTTAATTTTTTTGAGTAACCACTTTCTATACTTACAGTAAAATGCTTTAACCTATAAATAGTCCCTAGAAAAACATCACACAATTTCATTCCTTCACCAATCTCTTAGGTTTAGAGGTACCTATATATTTATAATGAACTACCCCTAATTCCCTTAGCCCTACTGACCCCAATTAATTACCGTAAGCATATAAGTTGTGCACCAATCCATCATCGTCGGGACTCGAACCCGGGGCCGCGCGCAAATACTTACTTTGCCATCGAAATACACAATATTAGTTAGTTCCAAGGATGTTGCGAATATCCGCATCCGCATCCGCAACCGCGGAACTTCCGCATTATTTTGAATATCCGCATCCGCATAAAATCGATGCGGATTTAATGCGGATGCGGATGTGGAACACGTCGGTACAGGAACGTCTTAGCATCGGCGTAAGTGCTAAACTGCTAGGTAATTTCGTCATTAGCCAAAAACCTATTAGAAATTTGCAGTCAAGCGTGAGTGAGACTTAATGTACTGAACCCTTGGAACGCGAGTCCGACTCGCACTTGGCCGGTTTTTTTTAATAAAAATTACTAAAATGTAATATTTGACGTTTTTTATGTACCTATATCTTGACATCCGCATCCGCATCCGCGGATGTCAAAAAATCGGCATCCGCAACATCCCTGGTTAGTTCCACAAGGTGGCTAGAGTTGGACCAAGTTAATTCTGCACAGACTCTGCAATGGATGGAATGAAGTGTGAATGTGTTACCATAAATGTCACTATTTCTAGTGAAAAATACTTAATTATTCGATCATATCTCGTCTATCGCGAATTTATTTTATTTCCGATATTTCGAAGCAAGTTAAGTGTCACTCGACCGTTGGTCGTGGTCGCGGAATAACTGATGTCCCGGCAAAATGTCAAAACATAGATATTTGTGTAACCATCCCACGAAAAGTCGGTAAAAAGGCGGAAATAATGGTTGAACAAAATAAATTAATGACAGACCCGATATACCTAATTATGTTATAATATATTTATTTATTTAAACTTTATCGCACAAATTATATACAACACTGTACAAATGGCGGACTTAATGCCAAATGGCATTCTCTACCAGTAAACCATAGGGCCAAACAGAGATACCTACAATTTGTGCAGAGAGAGAAATATATATGTCACCGTAAAATTGTAAACACTCGTCATATTATAATCTCGCTAGTTACATTATAAACTGACGGTAGGGAGATTATAATCTGACCTAACCTACGTTAGATTATAAACTAACGGCTTCACAATCTTACGGTGTCATATATAATACTTACTTTATTTTTGTTCGACTTCGAAATTCACTCAAGGCATCAAAAACCTTCGCTAAAATATTATTTCGACCTATTTCAAAATAGAATGGCATCGAGCATGCCCTTGTAAGTAACAAGCACATTAATGATGATACTGTGACTCGCGGCTTCATTCTAAGTGAATTCTTTCATTCCTTATTTGGTCACTAACGGTTTTAGTGACCCGTATTTAATTTGACTAAACGAGACCACAGACCACCAGTGGCCAGATGAATCGGAGAATCGTATAATGTACGGTGTGTGTATACCAGTTTATGCCTACTATATAATATAACAATATCTGGGAGACCGAGCTTTGCTCGGAAAACATATAAAATCTCAAAAATTAGCGCTTTCCCAGAGATAAGACCTAGCTAGATCGATTTTTCGCCCCCGAAAACCCCCATATACCAAATTTCATCGAAATCGTTAGAGCCGTTTCCGAGATCCCCGAACTATATATATATATATATATATATATATATAAATAAATAAATAAATAAATAAATAAATATACAAGAATTGCTCGTTTAAAGGTATAAGATACCCTCTCTCGGTTAGTAATGGGTATACTAGATTAGGCCAAAGGTATGGTGCAATCTTTTTTAGCGATGGCGCCATACCTTTGGCCTACTGTTAAGTAGATGGCGTAAATTCTTGGCATTTAACAAATTGACACATATCAGTGAAAGAATAAGGATCAAAGTCAAAACGTGTTCTAACAGTTTTAACCTTCTGTCGAAACATGGCAGTAAATGTACTTACTGTGGCTACATATTAATTTACCATGACAGTAACTCTCTATATACTATTATTCTCTTTGCCTAAACGCATCAAAATAACAGAAGGGCCCTTTTTATTAGGGTTCCGTAGCCAAATGGCAAAAAACGGAACCCTTATGGATTCGTCATGTCTGTCTGTCCGTCTGTCCGTCCGTATGTCACAGCCACTTTTTTTCGAAACTATAAGAACTATACTGTTGAAACTTGGTAAGTATATGTATTCTGTGAACCGCATTAAGATTTTCACACAAAAATAAAAAAAAACAATAAATTTTGGGGGTTACCCATACTTAGAACTGAAACTCAAAAAAATTTATTCGTCAAACCCATACGTGTGGGTGTGTCAATGGATAGGTCTTCAAAAATGAGATTGAGGTTTCTAATATTATTTTTTTCTAAACTGAATAGTTTGCGCGAGAGACACTTCCAAAGTGGTAAAATGTATGTCCCCCCCCCCCCTCCCTGTAACTTCTAAAATAAGAGAATGATAAAACTAAAAAAAATATATGATGTACATTACCATGCAAACTTCCACCGAAAATTGGTTTGAACGAGATCTAGTAAGTAGTTTTTTTTTTAATACGTCATAAATCCCCTAAATACGGAACCCTTCATGGGCGAGTCCGACTCGCACTTGGCCGCTTTTTATTTAGAAACATCTCCAAAGCTCTCTCTTTCTTCGACTAAGAGCCCCGCTATTCACGCCACAATACAGGGGTGGGGTGTTCCGTGAGTATCTGTACCTATTCAAAATATTTGTATGAGTAATGAAGTTAGAATCGATTGATGGGAACATTCATCATTTCTTCTTATTCGCACATTGTTCGTTATTTTAGATGTCTGTAGAATGCATTATTTTCTTTATATCACATTTTTTTCGTATATATCACGGTTTAGTATAGCAAGTAAATATTTAAGTCTTATGTGTTTAGTAGGTAATCTTAGGACTTTAGGTACGGTTGTAGTGCATAAGTCGTCGTAGGTCCTTCCGGATCTACTGCAGACTGGTTTTATGACTCATTCTTTCGCCGTCCAGGCTAGCCGTCTTTGGAATTCACTCCCTCCAAATATTTGACAAGCTACTAGTAAGTTTTCTTTCAAGCGGATGTTACGTAAGCATTTGCTAAAGCAAGAGTCCATCATTATTATATTTATATGTAGTATGCATTTTATAAATATGTTGTAGTTTATAAGTATAGTTTGCTTTTTTTAATTCACTCATTATATTTTCTCTCTCTCTGCACCAATTGTAGTATCTCTGTTTGGCCCTATGGTTGACTGGTAGAGAATGCCATTTGGCATTAAGTCCGTCATTTGTACATTGTTGTATATATTTTGTGCAATAAAGTTTAAATAAATAAAGAAATAATTGTTTTCGTTCGTCTTGCTATTTCAGTCAACCTCAGTACTTTTTGTAACGAGACTGCCTGAAATAGCAAGACACGTTCGTACGTTTCCGTGAAAATACGATGGAAAACAATTATATATATATATATATATATATATATATATATATATATATATATATCTGCATGCACGTAGAGTTTTTGCACTGATACGCAAATATCTACTTTTCTGTCCTACAGACAAAATATACCTATTAATCTATAATATTCAGGTTAATAGGTTAATAGTGTGTTTACATATATTCGTTACAATATATACAGGAAGCCGTCTCCATAAATATGTGATGAAAATAAATAGAGCGGAGATAACGAATATGGCGAAGGGTTTAAGCTGCAGTTACGGGGATACAAGCTATAGGAGCGCAGCCTTTTAATACAAATACTTAACTTGCTTAATAACGCGATACTTTATTTATAACGCCAAGTTACATGTCAGCTACATTCTACGAGTATATGGAATTCAAAATTAATTAGAACATTATTTGATTTGAATTTTTTTTATTGTGCCCCACTGCTGGGCAATGGCCCCCCTTTTCTTCCGCCACTTATCAAGGTTTATTGCATGTTCCCGCCAGTCGCTGCAAAAAGCGTCAAGGTCATCTATTTTTTGGTCTACCTCTTGATTTGAATATACACATTTAAATATTACAGTAAAACACTAAAATACTGACTAGAAAATTATATATGAAGTCGTAGAACTCGTTTTCGGAATAAAAGAAAATATAATAAAAGGATAACGGGCAAAATTATATTGCCCAAAGGCACGGATTACATTATCGATATTATTAAAGCGTCTATCTGACCTATTAACCTAGAGTGAAAATCTAACCGCATTAGATTAGTCGGGTTAGTCCAATTTTCTTTACCAAAAAGCAACTGGTGTGTTGGTTGATGTAATGAAATGACGTTCATTTTCCGATAAACTCATTGGTACTGCCATTTGATCGATAACCGCCTAATTACTACAGTTTTCTCCATTCTAAAAACTTTCAGTTTGCCCCTCGTATGTTTTGACGCAAAAAATCTTTCCGCTAGCGCGTGTAAATTAAGTCTTCCTACCAATATCTAGTGAAGATATATAAGGGTGATCTAAATACTTTTTATGGCCATTTTCACCGCAACGACAGGAATTGCTGAGGCAAGATATAGGTAGCATTTGATGTGGGCCTTTTCGATTGTACTCGGCTTTGAACGGGTCTTATGTTGTCAATATTCAAATATAATATGTATAACAACAGTAGATCTGCTGCATGCTTAATACGATAAATATCTGGAAGATAGAGCTTTGCTCGGAAAACATATAAAAACTCAAAAATGCGCGTTTTCCCGGAGATAAGACCTAGCTAGATCGATTTATTGCCCCCGAAAATCCCCATATAGCAAATTTCATCGAAATCGTTAGAGCCGCTTCCGAGATCCCCGAAATATATATATGTATAAATAAATAAATAAATATACAAGCTCAACACAAAGCTCACAAAAATTGCTCGTTTGAAGGTATTAGATAGATAGATTAGATTAGATAGATAGATTACGATACATGCGATACAAGTAGGAAATTCGCAACGATTAAAGTCTGTGCGGAAAGAGAAGAGTCGTGGAATGTATAGGGCCCAATACATTCCACGACTCTTTCCGCACAGACTATAGCGATAAGTTAAAACATGACCGAAGGGAGTGTTTTAAATCGATACGAGGTGCGAATTACCTATTCGATTCGCACGTGTACCGTACAAAATTTCTCAGTACATATGGCCCTTTTAAGAAATAGGCACGTAAAGTGCAAATTACCGCACTCGTGCGGTAAAGTAGTACCATATGTACTGTAAAGTTTTTTTTACGTTTTTTCGTGTAGGTTTTGTTCACGACATTTTACACTAATCCCTAGTATCAACTATACTATAAGTACCTGACACCTTGTAAAAGTTGTAAATAACAACATGATGCGCATACCTAGGGAGGTGAATTCGTAAATGCTCCAGATCGCAGGTGTTTGTGGCCCGAACCGAAGGTGAGGGCCATAAATATGCGATCTCGGGCTTTACGAATTACCGCCCGTGGTTTGTCTAAAGTTTTACGTCTTGCCTTGGCCAGGAAGTGAGAGTTTCTTCTCGCGTAGCGTCTCGGTGACGTAAAATATATTAAATACCGAACAAATAACTAAAATAACTCTAATAGTCAACCAAAAGCCCTTGATGACTTAAACGAATAAACTACTCATATTAAATTTGGCAACAATCCAAACCGAAATCCCTGGAAAAACTTCCAGTATTAATTTATTACAGGAATTACTCAGAAGCTAAATATTTAATCAGTTATGTGAGCTAAGTGTATTGTATAATTTGTACATGTTCTCGGAAGGCATTATTACTTTGTTCATAAAACGCCAGGCTTCATAAGCAACGTTGCGGTGCGATTCCTAGAAGTTGTCTTCATTAATTCATACTTCAGGGGCCCGTTTCTCAAAAGCTTGTAACTGTAATACAAGCGGATTACATTTTTTTACAGCTTTTGTTAGAAAGGGTCTTCCACTTGTATTACAAGTTACAAGCTTTTGAGAAACGGGCCCCAGGTCCAGCTACAGCTACAAGTGAAAACTTAACTTAACTTTTTTTTTTAACGCGCTAGCTATGACGTTGAGCGACTTGCGACGGCGGCATTGACAACCATAGGTGGGAAGGAAAGGTCCGATCGCTGTGTCTCGCTCCAGCCTATGGTTGTCGCCTTAGCTGAAGCCAGTCGCGCAATGTCGTGGTCAGCGCGTTAAGTTTTCGCGTAAGAGGGTTAACGAAAAAATATAGTTTTTATATTGATTTTTTACATGTTTTAATAAGATAAGATAGTTCTTTATTGTACAACCGTGTTACAGAGGTAACATTTTATACACAAGTATATTTAGAGTGCCTAATTGAGCTAAATGTTATAAACCCGTGCGATGGCCAGATCCTCCGTCGCAAGTATCGCGCGACGTGCCTATCTTTTGTTTCCGTCTAATGTCCTGACTTTCCGCCCTCACTTAAGGCTCGTATACTAAACTTTTAAGTATCCACAATTTATAGTACTTATACATGTACCTACATACAGATGTAGTGCATAATTATTTTCCATCGTATTTTCACGGAAACTTACGAATGTGCCTTGCAATTTTAGTCAGTCTCGGTACAAAAAGTACTGAACTACTGACGTTGACTGAACTAGCATGACAAATACGAGCGTTTCCGAAAAAATACGATGGAAAACAATAGGGATGTTGACATGAATCGCCAATATATAACATGTTATGTTTTTACCATAGCAGGGAATATTAGGGGACGCATTTATGCGTTAGAGGGAGCAAGTGATATTGCTATCTCATTCTACCGCGTGGCTGCGTCCCTTGGAGTGGCCGGCGTTGGCCCATCGTGTAGAAGAGCCATAAGTGTCTACAGATTATCGTATCGAAACGCGATCTTGGTGCGGTGCGGCGCACGAATCGATAGTGTGTAAGGTGGTGCGTTAAGGACGCAGCTATAAGTTAGAGCGAGAAAGAAGGTCGCTGTCCGATGCGGTAGTGTGTTAAGGCTTTAAAAAAAAATTGTCAGTCGCCATATAAAGAATTTAAAAAAATGACTGACAGCAGTTTGTTTAAAACGCCGTTACGTCATCAAGGTCACGTGACAGTTTGGAGCGTTTAGGCGCGAAATTTGAACACGAAACTTATTATACATGTTTTTTTATTCAAAATTAATGAATATATTTTTTTAATATTTTTTTCTGTAATTATTACGTGTCTATCTACAAAATGAAACCAGTTCCAAAAAATTGTCAACATCCCTATTATGCACTAGGTACATCTGTACATGAATGATCTTAAAAATGGGAACTGGATTCATCTTTTACAATATTTAATCATACAAATTGAATGATACAATATCCCGAAATGGACGCCCGGTTGGTCACCGTAGCGAGCTCATTACGCGTTGCGGTGACGCCGTCGAGATCAGTCCGGACAACCGCGGCGTGTGGTCACCCCTTTATATCGTTAAATTATCGTCATAATTGGCTATGGGTGACGGGATATCTGGGCCATTGTTATTGAAATATATGAACAGTTTACAGTCGAAAAATATGAAATGATGAAGACAGCAGTAAATTTACCGATAGCACAGAATAAGTAATAGTATTATCATACAGAACGGCCACGCACCGCCCCGCCCCGACTCGCATTGCCTCGCCCCGCGACTGGCCGCGACATGAATCTGGCGGACTTCTGGCGTCCTCTCAGCAAAGAGACTTCACAATGACGCGTGTATAGACGCGCCGCGCACACATATAAACGCAAATGATTTTTGATGTATTGCGTGTCCGCCCTGTGCCGATAGTCGATAAGAGGGTAACACTGAAAGTTTTTAGAATCTCAAAAACAATTTTACGTACTTGCGTTATTTTGACTATTCTTATCATTAACCGCGCAATTACTGTATTGTCTTAAAAAAAAGAATGGGACGTGGTACCTTTATTGTGGGTGTAGGGTGTAGGTACAGAGATAATTGACACTCCCTGCACCCTGCCCTGAAGATAACTAGGTTAATACCTAGCAAACAAATTTATGCTGCGATATAAATATACTATACCTAATCATTATAGTATATTTATATCGCAGCATAAATTTGTTTGCTAGGTATTAACCTAGTTATCTTTAATATAATAATATATTTAGCGTGTTTTAAGATGAGATTAAAAGTTTATTTTTGTAAAGCGTCTAGGTTAACTATCTTGGAATTAAGTACCACGAAAAATATTCTCGTCACAGCGCAAACTACTAAGTTAATCTTGACAAAAACCTGCAAAAAATAGGTTCAAACTTAAGCCGTAAAGTGGGTTGAAGCAATCTAAAAGTTAGCACACATCTTCGGAAAGTTTAAAGTTATGTGGAGAGCGCTAAGTTTGATTGACTTTTTCGAGGTTAACTTTGTACGGTTTAAAAATAAAAGTTAAGGCGAGATTGTCTGGGGCTATGTTTAGTGTAAAACAGTTTGTAGGGGAGTGTGGGGCTTGTTTTAACGGGGGCAGGTATTAACAAGCCTCTAGCTACGAGGGGCGACTGAAAAGTTCGCGGCCTTAGAAAATAAATAAAAGAGAGTATGAAAGTAAATGTTAATTCATTATTTTTAATTTTTCTTTTTTTCTAGCTTAGGCCGCGAATATTTCAGCCTCCCCTATAACTATACACAACAAATTACCCACTTCAAGGTTCTTCGGGCTCTGCTAACGAACAAGCTAGTTTTTAGGTTTATACTTGATTGTTCAAAATGGGAAGTTTATTCCATTTCAACAAAAACATAAACTTAACTTACACAAGTCTTACATATTGAAACACCAACCAGCACCAATATCCAGCTGTTCCCCTACAAACTTTAAAAGAACCTCGGAACACTTGTCTTCTCCATTACAACATTACTATTCCTACAGAAATCTAACTATCGCATGCTGTCCGATTCTAACTTAGATAGGATCGTGTTGCGTTGCGACCACGCTCTGGGGGTAATTTCAGCCTATTATTTAACACAGGCGAGTCTAATGCTCAGAAAAACCAGTATATTTGCACTATTTAATTAATACGTAGCTGAAAATTAAGAAAAGCGTTGATGGCCTAGCGGCAAGATGTACAACTTTCAATTCACATATATACACATATATACATATGTACATATGTACGAAAACATTTGTGAAAGAAAACATCGCGAGGAAGGACTAGGGCCCGATTCGGATTTTGAATTAGACATCTTGGTATTAGATATCTATTAGACATCACCAAGATACGATACGACAACGATATTTTTAAGATCTAGCCTGTCAAATTTGACATTTCCACGATTCTGGAGATAATCTTGAACGATTTCCACAATGTCTAAAACGTCTCGTTATGTATTTTTAGATCTCAAACCGATTTTGAAACGATCTTAATACGATAATTTAACGCAATAGTGACATTAGTTGCCCGAATTGAGCTGCAAAAGATATCTAGTTGAAATCTAAACTACCAGGTATCTAGTACATATGTATCGTATCGTTCTCTTCTCTAGAACGGATCTTGTTTTCCGAATACCGCGGCTATCTTGTGTTGGAAATGCAGATTCGTAACTAATGCTTAATGTTAATGTTATTTGTGCCACACAATCCCGGTTGTCAAACATGCCGGGTTTGTTGGAGCAAAGCGTCTCATCTTCTTAGGCAAAAATGCTTTCGTATGTCCGTCTATAACCTGTTCTCATTTCTCAACACATTCCCGTAAAATTTTGTAAGCACGTTCGACATATAAATGGATTTTTTAGCGATTGAGCTTTTAGAGATTTTTTTCAAAGCAACTATACATACTCGTTTCTGCAGGTCAGTATCATCATCTTCCTCGCGTTGTCCCGGCATTTTGCCACGGCTCATGGGAGCCTGGGGTCCGCTTGACAACTAATCCCACTAATTGGCGTGGGCACTAGTTTTTACGAAAACGACTACCAACCCAGACTGACTTTCCAACCCAGAGGGTAAACTAGGCCCGTATTGGGATTAGTCCGGTTTCCTCACGATGTTTTCCTTCACCGAAAAGCGACTGGTAAATATCAAATGATAATATCATATCAATTGATATTTGAACTTATGTACGAAATATTATTTCGTACTGTTCCGAAAAACTCATTGGTACGAGCCGGGGTTCGAACCCGCGACCTCCGGATTGCAAGTCGCACGCTCTTACCGCTACCAGCTACCACCAGCGCTTCTACAGGTCAGTATATAGTGGTTTAATAGTAACACATGCTTTGGTAAGAAGTGACAATTCGCAAGTTTGTGTAACAAAATTTAAAAACAATTCCCGAGAGACGCGAGCAATTTATTTTGTTGTCTGCGAGATTGTTTCGCCACTCTTTTGTTTTGGGGTTATAGTGATCAAGCGCTGGCGATCTAGAAAATTCGGCTGCTAACTTAATCAGTTAATGATCGTCGTTTGTCCCTATCTGTCGTTATGCCATAGAGAGGGACAAGTGACGACCATCATCAGCTGATTAACTTAGCAGACGTTTATGAATAAAGCCGTATATGTATACTAACAACAACACTCTAAATACGTACAACGACAAAATAAGAATTTATTAATCTGACCACGGGGCTTAATTATTGGTAAACACTGAACATACCTACATTAATAAAATAGGCACAACCGAATACAGAAATTTCATCAAAATCCTTCTAGAAATTGAAGTAGGTTAATTAACTATCGGTGAAATTTACCGCACGCATATTTCAAGTTACAATCACAATGGACGATGATTTCGAAGAATATAATACATGTACATTTTAAAATATTTAGAAAAAAAACTATTAATTTACTACCTAATGGATAACTTTTAACGTCAGTCACAACTATGAAAGATGATACTTCTCTATTTAAAGAATAAGAATAAGAAACCATTTATTGCAACACAAAAAGCATACAGGTTACAAAACATAAAGGGATTTCACTTGGCAACCAATATACGGATGATAATTTCTGATTTCACTAGACTACTTCTTACAAAAACACAAAGTCATTATCAGATGACACTTCCCAGTAGTACTTAGCTTCCAACAGTTGACTTTCGAAGAAAAATGCTATCTTACGGACTCCAACTTTTTTCAAAGTTAGCACCTGTTTTAACAATCATAACGCGGGAAAGTCCGAAAGTTTCGAGATAATGTCAAGTTTAGACTTGAGCTGTGAGATTCAGAGTTTGTTTCTGCGATTTCTACT
The DNA here is from genome assembly GCF_948474715.1 of Cydia amplana. Classification (NCBI taxonomy): domain Eukaryota; kingdom Metazoa; phylum Arthropoda; class Insecta; order Lepidoptera; family Tortricidae; genus Cydia; species Cydia amplana. Next base: position 2,609,406 of record NC_086079.1, on the reverse strand, counting down.
TTGTTTTTGGGTAGATTTATTACGAATTTACTTTAAGTAAAGATGGTTGTGTTGATTTAAAGATTTTTAAAGAGAATTGTTTTCTAGTTTTGCTATGCATTTTTAAATTGAACAACTTTTTATTGAAATTGGAATGATTCCAACGAATCAAGCTAAAATCGGAAAAAGGGTGGTGATTATCACACACTGTAAAAATTACTAATGGAGTGGGAAGGATATATATTATATAAGTATATATTATATACTTACGGTGTTATTCATAAACGTCTGCTAAGTTAATCAGCTGATGATCGTCGTTTGTCCCTCTCTTATCTATGGCTTAACAATAGACTGGGACAAACGACGAAATTTATAAAACAAAGTCCCCCGCCGAGTCTGTCTGTTTGTGTTTGTGATAAACTTAAAAACTACTGAACGGATTTTCACTCGATTTTCACCTATGGATAGAGTGATTCTTGAGGAAGGTTTGTGTATACCTAATTTGTTAACCCGTGCGAAGCCGGGGCGGGTCGATAGTGTTTTGTTTATGTCTTCCCTATAAGTAAGTACTAAGCTAATAACGCTTTCCGCCTCCGCTTCAGCCCCTCTCTATAACCTACCCATGTGTACGAAATCATAACTCCACACGAGCGAATTGAAACCTAGATGCCAGCCGGGTTCCGTGACAGATGCGCTACCACTCGCAGGTCACAGTACAGTCAGCAGCAGAAGTTGCTAAGCGGGCGAGGTGTTCAAAATTACCTTGCCATGCTCTTATTTTCTTATCAATAAAGTCGCGTCAAGATCATTTTGAACACCTGGCACGCTTAGCAACTTGCAAGCTGACTGTACCTTGATCAGACCTAAGTTTTAAGTCACATGATTTTCTATGCAACTTAATAAACAACGACTATGACATACTGTGTATTACTGAGACATGGCTTAATGACTCTTTTTATTTTATAGCTCTGAATACTTCGATAACCGCTATGTGGTATTTAGATGTGACCGTGATCCCGGGGCTAGCGGGTGCCGTCGGGGTGGTGGTGTGGCTGTTGCGGTGCGCCGCGAGCTGTGCGCGTCTGAGCGAGCCGAGTGGCGTGCGCCGCCGCCGGCGGACGAGCTGTGGATCAGCTTGCCGCTCGCGGCGACCTCGCCGCGCGCCGGCTTTGGCTCGCGCGACTCGCTCGCTCCTACGCATCTACATATAATATGCACGTACATTCCGCACGGTGAAAACTACGACCGACAACTTAGCTCATTTTTATCTAGGGCTGAACAATTACTGTATACGCATTCTAACGATCTATGTCTTATACTAGGTGATTTTAACATTTCGAACGCAATTTGGTTTCGCGATGAAGATAATGACTCAATTGACATAAATACTAACAATGATTACCACAGCTCTCTATTAGCTGATTTTATGAGTTTATCCCTACTGTCTCAATATAACTTATCGTTTAATGCTAATGACAAATTATTGGACTTAGTGTTATGTAATAGATTCTGTAATGTGTTGACATGCGAGTTACCTCTGGTTTCTGAGGATCCTCACCATAAAGCCCTGGACATAGACTTATCCTTGTGTTTACCAACCTCACTTATGAATAATAAAATCAGTAAAAAAATGTTTTTTAAAGCCGACTTTGAAGCTATACGTTCCGGCCTGTCGACTGTTGATTGGTTAAACGTCTTTTCGTCTATGTCACTAGTCGAAGACATGACTACCTATTTTTATAATACTCTCAACGAACTTATAGAGAAACATGTTCCGTGTAAATTTATATCCAATAATAGTAATAAACTCCCCCCCTGGTTCACAAAGTCCCTTATTAAGTTAAATAAAGAAAAACAAAAAATGCATAAAAAATGGAAAATATACGGTAATAGAAAAGACTATCTAACCTATGCCACCTTAAGAAAGAGATTTAAAAAAATGGAACGTGATTGCTACAACAATTACATTGATTTTAGCGAGGAAAAAATAAATAAGCATCCTAAATACTTTTGGGCTTTTGTCAAAAATAAAACGATGAATAATGACATGCCTGACAAAATGTGTTACAAAAATAATTTTCTAACTGATGGTATTGATATATGCAACGCATTTAACCAATATTTTAATTCCGTGTTTATAGATAACAATTCAAATAGTATGTTAGACTTTTCAAGTACATCTCAAACAACCGTAGATATAGATTCCATTAATTTGCATAAAGATATAATCCTCCGAGAGTTGCGCGATGTTAATGTTCATAAAGGTGCTGGCCCAGATGGAATACATCCACTCTTAATCTCAAAATGTGCAGCTGAACTTGCTGAACCTATTACGTATATATTCCGTTTCTCTCTAAAGTCAGGAATATTTCCATGCATATGGAAATCCTCTTTAATAACACCCATACCCAAAACAACAGAGGGTAAGGCACATATTGACCAGTATAGACCGATCTCTAAACTGTGCGTACTAGGGAAGGTTTTTGAAAAAATCGTTACTACTGAATTATTTTCAGCATTGAAACACCACATATCTGAACATCAACATGGTTTCTTTAAATGTAGGAGTGTCGAATCCAACATGTTAACTTTTACAGACTTTATACTTCAAGCTATGGACAGAAACCAACAGGTGGACGTCGTGTACACCGACTTTTCAAAAGCTTTCGATAAAATTAATCATGATCTGCTCATAAACAAGCTTTTGAACGCCGGTGTGCACGGCAACCTTCTGAGATGGATCGACTCATATATACGTAACCGTAGTCAAGCCGTATGTGTTAAAGGGTACCGTTCTAATTTTCTTAGCGTGCCTTCTGGTATTCCTCAGGGATCCCATTTGGGGCCCCTTTTATTTACAATTTATATAAATGATATTGGCAAAACACTTAATAACTCCAATCACTTGTTATATGCTGACGACACGAAACTATTTAAAATAGTTACCTCAATCAAAGATTGTTGGGACTTGCAGGATGATCTTAGAACATTGTCGTCATACTGTTTACAAAATCAATTATTCTTAAATGCTGATAAGTGCTCTGTCATAAGTTATACCCGTAAAAAAAATCCAATAATATTCAACTATAACCTTTGTGATAATACACTTAAACGTGCTACTAATATTAGAGATTTAGGTATTATAATGGATGATAAGGTATCATTTAATGCACATATAGACAAAATAGTTAAAAGAGCATTTAGAAATTTAGGCCTCATCAATAGACTCAGTAAACCCTTTAAAACCAATAAAACAATAAAAATTCTTTACTTCTCGTTTGTAAGATCCATATTAGACTTCGGTAGTGTTGTATGGAGCCCTTACTTCCAGTGCCATAAATCTAGAATAGAAAAAGTCCAAAAAAAATTTATTAAAATACTCAACTATCGCAATTTTCGTATTAACTCAAGTTACCAGGAATCTCTACAACACTACCGACTTCTATCTTTAGAAAATAGACGCAATTTAACTGACGCGACAATTTTATTTAAAATTATAAATAATCTAATCGATTCTCCTACTTTGTTATCTAAAATAAGGCTCTCGTGTAGTAATCGTCCAGCTCGCTCCTCACGTAAAAAATATCTATTTTCACCTCTCCACTTTAAGAAAAAATATACAAAAAATTGTTTTCTCTCCCGTGCGCCTCAAATGTATAACAATAAATTTTTGCATATAAACCCCTTTAATGTATCCATTTCATCTTTTAAAAATAAAATATCTAATTGCTTATTACATCCCACGCAATAACTCTTGATAATTGGAACTCTGAATAATGTAAAACCTAAATGATATATCATAGATCATAAGGTATAGATCTTAAGAACCTTTGTTAATATTTACCATTTAATATTTCCTAGTCATTGTCATTTAAATTGTTAGCTGGATTTCGTCGACAACTTAACTGACAGGTTTCCAAAATATATTATATATATACATATACGTATACAAAGTAATAAATTGTCAGTTGTAATGTTGTGAGCCTGTCTGTTGGGTAGTACGATGGATCTCTCTCTACCACTCAGTATCAACTCCTATGTTTCTACAATAACGCTTGTAAATTTCGGCACTGTTTGTCTTCTCTGTAATCCATCCTTTGTATCTTTTGATGTAATGACTGTTTGTTGCCATAATAAAATAAAATAAAATAAAATAAAATAAAAATAAATAAAAAGTTCGGATTCTTTGAATATTGACATATCTATAAAAGAGTGTCATTCCCTACTAACGCTGATAAAATTCTCAACGTCTTACAAGTAAAAAGGTCTTTTGTGTTAAAATAATTATTTTTGTGTGTAATACTGTGACCACGACAATCCGAGACAAATTCTATCTATGTCACAAGCTTTACTCGCTGTACGGATATGATGGTCGTTCTTGTCTACGTGACAGCGTGATAAAACGGTGTCCGTCACTTTCTTTCCCACGGTGTTAAACAGTGACAGTTATTTTATCACGTGGATAAAGATGGATAAAGCTATCCATAATAGGCTGGCTGGTCTTGTTCAGATAGTTGATTCGTAATTTGTATCGAATGTAATGTTATTTTCCTCGGTTTGCTGTTCTTGGGTTGTGAGCTGTTTTCTTGATATAATTTATTAAGGGTTTGTCGCTTAGAAGTTTTCGAAACCTGTTATTTAGTACTTAGGGCATACTAAAAATTCCTGGACTGGCCACTTAGAAAAAATAAGTCGTCTCATATATCAGAATCCAGAAACTTTCAGTATGACCCACGCACGTACTAGCTTTTTCCTGGGATCTGCCGCTTATTTCAGATTGGACCATACTCGCGCCTTACGGAAACTCCATTCCGGGTTTTATTTTGGAGTATCCTTCTCCTAGATGGATTGCAAACCAATGCTAAGAGGACCACCTCCCCTGTGACGAAATAGCTTGCTTCGTTTGTGGACTTAGTCGCCTCGTACGACACCCTTATCCTATGTGAGGGTTGGCGCTATTCTAAAACCGGCCACCACACGGTCACGGTGACCGTCACGGTATGTTATAATTTATAGTAGAACGTGCTACAATATTTGAATATTTGGCGCCACTGCTGTTGTTATTTTATCTCTTGGGCAACAGGACAAAATAACAACACACAAAATGTTGATTCACCAACAGTAACACTTCCGCATTTATAAGAATAGCCCGTCCTACTTAAATATGTGTTTCCTCAAAATACATGTGTGTGTATAGTTTCCTCAAACACAACGGTGAGGTAATTCAGAGGGAAGATAAGGCGTAAACACTGCACCTCATTTCCGAAGCTCATTCTGAGGTTGCGCGCTGGGATTTATTCCGTACTTACTGAATTAACTTGCTAGTCTGGTGGTAAGCGGTTTTGAGCTAATAGTGTTACACGGAGAACAGAGATATTTATGTAAGCTTTTAGATTACGCTTGCTTTTCCTGTGAATGTATTTTACAGTAAATATGGTGTTAATTTACCGCCCAAGGGCGGGATTAAGGACAATACGTGCCTATGTCAAAAATTTAAAGGGCCATATTTACTGTAAAACGTTGTACAATACACGTTCGAAAAAGTAATTCGCAACTCGTGTCGATTTAAAACTTACTTTTCACACTTGTATCCTAATTGACCGAAGCGTAGCGAAGGTCTACGTTTTGACTCGGGCATTTTGCTTTTGTATGTCCGGATGTTCTCCTCTACAGGTCGCAATTCTTAACCGACTTTCGTGAAATTTTGTGACCGAATTCTATGACTAAATAAATTTTTTTTGTCGATCCGGTTTTTGGATTTTTTTCAAAATGGCGGAGTCGTAATAGCTCCCGCCTAAACAAATAGTCGTATCGGTATCATAAGTTTTTTCTTTTTGAGATATGTTTATAGATTAAATGGCCAAAAATGCAGAAAATTTGTATCGCTGGTTTTGGCGATATTTAGATATTTAGTTTTTATTTGAGAATGAGTAGCTAAATTTCGTCAGCTTTAGTAAGGACTATAATGGCGTATTTTGCAAACGTTCGCTTTTTTTGTTTGCATCGGCAGGTCCCTGGTTCCATCCCCAGTAATTGTATACTGCTACATAACTTTTTGTATTTTTTTTATACTTAAATTTCGTATAGTTGTTTTTATTTCATTTTTTTATTTTGAAAAAAAAAATGAAAGTTTCGTATTTTTTATTTATCAAGCACAGGTTAAGCGTATTCGTTTAATTTTTGTTAGTATCTTTATGTAGTTTTTAATTTTTGTTTATATTACATGTACTATACCTATATTTTAATTAATATTTTTGCCATACATTTATTCAGTTTTAAGCTCTGCTCGCGAGGTCTACAGCTCACAGAGCCACTAGTGTACTATTACGCCGCATTTTTGTAGCAGTGAAGTGTTCAGATAGTTATTATTGATGATGATGATGATGATCCTTCCGGCCGATTTCGGCCATGGCGACCACTTCGACTCCTAGTTTGCTCGGCGCTCGTGCGCCCGAAGATGATTGACGTAGCCGATCTTCGAGATATTATTATAACTCATTTCGTCGTGAGTGACTAGTCATAAATAAATATAGGGTGACTGCTATAGTTAATGGCCACTACACAGTAAGGCCTTTTCTAACAAATCAGAAATAGTGACTATATCAGTCACCAGTCACCCTATTACGTCCGAGTCAAAGTTGGAGTTTCTATAGTTAAAACAAAACACAGTCATCTTAAAAATGAACCCATCAAACTAACGTAGATTTATCTCAACTCTTCGTAATAAAATAAAATAAATCAACCAGGACTTTCTTTTACCTAAGGAAAAAGGTAAATTTCTAAACAGGGCTACAATTTCATTTGACCTAATATCGTTTTAAAGTCTTCGTCTATAAATACGGCCTCAGCAACGTATTTTCCAGGCTCTATATCACCCGGGCCCAGTCAACTCGATTAGGGCCCATCTGGCGTCTTTCGGTCCAATTTGTCTTGAACCTAGATTCCACTTAGATATTTATTCAGAAAAAAGTAGTTATTCTGATATAGGTACTTTAGAGATCGCGTTTGAGCGACAAGACCGCCTATTTTACCTTTGCTTGTGTTTTTGTTTTCTTTTATTGAGATGTGCCATAAAAAGAAAAGACAATACAAATATGTATTGTATTGTATACTTTATCTTTAGGATACTTTTCTTTCTCGTTTATACACTTTGTTAAAGTTTCAACTGGATAAAATAATAATCTAATGTTTTAGGGTTCCGTATATGGTCTTTAAAGTTAAATAAAAATAAGTAAGGTGCAAATTGTTAATAGAAAATGACTATAGTTTGGAAAGCCATGTCCGTCAGTAGAAAAGGCGCCAAACTCAAAAAATTAAGGCGCGAAGGGTTGTCCTATACAAAATTTGAGTTTCGCGCCTGTTACTACTGACAAAGTGGGTTTGCCAGAGTATATCTTTAACAACACAGAACTCTTACTAAACTTATTTGTCGCAACTTGCACAATAACTTTTAAAACTATTACCTCCATTGGCATGAATTAATATGTCGCCTTTTTACCAATTTACGATCAGTTTCAGTAAATTGTGTATAAATCTAGCCCAAAACAAACTACTAACCCCAATTACTCTTACTCGCTATCTAAGCACTGAATGGGACATAGGAAAATAACGAAATAGCTGGCAATCCCCGAGTAGAGGCGATCAAGACAACGGGCTGTGTTGCCAGCGCGGCCGAATGGAATTCTCCAGTGACCAGTGTAAATTGACATTCCGTAACAGAAAAATCAAAAAAACAAAATCAAATATCATTTACAGAATTGGGTCAAAATTATATTCGTTGTCTTGTTTCTGACCACTCTGTCACGTTTGCCTTTTATCAAATAAATAAAGAAGTTTGAGTGCTATTGCATGTCTTTCTAGCTGTAGATTATAATTCTCTTGAGAACATTTTCAAACTAAATTTCACCCCATCTAAGAAGCTCCACTCCGTCACATTTTTGGGGACAAAAAAGCAAGACAACGTATTGCGATGTATAAAAACTACATTTTTTCTGTTACAATGATAAAGATAAAGATAAATGATAGTTTATTTAAGCATATTACAATGCGCTTATGAACGTCAAATAAAGCTACACCGGCTCCAACCTCTGCCTCGAGAAGATTTAAATCCCCCCTCATTTGGAGGAGGGTATCTCAATACGGGGCCGGCAATGTAAGGATGGTTCCTAAATTTGATTGTATATTATACTTCACTGCTGAGTGACGTTAATTAATCCGTCAGTTTTTTTTTTTTTTTTTTTATGTTAAACTGATCGGCGATTGGCTCTAGACACACCTGATGGAAAGTGAGTGGAAGTTGTGGTTGGTGCAACTTTGGTAGTCGATGGCCCTTCTGGTTCTTTGTACTGACTTGCCTGAATTCACTAAGCGACTGGAAAGTCTCAGAGTCGTAGTCGTAGTGGCTATTACGAGTTAATAGTGGCGCCCAACGTGGGGCCGATTAAACTTGCCATTTTCTTCTTTAAGTCTTATGCTGTAGAGTTGATTTTGCAAGAACGTTATTTGGATCTAGTAATGTTCCTTAAGATGGTTAGATAAAGCCTCTGAAAATGGTTAGAAGCAGATATTTTTAGATTTAAATACAGCTCTTAGACTCCATTACACTCGTAAAAAGAAGTTAGAGAATCAATATGATTACTTTTTTTAGAAATTTATCTTTATGATAATAATATTCATGATCAGAGAAGAGATAACTTTAATAAAGGCTATCTTTTAAATCCAGCAACATCTATATGAACTCTGTTTTTTATACTCAGTATTGAAATCTTAAGCTTTAAAAAGAAAAAAGAAGAAATTGAATGCGACTTTGAAGCCATAAAAATGTAGTTTGTTAAAAGTTTCAACGAAAATAGTCTCAATTCACAGTTCAGATTTGTGAACGATATTTCGTGTAACAAACTGTTGAAACGACAAATGACGCCCAATAAAGCAATCTGTCATGTGTTGAATGTGTTTAAACAGTCCAAAATGCCGGCACAGGCTCGTCATTAATGCAACGCTGTGTTCATTAGTGCGACTTATCATTTGCTATTTTAAACCTTAATTCTAAAGAGCTTAAGTGCAAAATAGTTTGAGCTCAACTTACGTCCTTGGTCGTCGATGTTTGTACTATTTCTTAAAGAGCTTAAGAGTATAGTGTTTGTTTGGGAGATACGTCGTTCTGTAGTTTATTGGAAGAGGAAATAATTCAAAATCGCTGGCGACGCGACGGAACAATCGACTATAAATTAGCACCTCGCGGCGTTGTAGCCTGCAGTGGTATAGCTGCAGCGTTGTAGCCACACTGCAGTGGAGTCAAAGTGGGGGGATGTAGCGAATATTATTGAAATTGGCGTGGAGAAGCGGACTTGGTTATCAAATCAAATTTTATTATGAATAGGGTATTAATGTATTTAATTATTTGTTATAATCATAAATGGCAATGTTGCGCACTGTGCAGTTACAAAATAATTTCCTCTCTGTCAATGAAATCCCTGTAAAGTTAATTCGAGAAAAGGATGGTACGGCCGTGCCTCTTTGTTTTGCTCGACTTGGCGGGGGCACTGCCGTGCCCCCAGATTCCTAGGGAATACCTACATGCAAATCGATTGATTGTTTGATGTGACTCCCTTAAGCTAGGGTAACCGCTTCCTAGCAGGCAGAATGTATGCTTTTTTGCAACTGACGTAATATAATCATAGATCTTATTGTGATGTCTAATTGTCCACTCAATAAGTCTTTGACCTCCAGTAGATGGCATTCGCAGCGTACATTTTCGGAGATAATAACATTTCTAAAGAATGTTTCTAAAGTTAAACTAATTTGGATCTTAATGCCACTGACAAGTACGTTACCTTGAAAGTCTGTAAAAATTCAGTAAGTTCAATTCAATTCAATTCAAGTATCTCAAATTGCTTTCAACGATTGCAATCGAGTTTAAGTGCTTTATTTAAATCTAAAAATTCTTCAATACGGATTCTATACCATTTTCAGATCTATCTAGCCATCTTTATAAACATACCAGATTCAAACAACGTTCCTGCAAAATCATCTCTACAGCATAAGACATAAGTACGAAAATGGCATGTTTAATCAGCCACACGTTGGGCGCCACTATAAACTCGTAATAGCCACTACGACTTAAGGCTTCGTCACACAGGCGCGTTTTCCGGGCGGGGCGTGAGCGGGGCGCGCCGCTTTTACATATAAAACGCTCACGTCCCGCCCGGAAAACACGCCTGTGTGACGTGATGGAACCTTGACTTTCCAGTTGTTAGGCATGTCTGATGTCTGAGGCACAAACAAACCAGAATAAGGGCGATCTACCACAAAAGTTGTACCAACGACGGATTAATGTACGTCCCTCAGCAGTGATCTATAAGAGTTCCTATGTCCTATACTATACAATTTAGGAACCATCTTTACATTGTAATCTTTACATTGAGTTGGGTCCATTTCGTGATGCACACGTATTGATTTCTTCTTTTCTTGCAGCTGTTATTGTCTGTACATGTGCGTACATGTTTTGTGATTGTAATGAATAAAAAAAAATCTTATCTTAATAAAAAATGTATTTGTATCGACACTTGTGCCAGCGCCTGCCGGAAGTGCGTCGCAATGAGAGTCGTGAGTTCGTGACGCTTCCCACTTCCGCCGGAACCGGAGCCATGTTCCCGATCCGCCATTGAGGTGTTTGTTTCATGACAGATTCTTTGTTTTAAGCAATTCATATATGGTAAACAATTAATTGTCAAGAAAAATTAATGAAATGTTTTACCTGTCTGGATTTGCTTTCTTGAAAAACTCTGTTTACATGGGTATAAAATGACCCTTTTTTACTGGTATTAAGTGTGCTTTTGTGTGATCCCAAGCCCAAAACTTAGTTACAATCCGGTATAGGTACGTTGTTGTCAGATTTTGATACTGCCTGACCGAAGTTTCGATTTCGGTTTCGGCAGGTTTCGACAAAAAATGTTTCGGTCAAACATCTTTGACGAAAAATGCTGAATTTTTTTTTGTAGAGTCCGAACAAAGCTTCGGTGTCAGCAGATTTATACATAAAAATCCTGTACCGGCTGAACATTCGGTTTCGGCCGAATGTAGAGTATAACCGAACCTTTTGAATTAGCCAAAAACCCGGTTTCGGTCGGACACTAGTTCTTGGAAGCTGTCTTATTAAATACATTATTTTGTCCTCATCGTAGACTCGTCCCCAATAGTTCATCGACCTGGGTATATTTCCACGCTATCTATAAGGATGTAAAATCCTGTTTTCCACATCGTCGCACACCTGTTGGCCCGACTTATCATGAGGTATTGAACAAGGTAAACCTATCGTATAACTGAATCCTATCGTGTAGAAGCTACGTTCAAACATGACATATATTATCTCTATCTTGTTTGGTTATTGATTTGAAATTAGATCGGATATACATATCTAATAGACATAGATAAAAGGAAACGTCCTATTGAATATAAATTGCAATTCTGAATGATTCACGGTTAGTTTCAATAAAAAGCGGCCAAGTGCGAGTCGGACTCGCCCATGAAGGGTTCCGTATTTAGGGGATTTATGACGTATTAAAAAAAACTACTTACTAAAGTCTATTTTTTTATTCGGTAGACTGAAATGACAGTTAATAGTATGAAATGACATTTCATGTCCATACTATTAACTGTCATTTCAGTCTACCGAATAAAAAAATAGACTTTAGTTCTCGTTCAAACCAATTTTCGATGGAAGTTTGCATGGTAATGTACATCATATATATTTTTTAGTTTTATCATTCTCTTATTTTAGAAGTTACAGGGGGGGACACACATTTTACCACTTTGGAAGCGTACCCCACACGTATGGGTTTGATGAAAAAACGGTTTCACTTTTAGGACTAATGATAATATGACAAAAATACATTATGACTTAAAACTTTATGTGAAACAAAGGGACCCCGTTATGAAGATGTTGTTTACATATAAATAAGCACAAGCTATCCCATTTCGCGGTTGAACCGTCTCCTTGACCCAAGAGACGCCATCTTTCATTCCGTAAGTGCATCGCGACGGTAAGTGCAATGCGATACCAGAGTGCCTGTAACACTCACGTAATATTGGATACAAATATTTGACATTACTGGCTCAATTGAGGAGACAATAAGGCCAACAATTTGAGATAATACTCGTAAATCCGATCATTATTGAGTTAAGGGGCCCACTGATTAACAGTCCGCCGGACGGTATCGGCCTGTCAGTTGTTCGGAACTGTCAAATTTTTGTTCTAACTGACAGGCCGATACCGTCCGGCGGACTGTTAACCAGTGGGCCCCTTTACTTTGCCTTTGGACTAATGACAATTGATCAGGGAGTTCAAGGACATTGTACGGCGATACTGTTGCAATTAGAATTTAAACTTTATAGCTCATACTAGCAACCCGCCCTGGCTTCCCACGGGTTAACAAATTATACACTAGTGGCTCTGTGAGCTGTAGACCTCGCGAGCAGAGCTTAAAACTGAATAAATGTATGGCAAAAATATTTATTAAAATATAGGTATAGTACATGTAATATAAACAAAAAATTAAAAACTACATAAACCTACAAACAAAAATTAAACGAATACGCTTAACCCGCGCTTGATAAATAAAATAAAAATATATAAAAAACAACTATACGAAATTTAGGTATAAAAATAATAAAAATACAAAAAGTTATGTAGCAGTATACAATTTCTGGGGATGGAACCAGGGACCTCCCGATGCAAACAAAAAAAGCGAACGTTTGCAAAATACGCCATTATAGTTCTTAGTATAGCTACTCATTCTCAAGTAAAAACTAAATATCTAAATACCGCCAAAACCAGCGATACAAATTTTCTGAATTTTTGGCCATTTAATCTATAAACATATCTCAAAAAGAAAAGAACTCTTATGATACCGATACGACTATTTGTTTAAGCGGGAGCTATCACGACTCCGCCATTTTGAAAAATTTCCAAAATCCGGATCGACAAAAAAAAATTATTTAGTCATAGAATTCGATCACAAAATTTTACGAAAATCGGTTAAGAATTGCGACCTGTAGAGGAGAACATCCGGACATACAAAAGCAAAATGCCCGAGTCAAAACGTAGACCTTCGCTACGCTTCGGTCAATAAACCTTTCTCTTGAATCACTCTATCTATTAAAAAAACCGCATCAAAATCCGTTGCGTAGTTATAAAGATCTATGCAAATGCATACATAGGGACAGACACAGCGGGAAGCGACTTTGTTTTATACTATGTAGTGATAGTGATACAGCGTCTATACAAAAATTCTGATCTTACTATGTCAAAACTGGTTTAATTTTAACCTTACGGAAAAGTCTAGCTTCGTGCATCCTTCTCTTAAAATCATATTTCCCATTTCGCGAAATGAAATTGCAACAAAATACTATTATAAGTTATAAGAAAACGCAATCTTCTTATCAGTTAAGCTTATTAGTGCAACGTCACAGCGATGCTGGATGCTGGCTCACGAGCGTGAAAAAGTTACGCTTAAAGCCGCCACACATTGAGCGAGTAGCTGTCCCGTTCATGGATAGTTACTGGCTTTAGGAGTCACAAGGTTTTAGTCTGTCTCTTCTGTAGTTCACAGGAAAGTTATGCATAAACTGGCTTTAGGAGTCACAAGGTTTTAGTCTGTCTCTTCTGTAGTTCACAGGAAAGTTATGCATAATTGGTGAAACAAAAGTCCACAATTTAGCTTCAACTTTTCTACCCTACCTATGTATTATGATTGTTATAATAAATGCATTTTAAAATTTAGCCTAAAACTATATCGCCACTAAAAGTATATGCGGCACACACAATTTTTGGTGTCACTAAGCCTATTTACTTAGTTGCCGCGCACGCGCTCCGCTACGGATCGGACGCCTGCTCGCACTTGCGCCACCTAGCGCTCATATCTGTCATAATAGACGCGTTTTGTTAGAGAGTGAGAACCTTCTGTACCTAGTACTATTATTTATTCTGTGATATCGATAATAACAGGCTCCGTGTACAGGGCGCTTTATACTTCGCTGGGAACTAGCTTCGCGAAGTCTGATGCTGAAATGGTTATTTGTTATCTTTTTGTTGTCGTCCTACGTCGCTTGTGGACTTTAATAAAATATTTAATATTAGAGCATTGTGCTACTAACTACAATTTTAAACTCGCTGGTCTGTGACAGTTGACATGGCCGACAGCCATTAGGATTCTAATAAATGTGGAATACGCGTGCGTCCGTGAGGGACAAAACATAGGCAATGCAACACTGTGATTGGTCGAATTCATTTGTTGCCCACCATAATCCATACTAATTTATGGTGGGGAATAAAAAAAATGTGAGACTGTGACAAGGACAAACAATAATAGTGCTTTCGCTGCTACTCCTAAGATACATAAGACTATCCCTTTCGGTAATTTCCCCCCCTCCCTCATGCCTGATCCAGTTAGATTCATGCCGACAGCCAAGGGGTGGGAAGGGGCATAATTTTTCTTGGGGGGGGGGGGTCTCAGCTGCCCCATGCGCCTCCTTGTCGATACCCTTACTGACAGACATCACATTAAATCAAATACCTATATTTTGTCGAATTCAGGCGATAAACAAACCCTAGAAATTTGAGGAACAAACCAAAATAATAATCCCATTATATAGGATTTTCAAGCGAAGTTCATTTCAGTTATAATTATACTAGTGTTCTAATTCAACGTCAAACATATTTCAAACATATAGAAGCAGTTTCTGATCTAAGAGGGAAACAGTGAAATTAGTTTTCCGAATAACAGTTTAATATGCGGTGTAGAAATTCGATTCAATTTACAATTCACTGAATTCAAGTGTTGCAGTCAAAACCACAATTCCGGAAAACCTAGGTTTGACTTATCAAACTGCTTGCATCAGCGATCTTTTTTAATCAATTTTAAGAATGGCTAAAGTCGTGCCATAAATGACAAAGTGTGCCAATGTCATAATTCATGTGAAACTTCTTTGAAAATATGACATATTATGACACTCTCTCACTTTGTTCTGTTCAAGTCGGGGCAAAGTTGCGTAGACGGACCCTAAACGGGGCAGCTATGGCATTGCAAATTCATACAAAAGAAACAAGGTGTAAAAAATGGAGTAGGGATCCGTTTAATTTAAGGGCATATTCTGTATCGTATCGTGTTCTGATTTTAAGGAAAAAGTTGAAGAAAATTTTATTTGGCGTGAAAATTATTTTGACCTTTGGGAGGGTTGGCCAACTTGGATGACGTACCTTAGAAAAAAAGCACTTGCATGCAACCCCTCTGATGTTGTGTCCATGGGCGACGGGCGATACGTCTGCTTTTTGGTTTCCTATATTTAAAATAAATTAATAAATCTCGGGCTTTGCTTACAACATATGCACCCAACAGGAAAATAAACAAAGGTATATCCTGTTGGGTGTTACATTAAATTCTCTAGGTACACAATACGTAATGCACAAACTTCATTGGTTTAACTATAATATTCGAACATTTAGAAAACAATGGAAATGAGTATTTATAAATTATTTACCTTTCGACGCTAAGCGCGAAAAACTGAAAACGCTCCCATTAATTACCACTACGTGGCTGGTTTCATTTTATTTATTTATTTGAAAAATGTTTACATGACCTTACAGATAGATCCAATGCGCCATGATACTTAACATTAAGATACCAAACAGGTACATATAACTATTACAAATAACAATCATTGAAAAATATTATTATTCAAATTGAAATTCTTTTTTTTTATTTCAGACATAATATCGTCCATATCATTGGTTAGTAACAAAAATCAAAACAAAACAAAGCAATTAAAAATAATGTTAGTATTACTTACGGCTAAAATACAAACTAATAACTAAACATAACTTACAACTGCGTAGTCTAGTCTACGTAGTTATTATACGCGGGAAATCGTATTAAACGTCGTCATATTAAGCGGGTAATGTCTGTGTTTTGTCAGGGTCAATTAACATATTATGCAACATTAGGATCGGCAACGGGCATGTAACATCTCTGGAGTTGCAAGCGTCCATATTAGGCTACGGTGACTGCTTACTATCAGGCGAGCCGTATGCTTGTTTGCCACCGACGTGATATAAAAAAATGTAACGCAATAACGCCACAAGACGTCCAGAAAATAATTAAATATGTTGCTTTATGTGTTATCTGTCGCGGCATCACCGAATGGGCCCTACGGAAGACCAGCGCTGGCTTTATAGCTAGCATTATGCTGAGTTACATTGGGTTCATTTCGTGATGCACACTTATTGATTTTTTATTTTCTTGCTGTCGTTGTTGTCTGTACATGTCCGTACATGTTTTGTGATCGTCACGAATAAAAATCTTTTATCTAAGATCTTATCTTATGTAAACATCGAATGCCCCGGACAAACGTCCAGAATTCCAGATTCAACCAATCGCCACAGGCTTAGCTGTTTCAGGTTCGTGCTAACATCTGTTCCTAACTGAAACTTGGCTTAGTGCTTTTGAACTGGCCTGTGCTCGAATTAATGGATCAGTTAAATTTTGAAGCGTGAGTGGCTCGTAATCTAGCCGGACTGATATTCGGGTTTGAATTGTGGCATTTTATGCACTGGTGGCCTAGGGGCAAGAGCGTGCGACTTTCAATCCGGTCGCGGGTTCAAACCCCGGCTCGTATCGTACGTACTCGATAAAATAAGTAATAATCATTGAAATTCACCACCATTTCCTCATTAAATTTAACCGAATATTTATTTATTTATTTGTAACCGTATCACCGTATTTTAATTACCGGTAAGTAAAACAAAAACTCGTGAATGTATTCGCAAAACAAAGGACTGTCGTGATATCGCAGGAAGAATATTCTCGGTTACAATATTTTCACACCGAATGGACTACTTTTTCCATTTTCAAGTTTGTATTGAAGCTCGATTTTTTTAAATGTTTCACTCGGGGCTACTTGAAAAAAAAAACTATTAAAATCCGGGAGTATTGAAAACATATGTGCCATTCTAAACCATTTATTGTCGGTTGTGAATAAGGCGCTATTTCCATATAGCTTCAATTTGAAATCAACCTTATCGACAACCGACATTAGTGGTTTAGCTTGTGTCTGTCAGCAAGATCTAAGTATTTACAAAACTGTGAGAAAATCTCATATTTTGTACGACCTGCACATTTTATGTAAAACATTACTACTACTACAATCCTTAGCAGTAAAGGAAATCTCACACCCAGCCGGGTTACCGGTATCCAGTTGCCAAGTAATTACATCTTTAGTTCCGGTAATTTTAGCTCTCGACCGCTCGAGCGGGTATTATGTGCCTTATTAAAACTAAAGCTGCCTGCAATGGGCTCTTGTTGCAAAATTAGGGTCTGCCCAATGTACTATTATAACTATAACTTTCGTATCTTCACCTTCATTGCTATCATCATCATTTATAGCATCATCTAGTGTCACATAGTTCATGAGAACTATAAAAAAAAACACATTCCTTACCGTAAACATCGCGGGGACGGGACCTGATTTTTTTATGTATAAAAAACCTACTTAGGTACCTAGTTTTCCTAAGGATTAAAATTAACTTCTTAGAATTAAGCATGATGTTCATATTGGTAACTTTAAGAGGTATAATATTGAATTAATCTCAACAAACACGATTAGTACTATTTTTTTCAAAATTTTACTACATACCTATACCTACCTGACTATGCCCTTTTCTGCAACGCTTTTTCTAATACCTACTGGAGAAAAAACTTAGAAAATAATAGACATAATTTTGTGATGGGTTGGAGAAAGTTGGGTTTTCGGTTTTTAGGTTCTATGTTAATTTATTTTTGACATAGTGTAAGATTCATTAAAATTACCAATTTTAGTACGTTTAAAAGTAACGTTATTGATAGTTGACCTTTGTAAAGAGTAGGTAGTTTGAAAAAAGAATAAAAGGACTGGCATGGCGGTTAACGGGCATTCGGTTACGGGCAGAGGTGACGGGAGGACGATTGTGAAGTGAGGATTGGAGATTAAACTGTAACGGAATATTGTGATCAAGAAATATATTGTTGTTAAGTATGTAAAAAGGAATTTTTATTACATAACGCTTGGCGGACGGGTCTCTTTGGTTGTTGAGCCGTGCTAGCGAACGGTTGTTATAAGACGAGATTATTGTGAATTGGAACAAGACAAGAAAATAAATGGATATACATCTTCAAGGGTGTTGTTTCTTTTACAATAGTAAAAATGTTTTTAGTTAGCTTGAGTAAAGCGTATGCAGATTTTAGTCTTGGGTGTTGTATATTTTCGTCATTTAAGCTAATATTTTTACCAACACCCATACTTACAGAAACGACAGCAACAAAACTGTCATAAAACCCGGCTTACACCCGAAGGGTCAACGCATCTTTCTTTCCTAAATAAAACAATCCTACATATTCCCTTACCGTTAATTCAAACTAAAGTGTACTTTAACTCAACGGCGTAACGGTTAGAACAAGTGAATACTATATTTGGTGCGTTGGTCGTCAATCTGAGCCCGTTCATTTCATTCGTTCACATTCATTCGTTCATAGCTCTGTTGAATAAAAGATGGCCGGACAGCTAACGAGGTGAGAGAGCCAGTGCGGGTATAAATAGACGTTGGAAGGTTCATGCGGATTTACAAGTTCCGTTATGTTGGCCACACTGCAAATGTGTCGATTATTGGTTAGAAACTTACGTTTTTATTAGTCGTTTGGTTGGTCAAACCAAAATGTCACGAACTAGGAACAAAAAAAAGACTGATACTCTTTTCTTTTGGGTGCTAATACTAGTATAAGACAAAAATAGTATGATTCTGTCTATGTTTGAAATGAGACAGTCCTTTGACACACTATAGTTGCTATCATAGAATTTCTTAATAAGACCTTTTTTTAAGGTAAAAGCTCTTTTTCGAAACATAATAATGTCTGAAAAGTAGACTTATAGCCATATTCGAACTTTAAGATACGTCAAATATTAGATACATATAGAAACGATATGGATCGGATATGTCAGTGTCAAACAAGTGTCAAAAGGAAGAGACGTCACTTTTAATACTTGTTCGACACTGACATATCCGATCCATATCGTTTTTATATCTAATATTTGACGTATCTTAAAGTTCGAATATGGCTGTTAGAGAGAGAAAAGTACCAATACGAGTAATAATTACTAATCAATAAATATGTAGTAATAAAAAACTAATAGTAATTTACTAAGCAGCTATAATGAAACTACATACATAGTAAGTCTTGTCACTTCTATTTGGCGTAAAAGCTGCCATTTCAACTAATTCGCTGGACATTAAAAACGCCATCTGTGTTTACGAGGGCATCAAATTTTATTGGCTGTTTACGTCGTGCCTACGTCCGCACAATGTTCCTAACTTTTTTTCTAATTGTCAGTTGTAAATTTATAAATAAAGGATGGTTTACAATTTTAGTTGAGTGGACTTATACTCGTAATCAGTATGGAAGTAAAAAACTCTTAATTCACCTCTATAACTTTCTAAAACCACAATATTTAATAGACCTATTAATTAAACGAAACACCTACAAAACCCAATCATACTAAAGTCAAACTTCATAATTCAATTTCGCTCATAGACTATAAACCAAAATGGCGGCCATTCTGGCCACAAACAATTATCGGAAATCGAGAAAAAAGTAATAGCCGTTCAAATCGGTAACCGGGTGTAAATCAATCACCTTGTTCGAAATTTAAATCAGTGCCCGCGACAGATGGGATTGCATTTGCAATATTTCAATGGTGCCAACATAAAAATTTCTTTGGTTTTCCCGCGTTTTTGGAATACGTATTTTACCCCCGAGTTAAACGCAAAATTTTTCACCAACGCGAAGAAAATATTATCTGTAAGATATCAAACAAAATCAAATCCATCTGTAAAAAATAGTTTTAATGTGTTAATTTACAACTTAACTAAACGAAAATTTTCAAAGCTTTCTTACAGTGTACCTTTGTTGTTCAACTTGATTTACGTATAAATTCGACGTCAGATATATCTTCTCAGTTTTCCACCTTATTCCAAAGCAATAAGGCGAAAATTGTATACGTATTTTTGACGTCAAATGTACAACTACAACTCGTATTAAATTCGACGTCAGTTCACAACCTTGCACCTTATTCCAAAACAATAAGGCGAAAGTTGTATACATGTTTTTGACGTCAAATCTACAACTTGGTATTTTGTTCGTGCTCTCATACTCGCCTCGCACATTATGCTATAAGCAAATTAAGTCTGTTTGAGCTTGTTTGCTTATTTAAACTTTATTAGAAATAACTGTGTTTCAATATTTTATACTTAATCAAACTAGTATTTAGAAAGTTAATTTTCATATTTAATACAATTGTAGTTAGAGCGTGTTATTTTTAAGTATCAACTTATTCATTTTCCATACTGATTTTTAACGTTGAGATTTTTAACATGTTG
This sequence comes from Cydia amplana, assembly GCF_948474715.1. Taxonomy (NCBI): domain Eukaryota; kingdom Metazoa; phylum Arthropoda; class Insecta; order Lepidoptera; family Tortricidae; genus Cydia; species Cydia amplana. Next base: position 2,588,966 of record NC_086079.1, on the reverse strand, counting down.
TTCCCGTAGTTTTTCGTTGAAATATTCGTATCTAATAATAAGCACTTGCTTTTCTATACTCTCATCAAAATTATGTAAAGTAAAAATAATTTATGAGTTAGGTTCTAATATATCAGCTCACATACGTACTGCTAGCGACTGGAGCGAACGGCACTCGTCAGATACAACGTAGCATCTATACTTATATTAATAGCGTATCGGTTAATGTAGGAAATCTTAGAAATTCCGGATTTATCCCATTTACGAAATAATCCCAATATACTTTATTGTCTTTCTTTACAATCTCAAAGTCCATCTTACGTTGAATTAATTACTAAACAATACATCTTCTGGTTGACGAAATATAAAGTGAGCTGATCTCTCGAACAAGTTTGAACAAGATCGGCCCACTTTATATTTCGTCAACTTTACAAGCACTCGATACTTTCCCAATATAATAACTTCCTAAGACAATATCCGGGATATGAGTTACATTTCACCCTCGTGCCGAAAACTGTCAGTTGATGGATATTTGACGTCTTGGATGGTAGTTTACATTTTGTATTCATTATGAACTTTGTGTTTGAGAGGCAGTTTGAAAGCAGAGATTTTTCACGCGATCTCATTCAAATTGATATCAAAAGTGAGATCACTGCTTTTCAGTGCCAATTGAGTTTCTCGTTTATTCAATTATCAACTTGTCAGCGATCAAAATCACGATGAAAACCGGAATTATGCCAAGCGTCATTGAAGGATTGAATTTGGAATTAATATTTGCTTTTGTAACAAGGTATAACCCACAGTACCTCCTGGATTTCGGCAGCTTTTTGTATTTTACCTATAAATATAAGGTATAATATATTTTTAGTAAACATTATTGATTAATTCCTTTTTTTATTGCGGAAAGTAACTATACTACACCGACATGTACAGTCAGCAGCAGAAGTTGCTAAGCGGGTGTGGTGTTCAAAATTACCTTGACACGCTCTTATTCTCTAAACGTAAACAATAAAGTCGCGTCAAGATAATTTCGAACACCTGGCCCGCTTAGCAACTTCTGCTGCTGACTGTACCTCTATGTACAAAGTCTCATTCCAAAGGCCAGAGTATTAAAGGAGAAATAACTGATTTACGATTTAATATTTCGGAACAGCCTGTATGTATGTCGATACACGGTAATTAAAGAGTATATCGTATCATTAGTGTCTTTAATCTTATCGTCATCAACGACTGATACAGTGTGCTCCTATTTATTGATGATCTATAATCTATTTGAATTGATTTAACTTTTGAAATATATTTTTTCACTTTCATTTAATGCAATACTTTACCATATTTTAACACTCCTTAGAAGGTACTCTATTCGGGATCTCGGTCGATGTCCAGAGACCAGAGAGTAGAGACACGTTATTAACTCACATTTATAGACGGGTCTATCGCGAAATTTATCAGTTAGCCGCGACCACACGACCAGTAAAACCTGTGTCGAACCGTCGGTAAATAAAGGTAATAAAATAAATTTAGCGATAGACCCATCTATAAATGTGGGTTAAATATGTTAAAAACGCTTTAAATATTATAGACGTGTTCGTTGTATAAAACTTATAGAGTTTAAGCGTAAGCATCGTTCTAAAGCTGGGTTATTTGTTGCAGGGGACACAATATGTCCGTCTACCATGTTCCAGTGTCCCGAGGGGACCTGCATCGAGCGGTCGAGGGTCTGCAATTATCAGAAAGACTGCGAGAAGGGCGAAGATGAGTTCCAGCAGTGCCGTGAGTATTCTATCATCCTCGTTCCTCGCGTTGTCTATATTGCCACGGCTCATGGGAGCCTGGGGTTCGATTGACCATTAATCCCAAGAACAGACATACAGACAGACAGACCCACGAGTGATCCTATAAAGGTTCCGTTTTTTTCTTTTGATGTAGAACCCTAAAAGTTCACGACCTCAACAATTACGAGTACCTATGATTTCGCTGGTAAAAACAAGATACGATCTTCAATCGATAAAAGTAACTAGAATAACTTGCAAGAGTTGCAAGTCCGATTCCGTTAGAAACACGTGTCCCATGTCCTGGGACGGTGCAGTCACGTGTCCCGGTAATGTCCCGTTTTATCGTCCCATGCCTGTACGTGTCCGGGACCTGTTGAGTTCGTGTAACGATTGTGGGAGTGATTGTGCAATGTGCAGTGTTTTTAGGACAAGAACGCGGTGGCACGATCTTGTTTGAATAAAAGAATGAGAAACTGTTTTTCATTCACTTAAATACAGTGCTTCGTTTAGGTGTACCCAATATATTATATAATATTGGTGCGAGCGAAATACACTATAACTTCCAGTGTACCTATTATGTAGTGTCGAAACCAAAACTTCTTCTAAAGTTTTCTTTTGATGGACCGCTTTAGTAGAAGGAAACGTAAGAAAGACAGTTTTACAATACAATAGGTAAATTATAAATATTATAGAGACAAATGCTATAAGGGACATTCTTATACAAATTGACTAAGTCCCACGGTAAGCTCAAGAGGGCCTGTGTTGTGGGTACTCAGACAACGATATATATAATATACAAACACTTAGATAGGAACATACTCAGAAAACATCCCTGACTCAGGAACAAAATATCTGTGGTCACATGACACAAATAAATGCCCTTACCAGGAGTCGAACCCAGGACCATCGGCCTCATAGGCAGGTTCACTACCCACTAGGCCAGACCGGTCGTCAAAATACAATACAGTACAATATCTTTATTTCAGTTCTAATTTTACGTGTATTTCGTTTTAGAACAGAAAGAACAGAAACGTTTCAGAAAACACATGTTATCTGCTACATTCGTAGCGCTTAGCTCGCCTATAAGGCTATGATATAATACCAACCATCAAAACAGCAAAAACGTTCCGCCTACTTAAATTAAGTTAAATGACAATTGAATGACACTGGCAGTTGTAAATTGTAATGCCATTCCCTAATTTCCATGTCACGTTGATTGAATCACGCGTTGACGATTACGCAATAACGCGTAATTATTCCCGCAAATCCCCGGGAATAGTGGGAATTCCCGGGAATTCCCGGATTGCGGCCGCTAGTTAATGTGACGCTATTAATTCGAGTCACATCCCGCCATTTGCAATTAAAGTTCCATTTGAATATTATTTATGAGATTAATAAAAATTAATGTAATATAACACGACCGTTAGGGGAGACTGGGTAAAATGGATTCTCGGGAGATTTGATCCTTTGATAGGTAATTTAAAGATACATACAATGTCAGAGCTAGATTAAAATTGAATTAATTGTATATTGATGTGAAAGTTGCGGACGTTTTCCTAAAAGTGGGAAGAACTCTCGGAAACTATATAAATGATTGTAGAACTATTATAATCCTACATTGCAAAACCACAGAGCTTTCCATTTAATTACTTACTCTAATAGCAAACTTGTTAAAAGCTCAGTTTAGAACTCGATTGCAAAGCTAAAGGCAGTTGCAGTACGAATGCATTACAAATGTGCTAAGGCGAACATTAGTTGCTAGTGCCATAGAGAAATATAGTCAACATAGTGCTCACTCCATACATCAGTTTTGGTACCAAAACGCCTATTTTCGTAGTCGACATCTAGTATCGAGTAGCGGAATTATTAGTATCGCTACTTTTGATACTACGCTGCCCTCCTAAGCTAAAAAGCGGTATTTTCATATAGTTTTCTTTGATAATACGGCCTTTTAGCTTAGGAGGGAAGTACGCATCTATACCAAAGTGTCTCCGCTGAAATATAGCAGTATAATTTCAGTATAAAATAGCTAGTGATATAGCCAAGGAATCTGACGAGTAAAAATTTTAAAAATCATTTTTCTGATCTCGAATCAGTCACCTGCAATAATATGTTACTCTTCGAAAGCCGCTAAAATATGTGACACGCTCTTATGGCTCTACAAATAAGATAGTGTCAGATATTTTTGCGGCCTTCGTTTTGTAACATATTATTGCACGTGTGACTGTACATTCAATAATATGTTACTGGATGTTCCTTTATTTTCCAAGAAATTATATGACTGAAGTAAGTTTCTCAATGCAGAGTCTAGGTCTAGTCGCTAGACGAACATGAATACTACGAGAATAACACAGTGCTGCGGTTGACCATCAGAAGTTGTGGACTTGGCTCTAACTTTACGAATATTATGCATGTTGGCAAACGTAAACGAACTTTGCTTGGAACTAATAACCAAATGCATAAATAAATACGTTTGCTTCCTAAAGTTACTATAGTATGTATTAAAGTTTCCATTAACACTGCTATAGCATTTTATGAGAAAACATGGTTGGGGGTTAAATCTCTCAAGGTGGTGAAAAAGAGGTTGAGATTTTGTATGGAGAACAAACATTTTTGTGAGTGCGGGGCTTGAATCTTTGTACAAAGGCATATTATTAGAATACAAGAAAAGTAATTTCAGCGTTTTATAAAAATAATCCTATAAAAGAGTTAAAAAGGGGTTGAAAATTTGTATGGGGTTCAAATTTTATTTTAAGCTAGGAACTTGAAACTTCGTATAAAGGTATTTAATTAAAAGAGAAGAAAACTAATTTCAGCGTTTTTGAAAATTCATCCCTCAAGGTGGTGAAAAAGGGTTGAGAGTATGCATCGGGCGCGATTTTTTTTTAAATAGTGGACTTGAAAATCTTCTAAGGGCCACGCAAGAGGGATTCTATCGAGATTTTTTTTTTCAGTTAGGGCCTTGAAACTTCATGAGTAGGTAGTTTGTGACAGACAAATCTCGTGCTTTGTATAATTATTAACAAATTATTAACAGTCCCTACTGCTATCTTCTTTAGGTGGTCGCCGACATCCGTTAGGGCATGGCAATTAAAGAAGAAGAAGAAGACTACTATATTTTGCCGCATTAATGCTCTATGCTCATGTAGAATATATTACCACCAACATACAAATCCACGCGGACGAAGTCGCTGGCAACAGCTAGTACGACATACGACCGACCTGGAAGTTTGTACATAGAGTAGTAGTAAACTCTTTATTGTACAAAAGATATATTAAAAATAACATAAAATTAGTAAGAAGTACAAAGGCGAACCCCTTTGAGGGATCTCTTCCAGTTAACCTTTGAGTAGATGAGATGAGATGAGATGATTGTCTTGGTGATTGGCGCGTATCTCACGCAGGATTTTCACTTCCATTTCTCATGCACCAATCAGCGTGACCGATCTTCAAGGTCGTATCAAATTAAGATCGTAACAAGTTGTTAAATCCGAATCGCGCTCTCTGTTTGTTCTTACCCGAGGAAAACTATAATTACGCCTAAAAATTTGTTATACAGGGTGCTTCCTGTAACAGGACCAATAAATTAAACTAAAGGCTGTACTCCTCAAACTGACCAACATTTGTTCAGCAATTTTTAAAAATTATGAATCCTTTAGACTTCCTCTTTTTCATACAAAACAAATATTGCCTTCAATGTACGCTGACATCAGTGTGTTTGACGTTGCTTGTCACGCTTTAAACATAACAAAATTTGCATGCGTCTTAGAATAAACTTTAAAGTGTAATAAAAATCAAAACATGTGTTATTTTCAAAAGTTGCTGAACAAATGTTGGTCAGTTTGAGGAGTACTGCGTACAGTTTAATTTATTGCTCCTGTTACAGGAAACACCCTGTATAGGTACCTAATAGTTACGATAACTGGACCACAGATCAATTTGCAGAGTCCGAATGCCGCTCTAGGTACATTAGTCTGTCTACATTCTGACATGTCTGAACAATCTATCAACCCTTAACCGTCTCAATGCCACGAACGTTATTTGACGCGGGTGATTTGTCACCAAACGTAACGTCACGGTACGTAGAACGGCTGTGTCATCGGCTGTCAATTTAACGAAGCCGATTGTCTAGGCCCTAGACAATAGTAGTAGAGTCTAGGGTATTTGACTACTAGTCAAATCAGTTTCTTTTTTCGAACTGTCAAAATGATTTATATGAAACACTAGCATGTGACGTCATGATCAAATTACCTACTCTTTATAGTTTTATACGGGTTTTAAAATAGAAATTGTGTCTAATAAAAATAACTGCTGTCTACGTTTTTCTAATAATCTTTCAGTGCTTCATTTCTTGCATGGTGTAAAATTATTTATTTTAAATACAGACAAATACCCTAATGTCAGTCTGATAATAACCTCTAGCCGGTCTATATGACACCGTAAGATTGTGAACCCGTTAGTTTATAATCTAACGTAGGTTAGGTTAGGTTAGATCTCCCTACCGTCAGTTTATAATGTAACTAGCGAGATTATAATATGACGAGTGTTTAAAATTTTACGGTGACATATACAAAGGTCTCCTATTCCATTTTAATTTTAGTTGAAAGGAACTTTCGGGGGAGGAGTAATATGCACTTGTTATCATGTCAATATTGTATTAAAATTGGACTTGTCTTGGCAAGTTTTGATGTCTGGGTGGCTAGAAGATAATGTTACGTGACAAAACGTATTTGGGGCATTATCTATGAAAAGGGACCTTATTGTCGATGGCGCTTACGCCGCACAGCATCGCGCGGCATTGTATTTATATCGGAGCATCGTAAATAATGGCGTAAGCGCCATCGACAATAAGGTCCCTTTTCATAGATACGTCACATTTGAGTCCGTGATAATTCTAGGAGTGGTATTCTGATTCTATAATTTGTTAAAGTTTTGTAATGATAATATGATCTTGAGACTCGCAGTGCGTCTCGCACGCACCAAATAATGAATTTAATACCTGTGTGCCTTTTAGTGGTTTGTCGGGACTTTTACTATTTATTTATTTAAACTTTATTGCACAAAATATATACCTACAATGTACAAATGGCGGACTTAATGCCAAATGGCATTCTCTACCAGTCAACCTTAGGGCCAAACAGAGATACCTAGAATTGGTGCAGTGAGAAAAAATATATTGATACTATGTGTTTAATTCCTATTGAGAAGTTTTCAATAACCCTGAATGAGTGAATTATATGATTAAAATTTAAGTATAAATCACCCGTTGACCACGAACGCTGTAAAAGGTTCAAAACGTGGGGATGTATTTTAATTTCATTATACGCGATATAATCCGCTTGTATAGTTTTAATTTATGTGTGATTATCGCGGTAAATGAAGACAATATTATATTTATTTTTCACCTCAGCAGTTCGAACAAGGGTACTTTGCTACTTAAAAACAGTGAGCAAAATCGCATTTTGCTCACTGAGTGAGCAAAGTCTCATTTTGCTCACTGAGTAAGCAAAGTCTCATTTTGCTCATTTTGTCTCACACAGTGAGCAAAATGCGATTTTGCTTACTGTTTTTAAGTAGCAAAGTACCCTTGTTCGAGCTGCTGAGGTGAAAACTTAATTGTTGGTATATCTTAAGAAAACATGAGTTAATAGGTAAGTGATGAAGAAGGAATACATTTTTCGGGTTCTCTAATATGTTCTCACTGCTGAGGTGAAAAGTTTTGTGAACTACACGAGTATATAATCTTTCGCTTGCACGGGACTCAAAATAAGCACTCGAAGAAATATCAAACTTTGATTGTTGTACAAATAACTATAGTCGTGTCGAAATAACGTAACAAATATGTTCATTGTTCACAATCTTGGAGGATATAATCAAGTTGTATCCTCCAAGTTCACAATATACCGAATCCAGCAAATTGGTCAGATGCGGCCTCAAGCTTCATTGGGTCCGACACAATCGAACGTCGATTCAATTGTTGAAAAATTACAGTCTCCCATTGGCTGCACTCGGTTTCAGGCTTTTGTTGCAACTGCATTTATTGATGTTCTTCTACTGATACGTCGGACGTGACCGATCCGTGACTCCGTTGTTACTCGCCGAAAGCGGAAGGGTTATTATCAGTTTCTTTTTAAGAACTGTCAAAACGATTGGATTGGAATTTATATGAAACATTAATTACATCGTGACGTCTTGACTCTCGGTCAACTCGCCTACTTTTTATATTTCTATCCGATTTATTAAATACAACTTGTGTTTAAAAATAACTGCTATCTATGTTTTTTTATTAATTATCTGGTGCATTATTTCGTGCATGGTGTGAAATAATTTATTTTAATGCAGTATACATACGTATACTACGTATAGGGTATACACCCTATTATTGTATTGACTCGAGTTTTAACCGACTTCAATTTCATAGAGGAGGTTCTGTATTTGGTTGTAGCTATTTTTTAGGGTTCCGTAGTCAACCAGGAAGCCTTATAGTTTCCCTATGTCCGTCTGTCCAAGGCTTTGCTCCGAGATCGTTAGTGGTAGAAAACTGCAATTTGGCATGGCAATTTCTTCAATCAAAAACGTCACTTTTGTCACTGACAGATCGGTATCGTACTGCTGTGACTTCGTATAAGCATTGTTCGAATCGGGGCTGTGTGTTTTTTTACACGCTAACAAAATAAAACACCGTCGCTATTTTACGAGTTGTCATTAAACGTTAAGTTAGCTTGTACGTTTTTCGGAACGTAGCTTTAAAAGTGGTGCATCGATTAAATGTCCCCGAACGGCTCTAAAACTGAACTGGACAACTAGTCTACAGTAACGTACACATACACGTAGCGTACACGTGTTGACAAGGACTTATTTAGGTACCTACCTTAGAACGTTTTACAAAAAAAAGGAACCCGACTTCAAAAAGGATAAAGTATAAAGATAAACTGCATCGCTGCCGCAAACCCACTGACATTTGCATCAGTAATGCAGTCGGCAGTATTGTCGCGCTGCAATACTGCTGCCGTAAAGCTGGTGCAGTCTGCATCCGAGCGTCGACTTAAGGGTTGGATAAAATATATTTTAATGGGCCTATAATATAACATTTAAAAAATGTACGTTCCAATTTTCGGGGTAGAAACTAGAAAGTGTACATAGTGTACGTTGAAAGACGTTAGACTATGGGCCCGAATCGGATTTTGTAATAGACATCTATTAGATATCTTTTAGACATCGCCAAGATACGATAACGATATGTTTAAGATCTAACCTGTCAAATTTGACATTTCCGCGATTCTGGAGATACTCTTGAACGATTTCCACAAGATATTACTTAGAGATCTAATTCACATCTAATAGATATCTAACACGATCTATCGTAAAAGTGACATTGGTTGCCCGAATTGCGCTGCAAAAGAGAACTAGTTGAAATCTAAACTATAACGTATCTAGAACGGATCTAGTACGTGTCGTTTCTTGTGAATATCTTGAAGTTCGAATACGGCAGTAAGTAAGTACCTACCCAGTGGTTGAGTGTGTAAATTAAACACCATTTTAACATACTCGTATATCACAGAATGACAATAACGTTACGGTAAATAAAACAAGTGTAATATAAAACCATGCCAGTCTATAAATCTGATGACAATACAATAATGGTAATAAATTTCCTTCTCATAGAGTATATAAGTATTTCAGAAGGTTTACAGATTAAAGGGCAGATAAATAAAATCTTTAATGTGTAAATCTTGAAAAAAAGTAGCTACTAGAGCTAAGCGATGTACCATATTTATCAAAATCAGCTAAGATTTCAAGCTAATAGTGCTATTGCTATTATTTAATCTCGGCTAAACTAAATATGATATATGGTATACTTACTTAGATATTTTTTAGATTTGTATAATATGCAGGTAATATTATCGTCAATTAATTTTCACTACACCAACTGGTAAAGGCTCTCTTGATTGTTCAAAAACTAATAGCAAAGTTGCATTTTATTTACATGTGAGGCAAAGTAATTAAATGCAAGTTTTGAGTTGTTTCCTTATATTTGCTGGTAGAATTTACTGTTAAATGATGATTTTGAATTATAAATATTTAATAACATTCATTTGGTTCATATATATCCCGGTCGATATAAGTCTAGTGAAACCATAGACTAGGAATCCTCTAGCCGTCTAGAGGAGGAGTTAGGAACCCCGTGGTTTAGAGCAATTATTTCATGAAACCGATGCTGCCAAAATACTGGGGTTCGGGGGACGAGGTGAGCGAGTCCCGTGCCGTGATTGGTCCGTTCAAAGACACGGACGTCACACAAAGACACTTTGACTCGAAAATTGAGTAAAACTACCGTATATTTGTGGCAGAGGGGGTAGCGCTACTATGCTCAGTCTGGAGGATGTCTTGTCTGTGAGTGAAACTAACCGTGAATAATTCAAAACTGTTAAAAAATAGGTAATGCAGCTACAGTTGACGTTCGAACGTCACCTTTATAATAATTTATGACTATGACCTCAAAAGTCTTACAAACGTGTATCTTCTGTTATTTATTTCGTGCTCACGTCCGCGCCGAAAAATTGCCGCGCCATTTCTCAGCAGCAACAATGGCGTGATGGATGGACGGGCCCACGCGCTGCAGTTTATTGGGAGACGGCTTTATCTGACTTTTCTGACTGTTGTGGATGAAAACTAGCTTTTAACGACAGCATGCGCTGAATTTATTACATGAATAGAAAAAGTAGTAGTAGTAGTAGTAAACTCTTTATTGTACAAAAAGACATATTAAAAATTACATACAATTATTAAGAAGTACAAAGGCGAACTTATCCCTTTGAGGGATTTCTTCCAGTTAACCTTTGAGTAAATGAGAGGAGAAAGTGAAAAGAGGGTGACAAATGCAGCAAAATGTACAACAAGGTACCAGAAGATAAAGGATATAAATACATACAACATTTATAGGATAAACATACATATATTACACAAAAAGGAATGGGGAAAATACACAAAAAATTTGAATGAATTAGAAAGATATACAGCAACTATACAATAGAAATATTGACAAATTTTAATCAGTCAGATCAGATAGCCATAGCTTCTTTAACCTCTCCTTGAACGTCGCAACCGATTGTGCAAAATTTACTAAGACCAAGAAAAGTCTGCAACGATTTTGATAGCACACGCAGTGCAAGTGTTATTTCAAACGTCAAGCTTGTATGAAATTATGACGCATAAATAACACTTGCACTGCGTGTGCTAAGTATCAAAATCGTTTCAGATCTTGGTCTAACTCTAACTGCATAAAACTGCTGCCATTTGGCATTAAGTCCGCCATTTGTACATTGTTGTATGTATTTTGTGCAATAAAGTTTAAGTTTTTCTTGCTATACATGATCAGAATGTCAGTGGAAATCATGCAACGTATTGGCATAGAGAAATATAGTAAGACAAGAGTGCTCACTCCATACATCAGTTTTGATACCAAAAAGACTATTAGCATCTAGCATCGAGTAGCGGAACTATCAGTACTGCTACTTGACAATAGATGTAAGCACCGACCGGTTGTTGAGCATAAGACTTTCCGTTCGGTGCTACATCTATTGTCAAATAGCAGTACTGATAGTTCCGCTACTCGATGCTAGATGTAGACACTGAAATTAATAGTCTTTTGGTATCAAAACTGATGTATGGAGTGAGCAATCTATGTATTTTTTTCTCTATGGTATTGGGAAGTTTAAGTTGAAATAAAGCCTTACATCTAAAGTAAGAATGCTAAACACGAAGAATGATGTACAGTGACCCGTCTGTTCCTATTTCTACAGCGTGCGCATAATTATAATTATTGCTGTTCAGTCGAACAGTGTCATGTACCGCCGGTATCGTGGTCATAGGCAGACAGAATTGCGATAGAGATAGGACTGTTCCTATCCTGGAAAGGATAAATATATTGTTGGGAAAAAATAGTAAAAATTTAGATGATATAATACACTCTAACATGCAAGATATGGGAGATGACAAATATATATGTAATAAGTTCGCCTCTACTTATACGGACGAGATCAAAGAGATTAAACATATGTGTAATGATACCTGGATTGATAGGGATAATTATGCTAAAAAGTCAGACGTGTGCATGAGATGGCAGCCCGTGAAAAGTCACCAAGTTAGAAAAGCTGTCAAAAACATGAACGCAAACAAATCTCCGGGCAGCGATCTGATACGCATGTCTGACATAAAACTCGTCGCAGACAAAATAAGTCCTATTCTTGCCAGATTGATTAATTTATCTGTCAAACATCATAAATTCCCTAGTAAGCTAAAAGAAGCTATAATTCGTCCAATTTACAAAAAAGGAGATCGTAAATCTTTTTCTAATTATAGACCCATTGCAATATTATCCAGTATTGATAAAATTATGGAAAAATGTATAACCGACCAGCTTAGTACCTATCTTAGTAAAAATGATGTTTTAACTCCCAGTCAACACGGTTTTCAAAGAGGAAAAAGTACCTCAACTTTATTGTCAAATTTCACAGATGAAATTAATAACTACCTAAATGATAAAAAAATTGTATTAGCCGTATTCTTTGATTTCAAAAAGGCGTTCGATACTTTAGAATCGAACACCTTATTGAAGGCCATGCACGAGTGCGGAGTGAGCGAGCCGCTGAACACATGGTTCCGCGACTATCTCGCCTCGCGCTCCTACAAGGTCAGGGTCGGGAACTCCTATAGTCGTGAGTGCGCCGTGGAGTGTGGGGTGCCTCAAGGTTCGGGCTGTGGTCCTGTCTGCTACTTGATGCACGTTAACAGCTTGTGCGGTGTGCTGCAGCATTGCTCAGCGCACATGTTCGCAGACGACCTATGCGCCTTGCGCGCGGGCACTGACCTTGAGGACACTTTCCGTCTAGTTCAGCAAGACATTAACTCGGTCATTAAGTGGTCTCACGACAATGGAATAGTTCTCAACTCCAATAAAACCAAGTTCTTGCTAATTCATTCACCGTACTTACCAATTAAGAATATCCCTTCCAAACTATATGCCCATACTTTCCATTGCTTTCACCTTAACAACTATAACTGTAACTGTGAACCTATTCAACAAGTAGAATGTATTACTTACCTTGGAATCAAAGTAGACGAGCACCTATCCTGGTCGTATCATGTTAATTTTATTTATGAAAAACTTAGAGTCTTATTAGGTAAGTTCTATCACTTAAAATTCAAAGTTCCTATTAGCACACTTAGATGTCTATACATGTCACTTGTAGATTCAATATTGAGTTATGCTCTTGACAGCTATGGGCTCACAACTAAGACCAATATCGATAAACTAGAGACTATGCAGATCAGATTTTTAAAATTACTTGTCAACCATAAAATTAAACTCAAATGTAAAGGTAACTACAGACTACTATTTAAAATTTGCAATATTTTACCAGTTAGTTTAAAACATAAATACTTACTCGCGATCAATAACCATAGCTACCAAGAGTCTAACTCAGCGGATTCCTTAACACCAGTTAATCATACATACATCACAAAGGCTGTGACTACAGGCAAACTATCCGTTCCTAGAATTAATAACTACTACGGGGATAGAACACTTAGAAAAAGAATTCCATACTTACTCAATAGTTTGCCTGAAGCTATAAGACGCGAAAACAAGAAGTCCAAATTTAAATCTATGTTAAAAAAACATTACCATGACACATTGTAGTAATTAATTTACCTACTTTAAGTTACATTAAGTTACATATTAACCAGAGACTGATGACCCCACAGTCAAACTCATTGTTGAGTTTTGCGGGGCTATGATTATAGTTAAGAATATCACTGTACTTTATTAATTAAATAAATAATAATAATAATATCGGCGTCAATTTACCAAACTCCTCGTTTTAAGCGTCCTTTGTTTATCGCCAATTTATTTTGTTACCTTTATTTCCGAAAATTCGACGCAGGTTTCACTGGCCATGGTCGCGGATAACTGATGTCCCATCAAATACAGGGTGATTCATGAGACTTGAGCAGGACTAAGCCTACACAATCAGTAAATGTAGCAGAATCGTTCAATATTTAAGTAAAACAATCACGCTTTTTTTCTGTTTTTATACTTTTTGGTAAGGACAAATTTAATAATCTACAATCATGGATACCCTACAACATTTAATTACCAAAGATAAAACCTTTTTAACCGTTATGACAGCCCTTTGAGTATGAAGAAAATAAAATGTCACACTTGAGTGAGATACGATTTTTCAAAAGTAACCAGACTTCGATGACATTCAATTTAGCACTTGTTATGGATAAAACAAAGAGGGTGACTATAAATGTCGTAAATAAATTATAACTTTTTTTTGAACAGGATAAAATAAATTAAAGTTAATCTCACATATACTAGTATAGTACGAAACAGTTGTTTATAACTTACTGTATGCGTAGGCTTGATCCTGCTCACGTCTCCTGAATCACCCTGTATATCGGCTAATTATTACAATATGTTAAGTTAAACCCTAAAACTATTAGGCATCGACAGTTTAAAGTACAGTCGCCATCAGATATATCGGAGCGGGTAAGGCGCTCACAAATATCTGAACACGGCTTTATTGTCAAGGCGTTAGAGTGCGTGTTCAGATATTGTGAACACCTTGGCCGCCCTGATATATCTGATGGCGACTGTACACAGTACATTTATTTCTACACCTATCTATTCAAAAAGGTTTCAATAAACCAATACGCCATTATCATTACTTTCACCCATAGACAAATCCTTGGAAAGTTCGTAAAGGGCCTCCGAAGCTATTCACGGAAGACAATGCGCCTTCGTACATTCTTCAGACTAATGTATGTCCCTTGCCGGTTATGCTAAGGACATATGCATGACGTGGCAGTTGACGAAGTAGGGAAGATCGGGGCTAAGCCCGTAGCATGAGTCACTGACAGTGTCAAAACGGACATAATACGCTATCTAGATCGTAATTTACTTTCTATACTACTTGCTCGCACTAATATGCGAGTACGAGCGAGATGCATAGAAAGTAAATTACGTTCTCGATGGCGTTTATGTCAGTGCCAAACTGATGGTAGCCACACTAAAAGTGCCGGGAGTATGTTGTTCCGGTGAGAATAGGAACGCAAGTAAATAACGGAGCGATTCGAATGATATTTTTCGCAAAGTTAGGTTACGATGTCGGCGCAGGAGCCGTTTTAGTTGTTTCCATTATGATAGAATAGTAGTTTTGGAAAAAAATCAAACTGACGGCACAACTTACGCCGCGGAATTATATTTTTTTACGTTTATTTTAATACCTAAAAAATAATAAGTATTTCGTTGAATTGCAAAACACTATTTTAGCGTGTGTGAACCGAGATTTTAATTTGTCAATTAGTTGGCTGAGGAAGCGAGAGGGTGCATTAAATACGGGACGTGGGGGCAAGCAAATCTTCTCTTTTCTTGAATTTTATATTAGGTATATAGAAACGAAACGATAGCGTAAATATGCCTCTAACTTCTTCCACCAAGTTTTTTCTATAATTACATTCAACTACAAAGTTTGTGCCAGTAATTTTTCAAATCGGCATATTTTTTTCTCGCGACTCATTTTTATTCTACTCGAGTTGTCCCCTTCCGTTATATCCCCTACTTTATTCCCGCGTCCCCATATTTAACCAACCCTGTCCCTTACTAGCTCAAACATAAGCTTAGTCGGACAAATGATTTGTTTACAAACGTTATTGCCATGACAAATTGAGTATGAGTAAAATATCACAGACTCTATACTAAGCTACCTAGTAGCAGGCGTGGCCCACTCCGTGATTTCGTCTTCAATTTCTATTTCTATTCCTTTTTTGTCATCAAGATATCCTGTCATTGTACATATATCTTTTACTTAGTTTACTTTATTCCTGTACCCCTAGGGTACATTTCATTCGATAGCGCAACGTGACGTAAGCTTTTGTGTAAATTTGTATGGGATTTTCAGTTTCCAAAACGTCCCGCTTGGCGCGCTGTTCAAAATCTCATACAAAAATAGACAAAAACACAAAGCGACGCTCGTTACGTTATCAAATGAAATTTACTCCAGTGTGTCTACCACCAGTTTGGCACTGACATAAACGCTATCGAGAACGTAACTTACTTTCTATGCAGCTCGCTCGTACTCGCATATACTCGCGAGCGAGATGTATAAAAAGTAAATTACGTTCTCGATGGAGTTTATGTCAGTGCCAAACTGGTGGTAGCCACATAGGGGTTCTGACCTTCTGACCCTATATTTTAACCTAACTTGTCCATAAACTAGCTCAAACATAACCCTACAGCCATATTCAAACTTTAAGATACGTTAAATATTAGATATGGAAACGATATGCATCATTTTTGTTTGAAGAAACGTCACTTTTGACACTTGTTTGACACTGACATATCATTTATATAGGTATCTAATATTTGACTTATCTTAAAGTTCGAATATTGGCAAGGTGCGCAAGCGGTGGAGGGGGAAGTGGCGCTGATCGTCACAAACACAGGTAATCTTATGGAATGTCTGACATTAGTACTAGCGGCAGCCGATTGAACTAATTTTACTCCATAATAGGGTTTGCTCCCGGTACTGAGTTTGTATGGCGAGAACCGGGAATTCCCGGTTCTACTACATAAGATTTAACGTAGAAAGTCTGCCAAAATGAGGGCAGCACCAGTCGTGCACCTAGCGAATAGCTGCTAGTCAGACATACGATAATTTGTCTCCACGAACGTTATTGCCGTGACAAATTGGGTACAAAATGTAATGTCCCATTTTCAGGGAAATTTCGATATTAGATACTGGAGGTGACAAATTGCCGGTTCTGCGTGGCTAAACGCATAAATCTTGTATTTCAAATAGTACATGATACCGTAGGATGTACAGTCAGCAGCAGATGTTTCTAAGCGGGCGGGGTGCTCAAAATAATCTTGACGCGACTTTATTGTTAAGAGAATAAGAGCGCGTCAAGGTAATTATGAACACCTCGCCCGCTTAGCAACTTCTGCTGCTGACTGTACTTGTAACAGCAGCGTGAATTCCATTATACAATAGTCAGTATATACCTAACTATATATGTGACGTCCCACGGTAAAAGGTACCTTATGGCGGTTGACGCTTACGCTATTATTAACGCCGCTCCAATATTATTACGGCGCTATGCGACGTAAGCGCCAGCCGCCATAACCTTTTGCCGTGGGACGTCACATATTTACTTACATTCACTTCTTTTTAGGGTTCCGTAGCCAAATGGTAAAAAACGGAACCCTTATGGATTCGTCATGTCTGTCTGTCTGTCCGTCCGTATGTCACAGCCACTTTTTTCCGAAACTATAAAAACTATACTGTTGAAACTTGGTACGTAGATGTATTCTGTGAACCGCGTTAAGATTTTTACACAAAAATAGAAAAAAAAAACAATACATTTTTGGGGTTCCCCATACTTAGAACTGAAACTCAAAAATTTTTTTTTCATCCAATCCATACGTGTGGGGTATCTATGGATATTGAGGTTTCTAATATCATTTTTTCCTAAACTGAATAGTTTGCGCGAGAGACACTTCCAAAGTGGTAAAATGTGTGTCGGACACTACTTATTTTAGAAGTTACAGGGGGGGGGGCCTGTAACTTCTAAAATAAGTAGTGTCCGACCGAAGGTTCGGTTTCGGTTTCGGTTTCGGCCAGTTTCGGCCAAAAAATCATGTTTCGGCCGTAGTTTCGGTTTCGGCCAAAAATCGGCCGAACCTTTCGGCCGGGCCGAAACATACGCAATGGTACTTCGTTCTAACTATGTGACAAAGACCAAACGTTGTGGATCAAGTAGGACAACAATATTAATACATATACTGATTTATGTATACAGAAATTAATCGGTTTATTATTAAACTCAATTCCACTAATGATGGGGCCACTGAACGGTCGACGCAGTCTTAGGAGGCTGTCAATATCTAAAACGCGCACTCTGTCTAATTGTATCGTAGTAAATGAGATAGCACTGTCGCATGTTACTGGGTCTGGGCAAGGGAATAATAAGAAAACTCATCATCTTCCTCGCGTTATCCCAGCATTTTGGCCACGGTTCATGGGAGCATGGGGTCCACTTCACAACTAATCCCAATAATTGGCGTCGGCAATAGTTTTTACGAAAGCAACTGCCATCAGACTGACCCAATCCAGAGGGTAAACTAGGCTTTATCGGGCTAGTCCGGCTTCCTCAATGGTAAATATCAAATGATATTTCGTACATAAGTTCCGAAAAACTCATTGGTATACGAGCCGGGGTTTGTAGTGTTTGTACCTGCGACCTTTGGATTGAAAGTCGCACGCTCTTACTCACCGCTAGGCCACCAGCGCTCAAGGGAATAATAAGAAAACTATTGAAATAAAAATAAATGTCGATTATTTGTGTAATATTATTCGTTAGCGGTTTAGGTATAAGTAAATGTTTTGACAAATTGATTTTAATTTCAGACACATAAGTCAAGAAATAAAGACATTAGAACCGTTTAATGGTGATTTTAAGACCAATCTTTGCAATTATTTTCTATCGAGCCGATGTCGTTCAATCATGTATCGAGTGCGGCCACGGTCTTAAAATATAATAAATATTAACATAAATATTTTTTTTGCTTTACTAAATCAAATAGTTTTTCTTAAAAGGGGCGGTTTTCATCGATTTTTGACAAGTTTTGAATCGTATCTCCTACTTTTGCACTAGATGGATTTTTATAAGACAAACGGCTATCGGTTCTTCAATCTTTATCTACATTATTGTCTACCGGATTGTGAAAGAAATTGATACTATTTTATGATTTTTTAAACATTGTCTAAAAGAACACTTTTTTCGTATCTAGATTGCTGTGAAGGTTACTTATACGAAATCTACATATTGGTTCGTCTTTGACGTGTCGTAAAACGTCGTTTTAATTTTAAACGAATTAACACAAAAGTTATGGCCAGAAAACCAGGTTTTTGGCCTTAAATTATTGTCCAACTTTGATGCCAAATATCTCGAAGACAATGAACTTTGAAGTAAATATGGAATACTATATTGCTTAAAGCCGTTGCTGTTAATATGATAAGCTACAAAAACATAAGAAAACCTGTGATTCAGATCGAAGGTCATTGGTGTGGCGGAGCCCCTTAAGTAACATCAATTTCAAAGACATTGGGTGCTGACAGCCCCTTAATATGAGTTTAAAAGCGGTGTTATGACATTTTTTCAACGATTTTAAGAAGTCTTCAAAAGTTTCGGTTTCGGTTTCGGCCGAAACTAGAGCCAAAGCCGAATATTCGGTTTCGGCAAAAAAACATGTTTCGGTCGGACACTAATTAAATAAGAGAATGATAAAACTAAAAAAAATATATGATGTACATTACCATGCAAACTTCCACCGAAAATTGGTTTGAACGAGATCTAGTAAGTAGTTTCATTTTAATACGTCATAAATCCCCTAAATACGGAACCCTTCATGGGCGAGTCCGACTCGCACTTGCCCGTTTTTTTTATTTATTTTATTGCTACTTTGTTACATTGTAGGTATTTAAATATTTGCATCATTTTCCCGAATCTTTTTAGCCCTATGGTTGACTGGACAGGCATTAAGTCCGCCATTTGTACTTTTTTTTGAAATTATGTTTAAACAGGTAAATAAATAAAAATAGGTAAGAACACTTATTCTATTTACGTAAACTTTATCATCGACATTTTTTTCTCTCAGAAAATTACATATTTATACCTACATCAATGGTAATGTTGTGAGTGTCACTAAACTTAATTAATTTTAAAATACATATATCAATCATACATTTGTGGTTATTATGTATGATAGATAACATAATAAGTTATTGGCAAAAAAATCATTTTTGGTACAAGCTTTTATCGCTGACTGTACTTTTCTTACGACAGACAACTAATACTCATCGAGACAATTCTAAAAACCCCTAACACAATTAGGTTGCGTTGTTTCATCACAGAGTTCCTATGGCCACCTCCTGTCTCCATCATCAGATCAGCTCGATGGTACCATAATATTGCATTGTCACCCGACTTACATGTGTATGCAAAATTTCAGCTCAATCGGAAACCGGGAAGTGGATCAAATTTTACTTGCAAGATTCCATTACATAGTTACAGTTACATACAGGTCGACCTAATAAAACCTTGTTAAAAATGGTTAATCAAAACTGAAGCAAAATAAATATCGCAATAATTGTTTAAAATAAACTTCCCAGACACTAAACTAAATTAAAGCAAAACAACTAAAATGTGTGGGCAGTCACAATTAGAGACAAACTGCAGGGTAGTCAACATTAGTTGGCGACCCCTGTTTGCCAAGTTTGTTGACAAAGCCAGGGGTCGTTCGTTTAACCCTTTGACCGCCAAAGACGGGCACGGTTGCAGTATAATATCAAAGAGTATTTGAAATAGAGGCGGATGCTGAAAGTAAATTATATAGCCGGGCGTTTTCTAAAATAAATATCGAAAACCTGATTATTTCAAATCTTGGCATTCTTGGGCTCATTCTTCTCAGAATCGACAGCATTTTTCATCCTTCCATTAAAAAAAGATGTCCCAAAATGTCCATTCCATTACGTCACGTTTTATTATGAGAAAATGTTTCACTTGTATGGACTGACGTAGTGGAATGTACAATTTTCATACAAATTTTTGAGACAAGTTTTTTTATCATCAGTATTGAATATGCTAGTGATTCTGAGTTGAAAGAACCCAAAAACACCAGGATCTGTGAGAATCGGGTTTTCAATATTTATTTTAGAAAACGCCCAGCTACAGTAAATTCACTGCCATCTTGTGACAAAAGATTAAAACTGTTAGAACGCCATTTGACTTTGACCCTTATTCTTTTACTGATATGTGTTCATTTGGTAAATATTGAAATTAACGGCATCTACCCGAGAGTAGGCCAAAGGTATGCAATCTTTTCGAGTGATGGCGCCATAACCTTTGGCCTACACTCGGGTAGATGGCGTTAATTTAACTCTCTATTCACTCTATTCGCTTTGATAATATTTACCTTCGTGTATTACGATAAGGTTTACGATGGGTGTAGAACTGTGTAGGATATACGTGGTGTTTAAAGGGTTAACCACTGCAAGGGACTGACGGCGTGATTCGGAAAATGAATAAGAGACACTAGATATGAAATAGTAAAGATATGTGACGTTCCACAGAAAAAGGTACCATTGCCCCGGCTGAATATTGGAGCGGCGTTAATAATAGCGTAAGCCCCAGCCGCCATAGGTACCTTTTGCCGTGGAACGTCACATATCTTTACTATTTCATATCTAGTGAATCACTAATTCATTTCCCGAATCGCGCCGTAAGCAAACGCATTTGTTTGAAAACATGCTGTGTTCAGCACATTAAACACCACATAAATATGCCATCATTTTTGCTCTTTATAATATTCCATGTTATCTATCACTATCACTACATTAAAACAAAGTCGCTTCCCGCTGTCTGTCTGCCCCTATGTATGCTTAGATCTTCAAAACTACACAACGGATTTTGATGCGATTTTTTTAATAGATAGAGTGATTCAAGAGGAAGGTTTATGTATAATGTTTTAACCCGTGCGAAGCCAGGGCAGGTCGCTAGTTATTTATAACAATTCTAGTGCAAAGCATCAAATGTTCAACAATTTGAGTTCAAAGACTTCAAAGTCGTCTAAAGTTTGATGGCGTAGCACGTCTACGCGGCGCGGCTACGACGTAGCTTGTTCGTAGCAGTGGCACAGTCTCACTAACGTCCCGACTCGAACTTTAAAATACGTATTTTTTTAATACTTTAGTTCTTAAGACCGTAATTCGGTTCTGAAAAAAATAACTAAAATATTTTTTCGTCAAAATGAAACTTTAATTCTGCAGAAAATGATTACCTCTTGCATAACTACTGTCCACGAATGAGAGTCAGCAGATTTTTTCTCATTAGTACCTTTTTTTAATCAAGTCTATACCGGACTTATTCCGTCTTTCTTCCTTATCAATCCCATTATCTCGCTCAAAAGCGTAGAATTTTGCTGCAAATCCTTTCCCGAGTTATTGCAGCGTCACCCATGTAACACCGAAACAAAAAGATCTTATCACATACACGATGGTCATTCCAAAATCAACCTTCGCACATGTTTTGAGAGTCGATAATCCAACAAAATTTTATTTTGGATAGGCGCTTGTTAACGCTACCAAACTATATGGAAGCTAAACAGAATCAAAACATCACAACTATCGATCATCGATGGTTGTAAATAGGACTTTCTTCCAAGTGCTTACAGTCGATATTTCAATGTAGGATGGTCTTGATACGAGGTTGGGAAGGTCGGTATGGACGGCTCCGGGCAAGTGCATCAGAATCGGAAAGCTTGACATGCATATGGGCCCGATTCGTATTTTGAACTAGACATCTATTAGATGTCTATTAGACATCACCAAGATACGACAACGTTATTTTTAAGATCTAGCCTGTCTAATTTGACATTTACGCGATTCTGGAGATACTCATCCAAGTCACATCTAATAGATATCTGAGCCCGTACCATGAGTCACTGACAGTGTCAAAACTGACATTTACGCTATCGAGAACGTAATTTACTTTCTATACATCTCGTTTGCACTAATATGCGAGTACGAGCGAGATGTATAGAAAGTAAATTACGTTCTCGCCGGCGTTTATGTCAGTGACAAACTGATGGTAGAGGTACTAATGGAAATCGTTCGTTCATACGATATATTTTAACGTAAAACTGACATTAGTTGCCCGAATTGAGCTGCAAAAGAGAACTAGTTGAAATCTAAACTATAGGATGGATCTGGTACCTACGTGTCGTCTCTTGTGAATATCTTGAAGTTCGAATACGGCAGTATGGCTCAGCGCGGCCTCTGGAGACGTGACGGATGCCACATGCGAACTGCGGATTTTCCTTAACATTCCTACAAATGAGGTTGCGTTGCGAGCGGATGCAGGGGGCTGGAGGCGGCCTCCCTGTTTGCCAGATTGTGCCCGGTGGGGAGGAGGGAAAAGCGCTCCAGAGACGCAAGGGGCTGAAGGCGGGGGCAAAAAGGGTCCACCCCGACGAAGGGGAACTGGAACCCGATAATGAGCCGCCGAAAATTAGCTCGGCTCGGAGGGGGAGGAAAGTCGGCGGTGTAGGGTCCGGCGCGCCTCGCCTTAAACTAAAAATCCCAGCTCGAGGGAAAAAGGCCGCTGGAACATACGCTGGGTTGTCGGCCGCCCGCGAAAATCTGCGGAACAGCATGGGCCGGGATCCTGAGGAGGAAGATGAGGAGCCTATGGACGGTGACTGCTGGAGTGAGGGTCGGGCGTCCCCGTTGGGGGATAAGGACCCCATTGAGGCGGCACGCCGGGCTGCTCAGACAGTATTGGAGCAGACGGCGAAGTCCTCCGATATCGGGGGTTGCGTGAGGGGCACCATCAACGACGCTTGCAGCGTTATTAAGGCCGCCATGGAACAGCTGCAGTCACGGCATGAAAGAGAGGAGATCCGCTCCCTCAGAGCGGATAATAAAAGGATGCGGGAGGAACTCGCCATCATGCGATCGGAGACAAAAGCGCTCCGGAAAGCCTTCTCCGAGAGGGGAATGGCGGCCCCTCAGGCACCCCCCGCGATGGACCATAATGGGTCAGGGGACCTCCTAAGGGCCGAGGTGGAGACGCTTCTCAACTCCTTCAGGGAGGAACTAGAGCAGAAGCTATTTGCCTCCATCGGAGGGATGGTGAACACCAGGCTGCAGGAGATCCAGAAGCGCCTCCCTCCGGAGCCGATCATCCGGCCGCCGTTAGCGGCAGATAGAAAAAGGGCAGAGGGCCCTAATAATGCGCCTGCCGTCCCGGAGCAGCCCAGCCCGCAACTGAGAGCGAACAGGGGGCCATTGGGAGGCAGCGGCAGACAAGCCACTGCGACGGGGGCGACACTCATGCCCCCTGCGAGACATGCGCCTGCTCCGCGGACCAAGAAGACGACGGCGGCTGGGCCCAAGCCAGTGCCTGCAGCCCCCACACAGATGCCTCCCACGCAGGGGGAATGGACGCAGGTGGTGAAGCGGGGAAAGAAAAAGAAGGCCACCCCTCCTGCCGCTTCGACGACAAAAGCGGGTAAGCCGGCGGCCCCGGCAGCCAAAAAGCTGGCGGTCCCGAAAACCGCAGCGGTAGTGGTGGCTCTTAAGCCAGAGGCGAAGGAGTCGTACGCCTCCGTAATGCTGAGAGCCACTCAAGCCTTTCGGCTCGAGGAGATTGGCCTCGAGCACGTTAATGTGCGGAAGACGGCGGACGGGACCCGCATCCTGGAAGTGGCGGGGGCAGACAATGGCCGCACCGCCGACGCTCTGAAGGTGCGCCTGGAGGCAGCCATAGGAGACGCGGCCAGAGTCTATAGACCGGTTAAGATGGCGCGTCTTCGAGTCTCCGGCCTCGACGAGGCTACTACACCGGAAGCAGTGGCGACGGCAATTGCGGCCAAAGGGGGTTGTTCGAATGCGGATGTCCGGGTCGGGGACATCCGCATTGGCTACAGCGGCACTGGTTCGGCCCTTGTACAGTGCCCTATAGAGGCGGCGAGCGCCGCGGCGTCGGTGGGTAGGGTGACAATAGGGTGGTCGTCCGCCCGAATTAAAGCACTGGAACCTGGTGTGCTCAGGTGCTTTAAGTGCCTGGGCATCGGACACACTAGGGCCACGTGCCCCTCCCCGGTAGAAAGAGGTGATCTGTGCTTCCGCTGCAGCAAGCCGGGGCACCGAGGGGCGGACTGCCAAGCAGAGGCTTTCTGCGCAGTCTGCCATCAGGCGAAATTGCCAGCGAAGCACAGGATGGGCGGTTTCTCCTGTAACCCCCCTAAGGTAAGGGGAGTGGAAGCCCGCAGTGGGAACCGTGGGGCTCCGGAAAAGGCCGCCCCGGCTATTGACCCAAGCCCCCCTCCGACGGAACAGATGATTGTGGGACAGCCAATGGACCAATAATGCAAGTACACCCGCAACAAGGTTCATGGGAGGTGTTGCAGTGCAACATCAACCACTGCGTTCCCGCACAGGATCTGCTCATGCAGAACATGGCGGAGTGGGGTATTGCACTGGCTGCGGTGGCGGAGCCATACGCTGTCCCGCCTCGGCCCAACTGGGCAGGGTCTAGAGACGGCCGGGTGGCGCTGGTGGCCTCGGTGCCGGGGGAAGTCCTCATGGGCATAGAGAGAGGGGAGGGATTCGTGGCGGCTAAATGGGGAGGAATCATAGTAGTCGGGGTATACTTCTCCCCCAACCTGCCGCTGAATGCCTTCCAGCGCTTCCTGGGGGACCTGGAGGGGGTGGTGAGAAGGGCCGGCCAGGCGCCCATCCTTGTGTTGGGAGACTTCAACGCCAAGAGCCGAGCATGGGGGTCACCAAACACTGACCCCAGAGGGGCCGAGGTTGAGGATTGGGCGGCTGCGGCTGGCTTGGTCCTCCTCAACCACGGCAACACGCAGACGTGCGTCCGCTGGAATGGGGGGTCTATAGTTGACTTATCCTTCGCGACCCCCGACCTGGCAGCGCGCGTTGCCGAGTGGCGAGTTTTGGAGGACGAAGAGACCCTCTCGGATCATTTATATATCCGCATGAGGGTCTCTCCACTGCAGAGGGCCGCGCCGACCAGTCCTCATGGCCGACGTGCAGGGAGAGGGGGGTTCCCAAGATGGTCGTTGGCCCGCCTCGACAGAGAAATGGCGGAAGAGGCCGCCATCATCGAGGCGTGGAACGCTCCCCAAGCGGCCCCAAGAGGCATCGAAGAGAGGGCCGTCCACTTCAGAAGGTCCCTGGAGACGGTTTGTGACGCTTCCATGCCCCGGGCCCAGCCTGTCCGAGGCAAAAAACAAGTCTATTGGTGGACTCCGGAGATCGCCGCCCTCCGCACGGCCTCCAATAATGCCCGGCGGGCCTACACGCGGTGCAGGAGGAGGAGGCACACCGCTGAGGAGGAGGAGCTCCTCTGCACCGCATGGGCAGCGAAGAAGCGGGCCCTCCAGCAGGCCATTAAGAAGGCGAAGAATGAGGGGTGGGAGGAGTTCTTGGCAACCCTCAATAGGGACCCATGGGGTCGCCCTTATAGAATGGTGCGCAATAAATTGCAGAGCGCCCCGCCCATGGAGTCCATGGACCCAGAACTCCTCCGGAGAGTGGTTGAGGGCCTGTTTCCGGAGGCACCGCACTTTGTCCCACCGGCGATGGCCCCCCCAGTAGTGGACCCAGTGGAACCTCTCGTCGTCATCCCCGTCACCGACGACGAGATAGAGTGGGCAATGGACCGGCTCAGGGGCTCACGCAAAGCGCCGGGACCGGACGGAGTGCCAGGAAAAGTGCTTTTCCTGGCACTCAAGCACCTCGGGAACCGTCTCAGATCCCTCCTGGACGATTGCCTCGAGGAGGGGCGCTTCCCGGGATGCTGGAAGGAGGGGCGATTGTGCCTACTGAGGAAGGAGGGGCGCCCACCAGACTCCCCCGCTGGCTACCGCCCCATCGTGCTGCTGGATGAGGTCGGGAAGCTTTTCGAGCGAATCCTGGCCTCCCGTATACAGCAGCACCTAGTGGAAACAGGTCCGAACTTGCATGACAGCCAGTTCGGGTTCCGTAGGGGGCGGTCCACTATAGACGCGGTGGGCGCGTTGAGGGATTTCGGGCTACTTGCGGCAGGCCAGGGGGAGGGAGTGGTGGCGGTGTCTCTGGACATCGCCAACGCGTTCGGGTCCCTCCCCTACTCGGTCATTGGGGAGGCACTCCGCTACCATGGAGTACCTCATTATCTGAGGCGCGTCATACAGCAATACCTGACGGGGCGGGTAGTGCTCTATGAGCAGAGAGGTGTCCGGGGCGCGAGGGCCATGGTGTGTGGGGTCCCACAGGGGTCTGTCCTGGGTCCCCTCCTGTGGAACCTCGGTTACGACTGGGTGATCCGGGGGTCGCAGCTTCCACGCATGGTCACCGTATGTTATGCGGACGACACACTGGTGGCCGTACGGGGAAAGCAGCTGGAAGAGGTGCTCAGAAGGGCAGCGGTAGCGACCGAGCTCACGGTGCACCGCATAGGACTCCTGGGGCTTAGGGTCGCACTGCCGAAGACCGAGGCCATGGTCCTCGGGCGAATGAGGGCGTGGGGGCAGCTGCCGGCGGGCACTGCAGTGAGGGTGGGGGGCGAAGCTGTCCAGGTCAAGGCCCACATTAAGTACTTGGGCCTTGTCCTGGACAGAAGATGGTCCTTCGAGGAGCACTTTGCGAGACTGGCTCCTCGTCTCGTTGGTGCTGCCTCGGCTCTGGGCCGCCTACTGCCTAATCTGGGGGGGCCGAATGCCCCATGTAGGCGGCTATATGCGGGGATCGTCCGGAGCATGGCGCTCTACGGAGCGCCAATTTGGGCTGGACGACTGACGGGACGCGCGAGGGCATTGCTCCGTCGGCCACAGAGGGTGCTGGCCCAGAGGATGGTGAGGGCCTACCGCACCACCTCTCACGCAGCAGCATGCCTCCTTGCCGGCACCCCGCCTTGGGAGCTGGACGCAGGGGTGCTAGCGGACAGGTACCGGCTGAGGGCGGAATCCAGGGGGCGTGGGGAGCTCCCAGACGCGGAGGAGGCCGAGAGGGTGATGCGGGGAGCCGCGGAGCGCCTGCGAGAGAGATGGAGGGAGGCCTTGGAGGATAGCCACTATGGAACCCGAACCATAGGGGCTATTCTCCCGATAATGGACGAGTGGGTGGATCGGGGCAAGGGGGCCCTGACATATAGGGTGACGCAGGTGGTGTCCGGACACGGCTGTTTTGGACACTACCTGCACAAAATACAGAGGGAGCCGGGGCCTCAGTGCCACGAATGTGGCGCAGCGGATGACACGGCTCAGCACACTCTGGAGGAGTGTAATCGCTGGGCCGTGGAAAGAGCTTCCCTCAGGGCAGCGACGGGGGTGGCGGACCTCTCGCTACACAGCATAATAGCGGCGATGCTGGGTAGCGAGAGGAAATGGGAAGCGGTGGCCTCCTTCTGCGAAGAGGTTATGTCGCAGAAGGAGGAGGCGGAAAGGGAGCGAGAAGCGGCTGCTGACGCGCTTCCTCTTCGACGCAGGCGGCAGGGTCGAAGGCGAAGAGCATATGCTCGCCTCGAGCCCTAGTGGGGCCGGCGGGTACCGAACCTGCATTGCACGGCCCCACACACGTCGTAGGGGTGGGGATCAAGCGTTTCTGATCCCCCCCCTGCATTGTGAGGGTGCCCTGGCGATAAGCCGGGGCTGCCGGAGGGCGCCGTGGTGGTATGATATCGATCCCAGTGCGCCCTCACGAACGGCAAAGAGGATGAAACGCCGGAGTGGGTTTAGTGGGTAGGGCCAAATTCTCCCCCCCTCTCGCCAAGAGAGGGACAAGGAGCGGCGAGTCCCACACACCGTGCGTAAATGCATTCCCACTCCGTCAACAAAAAAAAAAAAAAAAAGGATGTGGCAAAATCATGTTGCGGAAAAATCTGACAGAGGTCTCAGTATTTTTAACCACCGATGCAAAGAGGGTTGTTATACGTTTGACGCCAATGTCTGTGTGTCTGTGGCATCGTAGTCCTCGTGAAAGCGAGCTTCCTTAGATTGCACGATTGGCTCGAATTCGTGAGTGACACCGCTGAACTAGCACTATTTTTATATTTATTATTATTGGGGTAGTAAGTAGTGATCTATTGTGACGGCCCTTTAAAGTTCACTACTAACGCCCGTTGAATCCAGGAAATTCCAGATTCTTTGGGCCTATTGTACCTCATAGGGTTGCAGTACGTGTCGCCCAAGGTAGGTACACTAGGTACGTAGGTAGGTAGCTGGGTAGGTAGGTTTTGATGATTAGTGGTCCAGAGGAACAGAGAATGTGTATAGCAGTCTCCTCTGACTTCTGGCAGAACCTGCATGTCTTTTTCTGCATCTTGTTTCTTTCCGATTTGTAACATGTGTTTGTTCAACTTACACAACCATGCACTTAGCACCATTCTTAGTGCCCGTAAGGCCCTTAAATTATAAGTATGTCAATGACTCGCAGTTACGTAAAGTTTCGATCATAAGTACCCTTACACTTACCCGTTAAGCCAGACCCCGTGATATACAAACACACAGATATACAAATACAACTTTGGTTGAGAGCCGACCCGTTCACACCTCGCCGCACCTAGACCTTACTTCAAGTACCGGACTCTGGCCTCTCTGCTCATGATACTGAAGGGATTGACCGAAGGGTTGGATATTTTACATGGGTCAAACAGATTACTGTGTTATCGTCTTTCCTGTAGACATATACAAGAGTTAAGGGCTATAAAGGTTAATTTTCTTATTTAACCCTTAATCCACGTGAAAAGGTCCTCCTTTTATTTAGAGAACTATGATAAAATCATTACTTACATGCCCACAAGCTGTTAACTATTGCCCACAGGAGAGAAACATGTACAGTTAGCGCTAACATACTAGTTTTCTCTCCTGTGGGCAATAGTTAACAGCTTGTGGGCATGTAAGTAATGATTTTATCATAGTTCTCTAAATAAAAGGAGGGCCTTTTCACGTGCATAAGGGTTAAATAAGAAAATTAACCTTTATAGCCCTTAACTCTTGTGTATGTCTACAGGAAAGACGATAACACAGTAATCTGTTTGACCCACTGTATACTTACAGGCCTTAAGGGAACGCATTGGCTGAATTTGTGTAAAAATGTCCTTATAATATTTATTTACTGGCTAACCGCTAGACAAGGCCGGGGCCGGGCCGGAGCTTCCGGCGCTTTGTTTTCTATGGAAAGCACCACATATTCACCGATCAGCCGTAATAGAAAATTACACGTCGGAAGCCTCGGCCCGGGCCCGGCCCGGTCTAGCGTGAGTCATCCTTTAAGAGTCACACGAAGCTTAATAGCCGCCGCCACATAATCGAAAATACGTTCTCATTTTAAAACGACATGCTGAAATAACATAAAATTTAACATGAATTTTCAAGTAACATATATCTATCATATACGAGGGGTGTTCAAAATATTCTCGGTATGAGAATGAAAACAAACAAGTACGAAAAGTTTGATATTTTTATTTTTCAATATACTCCCCCCCTATGTTCATACACTTAAAAGATCGATCAATTTTTTTTTTTAATCCCTCGTAAAAATATTTTTTATCTTTCGTGTAAAAATGCTCCTCCACTGCCGCCTTCAATGCTTCATCGTCAGAAAATTTATTTCCACGCAGATCCTTTTTAAGATTGGGGAGCAAAAAGAAGTCGCTGAGGGCTAAGTCCGGA
The DNA here is from genome assembly GCF_948474715.1 of Cydia amplana. Classification (NCBI taxonomy): domain Eukaryota; kingdom Metazoa; phylum Arthropoda; class Insecta; order Lepidoptera; family Tortricidae; genus Cydia; species Cydia amplana. The sequence continues at coordinate 2,558,909 of NC_086079.1, read as the reverse complement.
CTATACGGTGGGTGAGTAACAGTTTTAAACCCACATTCAACAATAGCTGCCTTGGCAATATGAGCAGTATGGACGGGGGCGTTGTCATGCAGAAGCAGAATACCTTTGGTTAACTTTCCTCGCCTCTTTTCTTTAATTACATCCTTTAATTGACGTAGAATGTTAGCGTAGTACCTGTCCTGTGATATTTACACCTTTTTCTTTATAATCGATTAGTAATACTCCTTCACAATCCCAAAATATCGTGGCCATGACCTTGCCAGCTGAAGGGATGACCTTGAACTTCTTGGGATGAGCTGAACCCTTAATGTGCCACTGCATGGACTCTTGTTTACTCTCTGGGTCATAATGATGAACCCAGGTTTCATCTCCAGTTACTATTCTTTGCAGCACCTCATCAGGATTTTCACCGCACAGGTCAATAAAATCGGAACAACAAGCTACACGCATGTCTTTTTGAAGCCGAGTCAGCATTCGCGGAACCCATCTTGCACTTACTTTTGACATATTAAGATGGTCATGTATAATATCATGTACGGTACCAATAGAGAGATTGGTTACTTGTGCTATAGATTTTACCTTCACTCGACCATCTTCCAATATAAGTTTTTCCACTTTATCAATATTTTCTTGTGAAGTAGCTACTACAGGCCGGCCAGGTCTAGGGTCATCTTCAATACTCTCCCTTCCGCGTTTAAACTCGCTTGACCACTTTTGAATGGTAGATAAAGAAGGAGCAGACTCACGGTAAACACAATCCATTTCCTCTTTTATGGTTTTTTGATTTTTACCCTGTTTTGTCAAGAATTTTATCACGCATCGATGTTCTAATTTAGTTAACATTGTCAATTCGCACATGATGTTCATGTTTGTTCAGCAATTGCAGAAAAACAAAAGACCATCTCGGTTCGAATTATACTTTTTTTTAATGTCAATGAATAAACCTTAGCGGCCAGTAACGAAAGAAATTTTAGAAGAGGTCGTAAGATATCAATACCGAGAATATTTTGAACGCCCCTCGTAGTAGTAGTTTTACGTACAAAACTTCTACTTGTTCTAATTTATTTGTATTACAAAGCTAGCTCATTACTAGCAACGTGTTGGGTATTTAAGATACTTTCGGTAAGATAGTTACGATAGTCATGGCTACTGAACGCATTAGCAACGCAACTTGATAAGAATGGCAGGATCAGCATCTTATCAAAATGCCATAAATGCAATAGGTAAAAATAACCACGAATTAAAAAATAACAAACGCGATATTTGAATTCAGAAAAAGTTATCGTCATCAGCAAAATCACAAAATAAGCAATAGTATTATCATACATGGTCAGACGAGCTAGTAGAAACGGCGGGTCCAAAATCGCTAGAGATAGCCCAAAATAGAGAGGAATGGAACTCCTTGGGGGAGGCTTTTACCCGAAAGGGGCCCACATATTTTTTAAGTTAATCTTTAAGTTATCTTTTACTTTAATGTTATATATTTATTTTGTTTGAAGTATGTGTGGAAGAAATAAAGCTCCTTTATTTATTTATTATCATACAGAACGGCCACGCACCGCCCCGCCCCGACTCGCATCACCTCGCCCCGCGACATGAATCTGGCGGACTTCTGGCGTGCTCTCAGTAAAGCGACTTACCCACACATACACAATGACGCGTGTACAGACGTGCCATGCACACATGAAACGCAAATGATTTTTGATGTATGGCGTGTCCGCCCTGTGTCAAAATAATTGGGCCGACACGTTACCCAAATGTAGCATGTCAACGAATACGCGGATTTTTCCGAAATCCGGCGAATGTAAAAAACGTTGAACATTCATTTAATTAACTGGGAACAAAACGATAGGGATGTTAACATGACAGGCAGGATGGTTGCCATTACTCCAAATCCTGTTTACATCAGAGCCGTTTTCGCAATTTTTCGTTATTTTTAACGCAATGGAACTCAATTGCATACAGTTATTACCATTGTTACAATGTCAAAACTAATTGGCCCCAAACAGACACCTTACGTTTCCTACCATCGCCACAGAATAAATAATAGTACTAGGTACAGAAGATTCACTCTCTAACAAAACGCGTCTATTACGACAGATATGACCGCTAGGTGGCGCAGCGGTACGCGGCGACCACAGAACATATTAAAGAGGTTAGAATGGCTATCGCGCGCAGTTAGTATCGGAACGGGTGTCGCCGCTCGTTCCTCTCCACATTTACTAACACTCGCGCAACGGTAGTAAAAACTTGTGTGCGTGGTGAATGGACACGCCTCCTTTAGACAGATTTGATGTCTGGCTTCTTAATCTGAAGGTTATTGTGGCGCAAAAGGCATGTTTACTTCGTTTTCGTCTTCGGTCAGCGCGGGCGAGTAGCATGCGAGCGTTTGCTCAAAACCGGCGGCGACACGTACCCTGCTCGCATCGCCATTCTAACTTGTTCTGTGGCGGCGACTACTATAGTTAGACACCAAAATTGGTGTGGGCCGCATGTTCTTGTAGGTACTTACTTGTAGCGGCGCGACGAAATCGCGGAGTGAGCCACGCCTGTCCTCTGCCATCGCCCACACTGTTAACTGACAGTTCGAAAACCTTATTACAAAAGGCGAGTGTTGCTATTTATTGTACATTGCTGTCCCTCTAACTTCTTCCTTCGGTCGTGTTTTAATTTATCGCCACTCGTTACGAAGTTCCTATATTTCTCACTTGTATCGTAATGTACTATTGCGAGATAAGTCGTTTAATAATGTTATATATAGTCCGATATTATATTTATATAACTGGTCCCCAAGTAGACGATAATTTGTACCCGTCCTCTCTATTGAAATCTTTAGGGTGTTTTTTAATTTCAATCGTCTCTCTCACAACTGGCGCAGCTTAGCTGAAACGTCGGAATTTAAGGTAAAAACAATGAAAATATATCGCGTTAGACCCGTTTGTGAAATTAAATACAAAGTACAAGTATTTGTTCCCAAATATTTTCACATCCGTACAGAACCCCGTCCTAGAGGGTCCATTGATTGACGGGTCAGTGGACACGAGTGCCCACTAATAAGCGTGGGATCGATTCCATTTGTTGACGTACGGATTAACACGTAACTCCGGTGTGTGAGTGAGACAGCGTTATGCACGTATACAGTTTTTTTCAACCCTTAGACATATTTTGCGAGATGAATTTATAGGCCGTATTGAGCAACTTTTACTAAAAGATCAACCCCGAAACAGCAAAAAAAGTTTTGGCTCTCCCATACAAAAAAAAATGCTCATCTTATTAGCCAAAATGTATGAAACAGCAGGTTAATCCCTTAGTAAAAGAAGCTCAGTATGACCTTATCATTCATCTCGGAAATTTTGGTTAAGGGTTCTAAAATACTCTGTAGCTATAGCGATGTCCCGCTCGCACACCGGAGCGGCGACAATGTGAAGACCGCCGTAGAGCTTGTGACAAGATTAAATATATTTAACTAGCGGCCCGCCCCGGCTTCGCACGGGTTAACAAATTATACATAAACCTTCCTCTTGAATCACTCTATCTATTAAAAAAAACCGCATCACAATCCGTTGCGTAGTTTTAAAGATCTAAGCATGTTACATAGGGTCAGACAGCGGGAAGCGACTTTGTTTTATGTAGTGAAGAGATTTAAATGTGAAAATATCTCATTGATGGTGTGGGTGGAACTGAAAATTTCTGGACACTTTTATGGCAATTATCGTTGAGTATTCACTCAACGATATCAACTGGAAATATGTATAATTGCTTTTATTGTGTAATGGAATTTATATGGCCAACTTTCGTACGTCACGATGAAATAAATTAAATTGAAGAATTAAGTCTTTTAATTTTGTTTTATATACAATTTACTTTACACTTTTACAGTCCGTTTCAAAGAATAATTACCGACCCAAAAAAAAAAGATTTACATGTCAGAAAATTTACATAATTTTTTACCACATAGTCAACGAAGTTTTATGTGAAATCAAATAGCTTTAATTGAACCACCCCATAGTTGCTCCAGAACTACAAATGTATCTTTCGAAGTAGGACCTAGGATTAACACACATCCTGTACAAACATCAAATTTTAACGTAAATGGGCGTTTTCTAAAATAAATATTGAAAACCCGATTCTCACAGATCCTGGTGTTTTTGGGTTCTTTCAACTCAGAATCACTAGCATATTCAATCCTGATGTTAAAAAAACTTGTCCCTAAAATTTGTATGAAAATTGTACATTTCTCTACCTACGTCACGTCCATACAAGTGAAAAATTTTCTCATAATAAAACGTGACGTAATGGAATGGACATTTTGGGACATCTTTTTTTAATGGAAGGATGGAGAGTGCTGTCAATTCTGAGTAGAATGAGCCCAAGAATGTCCAGATTTGAAAGAATCAGGTTTTCGATATTTATTTTAGAAAACGCCCAAATCCATTAGCGTCACAAATAAACAACTGATAAAAGCCTACAACCGGGTAAACAACATTGACCAAATCTAAGACAAACAGTCACCGACAAACGAGGGGTTTGTGTCACATATGTCCATTTTCCCAGTTGCCACGCATTGGGTCACCGATTTCTATCGTCATGTCAGTCATGTGTGAATCTCTTGAAATTCAATAGCTCAATGGCTCAATAAAGTTTAACACCGCGGTATTCGGAAAACAAGATCCGTTCAACTAGAGAAGAGAACGACACGATATTGTACTAGATACCCGGTAGTTTAGATTTCAACTAGATATCTTTTGCAGCTCAATTCGGGCAACCAATGTCACTTTTACATTAAATTATCGTATTAAGATCGTTTCAAAATCGTTTTGAGATCTTAAAATGCATAACGAGACGTTTTAGATATTGTGGAGATCGTTCAAGAATATCTCCAGAATCGCGGAAATGTCAAATTTGACAGGCTATATCTTAAAACATTCTTGGCGATGTCTAATAGATGTCTAGTTCAAAATCTGAATCGGGCCCCAAATTTAAGACAAACAGTCACCCGGAGGAGTTTGTGTCACATGTGTCCATTTTCCCAGTTGCCACGCATTGGGTCACCGATTTCTATCGTCATGTGTGAATCTCTTGAAATTCAATAGCTCAATAAAGTTTAACAGTCTGTATTATTTGGAACGCTCAAAGCACGTCTTTGCCTGTCTCGTAGGTAACCAAATCAAAAGAAAAATGTACACAATAATGCCCGATAGGTTACATAAACAATGGAGCGGAATATAATTTTAAAATAAAACCAAAAAAAATAATAGAATGTGGTTAAACATTAATTAAGCGCTTATAAAACAAAGAAAGCGAAGTGGCTGTGTGTGGGGGTGTGTATTTAATTAAGTATGTGTTCAATGTGTACATTGTGTGCGTGTCCGCTAGATGGCGCGGGTGCACGGAGTGGACGTAGGTAAAATCCGCCGCACGCGTTAGCGTTAGCGTTGCACATACCATTTTTCGTTACCCGCTCACCCGCTCTGTGCAACCGCGCCAGCTAGCGGACGCCCTCCTATGTATTTACTAGCTGTTGCCCGCGACTTCGTACGCGTGGATTTGTATATTGGTGGTTATATATTCTACATTAGCTTAGAACATTATGCAGCAAGAGATTGCGGTAGGACGGTTAATCATTTCTTAATTATTAATATTATACGACGCATGAGACTTGTCTTTCACAACCTACGAAGTTTCAAGCCCCTAACTTTACCTAACTACCTATTTACGAAGTTTCAAGTTCCTAGCTTTAAATAAAATTTGCACCCTAAGACGAACTTTCATCCCCTTTTTAACCCCCTTAGGGGTTGAATTTCCAAAAATGTTGCAATTCGTTTTTTTGTAATCGGCTATTATGCCTTTCTAAGAAGTTTCAAAGCATTTGTAATGGATTCAAACATTCAACCCCTGTTTAAACCTGTTAGGGGATGAATTATACAAAACGCTGAAATTACTTTCCCTGTATTTTAATAATATCCCGAAATACAAAGATCAAGACCCGCGTTCGAAAAAATGTTTGATATCCATACAAACTTTCAACCCCTTTTTCACCACTTTAGGGGATGAATATTCAATAACGCTGAAATTAGTTTTCTTGTATTTTAATAACATATATATTTACGAAGTTTCAAGTTCCTAGCTTAAAATAAAATTTGAACTCCATACCAAATTTCAACCCCTTTTGAACCCTGTTAGGGGATTTACAAAACGCTGAATAACTTTTCCTGTCTTCTAATAATATCCCCAAATACAAAGATTCAAGTCCCGCACTCTCAAAAATATTTGATATCCGTACAAATTTTCAACCCCATGTTTTACCACCTTGGGGGATGAATTTTTAAAAACGCTGAAATTTGTTTTCTTGTATCTTAATTCAATACCTTTTTGCAAAGTTTCAAGTTCCTAGCTTAAAATAAAATTTGCACCCTAAGACGAACTTTAATCCCCTTTTTAACCCCCTTAGGGGTTGAATTTCCAAAAACGTTGCAATTACTTTTTTTTGTTATCGGCTATTATGCCTTTCTAAGAAGTTTCAAAGCATTTGTAATGGATTCAAACTTTCAACCCCTGTTTAACCCTGTTAGGGGATGAATTTTACAAAACGCTGAAATTACTTTTCCTGTATTTTAATAATATCCCGAAATACAAAGATTCAAGTCCCGCGTTCGAAAAAATGTTTGATATCCATACAAACTTTCAACCCCTTTTTCACCACTTTAGGGGATGAATATTCAAAAACGCTGAAATTAGTTTTCTTGTATTTTAATTACATATATTTTTAAGAAGTTTCAAGTTCCTAGCTTAAAATAAAATTTGAACTCCATACCAAATTTCAACCCCTTTTTAACCCTGTTAGGGGATGAATTTTACCAAACGCTGAAATAACTTTTCCTGTCTTCTAATAATATCCCCAAATACAAAGATTCAAGTCCCGCACTCTCAAAAATATTTGATATCCGTACAAATTTTCAACCCCATGTTTTACCACCTTGGGGGATGAATTTTTAAAAACGCTGAAATTTGTTTTCTTGTATCTTAATTCAATACCTTTTTGCAAAGTTTCAAGTTCCTAGCTTAAAATAAAATTTGCACCCTAAAACGAACTCTAATCCCCTTTTTAACCCCCTTAGGGGTTGAATTTCCAAAAACGTTGCAATTACTTTTTTTTGTTATCGGCTATTATGCCTTTCTAAGAAGTTTCAAAGCATTTGTAATGGATTCAAACTTTCAACCCCTGTTTAACCCTGTTAGGGGATGAATTTTCAAAAACGCTGAAATTACTTCTCCCGTCTTATAATAATATCCCCATATACAAAGTTTCAAGTCCAACACTCACAAAAATATTTGATCTCCTTATAAACTTTCAACCCCTTTTTCACCACCTTGGGGGATGAATTTTCGAAAACGCAGAAATTAGTTTTCTTGTTTTTTAATATAGTACATTTTTACAAAGTTTCAATTTCCTAGCTCAAAATAAAACTTGAACCCCATACAAACTTTCATCCCCTTTTTTACCCCCTTAGAGGTTGAATTACCTAAAACGTCGCAATTACTTTTTTTTGTCATCGGCTATTATGCCTTTCTAAGAAGTTTCAAAGCATTTGTAATGGATTCAAACTTTCAACCCCTTTTTAACCCTGTTAGGGGATGAATTTTCAAAAACGCTGAAATTACTTTTCCCGTCTTATAATAATATCCCCATATACAAAGTTTCAAGTCCAACACTCATAAAAATATTTGATCTCCATATAAACTTTCAACCCCTTTTTCACCACCTTGGGGGATGAATTTTTGAAAACGCAGAAATTAGTTTTCTTGTTTTTTAATATAGTACATTTTTACAAAGTTTCAATTTCCTAGCTCAAAATAAAATTTGAACCCCATACAAACTTTCATCCCCTTTTTAACCCCCTTAGGGGTTGAATTTCTCAAAATCGCTCCTTAGCTCTTATACATTTCATAAATGCAACCTAGTGTCCAAATTTCAACTTTCTAGCATTTGTAGTTTCGGCTCTACGTTGATGAGTCAGTCAGTCAGTCAGTCAGTCAGTCAATCAGTCAGGACACGTGCATTTATATATATAGATTTAGGTACTTAATCTCAGAAAGTTATCAGTATCCTCATAAAACCAATTTACTAACCATCTTTTTTTGTCGACAGCTCCACCAGACTGCCTGCAGGATGAGCTGTCCTGCGGGCAGTACGTCTTCAACAAGACGTACTGCTACTCTGCACATTATCGGTGCGATATGCACGTCGACTGCATGGATGGCAGCGACGAAGCCGACTGCAGTACGTACCAAATTACCTTTATTAACCTTATTCGACGCACTAAACTAAAGTGTCATTCTATGGAACTTGCTAACTATGTAAACAAAAGTCACTAGTAAATTGACATTCAGAGACAATTTAAATATGGCGGTTTGTTTACATAGTTAGCAAGTTCCATAAAATGACACTTTACGTAGGTACGTCCACTCCACGGCCCGCTTGTAATCTATGGTTTTCTCGGCTAACAATCTCGAACGTAGATGTGTGAGATCTTCGCTGCATAAAGGATGACTCATGCTACCCTGGGCCGGGTCCGGGCCGGAGCTCCGGCGCTTCGTTTTCTATGGTAAGCACCACGTGATCACCGATCAGCCGTCATAGAAAATTACATGTCGGACGGGCACGGGCACGGTCCGGTCGAGAGTGAGTCATCCTTTAGTCCGTAACTAACGATATTAAGTGCAAAAATCTGTTACAATATGAATTAATTTATATCGAGGGAAACTTCATTTTGTTTTGTAAACAGCCGGCCTAGCCAAGCTGATATTCGCTATCGCTTTGACAACGAAACGCTTTGTGCCTCTCTATCACTCTTCCATATTAGTGCGACAGTGACAGTTGCGTTTCGATCGCTACGGAGCGTAAGCGATTTGTACGTTGGCTACGCGGCCAGAGGCGAAAGCTGACGAAAATACTCCAAAACCGATTACTTTTGTTTGAAGTTTCTTAATACGGCACAGCATTCTCCAATATTCTAAATTAAATGGCTCAGTATTTATTTATCAAAGTACCCCGACGATGTTATATTAATTTCCGCCTGAGTTAATCTCAATTACCTTTGATCCCGGACATTTTACTGTCACACGAAACTGGAGTAGGCAATAGAGACAATAACAATTATCAAAATTGTCAAAACCAACCAATCAATTCACCCACCAAACCGCACCGAAGCTAATGGAAACCGAACGAAAACAAAAGAAATTGCGTTCCCACCGAAGTCATTCCACAACAAATAGTACGTCGAAAACATCGGAGGCAAATCTCCTGGCGCTGAAACGATGCAATCCCGGGGAATGGAATAGTTGAGGCGATGGATGAGATACATCTTTAATTCAACCCCGATTGCTTCTTAGTCCATGGAACAAACTATCCTTTTCAATCCGAACTTGGGAGATAGATCTACGATATAATTGAGAGCTATTAAAACTCCGACTGTCTCGGGAAAAGTTCCGCGATATATTTGCTGGAAAAAAGTGTGCCCCCGTTTAGTACTGTCCCGTGAACGAGTACTTTTATTTGTACTTGTTTGACTGCAAAAAACATGACACTCGTATATTACGTATAGTTTAAAAACTGTTTTTAATAATTAATATTCGCGGTACAGCCGTAAGATTAAATGGAGTTCTAAAAAGGAAGGAAGCACCCAGAACGTGCAGAATGTGGAATGAGTTGCCTCCTGAGGTATTTCCTTTGCACTACGACATGGGATTCTTCAAGAAGCAGGTATTTAGGGTTCTCAAGGGTCGGCAACGCTTAAGTGTCTCCTGTGATGTTGCTTATGTCCATGGGCGACGATGACCGCCTCCCATCAGGCGGCTCGTCTGCTCGTTTGCTATCATATAAAAAAAGGATGTCCATGACGACCGGTGCGTTAACCTAATTATGATATTCCCTACGATCTTGAGCAGATTGTTCTGAGTATACTCGAGATGTTACCCCAAAGTTTCACTTACAGAATATTTTAGTAGCTAAAAAATATTATCACTTTTTCCCGATGGCAAGAATAGCAACACACAGAAAGAAAAAATGCAGACGTAAGCAAGATTTTATAGAGCGGAAATAAATCTAAGTTTGTGGACGAAATATGTCGCGTGGCAAAGAGTGAAAGAACGAGTTATGACTCCATTCCCCGCTTCACGAGACGCGAATGATGTTCGAATTCAAGCGAAACTTGAGATGCCATTGTTTTTCAACCAGAGGGGCTACCGCAAAAACCGAATTTCGCAAATTGCGGGCATTTTTCTCTGTCACTCTAATTACGCCTTCATTGGAGTAAAATAGGAAGATCCCCGCAATGTGCGAAATTCGGTTTTTGCGGTAGCTCCCCAGAACTCAAGTACTACGCTCCCAATAAAATTTAGGAACAAAGTTCCGGAGTTTCAGAGACAACAGATTTTAGCAGGAGCACCGTGCGGTGAAGAAAAACGCAATTTCTACAACATTAAAACTTGTTGAGTGTATCGCCATTTTACGTTGGCCCGGGGGACGATTCTAATTTAGCAATTTGTTATGGTTTGAACTGGTTTTGATACGATCGTCTTGGTGATTGGCGGGCATCTCATGCACTACCTACTTACACTTCGTGCGTGAGGTCTTCAAGGTCGTATTAAAATAAGATCAAAACCGAATATATTGTTGAATCTGAATTGAGCTGCCGTATATTTTTGCCTTCCGTTTTAGGGTTCCGTACCCAAAGGGTAAAAACGGAACCCTATTACTAAGACTCAACGGCCCGTCTGTCCGTCTGTCTGACTGCCTGTCACATTGTGTAGGTATATTAACGACAAATATTTATTCTAAAAACGGCAAACTAAAATACAAGCTGTGGATATATAGCCCGCTTTGATGGAGATGCCATGTGGAGTTCTCTTTTTAAAAGAAAATAGGCCGGTGTGTTTCGGAGCGGCGTTTCTGCACGCCTAGGTAATCAGTAGTCTGATGCATACGTAGTTCCATACATTGTATACGTACGTTTGGAACATACGTGTGTGCGTGAGTGGTTGTGTTTTACTGGAGAACTTCGTGCATGTTTCTCGTATCATTGCTAAAATACTGTGAAAATTTCAACTGTAACTTGGTATACGCATAATAATTATGATATTACCTGACTAATTAAATAACATAATCCAATCAAGCGAAAATAGGACTCAGATAAGAAAAAAGAAGCGCTAAAGTTTTAAAACTTGTGCGCCCATTTAGCCAATTTATTTTATTGCATTAGGTCGTTATTTAATATAGTGGTGATATTAATTTAATTAACATATTAGACATATTTATGGCATCTTACAAAATGCGCAACATAGTACGAAAAGTCGACATAAACTTTTCTCGTTGACTGTACATTTCACAGTTTCAAACCAGACTTGAACATTGTTGCGTCTCTAGAGTATACTCGTACTCGTTAACTTATGTATGTATGTATGTACGTACGTAGGTATGTTCTGTATGGTAATGACGCGCACCGAGCCTCAACTTGGGCTGTGGAACTTTTAATACGGTTCCAATACAGCAACGTAAATCGCAGTATAGTGAGACAGTATGTTGACTTTAAATTGGTTTAGGATGCACACTATTTCCACAGAATAAGTTTTGTTACGAGAAATCACCCAAAAAAATTCATTGTTAGAAATAGGAGAAGGTCTTAGCCCAGCAGTATGAAGCAGCCACCAGTAGCAGTAGCAGGTACCAGCAGTATGCAGTTGAAAAAGGAATTAATGTTTTGATTGCGTGGGCAAGTTTGTTTGTAGGTTACCATTAGGTTACCCACTACTAGGTACTACTTACTATTTTTGGCCCGAAATAATCGTCGCTTTATTTGCATAATGATGGCCCTGTATCTCTGTTATTACCTATTCTATACTAAACCATACTAAACGTAGATACGCAAAAGGGATGTATTAGCCTGAAGAGGACTAATGTGCCGATTTTAATAAATGAAGTGTGAGACGACATATGTGTACAACAACAGCAACTTGCAAATTATAGAGTTTATTTATACGAAAATGTGGGGTACCTATTTATATTCGTTTTTACTTTTTAATTTTTACAAGTACTATACATATAACACTTTGTAATTAAATATGTGTTTTAAAAGAATGTTGAGATAGTTTGGACACGTGGAAAGAATGAGTGAAAGAAGGCTGACAAAGAGAGTGTATAAGGGAGAAGTAGAAGAGGGAGTTGGAAGGGGCAGACCTCGGCGGACTTTCTCTGATCAGATCGGAAAATCCTGAAGAAAGGCCAGGTCAGAGCACCGTCAACCCGCGAGCGTGTACGAGGAATGTTATGAAAGTAACGGAAGCGAAAGAGGTATCGTAGCAAGTGGAAATCTGTGGTCCCTGCCTACCCTCCCGGAAATAGGCGTGATTATATGTATGTATGTATGTACATTGTATGTACAAGTTAAAATACTGTTCTCTACATAAATATTTCCAGTCGAAGTTAGTTTATAAGCGCTGTGATTGATGATTCGATTTGGGACGTTTAGCGACTTAAGCGGATTATACGAGCGACTTGGGAAACTATTATTATGCCGAATAGGCAGATTCTAAGATTATCTGTAACTAAGTTATAAATTACCTAAATTTAACGTTTATCCTCGATGGTTATGAAGAGTACCTAAAAATGGAACTACACTGATCGACCTAGTCCCACAGGAAGCTCAATAAGGCTAGTGTGTACTAAAACGTCTCATTTAAAAAAATCTCTATTTCGCATGCATTAGATGTGCAAACCCTTTGACATGAGCGCTCAAGACGCGGCTCAGAGGACTGACTCAATTTCATACCGTCCACTATGCCCTGAGCCTTGCATTTCGCGCGAAATGTGTCTACGAGTACCCACACTGTCAATACGATTATACAATACCTATCTGTTTTACACTATTCTTTGTGATGCCAATATATCGCGCTTTATAATTTGTTAGTGGTAGTTTAACTTAGTAATGTGTGAATGCTTGGAAATGTAAGATTTAGTGACACAAAAAAATTACAATACCTACTTCACTGTTCTGTACATATCCTAAATCTTTATACACAATAAATGATTCACCTCTAGCCACTCACGAATCAAAACCTGCCATGACAAATGCAATTTTGATTTGTCAAATTCAAAATTCAATGGAACGGGAGACCTTTTTATAGCCCTCTGGGCGGCTAGAGGTTGAGACATTTATTACTTTAAGCCTTTTCTTACTTTATCCTTTAAGACTCGTAAAACCTTCTATTTCCTAATATTTGTATGATAAACGTCTAAGAAAAATGTATCATAATCGTTAATTTGTAATATCCACATAACTAAAAAACGCCGTGATCCCGGACGTTTTTTGTCCCATTTTCTATTGCATAAAAAAATAAAATATATCCCTTGTTAAAAACTAAACCAAGCCGCTGTTGTACTCAAAGTCAATACGGCGTTTTGCTTAGTAAACTACTACGGGAAAACTAAGTGTAAGGCCTGAGTGGACGCTCGAGTTGGGCGTGCAGCGGGGCGGGGCGTGCCGCGTGCATGTTAAACAAATGCAAGCGTATAGTAGCGGCCTTAGTGCACGCTGCTCAAATCACTTGTGAGCGCGACGCCACGCTGCATGCCCCGCCGAACGCTCCGCTTCGAGCGTCCACTCAGGCCTTACACTAAGGGTCTAGCGCGCTGGCATCCCATCCTTTGTGTGGCCAAAGTTAGGCATAAAAATAGGTTCGTGTTAGGTTTAAATTTGCATTTAATCTGGATGACAAAAGGATGCATTACAGGCTCTTTCCACTTTTGTTGGTGTCGTGTCATTTCCATACGGGGGATTTGCATTTTTTGATGCGGAGACGTGCCACAGGGCGGACAAGCTATTACGGCTTTTTAGGGTTCCGTACCCAAAGGGTATAAACGGGACCCTATTACTAAGACTCCGCTGTCCGTCCGTTCGTCCGTCCGTCCGTCCGTCCGTCCGTCTGTCACCAGGCTGTAGCTCACGAACCGTGATAGTTGAAATTTTCACAGATGTTGTATTTCTGTTGCCGCTATAACAACAAATACTAAAAACAGAATAAAATAAATATTTAAGTGCATGGGGCTCCCATACAGCAAACGTGATTTTTGACCGAAGTTAAGCAACGTCGGGCGGAGTCAGTACTTGGATGGGTGACCGTTTTTTTGCTTGTGTTGCTCTATTTTTTGTTGATGGTGCGGAACCCTCCGTGCGCGAGTCTGACTCGCACTTGGCCGGTTTTTTTTAAAGGCCGTCTAAGCTACCTTTCCATTTGCACCGATTTGAATAGAAACAATTGTAAATCATTACATAGTATAACACAAAGTCGCTTCCCGCTGTCTGTCTGTCCCTATGTATGCTTAGATCTTTAAAGACTTTAAAAGTACGTAACGGATTTTGATGCGGTTTTTTTTTAATAGATAGAGTGATCCAAAAGGAAGGTTTATGTATAATTTGTTAACCCGTGCGTAGCCGGGACGGGTCGCTAGTATTATTATAAAAACAAAATACCCGACTGCTTAAAAAAATGGAAGGGGCTTGATGAAAAGGGAAAAAACTTTTTTTTGTTACTTACATATTAAATTTTATATTAGTTACATATATTTTTGGAATGGTCTTTTCACTAGTTTTCCGTTGATACCCATATTGTTATGGTAAGAACACGCCCCCCCCCCCACCCTCTTTTTCCGGGCGAAATTTTTAAAATTTATGTACTTAGCCTATGTCACTACCACAATTTTGACGAATTCAATGACACCACATATGCATGTCATAAACCGTCCAGCCCAAACGGCTGTAGGGTGTGCCATAGAAATGGACATAAATAATAAATATGTAGGTACATAATTATGCTCGTAACACATTACATTACATAGTAAAGTTTTTTAATGTGCCCTGATAGATATTGACTTAGCACTACTACACAAATTCTTTGATTTAGCTATAAAGATAAAATTAGATACGCACTTTAATTCATGAAAATATAAAAAAAACAACGGGTTGCACTCCGGGAGTGCCGGCAGAAGTGAAAACTCAATGACATTGTAACAGTTTTTCGATCAGGTCACGTGTCCGACTTACGAATTTTCAATCTGTCGGTCACGTGACCTGTCGCGAGTTTAACATTTTTTCCCCACCTCAAAAAGTGCACAGCGCCGCTAAAGAAGTTTTCACTTCAAAAATTACGCAAAACAATAGCAACGCATGACAAATAAAGCTCTTGATCGTTATAAAATATACAGCGTATAACATACTGAAAGTAACCTACTTCCTTATATATCCATATTGTGCTAACCTTTCTAGCTCAAAGTTATCGACTACACAAAGGCATACGACTCGGTCTCAAAGGCTTTTTCCTAGGCTTTGTATGGCAACCACATTATCCACGATGCACCTTTATAGAGCAGTATAATATACGGAGATAGTATAATACTTAGGTACCTATGTATATTTAAAATGTGTGCAGTCGGTAATGAGATTCACGTGGTACGGGGATTAATTAAAAAAAAACCGGCCAAGTGCGAGTCGGACTCGCGTTCCAAGGGTTCCGTACATTAAGTCCGACTCACGCTTGACTGCACATTTCTAATATGTTTTCCTGTCATCTATAGGGTAAAGAACTATTTTGTGTATTTGTTTCAAAATTTTAGACCCAGTAGTTTTGGATATAAGGGGGGGGAATGGTAATTTTTAGCCTATTTTCTTGAATAACTGCTAAACTATTAATCCTAAAATTATAAAAAAAAGAGTTTAAATATGTTTTCCGAGCAAAGCTCGGTCTCCCAGATATTATTAGATAAGCGTTGAGCATTTCCTAATAATGGAGAAACGATGAAATTTAACAAGATCCCGTGTGAGAGACACGAGTTGACGTCGCCGTTATATTACAAATAAAATTAGTAAAGTAATATTGAGTTTGAAACAATGAAGGAGATCTGAAATGTTAGACGTTGACAGAGGGCCCGATTCAGATTTTGAAATAGACATCGAATAGATATCTTTTAGACGTCACCAAGATACGATAACGATATGTTTAAGATCTGACCTGTCAAATTTGACATTTCTGCGATTCTGGAGATACTCTTGAACGATTTCCACAAGATATGACTTAGAGATCCAATTCACATTTAATAGATATCTAACACTATCTAACGTAAAAGTGACATTGGTTGCCCGAATTGAGCTGCAAAAGAGGACTAGTTGAAATCTAAACTATAACGTATCTAGAATGGATCTAGTTCGTGTCGTCTCTTGTGAATATTTTGAAGTTCGAATACGGCAGATAATGTTTTAAAAGGGATACCTATTCCTATTATAGCACGTGGTTTGTTTTTAAGTACCTAAATGAATGTTTCATGAGTTTATTATCTCTAATCTCTTTTGATTAAAAACATTTGCGAAAATAGATGTTTTTTCTGCCGAAATTACAATAGATAACGAATTACAGATGTATTCTGATTTTATTTCTTCGACCAAAAAGTCACTTTTGAAACTGACAGATCATTTCCATAACGAATCCAGATCGAATTCATAACCTGTTATTAAAATCAGAATACGCCTGTAAGATAGATTTTTCTTAGTCAGCACAGAAATTTAAATATATACTTAGAAGGTTTTATCATGCCGGAAAAGATAAAGTACGAAAATCAGGCTTTTAAGCCCGTTTCTTTTATAATTTCATACCTACTGAAAAATGTTTTGACCCAATAATATTATAACTCAGAGAGATATTCGTCAAAAATATAACTCAGTTACGGAACTAAACTGTAATTTAGTGCATGCACACAGATAATTAGGTCCTAATGCTCCCATACATGTTTAGTTGTTTACACTACAATGCTCATACTGTTGCTATTGATTCGTAACCCAACACGTTTGACGGACGTTTGAACGTTCGTAATTAGAATAGTGTTTGTGCACAAGGGAAATTTCACACTTCGACACACGCGATCGGACACGTTACAACTAGTAGTGTTGGTTGGATGGAACTCGAGTCTTTTGAATAGATCGACTCGGTTCTACGCGAGACTCGGCGCTTTAAAAGAGTCGAGTTCTTTATTGAGTCTTTTTTAAGCGCATATTCATAGGACTCTAGCCTCCGAAAATAGACTGTCGACAATTTTGTAGGTTTTATCTAAGTAATAGTAAAGAAAAGAGGCGATATTGTATAATTTGTGTACCTAATAATCCATGAATTTTACATAAAGACATCGCATTATGAGATTTTTCTTTAAAAAGGAGAGTTCTGTTAAAAGTTCTCAAGTTTCTACAAAAATATCTGGTTTCTAACAAGTTGAAAAGATCTCAAGTTTTGTCTTAATTATTGTTCTGAAAAACTGTACCGAGTCTTAAAGCAGAAGACTCAAAGGACTCGAGTCTCGAGTCTTAACCAACACTAGACAACTGCGTAACATTCGTTGGAAAATACATTCAATTCTATGCCGTATTCTGACGTAAGAAAGTCCAAATTCGAACTGGTTTTCCGATGGCTGATTCGTGTGTATGTGTACTTGACATTACGTGCTGAGACATAGAAGGACTGATAATTTAGTAAACATGTGAGAGTATTTGCTTTTGTATTCTGTGTGCCCTGATGGGCTACCGCGAAAACCGAAATTCGCAAATTGCGGGGATCTTTCTCTTTTACTCCAATGAAGGCGTAATTGGAGTGACAGAGAAAAATGCCCGCAATTTGCGATTTTCGGTTTCTGGGCCGGACTCGGACATTCTGGCCATCATAATTTTTAGTACATATACAAGATAAAGTTTTAACATAATCTCAAGTTTGACCAAGTTGCAATTTATCATCAACTCATACTTTGCGAATTTTGTAGTGCATTTATATTTATAACGTAAAAGTGACGGCCAAGGCACGACTAAAGGCCTGTCAAGATGAGAATGATTTTTCGCCAATCTGATGAAATTGTCCGATCAAATCAGGGCGTGCGGACGCAAACGCTAATTTGGCTCGCCGATTATGACCAATATTACCGACAAAATGGAGGTGCAGACGCAAGAATACCAATTTGTGACTCCAGTATTCGCGTTTGGGGGCACTTTTTTAATTAAGAACGCTTAAATATCACCATAAAACTTAAATTGGTGATTAAATTTGAGATCGACGCCAATTTCTCTTCTGATTAAATCGGTCGATTTGATCATCCCGTCTGAACTTCACTCGTAACAAGTCATAGAGGTTACAGAGGGGAATGAAACTATTCCCTTCTGTCCTCGGCGGGCATAGAATGAGAAATAATCGTACCCATCTGTTCCCGCCCCACGTGACCAAGGCGGGAATTCATCATGTTTTTTATTTTTTTTTATTTATGTTGACCCATGTATCCAAGTGCATACGGCAGATACGGTTTATCACCTCTATAGCAGTCAATTAACATAAAGATTTATCGACGCGCCTAATACAGGCCTCGGGCGACCAGAGGGCTGGCCACTTTTTCGCACAGCGAATTAGTATCGCTATACAGCGAGGAAATACGGCCAGCTTTCTGGGCACCCTGCCCGTTGACGGCGATTTAGTCAGAGATGTACAAAATGGTTTTAAAAAAGCATTTAAATACAAAATGCAAAATACTTTTCAGATTTACTATTTCAAATGCAAAATACCAAATAGTTTTGAGTTTTGTATTTCAAATGCTAAATGCAAAATAGGTATTTTCAAAATACTTTTTCAAAATAAAATACCTTTTGACCAAATCTCAGATATTTTTATTTATGTTAGGTATTTATAATGAGAAATAGAGACACAATGCCGAGCCGAACAAAAACGTCTAATAACATGGCACCTTATGCATGACATTTTGGTCATATTTATCATTACGCGTATCAATAAATTCTGTTATGTTATTAATAATAGTCCGTCGGATCCTCTCTCTGCGGCCCTGACCACCGGCAGCTTGGGCCTTGCCCCGCTGCTGGCGGCACCCTAGGTTAGATTTTTAGGGTTCCGTAGTCAAATGGCAAAAAACGGAACCCTTATAGATTCGTCATGTCTGTCTGTCTGTCTGTCTGTCCGTCTGTCCGTCTGTCTGTCCGTCCGTATGTCACAGCCACTTTTCTCCGAAACTATAAGAACTATACTGTTGAAACTTGGTAAGTAGTGTATTCTGTGAACCGCATTAAGATTTTCACACAAAAATAGAAAAAAAAACAATAAATTTTTGGGGTTCCCCATACTTCGAACTGAAACTCAAAAATTTTTTTTTCATCAAACCCATACGTGTGGGGTATCTATGGATAGGTCTTCAAAAATGATATTGAGGTTTCTAATATCATTTTTTTCTAAACTGAATAGTTTGCGCGAGAGACACTTCCAAAGTGGTAAAATGTGTCCCCCCCCCCCTGTAACTTCTAAAATAAGAGAATGATAAAACTAAAAAAAATATATGATGTATATTACCATGTAAACTTCCACCGAAAATTGGTTTGAACGAGATCTAGTAAGTAGTTTTTTTTTATATGTCTTAAATCGCCTAAATACGGAACCCTTCATGGGCGAGTCCGACTCGCACTTGGCTGCTTTTTTTTATAATGTGTTTATAATATTTTTTATATTGTTTTTGTAAGTGATTTTATATTTTAATTTTATATACATATTGTAAAAAACCAACCTAAGAAGAGAAATAAATAAAGGAAATAATACTCATTTAAAATAATGTAAAAAAACCGGCCAAGTGCGAGTCGGACTCGCGCACGGAGGGTTCCGCACCATCAACAAAAAATAGAGCAAAACAAGCAAAAAAACGGTCACCCATCCAAGTACTGACCCCGGGCGTTGCTTAACTTCGGTTAAAAATCACGTTTGTTGTATGGGAGCCCCACTTAAATCTTTATTTTATTCTGTTTTTAGTATTTGTTGTTATAGCGGCAACAGAAATACATCATCTGTGAAAATTTCAACTGTCTAATATAGCTATCACGGTTCGTGAGATACAGTCAGGTGACAGACGGACGGACGGACGGACGGACGGACGGACGGATAGCGGAGTCTTAGTAATAGGGTCCCGTTTTTACCCTTTGGGTACGGAACCCTAAAAACTATACTAACGAAAAGAGAGCCATGGCTCCATTTTGTGACTTGTGTGGCCATTTATTTCGGTTGATTGTGCATCTAGTTCTTATTTTATTATTATTACACTTTTCTTTTATTAATAACAACTGGACTGGTATTGTTAAAAAGTGAAAAAAAAAAAACATCTGTCTTTATTTATTACTTATTACGCTTTTTAACAATACCAGGGGCCGATTTTTGAATTTCGATCGCTCGATTTCGTCACTCGAAAATCGGTGGAAAACAGCGAGATGCTGATTTTTGAAATACGACCGATATAAATTGTGAATTTAGTGGTATTGACCACTCGTTTTTGATTCTATTAGTAGAATTTACATGCCTAGTAGTGGAGATATTGCTGAACGAAATACACGAAATCGAGCGGCCGACTTTCAAAAATCGGCCCCCTGGCGCTGGCGCCAGGCGCTAGCAGGCGCCTCTATCGGTCAAATTCGGCAATACAAGCGTCATTCGTTCATTTCATTTTGTTTGACTGGTAATGTTGGCTAACGGCTAAACTTAATCACAAAGTATTTTGCATTTTGAAATGAATAAATGCAAAATACATCTCGAAAAGTATTTCAAATAAAATACAAAATGTTTTTTACTAAAAGGCATTTAAATGCAAAATACAAAATAGGTATTTTGCATTTTGTATTTGCATTTTAAATAGAAGTATTTCAAATAAATCGCATCTCTGGATTTAGTCACTACACCTACCTACGGTTAACCTACGGTTTAGTGGGTATAGTGTAGTCACTACACTAACTTACTTATGCTACAGGTAAAAAATTTGGCCTAAATCGCCGTCAACGGGCAGGGTGCCCAGAAGGCTGGCCGTATTTCCTCGCTGTATATTAGCGATACTAATTCGCGAGGTTTAGTAAGTTTTATTATGTTGTTTTGTTAGTTTTGTGTGTTAATAAAAATTGCATTAATATTGTAATATATTTGTTACAGCGTACAGAAAGTGTCAGCCGGACGACTTTCAGTGCGGCGTCGAGACGTCCGTATTAGGAAAGGCGGCTTCGCAGGGACCCTGCATACCCAAGGAAAAGAGATGCGATGGGTAAGTAACCATATAAACTGAAATAGATTTCATACACATATGTACACATAAGAAATATACTTACCAGTGCCCAGCAGCGGTATTATGGTCGCATTTTTATCACCTGTCAGCCATGCGCAACTTTCGCACATTACATATTTGTTAGAACGTGACAGGTATGGTGACAAATGATAAAGAGCCGACCATCTTAGCCCTTCTGGGCTGGGATCGAACCCGAATAGGTATAAAATCCTGTAGACAGTTCAAAAACCTACCTGTGCCTGCAACTCGCACAAAAAATCAAATTACTCAATTGAGCTCGGTTCGGCTATAATTCTATAGGTATATCAGTCAGAAGCATTATTCGAAAAAGCTGAAAGGTCAGTGATGACAGATAATAGATTTGCAGAAGCTTGTCTCCATACAACTGGTCAAGAATTTGAATAGGCTGACCCAACATATAAAGTAGGTACATGACCTAACATAACTACTTAGGCTGCCTCTCATTTATCGGCGACACGCATTATGAAGAAGTCAAAGTGATCTGACGTTACTTGAACACTGTAGTTAAATAAGAGTATACTATACATACCTATCTTCATTACCCGTATTTGCCGTGTATATTAAAGTATTGGTTTTATAAATTGCTTGTTTATTTTTTTTCAAAAAATTATATAATTTACATCTATTGCTGTGTGTCTTCATTTGATACGAATAGCAAAATGGCAATTGTAATTAAACTAGGTTAATTAACAGCGTATGACTAACAATTATGACGTTCTACAATAGAGCTACTTCAAAGAGTATAGTAAGTCAGGGCTCATTGAGACGGTGCGAGAACTCGCATACGAGTTTCAATACATTGCGTCACTTGATCGGTCGGCTGAGTTGATGTAACCTCAATGGTCCGCAATATAACTAAAATCGTATACGAGTTTGCGCACCGTCTAAATGAGCCCTTAGATGTTAGCACCACTTCTCTTTTCAGAAGAGTATCTTCTGTATTTTATTTCTCTGTGACGCCCAGTCTATGAGGAAATCGCATTAATTTAAACAGGGCCAGTAAGCTTTATCGAATCATTGGCCGTTTCAATCTAGTAATTGTATTGATTTAATCGATATTAAACTGATTGTTTGATTTAATTTATTATGCTAAGCACACGATGACGAGTTTTATTTCATTATAATAATGGCCGCGCGTAGTGATTTAATTTTCTCTGGAGATTAAATTGGTTGTGTGCGTGATTGTGGCGGCGCCGCAGACATAAATATACCATAGATCAAGCAAATATAACGATTTATATTGAAACCAAGCGTGCCGACTTTTTACCACCTACTGTGACGTCACAGCCGCAATTTAGTGATGGGAAATCCTAACCGATTCAAAGACACCGATGCCCCTCTGCCCCGCTACGATTCAACTGTCTTGCTCATACTCATAGATTTTATATCTGCGATCTCGCTCGCTCACTCCCCGCTCCCCCGCGAACCACGCCAAAAATCACAAATCGATTGTCATGAATGACATCGATTTTCTGACAGACGAATGATAAAAACAGACAAATGATGTTCTTCCCAACTTCCCAACCCTTCAATGAAACTGGTATTTTCAAAATCTATGACTGGATCATGTGGTATATAATAATGTATGGGCCACTAGTTGCCTGAAATAAAAGATTTCATTTAGGGATTGCAACCCGGTCTGGTTTTGAATCCGGCCGGATCCGGCCGAATTTTGGCCTCAATCCGGGGTTCCGGCCGGATCCGGCCGGATTGGTATTGCGGATGAAAAATTCGTCCAGTCACGTATTTTATTATGTTTTTTAGTGTTATATGCGCAGTTAAGGATATTTTTCTAATGGGTTAATAAAACGACAGTTTGAGGTTTCAAATATCAACGTTTTTATTACGTAACCACTAAGTCTTATTACAATAATCAGTCTCACAAATTAAAATCTTCTTTTTCTCTTAAAATATCTATAGCCCCACAACTCCCACAAAAAGGTGCTTTTAATTCTTCGTTTTATTTAGTAGTATAATAATAACAAAATAACATATTCTTACTTTAAATTCGACAAAACATTTAACTTGACTGCTCAATGAAGTTTTATAAATATTTCTTCATTCTATTTTAAATGCAGTTAACACTTATTATAACTGGGCTATAATGGTTTGTACTAAATTAAACGAAACAACATGTACGTTATATTATCATGTAACAACACAATTAATTAAATATAAAACAATTCAGTACTTACTTACGGTGCACGGGAATCTCAACCAACACTACGACGACACATATTTCGTCGGTAGAAGACTGGCGTCAACTAACAAACAAGTTGTTGGGTTGCTGTTCGCGAGCGGGAACGCGGGGAAGGGAGCATTAAAATAGAATTACGTTCGAATATTGGCGAGAACTTTTAAATTTTAGCAGTGTTTTAATCTGCTATTTTATATTTTAGCGCTTTTATTCCTTTTACCGGATCAGAGACCGGATCCGGTGAAATTTGCCGGATCCGGTAGTTTGAAAAATGTACCGGATCCGGCCGGATTACCGGATCCGCCGGACCGGATTGCAATCCCTACAATCATTTCATGAACTTATCCGTTGACCACATCATGAAAAAGGCAAAAACCTAACCTAACCATAATATCATGAAGAGATCAATTCTAGCATTTCATAAAATTATCAAGCTCTATAATCTGGCCACGACATATACGATACGGCATAATACCTATAAATAACTCGATCGTTTCTGATGACCTTACAATAAAAATAAAGCTATATTAATACACATTATTATTACTTGTCCATAGTTACTTAGACTGCAGAACAGGCAAGGACGAGGAAGGCTGCGCGAACAACACCACGATTTGTCGACTAGACGAGTTCCGCTGCGAGTCGGGCAACAAGTGTGTCAACATGTCCGCCAAGTGTAACCATGAGAACGACTGCGGGGACAACTCGGATGAGGCGCATTGTAGTAAGTATTAGGGCACATTTAGACGCTGCGAGAACTCGCATGCGAGTTTCATTACATTGCGTCATTTGATCGGTCGGCTGAATTGATGTCACCTGAATGGTCCGCAATGTAACTAAAATCGTAATCGTAATACGAGTTCGTACGCCGTCTAAATGAGCCCCGTAACACGATTTGTTTCTCGAGTTCTGTTCGAGTCGGGCAACAAGTGTGTCAACATGTCTGCCAAGTGTAACCATGAGAACGACTGCTGATGATGAGCCGCATTGTAGTGAGTGTTAAACAGTAATATTTGTAACGACAATTTCGAAGACATACGGTACCTACGCGGGATCAAAAAAACTTCTATAAAGATCACCATGGCCTGTGGATAGCTAGAACTATAAGGGAGAGTGTAAGGACAACGATGCACTTGTCTCTAATAAGGCGTTGTTACTTATTATGATATTCCTTAGTTGAAACTAAACGTATTTAGTGCTCAAATTAGGTCGTTAACCTTTAGCTATTCCTGCAAAATAAGAAGGAAAAAAAGAACAGCTCCCACAGGTACAGTCTGCTCTTCATAATATCTGTCTACCTACAGCTATCAGCTCCGTGACGAGACAAACGGCAAAAAGCTAGAGTTAGCGAGGAGTCTATTAACTTTCTTAAGGTTTTCCAAGTTCTAATTTTGTAATCTTATTGCCACTTCTCACCCTTATATTTTGGTTCTACTGTCAAGAGTAAATCCAGCCTGAAATCGTTCGCCCCTAACATTCAGAACATTCAATAGGTTTAACCAACTATTTCACTTTCCAGGCTTCCCGCCCTGCCACATCGGCCAGTTCCGCTGCAGCAACGCCCTCTGCATCCCCGCCACGTTCCACTGCGATGGCTACAAAGACTGTCGCGACGGTTCAGACGAGGCCAACTGTACCGCCATTGCCTGCCCCGACAACAAGTACCTCTGTCCGCGAGGCGCGCCTGGCGGACAACATAAGTGTATAGCGAGATCGCAGCTGTGCGATGGGAAGAAGGATTGTGAAGATAATGCTGATGAGGACGCCGCTTGCTGTAAGTATTTTTGACCTGCTTATTAAAGTACCTCTGCCAGATGAGGCCATTGCCTGCCCCGACAACAAGTACCTTTGTCCTAGAGGTGCCCCTGGAGGACCACATATGATGAGGATGCTGCTTGCTGTGACTATTGTTGGTTGGTTGATCTGTTTTGTTGACATTGTTGGTTTTTAGTAAAGTACGGCAACAGTTTATGTAAAATTACATTATGTACTCGTACTTACTGCTTGAAAAACGGTTCGTTTTCAGTCTCCAAAAACACTGATTAATGCATTCAATCGTCCTCGTTTCCATGTCATTGAGGATTGCGACCAAATAGTCTCTTCGATCTGCACGATGTTCCATTTTCCAGGACCAGATGAATATCTTTGTAGATCTGTCCCTTGACAGGTATTTTTCCTGATACTGCTCCATCAGGCCGATTTTCCACATCCCTTATTCATTACTGTTTAATTTATCTTTTCCAGCAACATCTTCCTGTCCAGCACTAGGCTGCGAGTACAAATGCGTGGCATCGCCCTCAGGTGGCGCTTGCGCGTGTGCGGCCGGACTAACGCTCGCGCCGGACAACCGCACCTGCGTCGACCGCGATGAGTGCAAGGAATGGGGCTATTGCCATCAGTTGTGCGTCAACACGCCTGGATGTAAGTAGTGTAGTAACTAATATCTGCTGCTAGACAACCGCACCTACGTCGACCGCGATGAGCGTAAGGAATAGGGATGACATTTCCTAATCTTAAGACGACATAGTCAAGGTCGCAAGCGGCATAGTGACTAGCTAGCGGTCAGCGCACGCTCGTTCGTTGTAGAGGGGGGAAACTTTTAATAATGATGATACAGTTCCCTGGAGATTTAGAACTTCAACTTCCAACATCACCAACATTGAAGATGTGTCAACTCTTCCTTTTAATTGCGTAAAACGTGTTAAAAGTTATAATATGTGTGTCTTCTGTAGTTTTACCTTTTACGTCAATAAAAACACTTTATGTTATTCATAGTTTCTTAGAGTTTTATTTGAACAGAATTATTTGGAGCTTATCGGTATTTAGACATAAATTATTACGAGTAAACCATCCATGAAAGGAGGATAAAGCTAGATTGACTATTTCATTAGGCTCTACTATATGATCAGCATGAACAACAGCGTTAGTATTATCAGTATACATTATTAAATTACAATTTGGTACTACTACATTATAGATAAATCTGACAAGATCGTTTGTAAATATAATAAAACCTACAGGGCCTAAAGTGGATCCCTGCGGCACACCTCGTCTTACCTTCATTTTAATGGATCTTATGTAACAGATATTAAATCTTGGTCTTTTGTTTTTCAGTCTACAAATGTGCGTGCGCCCCCGGCTACACGCTGGTGGACGGTTCCCGCTGCGTGGCCTCGGCCTCCGCCGCGCCCGCTTTGCTCCTGGCTTACGAGAAGGCGATCCTTCGTATGGACATGCACGGCCGTGCGCCCGCTGTACTCGCTAACGCTACCGCAGCCGCTGGCTTAGACTTCCATTTTAAGAAGAATCTGCTGTTCTGGTCCGATCTTAAAACTAGAAAGGTGAGTTTAGAACGTGTTTCATGCTTAAACAGCAGCTATACTTAGTTACTTAATCTCATGAAGGGTTGTTTTAGTAAGCGAGAACATATTAGAACAGTCTTGCCCCTTCTCAAAAAACCATACACTACAAATTGTCATGCCTATAATGGAAACCGCGTTTATTGTGTTAATTTTTTTTAATAATGACACTAGACCAATGTCGCATTCGTGGTCTCGTTGTGAAGATGGTGATGCTGATGACGAGCCGTACCCATATTCAAACCCATGAGTTTTTTTGGGAAAGCTTACTGCTCTAGGCCACCAGCGCTCAATAATCATCATCATCTTCCTCGCGTTTTCCCGGCATTTTGCCACGACTCATTGGAGCCTGGGGTCCGATTGGCAACTAATCCCAAGAATTGCCATCTGACCTTTCAACCCAGAGGGTAAACTAGGCCTTAAAGGAAGCATAAAGGAAGGGATGGAAAGATTTGCGATGTCCTGGTAGGCTTCCGTAGCTCAATTGGTTAAGAGCAACGCACGGATTGCGGAGGATGCGGGTTCAAGTCCTGCCGGAAGCGTAACATTTTCCATTTTTTCCTTTAATATATAACTAGGCCTTTATTGGGATTAGTCCGGTTCCTCACGATGTTTTCCTTCACCAATAATCCATTATATTTTCAGATCCACATCCAACACCTAAGCTCCCCAGCGGGCGCGACGACCTACGAGAACGACATCACCGTCACCGGCTCCTGGGCCCCCGTGGCTCTCGCGGTAGACTGGGTCGGAGATAAACTCTACGTCGCAGATGCGGTGGGACAGAAAATAGATGTGTTTGAGCTGGATGGGAGGTGGCATGCTGTGGTTTTGGGCAGTAACTTGACCAGCCCGGCCGATATCGCGTTGGATCCGACGCTTGGGTTAATGTTTGTTGCTGACAGCAATCAGGTGAGGCGTTATGATTTGATGCTAAAAATGCCTTGATACATCTTCTTACATTAGTTGTTGATTGATAAATCAGTGAGCCTGTAAATCTTATTAGATATAAAAGGGCCTCCGATAAACTTGTCTGATTTTATTGCGTTTGTAATGTTGGAAAATTTGGTCAAGTATCGTTGCAACTCATCAACATTTACAAAGAAAAGGTGATACAAAACGAAGAAGTACCTAAACAAAAGTTATAGTACCATGGAAATGTAAGATTTTTATGGCAACGCCAAAACATAACACCTATTTTTTTTTTTCAGATTATACGAGCAAACATGGATGGTACACACGCAAAATCAATCGTCTCCGAAGCAGCTTACAAAGCATCCGGTATCGCCGTGGACATTATCGCTCGCCGCGTCTTCTGGTGCGACTCTTTATTAGACTACATCGAAACAGTGGACTATGAAGGCAACCATCGCTTCCTCGTACTACGCGGGCAGCAGGTTCCCAGCCCTTCACGTCTGGCCCTCTTTGAAGACAGGGTCTACTGGTCTGATGCCACCAAACAAGGCATCAGCTCCGTCAACAAATTCGAAGGCTCAACCAGCATACAGGCCATTTACAAAATGAAAGACATCAGAGACCCCAAAGCGGTCAGCGTCATACATTCTCTAAAACAGACGTCAGTGAACAATCCTTGTGGACATGACAATGGTGGTTGCGCTCACTTGTGTATAGTCACCGCCCTGCAGAACGGCGGTCTAGGCTACCGGTGCGCCTGCAACATTGGCTACAAACTAGAAACAGACTTACGAAGCTGTGATATCGTATCAGAGTTCCTTATGTATTCTCAGCAGAGGTTCATCAAAGGCAAAGTCTTGAACCCTGTCATAGAAGGCTTCAGCGAAGCCATATTGCCCGTAGTTTCTAGAAGAGCGAGATTCGTAGGTTTAGACTTCGATGCTAGAGATAATCATATTTACTATTCCGATGTTTTACAAGATGTGATTTATAGAGTACATAGAAATGGATCAACTAGGGAAATAGTGTTGGCGTCGCAGAATGAAGGAGTCGAAGGCTTAGCAGTCGACTGGGCGTCGAAGAATTTGTATTATATTGATTCAAGGAAAGGTACATTAAACGTTCTATCTACTACAAATGTAACATACAAAAGAACTTTGCTGAAAGACCTGAAAAGACCGAGAGCTATTGTGGTGCATCCGAACAAAGGTTACATATTCTTCTCGGAATGGGATCGACCAGCTAACATCAGCCGAGCGAATACAGATGGAACTGGTCTACTTGTTTTCGAGAACGTAACTCTTGGATGGCCTAACGGTCTTTCCATAGATTTCGACGCCGATCGCGTTTACTGGTGCGATGCTTTATTAGACCACGTCCAACACGCTAAACTAGACGGCACTGATGTGAAAACAGTAAACTCCAGACTTATCAGACATCCATTCTCCATCGTCATTTACAAAGAATTCATGTATATTACCGACTGGCGGTTAGATGCTATAGTCAGGCTGCATAAGCTCACAGGTGAACAGGAAGATATTATGGTGAGAGAGCCTCAGACGAACAGACTTTACGGTGTCAAAGTTTACAGTGAAGAGATACAGAAAATACACCCAAATCAACCCTGTTCGATCAGGAATGGAAACTGTCAGAAGCTTTGCTTTGCTATCCCAAGAAACAACACTGAGTTATTACAAGTGAAGTGTGGTTGTCCGTATGGAGAGAAGTTAGACGCGGATGGTACGAGCTGCATAGCGGATCCTAACAAGGAACCGCCGGTGCAGGCTTGTCCTAACACTTGGGACTTTACGTGTAACAACCAGCGCTGTATTCCGAAGAGTTGGGTGTGCGATGGAGATGACGACTGCTTGGACAACAGTGATGAGGAGCAAAATTGCACCAGTAAGTTTTTTGATCCTTGTCTTGATCTTTATCTTGTCTTTAAAGCAGTTTCAAATGTGAATCCTTGAAATGAACAAGCTGTCCCTCACTTGTTATGGGACCCAAAAGCACTTCAACTCACCCAAAAGTCCAGCAAATATTAGCTATCTGACAATCATTTGATGATGATGTAGCACAAATCTGCCTTTTCTTATTAAATACCATTATATTTTTCAGAAACTACCTGCAGCGCCTCAGAATTCATGTGCAAATCCGGCCGCTGCATACCAGCGACGTTCAAATGCGACAGCGAGAACGATTGCGGCGACTTCTCAGACGAGAGTGGATGCGTCAACGCGACATGTTCCGCGTCGCAGTTCCAGTGCGACAACGGAAGATGCGTGCCTAGCACTTGGAAGTGTGATTCGGAGAACGATTGCGGGGACGGTTCGGATGAAGGCACACATTGCGCGGAAAAAACTTGCGCTTATTTCCAGGTGAGTTATTGATTTAAGACCTTATCGGGAATTAAAGATCCAACGCGTATCCATGGCACAACAACAACATAAATGACGGAATACAGTACAGACCCAAAGATGACCATGAAAATGATCAAGCTGAATTT
The DNA here is from genome assembly GCF_948474715.1 of Cydia amplana. Classification (NCBI taxonomy): domain Eukaryota; kingdom Metazoa; phylum Arthropoda; class Insecta; order Lepidoptera; family Tortricidae; genus Cydia; species Cydia amplana. The sequence goes on along the minus strand of NC_086079.1, from coordinate 2,528,739 downwards.
TAAGAAAATATTCCAAATATAGAAGGCCCAAAAAAGGAGAATCTTAAATACATTTCAAAACTGTTATAGTCTGCTACAGTAGCAATTTAAAGCAAACTAAAGTATGGTATCCCTAGGAAACGAAAAAAAAAACAGCAATATACATCGAACAACTATGAAATGTAAACAAAACAGTTCCACAGATTAGATATATAGGTGAACCAGGATCTATTAAGGGTGCGCCATGTTGCGGAATTTCACTGGAACTATTTTTTTCATACTACACTGAATTGTCATCCTATACATGAGAATAACAGCGCCCTCTTGACAATTATCATATATTACTGGTCAGGCTATAAATAATGACACGCGTTTTTCGAATAATTCAAACGTAGTGTTGTTAACCCGCGCATATTTGCCGCCTTTTTCTACTAACAAGATTTGCTTGACCAAGTTTATTTTCCTGTATTGAAGATGCTAAAACAACATCTAGTTCCAATAAATAACAGATTTCATTTCTTCCAATTCCAGTTTACCTGTCCGCGAACCGGCCACTGCATCCCAGCATCCTGGGTATGCGATGGCGACGATGACTGCTTCGACAAACAAGACGAAGCTGACTGCCCCCCCATCTCCTGTCTCGCCAGCCAATTCAAATGTGCTGACCTCAAACAATGCGTCCAGGAAGCTTACAAGTGCGATGGCATACCGGATTGTAACGATGGAAGCGATGAGGCTGGTTGTCCGTCGCTGGCGCCGCATCAGTGCTCGCCGGATAAGCAGTTCCAGTGTCAAAGTTCTGGGATTTGTATACCGAGGACTTGGTATTGCGATGGTAAGTTTCTGTAACTAGCTTGTATTTCTATCTCGCTAGCCAGTTCATATGTGAATCTGATGGTGACGAAAGGGGACGATAATTTCTCCAAACAAACGTAGTCCTCTCATTTTCCTCTAATATTGTACCAATTCGGTCCAAAACGATGAAAGATTCAGAACTAGAAAACTTATCTCTTCGACAGTAGCATCCAACTGATCTAACACAGTCCTAAGACTATTTCTACATAATACCTCTAATAATCTGAACTGAAATTAGTGTAAGGATCATCTGTCCAATATCTTGGTCCAACTTCCACTACATCTTGATTACATTTTTTATAGTATTTTTTGCGTAGCCATTTTGAATTCAATGTCATTCGTAATATTGGATCAAATGTCACCGACGTTTTGATGAATTCACCCAATTGCACATTGGACAAAGATATTAGACAGATGGAATACCATCCCAAGATAACACACAACTTGAAAATCCCATCCCAACTTATTTGACTCATTCCAAACTTATCACCAACCAGAATGTCCTAAAGCTAATGATAAATGGTTATTCCAGGTTCACCAGACTGCGAAGACTTATCCGACGAGCCGGCCACGTGCGGCGCGGCCGCGTGCCCGCCCAACCACTTCAAGTGCGCCTCGGGACGTTGCGTGTACCAAGCCTACGTGTGCGATGGACGGGATGACTGTGGCGATGGATCCGATGAGGGCACTGCGCATGCGTGCAAACCACCACCTTTCAGGTAAGCGACTTTTACTCTTTAAGCAGAACTTTGTAGTGTGTCTAACCTTCAGAGTTATTCGGTACTAAAAAAATATCAAGAAAAACCAGAAATCGATACTTAAATTTCGTCAACGACATTTCAGACTATGAGGTATTTAAAGGTTTCCGTATTCCCTTCTACAATAAATACACTACATCTTGAATGAGCCCGAAATGCCAATGCAAAGGGCAATTCGAATGCAGATGATTTATAGAATGTATGTGTGTGGTCTACTTTATTCGTAATACTTTTTTCAACGCCATATTTACTTGTGTTGAGGACAAAAGTGATGTTACAGTTACAGTGATGTTGCGCGATGTTTTTTCACACTCACGATCTTTTTATTTACACGCGATTTGTCAATTTCCAGATGCCCGTCAGGACAATGGCAGTGTCCAGGAGTCACGGGTCGCTGTGTCAACCTCACGCAAGTCTGTGATAGCAAATTTGATTGCCCCAACGGAGCTGATGAAGGTATGTCAACAATTATTGATACGAAAATACGACACGTACACAATTTTAGACGTTATTCCATTGTTGGAAAATCGAACTTCATCTGGCTGTTTTGAAGAGTCGTTGACTACACTTTGTGGTCTGTAAGACACAAATTAAATCTTCTATGCTTTATTTCAGGACCAAGTTGCGATTTTGCTGAATGCCAACATCAATCAGGTCTCTGCTCGAACGATTGCAAGCAAACGCCTAATGGTCCATTATGTCTCTGCCCATCGGGCGAAGAATTGGAGTCCGATGGCTTCCGATGCAAAGATATCGACGAATGCAACCCGCCAGGCCTTTGCTCTCAAACTTGTGTTAACACTAAAGGATCTTACCACTGCGGCTGTGTGGATGGCTACGTACTAGCCACGGATAAGCATATGTGCAAAGCCAACAACCACTCCAGTGCCTTCCTCATAATCTCTAACAGACATTCCATCTTAGTAGCAGATCTTAACGAACAAGGCTTAGAAAGAGTCCCAATCAGTGTCGAAAACGTCGTCGCTACAGACTCGAATATGCACACCGGAACTATCTTCTGGTCCGATATGAAGTTAAAGACGATTTCAAGGTTAGATCGTGGAAGCGAGCCTAAGGTTTTGGTGTCCACTGGCTTGGACTTAGTAGAAGGTTTGGCTTATGATTGGGTGGGTGGAAATATCTACTGGTTGGACAGTAAGTTGAATACGATTGAGGTCGCTAGAGAAGATGGAAGCGCGAGAACAACTTTGTTGAGTGGAAATGTTACGCAGCCAAGAGGAATGTGCTTAGATCCCGCTCCTAGCGCAAGATGGTTGTTCTGGACTGATTGGGGAGAAAATCCTCGTATCGAACGCGTCGGCATGGACGGTTCCAACCGTATGGCAATCATCACCTCCAAGATCTACTGGCCTAACGGCCTGACCCTCGACACAGCCACACAACGCGTCTACTTCGCGGATTCCAAGCTAGATTTCATAGATTTCTGTAACTACAACGGCACAGGACGGCAGCAAGTGTTAGCTGGAAGCCATTACCTATTACATCCGCATTCATTAACTATGTTCGAAGACACGTTGTATTGGACAGATAGACAGTTGAACAGAGTACTATCAGCTCACAAATTCAGAGGCACCAACCAAACAGTGGTATCTCATCTGATCTCGCAGCCTCTTTCGATCCATGTGCACCATCCATCGCTGCAGCCCCAATATACAAATCCTTGCAAGCCTGATTCGTGCCAGCATCTTTGCTTACTCAGTCCAGACAAGCCAACAGGTTACACTTGCTATTGCAAACCTGGGTTTAAATTACTGTCTGAAGGAAAATGCGTGGAAGGTAAAGAAACTATTTTTGATTTTTCTAATGTTCACGTATATTGTGTCCTTTTGTGTCAAAACTCATGATTTTCCTGTTACATTTCAGAGGAGAACGCATACCTGATGGTTCTGAAAGGATCACAAATCATCGATTTGTCACCAGATGGTTCTGGAAAGGCCGGTCAGCTTGCACCAGTTGTTGGCGTTCAAGGTATGCTTTATGTCATCGATAGTTCAATGTAAAACGGGCATCTCTTAAAAACTACTAAGTATTTGACTTTTGTTGGTGACGTGACGCGTTTGAGAGTTAGACAGCTATAGTAACGGCACCAGTCATGGGACATTTAAGAGGAAATTTTGAGTATTTGTGATATTTCCCTGATACATGTAAAAGTTCTACCGCTTAGCTTGTTAAAAGATGAATATCCTATCCTTCTTTCATGTTTCAGGCGTGTTGTATCAAAGATACTGCAGTTAGTTTCCACATAATTAATAAATTAAACGTATGGTTTTTTTCTCCAGTCATGGACACCAAAGCTCCAGTAATGGAACCCCGGTAATGGACGTGGATCCAGTAATGGGCCCCCTATAATGGGCATACCCTATCAGTATAAGATATTGGAATAGGGAATAAGTTTTTGGCAAAAAACTAGTTATTAGTCATTTTTGTCACCCGATTGCATTGTCATCCGATTTGCATACGTATCCAAAATTTCAACTCAATCGGAAATCCGAAAGTGGCTCAAATGCCATTTCCAAGATTTGAACCACACTAACTAATACAGGATGGATTTTCTTTTTGGGTCAGTGAGGGCAGCTACCAGATCCCGTGCTGCTACGAGAAAACGGTCTTAGAAGACCTTCCCTCGATTTCAAATTAATGAAGATTGGCTTTTACAGATTTTGGAAAAAACATACAGGGTGCGAGGAAAAGGTAATTTTTGACAAACTTTTTTTTTGATGCCAATCGATCCCATTCCTATAGAGGATCAAAAGCTTGTATGGAACAAAAAAAAATTCCGGCTAGAAAAGCCACAAATCGAGGAAAACATTTCCCATACAATTCGTATGAAAATGAAAACTTATATTTTTCACATGCTATTTTTGTATGCCAATCGATTCCATTCCTATCCAGTATCAATAGTTTTTTTGGGGTCAATGGAAAAAGTTTTTATTAATTTGTGGCTTTTTAGTACATTATCGTAAGTTGACCCCAAAGAAACTATTGATACTAGATAAGAATGGAATCAATTGTCATAGAAAAATAGCATGTGAAAAATAAAAGTTTTGATTTTCATACAAATTGTATGGGAAAAGTTTTCCTCGATTTGTGGCTTTTCTAGCCGGAATTTTTTTTAGCTCCATACAAGCTTTTGATCCTCAATAGGAATGGGATCGATTGGCATCAAAAAAAAGATTGTCAAAAATTACCTTTTTCTCGCACCCTGTATGTTTTTTCCAAAATCTGTAAAAGCCAATCTTCATTAATTTGAAATCGAGGGAAGGTTTTCTAAGACCGTTTTCTCGTCGCAGCACGGGATCTGGTAGCTACCCTCACTGACCCAAAAAGAAAATCCACCCTGTATACAAACTAACAGGGCAAGTTAAATAAAATTTTGTAAAAACGATATTAATTTATCCGAAGTCCGAGAAGACCTCCTGACATAGTTCGTACGAGTAACTACATTATACTTCTGTATTGTTTAAACATGAAATTACGCCATGGCAAGCATCATTATGTAAATTATCCCATCATAGGAGGTATGCAGTTTTACAGCTCCTATAATGGGATTGGGCAAAATACTACTATTTTTTATACATCTCTAGAGTCACAACATAATGTGTTGTATACCTTATCTCATGGTAAATGCAATTAACAAAACACATTCTAGTTTACACCAAGTAATAATTAATTACAATTTAATATATGAACTCACCTCTCTTAGCGAAGTTGTTAAGAATTCTTACTGGTTATTTTTTCCAGTGACACGACAACTTTTGGGTTGGCGCCAATTTCTTAAAAATTAACCGAAATTAATAAAAAGTCAAACTTAAACAGCTCTATGACTCTTATTTATGGTAAAATATTGCCAGTGTTTATAAACTACTTTTACATACTTATTTTAGAGGATTTGTGGTTTTATGTCCCATTACCGGTTCCACGTCCATTATAGGGTCCATTACGTTACCTTAATAATCAGCAGAAATCTTAAATTAAATTTGTAGAATATACATTTGAATGAAAGTTCACTATCAAATTTTACGTTATCACATGAAATCTTGGCTTCTTAGTTTCAGAATCATAAAAAAAATTGCATCACGTAAATTTTCACCCCGACACTTTAGGTGGAAACAGAAACACTTCTAGTCCGTATCTGTTACTAAAGTCTTCTTTTGTTCTTAGGTGGAGTTCAAATCGACTACGACCGTCAAGGCCACATGCTATACTGGCTACAATCCGTCTCCGGCGACAGTGAAGACAACGAGAACTGCACCATCTACAGCATGCCCTACGGAGGCGGCAACAAGGAAGAATTCTTCGGAGACGACACCGGTATCGTTGGGGCACCTTCAGCTATCGCCTTTGATTGGCTCGGCCGTAATATGTTTATGGCCAATAGAATCGCTAGCAACATTGAGATGGTCCGGATCGATGGGAAGATCAAGTACAGGACTATTATTTTGGCCAATGATGGAAGCCGGTTGTCCATTGCGAGGCCAAAGGGCATCTGTTTGGATCCTACTGAAGGGTAAGTTATAACTTACATCTATATACCTTTGCTTTTAATCTTAGCTTTATCTGAATACATGCCACTGAAGATACAGCATGTGTGTGATACTGCATAATACAGCATGTGGCCTGTAACCCGGGCGAAAAATTAAAACGTAGATTCTACTCCTCAAACTAGACAATGTTTGTTCAACGACATTTAAAAATAACTTGTGGTTTGGATTTTAAAACACTTTAAAATTTATTCGAACACGCAATGTATTACGAAATTGATTATGCCTGTACGGTGACAAGACTGACAGGCAATGTCAATTACACGGAATTTAAAGTACATTGAAAATATTATTTAGTTTGTTTGAAAAAGGGACAATTTTAAGACTACATAATTTCAAAAAGTTGTTGAACAAAAGTTTTATTGTTTGAGGAGCAGAATCTACGTTTTAATTATTCGCCCGTGTTACAGGCCACATGCTATACTAATTCTGTTTCTAAGTGTTTAAGTTAAGATTGTTTATAAACGATACCATTTGTATATTGCAGAAAAATCTTCTGGTCAGACGAAGGCGGCTACGGTGTGCCAGCGAAGATCGGACGCGCCAACATGGACGGTACCAACCCAATAGTGCTGGTCGATGCCATCGAACGACCTGAAGCCATCACCATCGACATCGAGAAGAAGGTCATCTACTTCAGCACGCAATACCCAGCTAGTGTCAGCAGCGTGAACACAGACGGCAACGATCGCCGTACCGTGCTCTCAGAAGCCAATGATATTTCATATCCTAAAGCTATCGCAGTGCTCGACTCAAGACTGTACGTCCTGGACCAAAGACACGAAAAGATAATCAAGGCCGATCTCCCGAACGGTGACAACATCAAAGTTATCATGGACAATGAAAGCGATCTGAAATCCCTCACGATATTCCAAAAGAGAAAGATGATCCATCATCCGTGCTTGCAGAATAATGGAGGATGCGAACAGATTTGTATCCCTGGTGAAGGCGGGTCAAGAGTATGCGCTTGCTCAGTAGGATACAAGAAAGAAAACGAGATCAACTGTGTGCCTTACAAGACATTTGCAGTTGTGTCACAACTCGACCTCATCCGAGGATACAGTTTGGATAACAGCGCTGAAGCTATGGTCCCGGTTACTGGCTTGGGACACCACATCCTACATGTAGACGTACATTTCGCTGAGAACTACATATATTGGGTGGAATTCAATCGCGGACAATGGAACGGAATCTTCCGCATCCGACCTAATGGCACAGAATTACAACACATCGTTAAAGATGGCATCGGTAGCAACGGCATTCGAGGGCTGGCAATTGACTGGGTTGCTGGTAACTTGTACTTCACAAACGTCTTCCCGCACGAGAATTATGTAGAAATGTGCTGGCTCGACGGTTCTCACAGGAAAGTACTTGTTAAGAAGACCATGGAAGCCCCACGCGAACTCGCTGTAAATCCGATAAAACGACTGCTATACTGGATTGACTACGGCCAATACCCGCATATTGGGAAATCTTACCTTGATGGTTCCAAATGGGAGCCAGTTGTAAGCTCAGGAATCTCGAACCCTAGAGATCTTACCATCGATATGCTATCTCACGACGTTTACTGGGTAGATTCCAAACTGGATCAGATTCAGAAGATTTCATACAACGGTGGAAACAGGCAGGTGATCCGCTCCAACTTACCAAACCCCATGGGAATTGCTATTCACACGACAAGCGTGTACTGGGTAGACAGAAACTTGCAAACCATCTACAAGGCTTCTAAACTTCCAGGAAATATGTCTATGCCTGAAAAGATGAGGACGAATTTGCCAAAATTGAGGGACATCGTTATTTTTGATATAAACAACCAGCCAATAGACGAAACTAATCCGTGCAGAAAGTTAGGAAACGGTGGTTGTGAGCAATTGTGTTTCAGCTTCCCTCCGGACGCCAGTTTCCAAGGAAACATGCACCGCTGCGATTGTGCCACAGGCCAGGTATCAAAGAGCAACCCAAGCAAATGCGAAGCTGTTGACGAATATCTAGTCTTCACCACCAGAACCGAAATCCGTGCCGTCAACCTAGACCCCAAATCCACTGGAACGCCATTCAAACCTGTCGTTAATTTAACTAACGTAGTCGGCGTTGAATTTGACTATGCGGACAATAAATTGTTCTTCACTCAGATCCGCCCGTGGGCTAAAATCGCCTGGATGCCATCAACCAATCCTGATCCTTCAACTATCCAAAACATACTGCAAAAGAACATCAATCCTGAGGGAATCGCTTATGATTGGACACAGAAGAAGATCTACTGGACTGACAGTTCTAACAACTCGATTTACGCTATGAATCTCGATGGCTCCATGATTGTGATGATCGCCAGAGTAGAACGGCCCAGAGCTATTGTAGTACACCCCTGCAACGGAACTTTATACTACACTGATTGGGGTAGATTCGGAACTTCGGGCAAAATTTACAGAACCACTATGGCCGGGACACTAAAGAAAGCCATCATAGATAAAGACCTTTCGCAACCGAGCGGTCTCACGATTGATTTCGATGACTCCATGCTGTATTGGACGGACGCCGTGCGAGAGAAAATCGAGCGATCAAAAATGGACGGATCGGATCGCGAGGTCCTCATCTCCGCTACGATCTATCCATTCGCGATCACAGTATTCCGCAATTACATCTACTGGACTGACTTACAGCTTCGCGGCGTTTATCGCGCTGAGAAGCACACCGGAGCTAACATGGTAGAGATGGTGAAAAGGTTAGAAGATTCACCACGAGATATCCACGTTTACAGCACCAGCCGACAGACTTGCACAGCAAACCTCTGTAACATCAATAATGGTGGCTGTGCTCACTCCTGCCACCCAGCACCCAATAACACCGTCGAATGCAAGTGCGACGACAACTTCAAGCTAGTCAATGAGGGGCGAATGTGTGTACCGCGCAATGTAACTTGTGACGCTGGCAAATTCTCATGTGCCAATGGCAAATGCATCAGTCGTATGTGGGCGTGTGATGGTGATGACGACTGTGGCGACCGCTCTGACGAACTACCTGATTACTGCGCATACCACTCCTGTTCCCCTCACGAGTTCCGCTGCAACAACGGCCGCTGCATCTTCAAATCTTGGAAATGTGATCATGAAAACGACTGTAAAGACGGCTCTGATGAAGAAGGTTGCGTGTACGCGCCGTGTGCTGATGGAGAATTCACTTGCGCCAACTCGCGCTGCATACCGATGTCTCAAGTGTGCAACGGAATCAACGACTGCAAAGACAACGTCACGTCAGATGAAACGCACGAACGGTGCCCGAAGAACACCACATGCCCAGCTAACCATCTCAAGTGTGAAAAGACGAATATCTGCGTTGAGCCTTATTGGTTATGCGACGGCGATAACGACTGTGGAGACAATTCAGATGAAAATCCGCTGCATTGCGCTCAGAGGACATGTCCGCAGAATAGCTTCCGCTGCCCTAACCACCGTTGCATCCCCGCTACTTGGTACTGCGATGGTGATGATGACTGCGGAGATGGTGCCGACGAACCGCCAGAATACTGCCGCTCAGAAGGCCGCACATGCTTCGGCGATCTATTCACTTGCGACAACGGAAACTGTATTCCAAGAATCTACATCTGCGACGGTGACAACGACTGTCTTGACAGCAGCGATGAAGACGAAAGACACCAATGTAATGAACGCAAATGCGACGCGGAAACCGAATACACTTGCGAAGCGAATAAAATCTGGAACCGCGCTCAATGTATCCCACGCAAATGGTTGTGCGACGGCGACCCCGACTGCGTTGACGGTGCGGATGAAAATGCGTCGATACACCACTGTGCTACACCCGCTCCTTGCTCCGAAGACCAGTTCCAGTGCACCAATGGACGCTGCATTAATAAGGGTTGGGTTTGCGACCACGATAACGACTGCGGCGACGGCTCCGATGAAGGAAAACACTGCAACTCGCTTTACAAACAGTGTTCCGATCAAGAATTCAAATGCCAGAACTTCAAGTGTATCCGTAATCATTTCCGTTGTGATGGTGAAGATGATTGTGGTGACCATTCTGACGAAGTCGGCTGTAATAAAGAGAACAAGACTTGTCCGGCTGGACAATTCAAATGTAACAATGACCAGTGCATTGACAACAGACTGGTATGCAATAAAGTGTCAGATTGTGCGGATGATTCAGATGAGCCTGCACATTGCAATGTCGATGAATGCGCCAAGTTAGAGAGTAACCAGTGCGGACACAAATGCATAGACACACTAACTGGTTTCTACTGTGACTGCAACCAAGGCTACAAGCTGTTGTCAGATGGTAAAGCTTGTGCTGATATAGACGAATGTTTGGAAACACCAGGAGTTTGCTCACAATATTGCTCCAACACCCCAGGATCTTACTACTGTAAATGTAACGACCGGTACTACGAAAGAGAAGCCGATGAGCATACCTGCAAGAGGAAGGACAACATCACAGCCTGGGTCATATTCACAAACAAATACTACGTCAGAAATATGTCGACAGACGCTTCTCGTTACAATCTAGTCCACCAAGACCTAATGAACGTCGTGGCCATCGACTTCGACATCAAAGAAAACAAGATGTACTTCGCCGATGTTTCAGCCAAAACTATCTATCGCTCGGACTTTACAGATCCTAATCCTACTAAGGAAGTAGTGATCAGACATGACTCGCATGGTTTAGAAGGAATAGCAATAGACTGGATCGGAAGGAAATTGTACTGGCTGGATAGACATTCTAAGAACCTTGATGTGTCTGAATTAGATGGTACACGTAGAAAGACTCTCAAGACTGGCATTGCCGACCCTCGTGCTATCATTGTCCACCCTGGTACTGGATATTTGTACTTCACATCTTGGCACCTCCAAGCTTATATCGGAAAGATGGGCATGGATGGTTCTAACTTCACCGCCATTTTGAACTGGGAAGATGACATCGCGTGGCCGAATGCTCTAACCATCGACTATTTCACAGACAGAATCTACTGGGCTGACGCTCATTTGGACTACATTGGTTCCGCTGATCTTGAAGGAAAACATAGACACGTCGTGCTTTCTGGAGATAAGGTACCTCACGTTTTCGCTATCAGCTTGTTCGATGATGAAATCTACTGGACGGACTGGAATCTTAAAGCTATAAGCAAGGCCAACAAACATTCCGGAGAGAATCTTACGCTTTTGAGAAATACTACACACAGGCCTTATGATATCCACGTAGTCCACCCACTGAGACAGCTGCCTTACCACAATCCTTGCGGCGATAACAACGGTGGATGCTCGCACTTATGTCTTATTGCTCCGCCTCACGAGTCCAGTTACTTGAACATCGAAGGTTACGGCGAGGAAGGCGCGACTACATACAAATGCGCATGTCCGAACCAATATTACCTGGCTCGAGATATGAAGACCTGTATTGCCAACTGTACCGATGGCCAGCATAGATGTAACGGCCGCGATGAGAAATGTATTCCCTGGTTCTGGAAGTGCGATGGCGAGAAAGATTGTATGGATGGTTCGGATGAACCTGACACGTGCCCTGTACGGCATTGCAGAGCTGGTTCCTTCCAATGTAAGAATACCAACTGTACTCCTGCAGCTACTATTTGCGACGGTACTGACGATTGTGGGGATGGAAGCGACGAAGCTGAGTGCGCACACGAATGTCCACTCCTCGAGTTCAAGTGCAAAGCCAGTGGCCGTTGTATCTTGGACAGCTGGAAGTGCGACGGTGACACAGATTGCAAAGACAACAGCGACGAAGACCCAATAATGTGTCACAACAGACCTTGTGATGTAGACACCGAATTCTCCTGCAAGAACGGCCGATGCATCCCTAAACTGTGGATGTGCGATTTCGACAACGATTGCGGTGACGATTCGGATGAACCTGCTTACATGTGCAGACAGAAGAACTGTACCACTGGATGGAGACGCTGCCCTGGACAGTCCAACTACAGATGCATACCTAAATGGCTCTTCTGCGACGGAAAAGACGACTGCAGAGATGGATCAGATGAATTACCAGAGAACTGTCCTTCATGCAATGCGGATACTGACTTCACGTGCGAGAATAAGCGTTGTATACCTAAGCAATGGCTTTGTGATTTCACTGATGACTGTGGCGATGGAAGCGATGAAGCCGAAGGAGTCTGCCGACATCAATACAGAGAATGCTCGGAATCAGAGTTCAAATGCGGCAACGGAAAGTGTATATCCTCAAGATGGCGCTGTGATCACGAAGACGATTGCGGGGACAATTCAGACGAGATGTCATGCGGCGGCTTCCAGTGCAAGAATGGAACTTTCCAGTGCAAGTCGGGACATTGCATCGCGTCGTACTTCCGCTGCGATGGCGACCGAGATTGTCGCGATCTGTCGGACGAGATCGGCTGCCCGCCGCGCTTCCCTGGCGGCAGATACTGCCCGGAGAGCAGGTTTGTTACATTTTTTTTTCTATTAATCCCTCTCTTTGTTCTCGTCTCCTTGACCTCGTGAAACCCCATGACTCGGCCGTTTAAAAAAAAACATGATCAATAAAAAAACCATTAACTTAGGTACGTAAATGAAACTGCTTACAAAACTTCGACAATCGGTTGAGAAATGCGATACGTTGTAAAAGGGAACGGCCTAACATAAAAAAGCGTCTTTGTCCAAGTGAAACGGCGACGCTTTGCGCTCGCTTGGTGAATAAGTCTATTATGGATGTACCTATATTCCAAAGTTTTAAGCCACTTACTGATGAGTGATGAAGAATACTCACAGTTCTCTGTCTTATGGTGTGTCTGGGAGACATACAGAGATTCGGAGAATATGCATTGTTCCACCACAAATGGGTTGGTTCTGTTGCAATTCTATCTGTGGCCTATGTGGGTAAACTCTAAGGACTTAAGGAGTCATCTTGAAACTACCCTCAATTATGATTCTTATGCTGAAAGAAATAGAGTCCAACTGCAACTTATCTTCACATCCCCTTGCAGATTCCAGTGCGCGAACAACCTCTGCGTGTCACAATCGGACCTGTGCGACGGAGCGGACGACTGCGGCGACGGTAGTGATGAAGCACCGGCGTTGTGTACCAACTTCAACTGTGATACGCTAAGGCGGTTCCACTGCACTAACCATCGATGTGTGCCCAGGTAAAGTTGTCTACAATAAATACAGATATATTTTAGCAATTCTTATATTTTTAAGACTTACCTTCAATGAGAAAATATAGGTTTGCCCTGTGTCTAGTCTTGTTCTATGAGAAAAAATAACAAGATGACACAAATCTATTAGGGATTGACAGGAAAACCTATGATGGCACCATCTGTAAAATATTTTGACCGGCCAACCCCATTACGGAGAACTTTTCATCTTACGCCAACGCACCTTAAGGAATTTTCCTCTTTACTTTTGAGTCGGTTTTTGACAACACGCTTTCTTACACGCTGTACTTATACAGGAATTTAGTAGCAATATAGAAGATCGTTTATTGGAAACCATGACGTAAATATGATTAATTTTATACAGATACCAAGTTTGCGACGGAGTAGACAACTGCGGTGACGGCTCAGACGAGAACAATATGACGCTCTGCGCAGCCCGTGCCAAGCCTTGCGACCCATACACACAGTTCCAATGTGCCAACCGCCGATGCGTCGAGCGAACGCAGCTCTGCGATCTGTCAGATGACTGCGGAGATGCTAGTGATGAGAGGGGTTGTCATCACGCTAAGACTTGTGATATGATCTCTAAAGGTAAGGAAACAATCCAATAGAACATAAAAAAAGGCTAAGATCCGTACTAGCAGTTTCATTGTTTATCGGTGCTTCGAATAAACGTAATTCTGCAATATAACTGCTGATAGGTGACGAGAATGATTGCGATCCAAAGCCCCTGTAACTCCTTTAGTTACCGCGTTGTTGGGCGATTTAAATGTCATTTTATCAAGGAGATTGACTATGACATCGTCATTTCTCGTTGCTGCACTTATGTTTTCACAGCCGGAATGTAACCTGTATGATTTTAGATGAAGTTAATTATTTTATAAGCTGCGCTATGCCTACATATCTTTAGCAAGATCATGTTGATTGATGTATTCCTGTTTTAGGTGGCTGCGAACACTTCTGCACGAACCTGACCGGCGGTACTGGTGTAGGCTACATCTGTTCCTGCTATCAGGGCTACATCATCTCTCACGCGGACCCTAAGCGATGCGAGGATGTGAACGAGTGTGCTACGGGAGACCATCACTGCTCGCAGCTCTGCTCTAACCTGAATGGCAGCTATAGTTGCAGTTGCAGGGAAGGATTCAAGTAAGTACTCAAAGCGATGGTTAATCTTAACTAAGCTAATACAGGTGGATAACATCTTTTGACACATTAAATAATAATATAAATAAATAAATATTATAGGACTCTCTTACACAAATTGACTAAGCCCCACAGTAAGCTCAAGAAGGCTTGTGTTGTGGTTACTCAGACAACGATATATATAATATACAAATACTTAAATACATAGAAAACAACCATGACTCAGGAACAGATATCTGTGCTCATCACACAAATAAATGCCCTTACTGGGATTCGAACCCAGGACCGCGGCTTCACAGGCAGGGTCACTACCCACTAGGCCAGACCGGTCGTCAAAACATTGTCTGCTTATGAACTCCAATGTATTAATAAGAGAGCCGCACTTTCCTACCAATACCCCGCGCTCAACTCACGTTACAATTTGAATTACTATTTCGTTTCCTCAACCAGAAAACATTCGGAGCCAGTGCTCATACTGTATTTGTTGCTGACCTGTTCCGACACAGCAAAAAAACAGTATTCTTAATAAACTGCTTTCTTTTACAGACTGGCTGACAGCCTCTCCGGTGTATGCAAAGCGACGGAAGAGGATGTAGTGCTAATGTTCGCCAACGGCCCTGAGATCCGAGGCTTCGTGCAAGACAAAAACGAAGAATACGAAGTCATCTCATCAGAGAAACGCATCGAGGCCATCGATTACGATCCTCTGCATGAGATGGTCTTCTGGGCTGACAGTTACGATAAAACAATCAAGAGATCATACATGGTCAACGCGTTGCATGGGGAAGTTAAGAGTGGATTCGCTCAGGATCTTAACATGAAGGGAAGCTCGAAGCCTACAGCTTTAGCCGTAGATTATATTGGTGAAAACTTATACTGGACGGAAACGGATAGAACTGGCTCCAAACCGCGCGGTCGCGTTATGGTCGCTAAGACTGACGGAAGATACCGACGAGCGTTGGTAACTGTGGGTATAGAAAGTCCAACATCAGTTGTGGTCGATCCGCAGCAGGGTAAAATGTATTGGGCGGATGCTGGCTCAGCGCCGAAGATCGAAACCGCTTGGATGGACGGTTCACAACGCCGACCGCTTATTACCGAGAACATCAGACACCCGACTGGCTTGGCTATTGACCATGCTATGGATCACACTATCTACTGGGTGGACACGAAATTGAACACCATTGAGATGATGCGGCCAGACGGTTCGCTCCGAAAGACGGTTCTGAAGGGAGATATGTTGAAACACCCTGTGTCTTTGGACGTGTTTGAGTCCTCTCTGTTCTGGGTGACGAGAGAGTCAGGAGAGCTTGTACGTCAGGATAAATTCGGGCGCGGCGTGCCGTTTATACTGTCTAAGGATCTAGTCAACCCATCGGCTGTTAAAGGTGAGTAAAATCTTCCTTTCTATGCTCAGAGTGAAAGATCTTTTGGTCTGTTATTTTCTGTTTAGCATCAAGACGAACTTTTTTAAACTGGAAGTCGTCGAAAGCTGTTAGGTTCAGATACTGTTTTGTATTATGGAAGTTAAAACCGGTGAAGATGTGTATCTTCTCTTACCTCATTTTACATCGCTTAAAACAACACAGCCAAATAGACATTCCAAAGTGACCCATGTACTTTCTCCAAGAGTTGACACAATATCATTTACCATACTATTTACATTCAGCAGCATACCAGTATATGGAAATGGCTGTAACTTGGAAAAATACGCCAATAAAATTTACCCCTTTAAAAAAAACTCAATGATATTTGGGGTTGGGGCCCTTTAACTAAACTACGTCGTCTTATGATTACCCTAGCCTCCTCTAAGACCCAGAGTCAGATTTGCAGTTTTGAATTTGGAACCTTCTTTTATTCCATTATACTTCAAAATTTGATTAGAATGTGTCCTTTTAAATGGAACTCGGGCCTTAGGAGGCGCTAGTTTGTCAAAGGACTGTCTCATTTTAAACATAGATAGAGAGAATCATACTATCTTTGTCTTACACTAGTACTAGCACCCAAAAGAATAAAGGATGAGTATAGTCTTTTGTGTTCTTATTTACTGACAGTTTGGTTTGACCAACTATAGACTGTTGTTTAAAAACTTTGGCCTTTGTTTCCAGTGTACCACCCACGTCGCTACAACACCTCGGTGACCAGCGGTTGTTCGTCAAACCCGTGCTCGCATCTCTGCCTTGCCGTACCCAACGGTCGGCGCTGCGCCTGCCCTGACTCAGCCGCTCCCAAACCTAAGGGCATTGCTCAGGAACAAGCTTGTGATGCCGGTATGTACTTACTTCTAGCTACCAGTTACTAAACCAGTAGGGTTCCAGTAGTAACTAGTAACATGATTAGTCGGTTGGTTGGCGGTTGTTCATCAAACCCTGCTCGCATCTCTGCCTCGCCGTGCCGGGCGGTCGGCGCTGCGCCTGCCCTGACTCAGCCGCTCCCAAACCTAAGGGCATTGCTCAGGAACAAGCTTGTGATGCCGGTATGTACTTACTTCTAGCTACCAGTTACTAAACCAGTAACCAGTAGTAACTAGTAACAAAATAGTCGGTTGGTTGTTCGTCGAATCCCTGTCGCATCTCTGCCTCGCCGTGCCGGGCGGTCGGCGCTGCGCCTGCCCTGACTCAGCCGCTCCCAAACCTAAGGGCATTGCTCAGGAACAAGCTTGTGACGCCGGTATGTACTTACTTCTACCAGTTACTAAACCCAGTAACCAGTAGGTTTCCAGTAGTAACTAGTAACAAGATTAGTCGGTTGGTTGGCGGTTGTACGTCGAATCCCTGCTCGCATCTGTGCCCATAACCGTGCTGGGGACGGCCGGCGCTGCGCCTGCCCTGACTCTGCCGCTCCCAAACCTAAGGGCATTGCTCAAGAACAAGCTTGTGATGCCGGTATGTACTTACTTCTAGCTACCAGTTACTAAACCAGTAACCAGTAGTAACTAGTAACAAGATTAGTCGGTTGGTTGGCGGTTGTTCGTCGAATCTCTGCTCGCATCTCTGCCTCGCCGTGCCGGGCGGCCGACGCTACGCCTGCTCCCAAACCTAAAGGCATTGCTCAAGAACAAGCTTGTGATGCCGGTATGTACTTACTCGTACTTCTAGCTACCAGTTACTAAACCAGTAACCAGTAGGTTTCCAGTAGTAACTAGCAACAAGATTAGTCGGTTGGTTGGCGGTTGTTCGTCGAATCTCTGCTCGCATCTCTGCCTCGCCGTGCCGGGCGGTCGGCGCTGCGCCTGCCCTGACTCTGCCGCTCCCAAACCTAAGGGCATTGCTCAAGAACAAGCTTGTGATGCCGGTATGTACTTACTTCTAGCTACCAGTTACTAAACCAGTAACCAGTAGTAACTAGTAACAAGATTAGTCAGTTGGTTGGCGGTTGTACGTCGAATCCCTGCTCGCATCTCTGCCTCGCCGTGCCGGGCGGCCGACGCTACGCCTGCTCCCAAACCTAAGGGCATTGCTCAAGAACAAGCTTGTGACGCCGGTAAGTTTATTACTAAACTTGTTACTAGAAATCTGGTAAGTTACCTGGTACGATGGACCTGCAACTGCTTAAAGTGGTTAGCAATTAAAAACCTAGAAACCAGGAACAAGTTACATGCAACCAATATCTTTTCCTTGTTTTCGCCGATTGATCACCGGTTTTTGTAGTCTGTTTCAAGGTTGTCTTACTTCATTTAGGTTACAAATTAGTATAAACCGGTTGGTTACCAGCAACCAGATCAACCAATGACACTCTTGTTACCACAACTGACATTAGGCACTTAAAAATCAAATAGGTAACTCAATATGACTAGAGTTAAACCAAGAAAAGTCTGCAGCGATTTTGATAGCCTACGCAGTGCAAGTGTTATTTACACGTCATAAATTCATAGAAGTTTGACGTTTAAAATGACACTTGCACTGCGTGGGCTATCAAAATCGCTGCAGACTTTTCTCGGTCTGACTCTAACTTGCCTGTTTCAGTTTTTGTTTGACACTTTGTGAGACTATTTGACAGTATTTATCAAAATTACATTCTTTTATTTTGTTACTTACTTACCTGTTTTGTGCAAAATGCTTTAATACAACTAATAATAGTACATTATTGTCGAGGTTCGGAAGTAGCTACTTGCTGGCTGAGGATTCGTTTTAAACGGACGACCTTGGGAGTCCGTTTAATTGAATCCGAAGCCAGCAAGTAGCCTTCCAGCCGAGTCATATATAGTGCTTTTCTCAAAAATGGTGCAAGAAATAGAAATGTTTTACGGAAGCAACGTTCTAATTTTCACAGAAAAAAGTAAAACCATTAAAAAGATTTGCTTTGCCACCTTTAAAAAAAAAATTGAAGTGTATTTTTCTGCTGAAAATACGCCAACCTATTTGAGACACCTAAATAGTCGCGGTACCAACATTATAATAATAAGTACTGATTATCTGTTTGGCTGTTCAATGGACCCATGCCTTTATTTCATATGGCCATTTCAACTTTTAAAAAGTTTGGAACTCGTTAAATAATGAAATTTGTATGCGACATTGCAGTCCCGAAATCGAGACTGCAATGTTTTTAACTTATTAATTTTTTGAATGACCATAAACTACGCACTTCGCGACCTATTTTTTAACCGGCAACGTCGACTTTGCCGTCCATTTTTGAGAAAATTCCTTAATTCCACAGCTGCGGAAGTCCCACGGCCACTCCCACGCATCTGCCCCTGCCAGAACGGTGGCGTCTGCTCCGAAACCACCAACGGCGAATTAGAATGCATCTGCCGAGCGCCGTTATTACCACCATATTGCGCTGAAGCGGCGGCATCGACAAGAGCTGCGCCCGCTGCTGTATTAGTACCAGTACTATTGGTGCTGCTATTGGCTATAGCTGGAGCGGCAGCATGGTTCGTCATAAGGAAAAGGCCATTGTAAGTGCTCTTTTGTTTTTGTTTTATCTCTCTCTCTCAAGGTATAAACCTGGTTGCGCTCTCAGCTACTAAGTACTTGGAAGCCTTCGCACAATCCTTCCTGGCATCTTTTATTGTGACGCCATTGATGCGCATTAGTCATCCTTAGTTATGTTAATAAGCTAGAAAGCTAGCCACCTTCAGGGTTCGAGTTTACTTTACTCTTTGGTTCGAGTAAAGCCCTTCTTTACCTATGAGAATAACAGTGTACAATATTCAAAAAATGTTGTAACTTGGTTGTAGTTTCTAAGGTCAGACCGAAATAAGTCTGTACCGACTTGGCAAACGACAGAGTAGTAGAGGTACCATTAACCTCAAATGACTATGAATCATAGAAGGTAGGATCCTACACACACACACATATACATAGATACACGTGCCTCCGTGAGGGACAAAACATAGGCAATGCGACACTATGATTGGTCGAATTTATTTGTTGCCCACCATAATCCATACTAATTTATGGAGGGAAATAAAAAAAAACTTGAGACTGTGACAAGGACAAACAATAATAGCGCTTTCGCTGCTACTCCTACTGAAAGATACATAAGACTATCCCATTCGATCATTTCCCCCCACCCCTCATGACCGATCCAGTTAAAATACTAAATTCATGCTATGAATATATGACGTCTATAGAAGCACGATTACACATTGTTCTTGCAAAGTATGTGTAGTGTTGTCATAGAGGGACGAATGGGGGATTTAAACATTTTATTTTGATGTGACGATATTTATATTTTGGTGTGTGGATATGACGCCCGACTTTCAATCCGGAGGTCGCGGGTTCAAATCCTGGCTCGTACCAATGAGTTTTTCGGAACTTATGTACGAAATATCATTTGATATTTACCACTAGCTTTTCGGTGAAGGAAAACATCGTGAGGAAACCTGCATACATCTGCGAAGAAATTCAAAGGTGTATGTGAAGTCCCCAATCCGCATTGGGCTAGCGTGGGGACTATAGCCCAAGCCCTCTCGCTCATGAGAGGAGGCCTGTGCCCAGCAGTGGGACGTATATAGGCTGAATTATTATATTTTATTTTGATGTAAGCATGTCTCGCAATAATTTTAACGTAGATTTCTCACCAAAACTTTTAATTTCAGCGGCAAAGGCGGCGGCCTGAGCAGCCTAGCGTCGTCCCAGAGCGTATCCTTCCGCCAGGGCTCCAATGTTGAGTTCGGCGGAGTCGCTGAGCCGGCGTATTCATTAGAAGATGCTCGGAGGAAGGGTCGGGACTTCTCCAATCCTATGTATGACGCCGTCACGCGCGCCGCCGCGCAAGGCGAACCTGAGCCTTTACGTGAGTTTTTAATTATAATTGTATACAGCGAGGAAATGTCGCCAGCATCCTTGGTACAATGCCTCAAGGGCCTATTTTAGATTTAAGCTAGTTTTTAATTTCTTTTAGTAATACACTGTATATATCTTGTTTGTAAATAAACGATATATAAAAGAAATTATAATTGTTAAGCATAAAATAAAGCGATTGGTACCTACGAGTTGTAAACAAAATGTAAGGACGGTGAATCCTGACCCACCGTGATACAGTTCACACTAGTACGGGGGTCAGATGACACTTACTTGCCTGTTGGTTTTGTACCATAAAACAATGTAAGTTATGTAAGTAGTTTAAGCACCTTTATTAACTCAATAAAATATCTTTATCTTTATCTTTTAGAATTCTAAATTTCGAAGGTGGTTCTTCAATTTACGCAAGGGGGTTGAAACGATTTGGGAACACGCCACACTTCCTGCATTTGGATCTGATGATTGGGGTAACGAAATCGCAATTCAGTAAACACTGTGTACTAAATAGAGAAACGTTATTTTCACCACACTAACTGCTAAAGGTTCTCTTGTTTGTTCAAAAACTGATAGCAAAGTTGCATTTTATTCACATGTGAGGCAAAGTAATCAAATGCAAATTTTGAACTTTTAAATGATGATTTTGAATGTGAAATGTTTAATTACATTAATTTGGATTTGATTTGATTTTGTTTGGTATCTTTATCTTACAGTTAATATTTTTTTCGGGTCGGTGTGGTGAAATTTTTTGTTAAACTTTCGTGCTTTGAAATCCTCGCAACGCTCAAGATTCCATTTTTCGAACCACTCGCTACGCTCTTGGTTCAATTTTGGAATCTCTCGCTCGCTCGGGTATCAATATTAGCACGAGCGGTCAAACAACAACTTTACCCCCTTGTAAAATATTTGAAAGCGATTTAGTCTGAAAGCGAATGTTTCGAGAACTTTGCAGCAAGTATATACTTCCTCATTGACAAAACTCATAATAATACTTGATTTAAAGCGACCCCTAATGAAACTGTTTCTTAGTCTTTAAGAGCAACCACTGTAGGTAGGTAGGTAAAAAGATAAGATAAGATAAAAGATAGTTTATTCAAGTAGGCATAATTACAATGCGCTTATGAACGTCAAATAAAGCTAGGTAGACCGGCTCCAACCCTACACCTCTGCCCCGAGAAGATTTAAATCCCCTCTCAATTGGAGGAGGGTATCCCAATATGGGACCGGGTATGGGTACTACACAGACAATCCAACCTCTAGACATAGCATAGTCGCGCTACCCCCTCTGCCACACATACGGTAGCGTTACTCCATCTTCGAGTCAATCCCGTGCCGTGATTGGTCCGTGTCTTTGAACGGACCAATCACGGCACGGGATTCGCTCACCTCATCCCCCCGCACCCCCGTATTTTTGGCAGCATCGGTTTCATGAAAGAATTGGCCTAAGCTCAGTCTAGAGGTTGGATTGTCAGTGGGGTACTATTACATTTCTCAATAAATTATTTGTATTTGTTTGTTCCAGCGGGCATCTACGAAGTCCCGGACGAGTTGAAAGACAAAGCGGTGTCCGCGGTGATATCCCCGTCGTCGACGGAGACCCGCGGCGCGGCGCGGCCCCGCGCGCTCGACCCGGCCGCCGACACGGGCGCCGACACCGCGCAGCTCGTGCGCGAGGACCGCGACTGCTGACCGAGGCGGGTGGCCTGCGTCACGACATACTACCCGTGAGCTGAGGCACAGTACAAGAACAGTAGTGAATCTTCATATAAATGTGCCGCTGACGGCTTGAATGTGTACGCACGCGCTGCCACGCACACATTCGCATAATATACGGGGGAATATGGTGGCGGCAGTGTGGGCCGTACCGCGACTGTGATCGCGCGCATTCGAGTACGCTCGCATTTGCCTGCTCTTACCGGCCTTAATTTATACCTCATTTATGAATTGACAGAACATTTCATTATATTATATAAATAGAAACCTAGTGCTACTCATAATACGCAAATAATATTTAACTAAAAATAAAAGTGACAACCCTAAGCACCAACGCAAGAGTAGGTAAATAACTTGCCGAGCGGCCTTAGATTCACTACTGTTCTTAGTATACTGTGGCTGAGGTTTGCAGCGCTAATTTCTTATACTGACCCAGTTTTTAGAACACGACGCTTCGTTAATTCCATGGCCCTTGGTTATTATTATTGCCGTTTTGGACCTTTGAATGCCAATTCGACTGAGTAATGATCTATTGTGACGGCCCTTTAAGTGTTAGTGTAAGGCCTGAGTGGACGCTCGCGTTGGGCGTGCAGCGGGGCGGGGCGTGCGGCGTGCATGTTAAACAAATGCAAGCGTATAGGAGCGGCCTTAGTGCACGCTGCTCAAATTACTTGTACGCCCGACGCCACGCTGCACGCCCCGCCGAACGCTCCGCTTCGAGCGTCCACTCAGGCCTTACACTTAGGCCTGAGTGGACGCTCGGAGCGGAGCGTTCGGCGGGGCGTGTAGCGTGGCGTCGGGATCATGAGTGACGTGAGCAGCGTGCACTAAGGCCGCTCTTATGCGCTTGCATTTGTTTAACATGCACGCCGCACCCGCCCTGCTGCACGCCCAACTCGAGCGTCCACTCGGGCCTTACACTTATATTGACCCAGAATTTTTCGCACGCTTCAAACGTTCCATGGCCCTTGGTTATTATTAGGTATTGGGATGTTTTGGACCTTTGAATGCCAGTTCGACCAAGTAACGATCTATTGTGACGGCCCTTTAAAGTTCACTACTAATGCCCGTTGAATCCAGGAAGTTCCAAATTCTTTGGCCGTAATGCTTTGTACAGAGCCCTTGGTTAGGGTGGTATTCCGCCTGACCAATTTTTTTGTCCAATGTGTAGGTATTTTGCCTCGCATTTTACTTGATGAGAGCGAGACGTAATGACGTTGGACGAAGATATTGGACAGATGGAATACCACCCTTAGTGATGCCCCCGAAGAAATGTTAAGACACGAAAAGTGCGAAATAGGTACCATTTTGTGCTAACTGGATTGTTAACCTGGTTCCCACATAATGTATGAAGCCCCACCATCTAAATTAGCGTTTTTGCGGTGCCAATAATATACTTTACGCGTCTTAGTATTGATTTGTGTCTTAGTGATAATCACTAGATTGATAAGCTATCTCTATCTCTACAGTTTAATTATTGCAAGAACGATAGAGATAGTCGTAACTTTAATGTCAGAACCATAAGTCAAATTGGTCAATGTAAGAAATTTTCGCGCCGCCCTGAAACTCAGCAGCGTTGGATGACAGTCGTTTTAAGGCTTATTCCTAAGTCTGTAAAGTTGAAGTTTTCCAACATAGTGCCTATTATTGCTAAGGTACTTTCGAGTAGCAATAGAAGAGGGATATTTATAGAAAAAAATATAACCGACGAGTCTTATTTTCGAATGTTTTCGTAGGAGTCCATTTTTCTGGGAATACCGCTTTGCGTCGGTTATATTGGTTTTCTAAAAGTATGCCTTTAATTCAAGAGGATTTATCCGAAATATCCAAAATGTTAAACTATGGATGCCACAGCAAGAACTTGTGGCATTTTTAACTGATTTTAAGTGGTAAGGTAATTTTTTCGAGTTAGTTTTTTGTCGCTTTAAATGTGACTCTATTTCGCCGACAGTTCAAAAGTGACTTAATGCTTGATTAAAATTAATAATGATTTTATTAATAATAGCTCTTGCGCTGCCGGTAATTAAATTCGTATTTCGAACGAAATCCATTGTAAATTGAATTCGGACGAAATACGACACTTAAAATTAATGAAATTGTTTGTAATAATTGAAAATGTTGACGTATTTTATTATTTTTATCCAGTTTTGTGCGGAAAAATCGAATTTAGCGCATGTAAACCTAGATTATTAATTGACGTAAATAGAGATTTTATTTTTTTCTTACATAGTTTTCTATTCTAAGTTCTAACCTATTCTATTTTTTCTTAAAAAGTAAAAGTGTTACTGGCCAATGTGTCACTACTCTATGCTTTTTTTAATCTCCAGCTAGATCTGGTCGTACTTATGTTGTATAAGTATTTTCTGTGTGAATGTCTTTATTTCATGTTAAACCTGACAAGATTCTATTTGGCCCTGAAATAGTCGCTACTAGCAGCTCACATATGGCAATAATGTGCGTACATCATATACTTATAGTCAAATAAAATGTCAGTAGAGTCTTGGTAGAGTAGATTTAGACCAAGATAAAAGCCTGCAGCGACTTTGATAGCACACGCAGTACAAGTGTTATTTATACCTAAGTCATAATTTCATAGAAGTTTGACGCTTGAAATAACACTTGCACTGCGTGTGCTATCAAAATCATTGCAGATTTATCTTGGTCTAACTCTACCGGTCATGACAACTAATTTCAAAGAATTTCTACGCAATTCTGTGTCCATTTATTGATGTAAATTTTTTATCATATTCTAAATATTTTGTTCTTGCATCTTTGATAATCTTTTTTGGCATTTTCGTAGTAAAATCCTTTATAATTGTTAAATCTTTTCTTCTTGTTTTCATCGGTAACATTCGTTGGCTTTTAACGTCTGTTGTCAGAGTCTCCTTACCTAAAGTAAATTATCATGCTACCATCGCCCACACTGTTAACTGACAATTCGTACCTAAACCTTATTACAAAAGGCATAAGGTCCACCGATGGACAGTTATGAGTAAGTGTAAGGCCTGAGTAGACGCTGGAAGCGGAGCGTTCGGCGGGGCGTGCAGCGTGGCGTCAGGGTCAGTTACTTGGGAGCCCGACGCCACGCTGAACCCCGGCGAACGCTCCGCTTCGAGCGTCCACTCAGGCCTTACACTTATGAGTGTTGTTGTTTGTACCACTAAAAATCCATGGCCAAATAAAATCATGTGAGAGAATATTTTTCATTGTTGAATATTTGAACTCGAATTATTCATATCATCGCGTGATATCAACATAGTGTTTGTTAAAATATTATGTACCTATATTAGAGGTTATATACATTCCTTTCATGCTTTACTTAGGGCTCATGTCTTGTAAATTGTAGATGGGTCACTTTACATTCCGTGGACCTAGATCCACAGGTCTAGTACATAAATGAAACTTAGGAATTGCACATCCGCACCCTAAAGGGGATTTTACTAGACTTTTAAATTTATTTGACAATAAGCAATACACTATTTTAGAAAATAATTTATTTATTTCGATTTAAGACTATGTAAAATATAGCAATGTTGTGTTTTATAATTGTCTATTAATGAAAAATGGTAAAATTATTACAATTGTTTTGTGGACATTAACAATTTGCCATAAATGTGTGAGATAATGTTTCTACTGTAACTGTTGTTTAATTTTAATGATATTTTCATCAGTTTTTTTAATGAATCTTCTAAGATTGTAAATAAAACACCGTATTCCATTTCTTACTGAAGTTGCTATACATATGTACCATATTAATATACATATATACTCCTCTGTGAATACATCACATTGTTTACAATCTAAAATTATATATAACTAAATAGCCTATTGAGAATTGAATATATGAACATAAATATTTATGTATATTGTAAAAAGAGTAAACATGTCAATACTACGGATAGTTAAAAAGAGATGAAATATTTTTGTATTGGGATTCTTATAGTTATTAGAGGTCTCTGACGGTAGTTGAAAATATTGTGTAAAAAATAAATTAATAATGAAACGAATCCGCATTTTATTTTATGATAATTCAACACCTGCTTTTGAATTACCTACCTAGGCAATAGAGTTCGACGAAAAATATCAAACGTGTTTATTACTTTACTCTTTGGTACCCGGCCCCGTAGACAACATGCCAATCGCTAACGCTTCGTAGCGACTGCCACTGTCGCACTAATATGGAAAAATGATAGAGAGACACAAAGCGATTCGAAGGCGAAGCGTAAGAGATTGTCACCTTGGCTAGGCCTCCTGGGCCGCCTACCAAGAGGACGAACCATGGTGGAGGCGGCGCTGCCTTGCGTCGGAGGCCAAGACTCGTTTAGGATCGCTGAGCCAACGGAGTAAGTATGGACTCGCACTTGACACATTCACTGCCAAGAACACGTTAACACAGAGTCCGTGCGGAAAGAGAAGTGTCGTGTATGGGGCCCAATATGTACATTCCACGACTCTTCTCTTTACGCACAGACTCTCAATGTGTAATCCGGTTATTCAAGCACTTGTGCGACACATGTGCAAGAGCCAATTTTCAAATAAATAAATTTAGTCCTCCTCTCATCAAAACATTCAAAACCTCTTTTCATCATATGTACCTAGTTCTAATGACGATGTCAAACATTCCCTTCTGTCAGCTGCTACAGACCAAATTCGAAAACTATTTCTTGAACTTCTATTTACTTGCTATTTACTTTAAATTTCGTTACAAACCGACTGTTTGTGAAGAATTGGTATAAATTCTAGTCAAATGAACCTTATCTTCCGAATAAGAATGGGTGGGGCGAAAAAAATGCTTAGCCACTTGCTAGCAATACGATTTGAGGCAGTCACAAGTGTGTTAAGTCCTATACAGTGTAGGCAAAAGTCTCTTACACTGGAAACTATGAGGCAAAACATCGTGAAGTTGGAATATGCTGTGCGTGGTCCGCTGGTGATGCGAGCTGCTGCAATCGAGAATGAACTTAAGAAGGTAATCTATAACTATAGGTACCTAACCTATACCTATCCATAGTTCGAGTGCAAGGTCTGAGGAAATAAATTCATGCCCTTATGCCAGACACCAAACACAGCCCACAGGACCCACCCCAATCTAATTTTAGAGCACCTTTATCTACACTATAGGTATTTCTGCCTTTTGTGGACATAGAAACAATGGGGTCTGTTTGTTTCACATAAAGTTTTAAGTCATAATGTATTGTTTGTCATATTATCATTACCTAGTCCTAAAACTGAAACTGTTAACTTTTCAGGATTTTCGTAAGGTTATCCTATAGATAGGTTAGGTTAGGTTTGGTTTATGGCAATCCTGAAAAGTTACGCGTTTCTAAACCGAGCAAATTATGTTATGACTAACGAAAATGCGGACAAACAATACATTGTTGTGACTTTAAACTTTTTGGGAAACAAACCACGCGTAACAAAACAAGAAATTGAAATTGATCCAAAGAGCACACATACTTCGATCGATCCAGATAAATTGCTTTTCTTAAGCTCTTGGCGACACTGTCGTGGTCAACACTGCGGCTTTTCATAAGTCTTTCTCAATCCTATCAAAGCTCATCATCATCGTCATCGTGCGTTCATCTGGAAACGCCTTTACTGAGCATCATTTTGAATTTTCAGGGCTCAAATAAGCCGTTCAAGAAGGTAATCAGAGCGAACCTTGGCGACGCGCATGCAATGGGTCAAAAGCCCATTACTTTTATTCGACAGGTACACATTCTATTTATGTAGATACCTATTCAAAGTAGTCTACGCTGTACCCTTACCTTACCGTTAGTGCGCAGAATATCTACAAAAGAAACGCATAACGAAGACATAGAAAAGAAGATAGGAGGATAGGATATCATAATCATATCATATCATGTAGTACATTTTTTACCTCTAACTCGAAAAATCAAATTTGACCTCTAAAACACGAAAAAATAGTCGTATTGTTTTACCACCTC
This sequence comes from Cydia amplana, assembly GCF_948474715.1. Lineage (NCBI taxonomy): Eukaryota > Metazoa > Arthropoda > Insecta > Lepidoptera > Tortricidae > Cydia > Cydia amplana. The sequence continues at coordinate 2,500,389 of NC_086079.1, read as the reverse complement.
TATAATTAACTCGAAGTTATTTACTAACAAACCTCTGTAACTCGAAACAAATAATAAAGACTGTACTTCCTACGTTTCTATAATTACCTCTCGAATTTTTCAAGGGTTTTACCTCTGTAAGTCGAAACCTCTTTAAGACGAACAAAAACGCATAAAAACCTCCCTAAGTCGGTGCCCTCTATACGACGAAACCTCGATAACACGAAGTTTTTGGCGTTTCGCTTGAGATTCGTAATATCGAGGTTCCACTGTATATCATAATTCTCTCAAAGTTTTCCTTGGCAGGTGTTGGCGTGTGTAACGTTACCAGAGCTGATTGATAAGTATGACTTCCCCAGTGACGTGAAACAGCGAGCTAATGAACTGCTGGATGCATGTGGGTGAGTTACCATATTCAGCTACACACACATGCACACCGACCACGCGCTGGTGGCCTAGCGGTAAGAGCGTGCGACTTGCAATCCGGAGGTCGCGGCTTGTAGCAATGAGTTTATCGGAACTTATGTACGAAATGTCATTTGATATTTGCTAGTCGCTTTTCGGTGAAAGAAAACACCGTGAGGTAACCAGATTAATCCCAATAAGGCCTAGTTTACCCTCAGGGTTGAAAGGTCAGATGGCAGTCGCTTTCGTAAAAACTAGTGCTTAATTCCTGAGATTAGTTGCCAAGTGGACGCCGGCTCCCATGAGCCGTGGCAAAATGCCGGGACAACGCGAGGAAGAAGATGATGACACATGCAAACCGAGCCGCAAAAGTGCATGGCCATTTTATAAACGAATTCACTCATAATGTGTCCATGCAACTTCTTCATGTCGTTCTCTGTTATCTGATAGAAGTACCTCCATCATGTAACCGACAATGCAATGAAAATCTACAGTTAATTAGCAAAATCATGTGTCATGTCCTAGGGTTTGCACGACGGATCCGAAATGTATGCGAAGATCCGCGGATCCCGATCCAGATTCAGATAATTTCAAACATTCCGGATTCGGATTGCAAACCCTAGACTCGTGTCCCAAAACGTAGGAAGTAGATTAAAGCAATGTTTTTAGAGGAAGGTCAGTCGGAGCCTACAGCGCTTCATACGGACTAGAAATAATTCGCAAAGACGTTGCCAAATACATCGAAGAGCGCGACGGGCACCCCAGCAAATGGGAGGATATACTTATAACGGCTGGTGCTTCAATGGGCATTAAAAGTATTCTTGGCTTGTATTGCCCAGGGAGCAAACCTGATGGTAAGTAAAACCAGGAGCCCGTTTCTCAAAAGCTTAACTTGTAATAGAAGCGGATGTCACTCTTTGACAGCTTTTGTTAGAAAGGGACTTCCACTTGTATTACAAGTTACAAGGTTTTGAGAAACGGGCCCCAGTGGTTATTGTATTGTATTGTAGCCAGGTTTCCGAAAGTCGACGACTGGCGCCTATAGGGTATTTGTCTGTATTTAAAATAAATAATTATACACCATGCACGAAATAAAGCACCAGATGATAGAGAAACGCAGACAGGAGTTATTTTTAAACACAATTTCTATTTTAAAACCCGTATAAAATTTACTATAAAAAGAGTAGATAATTTGATTGTGACGTCACAACGTCACATGCTGGTGTTTCATATAAATCCTAAAATAAAATAAAAATTGAGATTCAATGAGCTCCTTCATTTGATATGTAACACGATATAGTTTGAAAAACTGTATTTTTTAATTTTCTCATTGTCCCCCCAAAAATGGCCTCCAAATTTAAAATTCATTTATTTACGTTACACGTCCATCTTTGGGTCACAAACTTACATGTGTTTGCCAAATTTCAACTTAATTGGTCCAGTAGTTTCGGAGAAAATAGGCTGTGACAGACGGACGGACAGACAGACAAACAGACGCACGAGTGATCCTATAAGGGTTCCGTTTTTTTTCCTTTTGAGGTACGGAACCCTAAAACGGAGGCGGTTCTGATTTTGGTATTTTTATAGTAAGTAACACACCATTCATTTGCTCTGGTTATTATTTTGTTCAAATATCTCTGTCCTTTCAGGCGTAATGATCCCCATACCTCAATACCCCCTCTACTCGGCCTCTCTTGTCGAATTCGGGCTAGAAGCCGTAGGCTATTATTTGGATGAAGACAACGCCTGGGGGCTAGACATGAACGAGCTGAACAATGCACTGGATAAGGCGAAGAAAACGTGCTCTGTGAAGTGTATTGTTATTATAAATCCTGGGAACCCTACGGGGCAGGTAAGCTAAACAACATATAACTTTCTCTGTCTCTTTAAGCTGTAAGTTTCCTGGAGAAAGATAATATTTCTGGTGGCGAGGATGAACTTCTAAGGGTGCAAGATGACAGCAATGTTGGGCTAATTAATGTATGGCTTTTAGAGAATTTGTAAATGCAATGGATACAATGAAATTGACAGTTGCGTTTTTCATTTATTGTCGCAATACCCATTCCGATTTGAATGAAAAACTATGTGGATTTTCTTCCCTAATTTTCAAATGAATATTGGACATATCCAGAAAATTTTATACGACACTTTATTTTCTGGAAATTATCAGGAACACGGTTACTTAAAATCTTTCGGGTCACAGAGGGCACGTTAATTGCATATTAGTATACGAGTAGGTATATCCAGGAGCAAAATATGCCAGTAATGATGATGATTTATTGTTAACACATTCATTGCCACCCAGCCAAACAAGACATCCGCGCCATGCCACAAAAATGTCGTCATATAAAGCTGACGAAGTACCACGATGCCGACTATCGCGGGTCGTCCGGCCTGGGAATGAAATCATAAAATACCCGATAGTCGGGTTTTCGGCACTAAATGTGTTAACAAGGGTTGTTTTGCAGGTGTTGTCAAGGGAAAACATTGAGTCAGTCATCAAGTTTGCCCACGAGAACAATCTGCTGATAATCGCGGATGAAGTGTACCAGCACAACGTTTACGCTGAGGGCAGCAAGTTCCACTCGTTTAAGAAGGTTATTCTTTCATTCTTTGCATTATGACATAATCTAACAGGCGGTTATCTCCCTTGCAGTTTCCGTGCGACCTCGGTCATGGGCGTCTTGAACTGATGGGCTAGGGGGAGCAGTTGATATGGCCGATGGCCAAGGGGAGTCAAGTGGGAGGGCATTTAGTTATTAGAACATCAACGATAAATTGAATCGGCTTCTATGTCTAAACTGAGACATCACTGATAAAATAACCACTTAAAATTACAGAAAAACTTTGTGCAGAATATGTAGGTATTACTAACCTACTGCCGTATTCGAACTTCAAGATATTCACAAGAGACGACACGTACTAGATCCATTCTAGATACGTTAATAGTTTAGATTTCAGCTAGTTCTTTTTTGCAGCGCAATTCGGGCAACCAATGTCACTTTTACGATAGATCGTGTTAGATATCTATTAGATGTGAATTTGATCTCTAAGTAATATCTTGTGGAAATCGTTCAAGAGTACCTATCTCCAGAATAGCGGAAATGTCAAATTTGACAGGTTAGATCTTAAACATACCTATCGTTATCGTATCTTGGCGATGTCTAAAAGATATCTAATAGATGTCTATTACAAAATCCGAATCGGGCCCCTAATCCTTTTTTAAGTCTCTTACTATCTACTCAGGTGCTAAGAGAAATGGGCGCTCCATACACGGACGAAGTAGAAGTGACCTCTTTCATGACGATTAGTAAAGGCTACATGGGTGAATGCGGACTGCGGGGTGGATGGCTGGAGATCGTGAACATGGAGCCGGCGGTGCAGGCGCACCTTTATAAAGTACGTATAGTCAGCAGCAGAAGTTGCTAAGCGGGCGAGATGTTCAAAATTACCTTGATACACCCTTATTCTCTTAACAATAAAGTCGCGTCAAGATCATTTTGAACACCACCCGGTTAGCAACTTCTGCTGCTGACTGTACTCGGGCTATGAGAGTACCTACAGCCTCAGTGGCGAGCGACCAGTAAGGCGTTCAGTGGGGCATGTAGTGATGCGTCTAGCGTCCAAGGGATTTCCGATCTGGCTTCGGCTAAGGCCACAACCATACATGGGAACGAAAGGTCCGATCGCTGTGTCTCGCTCAAACCTATGGTTGTCGCCTTAGCCGAAGCCAGTCGCGCAATGTCGTGGCCAGGCCGTAACTTACACTGACCCCTCTGGTTGCTACTCCTCGAGCGTCCACTCAGTTTGCATCATAAGATTCCTACGCTACGTGTAGAATTATTTCTGTCGTTTTGCGCAGCTGTTTGGTGGTTGGCCAGATATCTCCGAGCGGCCAAGGTGATCACAAATATCTGAACACGCACTCTAACGTCTTGAGTATAGATAGAGGCTTGGCTGCTATGATATATCTGATAGCGACTGTACCTAATGATTCTACTGTTAGATATTAGACCCTCATAATGTATCGTTGTTTCAGGCATTATCCGCGATGCTGTGTCCAACTGTACTTGGCCAGATTGCCACAGATACAGTTGTAAGTTTACTATTTACTCTTAATGCTAATTATAAGGTCACAACCGGAGTAAATGCGTCTCTTGTGTTGACGATATCTTCGAAACGCAACCTAACCTAGGTATTGTATTAAGTATCTATTATAGCCGTCTGCATTAAAAGTTTAGTGACCACGCTTCGAACAGAGAATAAGGTTGCAATAGTTCTAAAATGATCCGATTAGAAGAAATCTTTAAAATACGCATTTACCTCAGTGACGCATTTAACCCGCTTGAACTTAAATAATTCAGGAAAGAATGTTCCTATCACGTCATGGTCCGATGATAGAAACCCGTAGAAATCGAGGGAACTCTTCATGTCCTATTATTAATATTATTATACTCATACCTATTACGGTTTTGAAAACGATACTGACTGTATTCTCAGTCTTTCCTGCTTTTCCTTTTATAAAGCACCATATGGTGAAGTGGAACTGCTAATGAAGACCATAAAGTGTATTATACAGGACTGTCCAAAAGAAAAAAGAATTCTCAATTGTTTTAAACTATGAAGTCAGTTCTTTTTTTGTGAAATGATTTAATAACCTGTACCTATATGTTCATTAGGCCAGACCACCAAAACAAGGAGAGCCTTCATACGACCTCTTCAATGAAGAGAAGACAGCTGTGTTGGAATCCTTGAAGACGCGCGCTAAAATGGTCGTCGATACTTTCAACTCCATGGAAGGATTTAAATGCAACCCCGTTCAGGTATTTGAACAAGGAACTTTAGCCTGGACCCTGGGCCTTCTTGGCAACTGATCCCACGAATTTTACGAAAGCGGCTGCCGTCTGACCTTTCAACCCAAAGGCCCAGGGGCTTCTTTCTCAAAAGCTTGTAACTTGTAATACAAGCGGATGTCACTTTTTGACATTAAAAGTTCCCAGTAGTTACCACTGGTAACAACTTGGTGGTAACTAGTGGGAATAATCCCTTTTGTTAGAAAGGGACTTCCACTTGTATTACAAGTCAAAAGCTTTTGAGAAACGGGCCCTAGGTCTTATATTCCGTTTCCTCGCGATGTTTTCATTCACCGAAAAGCGATTGGTAAAAATCAAATACATAAGTCGGAAAAACTCTTTGGTACTAGGTTTTGAATCCTCAACCTCAGGATTGAAAGTCGCACGCTCATACCGCTAGCACAGGGCGGACACGCCATACATCAAAATTGATTTGCGTTTATATGTGTGCGCGGCACGTCTGTACTACGACATTGTGTTTCTGACGGAATCCTGACGGAATCTCAGTAGAGCGACTTACACACACATTCATGTCGCGGCCAGTCGCGGGCGAGGTAATCCGAGTCGGGGCGGGGCGGTGCGTGTGCGTTCTGTATGATATAGTTATTTGTACAACAAGAGATCAACGTTTGATATTTCTTCGAGTGATTATTTTGAGTCCCGTGCAAGCGAAAGATTCTATACTAGATCTAATCTAATTTAGAATCTTGAGCGTAGTAAGGGACTCAAAAGCGCCCGAGATGTAAATAACTTTTGATCTCGTGTAGTTCACAAAACTTTTCACCTCAGCAGTGAGAACATATTAGAGAACCCGAAAAATGTATTCCTTCTTCATCACTTACCTGTACCTCTATTCACTCACGTTTTCTTAAGATATACCAACAATTAAGTTATCACCTCAGCAGCTCGAACAAGGGTACTTTGCTACTTAAAAACAGTGAGCAAAATCGCATTTTGCTCACTGAGTGAGCAAAGTCGCATTTTGCTCATTTTGTCTCACTCAGTGAGCAAAATGCGATTTTGCTCACTGTTTTTAAGTAGCAAAGTACCCTTGTTCGAGCTGCTGAGGTGAAAATACTATTACTTATTCTGTGCCGCTAGGCTACCAGCTTTTTACTTATAACATTTTTTCATTGAAGGGAGCCATGTACTGCTTTCCACGAATTCAGCTGCCACCAAAAGCGATAGAGGCGGCCAAAGCTGACGGGAAGGCTGCTGATGTATTCTACGCCTTCGCTTTACTAGAAGAAACAGGTAATAGGTAACCAATAGCCGGGTCCACATTGAGCGAGCATATCCGGCACAGTTTATAAAACAAATATCTGGGAAACCGAGCTTTGCTCGGAAAACATATAAAATCTCAAAAATTTGCGTTTTCCCAGAGATAAGACCTAGCTAGATCGATTTTTCGCCCCCGAAAATCCCCATATATACAAAAAAAAATTGAAATCGTTAGAGCCGTTTCTGAGATCCCCGAAATATAGGTAATAGGCGGGTCAGCACAGTTCATAATGTATGAGAGCTCTACATGAATTCTCACACTAGAGATTTTTTGAGATGTGATAACCTATGTTGCAAATACTATATTTAAAAAAAAATCTCCACAAAATATGTCACATGGTTTTAATAAATCCAAACTATTATTAAAATAGAAAAAATATATCAAAACATGAATCCGACACTCGAGATTTTTTAATATGCAGTTCTCAAACATATACTCATTATGTATTTATATTTTCTCCCAGCTTGACACCAAAACCAGCTCCCAATAATTTTCTTTATTAAAAATATTTTTTTATATAAAAATAACAACTATGTGTACATAACAATTACATGTTAATTAAGCTCTGTAGCTTTTACTATATCCTACAAAAAAATCTCTCACGTAAATTAATCCATTTAATTACTATTAACCATTTTTGTTTTGAAAATGTTTTCGTTGCTTCGAGAAAATGGACAGTGGGTTTGTTTTTCACTTTCTCAAATCTCTTTCTCATGTTAGTGTAACAACAAAAAATCTCCCACGTATATGTAATATTGTATGGAATAAAACCATTATTAAATCATCCAAGCTATTTAAATTACCCTAAATGGCGGGTACTGATTCACTGTAGAGAACGTTTTATCGACTTCCATATCTCCGTCTCACTTCAATGTTCGCGGCAGACGATTGTTCCGCTTCAACAGCCGAGAGTTCGCGATCCGGTCGACCGTTAATTCTCCCATGACTATCTTACCCAGTTTCATCGGTATGCGTTGCGCGCTTACTTAACACACCTCAGGCCAAGCTCCTATAAAACGCGCAATGCATGCATGCATTGCGGTATCTCCTATACGTCACATATGTCAGCTATGAGGCTATGACATGGCTATGACAGACTGTGGCAGTTAGTTCCAAACAAGTATACAGACTTGTCTACCCACCATAAAGTTTAGCGTAAAGAGAATATATCACTCCTTAGTGAAAAACCATACGGTTTGTGCGAAGTTGAGCGTTATGTCAATGCTAATAAAGATGATGGTTTGACTTACGGAAATGAATAATATAATATCATTTTATTTTATATTTCCAATTCCCGTTTCATTTACACCCAATATTAAATCTTTTTCCGTAATAAAATGCGTATATAATTACTGTCATCATCTGTATTTATTTTATTTCTTTAACCCCCGTTATTCATAAACGCGCTACAAACCTCAATTAGCTAATAATAGTAATAATCGTTTGTCCTTATCTGTCACTTTAAGTTATGTATTTGTAAGTAAGGGATAAACATAATTGAACTAAATCAGGCCCGTAAAGTTTATGAATAAAGTGGTTAATCTTTATTGCACAAAAGAAAAACCTTATAGTACAAGAGGCGGACTTAATGCCATAAGGCATTCTCTACCAGTTAACGATGGCTTGTCCTCCGGCCCATTTGATCGATGACCTCCTTTGATTATTTATTTTTAATGGACGCCAAAATCCAGACAGGAACTTCGATTTTGACATTTACCACAGTAATGCAGTCGGTAGCAATGTCGCGCTTCAAAATTGCTGCAGTCGACTGCATTGCTGTAGAAAACGTGAAAAAGGTCATTCAAAGGGTAATAGGGTTATATACACCGCGGGATTTAATAACCCGAAAGATTTAAACCAACGATTTTAGAGCCTAATTAGAGTATATAAAGTTATATAACACATAGTCCAAAAACCCTTAATTTAAGAGATATTAATTATTTAAAACAAATCACAAGTAAAAAAATCTCAATTCTAACACACCCTTATGCGTGACGTAGCCACCAACTAATTTTACACGCAGGCGCACTAACTACATGGTTATTAGCCAGTTTCACTTAATTAAGTTTGATATCCTACAAAAAGGTTTCACTACCGAAATTTTGTTCTGTTCTCAATCACGAGAGTACAAACTATTTACCTTTACGATAACTGGCTGATAGTTTGACGAAAATGACGAAATTGATGTCAATAAAATGACATATTTCATATGTCACACAAGATATGCGCAAGATAACATCTTTAAATTTGATTGACTGTAATAAATAAAATTCATTTAGCGGATATTCACTTTGTGTACGGATTTGGAAACCCGAAGAACTATGTGCTTCCGGCACGACGGACCCACTTCAGCCTAGAAGTTCGTAAATTGGCTAGACGAACAATACCCTGAGAGGTGGATTGGCCGTGGAAGCAACGTCCTAACCTGGCCCGCCCGGTCACCCGACTTAACGCCATTGGTTTTTTTCTAGGGGGAACTCTGAAAGATAAGGAAGGAATACTCAACACCAGTGAACTCTGGAGAAGAATTATTAATAAAAATTCGAACGGCTTCCGAAGAAATAAAGAACACTTTTGTAAACCTAAATAATGAAATCCGTTTAAAATTAAATCTTTGTGCTGAAAACGGTGGTACACACTTCGAAAACCTAATTCATTAAATTAATAAAAAAGCGTAATTGTTTAACATAGTTGTTTATTTTACTTTACTCAGTATAAATCAACACATCGAGAATTTAAAATACGTACTGATAAGCATGATCGATATTTTAACAAAAGGTCATTCAAGTAATCATCCCTTTCCAGCTGTAGTATGAGTTAAAACAATAAGAGGCATGATTTCTTTCGGATATAATCATGGTTAATGGCTTTGGTTACCTCACTCAAAGGAAAAGATTTTATCGCAAAGTTTCAACAATAATAACTGCACTATACCTACTGTTGTAGTAATTAATAAAGTTTTGATACAATTTGTGGTATTTTGAGGTGCCAATCAATTGAAATAATTTCAACGTAAACATGATCCTAGACATAACTTGACACTTCTTGTCATGGAACACATGTCACTGCATTCGCCGTGCATCGTATGATATCCGAGTGATTCATGAAATGTCATGCTCGCTCTCTGTTTCTCTACTTGAGATTAATTAAACTCGCTCACTCTCTGAATAAAGGTTTGTTCACAAAGAAGCGGTAAATTAATATGATTTAATTTGTACTGAAACAGTAGTTTAATTAAAATATATAATTGGACCCATGTTGATATAACATTATTTACTCGTACTGTCGTCAAAAATACGTGATTTAAATCTTTCGGGTTATTAAATCCCGCGGTGTATAAAATGAAATGATGCATTAATAAAACTTTAGTTAATTAACAATATTATATTAAATCATTAACAACTTTGACAGCACGATCTCTTCGCAGGTAGGTGCTCTACAAGGAGTTTATAAAACAACATTATTTCCAAGAAATAATCTCTCATTGTTACGAAAATGTTGGTAGGGTGGCTTTAGGTTACTTTTCGTTCATATCGTCTTGGATATGGGTGAACATGGTGTTAATACGCTCAGTATCAATCAACCTGTAAAGATATTGTAGCCTGGCCTTTTCTCGAAAAGTCTTCTAGAAAAATTTACGCTCATGTCGTCTCAGATATGAGTATATTTGGTATCAGTGCATTCAGTATAATATCCTGAACACAAATATATGAGATGACAAGCGCGAAAGTGGTGAGGGTAGTTGCTATGACGCAAAGTTTTTACCATTTTTCTTTTAAACATACCATGTGGGGTACCAAATGAAAGGGCCTTGTGAGTAGGTCACAAATATATAACACACTGTAACACTTTTACTACTTAATCCAACAAATTATTTGAAAACGTTCAAAAATTTCACAATGAGTTGAATTCCAACTGCTCTAAATTGACTAAGATAACTTGATCCCAAGTTTCCTTGCAATTATACGTAATCGAGGGCCAGGCTCATACTAGTTCTCATGTCGCGATGCGCTAACGGTAACAAAAACTAAGCGTTACGAATTGCTGACATTTGCTTCTTTTAGTTTCACTCTACTCAAGCATCGGATGACAGGATCGTTGAAAAGGGACAAACATATCCTTTGACGTTACGTTACTCTTCTCGTGAATTGTCAAATTTTAAAATTCGAAATTAGCTTTGGAATTTGTCCGGGTGGCTATTCGAAGTATAACTTGGTGGACGGTACTTACTAACCAAATAAGCTTGAGATCCAGTATCATAGATAGTTGTAAGACTTCAAGGGTCTATTTATATCTGACTGTGCATCCTGTATTCTAAACGTTTTGTGAATAGGTATAAAAATTGACACCTATCATTTTTCACATAAACACAGACACTTTATGCATTGAATTATTAAACCTTAACGCAATGCCATAAGTCATAAGGTATATTTTCCTAATATACCTTGATGCTAATTCGAACTTTGTTATAAAAGATGTCATTTTATATCATTCGCGCGTGCATTTCACTCGTACTAGATGAAATATGTATTGGTGCGAGCGAGACGGTTGGGCGAATTATGACAAAATGATATCTTTTTGACATCTTAAACAAAGTTTGACTTGGCCTCTGTGGAAGCCTAGAAATACAGCATACTTCATTGACTTTTTATGCTGGAAATTGATTTAATAATTGCGAGAAAAATAAGTATGTTATTCTTCAATAACTTGTACAGTTACTGTCAAAAAACTAGAAGTGTCCATTAATTGTGTAGAACATTATTTGCTGTTTGTTTCCAATATCATGCTGCTATTCTGCGAATATAGCAGTTCCTCAGGCAGATAAATTAAACATGATCGAAACAAATACTATTAACCACAATAGTAAACTTTTCTCTCAGTGTGGGATATTCTCGGTCATGAAAAACTTACAAAGTTATTGTTTTTTTCATTAAATCTATAATTAATATTATTGTCGGGAGAAATTCTGACCGTGTAGTCGTGTAAGCTTCATAGCCCATTCTTCAAAAAATCTCTAGTGTGAAATTACTGTTTAGGTAGTATAAAATATAAAATAAAAAAAATGTTATTTCTCAAAAACGGGAACAGATATCAAGTTGTTAATTCGCAGCCGGGTATTCAATATGATATATAATTCACCCGTGTAGAAGCATTTGACTGTGCAATTAATGTAACTTTAACTTTATATTGACTCCACTATAAATAAATAAATAAATAAATATGCAAGAATTGCTCGTTTAAAGGTACAAGATACAGTCATTATAGACAGGGTAAACGTGCGGGGTGCAAGGGGCGAGGGTAGGGTCGTGCGCACCCGAGCTGCATACATCGCAATTGTTAGTAGCTCGGTACTACTTACAGCTCGGACTTACAGTGCTAGCGTGATTTATACGAAATGTTTTCTGTTTTATTTTGACTGATTTGTATTGTGACAACCCTACTGTGTTCTTGTGCGGTGTCCGTATTTACGCTAAACATCAAAGGCGTCGGTCCACTCCACTGTTACTTTTTACACTGTGATATTAGCTTTGGGCTATAGCATGTTGCTGTTATTCCATTGTTGTTAGACTGACTGGAGTCACCAATGGCGGACCGTGGTCCGCATCCGGACCGCCGACCTATTTTATTTTTTTGCTTATTTAATAAACTCAAGGAGGAACGGACCGCAATGATCATTTTATTTTAAGAACCAGACCTGAAAAGACTAACTGGTGACCCTTGGACTAGGATGGACTATGGGCAAAAGCACTAATATAATCCATAACTTGCAGGAATCTGTGTGGTGGCAGGCAGCGGTTTCAAGCAGCGACCAGGCACCTACCACTTTAGGACAACCATACTACCACAGACAGATGTACTCAAAGAAATGCTCAATATATTTCAAGACTTCCACCAGAAATTCACTAAGAAATATGCCTAGTTATCACACAATGGGCCTTATGTCAGTGTGGTAAGGTTTAGATTTGATCGGTTAATTGTGTAAACTGTAAATGATGGTATAGTCGACGTGAAAGATATGTTTACATTTTCCGCCTTATTACAAAGTATTAAGGAGGAAAACTGTATGCGTGTGCCTACATCACTACATAGTATAAATACAAAGTCGCTTGTCTGTCTGTCTGTCTGTATGCTTAGATCTTTAAAACTACGCAACGGATTTTGATGCGGTTATTTTTAATAGATAGAGTGATTCAAAAGGAAGGTTTATATATAATTTGTTAACCCGCGCGAAGCCGGGGCGGGTCGCTAGTTGGTAATAAAGTAACAACTAAAGTGCACAATAGGTAACTATGAAATTTCTATGAAAATAATTATGATGTATATTGTGGCACCGCCAAACTTTGTCATGTCAAAGTTCATGCAGAGGTAGAGATCAAAGTAAGTTTTATATTCAGACTTTAAAACTGTATCATTTCCTTAAAATTTAAATATTACGAGTAGCCTCTAGAAACTTGTAGAATTTTACTTTAATGTGATAATTGTATATAGTAAACAAATATCTTTTTATTGTTTATCAGATTTTTTTATGACTTATTTTATTTTCAAGCTGAGTATGCTCTAGGGTTACTTTAAAATATCAAAATTACCGGTCTGGCATAGTGGGTAGTGACCCTAATGCCTATGAAGCCAATGGTTCTGGGACTTCTGGGTTCGAATCCCGGTAAGCTAAGGTCATTTGTGTGATGAGCGAGTTATTTCCCTGACACAAGCCTTGAGCTTAGTCAATTTGTGTAAGAATGTCCCTATAATATTTATTTATTTATCGAAGAGCTGTTAATAACGCAGGTAGCATACGCAAACAGATGATGGGTTTTAAGGCTGATTTCTTTTAGAATGGAGATATATTAATACGAATCGCAATCCAGGGCACTGAAAGCATTCAATTCAAGCTAAATCTCAAACACATCTTCGTTGTGTATGTGTTAGTGGATGGAATGTTAGGAAACGCTGCTTGATATATATTATTTACAAGTAATTAGAATAAAATCTATGCACAATGCAGACCGCAACCGGATAGAAAAATAAATACGATAATTTTTGACACTTGACACTGACACATGATATTAATTTTTTTTTTTTTTTTTTAATTTATTGAAGCTTTGGCAACACGGCCATCAGCTTAAACATGAAAATAATTACATTTTGAATACATTACAAACTGATATAATAATAGAACCTTAACTACTTAAAAACTACACACACACCTTAAAAAAAAACTATCAATCCACAAAACAAAACAAAATAAAAAAGTCGGACACCTACAAAAGGCCGAAAGTGTTTTTTGCAAAATCAAATATAACTTTATATAATACAAAGTGCCTTAAAAGTTCCTGTACGGATGTTGGCATTATTGTGTTTTTTAATACGTCAGTACAAGTGCATATAAATAATAATCTCTGTACATTAAAATAGGGGCAATTAAAAAATAAATGGTCTAGATTACAATCTTTAGCGGGACAGAAGTTACAAACAGAAGTAGTCGACAATTTTAACCTAAAAAGATGAGCTGGCAATGGCCAAGACGCAGCCTGCACAAACTTTTAATAAACTCTCTGCCTGAGTAAACGTTACCTTTTTCGAACCAGGCAGAAGTTGACGGGTCAGGCTGAATCTCAGCCAGCCATTTCCCTTTAATATTTCTGGAACTGATTAAAGAAACATTCCACCGCTTTAGCATGATATCTTTAATAGATTTGAATAAATCCGTACGAGGAACTTTAAAACTACAAATTTCAGAATTCACTGAATTTTTAGCAAGAGAGTCAACAATTTCATTGCCCAGTACACCTGAATGACCAGGAACCCAACAAAACTCTACATTGAATTTGCAATTTAATAGATCATCAAATAGCTTTCGCAACTCATAAATTAAATAATTAGCATTTGCTACAATTTGTTTTGATGAAAGAGCTTGAAGAGCACTCATAGAATCGGATAAAATCAAAAAGTTATGAGACGCAAAATCATTATACTTAATGTACATCAAAGCATAAATCATAGCTAGAATTTCGGCTGAATAAATTGAAAAAGAGGTATTACAGGAAAATACTTTGCCTGAATTAATAGAAGAATCATAGAAAGCAAAGCTAGTGCGAGTATTGGTTTTAGACCCATCAGTATAGATCTTAATATAATCTGACTTATCATTTAAAAATTCATAACATTCATATTTAGTCTTAAAATTAATTATAGTAACCGGAATATCTCTCATTAGGCAATGGTAGCTGTAAGTAAAACAGGGCAGGAGGTGGTACCAAAATACAGTATCTTGAAACTCAAAATTTAAATATGTAATAGATTCGCTTAAGGTGTTACTAAAAGGCATTGATATTAAATTATAATTGGGAACAATAAAATCCTCTAAATACCGACTCACAAGAACATTATCGGAACTGACTAAGGAAAGGCAAAATTTGTCAATAAGGTAAGTTCTCCTTATAAATAGTGGCGGAACACCGGATTCAACTTCTAAAGAATTTATAGGGGAAGACATCATAGCACCAGTGATAATACGTAAGGCTCTATTCTGAATGACATCCAATTTTTTAAGCATATGACTAGATGCGTTAGCATAGAAGATGCACCCATAATCAAATTGACTACGAACCATAGAAATGTACAACGTTTTTAATATCTTAGGATCAGAACCCCAAGTGACGCCGACTAATGACTTCAAAACATTTAAGCGAAGCTCAGCTTTTTTACAAATATACTCAATGTGCTGAGTCCAAGATAATTCAGAGTCTAATATTATACCTAAGTATCGTTCAGAAGTACTAAATGGTAACAGAGTGTTGTTAAAATAAACTTTAGGGCGAAATATACAAGCATGACTAAAAATCATAACTGAACTTTTTGCTACGTTAACTTCCAGTTTAAGTAGATTATGTAGTAAATTATATATAGTTAATAAGCACTGATTCATTATAATCTCACCGGCTGAAATATCATCACAATCTAAGTATATAACTAAATCATCAGCGTAAAAGGAATACTTGACGTAAGTAGGAATACGTTTCATAAAGTCAACGAGGCTCAAAATAAACACTAAGGGAGAAATAACAGATCCTTGCGGAGTTCCCTTAAAAGTAGATTTGGGGCCATATAAATTATTTTTTATTTTAAGTGAGACACTGCGGTCATTTAAAAAATTGAAAATCCAATATAGAACTGAACCAGGAATACCAAGGTTGTGTAAGCTTTTAATTAAATATTCATGATTAATGTTATCAAACGCACCTTTTATATCCAGGAAAACTGCTAAAGTTAATTTATTATTCTTCATATTGTGTCTGATATCACCTAATAAGCAACCCAAGTTATACATAGTATTTTTGCCTTTACGAAAACCAAACTGTAATTCTGGAATCAAAGAATTATGTTCAATAAACCATTCAATCCGATTCTTTAACATAGTTTCAAATAACTTAGCAAAACATGAAGTAAGAGAAATGGGTCGATAAGCATCTAAACTATTAGAATCCTTATTTGGTTTTAAAATAGGAACTACAAATTGAACTTTCCAGATAGGCGGGATTTCTTTATGTAACCAAAGTTGATTGTAAATACTAAGTAGAATTTTCTTTACATTAATAGGTAATTTTTTAATAACAGAGTATGGAATGAAGTCAGGGCCAGGAGACGTGTTCTTTTTGTTTTCCAAAGAAGCTTCAAATTCATAATATTCGAAGGAGTTGCCGATCCATCGAGATATTTCGGAGCCTTCAGAGGCAAAAAATAAATCTAAAGTATTACGATCAGGGTCAACGCAATTAGAAGAGGCAATTTTATCTAAAAAATCACGAGCATTAGATGGGTTGTCCAAAAATTTAGATCTTGTATTGTTATTGTTTAATTTGGCAAACTTAAATCTTTTAACATGGTCCCAAATACGCTGCAAAGGAGTCATTCGATTAAAGGAAGAACAAAGTTTAACCCAACACAATTGTTTTTGTTCAGAAATAATTCTTTTCTTTCTAGCATCAAATTGTTTATAAAGCAAATAATTCTCCAACGTAGGATACTTCTTATAAGAATATAAAGCATATTTAGACTGATTAACGGTCCGAGAGCACAAGTCATTCCACCAAATAAGAGCTTTTCGATTTTTAGTATGGCAAGCATACGATTTCTTTGGAAATGTCAACAAAATGTCACACAGAGACTGCATGAAGTTACTGTAACTATCCAACGGATTAGGTGCTAATACAAAAGAGGCAAATTTTTCGGTGCAAAGTTTAGAAAAGGTTTCCCAGTTGATTTTATTGAAGTTTATATTTGATACTGAAGGTGGAGTAACAGTAGAAGAGTCGAAATCCAAATGCTGTGGAGAAGAGCGGCTTACATCATTAAAAATAACTTTAATTAGAATTGGGAAATGGTTACTACTTAAAAGGTCATCGTGGACATAAAACGAACAACTAGAACTAACCACCGGCGAAGCAAATACTAAATCAAGAGTGTTACCTTGTTGACCAAACGGGGCAAAAGTGGTCATTCAGAGAAATCATTTAAACAGACTAGGTTATATTTGTCTACAAAAGAACTAATAACATTGCCTCTACTGTTATTACGACGGCATCCCCATGCTGAATTATGAGCATTAAAATCGCCTATGAGCAAGTAGTTCCTGCTGGAAATTTTAGAAAAGGAATTGAGTAACATTTCTAAATTAAATCTACCATTAGGAGGGGGAGGTATATATAGACAGAGTATCTCAATAACAGTAGAGCCGATGATAACAGACAATAATAGGTTTTGAAAATGATAACTGGAAGGTGTGTTAATCAGAGTGAAAGAGAACTTATCTTTAACTGCTACTGCAATGCCACCATGAGGACGATCAGAATCTCGGCGCACAATCCTGTAACCTGGTAACTTAAAAGATTTGGAAGGTTCCAACCATGTTTCATTTAATAAAATTATATCAATGTTATTGCAAGAAATAAAGTGTTTTAATTGGTCTATTTTAGTGATGATGCAGCGTGAATTCCAATGAAAGATATTAAGGTTTTCAATGTTGGTGTCACTATACATTATTGAGTAGATAGATTACTAATTAGAGTTTCTTTTATTACCTTACTACACATAGGAGCATCCATATTCAGTTGTTTAGACTGAATTAATTCCATTAATGTTTTAGTAAAAACATTTAATACCTCGTCAGAATTAATTAAGTCTGTAAACAGAGCTCTGGAATGAGGCCGCTGGGGGGGCTTTTTGGGTTGTGGTTGTGACTGTGGTCTGGTAGGAGCACCGGAAGTAGCCGGAGCTTTGGCCGATACTGTTGCGTATGTAGTCTTCCCGTTTATTCTATCCTTCACCTCTTGATTTTTTGCAGCTTTGATAGGGCAGATATTACTTACAGCCATGTGAGGGCCGCTGCAGTTGACACATTTTAAATTTGATTTGTCTGTACAGTCCTTGAATAGATGGCCAGCACCGCAAATGGAGCACACCTGGGGGCTCCTACAGGAACCACGTCCATGCCCAAACTTATAACATACGTAACACTGGCGAATTGGCTTCACGTATTCTTTAACGTCGAACCAGATGTAATCATATGTGACGTGATCAGGCCGTAGCGAGCCTAGAAATGTAATTAGAACTGTAGGCGTTGGCAAAGTTGAGCCGTCAACTGCATTTTTTCTTGTGAATCGCTTGACTCCAATGATCTCAACACTTGACTTCAGGTCCTTCAAAAGTTCTTCTTCCGTAATTTCAATAGGCACTTTAACTATCCCTAAACATTCTAGGTGATCATAAGGGATTTTAGCTTGCCAGCTATGTAACTCCTGCATCTGAGTATTTAAAAGAAAGTTGTTGGCATCTTTCTTGTTAGTGAAGAAGACTTTGATCATGAAATTTCCAATAGGTTTAACAAGGCTTAGGCCAAGACATGTTTTCAGGATACCTGTGCACCGCATCACATCAATTTTGGTATTAGGCGAAGACATTGACAGTAAAATGGGATATTCTTTTTTATTGTCTTCTGTATATATGTGGGTATAGTCCTTAAATAGTCCTCTTTTGTTCGATATAAAATTTGCCGCCATTTTAGTTGGTGGAGACTGTACCGCTTCACCAGCTTCACCTGATTTGCGTTTGGCGGCCTTGCCGCCGCTATCTTTACCCATCACCCAAATACTTCAACTCGGATTACTCGAAAAATGGATAGGTAATCCAAAAAGGGCTATAGTACACAATTTACAAAAATAATTTCGAAAATTCCGCCTGATGTCGACGAAGTTCCCGCCCTTTTTTTTTCTCACATGATATTAACATTTAGTGACAGTGACACTAGTGTTAGTGTTGCCAACGCAAGGTAAAAAGTATTGTATTTTGGTTGGACTGTAGCAAAGGGGGGGCTGGGACTTAGAATTTTTTTTGACAAAGTGGTGTCATTATGACACTATTTTTAAATGATTGTAATGTGTATATCACGTCAAAATAAGCATCTTTTATTGGAAAAACTTTTCTCTAAAATAAAAAATGGCCGAGTTAGACGCCTCCAAAGATTGATATTTTTAAAGGGAGCTGGGACTTAGAAAATTTTCATTGAGAGTGGTGTCATTATGACATATATTTTAAATGATTTTAATGTATAGAACACATCGAAATAAGCAACTTTTACTTGGAAAACTTTTAACTAAAACTGAAAATGGCGGAGATAGAGCTTAAGGCAGGCCAGGCTTTTAAGGCAGGTCGGAGTAGGTACGACGACGAGCGAAGCGAGGAGGAGTGTTAGGTGTAACTGCGACCATACAGCGCGCGAGCCGAGCGAGCGAAGCGAGCGTGCCGCGGCAGCGGCCGGCGAAGCGCCAGAACCGACGTTTTTATAATAATACAATTTTATAAGTCCCAGCTCCCTTTAAAAACATCAATCTTTGGTCGCGTCTAACTCGGACATTTTTTATTTTAGAGAAAAGTTTTTCCAATAAAAGATGCTTATTTTGACGTGATCTACACATTACAATCATTTAAAAATAGTGTCATAATGATACCACTTTGTCAAAAAAAATTCTAAGTCCCAGCCCCCCCTTTCGTACAGTCTGACCGTAATTTTGGAAGCATGATGCACGATTTACAGGGATTTAGTATTTAAAGGGCCTTCCACACTCGTGCGCGAATCGCGGCGAGAAGCCGCGAACGCGAGTGTGGCGTCGATTTCGCAGATTGGTCACGCCTCGCCTTCGCGCATTGTTCCCCGTTTTTTGTCGGTTTTTCGGCCCGCGTCAAAGGAGGCGCGAAGCGCGAACTAGCAAGACTCCACATTACTCACTATTTTGGCTCATAAGTTGCAAGATAAATATTAATTATAATATATAAAGCGGCTACAATTTACGGTTTTACAACATAAAAAAATGGAAAAATAGCCACAGCAAGTATGATGCCGTAAATAAATGACAGTTAAACTCGATCAGCTGATGCTTTTCCGCCATCTTGGCGCGAACCAAACTGCGAATTTACCGTGAAGTGTGCGAGTGTGGAGTCATACGTCAACGTCGCTACTATATGTTCGCTCCGCGAAGGCGCGCCGCGATTCACGCACATAGTCTGGAGGGGGCTTAAGTGGCAAATACGTAGAAGTGAAGCAAATCTTGTCAGTAAAAAAGGCGCGAAATTAAAATTTTCTATGAGACGATATCCCTTCGCGCCTACATTTTTCAAATTTGCCGTCTTTTTCTACTGTCAAGATCTGGTTGACCAAGTATACTTCACTTCTCACTAACTCAACATATAAGAAAAAGATAGAGTCTGTGCGGAAAGAGAAGAGTCGTGGGATTTGAGCTATTTTATGGTTTTTGCTATGCTGACAACACTGGTCACGTGATTATAGTACGACACTAGAGGTCATGATACTTGAATCCCTTTTGTTCCGGTTTTTTGCCACGGCTTTCTAAACGGAGCCTTGTGGTTGTGTCGGCTCGTCAACTCAATCCTTTAATTTAGCGCAGGCACTAGTTTTCGTTTTAATACACACTCTTGTTTTTATGTCTCTGATACTAAAAAGTGACAGTGCGATTGACAAAACTGCTAAAACTAGTTAAGAATCTGCCCAATACAACTGTCATTTTAGTACCAAACAAGATAGAGTCTCATTTATGTACTGCCTAATCTGTGCAGTCCAACAGTTATTTTAATACAAAACCGGGTAGATCGGGTAGAAATTAGGCAATAGAACTGTAATTTTACTATCTGGGATATAAAAATAGAGCATAAGTAGGTAGGTAGGCCTTATTGGGGTATGTCCGGTTCTCTCATCTCACGATATTTTACTTCGCCGAAAAGTCACTGCTAAATATGAAATATAATTTCGTAACCACAAACTTTCGTAATTAACAGAACCTAGTAAACTAACTTACAAATAAAGAAATATTTTATTACAAAACGTTTTATTCTTTGTACTCGAAGTCTGAATTAAAATGTCACTTATGTTTGAGCTAGCTTCGGTCTTTTATTCGAGATACCGTAGGTACTTTTACTCAATCCTGAAAAAAAAATTACATATAAATATGCATAAAATGGCAAGTATCAAGACTATTTGCCAGTTATTTTAAAAATCATGAATGACCTGCATATTTATAAAAATGAATATATTTTCAATGAATATACTTACTGATTATGTACCGGAGACAAGTTACTTAGGCGGCTTATTAAATAGGTAATTATTGAATATTAAATACAACATCAATACCCGTGAATAGCGGAAACACGTTCCGCGAATTTTTGTAAGTCGATAGTCGGCTTTTAGCCGATTCTTCCCGCTGACAAAACCGAACAATGTTAAATATAATTTTCTTTGTGGCTTTATATACGGTTTTATCGTGTTTTGAAAATATTTTATACATAAAACTTGCGGTTTTTGTTAATAAAAATATACAATGACAGAAGTTTGTTTACTTTTTACAAGATAGGTGTCATAGGTTTGATTGCCATATAAAATTGAAAATGTTAGTTCCCGTTTCTGCCACGACTCTTCTCTTTCCGCACAGACTCTACCTAATGTAAATTGGGCATGAGAAAAGCAAAAAATTCAAACTAGTGATTTAATGAGGATTTAATTATCTTTTATTCAAACTAGGAAAAAAACATACTATAAGATTCATGGATAAAAACACATCTGTCACAAAATTAAACGCATGACAACTTCGAATCATATAAAACAAATATATGCCAACGGAACGGCTAATCCATTTTTCAGATTGATTAAGATTTTATAACACAAAAATACCTACATTTATTTTATTATTACTAATTTATTATTATTTTACAGTCACAGAACAAAATTAACAATGATTTGCCAAAGGCTTAATGGTGAGTAAATTAAATTACACATACTACCCACTACCAGATCACCGGATTCATGCTGTATTTGTTATTTCCCTGTCGCACTAAGGCCCCATACGCACTAGCGGCTGGCCGCTTAGGCGGTTCGTTTTGAGCGGCCAGCCGCCTGGGCTATAACCGCGAAAATCGAAGTTCGCAATTGCGGGCATTTTTCTCTGTCACTCTAATTACGCCTTCATTGGAGTAAAAGAGAAAGATCCCCGCAATTTGCTAAAACTGTTTTCGCGGTAGCCCCTCTGACGCGGTTGATATAGCGGCTGGCCGGCGATGAAACCGCGATGCAACCTCGTTAAGCGGCTGGACCGTAAGCAGCAAGATAGCAGAAAGTGTTCGGCGACCGGATAGATGCAGTGGAGTGGTGGATCCAAGATCTGAGGGTCTACCGCGATCTAAGTTCGACGTGTTGCCTCCCTGTCACACGTACGAATTTACAAGTGCTACAGAGAGGCAACACGTCGAAAGTGATAGGTCCTCTGGGTTTGACTTGGGCTGGGCTTGAACCCAATGAGGGTAGGTTTAGGTAGCTATGCTACTAGCTAGGTAGTACCCTAAAATTATTAATTGAGCGCCTCAAATGCATTGTGAGAGGGCTTGAGCCCCTTAGTAGCTTTAAAAAATATAGCAGCACCATATTAGGTGGTAGATCACTTTTTTTTAAAGGAAGATTATCGTAATTTCGTAAATCCGTTTCGACTTTCCAAGAAACTAGACTACCGCCAAATTCTATAATTTTTAAACTGTTATAATGGTGCTGAACAGGGATGTTGCGAATATTCGCATCCGCATCCGCAACCGCGGAACTTCCGCATTATTTTCAAAATCCGTATCCGCATCCGCATAAAATCGATGCGGATTTAATGCGGATGCGGATGTGGAACAGTTCGGTACAGGAACGTCTTAGCATCGGCGTAAGTGCTAGACTGCTAGGTAATTTAGTCATTAGCCAAAAAAACCTATTAGAAATTAGCAGTCAAGCGTGAGTGGGACTTAACTTAATGTACGGAACCCTTGGAACGCGAGTCCGACTCGCACTTGGCCGGTTTTTATTTAAATATAAATTACTAAAATGTAATATTTGACGTTTTTTATGTACCTATCTTGACATCCGCATCCGCATCCGCGGATGTGAGCCTTTAAAAATCCGCAACCGCATCCGCGGATGTCAAAAAATCGGCATCCGCAACATCCCTGGTGCTGAAGCTCACCTCAAAAGCATGAAATGGGAATACTCATTTTGTTATCTAGTTGCGCTGGTTGCTCATCTCTATCCTCAATATGTTAAGCACAAACGAAAGAAGAGACTACGCAATTACAAAGTGGGTTGTTGTACCATGACCACGACTATTAGGGCCACCCACAAACTACTAAGAAGATACTACGTGGGCCACCCCACATCTAGCGTCTTACGAGCGTCGGCGTCGGTCAGCGCTATCAAAGAGTATTAAATCACTACGTTTAGCGCTATGGAAAATGACGTCGCTGCGCAGTTGCGTCGAGCAGGGCCATAGAGTTGTAGACGCCGACGCTCGAAAGACGCTAGATGTAGGGTGGCCCTTATAGGTACGTCTGCTTTCCGTTGTGGGGTACAAAGTACAAGCACGAGTAGGTACCTACCTACGTGCAATAACAACTATGCATGCGACCAAGATTAGATTAGTGATAAGTAGTATAGTAGCACAGAATAAGTAATAGTATTAATAGTAGTAATGTCAAAAACAGCTGTTGTCACGAATGTTGCCATACTAAAGATGTCACATTCTTACATTCCCGCTTCAATTTTCAGTTTTCATATATTGCCAACTTGCTAAAAATCAAACAAAACACATACAAGAATACATTCCTTTTCATTTCTTCAAATTACATAATTTACGTAACACCGCAAGTAGTTACTTTTTTAGTTTTTACTATTTAATTCATGTTTTATTGTTGATAACCAATTACAGTTTATCACTAGTTTTACGGCATTACAGACCTAGTTATTTCAAGTATTATTGCTTAATTCAGATAACTATAACCTTCGAACTTGACTCTTGATAAGACATGAATTAAATGAAGTAATTTATTATATTTATTCCGACATCTAGTCCTTTTGTAATCAGGGGCACGAGCGAACGTATCAAGCGATATATCGATCGGTGTACAATCGTGTTTTTGATTCCCCGTTCGCAGTCACTTCGTGCTTTATTTTTGTGAGATAAATAAAGATAGCTGTGACGTAAATCCTTTCTTAATTTTACAAGCAGTGTTATCGCGTGTGCGGGGTGTTGTTTGGCAGTGACGTGTTTTTAAGTAGTGTGACTGATTGCAGGCAACCATGTCGGGGTTGAAGATGATAAACCACAGTCGATTGCTGGCCGGCGTGGCGGCACGTTTGGACGCTGTTTGTAGTGCACCGTTGCCGAGGAATCACTTAATACAACACAGGATGGCGTCAAAAGCAATCACTTTAGAAAATATCAACCCTAATATCGTAAAGTTGGAATACGCTGTGCGCGGACCGCTGGTCATCCGCGCGGCGGAAATCGAAAAGGAACTTGAAAAGGTACGATATTGATAAGGAATATTCGCGCCTTTCACACTATCTTTTTAAATTTTATTTTTTAAATAACTTTTTAAAACTTTCGTCTTATTGAGTGAAAGGCACCAGTATTGATCACAAGGCCAGTCAGACTAACTACATTAATTGTGTTAATTACATGGATTCCTGCAGTTGCTTACCTAATAATAAATTACAATTGGCATGTCATGTGGCCCTGACCAAGCCCTGACAATAAGTACTTTTATTATCCTTTGCATATTGTCCATTCTATAAGTAGTTTTCATGATATCTATCCTCAATGAAACAGTCATGTTCTATGTGGTAAATTCAAAACTTTATGTAGGTTGAACGGATGTAATATTACTAGCATCCTTAATAGTAAAGGATTGTCATACTGTCCTGATCATAACATGTTAAACTGATTACTTTATAACCCAAGAATAATATTTTATTTTATTGTCATATTTAGATAAAAAGATTGCTATCTCTACTAAACCCTGATAAACTTATTTAAATTGAACATTATGGCACCATTCAATTGTTTTAATATGATAAGCAGGTTAAATTATTATGAAAACAAAAGAAAAGTGTAAAATTAATTAGTTTTTTGGAACTTGCTGCAATTTCCAATAAGCTTTCCAATCTGAAAAATTACATCTGAAAGTAATGAAATAAATGCATTTGTATTTGTATTTTGAATTAAGTAGCATTAGTGATAACTTGCTAAGAAAGAGTAATTTGTCAATCTTTCTTCAATTATGCTCAACAATAAAATTAAGACATTTAGTAAACATTACGCTTCAAACAAAGATTCTGGTGCATTGTCCTGAATTTATCAGGAAGTAATGTGCATTGAACAAAAGTTTTGGCAAAGTTCCATACCGTTCATAGTACCTGACAAAGTAAATGTTAAATTTTTGCTGCGGCAATTAGTTACATACCTGGTACCTTCATATCGAACTGAATCAGCTCAACGATGCAGTGAACACACTAAAGGAAACACTCTGCAAAACCATTCGTTTTTACTAAATAGACATGTGGGTCAAATCTGGCTGCTTTAATGTTGTTTGATCCATCCATATGGAATACAATGCACCTTGGGTATAGGCAAAATTGTTGTTCACCTGTACTTAATTTTTGCATTTGTTAGCTAGTAGATTATTTTTCCATGCCTTTTTAAGTAGCTTCACTCTCATCATAACTTTGTACAACATTTAAAATGAATGCACATTCCTTTTTAAATGACTATTGTCCATCTTATACTGTGCTAATGCAGACAACTGGTGTGAAGGGACCTATATAAGCATGTGTAGGCTTCTTATTAGAACTCGGATTACCACATGTGTCATATGAGTCACACTTCACTTGTCAAGTTTGGTTTAGTAATTGTTGCCTACATGGTGTTCAAAGTGATCAGAAAATGGCTGGATTGCAAGTGGATTGAGGCCTTCTTGGCCTCAATATTTATTTTTATTCATGTTGTAAAGCCATAAATAGTAGTATTAGCATATTAAGCATGTATAAATGCATAGGTGGCACATTAAAATATCACCTGTAATGATCAGATATCACACACATTACCTACACAAGGCTTGCTTTAATATTATCTAATAATGGGTTTATCTCAACACTTGGCTGATAGTGGTAATTGCTTATATAGGTACTCTAGATGTCTAGATCTTTTATCTGGCTATTGCTATGTTATGTATAGTCAGCAGCACTAGTTTTGTGTTTGAAAGGGGTTATTCCCACTAGATACCACATAAAGATTTTTTTTCTACCTGTGCTCAGTGGTACAAGAGTAACAACTGAGAAAAATATTTCCCAGTAGTTACCATCAACTCACTTTGGTAATAACTGGTGGGATCTTTTTTCCTTGCAGATTTTTAGTAATAAAAGATGAGAAAACAATTCCCAGTTGTTACCTTGGTGGTAACTAGTGGGAATAAGGGCTGATTTAGACGACGCGCGAACTCTCATGCGATTTTAGTTAAATTGCGGACTGTTGGTTACGTCCAATTCAACCGACCGATCAAAACCCGCAATGTAATTAATGAAAGTCGCTTGCGAGTTCTCGTATCGTCTACATGAGCCCTTTGCGTTTGACGTTTGAAAGGGGCAAAATCATTTGCACTTTCTCTTACGCCTTTTAAAACAAAGTTTTGTAGATCTAGACTTCTTGCTATACTGTCAACACTGTACAGCCTGCATGAACTTCCTAAGGCCCAACATACAAAATTGTCCTATTATTAATTAGAACCTTGTTACATAGCAAATTGGGTTCAATTTCGTTTGTAACTAAAGAAATGCTACTTAATTTTAATTGAGAATGGAGTGTGCATTGTAATGTACATTGGGCCTTATAAGGTTAAGCTGTTTTTTTGTATATATTCTAGATACTGATTGACAGTTTGTTTGACCCATTGACTACTCTATCATCCTGTTTTGTTACCATTTTTTTACTAAAACGACAGGGCTATAACCGCGAAAATCGAAGTTCGCAAATTGCGGGCATCTGTTTCTGTCACTCTAATTACGCTTTCATTGGATTAAAAGAGAAAAATCCCCGCAATTTGCGAATTTCGGTTTTCGCGGAAGCCCCCCAGGTCAAACAAATTGGGGCAGTCAAAATGTCGTTTTTATCGGATCCTTATAAAAAGCATCAAAGATTTTGTGTACCTACCCAACAAGTAAATATGAATATTATATGGTAACTGAGGAAACTTTTGAGTTTAATCTCAGTTTTGATCTTGACCGATGCCAGATAACTTATGTCAATATCGCAAGGCCACAGTCGCACAACCAATTGCCAAGTGTATTTGCAAAATAATTATTATACTTTTGAAGTATGACTGTACTCAACTGTAGCTATTTTCAGAGCATGTATGAGTTAATACTGGTAATAGTTTGCCGAAGGTCACCTGCTTATGAAAGTTATGGTAATTTTCATAGTTTAACTATTGGCAGTTGGCCACAATTTTGCCTGACATGGTACACTCAGCAGCAGAAGTTGCTACGCGGGCGAGGTTTTCAAAATTATCTTGACACGCTCTTATTCTCTTAAGAATAAAATCGCGTCAAGATGATTTTGAACACCTGGCCCGCTTAGCAACTTCTGCTGCTGACTGTACCTAAGAATCACTTTCTGACACAAAACGTAGTCCTTTATTAAAATAAAAGATCAAAAATACTTCTAAGCGGCATAGTAAATGGATATAATGTCGTATTTGTTTTATCTTAAGCTTACTTAGGTACATATTCAACTGTCAATTGTTCTGTCATTAAACGATGAAAGCGGATTGCGATAAGCCTGTCAACTGTTATCACAATAACCAAAAGCCTGTATTTTACCATTGAAAATAATACTTTATTTTCATAATGACAAGATATAATTTCAAAAAGCAAAGCTTTGTACATACATCACTTGATGCTATAGTATCGCGTACCTACAGTTTGCGACTTCTGCGTGCGGTCTGTTATTGTTAGATAAGTTTTAAAATGTATGTCTTCTCCATTTCCCATTGAAAATAATGCTTTATGATTGTAGTAATAAGGTGCTATTTCAACTAACAAAATTGGTAATTGCGTTATATAATATTGAAGCATTCAGATCTGGGTGTTATCACGAGATAAGTGCTTACAATTGGCCCCGATATGGCATAACCACTTCATTTTATTAGTGTACAAACAGGATCACTTACTGACTGATTGTAGGCCTTATGGATTTAAAATAAGGTTCACTAATATAGTCTGTTCACTTAACGGTTACTAAAAGTCAGCTAACTATATAAACTCTAATTTATGTACATTTGTGAGCTGTATATTAATGTAGTAAGGTTCAGAATCGGTCATTGTCTTTCGGGTGATACATTTTTTGAACATGATAATGATTATGACATAATCTTCTTTCTTATTACATACATACCTATCCATCATCTGTGATGGAAATATTTTTGCTGGTGCGTTATCTATTATGTTATGAATATGATATTAGAATAAACATAAACAATTCCATGGTGTACATTTCAGTTTTTAACGGTCGTCAAAATGTTGTCCCTAAAATCAGGAATGTTGCGAACATCTGCATCCGCATCCGCAACCGCGGAACTTCCGCATTATTTTCAACATCCGCATCTGCATCCGCATCCGCATAAAATCGATGCGGAGCTTATGCGGATGCGGATGTCGAACAAGTGGGTACAGGAACGTCTTAGCGGCGGCGTAAGTGCTAGGTAATTTCGTCATTACCTATAACGAAATCGTCTAGATCCAGAAAAGTCGGCCAAAGTTACTGTTTATTAAATATAACGCACCTATATTCTTGCTCAAATACTAAACGTCTAGTTTTTTTTAAATAAAAAAATACTAAAAATGTAATATTTGACGTTTTCTAAGTACCTAACCTTGACATCGGCATCCGCATCCGTGGATGTGAGCCTTAAAATATCCGCATCCGCGGATGTCAAAAAATCTGCATCCGCAACATCCCTGATAAAAATATCATTGCACCTTTTCCAAGGGCTCATTTCTCGAAAGATATCGGTATTAGACTAATATTATTAGTCCACGAACGCCTTTCTTCTTTATTCGTTCAGTCGTTTTTGCCGGATGGGGGAAAAACATCCAAATATTTAGGTACAAACATTTTAACATTTACATTTACATTTAAAATATGTAGTACGAACGTGTCTTTCTATTTAAGTCAGTCTCGGAACAAAAAGTACTGACGTTGACTGAAGTAGGATGACAAATAGGAACGAACGCTTCCGAGAAAATACGATGGAAAACAATTATGCATTACATCTGTAGTAGGATCATCTCTACCCCTGTATGTACATATTTACATACCTATTATAAATGCTCTCTCGCGCATGTGAGGAGGCCTGTGCCCAGCAGTGGGTCGTATATAGGCTGAATTATTTATTTATTAGGTATATTATAAATGCGAAAGTCCCTAACTCTGTTTGCCTGTTATCTGCTGCCTATATCCATACAATTTTGTATGGATATCATTCATATAATAATATACTCGTATATTTAGTCTCAGGGAAGGAAGATAAGTTTTATCACGTATCGTCATTCCACGTTTTCTCTTATTTACTTGTACGAGTTGTACGTGTATCGTAGTAGGTACTTATTTTGTTTATTGTTGAGTACCTAACTATAAAAGTTCATACAATGCATATCCTATTCATTAAAAACCAGGTGCTGTCTCGTCTAAATATTTGAAAGGGTCGAGATCACAAAAGTAACCGTTACTAGACCTTGCGTGTATTTTAATAGGGTCTACAATCGGTCACTTAAATGTTTTCATGTGTTCATGCTATTATCAAGGTTAAGAGAGTGAATATTACTTTGACCGTTTTAGCGCATAGGTATTGTTAGTAGATTGTCTGTGTATGACAAATAGGTACATAAGTGCATAAGCTATCAAACTAGTATAACTGCATAGGTACAGTCAGCGTCAAATACTTTGTAGCAGTCAAAGTGGCCAAATAGTTCGGTACACCATACTAAATATATGGTGTACCGAACTATTTGG
Organism: Cydia amplana; assembly: GCF_948474715.1. Lineage (NCBI taxonomy): Eukaryota > Metazoa > Arthropoda > Insecta > Lepidoptera > Tortricidae > Cydia > Cydia amplana. The sequence goes on along the minus strand of NC_086079.1, from coordinate 2,470,438 downwards.
CTACTTTGGTTGCTACAAAGTATTTGACGCTGACTGTACCTAGTGTACCTATCATGATAATTCATGAATGTAATCTAATCTTACTAGTTGTTTTTACAATGAATACTTAGTAGTAATAATTCCTGAATTATTATTATGGATCTTGATCTATACAATAATTTGAGCAACGTGGTAGACGGACGGGCATTCCATGAGCTGTCCCGCATTTTATTTGGTACAAGCGACCCGCCTCGGCTTCGCACGGGTTATACAAAACCTTAACAAAGGACATATCACATAACGCACATGCGAACGCTCGTCAGTCGTCAAGTTATCGAACGAAATGTACACTAGGGGTTCTGGCCGCGTAGCCAACGTGCCAATCGCTAACGCTCCGTAGCGATCGAAACGCAACTGTCACTGTCACACTAATATGGAAGAGTGATAGAGAGACACAAAGCGATTCGACGACGAAGCGATAACGATCGTCACCTTGGCTAGGCCGCCTGAGCCCGTACCATGAGTCACTGACAGTGTCAAAACTGACATATACGCTATCGAGAAGTCAAAACTGACATATACGAGGGCTGTTTGATAAGTACCCGTTTATGAAAAAAATTATCAGTTGTTTTTGTTTATATGCATTTATTTTTCTTCATAGTCTCCTTTTAACTCTATACACTTGTTCCACCTATATTCAAGTTTCAATAAACCATCCAAAAAGTATGATTTCGGAAAGTCATTAAAATAGGCCTCTGTGGCGGCAATTACTTCGTCATTTGATCCAAATCGCTTACCACCGAGCCATTTTTTCAGGTTGGGAAACAAAAATAAATCGCATGGGGTCAAATCTGGAGAATACGGGGGGTGAGGCAATAGGGCGTAGCGTAATTGTGTTAATTTAGCCATCACAACTCTAGACGAATGAGCTGGTGCGTTGTCGTGATGAAACAGTACTTTTTTATTTTTTAAATGGGGTCGTTTGTCCTTCAACACAGCGTCAAATTCATCTAATAAATTGGCATAGTACTGCCCTGTTATCGTTTTCCCCTTTTCTAAGAACTCAATATGTATAATACCCTGCGAATCCCAAAAAACGGTCGCCATGACCTTTCCAGCCGATGGAACGATTTTTGCTATCTTTCGCGCAGGTTCACCCGGTAAAATCCACTGCTTCGACTGCCCTTTCATTTCCGGAGGGTAGTGGTGACCCACGTTTCGTCTACGGTCACGAAGCGACGCAGAAACTCCTTCGGGTTACGTTTGAACACGGCCAAACACTGCTCCGAAGTAGTCAGTCGGTTCCGTTTTTGCTCCTCCGTGAGTAAACGCGGCACCCACCTCGCCGATACTGTCTTCATACCCAATTTATCTTCTAATATGTTTTGTACCCGCTCGATTGGAACATTTACAGCATCAACGATTTCTCAAAGTTCAATTCGGCGGTCGGCTAAAACGATATTTTCAATTTTCTTAACCATATCGTCTGTAGTCACCTCAATTGGGCGGCCTGGGCGATCCTCATCAAAGACGGTTGTTCTCCCCCGCTTAAACTCGTTAAACCAGTATCTGACGGTTGTCATAGAAGGAGCACATTCATGGTAAACCGCTTGCATTCTTACTTTTATTTCATCACATGTTTTTCCTTCCAAACACAAGAATCTAATTACAGACCGATACTGCTCTTTCTCCATTTTCACAATTTTAAGTTCACGCTTTCACTGAATCGCTGTCAAATGAGAAAAAAACAAAAGAATGCTGTTTTTTTTAAAATTTTCCCACCTCTGAAAAATGGCTTAAAACGATTGTATACATATTTTCGGCCCGTGATATTAATACATTTGGAAAACGGGTACTTATCAAACAGCCCTCGTATATGATATATGTATAGAAAGTAAATTACGTTCTCGATGGCGCTTATGTCAGTGCCAAACTGATGGTAGCCGTACCGATACTTTGGGGGCGTATTCAACAATCCGCGACAAACCGTGTAAAACTTTTATTTTTAATAGAAATCTTTTCGTGTTACAAAGTAGGTACCTACTCAACTGAAACTTGCCTCGTTACAAAGTAATTGTTTCTTACACGATAATTATCAATGATAGTTATCTTGATAATTATCGCCATAATTATCGTGATTTTTATGCCTGATAGGTAATTATCGATTTGATAATAAACTAAAATTTAAAATCTAAAATAGAAAAAACGCCCCGATCATTTTTTTAGCGTCAAAGAATTCAAAGAAAATAAATAGGTATAGCACCATCCATACTTGGGATAATTATCGTGATATTTATCAAAGACTATAATTATCTGGATAATTTCGAAAGCTGGTTTCTTACCTTCTTTATTGTGTTGTTCCAGGGCGCCCGGAAACCTTTCAAGAGGGTGATAAAAGCCAACATCGGGGATGCGCACGCCATGGGACAGAAACCCATCACCTTCATCAGACAGGTCAGTACTCATCACCATCACTACTTCACTTAGCCTATAATATGATTAGATGATACTCCGAGCAGTGATTATGTTAGACCATCATATTTTCAGGCAGCCTGAATCCACGCTAATTGGCAGTTGTAGTGGGCTGCACTGTCAGAAAGGTTTCTAACAGTCGCCCAAGATACGGTAGTACTATTAGTTATTCTGTGCCCAAGATTGGTTGTTCGTTTCCTCGTAGATTCATATACGTTAAATTCTAAATCGCCGACTAAGTTGTTAGGCGAAAAGGCGCGCCTGGCTTCAGTTCGCCTTTCAAGATCGGAGCTAGAGAAAGTCGAGTATTCCTGAGTTCCGGTCATTTTTTTCTTGTCTCGATCATTCGAGCCAAAATTCTCGAGTTGTCTCGAGTTAGAGAAATCTCGAGCAGAAACCGAAAGGTCATACTGAACATTGAACAACTCTTAATATGGGACCAACCCCGAATACGCACAAAAACTAAAAAAAGTACATAAATCACCCTGTTTCTTGTATTGTATTATTTTGCTATTGTACCATCGCCCACACTGTTAACGGACAGTTCGTAAACCTTATTACAAAAGGCATAAGGTCCACCGATGGACAGTTAAGACTGTTGCTGTTTGTACAAAGGCATCAGGATAAAACAGTTCCCTTCAAAACTGTGATTAGGTACCTCCATCGGGTAGGCACAGGTCTCCTCTCATTAAAGTTAAAGGAAGGAAGGAAGTTAAAGGACGGATTGTTATGGATATGTACAGTCGCCATCAAATATATCGGAGCGGCTAAGGCGCACACAAATATCTGAACACGCCTCTATTGGCAGGGCGTTAAAGTGCGTGTTCAGATATTGTGAACACCTAAGCCGCTTCGCTATATCTGATGGCACTGTACCTTCTCGGTAAAGGTGCACTTTGAAATATTTTTGGCATTAAAAATGAAACACCTGTAATATAAAATCACTTCATGTTTGCATAACTTGCGTGACCGATCTTAATAAAATTATATTCGAACTAATATAGGAGCCATTATTAGGCACTGGACTATAAAGTTTGCCCAGCTGCACTGACTTAAAATGTGATTTAGTTAACGTACCGAGACATACGATTTGATAAGTTTCAACTTTAAATTGAAATCTATATTAGATATGTTAAGGTCATTTGACAGAGGTTATTTGATAACAAAGACGTTACACGTCCATGTCTGTAATTAACTTTATGGGTTTTGATTAAAATTACATAATCACAATACGTTGTTTTCCATGATACATTAGTACCTAGCATGAAACTCTAAATTTCTGCTTGCCCCCACTACTGTGCCGTCACAAGAAAAAAAAAGACCAGGTTACACTCAGGGAGTGCCGGCAGAAGTGAAAACTCAATGACTAGTGCAAAATGCACTATGTATAATGAGTTTAACGCCATCTAGCGTTATTTCGTCGCATTACTTGAAACCCCTAAGCACATGACGGTTAGTACTCGAGTTATATTAATACCAGTTAGAGCGAAACTCACTAGATGGCATTTAAATCAATAAAGAAAAACTCAATGACATTTTAACAGTTTTTCGATCAGGTCACGTGTGCGTCTTACGTCTTACGAATATTACCTCGCGCGAGTTTAACATTTTTTCCCCATCACAAAAAGTGCACAGCGCCGCTAAAGAAGTTTTCACTTCAAAAAAGTGAGTTTGTGAAAAATTGCGAAACTTCCACATGATGTTTCCACATTCAAAGACTGACTTTCGGGAAATGTGACTCGCCTTCAAATGAATTACCAAAACTTAACTGCAGTGGAACCTCGATATGTCGAAAATGATGCAGTGATTACAGCGTATGGAAAGGGTCACGTTTTTAGGGTTCCGTAGCCAAATGGCAAAAAGCGGAACCCTTATAGATTCGTCATGTCTGTCTGTCTGTCTGTCTGTCTGTCCGTCTGTCCGTCTGTCTGTCCGTCCGTATGTCACAGCCACTTTTCTCCGAAACTATAAGAACTATACTGTTGAAACTTGGTAAGTAGATGTATTCTGTGAACCGCATTAAGATTTTCATACAAAAATAGAAAAAAAAACAATAATTTTTTGGGGTTCCCCATACTTCGAACTGAAACTCAAAAAATTTTTTTTCATCAAACCCATACGTGTGGGGTATCTATGGATAGGTCTTCAAAAATGATATTGAGGTTTCTAATATCATTTTTTTCTAAACTGAATAGTTTGCGCGAGAGACACTTCCAAAGTGGTAAAATGTGTCCCCCCCCCTGTAACTTCTAAAATAAGAGAATGATAAAACTAAAAAAAATATACGAAGTACATTACCATGTAAATTTCCACCGAAAATTGGTTTGAACGAGATCTAGTAAGTAGTTTTTTTTTAATACGTCATAAATCGCCTAAATACGGAACCCTTCATGGGCGAGTCCGACTCGCACTTGGCCGCTTTTTTAGAAAGTCTGTAAAATAAACACGCAAAAGCTAGTATAAAATATTAACGTGTGAATGTTCAACAGGTGTTGGCTTGCGTCTCTTTCCCGGAGCTAATCGACTCGTACGACTTCCCCAGCGACGTGAAAAAGCGCGCCAGTGAAATACTCGAAGGTTGCGGGTATGTACACCATTTTATTAATACGAGTACCTTAGTGGAAGGCCTGAGTGGACGCTCGAGTTGGGCGTGCAGCGGGGCGGGGCGTGCGGCGTGCATGTTAAACAAATGCAAGCGTATAGGAGCGGCCTTAGTGCACGCTGCTCAAATCACTTGTGAGCCCGACGCCCCGCTCACGCCCCGCCCGGAATACGCGCCTGTGTGACGAAGCCTTTAACCTTCGTCACAGAATATATAATAGTACTAGGTATACAGGGTGGATTTTCTTTTTGGGTCAGTGAGGGCAGCTACCAGATCCCGTGCTGCTACGAGAAAACGGTCTAAGAAGACCTTCCCTCGATTTCAAATTAATGAAGATTGGCTTTTACAGATTTTGGAAAAAACATACAGGGTGCGAGAAAAAGGTCATTTTTGACAAACTTTTTTTTTGATGCCAATCGATCCCATTCCTATTAAGGATCAAAAGCTTGTATGGAACCAAAAAAAAAATTCCGGCTAGAAAAGCCACAAATCGAGGAAAACTTTTCCCATACAATTTGTATGAAAATGAAAACTTTTATTTTTCACATGCTGTTTTTGTATGCCAATCGATTCCATTCCTATCCAGTATCAATAGTTTCCTAGGGGTCAACTTATGGTAATGTACTAAAAAGCCACAAATTAATAAAAACTTTTTCCATACATTTACTATGGGGAAAATGTGAAATGTTATTCTCAGTTTTCTATCTCGCCCATCAGTCCTACAGCAATGTCTTCATACAGTATTATGGTCCTTAAATTAACACACACAGTGTTTGTAACAGGACTGATTGGCCAGATAGAAAACTGAGAATAACATTTCACATTTTCCCCATAGTAAATGTATGGAAAAAGTTTTTATTAATTTGTGGCTTTTTAGTACATTACCGTAAGTTGACCCCTAGGAAACTATTGATACTGGATAGGAATGGAATCGATTGGCATACAAAAACAGCATGTGAAAAATAAAAGTTTTCATTTTCATACAAATTGTATGGGAAAAGTTTTCCTCGATTTGTGGCTTTTCTAGCCGGAAATTTTTTTTTGGTTCCATACAAGCTTTTGATCCTTAATAGGAATGGGATCGATTGGCATCAAAAAAAAAGTTTGTCAAAAATGACCTTTTTCTCGCACCCTGTATGTTTTTTCCAAAATCTGTAAAAGCCAATCTTCATTAATTTGAAATCGAGGGAAGGTCTTCTTAGACCGTTTTCTCGTAGCAGCACGGGATCTGGTAGCTGCCCTCACTGACCCAAAAAGAAAATCCACCCTGTAGAATATTCACTCTCTAACAAAACGCGTCTATTACGACAGATATGACCGCTAGGTGGCGCAAGCGCGAGCAGGCGTCCGTTCCGTAGCGGTGCGCGGCAACTACTATGGCTAGACACCAAAATTGGTGTGGGCCGCATGTAAACGGAACATAATTACAACGGAAATAAATATAATTTTTAGTGGCCAGTCAGTCGGCTCCTACACCGCATCACACGGCATCGAACTGATCCGTCGACACGTCGCCGAATACATCGAGCGTCGCGACGGACATCCCGCCAAATGGGACGACATTGTCCTTACGGGTGGCGCTTCTAATGGAATCAAGAATGTGCTGCAACTGCTGTGTAACGACTTGGGAGGAAAACCTTCAGGTGAGCGTTTGCTGTCCCACTTTTGCAACCAGGCTATCGTATCTCTGTCCTTGTCTCATTACACTGATCCGTCAACATCGCCGAATACATCGAGCGTCGCGACAGACATCCCGCCAAATGGGACGACATTGTCCTTACGGGGGGCGCTTCTAATGGAATCAAGAATGTGCTGCAATTGTTGTGTAACGACTCGGGAGGAAAACCTTCAGGTGAGCGTTTGCTGTCTCGCTTCTACAACATGTGTTTCTGTACTTGTCTCTCCTTGGAATACAGACTACAGACTCGAGTCACCCAACGAAATGGGACGACAATCGACATTGTCCTAGTGCTTCCAATGGTATCAAGAATGTATGTATTGCAACAGTTGTGTAACGGCTTATGAGGAAAGTCTAGGGGCCCGTTTCTCAAAAGCTTGTAACTTGTAATACAAGTGGAAGTCCCTTTCTAACAAATGCTATCAAAAAGTGACATCCGCTTGTATTACAAGTTACAAGCTTTTGAGAAAGGGGCCCTAGGTGAAAGCCAGGTTCATTTGAGCAAAGAAAAACATAGTTTTTGCTTCTACAGCAAACAGTGCTTTGCAAAGACTTTGCAGGAGGCCTCTTATGTGCCTGACGCACCCACTCATATTCTAACTTACTAAAATATGACTTACTTTTCTCCGAAAATACTTACCTACTTATGTTGACGTCTAGTCTCACCGTATGTATGCATCGGGCAATATGACATACATGTGCAAATTATATTTAGTCATCTCATTGGTATTCCATTGAGCTAAAATTATGCATAATTATGTTAATCAACCGCAATACGATATTGTTATAATATTTATCTAACGAAGGAAATAAAATTTGGCCAATGTAACTCTGTGGTCACAAAAGTACAATGCAACATTTTAATTTTAGGCACGTAAAACGTTTTTTTTTAACATCTTTGATTTTGCATCTTAGATTCAAAATAACACCTATTTTTTCAGGTGTCCTCATCCCCATACCCCAGTACCCACTATACTCGGCCTCTCTCGCCGAATACGGACTCACCCAAGTAGGCTACTACTTAGACGAAGACAACGCCTGGGCGTTGGACGAAGCGGAGTTGGAAAGGTCCTTGAAAAGCGCGAAGGATTGCAATGTGCGGGCCATTGCTGTTATCAACCCGGGCAACCCTACAGGACAGGTATATAGACATTCCTTTCATATTTATTGATTTAGAAGAGTACAGTCTCAGTTCTTTGCCAAGTGGGCTACTATTTAGATGAATACAACGCCCGGGCGTTGTACGAAGCGGAGTTGGAAAGGTCCTTGAAAAGCGCGAAGGATTGCAATGTGCGGGCCATTGCTGTTATCAACCTGGGCAACCCTACAGGACAGGTATATAGACATTCCTTTCATATTTATTGAATTAGAAAAGTACAGGCTTAGTTCTTTGCCAAGTAGGCTACTACTTAGATGAAGACAACGCCTGGGCGTTGTACGAAGCGGAGTTGGAAAGGTCCTTGAAAAGCGCGAAGGATTGCAATGTGCGGGCCATTGCTGTTATCAACCCGGGCAACCCTACAGGACAGGTATATAGACATTCCTTTCATATTTATTGATTTAGAAGAGTACAGCCTTAGTTCTTTGCCAAGTGGGCTACTACTTAGATAAAGACAACGCCTGGGCGTTGTACGAAGCGGAGTTGGAAAGGTCCTTGAAAAGCGCGAAGGATTGCAATGTGCGGGCCATTGCTGTTATCAACCCGGGCAACCCTACAGGACAGGTATATAGACATTCCTTTCATATTTATTGATTTAGAAGAGTACAGCCTTAGTTCTTTGCCAAGTGGGCTACTACTTAGATAAAGACAACGCCTGGGCGTTGTACGAAGCGGAGTTGGAAAGGTCCTTGAAAAGCGCGAAGGATTGCAATGTGCGGGCCATTGCTGTTATCAACCCGGGCAACCCTACAGGACAGGTATATAGACATTCCTTTCATATTTATTGATTTAGAAGAGTACAGTCTCAGTTCTTTGCCATGTGGGCTACTATTTAGATGAATACAACGCCCGGGCGTTGGACGAAGCGGAGTTGGAAAGGTCCTTGAAAAGCGCGAAGGATTGCAATGTGTGGGCCATTGCTGTTATCAACCCGGGAAATCCCACTGGACAGGTATTTAGCCATCCTTTTCATATTGTATGAATTAGAGGAGAATAGCCTTATCGAAGTGGATTACTTAGACGAAGATAACGGCTGGGCGTTGAACGAAGCGGAGCGAGAAAGGGCCTTGAAAAGCGCGAAGGACTGCAATGTGCGGGCCATAGCTTTTATCAATCCGGGACAGTTAAGTCTTCAGGCATTCTTCTCATCTTAAAGAATAACCGTGGATGCCTAACTGTAAAAATCCGTTACCTTTGCACTCTTTGGTTGTCGTCAACCAAGACTTAGAGTTAAAACTAGATTACACTCATATTAAAACTATCAACTCCAATTACCCGCTTGTACCGCCATCAGATATATCGGAGCGGCTAAGGCGCTCACAAATATCTGTACACGCCTTTATTGTCAGGGCGTTAGAGTGCGTGTTCAGATACGTGTTGTGAAGTGAACACCTTGGCCGCCCCAATATATCTGATGGCGACTGTATAAAAAAAAATGCTTTTTGATGGAGTTCTACGATAACTCAGTGGCAAGGACTGTGGATTTCCATAAAAGGAGGGTCCTTATACTCAATGTGCACTTGTGTAGGACAAAGAAATTGGACAGGTGGAATACCATAAGTTACGTATCCAACAGAGAAGGGACCCACGCATATTGAGCATAAGGGCCACATGGAAAGCCACATATGCGTTGTAGCATATTTTCTCCCGATTTTTAGGGTTCCGTACCCAAAGGGTAAAAACGGGACCCTATTACTAAGACTCCGCTGTCCGTCCGTCCGTCCGTCTGTCACCAGGCTGTATCTCACGAACCGTGATAGCTAGACAGTTGAAATTTTCACAGATGATGTATTTCTGTTGCCGCTATAACAACAAATACTAAAAACAGAATAAAATAAAGATTTAAGTGGGGCTCCCATACAACAAACGTGATTTTTGACCGAAGTTAAGCAACGTCGGGCGGGGTCAGTACTTGGATGGGTGACCGTTTTTTGCTTGTTTTGCTCTATTTTTTGTTGATGGTGCGGAACCCTCCGTGCGCGAGTCCGACTCGCACTTGGCCGGTTTTTTATACTTATTTGACATTGTAATTGTATTCGTTTCAGGTGTTAACGCGATCCAACATCGAGACGATCATAAAATTCGCCCACCGACACAACTTACTGCTTTTGGCCGACGAAGTATACCAGGACAACGTGTATGCCGAGGGAAGCAAGTTTTTCTCATTCAAAAAGGTGAACCGATTTTACCATATTATAATCAAAGAATTCTAATTCTATTCTATTCTAATTTCAAATTTCTTTTTCTTTCTGCGGTTATTATGTATGTTAACATTATTTACTCATTAATGAATCTCTAGGTCTGTTTCTTAAGTATGTTAAGTACACTACATTGTACAAAAAATCCATTTGCATTATGTGACTGTTTGTGTTCTAGTTAAAAAAAAAAAAAAAAAAAAAAGAATTATGGGTTATTCACACAGTTCACACTAGTTACCACCAAGTTGTTACCAGTGGTAACTACTGGGAATTTTTTCCCACCTTTCACCACTGGTAACTTACTGGGAAATAAACGTGCACCCTAGTTTATCAACCGAAATAGATGGCGCCAAATGTTTTATGGTCATACTCGAGGAAATATACCGACCGGAACCTATGGCGAAATGGAAATAATTAATAATAAATAGCTGTACCTTTTCCTTTTTTTAAATTGATTTTTTCATTGTGGTTGACATCTGTATATGCAATTTATTGAATAATAGCTGATGTTTTTAGTGGAATGTACCTAATATCATGATTTTAGTATATAGGTATCATTATTTTATACGAACTAAAATGGTGGTCATAGTAATCGTCTCGCCAATATACCTATGTAACAGGGATGTTGCGGATGCCGATTTTTTGACATCCGCGGATGCGGATTTTTAAAGGCTCACATCCGCGGATGCGGATGTCAAGATAGTACTCATAAAAAACGTCAAATATTACATTTTAGTAATTTTTATTTCAAAAAACCGGCCAAGTGCGAGTCGGACTCGCGTTCCAAGGGTTCCGTACATTAAGTCCCACTCACGCTTGACTGCTCATTTCTAATAGTTTTTTTTGGTTAATGACTAAATTACCTAGCAGTCTAGCACTTACGCCGATGCTAAGACGTTCCTGTACCGACCTGTTCCACATCCGCATCCGCATGAAATCCGCATAAATTTTATGCGGATGCGGATGCGGATGTTGAAAATAATGCGGAAGTTCCGCGGTTGCGGATGCGGATGCGGATATTCGCAACATCCCTGCTATGTAATAACAGTGACAGGATTTAATATTGACTTGGTTTTGTTTTTCAGGTGTTGAGAGAACTAGGTGCCCCGTACACGAATGAACTTGAATTGGCTTCTTTCATGTCTATTAGCAAAGGTAGGTTAAATTAAAATAATGATTGTTACCGTTAAAACAAGAATGGCTGCGCGTTGCTCTTTTTTAGGGTTCCGCCACAGAATAAATAATAGTACTAGGTACAGAAGACTCACTCTCTAACAAAACGCGTCTGTTACGATCAGGACAGATATGGCCGTTAGGTGGCGACAGCGCCACGCGCGGCTTATGTCTAACCACCAAAATTGGTGTGGAACGGATGTACTTTTAGCTACTTGTAGCAAAGCGACGAAATTGCAGAGTGAGCCACGCCTGGTTCCGCACCCAAAGGGTAAAAACGGGACCTTATTATCTAAGACTCCGCTGTCCGTCTGTCCGTTCGTCCATCTGTCACGAGGCTGTAACTCATGAACCGTGATATAGCTATCACTTTTATGTACATCGTCTTGCTTACAGTATAAATTTGATACTCGGTGATTAGATCAACCTATAATGTCAAATGATTAAAAAAAAACCGGTCAAGTGCGAGTCGGACTCGCGCACGTAGGTTTCCGTACCATTACGCCAAAAACGCCAATAAAATCACGTTTGTTGTATGGGATGGTAAATATCAAATGATATTTCGAACATAAGTTCCGAAAACTCATTGGTACGAGCCAGGATTTGAACCCGCGACGTCCGGATTGAAAGTCGGACGTCATATCCAATTATCCACTCGGCCACCACCGCTTCAACCAGCGCAATAAAAATATATCATCTGTGAACATTTCAACTGTCTAACTATCAGGGTTCATGAGATACAGCTTGGTGACAAACAGACGGACAGTGGAGTCTTAGTAATAGGGTCCAGTTTTTACCCTTTGGGTACGGAACCCTAAAAACTAATGTTGCTAATTTGCAGGTTACATGGGCGAGTGCGGTCTCCGCGGCGGTTGGATGGAGTTAGTCAACTTCGATAAGGCAGTTCAGGCCAACCTGTACAAGGTAACAAATGTTTTTATAACCAACTAGAATAACTACAGAAATCTGATTAGAGCTCAACAGAAATCGGCCAAGTGCGAGTCGGACTCGCCCACCGAGGGTTCCGTATTTTTTAGTATTTGCTGTTAAGTGAAGCGAAGTAAAGTGTCTAGTACCACGATCGCGACTATCGGGTATTCCGACCTGGGAACGAAATCATAAAATACCTGATAGTCGGGTTTTCGGCACTGAATGTGTTAAATGATTATTTTATTATTATTGCATATTGCTGGAATCTGGAATCGCCAACTGGGGAACTATCCTATCCCCTATTTGGGGCATTCCACGAGAATGTCGCTTACGTAACGCTTTCGCCTTATATGGCAGCTACCTTAATCAAATCCCTAAAGTTCTAGAATATACTGCCAATTTCTTAGCCAAGTCGTGAAATATTAACAGACCCAATATAGCTTACTCAGCATTTTCAGAAATATTAGAATAATGTCGTTACGTAAGCGACATTCTCGTGGAATGCCCCATTTGCTCCTATGTAGGTAGAACAAGCCTTTTAATTTCTTTTATATTACAGAGAAGACCTCGAGCCCATCATGTCTAAACACATATATTGTAGTTATTGTTATGAATTATTTACTTAAAATGTAAACTTTTCAGTGCATATCAGCCATGCTGTGCCCCACCGTACTCGGACAGTCTGCGGTGGATTTAGTTGTAAGTATTATTTCAATAGGCTAGATGACAAATTTTCATTTATGGTATCAATCAATCAGGTTTGTTTTTAGGATCAAATGTCTATATGGGACCCATTGCATTAAAGCAATACAAAAGTCAGAAATGATTGTCAAAGTCCGACAGTCGTACTTCACTCGCGAAACGCCCCTAACAAATCGCTATGTGAACGTGACGTCAAGGTCACCGAGAACGCATCTTGAAGTATGAACAAAACAAGAAAATTGCATTTTTGTCGGTGAAATATTGCGTTTATGTATATAGTTGCTTTACAATCTTTTTTTTTGATAAAATGTGAGGAATCGAATAGTATCCTTGTAACCGGCTAACTAGAGCGGTAGAAAATGAAACTAGGTTCATATAGTAAAACAATATAATATTAAAAATATGTACAATAAAATAAAGTAATTTTCGTCAGTACGTAAGCCTAAACAAATAAAATATCGTCACTGGCCTTAACGTTTTGTATCCCGATCTTTGTCGAACCAAACGATCAATTCTGGCCGCGGGTGCTACCGCATCAGCAAGGTCCACGCAGAGAAAAACTTCAGCAGCAAATATCCATCAAAAGAAACAGCAACAGTAATAAGTACCTCTTCAGTTTTAAGGCAGAAGTAAAGGCTGCAACAATCGTACGTTCTTAGACGTCGGGTCGGAACCTAACCCAAGCCTCATTTCGTTACAGGAAACCAGTGACGTACAAATAAGACTTGGATTAGGTTTAATTTAAACATAAACAGAAACTTAATACTATATATACAATTATACAAATATTACCTGCATTAGTGGCAGCCTTCGTATATAGTTTTTAGTACAAATCATAAGCATCGAGTCTCATTTAATAAATAAAATCAAAGTTGTGCAATTTGCAACAGAATTCCAATTGAATATTGATGAGAAAAAACAAAAGACGGGCGAATGCCTTAGTTTTTATTTTACAACCGGCCAGTGCGCGCGGTGGCTGCACTATGCAGGTTTGCCATGTTACATCCTTACTAATTTCGTTTTTGAAAGTTAAAAAAAAACTTAAATTTTGAGACTTTCAGGTGCTGTATTTTTGTATTATTTCCATATATTTTTTTAATATCCACAATATTGTGATAAATTGCTCATTTACTATTTATTTTGCTAGATTTTGTTATAAAATTCAACATGTGTCATCATCCCTATTAAATGATAATCTGATATTCTTAATGATATCTGCCTACTCGAAGAAGTGGATACCAAAACATGTATAAGAAAACTAGTGAAATTATACCATAATCATATCCTGGCAAAAAAAAAATCCGTATAGCAATTTCTTCTCTGTGGAAGTTCATATTAACTTTTTTAATTAATGATTTATAACTCAAGATAGGTTATAGGCGTTCCAAAATTGAAGCGCTTACCTTGTGACAAATTGGACAAGTTGCCTTTAGTCGCGGCTGGACAAGCGAGAAATGTGCACGTGCTAACGCGCTCTCGCACACCAAAAGAGAAAGAGACGACCTTATGTTTAACAACGAGTGTGAAAAGATGGATGGAATGAGAAAATTAATCAAAAATAACAGATTTCTTCGTAGGCACAGAAATAAATATTGAATATTTTTGTGCTCCTTAGGTATGAGTAGGTATAACCTATCTATGGTTATACACGGTGTAACATGACGAAACCGAATAATTTTAACAGCGTATTCCTGATCATATTTAGAGACAAAAATGTCCTATAAACTTTTTTGAAAATCGCCTAGTTTCAGAGTAAAAAAACAAATTAAAAAAAACAATTAAAAAAAAACAAATTTTTATTGTTACATAATGCAAAACGCCTTTTTGATGGCGATGTTGCTACTATGGGACGTAGTCTAAATATCCTTATTGATAGATGTCAAAAAGTGACAAGTAACATTTTGCAAAAACTAAGTTTTACGAGAAAAAAAAGTAAAAATTCATTTTAAGTGAAATTTTCACCAATAACATTTACTTTTTATGTACAAATACATACAAAAAATTAAAAAAAAAAACAAAACAATATTTTTTTTGGCGAAATTGACCTAAACTCATATTAATTTTTTCCCTTCTTTAGACCTCAGAAATTCGTGGTTAAAATCTTTCGCGTTGCTCGTGAACACCATGTATAATATCATTGTTTTTAATGTGGCTAAAAATATGTAAGCCTGATTTATAATAAATAAATAAGTAGTTAAGTAGTTAAGTACTTAGGTTAAGATTACATTGTAATTATTCTACTAACACTATTTTATAAGTTAATTTTAAATGTAACTAACAACTATGGATTTATGTCCGAAATAAAATGATTTTATTATTATTATTATTCTTTTATTTATTTCTCTTCTTAGGTTGGTTTTTTACAATATGGATATAAAAATAAAATACAAAAACACTTACAAAAACAATACAAAATACTTATAAACATTATTATTATTTGTATCTCCTTTTTTGGGATCACGGGCCTATAAATCCCGGTCTTTTGATAGGCTTGCGTGGGGATATAGATCCAACACGTAGAGGCCCCTTGGAGAGATTTGATGTCATGTAGAACGCCTGCTGGAACCCGTTCACAGGTGCAACAATAGACACTCATGAACCGGTCGCAGCAGGCATTGGGACTATTGTAGAAAAAGTAAACAGTATATCGGTCTATGGATTGAAGTTTGGGTGGACAATGATACTGGGCTATTGTAAAGAAGTCCGGACACCTGCCATAACAATGCTAACACACGTTATCGAGGCAGGTGGTGACTTGCCGCTGACTAGATGGGCCCTTGAAACTGTCGTCGTAAAGACGACCAGGGGCAACATCGGTGTGAACGGCTCAGGGGTGTCGAGAGGTGTACACCGCTTTCTACCCAGTGGCTGTAAACAGCCACTGTGCCAACTCGCGCTTACGCAAATTTCACTTCCACCCCTGGAGCATACAGCTCTAACGACTCCTCTCTGGACGGCCAATGAAGGCAAGCCAGAGCCGAGAGTCCTGCGGGTCTCCTTGGGGTCCACTCCGACCGACGAAGACACGCCGGAGACGGAGACCCTGACTGACTCTCTGGAGCACTCGGGTCCGTGGGGTCGTTATTATTATTATTATTATCTGTTTTCAGGCCAAGCCTCCGAGCAAAGGCGACCCGTCGTACGACCTCTGGATCCAGGAGAAGACGGCCGTTCTGGACTCACTGAACAAGCGAGCTAAAATGATCGCAGACACTTTCAACTCTATGCAGGGATTCAAGTGCAATGTCGTTCAGGTTAGCCTTATTTTAACAGTTTTTAATGATTCACGGTTAGTTTCATTAGACTTATATCGACCGGGATACTTAGGGCATACTGATAATTCCTGGAACTGGCCACTTAGAAAACGAAAATTAAAAAACAATTATAGGGTTTGAAAAAGGAACTCTCTGGTAGTATAATTACTTTTTAATTTGTGAGACTGTCATTTGTTTTTTCATCGTGACGTTGGTTTGAAATTCGTGTGTCGTTGTC
Organism: Cydia amplana; assembly: GCF_948474715.1. Classification (NCBI taxonomy): domain Eukaryota; kingdom Metazoa; phylum Arthropoda; class Insecta; order Lepidoptera; family Tortricidae; genus Cydia; species Cydia amplana. The sequence continues at coordinate 2,454,053 of NC_086079.1, read as the reverse complement.
GCAATGAATTTAGGTCGTGAAAATTTTCGAAGCATGATTTTTTACGATTTTCGATGTGGTTCAACTCAGCAAGAAAGTTCTCAAAGACTTCTATTAGCATTTGGCGATGAAGCTCCATCTCGTAGCTCTGTTTATTCGTGGGTTAGTGAGTTTAGACGAGGACGTGACCATCTCCATGACGACGAACGCGAGGGCCGGCCGGCGACAGCGGTTACCGATTGTATTATTGATACTGTACGACAACTAATTGAAACTGACAAAAAAAATGACCTGTCAGCAAATTCGTACTACCTTAGGCATTGGAATGAGCTAGGTGCAAAAGATACTGCATTTGCACCTTAAAGTTCGGAAACTTTGTACGCGATGGATACCGCACGATTTGACGGAAGACCAGAAAGGACTGCGTGTAGAGTGGTGCCGTAAAATGATTAAAAAATTTGACGGCGGACAATCAACGGCTATATATAATATCGTGACAGGTGACGAAACCTGGGTTTACTGTTTTGAACCAGAAAGGAAAAGTCAATCGGCGGAGAGGGTCTTTCCTTTTGAAGACTTGCCGACGAAAGTTAAAAAAAGTCGAAGCACTGGTAACAAAATGGTTGCTTCTTTTTTCGGCAAATCAGGGCATTACATCACTATACCGCTTGAAAACCAAAAGGCAGTAACTGCAGATTGGTATGTAAACACGTGCTTGCCCAGAGTGTTTGGCAAAGTTCGTGAAAAGCGTCCCCGTAGCAAAATAGTCCTCCACCACGACAACGCGTCGGCACATTCCGCCAAGGTAACGAATGCATATTTGAAGGCCTCAAATGTGGAATTAATGACTCATCCGCCATGTAGCCCCGATCTCGCACCATGTGATTTCTTTTTATTTCCAAAAATTAAAGATAAACTCAGAGGTTTACGATTTACAAGCCCGGAAGTGGCAGTGAATGCTTTCCACGAAGCCATCGAAGAGGTCCCTAAGGAAGACTGGACCCACTGCTTTTCACAATGGTTCCACCGAATGCAAAAGTGTGTAAATAGTGAGGGTACATACTTCGAAAAACAATAAATATGTTATAAGGATAATAAGTCGTTTCATTTATCAGAATCCAGAAACTTTCAGTATGACCCACGTATGAATCGTGATTACCAGACATGGGAATCCGTGGGGCAAATTTTCTTGACAGGTAGGGACTTCCTATATCGATAAACTCAATTATCGATGCTAGTTCTATATACTAATGATCATTCAAAAGTTTGCTTGTTAATATATGTTTTTATTAAAACTGTAAAAATCAAACAAAATAATAACTCAATTCGTTTTGATTAATAACCAATCAATAAAAAAGGTTGAGATAATATTAACTATTTTATAGTGCGATAGGAATTACGCCCTACCTTTATATAACCTAGCCATTATTTAAAATATGCTATGTGTGAATTTCATACTTTTCTTCAAAACAATAGTTACAAAAAAACACACAATGTTGGGGGCGATCACTAGTAGGTATGTATATAGAACGAGCGTCGATAATTGAGTTTATCGATATAGGAAGTCCCTACCTGTCAAGAAAATTTGCCCCACGGATGTCTGGTGATTACCTTTTGTGTTGTTTTGGAGCTTCCGATATTTCGACGCAGTTACATTACATGCATCTTGTTCACGGGTAACTGAATATAGCGCATGTAACTGCGTCGAAATATTGGGAGCTCGAAAACAATGCAAAAGGTAATCACGGATCATATCCCGGTCGATATAAGTCTAGTCTTATTTTATTTTGAGACGGCTCTAACGATTTTGGCGAAAATTACTATAAATAAGGGAGTTATCGGGAGCGAAAAATCGATCTAGCTAGGTCTTATCTCTGGGAAAACGCGCATTTTTGGTTTTTATATGTTTTCCGAGCTTTAGCTCGGTCTCCCAGATATTATTATATATTCTTTCCTTGAATTTTAGCATCCATTTCAGCGTGTTTTTTCAACCCTATACAAAAGTATCATTATTCATTTGTATATGCCTGATTGAGGTTACTAACTATTAAATTATACAACGGGACTTAATCGCGTATCTAAGTTTTAAGATTTACCTCCGACGTTTCGAGGACGGCGTTGTCCCCGTGGTCTCGGAGAAGAATCAATAATAATGATGATGATAATAATGATGATAATAATGATGGTTGTATAATTTAATAATGTGTAAAAATCGTGAAAGTTTAAATCAGTGAGGTTACTAACTGTCTGTATTATGTATTAACGCAGTGCATATGTTTTACATAGCTATCTTATTTTCTTAAATTCTCAATTTCCGCTTCCGTTCCTCGACCTACACACGGAGCGACAGCTGACGTCTACGAGGCATCACTAGACTCTCTTATGTCGCCTGAAAGCAAATGATTAACGAAAATTTAAATCCGCTTGGTAAAAACTTTAAGATCATAAAAAGTCCTTTATATCTTAATGATTAAGGTTCATTATTAATTTACAGGGTGCGATGTACGCGTTCCCAAGTATCGACCTGCCCCCGAAAGCTATCGAGGCGGCCAAGGCTGCTGGAAAGGCACCCGACGTATATTACGCCTTCAAACTGTTGGAAGAGACTGGTAAATATCTCTATTTTCATCACACTTTCTCGTAACAGGTGTGATTACACGTAGGCGATGCGGTCCGTAAATCCTGAATTTGGACCTAGGGTTGTTATGTATTTTTTCATCACATTTGCTAGGCGATGCGGTCCGTAAATCCTAAATTTCGACTAAGTGTAAGGCCTGAGTGGACGCTCGAAGCGGAGCGTTCGGCGGGGCGTGCAGCGTGGCGTCGAACTCCCAAGGGATTTGAGCAGCGTGCACTAAGGCCGCTCCTATACGATTTGAGCAGCGTGCACTAAGGCCGCTCCTATACGTTTGCATTTGTTTGACATGCACGCCGCACGCCCCGCCCCGCTGCACGCCCAACTCGAGCGTCCACTCAGGCCTTACACTAAGGGCTGTAATGTACGTCCGAAATTAGGCAGAAGTTTCATTTGTTTCCCTTATTTTTCTCACAAGTGTGATGAAAAACATTGTCTAGCGTCACAGTATAATAAAGAGTACCAGCGTACAGTATGGACGCTCCCTGCCTCCCGTTGAAAGTGCCGCCCACCCGCTCTCGGTTACCTCACAGCAGGGATCGGATACCGGTATTTTTTGTATGGGAACGGAAACGGTATTTTTTCGTTCTTTGCTAATTACTTCATTTCTAATTGGGCAATCTAATAATACGAAGTCGTAACGTAACCTAAAAACACAACTGAGTCCTACATTTCGAGTATAAAATAATTCGAAAAATATGGTTATTTCTAAGTTTTTGCAAAAAACCGGTTCCGATCCCTGCCTCACAGTTACCCTACAATGCCTCATCTCACTCACACAAGCCTGGTACGCGTTCACCTACACGAGCTTAGGCTGTGTGCGTAGGGACGCGTTTCTTTCATACATTTGGTCGCCAGTGTCCGTGGTGTGCTAGCGTTTCAGTTTGTAACATGCATGCTTTTGTGAATAGTTCATCCTCCAAGTAAATTATTAAAGCTAAATCAAGGTCGTCCATTTTCTCCTGGATACGTTTCGTTTGACCTTGGTGGCTGACGGTGTGTTATGGCGCCGTGGAACTTTCCACATGTCGTCACCGTAAAGATTGCCGTCTTTTTGCGTCCGCTATATGACGGCACCGCTTTCCAAGGAAACCAAAGCTTAAATGACACTGGGTACAGCGCATCACTGAAAAAAGCGATGAACAGAAATAGCTCTAGAGTAGTAAATAAGTTTTTGGCGAAAATTTCATTTTTGGTACAAGCTTTTATCGCTGACTGTACTTTTCTTACGACAGACAACTAATACTTATCGAGACAATTCTAAAAACCCCTAACACAATTAGGTTGCGTTGTTTCATCTCAGAGTTCCTATGGCCACCTCCTGTCTCCATCATCAGATCAGCTCTATGTCATAAAAATATTGCATTGTCATCCGATTTATATATGCATGCAAAATTTCAGCTCAATCGGAAACCGGGAAGTGGATCAAATTTAACTTGCAAGATTTGATTACAGACCGACAGACAACGGTGAAATAGGTGAAACTAAATAAAAGCTTGTAAAAAAAGAAGTAACTTTAGCTAATTATTTTTCTTTTCCCAGGTATCTGCATCGTCCCCGGCTCGGGTTTCGGCCAACGTCCCGGCACCTTCCACTTCCGCACCACCATTCTGCCACAGCCGGCCTTACTGCAAGAAATGCTGGATATCTTCAAAAACTTCCACGAAAAGTTCGCTAAAGAACACGCTTAAACACGATACGATTAGACCAGCGGTAGGCAACCTTTTAGCAGCCAAGGGCCATAAAGTATACTGGATCAACCAAATCTTGTCAGTAGTAAAAGGCGGCAAATTTGAAAAATCGCGGGTTAGCAACACTGTGTTCGAATAATTCCAAAATCGCGTGTCATCTATGTGTTATCTGTGGAATGTGGATCGTGAATGACAGCCATCATCTTATTGTTTACATTCTGAATCGTTTCTATTTCAAGAGAAATTTCTGCTGTCACCATTAAATACCAAGATTATGCATGACCTCAAGCAAAGCTAAGGTACCTACAATGTACAATCATGCTCGTTGACGGTAAACATTACTAAAATTTGAGGTTATGATAATTCACTCGAACTGACGTATGAAGGGCGGAAAATGAACACGTTTTGGTTCGATGTACATTGCTGCTTTTCTTAGCGCAATTCTGCTCATTGAGTGTTACACGGTGTTACCCTACTTTAATTTGCAGTACATTGCTACTGACAAGATTTGCTTGACGCACTATAGTTAACGAAGTTGACGCGGGCCGCACTTTATTAATATTTATGACTTATAAGACATTGTCGTTTGTCAATATTACATACAAAATAGCCAGGGAGGCTCGCGGGCCGCTAGTGATATGTTCGCGGGCCGCATGTGGCCCGCGGGCCGCTTGTTGCCGCTGGATTGGACGAATACCGCGAAAAATACGCTTAGCTAGCTTCAAGGTTTATATCGTCAGACGATACCCATCCAACCACTAGGTAATTGCAAAAACTGGTTGTCTGTAAAGTCGGTTTACGGGCGATAATTTTGCGTGATAACGTCATAAGAAAACATTGATGAAAAATTGCACACTTTTATACGTTACCATGGAGATCTGTCCACAACGTTACCATGGAGATCTGTCCACAACGTGACACTTTCGTGCATGCTACCGGTGTTCATCAATTTATAAGAAGTTATCACGTCAAAAAGAATGAAGCAAAAATCAACCTTGTTTTTTTACTAAACGGTGTATTTATTTATTTAATCTTTATTGCACAAAAGAAAATACAAACGTACAAAAGGCGGACTTAATGCTATAATGCATTCTCTACCAGCATTCTCTGTTGTGGCTCTTTGTGGTGACGATATACTTGAACTACTTTGAAAAAAAAAAATGCCGTCTCATATCCTGTCAATCCAAAGCAAAAAGGTGGTAACCACGTATGGGATGCATACAGACTTACTGCGTTTTAACTTTGAGTAGCAGTGCGAGTACGTTTTTCGTGGCCAAGTTCGAGTTCGCTGGCGAATTCAAAAAGGGGGCTTTAGAGTCGGACCAACCTAACTCTGCGTGGCATTTGATAAAGTGTGACCATGCCGTCATTAATGTCATATTTCTATACGTTTTTAGTGACACTTTGTTCTGTACAAATCGGTGCAAAGTTAGACGGACCTCTCATCACGCCTGTTTATAATTGGTGGTGACCAAACATTTTGTACGATCGAGAAGACGGCATTAGTTTAATCTGTCCTATCCCAGTGGCTCAAATATGGGTCGTTATTATAAGGCGTCGAGAGGTCGTGGGATCGGAGAGGTTCAGGGTTTGTGAATTAAGTTGTAGCGAGGTTTTCAATTTCGTAAAAATGCGAGTGGAATAAACCCCGCGAAATCAGAATTTGCGTCTGACTGAGATCAAATCGGCTCGGAAACCGGTTTATTTTTCAAACCGGTTTCGTTTATTCACCCGGTAACGATAAGGATTTCGTCTGTTTGCGGTTACCGTTTAAATAACTGTTTAACGAGTAAGTTTAAAGTAACTGTTTAAAGAGTAACGAGTTTAACCGAGTCTCTGACAAATGAGAGTAATCGGTATCGTTCCCTGCGAACCATAAAATTCCATTTCCTGTATTTACCGGTTAGGAGATAGAATGAATTTTTTTAGTGCGCATTCCAACTATTAACCGGTTTTTAATGAACGATATAATATAACGGTTATGGAATGATATTAACAGGTTCAATACCGGTTCCGAGCCCTGGACGACAATCCAATGGTCAATTGTCTTTAAAACGAACTATAGAAAAATAAATATATTCGTCATCTATGAATTAATCGTCTATTTTGATACGAAAATTTATATTCAATATCGACGATCTATTTTACATTATTTTTGGTTACCGCCAACATGCTTAATCAAGTGAATCCACTCCTTGCCAATTGCATTTTGTCTGAGGGGCTACCGCCAAAACTAAAATTCGCAAATTGCTAGGATCTTTCTCTTTTACTCCAATGAAGGCGTAATTAGAGTGACAGAGAAAAATGCCCGCACTTTGCCAACTTCGATTTTCGCGGTTATAGTGGTCTAGGCCGCTTTGTATTTTCTAACAATAACATGTATTGAAATAAACGTATTGTCATTGAGAGAAGATTCAATGTGGTCCAGCGTTCAATATACTTTATTGTTACGTCCAACACATCACAATAGGTATCTATTTGTATAGATATTCACGTTTAATCACAAGTCTTTTATACATTATGTATAATATGTATATAATAATTATACTGTTATGAATATTAAAGTTATTTATGCAATAGGCACGGCTCGATATAGAAATGACTCTTAGGTGCGTGGAAATTCATTTGATATATTGATTATTGTTTAAACAATGTATATGTACATTAGGATTGAAAAATGAAATTACAATCCTAAAGATGAAAAAGGGCATTTTCACGGAAAAAAACTCATATTTTGTTAAAAGGTCCACCGATGAACAGTGGCCATCAGATATTTCGGAGTGGCCAAGGTGTTCAAAATATCAGAACAATTTACCCCTTATAATATCTGAGCACCCCTTTATTATCAAGGCGTTAGAGTGCGCCTTGATAATAAAGGGGTGCTCAGATATTGTGAGCACCTTGGCTGCTCCGAAATATCTGATTACTAATATCTTCGCTACCACTGAATGGAAGTGCAAAATGTGTTTTTTAAAACATTTAATTGACGTTTAAATAAATATATAGCATTGTTAAAAACCTAGACTCAAAAATGTCAATACAACCCTGAGTTACGAATTAATACTCGATTAAGACAAAAATGCCCACACTCATTAATATTGATTGTTAATTAGCAATCTAATTGTTAAATAAGTTGCATTTTTTGGTCCTTGCTTGCTCGCTTAGACAGCTAAATATTGCAAGCAACGATCGGCCAATTGAAATTGAACCTTATTATGATATACGTTTTAAGGCAATAATGGATTGTTTAAAATTCTATGGCTGTTTTGGACTAGCTAGTTGATTTTAATGCTCTTTTTAATGTATATTTTATACACAGTATTTTACTTTACACTTTGTTTTTAATTATTTAAAAATGTTTAAATCTGGCCACATCACTTGTTAGTGCTTTTCATTTGAAAGTTGGCAACACTTTATGATAATTAGAGTAATAATTAAGATTAATATAATTATTCTTAATATTCAGTTAATTTATTTCTTAAGTTTCTCTTAAGTCTAGTCGGTGTGCCATTCGACTAATGTCTAAAGACAATAATTTTGTTAGTCATTCTAAATGTCTTTAATTTTCCCGGTGCACTAAAAATGTAAAAGAAATGTCACAGATTACAGAATACTAAAACAGATACGCTACTTTCAAAGGCTGTTTGTGTAATCTGTGGCTTAAATCTGGTCAAAGTCGATGGAATCGATGGTAAAAAAGTCAGTTTTGTCATAAATTTGCGTTAACGCATTATTGTTTATTTTAGATCTAGAAACTATTGGCTGTAGGTAGACATTCCTGACCATAAGATCTGTAGTTAAGCGAGTTGTTACGCAATGTTGAAATTTAATAAAAGATGGCAAATGTTTGTTGGTTTTTATCATTCCAAAATGTCTCGATCTATCACTATTACGAGATTTTTACTTTGTTGAAACGGGCCGCCTACCGTTCCTCAATCCACCAACGGAGCGGCAGCTGACGTTTACGAAGCTTTAGGATACATCTTCCACCACTTAATTTTTACCTACGACGGATCGTTGTAGACGGGTTTAAACTTACCAAATGGCCTTGTTTTAATTTTAGGAGTTAATTTTATTTACATATTTGGAAATAAGACTTTTAATTTCTATCAAGAATTATGAGTAAAGATAATATCTACGAAACGAAGGCTCCATGTCATTCATGTGTGTCGTTTATGTGATTTCTATTACGTACATAGTCTTTTGTCTCATCCGAAGTAATCTTAAAATGAAAGGCCTGTACGTATGCTGGCTATTCATCCCATGTGCTTATTATATAGGTATGCGAGCTATTCATAAAATATTGTTTATTGCGGCAAAATAAACATGTAATTTTGATGTCCAAGAAGCATAAACGAAGGAATACTTACTTGGCTGGCGCGATGACCCAAAATGAGTCTTCGCCTCCAACACAAGAGCACGCCACTTTGTTCGGTCCAGAGCGGTATCACGCCAGTTTTCGCCGCCGCCGAGCTCACGGAAATCTGCCTCCACTCTCTCCGAAGGAAAACGTAGGAATATTGACTATGAAATAGGCAAGATAAATACACAATCGTACCTCATACCTAGGCTATGAACGCTCATACCTTGAACAAAGACGACCTAATGAAGGACAAGCGCGATGAATTTGCGAGAAAGTCGAGGTAAAAATACCAAAATAAAAACCGCATTCTAAGGTTTAGATTTCTAATGGCATATTCCTCAATTCATTAAGTTTCGTAATAGTATACGGCAGTTCGGTAAACTGTGATGTAATCGTGCGGTCCATTGCCATATAGACAGGGGCGACCCCTTGATAAAATGGTATCGTGTATCGTACAGGAAAACGGATGGGATTCACCGTCTTAGGGTTTTTAGCAATCTTGATACTTGTTTTTGGTTGTATGATTTTTTGATATAGGAGGCAAACGACCAGACTGATCGCCTGATGGTAAGCGATTACCGCCGCCTTTGGACACCCGCAACGCCGGAGGGGTTGTAAGTGCGTTGCCGGAATTTAAGATGGGAGTTGGATAGAAGTTATTAATTAATCCCCCATTTTTTATTTTTATTATTTATTAATTAATCCCCACAACCCCCTATTTGACTAGACTTAAGGATAAATCCAAGGCTCGGAAGCGGTTTTGTCTTCATACAAAAAATACCGGTATTATTACGTTCTTTTTCGTTCTTGGGTTTATTATTTCATTTTTAATGGGGCAATCTAATAATACGAAGTTGTTAAATATGTACATAATTCAGTCCTACGTAAAGAGCATAAAATAATTAAAAATATTAGGCTATTTTGGGTTTTCAAAAAAACCGGTTCCGAGTCCTGGATGAATCACGCTAGAACGGCCCGTGCCTGGGCCGAGGGGTCCGACATGTCATTGTCTATGACGGCCGATCGGTAATCACGTGGTGTTTTCCATAGAAAACGAAGCGCCGGAAGCAGCGGCCTGGCCCCGGCCCGGTCTAGCGTGAATCATTGGTGACAGTCTATTTCCAACAGCAGCTGCACTACTGTTCATTTTACTATGCAAATTGACAGTAACAGCGACGCGTTCAGTACCAGTAGGTAGGTAGTGCAGCTGCGGTCAGAAATGGAATGTTTCCCTAAAGGGCCAAATATTTATACAAAATATTTCCTGGTAAATAAGGTCTTGTATACATTTTTTTTCGCTTTGTCCGCGTTCATAATTTAGACCTTGACTAAAACACATCATCACATGCTTGGGATGGATCGTGAGAAAACTATTAAAACTAACGATTTTCACTGAAACTAGGTACGAGGGGTATTCAAAATATTCTCGGTATGAGAATGAAAACAAACAAGTACGAAAAGTTTGATATTTTTATTTTTCAATATACTCCCCCCCTATGTTCATACACTTAAAAGATCGATCAATTATTTTTTTTAATCCCTCGTAAAAATATTTTTTATCTTTCGTGTAAAAATGCTCCTCCACTGCCGCCTTCAATGCTTCATCGTCAGAAAATTTATTTCCACGCAGATCCTTTTTAAGATTGGGGAGCAAAAAGAAGTCGCTGGGGGCTAAGTCCGGACTATACGGTGGGTGAGTAACAGTTTTAAACCCACGTTCAACAATAGCTGCCTTGGCAATATGAGCAGTATGGACGGGGGCGTTGTCATGCAGAAGCAGAATACCTTTGGTTAACTTTCCTCGCCTCTTTTCTTTAATTACATCCTTTAATTGACGTAGAATGTTAGCGTAGTACTGTCCTGTGATATTTACACCTTTTTCTTTATAATCGATTAGTAATACTCCTTCACAATCCCAAAATATCGTGGCCATGACCTTGCCAGCTAATGGGATGACCTTCAACTTCTTGGGATGAGCTGAACCCTTAATGTGCCACTGCATGGACTCTTGTTTACTCTCTGGGTCATAATGATGAACCCAGGTTTCATCTCCAGTAACTATTCTTTGCAGCACCTCATCAGGATTTTCACCGCACAGGTCAATAAAATCGGAACAACAAGCTACACGCATGTCTTTTTGAAGCCGAGTCAGCATTCGCGGAACCCATCTTGCACTTACTTTTGACATATTAAGATGGTCATGTATAATATCATCAGGGGTCGGACAAAAAGTGCGGATGACGTCAAACCACTTATAGGATGATTTCAAATAGTATTTTTGATTTTCATAAACAATTATCACTTATCATTTATCAACCTCTTTATTAAACGATATCGCCACTTGAAATGAGTAAGTACGTTTTTGACTGACACATTGTCAATCAGATGAACAATAAATTGACTTCGTTATTGTTTAGCTATTGTATCTTCACGATTATATTTAGCTAAAATGTATATTTACTAATGTATAAGAAAACGCTCTAAAATGTCATCTGTACTCGAATATTGTGGCAATTTTCCGTTTTTGGAGGTACGTGACAAACACGTATACTGCTCTTGCTGTAATCAAGATATACCAACGAAGAAATTTATTTTATTCACTACATCACCCTACCACCTGTATTATTAATTCCATGGATTTATTTACGATTATTTTGTTACTTCATTAATACTACTTTGTTACTACATGTCACACGGAAGTTTAAATACAAACTCAAACATCATCCTGTGTGCAAGATTACGTCATTTTTACGTCATCGGCACTTTTTGTCCGGCCCCTGAATATCATGTACGGTACCAATAGAGAGATTGGTTACTTGTGCTATAGATTTTACCTTCACTCGACCATCTTCCAATATAAGTTTTTCCACTTTATCAATATTTTCTTGTGAAGTAGCTACTACAGGCCGGCCAGGTCTAGGGTCATCTTCAATACTCTCCCTTCCGCGTTTAAACTCGCTTGACCACTTTTGAATGGTAGATAAAGAAGGAGCAGACTCACGGTAAACACAATCCATTTCCTCTTTTATGGTTTTTTGATTTTTACCCTGTTTTGTCAAGAATTTTATCACGCATCGATGTTCTAATTTAGTTAACATTGTCAATTCGCACAGGATGTTCATGTTTGTTCAGCAATTGCAGAAAAACAAAAGACTATCTCGGTTCGAATTATACTTTTTTTTAATGTCAATGAATAAACCTTAGCGGCCAGTAACGAAAGAAATTTTAGAAGAGGTCGTAAGATATCAATACCGAGAATATTTTGAACGCCCCTCGTATTTGCATTCGATTCACGTGCATACACATGTTAGCGATGGAAACGTGCATGAACGTTAAAATTTTCAGTCTAATACCTATAATATAACTTATCGAGTTTGCTCTTACTTAGAGCAAATCAAAAACCGTAGTATAAGCGCTGGTACAGTCACCAGCAATAATATGTTACACAACGAAGGCCGCAAAAATATCTGACACGATCTTATTTGTAGAGCCATAAGAGTGTGTCACATATTTTTGTGGCCTTCGAAGAGTAACACCTATTATTGGTGACTGTACTATTATTTTAGGACGCTGACAATTGTCTCCTGTCTCTCTCTTGTCTCCTGAATTGTCAAATTGTACTGGTAACCATGCTAACTCCAGGTTTAACCTGTTAACCCCGGGTTATTAGTGGGAAGGTGCAAATGGCGCTTAGTCATCTAATACTTTCATTAGGTACCTACCGCCAAACTATCACCTTAGAATTTCGCGGTAAAGATAACCTAAAAGCTGACCTGCAGATTTAAGTATCATAAGGAAAACGATAGGGAATCACCGAGCGCCGATTCTCTGGACACAATCAAAACTTCATCTAATAAAGACTCTATTCTCTTGCCGGTAAGGATTGGAATCGCCTGCGTTGTAGCTATGCATAAAAACTATCTACAGTCAGCTGGCCACGATATAGTTTCAATAAAATCTCAGTACATCGTTCTAGGAGTGCATTATACGGTTACAATTGAAAGTGTCAAGATGAAGTTGGAATCTACTTCGGAGCATATCAATCAGAATCTTCTGAACATACAGTATGCGGTCCGCGGTCCTATCGTGGCGAGGGCCGCGCAAATCGAAAAGGAACTTGAAAAGGTACATTGGCTTTAAAAAAACATCGCAATATTTTTTTCGCTTTTAAACTGCAGTCGTGTTTTTTAATTTGTATTAACAAATTTATTTAATTTTAAGAAATAATTCGAACAGTGTATTCCCTAAAGTTACCTATTTACTTTGTAGGTTCAACTACAACAACTTATAGTTTTATAACTAACACGGGACTTAACGTAAGGCTTACGTTTATTTATGACGTTTCGAACGTGACGTTAAAAGTTTGAGTGATATCCTTTTTGGTTTAAAACTTTAAATCAATATAACAACTTACAGTGCCTTTATATAAAAAAACCAATAAAAGGGGTGCCATTATCAAATATATTTGGGGAGGTGCAATCTCATTTCTTCCAAACACTTTAAAACTATTTTTATACTTACAAATTCGCTATTTCCCTTGGCACAGTAAGGGAAACTTAGACACTTTGCCACACTCTCTGGGGACATCCGGACAACCGGGGTTAGGTGACAACCTGACAACCTAAAATAGTACGGCTACCATCAGTTTGGCACTGACATAAACGCCATTGAGAACGTAATTTACTTTCTATACATCTCGTTCGCACTAATATGCGAGTACGAGCGAGATGTATAGAAAGTAAATTACGTTTACTCTCGATAGCGTAAATGTCAGTTTTGACACTGTCAGTGACTCATGGTACGGGCTTAGGACAGTTCCGGCGAGAACTCCGATAACCCTGGAGGCTTTTTTTTCGTTTTTAGTTTTGGTTTCGTCTCTATTGTTTCCCAAATAGTTTTAAGTCATAATGTATTGTTTGCCCGCATTTTCGTTAGACATAATTCACTTGGTTCAGAAACGCGTCACTTTTCAGGATTGTCATAAAACAAACCTAACCTAACCTCTTAACCTATAGGATAACCTTATTACGAAAATCCTGAAAAGTTAACGGTTTAAGTTTTATGACTAATGATAATATGACAAACAGGTATCGTCTTGGGTCGTCCCATTCGTTTTTCGTCTAGTTCTTAAATTAGTCCTATTCTGCTTTCGTCACCCATTCTACATTCGTCACAATCGTCGGTGGCTTTCAATGTAGAATGCGTGACGAAAGCAGAATAATAGAACTAATTTAAGAACTTGACGAAAAACGAATGGGACGACCCAAGATGATACCGACAAACAATACATTATGACTTAAAACTTTATGGGAAACAAAGGGACCCCATTTTGGAAACATCGCGGGGCCGGGGTTATGGAATTTATTTTTGGATTCAGGGACGCTTTACGTATTTACATATAATTACTGAGAAGCAGCTACGGAACTCTAAACTGGGTTCAGTAGCTTCTTCCGTAGATATATGCTCTAGGGCGGTTTTTAGGGTTCCGTACTCAAAGAGTCACAAATGGAATCCTATTGCTAGGCTTACGCTGGCCGTCTGTCCATCTTCCTGCCGGCTGTAACTAAAAAAATCACAATGAAATATATAACATATAAATGAACTAGCGACCCGCCCAGGCTTCGCACGGGTTAACAAAATATACATAAACCTTCCTCTTGAATCACTCTATCTCTTAAAAAAAACCGCATCAAAATCCGTTGCGTAGTTTTAAAGATCTAATCATACATAGGGACAGACAGACAGCGGGAAGCGACTTTGTTTTATACTATGAGGTGATAGTCAACTGAAGCTTAAATTAAATTTGAAAATGCTTTTTTTGTTTTACAACACAAATCCAATAAGAATTCTTAGTATTTTTCTTTTAAATTGCAATAATTTCTCATTTTCTCTTAGAAAACATTCGCCATCTTATATTCACCCCACCTGACCCTAAGCGAGTCATTCCGTGAATATCGTGCGAGCCCTTTTCAAATTCAAATGCATTTACCCTGAATTCAAAAGGTACTTGAATTATAAAAATAAAAGTATTGGAAAAACGTTTGTATGCATTAAGAGTAATACGTTGAATTCTTTTCATCGAATTAGAGCACGATTCAGCTTAAACAACTTGGTACGGTTTTGATCTGGTCTTGATACGACTTTGACGATCATATTGGCGACTTCGACTTTCATGCACGATTTTCACTTCATTTCGCGTGCACCAATCAGCGTTAGCAATCTTCAAGGTCGTATTAAAATAATCAAAATCAAAATCACAGCTGTACCTTCTATGTTGTTAAATCGACCAAGAGGACAATTCTGTTTTAAAAATTTGATAAGGTTTTTATGTAAATTTGATACGACTTTGAGTCATGTCTTCAGCACTTATTGATGCGCGTGGGATGCCTTCGTCGTGCCGCCCACCACATAAAATTATAGCCAGGAAGTTAGAACATTGTTGTATTTTCAATTAGGTTGAATTTCATTTGTTCGAAAATTTTACGAGACAAATGAAATGCTACCTACTCTGTTTTTTAATTAAGGTTGACATTCGATCGAAACTGAGTGTAGGTACATCCTAATGTACATTGGGCGGCACGAGGTTAAAAGCCTATAGATTGCATTTCGGGAAGACCAATCAACGCAGACTCAAGGTCATATCAAAATAAGATGTAAACAATATCAAATTGGTGAAACAGAATCGTGTATATTTAAGGTAAAGGTACCCTTTCGGGACCTTTCTCTCCCTGCAACCCATTAGGGTGATGGTGTTTTTCGTTAATATGTTATAAGGTTTATTTTCTTAAGGGCTGGGAGTTTAATGTACCTACATATGTTATTGTGTACTTTTAAGAAAGTTGCTAAGTATTTAGTTCAAAGAAAACATTTTTTTTGTAACGTTGTTACAGCATCATTATTCATTCGTCATTATTAATCTCGATTCATCCTATAAGTATTACTGTTCTTTTGTAATAACAACAAAATACACTTATATATAATATTCATTAAATAAAACAGAGATAAGATAACAAAATAAGTAAATCACAAATCTAGCCCTAAATTTGCCTGAGGCATTGTTCCCAGGACGCTGTAATAACTCAAATAATATTTTTCTGGAACACCTAAATCCATAAAATATTAACAACAATCATAAAACCGAACCAATTTCATAACCCTAACTATTCATTAGGAATATAAGTACCTACTTAATACTTATACTCGTAAGTCAAAGTATTGGGCATAGGAATCCATACAAAAGTGGGTTTAGGTTTAGGTTGTAGTTAGCCTTTGGAGTTGTAGGTACATTACAGATACAAGTGCATAATTGTTTTCCATCGTATTTTCTCGGAAACATTCGTATTTGTCATGCTGCGTCAGTCAACCTCACTAATTTTGTACCGAGACTGACTGAATAGCAAGACACGTTCGTACGTTTCCGTGAAAATACGATGGCAAATAATTATGCACTACATCTGTAACACATTGAGTGCCGGGATCCCGCTCGGCGGCTTTCTGTTCAGTCGCTTTCCTATACAAAGCGGGAAAACGCTGGGATCGGCTACGAGTGTAGCGCTACAAAAATGTTGCCAGTGATAATGTATTTGCTCGACTTACTTTCATAACTTATCAGAATTAACCGTAAATATCATAACCATAACTATCTTTGATGCATTGTACAATTTTATAATAGCAGTTTTAATACATTTATACGCCATACCAATGAAGCGAGGCGTAGGTAGGTATTCAATATTTGCACTTGACCGTCTATTACTTCTGATTCTGATATGAAGTAACCGTTACGGGTGGAATACTTTGTTAGTATGAGTTAAGGTGAAGGTCTTTCCTACGGACATTATATCACTAATAGTACTCTAGGTACAGAAGATTCACTCTCTAACAAGACGCGTCTATTACGACAGATATGACAAGCGCGAGCAAGCGTCTCCGTTCCGTAGCGGTGCGCGGCAACTACTATGGCTAGACACCAAAATTAGTGTGGACCGCGTGTACTTGTAGGTACTTGTAGCGACGCGACGAAGTCGCGGAGTTAGCCACGTCTGATTATATTCACTACTATTTCAATGACGACGAAAAAAGGCGAGAAGCGTATTGGACAAATTGCGTTTAAGGCGAGCTGCGAGTATGTCAAAATGCTTTTATAGATATGGCGAACTCAGATTTGAACCGTAGCAGTCGATCTAAATCAGACACTTTTAGAAGTTTCTCAAACAGTAGTGAACAATATCACCCACTGGCTACTCTGGCACCCCACTGGCTCGGTCCATAGGCAAATATGTAGCTACCTAGGTACTTACGTTCACCAACGGGTTTCTATCTGGAGTCTATTGTTTCCCAAAAAGTTTCAAGTCATAATGTATTGTTTGCCCGCATTTTCGTTTGTCATAATTCATTTGGCTCATAAACTCGTCACTTTTCAGGATTGCCATAAAACAAACTTGACCTAACCTAACCTATCTATAGAATAACCTTACGAAAATTCTGAAAAGTTAACGGTTTCAGTTTTATGACTAATGATAATATGACAAACAATAACTTAAAACTTTATGGGAAACAAAGGGACCCAAACTGTTGTTTGGGAACAACAACAACAGTTCAGTAACAATCTCGGAAACGAAATGTTTTTCGTTTCCGAAATTGTTATTTAAAAGCCCTTGAATAGTTTATGTCGAGCCTGTAAAATAAAATATCCTAAACAAAAGTATTCAATACTACCTTCTTCATTAGTACCCACAATCGCAGTGCATCCAAAAGTCCTACAACCATACAAAATTCAATAACATACATCTATCTAGTTATAGAATAACAGAACCTCGTGTGGAAAACGTATGTGATATTGGAGATTATTGAGATTGTACTTTATTGCGTGACAATACAGTAAGTAATTGAATGTAATTATAGTGAACATACGGTTTGTTACGTGAGGAATAGAGAAGTAGCATTATCTCGCGTGATGGGGCAGATAGCGAAAGAACTTGCGGCCATTCTGACGCTGGGAGGCAATAAAAACATATTTTTGACAGAATGTAGCGAAAAGGGCGGCTGCCTCATTGTTTTTTAATCAAATCAAATAAACGGATGATCGAAACTTTCTTTTTTAATTATAGAAAGAGAGAGAGAGAGAGAGAGAGAGAGAGTGAAACAGTTTTACAGCTAATTGTCAAATTACAAAAGTATTTTTAAATAACTCTTGTAGAGTTTTATTTAGGTAAACATTTTTGCAATGACTTTGATTTATTGCAAAATAGGATCAAGAAACACTATATGACAAAAAATGACACAGAATTGTAGGTACACGGAAATACAGTTATCCTTAGGTTTCTAAAAGGTCGGAAACGGGAATATGACACCTCTGGGATTGTGGACATCCGTAGGCTGCGATGATTGCTTCCGATCAAGCAGACTAGTTGCTTGCTTTCCACTAAAGTGATATAAAAAGCCAATTATACAGGAAACGATGGTCCAAATATACTGGTTCACTAACCAAGGAAATTATCGAATTATACTCCTGGATAAGTGGGATTGCAAATGATAATTTATTCCCACTAATAAAGATTTCTCACTTATAGACCAACAACAAGGTTGAACAACAGATGGCTCAACTAGGGTTCAAGGAAAGTTGCGTTAACTATTCATCAAGTTGAGTTCTTGCAACTTTTTCATAACAGTTTTGCTGTGTAGTAGTATAACGCTCTTACGGTAGATGTCGCTAGGGTCCCCTTGACGCATATGGTGGTAAGATTTGCTGGCTATGGATGAGGTCTTGGTGGCTCAGATAGCAGGGCGCTGGAGTATCGATTCAGAGCCCGCGTGAGTTTAAGTCTCACCCAACTGTTCCACTTTTAAATTTATTCTAGGTTTGCTAGCATCATGATTTTTTCTAAGCAAAAAAACGAACTAATAGTTTGTCAAAGGACTGTCTCATTTCAAACGTAGAAAGAGAGAATCATACTATCTTTGTCTTACACTAGTACTATCACCCGAAAGAAAAGGATGAATATAGTTTTTTTTTGTTTTTATTTACTGATAAAATTGGTTTGACCATATATTTTGACTCAGCCTCCCCGCTACGCTGTATCCCACGCTAGTGCGTAAGTTATGTTAGTTGTTGGCTATAAGGCAGATTTATTGCCCTGTTTGTGCACTCCCTACCAGGGATGTTGCGAATATCCGCATCCGCATCCGCAACCGCGGAACTCCCGCATTATTTTTAACATCCGCATCCGCATACAATCGATGCTGAGTTTAATGCGGATGCGGATGTGGAACAGGTCGGTACAGGAACGTCTTAGCATCGGCGTAAGTGCTAGACTGCTAGATAATTTTGTCATTAACCAAAAAATCTATTAAAAATGAGCAGTCAAGCGAGAGTGGGACTTAATGTACGGAACCCTTGGAACGCGAGTCCGACTCGCACTTGAGCGGGTTTTTGAATTTTTTTTACTAAAATATAATATTTGACGTTTTTTATGTAGCTATCTTAACATCCGCATCCGCGGATGTCAAAAAATCGGCATCCGCAACATCCCTGCTCCCTACCCCACCCGCAGGGGGGGGGTTAGGGTCACGTTCCCCTGAATTATTACCGTAGGCGCAGGTCGCGACAGTTGTTTCAGTTTTTCAGTGTACCTTTTGCACTAGATTTTGTAAGGTGTTGTTTGTTTTATCGCGTCCTGTAATTGAGTCCAATTCGAACGTACATTTGACATCTAAATAATGTCATTTAGCTATCATTCGCGCGTGCATTTCGTTTGTACTGTCTGTGTATGTACCTATTGGCGCGAGCGAGACGCACGGGCAAATAATAACAAAATGACATCCTTTTCAGCATGTAAATTTGAATTAGCCTCCTGCTACGTATCACAGACTACACAGGGCTGTAACCGCGAAAATCGAAGTTCGTCAATTGCGGCATTTTTCTCTGTCACTCTAATTACGTCTTAATGAGAGTAAAAGAGAAAGATCCCCGATATTTGCGAATTTTGGTTTTCGCGGCCTACCGCCGTATTATGAAGCCCCTGACACCGTATTATGAAGTGTACCTATCTATACAAAGAGCACAAGGTACATAGATAGGTGCAATTTTACTTATAAATGCTACGATTTGAGCAGCAAAGCCATTTCAGACCATTTAATTTGTACATATTAGAACAAATTAAATTATTTTTAGAAAATAATTTAAATTGTTGTTATTTCAAGTAAAAACACTACTATATTATATTATGTACCTATTGATTGGCAGCGCCATCTCTCTCGCTAACTCGGTATCACCTGAGATGATCCAGTTAGAAGGTCGAACCATACTGTTCTACCTTAGAGGTGACCAGGGGGCGCCATAAGCCTTCAGTATGAAGTGCATATACTTGGAAAAATTCGACCTATGCCCATGTCCCCCGGTGGCCGAGAGGTAACAGGCACCTGCCGCGATAGCAGAGGACGCTGGTTCGATTCCAGCCTGGGGCACTGGAGGCTTGGGTCACTTTTTAGGGTTCCGTAGCCAAATGGCAAAAAACGGAACCCTTATAGATTCGTCATGTCTGTCTGTCCGTCTGTCCGTCTGTCCGTCCGTAAGTCACAGCTACTTTTCTCCGAAACTATAAGAACTATACTGTTGAAACTTGGTAAGTAGATGTATTCTGTGAACCGCATTAAGATTTTCACACAAAAATAGAAAAAAACAATAAATTTTGGGGGTTCCCCATACATAGAACTGAAACTCAAAAATTTTTTTTCATCTAACCCATACGTGTATCTATGGATAGGTCTTCAAAAATGATATTGAGGTTTCTAATATAATTTTTTTCTAAACTGAATAGTTTGCGCGAGAGACACTTCCAAAGTGGTAAAATGTGTGTCCCCCCCCTGTAACTTCTAAAATAAGAGAATGATAAAACTAAAAAAAAATATATGATGTAAATTACCATGCAAAATTCCACCGAAAATTGGCTTGAACGAGATCTAGTAAGTAGGTTTTTTTTAATACGTCATAAATCGCCTAAATACGGAACCCTTCATGGGCGAGTCCGACTCGCATTTGGCCGCTTTTTCTTAGTATATGACATTTATTTCATTTAATTTGTATTTTTCATCAGTATCACAAAGCTAAAATTTTTGTTGACATTGTTGAGCTTGTCGTAATTATCAACAACTGAAATAAGTGGTACTATACTAAATGTGTACCCGGGAGCACTTATGTGTCACTCGATTGCCTTAAAGTATGTGCTCCATCTAGCAGTTCAAGTGGTCTGTGTCTGCTTTAATTATGCTAACACAGTAGGAAGTTCTTATATTGGCTGACTAGCTGTTGCCCGCGACTTCGTACGCGTGGATTTGTATATTGGTGGTTATATATTCTACATTAGCTTAGAACATTATGCAGCAAAAGATAGCAGTAGGGACTGTTAATCATTTGTTAATTATTATACACAACCTGGCTACGAAGTTTCAAGCCCCTAACTGAATAAAATTGTTCTCGATATAATCCCTCTCAACCAGCATATTTTCAAGTCCACTATTTAGTAAAACCTACTACCTAACTACCTATTTACGAAGTTTAAAGTTCCTAGCTTTAAATACAATTTGAACTCTCTACCAACTTTCAACCCCTTCTTAAACCTTTTAGGGGATGAATTAAAAAAAAAAACTGAAATTAGTTTTCATGTATTCTAATAATATGCCTTTATACAACGATTTAGGTCCCGCACTCTAATAAATGTTTGACCTCCATACAAACTTTCAACTCCTATTTAACCCTTTTAAGGGATGAATTTTTAAAAACGCTGAAATCACTTTTCTTGTATTTTTATAATATGCCCTTATACAAAGATTCAAGTCCCGCACTCAAAAAAATATTTGATGTGCATACAAACTTTCAACCCCTTTTTCACCACCTTAGGGGATGAATTTTCAAAAACGCTAATATTACTTTTCTTGTATTCTAATAATATGCCTTTATGCAAAGATTCAAGACCCGCACTCAAAAGAATGTTTGATCTCCATGCAAACTTTCAACCCCAATTTCACCACCTTGGGGGATGAATTTTCAGAAACGCTGAAACTACTTTCCTTGTATTCTTATAATATGCCCTTATACAAAGATTCAAGTCCCGCACTCAAAAAAATATTTGATGTGCATACAAAGTTGCAACCCCTTTTTCATCACCTTGGGGGATGAATTTTCAAAAACGCTGAAATCACTTTTCTTTTATTCTTATAATATGCCCATAAACAAAGATTCAAGTCCCGCACTCAAAAAAATATTTCATGTGCATACAAAGTTTCAACCCCTTTTTCACCACCTTGGAGGATGAATTTTCAAAAACACTGAAATTAGTTTTCTTCTCTTTTATTATAATACCTTTTTACGAAGTTTCAAGTTCCTAGCTTACAATAAAATTTGAACCCCAAGACAAACTTTCATCCCCTTTTTAACCCCCTTAGGGGTTGAATTTTTAATAATGTTCAATTAATGTTACTTTTTAATTTTATGTTACGCGTTTATAAGAAGTTTCTTGGAATTTGTAATGGATTCCATCTTTCAACCCCTTTTTAACCCTGTTAGGGGATGAATTTTTAAAAACGCTAAAATTACTTTTCTTGTATTTTAATAATATGTCCATATACAAAGTTTCAAGTCCCGCACTCAAAATTTATTTCGATCTCCATACAAACTTTCAACCCCTTTTTCACTACCTTGGGGGATTAATTTTCAAAAACGCTGAAATTAGTTTTCTTGTTTTTTAATAATATACCCTTTTACGAAGTTTCAAATTCCTAGCTTAAAATAAAACTTGTACCCCATACAACCTTTCATCCCCTTTTTAACCCCCTTAGGGGTTGAATTTTTCAAAATCGCTCCTTATCTCTTGTACACTTTATAAATGCAACCTAGTGTGCAAATTTCAACTTTCTATCTTTTGTAGTTCCGGCTCTGCGTTGATGAATCAGTCAGTCAGTCAGTCAGTCAGGACACTTGCATTTATATATATAGATTAAATGACAGATATAAATCTTGAGTCCATACTTGAGTGTTAAACAATGTCGATAGGTGTTTATTAATGTCACGTAAGTACTCAAAGTGGACTCAAATCATATTCCCATAAACTCAACCCAACCCAAAAAAGCGCTGGTGGCCTAGCGAAAAAAAGCGCTGGTGGCCTAGCGGAAAAAAGCGCTGGTGGCCTAGCGGTAAGAGCGTGCGACTTGCAATCCGGAGGTCGCGGGTTTAAACCCCGGCTCGTACCAATGAGTTTTTTGGAACTTACGTACGAAATATGATTTGATATTTACCAGTCGCTTTTCTGTGAAGGAAAACATCGTGAGGAAACCGGACTAATCCCAATAAGGCTTAGTTTACCCTCTGGGTTGGAAGGTCAGATGGCAGTCGCTTTCGTAAAAACTATAGTGCCTATGCCAACTCCTGGGATTAGTTGCCAAGCGGACCCCAGGCTCCCATGAGCCGTGGCAAAATGCCGGGACAACGCGAGGAAAATGATGATATTCCCATAAACTCATCATATTTGGTTCTTCATATCATAGTATTTTCCATGCGTTTTTGTTGTCACTCACTAGACTAGGGCATTCTGAGGTTCATTCAGTAACCTAACAACAAGAATGAATAGGTATTGGAGTAAGTCTGCACTTTGTAACAATTGTTCCTTCGGTCAAATTAAGCTAATATCGAAATCAAATTATTTAAAAATCCAATATTCATAAAATATGTTAGCTTAATATTCTTATACACGTATTTGTATGATTCCATGTACATATGTATATATTTTTAAATCTAATTTCTATTACACCTTATGTGTATAATTGCATGAATTCTATAGTAATTTAAATTGTATTTCTTTTTCCTTATTTTCTCGTAATGCATGTTAATTATAAGATGTAATTTTTTTTTTAAAAGATGTGTCCCGCCGAGTTTGTTGCCGGTCCCATATTGGGATACCCTCCTCCAATTGAGGGGGGATTTAAATCTTCTCGGGGCAGAGGTGTAGGGTTGGAGCCGGTCTACCTAGCTTTATTTGACGTTCATAAGCGCATTGTAATTATGCCTACTTGAATAAACTTAAATCTTTTATCTTTATCTTATCTTATCTATAGACTCTAGTGCAATAAAAATTGATCACGTTGTATGACAACCGGATAAAAAGCGTAAATTATGTTATTGACTGTCTGTAGCCTCCGTAGGTAGATAACATAGCATGATTTTATGATTTTTTTCACGAAATTATAATTTGGACCTCGACGTTGACCTGACATTGACCTTAATAACGAATTTTTTTTTCATAATCATTTATTTACAAACAACAAAATATAACGAATTAACATAAAACAAAATTAAGACTATGAGCAAGGACCAATATACCAAACCTATGAGACAGAATTAGATGAACTTAATTAGCAAAACTGGAAGTAGCATAACATCAACTAAAGTTGATGAATAAAGATAAATCTTGACACTGACTTTGATAACTTATAAAGCCTGCATCTTAACCTATGTAGTTTCGGTTCCGCCAGACATTTCTTTCATTATTTATATGTATTTATATAATAGTTATTTACGATACAAGTGCGGAAAAGAGGAAAATCTAAACGAGTGGCGATAAATTAAAACACGACCGAAGGGAGTGTTTTAAATCGACACGAGTTGCGAATTGCCTATTCGCACGTGTATCGCACAACGTTTTACTGTACATATGGCACTTTAAACTTTCGACATACGCACGGAAAGTGCTCTTTTCCGCACTAGTTCGGGAAAGTCGCACCATATGTACTGTATTTTTTTATATATTATTATTGTTTATATAAATCTATCTGTTTTCCAGGGCGTGAAGAAACCATTTGATCGAGTAGTCCGCGCTAACATAGGAGACTGCCATGCTCTCGGCCAAGCCCCTTTCACCTTCATTCGTCAGGTCAGTAAAGGATTCTTATCATTCACTCATTCATTCACTCATCTTCTGTTAGCCCCGCTTCATTCACACCTCATCAGCTTCCTAAAGTAAGGAAGCTTAGCACGAATAATTTCGTACATTGACCCGCTATGTCCTATCTCTATCGCACGCGTATAATTATTTTGCTGTCTCGCTTGCATAGTGCCATTGACCGCCGGCACCATAGGCTTCACTACAGAACAACATAGCCAACATTCAACTTTACCATAGAGAAAAAAATACATAGATTGCTCACTCCATACATCAGTTTTAGTACCAAAAAGACTATTAGCATCTAGCATCGAGTAGCGGAACTATCAGTCCACTCTTCTACTCCTTCTTCTTCTTCTTCTTCTTTAGTATCTACTTGACAATAGATGTAGCAGTACTGATAGTTCCGCTACTCGATGCTAGATGTAGACACTGAAATTAATAGTCTAACTGATGTATGGAGTGAGCACTCTTGTCTTACTATATTTCTATATGACTTTACACAGACCTTCTGTCAGTGACAGATATTCCACGTAAATGTTTCTTTACGGCTTGTCGTGTCACTTCGGCCGGCCTCGGCAAACTTCGGCTTCGTCTTCCCTAAGCGAGTTACTCACACAATGACGCGTGTACAGACGTGCCGTTCACACGTATAAACGCAAACGATTTTAGATGTATGGCGTGTCCGCCCTGTGCTATCGTAACAAATGAATGTTTTTAACTATAGGTGCAAGCGCTGGTCGCCTGTCCTCAGTTGCTTTCCAGTCCAGATATTCCTGATGACGTGAAAGCAAGAGCGAGAGAACTGTTGGCTGATTGCACGTAAGTTATCCAACAAAACTAATATCTAGGAATAATAAAAAAAATAATAAAATAAAAACTAAAAATGATTTATTCAGTAACATAGTAGCTTAACAATATGCAGGTTGGTGTCTCTTTTTAAGCATACAAGATACCTGTGTCAAGAGACACCGCTCTTCCTTACTGGTTTACTAAGTACAATAACAGAGCAACGGTTGAAAGAAACAAAAATAGAATTATAACTTAAGATTAAATAAAATTACATTTAAATTAGCGTAACATGTAATAAACGTATGTTTGGCAGACCTGTCTGGCAGATGAGTCTGGCGGGCTAATCTGTCAGAGATTAGATCATTTCAGTATTCAGGCACTTTTTTTTGTTAACATATTTTGAACAAAAACTTCTAAAAAAATATCTATTAGAAATGCACTCGTACCTATAACTATAACAAATCTATGTCATATCTATAACAAATCAAGTTAAGATTTTAAACGTCGAATAGGCCTCCTCGTTACCCTCGCTCGAGTACTTTTGACTAATAAATTTAATAATGTCTCAATACCCAAAAATAAATATATTTGTTTACAATAAAATCTGCTATTCTTCCGCAAGACATTGCCTAAAGATATTTGTAATAAAATTTCCTTTAAGCGAATTTCGGTCCAGAGCGTTTCCTGTTTCCTGTTGAACATTGTGCGAAACACGTGCGTGCAAAAACGCAATTATAAACGCATTTGCGCAAAAAAACGCGAAAAACGTGGAATACAAAGGATCACGCAGTGCTAATCTCGGGCTAAACGATGATGTAATTAAGAACAATAAGAACACATCTGTTTTGGACATAAACATATTAAAAACTATTAAATATGGACTGATCTTGGGAAGACAGGAATTTTGGTTTGGATTATTCTTTTAGTACCTGGCCAATATTGATCGATTAAATTGATATTTCGTCTTGCACTAATTGACTTTGAATCAATATTAGATCTTCCGGTGGCAAAATTCGAGTGATCGGATACTTGTAACTTGACACAGTTCTATACTAGGTACCTACCTACTGCAGTTTATAGAGGTCCTTAGGTTAGTTCATCAATTAAGTATCTTTAAGTTTCATCAGACTTATTCCTGAAATCAACAATCAAACCTAAAAGCACTCCCAAAGTAGACTGCACGTTTGATTTACCTAACTTAGTAACTAATGGATTATCTCACACATATTTTACCCGCCTACGACTTCTTTAATTCCAACATTTATATGTATCTCTTAACAGTTTTCATCTCCTTTTAACTGCTGTTTTAGTTTATAAGCTTTATTATGTTCTAGGAAAGGCTCAGTCGGTGCATATTCTCCATCACAAGGCCTGCTAGTAGTGCGTCGGCGCGCCGCACAATATTTGTCAACGCGAGATGGCGTACCAGCTTATCCTGAACAGATTTACTTGGGTTCTGGTGCCAGTGACCTCATTAAAGCAGTATTGTCGTTGTTTGGTGGAGACTTGGATGGGAAGCCGTCAGGTGAGAGACCAATCTTTATCATTAATTCATTCATTTATTGATCCTTGAATTCAAAATGGTTGTGACCGTTTTTATTATTACATGCTAATCGATTACTTACTTCACTAGCTCAGTAACCTAAAAAGGATCTTGGCCTCGGACACAGGAGAGCGCCACTCTGCCTTAAGGATGACTCACGTTAGACAGGGCCGACCGGCCGTGTCCGGCCCGGAGCTTCCGGCGCTTACTTTTCTATTACAGATGACAGATGATCACGTGATGCTTTCCATAGAAAACGAAGCTCCGGAAGCTCCGGCCCTGACACGGCCCGGTCTAACGTAGTCATCCTTTATTCTGCGCCACTTCACGACAGTTGGGTATTCCCA
This sequence comes from Cydia amplana, assembly GCF_948474715.1. Taxonomy (NCBI): domain Eukaryota; kingdom Metazoa; phylum Arthropoda; class Insecta; order Lepidoptera; family Tortricidae; genus Cydia; species Cydia amplana. The sequence continues at coordinate 2,426,774 of NC_086079.1, read as the reverse complement.
GGGCCGGCAGGTCGAATCGATTAAATGAAGAAAAATATTATTTAATTCCTTAAAATATCCTTAATGGTTTGGACCATGTCTGCCTGACCAAGCTGACTATGTACAGGTGCTAACAAAAACATCAAATTATTAATGAATATGTATAATAGAATTTTTGAGTCTGAATCATAGACTAGGAATCCTCTAGACGGAGTTTAGATCAATTATTTCATGAAACCGATGCTGCCAAAAATACTGGGGTGCGGGGGACGAGGTGTGTGAATCCCGTGCCGTGATTGGTCCGTTCAAAGACACGGACCAATCACGGCACGGGATTCTGACACTTGACTCGAAGATGGAGTAAAACTACCGTATATTTGTGGCAGAGGGGGTAGCGTTACTATGCTCAGTCTAGAGGATGTCTTGTCTGTGGTCTGAGTACTCTGAATTCATTCATGACGGACTGTAGAATACATCAATTTAGACATAAAATTCCGCTTTGCCAAACAATTAGGGACGTTCGCCTTTGTACTAATGACGAATGTTATTTTTCTTATTTTGTTTTCATTTTGTACAATAAAGTATTTTACTACTTCTACAAAGTAGTTCAATAAAACTCTTGTTTTATGGAAATTGCCAGCGCCGTAAAGTTTCCTCATATTAAATAGACTTATATAGACTGATATATGAACCGTGATTACCTTTAATATTGTTTTCGAGCTCCCGATATTCCGACGCTATTACATGCATCTTGTTCACGGGTAACTGAAGATAGCGGGTGGGTGTTAAATTTGTGTAGACTACGCACAAAATAGTCTCTCATATTGTCTTTTCTTTCCAGCGGTTATGATCCCAATCCCCCAATACCCTGTATTCTCTGGGACTCTATCAGAGCTGGGCATCCAGCAAGCCCACTACTACCTGGACGAAGCCCAGGGCTGGGCGATGGTGGCCGATGAGCTAGAACGCAGCTGGACTGAAGCTAGCAAGAGCAGTGCTGTTAGAGCATTGGTTGTTATTAATCCAGGGAACCCTACTGGACAGGTAAATAGTATTGCCGAGAGACATGAATTTCTGCCTTCATTCGTGCAATTCGTCAAAGGTCTTATAGATAGAAAGTGTCGAAAGAGTATTAACTCTTGTTTAAACATCTTATATTGTACCTTAGAGTTAGTGTTATATATCTTAGAGTAAATTCGATTTCTTGGTCTTAGTCTTAGTAGAATTCGGTTATAATGTAAGAATGCTTTCGTTCCTCACTCTTTGACGTCTGCCATTTACTAGAATAAATGTTTAGTTAAGAAATTATGACAAAAGAGAAAATCAGCCTCAATTTTTAAGAGCTGGGTCAAAAATTATGTTAAACTCTCAGGGTATCGTTACGTTAGAAATTCATCATTTTTTCGATCTCAACTTCAATGTAAACAGTTGACCTATGAGGCTATAAGGTAAGGTAAATAAACAAAAATGTGTCTCTCAGGTGCTGACACGAGAAAACATGGAAGAAATCATCAAGTTCGCACATCGGCGACGACTTTTCCTGTTAGCTGATGAAGTCTATCAGGAGAACATCGTCTCGAAGCCATTTTTGTCCTTCAAAAAGGTCAGTTGCAATCTGTTAGCCTTGCCATACAAGGAACTTTATTGTGAAAAGATTCTCAAGCTTTTCTGTACCTAAATACAGATATAACTTTGGCTGCCACTTTTTATTAGATGCCTTTACATCTAAGTGCTTGTTTAATACTACAAATTGCAGCTTACGAAATTTACTCACTTACTTAATAATCAACTGTGACTAGTTGTGTCTGGGCATGTTTGGTTGATTTTTTGTGTACTTGTTTAGAAAATGCCACAAAAAAAACATTCTTCATAAGAAATAAAATACATTTTGTAAATATTTTCATGTAAATAGCTTTGCATTCTCGCTGGAATTAAACACGAATATATCAATTGCACAGGATCGGGAAGACAGGAAAAAGTGGGGGGAGGACTTTGCCCAGCAGCGGGATATTATAGGCTCCCTGTATGTATTACAGCTCAAATGCACACCGAATATACTTCATTTACTTAAGGTCAATGTGGCTAATTCCGGCATAGGGTCTATTCCGTCCATTAGCGTATTTCTCGAACAACGAAAAAAATTTACAAATTCATCGACAAAGCAGTTTCAGTTTCAGCAATCAAATGACGCTTTTTTTCCGACGATGTATGAAGAAATATACGCTCGTGGACGGAATAGTCCCTATGACGGAATTAGCCACATTTTACTATCTCTAATGTTCAGGTGATGCACGAAATGGGCGCTCCATACTCCTCAATGGAACTGGCCAGCTTCATAACAGCATCCAAGGGTTGGGCGGCGGAGTGCGGCGCACGCGCCGGGTTGGTCGAAATCCCTAGACTGACAGAAACTGCGCGAAGAGCGTTTGAGGCGACGAGAGCTGTGGCGCAGTGCCCTAACTTGTTAGGGCAGTGTGCGTTAGATTGTGTTGTAAGTAATAGATTTTATGGCTCAGACACGATGGGCCAGCGCCGGCCACTCCAAGGGACGCATTTAGGTATGCGTTAGAGGGAGCAAGTGATATTGCTATCTCATTCTACCGCATGGCTGCGTCCCTTGGAGTGGCCGGCGCTGGCCCATCGTGTAGAGGAGCCATTAGGAGAATTTTGCTGTTCCAAAACAGAACCGGGGTCCTAGGGCCTTACCATGATGTCCTTATTGTGATTCTGTTTTCGCTATAGGAAACACCCTGTATATTTATTTCAAAACAAATCTAGGTACATATTAAAATAAAAATAAATAAACTATGAAAAAAATAACTAAGAATAAACTTAAAAATAAATTAATACTAAAACTAAACCTAGGTTAACCTATGGGGTCTATATTGTGTATATTGATGTGTGCAATAATGAGTACATATATGTATTTTATTGTGCATGTTTTGTCAGATGAAACCGCCTGCGCCCGGCGAACTGTCCCACGAACGGTTCGCGCACGAGCTCGCAACGGTTCGGCGAACACTTTGCGAACGGACCGCTACTGCGTATCAGAAGCTCAATGCCATCCCTACATTCTCTTGTAATCCTATTGACGTAAGTATTGTATTCTTAAATGTGTGCCTGGAATTAATTGATCAACAATTAAAAAAATATGTAATTGCTTTTGTAGCAGTAATATTTCAAGATTAACCCACCGTATCTCCTAAATTCAGCTTTTCGTATTTTCCAGTCCGCTAACCTTACGTATTGTACATTCGAGCCGGCCGTTAGCGGCCGCTATAAAGCTCAAAACTTCATTTTTTCATTTGTAGTTCGCCTCTTTCGCACCTATAAAATATTCATAGACGTGATGGCTTCCGTTTTACACACTTCAATTATTTTAACTTCTAACTAACTTCTTTTCTAGGCATCAATGTTTGCGTTTCCGAGGTTTTCGGTACCAGCGCGCGCGGCGGTAGCGGCGCGCGCACATGGAATGACGCCTGATGAATTCTACTGCTTACATCTGCTCGAAGAAACAGGTATACTAGCCATTACTTTATTTCTATCATTTCATTTCATAACCCATCAGATGGTAGATGGTGATCATGGTTCATTGAATTAATTGGAAATATTGGAACATTTATGATACTGTCATTATTTGATGTAAAAATATACCTTCGTGAGAAAAAAATAGGTACACACTATTAACTTTAACGTATGGGCAATAAGGCAGTGTACCTACACGTTTATTTGTAACTTTATAATACGATAGGTAAGTGCTTAATAACTTGGATTTGAGTAGGTATACAAGGGATATTAAGTGACTTAGAAATTTTACCAAAAACCAGCGCTGGTTTTGTAGCTAGCATTATTTATGCTGAGTTCGGTCCATTTCGTCATGCATACTTAATATTCTTTTGTTGTCTGTAGATACATGTTCGTACGTATTTTGTGATCGTCTTTTACATTAATCTTGATAAATGTTTCAGGCGTCTGCGTTGTACCAGGGTCAGGATTCGGCCAAGCCGAAGGCACGCTGCACTTCCGCACCACCATCTTGCATCCTCGCGAGGAGTTTAGCTACATGATGGATCAGATCGCCAACTTCCATGTCAGGTTCCTCAAGGAGTATGAAGATGAGAGGAGTGAGGGTTGAAGCGAAGGGGGGTTTTTAGTCAATAAATCTATAAAAATGTCGACTTCACAGTTTGAAATGCCATAATTTTGTGGTGTGAATCATCACCAATGCTGTCCGAGAGTATTGCAGTGATTGCAGTAGTGCAATAAAAATGCTACAAAAAACTACTACTATTACTATTATTACTAGTACTGCTGCTACTGCACTACTAGGTACTACTACTACAGTACTGTACTGTACAGTCACCAGCATAAATATATGACTATGGGCAGCCGTGCAAAAATATCTGATGCTCCATTGGAGGCATAAGTATATGACGACACTACCTCGGTAAAAATATGTGATGCTTTGTGGCCGGCAAAAATATCGTTAGTCTGTATCCGCATAAATATCGGATTGGGTCGCTTAAAATACATCGGATGGACGACGGACCGCCTATTATAATATCTGACACATTGGAAAAATCACAAATATGTTATCGACCTTCAAAAACGAACCATACATGTTTGGTATAAAGCCGTAAACTGTATGAAGTGATTTGACAATTCACGAAAAGAGTGCAGACTTGTCATTGTATATGTCTGTCTCACATTATGTTCTATCATCGATTTGACGGAATAAAATGGATATAATTTTTTTGTAAATTTGAACGTATTGCAATCATATCATGAATCTAGTATATAACTGGATCTGGCATGAGGGGTGGGGGAAATGACCGAACGGGATAGTCTTATGTATCATTCAGTAGGAGTGGCAGCGAAAGCGCTATTATTGTTTGTCCTTGTCACAGTCCACAAGTTGACTTCTTTATCATTCTTTTTTATGTAAGAAGGAGGTTTATTAGTTTTATTACACATCTTCTATTAAAAGTCTACCTGAATTATGTCACAATTTAAAATTGGAAATGAAATACGTGAGACAGACATATGCAATGACAAGTCTGCACTCTTTTCGTGAATTGTCAAATCACTTCATACAATTTAAGGCTCTATGCTATCCAGGTATGGTTCGTTTTTGCCGATTGATGACATACATATTTCATAATTTCGTGTCAGATATATAGGCGGCCCGTCTGCCATCCCATGTATTTACATTCACAGTGGAAAGATATTTACGCCAGATGAGAGTAATCACATAATTTTTATTTTTATGAGTCGTCAAATATTTTTAAGCCACCCGATCCGATATTTATGCGGATACAGACTAACGATGTTTTTGCCGGCCACAAAGCATCACATATTTTTACCGAGGTAGTGTCGTCATATACTTATGCCTCCAATGGAGCATCAGATATTTTTACATGGCTGCCCACAGTCATATATTTTTGCTGGTGACTGTACCTACTGTACTCACATACTATAAATATGTATCTTCCCAATAATTTCAAAAATTTACGATTGTCGAGAAATAGGGAATCATGTATGGAAAGGATTTTTGTTAGATAGGTACTAAACGGCCAAAAATATGACCATGTACTAATAAAACACAATTTTCCAAAAACCTACACACAAACGCAAGGTTTAAACGTAAAATATTAATAAATAGAAAAATCCTACCTTTATATTTAATCCCACCATTAGTCCCCGTAACAGAACCAGAACCTTAAAGACGAAGCAAAATACCCCCAATATATTAAAGCAAGGGTTCCCAATATTTTTCAATCCGAGTTTAAAATTAAACCTAGCTAGGCTATTAATATTTAAAACTTTCGCGGTTTGAACACAATATTAACTCACATTTATAGAATTATTTATTATTATTCCTTTATTTATCTTTCCTCTTACGTTAGGTTATTTATAATATGAATATAAAAGTAAAATATAAAAACACTTACAAAACAATAAAAAATACATATAAACACATTATAAAAAACCTAACCTAGAATGCCGCCGGCAGCGGGGCAGGGCCCAAGCTACCGGTGGTCAGGGCCGCAGAGAGAGGAACCGGCGGACTATCCGCGCCGTGTCCAAGATGACCGCCTTCTGCATCTGGCCCTTGATCCAACCACCTAGCGAGAGTCTCTCAAGATGTTGGTCGAGACTCTTCGCTATTAGACCGTTCGCTGAAACAACTATCGGGACAATGATCGTCGAATCAACATCCCACATGGCGGTTATCTCGTGAGCCAAGTCTAGGTACTTACTGGACTTGTCCTTCTCGGCTTTCTCGAGATTCTCATCATGGGGGATGGTAATGTCAACGAGCACGGCCCGGCGTTGCGCTCGATCTATTATCAGTATCACAATATCAGGCTTATTGGCTACAATAGTCCTGTCAGTGATAATAGATCGATCCCTCCTCTTCCCCCCGGACCACCGCAAGGTGCACACGTCTTATAATCCGTATTTGTTCTAAATAAAATTTAAAATAAAGTTTTGTGTGAATAAAATAAGTTAAAAAAAATAGGAGTGCATAAATAACCAGAAGGTCAATAAGTGCCCACTGTGAATAACTCCGTTAAACGGGTGCGCGCATACGTCATCTAAACCACGCCCCCCGCACCTAATTGGCAGAGCGTTGCGACTGACGTCAGCGCCCGCGCAGGTATCACTTGTTTACGATCTCCTTAGACTCATTATCGCCTAGTACAATGACCAGCGAATCGCAGATCAATAGATCGCACTCCGAGGCGGACTTGAAAGGACTGGACGCGCAAGAGTCAGACGTTCAGGATAACAGTGTGACGCCACCAAACTTCGTAACAACGCGACATAAAAGAAAACGGGATCATGAGCTTTGTGGTGATTTTACACAATTTAGGGACGAAATGAAAGCTATGATGGAAACACAACTAAAGGAAATACGAGGAAACACTCATACCCTAAAAGAAATTCAGGCCACAAATAGAAAAATAGAAAATTCGATTGAGTTTCTATCGTCACAAAACGAAGAATCTAAGAAAAAAATTGAACTTCTCGAGAAACAATCTATTGAAGACAAAAAATCTATTGTAATTCTAGAAGACAAGATAGAGGACCTCGTCAAAAATAGTCGCAAATCAAACTTCGAGCTGAAAAATGTTCCAAAAAAATCTGAAGAGACAAAGTCGGACCTCATAGAAATGGTTTTAAATCTATCCAAGTCTATAAAGTACACCCTGTCACAAGCCGACATCAAGGACGTTTATCGGACCCGCGGTAAGCAGGACCGGCCGCAGTCGACCCCGATTGTGATCGAAACCTCATCCACCATCGTAAAAAATGACATACTCCGGTTGTGCAAAGTATTTAATACTTCTAGTGGTCAAAAATTGCGCGCGAAACATCTCGGGCTTCGATTCTCGGAAGAAACCCCTGTGTTTGTATCCGAGCAACTAACGCCAAAAGCATCTCGGTTATATTACCTTGCCCGCGAACTAAAACGCCAAAATGTGTTCAAATACTGTTGGACGGCGTACGGGTGTGTATATTTAAGAAAGGAAGACAATTCTAAAATCATTCAAGTAACCAGTGAATCACAAATAACACAGCTCTCAAATTCAACCTGACTATGCTCGCTTATAATTATTATGACAAGTATGTGTTTGCTAAACTGTAAAGATTGTATCTATATCTATGCGACCCTGGTCCGCGGGACCTCGGGCCGATGTCAAACCGGCGCCGGCTCGCGCGGACTAGGGTCGCAAAAGGCGACAGGGCTCTGTTCCTCAGATCGTACCTCGTACAACAAATTAAACAATGCATCTTGTTCTGAACCGAACAGAGTTCAAAATCGCCTAAGCTACATTGCATGCCGTCCTAGCGTAAGTAATCTTATTATCTCTATAAAATATGAACATCACTTGTTATCTTTCCTAATTTGCAAAATACACACACACACTACACACACACATTCTAACAAACATCCATTTACTGTAAAGAATATAACTTTTACTCAATTGATCTACGGCAGTGGGACCTTGCGGGGATGGCGGGTCAGGCCTCACAATATGTGGGCCTGGCTCGCGACCCCAGACTGGGCACATGGTTGTAGTGATAACAATTATAAGAGCCTGCTGAATAGTCCGAATACCTACAAGCCTACCACTACCGCAAACCCATTGAATTTTATAGCTATTTATTATGCCTTGTGATAATAACATTTTAAATGAAATTGACGACTCCGAAGTTGCGACTTCTGTACAATGTGACCTTAAGGACCTCAAAAAATATGTACCCGTAAGGATTTCAAATTTAACATTAGTATCCCAAAACATTAGGAGTGTCTATGGAAATTTTGACGACTTAATGTTGACTCTCTCTGAACTGGAATTCGAGGTTGATATTTTAATTTTATCTGAGTGTCGTATTAACCCTAATATACCCTTACCCTCTCTTAACAATTACGTTAGCTTAGCAACTAGATATAATCAAAATCAGAACGATGGGGTAGTAGTATACGTAAAAAATAATTTAAAAGCCAAACTGAAAGAAATAAAAATTGAAAACTCCACCTGTATCCAAATTATAATAAATGACTGTACTATCCTAGGTATTTACCGATCACCGTCTAACCTCAACGCTTTGAACTTTATTAACTCTTTAAATAGCTTTCTTAACAATAATCAATCGTCTAATATAATAATAACTGGTGACATTAATATCAACCTGATCCCAAGACAGAGCGAGTCGGCATATGAAAATCTGAACAGACAACAATACCTAAATATGCTCTCTTTTCATGGTATCCTACCTGGACACACGTTCCCAACTAGACTATCAAACTGCCTAGATCACTTCATGATCAAAATTAATAATTACAAATACTCGGCTTATTGTGCGGTTCTAAATACATCAATAACAGATCATCTAACAACCTTTTTAACATTAGTAAACAGTAAACGAAACGAACAAACATTGAAAAAAATTACATCTGTAAATTATGAAACGGCACTCAAAAACCTATCGAACGAAAACCTGGAATCCCTTCTTTCTAGTAATGACCCACGATTCGTGGCCGATCAATTAATTCTAAAGCTAAGTCATGCTCTTGAGATGAGTAAAACTACAAAATCGATGTCTAGAACGCAACGCATAATAAAACCATGGATGACTCCCGGCCTACTACGATGTATTAGGAATCGTAATAAGCTACAACAACAAATAAGGTTGCAACCATTTAACGAGATCCTTAAGATCACATATAAAAGGTATCGCAATTTTTGTAATAACCTATTAAAAAAAATTAAACGTAATTATGAAAGAGCACAGTTAACAAATGCTTGTAAAAATTCAAAAAAATTATGGAAAACTTTAAAAGAAATTACTCACTATAAATCAAATAAAACTTCAAACCTAGATTTGTTAACTATTAAATCATGTCCTGTAGACTCAGTTAACTTTGCTAACAACTTCTTTGCTAATGTGGGTAAGTCTCTGGCTGAGAACATTATTAACAATGACCCAGGGGTAACCCAAGATCTCTTGATAGAAGATACTTCCAACTGGACAACATCTTCATTTGCCCTTATAGACACAGACCCGCAGGAGGTATATGGCATTGTCATGGGCTTGAGACCGGACAGTGCCCCTGATGGGACGGCATCACAACCAAATTTCTTAAACTAGCTGTTACAATGGTTGCCCCTTTAATTAGTCACCTGACTAACCTTTGTTTTAAGGATGGAGTTTTTCCCACGCCGCTTAAGAAATCTTTAGTTACACCAGTGTATAAGAGTGGAGAGACGGATGATGTAAACAATTACAGGCCCATATCGGTCTTACCAGCTATTTCTAAAGTTATTGAGAAATTAATCAACAATCGCCTTATGTCATACCTAAATAAATACAACGTTTTGTCGAATCAACAATTTGGTTTTCGCAAATCTAAATCTACGGAAGATGCAATATTGGAACTCACTACACTAATAGCTGATAAGACCGATAAGGGTGACAAGTGTCTAGCTGTTTTCCTAGACCTACAGAAGGCATTTGACACCGTCTCTCTCCCCACTCTTATTCACAAGATGGAGAGGGCTGGCATACGGGGAAATCCACTACATTTGCTAAGTGACTATTTACAGGGGCGAACCCAGAGAGTCAAGATAGGTGACTTTATAAGCCAAGAGGCAGACATAACATTCGGCGTCCCCCAGGGATCTGTCCTTGGGCCCACACTGTTTCTACTCTATATTAACGAACTGACAAACCTCCGAATACAGTGTGGGCACACTTTGTCTTACGCGGATGACACTGTCATAGTCTTTGAAGGCCCATCTTGGGAGACTGTGTTTGAAAGGGCTGAGACAGGTCTCAGTAAAGTGTCTTCTTGGCTAAAAACAAACCTTCTAACTCTTAATATTAATAAAACAAATTACATATGTTTTACTAAATATATCAGCTCACAACCTAATAATAATCTTAAGTTAAAAATTCATACCTGTAATAATTCTAATCTAATTTCATGTAACTGTATGAGAATTGATAAAGTAAACTCCACGAAATATCTAGGTGTAATGCTGGACCAGCGCATGTCATGGTATACTCATACTGAATACGTTAATATGAGAATACGCAAATTGATACGGCTATTCAAAAAGTTAAGACATATTACTACAAAAAATCTACTAAATCAGTTATATATAACCTTAGCTCAATCAGTAATGTCTTACTGCATATCGGTGTGGGGTGGTTCAGCAAAAACCAAGTTTCTGGAGGTTGAAAGGGTTGAAAGGGGACAACGTTGTCTACTTAAGGTTATGTACTCTAAGCCATACAGATTCCCAACGAAAGACCTCTACCACCTAAGTGACTTACTGTCAATGAGGAAGCTGTATGTATTGAGTCTAACAACGAGACTACACAAAACATTACCATTTAACCCGGAGCTGCAAAATCGTAGAAGAAAACATAATGTTGCTCCCCTTTCAACTACAAAATCTGTATTTGCTAAGAGACAATTCGGGGCGCAATCTGCATATGTGTACAATAAAATAAACAAAGTATTAAATATATATAATCTGCAACTGTACAAATGTAAAAAAACACTAACTGGATGGCTTAAAATACTTAACTATGACGAGACAGAGGCTCTGATATACTAAGTTGGTATTATTTAATTAACTTAAATTCTTAAGTACTTACCAGTTCTTAAAATACGATATTATGCTTTACAGTACCTATTGTATAAGAAGTTCCGAAAAGTTCAACATATTCACTTGCACTCACACGATCTCACACACAGTCATATACCTAGACACACACACGCACACACACACACACACACACACACACACACACACACACACACACACACACACACACACACACACAAAGTTAGAATAAATTGTACTATTAGCTTAAGTTTTCTTTCTGTATGTTAGTTAAATATTTCTTAAATCTACAACTTGTTGCTACGGAGGAGCGGGGCTTCCTGATACAGGTATAATATACTTAATAGGGAGTCCCAACCTGTTACCTTGTTATGTAACATTTATTAATGTAAATAAAATATTTTCAAAAAAAATATTTTCATTTTCATTTTTCATTTTCATCCCAATAGAGCGTGGCACGACCATTCTCAAGAACTGGCACAGGTGAATACTTGTAGTACGGTACTTCGCGGTCCACAAGACCGTATTGAAGAGCAAGCTGTTGGTGAATAATCCTGGCTACGAGGTTATGTCTGTGCAAGTACTCGCCGTTAGCAAGATGAGAACAACCGGAAATGATATGCCTGAGTGACTCTCCGGGACGGCGGCATGCCCGACAAATGTCGACCGTACCGTCCTTCAGGATATATTTCCGATAGTTGTTCGTCATTATTACTTCGTCCGCAATTGCACAGGCAAAACCCTCGGTTTCTCCGAAGAGGTCCCCGAATCGAAGCCAGTTCACCGACGCGAGCAGGTCCACATCGGGTCCCGTGAGGGCCTTGTAGAACCGCCCGTGTAGCACCTTACTCTCCCATGCCGCCTTGCGATCCGCAGTACTTAGTACCACAGGTTTGCGCCAGTTCTCGTTTGCCAAGGAGAGCGGCGTGAGGTTCCTGTCTACTGCCACCACATCACGATGCATCCCACACTGGTTGTTAAGGAAATAATTCCTGAGATTGTACACCTCGCGGTTGTGGAGATCCTTGGCGTTTAGGAAGCCTCGGCCTCCACATTTCCGTGGGATGTACAATCTCATAACTGACGAGCGTGGGTGTAGCATCCGATGTGCGGTGAGCAGTGACCGGACCCTCCGATCCAGGGCATCCAGCTCGGTCTGAGTCCACCTTAGTATGCCAAAGGAGTATGTGAGTAGGGGCATTACCCAGGCGTTGAAGGCGCGCACTTTGTTGCCTCCTGACAAAAGACTGTTAAGAACTTTTGTGAGCCGACTGAAAAAGCGCTCCTTCACCGACCGTCTAATACCCTCGTCCTCAATACCCAACGACTGTGACATACCAAGGTATTTATAGGTTTCTGATTCAGAGATAGATCTGAAAGACATTGTCTCAGAAGGTTGTAAATTTGTTGAATTTACAACCCTCCCCCGCTGTACATGCATAACCGCACATTTATCGACACCAAACTCCATGTTGATGGCACTACTGAAGACTTCGGTGGTTTTCAGTAGCTCCTTTATTATTATTATTATTTTAGCGCGAAATTATTATTGTAGTGGGTGGCGTGCTGGCCCGAGCCCTTGATCAGGGTAGAGCGAAATCGGGTTTTGGCGCCCTTGTTGAAGTTTTCAAGCGTATTTTCCACCCCCCCCCCCCTCCTCGCCACACTCGCGTCTTTTAAAACTTTTTTCTCATTTGCCATTTTGGCGCCCCCCTTACCATCCGGCGCCAAGAGCGGCCGCTCCACTCGCTCTACCCTAGATCCGGCCTTGTGGGTGGTTTGGAAGTGTGATGTCTACCCCAAACTTTTTCATACACTTTTCGTCGGGTAGCTGCACAAACCTCTGTTTCGACATTTTGCTGGGACATGAGTTAGCCGCGACCACGACCAGTGAAATCTGTGTCGAAACGTCGGTAAATAAAGGTAATAAAATAAATTTCGCGAAAGACCCGTCTATAAATGCTAGCTAGGTTATTTGAAATACATAGAAAACATGGTGAGGCCGATTGCCTCACGTCGTCCATCTTTACTGTCGCCACGACGCCCTGGGGACAGTTTAGGAGCCCCTGTCATCATCTTCCTTGCGTTGTCCCGGCATTTTGCCACGGCTCATGGGAGCCTGGGGTCCGTTTGGCAACTAATCCGAAGTTATTGCCGTGGCCACTAGTAATTACAAAAGCGACTGCCATCTGACCTTCCAACCAAGAGGGTAAACTAAGCCTTATTGGGATTAGTCTTGTTTCCTCATTATGTTTACCTTCACCGAAAAGCGAAAAGTAAATATCAAATGATATTTCGTACATACGTTCCAAAAAAGTGATTGGTACGAGCCGGGGTTTCAACCCTCCGGGTTGCAAGTCGCACGCTCTTACCACCTAGCCACCAGCGCAGTTTGAGAACCCCTGTATTAAAGGATATAATCACAAGGATTTATGGCTCTTAGACTTTACTTAAGTGGTGGTTTATAACGCAATTAAACATTAAAAGCGTCTTTTCAAAGGCAATTATTATTTAAGCGTTTTAAACATTTAAGAATGGGTTTGGTTTGTGACGAATTTGGACTTTTATTTGAAATGTAATTGAAATAAAATGTGACGTCCCACGGGTAAAGGTACCTTATGGCGGTTGGCGCCTACGCTATTATTAACGCCGCTCCAATACAATTGCGGTGCTATGCGACGTAAGCGCCAGGTGCCATAAGGTACCTTTTCCCGTGGAACGTCACAAATATTACTGTGTTAAGTGCAGCAATAGTTAAAAAGTACATATAGTTAAAACACTATACTCGTCCTTTTCTTTTGGGTGTAGTGATGGGTGGGACATCAATTTAAAATGAGTTTGTATGAGTACCTCATTTTCTAAAATGAAGTACTACAATGTCTTACTTCAAATGAGGTGAGGTACTACAATTTTTTTGCATTGACCGTTCCTCCGGCTTCAAAAAACTCCAACGGCAACAAAAAATATTTAATGTATAGACATATTTATGAAAGACATATTTAAGATGTATGAAAGCCTGCAGCGCTTACGCTTGTTGTCTTTCGTGTGTCATTTTCGGCGGGCGACATTGAAGTTGGGCGTGTGTCTGTCTCAGCCGCGAGTGGTTTTTTCAAATGAAGTGTTTGAATGATTTGTGTGGTAAGACCTGTTGTGATGCGCGCGAGTAAATGAGTAAAATGAATAGAGGAGTGAAGTAAGACATTTTTGCGGTGTGAAGTACTGCGACGATTTAACAAAATGAGTGGTACAAAAGAGGTGCCTCACGAGTGAGCAACTCAACACTATTTGGGTGCTAGTACTAGCGCAAGACAAAGATAGTAGAGACAAACCAAAGAAAGTCTGCAGCGCTAGATTAAAAGTAGTTTTTAAAAATCAGTATGCGACAACACCACAAAAAATGGATTAAATAGTCTTGATACTTGTGAAATTTCTACCATATTTACCGTCTATGAAAAAATTAAGCTGTATGCACAGCTTAATTTTTATGGTAAAATAAATTTCATTCCAACAATAGATGTCAGTGATGTCACTATTAATATGTAGACATATACTAATATTGATAAATAATATTGGGAGAATGTGACATTTGGCTTCATCAAAATTAATAAGCTTTTGTAATATCCGCGACGGCGGTAAATAGGTACAGAGGGCCTACCGCGAACACCGAAGTTCTCAATATGCGAGCATCTTTCTCTTTTACTCCCATTAAGGCGTAATTAGATTGACAGAGAAATTGCCCGCAATTTGCGAACTAAAGTTTTCGGAAAAACGAAATAAACCATTAAAACAATAAACATATATTAAAAATTAATTTTAGCTTTAACTTTAACTAGTAGGTACCCATGCCGTGAGCATAAGCATGGAGGTTGTGGGTTCGAGCTCAAAACCCGGCTAGTACCAATGAGTTTCTCGAAATGTTAGAGGAAGTTCATAAGTATGCCTATACCTATTAGGTGTGTTCAATTTGCTGTGAAACCTTTGTCTAAACCAATATTATATTATCTAAGTAGGTACATATGGTGAAGTATTAAGATGTTTCATTCCACTTACCCGTCATCAACTCCAAATTTTGTAAACATTGTCGTTTTTCAGCTTGAATCGCCTCGTGCTGACTTTTTACAAGTGTAAAATTATTCGTCATGCGGAAAAGTAACTCCCGCACGCCGGTTTTGTAAGGTTTCACCATGTTTATTCCGTTCATCACAAAACACAATGAATATTTAAACGATTTTGACAAACACATACCATAGTGCATGACGTTTACTGACTGCTTAAAAAACATTGCCATATGTAGTTTTTTAATTCGATGTCAAATTATTGCGCTGCAGACTTTCTTTGGTTTGTCTCTATTGTAATGTGGTAAATGTCCACTTTTAGTGTTTAGTAGTAACGCTTTGGTTTACTGCGACATAAACGCATATTGCTTGTGTCAGCGCAACCTAACGTGTATAAAACAATAGGCATTTAGAGAATAAACGTTCAGAATGTTCTTATACTATCACACATAAGGTGTTTAACTTCCACTAACTCCTCACCCGACTTTGCTCGTCAATATACTTGCCATAGAAGAAACCTATAATATCTGATGGCGATCCAGACCAGTGAACCAACAAGGAACTAACACTCAAGAAAGAAGGAAAAATCAAGCAAGAAAAAAAAAAGAAGAACCACTTTTTCAACACCAATCCACGCAGTCAGAACCAACCAGCTTATCAAGAATCAAGAACCAACCAACATCAAAAAGCGGAAACCGCGTTAAGAAAATAAATTAAGAAGAACGAAGAGCGCTGTCCAGGGTATCCCGGCTCGCAAATCAAGAGGTGTCCAGGGTTATCCCGGCCCATTTCAAGAGGAGTCCAGGGTTATCCCGGCCCACTAACATCGTCGTAAGCAGAGCCAGCCATACGAAGCGTCAAGCGAGCGCCACATGGAAATGCCAGCTCGCCAGGCCACGCCAGCAGCAGCAAGAATGCCGTACGCGAACTCGCACAGGACCGGACGAAGACGAAGCCGAGGACGGCCAGCCACGCAGCAATAGGATGTAAATCCTACATGTAATTTATGATTTTAATTAATTTTCTCTAAAAGCCAGCATTTTTTTCCAATTCAGTAGCAGTCATATTTAAATCGTTCATAATTATTAAAGGTTGTCGCTAAACTCAATTTCGTTTCGAGCATAAAAATTTTTCATAAGAAGTCATAATATAATATATAAATTAAAAGTGTCGAATAGTGTCCTCAATCATGTATGTTGCAATTTGCAGCGCGTGCCACGCGTTGTGCGCACGTCGACAGAAAATTTAACTAGGCCGCGATACTTTGCCGCGAGTTACAATATTTTAATAAGCGATGAATGAAATTTGATACATCGCATAACGATTAAATAATTAACAACTCAATTCAATAAAATTATTTTATTGTTTCTTAGTAATGATTGATACTTTAGCTACGTGTCGGACTGATCACCTGATATACAGCGAAAGTTTGATTTATTACATCATTTTTGGAATTTTGGAAGTTAAATAATAATGTTTAATTTATAGAAAGCTTACAGTACGGTACAAGTTTGAAAGTTTTAAGGAGTTTAGGCACATTTATTTATAAAATGTGACCTTATAGCTAGAGCACTAGTCCTTCGTACTTGATCATAGTGTGATATACAGGTATCCTCCGTGAAAGTTGTAGGAGACTTATTGTCTTAATGTATTTGTGTCTCTAGGTACAGGCAGAGCCGTACAGCCTGGCCTGATATGCCATTTTATAGAGTTGATAAAGGGTGACCATGCCCTAGGTGTTTATTGAAGAATTGCTATGGATAGCATTGATAGGTGAAGGGTGCGCACAGAGGCGCAACCCAGTTATGTCCTTGATCATAGTCGACCTCATAGGTGTCCGTGAAAGGCTTAACATTTAATACGGCATTAGTTTATTTTATTATCAGAATTATGGGAGATACCGTAACTATAAACAGCGAGAGTGAATATTTTAAAGTTGAATACCAAATGTTTTTAAATGTTTTAAAGTTGAATAGTAAATGTTTTAAAGATGAAGAGTAGGTAAATGTTTTTAAAGAAGGAGATTCATATTTTATGAGAAAAGGAAGTAAATTAATATATTTAACGTTTGAGAGATTTTAAGTGAAGATAATATTTTCTTATTAAAAGATAACGATATTTTTTTACAAGGACTACGACATTAATACGACACATAATGACCAAGCTGAATAAAGACTGTTTTATTATACCTACCTATACAATTTATTAACATATTTTTTTTATTGATTTCAGAAAAAATTGTAAACAAGTAACATGCGTTTAAATTTTTTCTTCTGCCACCCCGGCGGTGAGAGGAACTTTCGGGGGAGGTGTAATGTGGTAAATGTCCACTTTTAGTGTTTAGTAGTAACGCTTTGGTTTACTGCGACATAAACGCATATTGCTTGTGTCAGCGCAACCTAACGTGTATAAAACAATAGGCATTTAGAGAATAAACGTTCAGAATGTTCTTATATAACATATATCACACATAAGGTGTTTAACTTCCACTAACTCCTCACCCGACTCTGCTCGTCAATATAGCTACCATAGAAGAAACTTATAATATCTGACTATGATTCTCTCTGTCTATGTTTGAAATGAGACAGTCCTTTGACAAACTATATATGATCATTGTCAAGAGGGCACTGTTATTCTCATGTATAGGGTGACAGTTCAGGCCCCGTAGCCAACATGCCAATCCCTAACGCTCCGTAGCGAACGAAACGCAACTGTCACTGTCACACTAATATGGAAGAGTGATAGAGAGACACAAAGCGATTCGATGGTGAAGCGATAGCGATCGTCACCTTGGCTAGGACGCCAGGGCTATAGTATGAAAAAATTTGTTCCAGTGAAATTCCGCAACATGGCGCGTGATCATATATTCCTGGTCAGGTACTTACCGTATTTTATAAAAAACAATAGCTCGAAAGTAGAAACGCCATTACATATCTCTAATACAACGCATTCAGCAAAAACAATAGAATATTTTCCGAAACAGAAAATAAAATTTGCCCCGCAATTTGTATGCGTTTAATGTTAGGGAAAACTGTTTCGTTTTTACGTGTCATAAATGTGATCGGTGTATGTGGGACGTGTGAAACGTGATGTGGAATTATTTCACATTTAAGTAATATTTCACCTTTTACTGGGAATAAAAGATGCACAAATTCACAGTTTACATGTTACCTACGTGTTTATATAATACAAATTATTTTATATTTTTGTATTATAGGCAACTGCAAAACTGCATGGTCATATTATTTAATTTCTGAATGATTGAATCGAACTAGCCATACAATTTTGCGACTGCATGGAGAATTGCCACAGAAAGTGATCATTCAGCTTAATGGTTGGTGGATTACAAACGACCGGACGGAAGAGGCAGGATTCGGACCACTGTCACTGAACACATTTCAGCTGGTGGTAAATTCAACTTGTTATACGATAGCTTGTGACATGGCTGTTTTATAGCTATTATCTAAAGCAAATGTAAGTGTGAGTGAGAGTTTCGAGGTATTGGTCCAATTTTTGGAAAGATTTTGTCAATACAAGACTATTTTAAAAATTGCTAAAAATTATTATAATATTTTGGTTGCATTGTGATTAGAATCGCAATATCTAGAAAAGTTATAAATAAACAATGTTTCAGTTAGACGTTTTAATATATAGGCAATTATTATCAGCCGAATGTTGCTAATAAACGAAAACGTATTGAACTTCGAGGAGAATTTAAAGTTAAAATTATTATTATGAAAAAATAATTATTACGCATAGCTATTAAAGACAGTGTGGAATGGCGGCCCTGTCAAATTAGCATTTTGCTGGGTGGACAATAGTGTCACTCAAGCTGAATACAATAGGCTGCGCCCTATTTCCCTCTCGTTCCGCCGTTCGACCCTGTCATTTCTGACAAACACACGTTTGAACAGGCTTCTCAGTCGTAGGGTTTTCCGTGGCAGCTTCCTCAATATTGTCGATTGAAACGATTTCCAATTTGTAATTTTTCAGATTGTGAAATGTTTTTTTTTATCTTTACATTTCCAAAACGTCCCGCTTGGCGAGCTGTTCAAAATCCCATACAAAAATAGACTTACGCGAACGCTCGTCACGTTATCGAATGAAATTTACACTAGAGATTCTGGTAAGGTATTATTTTCAAGTACTATCATGAACCAAGAATTGATCCAAGAATATCTCAATAACTTCACAAAGCGATTCAAGAATAAGTTTCTAAAGTATTAATCACCTCCATTGGAACTCGAATTTATATCAAAGAGCAAAGTATCTCTTATGTGCCTTCCTTATTTCTCAACGATAAGTTATTCTTGAAGTTATTCAGGGTCAGAATAAAGGAAATATCATAATAGGTACATTTATGCTGTAACGGAAGAATTGCGCCCTCTACAGATCATACTTTCTGATTTATGTATAACACTTTTTTTCACTGAATACCCACTTCACTTTTTCGCGCATCTTGGACGTCACCTGTCACTACTTTTCTTGCACAACTTCAATTGATTTTACAACCCCTTTGTTGCCCAACCACTGTCACATCCACCCCTGAAAAGCTGCCAGGCGCCCGGATTAATAAATAATGATAGTATGGCACCCTAACTAGAGGGATTTCGTTGTTTTATAAATTGCATACCTATTTCCGTAGCTTAGTAGCTCTCCGTCTATAGTAATAATATATTTTACCATATTTTTTATATATTTACTGCTTAAGCTTACAGCTTATTTATTAATTAAGTAAGGAAACTGATGTATGAAATAAGCACTCTTAGCTTATTTATTTCTCTTTGGCTGTACTAATATGGTATTGAACAAAATTATGATACATTCATTACTTTGCGAAAATCCATATTGATGTTAACAATAATATGGCTTCGTTGTAACGTAGATTCGCCAAATAATTAATTACATGTATTAAAAATACGCAAGTAAGTACAGGGTGTTTCATGTAACAGGAGCAATAAATTATACAGTAGGCTATACTCCTCATACTGACCAACATTTGTTCGGCAACTTTAAAAAATAACTTATATTTTGATTTTTATTACACTTTAAAGTTTATTCTAAGAGGCAATGTATTGCAAATTTTGTTATGATTAAAGCGTGACAAGCAATGTCAAATACACTGATGTCAGCGTACATTGAAGGCAATATTTATTTTGTATGAAAAAGAAGAAGTCTAAAGGATTCATAGTTTTTAAAAGTTGTTTAACAAAAGTTTTATAGTTTGAGGACTGTATTATATGTTTTAATTATTTGCTCGTGTTACAGGCAACACCATGTATAACGAGTTAGCACTACCTAATTGATAAGCTTGTTATTACTTTTAGGGATTAGTAATGAAAAATTATAGTTGGTCAAACCAATTTGTCAGTCAGTAAGAACCAGGAAAACTATACTCATCCTTTTCTTTTGGGTGCTAGTACTAGTGTAAGAAAAAGATAGTATGATAAACTCTGTCTATGTTTGAAATGAGATAGTCCTTTGACAAACTATCTTCAAAATCTGTCAATTTTAACCCAGGTTTTTTAATAATAACTCAATTACAAACGTCAATGGTTTTGGGACACAACACGAAAAGGGCCGTTAATAATTTAATACACGTTTTGTTTGTCAAAGAACTACGCTATGTCAACATAAAACCAACAACCCTTTCCATGTTTCACCCCAAAAATTCATCTACTGTCATTAATCATAATGGATATTAAGCTTGAAGCCCTTTCGTGTACCAGCCAAACTGTTAATTCAAAATAAACCTTAATTCGAAAGACATAAGGTATAAAAATGGTCAGAGTGTTGATGTTAGTGCCATAGATCTATAATCTACAAGATATCCTGCCAAATATAATAAGTTTTAGACAAAAAAATCCTTTTTGGTACAAGTATTCATCGCTGAATGTACTTTTCTTTCCACAGACTACTAGCAGAGACAAGCTAGGTAATACTCATCGAGACAATTCTAACGATTGGGGTTGTTAGTCTTGTTACACCTTTAGTTTGCGATGTCAAACGTCTTGGTACATTCAAGCGGCCGCTAGAGGCCACTGTGAAACTCAAAAATGTCAACGTTTTTCATTCGTAGTCTGTCTCTTTCACACATGAAACGCTCATATATGCAATGGCTTCCCTTTTGCACACTTCAATTATTTTTAAGCGTAAGCGTCATTCTATATCTGTGGCTAGTAGGTAGTACTGTAATCATGTCACCACAAAAGACCCGCGGTAGGGACAGTCCGAAAGGGACTGAATCCGCAATTTGCTGACACGCCGCGACACCCTACTTTAATTATTTATCAGCAAGAAAGGGTTTTTGTGATGTTTAAGTAACTAATTATACGGTAAACTAATTTGAAAGGGTCTGTAATGCGAGAGCGCAACGAATTATAAAAGCTAGGTCAATCAGTCTTTGGGTATTATCTATATATATAAATGCAAGTGTCCTGACTGACTGACTGACTGACTGACTGATTCATCAACGCAGAGCCGAAACTACAAAAGATAGAAAGTTGAAATTTGCACACTAGGTTGCATTTATAAAGTGTACAAGAGATAAGAAGCGATTTTGAAAAATTCAACCCCTAAGGGGGTTAAAAAGGGGATGAAAGGTTGTATGGGGAACAAGTTTTATTTTAAGCTAAGAATTTGAAACTCTGTAAAAATGTATTATATTAAAAAACAAGAAAACTAATTTCAGCGTTTTTGAAAATTCATCCCCCAAGGTGGTGAAAAAGGGGTTAAAAGTTTGTATGGTGATCAAATATTTTTGTGAGTGTGGGACTTGAAACTTTGCATATGGGAATATTATTATAAGACAGGAAAAGTAATTTCAGCGTTTTTGAAAATTCATCCCCTAACAGGGTTAAAAAGGGGTTGAAAGTTTGAATCCATTACAAATGCTTTGAAACTTCTTAGAAAGGCATAATAGCCGATTACAAAAAAAAAGTAATTGCAACGTTTTTGGAAATTCAACCCCTAAGGGGGTTAAAAAGGGGATGAAAGTTCGTCTTGGGGTGCAAATTTTATTTTGATCTAGGAACTTGAAACTTTGCAAAAAGGTATTAAATTAAAATACAAGAAAACTAATTTCATCGTTTTTGAAAATTCATCCCCCAAGGTGGTGAAAAAGGGGTTGAAAGTTTGTATGGAGATCAAATATTTTTGTGAGTGTGGGACTTGAAACTTTGTATATGGGGATATTATTATAAGACAGGAAAAGTAATTTCAGCGTTTTTGAAAATTCATCCCCTAACAGGGTTAAAAAGGGGTTGAAAGTTTGAATCCATTACAAATGCTTTGAAACTTCTTAGAAAGGCATAATAGCCGATTACAAAAAAAAGTAATTGCAACGTTTTTGGAACTCAACCCCTAAGGGGGTTAAAAAGGGGATGAAAGTTCGTCTTGGGGTGCAAATTTTATTTTGATCTAGGAACTTGAAACTTTGCAAAAAGGTGTTAAATTAAAATACAAGAAAACTAATTTCAGCGTTTTTGAAAATTCATCCCCTAAGGTGGTGAAAAAGGGGTTGAAAGTTTGTATGGATATCAAATATTTTTTCGAGCGCGGGACTTGAATCTTTGCATTTGGGGATATTATTAGAAGACAAGAAAAGTAATTTCAGCGTTTTGTAAAATTCATCCCCTAATAGGGTTAAAAAGGGGTTGAAAGTTCGTATAGGGTTCAAATTTTATTTTAAGCTAGGAACTTGAAACTTTGTAAAAAGTTATTAAATTAAAATACAAGAAAACTAATTTCAGCGTTTTTAAAAATTCATCCCCTAAGGTGGTGAAAAAGGGGTTGAAAGTTTGTATGGATATCAAATATTTTTTCGAGCGCGGGACTTGAGTCTTTGTATTTGGCGATATTATTAGAAGACAGGAAAAGTAATTTCAGCGTTTTGTAAAATTCATCCCCTAACAGGGTTAAAAAAGGGTTGAAACTTCGTATAGGGTTCAAATTTTATTTTAAGCTAAGAACTTGAAACTTCGTAAAAAGATATATTTTTAATATGCAAGAAAACTAATTTCAGCGTTTTTGAAAATTCATCCCCTAAGGTGGTGAAAAAGGGGTTGAAAGTTTGTATGGATATCAAATATTTTTTCGAGCGCGGGACTTGAATCTTTGCATTTGGGGATATTATTAGAAGACAAGAAAAGTAATTTCAGCGTTTTGTAAAATTCATCCCCTAATAGGGTTAAAAAGGGGTTGAAAATTCGTATAGGGTTCAAATTTTATTTTAAGCTAGGAACTTGTAACTTTGTAAAAAGTTATTAAATTAAAATACAAGAAAACTAATTTCAGCGTTTTTGAAAATTCATCTCCTAAGGTGGTGAAAAAGGGGTTGAAAATTTGTATGGATATCAAATATTTTTTCGAGCGCGGGACTTGAGTCTTTGTATTTGGGGATATTATTAGAAGACAGGAAAAGTAATTTCAGCGTTTTGTAAAATTCATCCCCTAACAGGGTTAAAAAGGGGTTGAAAGTTTGTACGGGTTTCAAATTTTATTTTAAGCTAGGAACTTGAAACTTCGTAAAAAGGTATTAAATTAAAGTACAAGAAAACTAATTTCAGCGTTTTTGAAAATTCATCCTGTAAGGTGGTGGAAATGGGGTTGAAAATTTGTATTGATATCAAACATTTTTTCGAGCGCGGGACTTGAATCTTTGGATTTGGGGATATTATTAGAAGACAGGAAAAGTAATTTCAGCGTTTTGTAAAATTCATCCCCTAATAGGGTTTAAAAGGGGTTGAAGTTCGTATAGCGTTCAAATTTTATTTTAAGCTAGGAACTTGAAACTTTGTTAAAAGTTATTAAATTAAAATACAAGAAAACTAATTTCAGCGTTTTTGAAAATTCATCCTGTAAGGTGGTGAAAAAGGGGTTGAAGGTTTGTATTGATATCAAACATTTTTTCGAGCGCGGGACTTGAGTCTTTGGATTTGGGGATATTATTAGAAGACAGGAAAAGTAATTTTAGCGTTTTGTAAAATTCATCCCCTAACAGGGTTAAAAAGGGGTTGAAAGTTTGTACGGGTTTCAAATTTTATTTTAAGCTAGGAACTTGAAACTTCGTAAAAAGGTATTAAATTAAAACTACAAAAAATTTATTTCAGCGTTTTTGAAAATTCATATCTCAAGGTGGTGAAAAAGGGGTTGAAAGTTTGTATGGAGATCAGATATTTTTGTGAGTGCGGGGCTTGAATTTTTGTACAGAGGCATTTATTAGAATACAAGAAAAGTAATTTCACCGTTTTTAAAAGTACATCCCTTAAAAGGGTTAAAAAGGGGTTGAAAGTTTTTATGGGGTTCAAATTTTATTTTAAGCTAGGAACTCGAGACTTCTTAAAAGGGTATTTTATTAAAAGAGAAGAAAACTTATTTCAGCCTTTTTGAAAATTCATCTCTCAAAGTGGTGAAAAAGGGTAAAAAGTTTGTATGGAGATCAAACATTTTTGTGAGTCTTTGTAAAATGGCATTTTATTAAAATACGATAAAAGTAAATTCAGCGTTTTTAAAATTCATCTCTTAAAGGGTCGAAAGGGGGTTGAAAGTTTGTAAAGTTGCAAACAAACTTGAAACTTCGTAAAAAGGTATTTCATCAAAAGAGAAGAAAACTTATTTCAGAGTTTTTGATAATTCATCCCCATGGTGGTGAAAAAGGGGTTGAAGATTTGTATAGAGGTCAAACATTCATTTGAGTGCGGGACTTTAATCGTTGTAAACTTTGTATATAGGCATATTATTAAAATACAAGAAAAGTAATTTCAGCGTTTGTAAAAATTCATACCCTAAAATGGTTAAAAAGGGGTTGAAAGTTTGTATAGGGTTCAAATTTTATTTAAAGCTAGGAACTTCAAACTTCGTAAATAGGTAGTTAAGTAGTAGGTTTTATTAAATAGAGGACATGAAAATCTTCTGGTTGAGAGGGATTATATCGAGAACTATTTTATTCAGTTAGGGGCTTGAAGCTTCGTAGGTTGTGAAAGACAAGTATCATGCGTTGTAATATTAATAATTAACAAATGATTAACCGTCTTACTGCGATCTTTTGCTGCATAATGTTCTAAGCTAATGTAGAATATATAACCAATATACAAATCCACGCGTACGAAGTCGCGGGCAACAGCTAGTATTATTATAAGCTAGGTAAGGGAGCAATATGGTGAAAGATGTGTTTTTTTACATTGGGGGTATATTTGACTTGAAAAAACGTTTAAAAGTGACGAGGCTGCTAAATGGTTACCTAAGTAAAAAACCGGACGAGTGCGAGTCGATCTCGCCCACCGAGGGTTCCGTACTTTTTAGTATTTCTTGTTATAGCGGCAACAGTTGACATTGTAATTATTTGTAACATTGTCTACAAATTTTAACGTTCTGCTTAAATTTTCCTCGTACATTTTCACTAATTGCCCTTATCTCTTCAATGAGTGGGTCTACATGTATAGTAGGTAATAATTGAATTTCAGAAAGAGAAACACAAAGTAACAAGCAAGAAAGCCGTTAATAATTTTATCACCGTACTTTTCGCGTAGCAACCTAATTTCTCCCACACCTTCATTTCCATGCAAATCTCTCCAACTCTAGAACTCCGAATGAAACGATGATACGACCAACAACCATATTCGAACTTTAAGATACGTCAAATATTAGATATTGAAACGATATGGATCGGATGTGTCAGTGTCAAACAAGTGTCAAAAATTACGTTTTTGTTTGAACACTTGTTTGACACTGACATATCCGATCCATATCATTTATATATCTAATACTAGCGACCCGCCCGGTTTCGTACGGGTTAACAAATTATACGTAAACCTTCCTATTGAATCACACTATCTATAAAAAAAACCGCATCAAAATCCGTTGCGTAGTTTTAAAGATTTTCATACATACAGACAGACAGGCAGGCAGCGGGAAGCGACTTTGTTTTATATGAGTACTATGTAGTGAAGTGATTTGACGTATCATAAAGTTCGAATATGGCTGTCTCGAAAACTTGGAAACAACTAGACGTGTTTATGAAAACACTGGTTCTTCTTTCATAGGTCCCTCGAGAATATAAAATGAATTCAATGTAGTATCCGAACGTGCCCGTACTACAGAATCCAATAACCTTCCGACTCGAAATAAAACCTACGAATACGTTAAAGTTGGATTTAGATTGGCTGGTGAGGACAATAAGCCTATTGATATTTGTATCTATAAATAGTTGTAAATACATTGGCATTCAAAAGTGCATGGACATGTTTCAACCGTAATATTAAGGCATTACGGCCGACATCTATCCATGCACTTTTGAACGCCATGCTGTACAAGGATGATTCTTCGTTTTATATCTCTCAAATTTGTCACTCCTACGGGACGTGTTTGTAAATGTTTGATAGCTCAATTTGATATGTACATCGATTTGTTACGGCATTTTGCTACCTTTTTTTTTTTTAAATTTTGCCTATTTAGCCACTCGACCCTGTCCTCGGCATTTTCCCACCATTTGGTGTAGAATGCGTCCAAGTCGTCCCGCCATCTCCTTTTCGGTCTGCCTGAACCCCGGCCTGCAGCATATATGATGTTCCGTGGGTCCCACCCAGTAACCGTTTTGGCCCACCTTTCCTTTTGCTTTTTTATTTATTCTTTAATATAAACTAGTCTATGTCAGCGACCTCGTCACTTAGAAGATAAGTACCAATTTTTAATCAATTTTTCGCTATTAAAGGGTATGATTTTCGCTATAAGTAGTACTAAGGTATCCTATATATAATTCCAAGTTAAAAAGATAGTGGGGGATCGCTTCTTTATACAAATTTTTTCCCCATTTTGGATATTGACGTGAAGGAAATATGATGGAAAATGATGATATGCCCCTTCCGAAGGTTTTGGACTTCGAGGCTCGAGTTTTCGAGGTTTCACTGTATAGTGATGTGTAAAGTGTAGTTAGGTACATTACATTGTTTTAGGTCGTCCGACCGCGGCAACAGGAGGTGTCGCCCGCCTTCGAAGTTGGCCTGCTGTGGTGTACTTGCGTTATTAGGGTTGCCGCTACCAGGGATCGGATACCGGTATTTTTTGTATGGGAACGAAAACTGTATTTTTTTTCATTCTTTGCTAATTATTTCATTACTAATTGGGCAATCTAATAATACGAAGTCGTTACCTAAAAACATAACTGATTCCCATTACGAGTACCTATAAAATAATTCGAAAAATAATATATTTTTCTCAAAGCAGTGCTATATAATGTGTAAAAAATTGTTTAACAAGTTACCGCCGGAAATTCAACGACTACCTTTTAACAGCTTTCGAAAAAGTGTAGCAGAATTGTTGCGGAAAAAACAGTATTATAATGTAGGGACGTTTCTTTTAGACAACTTAAACGAAGTAAATCTAATAAAAAATGTACATCAAGTTATTGTTTCTGGTCATTAATTAATTATTATTTATATTTTGACATTATATTTCGATTTTATTCTTGATTTTATTTTACTTTTTAGTTCTGGTTGTTGTTTTAGCTATAATTTGTAAATAAAATTGTTATTTAATAAAATAATGTAGATTTAGGCTAGCTTGTAAGATTTGCATGCTGTGCATGGACGGCTAAAAGGACGGACTTAAATATAACGTACCAACTTTTTTTTGTAACTCCTTTTTTTGCAAATAAATTATTATGAATTATGAATTATGGTTCTTTCGAAGTTTTTGTAAAAAACCGATTCCGATCCCTGGCTACAACAGTAATAAGGATATATTATATTATTTTACAAGAAGTCTCTATCAGCAATTTAAGTATTTTAACAAATGCAGAAATATCTATAAGAAAATATCCAAGAAATTTTATGTGAGGTACGTTTAAAGGGAAAACTGTAATTTATGTCAAACGGTTAAATCTGGAGTTACCATGGTTTACCACTGCAATGGTTACCAGTACAATTGTACTGGTAAACCATGGTAACTCCAGGTTTAACCGGTAAATCCCGGGTTAGTGGGATGGTGCAAGTAGCGCTGGCAACCCTAACCGTGTTAGTAAAGTGCGGCATGTTGCGACAGGCGACAATAATGCCGGTTATTACTTAGTTGCCGAGTCGCCAGCAATGTTCGACTTTGCAAGCATGTGGCAGACAATGTTCCACTTACCAATGTTCTGCGTCCTCGAGTTTTGATTGAGTTTATTTAAAGGTTTTACCACATGTGCCTGATTTATTGTGTCTTGATAGTTGCGGTATTTGCTTATTAAATTTTTATTGCATAAAAAATAAAAATAAAAAAGCCTTTTATTTGTGATCCCTTTGAACAGTTGTAACCATGTTGTAACTAGCTATGGGCGCCGTGCCGGCGGCGCCGCGCCGTCAGACCGCGGCGCGCCGCCGCCGCCGCCTGACCAAAGCCCGGCGTGACGCCGTGCACTTCAGCGCCAACTAGCGGGAGTTACGGGTCGCTATCGGAGCGCATCAGACTTCAATATAATATCTAGTTACGATAGATATGTGGACACAATTCGACAAATAGCGCATTATTAATATTTCAATTCATAAATTAGACTAGCGCGTTAAAAACCGAGTTTAACTTTGCCTCCAGGTCCTTCAAAAGAATAGGTAGTTGCCAAAGCATAGTCGCTGCACATGGGTAGGATTTGCGAGAAGTTAGAGCACCTTCCTTCGGGAACTCGTGTGTTCGGGTCTCTTGTCAAAGCTATCCAGAGGAATTACTGCACGCCATCTTTTCCGTCTCTGCACATGGGAAATGATTCGTCGGTCGGACAAGCCGATATTATGGGTAAGCTCTTTGCGTCCAACTCGACACTGGATGACGGGAGAGCCGCGCCGCTAACATATCGCAATGGGAGAGCTGTATAGCGGATGTCCGGTTCAACCAATTAAAGCTCAGTGCGTAAAGCACTTCTTTACTTAAACGACATCTCAAGTGAAGTTAATTTCCGCGGCATTTTAGAGGGTCAGGCCAAATTAGTCTCAAAAATGCATCGGTGTACTCAACAGATCGAGATAGTAAGTATACTTGGTCAAGCAGATATCGTCAGTAGAAAAAGGCGGCAAATTTGAAAAATGTAGGCGCGACGGGATATCGTCCCATAGAAAATTTGAATTTCGCGCCTTTTTCTACTGACAAGATTTGTTTGGCCATCTATATTTCACACTGGCCCACCTCCTACAGCTTTATAAGGCACGGATTTGCCCACACATGGAATACTGTCCTCATCAGTGGGCAGCAGCACCCCAGTACCAGCTTCTCCCTCTGGGCTGCATCCAACGAAGAGTCACGAATTGGCAGTTGCTATCGTAATAATTCAGATGGGCTTGACTCCTTGGCGCTGCGTAGACTCGCTTTGCATTTTCCATGGCATGTACCTACTTGTACAACGGGGAGTGCTCCGAGGAATTTGTTTCCCTGCCGCTTCTTTCCGCAATCGCCCTTCGCGACAAGATTTCTATCTTCACCACTTAGATAGTTGGTAGATCTTGTGTGTTTCTTCAGAAACTTCCTGCCTCGCACAGCTAAACTGTGAAATGTGGATTGTGGAGTAAGCCTGCGGTATTTCCGGACTGATACGACCTTCAAACCTTCAAGAAAAGATCGTATCCCATGTTAACGGCCGGCAACGCACTTACGCGCGACGGTAATATCGCTTACCGTTAGGTGTTACGTCTGCTCATTTGCCTCGTTATATCATAAAAAAAATAATGATTTTAAGGAGCCATAGGTATCCAAGGTCAAAAAAATCCATGGCCACGCCGCCGGCGTCACGCCGCCGCCGGCCTCTATTTGCCGGCGCGCCGCCGCCGCGATTTTAGGGGTCGGCGCCCATCTCTAGTTGTAACAGTCAAATAGAATAACATTATTTTGGGATCCCCTCTTGGGTGAAGGCCTCCTCCAGCTTTTGCCACCTATCTCGGTCTTGGTCACATGTGTATGTGCATTGCATAATACATGATAATACAAATGGCATATTGTCTAAAGGCATTCTGTACCAGCCAACCATTGGGCTAAACCAGAAAATCAACTAGATAGATAGGTGTTTCCTATGATTAGACAACTTAAAAATGTTGCCCGATAACTCATCTCAATTTTACGCCAGCTAAATTATATTCGCCAGTCCCCATTGATCGGACTACACCCAATATTCCACGGCGAATAAAACAATAAAGCGTAGTACACGTCCCGCTGAAACAACACCCCCCCTTCACCCCCCCCCCGCAGCGGTTTGTTCGCAAAACGAAATTTCCTTTTTTCGCTCCTTCCGCTCCGGCGGAGATGTGTATTGCGGGATAATAAATGCAGGGTACAGTTAGGGGCAGAAGTGGCCCAGGTGTTCGAAATTACCTGCACAAGGTTATTATCTTAGTAACGAAAAATCTAGTGAAATTTGCAGGGTTACGAGGGTTTTCAAGGCACTTGTTTTGTCACATTTTGCACCTCGCCACCGCAAGGAAAATGCAATCCTGTATAAATATGTAATCATTTTAACGTTTGCTTTTGTGTATTAAATCCAAAAATAAAAACATATTTTGAAGATAATACACCTACGTTTTGTTTCAGATAAATGATTGTAATTTTAATGTTAAACTAAATTATATTAAAGATGTGTCATCATCATTCGCTTGCCCTTATCTCGTTCATTTGCGGTCGGCGCAGCATGTCCTTATCTTCCATACCTCTCTGTCGCCCGTCATCTCATCATTCACTTGCGTTCGTTTCATATTATCTCCAGGGACCGAATACCGGTATATTTTTTATACAAATTAACCGGTATTCAATTTCGGTATCTTGGTTGTTTATGTATATTTTTTAACTTAATTTAGCTAATCTGGCCCCGTAGCCAACATGCCAATCGCTAACGCTCCGTAGCGAACGAAACGCAACGGTCACTGTCACGCTAATATGGAAGAGTGATAGAGAGACACAAAGCGATTCGATGGCGAAGCGATAGCGATTGTCACCTTGGCTAGGCCTGCTGATCAATCATTATCCTTACCTAAATACTATTCTATAATATGAAAGAAATAATGTGAAAGCTATGAAATATTTAGATTTTTAGTTATACCGGTAACGGTCCCTGATTATCTCTCATACAGTCCATCCACCTTTTCCTCGGTTTTCTTCTCCCGTAACTTCCCTCCATATACCGTTCGTAACACCTTTCGTGTATGTAACAAAAATATTCCAATTTTTTTTTGACACCGTATTTAACCTGTAACCAACCTGTACGGGCTGTACAACAACTCATCTGCTTAACTACTTCTGATGTTGACTGTACTAACGTTGGCTGTGACGTATAGGATTTTGCTCAACTATTTTACTAAAACTGAGAGGCTTTATAATATACTAGCGACCCGCCCCGGCTTCGCACGGGTTAACAAATTATACACAAACCTTCCTCTTGAATCACTATCTATTAAAAAAAAACCGCATCAAAATCCGGTGCGTAGTTTTAAAGATCTAAGCATACAGACAGACAGACAGACAGCGGGAAGCGACTTTGTTTTATACTATGTAATGTAGTGATTATTCCATAGTTTATTTTCTATAGGCTTTCATATTTAGAAACAATTACTTATACATCTGTATACGAAATATACAAATGGATTGCAATATAATCAGTTTTCCGTATAGTAGACTATAATAATAAACAGGATGTAAGAACGATTCCGTTTTCAAATTGCATTGTGACTAGTCGACGACCTATCGGTACCTATTTGTGCCAATTTTTCCACGTTTACGGCTTGCGGCAATAAAAATCCCTGTTTGTTGTAAGTTAGGTACATTGTTTATATGTAGTAAACTAAGACTATTAAAGCAAAGAAACCTATTTCCATAAAGCGGACCTGTTAAAAAGTGAAAACAAGTATTATCTATACTACTATAACCATTTTTTTCCTACTTACCATAATCTAATAGGAGAGAGCGATAGCGCAATTTTATGCATAGGTTAACTATAGATATTAGAAATATCGACATTCCGATGAATATCACTGTAAATATCATTTTACCCTGGCTATATTATTCTGTCTGTAGTCGGCACGCACGCCTTGTTGGATATGCATTTTTTCTTTAAACTGTTTACCTACACAGTACTTAGTGAGTCCTACACGTATAAATACACACAGACATCGATAATTCACAGCATGCATGGGGAAAAGGGCATATTAACATATTCAAATACTAATTTACATTATCAATATAATAGTCACATCTCCATTGCTGAAATAGCCAGTTTGACGGCACAAAACTCAAAAATAAGATAAGACGATTAAGTAGTTTTAACTTTTACGCTTCGTCCAGTTAACACTTTATACAACACTACAAGTACGAATAATACACCAATGATCAACGCAAGCGCGGCCGCTACTATGTCTCCATCGATGAACGTATGCCAGCTCACGTGTACGGCGGGGGCGCGCCTGCGCGTGCGCCGCCGCAATGTGCGCTCGATCCACCAGACTGCGCGCTCGAGTGACGACTCTGAGCGATCTTGCATCTCCTCACCCAGGAGCTTGGAGCGGGAGCGGTAACTGCAATCGGGAAATGAAGGACTTAATGATAAATTAGAGCAATGAGTTTAGAGTTTCTCGGCAGTTCTCTAAGCAAAGTTAGCTGCCGAAAAACTTTTGGCCACCGAAGTCACGCAAAAAGCTCGTCTCGGAGAATCGCCTTAATGGCAATCTTATGATCATTAATAATCTCCTCAATATTTTCTTTTAGTTAATCAGTGAGTGAAGCCAACTTCAGCTTTCCTCCGACACCGAGCCTCATATATTGCTCAGTATTAAACCACTGGTCACCAGACAAAGGAACGGCGAAGAGAGGCTTACCATCACGCAGAGTTTTATTAGTACACTTACTTAAAATTGGTGCTCGTCTCTTATTTTTTATTTATTTATTTTATTTTATTGCTGCCACTGCTTTTATCTTCAGTAACACATCCTCCTGGCATCAGATCAGTCCTACTGCTCGAGTAGGCATTGTACCACTACGTCCACTAGAATGATATTATACCTTGTTTATATATAGGTGATCTTACCCTTGGTCTTTAATAATCTCCACAATATTTTCCCGTAGCTGGTCATCAGTGAGCAAAGTCAACTCCATCCTTCGTCCAACGCCAAGCCTCTCATATTGCTCAGCATTAAACCACTGGTCTCCGAGCATAGGGAAAGCTAGGAGAGGCACACCGGCGCGGAGGGCCTCGTCTGTTGACTGGAGGCCTGCTTGGGTGATGAAGAGGACCAGCTTCTTGTGGCCTGCGTACAAACATTGTCCATGTAGACTAATGTACACTATTGCTGCTAGACTAAACTAAATAAAAGACATTTCATTTGGCTACTAACAAATTGGTAAAAAAATGTCAAATTCTTCCCAAGCTTGAAGAATTGAATTGAATTGAATTTTTTTGCTTACACATAAATACATTGAACAGTCTGTCCGGTCGGTCTGGCTTTCCGTCATGAACTGATCTTATTTTGTCGTCGTCGTGTCGTTGTCGTTGTTCCAAATATGTATGTCAGTCAGCCAGTCCGCCAGTTGGTCTATGTCAGGTCGCCACGGAGGCCACGGCATCCCCACCTCCAATGTGCCAAGAGAATTTTAAAATTGCAAAGTTACCATTGCTACTGAAGACTGTCATCCAGTCATATCAGCCAGACCACTAGGTTGCTAGACTGTAAATATAACCTAAGTCATCGCATACACCATGTACTCAGAATAGTGACGAAGCCATGGAGACATTCGCACATTGGCTGGCAGTTTTGTAGTAGGATCCTTTCACTTCCACAGACAAAGACTCTTGTTTGTCTACGCCATCTTTTTAGCAATTTATAACAAAATTTTGGACTTAATCAAAGTCTGAGAAGGTTCAAAATAGATCCTGTATCTTGTAAAAGCCAGATACTCACGCAGCAGATCAGACTGCGGAAGCCAAGCCGACGTCCGCACATTAGCCGGCAGTCCTGCCGGCGGCTCTTTCCACTTCCACAGCACATCATACGGCAGTTTCTCGAAGACCCGGATGAAGATCGCCATACGCTCCGGAGGAAGCAGCGACGGATCCGTGTTCGTGCCAAAACTCATGTAGATGACTCCGTGCTTTGATGAGTCCATCCATGATTTTAGGTCCTGGAAACACCAACGAAAGCATCTGAAATCGGTGTTACATCATATTATGGCATCTCAGTCATGTTATTATTTGTTGTATGTTGTTATTGAGATCATTAGGAGCCATGTAGTATAGATATATACAGAGGTACTATATACTAAACTAAATTAATAAGTAGCTTAAATCTAAAATAGGCCCTTGAGGCATTGTACCAAGGATGGTGGCGGCATTTCCTCGTTGTATCGCAATGCTAATACGTTGCGAGAGGAAGCCGCCATGGCTGTCTATTTATGTGGTTTTTGAGGTATAATTAGTAACAAGAATACTAATAAGAATGCTTATAAGAAGTCACATCAATACGATACCGATCTGTGACTTCTGTGAGTCCAAAGTGACGTTTTCGGTTGAAGAAATATCAATGTTCGAAATGGGCCGTATAGCTAATCCAAACAGCAGATTTTTTGCGTGACTAGTAGACATTATAAAGTCGCTATTATCATTAAAACGACTCTAAATTATGGCTATTTGCATAAGTAGTTGTGGTCGCATTGAACATAATTATGTGATATTACGAGTATGTAACAGCGTTTAGACAAACATTGTGGCGGCCATATTTAAACTGCTTCTATTCTATTCAAGGTTATCGCACCATACCTTTGGCCTAATGTCGCGTAGATGGCGTTAATTTCAATATTTACAAATTAACACATACCTATCAGTGAAAGAATAAGTATTAAACGTATTAAAGTCAAATGGCATTCAAACAGTTTTAATCTTTTGTCGAAAGATGGCAGTAATTTTACTATAATTTACTTTGACAATCCGTCTCTATTTCAAATTCTCTTTGATATTAGGTAACAATAAGGTAACAGACAGACAGAGAGGATTAATTTCACTTATTTATAATCTATATCATGCAAATATGTAGGTATGTATATACAAAGGCTTACCTGAGGCAGATCTTTAGACGGCGCACAATTTAGGCTCCCCAAATGTATCACATTAGGCGGCACAGGGCGGTAGCCCTCAAACACAGGGTCTATATTCACCATTAGCAACTCCACATTCTTACTTAACTCCTCTAACGGAGACGTATCCTTTCCAAACAAGTCACGAAGCATCTCATCTTCCTTCTCCTCGTACGCCATTATTAACCTATTTATTTTGTACCTATTATATAACTCTGTCACTTTCTCCCATAATGTAAGATTGTACAGCCGCGCGCGCAGGAAGTCTGGGTACAATATCGGGTTGACAGGAGCACCCATTAACTGGTAATGTTCATCCATACCCCCAAGAGAACTCATCAATATAACAGGCGCTTTGAAGACGTGAGACAGTGCCCGGGCCGGTCTCGTCCATGCCTCTGCGATCACTAAATCGAACTGCGTTTCTTTTTCAAACACCCTCTTCACAGCCTCACTCTTCATTTGCTTCGGGAATATTTCTAACATGAGATCAAACGCCGTATCAATTTGCGTGTATAAATCATTTCGATTTCCAGAGGCGGTTTTAAGGAAGCGGTCGATCCATGGAGCGTAGGATATATCGTGGAGATCGATTTCTGTGAGATTCGGCGGGGCCTGGTCTGGAAAGGCGGGGTCAGTAGTCAAAATAACAACGCGATGACGCTTGGCTAACTCCTGTGCTATTGGGCGGAATACTACCTGATGGCTAATAGAAGGAGTTGGCACTACGATGAGTATTCGCGCGGTATCTCCGTACCATGCGCAGACGCATATAATAAACGCGCATCGCCACCCACCCACCATTCTCAAGACGATAGTCACAAATGCGAAGAATACCAACTAAATGCGGCTATTTGTGAGATCATTGTAAAAAAATTGTAAGTAACGCTGGTTATGTAATTTCAATCTTATTAGAGGTTTGTAGATGCGATATTCGTTTGAATACTGTTTTAGCCTCGATAATGACAGGACAGTCAGGCTGCCTGTGATTACTAAAATTGGTAATTAACCTGTCGAATCCCACGATATGACGTCACCATAAGCGTTCTGGCTCATATATAAGCCGTGGGAGCTGACAGATTAATTGAGTCACGGTTAGGTACAATCAGCATCATTAGTAGGCATAGTAGGGTCAAGGAGGGAATAGTAGTTCGGTAGAAAAAGGCTGGGTACAGTGGCTAACTCAACCTAATTTCAACATGAGAGAGGTGATATTAGGATGACTGAGCCACTGTTTCCGCCTTGACCCTAGAGGATGAATCAACGTACCACCCTAAAATACTTTTTCAAATAGAGTTAATATATAATACTAGCTGTTGCCCGCGACTTCGTACGCGTGGATTTGTATATTGGTGGTTATATATTCTACATTAGCTTAGAACATTATGCAGCAAAATATTGCAGTAGGACGGTTAATCATTTGTTAATTATTAATATTATACAACGCATGAGACTTGTCTTTCACAACCTACGAAGTTTCTAGCCCCTAACTGAATAAAATTGTTCTCGACATAATCCCTCTCAAACCCCTTAGAAGATTTTCATGTCCTCTATTTACCTAACTACCTATTTACGAAGTTTGAAGTAAATAAAATTTGAACCCTATATTTTTATTTTTTATTTTATTTTCCCACACTTACAACTATCTTTACAGGTAAACCTAAGACAATAGTGTAACTATTTAACCATACATATCTAAAGTAAGCCATTACGTCTATAACATAATATATTTAATGTTGATATTGTG
Organism: Cydia amplana; assembly: GCF_948474715.1. Classification (NCBI taxonomy): domain Eukaryota; kingdom Metazoa; phylum Arthropoda; class Insecta; order Lepidoptera; family Tortricidae; genus Cydia; species Cydia amplana. Next base: position 2,389,779 of record NC_086079.1, on the reverse strand, counting down.
AACTGAATATAAACTTTCAACCCCTTTTAAACCATTTTAGGGGATGAATTTTAAAAAACGCTGAAATTACTTTTCTTGTATTCTAATAATATGCCTCTGTACAAAGATTCAAGCCCGTTCTCACAAAAATGTTTGAACCCCATACAAACTTTCAACCCCTTTTTTACCACCTTGAGATATAAATTTTCAAAAACGCAGAAATTAGTTTTCTTGTATTTTAATAATATATCTTTTTACGAACTTTCAAGTACCTAGCTTAAAATAAAATTTGAACCACATACAAATTTTCAACCTCTTTTTAACCTTGTTAGGGGATGAATTTTACATAACGCTGAAATTAATTTTCCTGTCTTTTAATAATATCCCCAAATACAAAGATTCAAGTCCCGCGCTCGAAAAAATGTTTGATATCCATACAAACTTTCAACCCTTTTTTCACCACCTTAGGGGATGAATTTTCAAAAACGCTGAAATCAGTTTTCTTGTATTTAAAAATATCTATTTGCAAAGTTTCAAGTTCCTAGCTTAAAATGAAATTTGCACCCCAAGACGAACTTTCATCCCCTTTTTAACCCCCTTAGGGGTTGAATTTCCAAAAACGTATTTGCATCAAAAGCATTTGTTATGGATTCAAACTTTCAACCCCTTTTTAACCCTGTTAGGGGATGAATTTTACAAAACGCTGAAATTACTTTTCCTGTCTTTTAATAATATCCCCAAATACAAAGATTCAAGTCCCGCGTTCGAAAAAATGTTTGATATCCATACAAACTTTCAACCCCTTTTTTACCACCTTACGGGATGAATTTTCAAAAACGCAGAAATTAGTTTTCTTGTATTTTAATATTATATCTTTTTACGAACTTTCAATTACCTAGCTTAAAATGAAAAATTTGAACCACATACAAACTTTCAACCTCTTTTTAACCCTGTTAGGGGATGAATTTTACAAAACGCTGAAATTACTTTTCCTCTCTTTTAATAATATCCCCAAATACAAAGATTCAAGTCCCGCGCTCGAAAAAATGTTTGATATCCATACAAACTTTCAACCCTTTTTCACCACCTTAGGGGATGAATTTTTAAAAACGCTGAAATTAGTTTTCTTGTATTTAAATTTAATATCTATTTGCAAAGTTTCAAGTTCCTAGCTGAAAATGAAATTTGCACCCCAAGACGAACTTTCATCCCCTTTTTAACCCCCTTAGGGGTTGAATTTCCAAAAACGTTGCAATTACTTTATTTTGTAATCGGCTATTATGCCTTTCTAAGAAGTTTCAAAGCATTTGTAATGGATTCAATCTTTTAACCCCTTTTTAACCCTGTTAGGGGATGAATTTTCAGAAACGCTGAAATTACTTTTCTTGTCTTATAATAATATCCCCATATACAAAGTTTCAAGTCCCACACTCACAAAAATATTTGATCTCCATACAAACTTTCAACCCCTTTTTCACCACCTTGGGGGATGAATTTTCAAAAACGCTGAAATTAGTTTTCTTATTTTTTAATATAATACATTTTTAAAAAGTTTCAAATTCCTAGCTTAAAATAAATCTTGTACCCCATACAACCTTTCATCCCCTTTTTAACCCCCTTAGGGGTTGAATTTTTCAAAATCGCTTCTTATCTCTTGTACACTTTATAAATGCAACCTAGTGTGCAAATTTCAACTTTCTAGCTTTTGTAGTTTCGGCTCTGCGTTGATGAATCAGTCAGTCAGTCAGTCAGTCAGGACACTTGCATTTATATATATAATATATAGATATATACAGCGTGTATTTTTAATATTACCTCAAACCGTAACCAAACGTAGGTTTTAGTACTATGAGCCAATATTGCAAGGTAATTTTAAGTTAGTCTTAACCACTAAAGCGTAATGAACATTTGATAATTTATCGAGCAGCAATGTATTGCGTACACTTATTTGACACATGGAAGAAAAGGGCTAGTATTGTTTAGTTATTATCGTTACGTATTTCCTACATGAGACTGCTTGGCAGCCAAAACCGAATCCTTATTGCGTTTAAACATTTTTTTATGTTAATAATATTAACTAGCCAAATTAAAGCCAAAGAATTCTTATTAGAAAACAATAATGACAATACTTACCATTTTATTACAACGTTGTCTTGCAACGAACAAATCACATAATGTTTCATCTCATATCTCATACTACAATTTTTTTTGAATTCTTGTGAAATTGCTATGAAACCAATGATTCTACTATTAAATTAGCATTATTTGAAATTACTAAGCACTGTAAAGAAGATAGTAAATAATCAACAATCGGTTGACAAGTCAACGTCAATGCCACACTTCAACCCGATACCTACCACAGAAATAGCTACCTACTTGAATAAAAAGTTTGTTCAAGGAGTATTCACTTCATTCAAAATTAAAGTAAAGTATTAATACAAACTACCAACCTAAAGATAACTAATTTCAGCAAACTCGACAAACTACGCATTACTGTTTACTGGCTGGTAAGATATGATGCTATTAAGCACAAAAAAGAAAATAATTTGTTTTGACGTAGATTGTCTTGTAAATCGGTGTCGATAACTTCCGCACACAATTCCAAGACCATCAATATTAGTTCTCAGGAACTAGCCGAAATGATTTTAATTTATGGCGAAGCCATAGCTGTAGGCAGCGATTTCCAGATAGTAGGGTACGTTTACAAACTTATACCAAACTCAATGTCGGCTATTATTGACAGCAGTTAAAAGTTCTGTTATCAGTTGTGACGTCACGCCAGTAAGGCAAAGTAGCTAAGTAAGTAAGTAAGTACATAGTAGTAGTAGTACATTGCGTGCTGAATTAATTTGTATGGGAAAAAAAATAGTTAACGAGTTTTTTTCTTTCAATATCGGTTCATAGCACGAACACCTACGTCTGGTTAAAATTTGAGGTAATATTAAAAATACACGCTGTATACAATATATACAAATGAAAACTCATTTATTATATAATAAGTGGTATAAAACTAAATCTAACTACAATTAAAATAACTAAAACTAAAAATGCCTATCCAAATTTTGAGCCCTTGGTAGGGTGCCCCTCACGCAGGCAGCGTTCCCGCGCTGGATTGCTATGGCCAATCTTTGACGAGAAAGCTGCCTGCGCGAGGGTCACCTTAGATATACAAAGATATAAATACAAAGTAATAGGTATAATATAAATATGTAGATATAACTACAGTTCGCTGTCCAAAGTATTTGTTGCAGTCTAGTTCTTCAAGATATTTACAGAGAATTCTATTTAAATTACGCGGTTAGAGCATGGTAAAGCCCAACCAGAAATATATTGATCATTGTCAAGAGGGCGCTGTTATTCTCATGTACAGTCAGCAGTAATAGTTGCTAAGTGGGCGAGGTGTTCAAAATAATCTTGACGCGACTTTATTGTTAAGAGAATAAGAGCGCGTCAAGTTAATTATGAACACCTCGCCCGCTTAGCAACTTCTCCTGTGACAGTTCAGTTTAGTATGAAAAAAATTGTTCCAATAAAATTCCGCAATATGGTGCATGATCATATTACTGGTCAGGCTTTAGACACATTGACGTGTAGTTTGATCTGCTACATTTGACACTGACTGTACTCGTTATACGGAAAATTACTTCTAACAATACCATTACGCCTCATACAATTACTGACTACAACTACATACAACTACATTGTGAGGTTGCTATAGGACTAGGTCGACTTGTTTAAGAGCCCATCAACTTGCACACTAGCGCCACTGCTAAATAATCGTGATTATTTCAATTTAACGAAAGATATTTAAAAAAAAGTGGGCGCGCTACGTACTGTACTAAAGTACCTTTTGAATACATCAAACTAGTTTCTATGTTGCTGGATTCGTCAATCTATAAACTCAAAACAAAAACGGCCGTTTTAACTTTCGACGTAATAGATTGACAAATCCAGCAACATAGAAACTTTACTGCCGGCCTAGCCAAGGTGACAATCGCTATCGCTTCGACGACGAAACGCTTTGTGTCTCTCTATCACTCTTCCATATTAGAGCGACAGTGACAGTTGCGTTTCGATCGCTACGGAACGTGAGCGATTGGTACGTTGGTTACGCGGTCTGATTATCCCCATTATTCATAAAGCTTATCAGCCTCTTACACACCTCTGTTATTTTTTATTTCTTTCTAACAAACACAAATAGACGACGGATAGAGACCAAACTATGAACCTCTCATATAGTACACGTTGATAACACCCTTATCCTTATCAGTATGCGGCTCGGCCAGAATACCCAAGTTCGTTTGATAACTGCCTTAAACTAATCATATCATATTCTAAACGTCCCCCTCCCGTAAACCCAACTTCGAGGGCCGCGTACTAATGCATTCCAGTAAAATAATTAACTATTTTTGGCTACTGACTTTGCATTCCAGTATTAGGTAAGTAAAATATTTTTCTAGATCGATACTCCAGCGCTCTGCCATCTGAGTCACCAATACCTCATTCATAGCCAGCAAATCTTTCCACCATATATCTGAAAAGACGGTAATTTTTCCACTTTTTCGCAGACGTTTCTGCTTTTTAAAATTTAAAATTTAAACATTTTTGATCTGTGGAGGAAAAACTTGACACCACTACCCCTCCACTTGACACCCTCTCTACACGCTGGCCTATCTTAAGGGGCCACTGATTAACAGTCCACCGGACGGTATCGGCCTGTCAGTTGTTCGGAACTGTCAACTTTTTAAACTGTTTAGACGACAACTTCAACTTTTTGTTCTAGCTTGCAGGCCGATACCGTCGGCGGACTGTTAATCAGTGGGCCCCTTTAGTGGACCAATATGATGGCCCATCGTGTAGACGAGCCATTAAAAGTACTAACATCGCAAGCTAAGCCACGTAATTACTTCCTTGCTTCAAATAGGAACTCAGGAATATCTTCTAAAGCTATATTCAGCGCAAACGTCTCATTTTAGATCTTACTCTGTTGCGATAAGGTTTACAATGACAGTGTTATCTGTTGGTAAAAGTAAATATTAATCACACGGCCCCTCGACATACAAATATTAGGGAATGCGACATACTACATATGTTGGAGGAAAAGGGTAAAGTGGTTAACATTCAGGTTACAGCTGTGTTACTTAAAAGAAAATTAAGTAGGATTTGTAAAAATTAAAATTGCATTTAGAATGGTCACCTACCTACTAGATCGCCCCGTTTTTTGTGCCGATTTTGAAACTTTGCATGCTTCTGGTGAACTTTGGTAGCTCAGTTGGTTAAGAGCGGACACATGAGAACAGTGTTCTAAAAGGCCGCAAGTTCGAGTCTTGCCCGAAGCGCTGATTATACCATTATTCTTTTAATTAACGAAAATTTGTTCCGCTTGTAGATGCCCCATTTCGAGGTTGATAATAAATATTGCTCAGATACCTACTCAGAGAAAGTGACATAAAAGAAGAGATCTCTGCTGAGAACAATTGAAAACAGAAGGGGCAACATGTTGGGGCACCTGATACGGCACGATACGAGTACTTACATAAAGAATGAGTGAAAGAAGGCTGACAGAGTGTATAAGGGAAAAGTAGAAGAGGGAGTTGGAAGGGGCAGACCTCGGCGGACTTTCTCCGATCAGATCGGGGAAATCCTATAGAATGGCCAGGTCAAGAGCACCCTAAACCGGCGAGCGTGTATGAGGAATGTTATGAAAGTAACCGAAGCGAAAGAGGTATGTAAGGATCGTAGCAAGTGGAAATCCGTGGTCTCTGCCTACCCCTCCGGGAAATAGGCGTGATTATATGTATGTATGTATGTACTTACATAAAGTCTATAAGTGAAGGAAGAATAGTAAAAAAGGGAGGCAGATGAAGACCGAGACGTGCGTTTTTGGACCAGGCCCAAGAGAAAATCAACGTAGTGACGTATCAGGAGCTCAAAACAGTGCCAGAGAGAAGAACGGAATGGTTACTCCACCGACAAGAGTCGGCTCTTAAGTATTATGATGTATGGGTCATCATACATCATAATACTTAAGATAAGTACTCGTAATTGATGATAAGGATAAATATAATATGCCACGAACCCTGTCGATCATTAATCTAAATACTGGAAACCTAATTAATGCCAACAGCGAGGATAATTAATTGCCCGTACATTTTCAATATTCACATTTGATTCAGCAATTTCGAGCCTATTCAGCAAATGTCCGGCTTTTTGATTGGTGTAGTAATCTAATTTAGTGTTCCAGGGATGCTAGTTTTGAATAAATGTGTTACTGAAATAATTATGAATATGTCAATGGGATGTGCTAATAAATTATTGGTGTGTCAAGAGCATGAGTCACTGACAGTATCAAAACTGACATTTACGCTATCGAGAACGTAATTTACTTTCTACATATCTCGTTTGCACTAATATGCGAGTACAAGCGAGATACATAGAAAGTAAATTACGTTCTCGTCGGCGTTTATGTCAGTGACAAACTGATAGTAGCCGTACAGGAAGCCAATTCTACGCATACCAATTGTTTTGGTTTGATATGACTAGGGTTGGTAAAAACTGGAGTCTTTTGAGTCCTCTGCTTTCAGATTCGAGATTCGACTCAGTTTTTACGACTTATTCGGGGATAATTATGTCGAAACTCGAGTTCTTTTGTTAGAGACCCGAGACTTACGTAAAGACTCGAAGAACTCTCAATTATGTTTAACAAGAAGTCTAATAGTCTTCATAAAATAATGCCTATTTTACTTTACTGTTATTTCGTAAAAACCAATAAAATTCTTAATAGAGTCTTTCTTAATAGAGGCTCGAGAACCTTGAAATAAAGACTCTATAATAAATAGTGACATAAACATTTTGATACTACCATAGAATGTCGAATAAACTTAATAGGTACATGTCGAAAACGCCTTACAAAATACAAACAACCCCTTAAAAATACATACAAATGTCGATATACAAACGTCCATATAGCTAACTATAAAAAGTAGAGTGGTGCCTCGTACAGTATATTTTTGTTGTGAAGAATCCTTCCTAAAACGATGGTTATAAATCTGATTTTCCAAAAATAAATAATTGCCATACAAATGTAGAAAAAACAACCTCTTCAAAAATTTACCCCATACAATTTTTTCAAGTTAATTTTTTTTTCCTTCTACTTTTTTTTTCCTAATCAGAACATGATACCGAATATCCCTTAAACGGATCCCAACAATTTTTGTATCATATTTATGAAAATGGGTAACGGAATGAAAATAACCTATAAATCTGAAAGAATAAGTGTATTCAACTTCAACTAAATATAATATTATAAGTCAAAAACACATTCGGAGATAATTCACCTCCTTGCGGGATCCTAAAACATAAAACTGTAACAGCCGTATATTTCGTTTTGTATCGGCTTTGCCAAACTTCTCAGTTATTAATGCGCGGTGAATCTGCCTGGGAGTTATTCTATTACTCAGTTATACTAATGTTCTCATGTAAACCAATGCAATGGGGATTATAACACCACATAATAAGTAATTGTACTACCTACGGTACAGAAAAGAAAATTCCTACAAAACCGAAGTTTGACAGCGATTCAGGGACTAATATTGCTGTCCCTTAATTATGTACCTATGGTACTATCCCTTCCGGCTGTTTAGGGTTGTCATAACCCTAATTATTGCTCGGAGCCATGCTGAGCCGAACGAAGCCGAGAATGCCCGAAAGGATCAGTTCGCTTCTCTGATAACACTCGTATGCACATGTCAAATTTTATAATAAAATCTATTGATAGAAAATGAGGGATACTTCACATTAAATTGGACAATAAAAACATATAGAAGTGTTTTAGCTTTAACAAAATGGTGCCATTCAATGCCTTACATTTTATTTAAAATTTCGCCGTCAAAATTACTCGAGCAAAATAGCTTCGTGACCGTGATCATGACGTCACGGTCAAACAAGGTTAGTAAAGGGCGTTTTATTCGTTGTGTACTATTTTTAGACCGAGTATCGGTTCTGAATTTGGTATTGATTGAATGCAAAGGGTCCATTTAGAGATTTGATCCTTAAAACAAACTGGATCGAAAACAAAACCGCTTAAAAATAACTTGTCATCTAGCCTAATTGTGGCCTACACACAAAAACTTAAATGAAGTTTTTGTAACAACTTGCGGTCACCACACGCAGGTACTAATTTACCTCTACTATGGGAGCATGACCGCTTATTTTACGATCGGTAATCATTTACTATTAAAATAAGGTACAAAAAATATTAAGTAGGTATTATAGAGGGTACAAAATCAATATTCAAAAGTCAATTATATAAGCCAACATGAGGAAATAACTCAAAATCTGCATCCAATTGCTTTACCACACTTGTGGATAAAATGCAACTTTTCATCAGTTTTCGAAGTGATTTTTTTTCCCAACACTACTCAACAAGTCAAACTAGGGAGTGCTCCCGGTACTGGTCGTCTATACCTACAAATACAGTACTGGAACCGGGAATTCCCGGTTCTCGCCATTCGCCATACAAACTCAGTACCAGGAGCATTCCCTAAGCCAAACATTTTAAAAGTTCTGCTATGTTTTTGCAACTTTTTAGTTTTAAACTATTAACTAAGTTTCTTTGTATGTAACCTAGTTCTGTTAACTAATTTGTAGTATTTGTACCTGGTTCCCCGAGATAAATCAGGCAAAGCCTACTGCGGAGACCCAGGGCATAATCTGTAACCTGTATTATTGAAAGTAAATACTTTATTTACTTTTTTTACTTTACTTTTAATTAATCCAACATCAAACATCAACATTTATTCAGAAAATAGGCCACAAGGGCACTTTAACACGTCGACCTGGAATTTACACACAAGCAAAAAAAAAACACATCAACAATTATAAAACGCATCTAAGCCGCAAATATAAAATCAAAATAAAGAATAAGTTATTGTAGATCTCCGTATAATGGTTTGCCTAAACGACTAGTCTTTTCCCAAACAGCAATAACAACCTGGAGTTGGTTCAAAGTAACTCCCCAGCTTATTTAATATGGATCCTTTGGTTGTTTATGATTTTACGCAGGTACGTTTTAAACTTGTTTTAATGAGGTTTTCAATTAGGTTTATTTTTTTAAATAATATTCAAGTCGTGTAAGTCCAATATTTTATAAACATACACTTACTAAATGCTTAACCTATAGGTAAAAAATTTGGCCTAAATCGCCGTAACCTTCGATCCAGACAGAGGCCGTGAGTTCAAGTCTCACCCAAGACAGTAATTTTTCCACTTTTTAATTTATTCTAAGGTTTGCGTATTTATGACCCACAAACCAATTTCAAGCGTAAATACAACGTTATAATCAGCAAGTCTGCAAAGCTTCCTGTCGACCTGAGATGTAAACCTGCATGCTGTCTTGCATATTCATACTGCATAATGCACACGACATAAGAGGATAGTGGACGACCGTTTCTCCATACTATTGTAGTCCCCATTTTCCTCCCTGGATATTTTTTATGTCAATGTGGCTAATTCCGTCATAGGGAGGGACTATTCCGTCCATTAGCGTTTTTCTCGAACAACGAACAAAATTGATAAATTCATCGACAAAGCAGCGATTGCTTTTAGTTTCAGTAATCAAAAGCAAATGTTTTTTTCCTACGATTGAAAATCAACGAAATATACGCTCGTGGACGGAATAGTGCCTATGACGGTTTAGCCATAACTACTCGTAATGGCCCTTCGTTTGACTTTTTTCTATTTCTTGATTATTATGAGATCCTAACTCTTATATACTAAATTCATGCAATTTTTTAAACTAACTTTTCTAACCTAATTCTTATTATAATAATAAAAACAATGGAAAAAATAAAACTACGGGCCATAGCTGAGGTTAATAATGTGAATATACGTTAAATTGCGTAAAAATATGCTTTATACAACATTTAACATCCAGAAAGGAAAATGGGGACAACGTTTGTATGGAGAAGCGATCACGTGACGTCGTTGCCTTTCGTCTTAAGAGATGCATGACTGGATTTTGTAAAGAATATTCTTTCTAGCTGGGTAAAACTTTATCATATGTAGGGTAAAATCCTCTTCGTGAACTTTAGAATATGTAATAATAGGTATACCTTTCCATTTTAAGAAACCTCTTGGGTCCTTTTGTTTTTCATAAAGTTTTAAGTCATAATGTATTCACAAGTTTGGGAACAAATCAAATTATTATTTATTTCAGTTTATAATTCATAATGTATTGTTTGTCATTCATAATGTATTAGTCATAAAACTGAAACCGTTAACTTTTCAGGATTCTCCTAAGGTTATCCTATAGATAGGTTAGGTTTGTTTTATGGCAATCCTGAACAGTGATGCGGTTCTGAACCAAATAAATTATGAGTATTATGACTAACGAAAATGCGGGCAAACAATAGGTACATTATGACTTAAAACTTTTTGGAAAACAATAGAAACCCTATTAACACACATTAAACGACTCTTTCGAACACTTAGGGCCACTTGCACCGTCCTACTAACCCTGGGTTAAGTGGTTAAACCGTTAACCCAGTGTCAAATTGTAATTGTAACTTCAGATTTAACCGGTTAACCCGGGATGGTGCAAGTTGCTCTATCCCACTAACCCGGTGACCTTGTACTGTTGACCATGGTAACTCCAGGTTTAACCGGTTTGGGGTGTTACGGACAGGAAACCTCCTAGAGTGCCGAGTCCCTTCTCATTCCTCTTGATCAGTTGATCCGGGGGAAAGGTAAGGGTTCTTGGACGGTGCGCCCCGGGGGCAACGGTAAGTACCTAATCTCTTGATTTCCAAGTAATTCCTTACCGGTGCTGCCAATGTCCTGTCGTGGGGGGGTTGAGGGGGTTCCACACAGGGTGTCCTCTCAATGAGGGAGAGTTCACCCGAGTGTGTGCTGGAGGGGGGCCTTCGGGCCGGGCGCCTTCGGGTGCGTGAGGGCACAGGAATGTCGCTGACCTGTATAAAACTGCGGTCCCAGTAACTGTCTAGGCAGAGGGCCTATGATGACGGCCGGGGGGGTTGCCACTGCTGGCCGGCGCCGGCGTGGAGGCCACGAGGATGACCACCTCTATAAAAATCGCTAAGGCAACCTGAGGCGGTGGAACCCGGGGTTTTTCCATCTCCTCCCGGCGTGGAGGTTGTCATGAGGGACCAGTGTGTGGTGTCGCCCTGCATACTACCTTCGAGAGGGGGAGCTTCGGGTCCAAGGAGGGGACAGCTTCGGCTGTCGCCAGCAGGCGTGTGTCACCGCCACCATTGCTGCGAGACGGGCATACCGTGAAGGGTTTAGTCGGTATTTGGCCCCTTGGCCACGAGTCCGACATATCCGTCCTAGGCTAGGCGTGCATTACTCCACGTTATAAAAAAAAGGTTTAACCGGTTAACCCGGGTTAGTGGGATGGTGCAAGTGGTCCTTACCGTCTCTAAAGCATCTAGAGAAGCAGATAATTTTAGAACAGTTGGCTTTACGAGTATTAGGGCTCATTTAGACGGCGCGCGAACTCGTATACGATTTTAGTTACATTGCGGACTATTGAGGTCACATCAATTCAGCCGACAGATCAAACGACGCAATGTAATCAAACTCGCATGCGAGTTCGCGCGCCGTCTAAATGAGCCCTTAGGCATTTGTTTTCGTGGCACGTGTGCTCAAGACAGAGCACGTACGATTGTCTCACATTAGAAGAAGTAGGTTACTTAGTGAAAATAAAATAAACATAAAACAATAAATCAATACATAGTATAAAACAAAGTCGCTTCCCGCTGCGCTGTCTGTCTGTCCTTATGTAGGTATGCCTAGATCTTTAAAACTACGCAACGGGTTTTGATGCGGTTTTTTAATAGATAGAGTGATTCAAGAGAAAGGTGTATGTTTAATTTGTTAACCCGTGTGAAGCCAGGGCGGGTCGCTAGCTATAAATAAGCTTAAAATTGTCTTGAGTGTAAGTTGTAGCATTCTGTTATTGTAGTTTTGAACTGGTTTTGACAATTAGGGAGTAATCTTCAAGGTCGTATGACAACCATAACAAATTGTTAAATCTGAACCGGGCTTCTGGACAATGGCATCCTACAGAAAACTTCACCTTCAAGGGTGTATTTTTTTGCTTCATTCTTTGCTAACATACGAGTAGCAAGTCTATATAACAATACAGTCATTCGACGAAGCCGTCTAGGTAATCGTGCAGTGTAGGACAATCGTGCGGGGTGCGAGGGCCGAGGGGTGAGTCGCGCGCACCCGAGCTGCATACATCGCCATTGTTAGTAGCTCGGTACTACTTACAGGGCTAGCGTGTCTTAACGTGTCAAGTGTAAGTCTTGGGCAGTTGTGTAAAATGTCTGTGACAACCCTACTGTGTTCTTGTGCGGTGTCGGCATTTTTTTTTATACCACATCGGTGGCAAACAAGCATACGGGCCGCCTGATGGTAAGCAGTCACAGTAGCCTATGGACGCCTGCAACTCCAGAGGTGTTACATGCGCGTTGCCGACCTTTTTAAAAACCTGTACACTCCTTTTTTGACGAACCCCATACTGTAGACCCTCGGGAAAACCTCGGAAGGGAGCTCATTCCACAGCCGGAGCGTCCGCGGGAGGAAATTCCTCTTAAACCGCACAGTACGCGACCATTTAGGTTCTAGGGTGTGTGGATGAACACCCTGCCGATGGCGAGCGGTGCGGTGATAGAAAGCGGCCGTTGGCATCATGTCAAACAATTCTTCAGAGCACAGCCCATTGTACAAGCGGTAGAACACACATAAGGAGGAAAGGTCGCTCCTCAGACTTAAAGGTTCAATACCGCTTGTGAGTTTGGGATCATCGACGATTCGTACAGCGCGCCTTTGGATTGAGTCGAAGGGTCCAAGCTGGCATCCAGGTGCTCCTGCCCAAAGGTGACAGCAGTACTCCATATGGGGTCTGACTTACGATTTATAAAGCAGCAGTTTTTGCCCTGGAGTAAAGTATCGCCTCGCTTTATTGAGCACACCGAGTTTTTTCGATGCCAGCTTAGCCTTACCTTCCAGGTGGCTACGGAATTGGACGTCACTGGAGATGTCGACACCAAGGATCCCAATACTGTTACGCAAATATCAAAGGCGTCCACTGTTAATTTTTACATTTTGCACATAGTATCAGGCGTGGCTCACTTCGCGATTTCGTCGCGTCGCTACAAGTAGCTACAGCTACATGCGGCCCACACCAATTTTGGTGTCTAGCCATAGTAGTTGCCGCGCACCGCTATAGAACGGACGCCTGCTCGCGCTTGTGCCAACTAGCGGTCATATCTGTCGTAATAGACGCGTTTTGTCAGAGAGTGAATCTTCTGTACCTATATGTATAGCACTGTTATTTATTCTGTGATAGTATCTACTCAAGAACTATTCAATTAAGTATAGAGTATTCTTATCCCCAGGTATTCTTATACGATTGTAGCCTCGACAAAAAGATCGGTCATAAACATTCGCCTGCAACGCCCTCTGTCAGCGACAGGCTTATCTTGAGGTCGCCGTGATATGTGGAGGGCAATATGTGTCGAGTGCACGCGTGCTATTTTAATTGCTACCTACATAGTAGAGAGTCAAACCCTCAGGCATACCAATATAAGTGAAACTTTTATACAACGTAATTTAATCATCCTTTATTGATCATAGCGACCCGCCACGGCTTCGCACGGGTTAACAAATTATACGTAAACCTTCCTCTTGAATCACTCTATCTATTAAAAAAACTGCATCAAAATCCGTAGCGTAGTTTTAAAGATCTAAGCATACATAGGGACAGACAGAGGGAAGCGACTTTGTTTTATACTATACTACACGTATGTAGTGATAGTGACTACACATAATTGAATGATTACAAGTTTAGCAAATGAAAACATCGCGAGGAAACTGGATTCACCCCAAAGAAGCCTAAGGTGGAAGGTTAGATAGTAGTCGTTTTTGTAAAAACTATAGTGCTTTGTTTGCCAAATCTTGTGATTACGCAAGGCCGTCTTAAACTATGCTGGGGCCCTTGGGCACATAAGAATTTAGGGGGCCTTTTGGAAAGTAAAGAAAGCGAATTAAACGAACATTTTTCTACTATGATTTTCTATTTATTATGGGTAAAAAAATATACTGTTACTGTCTGTCCTTCTGGCCCCCTGAGGATGGAGGCCCTGGGGACGGGCCCCGTGTGCCCTTATAGGAAAGACGGTATTGGAATTGAGTTACCAATTGGATCCCTAAGGGAGCCGTGGAAATATGCAACGCTTAATATGATAGACATATAAACATAGACGAGACAATTTACTATAAGAAAAAAGTAGAAGGAATAAAGTGCCATCAAATGGCCTCATCTCAGCATGTCGCTGGCGACTTCCAGCACTGGCCGCGTAGCCAACACGCCAATCGCTTACGCTCCGTAGCGATCGAAACGCAAATGTCACTGGCACACTAATAGGGCAAAGTGATAGAGAGACAAAGCGATAGCGATTGTCACCTTGGCTAGGCCGCCTGATATTTCGATGAGACCACCAAGTTAGAAGAATCATGCAAGTAACAGGCAAAAAGAAAAGAAACATACAATAAACAAGAATAAATTACATACAGTGGACAAATGATGAAATACAATTCTAAAGATACAATTATTTAAAGATACCTATACATAACATTAGTTACTTATACTAAAATCTGATGATAGCATACAGGATAATGATACATCCACATATAATATTTACCTATGATCAGTAAAGTATGCAACGTTGCTAGAAAAGCGCAGATCCAATTTCGCTCCTTAGCGAAGTGGAAGCGATGAACGAATGGAACTGTGTTCCGATTGGACAAGCAAAGCCGGCGAATTTAGGTGTCAGGAACTAAAATATCGTGATCTGTTTGTTTCTCTTTTTTTTAGTTGGCGCGTGACACCATCGATTTATATCTTACATTACATATCATATAATACCACAGAATAAAATTAAATAATAGTACTAGGTACCTACAGAAGATTCACTCTCTAACAAAACGCGTTTATTACGATAGATATAACCGCTAGGTGGCACAAGCGCCAGTAGGCGTCCCTAGCGGAGCGCGGCAACCACTATGGTTAGACACCAAAATTGGTGGTCGGCCGCATGTACTTGTAGCGTCGCGACGGAATCGCGGAGTGAGCCACACCTGCTAATATTACACTGGTCCATGTGTAGCCTCAATTCCTCTGTGCTCAGAGAGCGGTGGAACGAATGGTAGGAAACAAAAGAACGCGAGAAATGTATCGCGGTGTCGGTGGGTTATTTATCGCGCGATGTACGTAGTACATACGTAGTAGATGTTGTACTACACGTGCCGTTAAATGTAAGAACAAGCTAGCTGTGCATAAGTATCCACTTTTTGAATGGAATCCATTCCTAAAATGGATATGCACTTTTGCAGCTACGTAGCTATATATCGTTAAAATTTTGACTACAGCAGTATTGCAGTGCGATATTACTGCCGACTCCACAAATGTCAAAATTGATGTCGCCAAGCGGAATTTTAAATTTGCGGCAGCAATGCAGTGTTCTAATACACTGGTTCACGTGAAGCTCCTATTCCTCTGAGCTCAGAGAGCATTGGAACGAATGGTAGGAAACAAAAGAACGCGGACGGAGATGTATCGCGGTGTCGGCGGGTTATTTATCGCGCGATGTCTGTACGTGTACCGTTTATTTGCGAGGTAAGTTCGTTCAGGCGATAAGCGATAAATGTGTAAGCGAGCGAAATATGTACCAGGTATTTGGAATCTTTGTGTAACGGGCAGTGATATATAAACGTTCGGTTTCGGCAACATATTAGTGAAAGTGATTCACTAGTGGAGGCATAGTGTGCAGACGCACGTGCGTGAATTTGAAGCCAGGCGACGCGCAGAACTCGACACTAAGCGTGACGAGCTAAAAGCCAGACCACCTGTGGCCGTCACTTATAATTACGTCGGAGGGGTGCTGACCTGCAGCGAGTGTGGCCGCACATTTGCTGCAAAGATTGGCTACGTCAGTCACCTGAGAGCGCACCAGCGACGCTCTCAGCAGTAGAAAGCAGTCGCTGTGGCCGAAAACGGCTAGGAGATGATGATAACTCTACATTTAGAAATAGAAATGGTTTATTTATCTATTCTCCTCTCGGATAATATAGCTAGCTACATTATAGCCCATAGGCTGAAGTTTTTCGTTCTTTCACCAAGAGTGTAAAAAGTAACAAAAATGAAATCAAAACATTGAAATATAATTATACGAAAACACGCGAAGCTTTTACATATCGTGTGATTTTTGCGAAGGACCCAAATTGGACTAACATTCGTATGGGTTGGTAAATTATTCTGTTAACATATGAACAGAATATTCATCATACGTAGGTACTCGTACATTTCCATATTTCCAGATTCATAGGAGTGTTCTGAAACATAATCGTACATTATGCATTTATCTCGATATGTACCTCTGGCGGTCTAGCATGAGTTGCGTTCTCGCGCGCGACTCCATACATCTGGCGCGACTTTAAGTATGGACTCGCGCGCGAGAACGCAACTCATGCTAGACCGCCTGGCCGCCTAACATGGACGGCTGTCTATCATTTGTCACCATACTTACCTGTCACGCTCTAACAAGTACGTAAGTGCGAAAGTGACGCATTATATGATAAGTGACAAAAACGCGACCATGATACCGCTGCTGTACGGATATGATGGTCGTTCGTGTCTACGTGACAGCGTGATAAAACGGTGTCCGGCACTTTAAATCGCGCGGTGTTAAAAAGTGACGGATATTTTGTCACGTGGATATAGCTACATTTTGTAATGCCGCGCAATTTGATTTATATAATTTTATTTTAGTCAATCAAAACTTTTATTGACCAATCACATCTTTTTTTAATAACGGGAAATTGTATATTGGGTGATATTTTAAGTTCCAATTATCTTTTAGACCTTATACTTTATTAATTTCTTCACTTTACTCGTAAATAAACTACAATTTAAAGCCATTTTAAAATCCAGGCTAGATTTTCAAAGATCGAATGCCATTTTTATTTTTTTACGTACCCACTCAAGAAGAAATGAGACGGAGACACTTTGTATGGAAATCGCCTTACAGAGTAACCGATTTTAATTGCTCTCGAAGGTAATTGCAAACCGGTTTCTTGGCCAATACGATGAAAGCTGAATAAAACAGGATGTAACAGTAAACTGTATGAACAGAATAGATGGTGTGTATTTTTAAATATGACTGTCGACTGCATACTCGTACTTAAGCTATTTTCACAGACAAGACATCCTCTAGACTGAGCATAGTAACGCTACCCCCTCTGCCACTCATACGGTAGATTTACTCCATCTTCGAGTCAATCCCGTGCCATGATTGGTTCTTTGAACGGACCAATCACGGCACGGGATTCGCTCACCTCGTCCCCCCGCACCCCCGTATTTTTGGCAGCATCGGTTTCATGAAATAATTGCTTTAAACTCAGTCTAGAGGATTCCTAGTCTATGGCTATTTTAGATATTTTTATCATAACATAACATAAATCACATTTACATGATTTAAACAAAACATGATTTATGTTGTTGCACCATTTGACAGACTGATCAACGTCAGCCGGCGCGCCCCGGGTTTACTATGAAACTTTCCATACATAAAATTTTAGCGAACTCTTTAACGATACGAACAGTTTGGTGCAACCGACCCTTAGTCTATACTACAGAAGTGCGATTAATTTTAGAAAAAAAATCGAGCGGCAATGTATTTCGTACATTGTGATCACTTGTGACAGTTGTGACGTCGCGTCAGTAAATGCGACCAAAGAGAATTGATTGTAATAGAGAGGTAAAGTCTAAGAAAAAAACGTGCTTTACTTTGTCATCCAAAACAGATGGCGCTGTACTGCGTCATATTTTTTGCGGCTGAATTGTCAAATATCAACTTTTGACAGTCATCAGAGTTACCGCAAAAATTATTTATTTGATATATATTCAGGGAGAATTTCACAGTATTACAGCTAGAGGCGCCAATTTGTATGGAGCAGTACTTACAGCGCCACTCGTTTACCTGTTAAATTCGAAGCACGAAATTAAGTACATAGGTAAGTATATAAGATTTTACACATTTGACTCAATCAATGTATCTTTGAAGCGACGTTTAGAATTAAAACCTTTGCCCCTTGTACTTATAGAACAAATAACTATTTATATTTTACACTATGTAGTTACTGTGTACATGTTTCCTGTGGCCATGCCCAGAGCAACTTTGTAAGCGGTTGTTTTTATGCATAATGCGGCGCGGCGGCGGTGCCGAACAAAAACCAAGCTTCCCAACAACTTCCATTTAAATTGTTGGAAATTCGAGAAAAACGGGGCCAAGGAACTGGTACATTAAGGATGACTCACCCTAGACCGGAACGAAGCTGGGCCGGAGCTTCCGGCGCTTCTTTTTCTATGTACATATGTATATCTTTTAAAATAAAATTTCTATTACACCTTATGTGTATAATTGCATGAATTCTATAGTAATTTAAATTGTATTTTTTTTTATAAGAATTTTTTTTTGGAAAGATGTGTCCCGCCGAGTTTGTTGCCGGTCCCATATTGGGATACCCTCCTCCAATTGAGGGGGGATTTAAATCTTCTCGGGGCAGAGGTGTAGGGTTGGAGCCGGTTAACTTTATTTGACGTTCATAAGCGCATTGTAATTATGCCTACTTGAATAAATTATCTTTTTGTCTTTTTTATCTTTATCTTTTATGGAAAGCACCACGTGATCACCGATCAGCCGTCATAGAAAATGACACGTCGGAGGCCTTGGCCCGGGCCCGATCTAGCGTGAGTCATCCTTTACGCGCCTTATTACTTGATAGATACAATACAAATACTCTTTATTGCACACCTCATTACAGAAAACAATACGGATAATACAGGAAGAAGAGGTTAAACAACAGGCGGGGTTCTTATTTAACCTATAATGGGTTACGTATCGCAACTTCGAAATATTATTTGTCCGATAATCTTTCATATTATTTGTCCGATAATCTTTCATATTATTTGTCCGATAATCTTTCATTTGTCAAATTTCCCATTTGACCGAACGCGTTTTTTTAAACCGTTGGATTTTTGGAAGTGTAACCTAACCTAACCCATATTTTCGACACACCCTGCCGAAAGTAGGAATGTAGAAAATTAACGGTTTAAAAAAAATGCGTTATGGCAAATGAAAATTCGGCAAATAAATAAATAAATATTGGGGGACATCTTACACAGATCAACCTAGCCCCAAACTAAGCAAAGCTGGTACTATGGGTCCTAGGCGACGATATGCATACGTATATAGATAAATACATACTTATATACATAGAAAACATCCATGCCTCCGGAACAAATATTTTAGTGTTCATCACACAAATAAATGCCCTTACCGGGATTCGAACCCAGGACCATCGGCTTAGCAGGCAGGGTCACTACCCACTAGGCCAGACCGGTCGTCAAACATTTATTTGTCTTTTACGTTATATATTGTGTTGTTGAATTACATGATTCAAATATCATTCTGATATCAGTGTACATTCGAATTGGCCTGTAAGGTTTTACAGATTTGCATCCCACGTGCCATAGTTCACCATCGTACAATGTTATAGGTACAGCGTGTTTTTCTTCGAAAGCGCACTATATTAGGGCAAGTCGTGGAAAAAGGCTAGTCGAACATCGTGTTGTACGGGGTCACTAAAGTTAAGAACACACTGTATGTTAAGAATTGTTTTTATATAATGTGTTATTAATCATTTAATTTATAATGAATAAATTAATGTTTTGTATGTAAGAATAATTATTACACAAAATAAATATGATGTTTTTCGTAAACAAACAAAAACACAATTTCGCACTTTCTAAAATACATACTTCACGAATGACAAACTACATGTTTGAGTCTTGGGGAAGGACATAGGGTAGTTTTTTTATCCCAGGAGTCATCCTTTAAGGGGGTGAAAAGGAGGGTGGAAGTTAGTACGGGGAATCGATAAAAAGCCTTTGGATCAAAAATAAGCTACCCAAATTACTAACTCCACGCGGACGAAGTCGCGGGCAAAAGCTAGTATTAAATAAAATGCCTCGATGCCTTTCAAAATATTTGGCCCACGTACCGACCTAGCAATTTCAGTGAACCCCCGCCTAATCCTGGCACAATCGATAACGTTGAACGTTACTGTAGCCCATAGACTAGGAATCCTCTAGACGGAGTTTAGAGCAATTATTTCATGAAACCGATGCTGCCAAAAATACGGGAGTGCGGGGGGACGAGGTGAGCGAATCCCGTGCCGTGATTGGTCCGTTCAAAGACACGGACCAATCACGGCACGGGATTCTGACACTGTGACTCGAAGATGGAGTAAAACTACCGTATATAGTGGCAGAGGGGGTAGCGTTACTATGCTCAGTCTAGAGGATGTCTTGTCTGTGCTGTAGCCGCTTCCTGGAACCGCTAACTGGGCGAAACGCGAAGAAAATAATGGGAATCGCAGCTTAAGGTTGCATTTCGATGACGACAGCAGAGTTGTTTTTTTAATTTATTGCTAATAAACAAAAAAACATAACTATTACAAAACTTCGCCAAACTGCGGAACAGTTATACTATGCTAATTACTAAACTAATCTAATTATGACTAACTTGCATTAGCGTAACTATTTATATAATAACAAACTTCTAATTTTTTTCTTAAATATTGTTTTAGTTTAGAAATCTTGCTCGGGGAGTATGACGTTAAAAATACGCGGTATTAAGTACTAGTTCTTCGGCCATAATTATTAGAGCAGGGGTTCCCAAACTTTTTTTAGGCACGCCCCCCTGCTGCCTAAAATGAAGTCCCCACGCCTCCATTTCCGCTTCGATGCAAGGAAACGGAGAACTATTAGGTAATCGTGTTCAAATTTCCCGAACCGCCCCCCACTTTGAATACCCCTGAATTAGAGGCTTGTGGCTCGACATATCTTTTTCGTGTAGATTCTCTTAGACTTCTGTTGTAATCTTTTAAAATGATATCTTAAATTTAGGACACTTATACTGTTCGACAGCTAGCAAATATTTAAGTTTTTCGTGGACAGGTAATATGTTACAGCTCTGAAAAAGTTGGTTCTTCGTTACTACTGAGGGAACAAATCAGATGATTTCATTAAATATTTTTATTTGTGTTTTTTAAAGTAGTCACACTAGTATACCTATCCCTTCAAGTGGCCAACCCGTGAGTGCGGTTGGATCGAAAAGCAGTAAAATGGCGGCCCACCACTCATGGGTCGATGCGAAAACCAACAAACTGTCGGCCACCAGTGACTGGTTGCCGGAGTTAGAGGCGAAATGGAACGCTTTTATGTGTAGTTACGCTCTTTTAGCGCCTTAGTAGGTAACGAGTTAGACAAGGATAACATGCTGGTGCAGTCTGAATCCGAACAGTACCTTTATTCCAACATGTTACACCAAAACGGATTTAAGAACGGCGTTTAAAGGCCTTCTTTAACACGCGCGTATGCCCTTTGGTCTCCGTGCCGTACCATTTTTAGGGTTCCGTATACAAAGGGTGAGTAAAAACGGGACCCTATTAGGTACTAAGACTCCACTGTCCGTCTGTCTGTTACCAAGCTGTATCCCATGAACCGTGATAGCTAGACAGTTGAAATTTTCACATAAGTTTCACACATGTATTTTGTTGCCGCTATAACAACAAATACAAAAACAGAATAAAATAAATATTTAAGAGCTCCCATACAACAAACGTGATTTGTTGCCGTTTTTAGGGTTCCGTACCCAAAGGGTAAAAACGGGACCCTATTACTAAGACTCCGCTGTCCGTCCGTCCGTCCGTCCGTCCGTCCGTCTGTCACCAGGCTGTATCTCACGAACCGTGATAGCTAGACAGTTGAAATTTTCACAGATGATGTATTTCTGTTGCCGCTATAACAACAAATACTAAAAACAGAATAAAATAAAGATTTAAGTGGGGCTCCCATACAACAAACGTGATTTTTGACCGAAGTTAAGCAACGTCGGGCGGGTCAGTACTTGGATGGGTGACCGTTTTTTTGCTTGTTTTGCTCTATTTTTTGTTGATGGTGCGGAACCCTCCGTGCGCGAGTCCGACTCGCACTTGGCCGGTTTTTTGTGTAATGGTACGGAACCCTTCGAGCACGTATCCGACTCGCACTTGGCCGGTTTTATTCTCTTAGAAACGGTTAGCAGTTAACCTACTACGTTCAGTATGCGATAATTACTAGAAACTAGTACGAGTAGTTTGTACTTTTTTATTTCAAGGATTGTTGAGTTTCGGTTAGTAACCTAGTTCATCATAGCCCGGTTTCGCGGGGGAAAAAACGTTAAGTACCAGTGCTAGTGATAAATTACCTAAATATCGACTCGGCTAATACCGAAGTGTTATCGGCATGTATAGCAAGCAATTTCTAAATCATAATCAATGATATTATAAATCCAGATAGGTTATAGGCATATTCCCAAATTGAAGCGCTGCTATTTCCGTCAGTCTCGGTACAAAAAGTACCGATATTTACTGAAGTAGCATAATACGAACGTACCGAGAAAAAATACGTCGAATATATGTAGATAGGGTCTCTATTCTTTCCCAAATAGTTTTAAGTCATAATGTATTGTTTCCCGCATTTTCGTTAGTCATAATTCACTTGGTTCAGAAACGCGTCACTTTTCCGGATTGCACTAAAACAAACCTAACCTAACCTAACCTATCTATAGGATAGCCTTACGAAAATCCTGTAAAGTTAACGGTTTCAGTTTTATGACTAATGATAATATGAGAAACAATACATTATGACTTGAAACTTTATGGGAAACAAAGGGTTCCCACAAAAACAACCTATATTGACTGAAGTAGCATGCCAAATACGAACGCTTCCGAGAAAATACGATGGAAAAAAATATATGTAGATAGGGTCTCTATTCTTTCCCAAATAGTTTTAAGTCATAATGTATTGTTTCCCGCATTTTCGTTAGTCATAATTCACTTGGTTCAGAAACGCGTCACTTTTCCGGATTGCACTAAAACAAACCTAACCTAACCTAACCTATCTATAGGATAGCCTTACGAAAATCCTGTAAAGTTAACGGTTTCAGTTTTATGACTAATGATAATATGAGAAACAATACATTATGACTTGAAACTTTATGGGAAACAAAGGGTTCCCACAAAAACAACCTATATTGACTGAAGTAGCATGCCAAATACGAACGCTTCCGAGAAAATACGATGGAAAAAAATCATGCTCTATATCTGTATATCATGAATCTAGTATTTCAACTGGATCAGGCATGAGGGGTGGGGGGAAATGACCGAACGGGATAGTCTTATGTATCTTTCAGTAGGAGTAGCAGAAAAAGCGCTATTATTGTTTGTCCTTGTCACAGTCTCACATTTTTTTATTCCCCACCGTAAATTAGTATGGATTATGGTGGGCAACAAATAAATTCGACCAATCAAGTGTCGCATTGCGTATGTTTTGTCCCTCACGGACGCACGCGTATACCACATCTATTCGGATCCTACCATCTATGCTGTATATAGAATATATGTAGATAAGGGTATGTTTGTATTGGTTGATCCACCGTAGCATCAAGTCTATTGAGATTATTGTGATGAATGAGCTGTCAATCGATTCGTTTTGTGATCCGGGATAAGCTACATTTTACGATTCGATTCGAATAGGAGGATGTTTTACAATAATAATGCCGTAACCAGGAGTAAAAATAACAAATGTTATAAAATGTTATTATGTTATTTAGCTACACCGAAAAAATAATTATCGGCGGTGATTAATTCAAAAATAAATGAAGTAGGTAATAAAATAAATGTTTTCAACAATATACTAAAATCAGTTGTTACATACTTATTAGCCAGTGTAGCTATGTATGTATAGGTACACTGGCTAATAGGTTTGTAACAAGAAAAGCATGTATAGGTACAGTCGCCATCAGATATATCGAAGCGGTCAAGGCGCTCACAAATATCTGAACACGGCTCTATTGTCAATGCGTTAGAGTGCGTGGTCAGATATTACAAATACAAATACAAAATACAAATAATTTATTGAGAAAAGTATAGTACAGTACAGTAGTAGATATTGTATAGTTCGCAAGTCCCAATTTTTGCAAAGCAAACATAGTACTGTTTCAATATTGATTGGGTAAGTCTACAACACTAAACGACATGTAACTATTTGCTGATTAAATATGTGAAACATTAACATAGAAAAGTCCTTACATACATTGTTTCCTGATCCCAGTCCTACATTAATATCTGCCAACCAGCTGACCATAGCAAGCCATCATATCAACCAACATCATAACTCTGCGCTGGACGTGAAATCTACAACTCTAACATAAAGTCATATAAGCATGCTAACAAGTAGGAAACAAGTACAGTCGCTATCAGATATATGGGAGCGGCCAAGGTGTTCATAATATCTGAACACGCACTCTAACGCCCTGATAATAGAGGCGTGTTCAGTATCTGTGAGCGCCTTAGCCGCTCTGATATATCTGATTGCGACTGTGCTCTTTGAATGTAGGAGCTATAAGAGACTTCACAACTGGAAGAGAGTAAGTGAATTAGAGAAAGAAAGTAGCCTGTCTAAAAGGGTCTAATATATTTTAGAAAAAGGTCAGTTCAAAAGTAGCCAACGGCCACGTTATTTATTTTGTGGTCTGCATCTTTTGTACTAAAAAAATGTTCATTTACGTTATGGCTTCCCTTTTGAACACTTTAATTATTGATCCATACTAATATTATTAATGCGAAAGTGTCTGTCTGTCTGTTACCTCTTCACGCATAAACTGCTGAACCGATTTAGTTGAAATTTGGTATACAGATAATTTAATTTCCGGGGAAGGACATATGATAGTTTGTATCCCAAAAATCATGCCTTAAGAGGGTGAAAAGTGGGGTGGAATTGAGATAATTGATGTTATTGGATAAAAAATAAACTACTTACCCAAATTTCTTATTCCACGCAGATCAAGTCGCGGGCAAAAGCTAGTTAAGCTATCCTGTAAGACAGCTAACCATAATGTTGAAGAAAAAGCAGTTCAGTACAGTCAGCAGCAGAAGTTGCTAAGCGGGCGAGGTGTTCATAATGATCTTGACGCGACTTTATTATCAAGGTAATTTTGAACACCTCGCCCGCTTAACAACTTCTGCCGCTGACTGTACATAAAAGTAACATTTTACATGCGCCTAAAATTTCCACTTAAGTCGTTTCTTAAGCAAGATCCACACTGGCCACTAGCCGAGGTGAAATATGATGCCAGGCGGTGCATAATGCACGAGGGTCTGCATACACAGACTTATAAATCCGCACGGGAGTCTGGGATTCTCTTTGAAAGGCTAAAAATCTTCATTGCATGTGTTGTTTATGCATAAAAATTTTTATCCTGTCCCAGATTATTAAAAAAATACGGCCAAGTGCGAGTAGGACTCGCGCACGAAGGGTTCCGTACCATGATATATGTTTTACAAGCTTTTATTTAACTTGCAATGTACCTATGGAATATGTAAGTTGTATGCATTTATATATATATAGATTATGTTTGTTAGGGTCAAATCTTGCAAGTTAAAGACCCACTTCCCGGCTTCCGATGAAGCTGAAAATTTGCATACGTGTGTAAGTCGGGTGCCAGTGCAATATTATGTTACCATGGAGCTGATCTGATGATGGAGACAGAAGGTGGCCATAGGAACTCTGTGATAAAACAACGCAACTTAATTGTGTTCGGGGTGACTCTAATGGGACGTCTATCCCAAGGCACAACACCCGCCTGGAGAGAGTACTGTTTCAAACTCAAACTTAAACTCAAAATATACTTTATTCATGTAGGCCTAGCAACTGTAGTATCATGTCAACCTCAACCTATATATCTTACTGTCAACCTCAACCTATATACTTACTTACTTTACTCTATGATGTCAACTGTCAATGTCATGTGAACATTCTGAATAAAACTACAAGAATAATAAATATGTTTTAATATAACATTCTGGCGACGACGACGGAGCTATGACCGCACGCGTTGATCGTTTCCAATTCGATTCGTTCGATAACAAAACAGAAGACTGGGATTATTATATCCAGCGCTTCGAAATTGAACTACAAATTCACGGCCTCGACAAAGAAACTTCTGAGGATAAACGAAAACAACTTCTTCTTTCTCGGATTGGACCTGCAGCCTTCAAGGTACTCGTAGATTACTATCGACCAGTTGTCGTTACTACGAAGTCGTACGATGACTTAAAGAAGGTGCTTAACGAATATTATGAGAAAAAAACGTACGTTCTCTCAGAAAGAGTTACTTTTGCGACTAGACACAGAAAAGCAGAAGAAACAATCACACAATTCATCCTCGAGCTAAGATCATTAGCGGGATACTGCGAATTCGGAACCACCCTAGACGAACGTATAAGAGACCAACTGGTAATCGGCATCAATAACAGCACATGGCAGCAAGAACTTATTAAAGAACACCCAACAAACAGTGCTAAACTCTCCGATGTTATAGCCACAGCAAACAAGCTTGAACAAGCAGAACTACAGAGCCAACGTTTAACGAACAACCCCCAGATGGGTACTGAACAACAAACCGTTAACAAAATAAGGCCCAAAACTCATCGGCCTACTCAACAACAAACTCCTAAAGTAAAAACATGTATGTTTTGCGGACGTGATTTTCACACGAACATGAATGACTGCCCGGCAAAAGGAAAACGATGTAATGCCTGCGGCAAAGAAAACCACTTTTCAAGCGTCTGCATAACCAGCGGTAGGCTCAAGTTAAAACAGAACAATACCACTAGACAAATAACAAGGCAAACAGACAGCGACGATGACAATTTTGATGAACAGAGCATACACACATTTGCTGTGAAGAGACACAACAACCCAACTACAAAAATTATGATACCAACTCAACTCAACGCAAAAAGGGTCGAAATGCTATATGATCCAGGAGCAGTGCATTCCGTAATTGGAAAAAACCTATGGAATTCTATTGGACGTCCACCACTAAAGAAATGCAAGAACCTTATGGCTTACACGGAAGTAGAAATCGAAACATTAGGAACATGCGAGATAACAGTTAATGCTTTTAACATTCAGAAGGTATTGACCGTTTACGTTACGCTACGAAACGACATTCCACTTTTTGGGCTGGATTGGTGCTTAAGTTTCAAACTACCTTTGCCCCCTGGAGCCAGGCTGTGCAATATAAAAACACCTGCAGCAATAACCTCAACCCAGCACGACACAAAACATAACAACGCAGTACAGAACATCCTTCAAGATTTCAAGTCACTCTTTGACGGTAAACTTGGAACTATAAAAGGGCATAGTGCTAAGATTCACATACCTAACGACGTGACGCCCAAAACATTTCGACCTCGCCCGGTACCACTCGCCTTACGTGAACAAGTGAACAGCGAACTACAACGACTAGTCCAAGAAGAAGTTATAGAACCAGTTGACACTATGTCGACTCCAATTGAATGGGCCTCCCCAATTGTCATTGCAATTAAGGCTAACGGAAGCATCCGCATTTGCGCCGACTTCAAAGTTACTATAAACCAACATGTCCAAACCGATGATTATCCACTTCCCAGATTTGAAGAGATTACATCAAAATTGTCTGGAGGACAACTGTTTACAAAGATCGACCTGAAAGATGCATACCTACAACTGATGATCCATCCAGAATCGCGGAAATACTTAACGATTTCAACACATAAGGGCTATTTTCGCTACAAACGCTTACCATTTGGAATTTCCTTTGCGCCGGCCGTTTTTCAAAGGACAATGCACCAGATCCTCAGTGGCATTGATGGTGTTGTTTGTTATCTTGACGACATTCTTATAACAGCCCATAACTTAGAGAAGAACATCTAACACGCTTAAAAACGGTACTAAAAAGGCTACAAGACGCCGGAGTGAAAAGCCAAGTAAATAAGTGCGCTTGGTTACAGGAAAGTGTCACCTTTCTAGGACATAAAATAGACGCCAGCGGTCTACACCCGACGGAAGAAAGAATCAATGCAATTAAGAACATGCCTATTCCGGCCAACACAACGGAACTCCGAGCACTACTAGGCTCGTTAACATATTATGGCCGTTTCATAGACAGCCTTCACATGAGATGCGCCCCATTGTACAGACATCTAAAAAAGAACCAAAGGTGGAACTGGACCGAAGAAGACACAAGAATAACGAACGAACTCAAAAACATCCTGACGTCATCGGACACGCTCGTACACTACGACGAAAACAAACCGATATATCTCAGCAGTGACGCATCAGAGAAGGGACTTGGTGCTGTTCTATTTCATAAAATCAACGAGACGATGAGACCCGTGGCGTATGCTTCGCGAACACTCTCCGACGTCGAACAACGATACTCGACTATCGACAGAGAAGCATTAGGGATCGTGTATGCTGTCACGAAATTCCACCAATATCTTTATGGTAGAAAGTTCATCCTGTTAACTGACCATAAACCCCTGGAAAGGATTTTCAGTCAAGATCGAGAAACACCCAAAATCGCTAGCAACCGGCTCCTTAGATGGGCCATGATCTTAAACAGCTATGAATATTCTATCCATTACCAGGCAGCACGAGAAAACACCCCCGCCGACGCACTATCAAGACTACCGATCGCATGCAACGACACAACACTAGAAGAAAGAACCGGGCTACCGCAATTCGCCCACTTACTACATCTGAGACTCGAGAACATTCCTTTAACAAAACACGAGCTACAAAAACAAACACTCAAAGACAAGACGCTCAACATTATCAAAAATTATATCATAACGCATTGGCCAGATAAGAAAGACCTTTCCAACGAGCTGCACACGTTTTATGAAAAAAGGGACCAGATATCATACGAAGACGGAATCTTACTTTGGAACGGAAGACTCGTCATACCAGAAACACTCCGACCACAGATCCTGGAAATGCTACACGACGGCCATAACGGCATCACAGCTATGCAGTCACTGGCACGTCTTCACGTATATTGGCCAAACATTGACAAAGACATATTAACTTTCTCAAAAAGGTGCAGTCTATGTCAGCAGTCCAGAAGCAACACGAATGAAGCTCCGGTGTTTCCGTGGGGAATACCAGTCGAGCCTTGGCACAGGTTACATGTAGACTACGCGGGGCCATTCTTAGGTCACATGTGGTTAATAGTTATAGACGCCTATACGAAGTGGCTAGAGGTTGTGCCGATGAACGTTACAACGACGAGGGCAACAGTGCAGAGATTAAAGAACATATTTGCTACATTTGGAACACCAAGATATATCGTAAGTGATAACGGGCCGCAATTCACTTCAGAAGATTTTAACCATTTTTGCCAAGTTTCAGGCATTACGCACATTAAAACAACACCCTATCACCCAAAAACGAACGGATTGGCGGAGCGCGCAGTGCGCACGTTTAAGGAGCGAATGCTAGCCAGTGACAGGAGCCTTGACCTCCATGAACGCCTTAACAGCTTCCTTCGAGGATACCGCAATACCCCACGGCGCTCAACAGATCGATCGCCCTACGAAATGATGTTCGGAAGGTCAATACGCACTACTTTCGACCTGTGGAAGCCTGACGTAAGAGAGAACATGGAAAAGGCACGCCTCAAACAGATACTGAGACCTACCAACAAAGTAGTTGTGCCTCCGGTATATAAACCTGGCGATAAGGTTTGGATAAACAAACCTATCGGTAAGGGGTCTGACCCTGGAACAATCATTAAATGCAACGGACCTTATTCTTACGAAGTAGAACTCACGAACGGAGTACATAAACGCAAACATGTAGATCAGCTTCGCCTAAGATATGAACAAGTACCAAAGACAGCCATCGACATAAACCAACAAACATCTCGACATGTGCCCGAAACTAGACAACCCGAATCTGAACAAGTCCCAAGGAGAACGATCAAGATCAAAAACTTTACATACTACAGACGTAACGTTAACACTCGAGAACAGAGTGGCGACCATGGCGAACAACCGGCCCCAGTAGCGCCCAACCGAGATCACCCAGACGGTCCCATGCCCCCACCGGCACCTGTGGCCTCCACCAGCAGGGATACAGGCGGAGGAGCGGCCGAGCCGCCTGCGCCACCCTCACCGCGCCGGTCGGGACGGAAGACGAAACCACCGTCACGTTTTGGCTTTTTCGGATTATAGACAAACAAGCCTTTTTTGTGAGAGGAGGAGTAATGTAGTATCATGTCAACCTCAACCTATATATCTTACTGTCAACCTCAACCTATATACTTACTTACTTTACTCTATGATGTCAACTGTCAATGTCATGTGAACATTCTGAATAAAACTACAAGAATAATAAATATGTTTTAATATAACAGCAACAAACACTTATGAATCGTAACATACTTATAAATTTTCTTAAGCTAATTATCAGAGCAATTTATAGATGTTATTATTTCATAATAATATTGGATTATTATATAAATCAAATTTAACACTTTAAAAATTTCACAAAAGGATCGTCAAACATAAAAAAAAATTGTATAAAAAATACCTTACCTCCCCTCTTTATCTTCCTAAACTGGTGACCCCGACATGAATCTTTAATCTTGGGTTTATACTATACTAGCTTTTGCCCGCGACTCCGTCTGTTTGGAATTAGTGCCAGCAGCTAAAGTAGGTAAGTATAGCGCCTGGATAATGCTAATAGCAATTATTCAAT
The DNA here is from genome assembly GCF_948474715.1 of Cydia amplana. Lineage (NCBI taxonomy): Eukaryota > Metazoa > Arthropoda > Insecta > Lepidoptera > Tortricidae > Cydia > Cydia amplana. The sequence goes on along the minus strand of NC_086079.1, from coordinate 2,359,019 downwards.
TTGCGCATTACTAACATCAATTATTAGGCAATTCATTAATTCTTTCAATTCCACCCCCCTCTTCAGAGATGATTTCCGACATAAAAACTATCCTATGTCCTTCCCCGTGACTCAAACTATCTCTATGCCATATCTCTACTAAATCGGTTCAGCGGTTGAAGCGTCAAGAGGTAACAGACAGACATACAGACAGACAGACAGACACACTTTCGCATTTATATTATTAGTATGGATATGGATTATATACTAGGAGTTTCATTGCGAGATTTTCTCTTACAAATTACAAGTAATGGAAAATCACACTTGACACAAATCGGCTTACCACAAAAGAGGGATAATGTATGCTCACAACAACATACTCAATTCATTAACACGAGGCAGTTTTCCGGCTTCGTCGTAATAGGACTATTTTTAAGCCGCTCGCCCATCCAGCTTTGCTTCAAACTTGTTGCACCTCTATACCTTATTCATAAATTTGATCATTCAGTTTGCTATGAATGACCAGTATGAATTTGACCCACAGTCAGAGTGTAACAAGATTTCCTGTAAAATATCAAACGGCAAAAATCGGAATCATGTCAAGTGTGCTTGGAAGTATTGAATTTAGAAATAAAGTGTGCTTGCGTAAATTGTTAACGTCTGTCAATTTCATTCGATACCCGTTTGTGTGACGTACGCGTTTGCGTTAAAAGTCTCATTTTGAATGGCATTTTGAGTTACCAAAACGTCCCGCTTGGCGCGCTGTTCAAAACCCCATACAAAAGTAGACATAACGCCAACGCCTTGGAGGATACAACTAAACGGAGTAGCCATTAACAGGCTTTCCCCTCTGTCGAAATTAGGCGGCCAACGGTCATACACAATGTATGGACTGACGTTTATCTGACATGGCTATTTTTACGTTACGCATACATTTGACGTTCCCCTCCCCCGCAAAAATCGGCAGACTGTTTTGTACAGAAAATTACAGACATGGCGTCTCCGTTTGATTATATCCTCCAAGGCCAACGCGAATGGTCGTCACGCTATCGAATGAAATTTACACTAGGGTTTCAAATCTTACGTCACCTTAACGTTGCACCAGTAATGCTGTTACAGAGATCTAAAGGGGCCCACTGATTAACAGTCCGCCGGACGGTATCGGCCTGTCAGTTAGAACAAATAGTTGACAGTTCCGAGCAACTGACAGGCCGATACCGTCCGGCGGGCTGGTAATCAGTGGGCCCCTTAATTATACTAGGGACGGGCCACAAACAGGCTAAAATCGATGAACCCCGGTGTAGTGACGAATTACGTTTCAAACTTACCAGAACCGTAAGTTACCTTATTTTGAAATCCTTGAAAATGGCTCATGCTGATTGGTGTATGCGAAATTAAGTGAAAATCATGCGTGAGATGCGCGCCAATCAGTAAGACAATTGTGAAGGTCGTATCAAAACAATTTATAACGACACAACAACAACAACAACAACAACAACACAAATTTGAAACAATTATAACAATTTGTTATAATTGTTATAGTCTGACACATCTAACGTCATTTTGACAGAAACGTCAATCGGTAACGTAACACGGCTGTGCTTTCCCCAAGTTGCATATAAGTGTCAGCAACATCAATATACCAGCCAATTTAGAACTTAGAGTAATTTAAGGGACGTATAAGGGTGTCAGAAAAGATTTAAGCTGTATAAAAGGTATTTTACAGTTATTATACAGCTCAAGCTGTATAAAAGCATTATAAAGGATACTGCGTAAGCATGAGGTGCTTTATCAGAATATAAAAAATCTACTATAAAACTTTAGGTGTTGTGTGACACTACAAGCTAATTCTATCCTTAAAGCTGTATACAGGCTATATTGTAGTATCGCTTGGCACTTGTAGCTGTACAAAAGTATCTGTCAACTTCGTTTTAAAACTTTAAGAGTTGTGAGACACTACAAGCTAATTTTAGCGTAAAAGCTGTATATTGGCTGTATTGTAGTATCACTTGACTCTTGTAGCTGTACAAAAGTATCCGTCAACTCCGTTTTAAAACTATTACTTATGGCGTAATTTTACTCTCCTATAAGTATAGTAGTTGTATAACTTCTGCCTATAAGGGTACTATAAAACTAAAAGAATAAATGATAGCTATAGTACAGCTTTTTTCTGTATTACTGACAGAGCCGATTAAAGCAATTTTGTGGCGTAATTTGACACTCGTATAAGTATAGTATAGTTTTACGAGTTCTGACTGAGTGTATTATAAAACTGAAGGATTATACCTTATGTAAGGAGAACCAAAATACAGCCAAACGATTAAAAATATTCTATTTTAAAGCTGATTTTAATCCAAAAGCTGTAAAAGTTACTCCACTAATTACATAGTAAAGCTACTAAGATTATAATGCTCTCCAACTATCTTGTAGGCTGTTTAAAAATTGTCGCCATTTTACAATGAATAAAAACGTATTTAAAAATGTAATTAAAGAAATACTTGCAAATATTTAGCAAAAACTAAAGCCGTTTTAAGATTACCAGCTTAAAATAAATTGACTATAATGACTATAGCAATAGAAATTTTGTTTAATAATAAAAAAATACATTCTAACCTTAAAAACAAACACTAACTTAGCAATTTTTTTTATTTTTCTTGTGTTTCTCTTGATTATTTTGCAGGCGCGTGAATATTTTGCCGATAAATATACACAGGTTCACAATAAATATTAATCGGCACTTAGGTACCTATATAATATCCGTTCCCAAGGTCCTTTATTAATATTTAAAGTCCCTTACTTATCATCCACTTATAACATTTGTCGCCATTACAAATATTACGAATGAACAAGAAGACATTCTAGTTTCTAAAATTATTTTTATTCTCTTGTATTTCTTTTTAAAAACTTATTTACAACTTATATTCTTAAATCATACTTATAAGATATTATCTGTAGTGTTAAGGTTTCCTTTACACCAAATTACAGCTATAATACAGCTATTATACAATTTATACAGCTTATATACAGCTACTCTCCAGCTCCAGTAACGCGAAAGGCTGTATAATTTGGGCCCTTTTTTAACTTATAAGGGCTGTATAAGCGCTTATACCGACTTTGTACAGCCTAAGTGTGCAGCTTATAGTATACAAGTGAACTTATATACAGCTTTTATACAGCTTGAAATGCTACTTGGGTCATATGCCCTATGGCTAAGGGCTTCCGCGAAAATTGTTAAAATATAATCGATCTCCTAGAGGTCTAATTATACTAGGGATGGGCCACAAACAGTCTAAAACACTTTTCGACGAACCCGGTGTAGTGACGGATTACATAGCCTGTTTTCGTCAGACCGGGTGTTCGGCGCGTTGCTTTCGTTGCAAACGCTGATTGGAATTTTTGTACAACGGTTTTTTTAAAGCAGGCTAAGCCATTGAGTGTAACGAGTTTTTGGCCCTTTCAATAGATGGATTGGTAGGTATATCTTTATTGGAAATACTATTGATCAACAACAAAAGTATAAACTAACAATAAAAAGTAACCAAAAACTACCTGCAAAATTAAAACTAATACATAAAACTCTAAAAATCGATATCTAAAGATTTTTAGTTTTTTAAGCGGCATAGTGCCAAAAAAACTAGCAGCATTTCCTCGCTGAATTGCAACGCTTATTCGTTGAGCAAGGAAGCTGCCAGCTGTTTGAATATTATATTGGATATTTTTCGGACGGTTTGTGGATCCCCCATAGTCATCGTATTGTCGGGCTATCCTGTATCTTACTTGAATGTTTCTGTCAAATTTAATATTCTTACAGAATGTCGTTAAATTTTATAGGATTGTATAGGAGCGGTTTTTCGCGGCGGGTTCACAACTCTTGAGATCTAAAATAAAAGCATTTGTTTACGTAGGTATACAGACTGACTTTGTTATGTCTGAAGGGGCCCACAGATTACCAGTTCGCCGGACGATATCAGTCTGTCAGTTAAACGCAAAAGGTGACAGTTCCGAACAACTGACAGGCTGATATCGTCCCTGTCGTAATCTGTGGGCCCCTTGAGCCATATTGAGCAAACTTAGAAATATTTTTGTTCATGTTGTTCAGCATATTTATATTTCTAAGTTTGCTTGTGTATTTATGAAATATGAGTCTGGTCAAACAACTGTATAAATTAATTCGTAGCTGCCATCGATATATGATAAAAAATGACCCAATCTTCAGCTTGTATCGACAAAGTTCCGCGGTTCCGCGGTGATTGATTATCCATGGCAAAAAGTTTGAGGCCAAGATATATTGGGTGATTTTGGGAAAGTATATTTTAAAGAAGCTTGAGTCCTATAAAACCGTCTAACTAATGGTATACAGTCAGTTTCCAAACATAAGTATCCACTTTTCTATCCTCTAGCCATCCAAAGACCTATAAAAAGGTCTCCTGTTCCATTCTAATTCGAATCTTTGTTTTGACAAATCAAGATTGCATTTGTATTGGCAAGTTTTGACGTCTGGGCGGCTAGAGATAAGTATGGCCACTTGGGTTAATGGCTCCTATACACGATGGGCCAACACACAACATCCAAGGGACGCAGCCATGTGGTAGAATGGGATAGCAATATCACTTGCTCCCTCTAACGCATAAATGCGTCCCTTGGAGTGGCCGGCGTTGGCCCATCGTGTAGAGGAGCCATAATGTTTATATCCAGAAAGGAAAGTGGGATCGACGTTTTTATTTATGGATTACGCTTCGGTAGCGCTCGGAATCCCTGCGCTCTTACTCTGGAATTGGCCTGACGTCATTTCGTTTACGATTGCGAAATACAACCACCGTGGAATGCAATCTCCCTCTCACAATATAGGACGCAGTGCTACTTCGCTAGGGTTGGCATGCGAGTAATGTCAGTGATTATTAGTGGTATAATAGCTGATTATGAAACTAGGGTATAAAACGACTTATTTCATCCGAGGCTATTGATCCGAGCGTAAGCGAGGACTGATTTTAAGAGAAGATAAAATGGGGTATTTATGCCTACTTTGCTTCTCACTTCCAATGCGAGGAAAATATACAGAAATATCCAATATTTGACGTTATACATAAATACTTCTATACCTACATATAAAACATCCATAATTAAGGAAAAAATATTTCTCAAAAGCACACAAATTAAATGACTTTGCCAGGATTCAAACCCGGGATCACCTTAGTTTCGTAGGCAGGGTGACTAATACCTACTAGGCTAGGAGCCGTTAAACATGATATATAGAGTCTATGCGGAAAGAGTAGAGTCGTAGAATGTATTGAATCCCATACATATCATGACTCTTCTCTTTCCGCACAGACTCTATTTACAATCAACCAATAAACGAAATTTTAAATCACTAAGTATAGTACGTTTATGTAGGTATTTAGCATTAGAAAAAAGGTAAACAATCTTGACGTGTCTTTTTATTGAAAAACACTTTTGAGAAAAATAAGTCACGGCAAATATGTAACAATTATGATATACGATTATTTACATTCTTTTGCTTTCATAAGTAATAGTTACTGATTTTAAAAAAGCGTTTTTCAATTAAAATACACGGCAAGATCGCGTAGTCTTTTTCTAATGCTAATAAAAACGAACTATACCTATCCAAACAGCTTGTAGCAACCCTGGCAGGTGGCTGGTAAATACAGTATTTTTCAGTTAGTTCCGTGTTTCAAGTGCTGTGGGGTTTCGTACTCGCCACTCACTCGCAGAGTATATACAGTCGCCATCAGATATATTTGAGCGGCCAAGGTGCTTACAAATATTTGAACACGCCTCTATTGTAAAGGCGTTAGAGTGCACGTTCAGATATTGTGAACATCTTGGCCGCTCCGATATATCTGATGGCGACTGTACCGCTGCCCACGGAACATAGAAACTACTTTTAGGGTTCCGTACCACAAAAGGAAAAAACCCTTATAGGATCACTCGTGCGTCTGTCTGTCTGTCTGTCCGACCATCCCCCCCCTTTATCCGAAAATACTGGGCCTAAAATTTTGAAAAAATACAAAAAATTGTTCTTTACCTATAGATGACAGGAAAATCTATTAGATATGTGCAGTTTTTAAAGACATTTCTTCACGTTCCACATAAAAAATACATTATTAAAAATTGGGTAAAGTACGGAACCCTTGAAATGCGAGACCGACTGGCACTTGCCCCTGTTTTATTGATTTTAATATACATTACCGGTCTTTGTAATCTTCGCCTACAAAAAGCCAGTTTCTGTCCTTAACTTTGCTGATGATACGGCGATCCTGATCCCTAACCTAACTGGTCAGAAGTACGGAATCAAATTAAGTTTAAAAATCTGGACTTACGAACATGACATGAGTCGCAGTGTGTAAAATATTTGACACGATCTTATTGTAAAGCCATAAGAGCGTATCACATATATTTGCGGCCTACGACGAGTAACATATTATTGCAGATGTCTGTCGTACTACGAAAGTAAGTCACATCTTAAAATCTAGCCACCAGCTCAGTTTTCAAATATTCGTTTCACATATTCAAAACATGTTCCTTCTCACATATAGATATAAGCTCTGAAAGCTGGTGACTCTGAGCTTCTGGTTTGCATATGACATTGAATAATTTTACGGTTTAGACTCACTTGTCAATGTTAGTATGTCTCACAACAGTTTAAATTGCATATGACATGGATAGAATTTATATAAGAAGTGCACATTTCAGCCAAAGGTAAAGGAATTCTTTGATGAAAATGCTGTCATTTCGACAAAAACGTGCGAAAACAAAATAGCGACTCAATTTGGTTGAAATAACTGTTAATATCGTTCCAAAACCGTTAGGTACAGTCGACTTCAAAGATATGTTTACACTTTTGCACCTTACTCCTTTGTAATAAGGCGAAAAATGTAAACATATCTTTGACGTCGACTGTACATTATTTCGTTCAATGAAAAACCGGTTGATTGATAGAACGCGAATAAAAAAAAAATCGTTTTCCATACCGGTAAGAAGAGGGAACGAGAGCTTCATGCCAATTTTAAACATAATATGTCATAAGCAATAGAGTTGACAGTAAGTAAGGTGTGTTGTTGTCAACTAGGTATTGGGCATTAGCACGTAGCAGGGATTGGAACCGGTTTTTTGCAAAAACTTCTAAATAACCATATTTTTGTTGGACTCAGTTGTGTTTTAGGCAACGACTTCGTATTATTAGATTGCCCAATTAGAATGAAATAATTAGCAAAGAACGAAAAAATACCGATTCCGTTCCTATACAAAAAATACCGGTATCCGATTCCTGGCACGTAGAGCACTGGGACGTCTACATTAGGACAAATTAAAATTCTTAATGACTCCTTGGAAACACATATTTCTATTCTTCACTTTCATATACGTACTTACTTTTTTCACTGTCGTAGTCAATAACATATATATGTTATACAATATTTTATGTTATGGCATACATAATGTATTATACTAGACCACAGAGGTGATACAAATCTATCCTGTCGAGTAAGGACACTTGCTTGGTCTGATTCAAAGATAGGATGCCGTTTATTATGGCTCCTCTACACGATAGGCCATCATACTGGCCCACTAAGATAGGCCAGCGTTAAGTCGGATGGCTAATGGCGCGGCGGGATGGCGATGAGATGGCCGCGGTGTCGGTTTTTCCGTGTTTTAACCGTGGTACCACGGCTTTTGTACCACAGGGGACCACGGGTAATTTTTATTCCCCGTAGGCCCACTGCACCAAAATGGGACTACGGGTAATTACTAGACGGGCGGTTTCTGGGCGGTTTGCCCTTCGGGCATCTGATGAAGCTACTTAACAACCCTAACCTACCTACTCGTACCTACCTACCTACGCTTAAATTGAAGTGGGTCTATGGGGAAATAAATTATCTGAGGAATGACCCGTGGGCCCACGGAAAGTTTCGTATTTAAAAAGATAACTTAAAACTGGAGCAGTGGGTCTACGGGGAAAAAAAATTACCCGTGGTCCCCTGTGGTACAAAAGCCGTGGTACCACGGTTAAAACACGGGTTTTTCGTCCGCACGTCAAAGGTACCTAGTGGGCCAGCGATGGTGCATACGCATCTACACATGGCCCATTCCACAGTACGTGCTCTCAACCATCGCATGGCCATCTCGCTAGTCCAGGGCTGGGCCATCGTATAAAGGACCTAATAGTATTTATTTACTTTAAATGGGAACTTTTATGGAGGAAATACACGCAAGTTATATAATGTCCGAAGAAGGCGATCATCACTCCTGACTTTTCTAGGGCCCAAAAAGGGCCCCATAACTCTTCAAACGTCCCTAGAAGTGAACTAACCTGACGTTGTAAGCCTCACCTGCAAGCCTTCGCATAAATATCACCCCGTGTGGCCGGGCTCATCGCCCAAGCTCATCCGGCCCAATAGCAGCTACATTATGTATGAGCTGAATCCTACTAAACACGACTAACCCAATCCAAAACCAACCTTATCCCATTAACTTACGATCCATATATCAACGTCAATGTTACGGGGTATTACTTGACGAGATCGCTGCGTTTAAAAATGGATGCTATACATAAGTAGCTAAGGTTGGTTTTTAACTGCGTTTTGGGGCATGTCACACGTATTGAGCCGAATGAGTGATCGTTGCGTATTTATGAGCGAGCGCTATTGAAGGCGGATTACGCGTGGATCTCAAGGCCTACCGCGAACGCAAATTGCGGGCAACTTTCTCTTTTATAATAATTAAGGCGTAATTAGAGTGACAGAGAAGGATGCCCGCAATTTGCGAACTTCGGTGTTCGCGGCAGGCCCTCAGGCCGAGATCACAGACTTAGCGAGAGTCCAAGGATCAGAAATACAAGCATGAAAGAGTTATTAATGTGTACTACAGTAGTGTGAAAATAATAGCAGTCAGTTCCCCCGCTAAACGAGCCAAGCGAAACGCAAGGGCACTACATACCTTTTCTCGAAGCGTCGTTTTGTAAACCCTTATTATAACTTGGGTTTGGATCATAGCAGATAAAGAAAATTCACGTGAAATGATGTCAATAGTGGACTTTTTAAACATAGGTATAAAGTTTCAATTGCATTATTGACGAAAACGGGTTTTAGTCTCCTCCGAGAATACGGAGACAATGCCGTCCTTGAGGAAACGTCAGAGGTATTTTTTAAACTTAATTATACCTATGTGATTAAGTTCCGTTTTCATAAATAATAACCCTGAATCTTATTGTAACAAATACGTACAAATCTTCCAACTGTAGACCCAAATTTATTTAAATTTATTTACCTACCGTTTTCCGCGGTCGTAGAAATCAGATCAAAGTAAATCCGGGTCCCGGACGTTTTCAAATTTGACATACGACGCAGCAGCGAGTAAAAGCGGCCAAGTGCGAGTCGGACTCGCCCAAGAAGGGTTCCGTATTTAGGGGATTTATGACGTATTAAAAAAAACTACTTACTAGATCTCATTCAAACCAATTTTCGGTGGAAGTTTGCATGGTAATGTACATCATATATTTTTTTTAGTTTTATCATTCTCTTATTTTAGAAGTTACAGGGGGGGGGGGACATACATTTTACCACTTTGGCAGTGTCTCTCGCGCAAACTGTTCAGTTTAGATTAGAAACCTCAATATCATTTTTGAAGACCTATCCATACACCTATCCATACATATAGATACCCCACACGTATGGGTTTGATGAAAAAAAAAATTTGAGTTTCATTTCTAAGTATGGGGAACCCCCAAAATTTATTGTTTTTTTTTTCTATTTTTGTGTGAAAATCTTAATGCGGTTCACAGAATACATCTACTTATCAAGTTTCAACAGTATAGTTCTTATAGTTTCGGAAAAAAGTGGCTGTGACATACGGACGGACAGACGGACAGACAGACAGACAGACAGACAGACAGACAGACAGACAGACATGACGAATCCATAAGGGTTCCGTTTTTTGCCATTTGGCTACGGAACCCTAAAAACGGAATAGTGTTGTTAGGAACTCGAGTCTTTTGAGTCTAAATTTGAAGAACTCGAGTCGTTTTTATGAGATGGGTGCCAAAGAATAAATAATACTAGTGCCCGACATGCTAATGCCCAATAGATGACATGACACCCTGCTGTCACCGCTATTGACAATGACTTAAGTTGCAAGATGACGTACTGGGACTGCGTCGAGCACCTGTACGTTTACCTTGCTAGGTAAGTACAGAAGATTTACTATCTAACAAAACGCGTCTATTACGACAGATATGACCGCTAGGTGGCGCAAGCTCGAGCGGCAACTGCTATGGCCAGACACCAAAATTGGTGTGGGCCGCATGTACTTGAAGCGACGCGAAGAATTCACGGTGTGAGCCACGCCTGTCGGTGCTTAAAAAACTTCCGAGACTTTTTAGTCAGGCTCGGGTGAAACACAAAAGGACTTTTGAATAACACTCTCTTCTCTTCTCTTCTTCGGGCTTGTCCCATTTCTAAATAGGAATAATTGAATAAAAACACGGTCAGCAATTTAGGGTGACTGCTATATTGATTGGCTATTACATAGTAATTAGCCTTTCCTCACAAATCAGGAAGAAACAAGCGAAAAGAAGTCTTATTGTTAGCAGTGGCCAATTACTATGCAGTGGCCAATAAGCAGTCACCCTAGTAGGTTTTAATTATCTAAATAACACTAAAGAAAATAGGCGTATTTGTACCTGGGTAAATTTTTGAAGAGGGTGTTTTTTCGACATTTGTATGGCAAATTTTTATTTTTGTAAACTTAGATTTATAATCATCGATTTAGGAAGGATTCATAACAACAAAAAATATATTGTACGAGGCACCACTCTACTTTTTATAGTTAGCTAGATATGGACGTCTAAAGAACGACATTTGTATGGTACTATTTAGCAAGTTTTAAGGCGCTTTTGACATGTATATGGCATTTTTTCGACATAGCAGTATCAAAATGTTTATGTCACTATTTATTAATTTTGTGGAATTTTTAAGACCTGACGACATTTTGTATGACGCCTTTTCGACATTTTTATGGCACTATGTCGACATTTGTATGCCACAATCGACATCTGTACGGTCAAAATAGCCGTACAAATGTCGCCATACAAATGTCGCCAATAATATTTTTTGGCGAAATTTCTTACACTATATAACCGATTCACTAATTTATTTTACTATATATTTTAACAATATATTTGCAACTACTATTATGAAATACACATTTTTATTTCAACTATGTACCAACATATACCAACATACTCAGTCTATTCAATTGACCTATTTCTCATAACAACACAGAATGCCGTGCTTTGCATGCGACCTTCCACTGGGACGAAAAGGGGACGGCGAAACTATTTCGTGTACAAAGTGCCCTAAAAAGTACCACTCGACCTGTCTGAAACTGACCCGCGAGGAAGCAAAAGCCATCCGTGCGAGTGCACCCAAATATGTTTGTCCGAGTTGCACGATGACCAGTAAACGGGTTCGAAACGACGACACCCCAGTCCGCAACACATCACAAAGTCATCCCCAGCAGGAGCAGCCTGATGACGAGCATACAGAGGTCGAAGAAGACTTCTTAAACACAGCGCGCGGGCTTGCGGAGATGGCTATTCCAAGTGAAATTTCATCGACACTTACACTCACTTTGCGACAACTGCAGCAAGTTTTCAACTCAATGAAGAAAGAAATGACAGAGTTTACAGCATCTCTAAACAATACCTCGGCAGACATAACCGAATTTCGCAACGAAATATCAGACATGAAATCTAAACTGAAGGAACTCGACTCCTATAAAACGGAAGTACAAAACCTGCGGGCGGAAGTGACCTACCTGCGGAAAGAGCTTGCGTCTACAGAGCAGCGGAAATTTCTCAAAGATGTTGAGATAACTGGACTCACGGAGACCCGCGGTGAAAATCTACAGCAGGTTGTTAGCATTGTAAGCACCAAGCTGGGTGTACAGTTGGACCCGCGCGACGTCGACGATGTGAGGCGCGTGGGCAAGAAGGGCGAGAATACCGCCGCGGGCCTTGAACGGCCCAGACCTGTGGTCCTTACACTCACCCGCCGCGCTCCACGGGACCAATTACTTCGTGCCGCAAGAGTACGCCGCGAACTTAACACAACAAATCTAGGCATCGAAGGAAACAACCGTCCAGTCTACATCAACGAACATTTAACTAAAGAAAATAGAGTTCTTTACAGCAAAGCTCGCTCAGTAAAAAGACAACTAAACTACAAGTATGCTTGGACATCCAATGGATCTATTTTTCTGCGCCGATCCGAAACTAGCTCAGTGATCCATATTACCAGCGAAGTAATGCTAGATAAGATGTTAAAGAATGTGCAAAATAATGAAGGGCCCCCGGCAACAGGTGAGAGCAGGGATGTGGCAGGATTACCTCCCTCTGACGCGTCTGTGGACGGCCAGCCTTTTTAGTGGAGCCTTATTTATTAACGAGACGCACTGTCCCTGATCTCACTTGTTGTAGTACCCTGATACTCATTATGTCATATGTGCTAATTCTTATGTTTCATGACTGTTATAGGTATAAGAAATATGCATGTTTTTTTATCTTCATAAGTTTAAAAAGTATTATTAATTTTAAGGATAAACCGTCTCAGTCTCAAACCTATATGGGTATGCTCATTATGGTGACTTCTGTCATATGCAATAATACAAATAAACACAAATTAAATCTAATAAAAATACAAATGCAATACTATTTCTATAGCATGACTCTTTCAGCCATTAATTTTAGTCATATAATATATACTCAAAAACACCTTACTCAAGTCTCACTCGAACCGAATCAAAGTAATAAAGTGAAATCTCAAGTACCTATTAGCTATTTTGAATACCAAAGCAAACTGTGTTATAATTTTCACCTCCGCAAGTCCTTATGGATATCATTATTAGACTCTATTACATAATGTCAGTGCTGGACATAGCAGAAGATTTAGACTCGGTTTTAAATATTACTTGTCATGAGATGGACTCTCCTGAGGCGTGCACAGGTATACTTAAGCCTGCAAACTTTAAAATAATAACTTTTAACATTCGTAGCATAAGTAAAAACTTCGATCAATTTCTATTATCTTTACATCGATTTCAGTCGACTTTTGATGTTATCATTTTGACCGAGTGTCGGTTGCAACCGCTAACCGTAATAGAACCTATTCCGGGTTATGTCTCTTACTGTTCTAAGCGTAATATTAACCAAAATGGGGGGGTAGTAGCCTATATAAAAACCTCTTGGAACGCTACCGTGTGCGAACCTCCATTCAATGAAGCCTGCTGCCTCCAAATTGACATACCTAATTGTTTAACTGTTCTGGGCTTATATAGGTCTCCTTCCTTTAAGAATACTGCCAACTTCTTGCTCGCTCTGGATGAATTAATAAGCAATTCTAATAATACGAAGCAATTTATTATTGCTGGCGATATTAATATTGATATACTTTCAGATGATGTGCACAGAGCTAATGTTACAGAATACTTGTGTCTCATGAGCGAACATGGGTTGGCTTCAGCTATAAGTAAACCCACTAGAGAGCGCGCTTGCTTAGACCACATTTTTGTCAGATCGAAATTTATAGTAGTAGGTATGGTTTGCGAATCAGATATAACAGATCACAAGATGGTTGCCGTTGGTATCACCTTAACCCGACCCAGGCCAGTAGTCAAGAATAAGCTCCGATCACTTATCGACTTTGGTGGCATCGCTGCTGAACTTTCATTGGTCAACTGGGCCCCGGTCTTGGAGGCAAACGACATGAATCTGGCTCTTGATTTATTTATGTCAACCTTCAGATCTGCAGTTGCAAATAACACGCGGGAAGTAACTATAAGTAGAACGAAGTTTACATTAAAACCATGGATGACGCCAGGCCTGCTTCGATGTGCTCGGCATCGAGACAGATTACACCTAAAGGCAAGGCAAAATCCGAATGACGAAATTGCAAAAGTAACTTACAACCGGTACAAAAATTTCTTTAACAACCTTCTAAGGAAACTAAAGCACGAACACGAACAAAGCCTTCTCTTGACCCATAACAAAAACCCCAAGAAGCTGTGGAGTACGATAAGAAACATATGCAACATCCCAAAGAAACCGACTCAACACGCTGACTTAATTGATCCTAGTGACCCCAAGCAGTCTTTGAATAGGTGTAATAACTTCTTTTCGTCGGCGGGTAAAAAGCTTGCAGATACATTTTTGGCTCAAACTGGGGATTGTGAGAAGACTTTAGCCGCCAAGGTAAATATAAGAGAAAGTCCCTCCGAATCCTTCTTCATGCACCCTACAAATGTCAATGAAATCAGGAATATTATTTCGCAGCTTAAAAATAATAGTGCGCCGGGCCTGGATGGTCTCAGCGGCGATCTGATCAAATCTGTTGGCCACTTATTATTGCAACCATTAGTACATATTTATAACCTAAGTTTAAGTACGGGTCACTTTCCAGAACAGTGGAAAATAGCATCTATCACCCCCATATATAAGGACGGCCCTAAGAATGAACCTTGTAACTATAGACCTATATCCCTACTCAGTGTACTCTCGAAGATTCTGGAAAAACTGGTCAATAACAGACTCATCAGGTTCCTAGAAAGGAGTGGAGTACTGTCTGAGAGACAATTCGGCTTTAGGGCACATAGGTCCACTGAGGATGCCATCTCGCTCTTGGCCAATCTAATTTCTGCCAACTTGGACAATAACATAAACTGTATCGGCGTCTTCTTGGACCTGGCCAAGGCCTTTGACACTGTGTCTAGACCAATACTCCTTAAAAAGCTTGAAAAATTGGGGATACGGGGCGTGTCACTGGCCTGGTTCGAAAGCTATCTATTGGACAGAAGGCAACTGGTTAAAGTGGATTGCCACAAGAGCGAGCTGGATAAAGTGGAATTTGGGGTCCCACAGGGGAGCGTGCTTGGTCCTACATTATTCTTAATCTACATTAATGACATTCACAACATTTCCCTTTCCCAAGCTGAAATAATCTGCTATGCTGATGACACAGTGATCCTGTTTAAAGGTGATACTTGGGAGGGTGTTTTTGCTGCAGCAGAAAAGGGTATGAGTAACGTCGCCTGCTGGCTACGAGATAACCTTCTAACCCTAAATAGCAAAAAGACTAAATTCCTGTGTTTTCATAAATCTGCCGCTTCCAGCCCCTCTAAATCTAAACAATTAATCAAAATTCATAATTGCAATAATGTCAATAGCTTATTATCGTGTTCTTGTGAAGTAATATGTCGTACCGACTCTATCAAATATCTCGGCTTACTTATAGACGAAAACTTAAATTTCAAAGCCCAAATAAAATGTCTCTCTAACAGAATTAGGAAAACGATGTACATATTTAAGAAACTAAGACATTCCGCAGACTTGAGACTCTTAAAAAATATATATATCTCCCTATGTCAGTCTCTAATCACATACGCTATCTCAGTATGGGGCAGTGCCGCCAAGACGTCAATATTAATGGCTGAAAGAGCTCAACGTTCGGTCTTAAAGGTAATGCTCAAAAAGCCCTTCCGATATCCGACAAGCAGCCTCTACCAAGAAGCTAAAGTACTCACAGTCCGCCAGCTCTACATACATAAAGTCTGTCTTTCGATACATAAAAACGCGGCTAAGTCTGAAAATTATGCAGAATTACTTTCTAAACGCGTATTTAAATTACCTATCCCGAGGGTAAATTCCGCTTTTGGGAGACGATTTGGCGGCGTCCTTAGTTCTTTGATCTACAATACGGCCGTAAAGTTCCAGAGCGAATTAATTAATTGCACTGTGCATGTAGCTAAAAGGTTACTTTTTAATTGGTTATTATCACTTGATTATAATGAGACTGAGACATTACTTCTAAAAATTGTTTAACACAATTCTCGAATAAATGTAAAACTAACTAAACTAGACTAAAATTGTATAACTCTAAAAACTTTTTAACTGAAAACTTTAATAGATATAAAAATAACTGATTAGACTGAGATATTATAACTGATACTAAAGGTGAACCTAGAAACAAAAATTAGTAGTAATGTAATAACAGATAGACTTACATAGTTTACACAATTGTTAAAATTAGAATTAGGTATCTTTCTCCTCTTAAGTTAACTTGCATGACATACAATGTACATCTGGTCTCCCGCGATACAGGCCTAGCCTAGTGCGGGGACTCCTGGAATCTCGGCATGTCAATTTAGTTATGCACAACTCTTACCAGTAACTCGTGTTGTAACCACTGTTGTATCCTTTCCGTGCAATAAAATATATTTTTATCTTATCTTTTTTTTTATACGAAGCGTCCATACAAATGTCATTGTAGTCGTACCAAAATATATCGAAAGAGAATCTTACCTGTTTTTACATAAATAAAACTGTTTCTGCGTGCCAACTTAATGGTGACAGACGCCCAACTAACCGTAATATTGCGTCGTAAAGTTAATCTAATCGTTATTCAATAGACAAAGAAGATTTTGGGGGGGTATCTTTAAGTCATAACAAAACAAGTGCCACGCGGGACAATGATAAAAAGGCTTCCCATGTTTTATTAAATAACGCATTAAATTATCGAAATGATAAAATAAATTCTCTAGAAAATGCTCTTTATAAAAACACTAGCGACCCGCCCCGGCTTCGCACGGGTTAACAGATGAATTTTGAAAAATCCTTTCTTAGTGGACCCCTAGACCTTATAAGGAACCTACTTGCCAAATTTGGACTTTCTAGTCCCAGCGGTTTGGGCTGTGCGTTGATTTAAGTCAGTCAGTCAGGTCTTTCACGTTTATATATATAGATAAAGCTATTAATAATACGTTGCCTACATCCAAAGTTATGATTTTTTTTATTGGGCTAGGCCGCCACTGACTGGGACACGCGAAAAACGGCAAATTTCGCCGTTTTTGGACCTTCAAATGAGATTTTGTCAGAAACTAGTAATATTTAAGGTACAGTTGTACATTATTTTTAAAGTTTATAATACAAGGAATGAAAATATATACATATCTAGTCTTTAAGTCCTATGGACTTCGAGTTTTAGCCGTGGGACAGCAAAAAATGCCTATTTGAAAATTGACCCACCTGAATTTGATATGAAGATTATTAGTTTGAATTTTTTGCAAAAAAATTAAAATTAGAGTTCCCTGAAAAGGATTTAAGTCTCTACAAAAAACTCGAGTCTCTAACGAGTTGGAAAGAAGTGGAGTTACGACTTAATTTATAAGAGTCTCAAAAACCGAGTCGAGTCTATAAACAGAGGACTGAAGGGACTCGAGCCGTAACCAACATTAGAGCCGGAAGCCGCGCCTCCTTTAAAGGACAGAATTATATTGAAAAATGAGGGTAGTTGTAACTTTATGTAACTTAAAATGCGGTTGCGGGAATGAACCGTACCCTCTTCAAATGGGGGCTTAGTTGGCCACATAGCTAACAATATTCATTTGTATATCGTTACACTGCATACAAAAGTAGAATACATCATTTTATAGCTGGTCAAGCAAATCTTGTCACTGTCAGTAAAAAAAGGCGCGAAATTCAAATTTTCTTTGGGACGATATCCCTCCGCGCCTGGTTTTTCAAATTTGCCGCCTTTCTCTACTGACAGACCAGCTATATTAAGATAGTCAGGTGACGAGCAAAATTTTAAACAAAAGTAAATTAGAGTGATTGATAAATATTTTTATGAGTGATTTTGACAACCTGTCTGGCCTAGTGGGTAGTGACCCTGCCTATGAAGCCGATAGTCCCGGGTTCAAATCCTGGTAAGATCATTTATTTGTGTGATGAGCACATATATTTGTTCCTGATTCATGGGTGTTTTCTATATATTTGAGTATTTAAAAATATTTATATAATTATAATTAACATACATACGATACGTTGTCTAAGTACAGACTTACATAGCCACGAAAAACGTTGTCGCCCTACCTGACACTGTTTCAATAGTCTGTAATAGACTTTAAGGCCAATGATGATGATGATGTCTAAGTACCCACAACACAAGCCTTATTGAGCTCACTGTGGGACTTAGACAATTTGTGTGATAATGGCCTATAATATTGATTTATTTATTGAGATAAAAAAAAGCTAAAATCCCGCGCGATGGCCATATCTTCCGTCGCAATTTTCGCGCGGCGTGCCATATAATTTATCTCCTTCTAATTCCTTGGCTTTATTACGCCCTCTATTAAAGCATGAAGAGATAACAAGATAAGTTTATCAATATTTACTTGTAAACAAAAAGTAAATATTATCTATTCTGGAGTCTGGGTCAATATTAACTTGTTGGTACTGGAGTTGCTATTCGAATTAAAGATAAAATCTCAACCTAATTTGCAATCGTAAAGATAATATTATTGTTACTGAAGTGAAGAATTAACCTTGAAGCGGTAATAAATAGATAAGACAATAAATAAGATAAGGAAAACGATTCAGATTTAATAACTTCTTACGGTTTTGATGATACCTTGAAGATAGCTCACGCTGATTGGTGCATGCGGAATGAAGTGAATTTCGTACGTGATATGAACGCCAATAACCTAGACGATCGTCTAATTGTAACTTACAATTTGTAAGTCATATCATATCAAAACCAGTAAAATAACAGAGATAATTTTTTCAAAGAAATATTGCAAATATAAATAAATAATAAATAAATAATAATAATAAATAAATATTATAGGACATTATTACACAAATTTACTAAGCCCCACGGTAAGCTCAAGAAAGCTTGTGTTGTGGGTACTCAGACAACGATATATATAATATACAAATACTTAAATACATAGAAAACAACCATGACTCAGGAACAAATATCTGTACTCATCACACAAATAAATGGCCTTACTGGGATTCGAACCCAGGACCGCGGCTTCACAGGCAGGGTCACTACCCACTAGGCCAGACCGGTCGTCAAAATCACTCATAAAAATATTTATCAATCACTCTAATTTACTTTTGTTTAAAATTTTGCTCGTCACCTGACTATCTTAATATAGCTGGTCTGTCAGTAGAGAAAGGCGGCAAATTTGAAAAACCAGGCGCGGAGGGATAAAGGATAAAGGTTTATACGAGTAGATGATGTCAATCTTGAAAAAGCCCACATTTCATCAAGATTTAAATTTAGGTACATATTAACCGCATGGTGTTACTTTTATTATTCATCTTACAAAAAAACATGGATGTAAAAATAATATAGGTATGTAAGTCACAAACAAGTCGTCAAATCACAGTTCGTGATCAGCAAGCACGTTTTTACTATTCGCTTAAGTATAAAATAAGTAGCAGTGTGTAGTGACTCCTGGCATTTGTGACAATGGTGAAAATGATGTTGAAAATGGTGGGTGGGTGGCGATGCGCGTTTATTATATGCGTCTGTGCATGGTACGGAAATACTGCACGAATACTCATCGTAGTGCCAACTCCTTCTATCAGCCATCAGGTAGTATTCCAGCCAATAGCACAGGAGTTAGCCAAGCGTCATCGCGTTGTTATTTTGACTACTGACCCCGCCTTTCCAGACCAGGCCCCGCCGAATCTCACAGAAATCGATCTCCACGATATATCCTACGCTCCATGGATCGACCGCTTCCTTAAAACCGCCTCTGAAAATCGAAATGATTTATACACGCAAATTGATACGGCGTTTGATCTCATGTTAGAAATATTCCCGAAGCAAATCAAGAGTGAGGCTGTAAAGAAGGTGTTCGAAAAAGAAAAGCAGTTCGATTTAGTGATCGCAGAAGCATGGACGAGACCGGCACGGGCACTGTCTCACGTCTTCAAAGCGCCTGTCATATTGATGAGTACTTTTGGGGGAACGGCTGAACAATACCATCTAATGGGTGTTCCTGTCAACCCGATATTGTACCCAGACGTCCTGCGCACGCGGCTGTTCAATCTTACACTATGGGAGAAAGTGACAGAGTTATATAATAGGTACAAAATAAATAGGTTAATAATGGCGTACGAGGAGAAGGAAGATGAGATGCTTCGTGACTTGTTTGGAAAGGATACGCCTCCGTTACAGGAGTTAAATAAGAATGTGGAATTACTAATGGTGAATATAGATCCCGTGTTTGAGGGACACCGCCCTCTGCCGCCTAATGTGATACATTTGGGGGGTCTTCATTGTGCGCCGTCTAAAGATCTGCCTCAGGTAAGTAGAAACAAAAACGGTAAATTTTTTTCGGAAACCACTAACGCTACTTACTTAATCTTTGGGCACTTGTATGCAGGTAGGTAACGTAATGGAAAATCGAAAATTATTGGAATAATTTGGGACATTTCTTTCTTTTGTAAGAAAAACTCAAAATTGCGCTTTTTCCCAGAGGTCAGACCTAGCTAGATCGATTTTTCACCCCCGAAAACCCCCATATAGTAAATTTCATCGAAATCGTTAGAGCCGTTTCCGAGATCGCCGAAATATATATATATAAATAAATAAATAAACAAGAATTGCTCGTTTAAAGGTATAAGATAATGCGCATGTTTTTGAGAAGGGATAAATAATAGAAAATGTCTGGGAATTCTGAGAACAGAATTAACTTAGCAGTATAAAAATATCCCTATGTCAATAACGGCTATAATGCTTGGTGGGTCTGGGGCAGAATATTCCATTGTATTTGAAAGTACCTAAGTACCGTAAATACAACCTAAAATTAACTATAGTACCTACTTAAAAAAAACTAAAAGAAAACTAACTAGTTGTGTAGTTTAGGTACTACACAACTTTGGGAACAAATCAAAATATTTTATTAAATATTTTGATTTGTATTTTTAAGTAGTCACACTACTATATATAAATTATAAACTGAAATAGATGTCATATGTTAAAGAAAAAGTGACGAAGCCTTCACCACTGGAGGGCTTCGCCAATTTTGTTTAATATAATGACATTTATTTCAGCTTATAACGATAAACTAAGGGTGACATTCCATTTCTGACTGCAGCTGCACTACTGGTACTGAACGCGTCGCTGTTACTGTCAATTTCCATAGTAAAATGAACAGTAGTGCAGCTGCGGTTGGAAATGGACTGTCACCTTAACTATACTTGGTCAACCAGATCTTGTCAGTAGAAAAGGGCGGCAAATTTGAAAAATGTAGGCGCCAAGGGATATCGTCTCATAGAAAATTTGAATTTCGCGCCTTTTTCTACTGACAAGATTTGCTTGACCATCTACAACTATTGTATGGTTCACGAGTTCAATCCCTAATTTTATTAAGTACCTAATTATTAAAACCAATCTTATTTTTGATGCTAATATTTTAAATAATTATTGTTCTTTTTTCGACTTACCTATCTAGGCGTAATCCATACTAATATTATAAATATGAAAGTAACTCTGTCTATCTGTCTATTTCATTTTACCCGGAAAAGGACATATGATAATTTTTATCCCATAAATCACCCTCAAAGGAGGTAAAAGCGGGTTGAACATCTATATTGGGAACGAGTAATTTTTAGATAGGTACCTTTTTTGGAATTTCCAGGACCTAAAGTCATGGATGGACTCATCCAAGCACGGAGTCATCTACGTTAGCTTCGGCACAAACTCGGATCCATCGCTGCTTCCTCCGGAGCGTATGGCGATCTTCATACGGGTCTTTGAGAAACTGCCTTATGATGTGCTGTGGAAGTGGAAGGAGCCACCGGCGGGACTGTCGGCCAATGTGCGGACGTCGGCTTGGCTTCCGCAGTCTGATCTGCTGCGTAAGTATATGGTTTAAGCGATAACAATTGCCTTCTTAAAGATTAACTGCCACCCGAGGTATTTTCATATAGATACGACCTTCAAACCTTCAAGAAAAAGCGTACTCCCATCCCTCCCGGCAACGCACTTGCTACCCCACTGGTGTTGCAGGTGTCCATGGGTGACGGTAATGTCTTACCATCAGACGATTCGTCTGCTCATTTACCTCATAAAAATTAGGTAAGTAATACAAGTTCACAATTCAGTACAGTAAGGAAGATTTGTGAAGAAGACGAAAAAAAGATGTGTCTAAATATCATGATCTAGCCAACGTGGTCTTTTGAAAAATCTGCTCTAATCTGCTTAAATTTTTTGCTGACGACATGCGCCTCCCAAGAAAGTAACTTTTTGTACGCAGGCCACAAGAAGCTGGTCCTCTTCATCACACAAGGAGGCCTGCAATCCACAGACGAGGCCCTCCGCGCTGGTGTGCCTCTCCTAGCTTTCCCCATGCGTACTGACCAGTGGTTTAATGCTGAGCAATATAAGAGGCTTGGTGTGGGGCGAAGGCTGGAGTTTGCTTCATTCACTGATGACCAGCTACGGGAAAATATTGAGGAGCTTATAAAAGACAAAGGGTAAGATGCTTAGTCATCATCATCTTCCTCGCGTTGTCCCGGCATTTTGCCACGGCTCATGGGAGCCTGGGGACCGCTTGGCAACTAATCCCAGTAATTGGCGTGGGCACTAGTTTTACGAAAGCGACTGCCATCTGACCTTCCAACCCAGAGGGTAAACTAGGCCCGTATTGGGATTAGTTCGGTTTCCTCACGATGTTTTCCTTCACCGAAAAGCGTAAGATGCTTAGTATTATTTTTATTTAAGTAGTGTTCTTGAACAAAGTTCCAATAGTTTTTGGCCTCACAGATCAGCAAATGGTTATGAAAGATACAGTAGGCAAAAACTCTTATTGAAGTTAGCGATATATCTGGACTGGGCTCTAGTTTACGAAACAATCGTCATTAAAATAATTATTGTCTGTCATATATTCTCCCTTATTTTTAATTGGTATTTCTCATGAGCGAGGAGTTTGACCATTGTCACAAACAAGGATGACTCACGTTAGACCGGGCCGTGTCCGGGCCGGAGCTTCAGGCGCTTCGTTTTCTATGGAAAGCATCACGTGATCACCTGTCATCTGTCATAGAAAAGTAAGCGCCGGAAGCTCCGGCCCGGACACGGCCTGGCGGCCCGGTCTAACATAAGTCATCCTTTATTGATGACTTTACAGTAGGCTACCAAAAACAAACTGCAGATAGCCAGCAAAACGCGACCATGCTATTGACTTGTGTATGAAAAAGAGACATGTCTACATTATGAACTCCTGTTTATTTTAGTTACCGCACCCGCTCCAAGCTCCTGGGTGACGAGATGCAAGACCGCTCAGAGTCGTCACTCGAGCGCGCAGTCTGGTGGATCGAGCGCACCTTGCGGCAGCGCACGCGCAGGCGCGCCCCCGAGGTACTCGTGAGCTGGCATACGTTCATCGATGGAGACATAGTAGCGGCTGCTCTTGTGTTGATTATTGGTGTACTGTTGGCGCTTTATGGCATTTATAAAGTGTTAACTCGAAGAAGTATGAAAGTCAAAACTACTTAGCCTCCTAATACCCTGCGTACAATTTTTTTTTCAAACATGCAATGAAATATTGATGTTACGTTCCTTATAATAGGCTGCGAAGTATGACGTTCAAGGTGCGGCTAGGACAAGAGATCGTTAATGTAATTTCATACAAATCTTGCAGGCCTAGGCCGACAAAGTGCTCTTTTTTAATTTCCATTTCACAGATATTTGTGAGTTGTGACACACCATCGTGGCATTCAGCCATTAAAGTGGTAACATACTATCGCACCGCACCCCGACCTCGGAGCGTCCCACCCATAAGTGAGAGCGAGAAAGAGATATCTGTTTCTCTTTCTCGCTCTCACTCATGGGTGCGACGCTCCAAGGTCGCGGTGCGGTGCGATAGTGTGTTACCATTTAAAAAAAACTATTTTAGTATTAGTATTTGCTTTATGGTTTATGGTACGACTTCTTTTTTTTTTCATATTTATAGGGCTGCATCTCCTAACAAAAGTAATCAAATTTTCGTTCCCCTTTATGAAACCCCTAAGTAATATTTAAAATACACAAAAAAAGAAAAAAAGAAAGAAAAATATATATAGGGCTGTATCTCCTAAACCGTGCGTCGTAGCGCCAAAATAATAAAATTTTCGTTCCCCTTAAGAATCCCACGCACTGAACAACCTATCACATTAGGACATGAAACAATCATCATCATCCATTTTTATTATTATTTCATTGCATTGCACAGAAAAGCACATACCTCGGCGGGAAATATGGGGTTGCCCGCCTCAGACCTATCTGGCCTCGCTTCGCGCGGCCGTCTGTATGTCTTCGGCCGGCAACCCCTTTCGTCCCGGCCTCTGTAGTAATGTACTGTACATATTCAAAAAATTTTTTTGAACTTTCATTGAGTAACTATTAAAGGTGACAGTCCATTTCCAACCGCAGCTGCACTACTGTTCATTTTACTATGGAAATTGACAGTAACAGCGACGCGTTCAGTGCAGCTGTGGTCAGAAATGGAATGTTACCCTAAGGGTTCCAAATTCAAAAACAAAACAAATAGGTACTTCAGGGTTTCAGGAGGTTAAAGCGTAAAAATTATATTGGGATCTTGGTTGTGATTGAAATGCTTCCTTTATGGTTAATTGGATATTTTTTCAAAGTTTGGGAATAAGTTGGGGAATATATAAGTGGTATGAGGGATATTTTTCAATCCTTAGCTAAATTTTGCGACATAAATATATACCTAAATC
Organism: Cydia amplana; assembly: GCF_948474715.1. NCBI lineage: Eukaryota > Metazoa > Arthropoda > Insecta > Lepidoptera > Tortricidae > Cydia > Cydia amplana. The sequence continues at coordinate 2,334,457 of NC_086079.1, read as the reverse complement.
ATACTGAGCAAGTTTTACTAAGAGACCAACCCCGAAACACAGGGCGGACACGCCATACTTGGAGGATATAATCAAACGGAGACGCCATGTCTGTAATTTTCTGTACAAAACAGTCTGCCGATTTTTTCGGGGGAGGGGAACGTCAAATGTATGCGTAACGTAAAAATAGCCATGTCAGATAAACGTCAGTCCATACATTGTGTATGACCGTTGGCCGCCTATTTTCGACAGGGGGGAAAGCCTGTTAATGGCTACTCCGTTTAGTTGTATCCTCCAAGACGCCATACATCAAAAATCATTTGCGTTTATTTTATATGTGTGCGCGGCACGTCTGTACACGCGCCATTGTGTATGTGTGGGTAAGTCGCTCTACTGAGAGCACGCCAGAAGTCCGCCAGATTCATGTCGCGGCCAGTCGCGGGGCGAGGTAATGCGAATCGGGGCGGGGCGGTGCGTGGCCGTTCTGTATGATAATACTAAATACTTATTCTGTGCCCGAAATCACTAAAAGTTTTAGCTCTCCCATATAGGAAACATCGACATCAATCTATTCTGATCAGCCAAAATGTATGAAACATTTTTATTTCGCGATTCTGGGGTTGAGTGCATATTAAAGGTGGCTCAGTATGACCTAGATATAAAAATTCCAATAGGCACGATACGAGTACGTGTATTTATATGTTTTTTATCTCTCAGTCCATTCGTTTTTGATTTATGAAACCATCATACAATCCGACAGCTAGCAGCTGTCAACTCGGTTAATTCGAATTTATCGACGAGAAATATTTGTCCATATTTACATATTTTCATCCGTAAATATCTGTACAAATTAGAACCTTATTGTGTTTGGCTTGGCTTTTAAGCATGAGTTAGTATTTAATTAAATATAATAATTATGCAAGTATATGTCAATCAAGATGAGCCGAGTGGTAATATTTACTTCTATAGGTATTTAGATAAAACGTTATTGTAAACCTTATCATACGGGATTAAGTTGTCTTATGGTGTTTACGCTAAATATACAACTTCCAACTATATAGGAGATATTCCTGAAGCCCGATTCAGATGTTGATACATCTGAATCGGGCTTCAGGAATATCTTTCACTTGTCACGGTTTTGATCATATTTTCATACGATCTGAATCGCTCACGCTGATTGGTGCATGCGAAATGAAGTAAAAGTCGTGCGTGAGATGCGCCAATCACCAAGACGGTCGTCAAGGTTGCATCAAAACCAGTTAAATATCGTGACAAGCTATGATATACTGCCGTATTCGAACTTCAAGATATTCACAAGAGACGACACGTACTAGATCCATTCTAGGTACGTTATAGTTTAGATTTCAACTAGTTCTCTTTGGCAGCGCAATTCGAGCAACCAATGTCACTTTTAAGTTAGATAGAGTTAGATATCTATTAGATGTGAATTGGATCTCTATGCCATATCTTGTGGAAATCGTTCAAGAGTATCTCCAGATTCGCGCAAATGTCAAATTTGACAGGTTAGATCTTAAACATATCGTTATCGTATCTTGGCGATGTCTAAAAGATATCTAACAGATGTCTATTTCATAATCCGAATCGGGCCCATAGTTTAAGGTCGTTAGTGATAGTGAGTAATGTGAGTATACAGTAATTAAAAGAAACGTAGTATTTTTTACATACATATCATATGTATCTAAATAAATTACAATAGTAATTTGTGTCACAAGCGAGCAAAATGACATATTTACGGCGAGGTACATTTAATCCCTCACTACGCTCAGGAAGGAATATAGTACATTATTGTCGAGGTTCGGAAGTAGCTACTTGCAGGCTGAGGATTCGTTTTAAACGGACGACCTTGGGAGTCCGTTTAATTGAATCCGAAGCCAGCAAGTAGCCTTCCAGCCGAGTCATATATAGTGCTTTTCTCAAAAATGGTGCAAGAAATAGAAATATTTTACAGAACTTACAGAAGCAACGTTCTAATTTTCCATTAATTTTCACAGAAAAAAATACAACCATTAAAAAAATTAGCTTGCCGCCTTTAAAAAAAAAAGAAGTGTATTTTTCTGCTGAAAATACGCCAACCTATTTGAGACACCTAAATAGTCGCGGTACCAACATTAAGCCTGTAACAGACTATCGCACCGCACCGCGACCTTGGAGCGTCGCACCCATAAGTGAGAGCGAGAAAGAGATATCTGTTTCTCGCTCTCACTTATGAGTGCGACGCTCCAAGGTCGCGGTGCGGTGCGATAGTCTGTTATAGGCTTTATAATAATAAGTGCTGATCATGTTTGGCTGTTTAAGGGACCTATGCCTTCATTTGATATGGCCATTTGAAGTTTTAAAAAGTTTGGAACTCGTTAAATAATGGAATTTGTATGCGACATTGCAGTCCCGAAATCGAGACTGCAATGTTTTTAACTTTTTAATTTTTTGAATGACCATAAACTACGCACTTCGCGACCTATTTTTTAACCGGCAACGTCGACTTTGCCGTCCATTTTTGAGAAAAAGTAGATTCCAGAGTATTACACAATCCTAAGCGTAGTTAGGGATTCAAGTGTGTTACGACTACGCCCAAAATGGAAATAATTTTGCTACCACGTGACACATACTGCTTTTCACATCTCTGTATGAGGTAATTATGATGTTTAAAAATATTATTGAAGCTAAAAAAATTATGTGCAAAAAAAATTCAAAATGTGTATTGGAACAGTGTTACTTTGATCCCTCATATAGCAGGGAAGAAAAGTGCCACTTTGATCCCTCCTAGCAGGGAAGAAAAGTGCCACTTTGATCCCTCCTAGCAGGGAAGAAAAAGCCCTTATTCGAATTGGTGATGTCAAAAAATATTTTCATCAAATAAATCGTAAACACGTCCATCGCGGAACTCCGAAAAGTCCAATAGCCAGAAATAGTTTACTTATACCCACTAACCCGGGGTTAAGCGGTTAAACCATTAACCTAGTGTCAAATTGTACTGGTAACCATGGTAACTCTAGTTTTAACCAGTTAACCCCGGGTTAGTGAATGGTGCAAGTGGCCCAAACTGGAATGCATTAGTACGCGGCCCTCGAAGTTGGGTTTAGAGAGGAGACGTTACGTTTATGCTATGATATAAGGGAGTTACCAAACGAACTTGCGTATTCCGGCCGAGCCGCATACTGATAAGGATAAGGGCCCGATTCGGATTTTGTAATAGACATCTATTCTATCGGTTCCGGTCGCAGAAAAGTAAACATCGCTTAAGTGTCACTGTACGACAAAATATTGTTTTATAATAGTAAAAAGTACGTTTCTAACTCATCACAGATATCACTACCGCACCTCAAAAAGGAAAAGTGTGTAAAAGATTAAAAACTTGAAATTACTACGGGATTAATTCGAAATATCAACAGAACACAAGTGAGGTTAGTGCCCTACATACGCATAACTATAAATAAGCTGCCTTCATTCACTCTGACAAGTAACGCGAAGTTGCCAGCGCAAATAAAAATTTCTACCAAAACAGTTCCGTTTCACTCAGACAATTAGACATTTGGTAGAAATGGAAGGCCAATTTCAACTCTTATTCGATCAAATGAAAAGTGAACTGGAAAAACAAACAGAGACATTAACAGAGTCGATCACAGCCACTATTATGGAAAAAATCGATGAAAAACTGCAGCCTATTATATCAGATAGTAAAAAACTACAAATAAAAGTAGGAAAACTAGAAGAAGAGATAGAATATCTGAAAAGAGAAAAGAAAAATAACAACATAGTGATATTTGGCATGAAGGAAGGTGAAACATCTACTACTCAATTATTAGATAAAGTGAAAAATACTTTTAAGGAGGATCTAGGTATCAACATAGAAAATGGTGAAATCAATAATGCATTTCGTCTGGGGAAAGTAATTAGAGACAATAAACCTAGGCCAATTCTTCTATCCTTCGTAAGTACGTGGAAAAAAAGTGATATCATGAAAAATAAAAAGAACCTGAAGGAGATATACGTGAAAGATGATTTCTCAAAAGAAGTTCTAGAAAGAAGGAAAGAGCTACTCCCTAAGGTAGAAGAGGAAAGAAAAAAGGGGAATATCGCATACCTGAAACACGACAAACTCATAGTTATTGAAACAAATACTAACGAAAAACGAAAGAGGCAACCATCTTCATCGCCGCAAGTAAGAAAACAACCCGCACTTTCGTCGAAAGATAACAGAATGAACGCCTTCGATATAATGAGAAACCGATCGAACTCTCTTTCAAACAACACAGCCAGTGGCAGTAAGGAACAATAGCAATTAAACGGCAACCGGAAAACACAAAACAACAATGGAAAACAAAAAGCTGAAAAACGAAACACTCTCCCAAGCCGACTGGTCCTCGTGGGAGAAAATGACCGCGACCCTCTAAATGAAACAAACGAAGAAGCAAGTAAACTAAATGAAACAACCTCGGACATATATATAGCGACTCTGAACACACGAACGCTACGGACCCCAGAAAAACTAACGGAGCTAGAACTGGCCATAGAAAATATGAAATGGGACATAATCGGAATCAGCGAAATGAGACGGTATGGAGAAGAAATTGAAGACAAAGGGCAGTATATAATGCACTACATTGGAGAAACTAAGGGACAGTTTGGGGTTGGTTTCCTGATAAAGAGTCACTGGGCAAACAAAATAGAAGAAATAAGGGGAATCAATGAGAGAATAGCTCTCCTCAACATTAAACTTCCCACACATAACCATAGGGAAGAGATGTGGACCATCATTCAAGCATATTCACCAACTGAATCTGAAAACTCAGATCGCAACGAGAAGACGGACAAATTTTACGAAGATTTACAAGCAACCGTTCAAGGTTCGTATAAAAACCTAATTGTGATGGGAGACTTCAATGGTCGAATAGGGGTTTGCAATGAAGGGGAAGAACAAACAATAGGAAAACATGGACATGGCCAAAGAAGTAGTAACGGAGAAAGACTAGTCAATTTTGCATTAGAAAATAAACTTAGTATTTTAAACAGTTTCTTCAAGAAAAAGAAGTCAAAAAAATGGACATGGACATCACCCAATGGTAAATATAAAAACGAGATTGATTTTATCCTGACCAACAACCGAAAAATTTTCAAAGACATACATACAGTACAACAACTTAACTTCCATACGGACCACAGGATGGTAAGAGCATCACTGGCAACGAATCAGAAACAAAAAAGAAAACATTTTCAAAATAAGTACAAAACTGCCTTGGTGCTAACTGGTAATAAGGAGTCACTTCTTGAAAATTTGAATACTACAATAAACAGACACGCGACTATAAACTACAAAACGACTCAAGAACGATACGACAATCTACTGGATATACTCAAAACAGAAACTACTAATACAAATAAGCAAAACAAACACACAGAAAACACACTATCTTCAGAAACTAAACAATTGATTAAAAAGAGGAAAGAACTCATACAAGAAGGTAAAAACAAGCAAACTCGCGAAAAGATATCAGAAATAAGCAAACAGATACTCGTTCACATAAGACAAGATAGAAAGAATAAACGACTGAACCTTATCAAAACATCCATTGAAAAAACTGGAGGACTAAGGAAAGCGTTAAAACGACTTGATCAAAAGAAAACCTGGATGCCAAACGCAAAAAACAGACAAGGAAAGTGTACAAGCAAAAGAGAAGATATACTAGACATTGCCACAGACTATTACAGAACACTTTACCAAAAACAAACAACACTACCGGAAGAAATCCAAATGGAGATATTTACAGACACCGAACCAGTACCAAATATACTACAGGAAGAAACGATAAGAGCAATCAACACACAAAAACAAGACAAAGCACCAGGCTCAGACCAAATAACGAACGAGTTACTAAAATACACGTTACCTGTGATTGGCCCAAGACTAACAGAAATATTCAACGACATCCTAACAACCGAAAGCATACCTAAAGACTGGATGAAATCGACTATAACACTTATACATAAGAAAGGAGACAAGGGAGACATGAGCAACTATAGGCCAATAAGTTTAATGGCAAACATTTATAAGATATTTTCAAAGATAATACTATCACGTATCACGGTCAAACTCGAAGAAAATCAACCTAAAGAACAGGCGGGCTTTCGAAGCAAATTCTCCACGATAGACCACATTCACGTCTTAAGACAAGTGCTCCAAAAATACAGGGAATATAATAAAGTCTACTACTTAGGATTCGTGGATTTTAATAAAGCATTCGATAGCATATATCATGATAGCATCTGGAAAGCGTTAACAATACAGGGAGTAGAGGCCAAATACATTAGAATACTCAAAAACATCTACTCGAACAGTACGGCCCAAGTTAAGCTGGAAAGAACAGGGGAAGAATTTCCACTCGAAAGAGGAGTCAGACAGGGCGACCCAATCTCACCGAAATTATTCTCTGCGGTATTGGAGATGGTCTTTAGAAACCTAGAATGGGATCGAAATGGAATCGATATCTACGGTGATAATCTTAACCACCTACGTTTCGCAGACGATATCGTCCTGTTTTCTGAAGACCCAAGTAACTTAGAAGAAATGTTACAACAGCTATCTGATGAAAGCGCCAAGGTAGGTCTCTCAATGAACACCTCCAAAACAAAGGTGATGACAAACTCAACTAGAGTAGATATCAAAGTAAATGACGGACAAATACAATATGTAAATGAATACATATATCTAGGCCAACTAATAGCCCCAGAAGACACAATGGAAAAAGAAATAAACAGAAGGATTACAAACAGCTGGAAACGATTCTGGTCTTTGAGCGAAATTATGAAGGACAAAGACATGCCTATCAAAGAGAAAAGAAAAGTATTTGATACGTGTATCCTCCCATGCTTATCGTACGGATGCCAAACATGGGCACCGACCGAACAACAAATAAATAAAATAAAAGTATGTCAAAATGGAATGGAAAGAAGTGTTCTAGGAGTAAAACGCAGAGATAAGATTAGTCTACAAATTATAAAGAATAAAACGAAATTCAAAAACATTCAATCTGTTTACAAACGATTAAAATGGAGATGGACAGGGCATATGTTAAGGGAACGTACAGAAAAGTGGGCAAGATTAATAACGGAATGGTACCCATGGGACGGGACAAGAAACGAAGGAGGACAATTTAAACGTTGGGAAGACGACATAAGAAAGATAGCTGGCCCAACATGGAGACGAACTGCAAAGGACAGAACAAAATGGAAAGATTTAGAGGAGGCCTATGTCGAAAGACAAGCTGTAAAAAGGAAGAGACGAAAACCGGTTGCCGATTCACTTAGTTAAGAAATATAGATATATAGTGTAGTATTAAAATAAATATTGTGTAAAGGTACCTACTTAATACTTATATTGTTATGGTGTTAAACAGCAATAAAGGCTTATTTTATTTTATTTATTTTTATTTTAATAGACATCTATTAGACATCGCCAAGATACGATAACGATATGTTTAAGATCTAACCTGTCAAATTTGACATTTCCGTGATTCTGGAGATACTCTTGAACGATTTCCACAAGATATTACTTAGAGATCTAATTCACATCTAATAGATATCTAACACGATCTATCGTAAAGGTGACATTGGTTGCCCGAATTGCGCTGCAAAAGAGAACCAGTTGAAATCTAAACTATAACGTATCTAGAATGGATCTAGTACGTGTCGTCTCTTGTGAATATCTTGAAGTTCGAATACGGCTGTAAGTTATCAACGTTCATTATGTTGATGGTTCATAGTGTTACAAAGTTATCCTCTAGCCGCCCAGAGACCTATAAAAAGGTCTCCTGTTCCATTCTAATTTGAACTTTGTGTTGACAAAATAAAATCTCATTTTGCTTGGCAAGGTTTGACGTATGGGCGGCTAGAGGTTATAGACGTAAAGGCAGGGGTGTGAAACTCCTCGCTTCGGGAAAACTCGGCTCCGTTCGGCTCAGCATTGCTCCGAGCAATTAGGTTGGCACAACTTGACGTCCATTTGCGTGCACGACCATAGATAAGATAATGACTTGGATTTTGACAACTCTACTTAGCCGAAAGTGCGATATATATGAAAGGGACAACATGATTCGACTCTGAACCGCTGCCAAACTTCGGTTTTGTAGGAATTTTCCTTTCTGTACGGTAGTACTATTATTTATTCTGTGGTGAGGGTCGTTGTTTGGTAGTCAATAGCATTGTAATAGGGGACATTACGCGAAAGCCTGCGTAGGGGGCGCCACTCCCACAATAAGTGACAATCTAAGGGTCTACCGCAAACGAGAGAGCGGAGAGAGTCGAAATTTTATTATGTAACCTCTCTATCACTCTTGCATATTCGAGCGATAAAGAGGCAGATAGCTGAGTTTAGATTTCGCGATTTCCGGTAGGCTCTTTGTAAACAAATCGCCTTGATGTATCAATGTCATATTTGATTGTGAAAACTTGTCAAATAACAGTTTAAGGTACAATATGTATAAGTTACTCTATGGTATACTCCGTATACTTAAGTCACTAGTGCTACACTCTGGCGGCAAAGTATTGCAGTAATACTCCCTATCCGCAGGTATTCATTGAAATACGATACAATTGATGTAATGGTATTTTGGACCTTCTAAAACTAAAATCGTAGTTTTTGTGACTGTGATGTAAGACATTAATACCGTACATTCTATCCCATTTAGTCCATAGGGCGGCAGAGAAATGATGTCAAGCGGTAAGTAAACAAGACAGCCTATACCGTCGTCCACTGTTGACTGACGACTTATAAGCCTTAATGAGAAGACATTAAGGTCTACCCATGGTCATTAAGTGTTGCTATTAGGACAGAGAACGTCTGAAGTATAGCGGAGAGCAAACGTCTTAGATGGGCTGACCCCATAGATCAGCTTACACACATATACCGTACGTATATGAAATATATGGTACAGTACATATATAACTACTATAGGCACACATCACTTAGGCCATTTGCACCCAACCGTCTCTCAACGTTGATGGAACGGGCGTCCGCTAGCTGGCGCGGCTGGACGGAGCGGGCGCACGTACGCGGTTGCCATTGTACCTAGGATAGGCGTGGCTCACTCCGCGATTTCGTCGCTTTGCTACAGGTAACTAATAGTACATCCGTTTCACACTTTGGTGGCTAGCCATAGCCGCGCGTGGCGCTGTCGCCACCTAGCGGCCATATCTGTGCTGATCGTAACAGACGCGTTTTGTTAGAGAGTCAGTCTTCTGTACCTAGTACTATTATTTATTCTGTGACCTAGGTAAAAAATCTTTTTCGTTAACCCGCTCACCCGCTCCGTGCAACCGCGCAAGCTAGCGGACGCTGTACCTAATCAAAGTTCCGGGCATATTCGGATTTTAATAATAAGATCTGGGTTAGTTATGGATCTGATCTGTCAGTGTCAAAAGTGACGTTTTTGGCTGAAGGTCAAACATCTGAAATATATACCTACATCAAACGTCTTTAAACTTTATGTCCGATTTCGTTCACAGAAAATCATAAAAATTAAGAAGAAAACCGCCGATTTTCGTGACTGAACATTGTACGATCTAATATCGGTCTCAATTCCATTCTTAAGGCTCATTTGACAAATTAGCCAGAAACTTTACCAAGAGTTAACGCCAATAGATAGAAATAAAGGCAGCCGGCGATCAGGTCGTTAAAGCGCCAGCCTGGAGATACTTATTCAACTCCAAAATGACGTAAAACGCTAGAAAACCGAGAATTTATAGGCCCTTACGCACGACACAGGTTAAGAAAGCAGCGCAGTGCAAAAACGTCGTAAGCGCCTTGGAAAGCGCATAGTTATACGCCTTTTTTAATTCGATAAGTCAGCCCGTGACGCATTATCCAAGTTGCCACGTTAGACGCGAACTGCCGTAATGCCTCGCGGCACCAATGTAATCTTGCAGAGTTTTGGCACAGGTTCTCCACCCCTTTCTAGCTAAAATCAACTTTACACGATCTACATAAGGTAGAGTGTTGTGTGTGTGAGTTAAGAGGGCCGTAAGTTAGGTAGACGTGAGTTACCACCGGACGTAATGACTGGTACGTGCCGTGCGGGTCGTAGGCGATTTCGATCGAACAGTTTGGCCCGGCGTTGCTTGGGATTGGGACCCAATATCGTCTTGACGTCATAAAAAAAGGGAAGGAAATTTATATAAGAAACTTTTACTTCAACTGATATAGATTAGAGATGTCACAAACGAAAGAAAAAATCACTTAGGCTGGGATCGAAACAATGTCTTCTGCTTTTGTGCCAGACGTCCTAACCACTAAGCTACTAGTAGTAGATCCTAGGATCACGCCGGGCCCGGCCACAATTTCTCAAGTATATTATGTAATATTTGAAAGCCTGTATACCCATACTCCTAGGGTCGAGCAGTAGTTATATGTACGTGTTTGTACCTTATATAGGAATCCCTTACGGGATTACGGTGTTGCCGGTGCAACGCTGCATTGCAGCAATGAAATTTGTGAAATCACTCTCAATTTCCTTAACAAATTGTTGCTAGACTTGCCGCAGTGCTGTTTTAATGTTCATCTCGATTTATCAAGGAAATTGACAGATATCGCTCATCTCTGCGCTAGTCACAATCCAAATGTAACTTTAACCTTAAGTTTAGAGTTAGACCAAGATAAGTCTGCAACGATTTTAATAGCATACGCAGAGCAAGTGTTATTTTAAAGTTTTTAAACGTCAAACTTCTGAGAAATTATTATGACGTATGCCATCAAAATAGTTGCAGACTTATCTTGGTCTAACTCTATGACGTGTTTTATTAGAATTCTAATACCTTTAAACGAGCAATTCTTGCATATTTATTTATTTATATGTATATATATTTCGGGGATCTCGGGAACGGCTCTAACGATTTCGATGAAATTTGCTGTATGGGGGTTTTTGGGGGCGAAAAATCGATCTAGTTAGCTAGGTTTGGTCTCTGGGAAAACGCACATTTTCGAGTTTTTGTATGTTTTCCGAGCAAAGCTCGCGGTCTCCCAGATATTTTTATTTATAAACTAACTATTCACCCAAGAACAGACCCAACACAACACACCAACACAGCCAACAACAACAACAGAGCGAAGTGGCGGGAAAGAGGGGAGGGCCCACACTAGTAGGGTAATAAAAAAAACTAACTGTGTATGTATACCTAACACACAAAATCACATTTTTCTCTCTTGAAGAACACTTTTCTACTCTAACTGACGATGCAACTAAATAAACGGCCTGGAGTGACAACGAAGTGGCTGAACTCGTAAAAGAATCGTAAAAGACTCGCTCGACTTTTATGTGCGTCTTAAAACTTTGGTGATAATTTTAAGTTTATAACAGATTTTGTCTGCGTGACACTAGGTAAACTTATACAAAATTAGCCTAAGTTTAAGCCAGGGATGTTGCGGATGCCGAATTTTTTTACATCCGCGGATGCGGATGCGGATGCGGATGTCAAGATAGGTACATAAAAAACGTCAAATATTACATTTTAATAATTTTTATTTCAAAAAACCGGACATGTGCGAGTCGGACTCGCGTTCCAAGGGTTCCGTACATTAAGCCTCACTCACGCTTGACTGCTAATTTCTAATAGATTTTTTGGCTAATGACTAAATTACCTAGCACTTACGCCGATGCTAAGACGTTCCTGTACCGACGTGTTCCACATCTGCATCCGCATTAAATCCGCATCGATTTTATGCGGATGCGGATGCAGATGCGGATGTTGAAAATAATGCGGAAGTTCCGCGGTTGCGGATGCGGATGCGGATATTCGCAACATCCCTGGTTTAAGCGGAAGTCTCTGAGAATATGTCTGCGGTTGTCTATTTGCCACAACCACAACTCTTTTCATGCATTTTTTGGGGGTTGCGAAATTTACACTATCTTTTTTGTGAATGACCTAAAGAGTATTGCAGTAATGCTTCGGTAGGCTCGGTATAGCCTTTATGTATGGTGATGCATAAAGGTGACATTCGGAGGTCAAGTGCAGTTGCGTAAGGTGACAGTCCATTTCCAACCGCAGCTGCACTACTGTTCATTTTACTATGGAAATTGACAGTAACAGCGACGCGTTCATTACCAGTAGTGCAGCTGCGGTCAGAAATGGAATGTTATCCTTACTGCTAACGGCCTTGACGCGATTACTGTCACTGTCAATTTTCTTGATAAAATGAGTGATGGAATTGAGGTTTTGGCGGCAGTTATTATGCGGGTACGAATATCGCTCATTTTATCAAGGAAATTGACAAAGACAGCGATATCATTAAGGATGATTCACGACCGGGCCGTGTCCGGGCCGGAGCTTCCCGCGCTTATTTTTCTATGACAGATGTCAAGTGATCACTTGATGCTTTTAATAGAAAACGAAGCTCCGGAAGCTCCGGCCCGGACACGGCCCGGTCTAACGCGAGTCATCCTTCACACTATCTACTTACCTACACAGCTAATACTGAAAGTTGTAAGGGCTGAAACACTATATTTGAAGAGAATAAATTCTCCAACTGTTGACCCTCGGCCACCCTCGGCCGTCAAGTTTGCGACGTGACCGCCATACCGCTGGATTTATGTGGATTTTATATAACAAGTAGCCGGTGCGACCGAGTGTAACAGGGGTTTTGTTGTTTTTCACTCACTTGTGTGCATATACAGATGTAATGCATAATTGTTTTCCATCGTATTTTTTCGGATTTGTCATGCTGCCTCAGTCAACATCAGTACTTTTTGTACAGAGACTGACTGAAATAGCAGGATACTTCGTACGTTTCCTTGAAAATACGATGAATAATAATTATGCACTACATCTACATGTACATAAGTTATGATTTGATTACACAGGTCAATAAAAAATAATACGTCTTTACGCGGGTTCAATTAAAAATGAGACTTTCAGTTTGGGTATGGACACTATGGACACAGGAAGTCCGTGAATCTAAAAAAGGATTTCAAAATCCAACCAAGCATTTAAGAAGAAGAAGAAGAAGAAATACATTTATTTAGCATCAGGTACAAGTAACACACAATACAAGTAACACAAACAACTTAAACAGGATCCCCACTCAGCATAATGCCACGGCAAGCCATGACGCTGATTTTCAGTGGGTACCTGACTTAAAACTAATCATTTCATGCTTATACTATGCTAATTACTAAACTAATCTAATTATGACTTGCATTAGCGTAACTATTTAATAACAAACTTCTAATTTAAATATTGCGAAAATAGTTGAGAAATCTTGCTCGGGGGGTATGGCATCCTTAATGATTTCCATCTTTAGGTACCATTTAGATGGTGGTTGGCAGTCCTAAACTGTACTGTGGAACGAACCGTCGCCCGCGATATATCCGGACCCAATAATCTTCAAACTTTCAAGAAAAGAACGACTCCCATCTCAAAGCCGGCAACGCACTTGCGACCCCTCTGGTGTTGCAGGTGTATGGGCAACGGCAATAGTTTACCATCAGGCAATTAGTTTGCTCGTTGGCCTTCTATATTATACATTTTTTTTTACATAAGCACCGTGAAAATTGTAAGTAAATAAGAGCCACAGCTCGAAATTACGACCTCTGGATCCGAAATCTAAATAAATAAACAATAATACTAAATTACATACCTAGGGAGGTGAATTGGTAAATGCTCCAGATCGCAGGTGTTTGTGGCCCGAACCGAAGGTGAGTGCCATAAATATGCGATCTGGGGCTTTACGAATTACCGCCCGCGGTTTGTCTAAAGTTTCACGTCTTCCCTTGGCCAGGAAGTGAGATTTTCTATTCGCATAGCGGGAAGAAAATCCCACTTACGGGCCTAGGGTAAAACATTTTACGCGAAAAAAGTATCCTCTAATTATCTAATTTCTGTTATGATTATTATTCGTGGTTCCCGAACTTCACGAGTCAATTCTAAAATTTTTGCTACTATTAACATCCTAATATCAAATAACACAAAGGCAATCTACCTACAATCATTTATGTACACCCCAACCACGGAATTATCAATGAGTGTCAATCATGAAATATTATTTTCAGTTTGTTATAAGTGTGAATCATACTTAAGCTAATAAGTGTATAGCGGGCTTAAATAGAATTAGATTATCTATGGTACTTGCACAATGGATCTGAAATAAAACTCATGTTGATTTATCACGCTCTTTAATTAAAATAATAATCATACATAAAACCTATGATCACTACATGGCGCTGCGGCATAGAAGAACAAATATTAGAAAACAAAAGAAGATTGCAAGAAACGAATCAATAACAAGAAAAATAGTGAGAAGAAAGAAGCGAGAAAATGGCGGAAGGGGCAGAGCATGGCGTCGTGGGCCTAAAACCACCAGAAAAGCTACTAAACCAAGACTTTAAAAAGTGGAAACAAAGGTTCGAGTTGTATAGAAAGGCTAGTGGAGCTGACAAGAAGGAGGACCAAGTCCAGGTAGCATTACTACTGCACTGCATGGGCGAGGCTTGTATAGATATTTACAACACGCTCAATCTTGATGAAACAGCTACATATATTGAAGTGATTGCAGCATTTGAGAGTTATTACATACCTAAAAAGAACGAGAGTGTGAATTCTCATATGTTTTTCACTAGAAATCAACTTGAGGGGGAGAATTTTGACAATTACTTAACAGAATTAAGAAAATTGGCCAAAGAATGTGACTTTGGTACACTAGAAGATAGATTAATAAAAGATAAGATTGTATCAGGTGTCTACAATAAAAAACTGACAGATAGATTACTCCGGGAACCTGATTTGTCACTAACAAAAGCGATAAATATATGTAAAGCAGCAGAGCTAGCTAATGAACAAGTCAAACAAATACAAGGAAAAAGCTCAGTAGAAAAAACAGAGGTGCAGGTCATTAAGAAGAAATCAATAGCAAGAAAAGAGCAAGCATCGACCAATGGCAGTAAAGGTGGCGGTTCAAGCGGATCTACTTACCATCATCAAGCATCAGCAGGTACCAGTAAGAGCAGTTCAAGTGGATCTACTTACCATCATCAAGAAAGCAGACATCATGCAGAGTGCTACAGGTGTGGCTACAGTCATGAAAGGAATAAGTGTCCAGCGTATGGAAAAACTTGCAGCAAATGCGGCAAGCTGGGACATTTTATTAGGAAGTGTAGATGGAATAAGATAGGTACAGTAAGAGTACAATATTATGGTAATACAAATCCTGAAGATCAAGGCACGAGTGACAGTGATTCACAAGAGATAGACATTTCAATGGTTAGCAATAAGAAAAGCAAAAGTAGTAGTTGGTATGAAAATGTCCATTTTGTGGAGCAGAATAAAGATATCAAATTTAAGCTTGATAGTGGAGCTGGTTGCAATATAATACCCAGATCTTTATGCCACAAAATGAACATTTTTCACTTTGAAAAATCAAATTGTCATTTGACAAATTATAGTGAAGAAAGCATTTCTACAGTTGGTGAACTTAACTTGAAGTGTAAAATATTAAACAAAGAGTGCGTTATAAACTTCCAAGTATGTAAAAATGATTATGTGCCAATATTAGGTTTGCCTTTATTGGAAGAATTAGAATTGGTAGAGAGAAAAGTACATGCTGTGTCTGAAAAAATAGATTTAAAAAATTATGAAGAATTGTTTAAAGGGATAGGAAAAATAAAAGATTATGAATATAAAATAAAGTTGAAGGAGGGTGCGACAGGTAAAATAGAGTCATGTAGACATGTGCCTTTTAAATTGATGAGTGATTTAAAAAAGGAGTTAGATAGCTTAGAGAGAAAAGGAATTATTTCCAAAGTGCAGACACCCACAGAATTTGTTAGTTCATTAGTAATGACTAGGAAGCCTGACAAATCATTGCGTATATGTTTAGATCCTCAGTATTTAAATACTCAAATACAGAGAGAACATATTCAAATCCCGACCCTAGAAGAGATTACAGCTAAATTGAAAGGTAGTAAATTTTTCAGTACATTAGATGCCAATAAAGGATTTTTTCAAATAAGTTTGTCGGAAGACAGTAGAGAGTTGACTACGTTTAACACGCCTTATGGGAGATATTTTTATAATAGATTGCCATTTGGGTTAGCGTCCAGTCCAGAAGTGTTCCAAAGAGTGTTCAGTAGTATTTTAGGTAGCATTCCAAATGTAGAAATTTACATAGATGACATACTAATTCATGCACAGACAGAGAGTGAACATGACCAAATTTTAAAGCAAGTTTTTGAAAAAGCAAAAGAGTATGGAATAAAGTTTAACAGAGCAAAGTGTCAATTCAAAAAACAAGAGGTAAAGTATTTAGGGCATGTTCTCACAACAGAAGGAATTAAAGTAGACAGTGATAGAATTAGAGCTATTACAGAAATGAAAGAACCTAGTACTCATAAAGAATTGTTGCGTTTTTTGGGCATGATTAATTATGTGTCAAAATTCATACCCAATGTGTCTGAGGTGACAGCACCTTTGAGACAGTTAAATAAAAAAGATGTACCATTTATCTGGACAGACTCACAACAAAAAGCTTATGATAGATTGAAAGAACTGATATGTAAACCACCAGTGTTAGCATATTATGAAATAGATAGCCTTATAACTTTGAGTGTAGATGCGTCAAAAGATGGATTAGGATGTGTGATTCTACAAAATAATAAACCAGTAGCTTATGGATCTAGGGCATTGACACCGACTGAACAAATGTACAGTCAGATTGAAAAAGAAAGCTTGGCAATTTTATTTGCATGTACTAAGTTCCATCAGTATGTATATGGGCAAGAGTTCATTGTAGAATCGGATCACAAGCCGTTGGTGTCAATTTTTGCCAAACCGCTTAATAAATGCCCAGCTAGATTACAAAAAATGAAAATGGCATTACAACCATATAGTTTCCAGGTAGTATATAAACCAGGTAGAGAATTGTTAGTAGCGGATCACTTGAGTAGGTCATATTTAAATGACACTACACCGACATATGAAACAGATCTAGAGGCTCATGTTGCTATGGTAGTGCAGAGTGTAAGAATAACAGATAGGAAATTACAGGAAATGACAGAAGAAACTAGACAGGATAGAGATTTACAGTGTGTATTAAAATACATATTAAATGGATGGCCCAACAGTAAGAATGATATTGAGAATGAGGCTAAAATATACTATAGTTACAGAGATGAGTTGACAGAATATAAGGGACTGATTTGCAAAGGAAGTCAGATAGTAATACCTAAAAGTAAAAGACCTGAAATCTTGCAGAAAATTCATTATGCACACTTAGGAATTGATAAATGTAAAGCTTTAGCTAGAAAAACAGTATTTTGGCCTAATATGTCAAAAGAAATAGAAGATCTTGTTCAAAATTGTGATGCATGTAAAAGCTTCCAGAAAAATAATAGGAAAGAACCATTAATAAATAAAGAAATCCCTGATAATGCATGGCAAATACTGGCAACAGATATATTTTTTCTCTATGGAGAACCTTATTTGTTAGTGGTGGACTCATACAGTAAGTTTGTTGAAATTGGTAAATTGCAGGATATGAACACTACTACCTTGATTAATTGTTTAAAATCAATACTGGCTAGACATGGAGTATGTGACATATTGTATTCAGACTCAGGCTCTCAATTTACCAGCCATGAATTTAAGAAATTTGCCAATGATTGGACATTTGAGCATAAAATTATTAGTCCAAAGCACCATCAAGGAAATGGATTAGCCGAACGTTATATACAATCTGTAAAGCATATGCTGAAAAAGATGATATACACTAATAGAGACATAAATTTAGGATTGCTTATGTATAGAAATACTCCAGTACATTCCAACTTAACTCCTAGTGAGTTATTATACAAAAGAAAAGTAAAGACAATAATACCTTGTGTAACTGGAAATGATTGTAAAAATGATATTAAGTATAAAAATTCATTGACTGAAAATCAGCAAAAACAAAAGATGTATTATGATCTGAAAACTAGAGCCTTACCGCAGTTGGAAGTAGGAGATAAAGTAAAAATACAAAATGAAAGTAACATCAAGCCCTTACAGAGTGGAATAGTGGTAGGAAAGGCTCAAGGTCCCAGATCATATAATATAAAAAATGAAGATGGAAATATTATAAAAAGGAATAGGTATATGTTAATTAAAGGTGGGACTTATAAAGAAAACAAATTGGACTATGATGACATTGTAATAAATAATGATAAGGTAACAGATTTGCCTAATGATGTAGATATGGCTCATGGTTCTGGAAATGTGTCCAGGTCCAGTTCTTTTAATGATGTTATGCCTATGCCTAGTACTTTCTCAAGGTCTGGTAGACAAATCAAAAGACCAGTTTACCTTAAGGACTATCAATTAGAATAATGTTATTGAATTTAACATGTGACATCCTTTCTAAGTGTTTATGAAAATAATGTTAACGATTAATGTAACTTTTGTGTTTATGGAAAGGAAAGGATGTTATAAGTGTGAATCATACTTAAGCTAATAAGTGTATAGCGGGCTTAAATAGAATTAGATTATCTATGGTACTTGCACAATGGATCTGAAATAAAACTCATGTTGATTTATCACGCTCTTTAATTAAAATAATAATCATACATAAAACCTATGATCACTACACAGTTACACTTCCGAAATATGTCATTTGCGTGACAAATCAAATAGCCGAAACGATTAATAATCATCAACCGAAATTTAATGATAATTAACGAAATAAACCTATTATATGGAACACTTGTTTTACTTGACATGTGAAGCTATTTGTTTATTACATAATATAGCTAATATTATGTACCTACATACTACATATCACCGTGAAAACAATTTTTTTAAGGAAAACTAGTTTTAACTGGGATTCTTCAGTCAAACTTTTAAAGTTCCTTAGCGAAAACTAGTTTTGATTACCTATTTGTTCAAAAATGTATTTTAGTGAAAACTAGTTTTTACTAGACTAACTACGGCTCAGCGACCCAAAGAGGATTTTGGCCTCCGACACGAGAGCACACCATTTTTTCCGATCCTGCGCCGTTTCCTGCCAATTTTACTAGACGATGCATGTAGGTAATACTTATGAAAATAAAATCGAAATTTGCGTAAAGTTTTTATTATTATTTTGTAACATTTTACAACGTCGTGCGTTATCACGTAATTTATTTAGCCCTCTTCGCACATTTGCATAAACTTCAAAACACGTAATCTACTCTCAAACTCAATATTGAAAGATAACCCAATCATTCCATTATACTAAACGAATAAGGATCTGGTATGGGATCCCGATCCCACAGTCTTGCCCGCGTGATATAATTACTGGGTGTGCGGTTCGCGAGGGGGTAAATAGGGGAGAATAGGGTTGCCATAAATATGGATGTCGATTGAGACGATTGAGTATTTTGACCCGTGTCGGATTATAGCATGTTTCTTTGGTTTTCGAACCGGGACAACTCATAGACATGGAAAAGGTACTTGTCAAAAGGACATTGATAAGTTATTAATGATCACGTTGCTCCTTAAAACAGTTATCTATGGAAAATGTATATGACATGAATTCGTTTCTATTTATTTTTGCGAAAATGATTTTTGTCTCGAACTGATTAGAAACGGGAATATCGTAGTGCTGCTCTATCTTAAATACCCTAAAATAAAAGAAGAAGAGGTTGCGGTAACCCGTAAAGCGGAAGAAAAAGAAAACTACTGTTTTTACTTCTCTCGAATGTTTTTGCCTAAGAAAAGCCTTCTGACTGTAGGTATACTTATAGGCTCCGTACAAAGTTAAGGACCATCCATCTTCTGCCTCTGTCTCATCGTATATGCATCATATATTATGGAATCTGGGGGAGCGCCATCTACAATTAGCATCCACAGGAGTTAATCATTGACTATTTTGACCGCCACAAAAAATCCTGTTTCTATTATTTTCGACCGAAATAATGTATGAGCATGCATTCTTCCGTTATGGTCAGCACGCCATGCTTCAAAGTGGGTCATATCCTGACGTACCAGGACATTATGGAGACCCTAGTTTTTTTTCGATTCTTTGATCGCGGATCACTCAATGCGAGGTTTTATCGACAGCTGACGAAATAATAGAGCGCTGGCTTATATAGGATATACCTACCTACTTGGTACTTTTTGGCGTTTTGTTAAAGAGTTTTCAGTACAGAAAGCAATCACATTTAATATGACAATTTCTCTGAAACTTTGTTCTCATCGATTTTTATTTTTTTACTCTTTCGCCATAAAGCGTGGTTTTAGCGTGGTTTTATTTGGAATCTTCTTAAACGGGTTTTACTGTATGTCAGTGAGTCACGCTTCCATCCAAGCTTAAAATACCTTAATTTTGTGTATATTATAAATATGGTTGTCTGTATATGTGCGTGGTCTTACTCTTAACCAACTGGAGAAGCTCTACCCTAACATAAAAAAGACACCGCAAAAGTTGCAAAAGTCCATAAGCTGCGGTGTGCGCTTACTTCAGGGGTCCTTGTACAAAAGATTGCCAAATAAAACGACACTTGTCATTGAACCTAAATCTTTTGCGATCTCAGTTCTCGAAGACTGCCTTAGCTCTAAAACATCCTATAAACCTTTAACTTCTATCGAGTTAAGTTATTTTAGTTCCAGAGGACCGAGCCCTTTAGGACAAACTTTGTCACAAATAAAACTTCGGCTCCTTCTTCGAATATGAAACGAGTTCGGATATCGCTTCCATTACGATTAGGGCCTACCGCGAAACACGAAAATCAAAATTTGGTTATCTGCCTCTCCCTATCATCATCATCATCAAGGCTCGGAAAATCTCCCGTCATATTGAAAACAAATCATAATTTAGGATCAATTTACGAGTCGAAAATGTTCCTTTACGGTCTATGGATGTCATTGGAGCATATTTAATCGTTGACATTGGTGTAAAGAAGGCTGTGTTGTACGGAACAGGGTAATTCATCATCATGGTGGCCTTTTGGTGATCCAATCTTGGATGTAGGCCTCTTCCCTTTTCTTCCACTCCTGTAATCTTGTGCCCGATTCATCCAGTCCCGACCTCCGTCCGTGTCGTCGGATGTCGTCCACTCAGCGCTGCGCTGGTCTACCGCTCCCTCGGGTCCACTCTGCCGGCCTAGCCAAGCTGACCAATCGGTATCGCTTCGACAACGAAACGCTTTGTGTTTCTCTATCGCTCTTCAATATTAGTACTGCGACAGTGACAGTTGCGTTTAGATCGCTACGGAGCGTAAGCGATTGGCACGTTGGCTACGCGGCCTGAGGGCCTACCGCGAACCACGTTCGACGTGTTGCCTCTCTGTCGCACTTGTAAATTCGTACGTAAGTGTGACATGGAGGCAACACGTCGAACGTGGTTCGCGGTAGGCCCCCTGAGCCTCCATTCAAGTGAGAGTTGCGTTTTGATCGCTACGGAGCGTAAGCGATTAGCACGTTGGCTACGCGGCCTGGGCCTCCATTCAAGGTCTCGTCTTGTCCATTCTCGCAATCCTCTTCATCAATCGAATTTGTAAGGTGATGGGCAGATACCGAAATTTCGATATTCGTGTTTCGCGGTACCCCTCTGAGGGTCTTTGAGAAAGTTATTTACCAATCATAGACCTTATTGGATAGAGATAAAGTTCAATGGCTTGTTATATGATGCGAGTAGTGCATAAAACGTGACGGGAAATTGAGAATGCGGAGTTATGTAATTTGCACTAGTGTCATCATCATCATCTCAGCCGAAAGACGTCCACTGCTGGTCAAAGACCTCCCCCAATCAATGATCTGCACAACGAACGTTCATTCGCTGCCCTCAACCAACGGTTTCCCGCGACTTTAAGCATCGTCGGCCCATAACCGGACTAGATGGACTAATGTGCATTTTCATTTTTATTTTGATACCCGAGCAAGCGAAAGATCTTAAAATTTAACCACACCATAATAATGGAATCTTGAGCATTGCGAGGGTTTCAACGTTACCCTTCGTGGTTAACCAAACTTTGCAACCGATTGGAACATAATATTCTTCACCACAGCACGAGGAAAATCCTAACCGTACCTAAAACATAAACTAATCCAAATGACCTCTATTAAATATTTATCATTCAAAAATATCACTTAAAAGTCAATTTCACATTAATAACTAAAATTTAATCAACGTTAATAACTATAAATGTACTAAAATTAAAGTTTGGTTAAACACAAGTAATTATCAGCTCTGATTAATCCACAGTAATGAATCATACAAATTGCAACCGATTAATATTAATGACATGTGGCTACACCGCTTTGGTGGCCACAGTGGATTGGATGCGGATTCAACGCTTCTGTGTGAGAGCGAGACACCACTATATACTTGTATAGCGTTGTCTTGCACATACACCGGGAGGTCTATTCAGACTTACAGTTGACATTTAAATGACGTCATTCTCATTCGTCCGTGCGTCATTAAGATATCATTTTGATGTCAAAGTGTGCGTTCGAATTGGCCACCGGAGCGTTATGATAATCGCGAATATCGCTGGATATGGCATAGTCACGCAGCTGTGGCAGTTTTAATGTCACCTTTTAGATTTATGGTGGGTATTTGTGTTTTTGAGTGCGATTACATTATAAATGAAATGGTCAACATTTTTGGATAAAAAGTGAACGCTAGCCAGCGGTTTTGTACTGAAGATGAGTTCAAACCTCTATTCACATTCCGAGAATTTTGTTTATCTGGTATAATCCAAACCCAAGTTATGAGGGCTCAAAAAAACGACGAAGCGCTTCGAGAAAAGGTAGGTGGTGTGCCCTTGCGCTTCGCTTTGCTCGTCTTGGCGGGGGCACTGCGGTGCCCCCAGATACAACAATGAAGAATAGAAAATAGGTAATCAATCAGTAAGTAATATAATATTGTCTTTGGTTCCCGCGATAGTTACTCATGAAATAAAACGAATAAAACGGATTATATCGCGTACCTATATTGAATTTATTCTACATCCCGACGTTTCGAACCCTTTACAGCGCCTTTGCAGCTTTACGCCGTAAAGGGTTCGAAACATTCAATATACGCGGTATAATCCGTTTTAATAGTTTTATTTCAATCAGTAAGTAATCAAGAAATACATTTATGTTGTAGGTACGTGCAGTTTGGCGACCTTTAAGTAAATGTGTCCTCCCTAATTTTAGCATAAAGGGCAGCCCTAAAGCGTGGGCAATGAGACAGCAGATTGTTGATTAACCGCCTGAACTGGCAATCAGACCCTTTAATAGGTTTAACAAGTTCAATGTCGAGAAAAATATCTGAAGTTTTAGCAGCAAAAGTGCCGCTAGCAGTAAACAGCAGTATTAGCAGTATTCTATCAAAAACATAAATGTGAAATGAGAGCCACGTTGTTGACTTCGCCGGAAAAAGAATTGAGATCTATACGGGAGCCAAGTTCTAGTTTACTTGGGGTGTAATTAAATTTCAGAAATTGTCTTGTCTAGTTTTTACGTACACGCTATATTATTTCTCCTTTTTACTTTTCTAAAATTTAGTTTTGTGGTATAAAAAGTAGCCAAGACAAATTCTGAACTCATCAGTATCATCATCATATCAGACCTTTATCGCCCACTGCTGAGCATAGGCCTCTCTTCCAAGTACGCCACTTGTCCCGGTCCTGAGCTAATCTCGTCCAGAAGTGACCCGCAATCTTCCGGATGTCGTCCACTCAACGGACGCCAGGCGCTTCTTTCTTCCGAAAGCGGCCCCCATTCTCGGCTCACATACAAAGTTAAAGTTGAAGTTTAAGTATACACGATTAAGTCCCATTCAATTAAATTGGTACACATTTTTAAAAACACGCTCTAAGTTAGGGAAATAAATAATATGACTCCTATCTTCATACTACTTCAGATAGCGCCATCCTAATTTAGGGATGCCTCGCGCGGGCATCCGACCGTAGCTAATAGCGGAGTGATCGCATGAATGCACCAATCAGGCGCTCTTAATGACCGCTCGGCGCTAACTTCAGAACGCGATCAGAATCTCTGCGGATACTCTGATAAAAGTTGCATGTTGATAATTTTAAGCGTTAGCTCTTAAAAAACCAGTATTCGTTTTTAAAATCTAAACTTTTAATCTGTTCGTTGTATTTGATTATTCATGCTTATTCCTCGCTTACTGATGCATGCTAATCGTGTCATATTATTTTGCCAGCATCCTGTAATTTTAAGTACTTATAGTAAGAGGACAACTTATCTGAATCTGACTCTAAAATCCTATTGAAAAACTGTTGTAATTTTTTTATATAGGTAACTGATTACTCTGGTTAGGTACTTACTTGGGGAAAAATTATAGGGTGCGTTTAAATTAATGAACAGTTCTTGGCGACGTATAAATCGACTAGTAAATTTATATAAATACATATAAACAGGGCCGGATCTAGGGTAGAGCGAGTGGAGCGGCCGCTCTAGGCGCCGGATGGCAAGGGGGGCGCCAAAATGGCAAGGGGGGCGCCAAAATAGAGCAAATGAGGAAAAAAAGGTTTTAAAAGCCGCGAGCGTGGCGAGGAGGGAAAACCCGATTTCGCTCTACCCTGATCAAGGGCTCGGGCCGGCACTGATATTTTCAAGTGAGCACTATAATTTGACCCACATATGCCTCGGCAAATACCTCTGGAGGCGCCTTGACCTGCCTTAGCCACTCGTTGCCGCGTTGGGGCCCTTGTAGAGTCAGCATCAATATGCGACGAAACAAGGCACCAAAGGTATCTGCCACCTTGGAATACTTTTCTAAATAGAGATAGGTATCTCTTTAGTTCCCATTCACAATCTAATTGTACAACATATAGATACATGTATCTTTTTGTTAAGCTATTAGAGAATGGTAGGGACTTTTGACATGGGCTAACTAAAGCAGCGGCGGTATTACGGCTCGGCCACGAGTGCCACGACATTAAGCGACTTGCGACGGCTGCAGCGATAACCATAGGTTGAAGCGAGACAGCGATGGGACCTTTCGTTTCTACCTATGGTTGTTGCTGCCGCCGTCGCCAGTCGCGTAATGTCGAGCTGCTGCTGGTCAGGGCGACCAGCGTCGTCAGCGAGGCGTTGGCAAAAGCCACATGGCGAAAGCGGATGGTGAAGAGTATGGAACCTAAGTACCTATGAATGGGCGTAGCAAGACTTTGCAGGATTAATTAGGGTTCCGTACCCAAAGGGTAAAAACGGGACCCTATTACTAAGACTCCGCTGTCCGTCCGTCCGTCGGTCTGTCACCAGGCTGTATCTCACGAACCGTGATAGCTAGACAGTTGAAATTTTCACAGATGATGTATTTCTGTTGCCGCTATAACAACAAATACTAAAAACAGAATAAAATAAAGATTTAAGTTGGGCTCCCATACAACAAACGTGATTTTTGACCCAAGTTAAGCAACGTCGGGCGGGGTCAGTACTTGGATGGGTGACCGTTTTTTGCTTGTTTTGCTCTATTTTTTGTTGATGGTGCGGAACCCTCCGTGCGCGAGTCCGACTCGCACTTGGCCGGTTTTTTTTGGTGTAGCGCACAGAGAGGAGCTACCGCACCTGCCTTTAGATGCATCAGGTTGTGTGTCCCACTATTGCCTCTGAACGCATCATTTTTAAAATTAAAAATCATTTATTTTGCACGATTCAATCCATATTTTGTTACTTATAAATAGACTTAAATTATATGTTAGTACCTAAACTAAGATGTTGGGAGGTCCAGTGCCTAATTAATGCTTTATCCCATCTCCCTGCCACTATACGGCCAGGAGACTGTGATGGTGGCTGTCACGCACCCTGGGTCTGGGTTTTTGCTGTCCCATGAGCGGACTCCTACTTTATTTATTTATTTTATTTTATTTAAACTTTATTGCACTAAAGAAAACTTATCGTACAAAAGGCGGACCTAATGCCAAAAGCATTCTCTACCAGTCAACCTTAAGGCAAAGCAGAGAGATTGTGGGCGGTGCTACTAATCACTTTACTAAGCATTGCATTGTTCAATCCTTTACAAGGATCACTAAAAAGGCGACAGTACTGTGCGCGTACGTAAAAACCGGTACAGCAGAGAACTAAATACGTATTCAACCCTTTGCCTGCCGCTTAATTTCTCCGAGTGCGGCCTAGTTCGTTCCACTTACCTTTCATTCCGGCCACGAAAATGCTGAAATTACGAGAACGTATTTAAAGTTGAATGGGGTTTTGGAGCGTGTACTTTGATCGTAAGGGCGTAAAGTGTAGTCTTTACTGGTTGACTTACACCTGTATGTCGCACAGTGACTATGTCGTCTATGTCAGATTGTAGGATTATGTAAGTTAGGCTGAAATATTCTCTCTTTATTTGAGAGGTCTTAAATCTGCAATCTGTCATCACCAACGTTTTACAGACCTATGCCCTGTTTATCAAAAGCTTGTAGCTTGTAATACAAGTGGACGTCACTTTTTGACAGCTTTTGTTAGAAAGGGACTACTACTTGTATTACAAGTTACAAGTTTTTGAGAAACCGGCCCCTGGTAGTAATTAGTATTACTGATAATTAACTTACTCGTTATTTATAATAGTATTTTATGCAACCGTTGTTTAAGAGGGGTCAAAAAAGGCGAGTGGCGTGAGTAACAATTTGAGGCGAAGCCGAAACGTCCGCCACGTCATTTTCTATGACGTCTGATCGGTGATCACTGATCACGTGCCGCTTTCCATAGAAAACGAAGCGCTGGAAGCGCCGGCCCGGCCCCGGGATGGTCTAGTGTGAGTCATCTTTTACATAAAAATCAGGTTACAACAAAGGTTGTTATGACTACATTCTGTACCTGCAAAGCTAATTGAATGTTGTGGCTCCCAGTCGCAATTTGGCTGTTGTGTATGTGTAAATAGGGCCTTGATTCACAGAACTACAACAAGATTAGCATACTCCCGGGAAATCCCGAGACTGCTATTTCCCGGGTTCCCGGGAATTGGCACTGTCATCTAGTATCGGGACTGACAAATTTGCTCCTATGAAAAGATTTCTTGACATTATTTGGAGTATTTTCGATCAATCAACCGCCATTGGTTTATTTTATATCATTAAGCTTTGGTTTCAAACGTCATCGAAATACGTTATGCTATTAATACCGTTCTAATGCCTTAACGTGATACGCAACAATGTACCTTATCACATCGTAATAAGGTCTGCAAAGTTAAAAGCCTTTCGTTAGTGTTAGTACACACACAACCGCAAGCTCATTACCGTTCGCGGCTCATTTATTTTATACTATATTTAACGATACATTATAACAATTTACAAAAGGGCTTATATTATACTCAAACACTTGGTAATTACGACCTTTTTAAACAAAGCTCCCTCCAAGCAAAACAGCTCATTTTGCTCCTAAAGCTATAACACTTAGGCTGTTCTTAATAAATAATCTACATTGTCTTTAACAGGTTTTAATGTGGTTGAAAATTATTGGCGCTTAAGCCCTTTTTGTGCAAAGCGACGGTTCCAAGATCGATTTTAAAACGTCTTTGATAGCCGCTAATGAGCAACCTGTACGGATATGATGGTCGTTCTTGTCTACGTGACAGCGTGATAAAACGGTGTCCGTCACTTTCTTTCCCACGGTGTTAAACAGTGACAGTTATTTTATCACGTGGATAAAGATGGATAAAGCTATCCATAATAGGCTGGCTGGTCGTTTATCGTCCGATCAAGTCAATTTGTTTCTGAAAATGGCTTTGGATTGAGATCAGCCGATTTTTTTGGTAGAATTGTTTGAAATTGTAATGAACACTGGCTGTTAGGCCATTAAAAAAGTGAAGATGATGAACTTTTATTTGCAAACTAGATTACAAGATAGTTTGAGACCCGGGGAAGGACTCGAACTATCTCCATATCTACCAAATCTCATGTAAATCGGATGAGAAGTTTAAGCTGTAGTATTTTACCTAATTACCGAGTGTATAAATGTAAATTATATTTATCTTGTTCTTCGTAAATACAGGATTATTCTGGATATCCTAAGAATAAATATTTAACAAATAAATATGTTTTCAGAATTAATTCATACACAATTCTGTACATCCCGTCTCCGCTATTTCTCAAAAGCCGATCATTCTCTGTCCCCATATTATGCCGCGTATCTTCATAACGGAAGAAACGAAACCGAGGTATTTTTTGTAATTGTGCGCTCACGTAATATTGTTTGCATGCAATGTACGGGAAGCATATTCAGAATATGTTATGAACATAATAATCTTGGTTAAAGTTTTTCAACGGGTGACATTTTATGAGCAGGTGGGATAATTATATAGATTTTTGTCCATCCAGTTTTGGATTTTTTTCTATTTTTATAAATGGCCGAGCTATGGGGGTTTGCGAGATCTGCAGCTCACAGACTGCCGTATTCGAACTTCAAGATATTTACAAGAGACGACTCGTACTAGATCCATTCTAGATACGTTATAGTTTAGATTTCAACTAGTTCTCTTTTTCAGCGCAATTCGGGCAACCAATGTCACTTTTACGATAGATCGTGTTAGATATAGGTATATTAGATGTGAATTAGATCTCTAAGTAATATCTTGTGGAAATCGTTCAAAAGTATCTCCAAAATCGCGGAAATGTCAAATTTGACAGGTTAGATCTTAAACATATCGTTATCGTATCGTGGCGATGTCTAATAGATATCTATTACAAAATCCGAATCGGGCCCAGAACCACTAGTTTTAGTTGGAATAATAAAGTCTTTACTCTTACTAGCTCTAATCTCAGTTCGTCTCGTTTACGGCGTTTGACTCGAAACGAACGCCTGATGTTGATATAACTGGTATCATATTTTAAAAATCCGAATACGCTTTAGGGGGGACGTAATGTTTTTGTAATTTCATGCTTATAATATTATGTAACCCTTATTTCTGAGATATGCGGCGCGATTCGGAAAACGAATAAGAGATTCACTAGATATGAAATAGTAAAGATATGTGACGTTCCACGGCAAAAGGTATCATTGCCCCGGCTGAATATTGGAGCGGCGTTAATAATAGCGTAAGCCCCAGCTGCCATAAGGTACCTTTTGCCGTGGAACGTCACATGTCTTTACTATTTCATATCTAGTGAATCACTAATTCATTTCCCGAATCGCGCCGATGGTTAAAACAATAAAATAATAGGCTAATGTTAGGATCTCTTGCAGCTGTATTATTATAGTTGATGTTTTTTAGAAAAAGTTGGTAATTGGCGTAGTGGTGGCATGAAAAAGAAATTTATTTCATCTGATTAACATAAGGTTATATAAAATGTGTTTCTTTATTGTTGTACAATAGTGATATAATCAAGCTTTTCAATCTCGTACCTTACTTAGGCAACTCAGCAAGCTTTTAGGCAACGGTACTTCTCAAAAAACAGGAACATACTCAAACATAGGTACATACAAACGATTTGTTAGCTGGACGTCCAATACGCAGTTCGTCCAAATCGCATTTCGTCCATTCGTCTACTACGCAGTTTGTCCATAAGTGATGCGTCCATTTCGTGATTCGTCAATACGCAGTTCGTCCACTTCGCGATTTGTCACACTGCATTTCGTCCATTTCCCGATTCATCATTACGGAGTTCGTCCATTTCGTGATTCGTCTATTAAGAGAATATGGGAAATGAGAAAATGTTCAATAATATCAGCTACGCCGATGATATGATGCTACTGGGACCCACGGTCGGAGCCGTTAACGAGTTGTTAGGGCCCGGTCACATGTCTACGGTGCGGCGCCGGCCACTTTGTAACGGCACGGCGTCGTGCAATAGAACGGTGCCGTGTATGGTGCGACGGCACGATGCCGTGTACAGTGCCGTGTACGGTGCGACGGCACGGCGCCGTGCCGCGGCACGGTGCCGCCACACCGGCGGCGGCGGACGGCGCACTGCTCGGTAGTTATTGTTTTGCTGTTGCATAGTTCTCACGTACTAATTAATGCACTAGACGTGTGCGCCGCGCCGGCGCGCCGCCGCCGCCGGCCTTTTTTGCCACGCCGCCGCCGCCGATAAATGATT
Source organism: Cydia amplana (assembly GCF_948474715.1). Lineage (NCBI taxonomy): Eukaryota > Metazoa > Arthropoda > Insecta > Lepidoptera > Tortricidae > Cydia > Cydia amplana. The sequence continues at coordinate 2,304,476 of NC_086079.1, read as the reverse complement.
GGCGTGAAATCGGCGTGACCTTGAATGTTGTTAATTAGCAATTCCGAGTTGGTATTTGGATTACAATATGGAGTTTTTGTATATATGTTCCAAGTTGATTGGAATTGGAAGAACTTCGCTTCGCTCGCTCGTTCGACAATCAATGAATCTTTGTTTCCATTCCATCAACCCCTTGACCGCCAAATACGTCAACTGACGCGTGCGGCTACAGCCCAAAGCCCAATGTCAACCTTCGTGCCTTCCTACAAGTACAAGGTTCACGAAAACGCGCCGCTCACGCACAGGTGTGTCGTACAAAGGCGTTCGTAACTCAGACAAACGGTTCATACATGAACCGTGGCTGCAGTAATGAGAGACGCATAAATTATTTTACAGTACATATGGGGCTACTTTTCCGCACTAGTGCGTAAAATAGCACTTTTCGTGCGTATGTCGAAACTTTAAAGTGCCATATGTAGGTACTGTAAAACGTTGTTCGATATACGTTCGTGTTTTAATTTATCGCCTCTCGTTTCGAATTTCCTATTTTTCGCACTTGTATCGAAAATAACTATTTCTTGATTTCTACATGGAGTTGGACGGAATGCCTACTGGACAAAATGTGTGTTGGACTAAATCCATGTTGGACGACATGCTGTTGGACGAAATACGTGTTGACGTAATACGCGTTGGACAAAATGCTGTTGGACGAAATGCATGTTGGACCAAATACGTGTTGGACGAAATGCGAATTGAAATATCATTTGGACGAACTGCGTATTGGACGTACAGCTAACAAACCAAAAAAAAGATAAAAAACCATATATACTATCTAAAATTAAAAACTCAAATTAAAAACTAAAATTGAAACTAAAATTAAAAACTAAAATTAAAACTACAATTAAAACTAAAATTAAAAACTAAACCACTCTAAATTAAAATAAATCTAAAAAAGGCCTCCGCGGCATTGTGCCAAAGATGCTGGCAGCATTCCCTCGCTGAATGGCAATACTGATGCGCTGCGAGAGAAAGCTGCCAGCTCTCTGGTCACCGCTGGTATCGACCAGCTTTTTGTTTATAATATTTATAGAGTGTCTCAAACGGAATGAATCGTACACCGGCCAAAACGAACGAACGAATGAATGAATGAATCGGTGTCGCTCCCGAAACCGGTTCAGATCCCCGGGGAAATACCGCGGAATGACCGCGCAGGATTAATGCTGCCGCCGGGATATGTTCTAGCTGGTTCCAGCTTCATTGTACTTAGTTTTACGACATGACAATCGTCAGATACTATGATATCCTAAGAAGACCTTAGTAAGGGACAAACACATTTCAGAAAAAGTTCGCTTGTGCTTGTGTGTGCAGGTAAGGGTGTGTTGCGAACGCAACCTTTATATTTGTATAAAATCTCAATACCTATATTCCTAATGCAGTAGCTAAACGCGGCCGTCGGGCTCGGCTAGTATTCGGAAGCTTTTTCTTAAGCACCAATAGGGGCGCTCCACATACTTTGTAAATTTAAACCACCTTTTGTACTAATCAAATATTGCAAATCACTCTCTCATCAGCCTCCATACAATAACTACACCACTTCTACATTTAACCGTTTTGGCAAGAACCCTTTGTAACCAGTATCTTTGGAAGATTACATCAGTTTACTTTAAATCGAAGCTTTTTATTAGAGATGCACCGGATATCCGGTTACTATCCGGTATCCGGCCTATCCGGCCGTTATTTTAGTATCCGGCCGGATACCGGATAGTGACCTACTATCCGGCCGGATACCGGATAGTAAAATTAACACATTTTGGGGTAAAAAATGGAATCTAAAACCAGTCACGGTCATAATGCTAACGACACAGTAGATAGAAATGAATACGTAAGCAATGTCACACAATACACTTATTTGTTTACACAAAAATACGCGCGCGCACTTGTAACTATAAACGAACTTACTACGTAATGACATGATAAAACTCGTTACGATCCTAGAAATGTGTCCGCGCGAACGTTCACTACGAAACAGGTCGAAACCTGCACGACGCGCACCTGCAAAACTCAAAATATAGGTATAGTTCCGCCGGCCAAATATCCGGCGGCCGGATACCGGATATTCGGCCAGTGTCCAAAACAACTATCCGTTGCATCTCTACAGTTTTTATTTGAGTCGTCGAGATCCTGACCTGCACGGCGGCTACAGGGTGTGATTTTAGAAGAAGAAGAAAGCATTTATAGCACAATAACCTTAAAAACTAATAAAGAGAACACAAAATGAGAGGTTGCGCTAAATGGTCCTCACTCAGCTAGGTGTCACGGTATGAGCCAAATGGCACATTCCGCGACGCTGATTTTCAGTAAGGCCCAGTGGATGGACTAGGTGGCACTCAGTAAAGGTCCCATTAAATTCCCATTAACTAAAATGTTTAGTTTGTTAGGTATGTGACTAATGGGGGCCTTTGTTGCCTGAAAACAAATGACTTTTTTTCTATTGAAAGGTGGTACTAGTACTAAAGTGACGGTTACTGACATGAGCTTCGTATGACGGCCCTTGGCAAGGGCGGGTGACCTACTTAGATTGAATAGTTTATGAGAGTATGAGCAGGTGCTCATAGTTAGAGGTATAAATACTATCATTAAATTATAGTTATAGGACTTATAGGTATAACTAGCCTGTAATTATTTTAATAACGACACGAATGTGGAAAAAAGTACAAATCACTTACAGCATATTTAATTGCTAGCTTCTAATAGACTAATCTGTGGGCAGGCAGGCGCTTAAGGACTATATGTGAGTTATCTATGAAAAGGGACCTTATTGTCGATGGCGCTTACGCCATTATTAACGATGCTTCGATATAAATACAATGCCGCGCGACGCTGTGCGGCGTAAGCGCCATCGACAATAAGGTCCCTTTTCATAGATAATGCCCCATATGACAGGTTTTGACCCTCGTTTCGAGTCATTCCTGATGTAGAGGCTATCTATCGCGATTAAACGGTTTTTTTAAGGTTCTATTTTTGTAACTTTGTTTAGTTGAGTTGTTGTAACAATTAATCGAGTCAATGAGAGTTTTCGATTCTCGCGCAAACTATTCAGTTTAGAAAAAAATGATATTAGAAACCTCAATATCATTTTTGAAGACCTATCCATAGATATCCCACACGTATGGGTTTGATGAAAAAAACATTTTTGAGTTTCAGTTCACAGTATGGGGAACCCCCAAAATTTATTGTTTTTTTTCTATTTTTGTGTGAAAATCTTAATGCGGTTCACAGAATACATCTACTTACCAAGTTTCAACAGGTATAGTTCTTATAGTTTCGGAAAAAAGTGGCTGTGACATACGGACGGACAGACAGACGGACAGACAGACAGACATGACGAATCTATAAGGGTTCCGTTTTTTGCCATTTGGCTATAAAGATTCATCATGTCTGTCTGTCTGTCTGTCCGTCTGTCTGTCCATCCGTATGTAACAGCCACTTTTCTCCGAAACTATAAGAACTATACTGTTGAAACTTGGTAAGTAGATGTATTCTGTGAACCGCATTAAGATTTGTTTTTTTTTTTTTTATGTTAAACTGATCGGCGATTGGCTCTAGACACACCTGATGGAAAGTGAAGACAGAGCCTAAGATGGAGCTCACCGGTTCAGTAATAGCCTATTCACTCTAGCTTTAAAGAGACCGAGGTCTTATTTCTCAGGGAATACGGATGACGGGAGCGCATTCCATTCCTTAGCCGTCCTTACCAAAAAAGACGAGGCAAATCGTTTTGTGCGGACAAATGGGATGTTAACCACGAACGGGTGCATTCGCTCCCCGCGCCTGGACGTCCGATGATGGAAAGGGGAAGGTGGAATCAGGTCATGCAGCTCTTGTGCGCATTCTCCAGAATGTATCCGATAGAACACCGATAGACATGCGACTCGTCGGCGATGATCGAGGCTCTGTAACTTTGATTTGACAGCTGGGTCATCGCCTAAAAGTCTATGAGCCCGGCGCTCTATTAAGTCCAGGGCCGCCAGCTGATACTTGGCGGAACCGTCCCAAAGGCACACAAAAATAGACAGGTTTTTCACACAAAAATAGAAAAAAAAACAATAAATTTTTGGGGTTCCCCATACTTCGAACTGAAACTCAAAAATTTTTTTTTCATCAAACCCATACGTGTGGGGTATCTATGGATAGGACTTCAAAAATGATATTGAGGTTTCTAATATCATTTTTTTCTAAACTAGTTTCTAAAATAGTTTGCGCGAGAGACACTTGCAAAGTGGTAAAATGTGTGTTCCCCCCCCTGTAACTTCTAAAATAAGAGAATGATAAAACAAAAAAATATATATGATGTACATTACCATGTAAACTTCCACCGAAAATTGGTTTGAACGAGATCTAGTAAGTAGTTTTTTTTTATACGTCATAAATCGCCTAAATACGGAACCCTTCATGGGCGAGTCCGACTCGCACTTGGCCGCTTTTTTTTAAGGGGTTTCGTCACACAGTGACGATGTCACCCACAATATTAAATTTAAAATATATTAAAAGTCTCTCTTAAGTCTTCTTTCCAGGAGTCTATTTGCATTGAAAACATAATATTATAGGTACCTAATATGTAAAATGGGAACACAAAAATGTATGTAGGTACATAAGTACCTTAAAAATGTTTAATAGGGTGAGACTTATAAAAATTTCATTACAAAAGTTACCCACGACCGTTTTTAGGGGATTACTCACGAAAATGTAGATTTAAAAGTCTTACAATTTTCATACCTTATTAGCTAAATGGGCCGTAATTACTAAGGCACAAGTGAACTCCGCCAATTATTTAAGTACGACCCGTCCTTAATGTTACTTATTTAAAATATAAATGCCTACTAATTTACATCTTAATATATCCCGTTAGTGAAACTTAGATAATTAGGGACCTTAAAATTACATATTTGTAGATCTCTAACCGCTCTACTGTAAAGGATTCTTTTAAAATCAACCCTAAAGAGGGTGAGAATGGGATTGAAAGTATTTCTTATTTCTACGCGAGCGACACTACGAGTATACTCTGGCTAACCCACTTTTTCAGTAGGGAAAGGTAGCGAAATTCAAATTATCTATAGGAAGACAACCCTTCGCGCTTACATTTTTTAAATTTACTGCCTTTTTCTACTGGCTTTGCCAAACTATAGTTCGGTTTCGGTTTAAAGAGTATTTATTGTCTAAAGAAATTACAAAATTTCACTTAAAAGACAACAATTTATAACTATACATTAACAATTAACAATTAGTTATCTATAGTTATAACATTTCTTTGGGTAGTGAGTATTATTCCAAAAAATCACCTCCGAATTACGCCGCGATTATGACGTTCAATTCATCACTCATTTTATCAAGGAAATTGACAGAAACAGCGGCGGCAACAACGACATCACTCACAATTATTTTCAGAGCCCTAACGCTCCACTAAAAAATTTTTGGAAAATCAACTCTCAAGAGGGTGAAAATGGTTGAAAGTACTTCTACACGGACAAAGTCGCGGGCGGAGGCTCGTTTTCTATTAAGTATATTGAGAAGTAAATATTACTGGGAATTCTATCGGAATATTCCCAAAATTTTCCCGATTCGGGAATATTTCCGGTAACAACCCATCCCTCTGACCTTCACATGTCGTTAAGATTAATAGACAGCTTTCGCGGCAAAAACGTGACATTTATCCGCTGGCAGGCGAGTAAATGGTGGGGCGGAATTGATGTTTTTATCATGATGGTGGTAAATAAGCGTACATCCATCTGCTGGTTATATACTTAGCCTCGTTTTCATATACGTTGGCATAAAATAACCAAAATTATTGATAAAAACAAACGATTATCAAGATTTGCTTAACATACGAGTACATCTTAGATTCTGATGAAAAGTTTACACTCTCATTCTTAACATGATTTTAAAGAATAAAGATTAATGGCACATGGTTGGGCTGGGCTGCTTTAGATATGGCCCTATGCTTTTTAGGGTTCCGTACCAAAAAGGTAAAATCCTTATGTCGCGATTCTCTCGGTCTGGCATATAGCTAAATATCTTGACAGCTATTATAGGGTAAAGACGAGACCCCATTACTAAGACTCCACTGTCTGTGTGTCACCAGGCTGTATCTCATGAACCATGATAGATAGATAGACAGTAGACATTTTTACAGATGATGTGTTTCTGTCGCCGCTATAACAACAAATACTAAAAATAATAGATAATGGTACGGAACCCTTCGTACGCGAGTCCGACCCGCACTTGGCCGGTTTTTTAAATCACTATGTAAGTATGGAAATGCGGCCGCAAAAATACTTTTTCTAAGAAAAATACTTAACTAAAGTTTTAAAGCAAAAACATGTGGAAGTCGTCAGAGTTTCTACAACTAGCGTCAATGCAATTAAATTCCAACCGGACGGTGGTAACTCTAGTGGCGATAAAAACTTACTCAAACGAGCGTCTTGGTGCTAGTGATGTGCCGCTTGGGGTACCCAAGGAGGAATATTCCCATAAAAGTTCCCGAAAATATTAGACTCAAAGGCATGATATTTAAAACTCCGGATTGTTATTTTCAGAAAAATGTGTTGATCTTTTTATTTTACTTTATTGCAAAAACTAGATATTGAAACGTAGAAAACAAAGAGTAGATACATATGCAAAGAGTACATATAAAAAATCTATCTCTAAATGTGTAAAAGGACGGCACGATTACTACTATAACTTTTACTGATGCTGCTTGTATAATCTTTGTTGCCTTTGATTAAGAAGTAAAATTGTGGTAAGTGTATGTTTCTCTAAAAGCGCGCATGGGACAGGGGCAAATCTATAAGCACAGGGGACTAAGAAAATATTCGATTTATTTTAACTGTATGTAGGAATTAATTATCCCCTTTTTGGCAATAGGAATTTTGCCGATTAATTTTCCTTTTTTTATGACGCATAGCTATTTAATAAGATAAGCTACGTTTAAAATTACGGCTTCGTAAAACGACTGTATTTTATTACTTTAGTTACTTTTGAACTTTGTTTATGAGAAACGACATTTGTCTTATTATTCTCTTTAATTTTTTCTTTATTTTATAATTGCCTATTTGTACCGGGAATTTCCCCGGTGAAGGGAACATCACTATGAAACTACAGTGTAAAAGATACGGCACATAAACTTCATCCAACCCTAGTCCTTAAAACGTCCAGCTAACTTTGTGCTGGATGCAAACTCAGTCTGTTTCTTCTCTATAATGTGGTGAGAACTGAAACCATAGAAATACTTGTAAAATGGAGGAAAGCTGTTTCAATCGTATTTAAACTGCTGAATTTAAGTTGTTTCATAATAATACAACGTGATCTTTGCTGATTAACCGTTTTTCATCAGAATCCGATTAAAATAGTGTAGCGAAAGAACGAAATTTCGTTTTTCATTTTTTTCATAATGAATGCCTTTTGTCCTTTTGGTGCAGATCACGATATTACGTGCAGTCTGCTCTCAGAAATGGGCAAACCATATACATAAAACTTAGCAACATTTTACAGAACTCTTCTTCTCATAAAACAGAAATGTCAAAATGACGGATAGGGACTAACGATTAACAACAGTTTTAGATTTGTCAGACGTTTATGAATATGCATGGTGTCTCTGACCATGGGGCTTTAAATCGAGGGCTTGATTTTACTCGCTAAACTGAGCTAGGTAATTTTACTATGGGACCAACCCTAAAATCGGGGAAAAATGTTTGACTTTTCCATAGAAAACGTCGACATCTGATCAGCCAAAATGTATGAAAAAGTTTTTTTTTTTTTGGGATTTCGGGGTTGGTGCCATAATAAAAGTAGCTCAGTTTAGCGAGTAGAATCGAGCCCTGGATTTAAAGCCCCATGGTCAGAGACACCTGTATAAAGGGGCCACACGCGTGTCGTCGATGTCCGATAATCCGTCGGGCGGCACAACCCCCTGCACTTCGCAAATGAACAGATTAGTCGGGTCAGTGCACCGCAGCTTATAAGAAACAGACTCCTGCCAAAATTATATATTAGATTTTAATTCTAATATATATTTTGGGATCTCTCTAGGGTTTTTTTCACAAGTAAAACCTCTGTTTTTGTAAAAGCTTTTTTTTCTCATTCTCACTTTAACCTCGTGCCGCCCACCATACAAAATTATAATATAGCCAAGGAAGTTTGAATGTTGTTGTATTTTCAATTTGTAACAATACAAATTGTCACTGCGCGCGGGCTCGAATACTTTCTTGCTCGCACAGTACTGCGTCACACCGGCCAGCCACCGAGAAGCGCCGAGCGCGTACGACGATCGCCGAGCGGACCGAATAAAAGGCGCAGTCCGTGCCGCATCAGATCATTCAGCTAGCGACTGCCTTAGCGATAGGTACACCTCTGTCCTTTGGCTAGTTTCTATGGGTCGGGAGTTCGATAGCCACTTGCAGTCTTCTCCCTGACCTCCCTAGGTTTAGCTAGTGCCTTGGCGATAGGTCCCGACTGTCCCTTGGCTCTTTGCATCGATAGTAGGCGTGCTCAACCTTGCCGTCTGCTATTCGATTTAATTTAGTTAGGACGAAGTAACGAGTTTTGTATGAACCCGATAAATGTATGCACCTATATATAAATTTTCAAAGTCAATAAACGTATCGTTGACATTATTGGCGTTTGAGTAAATCTCCTACCTACCCTACAAATTGAGTTTAATTTTTTTTCTTATAATATTTTACGAGTCAAATGAAATGCTACCTACATTGTTTTTAATTAAGGTTGACATTCCATCGACAATGAGTGCATGTACATCCTAATGTACATTGGCCGGCACAAGAATAAATATTTGATCCCACTGACTGCGCCAATGACACATCTCTGGCAGGCCAGATGGCCTTCTGCAAACTTTATTATAAAATTTTGCAGATAAAGATTGAATCAAAAAAATAGGCTTTTCATGAAAGAATTTGATAGTGAAACCGTCTGCATCAACGTGTTCAAAGTCTTCTTTTGAATTGCATCTCAATTACAATTGTATTGCAAACCGTTCTTACAATATTTAAAATTTACAATTTATCTTCAAATGATGGTAAATTAATTTTCAGTAAACATACAATAACATTAACTTATAAAACTTAAAAATGAAATCTAAAAATAAGTAAAACTAATCTTAAAATATATAACTAAAAACTAAATTTACCCCTGCGGTATGGTGCCGTAAATGCTGGCAGCGTTTCCTCGCTGTATCGCAATTTAATTACAATTACGTTATAATATGACCTAGCTGTCTAGATAGTTTGTAACGGCATTAGGGTGCCGCATATGCCGCTGACAGCCCACGGGGCACCGTTACGTAGGCACTAGCTCAAAGGACTCATTCACTATACAAATAAACTACCTATAATCTGTGTGAGCTGTAAGCTGTTAAAGTCAAACGTCGATAGGTATTTTGTGTTTGTTTTTTTGTCGATTTCTTTGTACTGCCTATCCTGTACCATACATTTGAGCTTTGTACAATAAAGAGTTTATACATACATACATATTTAAATTACATTATTTTACATATACAAACCAAAGCCAAACTTAAATGACCGCAGCAGGCAGGTGGCCAAAAAGTTAACGGAATGGTGGCCGCTTTCAGACGAAAGGAGTGCCTGGCGTCCGTTGGCTCGTTGGGTGGACGATATTCGGATGATTGCGGGTCACTTCTGGATGAGATTGGCTCAGGACCGGGACAAGTCGCGTACTCGAAGGTCTCAAAGAGAGCCTATGCTCAGCAGTTTACGACAAAAGGCTGATATGATGATGATAATAATAATATTATGTTGAAACCGGCAAATCATATATTATATTTGTCACAGTTTATATTATGTAATGACTTATTATTAGTTCTCGAGGATCTTGTTACGATCATTATAAAATCTTGGCGCAATTCAATCACCCGTTTGAAATCAACGCCATCTATCGGTAAATGTACGAACATGCACACTAGGCGAGAATTTGCTACGGTGCCAGTGAAGCGTGCTGTGCAATCAGTTAAGTAGGCTGCTTGCTGAATCGCGAATTATGTGTTGACTCCCTAATTGGGAGCTCTGCGGACCGATCACAGTTAATGCTTATTGGCTGAATTTTAAAGCTTGACCTTGAGAATCAGATTTCGTTAACCTCGGGTTAACCTCGGGTTAGTAGGATGGTACAAGTGGCCCTTAGTGTATGTACGCTTGGACACCACGCCCCAATGTAATTTTTTTATTAACCAAATAAATGGGTGTCTTAATAGACGCTATCGGACCCATTCAACTGCAATTTTACGTCTCAACAAATTTCACTTGTTTTCATGGTAATATCTAATATTTTCCGACATGTTCTACGTCGAAAATAATTCAACCGTCTGTTTATGTCAAATACGCTCTCAACTTTTTATTACCGAAGGGTTGAATTGAATCCATAAATTATAATTCTGGCTGACTGTACTCGTAAAATATGTATTTGTAGCCGGCGTGGCGTCAAAACATAAAGTCAAGTAGGAAAAGTCATATGAATAATTTATTATCACTCTTTCGATGCTGTGAACGTTTGAAGACAATTTGCTAAAATGGAGACGATTTTGAGAACATTACCGAGCTAGCGTGTTTTGTTTTCTCCATTGGAAGTTGTTTTTGCACTATAAGTCCTACTTCTAGTATTTTTACCATTAGAAAAAGGGTACCTACACAATTTTGAACATGTCTTTATATTGAAAAACACATTTGAAAAATAAGTCACAGCAAATATGTATGTAACAACAATATAGCATAATATGATTTTTTACATTCTTTTGGTTTCATAAGTAATATTTACTTACTCTTTTCTTTACGTTTCTCAATAAATATACATGTCAAGATTGTTTATCTTTTTTCTAATGCTTATAAAACGAAGTATAGGGTAAAAGCCGGGTAGATGCCATACTATTTGAAAAAGCCTCATAACTTTAAAATGTTTAATCTTACGTGAATAATTTCAATTAAACTAGATAGTCTAATCTTTTGTCTTTGTCTGAAACATGTCCCTTTTGTTCTAATAACTACAGTTTATGCAGAATTTTCGTTTCTCCAGATGTTTTTGAGGTTAAGTGCTTCACATATATCGACAGATATATATATGCGTCATGATGAAATTGGTAAGACGGTAGTTTTTTACAAACAAACATTTCAAGTTAAATAAAAGGGTGGAATATATATAGTATACAATTATATCTATTTTTAGTAGTAGAGAAACCTATCAAAGAAATAACGTAATACTGTTATAATATAAAGCTATTGAAAAGCCGAGTGCTTCCTCCCATAGATTACTCGCACAATACCGATCGTAATTCTATTTTCCTTTCCTTGTAGAAGGAACTAATTTCCGTAACTTTTCTTCAGATTTATACCCTTTTTAGGGTTCCAGAGGGCGATAAACTGAACCCTTTGACTAGGTCCCCTCTGTCCATTTTTCAGGGACCGTATTAATAAATAAATATGGGACAATTTTACACACATCGACCTAGTCCTATGGTGAGCTCAATAAAGCTTGTGTTGTGGCTGGTGGCTACTAGATGACGATATAAATAGGTATAATAGATAATATCTGGGAGACGTATAAAACATATAAAAACTCAAAAATGCGCCGTTTTTTCGCCCCTGAAAGCCCCTGTCGCAAATTTCATCGAAATCTTTAGAGACGTTTCCGAGATCACCGAAATATATAATAAATAGCTTTAAACGAGAAATTCTTGTATATATAGTTCGGGGATATCGGAAACGGCTCTAATGATTTCGATGAAATTTGATATATGGGGGTTTTATTAAGGGGTGAAAAATGTATCTAGCTAGGTTTCATCTCCGGGAAAACGCGCGTTTTTGAGTTTTTATATGTTTTCCGAGCAAAGCTCGTAATCCCAGATATTAAATAAATAAACAAGAATTGCTTGTTTAAAGGTATAAGATATTTTTAAATAAATACTAATTTAATATGCATATAAAACATGCATAAGGCGGTTAAGGTGACCTATATAATTATTATTTTTTAATTGGTACGGAAACCTCGATATTAAAGTACGATTCACTCTTACCCGCTTCAGAGCATTGTACTAACGAAACAACAGAACCTGCGCTGGAGACTCGCCAACGCCAGGCTCCACTGCCTTGCCAACCTGACCGACAGAGACACACTTATCTGCACCCCATATCGCCGTCCCTGTCACTGACGTTTTTGGAGCGGCAATTTGGCGCCCGAGGCGGCTGATAAAATTGTCCTGTTTGCTGGAAATTTCAAATCGCGTTGTTTGATTGCGCTATGAATAAAATATTGTTTTGCCGCGATTTGATTTGCAGTTTTCGATGTGTGAATTGAGCTAGCTGGATTGGGGATGGAATTTATGTCAGTAGGTAATATGGATTTTGAGTTACTTTGTGTGTAAAGTAATATTTCTTTTACAGTACATATGGTGCTACTTTCCCGCACTAGTGCGGAAATAGGCCCTTTCTGTGGCTATGTCAAAAATTCAAATGTATTGAAATCGCAATAAACACTAATCAATCTGGAAACAACCCCAATGCCACACTTGCTTTTAATGAGCCTACTCGTTGATACATGATTCTCCACTGAATTCTACAATTTAAGAATTCTTCGTAGAGATGCAGCGGATAGTTCTTTGCCCGGATACCGGATGTTCGGCCTGACTATCGGCCGAATATCCGGTATCTGGCCGCCGAATATACCAAATAGAAACATTACGGTTTTTCATGTGCGTTTCGTAGTAAACGTTTGCGCGGAAAATTTGTAGGTGCGAAATGAATGCGCGTGCAAGTGAGTGGAATGTTTAAATGGGGCATTATCTATGAAAAGGGACCTTATTGTCGATGGCGCTTACGCCGCACAGCATCGCGCGGCATTGTATTTATATCAGAGCATCGTTAATAATGGCGTAACCGCCATCTACAATAAGGTCCCTTTTCATATATAACGTCACATATTTTTTTAATAATAAACGAGTACGATTATGACCGTGATTGTTTCTTTGTTTACTCCAAAATCAAGCAAAATTACTATCCGGTATCCGGCCGGGTATAAAAATAAGGCCCAGATAGGCCGGATACCGCATAGTAACTGAATATCCGGTGCACCTCTACGTAACTTCACGTGTAAGTTATAAAGAGCCACGGGGGAACATCGCGCGAAGTTCGCTGCAATTGCAAGCCGGAATAATATACCGTTTTAATGTCGCCAAGGGACGTTAGCAAACTGTTGCCATACCACTTCTGTTATTAGGGAACGTTTGCCATACCACTTTTTTGACTGTACTAGTACACAGTGACATTGCCTCGCTTTGCATTTCTGGACCTCGCCGGACATTTAGGGCTTTATATGTATGTATAAGGGCTATATTTGACAAGGGAGAAGGCAACTCCTAGTAGGGCTGGTAACCCATGGAGTTTATTACCACGCTTCCTTCTACTCCCTTGAAGGAGAGGCCATTTTAAGTGTCAAAATTTGTTTTCGTTAAATATAATAATTTTTAAGAAAAAAAAACGACTTCCATGAGGGACACCCCGGTGAAAGAATAGTTATTTGTTTTAAATTTTGGGGGAAAATTTGTTGTTTAACCCTCGTGCTTTGAAACCCTCGTAACGCTCAAGATTCCATTTTTCGAACCACTCGCTACGCTTGTGGTTCAATTTTGGAATCTTTCGCTTGCTCGGGTATCAATATTAGGTTCAGGTCCAGATAAAAGCCCGGATCCAGGTCCAGGTCTTGGTCCAGGTCCGGCTCCGGGTTTGAGTCTAGGTCCGGGTCCGAACCGGGCCGGGTCCGAGGCCGGGCCCTAGTCCGGATCCGGGTCCGGGTCTCCCAGTCCAAGTCGAAATCAAAATCGCCAAACGTGTACTATGCGTCGTTGAAGAGTTCTGTTCTGATCATCATCAGCAGTTCCACTGCATCAAATGCGACAGTTTTTAATGAAAATGCTTGATTTGTTGATAAAAACACAAAAATCACTATATGTATGCCTTTAAGATTTGAGGAGTTCCCTCGATTCCTCATGGATTCCATCATCAGAACTGAGTTTTGACAAAAACAGGACCAATCTGTATGCATATACGTACAATCAAAAAAAGAATTTTCAAAATCGGTCCAGTAATGACGGAGATATGGAGTAACAAACATAAAAAAAAAAAAAAAACATACAACCGAATTGATAAACTCCTCCTTTTAGATTTGGAAGTCGGTTAAAAATACAATATAATCAATGATGAATGTAAATACTGTAACCAATATACTAAGCATGTGTTAACTTAATAAATGGCTATTCTGATTCTGATATAAAAGGGCTATATTTGACAAGGGAGAAGGCAATATTTGAGCGTTTATTTTATTTTTTGCCATTTTTATATATTATGACCTTTTTTGCCACTTTTGTGTTATTTAGTCAGGATTGCGAGCCCATTTCATCCTTATAGGAGAAAAAATGTGTCCTAAAATGATTATACATTTTTCAAACTTTCCTTTTTGTTACCATACAAAGTATATGGAGCAATAGTAACACAATTGGAAAAATACTTTGGGACATTTTTTTATCCTATTAGGATCGAAAGAGCTCGTGATTCTTAGTAGAAATAACACAAAAGTGGCGAAAAAAGGTCATAATATATAAAAATGGCAAAAAATAAAAGAAATGCTCATTTAACAGAAGAATCTTGATCTTGTCGCATATTCAGTTCCGTTTCCTATGCTATCCGCATCATAATCTGCATAATATTGTCAGTGTGCTGTACAAAGACGCGAAATCCGTATAATTTATTTAACAGAGCATTATGACACGTCTCTCTGTGGCTGTCAAGGAACTGGTTACAATTGGTTTCAATGCGCATGATGAGTCGAGCGACTAGTCGACCAGGCAAACAAGTGTATCGGGACCTAAGATAATACTTATAAAGAATCTCAACTATTTTATTAAGATTCAGCGTGAATCACCAAACTTTTTGTAGTGTAACTTACTTTACATTGTGTATTTATTTTGTGCAAGACGTCGGATAGGTAGGTACCTACGTCATTTCATTACCAAACTTAAATGGAGCTGGGCGGGACATGTTGCCAGGCAGAGTGATGGTACGTGGGCCTAATTGTTAAGGGAGTGGTGGCCGCTTTCAGACGAAAGGAGTGCCTGGCGTCCGTTGGGTCGTTGGGTGGACGATATTCGGAAGATTGCGGGTCACTTCTGGATGAGATTGGCTCAGGACCGGGATAAGTGGCGTACTCGAACAGAGGCCTCAGCAGTGGGCGATAAAAGGCTGATATAATGATGAAGATGATGATGATTTGTGGATATAAATTCTCGACGCCTCTCAGTGAACGCCGTGGCACCCCGCGACAGACGAGCCCGTACCATTACACTGCGTCCCAGGTGAGCGATCCTTTTTTATTTAGAGTTCCGTACCTCAAAAGGAAAACACGGAACCCTTATAGGAATCACTTGTGCGTCTGTCTCTATGTCTGTCCGACCATACCCAGTAATACCCACCTCTTTATCTCCGAAACGACTGGGTCTACAATTTTGAAAAAAATACACATAATAGTTCTTTACCTATAGATGACGGGAAAATCTATTAGAAATGTGCAGTCAAGCGTGAGTCGGACTTCAGGTTTAAGAATCTTTATTTTTTCTCGAGAAGATATAACAAAAACTTCACTTAAATGAGAAAATCAGTAAATTATGCATGCATAATTAACATATTGTTACTATAAAATACTTATTAAAAGATTGGCAACGCGCATGCGACACCTCTGGAGTTGCGGGCGGCAATAAAGTACGGCAGCCGATTACTAACAGGGGGGGTTGCAAGCTGGCGTGTTATTATATAAAATACCTAATATAAAGGAAAAAATAACATTATATTCTTATATTAATATATAGTCTCACAAATATGACACTTAAGCTTTTTTTTAAAGATGTTCAATGATGCTGAGTTACGTATTTCTATTGGTAAACTATTGCAGTAGAGCTTCGGTCCTTCCCGAGTAAAATTTTTCTGACCAAACTGATTTGTTCGCGCTTTTGATAAGGCTAAATTGTTTGAGCGTCGGCGTCGACTTAATATATGGAACCCTTGGAACGCGAGTCCGACTAGCACTTGGCCGGTTTCTTAATACCACGTCGTTGGCAACAAGCATACGGCCCATGAAATAGCCTATGGGCGCTTGCAACTCCAGTTGTGTTACAGTCATGTTTTCGCGCGGTGAACTTAACGCTACGGCTTACGTAGGCGGACAACGCGCGAACGCGGCGCGGCGCGGCGCGGCGCGGCGAGGATGAAACAAACCGTTGTTGATACGTATAGGTATGTCCTACTCGTACGTGAGCGATTTAGGCGCGAAGCGGCGCGGCGGCCGCGCGGCGTTCGCGCGTTGTCCGCCTACGTAAGACGTAGCGTTAAGTCATGACGCTGGTTTTTCTTACATTCGATTCTGACGTTCTCAGCGAGACGAATACACGCTAGAATATAAAGTTAGCTCTCCCGGCTGCATTCGTTTGCATCTCATTAGCAAGTATTCAAGGCACAGAGCTGCTGGTGGCTCGCTCTGCTAATCTGAATGTAGAACTTGTGAATCATATTGATTAACTTTGTCGAATTTAGTTCATTATTCTAAATAGGATAAATGGGAATATTATAGACGAAGCTCTCAATGCATTTTTGACTGCGAAAAATGGTCCATATAACTGATATTTATCTGACATTTATCTGAAGAAAGTGTATCTGTAACTACTTTTAAGTTATTTCGCTTTTACTGAACTGTGACGCGGTGGGCAAAGTTATGGCTCAGTGGGAGTCACTCGCGGCACAATTGCCGTTGGATAATTAGTGTTCCGTACCCAAAGGGAAAATATGGGACCCTATTACTAAGACTCCACTGTCTGTCTGTCACCCGGCTGTACCGTAAAATGGGGTGAGTAGGTGCAAAACTGACATTCAAACCTCGATAACATTTTATTTTTACATATGCAAACTGAATGGTGTATATAATAAGTGTTCCGGACGTTTGTATTTTAGTTTTTATTTTATTTTGGGTACCTAGTTCCATTTCATAACTTTGACGATAAACAGGAAATCCCATCTCACCCCGTAGTCCCTCGTATTTGGGGTGAGTTGGGTTTTCATACAAAGGTGATTTTGGAAGATTTTTGGATCGATTTATTTTTATTATGAGTATTACTATAGCTCCATTTTAAATTGGAATACATTATTTTTGTAGCAGTAGCCTTAAAATCCCATCTCATCCCCCTTTCATCCCTTCTCTCCCCATTCATAACCCAACTCTCCCCGCGAATCCTACTCACCCCATTTTACGGTATTTCATAAAAGATGATGTATTTCTGTTGCCACTATAACAACAAATACTAAAAAAAGAATAAATGTAATATTTAAGTGGGGTAACGTTTTTTCAAGGCAGGCAATACTTGGCATTATGCAATGCAATATTGAGCAAATTTCTAGCCCCATTAACTTATGATTACAACACAGTTAGCTCACGTACACGTAACCGCATCATCAGAAACTACCAATTAATTAGTGACATACCCGCTCAATGCGAGAGAAGTAATTACGATGAACTTATAATCCCCCCCCCTTATCCAATTACGGCGACAGCCACAACCCCCCCTACCCCCTTACCCACTTCTGTCAGGCGCACAGACCGCACTACATATGAGAATTATGTTGGAAAATACAGAAAATCACAGGTAATTAGCAAAATTCACAATTGTTTTCGTGATAGTAGTGATTTAAATTTAATGTCGGGATATTTTGGCGCTTGGTAAATTATTGTTTATTTGTTATGATAAAAAATAATGTTTCTTGTATTGGGGTTTTGTGGACTATTATTTCCGAGTTATTGCATGCATTATGAATGAGTAATACATAATAGGTTTCGAAAAGAAATGAGACATGAAAATTAAAATATAACTACCTAAGTAGCAATGTGTAGATTATACTTAAAGATGATTATCTACTAATTTATTTTAATTAAGTTGCTATAATTCTATGGAACAACTTGCTATCCGAATTAAATAATTTTCGACAATACTTAGGTTATAATTATATAACTTTGAATACAAAGTCCTATGTTATACTTATTTAGCGATATTACTTCGTGTTTCTCAAGTTGCTAGTATATATTTTAGGGTCCTGTATCCGAAGAGTGCCAAATACAGAACCATAATTATAACTAAGCTTCCACTATCATCTGTCCGTCTGTCTGTCAGCGTTCTATCTCTTTCATTCTATTCAGCTGCAAAAGCTCTATAAAACTTCGTAAGTCCTAAGGATCCAAGAAAACCCATAAATCGAGCGTTAAAGCTATCCTTAGTTTTAAACTTGTCAACCGAGTTGTGGGGTCGAGGGGGGGGGGGGGGGGGGATTGGTAGCAATTAAACAAGTTCGTGATTAGTGTGAGTCCAGCCAGAGGCGGCTCAAAGGAAGTTCACAAAGTTTTGAAAACTGTGTCGCTTATCTTTTTCTTTATTTAAAAGAAAATAAAATAAATAAATAAATAAACAAAATATTTATTATATTCGCACAAACAAACGTAATTATAACTGGGCTGGTGCTTTTTTTTAAGCGTACCTACATGACACTTGTGTCAAGAGACACCGCTCTCCCTAGGTGGTAGCAGAATTTATATAAAAACAATAACTGTGGTTTAAAACTGAAACTAATATTTCTTGAAAATAACAAAAAATAGAAAGAAATAAAGTAAGTATATAAAACTAATATGTACTAACAAAAATTTGTTCTTAATAGGTAAGGTTAGAAAATGGTTTGGTTAAAAGCTTATCTGCTCTACAATTTATTTAATTGAATATAGGTACTATTTGGCGTCACCGGTCATAATTATAAAGGTGACATTCGGATGTCAACTGCATTACTGCTGCGACATTATTGTGGCGGCGCTGTATCTGTCAATTTCCTTAACAAAATGAGTGATTGAACGTCAGTCGCGACATCAATTCGGCGGCGAATGTCACTCGTCATTTCTTCAAGGACATTGACAGATACAGCGGCAGCGTAGATGCATCAGCAGTAATGTCGCAACAGTAATGCAGCTGCAGTTGAAATACGAATGTTACCTTAAAGGTCTGCTGGCAGATCGGGAGCGAGCTCAAAGGTCGCCTGAGTTGTAGAATTTTCCATGTGTCTTTTATTTATTTTTGAAGTGAAAACTTCTTTAGCGGCGCTGTGCACTTTTTGAGGTGGGGAAAAATTTTTAAACTCGAGACAGCGTAAGACGATCACGTGACCGTAAGATTTAGATGGCCACTCATTTAGATGGCATTTAAATCAATAAAGGAAAACTCAATGACATTACATGAAAAACTGTTACATGTAATGTCATTGAGTTTTTCTTTATCGATTTAAATGCCATCTAAATGAGTGGCCATCTAAATCTTACGGTGAGTTTCGCTCTAACTGGTATGAATATAACTTGAGTATTAACAGTGATGTGCTTAGGGGTTTCAAGTAATTAATGCTAACGCTAGATGGCGTTAACCTCAATTATACATAGTGCATTTTGCACTAGTCATTGAGTTTTCACTTCTGCCGGCACTCCCTGAGTGCAACCCGTTGTTTTTTTCTGTCAATGTGTGTATTGTGGCAAGCTAATAAATGGTTTATCTATCCAAATTTTCCATGTGTCTTTTATTTTTATTTTATTTCTTGAGTACCAGGTCAAGTTACACAAGACAAAAGCTTATATAGAACTAAACGTTTTGTAAATCAAGAGTTCAAGTTTAGGCAAGCACACTCGGAAACCGTGCCGTAGATTTTTCAACTTTTAATTGAATAAAGTCTTTAGAGCTCGACTTATGCTCGTTATTACTAGTCACAATGGCAGGTGCCGTGTTAATGAGTATGCTACGTCGTACCTGCAAAACCTTTTTTATTAGTTTCTTGATTTGACATGTGTCTTTATGCTACGTGGTAGGTATAGATGGTCAAACCAATTTGTCAGTAAATAGTAACAAAAAAAACTATACTCATCCTTTTCTTTTGGGTGCTAGTACTAGTGTAAGACAAAGATAGTATGACTCTCTCTGTCTATGTTTGAAATAAGGCAGTCCTTTGACACACTATAGGTACTATTCGGTTCACAGATCTAAAATGATGCTTACTTACGCTTACTGTGGTGACAAAGTTAATATACCGTGCGTCGTTACATGGCTTTTATTCCTCTACCACCCACCCACAAAGCCCATAGGCAACAGTCTAAGATAAATGGCTACAATTCGTTTCAAATTTCCAAAACAGCTATATCCCGCAACAGGCGTTAAGCTGACATATCTAAGACATTAACAAATTGCACATCATCTCGTTAGAATCGTATACGGAGCGTGAATCAACTAACACTTTACTTCCAAATAGTCACACAATATTGCATAGAGTCTATGCGAAAAGTGAAGAGTCGTGGATTATATGGGAATCGATACGTTCTACGACTCTTTTCTTTCCGCATAGGCTCTATCTACTTTACTTACTACATTCTGGAAATAAACAAATGAAAATCGTACACCTCCAAAGAGTCCCAAGAAGTTGTATATCCACGATACTTACTACGTTTTGAAAATGTATAAATGGAAACGTGTCGGATGTGTATTGTTGCTCATTATTGGAAGAAGATATATTTTAACAAGCAAATAGGGCGCAGCATTGTTCCATTTTTATCGCCTGTCACTATGTCCGTCACTTTCACACTTACATACTTTTTAGAACGTGACAGGCATGGTGACAAGTGATAAAAATGCGACCGTGCTACCGCCGCAGGTTGTTAAAAGTATTCATGTGACTAGGTACTTGATTAAATGAATGTTGTGCCAACAGAACTAGACGGGGTGAATTAAGATCTACCGCGAACATCGAAGTTTGCAAATTGCGGCCATCTTTCTCTGTTATTACTTACGCTTTAACTGGAGTAAAAGAGAAAGTTGCCCGCAATTTACGAACTTCGGTGTTCGCGGTAGGTCCTACTTACCTACCGAAGATCTATTCGTTGACACATCTATCATGAAACAATTCACAATTTTAATTTAATAAACAAAGTTTTTCCGCCATGTCCTAAGCTTACACTACAAATTAACAAATTATAAGTACACCTAAACCTTTCTCAAGAATCATTCTATTGATAGGTGAAAGTCGCATGAAAATCCGTTCAGTAGTTTTTGATTTTATCGCGAACATACAAACACACAAACAGACAGACGCGGCGTTGTTTTATAAGGTGTACGTAGTGATTAATATATAAAACATATTCTCGCCATAATGGAATCTCTAATAAAACTTACCCCACCTGTTCGTCAGTTTTTTTTTCTTTTCACATCAGTATTCACAGTAAAGTAGGTAATATCCTCGCCATATGGCATTTCCTGTGGATCGGGGCCAAGGCTCGAGTGATTGATCACTCTTTATATGCCACGTTATTGATTATAGATTATCGCGGGATAATTTTCCGCCACTATTGGTGTAGATATAGTGGTTTATGTGCGCCATGCGGATGTTGCTTGGCATCAAACTTCAAGACCGAGTGAGGAATGTCGAGATACGACGCCTCACCAAGGTGCAAGGCGTGGGATATGTCATTAGATTTAGATTTTAGATTTAGATTTAAGTTTAGATTTAGATTTAGATTTAGATTTAGATTTGGATTTGGATTTGGATTTGGCTTTGGATTTGGATTTGGATTTGGATTTGGATTTGGATTTGGATTTAGATTTAGATTTGGACTAGGATATAGATTTGGATTTGGATTTAGATTTAGATTTATTTATTTCATAATATGAAATTACATTATAAATTGTTCTAAGCTAATCTATACGAATTTATATTATGATCGTCAACTATTTATTATACTATACGAATTTATATTATGATGTTCAACTATTTATTATACCATTTACTAAACGAAAAAGAAGCTGGCCGCACGTGCGGCCAAGCAGATTGATGATGATTAACGGAATGGTGGCCGCTTTCAGACGAAAGCGCCTGGCATGACAATATTATATTAAAACTGATCACTTTAAAAAAGTAAAGAATTGGCTTTCCAACTCACTCACACTTGACCATCGACTTGATTCGAACCTGTGGCCTCAACCTGGGTCTTCAAATATGAAATTACTTGTTTTTCAAACAACATTTTATATTTTAACGTCCGTTAATTGTAATTAACGGATGGATAAACAGTTAGAGCTACCATCAGGTGGGCACTGATATCTCGCTCGTACTCGCATATTAGTGCAAACGAGATGTATAGAAAGTAAATTACGTTCTCGATAGCGTAAATGACAGTTTTGATACTGTCAGTGACTCATGGTACGGGCTTTACAGGGAAAAAGTATAAATTCATACTTTTCACATATGTAGTGATTTCACTTATCTAATGACGAGACCTTTTTGTCCCGCCATGTGACGTCACGACACGCCGCACGCCCGTACGCCATGACGTGGGTCCGACAGATCCTTCCGATTTGACAAACGTCCGACATGCGACAGCGATAAGTAATATGATGTCATGAATGTCATGATTTGCTGAGTGCATGGGTTCAGGCATTTGGTATACGGGTCTCGCAATTTAGAGAATGGTCACGCAGACACGTGTTACCGTCATTTTAAATTTAGAATTCTCATCTCTATATTTTTTATGACCATTTATGTTATTTTTTCTACTCCAGCACTTAAATGTGTCAATTAAATGACTGACAGTGATATCTAAAGCAATGTCATTTGAATGCTTTGTCTATAGGCTCATAAGATGACTGCTAGCAGTCATCTTATGAGTATAATACAACTGCTTTATTTTTTTTAAAGATACAAGTTCCGATCATCTTGATTGAAAGAGGTATGTTTTCATTTACAATAATAACTCTTTTTTTTTTTAAATAATAACTCTTTTTTTTTTAAATAATAACTCAATTTTTTTTTAAATAATAACTCTTTTTTTTTAATAATAACTTTTTTTTTTTTTTTTTTTTTTTTTTTTTTTTTTTTTTTTTTTTTTTTTTTTGCTGCAGCTGTCATAGAAAAAGTAATGTATGCAACAGCTCATAATTGGTTCTTAAAATTCTCGGGTCTTTGGTCCTTGTTATATCACTGTTGTATAAACTACTATTACGTTACTCGTATTTCGCAGCCGTTAGTAAATTGCGACAAAGAGATTATTTTCTGTGTACTCTCTCTTCTTCCCGCGCGTCCGCCATTTTGCCACGGCTCCGCCGCCGGGAGACTGGGATCCGCTTGGCAACTAATCCTAGGAATTGGCGTGGGCACTAGTTTTTACGAAAGCGACTGCCATCTGACCTGTCTGTCTGCTATCTGTTCTCTGAATTCTCGTTTCATTTATTTCATTTTTATTGAACTTTACGTTTATTACTCATATTTTTTGGAACCCGTATACATAATTATAAAAACATCAGAAAGTAATTTCTTGTATTAACACTTAGGTAAATCGTTCCTCAAGAAGAATTAAATGGGGTGATATTCCATGGCAATGTCTCACACTACTTAAAATCCCTGTCTCGTATAAACCATCTCAATTTCATCGTGGATAAAAATATTTACAGTTAAAATGCAAATCATATCTCAATAAAGTTTCTCAATTTAACAGTCAACCGGATATGGTAAGCCCCTTTGGCAGCGATCTCCACAACTAGATAAAATTTGATTGTTATCTGTGTGAAGCTTCGGTGCCAAATGTGGGCCACATCGACTCATAGAGCTTTGCACTGACTTTAATCCCAATATACAGTCATTGTAGTTTACCGTACATGCTCCAGTTTTCGTATCGTTTCGTATACGTAGTAGCAAATATATTTGGTCAAACCAATTTGTCAGTCAGTAAGAACCAGGAAAACTAGACTCATCCTTTTCTTTTGGGTGCTAGTACTAGAGTAAAAAAAGAAAGGTAGTTATGATTCTCTCTGTCTATGTTTGAAATAAGACAGTCCTTTGACAAACTATAATTTAGTTCATTTTTAATATGCTACTTGCGAAATATATTTTTTTTGTAGATAGATATATTGTTTAGACATTAGGGATTGCAATAAGTCCAAATTCATGTGGCAATGTAGTAAAGTAAATTTCGTCAAGTGGATGAAAAATAGCGCAATGACCCTATAGGCTCCAATATATATATATATATATACAAAGAGCCTGATTCGGATTTAAGAATTTGTTATAGTTTGGATACGATACTCTTGGTGCAATTGACGCACATCTCACGCACCTCATCCATTTATTTATTTATTCTAAATTGTATTGCACATCAAAAACAGTTCAAATGGCGGACTTAACGCCAACGTCACTAATCAATCTTCCTCGCACTTCGCATTCGAAAGTTATTTGAATTTAAATCGGAAATATGCCGCTTTACGCACTAAGGCCCACTTTCACCATCCCACTAACCCAGGGCTAAGCGGTTAAACCGTTAAACCATTATCAAATCTTACTGGTAACCATGATATCTCCAGGTTTAACCGGTTAACCCCGGGTTAGTGGAATAATGCAAGTTACGCTAATAAAAATAAAACACAGTGTCAAAATGAATACTTCCAATATTTCCACCCAAAGATATTTTACGTTTTCCCCGTCTTTTCCTTCGAAAAAGGCTTTCAGTTCGCAAAATATTCTGCATCGACAAGGTTCTAATCACCTCGGATTTGTGAGCAACTTACAACCTTGTGTGTCTAAAGTTTGCGGGATTTAATAATAGAGGTCTGGCGCTTTGATCTCGCGCTAATTAGCGACCCGATTGTCAACCTGATGTGTACGTATACTTATAGGTATAACTAGGCTTGCTAGACCTACTGAGATTTAATTTTAAGCACAAGTATTTATTCAGTATTGAGTAAGGCACAAATAGTACAAAATATACACCTAATATTTGCATATTTTTTCCTACCAATGTCCTATATTTAGGTATATATATGTCCTATTCGTTGTCAAAAGCTAAAAAGGTTTATTTTGGGCAATTTAACTTCTAAATATCTGGGAGACCGAGAAAAGCTCGGTAAACATCTCAAAACTCGAAAATGCGTGTTTTCCCAGGGATAAGACCAAGCTAGATCGATTTTTCTCCCCCGAAAACCCCCATATAGCAAATTTCATCTAAATCGTTAGAGCCTTTTCCGAGATCTCTGAAATATATATATAAATAAATAAATAAATAAATAAATAAACAAGAATTGCTCGTTTAAAGGTATAAGATATAGGTATTCACTGATGAAGACAAAAATAACAAAACAAGGCTTTCGCCCGATTCGAACTTTAAGATATCTGAAAGTGCGAATCGGGCAGTTTGTTTCTTCTAATCTAAATCTGATTTTCATCGCCCCCCCCCCCTCCCCCCTCCTTCCAAGTCCTGCTTTCCCTCTTAAGCCCTTTTGCTACAGATAAGCGTTCCAATTATATTATATAACTAAGTATAATATAATTACTCATGTCCTAAAATTCTTTGTACGGTCGAGTTCACAAACATCTTCACACGTCAACGTTCCACAAAACTACACGACACCTTATATTTTTGGAACATTGGCTTGTAGAAATGTTTGTGAACTCGATTGTACTTTGCTTTGGCGCTTTGTAGTACGAGATCACTTGTCGAAACAGCAGATGTCAGTCAAACAACGCTAATCGCAAGCATAGAGAAATATAGTAAGGATAGAGTGCTCACTCCATCCATACATCAGTTTTGGTACCAAAAAGACTATTATTTTCGTAGTCCACATCTCGCACCGAGTAGCGGAATTATCAGTACCGCTACTTGATACTAGATGTCTCGTGAGTCGCGACTCACGAAATTGTATTGAACAACAATTTACAACTAATATAAAGCAGCAGGAGTTAAAAATATAGTTCTGGCTAATGCGGTTATATTATTAGCTGAAAATTGTTGAGCATTAGACTTTTGGGTCGGTGCAGTGCTATTGTCAAGTAGCAGTACTGATAATTCCTACTCGATGCTAGATGTCGACTATGAAAATAATAGTAGTTTTGGTACCTATACCTAAACTGATGTATGGAGTGGGCACTCTATGTATTTTTTTCTTTATGTCGCAAGCCAGTCGCACGTCAGTCGTACGTCAGTCGCACGAGTAGTCTACGGGACAAACAGCACTCAATGGAGCGAACAGACGGCCTGAATGTGAAATGAGATCTAGCCTGTCTAGTAGACAGGCTAGATCTAGTAGACAGGTAGTAGACAGTGTCTACTAGCAGAGTAGGATTGTATAAAGTAGTAAATGCGCAAACAAAAGTTCAAACAAGATATAAACGTATACGCTTAGAATTAATTTAAAAGTGGAAAAATTACGGCCTTGGATGAGACTTGAACTCGCGGCCTCTAGAGTCCGCCAAAACCTCATCTAAAGCCAGCGAATCTTTCCACAATATGGGTCTAGGGGACCCCTACGACCCTAGCGATATCTACCGTAAGAGCGTTACTGGAATGGAGCATATTGGAAATTCACCAGGTAGGTAAGGTACGATGTGCTAAATTAATTTTTAACGTCTACGAACGATGCTATTAACCTTTTCAACGCCAAGAGCCACTAAAGTGGTCGAGTGCTGTCATGCCCATGACGCCAACAGCCACTAAAAAGGCTATGACGGACGCTGTCAAAGCAATTTTTAGCAGATAAGATTTATTTTCGCTCTTCATATTGCAACCATTTGGCGTATAAGCCACATTTTAGCATGGGACGAAAAGCGTTGAAAAGGTTAAGCTTATTTATTATTTATTAGTGTAAAGCTTGACATTTCGCGACAATAAACAGGACTCTTGTTCTGGCCCTTGCAGTTGATGCATGCTCCCTATACCAGGCGTGTCTCACTCCGCTATTTCGTCGCTTTGCTACAGATAGCTAAAAGTACATCCGTTCCCCACCAATTTTGGTGGCTAGCCATAAGCCGCGCGTGGCGCTGTCGCCACCTAGCGGCCATATCTGTGCTGATCGTAACAGACGCGTTTTGTTAGAGAGTGAGTCTTCTGCACCTAGTACTGTTATTTATTCTGTGCCTATACACGAAATGCAAATGGCGCGCGCACTTGTTATGAATCCATTAAAGATGACCTCTTAAAGGTTACGTCGTCTGTCTGACGATCTCGTGACCTTTAAGGCCCCGACAGACGGACGACCTGCGGTCGCGAGGCAGCTAAGATTAATGTTTTGCTGCATTCTGTGGCAGACCTCGACTGACTGTTAAAACAGCTTATATCTTTACAGTACTAGTCGTAATTTAAACCTTGTGTCTTTAGCAGTTAGGTTTAATTTCAATGATAATTAAAATAGAGATACGACTTGAGAACACTGTTAAAAGACATGTAAGGGTTTTGTAATTGAGATATACGAATGTGAGGCCTCGGTTTCAGAAGCAGTTATTAAGTTTTCATCTTTCGAAAACAAAAGACAGAGCTCCAATTAGTATTCAATTATTTTAATAGAGAGAAACAAGCGTTGCGTAAATTTAGTAATAAAATTAATTTTAGAGATGAAAATGTATACATTAATGTTTAAGACTGAGTGCCTTGATTTAAATAGCTTTGATTAAAATAAAAGTTAGACAGACTAATAATCAAAATGACTGTTTTCTTCTGAACAATCATGCTTGTTTTGGGAATATATTCATATTCTTTAGTTGTATTGATTATAGAATAGAATAGAATAAAAATAATTGTATTCGTGAGCACAAATACAAAATAGAAAATTATACATAACAGAGAATAAAAGGATAAAGTGCCACGAAATGGTCTCACCTCAGCATGTTGCTGGCGACTTCCAGCGCTGATCTTCCGATGAGACCATCCGTTGATTAGGTATACATTGTCGCAGATGCGTAATTTACATTATTATACATATTAACAGGCTTCGTCATTCATTCATCTCACAACCATTTATTTACACACTTTTATTTAGCTTCACTGCGTTTGTACATACACTATGTACGATAAGAGCGTACCGGTAAAACTTGTATTGCGATATTTTAAACCG
This sequence comes from Cydia amplana, assembly GCF_948474715.1. Taxonomy (NCBI): domain Eukaryota; kingdom Metazoa; phylum Arthropoda; class Insecta; order Lepidoptera; family Tortricidae; genus Cydia; species Cydia amplana. The sequence continues at coordinate 2,276,449 of NC_086079.1, read as the reverse complement.
TTTTCATTCAAATGCCTTCTGATTGTATCTAATAGAGATATCTTCAAACCTTTTTTCTTTAGTTTTCTTGCTCAGAAGGCCCAGAACGCAATGATAGAAGTGAATTTTTTGAAAACATCTGCAAGACCTGTTTTAAATCCTATGTGGAGGAGGTCTTTTTTATTTCGTCCCGTGTTCTGGCAAATCGTAAACATTTTTATACTTCACCCACTTAATTACAAACGCCTTCGATTTATTTATATGCAAATCAGCTTGGTTTCGTAACATTTTGGGCCCTTTCGGGTACGTACAGAAGAACACTGCCTCATAATAACGTGAATCGTAAGCGACATTCTTTTTTTATTGAAGTTTAGGTGGGAAACTGTCAAAAGATTTTTATTATTTTTTACGAAGCATTGTAGGCAAAAGAACATTCAAGTACTAGCTGAATAGAAATTCAGCTAGTACTTTTTTTTCTGTGCCACATCCTTAAAATATACATGAACCCTGGTCACGCTCTTGTCAAACACACTGTATAATTATATGTGTGCTTCAAATCTTGTAACTTAAATTTGAACCACTATCTGGTATCTGATTCAGTTTGGAGTACTTCCATATCCCGATGACAATGCAATAATATGCTAACATGGAGCTAGGGTTGGCACGACGGATCCGAAATGTATGGAAAGATCCGCGGATCCGGATCCAGATCCGAATAATTTCATACATTCCGGATCCGGATTGCAAACTCAACATGGAGCTGACCTGTACCAGTCGGATTAGCCAATGGACTTAATCGATGGAAAAACACAAACTTTAAGTTTAGGCTCATTAGAAAGTTCTTGAAAAGTACTTTATAAATATGCAAATAAGAACGTACAGTTAGTAGTAAAAGTCTGTGTCAAAAGAGAGACAGTTACTAAATAGGGTATTTGACTGTATTTCAAATAAATGATTTTACACCATGCATGAAATAAAGCACCAGAAGATTAATAGAGTAACGTAGACAGCAATTATATGTTTAGACACAATTTGTATTTTAAAACTCGTATAAAACTATAAAGTCTAGGTAATTTTATTGTGACGTCACATGCTAGTGTTTCATATTAATTCAATATCAAAGTAGCAAAATCGTTTTGACAGAAAAAAGAAACTGATTTGACTAGTAGTCAAATACCTTATTGTTTATGAGTTAGGTACATAATACTTCTACTCATTTGAAAGAAACCGTAGACAATTTTATTCAACAGTGGTATTTGTTCGCATCAAAACAGGTCTCCGCTTCTCACATTAGGTATCCATTTTTAATCACGTTAAGCCGGTTTACTCCAATCGGGGGATCCTGAGACCCCCACCATCACCCCCCACGTAAGAGCTTCTGAAAAATTCAATCGAGTAAATGATTTTGACTGTTAGGAATCTACGGTTGAAGATTGGGAAGGTTTCAGGATTACGTACTGAATTAAAGAATGGATAAAGCGACAGCATATACAGGCGACAGACCTCTCATTTTTAATGTTAAATAAATTTATATAAAAAAAAAAGAAAAAAAAAGTACTAACTTGTACTTATTCGACGGCAAAAGTAGGTACGGATTATGTATTTTGCTTTGTTATGTTGATTGTTGGTTGTAGATGATTTGGTGGTGTTAATCCATTTGTTTTTACGGGACGGACGGGTGTCATTTTGAAAATTTATAATCCGTAAAACAAATTTCCAAATATGTAGGTAGATAATAAGCTTGTTTCGGCAACTTCATCTGTGTGGGATGATGATGATTGACTTTCATTTATAATATAATATTACCTATAGAAAAGAGATTTGTTGCTTCTTAACTGTATACCTATCCTCTGGATTGGAAAGTCAGTCTGTAAAATTAAAGACTAACTGCGTAATTTTTCGTGCGATCAGAGTGCACCATTAGCCTGCCCAAGTGAGCTGTGGTAAAATGCCACACGAGGAATACAATTCATGTCAGTCATGTCATACATTTTTTGTTATTTTAAATTACGATCTCTCTGTCTCCAGAATCCAGCTATTAAGTCACTCTAGGTCGATTCTAATTTAATTTTGCATGTACTAATTGGCGTGAGCGATCTTCAAGGTAGTATCATAATAAGATCAAAACCGTATCAAGTTGTTAAATCAGAATCGGGTTCTAAGGTTAAATATCCCAAACTCAGACCTTACCTAATGCTTATTGCATTGAATCGCAGACGTCCCGCCCGGTGGTCTGTTGGTAATGTTGGTATTAAGCTGACAGTCCATTTCCAACCGCAGCTGCACTACTGTTAATTTTACTATGGAAATTGACAGTAACAACGACGCAGTTCGACGAGTTCAGTACCAGTAGTGCAGCTGCGATCAGAAATGGAATGTTACCCTAATTTAGCGTGACCGATCATCAAGGTAGTATCAAAATAAGATCAAAACCGTATCAAGTTGTTAAATCAGAAGGTTCTAGAGTTAAATATCTCAAACTCAGACCTTACCCGCTTATTGCATTTACTCGGAGATGCCGCGTCGCACATGGTGGCTTGTAGGTATGTATTAGGGTAACATTCCATTTCTGACCGCAGCTGCACTACTGGTACTGAACGCGTCGCTGTTACTGTCAATTTCCATAGTAAAATGAACAGTAGTGCAGCTGCGGTTGGAAATGGACTGTCACCTTAAGGGTTAACTTGGATAAAATGGCGGCTTAGGTCGGTTCGCGTAGGTACAATATTAGAGGATTTGGAATTACGTTGCTGGGTTTTATACTAAGGAATTTTTCTTTATTGATTTAAATACCATTTAAATTATGAGTGGCCACCTTACGGGGCTTACGGTCACGTGATCGCCTTACGCTATCTCGAGTTTATAATTTTTTTCCCACCTCAAAAAGTGCCCAGCGCCGCTAAAGAAGTTTTCACTTCAAAAATAGTTTGTAAGTCTGTTTTGTCAAATTATTATGAATTTTTAAATCTGAAATCCTAAGTTTCACCTTTGAATCCCATGATATACCTAATTTAATAGTGGAATTACCTATGATTTAAGAAAAACTTATGAACTTAGAGTATATATTCTTGCCAATCCTTGTTTTCTAAGAACTACAAGTGTTGGTTTGCTTATTAGGTACTTGAAGAAAACCCTGAGAATCCTGAGATCCAACTTACTCCGCTACCTACTTATCGGACTTTTAACTTTACCTTGTTACGTTTACGAAGAAACTGAACCAGATACTAAAAACTTAGCTCCGGATCAAAGTAAACAGTTTTGATCTTAAGCTAGCGTTTAGCGAAGCAGCAACATTGACCGGAGAGATGAAACTAGGGGCCCGATTCGGATTTTGAAATAGACATCTGTTAGATATCTTTTAGACATCACCAAGATACGATACCTAACGATATGTTTAAGATCTAACCTGTCAAATTTGACATTTGCACGATTCTGGAGATACTCTTGAACGATTTCCACAAGATATGGCTTAGAGATCCAATTTACATCTAATAGATATCTAACTCTATCTAACGTAAAAGTGACATTTGTTGCCCGAATTGCGCTGCAAAAGAGAACTACCCTAGTAGCACGGTCGCATTTTTATCCTTTATCACCATGTTCTAACAACTATGTAAGTGCGAAAGTGACGGGCATAGTGATAGTCGATAAAAATGGAACCATGCTGAGCCCGCTAATCTAAACTATAACGTATCTAGAACAGATCTAGTACGTGTCGTCTCTTGTGAATATCTTGAAGTTCGAATACGGCAGTAGCTGGCTGTATTCGAGAATGAGCTCCAATATGGGGCATTATCTATGAAAAGGGACCTTATTGTCGATGGCGCTTACGCCGCACAGCGTCGTGCGGCATTGTATTTATATCGGAGCATCGTTAATAATGGCGTAAGCGTCATCGACAATAAGGTCCCTTTTCATAGATAAGGAACGTCACATATAGCATAAACATCTGCTGAAACAGGAGTATGTGTATAATACCTATATTATTATGTATGTGTATTCATTGTATATATTTTAGTATTTTTATTTGTGTATTGTATAATGTAGTTTATTATGTTTTTCAATTGTTTGTAATAGTTCCCAATTTAAATTCTCTTACTTTTCTTCTTGCACCATTTTTAGACCTATGGTTGACTGGTAGAGAATTCCTTTAGGCATTAAGTTCGCCATTTGTACATTTTATTTGTATTTTATGCAATAAAGTTTAAATAAATATAGCGTTGCGACAAAATTTTATTAATCATAATTATGAAACTTAACTACATAAACTGTACAAAAAATATGTATTCTGATTGTAATGACAGGTTAATAAATTTGTTATGGATATGAACCAATAACAAATCCAGATCAAATTCATAACCTGTAATTACAATCAAAATACGCCTCCCGGTTAGGTTTGATTTTTGTAATTGGAAGTCATGCTACTGACTGACTCCGCCTAAGATAACTCTGCACGAACTATGCTGTGACACGAACACGCATCGTCAAAACGAAAAACAAATTTATGACTTAATTTAAAGAAAATACATTTTCCAATAAAAATAAAAGGAAAGAAAATCAAACTGGCAATGTTATAGAATACGGTCATTCCTGCATTCAGGACCGTCCAGTAAACCTGACAGTTAAACTAAGTTTGCCAATCCGCACCAACTTGTGATTGGCTTCCTCGAACGTTACTTAGCCTCGTCCGGTCTATGCAAGTCAATTTAAACTACCGTAGCAGGCTAATAAGCTTTTGCTTTTGTTACCTAGGTACTGTACGCTCTCCTATCATCATCTTATTAGTATTTTGGTGCGTTGATCTTAAAAAGGCTTTTGATAGTATGTATCATGTCACGAAGCTCTTCGAAAGGTGCTCGTAAAGCTTGGATACACAAAAAATAAGTTAAACGAGATTATTAGGTGTTGTGTATCTGTGATCATGTATGCTATGCTATCTGTGGACTTGTAGCCATCTATGGAAGTTTTAATAAAGAGTCACTCTTACAATATAAAGTGTATTATTTAAATAAAACATGGCGCAGTCTGTAAAAGTAGAAAATATATAATAAAGACGTGCAAAAAGTTCTATATGTCGTTAAAGATGGAGCATTCCATCAAGCTACCACCAAACTTTGATTTGCGAGCTGCAAATGCGGCAACAGAATGGCGGCTATGGCGTCTCTGTTTTGAAGACTACTTGGTGGGTTCAGGGCAAGATAATGCCGCGGATAAGGTAAAATTAGCCCTATTGAGAAATATGCTAGGAATGGAAGCTGCCAGAATAGTCACCACGTCGCTACAGCTTTCCGAGAGTGAAAAAGATAATTACGATTCGGTCATGAACGCAATAACAAAATATGTCAGCCCGCGAGTAAATGAAGTTTTCGAACGATTCAAGTTTAACAATAGGAAACAACTAGAAGGAGAAAGTTTTGATAATTTCTTTACGGAATGTAAACAATTAATTTTGACATGTAACTATAAACAAAACAAGGATTCAATAGAAGATCAATTGTTGAGGGACAAAATTGTACAAGGAGTATTAGACAAAACAGTACAAGAATCTTTACTGAAACTAGATAACCTTACACTTGAAAAGGCAGCCAACTATTGTCGCACTTCAGAAATGAGTAAACAACAGGTGCAGGAGATGAACCCGACAATAGAAATTGATGTGGTCAAAAAATCTAAATCCCATCAGGCACAGAAAAAACACGTATTTCAATGTAGGAGATGCCAAACTCAACATGGGCTGCGAGAATGTCCTGCCTATGGGAAAAAATGCACCAGATGTGGAAAATTGAATCACCTTGCAGTCAGCTGTAAAGTCAAGAAAATTAATTTAACTCAAGAAGATTCAGAGGAGTCAGATGACACTTTATTTTGTGGTGCAGTTACTAGTAAAGGGAAAAACAAATGGATGGACTTTATTGACATCGAAGGAAAGAGCATATATGGTAAAATTGATACCGGGGCAGAAGTAAGTATCATGCCAACAAAAATCTTCAAGCAACTTCAATCTATTGAGGCGCTCAGACCATCAAAGACCTTGGAAGCATTTGATGGTACAAAAGTCAAAGCCATTGGAAAGGTCCGTCTCCATTGCAAGTACAGGGAACGAGAGTGTTATGAGGACTTCAGAGTTGTAGATTGCAAGTCAATGATATTAGGAGTGCCCGGTTGTGAAGCTTTAAAACTAGTTAAGCGAATTTACAGTGTTGATGAAGCTGGAGATGGGACTCTAAAAGAGGACTTCATAAAAGAAAATATAGATGTTTTCCAAGGTCATGGTAAGTTTCCAAAAAAATGTGAAATACCTACTGTTGATCATGAACAAATCTGTCATCCAGCACCAAGAATTCCTTATACATTGTATGAACCTTTAAAAATAGAGTTGAACAGATTAATGGAAAGGGGTGCTATAACTAAAGTAGATGATATAGATAGTCTTGCTTGTATTAATAGACTTGTTATAGTAGAGAAACCAAATAAGAAAATAAGATTGTGCTTAGATCCTTCAGACCTCAATAAAAGTATTGTTAGGAAGCCAAAAACCTTACTGACAGTTGAAGAAATAGCTGCTAAGTTGCAAGGAAAAAAAGTGTTCAGTGTATTTGATTTGTCTGAAGCATTTCATTGTATACCTTTGACAGATGAGTCATCATGGAAATGTTGTTTTTCAACACCTTTTGGAGTTTTTAGGTACTTAGTTCTTCCATATGGCTTATCTAATTCACCTGATCTTTTCCAGGACCAAATTGAAGGCTACTTTGGAGATATACCAAATGTTATAACTTGGTTTGATGATATTTTAATAATGGGTGAGACAGAGGAAATTCATAATGAAGCTGTGAGTAAAGTTTTGGCCAAGGCCAGGGAAATTAGAGCCGTCTTCAACAAAGATAAACTACAGTATAAACAATCTGAGGTCAAGTATGTAGGCCAAATATTTAATGGAACGGGTATGAGTGTGGATAAAGCAAGAGTTGAGTCACTAATTAAATTAAAAGAACCAACAAATAAAGATCAATTACAACAAATGATTGGTTCTTTCAACTATGTTAGACGCTATGTTCCTGAAATGGCTGAATTATTAGCACCATTATGCAAATTACTTCGAAAAGATATTGAATTTCAGTGGTTACCATTGCATGCCAGAGTTTTTAAAGAACTAAAAAATAAAATATCTCAAGCTCCTGCTTTATGTCCATTCAACCCACATAAACAAATAATTTTGCAATGTGACGCTTCTCAAAATGGGGTTGGTGGCTGTATGTTTCAACCAGGAGAAAATAATGTTTTAAACCTTGTAGCATGTGTTTCAAGAACTATGAATGACTGTGAGTTGAATTACAGCCAGACTGAAAAAGAATTATTGTCAATATATTTCACAACTCAAAAGTTCCATAAATATATTTATGGATCACATGTTGTAGTTCAAACTGACCATAAGCCTCTACTTGCAATAATGTCTAAACCAATTAGTAAGGTAGGATCACCACGTTTAAGAAGACTTTGTCTGAAGCTCTTAAACTACAGTCTAGAACTAAAATATGTGCCAGGTAAAGAAATACATTTTGCTGATATGTTGTCAAGAAACAGTTTAAAAATAACAGATAATGATCCTCAGATGTTAGAAATGGTACATTCAGTATCTGTTCACTTACCTATGAGTGAGGAAAGAAAGGCTCAATTTAAACTTGAAACAAGTCGCGATTTGACACTTAAAGAAATATATAAGTACTACTATGATGGATGGCCAGATGAGAAAAAACTAAAAAAAAAATGCCTTCCATATTTTAAACTCAGAGATAAAATTTATGTTGAATCGGGCCTCATCTTTCTTGATAATAAAATTATTGTACCGGAGAGTTTAATACAGTATGTACTTAAATGTGTACATGAAGGTCACAGTGGTATTAGCAAGTCTATTCAGAAAACCAGGCAACTTTTCTATTGGCCAAATCTAGCATTGGATATCAAAGAGTTTATTGAGAAGTGCCGAACTTGTGAAAAGTTCAGTTCATCTAATTCACATGAGCCATTATTACCGCATAAAATTCCAAAATATAGATATTACAAAGTAGGCACAGATATTTTAGAGTTTGCAGGTAAATCATACTTGGTCATTGTTGATTATTTTTCTCATTGGCTAGAAGTTAGGCCTCTTACTAATAAAACCTCGAAATCTGTAATTGATGCCATGCAAGAAGTGTTCACAAGATTTGGATATCCAGTAGAAATAATTGCGGATAACAATCCATTTAAATCTCAGGAATGTATTAACTATTATAAGTCTAAAGATATTACAATAATAACCAGTAGTCCGCATTATCCTAGAAGCAATGGAATGGCAGAAAAAGCTGTTAATATTGCAAAGAACTTACTAAAAAAAGCTTCAGAGGATAGAGCGGACTACCGAGACTTTATTATGAGTTATAATAACACTCCTTTGTCTGGACTTAAATACTCTCCGTCACAAATATTAAACAGTAGATGTATCAGAACCAATGTTCCTACTAATGGACAAGCCTTGGAACCAAAAGTAGTTAAAGAAATTTATAAGTTGTTAAAGTTAAGGCAATCAATTACTAAAAGTATTCATGACAGACATGTTAAGAAAAAAGAAACTGTATTTAAAAAGGGAGATCATATTGTGTACAAAACAAAAAATGATGAATACTGGAAAAAAGGAATTATACTGGGTAAGTGTAAAGAACCAAGATCATATTGGATCACTAAAGACAGTTCGTCCAGACCTTTTAGACGAAGTACTCATCATCTTAAAAAGTCTTTCACCAATCTTACATCTCTAAGCAGAAACTCCAGCGATGGGTCACCTTTTATTGATGAAAGTGCTATGAATGTTGAAATAATTAATAATGATGGTGTTCATAGAGATGATAAAACTGATACTGAGGATGTAGGAAAAAATGGGAAAAATAATATGAATAGTGATTTGTTAAATAATTTTAATGATAATAATGTAAGAGATAATGAACCTGTACCAAAATATTACCAGACTAGAAGCGGTCGTGAGGTAAGACCTAGGCAGCTGCTGGACTGGTAGGGGAGGTGTTGTGTATCTGTGATCATGTATGCTATGCTATCTGTGGACTTGTAGCCATCTATGGAAGTTTTAATAAAGAGTCACTCTTACAATATAAAGTGTATTATTTAAATAAAACATTAGGTACATGAGATGATGTGTATATGCAACACATTACTGTGGATAGTGATAACTCAAGCTATTTTTCTTTACTGCTAGTGCACCATAAGGGTGCTTAGCGGGTTTTATATTCTTCGCTTTGTATTTTGCAGTTGCGACAAGTCGAAATAACGTTACTTTTAGCCTCGTCAGATTTATGCAAGTCAATTCAAACTACCGTAGGATGCTACCTACTAATGTGATTCATAGACCTTAAAAAGGCGTTCGACAGTGTGTCAAACAAAGCATTATGCACTGAGAAATATGACTGAGATTCTAGTTACAAGTTAATATGGGGTCAAGAATCTTTATCATCTATGAGGTGTCGCATATGGGTGCTTACTGGATCCTACGCTCTTCAGCTTCTACTTTGTAGTCGATGTTCGAAAAATTTTGCAGAATTAGGGAAAGTCTTGCAGAGAATAACTGCTGGAAAAAGCAAGGTTTAGTCGTTATACACATTCTTGTGAAAATTTAACATAATCGCAAAAAATACACAGGTACATCTTGAATCATTTGTCGTAAAAGTTATTGATGATAAAATACTATAAGTAGTTTTTTTTATCAAAACACGATTTTTAAATTAATTCACGCAGACCGCAGAATCATAAACCATATTTCTCTAGGAGAAACGAAATGAATGAATTATACCCAGGTAGCGTAACAAAAATTGCCTTTTTTATTGCCACGGGGCGTCATCAAACGATACGAGCGACCAAACACAGGAAGCGAAGCACTTTGTTATTTTTATTCGCTTTTCGAGATAAAGGCAATTAATTATAATTAATCTTTGTGAGGGCACTCTTCCATGAAAATGTGTCTTTGTAATTAACTGCAGCGTTTCAGAGGACGGGGATGATGGTCGAATGTTGTATATCGTTAAATATAATGTCCTTTGCTTTTTGACTTTCCAAACATATTCGAAAAAATACTCTACATTACATTACCTAAAAAAAGGTGACATTGTGGATGGCGACTTTAGCAGCAGTAGGTATTATTGCAAAGTCACTGCAGTCGTTAAATTGAGTTGTTTGGTCATCACAGCATTACTGTTTACGCGCAACTCAACTTCATATTAATAAAGTATTGTGTTCATTAATCACTGAGCATCCAGTCCATCATTTTTACTCCGCTGTCTGTCCGTCCGTTTGTCACCAGGCTGTATTTCACGAACCGTGATAGACAGTTGAAATGTTCACAGATGGTGTATTTCGTTGCCGCTATAACAACAAATACTAAAAACAGAATAAAATAAAGATTTAAGTGGGGCTCCCATACAACAAACGTGATTTTTGACCGAAGTTAAGCAACGTCGGGCGGGGTCGTACTTGGATGAGTGACCGTTTTTTTTCTTTGTTTTTTTTTTTGCTTGTTTTGCTCAATTTTTTGTTGATGGCGCGGAACCCTCCGTGCGCGAGTCCGACTCGCACTTGGCCGGTTTTTTTTCTTACCAACATAAGTATTCTAAGTTTGATGCTGTCTTTTGGGATGGGACTATACTTTTGAAATTTGTGAGAGAAATGAGCCGGACTACCTATCTATAGTATAGTTATTATTGTCCTCTCAATTGAACGGCACATACCTAAATATATGCCTTCATTAATAATAACAAGGGTCAGTAATATTTTAAAGTCCTTACCTACCTAATATGTATTTTTTAAGTGAAAACTTCTTTAGCGGCGCTGTGCACTTTTTGAGGTGGGGAAAAAATGTTAAACTCGAGACAGCGTAAGACGATCACGTGACCGTAAGATTTAGATAGCCACTCATTTAGATGGCATTTAAATCAATAAAGAAAAACTCAATGACATTACATGAAAAACTATTACATGTAATGTCATTGAGTTTTTCTTTATTGATTTAAATGCCATCTAGTGAGTTTCGCTCTAACTCGTATTAATATAACTCGAGTACTAACAGTGATGTGCTTAGGGGTTTCAAGTAATTAACGCTAACGCTAGATGGCGTTAACCTCAATTATACATAGTGCATTTTGCACTAGTCATTGAGTTTTCACTTCTGCCGGCACTCCCTGAGTGCAACCCGTTGTTTTTTTTTACTTGTAACTTGAAACCACAATGCAAAATCGTAGAAAAATAGCAATACCGCGCGACAAGAAAATTTACAGCCATTTCTACGAGCAACCCCGAAAAATATTCACAAATGCAAATATAACGGAGGAGATGGCGACACCAGCGGGTATTTTTAAGAAATATTTCGTTGCTTAAATGTAAATTCGGCTCACCGAACATACTCTTTCGTTATAAGCGTATCTCTTCGACTTAGGATTCAAAAGTCAACCTTATGCATTGTCAAATATGGTTGTTTTCTACTTATTACCTATATTGAGCTAGATACGAGTTTGAATAAGTAATGGAGCTTTTTTCCTTTTCCTCTTTGCTACAAACGTGCTCTGTAAAATAGGAATATAAAGCAAAGTTCGAAATTGCTCATGTCAACCACCGCTGTAACTGTTTGCTTGAGGTGCACTGGACATCACCATAGAGAAAAAAATACATAGAGTGCTCACTCCATACATCAGTTTTAGTACCAAAAAGACTATTAGCATCTAGCATCGAGTAGCGGAACTATCAGTACTGCTACTTGACAATGGATGTAGCACCGACCGGAAAGTCTTATCTCAACAGCATAAGACTTTCCGGTCGGTGCTACATCTATTGTCAAGTAACAGTACTGATAGTTCCGCTACTCGATGCTAGATGTAGACACTGAAATTAATAGTCTAACTGATGTATGGAGTGAGCACTCTTATCTTATTATATTTCTCTATGACATGACACTTTAGCGACTGTTGGCTGTATGTTGGGTATGAGACATCATCATCATTTATTTAAGAGTAAGACTTATCGGTGGAGCAATTTCCATGTTTGGCGGTCCTCTGCCTTCTCTTTGGCAGTCTGATACAAGTACGACACGACTTTGAGTTTTTCCTTTATTTGATTCATGTAGGCATAGATACCTATTCTTTATTGAACAACAACATAAGTATTAACAATAAAGTAACCTAAATAAAATTAAAGCTACCTACAAAACTAAAACTACTACCTACTTAAAAAAGGAAAACTAAAAATCTATAATATCTAAAGAGGGGCATAGTACCAAAGATACTGGCAGCATTTCCTCACTGAATTGCAACGCTTATTCGTTGAGCGAGGAAGCTGCCAGCTCTTTTGTCCCCAGTGACCTCAACCAACCGTTTGGCCAAATCTGTAAATAAATTTTGAGCTCCCGGACCCCACGGACCGAGGGTCTCGACACCGAAAGGAACATAGTTGTAATTGGCGTCGAGACCCCCCTATTTCCGCCTCTTGATAAATTAGTATAATATGTTAAAATTATTGGTCTAAACGCGATTTAAGGGACCCACAGACCAGCTATCATAGTCGCATTTTTATCACCTGTCATGCCATGCGTCACTTTCGCACTTACATATTTGTTAGAACGTGACAGCCATGGTGACAAATGATAAAGAGCCGGCCATCTTAGCCCTACTGATTATCAGTCCGCCGGACGACTTCAGCCTGTCAGTTAGAACAAAAAGTTGACAGTTCCGAACATACAGTATGTATAAGTTACTCTATGGTAAACTAAAGGCGCCAGTGCTGCACTCTGGCGGCAAAACATTGCAGTAATACTCACTATTACACACAGCTCCAATATGCCTGCAGAGATCAGACGCCATTCTGAGTAAGCCTGGATTATAGTTATTGCGGCTTACGACGCATTTGAGCGATCATGTGGGAGATCAGATTATTGAACTCAGTCTCGGCAAGTGTAGGTATTTGGTAACTGGGAAGATAACTGGCTGTTGTATATAGAATCGGACCACGTTAAGTTCTCATCCCAAGTGCTACGTCAAGTATGGAGCTTATAGGGATGTGTATTGATTGATGTATCAAAATAAACATAAGCATTACAGATCATATCTAAGTCGCTTACATACTAGTTACCAAATAAAAAAAACAACGGGTTGCACTCCGGGAGTGCCGGCAGAAGTGAAAACTCAATGACATTGTATCAGTTTTTCGATCAGGTCACGTGTCCGTCTTACAAATTTTCAATTTGTCGAATCTGTCGCGAGTTTAACATTTTTTCCCCACCTCAAAAAGTGCACAGCGCCGCTAAAGAAGTTTTCACTTCAAAAATAAAAATATATCAATAGAATTAAACAATATAAGCATTCAAATACTATTAAAATACTTTCATAATTATATGTAGTCCTTAGTCATTACTGCCAAGTTATTGCAAAGTTAGTGTGACCAGAGTTTATATAAATGTTGCTATGTATTTTTTATGTCATTGTTATACCTAAATTGTATGGAGATAATAGCTATACCGTACCCAACAATTGTGAAAAATATGGGGCATTATCTATGAAAAGGGACCTTATTGTCGATGGCGCTTACGCCGCACAGCGTCGCGCGGCATTGTATTTATATCGGAGCATCGATAATAATGGCGTAAGCGCTATTGACAATAAGGTCCCTTTTCATAGATAATGTCACATATAAATACCTTTCCTATGATTACCTATAGGTAACTGTAGTTCTTATATAGAAACTCTTTTTATGACAATGTCAACAAAAACTGCATTTTATGCCGCCGTAGGTTGTCACAGCAATCATGTTTCTGTTTACTCACTGAATGCAGAGGCTTCCATTCAACGATCAGCTATTCAAACTACATGTTTTTAGTAACAAAGAATGAGACCAATCGCTAAAGCTACGTAGCGAACGAAACGCAACTATCACTGTCGCACTAATATGGAAGAGTGATAGAGAGACTCAAAGCGATTCGATAGCGAAGCGCAAGCGATCGTCACCTTGGCTAGGCCACCAGAATATTCCCTTACCCCTATGATTTTCTTCACCGAAAAGCGACTGGTAAATATCAAATGATATTTCGTACATAAGTTCCGAAAAATTCTTGGTACGAGGGGTTTGAACCCGCGATCTCCGAATTGCAAGTCGCACGCTCTTACCCCTAGGCCAACCAGCGCTTATACAAAATAAGTGTCTATAAAAAAGGGAACCCTAAAATGCCGCTGACGGTATATTCCTTGATCATATAACTGCATCACAGCCGTTGCATTTTTCGTGTCGACGCGTCGGTGCTGCAATTTGTCGGAAAAATGCAAAATTTGCCTCTCCCTTTCCACTGAGGGAGCAACAAGGTGAAACGGGTGTATTCGGGTGATACAAAGCTATATCGTTGTAGTGGTAATTTCATTTCATATTGCAGCAGTCGTTAATAATAAGCATAATTACTTACCAACCCCAAAATTGCGAAAAAAAATCTGCTGCTTCATAGAAAACATTGACATAATTATATAGAAGTAGTTACCGTATTCAATGGTGCCACGCAGCTTTGGAAAAAAATACTTTTTCCATAAATTCTCGATTTAGTGCGAAAAGACACCGCAAAAATGCGTAATTTTTCTACATTATTGAGAATCCGAAATTAGTTTTTAAATTATTCAAAATATTTTTTCACCATATTGTAGCCCTTGTTAAGACAAATCTTTTGAGGCCTAAACCATTCACGTAGTCCTACAACCCACGAGACCAGGGCGATGTCTCACTCTCACTCTGACTGAAATTGGAGGGCTATACTGATGCGATCGAAAAAACATTTTCAATGTTAATAAAATCCTTCATCTGACTAAAGGACTAAATTGAACCAACAGCATGCAAAATCGAATTAAGGGGACGGTATATGACGTTTTCGATTTAGAGCTCACTTTATGCAATCAATTTGTTCAAGAAATGTTTAATAACTGCATTAAATTATACGTAAATTTGTTCACGAAGAAGTCGTGTACCGGCTCTTCACGGCATAATATTTTTTATTTGCTGTAATTCTCTACAAATCGACACTAAAAGTATCCAAAAATCAAAATATGGAGTTCCGTTTGAGCAACACGCATTACAGTTTTGCCTTTAACAGTAATTGAGTTGTTGTGTGATTTTGAAAGCTAGATAACTAAACTAGCAAATTATTATCTACTTATATTTTTACTCACAAATACAACACAGAAATTCAATCCCAAATGTAAACTTTCGTACAATTTCCATACATTGACGACATCACTCAAAATTCTTCTTCGAGTCAGATGGCCGCTGGCCTTGGATCGAAGCAGACGTGTACGTCGATGGTACGTCGTCGTAGCTCGTTTTTGACATTATTTAGACATTTCATCATATACGCATACGAAAATGTATACCAGTAGATAAATTGTATTTCAAAAAATAGGGTAAATAAATTTATTTAAAATTTGATTTGTTGTTATTTACAGGTCGTAACGATCGAAAACAGCAGTAAACTATCCTAAAACAATACGATTACAATTGAATTTAAGTAACTTGTTCCTTCAAAACCCGCTTAAAATGAAAAAAGTTTAAAGACTCGTTTTACTGATTGGGATTGATTTTCATTATGCTGGTATCAATTTTGCGTCATTAAAAAAAAGTATATGACTTCTGTACGTCAATGACATTTGATGTCAATTGTAATCTTGTATTTACGTTAGAGAATATTATATATTCATTTAAATATTACTTACCTATTAATACGAAGCGTAATTCGTTTAATACCTGAAAGTCTTAGTGTCTACACCTACTTTGTTACCGTTCGTTCTGTCTATATGTGTGCGATTACGTGCTGTTCTCAATAATCAAGAAACAAGCCATAATCTTCAAGAATAAAATAACAGCAAGACCAGCATTTAGTACTAACTAGTTTTTGCGGATTTGGAGACAAGAGATGAAGCTTACAGGCTAATACCGCTGCGGTCTGGTTATTGTTATGTGTTATATATCGAGTATTATATAAATTTACTATAAAATAACAATGTTTTATTTCAATGACATTATGTGCGTAGGTATGTACGTTTCGGTGATTATAAGAATTTTGTCCACACAATAATTGTGCAAAGCAGAGACTGCATCATGCTTTCTTTACGGTATAAGCGGTATGGTACCGTTATTATTTATCAATACCGGTTCGTTTTGAAGGTAAAACTATACCGGTTGAAATACAAAGTACGGTACCGGTATAAAATTACAGCAGCAGGGACAACCATTTTTATAGGTGTACAGTCAGCTGCAGAGAAAAGGTACGACCAGATAGATAATTGTATGCAGGGGTGGTACCTTTTCTCTGCAGCTAGCTGTACCTAAACCATCATTGACCGAGCGTTGGCGAAGGTCTCCGTTTCAACTTGGGCAAAAATGCTTTCGTATGTCCGAATTCTTCTCCTTTGCATATCACATTTCTCAACTGATTCTCGTGAAAATTCGGTAGTCCGATATAATTATTCGGTTTCTTTTTTTTTTGAACAATTTAAAATAGGCAGAAATTGTCATAAAGGACTTAAGCGCCAGTAGGGTCTGTGACACTTAAGACCACTGCGATTATTAGGTACTTACTGGCCCCTATTTCACCACGACCACGGTGACAGGTGCGACAGTTGTCGACATCACTGTTGCTGACGTCACAGGCCTCCATAGGCTACGGTAACCGCTTACCATCGGACGGGCGATGTGCTTGTTTGCCACCAACATTTTAATAAATAAATAAACTCCATTATATTTCCACTAAAAAATTCTTATTTTGCGAAGCTAATGACAATTGTCACAAGAAACACGGCAACTGTATCGAAATTGCGACACAGAACTCATTTCCTGTCAAGACTTACCGAAAATTCTTTGAAAAATCTTGTGACAATTGTCACAAGATTTTTTCGCGAGAGAAATGTCTGTTTTATCCGATATAATAATGTTTTTTATAAATAGGTACAATGACGGTGGCAAACACGAATACGGCCCGCCCGATGGTAAGCGGTAACTGTATTATTAAATTGTACAACGGGACTTAATCGCGTATCTAAGTTTTAAGATTTACCTCCGACGTTTCGAGGACGGCGTTGTCCCCGTGGTCTCGGAGAAGACTGGCTTAAGTTGACATCAGCATCTTCTAACCGCGCGAGTTTTTCGAACTACCCGCACTTGGTCTTGTTTATCCGCTTGAACGTTTTGCGGTTCCGTTGTACAATTTAATAATGTGTAAAAATCGTGAAAGTTTAAATCAGTGTTAGCGGTAACTGTAGTCCATGGATGCCTATGGCGTCAATAACAGTGATGTTTTTGTCGTACCTGTCACCGTGGTGAAATAGGGGCCAGATTACGCCGCGCCGCGTGGAACGTGAGGTGCATTGGGGTAAATGCATACCATTCACTCAAGGAAAATAATCTCCCTTATAAGATCACTCGT
The DNA here is from genome assembly GCF_948474715.1 of Cydia amplana. Taxonomy (NCBI): domain Eukaryota; kingdom Metazoa; phylum Arthropoda; class Insecta; order Lepidoptera; family Tortricidae; genus Cydia; species Cydia amplana. Next base: position 2,258,988 of record NC_086079.1, on the reverse strand, counting down.
GTGTCTGCCATTTTGTTAAAGCCAATTTTCACCGTAACTACTGGACTAGTTCAATTGAAATTTAGTACACATACGAGGGGCGTTCAAAATATTCTCGGTATTGATATCTTACAACCTCTTCTAAAATTTCTTTCGTTACTGGCCGCTAAGGTTTATTCATTGACATTAAAAAAAAGTATAATTCGAACCGAGATGTTCTTTTGTTTTTCTGCAATTGCTGAACAAACATGAACATCATGTGGGAATTGACAATGTTAACTAAATTAGAACATCGATGCGTGATAAAATTCTTGACAAAACAGGGTAAAAATCAAAAAACCATAAAAGAGGAAATGGATTGTGTTTACCGTGAGTCTGCTCCTTCTTTATCTACCATTCAAAAGTGGTCAAGCGAGTTTAAACGTGGAAGGGAGAGTGTTGAAGACGACCCTAGACCTGGCCGGCCTGTAGTAGCTACTTCACAAGAAAATATTGATAAAGTGGAAAAACTTATATTGGAAGATGGTCGAGTGAAGGTAAAATCTATAGCACAAGTAACCAATCTCTCTATTGGTACCGTACATGATATTATCCATGACCATCTTAATATGTCAAAAGTAAGTGCAAGATGGGTTCCGCGAATGCTGACTCGGGTTCAAAAAGACATGCGTGTAGCTTGTTGTTCCGATTTTATTGACCTGTGCGGTGAAAATCCTGATGAGGTGCTGCAAAGAATAGTTACTGGAGATGAAACCTGGGTTCATCATTATGACCCAGAGAGTAAACAAGAGTCCATGCAGTGGCACATTAAGGGTTCAGCTCATCCCAAGAAGTTCAAGGTCATCCCTTCAGCTGGCAAGGTCATGGCCACGATATTTTGGGATTGTGAAGGAGTATTACTGATCGATTATAAAGAAAAAGGTGTAAATATCACAGGACAGTACTACGCTAACATTCTACGTCAATTAAAGGATGTAATCAAAGAAAAGAGGCGAGGAAAGTTAACCAAAGGTGTTATGCTTCTGCATGACAACGCCCCCGTCCATACTGCTCATATTGCCAAGGCAGCTATTGTTGAATGTGGGTTTGAAACTGTTACTCACCCACCGTATAGTCCGGACTTAGCCCCCAGCGACTTCTTTTTGTTCCCCAATCTTAAAAAGGATCTGCGTGGAAATAAATTTTCCGATGATAAAGCATTGAAGGCGGCAGTGGAGGAGCATTTTTACACCAAAGATAAAAAATATTTTTATGCAGGATTAAAAAAAATAATTGATCGATCTTTTAAGTGTATGAACATAGGGGGGGAGTATATTGAAAAATAAAAATATCAAACTTTTCGTACTTGTTTGTTTTCATTCTCATACCGAGAATATTTTGAATACCCCTCGTATGTCAAGTAAGGAAGTAGTAAGTCGGTCATCCGAAGATGAGTAACGTAAATAAATGAACTTTTAACTTTGCGGCGATTTTTGGTATCATGTGACATATCAGATATAATACATAATTATAAGTAGGTGAGCAAAAATGTACCATAACCTAACTCAGAATTGTATTACATAAATACATATACAAAAAATAGTTCAACGCCAAAAGATTAATGGAAGACCTATGTCCTATAATAGGTGAGTTGGTCTTAAACAAAAAATATGCAATAAAAATGTGTAACTGTGGAACCCATAGTGAATCCTACTCGTACATGATCGGTTTTTATATTATGTACCTATAAGATATTTTCTACTTTATACTTTATAAGTGTACCTACATAATATTTACTTATAAGCAGTTGTCACGTAAAATATTTGTAGATTTTTTTGGAAGTATGTGTCACATCATCATCATCTTCCTCGCGTTGTCTCGGCATTTTGACACGGCTCATGGGAGCCTGGGGTCCGCTTGGCAATTAATCCCATAAATTGGCGTGGGCACTAATTTTTATGAAAGCGACTGCCATCTGACCTTCCAACCCATAGGGGGTAAACTAGGCTCTTATTGGGATTAGTCCGGTTTTCTCACGATGTTTTCCTTCACCGAATAGCGACTGGTAAATATCAAATGATATTTCGTACATAAGTTCCGAAAAACTCATTGGTACGAGCCGGAATTGCAATTCGCACGCTCTTACCGCTAGGCCTCCAGCGATTTTTTTGAAGTATGTATAGCACAAAAAAAATATTTAGAAATGTAACATTTAAGGTAGGTAATTAAAATACGGTATAAACATTATTGGACAAGACTTGGAGGAAGTGTCATAGGGATCTACATTCGATGCGTGGAAAACAAGTTCTTTTGTCTAATTATAATCCATCGGCAATCACGCGAGCGCATAAAACGAAAATCATTTTTTTTTCACTCCCTAAAACTCCCTTAACCTAATAACAGTAAAACAAAAAATAAAATATAGAGGGTTACCAACCAGCCAAAGAATTATAAGTAGATATATGCACTTATCCCAACGCACCTCACGTTCTACTCTGCACGGGGTTCATTGCCGCTCCTACCGCCGTAAGTAACTATCAACACCTACATTATCAAGGCTACGATCGAAGATAATCGCTTCAGCACTGAAATAATACCGGTGGAATACCGGTATAATATTTTTTATTTTAATTGTATTAATTTAATAGTGAAACAAAAGGCGAATATACCACATAAAAGTAAATCGGTAAAGATATTAGGGGTACATTAGCCAACACTGTTTCCATATATTTTCAAATTTTATTTTGTCCGCCTTAATTAAATTTTGCACCCTGCCGGAACTTTATTTATTTAAATTCTCATTTAATTGATTTTGAGCCTTATGAAAAGTCGTATAGAGTAGTAAATAAAATTTTACATCTGACTTAATGACATCTGGTTTTATTCGGTTTAACTTTAGAAAACGCGTATCTCGACAAAGCCATAATGTAGAAAATTGTCAACAACCAAATGAATTATTAGAATTTAAATACGTCACGTGTGACATGAACAGACAAGGAAAGCAAGATTAAATGTATTGTTTCTCTTTCTTCTTTCAATGGAACGCTTTTCCTAAAAGGAGGCCACTAAACTCAAAACGCTATCTTAAAAAAAACTTGATGGGTCAATGACCTGTCCCAGTAAAGTGAGGTAGTGTGCGTGAAGTGCGCTTGTGTGTGAAATGGGGTAAATTGACAGAATCTGAAAATTTACCCACCTCTACCGTCACCTTAAATTTTTAGTTGCTTAAAAAGAGCATCACTACTTCAAATATAGCTCTGATTTCTAGAATAAAGATTCAGGTAACGCGATTCTGCGGCAATTGCTGCGAATGACGTGGCACGGAGTCTGCACGGGATTGCACGGATCGCACGGATCGTGCACGTAATTGTGGAGGTATGAACGATTTGGGCTCGGAATTTATGGTTAAGGATATTTTTTGTCGATGCGAAAAAAAGCTCGTAACCTAGGAGATTGCGGGCTCTTTGGAACGGACTCCGGTTCGTAACAATGATCTCTGAATAGATGACCATTCATGCGCTAAAATGATATGGGTAGGACAGCAAAAGCAGCGTATCAGTATAAGTATATGCGGTAAAACATATTTTTCAAATTTACATTCTCTAATAGTTAACCAAAGCTAGATTGTATCTAAATACCGCATCGGCTCGTTCCTTCAAGCGTTCATCACACTCGGGTTCCTCCTGAATGTGTGGAATCGGCCCCTTTATCTCGTACAGCGCCGTGGCGTACGTCGTAATTTATATTTAAACTGTGGCCATATAGACTGAGTTTAGAGCAATTACTTCATGAAACCGATGCTGCCAAAAATACGGGGGTGCGGGGGGATGAGGTGAGCGAATCCCGTGCGGTGATTGGTCCGTTCAAAGACACGGACCAATCACGGCACGGGATTGACTCGAAGATGGAGTAAAACTACCGTATAAGTGGCAGAGGGGGTAGCGTTACTATGCTCAGTCTAGAGGATGTCTTGTGACTGTGGCACATAACTGTCGTGATACTCGTATATCTCTATTCGAAAAAATAATCGAGTGTAGCAGATATACATTTGGCACGTTGTTTTATACGCTATTATTGATGCTGACTGTACGACTATGAGCCATATATTTGTACAATCGGTTCCCCACATAAGTATCCACTTTTCTATACAATTAACATGGCAACTTGGGTACTTAAGTATGTTGGGGCATCGACTATACATCAAATGAACATTTAAAATATATAAATCCAAAGACTTTAAATCACTGTGGCGACTAACAAGGGACCCAAATACATTAAATACTGCCTGTGTAGAGGGAACAAAAAGTTTTCTCGTAATTCGACCTGAACTAAGCAGAATTAGTATTATTGTTCGAACCCAATTAGGGACAACCCTAATAAGCGTCGTCGCCGTGTGCGAGTTATGTGTCACCCGCACAAGTACCACTACCACCAGTTAGGCACTGACATAAACGTAAACGAGAACGTAATCGAGCGAGATGGATAGAAATTTACTTTCTATGCATCTGAATGAATGAATGAATGATGCTTTATTCGAAACACACATACACAACAACACTAAATAGGCTTAAATCTCGCTCGTACTCGCATATTAGTGCAAGCGAGATGTATAGAAAGTAAATTACGTTCTCGAGAGCGTTATTGACAGTTTTGACACTGTCAATGACTCATGGTACGGGCTAAGAAGGGTCATACGAAGTTACGAACTTAATAAGTTTTTGGCAAAAATTTCATTTTTGGTACAAGCTTTTATCGCTGACTGTACTTTACTTACGACAGACAACTAAATACTCATCGAGACAATTCTAAAAACCCCAAACACAATTAAATTCCGTTGTTTTATCACAAAGTTCCTATGCTACCTCCTGTCTCCATCATCAGATCAGCTCCATGGTACCATAATATTGCATTGTCACCCGACTTACACACCTATGCAAATTTTCAACTTCATCGGAAATCGGGAAGTGGGTCAAAAACTTGCAAGATTCGATTACAGGCAACGGGACAGGTGAATGTAAATAAAAGCTTGTAAAATAATAGTATGCCTTTGATTTGATAAATAGTACTCGCATATCTATCTTGAAGCCTTTCTCGAGGAACTATATTGATTCGAATCCTGAGTTTTTGACTTTCGCTCGATGGAAAAAAATTAAGAACATAGGTCTAAAATGCACTTAAAAAATTAGGTATAATAATTTTTGCACAAAAGCTAAACATATGAACATTTTCTATAAATGAGCAATAACATGCTTGAGGGAAAACGGCAATAACTTTTTTATTTATAAAATACACAAAATTTTTGATTAAAAACATGATTCTGCGCTCCTGGACACTTCTATCTCGCTCATGCTCATGCTTAGTGAGAGTGAGAGGAACACGAATTGACTGCACCATGATGCCTTTTACCAATAACTACATAGTATGTATAAACCAAAGTCGCTTCCCGCTGTCTGTCTGTCCCTATGTATGCTTAGATCTTTAAAACTACGCAACGGATTTGATGCGGTTTTTTTAATAGATAGAGTGATTCAAGAGGAAGGTTTATGTATAATTTGTTAACCCGTGCGAAGCCGGGGCGGGTCGCTAGTAATGTCTAAATTAACCAATCTATTGTGTTTCCCATGCCTCGTGGGGCATGTCACATTTCACGCCTGTAAAGTGTCTGCATCAATGCAAATACATCCGGGATCCGGTTCTGAACATGCAATGATGTGTGCTATTAATTTAGTTATTATAGCTGGTCAACCAAGTCTTGTCAGTAAAAAAAGGCGCGAAATTCAAATTTTCTATGGGACGATATCCCTTCGTGCCTACATTTTTCAAATTTGCCGCGTTTTTTCTACTGTCAAGATCTGGTTGACCAAGTATATATTATTGCGTCGTAACGAGTCATATACTTAAAAATAATTAGATTGACTAAACATCTTTTATATAAACAAAGAATTAAGTAAAGTGGCTGTTTATCTTTGAGCTGTAGATAGATTTTGCGAACCCGCCATTTCAATAAAAAAACCTGCAAAACAATTTTCAAGTCGGTTATAATATTGAATGTCAAATTCTTGCATCCAATTAAAAAAAAATAACAAAATAGGTTGTCGTCTAAACAGTTTAAAAGCAGGCAGTTTAGGCAAGTTAACATCATTTGAATTTGCCATACTAATGCCCTAATTATATTTATTATTTTAGAATGACCAGCACGCGGCTTCGCGCTTCCCCCCTTCCCTCCCCGCTAACTGCCACCCCCTCCATCCACTCATGGGACGCGTCACGCCGAAGCTTCACGCCTGGGCTATTACCGCGAAAATCGAAGTTCGTCAATTGCGAGCATTTTTCTCTGTCACTCTAGTTACGTCTTAACAAGAGTAAAAGAGAAAGATCCGCGCAATTTGCGAATTTCGGTTTTTGCGGTAGGCCCCCTGAACGTCTGCCCCAACGTTACGTTAGTAAATGGCGGCATCGGACATGCAATCACGAGCGCTATGAATATTTTGGCAGTTAGTTCGCGTATTTACGGCTCGGGCGGGACATTATAAATTGTGTTCTTTGTGACGCTGTAGTTTTAAATGTTCGTGTAGATATGAGCTTTGTACAGTCGCCAAATGTATGGGAGCGAAACAGATTTTCAGACAGATATGAATTGGTTATAACTCGTTTAGTGTTATGTATGCACGTATGTCACTTTATTGCACATAAGCTTACAAAAAATATACATAAGAAATAAAAGATGTAAGTTTATGTATAAAGGCGAACTTATCCCTAATAGAGATCTCTTCCAGCTAGCCTTCCAATAGAAGTGTAAAAAAATATGACTAAAGATGCTGTTCGGATGTTAACTGCAGCACGCATGAACGCGTCGTCATAATTTCCATAGAATGCTTTTCCACACATTTTAGTTTACTCTTTCCTGAGCTATGGAAATATGATTTTCGTGAGAACATCAAAGTTATAAATACCTATTATCTTTTGATTCAATGACACTTCTTGAGTTGGGTATCTCGATAACATAGTACGGAATAACTTTGTTTTATACCGCGCATTATCTTGTTTGCGCCGAGTCAAGTTCTTGGCAACTTGTCTCAAAAATAAAAAGAGAAGTGTTTTGATTATTGTTTTTTATGCGAACGTTTTACCAAATTTATTCATTCGAAGAATATTTTTTGTTGCTTGAGCTCTCAATGAGATGAAGTAATAATCCCAGAAACGTTACAACAACAACAACAACAAAATGTTAATATGTTGATTGCTAAAGATTGACCCCCCCTTATTCCCAAAACTTTACAAGCCTTAATTAAATTTATGGTTTAAATATGCCTTCTCGCGAACACATATTAATCGTTATATACATATTACGTAATTATCTAAAATCAATAATGTCACAAAACCTATAACTATTATTTCGATTCGATGTCATTTCAGATTGCCGGACGTCAAGTAGACAAACAACCACAAGTCCCCAGTGAAACGGCATTTCAAAATAGCCCACCCAGATGTCCTAGATAGACTGACCGTGACAGGCGCACGTTTTAACGTATGCAATCACAGACCAGAAACCGATCTAGATGAAGCAAGCCTCAACGAAAACCTAGACCTAGTAACTATAGGTACCTACATATGATATCATGTATAGTTTGTAAATAATTAATGTAGGTATAATATAATACCTATAGGTTAAAACAAAAAATAATTTGCATGCCTAGATTATTGGTGAATAAGGTTTGCACGACGGATCCGAAATGTATGTATGGGAAAATCCGCGGATCCGGATCCAGATCCGGATAATTTCATTCATTCTGGATCCGGATTGCAAACCCTATTGGCGAAATGTGTCGAACTCGCAATGAGAAAGGATAGTTTTATCATCACCCCATGGAGACGAAGTATGTATGTATGTATGTATAAACTCTTTATTGTACAAAACACAAAACACAAATTTAAGCAGTCGTGGGCAGAAGCTAGTCATCTATAAATAAAGATGCACTTGCGGCGTCTACAAGTAGACAAGGTCTGTGTATGCAAGCCCGGTCCCGATGCACATGTTTACGGCAAACAAGCCAGTCAACCTGGGCACGTGCATTTTAGATCAGCGCACTAGCTCAAAAGATATAAGACCTAAGTGTCTAGTACTAGGGCTTAAGGTACTGTTCGGATGCAGGCTGCACCAGCTGCTGCAGTATTGCGGCTCGACAAGACAGCCGCAAAATGTCACAATTCCGGGCAGCGATATATATCTAGGCATGTAAGCACAAAGGAAGGAATGGAAGGATTCGCACGCTTCTGGTAAGTCTTCGTAGCTTAATTGATTAACCTCTACGATTGAAAATCAAAGAAATATATACGCTCGTGGACGGAATAGATCCTAAGTATGACAGAATTAGCCACATTGGTTTTATAGTAAATCGAATCATAAATAACAAATTCGACAACTATGCACACCGAGATGCACACCTTTCATCAAATATCGAAAAGGGTCACTAAGCCCAGTTTACATAGGAACGTCACGTACTAGTACTAGATTACCAATAACGGATTTTTTTGTCTCTATCTGAAGGCCAATTCAAACTTAAGTTGTCACATAAAATGATATATAAATGCGACCTGCCTATGCGTCTTGTTCGTGCCAATACATGTACAGTCAGTAGCAGATGTTACTAAGCGGGCGAGGTCAAAATTACCTTGACGCGCCCTTATTATCTTCACAATAAAGTCGCGTCAAGATCATTTTGAACACCTCGCACGCTTAGCAACTATTACTGTACCTACGACATGAACGAGCGAAATGCACGCGCAACTGTCATCATTTTGATGTCACAATGTAAGTTTGAATTGATCTCAGGGTCAGCGTATAACGTCACGTACTAGATTACCAATAACGGAATTTTGTCTCCATCAGGGTATAAAATGGCCGACAGTCCTCTGAGGTCGTGTCTAAATTTTCCAATTGAGCCTGTGTCCCGATGTCCCTGAACGGACGAATTGGGCCAGTGCACTTAAGCACTTGTTTTAGACTCCTAGAAGTCAATTCAAACTTAAATTTAGACATTAAAATGATATCTAAATTGTGCCATTTTGCTCTCAGTTCCAAAAATCCCATGCCTAAAATAATAAAAAGCTTGGTTAACTAATGAACCTTCATTCTTTTTATTTTATTTATAATTTTATGCATGCAGTCCAGTACGGATATGATGGTCGTTCTTGTCTACGTGACAGCGTGATAAAACGGTGTCCGTCACTTTCTTTCCCACGGTGTTAAACAGTGACAGTTATTTTATCACGTGGATAAAGATGGATAAAGCTATCCATAATAGGCTGGCTGGTAAAATTTAAAAGCAAACTTGTTTACATGTCCACGCGTCCGGCAAAGTCGGGACAGTCTCCAACTTCCGACAGATACACGAGTTGCACGCATTGTACCTCAACTAACAACTAACCAACTTAAAAATAACGTATAGAACATCCTTACTGCACTAAACATAGAGTTCACTTTTGTTTACTCACTAAAAACAACTGACAAACTTTATATTACCATCGATATCGCCTTGTCGCTTTCATAATAGAGTTTAATCTCCCCTATATGGACAGTTTCTGGGAAATCAGGTATGAAGTTTTAATTAATCCTCGTGGAACGCAGTGCCAACAAGCGGCGCCATGAAGCGCCATGCAGCGCCAAATCACGCCACGGAGCGCCAACTTTCGTCATGCTGGCAGTAATGAGTGCTTTATTCAATGCAGGTTGATTGCGAAACTGTGAGAATCTAGTAACTTATAATGTGATTATTGCTTATAATTTTGCTTTCATGCGTAATGTATTCGACATCGTGAGGTTTTCTCAAGGGACTGCAGTAGGTACCTACCTTTAATACCGAACAGTTGAGACGGTTCTTTAAGAGTGCAGAGATTTTTAAAGGAATAGTATCAAGCAGTAGGTAAAAAATACCCTGATTCGTACCCTTAGTAATAAATAATGATATTGGCAAATATCAAGCCTTTTATTTTGAAAATGTTTATCTTTTTCCTATGAACATAATTGAATCTTGAAGTCAAGATACGGACGTTCTCAAATGTCGAGAAAATCAGTCTTTCTCTCAATAAGTCATCTATTATCGGATTATGTTATTATACTGTCTGTAATCTAATTGCTAATGGGGCCCACAGATTACCAGTACGCCGGACGATATCAGCCTGTCAGTTAAACGCAAAAGGTGACAGTTCCGAACTGACAGGCTGATATCGTTCGGCGAACTGGTAATCTGTGGGCTCCTTAAGACTCACTATAAAATGCATGAGAATGGTAAAGAACATTAGATGAATCCACAAATACATCTTCTAAGAATGCCTGTAGTTTGCGCTCGGTATGCTTTTAACATATTCTTCCATTTCAGAACCCCTAGTGTAAATTTCATTTCATACGATACGCGTACGTCACGTCAAGCTATCGAATGAAACTTACACTAGGGGTACAGACATCAATAAAATCCAATTAGAAATATACGGGTTTCAATCTAATAATAATATGTCAGACTTTCATATTTTAATGTCAAACTAATTCAAAATCAAGCTCAAATCACCTTCAAAACATCGATAACCAAATCTAATTGAGGGGGGATTTAAAACTTCTCGAGGCAGAGGTGTAGGGTTGGAGCCGGTGTAGCTTTATTTGAATAACTATCTTTAATCTTTATCTTTAATCACTTTTATCTCTATAAAGGATTGAACAATTTCAGAAACGACGTGTCACTCTGATCTCTCGGGGACTCGAGACAATTATCTGTGTAAACAACCCCTTTCCCCCCTTTACCCCCACTTTCCCCCTCTCACTCCCTCGCTCCAGCAATTTATAATTCAACGAGGAGTGACATTTGGACCATTTACAACAACTAACTAGGTTTGTTCATGTTTAAACTGGGCAGTGCGGTGAGAAAAGTAAACGTACGAAATGCTCAAGGTACTTTATGTCGAATAATTTGATTGATTTATTTACTTATTTATGTTAAGGAGAACCATTAGCTTTAAAACTTACAATTGAAGGCAAATGAGCAGATGAATCACCTGATAGTAAGCAACTACAATTATCCATGGACAACTGCAAGGAGGGTCAAGTGCCGACAACGGACTTGTTAAAACTTGTGCCCGCACCAATTCTTTGCATAGTTTGCCAATTGGACCTCGGGAATCTTGGTGAAATCGGAAAAACGCTTAAATAAGGAAGACTTGTATTCACATGCAAATATTACTCAACGATTAACGGGAGCCCGATTCAGATGTAATAACTTTTTACAGTTTTGATATTTGGTCGTGTCGATACCAGTTCAAATCATAACAAATTGATAAATTAGAATCGACCTCAAGGTGACTATGCATCGTAAATTTGACACAAAATTACCTTTTTTCACTGCACTAGAGTAGCTAACTTAGCATCATTGAAAGCTCTTATGCATCTCACAAAGCTCAAAGCTTTACCAATATTGGAAGCAATTTCCTTATTTTATAATGCAAATTGAAATAAAGAGCGGACTTTAATATAAATAATGTTGGGATGGCGGTCGGCAATAAGGGACGGCCATTTTAAACACCAATCTACTAAGTAAGCAGTTACAACAGGAATAATTTTCTCCCGATTTGAAGTATTTTAGATTAGGCATCTTAGTTCTTTTATGATTAATTTTCGGAATGGGAATAGAAAGTATGAACCATGACTCGTCACAAGTAAAATTATAGCCATTCAAAGCATGTACCTTGTGTGTATTGTATGAATGATTTAATTAAAACATTTAAATTGTTTTAAAAGCGCGATTTTTTTAAATCTTTTGAAGAAATGAAAAATGATTTATTCACTGACAAGCATTATGTAACAAAATACAGGTTTGTGCCCGTTTTTTTAAGTATATAAATACCTATGTTAAGGAACACCGCTCTTTCTTACCTACAAACTAAGCTTTTATTTGTAACAAAGAGTTATATGAATGTATGTAAACGCTTTATTTTACATACGAAAAGTTATTCTACTATTTTCTGAAAATACAATTTCACTGGACCTTTTGTAAATGAAACTTTACATAGTGGGTAAGCGTGTTCTGATCTGGATTTGATCTGTCCGTGTGAAAAGTGACATTTCTTCAGCCATAAACGTCACTTTTCACGCACAATCCATAACAAATCCAGATCAACTGCATAACCCGTTATAACAATCAGAATACGCCTCTAGGATAAGCCGGGATGGGTGACTCAGCAGAAAGAAAGAATGAAGATATTAATATTAAGGTCGGGGCCATATAAAAATACCGCTCGTTTCTGAGGGTACAGGCGTTATTACCGAATTGCGCTCATAAAAATACTGAGGTCTCAATACGGTGTTAGGACCAGGGACCGTTAAATCTTAGCCATTATTTTTGATGACCGGTCTGGCCTAGTGGGTAGTGACCCTGCCTGTGAAGCCTCGGTCCTGGGTTCGAATCCCAGTAAGGACATATTTTATTTGTGTGATGGGCACAGATAAATTGTTCCCGAGTCATGGTTGTTTTCTATGTATTTAAGTATTTGTATATTATATATATCGGTGTCTGAGTACCCACAACACAAGCTTTATTGAGCTTACCATGGGGCTTAGTCAATTTGTGTAATAATGTCCTATAATATTTATTTATTTATTAAATGTAATTATTACATTGTTTGTGATCAGCGACGAAGCAGCAGCGAGGCATCGACACAAACAGAAATGAAATGAAAAAGCTTTGTTTCATTGTCATTTGTTTCATATTGAAATTCAACAAATAATGAAAATATAAGTTAAGAGGCCGGTATCGATTTTAGTCGCAAAAATGTAAAATTGATAGATTTAGTCGATGAAATTGTACCGAAATACGAAATCAATTTTCACCAGATATTACTTCAAAACAAGTGAAAATTTTTCGTGAAAATCGACTAAATTTCAACGTATTTTTGATACTTAAACAATCTACAACATTTCCTGATACTGTTCTTATACATAATTTTTCATAATTTACCACTACCTATAAGTTTTTGATGAATTTTTAAAAACTGCCCCTTCTCGTCATATATTGCCGGTGACGCACGCTCGGAACCTCATTATTAAAAGGCAAGATGAGAAGACGTGCTAATAGAAACCAATACTTGTTATTTAGATATTAGGTACGTAACAAAAGGACTACAATTTCAACGACTAAATTTATCAATTTTACATTTTGGCTTCTAAAATCGATAACGGGCTCTTAAATGTTACTAAAACAAAACCGATTTCAAAAAGGATGAAATATAATATTATCCTTTTTGAAGTCTATGCGTTACCAACTGATATGTTTGAAGTCAGTGCCAAGCCAAGTAGTAACAATACTTGGATTTTTGACTGGAAGCCTTATTGAGCTTACTGTGGTGGGGCTAGGTCGATTTGTGTAATATTTATTTATTAATTTTATTTTATTTCAACATAGAGTGTTTTTCTTTGAACAGCCAATTCTAACTAACCTAAAATAATATTTAAGGTAGTCCTATAACTCATTATTAAGTTTTTCAAAATTAAGTTCAATTGGATAAGTACCGGCAGAATTCAAAATTTGGTGATTATATCAATATGTCTATAAAAAGTACTAAGTTTGTCCTAAATACCCTTTAAAAATCATGCACAAATACTAATGTATACGGAGCCTCAGTAAAAACATTTATTCTATTTCAGTACAGCTGATTAAATATTAACGGCATCACTCCCACTTATCTAAAAGTTTATCATTTCAAGAATAACAATCCAGAGTTTCATTTAGCCACAACAAATGTAATTCAAATTCAATGGGGTTGGCAACTGTCAAAGGTTTGCATAGATGGCGCCATAATAGCTTGTTAGGGTTCCGTACCCAAAGGGTAAAAAACGGGACCCTATTACTAAGACTTCGCTGTCCGTCTGTCACCAGGCTGTATCTCATGAACCGCGATAGCTAGACAGTTGAAATTGCCACAAATGATGCTGTTGCCGCTATAACAACAAATACTAAAATTAAAATAAAATAAATATTTAAGGGGGCTCCCATACAACAAACACGATTTTTTTGCTCTATTTTTTGTTCATGGTGCGGAACCCTCCGTGCGCGAGTCCGACTCGCATCCAGGCATCCAGGGCATTAACAGAACAAAAAATTTACACAATTCTAAGGATTGATAGGGCAATCTATGATGGCGCCATCTGCTAAATACTTCGACCGGCCAACCCCATTAGAATGTTAGGACAACAATTAAAACAACTTAGCTAGAACTTAAATAAATGGCCAAAAGCTACGAAAAATTCGACTTATTCCGCCGTGGGCTGGGTGGTCGAGGGGCTGAGGCACCTGCCGCGATAGCTAGAGGACTCTAGTTCGATTCCAGCCCTGGATCTTGGAGCTCTTGGTCACTTTTCCTAATTGTAAGTACATGACATTTATTTCGGCTTATAACCTTCCTTTTCCTCTCCCTAACTCCGGCAACTCCAAACATTTAGCTAATTCTAGTGTGTAGTCGATATTTCTAAAAATCCTGACACACCCCAAGTACCCCAGCAATCCTGATGAAAAACCTGACATGACAGGAAAAATCCCTGCCGTATGGTAGCCCTAAGCAGGGTTTGTCACTAACAAATTCCGCTTACCAAAACAATTTCGATTCAAATTCAGTAAATCAGTTGCTCATGCAAGAATAGACCAATCCCTCGTCCATCGCAAGTGACCCTTCCCCCCTCTACCTATTAGTTATTCTGTGCCTCTACCCCCTTTCCTCCCACAGTTTAGTAAACATTGGCGCGGTCTCAATCAAACCTGTCTCAGTGCTTGCACTGATCTGGGTTAATTTAATTTCATAGTATAATGAATTCATATTTTCAGTGAGTAATTTTTTATCAGTTACGTTTAAATCAACAAACGATACCACAATGCAAATAAAGTAAAAGTGGAAAAATTCAGTCTCGGGCGAGACTCAAACTCGCGACTCTGGATAACTAGCCCATCGCTCTGCCAACTGAGCTACCGAGACTCACCAGATGACATAGGGATGAAGGATATGGTTTCTCGAAACCTAACTCCGTTATTAATGTTGAAATTCATTGAAAATTTGCAGAATTACCTATCGTAGAGAACCCTAACTTCACCGTTAATTCCCAACTTCGCCCAAGTAAAACAATAATTTTACTAAAAATATAAATCTATTTTAATTCACAATAAATAGAGCTGCGTAAAAAATCTAAACTAAAAATATGAAAATTCCAGTATACTACTAGACTGCCTAAAGTAGTGAGGTGGAATGGTGGAAATCACTTAGAAATATAAAAAAAAAGTTCTACCTCAAAAACATGGAGGTGATATAGTATTGGTCGGTACTGTACCTGTAGGTACTTTTGCCAACCTACATTTTCAATAAACTGCAATTTTTACGAGGCGTTTGCTCAAAATATAACATAGAATACTATACCAATAGTTCTCCCGATCGATTCTCCAATCAGGCGCCTTTGATTGAGTTGTAAGACTTGTAAGTGTAACGCAAACACCCCTCAATGATAAATTAATAATATTCCGCCCGGAACTTCTTGCTCGCCTTCGGAATTCCGGATCTGGAGATCCTTACAAACAGAATTTTAATTGATTCCATTAGTGCACGGAAAAAGTTGGGATTTTAGCGTAGGTATATATACGAGTTTGGAGCTTTTTAACGAAATAGACTGTTAAGGGTATAAAAAGAGGGTAGAAAGTTTAATAGAAGCTATAAATATTCAGATGTAGTTCTAGACTTCTAGTTTCGCTTTTTATAAACACAATCATCTTCATACCCCCATAGAATAGCTACAACATAGTACCAATAGGCTAGGTAGGTTAGTAAGGTTGATGTGGATAATTCCGTCATAGGTTCTATTCCATCCACGAGCGTATATTTCTTTGATTTTCAATAGTAGGGAATACCCATTTACTTTTGATTGCTGAAACTAAAAGCAATCGCTGCCTTGTCGATGAATTTAGGTATCAATTTTGTTCTTTGTTCGAGAAAAACGCTTAAGGACGGAATAGTCCCTATGACGGAATTAACAACCTTATTGTAAAAGTTAAATAAAATGAAACTAAAGCCGAAACATAGTGGCAGCATCAGCTGACGTGCGTCAACTAACACATTTTTGTGCACGAATTTAACTTCATTTCGCATGCACCAATCAGCGTGAGAGATCTTCAAGGTCGTATCAGAACAAGTTCAAAACCGTAACAAGATTTTAAATGCTGAATCGGTCTCGGTATATCCTTTATACGCGCATAAAGTTTCGTCGTAAATTCTTCAGATTAACCCATCCGGAAAGGCTCGTATCCTCGATATTGTAGCATTAAATTTTGCCTTGTTTACCTTTTTTGACCACAAGGGTATTTTAACCTCTCGCGGCCCAATATACAAGCAAAATTGACAGGCAATGAATTAATCGTATTAGGAAATAGAGTTGAATTTGCTTTATTTTAAAATCAAATGAGACAAAGTAAAAGCAACTCTGTTCCATTTAATAATGATTCAAATTTCATTGGAGGTAAATTGTACTAGTATTAGGACATTGAACTTGAACCCCATAATTGTCACAAAAGAGACATATACTTTTCATGTTTTATGCAAAAAATATTGTTCTTTGTATGAAAAGGTAAAACGATTATTTCAGAAATGATTTTCTCGTCCTTACACTGAAATATAATGCCCTAGTTGCTAAATGCAGGCAGAAATATAGTACAGATTAGACCTAGGGAGCTGACCCTTTTCCCCTTTTTTTGGGGGGGTAGACTAGGCACCTAGACCTCGTGGCTACCGGGCTAGATCAGCTTTGTTGGACCCAAGGAACAATAGTGCTAAGTGGCGTCACCTGATAAGTGGCTCCATACATTTCTGTACGTTCTTCCTATACTATTACAATTAACAATTTTTTTTTTAATCAACAATTTTATGAAAACATGTTTTTTAATCAATAATGTTATGAAAATCATTTATTTACATAATTTATATACAGAGGTACTACAGTACATACCAATACTAAACTAAATGAATAACTAGCTTAAATGTAAAATAGGCCCTTGAGGCATTGTACCAAGGATGCTGGCGGCATTTCCTCGCTGTATCGCAATGCTGATACGTTGTGCGAGGAAGCCTCCAGCTTTTCGGTCACCGTTACGTCAACAACATTTTTATTTGTAATCATAAATAGACATCTAACTGTAATCCGTCTTGCCCCACCTTCCCCTTACAGCTGGCAGACCCACGGCGCGATTCGGGAAATGAATTAGAGATTCACTACATATAAAATATTGCCTTTTGCCGTGGAACGTCACATATCTTTACTATTTCATATCTAGTGAATCTCTAATTCATTTCCCGAATCGCGCCGCCAGTATCGTAAATAGCTCGACTGGATCCAGGTATTTCAGGTTCATTTTCTAGGTCAGTGCAACACTGTACGTGTGCCACTTGCAGGTATCGGGAGCACCCGCTACGTATTAAGAGGACTCATGATAATTTTATTGTTCAATTTAATTCTATTAAACATTCTAAGACACTTCGAAATAAATTAAAAGTGGAAAAATCCACTGTCTTGGGTCCACTTTCAATTTATTTCGAAGCTTAATAGCATCGTTCGCAGACGTTTCTACTTAATCCAAAATTAATTCTAAGACACTCTTGGTTAATGTAACTCATAATCAAAATCCTGAAAAATTGTGTTATTTAAGGTTTTAGCAGTTATGAGTATGTTGCGCTTTTATAACGATTATTTTAAAATCACGTCAGTCAATCACAAGCATACAACCCATCTGATGATGAGCGGTTGCCGTAGTACATGGTCACTAATACCTACAAGAAACATTCACGTTTCCGACTTTACCCTTACATAAATAATGATAAATCGCTCGTAAGTTTTATATAAAAAACGAGAGAACTCTCTTTTTTTTAAACACCTATTACTCAGTAAACTGTCTTGCCCCACCTATCCCTCTCAGTTAGCTGACCCAGCATTGTAAATATCACGACTTCAGAGACTTGACAGCACTTAGGGTACAGCATTTGGTTTATATCGGTTCATTTGTATCTATTCGAGCGAAATGTACTGCTAATAATGATTAATCAATATAAAGAGAAATAATTTTATTTTTAAATGCAGCTAAAGATTTTTCAACACGCCCCTTTATTAAACATCCATGCGTCCTCTTAACAGCCCGCGTAGCACAGCTACGTCGTAGCCCCGCTACGCTCGTAGCCCGTAGCACTCACGCTGATTGCCCGAGATGAAAGTTGTAGCGGGTCGAGTTTTAACGTTTACTTTTAACTCGGTTACTGTGAGGGGAATTTATAATGCCAGATAATACTTTGTTGCTTCTGTCTCACTCTTACTCATTTGATAGCGTATAAGTGGGAGAAAACAGGGAAAATTATACATGGGTAAAATTTGTGAACTTTCAAGTGATTTTATAAAACATACAATAGTGAAACGACCTCGTACTCGTAGGAGAATAATAATAAAAAAATAAAGAACAAAAATTCATTTATTAAAAGAGAATGGATGTCTAAAGGTATTTATTTGTGATGCAACTTTGACGCTAGTGATGTTACTGTCAATTTCCTTCATAAGGTGATATTCGATTAGCAACTGCAGCTGCATAACTGTTACGGCATTGACGAGGGCGATGTCACTGTCAATATTCTTGATAAAATGAGTAGCATTACTCGTTGTTGTCGCATTACTGTTGTCATTTTTTACATGATTTTTTCCAAAAACATTATTAGTGAAAACGCCCGCGTCAACACCGCGGCAGTAATGCCGCAACAGTAATACAGCTGCAGTTGTCAACTGAATTTCACTTATAAACTGCGTTACTATCGTTACAGCATTACTGTCGCACTGACAGTGACATCACCCGCATCAACATTGCAGCAGTCGTCTGCAGTCGCATCGAAATACCTTCAGTGATACTTTAAAGTTTAATCCATACTCCATACTAATATTGCCAGAAATAAAGATTTCATTTCATTTAATTTCAATATTATAAATGCGAAAGTGTGTCTGTCTGTCTGTTACCTCTTCACGCTTAAACCGCTGAATGGATTTAGTTTAGGCATAAAGATCGTTTGAGTCCCGGGGCAGGATATAGGAAAGTTTTTATGTTGGAAGTCGTCCCTAAAGGTAAAAAGGGGGTAGAAATGAGAAAATTAATGAATTTCCTGTTAATCGGTATAAGCAATTAAGCACATTATGCTCAAATTTATTGCTATTAGATTTTATCCAGGCGCTATTCTTACTCTGACTGTCGGAACTAATTCCACGCAGATGAAGTTGCGGGCAAAAGCTTGTATACGAATAAATATACCCCAGTATTCGGAAAACCAGATCCGTTCTAGAGAAGAGAACGATACGATATGTACTAGATACCTGGTACCTAGTTTAGATTTCAACTAGATATCTTTTGCAGCTCAATTCGGGCAACCAATGTCACTTTTACATTAAATTATCGTAGTAAGATCGTTTCAAAATCGTTTTGAGATCTAAAAATACATAACGAGACGTTTTAGACATTGTGGAAATCGTTCAAGAGTATCTCCAGAATCGCGGAAATGTCACATTTTGACAGGCTAGATCTTAAAAATATCGTTGTCATATCTTGGTGATGTCTAATAGATATCTAGTTCAAAATCCGAATCGGGCCCATATTCTATTCAATTCCATTCAACTATAAATGGATCCAACCTGCAATCCGTTCTATTGTCATTGATATTTGATCAAGAACTTTGTTCAACAACATTGGAAACTATAAATAGGTCAATTGATTCCATTAACACAATACATTGAGGCTCTAGTAATACAAAATTGACCTTAAAACCTGTGGTATTAAGCTCATAGTCGCCTTTTGATTGATTTCATAGAATCGCAAGGTTGACACAAGTTTGAATCTAGGAGGGAGCATACTCGAATGAGCTAAACATTATATTGATTTGATATTATAATAGAAATAATATAATAGAACTAAATTGTTCGTAAGCACAATCATGGTTTCATCTCTGATCTACCGATCATTGTAGTTAAAGCGCTTGGTAATTACAAGCAAGCAAATTAAGAAAAATGTACCTACATAGAAAATTTAAAAGTTGGAATAGCCAACTTAAAGAAAAGCTTTTAGCTTGGAGCTTTAAGTTGGATTCACCTATTTAGACCTAAATAAAAAACTAACAGTTAAAATCTCAACAGTTAAAATCATCATGTAAAGTTTCCTGTGTATTTTTTATTAGTCTATTTTGGTGTAAGGCCTGAGTGGACGCTCGAGTTGGGCGTGCAGCGGAGCGGGGCGTGCGGCGTGCATGTTAAACAAATGCAAGCGTATAGGAGCGGCCTTAGTGCACGCTGCTCAAATCACTCATGGCCTCGACGCCACGCTGCACGCCCCGCCGAACGCTCCGCTTCGAGCGTCCACTCAGGCCTTACACTTAGCGCCATTGCACCATCCCACTACCCGACCGGTTAGACCTCACCAGTACAATTTGACACTGGGTTAACGGTGTAACCGCTTAACCCCGGGTTAGTGAGATGGTGCAAGTGACGCTTATTAGTGCTGCTGGCCCAATCTTCGTCCCCTCTTTTTCTCTATTCAATCCTATCACTTGTCATTTATTATGCAGAATTTTCCGTGTGCAAGTCATCCCAGTAACTTCTTTTATGTCAATTTATTTTACTATGGTCAATATTTTGTACACTTCAAAATCTATTCGAACTTAAGCGTACTACAACCACAATCTCACTCAACAAAATGTCACAAGTATCGCAAAACCTAAATCTACATAAGGCCTTATTCTTCTAAAGCCCGCCTGTTGGAAGACTTGGAAGGCCGCGGGCGTGAGCTCCATCGATTCGGTGACGTCATACTTGTGACGTCACCGCCGCAGGGGATGTTCGACTTGTCCAAGTTACAGGTATGACGTGGCTGCTATTAGTATATTGTTTTTGATTGTTGATGTTTTAGTAGTAGTAAACTCTTTATTGTACAAAAAGACATTAAAAATACAATGTTAATAAGAAAAAGCCGTAAAATTTACCGCGACAACAGCCATCAATGATTCAGTTTAAATTCGGTAGTGTTTAGTAAAATTTAAAAACATAAAAAAAAATTGCACTAAACTACTGCCCATCTGGCGAGTTAAAACCTTTTTAAGGTGCAGCCAGTTCTGCCAGCAGTTTTTGAAAACGCGTGTTTAATGTTTTTGTGTGTGCATTTACGAAACAAATGAAGATCATAATACGGATGCCAAAAAATATGAATAGAAATTTAGCACGAATCACGGGTCTAAAATGCACCATAATTAATAACTATTTTTTCACAAAATTGCTTCTAAAATGCTTAATTATTGATCGAAAAATCGTTTTTTTTTGTTAAAAATTACCATTTAATAACGATGATATTTGCGACCCTGGACACCCACGTCGGCAAATTTAAATATATTTATCTATTTCTATGTTTCTAAGCAAAAATTAAATATAATACCCGTGATATGAGTTGCTTCTTATGCTTCAAGGACAGCCTGAAATATTTATTCATTTTAAGCAAAACTTCACCTCATAATAAACGTGTTAAAAAGCACTTGTTAACGTCGAAAGCTTATAATTGCTAAAGCTCACCTGGAGCTTTGTGATCTCATAATTTTGCTTTAATTAATTGTGGGAGCCGCGAGCTTTGAGCAACAAGCTAATTGTCCGTGGAAAAGCTTTAAACAAGGTTTGTTGATGTTTTATTAAACCTCTGTTATATCTGCTTGCACTAAAGGAGCTATGAGTCAGTTGTGCAATATATGTACCTTCGTCAGGGTTGTATCAAAATACATTGGATACTTTTTAGGGTTCCGTAGCCAAATGGCAAAAAACGGAACCCTTATAGATTCGTCATGTCTGTCTGTCTGTCTGTCTGTCTGTCCGTCTGTCCGTCTGTCCGTCTGTCCGTCTGTCCGTCTGTCCGTCTGTCTGTCCGTCCGTATGTCACAGCCACTTTTCTCCGAAACTATAAGAACTATACTGTTGAAACTTGGTAAGTAGATGTATTCTGTGAACCGCATTACGATTTTCACACAAAAATGAAAAAAAAAAAAAATTTTTTTGGGGGTCCCCATACTTCGAACTGAAACCCAAAAATTTTTTTTTCTTCAAACCCATACGTGTGGGGTATCTATGGATAGGTCTTCAAAAATGATATTGAGGTTTCTAATATAATTTTTTTTTTAACTGAATAGTTTGCGCGAGAGACACTTCCAAAGTGGTAAAATGTGTGTCCCCCCCCCCCCTGTAACTTCTAAAATAAGAGAATGATAAAACTAAAAAAAATATATGATGTACATTACCATGTAAACTTCCACCAAAAATTGGTTTGAACGAGATCTAGTAAGTAGTTTTTTTTTATACGTCATAAATCGCCTAAATACGGAACCCTTCATGGGCGAGTCCGACTCGCACTTGGCCGCTTTTTAAAACATATGGGAATAATAAAAAAATACAAGACATTAAAGTTTCAAAAATTATTTTAATTTTTACTTCCAAATACCTAGGAAATAAACAATGGTACCATTCGATGCCTTGCATTTTATTTAAAAAAATATTGTGCAGTAACAATATACATAAACGCAATATTTCACCGACAAAATCGCAATTTCCTTGTATTTCATACATCGAATCGGCTTCTCACGTCATCCATTTTGAATCTATCATACCGTTATACGAGTATAAATGAGATTACAATGTAAGTCCTAAATCCCAACCGCTGTATTGTCAGCAGGTGCGTGAGTGATCATAGCGCCATCAAAAAACATTATCGCGACATAAATCTTGTCTCGCCGATCGGCGCAGGTCGGCGTTCAAACTGTTACAGTGCGACATAAGATAATAGAAATTAAATAAAATAGAACTAAAAAATTTCATACTAAATTGTTGCCATGTTTAAGCATTTTACGTCAAAAATTTGATAGTTACGTAGGAAGTGGCGCCCTCATTTAATTTCTATTATTTTATGTCGCACTGTAACAGTTTGAACGCCGACCTGCGCTGATCGGCGAGACGAGATTTATGTCGCGATAATGTTATTTGATGCTATCACTCACGCACCTGCGGGCTCAGCACGGTTCCATTTTTATCGACTATCACTATGCCCGTCACTTTCGCACTTACATACTTGTTAGAACGTGACAGGCATGGTGATAAACGATAAAAATGCGACCGTGCTACTAGGGCTGCTGACAACAACGCGTTGCAATTTACGACTTACATTGTAATCTCATTTATATAACGGTCTGGTAGATTCAAAATGGATGACGGAGTTATAATCAAGTACTAGACTCCACTCGCTAATTCGTGTAGTTACTTTGAATCCTATTTTCTGTCTTGTAATTGGGTTTGACGGACGATGAGGCATATTGGACTCGTTGCCAGACATAGTGAGCGTAGTAGGTAGGTGCGAGCAAGATGAAACACTAAATTAATTAACCTTTTATAATCATAATCACACACACGCAATAACACTGACGGTCCGAAACGTAATACTGTTCCTGGCCTGATACGTCCGCACGCCAAGTGATCAATGACAATAATGACTGCCCTCCGGTCGGTTGATACCGGTTTTATACCTGCAACCCTTCCACCGGTCGTGCACGAACGTCAGGCCAGACTCAGTAGAAGCGCGCCAACGCAGCGCTTGCGTTTCGTAGTCAATTGATGTTTAGTACTAATGACTTCCTGACACGGCCATCCTGCGAGACACACGTCCCCGTGTGTTAACCTGTAACAAGTTTAGCGCACAGGATCATATAGCTCGGTCACTCCTGACCCACCACATGGGTCATAAAAGAAACATTCCTTAAAACTGATCATTAAGTTTAATTCACAAAATCAACAATACATTAACATTTGGTAATGCTTGATCGACATACAAAACGTCACAACGACTTTTACTACTCATTGAATCCTCCAAATAATTGGTTTAATTTAAAATATAATCGTACACAAGGTCTCAGAGCTTCACTGATTGCTAACGTCCAACTTTTAATGCGGACCCAGTATGTATATGCCCGACGCAAAACTAAGATTAAGTTCTACATGTGATATGGCTACACATAGCCCGGCAACTAACAGTTGCACTCCCTTAATGCGCGTCCCTTCCGGACCGCCGAGTCCTTCTCCGGACTCCATGGTTTCTCATGAAACCCGACCTCCGCCAGAGTTGACGGCCTACCGCGTACTCACGGACTACTTACTGCAATCAGCAAGTAGATACCGATTTCTACCGAGCTACGGCTACACGTCAACCTCTGGTACGGTCTCCATCACTATGTAAACTCAATCCTAATCAGATTCATAGTTGCCTGGACAAACTTCTAATTCTACTTCAATTTCATCAGTTAAGCTCTGATCCCCTGGCATCTTTCTCAACCTATCGTGTGCGTATTTGTATGTACGTCTCGAATTTAATGATTTCAGGTTATAGCGATCGCCATCTAATACCTCTGTAACCTGAAATGGACCTTTATACTTAGGGTCTAACTTAGTTTGGTTTCGTTCTTCATTCTTAAGTAAAACAAAGTCTCCAACTGAAAATTTATTGAGTTTTGCCTTTGTACGATCAAATCTTTCTTTTTCGTAAGAAGCTGATCTTACAATACTATGAGCTGCCTCGTCCCTAATTCTATCGAGATCTACTTCGGTATCTTCATCTTCACAAGTCATCATAGCTAATGGACGTGCTACCTTGCCAATGAAAAGCTCCAAAGGGCTTGCTTTCGTCGTCCGATTAAAGGTGCAATTAATCGCGAGTTGAACTTCCCCTAATGCATCTTGCCAAGATCTGTTATCACTCGTTTCGACAGCTGTTAACATAGATTTTAAAACAGACATAACCCGCTCCACCTGACCGTTTGCTCGAGAAGACCCTGTCGCTATTAGATGCAGGTTTATATTACTAGAATCACAAAATTCTTTGAATTCTTTGCTAGCAAAGCAACGTCCTTGATCGGCAATAATACGGGTTGGTGCACCAAATAATGCTACGCTTCCCTTAACGGCCTTGATACTACTCTTGCTATCAATGTTTTTGCTATGAAACAAAAGGACATATTTTGTAAACGCGTCAATCAAAACGAACACGTACTCCTTAACATCATTTTTACCACTTAATCTACCGGTAGCATCTATATGTATCGTATGCCATGGCGTGGACACTTTTGGGATTGGGTGGAGTTGAGCTTGAATTTTTCCCGATTGTGATTTTGAAACTTTACAAGTAATGCAATTCTCGATAAATTTCTTAACATACCGTGACATTCCATCGAACCAATAGTAGTTGTAAAGCTTTTCTAACGTTTTGTCATAACCAAGATGAACAAGAGACTCGTGGATATTACTGACTACTGACCATTTGAGAGACCTAGGAAGGATTGGTAAGCACTTTGTCCTGCCGTTGCGCTGAATTTTACGATAAACTACGCCAGCACGAATCTCGTAGGTATTCGCAACCTCTGTATTCATCTGACCAGTATTCAAGTCTGAAATAATCTTACAGATCTCGCTATCTCGTTTCTGCTCTGCAAGAAGCCAATTACCAGACAATTCTGTGATGTTAATACGCTTTGGTTCTACTTTACTGAACTCTTTCCGGACAGTCTCATCTGACACTACTTGGGAGGAGTTGGTGTTTTCTATATCAGGTCGTGCCAATGGTAAAAGGTTTCGAGAGAAAAAGTCTACGTGTGCCATTTCTTTGCCTTTGTTATAGACTACATTAAAATCAAAACATTGTAAATATGCCCACCACCTGTGGACTCGCGGTGTCAAGTCAATCTTTTTACTAGAGCACTTGAGAGCGTTGCAGTCTGTCACCACAGTGAACTCACGACCGTGCAAGTACTGCCGGAAATACCTCACTGCGTTGACAACCGCCAGAGTCTCAAGCTCGTAACTATGATACCTCGACTCCGCAGGACTGGTTCGTTTACTATAATATGCAACAACGCGACGTTTTCCTTCGATGATTTGAAATAGTATGGCACCATAGCCCTCTGAACTCGCGTCTGTATGCAATTCGATTGGATACTGAGGGTCAAAGATCATTAGAACCGGTTCTTTGGTTAAAATTGAGATGATTTCTTGGCGAATATTTTCGTGCCGCTCTTGCCATATAAAAGGAACTTTTGCTGACGTCAATTTATAAAGTGGGCCCATGATACGGGAGAATTTAGGAACAAACTGTCGAAAGTAGGTTGCTAACCCTATGAATTGCCGCAACTGTGTTACGGTTGTCGGCGGGGTCAGAGAAGACAACGCCTCGACCTTACGACGATTGGGCCTAATCTCCCCGCTCTTGACTTCATAGCCTAAAAACTCGAGTTCGGTTTTCAAAAACGAGCACTTTTTCAAATTCAAAGAGAATCCGGCTTTAGTTAACTTATCCAGAACTATATTCAGTCTTTCAAGTCCTTCTTCAACTGTTTTAGACATTATTAAAATATCATCTACGTAGACAATGACATATGTATTTACTAAGTCACCTAGTGCCTTCACTATTGCTCTCTGAAACACCGAAATCGAATTTTTCAGCCCGAATGGCATTGTTAGGTACTCGTATTGGCCGTCTGCGGTTACGAAAGCAGAACGTTGAATGGACTCTTCAGAATTGATTGGAATAAGATGAAAACCAGAAGCACAATCTAATTTCGTAAAGAACTGCGCCCCGTGTAAACGCGAGATTTGGTCAGAAATGAGCGGTAATGGATACCGGTCAGACACCGTATTTCTATTCAGCTCCCTATAATCTACAACCATCCTGTAAGATCCATCGCGCTTCTTAACCAAAAGAGCTGGACTCGCAAAAGGCGAACTACTGGGACGAATTATTTTTGCACGTAACAACTCATCTACTCGCTCGCGCATTACTTTTCTTTCCTCCGGACTAAGACGATAAGGTCGCCTCTGCACAGTTAAGTTAGGATCAGTTAAACGAATCTCAAGCTCTCCCGTCGTTACTCGCGTCTTAGGCATACCGGTTATGAAAAATTCCGAATAACGATTTAAAACGTCAACAAGTTTAGATTTCTGTTCCTGGGGAACGTCTGTGTCTACAGCAGAAAAATCATTAACTGAAAGTCGATTAGTCACCAAGGCATCACTACTTGTATTGATCGAATTTGACGAGAGTAGCTCAGAATGATCAGTATTTACTTTGAAAACATTGAACTGCTTTTCAGTCTGTACAACACCAAAACCTTGACGTAAAATCTCACGTCCTATCAGGATATCACTACTTAAATAATCGTCAGGCAAAACGTGCAATAAAATTTCAATAAGATGGTTGTTTTTTATTTTATTTTATTTTATATTATTTTAAGGTTCACCAACAGTTATTACATTGAGGCTTAAGTACATCAATACAAACTTAAATAACATGCTGAATGTATAACTAATTACTGGTAAACACCACATGCAAAAATTAAAAAAGCAAATTCAACAACAAAGCCACATTTGAACACCTTATTACTATAGAATAAGGAGCAAAGCGCAACCACGATGTAGACTGGTTAAGTAGGTATATAACTAAATATGGAATTAAAACTAAATATACTAACTACTAATGAATAAATTTCTAATTTTTGTCAGAGAGTCAAAGTGAACATCAAACCTGTTACTATATCTATTGAGTAAATTGCTCAAGCGTGGTACTGGGGAGTTTGACCCTAACACAGTTCGGCGCTGAGGGCGAGACATTGGTTTGATAGCAAAACGCGGTATTCTTCTAGGTACAGAGAAACGAAAGCTACTCAAGAGTTGTGGACAATCTATACTGTTTCTTATAAGCTTAGTGAGAAATTTTAAATCTAGTAAATCTCTACGGTTCTCAAGAGATAACATTTTAAAAAGTTTTAACCTATCCTTATAAGAGAAAGATCTTTTCGCAAGACCTACCGATCGAGCAAGGTGCCACATAAATCTTTTTTGCAATCTTTCAATCCGAAGACAATGAGTTGCATAATGTGGTCGCCAGACGATACTACCATACTCTAGGTGACTACATACTAGACTATAATAGAGAAGTTTTTTGGTTTGTATCCTACGAAATACCTTTCCATTTCTTATGACGAATCCTAACATACATGAAGCTTTTTTTACTATTGCATCGATGGGAGGAACGAATGTAAGTTTTGTATCAAAGATAATTCCTAGGTCACGTATGGTTTGCACTTTAGGAAGACATTCACCAGCGATATGATATGACGAAGAAACTATATTGATCTTACGAGTAAAACTAATAGAGGAGCATTTTTTGGCATTAAGAGACATACCATTTTCTGAACACCATTTACTAAGCCTTTCAATGTCATCCTGGAGAAGGGCGACATCGGAAGGACAAGTTACCACTCTAGCAAATTTGAGATCGTCTGCATACATGAACGGGATGGAGTGATGAAATTGGGCGGGCAAATCATTAATAAATATATTGAATAATATAGGACCAAGGTGGGAGCCTTGTGGAACACCTGAAGGGATATTATAAGTCTGAGAAGAGAAACCATTAATAACTACATAAAATGATCGATTATGGAGATATGACTCAATCCATTTTAGTAAAGGACCCGTGACGCCGTAGGAAGAAAGCTTCTGAATCAAGACCATATGAGAAACTCGGTCAAATGCCTTGCTAAAGTCGGTATAGATGACGTCGATCTGCTTATTAATATCAACAGCCTTAGTGACAAGCTCAGAGAAGGAGGCAAGATTGGTGAAAGTTGACCGCGCAGGGACAAAACCATGTTGGTGTTCAGTTATATACTGTTTGAAGTGACATTGAATAAAAGGACAGATAAGGGATTCGAAGATTTTGGCAAAAGTAGAAAGTATAGATATAGGTCTATAATTCTTTACTACACTAATATCCTCGGCCTTGTGTATTGGGATAACTTTAGCCCTTTTCCATATATCTGGAAAAATACCAGTTACAAGCGATTCACGATAAATAATATATAACGGATAAGATAATGTTTTTGAGCAATTAGATATAAAAAATGGGGGGATGCCGTCAGGGCCAGCCCCTTTAGCAGCATCAAGGTGTTTCAGTTTTTTATTGATCGAGTCAAGATTTAATGTTACGTTATTAAGACATTCAGATGATCTTATGACACCGGCCATATTAAAGTTATTGCTGTCATCCTCCCTGTAAACTGATGAAAAGTATTGAGCAAATAAATTACAAATCTCTGATCCTTCCGAGCTTACAGTAACCCCATCTGTCATCGAAGCAGGAAAGCTACTCACACCTCCTCGTTTTGCTTTTATGAAGGACCAGAAATATTTTGGATTATTATGTATATTATTCTCAACGTGAGAAATATAAGAATTATAGCAAGAGATTGCATAAGTGTCACATCTTTTTCTTAGTAACTTAAATTCAATTAGGTCTCGCGGATTATTAAATTTTTTGTAACGTTTTCTTGCTTTATTTTTTTCTTTTAATAGTTTTATAAGAGTACGATTAAACCAAATTGGATATGTATTCGAATGTTTTTTTTTAGAAAAAGGGACCAGTAACATAATTGCATCGTTAAGTACTTCATAGAACGTTGATACCATTTCATTAACATCGTCACATTGTCCAAATAATTCATCCCAGTTTTGACGATCTAAATATTTATTTATGCTGTCATAATCAGCTTTACGAAAGTTTGGAATCAAATGAAGGTTGTTGCTCTTTAAACTATTGGTCTCGATTAAGGGAATAGTGATAACAATGGGCGGATGATGAGAGCCTGGATTGGAAAGAATATCACAAGCATTGGAAACAGATGTAGATATAATATCTGTTAATTTCTACAACACATAAAATCTGCTCGGTACTTAAAATACTTGATTTAGTAATACCCTTTATACTAACAACATTGTTTTCAGGCTTTCCACTAAATTTAAACGCTATACTTTCTTTCACTGCTGAGCACTCGGCCCCAGAATCATAATGAAAAGTGAAACACTGACCTTGGTGTTTGGCAGTCCCTGCTGGTGGATCCACTTCGCAAACGTCCACTCGACGCTCCCTGACAGCAGTCGCCTCCGCTCCTCCTCCACTGGTGCAGCGGCTTGCGATGTGACCCGTTGTTCCACATTTGAAGCAGACGATAGCGCTTGATGTGGTTTGTTGTTGATGATTAGGCTTCGTCATCGTAGTATTTTGTTGAGGCTTCACCGGTTTTGCTTTTCCATCTTTTTTACGAAATAGACAATCTGATAGTTTGTGTCCTTTTTTTCCGCAATGAAAGCATTTGATTCCAGGCGACATCTTCATTCGTTTGTTGTCTGTCGCTTTTTGATCTCCAACAGCATTAAATTTGCGTTTCAAGTAGGTAAACGCCTGTAGCTCTTGTTGTAACTTCTGACGAGTATTTATTTCAGTCGTAAATGCCAATCGTTGCAATCGCGTATCAAATTGAGCAAGGTGTGCAAGTGTTTGTGACACAGCGATTTGTTCAATTGTGGCCTTCTTCCAACGATTAAGCAGTGATGTCATCACTCGACTTCCGTAGGCTGCTAAGGTCTCGTTTTCTTTAGGCTTGTCCGAGGTTAAGTTTATGAGGGTACTTAGCCGCAGTTGTTTCAGCGCTTACGCAAATCGGCCGTAGCACACCACGACTGTGCATCCACATCGGTCTTGTCAGGATCAAACTCCGGAAGATTCACATGTTTTCCGGACTGCTGAGGCTTATGAAGAGCCTCGATTAACGCCTTCATGTTTGAATTTTGCATTTCGAATAAAAGCCGCCAATTTTGGTCCTGATGAGTACCACTTTGTTCGCTTTGTGTTCCATCTTCACGTTCGTCGGCCCGCTCGAATCCCACATCTGATGACGGACGATGAGGCATATTGGACTCGTTGCCAGACATAGTGAGCGTAGTAGGTAGGTGCGAGCAAGATGAAACACTAAATTAATTAACCTTTTATAATCATAATCACACACACGCAATAACACTGACGGTCCGAAACGTAATACTGTTCCTGGCCTGATACGTCCGCACGCCAAGTGATCAATGACAATAATGACTGCCCTCCGGTCGGTTGATACCGGTTTTATACCTGCAACCCTTCCACCGGTCGTGCACGAACGTCAGGCCAGACTCAGTAGAAGCGCGCCAACGCAGCGCTTGCGTTTCGTAGTCAATTGATGTTTAGTACTAATGACTTCCTGACAGGTTGAACTTCGAAAAATCATAAAGGTGATCAACAACATTAAAAAAATATTATAAAGGTATGTTTTGGCTTACGCTGTATACAATGTTTATCAATATATTTGAAACTCTACTCTATTATACTGTATTATTTTTTTCGCGGTTTCGGGGTTGGTCCCACAGTCAAAGTTGCTCAGTATCAGTATAATCCCAAAATCTCCCTGGCAACGGGAATGCTTCTCGGGAAATTATTTTTTACCACCGTGTAGGTATGTTACAATATAATTATCGTCAATGAAGCAAGTCTTTTTGAGTCACACTCGCGAAAACTTGACACGTGATTCAAAAGAATAAAAAGCGCGACATTCAAACCTCGATAATATTTTATTTTTACATATGCAAACTGAATGTTGTATATTAATAAGTGTTCTGGACGTTTGTATTTTAGTTTTTATTTTATTTTGGGTAGTTCCATTTCATAACTTTGACGCTAAACAGGAAAACCCACCTTACCCCGTAGACCCTCGTATTTGGGGTGAGTTGGGTTTTCATACAAAGGTGATTTTGGAAGATTGTTGGAACGTTTTTTTTTTATTATGAGTATTAACTGTAGCTCCATCTTAAATTGAAATACATTATTTTTTTAGCAGTAGCCTTAAAAACCCACCCAAAAACCCTTTCATCCCTTCTCTCCCTATTCATAACCCAACGCTCCCCGCGAACCCTACTCACCCCATTTTACGGTATCCATTTGGGTTTCTATAGATAATTTTCTACATACTCGTATAACTTATTTCAAAAGTCTCTAACCACTTCCAAAGGTCCATAAGCGTATTTGATTGTGTCTATGTTTTAACACGACTATGACCGATTCCTTAATATATTGTTAACCCCAAATACATCACTATTTATGTCGACGTGGCGGCAGCGTCGAGTGACAAACGACCCACCCTCCCCCCCCCACCCCCTCCCCGCTTTATCACTGCATCTTGCTCAAATTGCACGTTTGTGAAGAAAGGGAAAGAATAAACGTATACTCCAGTCAGTAGGGTTCATTTTTATAAATATCACTTTTGACATGTGACTGATCATATCCATAACCTTAAATAATTTTACGGTTTAAACTCACTTGTTTCGGAGAGCCTAGGTATCCTTTCTCAATGTTAGTATGTCTCGCAACAGTTTAAATGCGATATCCATAACCGTTTCTGAACAAGAATTTGAAATTTGAATTGGTTGTTGTAAAGGAAAAAGTTATTTTTTTTACCGTGGAATTAATTATTATTCCCAATTGGGCTCTCTGTAAGTACTAGGTAATCGTAAGGTGACATTTGTATCTGCTGTTGCCACATAACTGCTGTGGCCTTGAAGAGGTCGATATCACCGTCGATTGCCTTCATAAAATCAGTGACGGATCATTATCATCGCAGTAATGCGGCTGCTAACGTCACTTATTTTACCAATTGACATTTACACCAGCCGCGTCAACTCCGCAGCAGTAATACTGTAACAGCAATGCAGCTGCCATCAGGATGTCACCGTTAAGGTGACGATCGGATGTCAAATGCAGCTGCTGCAGCTGAATTACTGTTGCAGCGTCGTTGTTGCTGCCACTGTATTTTTCAATTGCCATGATTAAATGAGTGACGGAATTAATGTTATAGTTAATCGAGGCAGTCATGTGGCGGCGAACGTCACTCATTTGATGTCTGAATGTCACCTTTTTGCGGTTATCCTAACTACCTTGCGGTTCCGCAGTCATGCGATGACTGTGCTACGTTTTTTGCCTGTCCATTTTACATTCATTACTTTTTTAAATTTCATTCACACACTTTTCACTCCCTCCTCGCAACAAGCTTACACACATACGAGTTCACACTCTTTCTTTCCTATGCTTATGTTTAGTATAATTATAAATATTATTATTGGTAACTCGTAATGACCTTGACCCCCGCGATAGGCCATGCCTAGTGCGGGGTTCACTGGAATGTCCCTGTTAATCATTTATTGTCAATAAAGATATTAGTTATTATTATCCTCGTTGATCGGAGTAGCAGGAAAAGGAAGGAAAGCGTCGTAATAGTCTTGTTTCAGCAGATTAATCGAAAGAGGAAAACTCGGAACTTTGCTAAACCGGCTCTAACTATTTAAGTCTGTTATGAATAATGGGCTTGTTATAGTTTGACAATATAAGGGGTATTTGCCTGTATTTTTTACGCCATGCTTGAAATAAAGCACCAGAACAGCCATATTCGAACTTTAAGATACGTCAAATATTAGATATTGAAACGATATGGATTAGATATGTCAGTGTCAAACAAGTGTCAAAAGTGACGTTTCTAGAAACAAAAACGTCACTTTTGACACTTTTGACACTGACATATCCGAGCCATATCGTTTCAATCTCTTAAATTTGAGTTCGAATATGGCTGTTCGGCAACAGTTATATTTAGACACAATTTATATTTTAAAACCCGTATAAAACTATAAGAGTAGGTGATTTGATCGTGACGTCACATGCTAGTGTTTCATATAAATTCCATGGTAGCAAAACCGTTTTGTACAGTTCAAAAAAGAAACTGATTTGACTACCTTAAATATTATTAGGTGGCTTAGACTAGATTGGCCTTTAAGTACTGTGGAACTTGCTGTGTTTGTGAAGTTTGTTTTGCTGTGAAAGTTGGCATTTTCTGGGGACCTAGCTTATAGGCAATTGTTGAAATAAAACGCAAATCGAATCTTAAATAATGTATGGAAATGGTCACGTGACTCTTTCTAGCATCTACACGGCTATCACAAGTTGGCATTTGACAATACGTTAGAGAATGCGTGAATACGATCGCATTCCGTCTCTATCGCATCATATCAGTGTGAGATGGCCTGCGATTGAGTCTAAGCAGTCGCTAAGGTAAATGTCGAGTGATGTCGACTCGTGGCACGTTCTTCTTTATCGATGTACCTACTATCACAGAATAAATAATACTACTAGGTACAGAAGACTCACTCTCTAACAAAACGCGTCTGTTACGATCAGCACAGATATCCTCTATTGTCACCTCTATTAATGGGACCCTCTGTAAATGAAACAGAAATTTATTTGTACCTGGCTAACTGAGAGCCTGGGTAAGTGGAATACCTCTTTAAGTGAAACAAATCTGCTCGTCCCTTGAAGTCTCACTTATTCAGGTTTCACTGTATTTGATGTTTTTCATGTACCTATCTTGACATCCGCATCCGCATCCGCGGATGTGAGCCTTTAAAAATTCGCATCCGTGTCAAAAAGTCGGCATCCGCAACATCCCTGGTTGGAAGCCTCGACATTACGGTTGACATCTTAAGTTAAGTCACAATACAGAGTGAATCATACCTAATTTTGCGTCATATTTCAGACGGATTCTAACGTTTATGGCGGTACTTCACTCTATTTTTAATAAAGACTGTGCACACTTTATTGTACAAAACAAGTGCATAACACAGAGAGAATACAGCAAATGTGTACAAAGGCGAACTTATCCCGTTAAGGGATATCTTCCAGCTAACCTTTAAATAACATTGAATAATTTTATGGTTTAGACTCGTTTTAAGTCACTCGAGCGACATGTTGTGTATCTCTCACAACAGTTTAAATTCGATTATTGCAAACCAAGTAAGCTGAGAGATAATACATATGAAATGTGATGAAATGGTAGTCAAACTAAGATAAAATGTACATGACGCCGAGACTTAAAAGTGTTAGCTTAGACGGAATGTTAGATAAAGATCTAATCTAAAGTTCCCATAACATCCGGTGAGAGCCAAAACACACTCAGCCAATAAACAGGTCTAGCAAAATGCACTACTATTTTTACCAATCGACACTCGCCAATATACACGAATGACCTATTTATCGTTCCCTAGTGTTACGTAACTTGTACGACCTATTTATCGGTCCCGACTGTTACGTAAGTCGCCGCTACGGCCGATTCGGGAGGAACGTCTTATGCTAACGGTGAAAAATTTGTACGTATGTATGGTGTTCGTAATATTAATACGAAATAGGTATATCCAATAGATGACATCCTCCTGTCATCTCAATTAATAATTTAATAGCACAGTGACTTAAAAACCTGACCAGTAATATATGATCATTGTCAACAGGGCGCTGTTATTCTCATGTATAGGGTTCAGTATAGTATGAAAAAAATAATTCCAGTGAAATTCCGCAACATGGCGCGTGATCATATATTCCTGTAGGGCTAAGATGACCGGCTCTTTATCATTTGTCACGTTCGTCATAGCTGTGACATTCTAACAAATATGTAAGTGCGAAAGTGACGCATGGCATGACAGGTGATAAAAATGCAACCATGTTAGCTGGTCAGGTCAGGCTTTAAGAATTGAGCCCTGCAGCAGTATAATGGTAGCGTATCACCTGTCATGTCATGCGTCACTTTTGCACTTACATAATACTTGTTAGCACGTGACAGGCAAGTGACAAAATGATAGAGCCGGCCATCTTAGCCCTTCTGTCATTAAGCTGGCCATACACACTAGGGTAAGCCTGCACAGTTTTACCTGTACAGTTCAACTGCGCAGGTAAAAAGGAGCGTCTGTGGCATTCGACTGTGCAGTTTTCTACGACTGCACAGTTGACCTGCGCGAATATGAAAATAGATATTTTTTAACACTATATTGCAGCACTTGGTAGGCTTCTACTTTAAGTAGGTAAATATTAATTTAACCACACTATATAGCTAGTGTAAATACACTAGTAAAGTAATAAAGGCTCAGGTAGGCCCTATACCGGTCGAGATATTAAAAATCCCCTGAAAACAGTATCGTTTTCAAGTTGTAACAGGCGTCTCATAAACAAGCAACAACGGTTGCACTCCGGGAGTGCCGATAGAAGTGAAAACTCACCTCACTATGTTACCGACGCCCGGTAACACGATACATACGTTTAGCGGAGGTATTCTATTTATTTATTATATTTTATTATCATTCTCAAATAAGATCACACTTTTTCATTGACATGTTTATTTACATACTGCCATGACAACGTCAAATTATTTGAAGATAGGTAAAGAGTCTTGAAAAGGAGTCCGCAACATAAATGTCAAATAACATTGTGTTTTTCTTTATTGATTTAAATGCCATCTATATTATGAGTGGCCACCTTACGGGGCTTACGGTCACGTGATCTCCTTACGCTGTCTCGAGTTTATCATTTTTTCCCCACCTCAAAAAGTGCCCAGCGCCGCTAAAGAAGTTTTCACTTCAAAAATATGAGCCAATATCATAATGATTGGAAATTTTCCTTTAAGTAATCGCGTTAGGGTGTCGTAAGGCTTAATGAGGTGTTTATTTAATAGCCACTGAGAGCCCTGTCGCTTGGAGGCCTATTTATACGATACGATCATACGATTATCGTAACACAAACAAATAATCTTCTTTTACTTTATCGTATAAGGCTAATATAATGGCCACTTCACTTAGCGTATTAACCAGTGAAATTAGCCTATTTAAATTGTCACGATTTTCACAAATTATTATAAAGAGCCGAGCCAGGAGCGCTTGGGCTATAGTCCCCAGCCGTATTCGAACAATAAAATACGTCAAATATTAGATATGATATTTACGTCAAATATGAGTGATGTTTCTTGAAACAAAAACGTCACTTTTGACACTTGTTTGAC
This sequence comes from Cydia amplana, assembly GCF_948474715.1. Lineage (NCBI taxonomy): Eukaryota > Metazoa > Arthropoda > Insecta > Lepidoptera > Tortricidae > Cydia > Cydia amplana. Next base: position 2,222,151 of record NC_086079.1, on the reverse strand, counting down.
ACTGACACAACCAATCTATATCGTTTCAATATCTATCTAATATATAGGTACGTATCTTATTGTTCGAATACGGCTGCTGGTCCCCACGCTGGCCCAATGCGGGTTGGGGACTACCTACACATACGCCTTTGAATTGAAATAAATAAATGAAATTATGTGAATAAATTTTCGAATTTCTGCGTATGTGTCAATGGTATTGAGAATCGTAATAAGTACCTAAACATTCTTTACGATTATTGTATAGGTATAGGTATATAGGTACCTATCATAAACCTCATTTTATTTTCCACACAGCTCACAGCTACTACTTTTTATTTAATTTAAAAGAACTTTTTCTCCATTATTGTACAAATTCGTACAATATAAATTGCCTTTAAGGCGGGCGAGGCCGAGATTCAATCCAACCTTGTACTTTCTGCTAGGATGAAACTTGGCACGAATTGAGCACGGTTTATTTAAAGGAAAAGAAGTAGGGCATTTCCGATCTTTTAAGAGCTATTGTCGACTGAATTCAGAAAAGTTGTTTTCGAATAGATTTTTTTTCTCAACGATATCGTGTAATCTGGCTTGCAAAGTACTATTATGTAGACGTTCGTGCTCGTGACTGTCAAATTTAACTACTTATCATCTTAAGGTCTTTAACACATTTATTTATATAAAAGATATATACGAGCGTTTCTTTTATTTTTTGCCATTATTATAGATTGTGAATTTTTTTGCCACTTTTGTGTTATTTCTAGTCAGAATCACCAGCTCTTTCGATCCTAATGGGATAAAAAATAGTCCCAGAGTTTTTTTCCTATTGTGTTACCATTTCCCTATATACTTTATAAGGCGGTAACAAAAAGGAAAGTTTGTAAAATGTATGGAAGGACACTGCAGCGTTGATATTGACGCTGTATCTATTCTGTCAATTTCCTTGATATAATGGTAGGTAACCGATTTAACGCATTTGTCAACCATATTTCGTTACCTGAAAATAAGAAAATATGAACGCGTTTTTGCCCATGAAACGAAGATGTTCGCTCTCAATCAATCAACAACATGTTTCGTATAGACATGAATCTGTCAGCACGTTGTAATATGCTTACTTGAATAAACTATCTTTTATCTTTATCATTTCACAACACTTATATCCGTATTTCACCTATATACGTAATTTCAATTCGTCACCATTCCCTAAATTGCGAGTAGTATTGGAGTAGTACGAATAAACTGGTTTTCCTAATATATGCACAGTGATGGCAATGCGTCCCACCGGAATAATTTAGACGGCAACTAGACCGCCCAGCGCTAATATTCGGTCGACCGCGACCGCTGTTAGGGCTACCACATACTTAAAAATAGCATGCTGAACCCTATTTAAAAGGGAAAAAACAGAACCCTTATAGGATTACTCGTGCGTCTGTCTGTCCGACCATTCCCCCCCCCCCTTTATCTCAGAAACTACATGGTCTAACATTAAAAAAAAAACACAAAATAGTTCTTTACCTATAGCTGACAGGACAACCTACCTATTAGAAATGTGCAGTCAAGCGTGAGTAGGATTTAGTGTACGGAACCCTTGGAACGCGACTCGCAATTGGCCGGTTTTTTAATGCTTCATTCTGGTTTCTCTTGAGATTTAAAGTGCAAAAAAGTGAACATCAATCGATCACGTCAGTCTCCAATTTTGCGTTCCTGATGTTATTAATACCTAACAGAAGATATCAAACGTTAACCAAGAGGTCAATACGAACTTACATTTGATATCAAAATGACGTCATTTGACCTCCAATCCCGTGCCGGCTCTAGAGGTCTGCTCCCCTAGTGACCCACATCTTGATTGATTTTGCACGCAAATAGAAGTGCTCGCGGCAGCCAGCTGGAACCTGTGACGAATATAAAATATTAAAGTAATAAAAAGCGGTCAACTGCGGGACTTTGTACTGAAAGTTCGTATACTCGTATTGCTGATTTGTAGGCCGTACTTTAGCCGGTAAGCTAGGTTTGGTGCAATACTTCTATGGGATGATAAGACAAGATAATATTTTATTGTTTAACTGTGTGTGTGTGTACATGTGTGGCGGGATGACCTGGACAGCAACAGATCTGGCCAGGAAAAACACCAAATCGGGAGTCATGGAAATCAAGGGGAGGCCTTTGCCCAGCAGTGGGACACTCAGATAGGCTAGGTATATATATGTTTAACTATGTACAAAAATGTAGACAATAATACAATTAAGAACCAACATTTTATCGCGCACGGACATAATTTTCGGAAAATCGAAATGATCTAACCAACATAAAATACTGTCCGAATAAGTACACTTCTTACAGACATTGAGGTCAATTTACATTTGGTTAATCCAAGCCAAGTCGTCCACCCTCGCCCAATAGGAATGGGCAGGATTCATATTTTAATATCGTTGCCTGTAAGGGAAGGAAGCCGGATATTGTAGGATGAGCAATATGGGCGTCTGAGGAGCTAAAACCCGTTATGCGTAAGGTTTATCGTCGGTGCGAATAAAAAAATCGCTATGTTTTTTTACGATTTTTTGATTTTGGCATATTTGAATTCCTTTTTCAATTTCCCGTTGACCCACATAAATATTTTTGTTATATCTTTATTAGTTTTGAAAATAACAATTCCGCTATGTGAATATAGAACAACATTTGTACAAAAAAAATAGAAAAGAAACAAAAAAAATTGCTATGTGATTTTTTTAGCACATAATCAAAATTAAATGCCTTGTTTTCCGTCGAGGGTGATGACGATAATGTTGCACATGGCGATTTATTGTAGAATGGATTACCCGACATAGACCCTAAAATCGCTAAGTATCAGCTCTCGTACTATGTTACTTTGGCAACAAATCGCTATGTGTACAAACTTCACACATGACGATTTTAAATGAACCAAATTTAAGTCGCTATGTAGCAAAATTTTGGTTAAAATAATAATATTGTAAGAAATTACGAAAAAAACTGTTTATTTTCTTCATGAGTATCATGTAAAAATTATTGATCTATTAGAAAAAAAATACAAGTGCAACAAATATATTACAAACAGGAAAATAAACAGTTATTTTTGTCTCCTGAAAAGTAGCTTAAAAATACATGGCGATTTTTTTATTCGCACCGACGTTATGTTACTTACTTAGTGCCAGTTGCACCATCCGCACTTGACAGACTGATCAACGTCACCCGGCGCGCCGCGGCCGTTTACTATGAAACTTTCCATATAATCAAATTTAGCGAACCCTTTAACGATAACAAATAGTTTGGTGCAACCGACCCTTACTTACTGCTGTGGCGCAACGACCCTGTGGATCTTTGCCTCCGACACCAAAGACCGCCATGCTACTCTGTCCAAAGTGGCGGAAGACCGTCTGGATGCTCTAGGTACCGCTGCAGCCAAAGTAGCGGAAGACCTGGACGCGCTAGGTAGGTACCGCTGGAGAGACGAAGTGCAGAAAGACCTTAGCGAATTCGCCGCCGTCGACTGGACACTGGTTTATGTTAAAAATAAAAATTTACAACCACAAACCCAATGTTAAGGTGACATTCGCATGTCAACTGTAGCTGCATTACTGTTGCGACAGTGCCGCGACGTTGATGCCGCTGCTGTATCTGTCAATTTCCTTTATAAAATGAGTGACGGATTGAATGTCACCTTCGAAACCTTCGAGAAAATTAATAGCAAAGAAGTAGCGTTAAAATAAATTGGTACCTGAAAATAAGCAATCTTAACCTACATTGGAAAGCACATTCCGTGTTATATGCATAACCCCGGTTCTGGATCCGACACGCGATTAAATATACAAAATGCGCGATCCCGTGCAAAGAGCACTAGCATTCATATTACATTTAGCGACGTAACAGACGGCAGTCGGATCAAACCTACATGTAGGAATGTAGTTTTAACGTTAAATAATCTACATTATACATTATGTTAAGTAATATGTAATGTATAATAAATGTGTAACAATCTTCTTCCTTGCGTTATCCCGGCATTTTTGCCACGGCTCATGGGAAACAATATTTAAATTTTTTTTTAACTATTTTCATTTAACACGATTTTTAAATTGCCATCTTCAATACCGGTATTAATTCTGGAATTCCGGTATTGAGGGCCAACATCAGATTACAATACCGGTATTGTAATCTGCCGGCCTATTATGGATAGCTTTATCCATCTTTATCCACGTGATAAAATAACTGTCACTGTTTAACACCGTGGGATAGAAAGTGACGGACACCGTTTTATCACGCTGTCACGTAGACAAGAACCACCATCATATCCGTACTGATGTTGGCCCTCAATACCGGTATTGACAATATTCCGTTATTAAATAGATGACCCAGTTCCGCGGTATTCAACCTGCGGCTTACGGGGCTTTTTAGGTGGCCAGGTGATCCTGGTATACATACAACCTTGCAATTTTAATGTCACCTTTAAACAATCCTGCGATCCGGGGCTACAAAGCAAAACCGTCTTTGTGCCCCTCATATTAAAAGATTGATTAGACTGCCCTAACAATAACAGTATTGAGTATTGGGAGATTGAAAACAATACAAAAGGTAATCACGGTTCATATCCCGGTCGATATAAGTCTAGGCTGACCTCATATTTTGTGGTGTGTGAACATCGGCCAGCCTCATCGATTTTTCCGCGGTATATTTTTAAAGAGCAGGAAATAGCGAAGCTAGCTGTATTCCTGGTTGCCATATTCTGTACACTAATAGGGTTCTGACACTTCTGACTGTTTCCAAAATAATTTATTTCGTCGGTATGATGTTTGTAGGAACGCCTACAAACGTCATAGGTACCGACAAATTGTTTTGACATTTAAAAACAGTCACTAATTTTAGATGCCAGTCTAATCACCTCATTAGGTTACCAACGCCATATACACAATTGATTTATGTCATGTATAAGAATTTTAAAATTTTTATCATTTACATTTTTAGAAAAATCAACGATGCTTGGATTATTTCGGTAAAACGTATTACTTTTCCTGATTTTTTACCAATTGATCGACGTGATTCTATGTCGAAATAGCCCAAGAATCGTTGGTTTTTCTTAAAAGGCAAAGAACTATTTCGCGATAGAGCGTTCTTATACGCCAAATAAATATTTTCTATTTCTATAAGCAGCGAATTTGAAAATGCTCATAAAACTAACTTTTTTTTTACAATTTTTCCTTTTATAAGTCGATAATAGTTCCCATGATTCTGAAAATGCTCAAGGTATGTGGAAGGTAAGTTAAATATAAGTTTAATTGATTAACCGACTTCAATTTCATAGAAGGAGGAGGTTCTGTATTCGGGTTAGGCTATTTTTTTTTATGTACGTTCACCGATTACTCCGACATCCGTGGTCCAATTTGAGTAATTCTTTTTTTGTTTGAAAGGAGCTACCTCCAAGTTGGTCCCATATTAATTTGGTTCTGTTCTGATGATGGGATCCATGAGGAATTGAGGGAACTCCTCAATTTTTAAAGGCACATGCATGGTGATTTGGGTGTTTTCTTAAGCAACTCGAGCATTTTCTCCCGAAAACCACCAATTTGATGAAGTAGACCTGATGATGATGATTGTTTTGATGATAATGATGATGATTTTTAAAAATGTAGTATGTTCAGCGATTAATCCGGCACCTGTGATCCGATTTGAGTAATTCTTTTTTTGTTTGGAAGAAGTTACCTCCAAGGTGTTTTCGTATTAGTTTTGGTTCTGGTCTGATGATGGAATCCATGAGGAATTGAGGGAACTCCTCAATTTTTAAAGGCACGTGTAAAGTGATTTCGGTGTTTCCTAAAGTAACTCGAGCATTTGCTTCGGAAAACCACCAATTTGATGTAGTGCGACTGTAGCCTTACCATGAGTTCGACACTACCCCTGATCAGTAGCCATATCACAAGTTTGGCATTGATATATTCGCTATTAACGTCTTCGTAACTTACTTTTTATGCATCTCGCTCGCACTAATATGCCAGTACGAGCGAGATGCAAAGAAAGTAAGTTACAATCACGCTAGCGAATATATTAATGTCAAACTCGTGGTAAGCTGGTAAGGCTACTGATCGGGGGTTAGGGTTAGGGATTAAGGGGTCGGGGACTGGCGGTTGAAGGGCTGTTGCTTCAGGGTCGAGGGGTTCCTGGATCAGGGGTTGATGCGCTGTGAGGTTGAGTGATCGGGGGGTTGAGGGATTGGGTCAGTGGCGGGGCGGAGGATGGATTTAGTGTAGTGATAGTGGCAGGAATTATAATTTCCCAGACGGACTCGAGAAAATTCCTGATTACATATTTATTAAAGTAATAGGTACACGGATTTAATGTTAAACGTGATCTTGTTTTTCATTCATGCGTCGCGCTCTTAACAACGCTTTAAACTAAAAATTGAAAAATGAAAACTTTTTACAAAAAAAAAAGAAAACCGACTTCAAAAAGGATGAAATAAAATATTATCCTTTTTGAAGTCTATGCGTTACCAACTGATATGTTTGAAGTCGGTGCCAAGCCAAGTAGTAACAATACCAGTCAAAAATAATCAGCTTTATGGCTATAAATCCCATTAGAACTACTGTACTAATAATAACTATTGTAAATGTGCAAGTAATTCTGTCTGCCTCTTTGTCGCCTTTTCATGGCTAAACAACTGAACTGCTTTATGTGAAATTTGGCAAAAAGGTAAATTGCTTGAATTGTTTTATATTTTGAAATGTAGTCCTCTGGATAAAGGACGGGAAATAACTCAGTCCCAATCCCACACATTTGTAAGAAATGTTCTTTAAAAAATACGACGGCAAAAAAATGCATTGGATTTACACTATGTGCCGACAAACATGGTACGGACTGCGCCAAGAAGGTTTGATCGTGTGTTCTTAGGTACATGTTTACACTTTTGCACCTTACTCCTTTGTAATAAGGCGAAAAGTGTAAACATATTTTTAACGTCAACTGTACCTACAGAAAGTACGTTCATTGTCGTCGTGTAAGACAATCCAACGTACATCCTTATTGAATCGCACCAAAATCATGGTATGCAACAAAATTTGGCTTGGCACCGACTTCAAACATATCAGTTGGTAACGCATAGACTTCAAAAAGGATAATATTTTATTTCATCCTTTTTGAAGTCGGTTTTCTTTTTTTTGTAAAAAGTTTTTATTTGAATGAATGAATGGAACTTTATTTTCAGGCAACTATTGGCCCATAGATAAATACCTTAAAACTAGCATACATATTATTATAAAATATATCTTAAAACTAAACACACACAATTATTTGACTTGTTAATGAATAAAACTGCATAGTAGATATACCTTTTTTAAAAGCTCTGAATAGGGGCACAGTATAAAGCACTCAGGACGAGAAGAAAAACTACTAGAATTCATAATAAGGCATGAACAAGAACTAGAAAATGCAGGAAATGAAGTGGAATAATAAATCAGTAGAATCCATTGTTGATGTCCGCTAGTTTTCTTTTAGACTGGACAAGGCAATTTTATATTTACGCCATTATTACGTATGTAATAAATAATACCAGAATATTTCTAACTACATACTACTACGCTAGTTTAAAATAGAGACAAACAGCAAACTTCTTAGCTTAGTAAAACGTCACAAAGATTACAGGGGCCTAGCCAAAATGTCAATCGTACATCGACAAACGCCAAAAAACGATACGAAACGAAAAGAAAAAACCGGCCAAGTGCGAGTCGGACTCGCGCACGGAGGGTTCCGCACCATCAACAAAAAATAGAGCAAAACAAGCAAAAAAACGGTCACCCATCCAAGTACTGACCCCGCCCGACGTTGTTTAACTTCGGTCAAAAATCACGTTTGTTGTATGGGAGCCCCACTTAAATCTTTATTTTATTATGTTTTTAGTATTTGTTGTTATAGCGGCAACAGAAATACATCATCTGTGAAAATTTCAACTGTCTAGCTATCACGGTTCGTGAGATATAGCCTGGTGACAGACGGACGGACGGACGGACGGACGGACAGCGGAGTCTTAGTAATAGGGTCCCGTTTTTACCCTTTGGGTACGGAACCCTAAAAAGTGAATCGGGATGACAGATGATACGTACGAAAATTCACCTCTATTTCCATAGATTATTTAAGTTTTACGGTAACGTTTGACATCATGAATAACACAGAATAAATAACCGATAGATCGCGCTATAGAGAGATATATACCCTTATGAGCAGCTCACCAAAGCATGTGGTGAATTGCGAATTTGGTGAGCTGCTCATAAGGGGATATATAAATGGTTTGAGCTTATATATTTGATTAATAGTATTTTATGCAACCGTTGTTTAAGAGAGGTCAAAAAAGGCAAGTGGCGTGAGTAAAGACGCCACGAGTATTTTTTGACTCGGTTAAACAACGTTGCATACAATACTTTTTCTACGACCAAGCACATACTTTGAAATAAAATTGTAATGACAAATATTTTTCATTCAAGAAGTAGCAAAGAATGGAGGGTACGGGCGGAAAAAGAATGAATGAAATAAAAAAAACTTGTCTTGTCTTGACAACTAGGTATAAAATAGGGGTTTAAAGGTGTGTGCACGACCCTTTAAATGACAAATAAAAGTACGGGAGTAGAAAAATATGTGACGTTCCACGGCAAAAGGTACCTTATGGCAGTTGGCGGTTATGTCGCATAGCGCCGCAATAATAATAGCGCGCGGTGGCGGAGCGGCGTTAATAATAGCGTAAGCGCCAACGGCCATAAGGTACCTTTACCCGTGGGACGTCACATATATTTAGAATCGCGATGCAATATAAATTACCTAGACGTGAATAAAAACTTCACAGAACTCTATGAAAAGATTCCCTAGTTTCCACTATAATAATAGATCCATTCCATTACACATTACCATCACAGTAACTTAGCGAGTGACCACGTAATGAAGAGTAAGTCGCTTCAATCTAACTTGGCACTGTTCCAAGCCTGACAAAAGACTTTACGCCGACCAAAAACGTCTTAAACGCCACGAGATACCTATTAAGATAAGCCTTTTTTATGCTAAAACGTTGGGGAGAAAAGCTGATCAAAAAAGTCTTAAGCGCCGTGAAAAACCGAATGCGCTGCGTCATTTTTAAAGCTGACGTTTTGAGGAGAAATGAGGTAAGCGCAGTTGAGTGTGTACATAGTTAGGTCGTTTTGAGATGTGTGTTACTATTGTGTGCAAGACCAGTGTTGCTAATGTACTGCGCCATACAAAACTAACTCTTTCAGAGCTAGACGTGAGCGTACCATCCATCATGGTGCATGGTAGCTTAATCAGTGGAGAACATTTTTTGACAGAAAAAACATTCTTTACAATTTTCACTGTGACTCTGACACTAGGCTGAGGTGCTGCCGAGATCCTTGCATGTGATTCACAAAAAGCAAGAGACTTGGAATTTAAAAAAATAAATTTAAGTAGGGAACTTAAAATTAGTCAACATGTGTGGATTCAAAATCTTATACCTTTAAACGAGCAATTCTTGTTTATTTATTTATTTATTTATATATATATATATATATATTTCGGGGATCTCGGAAACGGCTCTAACGATTTCGATGAAATTTGGTATATGGGGGTTTTCGGGGGCGAAAAATCGTTCTAGCTAGGTATCTCTACTACTAGCTTATCTCTGGGAGAACGCGCATTTTCGAGTTTTTATATGTTTTCCGAGCTTCGCTCGGATATTTATTAATAAATGTCAAACGTTAAATTATAGGTAGGGCCAGCCTCAATTTTAACTACGGCCATTAAATTTATGGAGTGCACTTTTGAAAATTATGTTTTTGAATAAAATGGATATACAGTAGAGTCCGGTTATAACGACGCCCATGGGACCGCTGATATTACGTCGTACTAACCGGACGTCGTACAAAACGAACTGCCAATTTTAATATATTTTTTTAATCAAAATAATTACGTCATTTTGTATTTATTAATACTTATGCGACAATCAAAGAAAAAAAACATTTCCTTTAAAATATTTATTTACGTTAGTATTACAACACTTTGTCTTAAATGGAGAGAAATTGTGTGTTTATTAGAAGAAGACACTTTTCAAGGTACGCGTAGTCAACTCACTCGTCATTCGCAAATTACTCGAATCCCGTAAAATAAAAAGTCGTAATTCTTGGAGATCTAATCCAGCTGACGTTGTTTTATCACACCGTTCCTATGGCCATCTCCTGTGTCCATAGATCATCTCGAAGGTACCTACCAAAATATTGCATTGTACCTAACTTATGTACATAATTATGTATGTGAAGTTTAAGCTCAATTGAATAATGGGAATTGGGTTTTATTTAGTTTGCAAGATTACGAAAAGTCACATGACTATTTCATCTTGCTGCGTATAGGCAAAAGGGGGAGGGGAGTTAGGTGCGCGGGACGGAGTAAGCTCTTTACCAACTATTTATTTGTAAAAACTACGTCGCTCGTCGTTGTAACCGGACTTGACGGACGGATCGTGATTCAATTTCCGTCGTTAAAAGCGATCGGTCGTTATAAGCGGAGTCGTAATAAACGGTTGTACTTTCATAGTAGCTCGTACTAAAACCAAACAAGTGCCTATACTTACGTCGCTATAAGCGGTTGGTTGTTATATGCGAAGTCGTACTAATCAGACTCTACTGTAATTTAACTCGTAGGGAAATTCACCACCTTCAGTCCCTATATACTTACCTATAAATACAAGAACACACACACATAAAGATCTTGTATTTCGGTACAGGAAAACAATTCGTTATTTCGAGTCTAGTTTCATCTCTAGGTAAAATAATATATGTAATACGAATCGTAAGAAGGTCTAGTCTAGTAATAAATCAATTTTCAATCTTCCTAAATTAAAATTCTCAATTTACCTAAAAAAAATAAGTGTCATATTTTTTTCTAGCATTAAACCAATGCACAGCATACTTGTGGTTAAAACTTCATGATTTAGATATTTTAAGAAAACTATCTCGTCTATTGACCTACAAAATAAAATATTACGACCGCACCATTGTCATCCCGGATGTTTCTGAAGTTACTGAACCAGCTCCGTTGATCGGTCTATTACTCCGAGCGCCGAGTCGGATAAATACATACACCGCACTCAATTTCCTGTATTACGGACTGCAACACAAACAGATCCCAAAACCAATATAGGCTTATGATTACATCCGATATCAGATAAGGACAAAATATGGCGCGGGATTAATTGCGCTTTCTTGTGGATGTGAGGTGGAATCGAAATAAGGTAGAGTCTTAATAACAAAACTTCCGTGAGACACAGACATATTTAAAAAAAAAAGTTTTTTAATATAGTTAAGGTAGAGACTGTTCGGAAAGAGAAGAGTCGTGGAATGTATTGGGCCCCATACATTCCACGACTCTTCTCTTTCCGAACGGACTCTAACGGTGACCTGAATCATTTAAAGCTTAGTTTTACCCGTTGGAAGCCAATTCGGACCCGGGGTATGTATGTCCATAAGGCCCACTTGCACCATTCCACTAACCCGGGGTTAACCGGTTAAAACTAGAGTTACCATGGTTGCCAGTACAATTTGACACTAGGTTAACGGTTTAACCGCTTAACCACGGGTTAGTGGGAAGGTGCAAGTGGGCCTAAGCTACGTCCAAAAGAGAGGTATATGGGCACTGTGAATTTCATGTCATCTCGCATTGTCTGGTAGGACATAGCACAGCGGATGTCATTCCAGATAGGTATTCATAGGCTACGGAGACTGCTTACCTTCAGACGGACCGTATGCTTGTTTGCCACCGACGTAGTATAAAATACGAACGTACACTTTGACATCAAAATGATGTCATTTAGTGTCATTCGCGTGTGCATATCGCTTTATCCATTTAGTATTGGTGCGAATGAGATGCAGTGGCGAATGGAACGAAATAACATCTTTGGATATCATTTTGATGTCAGAATGTAAGTTTGAATTGGCCTCCAGGTTTGTACGGGAAACGTAGCGTGCGTGTAGCTATAAAAATCGGTCAAGCGCGAGTCGGACTGGCGTTCCAATGGTTACCTTACCCAATTTTTTACAATTTTTTTTTATGAGGAACATGAATAAAATGTCTTTAAAAACTCAGGTAGGGGTCGCATCAAAAAATAAGTAATTAAGTCCGACTCACGCTTGACTGCACATTTCTAATATGTGTTCCATCTATTATTATAGATGACAGGTAAAGAACTATTTTGTGTATTTTTATCAAAATTGTAGACCCAATAGTTTCGGAGATAAAGGGGGTGGGGGGGAGTGAATGGTCGGACAGACAGACGAACGAGTGATCCTATAAGGGTTCCTTTTTTAGGGTTCCGTACCCAAAGGGTAAAAACGGGACCCTATTACTAAGACTCCGCTGCCCGTCCGTCCGTCCGTCCGTCTGTCACCAGGCTGTATCTCACGAACCGTGATAGCTAGACAGTTGAAATTTTCACAGATGATGTATTTCTGTTGCCGCTATAACAACAAATACAAAAAACAGAATAAAATAAAGATTTAAATGGGGCTCCCATACAACAAACGTGATTTTTGACCGAAGTTAAGCAACGTCGGGCGGGGTCAGTTCTTCACTCGCACTTGGCCGGTTTTTTTGAAGTACGGACCCTAAAAACAAGTTCTCATTTTTTTCTGTCCTCCAGTTCCTACCAAGATAAAAATTAACAATAGCCTCATGAAAAATTAATACGCATTCATGAAATTAATAACGAGATTAAGAAACGTGGACCTATTCAGAATGCAAAGGCTGAGCCCAAACTTAGTCCGCCGGCGTGAGATGATCCAATGCGTGATTGAATTACGGGCCTCTGCCCTGGTTGCTCGGAACCGGTATTGAAATGACTGTTAATACCGTTCCAAACCGTTACAAACGATTTCGCTATCGCTTCGACAACGAAACGCTTTGTGTCTCTCTGTCACTCTTCCATATTAGTGCGACAGTGACAGTTGCGTTTCGATCGCTACGGAGCGTAAGCGATTACACGTTGGCTACGCGGCTTGGTTGCTCGGAACCGGTATTGAAATAAATGTTAATATCGTTCCAAAACCGTTGTATCATTTCGTTCCTTAAAAACCGGTTATATAATTGAACGCGAATGAATATCGTTCTAATATCTCCTTACCGGTAAGAAGAGGACGAAATTGTATGGTTCGTAGATAACGATATAATACCGGTTATACTCCTGACTCTCGGAGACGCTTGGTTAAACACGTTAAAGAGATAGCAATACTTTCTCGTTCGACTTGCTTCGATATTTTCATTTAACCGGTTTCTTAACTTCGTTCCATAAAAACTAAAGATGAACGAATTTGGCATAAACTGGTATCTCAATAAGTTATTTAACCGGTAACCCCAAACGGAAACGAAATTACTTTCGTAACCAGATGAATGAACGAAAACGGTTTGAATAATAAAACGGTTTCCGAGCCCTGGTCCCAACCACCCTCCGCAAAAAGTCCTAATCGCTATTACGTTCGTACAGAGAAACGGCTTTTTAATTTAGCAGGGTAGCGTTTCGCGTAGTTCTACCAGAGAAACGACGTATGTGCCTATGAAACTCTTATAGAGATATTGCTTTTGGTTCCGTTCCGATCTTAGTGCCTCTACGATGTCAAATAAAGTCCCGTGGAAAGGTCCCAATTAAATAAGGTTGCAAATTCAATTATTATGTGTAAGGATAGTGCTTCATCCATGTTTTAGTGGGTCTCGATGAATAGTTTATTATCTGGCTGTAACTCGGGAGTTTTGCTGACGTCGATTTTTTACGTCTATCCGTCATAGTCCCGATGTACTTTTAATTCCAGCCTCTGGATCCTCCAGCGCTCTGCCAGCTAATACCTCATCCATAGCCAGCGAATCTTTCCACCATATGGGTCTAAGGGGACCCTAGAAGCCGTGAGTTCAAGTCTCACGTACTCACGTCTCACTCAGTAATTTTTCCACTTTTAAATTTATTCTAAGCTTAATAGCATCGTTCGCAGACGTTTCTGCTTGTTATAAATTAATAGTATTCGTTGTTAGAAACTGTATTACAAGTAAATTAGAGCGTAGAAGTTTTACTTGACAACCCGCAGTCATTGAGGATAAGAACCGGATAACTGATACGTTTTGCTGACACACACACACATAACTCACGCATACAGGGTGACAGGGAGACGTGACCGGAATTTCCGGCTCTGAAATTGATTGCGGCAAACATCGGTTACTGAGAAGAAAAGAAATGGTTTTGTCTTTATTCGATATTGACTTCTAATGACTATATTATAATTACTTTTTTTCAAAGCATACGAGTATGTAGTTATAGTATGAACTGAAAGAATTTTAAATATTGTACCTACAATTCAGAGTCACATATTGATTCTCAAATCTTCATACCTCAAGAACTATTTGTACATACTCGTAGTGGGAAGGCTAAAACTGTTGCAAGTTTAATTAATAAACAGTAACTTTTGAGAAAAATCTCAGTTTTTAACTGCAATAACTGAAAAACTGTCCAAAATTTTTGCAGTTGTTTGCAAACTACGCTGATAGCACAACTTTTTTTGCTTGCAAAACATAGTTTCACATTCCTCCAAGGAATCCAAATACTCGTAACATAGTTTTTAGAGATTTTTTCTAAGATTTGACTGCTGTATGTGTGAAATGCACAGTAATGTCAATGCTCACTGTTATCACTTCCCTGATTTATCTCCGGCTTGCCTATTTCAATTCCAGCCCCGATCTGTAAGATACCCTGGCACAGAGACAAGTACGGGTACGAGGTAGCCTAATCAATAAGGGCAATTGGTTTTAAAACTAGATTATGTCAAAAGTCACACGAACCAACCGCCGCCATATATGTAATCGAAATTTCGCTCTCATTTTATAATAAAATAAATAAATAAAAAGATATTTATTTACCGACACAAAAAAAACACAACGAATTGCAAGTACATTGAAAAAAACAGGTAGAATTTACAAATATTTGTGCAGTAAAATGGATGAGACTCAGCGAGACCGCTGATTTTCAGTCCCCAACCGGAAAAAAACCTAAAGCTAATTCTTAACTAAGTTCTTAAATCTAACCTATCTAACTTACTAACTAACCAGACGAATAGTTCGCTGCCAAGGCGATGTTATTGGACAGTTTATGAAATATAAAAATAATGTCTGAAATATACCATAGTGTATAATTGTCATAACAAACGTCACATTTTTATAGGAAGTTTACATTTATTTATGATGATATTTCCACACTTGTTATTGCAAAGTTCGTGCAGAATTAAGGATGACTTACGCTAGATCGGACAGGGGCCGGGCCGGAGCTTCCGGCGCTTCGTTTTCTATGAACCACGTGATCACCGATCAGCCGTCATAGAAAATGACATGTCGAACGCCTCGGCCCGGGCCCGGCCCGGTCTAGCGGGATCCGTCCTTTATCTGTATTCGACTCCATGCATTTGGCACGAAACGTAAAGTAGAATCACAGCCATATTCGAACTTTAAGATACGTCAAATACTATATATTGAAACGATATGGATCGGATATGTCAGTGTCAAACAAGTGTCAAAAGTGACGTTTCTTCAAACAAACACGTCACTTTTGACACTTGTTTGACACTGACATATCCAGTCCATATTGTTTAAATATCTAGTATTTGACGTATTTATCTTAAAATTCGAATATGGCTGTCACCCTCTAAACAACAGAGATTACGTCACGTCTCCCGAGTGAAATCGGGTCGAGCCTCTCTCGGTGGCCTTGCGAGCCAATTCAAAACGACCACTCATCCTACTATCTATTGCTTATACGTCTCGCTTTTGTATTTACGACAAGTGGCTTTGTGAGCTGTAGATCACGCAAATTGCCATGGCTTACGTAGTAGCGTATTAAAAAAAATCTTAAAACTGAATCGATAAATACATTTCATATTAATTTAATTTTTATTTTAACAAGCACCGTCTGCGACCGATCCTATTAAGCTTAGAATAAATTTAAAAGTGGAAAAATTACTGTCTTTGGTGAGATTTCAACTCACGGCCTCTGGATCGATACTCCAGCGCACAGCTATCTGAGCTACCAAGATCTCATCCATAGCCAGCAAATCTTTCCACTATGTTATGGTAGGGACCCTAGCGACATCTAACGTAAGAGCGTTACACTTCTTAAACGGCTACCGGAGTTCCAAGACATATTGGAAATTCACCAGTAAAAAAATACATTTCATATTGTTTTGGAACCTACCAAATTTCACGGGTATCTCACACACAATGAAAAAGTCAACGATGATCAACTCTGAGGGCCTACCGCGAACCACGTTCGACGTGTTACCTCCCTGTCACACTTACGTACGAATTTACAAGTGCGACAGAGAGGCAACACGTCGAACGTGGTTCGCGGTAGGCGCTCTGGCCAACGTGGGACTCGAACGCACGTCCTTGGATTGCCGGTCTAATGGCTCCTCTACAAGATGGGCCAACGCCGGCCACTCCAAGGGACGCAGCCATGCGGTAGAATGAGATAGCAATATCACTTGCTCCCTCTAACGCATAAATGCGTCCCTTGGAGTGGCCGGCGTTGGCCCATCGTGTAGAGGAGCCATAATGTGTTACCAACTCCGCCAGCTGACCATCCGTCAATCAACGCGAATTTAGTCATTGCAACTGTGACAACGTCACTAGCGCCATATACATTTTTTAAGGTTTATCTGGTGATAAATGTAACCTGTAGAGGAGAGCAACCGGGCATACCGAACATCATTTTTTCCCCAAGCTTCTTTCAAGTTTTCTTTATGGTTTTCCCGAGGGTCTACAGTATGGGGTTCTTCAAAAAAGGAGTGTAGGTATACAGGTTTTTAAAAGGTCGGCAACTCGCATGTAACACGTCTGGAGTTGCAGGCGACCATAGGCTACGATGACTGCTTACCATCAGGCGGGCCGTATGCTTGTTTGCCACTGATGTGGTAAAAAAAACCTGAAACGGACACCGTCACTTCATTCGGTCAAAAATGTTCTCATTTCATTCCGAAATGGATTTCTCTTATTTTTGATGTTTAAACTTATGTCTCAAGTTGTTTTATTAAACTTGATTCCCGTCTAGTATTTTAAAAAGATAATTCTAACTTTAATTACTTTTATACTTCTTCAGACCTTCCAAAACTCAAACAAAAATATCCTCCATCAGCCGAAAAATAAAGTTCAAAATCAAATAACAATTCTTGTTTCAAACGAGCTGAATTTTACGGCTACTTATAACTCGTTTAATTGCGTGTTCTCAGACGTTCAGACACCCCTCCCAAAAGGGGGTGAAAAGGGGGTGAAAGGGGAAACGTGATCAAACTTTGTGATCAAAGACCAACGCATCAATCGGAGTGCAATCACTGCAGTTCCGGGGTTAAATAACTTCTCCAAATTGCTTTCTAAGACTGTCTAGATATAGTTTGATAGATATTGGGCCCGATTCGGATTTTGAACTAGACATCTATTAGACATAAACCAAGATACGACAAGGATTATGTTTAAGATCTTGTCTGTCAAATTTGACATTTGTGCGATTCTGGAGATACTCTTGAACGATTTCCACAAGATATTATTACGATATTTTAACGTAAAAGTGACATTTGTTGCCCGAATTGAGTTGCAAAAGAGATAACTAGTTGAAATCTAAACTACAACGTATCTAGTAGGTACATATCGTATCGTTCTCTAGTCTAGAACGGATCTTGTTTCCCGAATACCGCGGTTTGGCTATAGGCGAATTGATTTGAAGGTGGCAAATTAGTACAGGGTCAGCTTTATGATAAGCAGACACAGAGTTCAGAGGATTCTTAGGAGATCGCTAGGTGGCGCGGTTGCACGGACCGAGAATGGGTTAACGAAAAATATACGGCGATAATCAGAAATTAATTTTCTACATTTTTAACTTTGTGTTTAATTAAATTTCTATCCACGCTAAGATGAAAACTTATAACTTGAAGAGACTTTATAATTAAATCTTAATTATATTAACATGGTTTTGGAATACGAGTACTCGGGGAGGAAATTAAGGCGCAAAGAATTATTTCATAATCTAATTTAAAAGGTATGATAAATCTACTTCAAATTCACGTCAGGACGCCCGCACTCATTTCAGCGTTTCCACACTGTCCTATCCGATATCAGGGGCCCGTTTCTCAAAAGCTTGTAACTTGTAATACAAGCGGATGTCACTTTTTGATAGCTTTTGTTAGCAAAGGACTTCCATTTGTATTACAAGTTACAAGCTTTTGAGAAACTGGCCCCAAATGTAGGTTCCGACGTCTGCAATGCCGGGCCGCCGCGCCCCCTTCAGTTGTCACGTACACTACAGCAAACAATATGCCTACACATTAGGTATACGCACACAAACAAAAATTATCGGTCCGATAGCTTACGGGGTACAGTCGCCATCAGATATATCGGAGCGGCCAAGGAGTTCACAATATCTGAAACCGCACTTTAACGCCCTGACAATAGAGGTGTGTTCAGATATTTGTGAGCGCCTTAGCCGCTCCGATATATCTGATGGCGACTGTACCATAACATTCAAGATAAAAAGTGTTTTTTTAACAATGTGTCAATGGAGTGCCGGGAACCCGCTCGTTGGATTCGTAGTCTCTTTCCTCTACAAAGCGGGAAAACGCTGGGATTGGCTACGAGCATAGCGCTATGAAAACGTTTTCAGTGGTGTACTTTCGTTTGGGCCATTTGGCCCTTTCGCCAAATTTCACTTCCCAACAAACTTATCGCAATAGTTTCATTTCCCAAAGGAACCTTTAGCAAAGTTACACTTCGCATATATTTTTTTTGGTCAAATTATCATTTGGCATGATTTTACTTTGTCAAATGTTATTAGGACAAAAACTTATTTAGCAAACTTTTTTATTGGCTAATATTATATTGCAAAAAAGATGTTTGATCAAATTGTCACTTCGCAAATTTGAAAAATAGGCATCTGTATTTAATTTAATACCTAAATTTGTCGTGTTATATAAGTAGGTAGAGTCTGTGCGGAAAGAGAAGAGTCGTGGAATGTATTGGGCCCCATACATTCCACGACTCGTCTCTTTACGCACAGACTGTACGATAAGTCTACGTAATTTGGGTGGGTTAGGTTAGGTTTGAACTGCGATCCTCACAAAACCGAACCGCTATCAGAAAAGTGGGTTAGGTTAGAACTGTGACCTTTACAGAAACAAAATGCTAAAAACATGTCCAAGGTATTTCAAATGAAAGCAAAAATAAAAATACTGTAGGTCCTCTATTGGTATGTAAATTGTATGCCATGTAATATTTTGGGACATGTAAGTTATGCTTAATGATACATTTGACTAAATAATACTTGGTAAAATGAAACTTGACCAAGTAATTATTTGCTAAACAATAACTTGCCAAAAAAGACTATTGCTAACTGAAAAATTGCGATAAGTTGTTTTGCCAAACAGTTTTTTGGGAAATGATAATTTGGGAAACATAGTTTAGGGTGTGATACTTTGGGAAACGTTTTTGGCCCATTCGTTAGTAAACCGTTTTCAGTATGTGTTTCTACAACCTCATTTTTATACAGTTAGTTACCGCGATTGAGGGATTATTTGCAATTATCAATGTGCCTTTGTTAAAGTAAATAACAGGCGATCTTAATTGAATTGAGAACTTCTAGTCTAAGATCCCGCATATATGGTTCACCTTCACCGATACGTCTGACGGTTGAAACTTGTACATATTTTCTTTCATAAAATACAAGTTTCAACCGTCAGACGTATCGGTGAAGGTCGACCATATATGCGGGATCTCCTACTATTCTATTTACGTACATTCTAAAAGACAATACAGTATATAGTAAGTATATTGTAAAAGATATAGTGATGTGTACCCTCTAAATTTAGTACAGGGACAAAGAGCTCGAAGACCCTATTCAGCCTATTTCAGCACATGGAAGCAGCGAAGCGTTACGGCATACAATATTGCCTTCGCACCGGCTATTCTAACCATCAAGAACCTTATATAAGCACAGAATAAATAATAGTACTAAGTACAGAAGACTCACTCTCTAACAAAACGAGTCTGTTACGATCAGCACAGATATGGCCGCTAGGTGGCGACAGCGCCACGCGCGGCTTATGGCTTTCCCCAAAATTGGGGCCGGAACGAATGTACTTTTAGCTACCTGTAGCGAAAAAAGCGACGAAATCGCGGAGTGAGCCACGCCTGATACAAGCTGGACGTCCCGTCTAAGTAACTATGTTGAGGCACGAAATATTGAGCTTGAATCATCTTACAACTAGCGACCCGCTCCGGCTTCGCATGGGTTAACAAATTATATATAAATCTTCCTCTTGAATCACTCTATCTAATAAAATAAACCGCATCAAAATCTAAGCATACATAGCAGAAGCGAGTTTGTTTTAAATATACTATACATGTAGTGATGCTGACTTACCACATTATACATAGGTAATTATCATGTTATCATTATGGTTTAAATTAAACTAAAATTACTATCAAACTGTTAAAGCAACGTTGGATTCTTAGACGGGACATCCAGCAAGTTTAAGGGCTTTGTCCCATTGTATTCATCACTTAGACCCCAAGGGCCTTGTATACTTAATTGCGTCCCGCTGACATCTTTAAGCATGTTTAAGCACAGAATTATTTATTACGGAAGTTTCTTGCCCGTTTTGCTTTGTACTTTCGCTTTTTGGTTACAAATTTTGATATTATTTTCCGCATTTCCATCGTCTTATTTAATTAATTATATTTAAACTTTATGACCATGAAATACGGTCTATTTATGGTCAGCAAAGTAAGTTATTGTGAAAATAATTTAACACGAAATTTTCGCATAAATTGGACCGGAATAAAATGAATTACTGCACGGGTTTTAATTACTGAGGAAAAATCGTGAAGCGTTGTAAAAGTTTTGTGAAAAAGCTAAGCGGTTAGTTCGTTTGGTAGATGTAACGTATTTTGGTAGGTAAAATATTTACATATTAACATTTTGTACCTGACTATAGAAATGGCAAGAAAACAAATAATAGTTATTTGCAAGGGGGCAAAGTTGTTGTTTTCCCCGAATGAAACACAAAGTTTTTCAACACACCAACCTGAAGAAAGTATTAACTGTAAGATATCAAATAAAATCAAATCCAAATGAATGTTTTTAAATATTTATCATTCAAAATCATCATTTGAAAGTCAATTCTACCAGCAAACATAAGAAAACAACTCAATATTTGCATTTGATTATTTTGCCTCACGTGTGAATTAAGGACAAAATTTAATGTTCCGCCCTAATGGTTACCTACTAAAATTAATATGCAAAATCAACTTCAATGCCAGCATTATTATTAACATGTTCGCATATTATTAAATTATCACATCATTATTAACAACACAAATTCTCTATGATTTGTGGGGCTGTGCGGCTTAGTGTAAATATGGATAAATATCTGTGTATAGTTACAATGCCTCCGTAATCACAATGTTATCAAGAGATCGATTTTTATACATATAAGTACCTACCTACATAATTTAACAATTTGTTATGGTGCTAAGGGCGCAGCATGGTTCCATTTTTATCGCCTGTCACTATACCCGTCACTTTTGCACTTACATACTTGTTAGAACGTGACAGGCATAGTGACAAGGTATATATGCGACCGTGCTACCGCCCCGCTACAGGTTTTGATACGACCCACCAATTTCTCTACCAAAATTACAATGTGCAAAACTACCCACACCAAACGCTGTAAAGGGTTCGAAACGGGGGCATCTATTTTAAATTCATTAATTCGCGATATAATCTGTTTTCATAGTTTTATTTGAAATCCAAATTATATATGCACATCTTTTTACATATAGGTACATAGGTAAAATGAGTTCGAAAATAATTTGTAAGGGTCAATAGCGTTTAAAGCTGATCTTTATTTATACAAGCCCTCAGGTCAAATCCAAACTATCCCCAACTTTAATGGAATACCCGTCAGCTGTGTTTTGACAATACAGTGAAACGGAATAAAATTAAAATATTTTCAATAGGAATTTCAAGTTTGTTCGCCCAAACAAAAGCAAAGGATTGGATTCCGACACGTACAGCTTTCAATTATACTTGAAAATCAATCTGTATTGTTTTTACAACACTTGAAATCCAATACGTCACAACTTACCATAAATTGACAAACAAAATCACACTTTATTATCATCGCAATACAATCGACTTTAGCAACAAACGTGACTCATTCTAGCTTAGCAAAGACTTTACACAAAACTAAAAGGTCATAAACTCCTCTAAATCTCGTTGGTGATTCAAGCCTTTTCTAGTTGGTGTTTTTGTAATGTCATCCGCGCTGTGTGCCGCGAGGAGGGGGGTATACAAAGCCCTATTGAAATGAAAACAGCGTGAACAAACGCGCTGTGAGCTGGAAATGTTGGAGAGGGCATGACAATAGAAATGAAGGTCATTTAGTGTAAGTACTTGAGGTATTTCGATGATTAATAGCTTTAGCGGTAGGCGAGCTTCATTGCCGGATTCATTCATTAATTCATTGGCGTATTGCTGGCCGCTTTGGGATGAAGAAGCACCTGTCGTCCGTTCGCTCGTTGGGTGGATGACGTTCGAAAAATCGCGGGGCACTTTTGGATGAGACTAGCCCAGGACCGGGATACGTGGCGTACTCGAAGAGAGGCCTATGCTCAGCAGTGGGCGACTGAAGGCTAAAATGATGATGATGAACGACTTCTAACTGAAGGTGGGTTTAAATAGTGAGCACTAATAGTAACGGATGAAACAATGCGCAAAAAGTACCAGCAAGCTGTTCCAAGCAGGCATATATAGTACCTACAATTCGCGTTCTAAGTCTGTCACAATCTAATTGTTCTACATGATGATGATGATGATCCTTCCGGCCGATTTTGGTCACAGCGACGACTTCTACTCCTAGTTTGCTCGGTGAAGATGGTTGACGTAGCCGATCTTCGAGGTGAACCCCCGGGCACATTGAGGGCACGTGAGGACACCAGCCACGTAGTGGTACTAACATATATATAGATACTATAGGTAGACTAGACTGGAGCTAGTGACGTCATAACACAGGATGGCCCAAAACTACGTAGGCAAACTACTTTAGACCTAGAATAAATTTTAAAAGTGGAAAAATTACTGTCTTGGGTGAGACTTGAACTCACGGCCTCTGGATAGATATTCCAGCGCTCTGCCATCTGAGCCACCAAGACCTCATCCATAGCCAGCAAATCTTTCCATTATGGGTCTAGGGGACCCTGATCCAGAGGCCGTGAGTTCAAGTCTCACCCAAGACAGTAATTTTTCCACTTTTAAAATTTATTCTAAGCTTGATAGCGTCGGTCGCAGACGTTTCTGCTTGTAAAAAAAAAATACTTTAGACCTATATTTTTTTCTGAATATTTTTCTTATTTATACGTCTTTTACAAATTGTCATTAAAATTAGAACTACGATTATTAAACTAACTTTGTGCCGCATGAAAAAAAATATACCGTAAATAGGGCCTAACCTGTAAGGCCCACTTGCACCGTCCCACTAACCCGGAGTTAAGCGGTTAAACTGTTAACCTAGTGTCAAATTGTACTAGTAACCATGGTAACTAAAGGTTTAACCGGTTATCCCCGGGTTAGTGGAATGGTGCAAGTGGGCCTAAGAATACAAAAATAATATTTAAAACTTTCGCGTTTTGAACACATATTAACTCACATTTATAGACGGAAACGTCGGTAAATAAAGGTAATGAAATAAATTTCGCGATAGTCGTCTATAAATGTGAGTTAATAGGTATACCTACCGTTGTTTTCATCATTTAGTCTAGAGGCCAATGCCCCGTTATTAATATAACTGTAGGCATGTTTACTCAAGCCTACTGAATATGGATGTTGTTAATTATCGAACTAGTTGGGAACAATTAGTTATCGCACGAAATTAGCTACAACTCAATATTCTCCATAAATAATTTTGGAAGTTAAATTCGATGATTTCGTAGGTGGGCCTTGTTTTATTGTTAACTAGCGACCCGCCCCGGCTTCGCACGGGTAGTTCAACCAATTTACATAAAACCTTTATAAATTATACACCTAAACCTTCCTCAAGAATCACACTATTGATAGGTGAAAACCGTATGAAAATCCGTGCAGTAGTTTTTGAGTTTATCGCGAACATACAGACAGACAGACGCGGCAGGGGACTTTGTTTTATAATATATGTATTGATTGATGATATATTGATATTGATGCATGTGACCATTCGTCTGCTCTTTGCCTCCTTTACCATACCTCATAAGGCCCACTGTACTCGTACAAAATTTTCCTGTTTATAATTTGAACCTTTTCGTAGGTATAGGAAATTGGATTGAAATTTATTTGTTTGATAATTTATTTTATTTATCGGTTGTCCTGCGATAAAGCAATTAAACATAAGAAATGTTGCTTTATCTTCATGGAACGTTAGATTGAAACATAATGTACATTGTAATGCACATTGGGCCTTTCGAGGATAAAAAACGGAACAGGCCTAAAGTGTGACGAATTTACCTTGAACGACTACGTAAATCTCGTCCTATTTATTCACGAGATAAGACAAACGGTTCGTATCTGTCGGCCTAAGACGGGAGTACTTTCAATTAATCTTTTACAAACAATAGAGCCTTTGATCTCCATTTTCAAAGGCCATATATTCAGACTCCATTTTAGGCACTAAAATTATAAGGCCATTTCAATGCCATTAATTTGTTCAAATGTCTGAGCGAAGCGTGCAGCGAAAGATTATTTTCTCGCGAAAGAAAACTTCGTGTATTTGTAGGTAATAGGTATTTCTCTTGTGATTAAAACAAATGCATGCAGTATTTCGTAAGGCTGATTGATTTAATAATTTTCTACGGCTTTGATCTTTTGATGCGACCTTGAATATTGCTCACGCTGATTGGTGTAGGTAAACTCGCCATCAGATATATCGGAGCGGCCAAGGTGTTCACAATATCTGAACAAGCACTCTAATGCCTTGACAATAGAGGTGTGCTCAGATATTTGTGAGCACCTTGTCCGCTCCGATATATCTGATGGCGAGTCTATGTGAACTGAAGTGAAAGTCGTGCATAAGCGTGAAGCTCCCGTTCAAAATTACAATGACTTAGTGAGTGACGCTCAGTGACGTTTTATGACGCAATGTGACGCAGACTCAAGAGGCACGTCCGTCGATCACAATGGCTGCAGCAATATTAATTGCTTTCACGTATATTGGAGAGGCGTTCGGAAATTAAATATATGTCATCGAAATTAATATGTTCCCATTACTGCATCTCGTTCAATTATTTTTTAAATTAAGCCCAGCCAATACACACTTAAAGGCCTTGTCATATGACCATCATTTGACGCGATATTAGGGTGAGTTGGGACGGGGTGGGTTATTTAGCAACCTAATCCACTGACATGCGCAGATTGCACGTTTTTTTTGTTGTAAATTAACATATTATCTTTTTCATATAAGTTTCGATAAATGTAACCTAGGCTTTATAAAGACATCATGGTAAGGCCCCTGAGCTCTAGCTTGAATGCCACATGTGTAGCCGCGAGGCTACTAATGCTTAAGAGCTTATATTTTATTATGGAATGTAATATCAATATCAAATCTATAAATTATTTTATATACTCCGAATGCCGCTCTTTCATGTGAATTAAATTGATCTCGTTCATATTGTAGCCATTAAATGAATCGGTTTTTAATATTTTCAGTTTGCATTTAATGCTCGTCACACGGATGATCGATGGGACCGAAAACTTTTGGTCTTTCCATTTTTAAGGTATGATTGGGCATTAAAGTTTTTGGGCAATTTAAACCTTATTTAGCTCACTTTTAGAAACCTGTGAGAATCTATAAAAAAAACAACTAACTAACAATACTTATTTAAACAATTGAATTCTTCACCTCCATACACAATGTAGATTTCTAATTGCTTCAATTTTTAACTCGCTCACACCAATAAATTATACTAAATTATGGTAATAAATCGGTTTAGCAGCTAGGAGTATGTCACATTCTTAGGAAGTCTTTTTCCAATTAGGTCACGTTCTGAGGACGTCACTTTCTGAGTAACGTACTCAGAAAGTGACGTACCTACTCAGAATGTCACAAACTCAGAATGTGACGTACTAGGAGGATGGGAGGATATTTTTTTAATGTAGGTACGTACGTTCAATTTACATCATACATGAATGAACTATTATTCCATTGACGGCTTTGTCCTAAGCACACAACGTTGTCGCAATACACAATGTCTAGCGGGGAGTGAAAAGCGTAGATCACTTACCAACAGATGGAGCATTCGCTTGCTAGCGCTGTAGTGGCAATAAAGTAAGAGAGAAACTGTCTGCTCAGGGTAAGATTCGTACATGTAGAGACATATTATATGAGATGATCAAACGAACTTATTGAAATGGAGTTAGATCGACATTATATGAGTCACTTCATTTGAAGATATAATAAATTCACCGGTAGTATCCCTCTCTCGGTATTAGTCGCAGAATATTTAAAGACTTTTAACGCCCTGATTTTAATTTGAGTAAGCGACAAAAATTAGATTTATCGTCGTCAAAAAAAATATCAATTTCATAGTCGCATATTTGACTGCTATAGTTATTGGCCACTACATAGTAATTGACCACTCTTAACAATAAGGTTTCAATTCGCGTGTTTCTTTCTGATTTGTTAGGAAATACCAATAGGCTACATGACTAATTTTCATTTATGGTATCAATCGATCGGGTTTGTTTTTAGGATCAAATGTCTATATGGGACCCATTGCATTAAAGTAACACAAAAGTCAGAAATTGTAGTCAAAAGCCGACAGTCGCACTTCACTCGCTAAACGCCCTATACAAAACGGCAAGGGAACGTGACGTCAAGGTCTCTGGGAGCCCATCTTGTAGTATGGACAAAACAAGAAAATTGCGTTTTTGTTGGTGAAATATTGCGTTTATGTATATAGTTGCTATACAATATTTTTTGGATAAAATGTAAGGAATCGAATGGTACCCTTACTTTTATCGTTTTTGGAAGTTAAAAAGAACTTTAATTTTGAAACTTTCAGGTCCTGTATTTTTGTAATTTTTCATTATTTTATTTTAATATCCACATTATTATAATAAATTGCTCGTTTGCTATCTATTTTACTAGATTTTGTTATAAAATTCAACATGTGTCATCATCCCTATTACTATGTACCTAGTGGCCAATAACTATAGCTAGAACCCTATCTTACCTTAACACTGTAACTCGCAAATCTTTTTTATGGACGCTATGTATTATATGCTGTATCTATTGATGTGTGATCTATGGCCGTAGTGAAAAGCAACTATTTCCTCTGAATGGCGTAGACGCGCGGACAAAGCGTTAAGCGTAGCCGTAGAGGGTCGTAGCACTCGTAGCTCTGTCGTAGCTACGACACACTGTACAGTCAAGTGTAAAAATATGGGTGCACGCATCATGCTCAAAAATATGTCCTAAAGCTCTTAATGTCAGTGACTTAAGAATTATGGGACATATTCTTGAGTGAGTTTTATGCACCAATATTTTTACACTTGACTGTACCTATTGGAACGTACACTGGGCCCGATTCGGATTATGAAATATACATCTATTAGATATCTTTTAGACATCACCAAGATACGATAACGATATGTTTAAGATCTAACCTGTCAAATTTGACATTTCCGCGATTCTGGAGATATTCTTGAACGATTTCCACTGAATATGACTTACTGCCGTATTCGAATTTCAAGATATTCACAAGATACGACACGTACTAGATCCATTATAGATACGTTATAGTTTAGATTTCAACTAGTTCTCTTTTGCAGCGCAATTCGGGCAACTAATGTCACCTTTACGATAGATCGTGTTAGATATCTATTAGATGTGAATTAGATCTCTAAGTAATATCTTGTGGAAATCGTTCAAGAGTATCTCCAGAATCGCGCAAATGTCAAATTTGACAGGTTAGATCTTAAACATATCGTTATCGTATCTTGGCGATGTCTAAAAGATATCTAATAGATGTCTATTACAAAATCGGAATCGGGCCCATAGAGATCCAATTTACATCTAATAGATATCTAACTCTATCTAACGTAAAATTGACATTGGTTGCCCGAATTGTGCTGCAAAAGAGAACTAGTTGATATCTAAACTATAACATATCTAGAATGGATCTAGTACGTGTCGTCTCTTGTGAATATCTTGACGTTCGAATACGGCAGACTGACATCAAACCGATATAAGAATAATATTGGAATCATATCAGTTAGCTGTCATTAACGCGGGCGTCTCCCTCTCTCGTACTAGTACTTTTGCCGTCAAGCTATCTCCATACCAATTTTTTTCTTATTCGATTCAGTAAAAGAGGTAACAGACAGTCATATTCGAACTTTAAGATACGTCAAATTATTAGATATATTAGAAACGATATGGATCGGATATGTCAGTGTCAAACAAGTGTCAATAGTGACGTTTTTGTTTGAAGAAGCGTCACTTTATTAGTATGGATATATTATGTATACCATTGATTCTACCTACGTATGGCTATTTTGATAGGGCAGCACTGTAGGGTTGACCAATTACTACACAATTCAAGCGGAAATAAGGCCAAAATATTTAAAAACCTATACTTTTTCCACCAAATAAGTAGGTCTTCTAATTCAGGCCATCAGCGTATTCCCAAAGGTTAGCCCTACTTTATTTATCCAATCGAATGTGTATTATAAATACAAATGACTATTACCGCCCTCCAATCTCCATTAATATTAAAGTACACGATATCGAGTTTTCATGGCCGGAGCGGTATTCAGATTTAAAAATTGTTTTGCTTTTGATATTGCTATGATATGGCTTTGAATTCATTTAATTTATTTCATTTTCATGTTATTCATTCATTCAAAAATTGTAATCAGGCAACAAGGTCCATATTATAAATTGGTATTTGTAAATTCGATTATATAGGATTCGATCAATCGATTCGATTCGATCGATTTCGATTGTACAGGATATCGTGTGACTCTAAATCTTCAGGCGGGCCATATTATTCTTGTTTACCATCAACGTGGTTTAAAAAAACCTCGCAAGCTCTATAGTAATTTGTGCGATACTTTTGATAAAAAAAAATACAGGGTGCTTCCTGTAACAGGAGCAATAAATTAAACTAAAGGCTGTACTCCTCAAACTAACCCACATTTGTTCAGCAACTTTTAAAAATTATGAATCCTTTAGACTTCTTCTTTTTCATACAAAATAAATATTGCCTTCAATGTACGCTGACATCAGTGTGTTTGACGTTGCTTGTCACGCTTTAAACATAACAAAATTTGCAATACATTGCGTCTTAGAATAAACTTTAAAGTGTAATAAAAATCAAAACATGAGTTATTTTCAAAAGTTGCTGAACAAATGTTGGTCAGAGTACAGCCTACAGTTTAATTTATTGATCCTGTTACAGGAAGCAACCTGTATACAATTTTTTTTGGACAGTGAGACATTCTCACACCAAAAAATCCGGGATATGATTGATGAGATACTTTATTTATAATCCTCGTCGCTTAGACTACAATCCACAAAAAAACTTCTATTCAATTCAGTCGGAATGTTTGTTTTCCAAATGCCAAGCACAAATAATGCAGCGTGCGTGCGATCGACGCCGGGGCACGGATTTAGAGTTAATAAACTGGATCGAGTACATTGACCAAAAAGTGTGTCCACATGAGAAGTCAAACTAGAGCCCTGCATCTCGTTCTAATTAGGGTGACCATAAGACATCTGTATGTGGGATATTAGGATAACATGAAATATATCAGTAGGGTGTGACATTTTCTAAATAAAGTGAAATTTTAAGTAGTCGGGTTTTTTCTTTCATTTGTAGTCGGCCTCTTTAGCACTCACTCATGGTATGTTCATAAAGGTAGGCTTCCCTTTTGTCCACTTCAGCTTTTTTTAAGTGTAAGCGTCATTGAAGATCTGTTTAGCAAATATGACGTTTTTTTTTAAGTTGGTGCCTTTTTTCTATTGACGGAAATGTGTCCTACCTATAAAGAATCGATTGCATATATATAAACAGTTTGACACACCTTTTCCGTAACAAAATATTATGTATAAATGAGAGTCTGTAATGTTTAAGGAGTTAAGCACTTTGGTTTTTAATTTTGGCAATTGAAGGGATGTTTACAAAAACAACATAACTGACTACACTGGTTGACACCTGAAACGATTAACATGTTCTTAAAAAAAATGA
Source organism: Cydia amplana (assembly GCF_948474715.1). NCBI lineage: Eukaryota > Metazoa > Arthropoda > Insecta > Lepidoptera > Tortricidae > Cydia > Cydia amplana. The sequence continues at coordinate 2,191,851 of NC_086079.1, read as the reverse complement.
CAACCGCTCTAATCTGTTATGTTGTTTTTGTAAACATCCCTTCAATTAGGTATTCTATAACAAATCTTAAATTAAACATGCCGAAATAAAGACATACCTATTAAGTTAAACTTACTTTTACATTACCTACGTTAATAATAAGAATTCTGTGAGACCGATTCACAACGTGCCGACATCATAGTCACCCTAATGAGTTTGACAATGTTGTCTTGTATTTTTATAGTAAAATGTAATAATTGTGGCTTTCTTGTGAAACAATATTCCACAATTAGCAATTATTTCACTCCAACAACCTTTAACATAACATTTCTTCACAATTTTTAAGAAATTTCGCATTCACGTGTTTTGAAGAAATGTCATCAAGTTGGGGATACCAATTAATATTTAAAGTTACTACAAATCCTGCCATACTAAAAATTAGGTTTTTTTTTTTGCTGTGTATGCGCTTGGTTTAATCAGTTAATAATATTGGCATCATAATTATTTACAAATTACTTAAAATATATCAGAACTGTAATCTGAATATAGCACTAAAATTGTATAAGACGGTAATTAAATTCAGTAGTTTAATGATATAATTTCTACCACAATGGTATCTTTTTAACATTGGCAACATGTGCGAGTGAGACACAGGGCTCGGGTTTTTCTATCTCAAGTGGACCGTTTTCTCTAGTCTGGTACGAACAACTTTCTGTCTCAGTGATAAGGTTCAAATTAGTATGGCAAAAAAAGTGACAACTCGCTCCAGTTTAAAAAATATAACTTCATGCGCCGGGGGCGATATATAGCTAGCACGGTGCCGTCGTTGAGTACTATTAACAGACTCCGATACAATTTACAAGCCTTTATAAACCGTATCGTAAACCTGGATGTGTGGAATGAGCAGTCGCGCTCTCATAACAAATTGTTATGGAAGTGGCAATGTGTTGACCGTGAGCGGGCTCGATTAAGAGGGCCTACCGCGAACTACGTTTGACGTATTGCCTCTCTGTCGCACTTGTAAATGCGTACGTAAGTGTGTCAGGGCAACACGTCGAATGTGGTTCGCGGTAGGCCCTAAGATATAACAACTTGTGATGGTTTTGGACTTTTATTTTGATATTTATGACCTTGAAGATCGCTCACGCTGATTGGTAAATGCAAAATGAAGTGAAAGTTGTCAACGATCGTCAAGTTCAAAACCATAAAAAAAATTTGGTTGTCTGTAAAGTCGGTTTATGGACGATAATCTTGTGTGATCACGTCATAAGAAAACATTGATGAAAAGTTGCATACTTTTATAGGTACGTTACCATGGAGATCTGTCCACAACGTGACACTTTTTTGTGCATGCTACCGGTGTTCATCGATTTATAAGACGTTATCACGTCAAAAACTAGAACTGACCTCCTGTCATAGTGTCATGTGGGACATGCACCGTCTAGTAGGTAAGTAATCTGTGAACAAAGGTTACGGTGCCGTGCTGTGACCCAGTACTGTAAAGAATAATAAATCTTACTAACTCAATTACCTTTTATAGCCTGACCAGTAATATATGATAATTGTCAAGAGGGCGCTGTTATTCTCATGTATAGGGTGACAATTCAGTGTAGTATGAAAAAATTAGTTCCAGTGAAATTCCGCAACATGGCGCACCCTCAATAGATCCTGGTTCACCTATACTGCTGTTTCAAGGAATTTGGTATATTTAGTTCTAGAAAACTATGCTAAGCTAATTCATAACAACGGTCTTATGTGACGAAATATAATACCTAACGTATTCGGAGTGAAATCTGGACAAAATTATATAGGGTATCGTGGTATCTTAGGCCCACTTGCACCATCCCACAAACCCGGGGTTAAGCGATTAAACCGTTAACCAAGTGTCAAAATGTACTGGTAACCATGGTAACTCCAGGTTTAACCGGTTAGCCCCGGGGTAGCAAAACGAGGAGAGGCAAACCGAGAAAAAAGTATAAAAAAGTATTTAATTGATTTTCAAACTTCCAACACATAAGCTGACGTACGGTGCTAGAATTGAGATGTTATTATTAGGTATAATTATTAGTTTTTAGTTTGCAAGTTTGTTTCAAATTTACAAACAAGTGCGTACAAACCTACTCTCTAATTGTTAAAAGCACGGATTATGTACCTACTGTCTTATTGTATATTCATAGTTTAAACTCACTTTCTCCCACATGTTAGCTTGGTTTTGTTTTATTTTATTTGTATTTTCATTAATTCTTTTATACTAAATTATCTGTAATAATTGTAATGTACTTTAAATCTGTTACTTTATTCCTCAAAGTTTTCTAACTCTCAGATTTAGAATAATTTTTGAAGATTTTTCAGTGAAAGATATTACTCCATATTTTTTATATTATATAGGTATATTGTACCAATAAAGCTAAAGCTAATTCATAATAATGGAAGTGCGGTGTCTCTTGACACAAGTATCTCGATACTTAAAAAGAGACACCAACTAGAACACTGTAAAACTGTTTGGTTTACTTAATAATTTTTTTTTTTTTTTTTGTGTTTTCCTGGTTGCTCTGAAAACCAGCGCCAGGGCTAAGTATCTTAGACATCGGCATATGCTGAGTGGCATCCATTTTGGTGTTAAAATATATTAGAATAAGATGTATTATAGGTTAAGTTTTATGTTTTACACCAAATAAAGTTTTTCTATTCTATTCTATTTCTAAAAAGGTGGATGGACTGTGTGAGATGATATGAAACGAACGCAAGTGAATGATGAGATGACGGACGACAGAGAGGTATGGAAGAGAAAGACATGCTGCGCCGACCCCAAATGAATGGGATAAGGGCAAGCGAATGACGAAGGACCTCGCCACGCCACCACCATACAATGGGAGTTACGCTCTCATTTTAAAACGATATCTTTAAAATAACTTGAAATTTGACATGAACATTCAAGTAACTGGCGGCGGGTTTTTGTGATAAGTAATTTAAAATTATAACAACATTATAACCGAAACTTAAAATAATAATTGTTAGTCAGAGTAAATGAAAATAGTAGCTTTATAACAACACTAGCTTTTGCCCGCGACTTCGTCTGCGTGGAGTTAGTAATTTGGGTAGCTTATTTTTACCCAATCTGCTTTTTAACTATACCCCATACAAACTTCCACCCTCCTTTTCACACCCTTGAATGGAGAGTTTTGGGATAAAAACTACCCTATGTCCTTCCCCGGGACTCAAGTTATCTCCATACCAAATTTCAACGATATCTGTTCAGCGGTTATTGATTGCCCATACAAATTTCCACCCCCCTTTTCACCCCCTTAAGGGGTGAGTTCTGAGATAAAAAGTATCCTATGTCCTTCCCCGGGACTCAAACTATATTCATACCAAATTTCAACTAAATCGGTTCAGCGGTTTAAGCGTGAAGAGGTAACAGACAGACAGACAGACAGACACACTTTCGCATTTATAATACTCATACTCATACTCATACTCGTTTATTCATAAAGCCAATTTACAATATTAGTATGGATTACAGAGTAATAGAAACTTTATAACAACATTATTAATTAGTCTCTCCAGCTACAATTAAGTTTAAATGAAGAGAAATTAGGGTTCAAAAGTTCGAGAATCGGAATGAGAAAATAATATATACTGTCTCTAAAAGACCGGCCAAGTGCGAGTCGGACTCGCGTTCCAAGGGTTCCGTACCCATTAAGTTCGACTCACGCTAGTCACGCTTCTCTGCACATTTCTAATAGGTTTTCCTGACATATATAGGTAAAGAACTATTTTGTGTATTTTTTTCCAAATTTTAGACTCGGTAGTTTCGGAGATAAAAGGGGGGAATGGTCGGACAAACAGACAGACAGACGCACGAGTTATCTTATAAGGGTTCCGTTTTTTCCTTTTGAATACCTTACATCTGTAAGTAAAATGAGGTAGATATGGTACCAGGCGCACGATCGTGAGCCATTAAATATAGGTTACGAAACTTATATTTAGTTAGTCGTATGGGTGACGCGAACCTGTCAAGTCACAATCGTTAGATCAAATTTTAAGGTGACAGTCCATTTCCAACCGCAGCTGCATTACTATTCATTTTGCTATGGAAATTGACAGTAACATCGACGCCTTAAATTCAGTACCAGTAGTGCAGCTGCGGTAAGAAATGGAATATGAACGTCACACGTCTACATAAATTGGTCATTGTACGGAACCCTAAAAACGAACTATAGCCAATGAGAAGAGTAATAGCTACTCGCATTTTGGCGTAGTGCGGCCGTACCGCTTTTTTACGGCCGTCAGCTCTTCAACCGTGAAATTGTGTGCCTACCCTCACTGACAGAATCCTGTTATGGCTCTCAGTTGACTTCCTTGAGATTCAGGCCAATTCGAGTTTTAGTTATTCTGTTTCCGATATGATACTGATCTGTCAGTGTCAAAATGGACGTTTTTGGTTGAATAAATGTAACTAGACTGATATCGAACGGGATATGAACCGTGATTACCTTTTGTATTGTTTTCGAGCTCCCGATATTTCCCGGTCGATATAAATTTAGTGAAACTAACCGTGAATCATTCAAACCTGAAGAAATGCCACTTTTCATACTAACAGATCAGTATCATATCGAAAACAGATCGAATAATTAAAACTCGAACTGGCCTGTTCCTTGAGATTGACGCCTCTATGCCACACGATTATAAACTTTAACATAGCACGATACAGGTGAAAGCTCCGTAATGTCTATCGAATACTCTTTTCCTTAAACTTTAATTAAAGTTAAACGGTTCTCTTGTTCGGCTAAACGACTAATCCTTTCATCCTTTCCAATTTCATAATGTAAGCACAGTTTAGTCTTAGGGCGGTCGCATATTATTTATCACTATATTTTTAGGGTTCCATACCCAAAGGGTAAAATTGGGACTATTACTAAGACTCCACTGTCCGTCTGTCTGTCACCAGGCTGTAACTCTTGAACCGTGATAGCTAGACAATTGAAAATTTTAAAGATGATGTATTTCTATTGCCGCTATAATTACAAATTACTAAAAAACAAGCAACAACGGTTGTACTCCGGGAGTGCCGATAGAAGTGAAAACTCACCTCACTATGTTACCGACGCCCGGTAACACGATAAACGTATGTTTAGCGGAGGTATTCTATTTATTTATTATATATTATTATCATTCTCAAATAAGATCACACTTTTTCATTGACATGTTTATTTACATACTGCCATGACAACGTCAAATTATTAGAACATAGGTAAAGAGTCTTGTAAAGGAGTCCGCAACATAAATGTCAAATAACATTGAGTTTTTTTTTTATTGATTTAAATGCCATCTAAATTAACCTAACCTAACCAAACCTAACGCGAGGCTGCCCGGCTCCGCTCCGGGGCGCCGGGCCCGATTACCGCTCCCCGATTATGGGTGGCCATCTAAACCTTACGCCCCTTACGGTCCTTACGGTCCTTACGGTCACGTGATCGCCTTACGCTGTCTCGAGTTTATCATTTTTTCCCCACTTCAAAAAGTGCCCAGCGCCGCTAAAGAAGTTGTCACTTCAAAACAATAAAATACATTTTTAAGTGGGGCTCCCATACAACAAACGTGATTTTTATACGTAATGGTACAGAACCCTTCGTGCGTGAGTCCGACTCGCACTTGGCCGGTTTTTTGTGTTTCTTATGTAAGTTTTATGAGTATAACCTATAGTTAGTTAATATCATTGTGTGCGACCAACCTAAGCCTTTAGCGTACACGTTGTGGGTAACTGAAGAATGAATTTCCGTGAGAGTGAACAATCTCATTAAGAAGTTGGCAGCGGCCGCGGACGGTCGGCGCCCGCGTGCAAAAACCTAGTAATTATACAACAAATCAGTGGTTTTGATATGAAACTGTGAATTAAATTTAAAGTTGTAAGTACTTAGTTTATTTAAAAATTACAAAATACTTACAACGTTTACGAGGCCAGCTTTTTTGAGCTTACTGTGTGCAGCCGATTCTATTCCTACAATTTGTAAATTTTTTTTTTTTTTTTTTTTATGATATAGGAGGCAAACGAGCAGACGGATCACCTGATGGTAAGCGATTACCGCCGCCCATGGACACCCGCAACACCAGAAGGGTTGCAAGCGCGTTGCCGGCCTTTAAGATGAGAGTACGCTCTTTCCTTGAAGGTTTGAAGGTCGTATCGGTCCGGAAATACCGCAGGCGACAGTTCATTCCACAGTTTGGCTGTGCGAGGCAGGAAGTTTCTGGAGAAACGCACAGTTGAGGACTGCCAACCATCTAAGTGGTGAAGATGGTAATGTTGTCGCGTAGGGCGATGGCGAAAAGAAGCGGCAGGGATTAATCCGAACAATTCCTCGGAGCACTCCCCGTTATACATGCGATAGAAAATGCAGAGCGAGGCCACATCTCTACGCAGTGCCAAGGAGTCAAGCCGTTCCGAAAGACGCTGGCAGTCGACAATTCGAGCCGCTCTTCGTTGGATGCGGTCCAGAGGGAGAAGCTGGTATTGGGGTGCCCCTGCCCATAGATGAGAGCAGTATTCCATGTGTGGGCGAACCTGCGCCTTATAAAGCTGTAGGCGCTGGGCCGGTGTGAAATACTGTCTCGATCTGTTGAGCACACCGAGCTTCTTGGAGGCTAATTTAGCCTTACCCTCTAGATGACCGCGGAACTGGACTTCACTCGAAATGACGACACCAAGGATTCCGATACTGGCTGCGGCACTTAGGGGAGTGCTTTCAAAACGAGGTGACACGACGAACTCTAACTTTTTTGCGGTAAACGCGCAAACCTGTGTCTTGCTAGGGTTAAAATGGACTAAGTTAAGTCGACCCCATTCAGAGACTTCCTTTAGGGAAGTCTCAATTTCAGACACAAGTTTGTTCCGGTTCTCGATGACGATTTCCCGAGAGATATTGGTGCGGCCGGTGTAAAAGGCATCACCTGTACTATCATCAGCATAACAATGAATGCCGCTGATTTGCAGCATGTCATTGATATGCAGAAGGAATAGCGTGGGTGATAGCACACAGCCTTGGGGGACACCAGCATTCACAGACATAGGGTCTGAGCATTCACCGTCAACTACGACCTTTATGCTTCTGTCTGCTAGAAAGCTACTGACCCATACACATAATCTCTCGGGAAGCCCATAGGATGGTAGCTTCGAAAGAAGTGCTCTGTGCCAAACGCGATCGAAGGCCTTCGCAATATCCAAGCTAACAGCCAATGCTTCACCCTTTGTCTCGATCGCCTGTGCCCAACGATGTGTCAAGTAGACTAGAAGATCACCAGCCGAGCGGCCTCTACGGAAACCATATTGTCGGTCACTAAGCAACTGGTGATCCTCTAGGTACCGAAGGAGCTGGCAGTTGATAATGGACTCCATTATCTTCGAGAAAAGGGAGGTTATAGCTATTGGCCTGTAGTTGGACGGGTTTGAGCGGTCGCCTTTTTTAGGGATCGGGTGCACCAAAGCTGACTTCCACGAGGTTGGGACTACGCCAGAAGTGTACGAGAGCCGAAAAAGACGCGTTAAGACCGGTGCCAACTCAGGAGCACACATCTTCAGCACAATCGCAGGGATTCCATCAGGCCCACTCGACTTATGAGTGTCGAGGGAGAGAAGTGCTTTACGCACGGAGCTTTGGTTTAACCGGATATCCGGCATACAGCTCTCGCACCGCGGTATGGTCGGCGGCTCGTATCCCCCGTCATCCAAAGTCGAGTTGGACGCAAAGAGTTTACCCAAAAGATCGGCTTTGTCTTTTGCGTCGTGGGCCAATGAATCATTTCCCATGTGCAGAGGCGGAAAAGATGGCGTGCAGAAATTCCCCTGGATAGCTTTGGCAAGAGACCAGAACGCGCGAGTTCCCGAAGGGAGACGCTCTAATTTCCCGCCAATTCTACCAATGTGCAGCGACTTTGCTCTGGCAATAACTCTTTTGAAGGACCTGGAGGCAAAGTTATACTCCTTTTTTAATGCGCTAGTCTTTACGTCCCGTACTGCCGCTGCATCTACCCAGGCTTGGTAGCACTCTTGCTTTCGGCGAGAGGCCTTATTGCAGAAGCGACCAAACCAAGGTTGGGATCTGCCACCGACAGGAACCACAGAGAATGGAATGAAAAGCTCCATACCCTGCAGCACCACATCAGCAACAGAATCAGCAGCGACATTGGGATCATCCGGCGTGAAGCAAACCTGCCTCCAAGGGTAGGATGCAAAGAAGGAACGCATCCCGTCCCAATCTGCTGACCTATAGTGCCACACACGGCGGCTACGAGCAACTCGCCGACGCGGCGGGCACGCGAGTGGCACCATACTCCGGATCAGGCAATGATCCGAAGAACCAAGTGGGGCTTCAACGGATACACGGTAGTCAACCGGGTGAGAGGTCAGCAGAAGGTCCAACAGGGAAGGTTCCTGGCCTTCCACATCTGGGATTCGCGTAGGCGCAGTGACCAATTGTGTTAAGCCATATGCCAGAGCAAAGTTATAAACAGATCTGCCCGCATGATCAGTCTTGCAAGAGCCCAGCCATTCGGCGTTGTGGGCGTTGAAATCACCAAGTATAATGATCTCAGCGGATGGGATCTGTTGCTGCACAGAGTCTGCAGCCGTTTGGATCTGCTCAATGAGTCGGTCAGTTTCGGCATCACCGCTATGGGACCTATATAGGCACGAATAGACACGGGGATGATCATCGTTGTCTATACGCAGCCATAAGGTGGAGAGGTCCCTACCTTCAATTTTCGAGCTTGTTATGATACGACCATGACACGACTCAAAGTGTGTCTCACGGACATTAATACCTGTCAGCGAGTGCCTAATGACAGGACTTTAATTGCATTTTGCGCTCACCAATCAGCAAGAGCAATTAATAGTCAAGGTTATTACTTAATAAGTTTGAAAATTCAAAAAGAATCAGAATCAGCCGCCTTAACCGTTTCACTGCGATGGTATTGCGCGTGTGTTTTTATCATGTACCTACTCCGTCTTTTATATCAGGAGAATATTACAAACGGGAATACCGCCAAAATCGAAAATCAAAATTTCGTTATCTCTTTTTCGTTCTAGACGAATTTACCAACCAAGCCGTTCGAGGCCTCTGGACATGCACATTAACTTATACTGCACTCCTCAAAATGCACATTAACTCATTCGTGCACCACAGCTGATCTGATAACTCCCCTTTCCCCCCTTCCTCCCATTTTCCCCCCACATGCGAGCGCATAACAGCCGTGAAAAATGCCCCGTCCCGGGAACAATGATGGATCTAACTTTAAAAGAGTTGAAGACTTAGCTTTCAAAATAAGACTGAGATAAACGTCTTATACACTTAGAGAAATTGAAATGTTTAGAGTTCTGCCCCGATACCGGTACCGTACCGTTCTGATTCAAACTCCACCCGTATTGCGGTGCGACATTGCTGCCGCAAATGTCAAAAATCTGAGCAGCAACATCGATTTTGAGCTTAGAATAAATTTAAAATTAGTGGAAAAATTACTGTCTTGGGTGACACTTTTAAATTTATTCTAAGCTTAATAGCATCGTTCGCAGACGTTTCTGCTTGTTAAAAATTAAAACATCGATTTTGACATTTGCGGCAGCAATGTCGCACTGTTATACTGCTGCAGCACGGCTCCCTACTGTATTAGTGCCGTAAATGTCAAATTCAATACAATTTTTTCGATAAAATAACCTGATAATGTTTCCTGGATTTATGACATTTGCGGCAGCAATGCAGTCGACAGTAACGTCGCGCTGCAATACCTCTGCAGTGATACTGTTGTAGTCTGAATCCGAACGGTACCTTTAGATAAATTGAAATGTTTAGACTTCTGTCCCGATACGCATAACAACCGTAACTCGCAGGAAAATTTGTACAATTGCTACCGTAATTGGTACCGTATTCTTGTAGGATAAAGTAGAAATTCGAACTGCATGTTCAATGGATGTTACGAATGTTAAGTTTTGAGCAGTTGTTTTGAAAGTGCGTTAAGATGAATTTCCGTTGTTGCGTAATAGCTGATATTATTCTGAAATATAATGGATAATATTTTATTTATGGAAAACGTCGACATGCTATGCGCAATAGATGACACCCTGCTGTCACCTCTATTGACAATGACCTAAGTTTCGAGATGTACCGTAAATTCGGGTTACTTTGACGCAATGGAGGGTAATAACTTCGACCGACTGACGAAAACATAATTTAAAGAGTGTAATAAAAAAACCGGCCAAGTGCGAGTCGGACTCGCGCACGGAGGGTTCCGCACCATCAACAAAAAATAGAGCAAAACAAGCAAAAAAACGGTCACCCATCCAAGTATTGACCCCGCCCGACGTTGCTTAACTTCGGTCAAAAATCACGTTTGTTGTATGGGAGCCCCACTTAAATCTTTATTTTATTCTGTTTTTAGTATTTGTTGTTATAGCGGCAACAGAAATACATCATCTGTGAAAATTTCAACTGTCTAGCTATCACGGTTCGTGAGATACAGCCTGGTGACAGACGGACGGCCGGACGGACGGACGGACGGACAGCGGAGTCTTAGTAATAGGGTCCCGTTTTTACTCTTTGAGTACGGAACCCTAAAAAACATAAAAACGTCAAAGGTTAGCTAAAACCAACCTCAAACCATATCAGCTAGTGCTTCACCCGTAAGAGTGGAGCGTATTACTGAGCTGGACATCAGTTAGCCGCGACCACGACCAGTGAAACCTCTGTCGAAACGTCGGTAAATAAAGGTAAGTACCTGGGCGTTTTTTTTTTTGTTATCCCAAACACTTTTTTTCTTCAAATTTGGGATTTTTCATGTTATTTATACTCAGAATCACGAGCTCTTTCTATCCTAATAGGAGAAAAAAAGTGTCCTAAGGTTTTTATTTCCATTCCGTCACCATGTTTCATACACTTTGTATGGTGTTCGCGTAATGGTAAGATCGAAAAATGTATGGAAATTTTGGGACTCTTTTTTTCTCCTATTAGGATAGAAAGAGCTCGTGATTCTGAGTAGAAATAACATTAAAAATCCCAAATTTGAAAAAAAAAGTGTTTGGGACAACAAAAAAAAACGCCCACCTACTTAGTAAAATAAATTTCGCGATAGACCCGTCTATAAATGTGAGTTATCAGGCTCCTAATAGCTTTGTTCATCTTGCGCTTCAATCACGAAGCTAGTCCAGAAGGCCCAATTTTTACAAGTTCTGAACTCGTTTATCTAAAACCTTGCAGAAAAACGTCCAAAGCGACATAGACAAACGTGGTCTTTATTCCCTTTTGTTACGGACCAAAGTTAAACGAACCGTGCCACGTCACGTCGCGATGAGCAAACTTGCGTTCTGTTGTCTATTAATCTCTTTCAGGCGTATTCTGATGTTATTAACAGGATATGAATTAATTTAACAAAACGGCTTAAGCTATGAAGTTTTTGACATACTTATGACCTTATGAGTCTTAATTTAACGCAGACTTGCGTTGCGTGCAAAATAAAACAGGCCTAACTATCTATAAAATGTACTTAGTTTGGTAAAAGGATCCATCCTTAAAAATAATGTGGTGCTTGAAATTGAACATGGATAAATTCGGTTCTTGTCAAAAATACTTTTAAATTTTATTAACATATTTTGTGTGTTGGATCCTTTTCTCAAAATTACTTCTTGACTTTACCAGAGTTTATTCCCAATCAATGTTAATGTTAATGTTAATGTTTTACAGTACGTGGTGCTCCTTTACCGCTCTAGAGCGGTAACTAATACAATTAGGGTTTGACGGCCTTTCTTAGTAGCGTTTTTTTATGATTGCGGTAGGGCAATCCGGATCCGAAAGATCCGGAGATTTCCATACATTTCGCATTCGTTGTGCAACCCCTAAGCACAGAATAGGTAATAGTATTATCACCCTAAGTACAATACGTGCCTATGTAGAAAATTTCAAGAGCCATATGTACCTACTACTTACTGTAGGGCTACCACCAGTTTGGCACTGACAGAAACGCCACCGAGAACGTTATTTACTTTCTATGCATCTCGCTCGTACTCGCATATTAGTGCGACCGAGATGTATAGAAAGTAAATTACGTTCTCGATAGCGTACTTATATGTCAGTTTTGACACTGTCAGTGACTCATGGTACGGGCTCTGTAAAACGTTGTACAATACACGTGCGAAAAGGTAATAGGGTATTTGACTAGTAGTCAAATCACTTTCTTTTTCGACCTGTCGATACGATTTTGCTACTATGAAATTTATACGAAACACAAGCATGCGACGTCACAATCGTTACCTACTCTTTATAGTTTTATATGGGTTTTAAAATAGAAATTGTGTCTAAAAATAACTGCTGTCTACGTTTCTCTATTAATCTTCTGGTGCTTTATTTCATGCATCGTGTAAAATAATTTATTTTAAATACAGTCAAATGCCAACCCTATTCGCAACTCGTGCCGATTTAAAGTAGGTTACCTATTTTATATAGCACGCATACTAAGCGTCGTATACATAGGTAGTAGTTAATCCTACGAGTGCTTTCCTCAAACCATAATTACATTATGATTATTCATACTACATAAACTACTAGTTTTTTTTTTCATTCTAGCAAATAAACTGGTACGGTACCAAATCTTATTTCTGCATTAAAGCGCTCAATCTGAGGATGAAACGCAGTTTTTCGTCTAGTTATTGCCTCATAAGTCTCATAACATAGTTTAATGACAGCCGTGTCACGTCGACGCAATCAAACTTGCGAACGGCCATAATCTCCCCCACGCCCCGCCCCCTACCTAATCTTCAAACTTGAAGTGTGATATTAGATATAATTCCCCCTACTTATACAGCAACGACTTATAACAGCGCAGCAAGGACGTATTCTGTTTTTAATAACAGGACAGGTATTAAATCTGAAAAGTGACTTTTATTCAACCAAAATCTAATCCTGTATTGATATTAAAATCAGGATGAGCATGTTATATGAAATTGAATGATTTGCGTAAATTCGGCAGTTGGGATTGACAGGGTTCCATTTCATACTGAAAGATTATTGATTGTACGGCAAATTAGCTAACAGGCCAATTTGAACGTGCACCCGGGGGCCTAGCCAAGAGACCAATCGTTTGCGCCGTAGCGAACGAAACAGTGATGACTCTCTATCACTCTAGACATCAAAACTATATCTGAATAATTTAAGTTAATTATCATTTGCATATGGGGGATGAAGTTACTCGCGTCCGTAGGATTTACCACCTTTTCCTAGGCCCACCCTACACGTGTCCCCTGGGTGGTGCAAAACGAGTAACAACGCCGAGCATCAGGCGGCGGTTAACTAACCTGACCAGTGGCCTAACCAGCCACGAACAGTGAAGGTAGGAAATGACTTTCACAACCCGTAACCTAGTGGGGCCGGGGACCTTGGCTTAGATGTCTGGGTCACGAGGAAGAAAACCTCTCTAAAAAATTACCCCAATCCTAAGGTGTGGACCGTGCCGATAGGATGTATGGCTGTAGGGAATTCAGTCACAAGCGCCAACCTCGACGGACCCGGCAAACGTCGTTGTATTGAGCCTTCTCATAGGAATGGGCGTTACCCTGTGAGTGACCACTTAGATCGACCCTACTCGTGGGAACCAAATGATGGAAGAAAATAATCAAACAAATAATCAAACAAACAATCAACCTAACAATCAACCAAACAACCAATCAATCAATCAACCAAACAATGTACTCAACAATCAACCTAACAATCAACCAAACAACCAATCAATCAATCAACCAAACAACCAACCAAACAATGTATTCAACAATCAACCAAATAATCAACCACCTAATCCCAACAATAAGCAAGACAATCGCAAGACATACACTCAGCAAGTATTCCATAGAAGCTTCTTCGAAAGCAGACCTCGATCAGCATCTTTATCAGAATCTTCAAGCAATGCTTTATCTATCCAACACAATACTCTAACCGAGCCTGAAAAGAAGAGTCAGCAACAACCACCAGCCTGGCAGCGTGTGCCCACAAGCAAAAAACGCAAAATTTGTCAGGACCCCCCCTCGCCTGAAGGCACTCGACTTGAAAATAGATTTGAAGGACTCCCTATAGACCAGGGTGGGGACCCCCCCCAGGGTGGGGACCCTCCCCCCAAGGCTCCAAGTAAACCACCAAACATCGTCCTATACGGGATTGAAGACCTGAATGAACTAACTAAGCTGTTGGAGACTGCAGTCAAATCAGAAGATTTTAAATACAAAATAGTTAATAAAAACCATCTCCGAATAACGGTCAACACTATCGAAAACTATAAAAAGATAATGGACCTTTTAAGAGCTAAGGGTCTCATAGGCCACACATTCGCAAGAAAAGACACAAAGTGCAGCCGCTTTGTTATAAAAAACCTACACCACACAACTCCCTGCGAAGCTATTATAGAAGCAATTGAAAACACTGGGAATAAAGTAAAAGGAGAAATTATAAACGCCCGATATGGCCCTGACAAAATTCCAACCTCCACATTCTTCGTTAATGTAGAACCTGACATCAACAATAAAGAAGTCAAAAAAATTCAATACATTTACCACCAACGCATTAAAATAGAAGATCCCCGCAAATCAACGACAATAGTCCAGTGTCAACGCTGTCAACAATATGGCCACTCAAAGAACTATTGCATGCGTCCCTATCGTTGTGTGAAGTGCGCCGGGGGACACAAGTCATCTGAATGTACCAAGAAAGATAGAAAAACACCGGCGAAATGCGCATTATGCCTCCAAGACCATCCAGCCAACCACAAAGGTTGTCAGGTCTATAAAGAAATTCTTGAAAGAAAACGAAAAAAATCCCGCTTTAGCAAACCAACACCTGGCTCTGCCACTGATGAAAATTCCCCTGGCGTCGAACATGCTGATGTGAATGCCGCAAGACTACACCACCCTCCGTCAGCTCCTAAGCACTCTCCTCAAATCTACTCAAGCGCTGCTAGACGAAGTCCTAACTTACCACCCACTGAAAATTTACCAAATGAGACTGAAATGCACTATCAACAACCTACTATGGTAGAACAACTATTAATAAAACAAAGTGAAAAGTTCGACACACTCTTACAACAAATAAGCTCCCTTATGGGACTATTGACAACACTTATTTCAAAACTAGTCTCAAAATAATAATACGGATAGCTATATGGAATATAAATGGATTATCCCCAAATATATTAGAACTCGAAACTATACTTTCAAATAACAAAATTGATGTGGCACTACTGTCAGAATCACATGTTACTACTCGCAGCTCGTTTCGCCTCAGAGGCCATCAAGTGTATATAACACCTCACCCGGACGGCAGAGCACACGCAGGAACGGCTATTGTTATAAGGTCATGCCTGAAACATTCTCTCTTGGAAGCCTACTCCACTGACCACTTACAAGCCACCTCGATAAGGCTAGAGGACCGAGCAGGACCAATTGTTCTTTCTGCGGTTTACTGCCCACCGAAACATCGAATCTCCGAGCAAATGTTTCTTGACTACTTTGAAACACTTGGCCACCGCTACATCGCCGGTGGCGATTGGAACGCTAAACATACATACTGGGGCTCACGATGCACAGTAACGCGAGGTCGAGTACTTAAACAATGCGTCGACAAAATTAAACTGCAGACGTGGTCCTCCGGAAACCCCACTTACTGGCCCTCTGATCCTAACAGAATGCCAGATCTTCTTGACTTTTTTATCGCCAAAGGACTAAGTCACCTTTACACAAGCACTGAAAATTGTCTGGATGGGTCATCGGATCATACCCCTGTTATCCTCAATTTGTGTTCAAACGTTATCAGCTGCGAAAAACCAGAGTCCCTGTACAACCATAAAACTGATTGGGATGGCTTTCGTTCCTATTTGGATGAAAACATTAACTTGAAAGTTCCACTGAAATCTAGTGATGATGTGGAGGAAGCGTGTCTAAGCATTACTAACTTAATCCAAGTGGCTGCCTGGAAAAATACACCCAACCTACCAGTCTCACATAAAACCTGTGCTCCTCCCCTAGAAATTAAAAAGAAACTGGAAGAGAAGCGACGCTTAAGGAGACAATGGCAACAGTCACATCATGCAGCCGATAAAACAAACTACAATCGAGCAACAAGGGAGCTTAAAAACCTGTTACATGAATATTCTAACAATAATATGAAACACACTTTAGAAATGATGTCACCAAGTGGCAGCAATCAACACTCATTGTGGAAAGCCTCCAGAACCGTTGATAAATCACAATCACACTGCCCTCCAATAAAAACTGGTAGCTGCTGGGCAAGAACTGACCAAGAAAAAGCAGAAGCCTTTGCACTACACTTGTCAGAAGTATTCCAGCCCAACCCTGACGAAAGTCTCGATGACGAAAGCGAACTAAATAAAATACTAGACCAAGATCTACAACTATGCCTGCCTATAAGACCAACGTCGCCAGGGGAGATCTCAAGGATGATTCGTAACTTAAACACCAAAAAGGCACCAGGCTATGATCTAATCACACCAAAGATTCTTAAAGAACTGCCTAGGAAAACTATTACTTTCCTCGCTTGCTTATTCAACGCGATCTTCAGAATAGGATGTTTTCCGGGGTCGTGGAAAGTCTCACAGATCATAATGATCCATAAAGTGGGCAAGCCGGCGCACGAAACTGGGTCATATCGTCCTATTAGCCTGACTCCTGTGCTGTCCAAGCTATGGGAAAGAATATTTCTGGTTCGGTTGAAGTCTCACTTAGATGAATGTGCTGTTATACCACCGCACCAATTTGGATTCCGAAAGTCACATTCCACAACTGAACAAGTACATCGGGTTCACGACGCGATACGTCAATGTTTCGAACACAAACAGTACTGCTCTGCGGCGTTCCTGGACGTACAACAAGCATTCGACCGTGTCTGGCACAAGGGACTGTTGTGTAAGATAAAAGAAAAACTGCCTCATTCGGTCTTTCACATCCTAGCTTCGTACCTATCCGATAGAATTTTCCAAGTGAGGCATGGTGACGCGAGATCCAGTTTTTATAACATAACAGCAGGTGTGCCGCAGGGCTCAGTTCTTGGTCCGACCCTCTACAACATATTTACCTATGACTTGCCCACTTCTGAGCACGTGACCGTTGCTACCTACGCAGATGATATTGCTTACCTCTCCTGCGACAAATCACCTGAAATAGCTAGTAAGAAGCTACAGCTTGTGCTGGATAATACTTATAGCTGGCTAACCAAATGGCGCGTAAGGGCAAGTGCTCATAAGTCAAACCATATCACCTTTAGCCTAAGAAGAGGAGATTGCCCTCCCGCCAAACTTGGAAATGATATCCTACCACATTGCGAGAGCATCAAGTACCTAGGATTTCATCTGGATAGGCGCCTTACATGGAAAACCCACATAAAACATAAACGTAATGAAATGATCCTGAAATACAAAAATCTTCATTGGCTAATGGGACGCAACTCGGTCCTCTCAGTGGACAATAAATTACTCCTATACAACGCAATCATTAAACCCATTTGGACCTATGGGATCCAACTATGGGGAACTGCTAGCGACAGTAACATTATGTGTCTTCAAAGAGCACAGAACGCCATCCTTCGTGTGATTGCCAGTGCACCCTGGTTCACTCGAAACGATGAAGTACACGACTATCTCAATATGCCCACCATAAAGGAAGAGATCAAAAGATTCACTAAAAATTACATTGAGCGCCTGGAAAGGCATCCTAATCCACTGGCATCAAAATTACTGGACAAGACAGAAACAGTAAAAAGACTTAAAAGGAAGCACATTGTGCCATAAGAAAGCAGTGGTTAAGAGAGACGATGGTCTCCAAAACCCAAATTGTTAACTATATACAGCAAAACTGATTATAGTCGTTACCGACTGATGGCAGTTCAAACCAGAACAAAAAAAAAAAAAATCATTTGCGCGTGCGTTTCGCTTGAGCTAATACATGTACGGACAAGTCCGAGCGAAACATAGAGATACAATAATATAGAGATGAAACGGGGGAGGGGCCAAACAACCGAACGAGATGCACTTATGGAACTTTCAGTAGGAGTTGCAGAGAAAGCCGTATTATTGCTTGTCCTTGTCACAGTCTCACTTTTTGTTTGTTCCCCTCCATAAAGGGTATAGCCGGGTAAGCATGGCCAAACTGCCCTTAGCGAAAAAAACAATTTCCTTTTACTGGATTATTAACCTATATATAAGTAGTGCTTTCACCAAATATTAAGCCTCAAATGCTTCAGATTTAAAAAAAAATGCAAAAAAAGAAAAATCATTTTTATTTTATTACAGCCAAAGTACTAATCCGATTTCTTTGTAAATTGGGTATGTTGTATATACAATTAAGGTCGCTTTCTGAAAAAAAATATATTGAATTATCTCTTAAAATAATAGTAAAAATATGAGATGAAAATTTTCAGAAAAATAAAAAAAAATACATGCGAGATAGTGATAGTTATCAAATTTACATATTTCATGTAGAATTTAATAATGTTTAACATATATTTTTTTCAAAAATTAAAATCGGGATTAACAGTGTGAAAAACTCGAATTTGTAACATCCCATAATACTCTCTCTTCATACAAGCAAAGCTAAGTAGTCATAAACGAATGAAGTATATTGTGAACGCAGTCTTTACGAATTTGAATTTAGAATGTGACGTATTTTATTCATCAAAGGAGCAGACATTTTTCAATCGTTAACGCTCTGTATAAAATTCGTGCCTATTTTCCTGTTCCCGCGCTGTTCCCGTTCCTGTTCCTGTTTTTAGGGTTCCGTACCCAAAGGGTAAAAACGGAACCCTATTACTAAGACTCCGCTGTCCGTCCGTCCGTCCGTCCGTCCATCCGTCCGTCCGTCCGTCTGTCACCAGGCTGTATCTCACGAATCGTGATAGCTAGACAGTTAAAATTTTCACAGATGATGTATTTTTGTTGCCGCTATAACAACAAATACTAAAAACAGAATAAAATAAAGATTTAAGTGGGGCTCCCATACAACAAACGTGATTTTTGACCGAAGTTAAGCAACGTCGGGCGCGGTCAGTACTTGGATGGGTGACCGTTTTTTTGCTTGTTTTGCTCTATTTTTTGTTGATGGTGCGGAACCCTCCGTGCGCGAGTCCGACTCGCACTTGGCCGGTTTTTTTTTTAAATCTCTGAATGCCGTTCGCCCTAGCCGCATACAGCCACGGAGTTTAAGGTCCGCGCTCAGCAAAATAAGTCGCGTTCTAAATTCAAATTGCGTTGGGAATATAACTTTCTAGTATAACGTACAAGTTATTTTGTATGAAGAGAAGGTATTATGGGATGTTACAAATTCGAGTTTTTAACACTGTTAATCCCGATTTTAATTTTTGAAAAAAATATATTTTAAACATTATTAAATTCTACATGAAATATGTAAATTTGATAACTGTCGCTATCTCGCATGTATTTTTTTTATTTTTCTGAAAATTTTCATCTCAATTTTTTACTATTATTTTAAGAGATAATTCAATATAATTTTTTTCAGAAAGCGACCTTAATTGTATATACAACATACCCAAATTACAAAGAAATCGGATTAGTACTTTGGCTGTAATAAAATAAAAATGATTTTTCTTTTTTTGCATTTTTTTTTTAAATCTGTATCATTTGAGGCTTAATATTTGGTGAAAGCACTACTTATATATAGGTTAATAATCCAGTAAAAGGAAATTGTTTTTTTCGCTAAGGGCAGTTTGGCCATGCTTACCCGGCTATACCCTTTAGTATGGTTTATGGCGGGCAACAAATAACCCGACCGAATTAGGAAGATTGTTTTTGGTATGTTGTCAGGAATGTTAAAACGTGTTTTTAATATTGTCGCATTGCGTATGTTTTGTCCCTCACGGAGGCACGCGTATACCACTTCTATAGGATGCTACCTTCTATGGAGCGAAATTAATGCGCGAATGATAACTGACATCTTTCAGAATATCGTTTTGATGTCAGGTGCACGTTAGAATTGGCCTGTAACTTCTAAAACTACCTAAAACTGAGAAAGCTACTGATTTCATGATTACACAAGCAAACGAAAAAGCCACAAGAAATATTTGCCAATTTATTTTCTTAAGCTCGCTTTTGAAAATATTTAGGTACCTAAGTACTTGAAATAAATTAAAACATCGTAACACGATAATGTTTGAGTAGAATTAGTAATTTAGAGTTAGTAAAATAGCCGTTGAAAATTACTGGGGACTTAAAGGATTTCGAAATTTTTTCTTCCCTTTGGTAACCTAATTAAAGAATAATTTAATTAAGGATGTCCGTCAATAATTGAATTTGTTACTGGCTTGATGTCTTTAAATGAAACAAACCAAATGTTTATTTTTAATTATTTTATTTTTTGTATTGTATTGTATTATTTAAATGTTTTCATAGGAGCCGTTTTCCTACAGCCTAAGTATGTTTTGTAATTTTATTCCAATATGTGGTGGTTTATGGTATATTCCCTGATCCCTATAAGACAGGTTTACTAAGTTTATAGGGCTCAGGGCAATATTCCTAGGCTGTCTAATAATAGAATACACCTAAAAATGTAATATTCTGCTACTATGTAATAGGCTGCATTTTTGATACCTAAATAAATTATTTTTCATTTTCATTTTTTCATTTTCAATACACCACCATGCTTATCCTAAAGCTATAGGTAGCATTTAGAAAAGTTTAAATCAACATTCGATCAGCCCTTGAGCTCCCATATTACCTAACAAATATTGAGACAACAGATAACGTCTCCAGGAGGCCAATTCAAACTTATATTTTGATATATAAATGAACTTATTTTGTTCTCATTCGCCCGTGCTTCTCGCTAGCGCTAATACATATAGAACAGTATCTAGGAGACCGAGCTTCGCTCGGGAATTATATAAGAGCTCTAAAATGCCAGTTTTCCTAGAGATTAGACAAGCTAGATCGATTTTTCGCCCCCGAAATCCTCTATATTATAGCAAATTTCATCAAAATCGTTAGAGCCCTTTCCGCGATCCACGAAATATATAAATATACAAGAATTGCTCGTTTAACCTTTTGGACGCCAATGACCGATATATACGCACCGCAGGTCCAACGCCAAAGACGGATTAATCGGTCGTAGACCACAGAGCAACATGCATAAAGTTCAATTTCAGTTTTGACATTTCGGTGACGTGGCGTCTGAGTGACAGCTTTTGTGTTTGACACGGCGTCGAAAAGGTTAAAGGTAAATTAAGATAAATGAACGCGCGAATGATACCTAAATGACATCATTTTGATGTCAAAGCGTACGAATTGGTCTCCTGAAGTCTGTTGTTTGTTATCGCCCCGCGAACAATGGTTGTTGATATAAAGGATGAAGGATGACACGTTAGACCGGGCCCGGCCCGGGCCGAGACGTCCGACACGTCTGCAATTTCTATGACGGCTGATCGGTGATCACGTGGTGCTTTCCATAGAAAACGAAGCGCCGGGAGCTCCGGCCCGGCCCCGGCCCGGTCTAGCGTGAGCCATCCTTAAAACTGTCGCAGGGCATTTTGTCGACGGGCCATTCAATGCCGAAGGTTTAATGTCTATTCTTTTCGCAATAGCTCCCTGGTCGATACCACAGAACAAGTTAGAATGGCGATGCGAGCAGGGTACGTGTCGCCGCCGGTTTTGAGCAAACGCTCGCATGCTACTCGCCCGCGCTGACCGAAAAACGAAGTAAACATGCCTTTTGCGCCACAATAACCTTCTGATTAAGAAGCCAGACATCAAATCTGTCTAAAGGAGGCGTATCCATTCACCACGCACACAAGTTTTTACTACCGTTGCGCGAGTGTTAGTAAATGTGGAGAGGAACGAGCGGCGACATCGGTTCCAATACTAATTGCGCGCGATAGCCATTCTAACCTCTTTAATATGTTCTGTGGTCGATACTAAAGAACAAGAGCGTGAATTGTTATTTGCTATTTTATTATTGTTTGTTAAAAACAAGGCTAGACGAAGGTCGTCTTCAGAATTACCACAATGACCAGATATGCGCTGGGTTCACCTAATGATTATTTTAAAGGTTGTTACTTTTTTGATAGCTTAGTGGTATGCCACGGCTCACGACAAAGAAAAAGCAATTTAGCAGTGAGTGTGAGTCTTACTCACACGAATATTACAGCAAATTTTTGACGTATCGTAAATGGCTCAACTACTAAATGCGTATAGCTGCATATTATTACTCAAAATCCGGACTATGCTATTAAGATTTGAGCTGACATTTCGTGAACCTTATTGCAAAGATATAAGGTCCTCCGAAGGTCAGTTAATCTGTCAGCTCCCACGGCTCATATATGAGCCAGAACGCTTATGGTGACGTCATATCGTGGGATTCGACAGGTTAAGAGTATTACTGTTATACAGGCTTGCATGTTTGGTTAGGATGCCAATAATGTTTCAATTACAACAGTTCGAATGGAATTATGTACAGTCGCTATCAGATACAGGTATCGGAGCGGCCAAGGTATTCACAAATACCTGAACAAGCACTCTAACGCCTTGACAATAGAGGCGTGCTTAGATATTTGTGAGCACCTTGGCCGCTCCGATATATCTGATACCGACTGTACAACGAGCCGCCATATTATACATTTACGATGTTTTACAATGAACGATACATTTAGGTTCAGTTCGTTTTGTATTGAATTGAATTGTTAAGCTATATGCTGATTGTATATCGGCTTCTAAACAGGAGTTCGTGGGTTCAAACTCCGCCTCGTGTCATAATCATTTGATATTAACCGATTTTCTTTCATTGAAAAAGAAGAAGAAGTTATTGTTAGAAGAAAGTGAAGAAACGTCACTTTTGACAGTGACATACCCGATTCATGTCGTATCTTTAGAAATTTTTTGACGTATCTTAAATTTCGAAGCAGGCCGTAACTCCTCTCCTAATAAATTTCTTGAGCGGTTGACGTTCGACAGCTGCGATAACGTCACGTCACTTAGCTCACGGCAGTTGAAAAATCGCACGGCGGTTAGATTGACCGCCTAAGCGACTAAGGGCCTAAGAAAAATAATTTAGCAGTATCTTAACTAAAGTGTCATTCTATAGAGCTTGCCAACTATGTAAACAAATCGCCATGCTGAAATTGTCTCTAAATGTCATTTTACTAGTGATTTTTGTTTACATAGTTAGCAAGTTCCATCGAATGAATGACACTTTAGGGGGTTTTCAGAGAATTCTTCAATTTGTTTTCATCAATTCTTATTTCGTAGCGCTACGCTCGTAGCTAAACCCAGCGTTTTTCCGCAGTGTAGAGGAAAGCGACTCCGAACAAAGAACCCGACAAGCGAGTTCTCGGCACCTGTATGTGTTAAGTGTAACATGTTTAATTATTTGTTTGAGCGAGGAAAAAACGAGTCAAAAACTTATTGTGAGATTTTGTCAAACTACTTTGTCAGTAGCAAAAGGCGAGAAATTCAGATTTTCTATGTACGACAACCTTTCGCGCCTACATTTTTTCATATGCCGCTTTTTTCTACTGACGGAAATGGCTATGAGTTCTTAAACTGCCATTAATTTGTAGACTGTGGTGGAGCTACGGGCTACATTTGATAAGCGGGAAAAATGGTCACCATTCGTCTTATTTTATTATTCTTCATTTCTGTATAAAATTCATCTAATTCCTTGAATTTTGAATTTGTATAATTGACAAGCGTACAAGTCATATAGGTATAGCTTGCTTAAAGTTAACTTAGGATTTCTTATAATACCTAGAATTTAGATACCAGGAAGAGCCATGTTGTTATTTACTAATTACTTTTTCTATTTCATTGCGATCAACATTGTATATGTAACAATTGTGTATGTATTAAGTCATTATCTCATTATGTAGTTGTGCACTTTTTTCGTTTATTTTCAGTAAACATACAACAACATACTTAAATCTACTAGATTTAAAACCTAAATTTAAAAATATGTAAAACAAATTTTAACTAACAAATGCGAGTCGGACTCGCGCACGCAAAAAACGGTCACCCATCCAAGTACTGACCCCGCCCGACGTTGCTTAACTTTGGTCAAAAATCACGTTTGTTGTATGGGAGCCCCACTTAAATTTTTATTTTATTCTGTTTTTAGTATTTGTTGTTATAGCGGCAACAGAAATACATCATCTGTGAAAATTTCAACTGTCTAGCTATCACGGTTCGTGAGATACAGCCTGGTGACAGACGGACGGACGGACGGACGGACAGCGAAGTCTTAGTAATAGGGTCCCGTTTTTACCCTTCGGGTACGGAACCCTAAAAACTAACTTACTCCCCTGCGGCATGGTGCCGTAAATGCTGGCAGCATTTCCTCGTGTATCGTAATACTTATTATTCTCTGTGCGAGGAAGTTGCCAGCTCTACGACCACCAGTAGCGTCTGCTATTTTGTGCACTGACGTACCTACTCGTAAAATAGATTTAATTGTCCCTACCGAATATAAGACCTAATTTAGCAAATAAATGTGAAATATAACATTAAACCTCTGGAAAACCACGGCTTACTGCACTAGGCCGCCAAAACAAGTTTCCATCATATTTTCCCTCAAACGGTTCCGGGCTGTAATTGGCTAGCCACGGTTAGTTAACCCCCCCCCCCCCCCTCTTACTACCCCCTTTTCCCCTTCTCGGTAATAAACAACACATTTACGTTATACTAGAAACATTTATGTTTTGACACGTGTTTGCATCTGTATTAAATTAAAAGAGGTTCTTAGAATGATGTCTAGACAGATATTTGCATAGATAAGTGTATGATAAATGCATCCACTTGAAATGCTGAATGAATAAATTAATGTAAATATTGTTTACGGAAACGGGATTTACCTAATCCCGTACAATCCCGTAAAATCGAGGTAATTTTAAAACTTAAGTCCCGTTTTTGTTAATAATAACGTATAAAAATCGTGAAAGTTTAAATGATGTTTTTAGGGTTCCGTAGCCAAATGGAAAAAAGGGAACCCTTATAGATTCGTCATGTCTGTCTGTCTGTCTATCCGTCCGTATGTCACAGCCACTTTTCTCCGAAACTATAAGAACTATACTGTTGAAACTTGGTAAGTAGATGTATTCTGTGAACCCCATTAAGATTTTCACACAAAAATAGAAAAAAAAAACAATAAATTTTGGGGGTTCCCCATACCGTAAAACGGGGTGAGTAGGTTTCGCGGGGAGAGGCGGGTTATGAATGGGGAGAGAAGGTTTGAGAGGGGGGTGAGAAGGGATTTTAATGCTACTGCTACAAAAATAATGTATTCCAATTTAAAATGGAGCTATTGTAATACGCATAATAAAAAAAATCGATCCAACAATCTTCTAAAATCAACTTTGTATGAAAACCCCTCTCACCCCAAATACGAGGCACTACGGGGTGAGGTGGGTTTTCCTCTTTATCGTCAAAGTTATGAAATGGAACTACCCAAAATAAAATAAAAACTAAAATACAAACGTCCGGAACACTTATTATATACACCATTCAGTTTTCATATGTAAAAATAAAATGTTATCGAGGTTTGAATTTCAGTTTTGACCCTACTCACCCCATTTTACGGTACTTAGAACTAAAACTCAAAATTTTTTTTTTCATCAAACCCATACGTGTGGGGTATCTATGGATAGGTATTCAAAAATGATATTGAGGTTTCTAATATCATTTTTTTCTAAACTGAATAGTTTGCGCGAGAGACACTTCCAAAGTGGTAAAATGTGTCCCCCCCCCCCCAGTAACTTCTAAAATAAGAGAATGATAAAACTAAAAAAATATATGATGTACATTACCATGCAAACTTCCACCGAAAATTGGTTTGAACGAGATCTAGTAAGTAGTTTTTAGGGTTCCGTACCCAAAGGGTAAAAACGGGACCCTATTACTAAGACTCCGCTGTCCGTCCGTCCGTCCGTCCGTCCGTCTGTCACCAGGCTGTATCTCACGAACCGTGATAGCTAGACAGTTGAAATTTTCACAGATGATGTATTTCTGTTGCCGCTATAACAACAAATACTAAAAACAGAATACAATAAAGATTTAAGTGGGGCTCCCATACAACAAACGTGATTTTTGACCGAAGTTAAGCAACGTCGGGCGGGGTCAGTACTTGGATGGGTGACCGTTTTTTTGCTTGTTTTTTTTTTGCTTCTTTTGCTCTATTTTTTGTTGATGGTGCGGAACTCTCCGTGCGCGAGTCCGACTTGCACTTGGCCGGTTTTTTTTTTAAATACGTCATAAATCGCCTAAATAAATACGGAACCCTTCATGGACGAGTCCGACTCGCACTTGGCCGCTTTTTTTGAATCTCAATATCATTTGTTTTGCTTTCCGACGGAACGGAGACGGTATATATTATTGACGGTATAATTGTTTTACGAAAAATACACTATTTTGGGAGGGATCTTTTAGTGGAATTATATGTAACTCAATACAATTTTAATAAATATATTATTATTACTGAAATACAGAAAAGTTTGCTGTTATTTTTAGTTTTTTTTACTAAGCACCTATCTGAAGAAAAGCACTTACTATAGTCGGCGAAAATTATCAGTAACAACACGACGCGACTTAAAAACCTATAAATAAAATTAAAATTCCATTAAGTATTTCGTCCAGTAATAATTGCTATATTTTGTCATATTTTGTCCAAAAACAATTAGGTAAATTCCGCATGGAAAAAATTTAACTCCCAAATTAAAACGTAAAACCTTGTTAAAGTCAGAAACGCACGCGGTCACGGCTTATCAAATTTCATGCAGTATTTAACAACCGTTGCCCTCTTTTATACAATTACACCTTCCAACTACAACCTTTTTTAATGAATCCCCCCCCCCCCCCCCTTTAGGGTGAGGGTCTAATTGGGGTTGCAATGTAATCACCCGCTCGTCATGTCGCTAGTTTACCCCTAATTTTATAAGGACGTCATCTTCGTTATACAAGCTAAGTTAATACGTGTACATCTTTATTACAAGCGTATAAGTGTCAAAAATGTTTACATATATTTGACGTAGCTCGCACTAATGCTCTTACGTCTATTCAGTTCTGTTTACTACAAGCTCGGTTGTACTACGACGTTAAATATACGTGAAACCAAAAAGACTTATGCGACCGTCAATTCAATTGTCTTACGTCTCTTTGCTTCTAAGCGTCTTAGCTACGGTTATGCTTCCAAATTAAAAAGGCTTATGTAGTTTAAGTTTTGTACTGCTTTTGATACCTTTTGTGTTTGTTAGGATAACGTAATGATTGTGTTGGTCCCACGGTGTCTGCTTCCATGTCGTATTTGATGTGGTACGGTCAGTGTTATTAAGCCTGCTGGTTTTGGGCCTAGTGTTCAAAGTAGGTTGTGGATGTTGGATTATATTTGGTAGTGTTAGTAGTAGGTACATTAATGTTAGCGATTGGGGACTTTTTTATATTATAAATGGGCTTACTCATGGCCACAGACTAGCCGAGGCGAAGACGTGGCCTACGATGGAGCGAGCCTGCCCAGAAGGTGCTTGGTTCACCCTTGATTTGAAGGTTGCCGGGTTATATGAGTTTTTGTAGCTTGTATAGTCTTTATCATGGTTACCTATGTCTGATCTGAAAATCTGAAAAATGCGAAGTATTTCTAAAATTACTTGAATAAAAATAGTACTTATATTCGGTTAGTGGAAACTATAAAATATATCAAAATTAAAGATGACGTTTTGTCTCTAAAATCTGGTCAAAACTTCTATTTGTTAATAGTAGTTTATGCAACAGTGATATAATAAGGGTTCTTAAAATTCAAGGGTCGAAGTTACAAAACGAGACGTAGTCGAGTTTTGTAAAAAAAGACCCGAGAATTTTAAGAACCAATTATGAGCTGTTGCATACATTACTTTTTCTATGACAGCTGCAGCAAAAAAAAAAAAAAAAAAAAGTTATTATTAAAAAAAAAGAGTTATTATTAAAAAGAAAGAGTTATTATTAAAAAAAAAGAGTTATTATTAAAAAAAAGAGTTATTATTAAAAAAAAAGAGTTATTATTTAAAAAAAATCGAGTTATTATTTAAAAAAAAAAAGAGTTATTATTGTAAATGAAAACATACCTCTTTCAATCAAGATGATCGGAACTTGTATCTTTAAAAAAAATAAAGCAGTTGTATTATACTCATAAGATGACTGCTAGCAGTCATCTTATGAGCCTATAGACAAAGCATTCAAATGACATTGCTTTAGATATCACTGTCAGTCATTTAATTGACACATTTAAGTGCTGGAGTAGAAAAAAAGGTTTATTGTATCCAAATCCATGAAATAAAACTATTATAATCGCGTATATTGGATTTCTACTACATCCCGACATTTCGAACCCTTTACAGCGTTCGTCGTCAAGGTGGTAGTGGTGGGATGTAGTATAGTCAATAGTCAAAATATACTTTATTCAGGTAGGCCTAGCAACAAGCACTTATGAATCGTAACATACTTATAAATTATCTTAAGCTAATTATCAGAGCAATTTATTGATGTTATTATTCCATAAAATATTGGAATTTTAAGAATTTCACAAAAGGATCGTCAAACATGAAAAACAATTGTAAGTATAAAAAATACTAGTTTTTAAATGTTTCTAGAATAAAATGTAATGTCAGATAAATAAATAAAAAACACAAAAGAAGTATATACAACGATCGGAATATCAATTTCCTCATCATTAATCAAATATACCTAATAAATATAAATTCAATATACGCAATATAATCCGTTTTAATAGTTTTATTTCATGAGTACCTAACCATCGCGGTAACCGAAGACATATAATAATATAATTTGGCTGTGCATTAATATTTTAGCGCCAAAAAAAATATTTTTGCCTCTTATGTAAGCATCAAATTATTAAAAAAACTGGCAGCAAAATCAAGCCACCTAAAAAAATTATAGGGAACTTAAAGTGATAGGATGGCGTCTAAAATAATAAATTGGCAACTAATATTGTAAAGCGATCATAAAATTTAGTTGTCATCTAGTTGTTCACACCTAAGTAATCAACTAATCATAACTGATCATATCGTTTCAGCTAGGTAGTATTTTAACACGAAATCAGTTAAATTTAATGAATGGTCACTTTTTACACAAAACACCTCAAATTAATTTACCAATACGCAATGGTTAGTATAAGTACTTATAGTCGAAATTTCTAAACATGAAACGCCTAATGGCCATTGTACCATTAGATCTTTAAATTTTTAATTACTAATTTCAATAGTTACCACTGTGTCCTGCTAGAGTCAACAGATAGGTGCGACGACGAGCGAAGCGAGGAGGAACGTGTTAGATTGACCGTGTAATGACCAAACAAAATATTTTAAAAGAACTTCATTTTTTAATTAATAGATAGCCGTTTTCTTTTTAAAATGTGCTTCATAAATGGTCTCCAATATATTAATTCAGTTGCCAAATAAATACTTGGTACCTGCCTCAAAATAATCAAAAGCTGTAACGGCATAAAAATACAACTCATATTAACATATTTTAAGGCTACGTTTTTGTTGCCAAACTATTAATTTTAGTAGCCATTGCTATTTTTTTAAACTACCCAAATTCGATTAATTAGTTGACCGGTTAAATACGTGCCATTATATATATCCAAATATATAGATATATCCAAATTGTCTATTATTATCATCACCATCAGGACAGTCAGACCGGACACAATAATATTATGTATCCAAATTGTCTATTATTACGGAAGGATTATGAGCCATCATAACTCTCCAACCCCAAGTTAGCGCATTAATTCCAAACTTGAAAAGCAATTAACGGACAAAAGATAACATATAAAGCGGAGTTTATACTCGTACGTATTGTTTAGAGCGGGGTAAATAATTAATCAGAGGACAAATGTGCGGGTCACAAAACACATGGGACGAGAAGTCCGATTCGGATTTAATAACCCGTTACTGTTTTGGTCTTGTTTTGAGACGACGATCGTTCAAGCAATAGGGAATATATACGCGAAACTCTGCGTAGGTGACGCCACTACCACAATCCATCACAATCTGAGGGTCTATCGCGAAACAAGAAAATTCGTTATCTAACCTGTCTATCACTCTTGCATATTCGACCGATAAAGAGGCAGATAACTTAATTTCGATTTTCGCGCCCGGTAAGCCCTTTGTAAACAAACTTGATGCATAAATGTCATATTTTATTAACTGTGAAAACGTGTCAAAAAACAGTTTAAGGCACAGTCAATCAATACGATCATCGTGATCGTATCAAAACCATAAAAAAATCGTTAAGTAAGATTCGCCATCATGGCCTGCACATCAAAACTCGTGTTACACACAACAGACGTGTGAATTTTAACGCGTCTGTTTGGAATTTCTTGTAATCCACCGAATGGGACGAAATTGAATTATCCTCGTCACGTGTGCAAATTTGGGGGGTTCGGGTGGACAGGGGGGGTTGACACAACGCGTTAGCAATCAGCCGGTGCCGCAATCAGAACGCGTGATTCGATCACTGACGTCACTGCGTTTAATAATATCTCCACATTTTGGACCTTAGTACTTTGGAATAGGGTTAAAACTCATGTGTATATTTTTAAACGTCATTTTTCTGCTGGTGTAGGAATAGTATGAAATTGGTTGGAAAGGTGAAGCGCGTAAGATCTTTTGGAATGCTGCAAAAAGTTGAAGGATCTGACGTAATATGGATGCAGTAATATTTTGGTTATACATGATGGCCTGGACAAATTTATCTTAACCTTTTTTTTGGAAACTGTGTAGGGTGACATTCAAACTCATAGATTTCTATATACTGGTTTAACTCTTTAATTAACATATTTTAGGGAGCTTAGATACTTAAGAGTACTAAAACGGGTTTGGGGTTTTTATAATTGTCTCGATGATTATTAGTTGCCTGAGGAAAGAAAAGTACAGTCAGCGATAAAAGCTTGTACCAATTTTTTTTTCACAAACTTATTATTATCAGTGATCTAATCATCCCGCGCAGACGAAGCCGCGTACAAAAGCTTGTTCCTAATAAAATTAATTATAAACACGGTGTCTGTTTGTCTACCAATTTAAATAGCACCAAGATTGACACAGTTAATTAAGACCTTATTACCAATACGTAAGGTCTACAAACAATCAATGAATCGCTACAAACGGTCCAGATTTCTTCAGCGCCAAACATCAGAGCGAATGCAAATCAAATTAGAGGAATGGAAGGGCTTTTAGGAGCAGAATTAAATATGCAAAGAAACCAGCAGCCGTGGAGCGAATCAGCGTGGGACGAATAAATAAATTTGCCTATAGGGTTGCCAGACAAGCGGGTTATTTTCTTAACAAGTAATTGCAAGAAAATATTCGAGCCCTACACCCCAGCAGGGGGTAACAGGATGGAAAGAAGAGAGAAAGAAGTTTTTGCAACTTTAAAGTTTGGCAAGCCATCGCCATCCGTAGAAAAAGGCGGCAAATTAAAAGTGTAAGCGCGAAGGGTTGTCCTCCCGTAGAAAATTCACGCATTTTTCTACTGGCGAAGTAGCCAGAGTATATGCCAAAACGAAAAAACCGGCCAAGTCCGAGGCGGACTCGCGTTCCAGGGTTCCGACCATTAAGTCCGACTCTCGCTTGACTGCACATTTCTAATAGGTTTTTCTGTGATCTATAGGTAAAAAACTATTTTGTATATTTTTTTCAAAATTTTAGACCTATTAATTTCGGAGATAAAGGGGGGGGGGGGGTGATGGTCGGACAGATAGACTGACGCACTAGTGATCCTATAAGGGTTCCGTTTTTTCCTTTTGAGGTACGGAACCCTAAAAATATCCTGACATTTCCTCATATTCAGTCCTGAACTCCTGACGTTTTAAAGTAAAACATCTAATATTAGGAATTATTTACAGAGCTGACAGTGACAACCCTAGATGTTGTGATAAGTAGGGCCCGAACTCTTGACCCGAATATGAAGCCCTGGGTGTAACGGTGTTGCGGCGCGAGTATACTGAATTAAAAAAAGCAAAATTGAGATTTTTAGAGAAAATAAAAAGCAAGGTGGGAATCGGACTCGAGAACCGTGGGTTTTGTATAATTTGCACTGTATTTATTTATGAACGTATAAATCAAACGCTTTTCATATTTATCTTTCTACTTAATGATTCAAATCAAAACAACGCTTTTAGCCAAATTGTATTATTTTTTGAGTTGCTTATCACAAAATATGGATGGAGTTGATCTCACACCAGATGATGCCGAAGACCGGGCGAAGTGGAGAAGACTGAGCAGGAAAGCGGACCCTGGCGCTAGGCCGGGAAAACGCTAGGTTGAAGAAGAAACCTATGTGTGTGGGCAAAGGCCTCCCGTCTCCCTCTCCAATCCTTGTATCCTATCTTATGTATTGTATTATTCTTACCTGATTAAATTACACTTCAATTAAAGGGATGTTTACAAAAACAACATAACTGCTTAGAGCGGTTGACACTTTTTTAAGAACATTGTTAAATTTGTTAATTGTTTCAGGTGTCAACCAGTATAGTCCACAGACAAGACATCCTCTAGACTGAGCATAGTAACGCTACCCCCTCTGCCACTATACGTACGGTAGTTTTACTCCATCTTCGAGTCAAAGTGTCAAAATCCCGTGCCGTGATTGATCCGTGTTTTTGAACGGACCAATCACGGCACGGGATTCGCTCACCTCGTCCCCCCGCACCCTCGTATTTTTGGCAACATCGGTTTCATGAAATAATTGCTCTAACCTCCGTCTAGTGTAGTCAGTTATGTTGTTTTTGTAAACATCCCTTCAATTGTTTAGGTAAGTACCACATTCTTGTACCAAATTTTCATACTGTTTCCTGTTTGATACTGTTTCTATATTAGAACCCCAGGCATAATATTACAGAATACTAATACCGACACAGACCACTCGTGACCGTATCAAATAGCCACTGTTCAAACAGGCCTGAATGACAAGGCGGGACATCCTGTAATCATCGCGTGTGCATTTAGAGCACCCTGTTAATATTAGAGCGGGCTTTGTGTACGATAAAAAAAGCTGTTGCGAGATGAAATACGGTTGTTTATATTTTCTGTGTTAGGTTTCAGAAAATGTACCTGAAGCACAGAATAAATAATAGGTAGAAACAGAAGATTCACTCTCTGACAAAACGTGTCTATTACGACAGATATGACAGACAAGACATCCTCTAGACTGAGCATAGTAACGCTACCCCCTCTGCCACTATACGTACGGTAGTTTTACTCCATCTTCGAGTCAAAGTGTCAAAATCCCGTGCCGTGATTGATCCGTGTTTTTGAACGGACCAATCACGGCACGGGATTCGCTCACCTCGTCCCCCCGCACCCTCGTATTTTTGGCAACATCGGTTTCATGAAATAATTGCTCTAAACTCCGTCTAGTGTAGTCAGTTATGTTGTTTTTGTAAACATCCCTTCAATTGTTTAGGTAAGTACCACATTCTTGTACCAAATTTTCATACTGTTTCCTGTTTGATACTGTTTCTATATTAGAACCCCAGGCATAATATTACAGAATACTAATACCGACACAGACCACTCGTGACCGTATCAAATAGCCACTGTTCAAACAGGCCTGAATGACAAGGCGGGACATCCTGTAATCATCGCGTGTGCATTTAGAGCACCCTGTTAATATTAGAGCGGGCTTTGTGTACGATAAAAAAAGCTGTTGCGAGATGAAATACGGTTGTTTATATTTTCTGTGTTAGGTTTCAGAAAATGTACCTGAAGCACAGAATAAATAATAGGTAGAAACAGAAGATTCACTCTCTGACAAAACGTGTCTATTACGACAGATATGATTGCTAGGTGGCGCAAGCGCGAGCAGGCGTTCGTTCCGTAGCGGTGCGCGGCAACTACTATGGCTAGACACCAAAGTTGGTGTGGGCCGCATGTACTTGTAGCGACGCGACGAAATCGCGGAGTGAGCCACACCTGCCTGAAGTTGAAGTACGTTTCTTTATGTTTTCTGTGTTAAATGTTAGTCAGGAAATATACAGTCAGCAGCAATAGTTGGTAAGTGAGGTGTTCAAAATGATCTTGTCGCGACTTTATTGTTAAGAGAATAAGAGCTCGTCAAAGTAATTTTGAACACCTCGCCCGCTTAGCAACTTCTGCCGCTGACTGTACCTACCTAAAGAGGTTCCTTCCTATACGGTTGTTTATTTTTTCTGTGTTATAGTTAGGTATTGGAAAATGTGCGTATTTACTTTATAAAGAGATTTCCCGTGTTTTTCCTTTTCTGACTTCAATAGGATGTTGACTATAAAAACGGGAAATTTACTATGTATTATTATTGGGTTTAGGCGGAGCATTATGTCACTTTCTTAGGACGTCACTTTCGAGTTAGTAATCAGTGACGTACTCAGAATGTGACGACCTCAGAAAGTGACAAACTCAGAATGCGACGTCATCTGAAAGTGACGTCCTAAGGAAGTGACATACTCTGTCTAAACCAAGGCCCCAACGTTCTCATTTCTCAGTACAAAATTTATCCGTCAAACCGTAGCCATTTTGGTGGTGGGCAAGCTTTGTATGTGTGCGTTAAATTGTGTATGTGTGAGTTTATTGCACGTTTTTAGGGATGTGGACTTCGATTTTAATCATGTTATATATCGATATTCTCTACACAGCGGAACGAAATAGGGATTAATTGAAGCTTCGATATCTTCACTAAAAATAAACACCCTGGAAATGCTAATGGATAATTAATACATATTTTATAAAATAATAATAAACTTAATTATTGCGAAAAACCATAGATGGTAGCATCCTATAGAAGTGGTCTACGCGTGCCTCCGTGAGGGACAAAACATACGCAATGCGACGCTATGATTGGTCGAATTTATTTGTTATGGTGGGAAACAAACAAATTCGACCAATCATCCATGCTATAGGTGAACTAGGATCTATTGAGGGTGCGCCATGTTGCGGAATTTCACTGGAACTAATTTTTTCATACTACACTGAATTGTCACCCTATACATGAGAATAACAGCGCCCTCTTGACAATTATCATATATTACTGGTCAGGCTATAATTTACGGTGGGGAATAAAAAAAAATGTGAGACTGTGACAAGGACAAACAATAATAGCGCTTTCGCTGCTACTCCTATACTGAATGATACACAAGTCTATCCCGTTCTGTCAGTTATCCCCACCACTCATGCCCAATCCAGTTTAATACTAGATTCATGGCGAAAAACATATTTTATTTGCTTTTAATGTAACTTTTATAGATGTGGCGTTCCATGCATCCTTTAGTTTAGACAATAATTCAAATAATTATAACGGGGTCATAATTAAGAATAACTTAAAAAAACTTCTAAATTAATGTTTACAAGGATAAATTCTATATCTGGTTTAACTTATCGCTCGTTTTGGATTTACACGCTGTATGTGTATATAGAGTTATTTTATTATGGTTATCTGTTCATTTTAGGTAGTTTAAATCCTTTCAAGTAAAATTTAAATTGTAAAAAGGCCGTATAGTTTATCGATATCACTTTATCGTCGTGGCCACATGCCTCTGGTTCCTCATTGTTAAACGTACATAACATTTGTCTGTGTGTGTGAGGCTACGGTGACAGATGGCTTAGACTCTATCTTTAAAAATATTATATCTATGGTCTAAACCGATGCAACAATATTTAATGCAAATAGAACTCTGGTTGGACTACATTTATGCCGTCCTAAATAAACAATAACGTATCCAACGAATGCCTTTCTTCCGCTTCGGCGCACAATGTGCTTTCAATTGTGACGATCAACACAATCCAGAAGAAATTGGAACTGTTTGACCTTTTAAATGAAGACTGTAGGAAATAGAGCTCCCGATACACGTGATGTTACACGCCGACACGGGTACCCGTGTTCTTAAGCCCGGCGTGTTCTTAACCAGTTCAGTTCAGCTCCATGGTACGATAATATTGCATTGTCACCCGACTTACACACGTATGGAAATTTTCAGCTTTTTTTTCTTTTTTTTCAGCATCGGAAGTGGGTCAAATATAACTTGCAAGTCCGAATTTGAAAATCCGATAAAACTGGTAAATAATCGGAGCTCCTGACCCTGAATCTTTGTTTTATTTAAAGCTATACATGACTTTAATCTCCGCTACACGTCAAGAACGGTTTAGACCCGCATGTATTTAAGGTCCGTTTCGCCGTGTACACGGGTACACGGATACACGGATCTTAATTACACGTGAACCCGACTACACGTGTAGAACGGGTCAGAAAACCATGTACGTGTTGTACGGCAACGGGTACCGAACACGTGTAGGTACACGAAACCAGGACACGACCGTACGCCCTAGTAGGAAACAAACATAGACCAATATAATACTTAACCCGTCAAAAGCCCTATTCAAAAATTTGCTACTGAATTAATAACCTTTCAACTGTTAATTACAGTCCAAATTGTCTGGGACGGATACGGAACAAGGCGTTTGTGTTTAAAACTTTCGCGTTTTGATCCTTTAGCGTGAGCCACCCCCAAGGTCATATCAAAAAAATATCAAACTTGTAACAAGATGTTAAGATGTACTTACACAATCATTTTAAACGCGACTTTTGTTTTTAGGTTAAAATAAAGAAAAAAACTGGGTCGCATTTCTTGACACTGATATTTTAATATTAATTTCCACATCATTATTTGTATCTAGGACAACTTTTAATGTTAATGATCATTAAATCTTTAGTGCTCGCAAGCCTCATTATTTGTGTTTGTATAATGAGACCATCGTATTTGTATTATTTCACCAATTTTCTTTTTTCGATTTCTTTTATTGTAATGTATTTCTTGTTAAGTGATTATTAAATAAAACGAATCGCTTATGGTCAAGTGGCTAGCCTGCTGCTTTGCAGAATATGTAACACTTCCTACAAAACAAGTTTTACTGCGATTCAGGATCGAATCATGATATCCCTTTCTAACTTACGACACTATCCCTTTCGGCTATTTAGGGTTACATACATTTTTACGTGACAGCTATTTCATATGAACTGTCATAGGCGCCATCTGTCGACGTGAGAGGTATATTAGGGTTCAGGGTCATAAATCAAACTGCAGTTTAGTTCGTAAATTTGAACTATGTGTTTAATCAGTGTTTCGTATAACTTAAGTGAAAACGAGGGACGGGACAGTTCTTCAAAAATATCAATAGAATATAATACTTATAGAAATAAAAACGCGCCCCTTTTCGTTTCCATCGAATACACATTGCATTTCACGAAGCACACACGATATTAGACCTTACCATCTTAATAATAAGAGTAAGGATGTATTCGTGAAATGCAATAACTATAAACCAAAACGACGTATAATCTACAGAATTACATGGTACATATGCCGTTTTGGTATCGAGCGCACAAACAAATCGGCCGTCAGCCAAAATTAAACACGCTACCGAGATCAACGCAACAATAGAATGTTAATAACGAGATAAAATCTATCAACGTAAGGTACGATATCACAGGAGACGTCGCGTCACGTCGTGCAGCACATTATGTACAGTGAGCGCTATGTACAACCAGCGCGTATATACAGCTAGGCGCCCCGTCACACCGTGGTCTCTCGGTCCACGTGGATGTACTCGACGGAGCGCTCGCGCCGTCAGGAGGCGACTGAAGACGCCCTCGAATCGAAAAGCAGCTCTTCTGTAGCGCGGCGTCCGCCGGCCGCTAACAGCGCTTTATCTGCTCGTCGACGCCTTCTGAGCGCGGCTAGGAGTAGAACTCCTAAAGCGGCAGCGCCTCCAAGCGCTGCGAGTGCTCCTGCCGCGGCGGGAGCGCCTAAAGCCGCTAATAGGCGCGCGGCAGCGCCACACCCAGCCCCAGCGGCCTCGTCGGCGCCTCCGGGGCAATCCTGCGCGCCATCACACCAAAGCGCGCTAGGCATACACGCTGCCAACGCACTGCAGCCTCTCACACACATAGCTGTCGCGTTCACTGGCTCAGCACCGGGAGTCCCGACCGGGGCGGTCCCCGCAGGCCTCCAGACCTCCATCCAGGCCATGCGGGCTGAGCCGGCCTCGCGCGCCGCCCAGACTACTAGGAGCGCGGACCCGGAGCCCCCACCACGGCCCCGGCCCCACCACTCGTCGGTGAATATTTGGACTGCTCGGCCCTCGTCGCTGCTACTTGGGCAGATCGCCTTCAATAATCTGGACAAGGAGAAAACCTGAATTAGACTCCGTCTAAGCTGAATTATATCCTAGATGAAAATTAAATGACAAGTTCGTACGGCCTGTTTTCTTCCGAATTTCGCATTAAATCTACCCAAATTCGCCGCCGCATTACTGCCGCTCGTTCTGACACTAATTTACAGATTTAGATAAATTGACAGATACAGCAGCGGCAACAACTACGCCATAACAGTAATGCAGCTGCAATCGACATCAAAACGTCACCTTTAATCAAAGACTAACAACAGTTAATTACAATAATTACGTATCACTGACAAAACAACAGTTTAGTAAGATTGAAGTTAATTAATTCGCTTGTATACAGGCTATCAGCACGATTAATTCAACTCGAGATAGTTCAAGCGTTCATAGAACTTTTGAACAGTGTTATCATTAATTGGTAGGAAGCACCTAAAGTAAATTTTTAATCAGAAGCGTTGAAATGTTGGTAAATGTAACGAAGCAAGCGAATTTATTTAAACTAAAGACTTTCCGTTAGTAATTCAACATACCTACTATTTTATAACTGTTTGCGTCATAATAGCGACCCATCCATCCCAGCTTTGGGTTACACAAAACCATGTCCTATTATCTTAATGTATCTGTTTATATAATTATCTTAATCTGATAAAATGAGTGTCGGTATAACATAAAATTACAAACCTGGAAGTATGCGCGTGATAAACCAGCACGCGATTAGTGGTGTGACATAGCGGTGGTTCCGGCGGCGCCGGCGCGCCGGCTGCAGGCGGAGGCGGCGGCGGCGTGAGCGGCAACTCGTCGCCCCACACTCGGAGGAATACTGAGCGGTTACCCCGTGCCATGAGGAGGAAGGGGGTTTCGCCGCATTCTGAGGCGCGGTTGCCACTGTGAATATGGATAGATTTTGGAAACTTGTCCTTGGTGGATACATATTGGCGGCGGCGTCAGCGGCAACTCGTCAACAAAGGTATCATACTACATTCATAAAAGGCTGGCTATAATTTGTTTTTCAAAAAATACAATTTAACCGAATCAGGAAGCACAAATAGATAAAATATATCCTGATAAACTGTAGAGTTAGAAAGGGTACTTACTCATACGGATAAAGCAGATGAATATGTCCCCCAGGTGGGGGCAACCTCCGTCGTATCGCACAGTTATACGCCGGTGCGGCTGGCGTGCTCCAAGAACCACGGAAATGAAGATGGCGGGCGTCTTCATCGGCCGTTAATGAGCGTGCCGTTAGGACAAGCTCAAGAGCGCCGGCACCGGAGTGGCGGATCGGCGCGGATGTGTTGTCGCATATGCACCCGAGTGGTACCTGCAATTAATACGAGTGTAACAAAAAAGATCCAACTCTTTATATATTATATCGTCCCACTGCTGGGCACAGGCCTTTAATTGAATATAGGCTTTATTTATAAAAAAAAATTTAAGAATATTACATTTTTATAGTTTGAAGTTGCAGGTACTAGATTTTTTTTGTCACAGTTATTATTATTAAACTTACTCGATATCCCGGCCACGGAGCTTCATAGATCATTAAATGCGGTACACGCATCGGTGCGTCATCTTCGCCATCAAAATCTTCATTTGCCTCTTTTTCTTCCACAGGTGTTTCCTCTGGTTCCATAGCCTCTGGTACGCATCGCATTCGACCGCTGGCTGGGTCTGAGCGGGTAAAACAGCGAGGTCGTCTTCCAAATGATGCCGTGGCTAGCTCTATTGCTACATGCGACTCTGATTGCAGTCTATAAATGCAGCGCAAACGACGAGCACCACCTCGCCCGAACCATAAAGCATTCCCCGGTGACAGTAACTCTCCTGGACGAGTAAGTAACCTTGCACAAGCCGCTGGCACCGGCCGAGCTACTCTCGGTATATTGCTTGGTAACGCAGCCCCTGCTAAACGCGCGTCAATAAATTCATAGTGCAGTGCGAATCGTAGAGGATGAGTTGCAGTTCCAGAGCGACTTGTAGCTGCTAAAGCTAGTAATGGCACTGTAGAGACGTATCCATCAGGTGGAGAACAGGGACGAGGGGAACGAGTAGCGTTAGCTAAGGCAGCTCTTGCGCATAGACGAGGCACTTC
Organism: Cydia amplana; assembly: GCF_948474715.1. Classification (NCBI taxonomy): domain Eukaryota; kingdom Metazoa; phylum Arthropoda; class Insecta; order Lepidoptera; family Tortricidae; genus Cydia; species Cydia amplana. The sequence continues at coordinate 2,151,558 of NC_086079.1, read as the reverse complement.
GTCGCAATAACGCCCTATATTAGCGCCTTCCCCACTGACCCCACCTCCACCACCATCCCACACCCTTAATTCAACCCCACAGGGTGCTCCAATAGGTCTCGCTGCAGTACTTGTAGGAGAGCGAGGTGGTGCAATAGCACCATCTTCTTCTCTTTCACTGCTTTCCATGCGACGACCATCCACTAGAGAATATTGGGTGAAACTGGAGAAGTAGATCCACACCAAGTCACCTGTTGACGTAAAAGCAACAACTTTTTATCTTCTGGTATCAAGAGCATCAGCTCCAGTTTTCGACTTATAGTAAAACTGACCTGGTCGACCATGGAAAGTCCAAGTACATGTCGTATTTGGTGGAAGTGTATGTGTAGGAGCGTGCAGTCGACCCCGCCGTCCACGCCCCGCGGCCCCTGGTGTAGTTCCATTACCCTCTTCTTCAGTAGACGACGCTTTCACATGAAACTCGCATCTACGTGCCTCTCTGAAAGATTAACTTGGCTTGACTTGCGTTCTATGTAACACCGTCGAAAAACAGTAAATCCACGCCACCAACAACGATACAATGTATTCCATTAATTCAAAGGTTAGGTATAAAGTGAAAAATAGTTTCGCTCCAAACTTATTACGTATCCTGCTAGTGGCCCTTTGAGACAACTTGGCATCTAAGAAAAAGACCTCCAATCCTTCTATAGAATCACAAAACAGTAAATAACCATTATTTTTGTGTTCTTACCTTGCATAGTCAAGCGAGTCTGAATCAGCAAATATGACATCAACATCAAGCTCGAAACCTCGTAATGGCGCAAGCGGTGCTGGTGGTCTCAACGGCGCAGAATACGGTGACGAATGAAAGGCTACCAACATCTCAGGGCCACGGGCCGTGACTCTCGGTAGCCAGTCTCCACCACAATACTCGACAAGAACTGGGTCGTCTGTTGATGCACCGTCATAGAAGATTAGTCTGTCACGCTCGCCTGTGCACTCTCGCCACGCTCGTACCGCTCGACCCGTTTTGTTTAGACTGAAAATATAATTACTGTTATTCCATTACCTTATGCTTAAAATTACCTTGAATTTGTAAAACTTGTCAGAGATTGGGCAAGTATCGAAGATACGAGTACCGTCAACAAGTAAGCAAAAAAAAAAACTTAGCGCTTGAATTATTTAGTGGTATGTGGGTGTGAGGATATTTGAAATATGGTGGATATTGAAGTCTGTTTGGTGGTTAGATGGATTGTTAATAACTACTTTGTTCCTCTTAGCGTATAGCTTGTGGCACGAAGATCATGTTTAAAACTGTGTGGGTTCTTATGATGTAAATAAAATAAAAATTGGTAAATTCTTGGGATTGGGCCTTACCTGGCCATCGATATGGATCTCTTAATCTGCATCTTATGTGAATGATCCTGCCTTACAGATATCATAGCATGCTTGCACGTTGGAATATCCTTCTGTCGTAAACTCCAATAGCAGGTCACGTTCCTAGGGTACATTCCAGGGTAATTGGGGCTCTGGAGACGGCAAGGTTTACGGTGGCATTCCTCGTAAGTGCGCGTGCAGTATGTCCCGGGTGATACTGCCCCGCGTTCTAAAGGTGCTTCTAACGCTCCAAACCTGTTTAGAAAACATTTAACTCTAGACCTTCTTTTATGTTATTTATAACTGTTGATCCGCCGACATGATATTTCTGATTTTAAATCATTGAATAAAAACGAGAGAGTTTACGGTATTCGCATTTTTTTACTTATCGGCATCGCATAAATCAAATGACACTACCCTTGTGTATTTCCAACACTACGACTACAACTATCAAAAAAAAGGGCAAGGCCATACAATGTGACGCTGTATGCAACGTATTACGGCAGTAGGAGACCACATCTTTAGGATTGGTTTCCATATAATTTGGTAAAGGTCTTAAAAACTCGATATCACTCACCTTACAACTGCATCTCTCTGCTGCAAGAATTTGTATCTCAACTTCAGACCAAACGGCTCCCCAAGGCGCGCTCGGAACAGTTTGACAGAGACAGTGACAGTAGCTGTCTCACTGTAGTACAGCGCTGCACCTTCGGATGCACCACACCATGAACCGCCAGTGAATGGGCGACCGAGCTCTGCGAGCTGCATGTAGCCATCAGGGCAGCCGTCGACATTGCCTGGCGTGTATCTTCCTGAATGACGAATAAAATTATAAAAGTAATTGGCTGTATGAAAAGGCCCCGAATCATATAATATACCCAATTATTTACCTATTTATACTTTTGTAGAAAAAAATGAGAGTATTAAAGTGAAATAGGTACGTATGTTTTGTGATCGTCACGAATAAATACCTTTTATCTTTAAAAAGATGTCATATACTAAAGAAAAAGTGACGAAAAAAACACAAATCAAAATATTTCAAATCGAGTAATAAACCAAAGTTGTAGAGTAGGTACTAAAGCTACTAACCCACACGAAACTCCTCAAACGCCAGCTGCACCAAATCCCCATGCGTCCCACCTCCCGCCGTAAACGTCAAATGGCACAGAAAAGGTACTCTCGGCGGCGGCGGCGGCGGCGCCTCGCCGACCCCAGCACCAGCGCCGACGGCGAGAGCATAGGCTACGCCGGCGCGGCCGTAGTACGTGCGGTTGCAGGGCGAGCAGTGGGGTGGCTCGTCGCTCCCGTCCATGCACTGGGCTGTGCCGTCGCAGAAGCGGTCAAGGCGGACGCACTGCGAAAAAGAAACCCATCTATAATTCATATTTAAGAATGAAGTAGGTGCAGGACAGTTTTGTCTCACTCTTAGTTAAGTAAATTATTCAGGATAGCAATTTTAATCAGGTCAGCAACTTCAGAGCTTAAAAAAGGTGCAATCTTTGATAATATTAGAATAATTATTATCAAAATCTACTCCTGTTACGCCACGTTAAGGCCGCGTAGTCTCATCCGCCTTTCATACAATGTATATGTCACCGTAAAATTGTAAACACTCGTCATATTATAATCTCGCTAGTTACATTATAAACTGACGGTAGGGAGATTATAATCTAACCTAACCTAACCTACGTTAGATTATAAACTAACGGGTTCACAATCTTACGGTGTCATATACCCCACATAGCCATTTCCATCGTGATAGGTGATAACACAGACGTCCAGTGTTTGCTATACGTCAACCAAAGCCACCGTCACACACATACATAGGTACAGTCCGACGAGAAATTGTATAAATTAAAAAGTGGCAACATTGTAGTGTCGTCTCTTTCAAATCAATCAATCAAACACAGGGAATCCTAGTTCAGGCATTTGTAAACTACTTGTCTTTATATAAATTCTTAGTCTTTAAGAGCAACCACTGTTATGTACACTATACTTTTCTCAATAAATTATTTGTAATCTAAGAAAACGGGATGATACAACAATATTGCCACTTTTTAATTTCTACGTTTTCTTGTCGGACTATAGTCACTCACCTGTCCGCTTCGGCACGCGAACTCGGCCACGCCACAGCCGCTGCCGCCGCCGCCGCCGGCGCCCCAAGCCGCCGCGCCGAGCACCGCCACCGCCAGCACCAGCGCGCGCGCACCCATGCCCGCCGCCCTCTGTGTAGAAATGGCCCCTATTTCACCACGCTGACAGGTACGACAATTGTCAAAAAAATGACAGACCTCTGTTTCATCACGCCGACATTTGCCAGGTGACAAATGTCCAGTGACAATTGTCATGTGACAGGTGACAGATGACAATTTCGTAAATTGTTTTGTATAGAACTTCATATAAACATGACAGGTATTTTGGTACAATTGTCCATCTTAAATTTAATGACAATTATTTTGTGAAACAAGCATAATTTTTACTAGTCGACATATTTGTCAATTCTTGACAAGAGATCGTTAATTGCTTTCGTTGTGCCGTGTTGTCATCACTTAGGTACATGATATTGATTGGGATCCCAACCCCATCTAATGCAATGCAGCGTATTATTTGTTGCAAAAAACATTATTTGTTGACAAGGCGTGAAAGCATAATTTTTTTGTTACTTTTAAGTTATTTTTTCTGCAAATGCAAAGTCAGTGACGTCAAAGTAGAAATCTATTCGTACTTTATTTATATACCCCCTTCCCTTATACTATAAGAATATCACCACTATTGCTTTCGCGGAGATTCAGTTTCTAATTAACCAAAACCCTAACTTTACTGTTAGTGCCCAACTTCGCTCAAGTAAATTATTAAAAAAACGTTACCTACCTCAACATAGGTACCTAATTTCGCTACCGGTCCCCAACTCCGCATTATAATTTTTTTTAATTATGAAAACTATTATACTGAGACTTATTCCAAATCCAAATCCTAAATATTGAATTACTAAACGACTTCATAGGCAACAATAACAATTTATAGTGGAATTATGATTTCATGCTAGTTAAGAAGAATTTAAAAGCGATTTAAAGCGATTTTTATTTCTACCCTTAAGGCGAATTTAAGGTACAAAGTTTTGCCAACGTTTATTTTCAATGAACTGCAACATTGATAACGGGGTTTACTAACAACGAAAACACTACAATTGTCACCCAAGCCTGACACAGCTCCGATCTCATGTCAATAATTACCGACAAAATTGACAAATATGTCGACTTATAAAAACTACTCTTGTTTCACCAAATCATTGTCATTAAATGAAAGATGGACAATTGTAACTAAATGCCTGTCATGTTTATAAGTACTTCTATACAAAAACAGTTTACGAAATTGTCACTTATCACCTGTCACTTGACAATTGTCACTCGACATATGTCACTGACAAATGTCGGCTTGGTGAAATAGGGGCCAGGTGTCAAAAGTGACGTTTCTTCAAACAAATACGTCACTTTTAACACTTGTTTGACACTGACATATCCGATCCATATCGTTTCAATATCTTATATTTGACGTATCTTAGAGTTGGAATATGGCTGTTAAGTGGAGTCCAGACGAGACAATTTTTCGCCAATCTGATGAAATTGTCCGATCGAATCAGGCGTGCGGACGCAAACTCCAATTTGATTCCCCGATCAAATCATCAGACGCGGACACAAAAATGCCAATTTACGAAGTTAGTATCTATGGAATGCAAATTGGTGATTAAATTGTGTACGTGTGGACGCTAGATGAGATTGGCGCCAATTATTTTCCCTATCAAATCGGTCGATTTGTCCAGCTCGTCTGGATACTGCTTTAGGCCCACAGCACACGAGGCGTAGGCGTGAGCGTCGCGTAAGCGCGGCGTAGAACGAGAGCGCTGCGAGCACGTACAAATTCAAACAAGTCCGCACACGAAGCGTAGTCGTAGCGTAGCGTGTGATCTCTACCGTCATTAGTCAGGCGTAAGCGTGAAGAGCTTGAATGCAAACAGAACGATGGGCCCGATTCGGATTTTGAACTAGACATCTATTAGATGTCTATTAGACATCACCAAGATACGACAACGATATGTTTAAGATCTTGCCTGTCAAATTTGACATTTGTGCGATTCTGGAGATACTCTTGAACGATTTCCACAAGATATTATTACGATATTTTAACGTAAAAGTGACATTTGTTGCCCGAATTGAGCTGCAAAAGAGAACTAGTTGAAATCTAAACTACAACGTATCTAGTACATATCGTATCGTTCTCTAGTCTAGAACGGATCTTGTTTTCCGAATACCGCGGAATGACGCTTACGCGACGCTTGGTGCCCAGAACTACGTCTCTCGTAACACGCGACGCTTACGCGACGCTCACGCCTACGCGGCCTACGCCTCGTGTGCGCTTTACTGGTTTGTTGTTTAAATAAAAAAAATAAAAAAAAAAGCTTCGAGCTAATATTGATTGATTGAATATAATATTGATTGAATCAAACAGTAAGCGTAGGATTCTATAATTTAACCTCTTTACTGCAGTGTCATATACAATTATTAAACTTTTGAACTTCAATAGCTGTCCATTGAGTATAGGTAACTGCCATACCTATATGGCTCCATATGCTGTAAGGGGATTTTCTTATTAATGTAATATTTTCTGTTTGTAGGTGGTCTCGGGTTATCTTATTCGAATACTATATGTATGGGAAGAAAAAAAGTAATATATATTATTATGTCATACATCGGGACAAAGTTAAAAGTTGCGGAAAAACTTTTTACATTAAAAATCATTCTACCTAATGTTTAATTTTTTACAGATCTGAAGCGATTCGGATTAAATCCTTTCATATACTTTCACTTTCGGATATACGAAAAAAATTATAATTTGGTATTTTTTTAATAAAACGCTTGATCTTACGTCTGACGTTTACATTACTACTCAATGCCTACCAAAATACAATAATTTAAAAGGCATTCTAGTAATCCAAGGTAGGTACTCCCACACAGCTTTTAACATTATCCGTAACTTTTGAACAACAGAAAGCTTTGTAATTTGAGTGAATACTTGAATAATACTTAATGGAAATTCATATATAAGGTACAAAAACATGACAAAAAGAATAAATACTTAAAAAGAACTGGAAATGAAATGTGTAATATTTATTTAGCATTAGAATATTTTGAGGAGAGAAAAGACAAACGTCGTTCTTGTGAAATTGCGAAACTGTATACAAAAATATCACCTATACAGGTATCCCGTCACTGCAAATAAGTAAGAAACTTACATTATTACAGTTTTCCTAAGGGTGGCGACCCTTTATCAGTCACGTGACTGATAATACGAGACGTCAAAAACAGTTCTAACCGCAAAAACTAAGGGTAGCCGCTAAAGAGATTGCGTAACCGTACTCCGCCTAACGCGCGTTCTATCGCCTAACGAGATTAAACGAACGCTTAAATCAACCAATCTAACTCAGATCCCTCGTTCCGTAACAAATTGAAGAGCGCATATTCTGGTTAGACTAAAGCTTGTTATGTGATTGGAATGTGTTAATACTCTCTCGTAGTAAGGGCTATGAATTCAGAACAGTTACTCTGCTAAACTTGTTCAAAAAAGACGTATGGATTAAGCGTCCTGTAGATTATAAACTGAAATAGATATCATATACTTATTAAATAAAAAGTGACATAAAGCTCTCCATAGGTGAACAAATCAAAAACACAAATAAAAATATTTGATAAAAATAATTTCATTTCTTCCCAAAAATCGTCCTGAAGTTTCATTAAAAACTATAGGACGCATAATAATAACGCAGTATAATGAGATTGATATATAATTAAATATGATGTATTAAAACGCCAATAACATAGTAAATAAGCTAGTAGTATAATTGAGGTTGTTTTATTGCCAGGTAGCTTTTATTACAAGCTTTTAGAAGTACAATAATATAACTGCATAGTTCGTACTTAATTATTTCAGAGAAACTGAAAACTTGAGTTCTCTGAAGCACTTAGGTTAAATAAAGGCAAACTTACATATAGAAAGATAGGAAAGTATCAAAAAGTTTTTAAATACATTGGGGTGTTGGGGTGTTTATACCGTTAAAATGTAGTCGAGATTATAGCAAATTAGGTCATTCTACTTTCAACCTAAAAACTAAATATCGATTGAGTACGATATGCAGTCACTACAGGATTTAAGTACCTATAGCTTAAATTCCATCTATGTTAACGCATGCCAAGAATCAACATTTACGTACACCCGCAAATGAAAAAAACTCCACCACAATAGCCTTGAGGGCGCGCCGCTTGGCGGCTAGCAATTACTCGTCCTCGTAAAACATAAGCCTGCGGCCGGCAATATTAACGGAGCAAAGGCCAACTTTGCACTTGATACAGATACATTCTAAAGTTAACGGGCGCACTGATTAACAGTCCCCCGGCCTGTCAGTTAGAACAAAAAGTTGACAGTTCCGAACAACTGACAGGTCGATACCGTCCGGCTGATTGTTAATCAGTGGGCCCTTTCATAAATACATTTTGGCCAATATTTAATTTTTGGTAGGTACGGTCGAAAGTATTCATTTATGACCCGTTTCGTACCTTGTCACAGTGACGCTCAATATGAAAATCGCTAGAGATCTCATACTATTGTCACTGTGACTAGGTACAAAATGGGACATGAATTAATACTTTCGACTGTACAAGCGTTTATCGCTGAATATACTTTTCTTTCTACAGGCAACTATAATACTCATCTCCCTCTCAACATATGGAACTAAGCAAGACCACGTCGCCGTAATTGGCCTAACTCATTTTCATACGACACCCTCAAATTATTGAGTTAGGGGAGTTTGGGAGACATGGAGCTTCGGGAGAGTTGATTATTTCCAAATTCAATTTAAAATGATGAAAGAAAGATTCTTTCAATCGCGTAATGTATGACTGTAAAGTAGGACCGTTATAACTCTGTATACAATATTTAGTAGTTATAAAGTACTAGCTTTTGCCCGCGACTTCGTCTGCGTGGAATTAGTTCCAGCAGTTAGAATAAGTACAGCGCCTAGTTAAAATCTAATAGCAATAATTTTGAGCATATTGCTTTATTATTGTTTATACCAATTAACAGGCAATTCATTAATTTTCTCATTTCCACCCCTCTTTTAACCCTCTTTAGGCATGCCGTCCGACATAAAAACTATCCTATGTCCTTCCCCTGGACTCAAACTATCTCTATGCCAAATTTGAACTAAATCGGTGCAGCGGTTTAAGCGTGAAGAGGTAACACACAGACAGACACACTTTCGCATTTAGTATGGATGAAAGTGCCACTATTTACCACCATCACATCAATGTGATTTCGCACGTCGCTCCGCTGTATGAGCGATGACCATATGACAGCACTATGCGCATAAGTATATAGCGATGTCCCGCTCGCACATCGGAGTTGTGTGCAAATCCACATGCAATATAAAGACCGCCTGAGATTATTACGGTTATAATGGCACTTTAATACTATGTAAATTCAGAGTCGGAGCAGAGTTAGCATAGACAGATAATCATCCTTTTATTAGTGGAAATCTTTACTCATTAGTTTTTTATGGAAGGTGGCTGAACCCTCCCTGCCATCCCTGGGCACGTCTCCCGGGCTCTCCCTTCTTAATCACTGTCTGTGGAGTTATGACACTACATGATTATCATGAACGTTAGACATCCTAATAGAATCACTTATCTCACTGGCCTGCTATAATTTCATTATAATGGAGAATTAAGCGCTGATATTTTAATTAAACCAATCTATTTCAATGGGGAGGTTTTGCATTGTATATGGGTACTGGAGAATTTGGGACGGGTACCGATACCGCCGTGGCCAGATGGCCTAGTAGTAAGGGCGTTAGCTGCGTAAGCTGAAGACGCCAGTTCAAATCCGGAAGCGGCAACTGGAGATATATATTTCAGTTGTAACATTACACTCGTAGTATCACTAGACAACGAGGCGGTTAAGCTTTTGCAAGATTGTATTTTCGTCTTGTCACGAATGCAGAAGATATGGTTCGACCACAGCTCTCGGAAAACTAGGTCCGTCATACCCTCGCTACAATCAAAACTAGACGTTTTACATCCATCAGTCGCGGTATCATGGTCGCGTTTTTATCACCTGTTAATGTCATGCGTCAGTTTCGCACTTACTACTTGTTAGAACGTGACAGGCAGAAATGATAAAGAGCCGGCCATCGTAGCCTTTCTGTACACGCTGTTAGTCATTAATTTTATTTTCAGCATTTGCAGCTGGTTGCCGAGGTGGATGAACCGTCAGCTGGTCACATGAAATGTTAAAAAAGTCGCCCAGGATGTTATTGGTCTTGTTTACCCTACTCTAGATACTCACACGGATGTCGGACACTAACGAAACTGTCAGAACTATCACAGGCCTTTCAACTCGCATCATATAACTGAGGATCGCACTCTCTCATTTAGTTCTACACCAGTTCTGCACCATTAGAACTAAAACACCCTCCTGGAAGTCCTGGGGCCTTACCATGATGTCCTTATTGCGATTCTGTTTAGGACCTAAACTGCTATAAGTCGCATAACTCCGTGCCTTAAAAATTCAGTTAAGGTCCTAAACAGAATCGCAATAAGGACATCATGGTAAGGTCCCTGGAGCTAACACTGCCTTCAAGACTCGCACTCTCTCATCAGAACTCAGGCTCTTCGCGAGATGGTCATCTTCGCAACGGCTTTTTTACACCCTACACTACACAGACACCAACGTAGGGATCAGAACGACAACAGTCTCGCGGCGCCATGATTAAAAATACATCGAGATTGACATCGCGAATAGTCGCGAGATGGGATCCTGGCAACGGCTTTTACACCCTACGGTAGTTTCACACACGAACGTCGGAGACCAACGCACAAAGGTGTCAATCTATGAAAGGCCTCGGGACTCGCACTATAACCGAGGCTTGCACTCTCTTATTAGAACGAATGCTCTTCGCGAGATGGTATCCTCGCAACGGCTTGTTGCACCTTACGCTACACTCACAGAGACCAACGTAAGGCCCCAACTCGGCCTCGGAACTAGAACACCTTCGTAGAACCTGTACTACTAGTAACGTGCAGCAAACCTCTCGAAACTAAAACTGCCTTCGATTCACTCTCTTATAAGAACTAAAACTAGTCTTCACTGGGATCTTCGCAACGGCCTCTCTCTAGTTACACACACAATCACCAACGTAGCCCAGAACTACAACAGGCCTCGCACCATAACTAAAACACCGCGGAACTCACCATCGCGTCAACAAGGCCGCATGTCGCTGGCGTCCGGGCGAGCAGCGTGGCGGCGCCACACTGCTGCAGCGCCGCGCCCCGCCGCGGCGCGTGGCGCGCGTGCGCGGGCCCGGGCCACGGTGGGCTTGTTGGAACACAGCTGGAAATAATTGTACATACTGGATATTTTCTGAAAGGCAGATTTTAGTGAAAGGTACAATACAAGTGACATTCGGATTGCAACTGCAGCTGTATTTACTCTAGCGTTGGTATCTTGCTTAGGGCCCTAATTAAGTAGACTACTATTAATGACAGTTCGGTGGGCCAATTTACTAACGTGCCCAATATTTAATCCTGTTTCTGTACAAATAGACTGCTATAAATTAACAGACCGAAGGGACAAATTAGTTCAATCAAACTGTCATTTTTAATTTTTTAAATATAAAAACAGAGATTACACAATGTTAATTAGTGCCCACTTTCAGATTGATGTAATATTTGGTGACATGACTATTTCATGATATATAATCATGATAAAATCCTTGTAATTGAACCTTATAATCCTTGATAAAAATAGGATAGATTGGCATCAACAATCAATATTTTTGTGGGTATTTTTTCGATTATCTTAGGATTTAATAAGATAAAGCAAAAAAAAGGCATTTCAAGAATTGATGGCTATCAATCCCAATTCTATCAAGGATCGAAAATCTCATGTTAAGTGTTACTGACACTAATAATATTACGATTCCAAGCTAGGTACTATGGTATATTGGTCCTGTTTTAATTGACATTATTTTCACCGAAAGGGTCAAAAATCTAAACGCATCAGTCAGCTTTAATATAACACTACTTACATCGTAATAAAACCGGAAAATTTTACATCTAACAAAATACAACTAATAGTCTGTGGACACTGGTCGCACATGCGCGTCGCTATATCTTAATATTTTTAATTTCATATCTAATTTAACTAAGCCTTAATAATAACACATAGACGAGATTATGAGTTTTTATACTTCAAACTTCATACATTTATTATTTCAAGCATCATTTATTAATTTGAATTATACTTTCCGTTCCCCAATTCTCCCTCAATTGCTCAAGGGTTAACTGGAAGAGATCCCTGAAAGGGATAAGTTCGCCTTTGTACTAATGATGTGTGTTCTTTCATGTTTTATGTTTCTTTTTGTACAATAAAGTATTTTACTACTACTACTTTGTCAAGCAAATCTTGTCAGTAGAAAAAGGCAGAAAATTTTAAAAATCGCGGGTTAGCAACAGTTGAATTTATATCTTATCTGTGGAACTGTTTTGTTTACATTTCATCGGTGCTCGATGTACATTGCTGCTTTTTGTTCGTATCCTAGGGATACCATACTTTAGTTTGCTTTACATTGCTACTGACATATCCAGCTTGACAGACTACCTATATATTAGTTACTTTTTTGTCCCGAATGTCCGTACACTTGAATCTCAGTGCGCGCCCGGCCTCTGCCCTACGTGCGGTGTGAGAGGAATCTCTCACTTGCAGGCGCGGCCCGGGCGCCACCTCCAGCACGCAACCACCAACAGCGTAGCCTATGGACGCCTGCAAACCTACAGTAGGCAAAACATGTGTAGGTACAATATGTAGGTAAGGTAAGGCTGCGTTTTATCCACCGCTCAATATGTATTTTAAGAAATTTGTATATCCATAGTATCCATACAAATATTATAAATGCGCAAAGTGTGTCTGTCTGTCTGTTTGTTACCTCTTCACGCTTAAACCGCTGAACCGATTTAGTTGAAATTTGGTATAGAGATAGTTAGAGTCCCAGGGAAGGACATATACTATAGAGTATAGGGTAGTTTTTATCCCAGAAGTCATCCTTTAAAGGGGTGAAAAGGGGGGTGGAAGCTTGTACGGGGAATCGATAAAAAGCAGATTGGATCAAAAATAAGCTAAGTACCCAAATTACTAACTCCACTCGGACGAAGTCGCGGGCAAAAGCTAGTATTTATATATATTTGTAATAGGTAAACCTAATAGGCCCTAGGGTAATCACACTACCTACACCGTAATAAAAACTGAAAAGTTTTGCAGGGCCTCTGTTCATAATCTAATTTTTAAATAATTCAATCACTACATAGTATTTTTAAAACAAAGTCGCTTCCCGCTGTCTGTCTTTCCCTATGTAAGTATGCTTAAATCTGCAAAACTACGCAACGGATGTTGATGCGGTTTTTTAAATAGATAGAGTGATTCAAGAGAAAAGTTTATGTATAATTTGTTAACCCGTGCGAAGCCGGGGCGGGTCGCTAGTAAATAATAATTTAATGCTTTTTCCATGTACGAGGGGCGTTCAAAATATTCTCGGTATTGATATCTTACGACCTCTTCTAAAATTTCTTTCGTTACTGGCCGCTAAGGTTTATTCATTGACATTAAAAAAAAGTATAATTCGAACCGAGATAGTCTTTTGTTTTTCTGCAATTGCTGAACAAACATGAACATCCTGTGCGAATTGACAATGTTAACTAAATTAGAACATCGATGCGTGATAAAATTCTTGACAAAACAGGGTAAAAATCAAAAAACCATAAAAGAGGAAATGGATTGTGTTTACCGTGAGTCTGCTCCTTCTTTATCTACCATTCAAAAGTGGTCAAGCGAGTTTAAACGCGGAAGGGAGAGTATTGAAGATGACCCTAGACCTGGCCGGCCTGTAGTAGCTACTTCACAAGAAAATATTGATAAAGTGGAAAAACTTATATTGGAAGATGGTCGAGTGAAGGTAAAATCTATAGCACAAGTAACCAATCTCTCTATTGGTACCGTACATGATATTATACATGACCATCTTAATATGTCAAAAGTAAGTGCAAGATGGGTTCCGCGAATGCTGACTCGGCTTCAAAAAGACATGCGTGTAGCTTGTTGTTCCGATTTTATTGACCTGTGCGGTGAAAATCCTGATGAGGTGCTGCAAAGAATAGTTACTGGAGATGAAACCTGGGTTCATCATTATGACCCAGAGAGTAAACAAGAGTCCATGCAGTGGCACATTAAGGGTTCAGCTCATCCCAAGAAGTTGAAGGTCATCCCTTCAGCTGGCAAGGTCATGGCCACGATATTTTGGGATTGTGAAGGAGTATTACTAATCGATTATAAAGAAAAAGGTGTAAATATCACAGGACAGTACTACGCTAACATTCTACGTCAATTAAAGGATGTAATTAAAGAAAAGAGGCGAGGAAAGTTAACCAAAGGTATTCTGCTTCTGCATGACAACGCCCCCGTCTATACTGCTCATATTGCCAAGGCAGCTATTGTTGAACGTGGGTTTAAAACTGTTACTCACCCACCGTATAGTCCGGACTTAGCCCCCAGCGGCTTCTTTTTGCTCCCCAATCTTAAAAAGGATCTGCGTGGAAATAAATTTTCTGACGATGAAGCATTGAAGGCGGCAGTGGAGGAGCATTTTTACACGAAAGATAAAAAATATTTTTACGAGGGATTAAAAAAAATAATTGATCGATCTTTTAAGTGTATGAACATAGGGGGGGAGTATATTGAAAAATAAAAATATCAAACTTTTCGTACTTGTTTGTTTTCATTCTCATACCGAGAATATTTTGAATACCCCTCGTAATAGACACGATTGAACAAGAAGTGCGAGTCGGTCTCGCCCACCGAGGGTTCCATACATTTCAGTATTTATTGTTATAACGGCTACAGAAATACATCATATTTCTGTGAAAATTTCAACGGTCTAGCTATCACGGTTTATGAGATACAGCCTGGTGACAGACAGACAGACGGACAGAGGAGTCTTAGTAATAGGGTCCCGTGTTTACCCTTTGGGTACGGAATCCTAAAAAAAGAAGATAATTTTATAAATTATTTAATTTGTCTCAAAAACAGTAAAAACATTGACTTGTAAATACGTAGGTAAGGTGTATTTGGGTATTTCCGAATAAACGAATAGTGGCGGATAATTCCGCTGACTCTTACTACAACGGAATATGAGTGATTTTACAATGATTTTCGGGATTACCTGATTTCCGGAATTACCCGAATAAACCTAATACCTATGTATATACTTACGACACAGAAAAGTCAGTAAGTACTTACATTTTATCTAAAACTAAAACATATAAAATGTAAATACATTCTTACCTATTATGTTTGTTTATCAAGCATCGGTATTTTGGTTTACATTAATTCATGACAATAGTCATCTTTTTACTTTAAATATTATAAACATTACATAGGTATAGTTGGTCAAACCAAAGTCGTATCATGTACAATAAATTGTATAAAATGTAAAATGTACACAATAAATTCAAGGTAGTTAGTTAATAATTAGGTTTATTAACACTTTCAAAGCAAAATGCATTTTCAATACAAAATGGACACATAGCGTGTTCCGGCAGTGAATGTGTGAATAGTCCAATTGCACCAACCACCAGGGGCCTTACCATGGGCCCGATTCGGATTTTGAACTAGATATCTATTAGACATCACCAAGATACGACAACGATATTTTTAAGATCTAGCCTGTCAAATTTGACATTTCCGCGATTCTGGAGATTACTCTTGAACGATTTTCACGATGTCTTAAACGTCTCGTTATGTATTTTTAGATCTCAATACGATTTCGAAACGATCTTAAAACGATAATTTAACGTAAAAGTGACATTCCGCGGTATTCGGAAAACAAGATCCATTCTGGACTAGAGAACGATGCGATATGTACTAGATACGTTGTAGTTTAGATTTCAACTAGTTCTCTTTTGCAGCTCAATTCGGGCAACAAATGTCACTTTTACGTTAAAATATCGTAATAATATCTTGTGGAAATCGTTCAAGAGTATCTCCAGAATCGCATAAATGTCAAATTTGACAGGCAAGATCTTAAACATATCGTTGTCGTATCTAGGTAATGTCTAATAGATGTCTAGTTCAAAATCCGAATCGGGCCCATTGGTTGCCCGAATCGAGCAAAAGATATCTAGTTGAAATCTAAACTAGTTGGTATCTAGTACATATCGTATCGTTCTCTTCTCCAGAACGGATCTTGTTTTCCGAATAAGTACCGCAGTAGGACCTAAACTGAATTGCTAAGGGACGGAGTTATGCGACTTATAGTATAGCTCCGTCCTTTAGCGATGCAGTTTAGGTCCTAAACAGAATCGCAATAAGGACATCATGGTAAGACCCCAGTACTGAACAACTTCACTCAGCAGCAAGACACGGAACTTTTGAAAATATAACCCTGTTTCGTACAACCATAGAGAAATTTAGTAAGTAAGAATAGATTACTCACTCCATACATCAGTTTCGGTACCAAAAAGATTATTATTTTCATAGTCGACATCTAGCATCGCGACTCACGAAAATTATATTGAACAACAATTTACAATTTCAATTCAATTTCAATTTCTTTATTCATAACGTAAGTTACATGTCAATTTTATTATACATATTTACATCCTAATTTTATATTAACAATAATAAGTATCTCATTTCAATAATCACATATAACATTGTTTGGATTCATAAATTCATCGAATGAGTAGAACGCCTTATCTATTAAATATTCCTTTAGCTTTCTAATAAACATATTGTCTGATAATTCTGCTGACTTCAAATTATTTGGCAAACGATTATAAATTCTAGGACCTATGTACCACACACATTGTTCAGACTTTTTTAGCCTGTGCCGGTTAGGGAGGAGATTATTTCCATTTCGGAAGTTAGGACCACGCGTTCTAAATTCATTAAGAGTTTTTCGAACTACCTTTGCCACTTCAAATATGTACAGACCTGGAACAGTCATGATCCTTAACTTCCGAAATAGGCTACGGGCAGGGGTGTCCCAGGGTACCCCAGCCATACAACAACTAATATTAGTGCAGAAGGAGTTGAAAATAGAGTTCCGGCTAATATCGGTTATTATATTATTAGCTGAAAATGGTTGAGTAAAGAGTGAATAAAAGTAAGCGCCGGAAGCTCCGTCCCGGCATAGAGAAAAAAATACATAGAGTGCTCACTCCATACATCAGTTTTAGTACCAAAAAGACTATTAGCATCTAGCATCGAGTAGCGGAACTATTAGTACTCCTACTTGACAATAGATGTAGCACCGGCCGGAAAATCTTATGCTGTTGAGATAAGACTTTCCGGTCGGTGCTACATCTATTGTCAAGTAGCAGTACTGATAGTTCCGCTACTCGATGCTAGATGTAGACACTGAAATTAATAGTCTGAACTGATGTATGGAGTGAGCACTCTTGTCTTATTATATTTCTCTATGGTCCCGGACACGGCCCGGTCAGGGCCCGGTCTAACGTGAGTCATCCTTAATTGTAACGTACGGTTTAGTGCAACCGACCTTGCCTTACATCCCAGTACACAAATATGGAGAAATTATTTTCACCAATTCGGAATGTATTGGATCAGTAATTCACTGTGCATTTGTCTCTAAACTTTTACACATGTGTGGCTTGATGATATTAACAAACATATAGTAGTAGTCAAACTGTAGGTTCAGAGTTGCGTCGACGAAACTGTCTGGTGTGACATCGTGCCAGTACTTTTTGGAAGTCATAATCTCCAAGTCCCAGAAAATGTAAATTAAGTCGAGGGAGAGAGCGAGAGAGATGTATAGAACGCCGAAAGCGTCGATCCAGATGAAAGGGACGGTGAATGCTGAAATAGAGAAAATAATCAAGTGTTGATAAAAATTAAGTCGGTCCTAGTGACTACAACTTGTGTTAATAGAGATTTAATTCTCAGTGTATTATTTTATTTATTAACAATGGAAAAATAAAAAAAAACAACAAACATAATAAAACTTACTAGAATAAATTTAAAAAAAACTAAATAAGTACATAACCTTGAGGTAATAAAATATTATTTTATATGTTAGTGTAAGGCCTGAGTGGACGCTCATGTTGAGCGTGCAGCGGGGCGGGGCGTGCGGCGTGCATGTTAAACAAATGCAAACGTATAGGAGCGGCCTTAGTGCACGCTGCTCAAATCCCTTGTGAGCCCGACGCCACGCTGCACGCCCCGCCGAACGCTCCGCTCCGAGCGTCCACTCAGGCCTTACACTTAGTGTTTACTAAGCGATCTTCCCTAATCTTCTCGAGCTGATTACACCAGCCCAAATATAAACATAAAAACAAATCTAGGAAAATCACAATTGGCTCTTGATACATACTTATTCACATTTATAGACGATTACTCTATCTATATTTATTTATTTTAATATATATGGCTCTTGATAGACATTTGATGGGCTATGCGATTTAATCCCTAGTATCCCTACCTACTAATATTATAATAGTAACTCTGTTTGTTACCTCTTCACGCTTAAACTGCTGAATCGATTAAGATGAAATTTAGTATATGTACCTATCGTTCAAAGCCCGGGGAAGGACATATGATAGTTTTTATCAATCGTCATCATTCTACGCAGGCTAAGTCGCGTACAGAAGTTATACTCATGGATATAGTTTGTCAAAGGACTGCCTCATTTTAAACATAGACAGTTAATCATACTATCTTTTTCTTACACTGGTACTAGCATCCAAAAGAAAAGGATAAGTATAGTGTTTTTTGATATTACTTTAGATGCTGCAGATCTAAAGTAATATCAAATATTAGTAAATTAAAAATTTTTTGCGTTCCTCTAAATTTGTCCATGACTGTAGTAGGTAAGTACAGTCGATATCAAATATATCGGAGCGGCCAAGGTGTTCACAATATCTGAACACGCACTCTAACTCCCTGACAATAGAGGCGTGTTCAGATATTTGTAAGCGCCTTAGCCGCTTCGATATATCTGATGGCGATTGTACATGTTTTAGTACTTACCATAAATTAAAATCTGCACGATACACGCGAGAAAGATGGCGTGCATGGCAGCAAACTCTAGTTTGGTCTGAAGCGCAAAGACGCTATATAGCAGCACGAATAACATAGCGAATACGTAGATGAGGAAAGCTAAGGCGATCTGAAAAAAATAATGTTATTAGACTAGACTAGTTATTTGTTTTAAAAGCGGAGGTCTTGTGCAAATATTGATATAAATTTCCAAGAAACAAGACAACACGTGCAATTTTTCACCACACGTTTAATTTTACTTGTCAGACTGATACTTATATAGGGCCAGTTGCACCAACCACATTTGACAGACTGATCAACGTCATGCAGCCCGTCGGCGCTTTACTATGAAACTTTCCATACATCAAAATTTAGCGAACTCTTTAACGATACGAACAGTTTGGTGCAATCGACCCTAGGGCTCATTTAGACGATGCGAGAACTCGCATGCGAGTTTCATTACATTGCGGGTTTTGATCGGTCGGTTGAATTGGACGTAACCAACAGTCCGAAATGTAATTAAAATCGCATGCGAGTTCGCGCGCCGTCTAAATCAACCCTAAGGGCTGAGCAGATACTTACTGGAGACAAAAAGTCCAAGATTATCGCCGGAAAACTGATAAATAATGCCAAACTAATCGGGTGGGCCGTCAGGAACACGTACCGATACGGGTTCTCGCGCCGAGCCTTGGTACAGTACACGAGGAGCCCGGTGATAGCGAGGTACGCTAAGGTGGATAACATACTGGAAATAAAAATTGTAAATTACTATTTATTAAGCGATATAAATTGAAGACCTCTCATAGGTTCCTTGAAATAGGGTACCTTTTGGGTCCCATACAAAAAAAACACATTTTATATTTTTTCTGCTTTAAATATGCCTTATTTTGAAAAATTTTATACCTACCATATTTATTGTTCTCCGTAATATAATTTTCTATTGAATAGTATTTTTCGCAAAAAAGTACGAATGTCCGCTTTTTCTTCGATTCGCCCCATAGCTAGACGAGAGGACACTCTCTGAAACTGACACGGACGCAGAGTACCTAGTAGCAACCCCAGACGACACTTCCTATCTAACCACGTAGTGAAAGTGTGGAACAGTTTACCCGAGTCAGTGATCAGTGCACCCTCGATAAACTCTTTTAACCTTTTGGACGCCAATGACCGATATATCCGCACCGTAGGTTCAAAGCCAAAGACCGATTAATCGGTCACAGACCACAGAGCAACATAAACCTACGTGCATATGCATAAAGTTCAATTTCAGTTTTGACACTTCGGTGACGTGGCGTCAGCGTACAGCTTTTGTGTTTGACACGGCGTCGAAAAGGTTAATAACAACTCGATGAATACTTTCGTAGACTACAAAACAGCTTTAAGCTGCCTGTGCATGCATTCACATTTAATATCATATCTACGTCAATGACTGCTGGACATGGAAAGCGATAGAGTTTGGACGCGGACAACTTCAAATTGGTGTTTTTGGGGTGATCCTGAATGTGAAAGGTGTGTCAAGATGGTCATAATAAACAAATTTCGGCATGGGACTAACCATAAAATCGCCAAAAAGATCGTATAGACACTTTGAGGGCCCAAACAGCACGAAAAAGACGAATCGATGGTATGATGGTCGTTCTTGTCTACGTGACAGCAGCGTGATATAACGGTGTCCGTCACTTTCTATCCCGCGGTGTTAAAAAGTGACAGTTATTTTATCACATGGTTAAGACCAACCATAATACGCCTGCTGTACGTTATGTAAAAAGTTTTCACGATTTTCATATCGTGCCAATGCCAACCTTGTTCCGTGTGATTAGAGCGTTAAATTATAATCAATTACTCGTATTATGCCCAGCAAACTCTAAGGCACCTTTTGCTCCATAACTTTCTTATATTTCTTAGCGTAAGGCCTGAGTGGACGCTCCAAGCGGAGCGTTCGGCGGGGCGTGCAGCGTGGCGTCGGGCTCACGAGTAATTTGAGCAGCGTGCACTAAGGCCGCTCCTATACGCTTGCATTTGTTTAACATGCACGCCGCACGCCCCGCCCCGCTGCACGCCCAACTCGAGCGTCCACTCAGGCCTTACACTTATATTAGAATTAAATAAACTTTACTCACATAAGATGTACGGCCGCGCCATATCGCATATACCAATGGATTGACCACCGATACACTGCGCAGATGCATAGGATCAATGCCATTAAGAGTATCTGCAGCAGTTTAATAGCCAGCACCTGCAAGCGAACATTAAATTTTAGTTACTTAAGTTCAAAATACTGCCCGAGGCGTCCGACATGTCATTTTCTATGACGGCTGATCGGTGATCGCTTGGTGGTTTCCATAGAAAACGAAGCGCCTGAAGCTCCGGCCCGGCCGCGGCCCGGTCCAGCCGGAGTCATCCTTAGCTCACCTTTTGCAAGAATCCAATACGAGTGGTTTTGTCTTCGAAGCAGTTGTTGACTAACAGTCCGGATCCATCGTCGCAATTCGGATCTGTCTCGTTTGGGATCTGTAAGAATTTTGATACCCATTGAGATTCTATAAGGTTGGTTGAGGGCAGCGAGATCCTTGGGGGAGCCCTTTGTGCGTCCGTGGACGTCTTTCGGCTGAGATGATGATGATGATGTTGAAGATGAGATTCTATTAGTATGAGAAGTTATGAATAACCATGTATAATTTGGGGGCTCTGTATAACATTTGAACCGAGCATACAAAACACATAAAAAGAATTCGCTACAAAATAAATATTTCGCATGCAATTGTTGATTAAATTAAAAAACTTCTTAATATATGTAGTTCTTAGTTATAGTTGATTTTAAAATAGAGAACTTACAGTAATATTACTAGTAATATTAGCAGAAGAGTTGTGAAGAGAATTATACGCTGGAGGTAAATCAGTCGCCATGATATCACCTCAACTGGAACAAAAAACACTTTACTCTGTTTATCAAGAAGATTCACAAACTTGTAAAAAAATATGTATTAGCAAGAAATAGAAAAAACTCCTGAAAAGAAAGAAGATATAATATTAGGTGACTACTTTAGGTGGGTACTTTTTGGCTTGGGCTTGTGGAATGAAAAGAGTTATTTGTTTTACAAGGGGACAAAGTTGTTGTTTAACCGCTCGTGCTAACATTAATACCCGAGCAAGTGAAAGATTCCAAAATTGAACCACGAGCGTAGCTCGCGGTTCGAAAAAGGGAATCTTGAGCGTTGCCAGGGGTCAAAATTTGCCCCAAAGTTCACACAAAAATTTTCACCACACCAACCCGAAGAAAATATTAACTGTAAAATATCAAACAAAATCAGACCAAATCAAATCCAAATGAATGTTATTAAATATTTATCATTATTTAGGTAGTTTGTGTTTTATTTTATTTTATAGGTAGTTTGTGTTTTTTATTTGATTTCTAGTTATCTTATAATTGTAATGTGTTTTTTACTTTAATAACCTTTTAATACTTAAATTATATGTGATGTTAAAAACAAAAAAATATCATTCAAAATCATCATTTAAAAGTCAATTCTACCAGCAAACATAACAAAGCAACTCAAAATTTGCATTTGATTACTTTGCCTCACATGTGAATAAAATGCTATGTACTTTGCTATCAGTTTTTGAACAATCAAGAGAGCCTTTACCAGTTGGTGTGGTGAAAAAGTTCATTATTCTTATCTATCATGGTATCAAGGTTTTGTAAATCAATTAAGTACCTACAACAATGTAGATAGGACACACTGAGTCAAACGATTGAAACGAATCCCAAAGTAATTTAGTTTTTTTCATACCACGTCGGTGGCAAACAAGCATATGGCACGCATAATGGTAAGCAGTCGGTCAGTCACCGTAGCCTATGAGCGGTTGTCTTAATATAACCAAATGTATTACTAATGACTATATAATAGGTATTTAAATCGTTTTCCTCAAACGAGCATCATTCGGATCTTCAATTATTTTTCGTATAAATAAATAATAAGCACAAGCGAAAAAAATAACTAAATAAATAATGTAACCTGTGACTGAATCAATAAGAGTTGTTTTAAACCCGAATGCCGCTCTCTGATAATTCATGCATGTATATAAATACAGATTCCTAGAAACGGGTAAGATAAGTTTGTACCATACCTATTGATTATACATACAGAACAGATATACCTACTCTTTCCATAATTTAGCATTTACTTTTATTTGTTACATAGTATAAAACAAAGTCGCTTCCCGCTGTCTGTCTGTCTGTATGTATGCTTAGATCTTTAAAATTACGCAACGGATTTTGATGCGGTTTTTTAATAGATAGAGTAATTCAAGATGAAGGTTTATGTATAATTTGTTAACCCGTGCGAAGCCGGGGCGGGTCGCTAGTTTGTTATAAACAAATCATGTACTAGTAATATGTGATACTGGTACCTACGTATAAGGTACGTATTTTTTATAGTCAATTTAGTTTGTCTTCTTGCATTGATATTACGAAATAAGTGTCATTAAAACTATTGAGATTAGGAACCGCTTGTTTGGATTCTTTCTTTTTAGGTTTCCGTACCAAAAAGGTACAAAAGGAACCCTTATGGTGCTACTCTGTCCGTCTGTCTGTCACACTTCTAAATATCTCGAGAACTAATTAAGCTATCGGGTTGAAATTTGGAATAGTTATGAAAAACGCTAACCCAGGCGCATTGAAAGTGTTATTTAAAATCAAAAAACAACCGTATCTGAATATAGGTATATAATATATATAATAATACCTACATTGTGTAATCCAAGCAAGTTGGTAAAATAGCCCAAAAGTTGCCACGCATTTCATAATATCTTTTTGAAATATTGAAGGATAAACGTCGCTTATCCTTATTAAGCGAGCTCCAACCTGTTTGCATTTTAGCGATTAAAGTCTAGACTTTGACGTCATAACCTTCTTTCATTATGAAATAATTAAAATATACTTTGGTTATAAAGTCACCAACGTCATTAAAAAGTAAAACTTACCAACAAATTATAAGAATAAAGAGACAAATTGAAGTTTAAACATAAAACACAAACACAATTGAAAGGAACGTGCACACGGCACGTCGAATATTTAAGACTGATACACTACAACAGACCACTCATATGCTTAATATACATACAACATAACTGCCAGAGATATCTACGTTTGAAATGCGATCTTAATATAATATCACTACGGCTTAGTTTACGGCGTAGTACTCAGCTGTATGTGATACTTGTCTTTCTGTTATGTTATGTCTTATGTTGTTTGATTCTACCAAAACAATCAAAACATAGAGCGAATTTGGTGTCACCTTGATTACATTTTTGAGTGTATACAATTGATAAGTAATATTGTATAATGTTTACATATTATACACATTACGTTATAATACTTATAATACTAAGTAAAGCTATAAGTAGGTATTTTTACCTATTTCGCTTAACGATGCAATTATAGGTACATATAGCAATGATTGTTAAGGTGCCTTTGATAAATTGGCAGACCAGGAAAATCAGGACTCATCATTGGCTTATATAATTTTATGTTCCATTGCTCAGATTACACAATCAATGCGTATATAAATAATGTATAGGTCCGTTTAAGGCCCACAATCCCACATTACGTATCATAGGTCAGTAATGAGGTTAAAACCCCGGTCTCTATTGTTTCCCATAAAGTTTTAAGTCATAATGTATTGTTTGTCCGCATTTTCGTCAGTCATAATTTGGTTTTTCTCAGAAACACGTAACTTTTCAGAATTGCGATAAATCAAACCTAACCTAACCTATCTATAGGATAACCTTAGGAAATTCCTGAAAAGTTAATAACCGTTTCAGAATTATGACCAATGATAATCTGATGATCATTACATTATGGGCTCGATTCGGATTTTGAAATAGACATCTGTTGGATATCTTTTAGACATCGCCAAGATACGATAACGATATGTTTACGATCTAACCTGTCAAATTTGACATTTGCGCGATTCTGGAGATACTCTTGAACGATTTCCACAAGATATGGCTGAGAGATCCAATTCACATCTAATATCTAACTCTATCTAACGTAAAAGTGACATTGGTTGCTCGAATTGCGCTGCAAAAGAGAACTAGTTGAAATCTAAACTATAACGTGTCTAGAATGGATCTAGTACGTGTCGTCTCTTGTGAATATCTTGAAGTTCGAATACGGCATTATGACTTTCAATCATTATGTCAAACAAAGGGATCCGTAAAAACCCACAAGTTATTTGTTATAATGGTCGCAACTGTCTTGGAACCACACAATGTTATGAGATTGGAATAATCGAGAATCACATCCCCGGAACTTGAAAGAAAACCATATCGCCGTGAGTTCTGCACTGTCGAACAAACACAGCGAACGCTAAATAGAAGACCATGTCACTATGCTGGCTATTTTCGTAACATATCCAACAGTATTTGCTTAAAGAAGTTGAATATCGGACATGTTTTATTCGGTAGTGACCTTGCCTATAAAGTCCATTGATTCTGGGTTCAAATCCCGCGAAGGGCATTTTTTATATGATAGATAAGCACGGTTATTTGCTGTGTATGTGTTTTCTGGAGCATTTATAAATATGTATAAAAAAGCAGGAAATGCTGATTCTTAATAGACTATTGACATTTGTTACAGCAAATCAATCGGCAACGATGCTGCACCGCAATTCACTAGGTGTACGACTGGTGCTGCCCTCATTTTACCGGCTTTTCTACGTTAAATCTTATGGAGTAAAATTAGTTTACGCGGCTGCCGCTAGTACTATAATGTAAGACAATCCATAAGATACTGCGTTAGTGACAATTAGCGCCACTCCACCGACTTCGCACCTTGCCAATAGGGTATTTGACTACTAGTCAAATGAGTTCCTTTTTTCGAACTGTCAAAACGATTTAGCTTCTATGACATTTATATGAAACACTGGCATCTGACGTCACAATCAAATAACCTACTCTTTATAGTTTTATATGGGTTTTAAAATATAAATTTGGTGTCTAAAAATAACTGCTGTCTACGATCCTCCATTGATCTTCTGGTGCTTTATTTCATGCCTAATGTAAAATAATTTACTTATTTTAAATACAGCCATATACCCTATAGTGCAACAATAACGCTAAATGCTGGAAAACTCATTCAATTGTTGATCGACTTTATCGTACATTCACTCAACAAATTCCAAATCCAAACTGGTTTACCAATGGATGCCATCCGCGGATAGGGTTACCAGATACAAATTTTGAATTTCCTGATTTTCGAATATTTTTCCTGGCATTCATATTTTTGACGACGACGATACGATAAATAAAGTGCAATTGTATTATTTTGGTGAGTTAGTAGTTAAATTTAGTCCGAAACAAAATGTTTTACCTACATTAATTTTAATCACAGAGGCAGAGGATACTTCTTATTATATTGTTATCTTTGCAAATGCGAATATTAGATATGATTTCGGTTTCTAAAAACATCTAAAGTAAATAAAAAGGTACTTTATAAAAAAAGTCTATCAATTCAAAAAAATCCTGACATTTTCGTGTTTCGTCCCCATTCCTGATAAAAGGCCAAAATTCCTGACATGTCAGGAAAATTCCCGTCATCTGGTAACCCTATCCGCAGAGCGAAAATAAATGCAGCCAACATCAACAAACAGCGCGCGGGGAAATCCCCGACGCAAAAACCCGTTGTTATTATGCAGACTTGCGAACGCTTGATAACATATTAGTTTCGACATACCTAATACCTATATCTAACTACTTACAGTTTGAACACGGAGCAAGGAAACGTAGAAGAAAGGCTTTAACAGAAAAATCGAAAACATAAAATTTGGAGCAACTATCTCTGACACTCTAATTACGCCTTAATTGGAGTAAAATACCTGTTCGAAATTGGCTAATTCGATGTTCGCGGTAGGCCTTCTCCCTTCGTCGCCTGTACGCGTACCTAATATAAGTAGGTACTTACTTACTGCAACTTGCACATTCCGGTCTCGACAATAATAAAATAAACTATTAAAATGCCTACATTCGCTTTGTGGTTGTAAATAAATACATATAGTTGTAGCTCTTGAGCCGGCTATGTACCTAATTATTAAATGTACTAAAAATATAACAACCAGTTTACCGTCGGTTATGTCGCTTTCCCTTCTCGTACTACATAATACTTGCAAAGAAAGAGATTACTTAAAGTCGTGCGTACGGCTATGTATAAAAAACCGGCCAAGTGCGAGTCGGACTCGCGCACGGAGGGTTCCGCACCATCAACAAAAAATAGAGCAAAACAAGCAAAAAAACGGTCACCCACCCAAGTACTGACCCCGCCCGACGTTGCTTAACTTCGGTCAAAAATCACGTTTGTTGTATGGGAGCCCCACTTAAATCTTTATTTTATTCTGTTTTTAATATTTGTTGTTATAGCGGCAACAGAAATACATCATCTGTGAAAATTTCAACTGTCTAGCTATCACGGTTCGTGAGATACAGCCTGGTGACAGACGGACGGACGGACGGACAGCGGAGTCTTAGTAATAGGGCCCCGTTTTTACCCTTTGGGTACGGAACCCTAAAAAAACTAAAACATATAAAAACCAAATCTATTATTTTTTAATTTTATGAAACTATTTTTTTTAAGTAAATGGAAAACCTTTGGCACGCCTCAATAGCATACTTATGCACTCTGCCCTGCTGGCCAGCGATCCACGTGGCCCAATTCGAACAACACTTAATAAGATGTCACAGCGATACCGATCTGTCAAATCAAAAGTGACGGTTTTCCTTGATAAAATGTCACTTTAGACATTGACAAATCGGTGTCGTATCGCTGTGACAGTGACATCTAAGCATTGAAGGATATTCGTCGACCGCCATTTTGGTAACATCGCCTCGTGATTCATTTCTTTGATATAAGCATTGTTCGAATTGGGCCGATTGCCACCAATCAGTCCGCAACACGCGAAAATAAACAACACCCTCGTCTCACGCACTTTGTGTTTCTAAATCGAAAATCTGCCGCTGGACACTGAATTAAAATGCGTATATGTCACGTTATCTATGAAAAGGGACCTTATTGTCGATGGCGCTTACGCCATTATTAAGACGAAACAGGAGCTGAGATTTAAATATTTTAGGTAAATATACCCGTCTCGCTAACGGAAGCGGCTCCTAAAACTAGTGCGATAAGGACAAGGCGAAAAATCCTGCGTAAAAACTAAAAATCTCAAAAATCGAGGTTTCGTACTCGACTCTTTCCTCCTCCAAAACTTAACCAATCGTAACCAAATTTGGAAATCTGAATAATTATAAAATTATCTGTGTCGGACCGTTTTGCTTTTTTGGCTAATTGATATCAGTTTTGAATACCACGCCTCTCATTGCGGCATAGTTATTTAGGCCATTTTTGAAGGGCTCTAGCGCCTTAAAAAACAAAAATATCAAAAAAAGCAAAACGTTCCGACACATATATATTGACAGTATTAATCTGTGTTGAAAAAATCATTGCTCTAGCTTCAAAACCCACGGAGGAAACAGTCGAGTACGTTTGTATGGAGAAATGACCACTCCTGTTGCCTCTTATCGATGCTCCGATATAAATACAATGCCGCGCGACGCTGTGCGGCGTAAGCGCCATCGACAATAAGGTCCCTTTTCATAGATAATGCCCCATATTTACTTTGTTTGTAGATACCTACTTGTAGGTATTGAACTGGCAGCAACTGGGTTTAATGCACTAGACTAGTAGAACCACCAGTTTACCTTCGTATATTTCTCATTCCCTTCTCGTCTTACAAAATGTCATATATGTATGTACAAAGAAAGTAGGTCTAGGTAGGTACTTAAACTTGTACGTCCCATGTTCATCGGATTTGTCTTTAATAATACAAAATACATTAAATATAAGATTTGACCCTTTTATAAATATATATATAGGTACATATTGACTGAATTAGAAAATGTATAACTATTAGTAGGTACCTACCTACCTAAGCGTAAGTCATGTAATAAGTAACTTGTGATATTGTACACTTCCTAATTTGCTACACCCTTTTTAGGGTCCATGTATATTTATTTATGTAAAATACCTGCTATGCAAATAATGTTCTTTATTTATTTATCTCTATCTCTCTAGGTACATGTTGATGATTGGTATGACATATCTACCAAATTGTTATTAGAGTCTGTGCGGAAAGAGAAGAGTCGTGGAATGTATGAGGCCCAATACATTCCACGACTCTTCTTTTTCCGAACAGACTCTAACAGTAACGATTATGACGAAATAGGTATTACCAAGAGATAATTAGTTAATTCCCATAATTAACGACATATTTGAGGCCTTGATTTGTCTACGTTTAATTGATTCTATATTGTTACCAAAATTATCTGTATTTAAATTGAATTACAATGTATTAATTTCATATACATACACATATAATTGCACAGCTTAGGTACGCTAACACATTTGTACCTACATATAGTTAATTTAAAGTAAAAATGACTAATTTTGGTAACACACTGGTATTATTTAACGCGCTTTCTGGGTTCATTCAATCCCGAGTCAAAGTTCTTAGTAATGTACAATTTTTTTGTTATTTATGCCATTACTATCAATATTATTTTACTTTTCTTAAATACACAAACCAAAATAAAACAACCATTACCTATTTTTCTATTTTATTTCCAATAAAAACGTACACTTAGCATAGCCGTACAAAACCGTCAAAGAAAAAAAAACATAAAAGATCCTCATGATATTCAGACAGATTTATTGATAATATTTTACCTTTATACGTCGTTTTATTTTAAAACCAATTCTCATTACGAATACATTCAACAACACATTTGTTTAGAATTTTACAGTAAGCTTTTGTAATTTCTTTCAAGTCTCTATATAACATAAGCAAACTACAAATAAAAAAATGGCTTTCGAAATTCACTTTCACTAACTTTTAGGTTAGTCTTTAACATACTAAGTAGGTAATTAATAATTATGATAATTAGGCTAAGGTACGACCAATAGTGCGAGTACATACAAGTAAAGATACATGGACGAATCAACTTTTAGGCTGACATAAAATTCTGTCCACGATATATACTTTCGAAAATGTATCTTATAGTAATAGGTATATGAATTACTATCGCCAACAAACTGCTCCGTAGTTGCAGCTGCTTCGGAGAAATTTTGGTAACGCTAGCCGTGGAAAGTGTCAGTTTTAAAGCTAATTCGCCCAGCTAGATTACTCCCTTAATTACTTGGCATTATTCTTGTTAAATTACATTTCCAAAAAAGAAATAAATGGCAAGTTGTTTTCAGCCACCCAGAGCATAAACTGGAATCCTTGAGTCAAAGCAATCTTCACCAGAGCCCTGTTGCGATCCTTAGCATCTTCTAGGATAGGTTTAACTCTAAACACTCTTTTATACACATCTTCCAAGCGATAACTCATTTTATTAAAATGATAATCAGGCCATGGAAAAGATCCTCTTCTTCTTTCTCTATAAGAAGTCTTTTTAGAATCTGGTTCGAAAATATCATAGAAAGCGCCCATCGTATCGGCACAGACGATATCTTTCGGTGAAAACCCTTCGGCATCAGCTAGTTCTTCGTTCAATAAGGGAAAATCGAATTTATTTCCGCTATGCGCGATCAGACACATAGGTTTTACCAGATCTTCAAGAAAACGGCACGTTTCATCCTTCAGGCTACATTCCTCGTACTCCTCGTAGTGATAATCTTCTCGGCTTATTAAGCACATCACTTCATTTTCAAGTCTGCAGTGGAGTTTTTCACGAGCAGGATATTCTCCCCCATCCCGAAAATATTTTCGAAGATCTTCACATCTGTACGCATACATATGTAACTCTGTTATTTTAGGATCGCTGTTACGTAGACCGGTCGTTCCGAGATCGAAAAACACGTAAGTTGCAATCGGTGCCATGGTAAAAACTCCAACTTGAAATATGCGTAGGTAGGTAAATTCACGAGATTTGTATAAAAGTTGTATAAAGTCACAATGTAAACCACTGAACTTGGTTTACACTCTCACAGTTCGTTGCACAATTTTTAGTATTTTAAGTGCAATATATTACATTTAAGCGCAACGGAGCGCAGTCGCGAAATATCGCGAGTGACCCAAGAGTTGCAATGGCGGACTGAAGAGTGACCCGAGTATAGCACTGCCCCTATACATAATAATTAATAACAACCTTATGTTCTTAGTTCATTTGATTGTATGTCTTGTGCTGTGTTAATAAACTACAAATTCTTATGTGTGGTGAATAACAGCCTGTTGAAAAACCATAAACACGTTCTCACAAGGGTCAATGACATGGGGTGCTTCCTAATGAAACCGTCAGCTGGCTATTTAACGGTGTCTAACTGTGTGTAAACAAAAATAAATATGTTGCCTAAAGTAAAAAAAAACTAAAAAGTTTTAATCACACCTCTTGCAAATTTTGATCCCTATAACCATTCTTTCAAGTACCTATCATTTCATTTGGTTAGGCTTAATCAATAAAATAATTGAAGATATATGTATGTAATATGTAAAGTAAAGGGCCTAAAGTATGGAAAATAAGGTTTCAGCTATATGTCCTGGGAATCTCTATGGGTGCTATCACTGTTTCCGAGTCCCTTGCGAAGTTTCAACAGATTTTATACCAGATTTAATAAAGTAATATCTGGGAGACCGAGCTTTGCTCGGAAAACATCTCAAAATCATTAATGCGCGTTTTCTTAGACATAAAACCTAGCTCAATCAAAAAACAGATCAATTTTTCGGCCCTAAAAACCCCCATATAGCAAATTTCATCGAAATCGTTTCCGAGATCCCCGAAATATATATGTACCTATATAAATAAACAAGAATTGCTTGTTTAAAGGTATAACATATCGTCGGTGCGAATAAAAAAATTGCATGTATTTTTTAGCTACTTTACAGGAGACAAAAAAAATCTGTCTATTTTCCTGATTTTAATATATTTGTTGTACCTGTATTTTTTTTTCTGGTACATCAATGGTTTTTACATGATACTTATGCAGAAAATAAACAGTTTTTTTCGTAAATTTTTACAATATAAATTATTTTAACCAGAATTTTGCTACATAGCGACTTAAATTTGGTTCACTTAAAATCGTCATGTGTAAAGTTTACACATAGCGATTTGTTGCCAAAACAACGTAGCACGAGAAATAATACATAGCGGATTTTAGGGTCAATAATTCGCCATGTGCAACATTAACGCCATCACCCTCGACGGAAAACAAGGCATTTAATTTCGTTATGTGCAAAAAAATTACGTAGCTATTTTTTTTTTGTACAAATTTTGTTAGTTTTTTTCAAAACTAATATAGATATAAAAAAATATTGATATAGGTCGACGGGAATAAAAGGAATTAAAATATGCCAAAATCAAAAAATCGTAAAAAAACACATAGCGATTTTTTTATTCGCACCGACGATATACAAGAACTGCTTGTTTAGAGGTATAAGATCCATATATTTATACTTTAATATGTTCCAATTTTCAACCATTTATTTAAACAATTAATGACTTTAGTTTAATTTGATCCTACTTTGCGATTGCGACAAGCGGCCATTCAAAGACAGATAAAATTACTGCAATGTCAACTTGGTTACTTGGAATGCATATTATGCGCATTTATAGATGTATCATTTTACAGCTTGGTAATACTTATGTGAATATAATTTCAATGATATGAAATGTTTAGTTCAAAGATTTACAAATACAGCGTGAAAATTTTATCACCAGCCGTACTTTGCGTAGGGAATTTATGGGTACCTACTGAAATTTTATTACTCGTATGGGACCAATGCAGAAATCGCGGAATGCGGAAAAAAATTTGCTCGTTTTATACATTACCTGTACTTGTTGCATTTGTTTCCAGTACATTCCGGCTGATGTGATGCCACTGATTTCTAATTCTATGGGAATGGGACAGCCAATTTTTTTTCGTAATTTCGGCATTGATCCCATCATAAAAGTTGTTCAATTTCAACCTGTATAGTGGAATGGCGTTACTACTTCTAGTGTCTATAATAATGCCTATGTTTTGTGTAAGTAGGTAGGTAAGTACTATGTAAATATAGATTGGTGGCGAAATAATAGCGAATATTACAAAACTAAATTACTATTGATTAATTAAATCATCCCGATATATTCTTATTAGCAATTAAAACCTATAGTAGCTTCGTTGTCACGTTGATAAAGTAATATAGGTATCATATTCTGTAAGTTTTGTCACATCGAGTTCAACTTGAAGAATTCTTGTCCAATAAAATACCTATTTGTACCTATACATTTTGTTAACCTTTTCGACGCCGTGTCAAACACAAAAGCTGTCACGCTGACGCCACGTCACCGAAGTGTCAAAACTGAAATTGAACTTTATGCTTAAGCACGTAGGTCTATGTTGCTCTGTGGTCTGTGGCCGATTAATCGGTCTTTGGCGTTGAACCTACGGTGCGGATATATCGGTCATTGACGTCCAAAATGTTAACCTCCAGCCGCCCATACGTGAAACTTTGCCAAGCAAAATGAAATTTTATTTTGTCAACACATAGTTCAAATTAGAATGGAACAGGAGACCTTTTTATAGGTCTCTGGGCGGCTAGAGGTTAAATACCTAAAGAAATAGACTTGGGTGGTTTCACGGAACCTACTTTGAAGCAGCATTTATTATCATCAAAATGTACAGGAAGATATTAACAATATCCAGATACAGGTTCAGGGCAGCGAAGATGTACTCCTCAGGGCTGATGCTGTACTTGTGCTTGCCGCCCATCATGAGCTGTGTATCGTAGACCAGATACATGCAGAAGATAAGGGCTCCGATACAGCCGTAGACGAGTTGGAGGATGTTGCTCCTGATGAATATGGCGCAAATTCCTGGAGAGAGATAAAAATACTGGTTTAGTGTAGTGCAAGCACGTAACTGCTCGCGCTTAGTGTAAGGCCTGAGTGGACGCTCGAGTTGGGCGTGCAGCGGGGCGGGGCGTGCGGCGTGCATGTTAAACAAATGCAAACGTGTAGTCGGCCTTAGTGCACGATGCTCAAATCACTTGTGAGCCCGACGCCACGCTGCACGCCCCGCCGAACGCTCCGCTCCGAGCGTCCACTCAGGCCTTACACTTAGAGTTGGTCAAAGACACCTAGGGCCTATTTCTCAAACGATGTTAGGCTAATATTATTAGTCCACGAACTGTCAAATCGTATGGGTTACCATGGCAACACACTAATAATAGACTAATACCGTTCGAGAAATGGGCCCCTAGTCTTACTAAGATAGCATAGAGTCGAGAAACTGGGACCGGTTCCGCCGTGACGGTGTGGCCTAGGGGTTCATGGCGTTAGAGTCTGTTCGGAAAGAGAAGAGTCGTGGAATGTATTGGGCCCCATACATTCCACGACTATTCTCGTTCCGCACAGACTCCAACCGCGATAGCTAAAGACGCGTTAGAATCCGGCCTTCACCACTGGAGGGCTTAGTCACTAATTCTTTAATATATTATGACATCTAGTTCAGTTTATTTAGTAAGTCAAAAATATCTGATACAGAGGAATGCAAGTCATGTGACGCAGAAAGTATTAGGAATTAATGTGGAGGGATGTAAGAGGAAAGTAAAATCAAGGAAGAGATGAATGGTCTGTGTGAGAGATAATATGAAAAGATGACAAACGACAGAGAGCTATGGAGGAAAAAGTTGTTTCAGTAGACGATCCTCGGATAGAAGCATAGCGAGCGATAGTTAGTTAGTTAATAGTACGTCCATAATTAAGTATCACTAAATTTCTAACAAAGCTGATATTTGAAAGCAAATCACGCACTCTCTGACGCATGGTCGCATGACGCTTTCTCTTTATCCGTCCTTAAATTGTGTTGTGCCCTTAACGACTAGAGTTAGACCAAGAAATATCTGCAACGAATTTGATAGCACACGCAGTGCAAGTGGTATTCTAAACGTTAAACTTCTATGAAATTATGACGTATAAATAACACTTGCTATGTGTATGCTATCAAAACCGTTGCAGACTTTTCTTGGTCTAACTCTACCTACTTGGGGTAGTTTTTCCGAACAATTTAGTGACCTCTGCATGAACCGTTTTTAAATAACTGTAATATGAACTTCTACTCAACTCACCAAGAATAAGCAGGGCCACTGTCGCGCAGACAAGGAATCCTCCCATCACGGTGAAATCCCACTTGGTTTGGAAAGCGAACAGCGTAAGAGCCAAGCTTACTGCTGCTGTTATCCCGACGGCCATCATTACCTGAGATGAGAGAGATACATGAGATGGACATAAGATAAACTGCATGAGAGAGGAGGAGAGCAAAATATTCATCATAATACCAAGAATACGAGTAAGAAGATGAAGACAGATATACCCGATAACGATATAGGTAAAATAAAACTAGAGTTCCATCAGAGGATTGTAAACCAAAAGCAACTCCAGGAGCAGGTTGACAATCGACAATCGTATAAGTTTCGACAAACGACAATCGAAAAGCGGAAATGTAACGGGTTCTATTAGGTAACAAACTCAATTAATTTTCAATAGAAAATTCGACCCATGCCGCCGTGATCCAAGTTTCCAAGCGATTTAGGCATCTGCCGCGATAGGGGCACTGAAGGCCTTGATCACTTTTTCTTTCATATATGTCATTTATTTCAGTTTATGTATCGGATTGACAGATCCAAGGAAAAGTAAAGTGATCATTTATATATTAGTGTAAGGCCTTAGTGGACGCTCGAAGCGGAGCGTTGGGCGGGGCGTGCAGCGTGGCGTCGAGCTCACAAGTAATTTGAGCAGCGTGCACTAAGGCCGCTCCTATACGCTTGCATTTGTTTAACATGCACGCCGCACGCCCCGCTGCACGCCCAACTCGAGCGTCCACTCAGGCCTTACACTTAGAGTTATCTGTAAACAAATTGTCACTTGGCTTCAATTTTAGTTAAAGTTCGCTTCTTACCGCCTCTGGAGCGCTGGTCGCACTGACCGCGCCCAGCAGAAAGCTTTGCGCCAGAGTGAATATGGCCAGGAATATAAAATTCGTTGGAGTCGTTCGCCGCACGTTCTCGCAGCACGCCATCACAATCATAGTGACCAATGTTACCGCGAACGCCACCCATCTGAAAATTATTACGTTACGCTGTATCAATTTATGTCTATTTTTTACCGCATATGCTTTGTGAGGATCGTGAAGAAATATATGTATTTTTTTCAGTGAAAAATATGTTAGGTTTTGGTTTCCATTTTTACATTGAAACGGGTTTCTTATTAAAATTTTCATTCCTTGCGAAGTTTTATAAAACGCTGAATTAGATACCGTAAAATGGGGTGAGTAGGGTTCGCGGGAAGAGTTGGGTTATGAATGGGGAGAGAAGGGATGAAAGGGGGGTGATGTGGGATTTTAAGGCTACTGCTACAAAAATAATGTATTCCAAGTAAAATGGAGCTATAGTAATACTCTAATACTCATAATAAAAAAAAATCGATCCAACAATCTTCCAAAATCACCTTAGTATGAAATCCCATCTCTTCGCAATTACGAGGGACTACGGGGTGAGGTGGGATTTCCTGTGTATCGTCAAAGTTATGAAATGGAACTACTCAAAATAAAATAAAAACTAAAATACAAACGTCCGGAACACTTATTAAATACACCATTCAGTTTGCATATGTAAAAATAAAATGTTATCGAGGTTTGAATGTCAGTTTTGCCCTTACTCACCCCATTTTACGGTAATCATTGTAGTGTTGAGTCGCTCACTCGTGAGGCACCTCATTTGTACCACTCATTTTGTTAATTTGTCGCAGTACTTCGTACCGCAAAAATATCTTACTTCACTCCTCTATTCATTTTACTCATTTACTCGCGCGCATCACAAACACCTCTTGCCACACAAATCATTCACACACTTCAAATTTCAAAAAAATCTTATCCGTTCAAATTCACTCGCGAGTCTCGCGACTCTCATAACTCATACACTCCTCTCAACAGAGTCCCTGGATCGCGCGAGGCGCTAGGTGCTCGCCTGCTCGCCGACATTCAAAACTCAAATGTCTCAAATGAAGAAACGAGTAATGATCCACACTGTCAACTGCCGAACTACAAACCTTATTGCAACAACAAAAGGTCCACCGAGAAATGCGTTGAGTTTGTACCACTCACCGCCTCTCTGTGACATGAACCCCTCAAAAATCCTTTCAAAATGAAACAATGAATTAGAAATACCCAAAGAGGGAGTGAGACCGACACGCGACGTACTTCAATATCGCTTCGCGTCACCACCGAAAATACGTTTAGCGTTAACAATTAAATACGAAAGACAACAAACGTAAGCGCTGCAAGCTTTCATACATCTTAAAAAAATTGTCGCTGTTGGAATTAATGGAATAGTTGACGCTGAAAATATGCTAGTACCTCACCTCATTTGAAGTAAGACATTGTAACACCTCATTTTAGAAAATGAGGTTCTCATACAAACTCATTTTAAATTGATGTCCTACCCATCACTAAATCATTGTATAGCATAAAACGTAAATTATATGTAGCTTGAATATACGATTAACGATACGACTATGTTTTAATTCTATGCCACACCCTGAAAACAGAAAAACCTATTTCATAAATTTCTATAAAATTGCAATTTTTTGGGTATTCACACCTCGCAGTTGAAAAAATACCTTTAAAAGCAAGAACGTAAGAACCACTTTACTATGTTGGATAGATTAGAACTTACATCATGTACATGTTAGCCAAGAACCATCTCCTGGTAGGCCCGTGGTAAACGAAGAGACAGATGGCACCGAAGGTCACCAGTAACTGGCACATCAAGATGGAGTACACCTGAAAAATAATACATACTATAATATTTTGAGGTTAGAATATTGTTTACCAATAATATAAGTAATGCCGGGTATACCTACCTGCCGGATATATATGTATTTATCTAATATTGTCACAGAATAAATAATAGTACTAAGTAGGTACAGAAGACTCACTCTCTAACAAAACGCGTCTATTACGATCAGCACAGATATGGCCGCTAGGTGGCGACAGCGCCACGCGCGGCTTATGACTTTCCCCAAAATTGGGGCCGGAACGGATGTACTTTTAGCTACCTGTAGCAAAGCGACGAAATCGCGGAGTGAGCCACGCCAGCTATTGTCTTATCATTTCGTTAATGATTCATTGGCTGAATTAGTCACAAAGAAATTATTTCTATCTCTGAACTGCAGGTGTTTCCTTCTTTACTAGCATTTTGTACAGTCAGCATCAAAACTAACTGATCAGACCGGCTAGCATGACTCGCGTTCTAGCGCGCGACTTCATACTTGAAGTCGCGTTAGATGTATGGAGTCGCGCGCGAGAATGCAAGTCATGCTAGGTGGTCAGATTACACGTCAAAAGTAAAATTACACGTCGGAAGCGGCTCTAACGATTTCGATGAAATTTGCTATATGGGGATTTCCGGGGGCAAAAAATCGATCTAGCTAGGTCTCGGATCAGGTCTTATCTCTGGGAAGACGCGCATTTTTGTTTTTATATGTTTTCCGAGCAAAGCTCGGTCTCCCAGATAGATACATATGTATACAGTGTGTAAGTCAAATACGGGCAATAAATTAAACCAGATATAGAATTTACCCGTCTTATCATTAATTAAGATGTTTTTTTAAGTTACACTTAATTATGACCCCGTGATTAATTTTTTCCACATGTACCGAGCAGCAATGTACTGTAAACATTAAGAAACAAGATGATAATGACATTACGAGATATGAGCTTTTCATAGTAACTGCCAACAAGCGTTGACAGTTACTTTAAAAAGCTCGTATCCCGTAACGTGTGTGGTGTATTACATTGCGGGCCGAATTATTTTGTATGGTTATAATTTTCAATGCATTTCTAAGTAAAATCTATCTCAATATACTGTTTAGGTCCTATGCTAACCACCGTTTAAATATTCGCCCGTATTGGATTTACACACTGTATATATTATAGTTTAATCTCACCTTTCGTATAAATCCTCTGCGTATGCTCTTGTCGTTGAATTCGAAGCCCTTGGCCTCTCCATCTTCTGCCTCCATTGTTCCTGGCTGCGCGTAACCAGTCGTCTGAAAAATAGGTACAATGTACCATCGAATATAATGGATTCCTAATGAAAATAACACTACGCTACTAGATAGATAGATAGATAGATAAACCATTTATTAGCTTGCCACAATACACACATTGACAGAAAAAACAGAAACAATATATAACAATATCAAACTAAAACTAAAATCAGGAACAAGATGTATCAATAAATGTGCTGTGTGCGTTGCAGCAAAACAAAAGGGTTCTGGCTCAGTAATACGCTCCACTCTTTCGGGTGAAGCACTGATAATTCTGCTAGAACCCAGATCACGGACAGATTATCGAGTAAAAATTAATAATACAAAAATACAAAAATATTTAGAAACTTGCCTATTAAATAATAATTAGCTACGGATTGTGTAAAAGTGTGGTGCCTGTTAGTGTATATGTAGTATGATATCAGATGGGGGATAGAAAATGGCCTACAATAACATAAAGTATTGTACACATAGGTACAGACTAGATCCGGTAATCTGCAACCAAATACCCGTGCGGAATTCCTATATTTTGTTTATTTAAAAGGTATATTTTAAAATGAAACTTAAACGATTGTTTTGTTTTAAGACATCTTAATGGTGGAGGGATATTATTCCAGCACTTGGTTGCGAGATACCGGAAGCAGCCTGTAAAAGCGACAGTTTTGTGTGGGTGTGTTTCTAAAAGACAACGCCTGGTGGATCTAGTACCATGTCGTCTGTGGAATGAAGAAACGTGTATTTTCGAATATAAATATTCCGGTTTTTTGTCGTTCAGGACACTAAACAAAAGACTTGCAAGGTGTAGGTGTCTGCGAGATGTCATATTAAGTATTGAAGCCTTATTTAGATGCGGTGTAATGTGACTCCTAGGCGGGACTGAATAACAAAAACGGTAACAGGCATTCTGAACTCGCTGTATAAGACGACGAGTTTTGTCTTGTAGACGTGGCCCATACACTATGTCCCCGTAATTTAGTTTGGAGAGAACTAGTGATTCGCATAGAGTCTACTAAGTCTTATCTGTGGTATATAATCACTTGATTTAAATAAAAGCCATATTTATGTTTATAAAAAAAAAGATTCCTTGGAATTTTGTCAACACACTTAACCTGTCGAATCCCACGATATGACGTCACCCATAAGCGTTCTGGCTCATATATGAGCCACTGGGAGAGAAAACATATGATGGACATGGGCATATGGGTTAGGTTTTCATAACACCAAAAAAAAACTAAACAAGAAATTTAAAACTAAACTAGAACATATATATAAATTAAGTAGAGTATATAAATTAAGTAGAGTTCGGAGAAAGAGAGAGAAAGATCACTTTTGGGCATGTTGAGCAAAATGGTTGATGTTTGAGTGGATTGTGCCGATTGTGGAAATTGTGGGTGATATTT
Organism: Cydia amplana; assembly: GCF_948474715.1. NCBI lineage: Eukaryota > Metazoa > Arthropoda > Insecta > Lepidoptera > Tortricidae > Cydia > Cydia amplana. Next base: position 2,111,515 of record NC_086079.1, on the reverse strand, counting down.
AAAATAAATTTTAAATTAAACTTACCCGCAATAAAAAAAAAACAAATGTAATTATGTCTCCGTTTCAATTATACTGTTTGCTTATGAGCAATTTAATTTAATCCTTAAAACCTTAAAATCTTCATAAGACTTACTGGAATAACAAGAAAATTAGAAATATAAGCCAACTCGATGAAAAATCATGGACATATATTCATTTACTGACTTACAAAAAATCACAAAAAGGTATTTAGATGAAACTTAGAACTTTCTAAAATACCGTAACTAATCTGGCTCTGCTCTATCAAGAGTATCAAGACAATATAATTACAGACTAAATACTCGAACCTTGCACTTGTCCGATAATTTATCGATTTATCATATCCCTATCGGCTTCGAGAAAACGATAAGCATTCTTATTTACCGGTCGTCCACTCAAAATATCACTTGCTAATAGACAACGCTACTGGTCATACATTAATAATTTGTCTTTAAAATTAATGTTTAACACAAAAAAGCAAGAGAAAATATACAAACCTCAGCCATAACAGGGGCACAGTCACCAACACACTAAGTTTAGGGAGCGTTATCATTATCACTGATAAGGACCTCTGCATATGATAAGGATAACCGCTATATGACGTTTTTTGGCTACATTTATATCTGTCATAGTAATGTATTAGTGCACTGATTTAAATCAGCTACGATTGTGAATTAAAACTATATGATTACAACTAAACTATCTTTAGTAGCACACACTAGTATTTCGTCACATTTTGTTTATAATGAATAATTATATAATTAATAAAAAAAAAATAGTGATTGCTTTTCTCAACATCGAGTGAACTAGGTATTTACGTTAATATCTAGACATAGATTATAAAAAAATACTGTTTGTTAATATTATAGGGTAGGAAACCATGGATATTAAAATCAGTTTTATCCTTAAAATAGGTACATTAAAAATAATAAATAACAGGTAACTCATCATATTTTATTCACTCTAAGGGTAAGGCCTGAGTAGACGCTCGAAGCGGAGCGTTCGGCGGGGCGTGCAGCGTGGCGTCGGGCTCACAATTAATTTGAGCAGCGTGCACTAAGGCAGCTCCTATACGCTTGCATTTGTTTAACATGCACGCCGCACGCCCCGCCCCACTGCACGCCCAACTCGAGCGTCCACTCAGGCCTTACGCTGAGGCTCCGCACACCATTCCGATGCGCGAATGGGATATCGCTACATTCGTCTCGCACACACCGAAGCAGCATAACCAACCTAATCAGTCACTACTTCTTCGATTTAAACAACAAGTCCAACACTATCATGAAAATATTAACAATATCAACATACAAGTTCAGCGTCGCGAACACATAGTCATCCGGCCCTACAGTGTACTTATGCTTGCCCATTAACATGAGTTGCGTGTCGTAGACGAGGTACATGCAGAACATGATGCATGTGACCGCGGAGTATACGTAGTCTATGATGTTGTTGCGGATGAATATGCAGATGATTCCTGAAATGAATGAACAGATCAGTTACATTTTAAAGTTATTTAGCTGAACATGTTTCTAACTATTTCAAGGTTCTTCTAGTCCTCGCGATGGTGGACCGGCAAAGACTGCACACCAACATGACTCAGTGCGTAGAGTAAGATTATTTTTCTTTCCTTTTGTGATGATTAACGCAATAGGTACCTACATGGAATAGCGTCGAGAAATTATCCCTACCTTCTTTGGTAATTTCGTTCATTGGAGAAATTCATATCTTCTGTGATGGACAGAATACATAGCCTAGATAGTGGCTCTTTGGGTGGATGGCATTCGGAAGATTGCGGGTCACTTCTGGATGAGATTGTTTCAGGGCCGGGACAAGTGGCGTACTCGAAGAGAGGCCTATGCTCAGCAGTGGGCGATAAAAGGCTGATATGATGATGATATGTTAAACTTACCAAGAATTAAGAGGGGTATTGAGAAGCATATCAAGAATCCTCCCCACGTGGTGAAGTCATGTTTGGATTTTAGCGCAAATACCGTTAAAGCTAGAGTTATGATTGCTGTAATGGCGACTGCGGTCAACACCTAGAAGGGGGAAAATTAACACCAATTCTGTATTAACAGATAAACAGAGGAGTTGCGAGCTACACGAACCTGGCGGCCGCCTTAGGCCTCAGATACACTTATGTAAGTAGGGGCATGGCAATTTGTTAGAATGAGAGAACGATATTCGTCTCACTGCTAGCTGTGTCCCTACTTACGTAAGTAAAACTTACAAGTGTATCTTGGGCCTTACCATCGATAGACTCAAACATTTCAGTAGGTAACATGGTACCTATCTATGGTATTTGGAACTAGTTTTCATTGCTAAAAATTTTATGCAAATGAAATAGAGCACGTAAAAGTTTCTACTTGATCTCATTTCTCATAGACCATAGTATGTTACGTAGGTAAATATTATTGCCGTTTCATCTAATTTAAGCATATTGTTTTAAAATGAGAAGGTAACTTCAAAAGTATGGTAGCGGTTTATTTATGGTGGCGGGTTGAGTGAATTTTAAGATTTCATTTTTAAAATTAGTCTGTAGCTCTGAAAAGGCCTTGTTTAGTATATTAATAATTCGCACAGGTTAACAAATTATACAATATAAACCTTCCTCTTGAATCACTCTATCTATTAAAAAAAGCTGCATCAAAATCCATTTCATCTAATAAGCATACATAGGGACAGACAGACAGCGGGAAAGCGACTTTGTTTTACACTATGTAGTGATTTCATGGTTCATATTTAAATAAAACAGGTATAATATTTACCGCATTGCGCGCATAGCAACTAGCCAACATGCCCAGAATAACTCCCTCTGCCACAGTGTAGGCGCCAAGCAACACATAGTTCCATGGCGCCTTGCGTCGAAAGTCCATGAAGAACGCCAAGAGGACGATACTCACGAACGCCACGGCCAGGGATATGTATCTACAACCAAAGAGAATAATAGAGGGGTCCTGTCATAGTAAATTTTGTAGTCACAGTAAATTTACTGCCATCTATCGACACGATTAAAACTCAAAATGAAAATGTATAAAACTATCCAAAAATGCATATATATGGATAAATGATTTTGTTATTTTTATATCATTTCGACCGCTGTTCTTTCACTGATACCTATGTGTTAAAATTGTTAAATATGAAACGGTGTCGACAACGCCATCTAGCCGAGCATAGGCCAAAGGTGTGTGCGCCATCTATCCGAGAACGGCGTTTTCTTGATTTCCGAGGCACGTTTTTTCCTTAGACTTAATTCATCTTATACGGAGTTACATATGTCTTTGCTACAACCATGATAAGACAGATGTTAAACAGTCGACAAGCGGTAAGTTTAATTTAGAGTTAGTAGATTCTTAGATAGGTTACAGCGAAAATAAGAGGCCTGGGAGCCTATCCAAAATGACAATGGATTGCGCTACGTAGATACCTATACCTACATATGTGACGTTATATATGAAAGGCGCTTACGCCACTAATAACGATGCTCCAATATTAAATACAATGCCGCGCGACGCTGTGCGGCGTAAGCGCCATCGACAATAAGGTCCCTTTTCATAGATAACGCTCCATATTATGTACTTACAGAATGTAAGTATTGTTTTGTATCCATCGCTTCGTGGGCTGGTGGAAGGAAAAGAACATAATGAAGCCCAAAACCACCAGCAGTTGAATCGTTAAAATTGCGTACACCTGAAAACAAGTTTATTTTATAGATTCAAGTTGTATTTTTTAAATCCAAGAGATTAATACAGGTAGTACAGGTAAGGTCATGTGGGGTAAGACCAACATAGTTTATTTTAGCTCGGGACAAGACCAAAAGTATGAGGATTCACTACAAGTTTTTGTCTTGCTCCATCTAACCTTATATCATAAATATTTAATACATAAAAGTCGCTCGTTTAGGGGGCAAATTTATTGTTAGCCCTTGTACTAAATATTGAGACCCGAACAATTGAAAGCTTCCCAAAACTAAACCACGAGCGTAGCGAGAGTGGACTCTTGAGCGCTATTATTAGAGCACGAGAGGGGAACAAATTTAACATAAAAATATTTTACACTGTAAAGAATGAAAAAATGCGACTTTTCTCACTGATTTAAAGGAGTAAAAAGCGCGGTGAAAAAGATACTGCTAATTTGAAAATCCCGTCTCCAAACTAAAAGTCACCCCAATTCTTACCTTTTTCACGAAAACCTTGCGTATCTCCGCAGTAATGAATTCATTCTCAACTTTTTCCTGCGACTCGCTTTGGACTTGTGACGGATGGTACGAATATTGCGTCGTAACTGGTGACGAAACTTGACTCGCATCGTCCGTGTCCTGGGTACTGGGAAACTTAGAAACAAACACACTATTATTGAGACGTATATAGGTAATATAAGTACTTACGGTCAATGTGGGCAAGACGCCGCATATAAAATGTGTTCTGGGAAAGCGTTGATAAAAGTTGTAGACGGTCTTTCCTTATAGATGGTCTTCGCAACAACAAACTCAAAGTCTAGTTATTAGAGCGGGTCTAAAGCGATATACCTACTTTCATTATTTTTACCTCATCAGACGTTTCAGTTTCACCACACACCCCACATAGCTGACAACACCACTGCACCACACAGCTGGTGCAACCCAGCTGAAAATGTGGTGTGTGCCTATAATTAGCTGTGCAATAAACTTAAGACAGCTATCGAATGTACCTATACCTAACAATGTATCATTGTAACCGCTGTTGGCAGACCTATTAAATAAAATAAAAAATAAACGTCGGACAAGGTAAAAATAATGAAAGAGAAAATATATAAACCGAATGTTTTACAAAATGGCTCTTTTATAACCCCCGACTAAACTTTAACTTTTGACGCCAATGTCTGTCTGTGGCATCATAGCTCTCAAACGGATGGACTGATTTCGATGCGGTTTTTAACGAGAAATCGAGATCCCTTAATTGCGGTGGTTCTTAACTGTTTGATAAAAATCGACCCAGCAGTTTAAAGAGAACAGCACTTTTCCAAAATTACTTTAATATTTACGTAGGGTTTTTTTTTTAATTTTAATTTATTATTTACCATGTTCCAGCCAATACCACGTGTTTTCGAAGCGACACCGTTGAAGTAATTACATATAAGTACCTAGTTTGAAACTCATATTTGATGTATGGTTAATGAGTAATCATTAGATAGCTAACTGATTTTCCACGCTCATCAACAATAAGGAAATGAAAATTCATTCTTGCATACATTACCTACCTAAAAGCAAGAATCTTAAAAGATAGGTATATGCCGCCAGAAATCAGGCCTCATAGCAAAGAGTAAAGTATACAGGAAAAGAGAGCAGTCTTGAAGCATTTTATGGAAACTCATTTCAAAGCGCTGTGTTTTGGATCTGAACCTGTGTGCACATCTACATATGCATCCGAATTGTGTAGTTTCATCCTACATAATATTAGGTCTACTTGTCAAATATATACCTCGGAGTACACCTACATATTTTCATGGAGGATGGGAGTGTTAAAAAAAACACTTTTTGAATGTACCTGCCATATATTTATTATAAGTAAGTGAGATTTTAAAGCACAGATTCACGTTTTATCTAAAAATACCGATTATCAAAGGTATGCCAAAGTTACTAATGCATTGTACATGTCAGCAGCACTTAGAATTGGAACTCATAAAATCTATACACTTCAGTATTGTCAAAAGATTTTTTAATAACTTTTTAAGCACTTTCTTCAAGTAAACATAATATATCTATATCTACTGCTGAATGTATAGTCTAGTACAAAATACGAAGCAATTAAATGTCTAACCATTTTTTTTATATTTATTGCACAATCGTCTAAATATCACGTTTTTGAAGCCAAGGAATCTAAGAAGTGTAAAGTAAAAACGCTGAATATATGGCGCTGTAAGATACCCACACTAGCGTCTTTTGAGCGTCGGCGTCTAGTCAGCGCTATAGAAAATGGCGTCGCTGCGCTGTTGCATAAATGTGCGTCGAGCAGCAGCCATTGAGTTGACTAGACGCCGACGCTCGGGAGACGCTAGTGTGGGGTGTCTGCTAGGGCCACCCCACACTCTTTTGAGCGTTGGCGTCTAATCAGCGAGTCAGTGCTATGGAAAATGGCGTCTGTGCAGTTGCGTCGAGCATCAACCTTAAAGTTGACTAGATGCCGACGCTCGCGAGTGTCTTAGGATATTTAGATTTGACTGTACAATATATATTTGTTAGAATTTCAATGCCCGCCTTTCTAATATCATAGGTACTTATTTATAAATACAAAGTTTACAATAAAACCAAAGAAGCTATAACGATTTATTCGAAGCCGTGAAAATGTGACGGTAGTTTGCGTAAGATCTACGGAAGACTTTGCAATCAAAAAGTGTGGAAGTGTCAGCCAAAATTCTATGGAATTATGACGTTTATTATAGCCCTTCCACACATTTACACGGCAAAGTCGGTTCAGATTAAACTTAGTACGATTATAGAATGTATGTCGATCTTACGCAAACTTACCGAAAACATGTATTGTTTATATAAGTATTTCTATAGATATAATAAGGCATCAAAAAGCTGCTCAGTAAAAATAATTAACTGACTGAATATGAATATATTTTTCTCGCAGATCGATCATACGTTTGTAAACTATCTATGTCGGACTTAAAGGCCTGTGCAGTGCCCGGGTGCGTTGTATTGTACAGATCCTTATGAGAGACGGCACACCGCTTGCGTGACGTGTGCGTGCGCGGCTCAAAACACTTTTAGCGAACACGCACACGCAGCCGGTGTGGTCTGGCCTTAAGGCACACGAACCGCCAAAAAGGCGCTCCCATACAATCTAACTAATGTCTCATTTTTCTTCGATTGTATCCTCCTAAGGCCCAGCCATACAAACAAAATATCCAAAATTTGCCACTGAAATTTGAACCTAAATTGTAGGAAGTAGAGTTGATGTTGCGTTGTTTGAAAATTTAACGAAACAAAGCAAAAGCGACTCTGTTCCAATTGAATATGGTTTAAAATACATCGGACTGAATAGATACTATAGGTAGAGGGTATGGCGGCGGCAAGTGTCTTGTGGCTCTTAAATATGGACGGTAGCACAGAATAAATAATAGTACTAAGTACAGAAGACTCACTCTCTAACAAAACGCGTCTGTTACGATCAGCACAGATATGGCCGCTAGGTGGCGACAGCGCCACGCGCGGCTTTTGGCTTTCCCCAAAATTGGGGCCGAACGGATGTACTTTTAGCTACCTGTAGCAAAGCGACGAAATCGCGGAGTGAGCCACGCCTGGTAATAGCTCCAATAAGTCCGTTTTATAATTTTGTACCAGTTATTTTTACTAACACAACTTTTTGACTTGAGTAATGAATAGTATAAACTATACAAGTGTATAACAAAACGAGAAACTATTCTATTTTATCATATATTATGTTATGAAATGGTATATTTGTAAGGCTCATTCATTTCGTGAATTTAAATTTAAATAAACGAACTTTACATACCTACGAGTGAATATTAGGTAATATTTTAATTATTTTAATGACTAATATTATATGTATCTCGATGTAGTGACATTAGATATATCGGATCAGCCAAGGTGTTCAGAAATATCTGAACAGTCTCTATTATTAACCTCTGGTACGGCCTCACAAAAACATAGTACCAAATTCAGTGAAATTGGAACCTTAACTGTAGGAAATAGAGTTGATTTTGCATTATTAAACGTAACAAAACAATTGCAACTATATTCCGATTGAAAATTATTTAAATTTCATCGAACTTAACTTCATGTTGCATGCTCAGATGTTTTTGAGAACATTTGCCGCTCAAATATGTCTGATGCCGACTGTGTGTGGATGGATCTGACAATCGGTACAAACTGGTGACATTTAGATACATCTCTGACAGCTGTCAAACTAGTATCTATAATGAATATGAACCGTCAAAATTGCATTAAAATATCACCAATAGCTCTAAGTATATTATTGAATAATTATCAGGTAGATTATTATCTTTGGGTTAGGACAAAAACACATCTCATAGGCGGTCAATTTTATTGCGCAAATAAAACCATCCGTCTACGGGGACCTTAAATGCAAACATTGCTTATCAAACCCAAAATCGTGTAAATATTACATTTAAATAAAGTCTTATGTACTAACACTAATAATTTAAGTTTGTACATTATATAAGACAAATCAAATAGAAACGCAGTTAAAACCATAGTATTTAAAACTCCAAACTAACTTAGAACTGCCAAAGCGTGAGATGCCATTGTAGATGTCATAATTTCATATGAAATGACGTTTAAAGTGACACTTCCACATTCTGTCGTTTGCCAAAACGGCGCAGAGTAAGCTTGGTCTGATTCTATAGAGAAATCAAATTACACATGTTGTATATAAAGAATAATATTTTAAGGTTTATTTATATGTTTTATTAAGCGGTTGTTAAAATACCTAGACTGCCTTATTAGTAAAACTACAGCCACCATAAGTATTTGTATTCACTAATGTTACAACGAAAAAAAAAAACAAAAAAAAAACATCTTCATTAAAAAACCTGTCATCAGTTCCTTGAAAAAATTAGTTGTATTTTATGTGTTCAAAAACAAGTTAAAAAAAATCTATATACAGTCGGCTGCAGAGAGGGGTGATCTGCATAGAAATTTATTTGCAGAAGGGGTTCACCTCTCTCTGTAGCTGACTGTACCTATGAACAATTTTTAAATCCACTAAAAAACGTACAAAAGATATAAGGTAGCTGTCCCATCACCGATAACTAGCAAGTATAGCGAAGAGATATATTTTCTTCAAGTATTATCTCTTAGAAAAATTTACCACCGGCAAATAGTACTCAATACACAATAGTATTCACATTTACTTTAATATATTTAAGACATTTAAAAATCAACAATCAGTAATACAGCTTTTTCCCATTATCAACTCTAAACCATTGGTATAAAGTTGATTTCCTGATTAACTACTGGGAACCCTATACAACTTATGTTCATTCCCATCTATAAACAGAAATATCCGTCATATCAGTCTCATCACAATATCAATATTAAGATTACATATTGCGTGAGGCATACATAACTTCAGAGGCGGGTCGTTAAAATTAACACATTCATTGCCACCCAGCTAAACAAGACATCCGCGCCAGGCCACAACAATTTCGTCATATAAAGCTGTAGTACCACGATCCCGACTATCGGGTCGTCCGACCTGGGAACAAACTCATAAAATACCCGATAGTGGGGTTTTCGGCACTGAATGTGTTAAGATTAATCGTACATTTTATAGCAATATTCGCGAAGCGTAATATCAATGATATGATATATGAAATACAATTTCGTACATAGGTAATTATGTTCAAAACTCATTGGTACGAGCCGGGGTTTAAACCCGCGACCTCCGGATTGAAAGTCGCACGCTCTTACCGCTAGACCACCAGTGCTTTTTTGAAATCGAAATTGCTAAACAATAAGTTAAGTTCTGTTTTTGTGTCCCGTATGTACTAACATGACAATTGGATTGGGTAGATTGGCCAATCGAACGTTTAGTATCTTGGATATAGAAACATTTGACCTGGGGCCCGTTTCTCAAAAGCTTGTAACTTGTAAATCTTGTAATACAAGCGGATGTCACTTTTTGACAGCTTTTGTTAGAAAGGGACTTCCACTTGTATTACAAGTTACAAGCTTTTGAGAAACGGGCCCATGCTCTTTGAAATCAAGTGTTCATACCTCTCAAATTTGGTAAGGCGTTGGTATTAGAGTTATATGGACGACCCGCCACTGCAATACATACTAATAAAGGCAAAATACCTACGCGTGCTACTAAAAAAACTCTTTCTGTATTTTTTTTTAACGTAATAAAAAAAATGAATGAAAATCATCACATTTAAGGTTAGTATAATTTATTATAGACTTTTGTGAAATATACCTACTGTATTCGATTCGATAAGACCATACTCTATTCGAGAAAAAAAATCGATGTTTACTAATGATACAAATAATTTAAAAGTAGCAGGAAACAAGGCGGAAACTCTAATATTTCTAACCAAAGAAAAGACTAACTTCATTGTATAGCATTTTCAAATGATTTACTTCAATCCCAAACCACACAAATGAGTATAGTTAAGTTTTTCAATCAACATGGCAACTTAAATGTCATGCGACATAAAGAGATGACAAATTAATGAGAATCACAAAATAATAACACACCTTTTGACCGCCAAGTCCCAAAAAAATCTAAACAAAATTCTATAAGTTGTGTATTTCGTTTAAAAATCTAAATCAATAATAAAAATACAGAAGCATGTTATTTATCACAGATTTTGCCCATTACTTCTTGACGTTCATTCACGTCATGGCAATGAGGGCACTTTCTATGCGCGTGTATGGACGTCCTAGGCGGTCAAAGGGTTAATACCATTATAGCTCACTATTCTAATTTAAGAGACAAAAGTTTTTAATAAAGATGACGACACACTAAGCACTATCTAGCAAGACACGATTACTTTTGTAATTGAATGTAATGAAATTACTACGAGTTACATTTTTCGAAATCTATTGTCATAGTTTTCAACTAAAGTTGTAAAATCTTGCATCGTGTGCGTTTTCGTCACCTTTTTTGCCCATGTAAGGGTAAAGAACCCTATTGTTGGCCCGTCCAATGGTTACCTTTGAAACAGCGGAGGTGACTTTACACAAAAAGGTGCCAATGGCTGGTATAGTTTGTAGCTTTCTAATAGACCCCGAAGGCTAATCCTATTGTCTATTGTTAAGAAAAACCGCTAGTGCCACGTGCCACAACCACCTGCATAAAAAATCGATACTTCGGTTACTGAGTGCCGGCGAGTCGAACGCTACAGAACCAGTCTAAAATGTGTCATCGAGATGCGTAACAAAGGCGCGTTATCGGAGAGCGCACCTACACTGGTTTTTTGAGCGTTGGACTAGCCCACGCTCAGGTGCCAAATAGAATAATTAGGACCCTTTTTTGCAGGTAAGTAGCACGTGCGGTTTTACTGAACAATAGACAATAGGATTAGCCTTCGGGGTCTATTAGAAAGCTACAAACTATACGTTTCAGTGCCAATCGTTGGGTAGTTTACCCTTACAAAAATCACTCAAATATGATACCGCTCCTAAAGTTGATCATCTGCATTATGTACCTAAGTCTACTAAGCAAGTAAAAATATTTATTTTCATATAAATGAAACATTACATTTATGTATTAGTTTGTAAGCGTGTATAAACATTAGGAATGTTTATCAACACGTGAAAACACTATTCCTATTTCGATAAACAAAGCTGAATTTTGATGAGATTACGCTTTAACTCCTATTTAATTAGCACGTATTATACAGCTCGCCTGATAGTAAGCGGTTACCGTAACCCATAGAGCCTTGCAACTTAGGTTTAATAATAAATAAATATTTAAATGCGGTATCAAATTCGAGTGCCACATACTCTGCCTCCGTTTCAACAGGGCAACCTTAATCCCTCGAAGCGGAGATGATAGTCAGAATGTACATGAAGATGTTAATAATGTCCAGATACAGGTTCAGGGCGGCGAATATGTACTCCTCGGGGCTGATGCTGTACTTGTGCTTGCCGCCCATCATGAGCTGCGTGTCATAGACGAGGTACATGGAAAATATGAGTGCGCCGATGGATGCGTAGACCAGTTGGAGGATGTTGTTGCGGACGAACATGGCGACAATACCTGGGAATAGATTAGTTGGTTTCATTACTAGCGACCCGCCCCGGCTTCGCACGGGTTAACAAATTGTACATAAACCTTCCTCTTGAATCGCTGTATCTATTAAAAAACCGGCCAAGTGCGAGCCGGACTCGCGCACGGAGGGTTCCGCACCATCAACAAAAAATAGAGCAAAACAAGCAAAAAAACGGTCACCCATCCAAGTACTGACCCCGCCCGACGTTGCTTAACTTCGGTCAAAAATCACGTTTGTTGTATGGGAGCCCCACTTAAATCTTTATTTTATTCTGTTTTTAGTATTTGTTGTTATAGCGGCAACAGAAACGGACGGACGGACGGACGGACGGACGGACAGCGGAGTCTTAGTAATAGGGTCCCGTTTTTACCCTTTGGGTACGGAACCCTAAAAACCGCATCGAAATCCGTTGCGTAGTTTTAAAGACCTAAGCATAGGGACAGACAGATGGTTTTGAGTGATTGTCGGTTCCGACAATGGCACTTGAAACGCCATGTAATTCTCGGTTTTAATTTCATATTTTTGTCATATCTTCCCACAAAAACGCATGTTACGACAGAAGTGACATCATCAAGACAGGCCTTTACGTATATTGCAGACGATTTATGCATTGCTGTTTAGACAATACTTGCCGAACGACAGTAGGTATATATGTTTGCGTCGAAACAGGGTTTATTACAGGCAGCTGTGTTGTTGATGTATGGTAACTACCTACCTAAGTACTGTAGTTATTTTAGTTTGAGTTTATTTGAGCGCATCGCCAACAAACTGTTTTACAGTTTGGCGAAACTTTAGTTATAAGTACACTGTACTTTGTATTTTGTTAAAAAAAAAAAAAAAAAAAAAAAACAACGGGTTTGGTGACTGTGGAGGCCGATGCGTGAGCGGCACGACCTCCCACATTTTTGGCAGAAAAAGCTTATGCCACCTGAGGTTCCAGTCCCGGTTTGCTTTCTGCGACACCTTCTGCTATCTAACTCATTAAACCAGGCTTGGTCGCATAGTCTTCTCCCATCCACAATGCTTTAACATCAAAATCATTAACTATACTTATACATTTCATCAGAAGTCATTAACTAGTCATACATTTTCTAGAAAATGAGCCTGCCTGGTGACCGCAAGTTGTCTTTTGACTCACCAAGCAATAGCAGCACAACAGTAGCGCAGACGAGGAATCCGCCCATCATGGTGAAATCCCATTTGGTCTGCAGAGCGAATATCGTCAGGGCGAGGCACACGGCCGCCGTCACACCCACTGCCATCATCACCTGAAACGTACAATAGGGATGATGACACATGTTGAATTTTATAACAAAATCTAGTAAAATAGATAGCAAACGAGCAATTTATCACAATAATGTGGATATTAAAATAAAATATTGAAAAATTACAAAAATACAGGACCTGAAAGTTTCAAAATTTAAGTTTTTTTTAACTTCAAAAAACGATAAAAGTAAGGGTACCACTCGATTCCTTACATTTCATCCAAAAAAATATTGTATAGCTACTATATACATAAACGCAATATTTCACTGGCAAAAACGCAATTTTCTTGTTTTGTCCATACTACAAGATGGGCGATGACGTCACGGCCTCTGGCCGTTTTGTATAGGGCGTTTCGCGAGTGAAGTGCGACTGTCGGACTTTGACTACAATTTCTGACTTTTGTGTTACTTTAATGCAATGGGACCCATATAGACATTTGATCCTAAAAACAAACCCGATCGATTGAGACCATAAAAAAAATTAGTCATGTAGCCTATTGGAATATGAGAACAAAATGAAATAAACTATCGCCTAGCTGTTTATTTTTGAGTTTATTATTTGAGTTTGGAAGGTTTATTTCATATTTTTAAGTAGCTACTTAAAACATTGGCGCTTGACGACGCACGTTGCCGCAATACGCCGTCACATGAACACGCGATGTATGAGCCGAGCGGGGCAGTGAGCTGTCACGCCACCAATCATAACTGGAGTGAGTGACTAAGTGACTGGCGGGATTAGTGAGTGACCAAGTGGGTAAATGTGTGAGTGACCGACTGGGTGGGTGGCCTAACGAGTGACTGGTGAGTGACCGGCTGAGTGATGAGGTAGTTGAGTTGGTGAGTGACCGAGGAAGAAAGGAGGCAATTGCGTGAGTGACCGAAACATTTCAAACTTACCACTTCAGGCGCCTTGGTGCTCGACACGGCCCCGAGCAGGAAGCTCTCCGCGAGGGTGAAGATACCGAGGAAGATGAAGTTCAACGGCGCCTGACGACGCACGTTCCCGCAGCACGCCATCACGATCAGGCAGACTATGACCACGGCTAGGGCTACGAACCTGCACGCAATCACGTGAACACAGCACACGCACTGTACGAGCCGAGCGGGTCATAGCGCGTGCAGAGCGAGATGTCAAGACAGACATCATGACTAAGTCACTGAGCAGTCGGTGAGTGACCGACTGAGTGAGTGACCGAGTCACCAGGTAGGTTGGTGGTCGAATGAATGAGTGTGTTGAGGATTATTAGTTGGGATGATGAGTGACCGATGCAGAAAGTAGGCAGTTGCGTGACTGACCGATGCGGTGGGTGAGTGACCGATGCGATGAGTGAGTGAATGAAAATTCAAACTTACCGCTTCAGGCGCCTTGGTGGAGCGAGACGTCAAGTCAGACATCATGACTAAGTCACTGACCAGTCGGTGAGTGACCGACTGAGTGAGTGACCGAATGCGTGAGTAACCGAGTGACCAGATTGGTGGTCGAATGAATGAGTGTGTTGAGGATTATTAGTTGGGGTGGTGAGTGACCGAGGCAGAAAGTAGGCAGTTGCGTGAGTGACCGATGCGGTGGGTGAGTGACCGATGCGATGAGTGAGTGACTGAAAAATTCAAACTTACCGCTTCAGGCGCCTTAGTGCTCGACACGGCCCCGAGCAGGAAGCTCTCCGCGAGGGTGAAGATACCGAGGAAGATGAAGTTCAACGGCGCCTGACGACGCACGTTCCCGCAGCACGCCATCACGATCAGGCAGACTATGACCACGGCTAGGGCTACGAACCTGCACGCAATCACGTGAACACAGCACACGCACTGTACGAGCCGAGCGGGTCATAGCGCGTGCAGAGCGAGATGTCAAGACAGACATCATGACTAAGTCACTGAGCAGTCGGTGAGTGACCGAGTCACCAGGTAGGTTGGTGGTCGAATGAATGAGTGTGTTGAGGATTATTAGTTGGGATGATGAGTGACCGAGACAGAAAAAAGTAGGCAGTTGCGTGACTGACCGATGCGGTGGGTGAGTGACCGATGCGATGAGTGAGTGAATGAAAATTCAAACTTACCGCTTCAGGCGCCTTGGTGGAGCGAGACGTCAAGTCAGACATCATGACTAAGTCACTGACCAGTCGGTGAGTGACCGACTGAGTGAGTGACCGAATGCGTGAAGAACCGAGTGACCAGATTGGTGGTCGAATGAATGAGTGTGTTGAGGATTATTAGTTGGGGTGGTGAGTGACCGAGGCAGAAAGTAGGCAGTTGCGTGAGTGACCGATGCGGTGGGTGAGTGACCGATGCGATGAGTGAGTGACTGAAAAATTCAAACTTACCGCTTCAGGCGCCTTAGTGCTCGACACGGCCCCGAGCAGGAAGCTCTCCGCGAGGGTGAAGATACCGAGGAAGATGAAGTTCAACGGCGCCTGACGACGCACGTTCCCGCAGCACGCCATCACGATCAGGCAGACTATGACCACGGCTAGGGCTACGAACCTGGAAGAAACATAATGATAATTAATAATCATTAATAATAGATGAACTTGAGCGCTGGTGGTCTAGCGGTAAGAGCGTGCGAATTTCAATCCGGAGATCGCGGGTTCAAACCCCGGCTCATACCAATGGGTTTTTCGGAACTTATGTCCTACGAAATGTCATTTGATATTTACCAGTCACTTTTCGGTGAAGGAAAACATCTAATAGTTTCCCCTCTGGGTTGGAAGGTCAAATGGCAGTCGCTTTCGTAAAAACTAGTGCCTACTTCAATTCTTGGGATTAGTCGTCAAGCGGACCCCAAGCTCCCATGAGCCGTGGCAAAATGCCGGGATAAAGGAAGATGAACAGTAGATAAACTTCACGAAACACTGGCCTTTTAGGCCAGGGGTCTCCAACGACCTGCAAAAAAGCCATATACCATCCAGGGACCCGACAACCCTTTCCTCGATAAAAGCCTTTCAATGGGCGTTCCTTTAAGGCGACTAACCCAGTGAAACGCTTACCAGTTCGAACTGCTAGCCCATTCATTTGGCTATCCCTTACCGAAAAACTTACCAAACAAATAAAGCTAGCCCTTTGCAATGCTTACTGCCATCCTATAAGCCTTGCAATCCCTTTAATATCCATTATTGGTTATTAGTTCCAAATATAGCTGGTCAAGCAGATCTTGTCAGTAGAAAAAGGCGGCAAATTTGAAAAATGTAGGCGCGAAGGGATCGTCCCATAGAAAATTTGAATTTCGCGCCTTTTTTTACTGACAAGATCTGGTTGACCAGCTATAGGTATGTACAACTTTTGTAATTGGCAAGTACTGATTGGCATTCTAGTAAAATAGACACTGTCAATTCCGAGTACATCATATACCGTAAGATGGGGTGAGTAGGGGCAAAACTGACATTCAAACCCCGATAACATTTTATTTTTACATATACACCATATATAGGTAATAAGTGTTCCGGACGTTTGTATTTCAGTTTTTATTTTATTTTGGATAGTTCTATTTCATAACTTTGACGATAAACAGGAAATCCCACCTCACCCCGTAGTCCCTCGTAATTGGGCTGAGATGGAATTTCATATAAAGGTGATTTTGGAAGATTGTTGGATCGATTTTTTTTATTATGAATATTACTATAGCTCCATTTTAAATTGGAATACATTATTTTTGTAGCAGTAGCCTTAAAATTCCACCTCACGCCCCTTTCGTCCCTTCTCTCCCCATTCATAATCCAACTCTCCCCGCGAACCCTACTCACCCCATTTTACAGTAACATGTCTATAAAATAATCGTCGTCGCAGGGCAATCGTACGGGGTGCGAGTAGCGAGGGGTGGTTCGCGCGCACCCGAGCTGCATACATCGCCATTGTTACTAGCTCGGTACTATTTACAGAGCTAGCGTGTCTTATTTGAAATGTGCAGTTCTGTTGTGTTCTTGTGCGGTAACATGAAAGGCGTCGGTCCACTACTTTTGACACTGTGGTTATAATTAGCTACCTACATTTGAAGTTGTTTACTCACATCATGTAGGAATGCGCTTTAAACCACAGCTTGGAGCCCTCGTGGTACGTGAAGAGTGTAGTGAATGCCATAGTGATGAGCAGCTGACACATCAAGATAGAGTACACCTGAAAATATTATAATTATTAAATAACTATTAAATATTATACAGGGTATAGCTAGCCATTGGACCACAGACAAGACATCCTCCAGACTGAGCATAGTAGCGCTACCCCCTTTGCCACAAATATACGGTAGTTTTACTCCATTTTCGGGTCAAAGTGTCTTTGTGT
The DNA here is from genome assembly GCF_948474715.1 of Cydia amplana. Taxonomy (NCBI): domain Eukaryota; kingdom Metazoa; phylum Arthropoda; class Insecta; order Lepidoptera; family Tortricidae; genus Cydia; species Cydia amplana. Next base: position 2,094,211 of record NC_086079.1, on the reverse strand, counting down.
GACGTCCGTGTCTTTGAACGGACCAATCACGGCACGGGACTCGCTCACCTCGTCCCCCGCACCCCAGTATTTTTGGCAGCATCGGTTTCATGAAATAATTGCTCTAAACTCCGTCTAGAGGACTCCTAGTCTATGCATTGGACTAAGCCGAAATGTATATGCATTAGGGTATTTAGAACCAGTATACAAAGTATCATAACAATCGATGGAGCGGTTACGAAGAAATTAAAAAAATACTATTTTTTACTTTGGAGCAACCTGTAGCTCCTGAGGTAATAAATAGTATGAAACCGTTTTCGACGTTTTTGCTTATCTTTTTAATAAGATTCTGACTTTTGATAAAGGGGCCCACTGATTAACAGTTCGCCAGATGGTATCGGCCTGTCAGTTAGAACAAAAAGTTGACAGTTCCGAACAACTGACAGGCCGATACCGTCCGGCGGACTGTTAATCAGTGGGCCCCTTAAATGTCATCATTGCCGCACATTTTCGAACAAATTGTCAAAAGCACTGCTAATAGGGTATTTTCCTACTAATCAAATCAGTTTCTTTTTTAGAACTGTCAAAACGGTTTTCTAATATGGAATTTATATGAAACATTACATCGTGACGTCACGGTCAACTCACCTACTTTTTATATTTCTATCCGATTTATTAAATAAGACTTGTGCTTAAAAATAATAGCTATCTATTTTTTTGTAATAATTATCTGGTGCTTTATTTCATGCATGGTGTGAAATAATTTATTTTAAATACAGGAAAATACCCTATTATTAATACAGAGTGTTTCTTTTTGTTGTCGATTATTGGAAATAACTTTTGATTGATTTTTTTTTATCTTTGTTCTAATTTAAAAAATATTAACGTTAGAGCATTTCTGAGAAGTAACCCTACGTGGGATTTCAGGGTTTGTCCAAAGACTAAGGTCACAAATGTTGTTAAAAACAAATGGTGTTAACATTTCATATTAACACATTCACTGCCAAGAAATGTTCATTTTGTACTGGAAACGGCACTGAAAGTGTTAAATATTTTGGGGCAAACATAAAATCAAAGAAATATACGCTCGTGAACGAAATAGGCCCTATGACGGAATTAGCCACGTTGGCTATACTTTAGTTTCGAAATTGACTCCCTTCAGAAAGCGATCGATCGATATCAAAAAATATTTTAAAAATGCAAAAAGATTTCGCCCAACGTGGGGCTCGAACCCACGACCCTGAGATTAAGAGTCTCATGCTCTACCGACTGAGCTAGCCGGGCAGTTGACACCTCCATCCAAATTAGGGAACACCTTGTCAACATGACATTATACAACGCCCATGGCAAATATAAACTTTACTCCATTGAAATAAAGTCTAAAATTAACGGTAAAAATGACTGATACGATATTTCGACAGTTATTCTTCGCGGTTCGCTAATACTGGCATTGCATAATAAAAAGTAAAGTTTCTGTCTGTTATTATCTCAGCAGTGGGCGATAAAAGGCTGATAATGATGATGATCATATGTATGTTAGTCTATAAGGTATATGTAGATAATACGGGTGTTGTTACCTGAACAAAATTTTCAAATAAAAATAAATAAAATTAAAAAATTAAAAAGCAATGGCAGGACAACCAGAAACGGGCCTCGGGCGCCCGTTTCTCAAAAGTTTGTGACTTTTAATACAAGTGGAAGTCCTTTTCTAACAAAAGCTGTCAAAAACATATTAGCGTTGTGTCTATGTAGGGACTGCCTTTGCCCAACAGTGGGCACAAAATAATAAAAATTAACCCTCACCTTACGAATGAAGGACTTGCGGATACTCTGGTCATTGAAGTCGAACCCCTTGACAGAACCATCTTCCCCCAGATCTGACACGCCTGGCTGTCCGTATCCACCCGCCTGAAATAATACATTACATATTAACAAATGTATGTTAAATAAGCTTTTGGCAAAAATTTCATTTTTGGTACAAGCTTTTATCACTGACTGTACTTTTCTTACGACAGACAACTAATACTCATCGAGACAATTCTAAAAACGCCTAACACAATTACGTTGCGTTGTTTCTCAGAGTTCCCATGACCACCCCCTGTCTCCATCATCAGATCAGCTCGAGGGTAATATTGCATTGTCACCCGACTTACAAAAATGCAAAATTTCAGCTCAATCGGAAACCGGGAAGTGGATCAAATTTAACTTGCAAGATTTGATTACAGACAACGGGACAGGTGAATCTAAATAAAACTTTGTAAAATAGGTATGCTACCAGGGATATTATTTATTTATTTATTCATAAAACAATTTTACAAGTGTTTGAATCATACAAGATAATACTAAAAGTACCGGGAATAACCGGGAATTTTCGAGCCAGTCATAGCTGACGTGGACAAATGGCAGCGCGTCAAACACTAGCTTATTACATCCCGTTGTATAGAAAACTAGCGACCCGCCCCGGTTTCGCACGGGTTACACAAAACCTAACAAATTATACACCTAAACCTTCCTCAAGAATCACTCTATTTATAGGTGAAAACCGCATGAAAATCCGTTCATTAGTTTTTGAGTTTTTCGCGAACATACATACACACAAACAGACAGACGCGGCGGGAGACTTTGTTTTATAAGGTGTAGTGATAATCGATTGACATCTAATTCATTAAAATTGGTTTAATTAGTGGTGAAGCTAATATGGGGCATTATCTATGAAAAGGGACCTTATTGTCGATGGCGCTTACGCCGCACAGCGTCGCGCGGCATTGTATTTATATCGGAGCATCGTTAATAATGGCGTAAGCGCCATCGACAATAAGGTCCCTTTTCATAGATAACGTCACATATACTTAAATTGACCTTACATTAGTAATACGAGTCATTTAACCACAGTGTGACGTTTCTCAATATGATACAATAAGATCAATGTGACTGACAATGAAATTAAATGGATTATTAACGTCTATACAAATACGATCCATTTATCAGAGAATAGGAATCAGACCTATATATATTTTGGAGACTCCTAAACCCGTAAGACTCGGAAATCGTTCTACTAATTTAATAATAACATTTTTATTTTTTTTATTGTTTCGACAGTTTTAACGTGATTTCTTTTTAGCTTAACCTGCAATCTGCAATGTATAATGTAATATTTATCTAAACATGACTTACATGTAAAACAACACTTTGTCCTGAAAATGCCATTGTATTCCATCTTTAAGCCATAATTTGGCGTTTAACAGAAAAAAATACACTTCGATCCATTTCCACTTCCACTTGTACTTTTTAAACAATTTGTTGTACGATTAACTTTTATTTTAATATGTCAATAAACTATCAACCATTTTTAATTCAAATCCTACTAGATTTATCTGTCATAACATTTACTTAATTTGCTGATTAAGAGAATGCTTATCTGACCTTTTTTAAGTTATTTAATTTACCAGTTTTTGATAAGTTAGCGATTAAAGAGCGGTTTCCTGCTTTAATTAAAGTGTTGTAAAAAAAATATTCAATGAAAATATTCTACCTATATATCCACAAAATATTAGGTTTGTAGTGTACTACTTACATACCGAAAACTATAAAACTTTGCCCTTTAACATAACTTTGCCCACCTCGTCACAGTTCAGTATTAGCGAAATAACTTAAAGTTCTTCAGAATGTGTATCTGTAACTACTTTTAAGTTATTTCGCTTTTACTGAAATGTGACGCGCAAAGTTATGTTAAAAGGCAAAGTTTTATACTTTTACGGCAAATTAGTATTAGGAAAAAATAAACATATTAACTTACTTCACCAGCATACCCCGGACCGCCATAGCCCGGCTGAAACCCAGGCTGAGGTGCATAGCCAGGCTGCGGGGGATAGCCACCTTGCGGCGGATAGCCACCTTGCGGTGGATAGCCACCTTGCGGGTAGCCTCCCTGCGGGTAGCCTCCTTGCGGATACCCACCTTGCGGGTACCCACCCTGGTTCTGGTCTGTGAATTTAAAAGAGAATTGTAAGTAATTGATGATTTTTTGTTATTCATTCAGCAGCAGAACAGCAAAGCGGGTAAGGTGGACCTGAACACCTCACACGGTTAACTTTTGCTGCTAATTGTACATATGTACAATCAGCAGCAGTATATACAATACAACCAAGTAAAAAATGTACTTTGACTAATATAAATGTTTAAAAAAAACTAGTGCCCACGCCAATTACTGGGATTAGTTGCCAAGCGGACCCCAGGCTCCCATGAGCCGTGGCAAAATGCCAGGACAACGCGATGAAGAAGAAGAGACTAATATACATATAACATAGTCACGAAACGGATTTGGGGCGTCCGCTAGCGTGCGCGGGTGCACGGAGCGGGCGCACGCACGCGGGTTCCATTGTAGGTAAAATCCATTGCACGCGTCCGCGTCAGCAAAGTGAATTTGAAATAGAGGCGGATTGGCAAAGTAAATTATGCAATCTTTTCGAGAGATGACGCCATAACCTTTGGCCTACTGTCGGGTAGATGGCGTTAATTTCAATATTTTAAAATTAACACATCAGTGAAAGAATAAGGGTCAAAGTCAAATGGCGTTCTAACAGTTTTAATCTGCTGTCGAAAGATGGCAGTAAATTTATTGTGGCTACATAATTTACCATGACAGTAACTCTCTACACTCTACTCTCTTTAGTGTCAGCGTTGCTCAAACTATTTTTCGTTAACCCGCACCAGCTAGCGGGCGCCCTTAAAGCAGGGTCACAGGGCGGACACGCCATACATCAAAAATCATTGGCGTTTATATGTGTGCGCGGCACGTCTGTACACGCGTCATTGTGTATGTGTGCGTAAGTCGCTCTACTGAGAGCATGCCAGAAGTCCGTCAGATTCATGTCGCGGCGTCGCGGGGCGAGGTAATCCGAATCGGGGCGGGGCGGTGCTTGGCCGTTTTGTATGATAATACTATTACTTATTCTGTGGCAGGTGCAAGTGGGAGTAATGCACCCGTATTGACATTTTTTGCCATTGAAATTGACATGCAGTGCAATTGATAATAAAATATGGACGTTAAGCACGGAGAATTTCGTTCATTGGCCCGACTGTTCCTATCTCTACCGCACGCGCAAATGAAAAAAAAAATGTAAAATGTAAAAAAAAATGGTAAAATGTACTTAGTCAGAATTTTGATAAAACCTTTTATTTTATAGTAAGTATTTTCAAACTCGATGGGTAGGGTGACAAATGTGACAATGGTGACATGTCTCATCTTCATAATATAATTTATAACTTTAAAACGCCAAATGCCAAAATCGTACTAAAATTACACCTCGAGTTTGAACAGTATAGCCCTACAATTATCGTCGTTTTTTATTGCGTTCCAATTTCAAGCATCCTAAAAACAGCAAGACTGTTCACTTTTTACCATGCACATCGATTGAGACTATTTGGCAAAGTTTCAAAACATGCTGTAAACATACACCATCTTCGATTCTGACAATCTGTATACCTTATTAGGCTTATTACAACGAGATACAGTCTATCAATGGTCAGTTTCTGTTAGTACGTAGTAGATACTGTTTACAATATAAGAGCATTGATCTTTTATGCAGTGCTGGAGATTTTAGACAATATTTCGGGCATTCCGTAAAAAAGAGATAGGTGAACCCCTAGTCAAAGAATAAATAATAGTACTAGGTACGGAAGATTCACTCTCTATCAAAACGCGCCTATTACGACAAATATGACCGCTAGGTGGCGCAAGCGCAAGCAGGCGTCCGTTCCGTAGCGGTGCGCGGCAACTACTATGGCTAGACACCAAAATTGGTGTGGGCCGCATATACTTGTAGCGACGCGACACGCGACGAAATCGCGGAGTGAGCCACGCCTGCCCTAGTGTAAATTTCATTCGATAGCGTGACGGACGTGCATGCGCGTTTGCGTTTAGTCTCGTATTGTATGGGATTCTGAACAGCGCGCCAAGCGGAACGTTTTGGAAACTCAAAAGCCCATACAAATGAGACTTAAACGCGTAAGTAAGTACAGTCAGCAGCAGAAGTTGCTAAGCGAGCGAGGTGTTCATAATTACCTTGACGCGCTCTTATTCTCTTAACAATAAAGTCGCGTCCAGATTATTTTGAACACCTCGCCCACTTAGCAACTATTGCTGCTGACTGTACCTACGTCACGTCACGCTGTCGAATTTTATACTAAGGGTACAGTACTCGTCACAATTTATAGAGTATTGGGCTTTTGGGCTATCTTTCAAACGTACATAAATTAGAATCCAAATATTGAATATTAAATAATCTAATATTGACAGTGTAAACTTGCCTATTAACCCAGATGGCGACACCTGAGTCACCCACATTATTATCACATATCACTAAATTACACTGTAAGTATTTTTAATTTTTTTTGTTAGCCTGGTTTAGTGTCCCACTGCTGGGCATGTCATTTTTTAATGCTCCGTAAAGACCTTTCTACACGGGATCACTTCGGTCTTGAAAATCTGGTAAATGCGGTCTCAGAGACCGTTTGACGTAGATAGCTAGAATTTGGAACAGATAGCAACTACATACTAACACTGTTATCAAGTCAAACCGCTTATTTCTTATTTGATAAACAACAGTATTTTAAAATAACTTTTATCGGAACCGTCTAACACGCTTTATACACACTTAATAACTGCATTTACCTACAAGTCGAGGTATCGATTGAAGTAATACAATGCAGGAAAGAATTGTTTTTCGATCGGAAGCTCGAAGCCTGGGAGCCTACCGCGAAAATCGAAGTTCGCAAATTGCGGGCATTTTTCTCTGTCACTCTAATTATGCCTTCATTGGAGTTTTCGTGGTTTTGGTGGTGTGGTGTAACCACTATACTTCTATTAAATGCATGTATATAATAATAAATAATATCATAATATTTACTTATATACATAACTAGCATGTAATATTAATAGCGAATATTTATAACACTAAACATAAATAATAAAGATACACATACAGTAAATATAAATAAATAAATACAATATATATAAATATAAATACATAAATAAATATATAAAAACATTCACTTTCACTATAGTAATTCACATGCAATATATATAAATAAACATATTAAAATCAACATCAATACAAACAAATTATCCTATCTTTTGTGTCGAAACTCCGGACGCGGTGGACAGGCTGCCGTGACGTCACACCAGTAAACCGGCTCGACGAGGCGCGCTCCCGCGCCGGCCGCGCTGCCCGCCACGCCAGTCAGACTCACAACTTGACGGCGAATGCATGCCGCTCCGCGCTGCGCCCGCGCCCGCTTATCGCTTACGACTTACGCATTTGTTTTCATTATCTTTCCTTCGCTTGTGCCTGAGACTATGTACCGCTTTGCCACAATACAGCTGTGAAAGTGATTCGGTTGTTTTCTTTGGAGTCAGATCCCGTTACCACGACCACACTGGTGACCCCTATTTTGGACAAAGGTCGCAGCTTTCTTCTGGATAATCTCAATAACAACCTAAGGAAACCGTAAGTCAAGCATAATGTCTGATACTGAAGAGAAGGATAGCTTTAGAGATGCTAAAGTAGTCACGCCTACGAAAGATAACGGTACCGAGCGCATTACCACTGGTGTCGACACATTCCGTGTCGGAGTTAAGATTCCGGCATTTTGGCCACAAGAACCTGAAGTCTGGTTTAAGCAAGTGGAAGGCCAATTTATATTGTCTACCATTACTTCCGACACGACAAAATTTTATTACGTGCTATCGCAACTAGAACAGCAGTACGCAGCCGAAGTTAAAGATATAATTATATCTCCGCCTGCAACAAACAAATATGAAAAGTTGAAAAGCGAGCTTATTAAACGCCTGTCAGCTTCACGGGAGAAGAAACTGAAGACACTCTTGCTCCACGAGGAATTAGGCGACAGAAAGCCTTCGCAATTTTTAAGACACTTGCAGCATATCGCCGGCCCGGACGTTCCTGAGGACTTTATGAAGACCATTTGGACCAGCCGTTTACCGCATAATATTCAAGGTGCCGTAGCAACCCAGCCGCTGTCTACCCTCGATTCTTTGGCGGATCTAGCAGATCGCGTATGGGACATCAATCCAGGTACTCCACAGGTCGCTAGCGCCTCTGGCCAGCCCGGCAGTTCAGCTATGGATCTAATGGCTAGTCAAATTGCTGCACTTACGAGACAGATGCAGGAGCTCTCCAGTGAAATGCGGTCACGTTCTCGTCCCAGATACAGAAATGGAGGTAAGCCGCAGCACCGTGAACGCAGCAACAGTCAGCGACGCGGAAATAGTCAGCAGCGTTCGCAATCAAGCTACCGCAAGTTCCCAGTGTGCTGGTACCACTTCAAGTTCCAACACCAGGCGACGAGATGCGTGAAGCCGTGTGACTTCTCATCGGGAAACGAGCAGGGCAATCGATAATGGCGGCCAACGATTGCCCCAGTTCCGGTCGCTTATTCGTCACAGACCGACGATCAAAGATGCAATTCCTCGTTGACACCGGAAGTGATCTTTGCGTCTATCCTAAAACTGCATTACGCGAATATCGACCAAAAACCAATTACGAACTCTACGCTGCTAATGGGTCAATCATCAGTACATACGGTCATGTTCAGCTGAGTCTAGATCTCGGACTTCGTCGAGACTTCAGTTGGCAGTTCGTCGTAGCAGATGTCACCAAGGCCATCATCGGGGTCGACTTCCTATCTTTTTACAATTTAGTCGTCGACTGCCGCCATAAGCGCTTGCTGGACTGTACGACACTACTGTCAGCGATTGCCACAGCCGTGACTCCAGAGGACACCGTGTTTTCCATTAAAACCCTCAATGGTGAGTCGAAGTACAATGACATACTTAAAGAGTACCCGGAGATAACACGGCCTCCCGGTATTCACCGTGACATAAAGCACAACACTTTGCATCACATCACGACTACCGAGGGACCACCGGTGCACTGTACTCCAAGAAGGCTAGCTCCAGATAAGCTGAAGATTGCCAAGGCGGAGTTTGAAGCGATGCTCAAGAACGGAACAGCACGGCCATCGTCAAGCCCCTGGTCTTCGCCATTACACCTTGCACCAAAGAAGGACAACGGCTGGAGACCCTGCGGAGATTATCGACAGTTAAACGCGCGAACTGTTCCAGACCGCTATCCTCTCCGTCACATCCACGACTTTGCCCACCAGCTATCAGGTTGTAAAGTTTTCTCCACCATAGACTTGGTAAAAGCGTACAACCAAATACCGGTAAATCCTGACGACATCGCGAAGACTGCCATAGCGACGCCCTTTGGATTGTACGAGTTTCCTTATATGACGTTTGGACTCAGAAACGCTGGGCAGACATTTCAAAGGTTCGTGGATGAAGTCACAAGGGAAATGGACTTTGTATTCGCCTACTTGGATGACTTTCTCGTTTTCTCTGAGAATGAAGAGGCTCACACGGATCACCTGAAACAGCTGTTCGGCAAGCTTCGTGACTACGGGATCGTCATAAACCCTTCCAAATGTATATTCGGCGTACCGGAAGTAAAGTTCCTCGGTTACCACATCTCGGCGGAAGGCACTAAACCACTGGCAGCGAAGGTGGAAGCTGTTGAGACATTTCCAGCTCCGAAAACCATCAAAGAGCTAAGAAGGTTCTTGGGAATGATCAATTTCTATCGTCGCTTCATTCCCCAAGCAGCACAATTACAAGCTCCACTGCACAACTTACTGATTGGATCAGCCAAAGGATCACAGCCGGTTGTGTTGAAGGGCGATACGATGAAGGCTTTTAACGACTGTAAGAAAAGTCTATGTGACGCAGCATTACTAGCACACCCTGACGGTAAAGCTGTTCTGGCGCTGGTCACAGACGCGTCAGATACGTCGGTTGGCGCGGCGCTACAGCAGAAGCACGGGGACGATTGGCAGCCAATTGCGTTTTATTCAAAGAAGCTGAGCCCCGCTCAACAAAAGTATTCGCCGTATGACCGGGAGTTGCTTGCAATATATAACGCAATCAAATATTTCAGGCACATGTTAGAGGCACGAGTTTTTACGGTATACACCGACCACAAGCCTTTGTGCTTTGCCTTCGCGTCACACAAGTCGAACTGCTCACCAAGGCAATTTCGCCATCTTGACCTGATATCTCAGTTTACCACAGACATACGCCACATTTCAGGGAAGGACAATGTGGTAGCTGATACACTGTCAAGGATAGAGGAGCTAGAAAAGCCTGTTGACCTTGTGCAACTTGCGGAAGCTCAAGGCAAGGACTCAGAGCTGAAACGCATTTTAGACGGTGACACAACCCATACCATCAAGCTGAAGAAGATGATGATACCCGGTTCCGCCACCGAGCTATACTGTGATAGTAGCACGTCAACTCTAAGACCTTACGTGACTCCTGAATATCGCCAGCAAGTCTTCAATAGTCTGCACTCGCTTAGTCACCCTGGAATTAGGGCATCAGCGAGGCTCGTAGCAGAACGATTTATCTGGCCAAATATGAACAAAGATTGTCACGACTGGGCACGAGCGTGCACAGCCTGCCAACGTTCTAAGGTAACGAGGCACGTGCAGGCACCCTTAGGAACATACCAACTACCTAAAGCCCGATTCTCGCATGTCCATATCGATATCGTCGGACCTCTGCCGCCATCTCAAGGATACCGCTACTGTCTTACTGCCATTGATCGCTACACACGCTGGCCAGAAGCCATCCCGATGATGGACATCACAGCCGAAACAGTCGCCAAAGCCCTCCTGTCTGTCTGGATATCCCGATTCGGATGTCCTATGGACATCGTCACTGACCGCGGAAGACAATTTGAATCGGCACTCTTCGCATACTTGGCAAAAATAGCAGGATTCAAACACAGACGTACTACGGCGTATCATCCTGCCTGTAACGGATTAATCGAGAGATTCCACAGGCAGTTAAAAGCAGCCATTGTCTGTCACGCGCAGGAGAACTGGACGGAATCTTTACCACTAGTCTTACTAGGAATAAGAAGCGCGTTCAAAGAAGACCTGCAGACGTCATCCGCAGAGCTCGTGTATGGAGAAACTTTAAGGCTGCCTGGCGAGTTCTTTCAACCCAGCGATGTTACGACAACCGATATCACCGATTTTACTGCGCGTTTGCGTAATATTACCCAGCAGCTGCACCCTGTGCCTACTTCGAGGCATGGAAATAAGAGAACTTTCGTTTTTAAAGACCTAAAGTCAGCCACTCACGTCTTCGTAAGAGAAGACGCTGTACGTGGCGCATTAACGCCAGCCTACACTGGGCCACACGCAGTAATAGAACGAGGAAACAAAGTCTGGAAGCTAAGAGTAAACGGAAAAGAGAACACCGTATCCATTGACAGACTAAAGCCAGCTTATACGCTCGAAGATAGCACCAACAGCAACGTCAGAGAACCTGAAAAGAAAGAGAAGATGAGTACACACCCCCAGAAGACCAAAGATACAGAAAGTAATAAGATGAAAACACATACCAGATCTGGCAGACGAGTGAAGTTTCCAGATTATTATCGCCCGTAAGACGGTCTCTGGGAGGGAGTGATGTGGTGTAACCACTATACTTCTATTAAATGCATGTATATAATAATAAATAATATCATAATATTTACTTATATACATAACTAGCATGTAATATTAATAGCGAATATTTATAACACTAAACATAAATAATAAAGATACACATACAGTAAATATAAATAAATAAATACAATATATATAAATATAAATACATAAATAAATATATAAAAACATTCACTTTCACTATAGTAATTCACATGCAATATATATAAATAAACATATTAAAATCAACATCAATACAAACAAATTATCCTATCTTTTGTGTCGAAACTCCGGACGCGGTGGACAGGCTGCCGTGACGTCACACCAGTAAACCGGCTCGACGAGGCGCGCTCCCGCGCCGGCCGCGCTGCCCGCCACGCCAGTCAGACTCACAACTTGACGGCGAATGCATGCCGCTCCGCGCTGCGCCCGCGCCCGCTTATCGCTTACGACTTACGCATTTGTTTTCATTATCTTTCCTTCGCTTGTGCCTGAGACTATGTACCGCTTTGCCACAATACAGCTGTGAAAGTGATTCGGTTGTTTTCTTTGGAGTCAGATCCCGTTACCACGACCACACCGTTCCCTTTTTCGCGGTAGACCCTCTGATTATAGCTACGTATCATCGTACCGTTAACAGTCACACGACCGGCCGCCGTCATACAATCGAAATAGGTAACATGAGACATTAGGTAACATTTATATAGGTATATGTTTTTTGGAAACGTAGCAACTAGTACCTGGTTTGTCAAGTTTAATTTGATTCAAGCATGTTTTAATATAAGAGAGTCGTGATTGTATTTAGCCGTGCCTTTTGGTGGCGGGTTCGCGTAACTCTTATCTCTTATTGCAAAAACTTATACTTAGATACACCGATAGCCAGTTAAGTGTGTTACTGTTAAATACCTAGTGTGCATCAGAATTAAGGCATCTATGTTAATGTATTGTCAAGGACATTCAATATCGGTATTCTACAGGTTGCACTTCGGGGAGCGTGCTCAAGAGCTACACGAGCTTATTCCACCGTCCCCATTCTACCATCGGACTTTTAGACGCACGGCCGGTTTCCATCCTTAGTTGGTAGATATTCCACCAATTCGCACAAAGCGCTTTGCTTCCTCGTTTCTTATGCGCACTGCCAAGGAATGGAATTCCTTGCCGGCGTCTGTTTCCGAGCTCATATAACCCGGCAACCTTCAAATCAAGGGTGAACAGGCACCTTCGGGCAGGCTCGCTCAATCGTAAGCCACGTCTTCGCCTCGGCTAGTCTGTGGCCATGAGTAAGTCCATTTATAATATATATAAAAAATCGTGGCGTACCACACCACAGGGTAGTATATTAGGTTTTTTACTATTACTATTATATAACTTTCAATATACTTACATACATTAAATTAATTAAATATTCGATTTTAATGCTTTTTGCCAATACAAACGAAAGTATCACAGGGGTAACACAATTAGGTTAGGAACTACTACGTACACCGTCTCCGTTTCATCATAGGTAGGTACCTATTAGAATGCACGGCACTCGTACCTTGTAACACATATGCCTCGTGGGAACTGTTATGTATAGATAAAACAATATAGTGTTTATATACATATAGTCATTTTAACGACAATAGATCTTCAGTATCCGTAGTAGTATCTTAGTATAGTAAAATCTTGAATCTAGGTACACATAATTATGTATCTATATAGGTACAACCAGTTATATACCATAATCGACCACCATAAAGGAACTTTTGAAGGAATATTTGTTTATTGGAGACTTACATTTTATAAAAAAAAATTATAAACAATCCTCGTAACATAACAAGAGAATAACAATAAAAACGGGACCAATCGGTAGAATTTTCAAAATCGGTCCAGTAATGACGGAGATATGGAGTAAAAAACATAAAAAATAACATACAACCGAATTGGTAACCTCCTCCTTTTGAGATTTGGAAGTCGGTTAAAAAACATAAACATCTCTGCGAGATTGCAACTAGTAACACTTCTAGTAGTTCTAGTGGCACCATAAAAAGTGGTTAATTATGCACGTCCTGTGTAATAATTCACTAATTTCCATATCCTTCCTCTTATCTACTAAAAATAACAAATATCTCACTATTCACCGTCGACATTACACCAATAATATTCCACCACAACTGACAGTCATACTACACGTCTAGCCTCCTCTCCTCTGAAAAACTATTCAGACGCAAACTAAACCTAATCACAATTCACTAAAGTCGAATTTCGAATACCAATTCGTACAATACTCGTAGTATCCTAAAATCAAACTAAAGACCGGAGTCATATTACTATCTCTTTCACTCTTGCTACGACCGTGTAAGTATGAAAGAGAAGTTTTACTACCCCAGACGTCAGTTGGGTTTGCAGATAGTAAACGTCTAGCCTCTTCTGAAAAAGTATTCAGACTCAAACTAAACCTAATCACGATTGCCTAAAGCCGAATTTAGAACACCGTTTCATAATACACGTCTAGCCTTTTCTGGAAAACTATTGAAACCCAATATGGCTAAACTGAACCTAATTACAATGACCTAAAGCTGAATTTTCAATACTGGCTCATACGGCACGTCTAAAATCTGAAAAACTATCCGGACCCAAACTGAACCTAATCACAATTCCCTAAAGTCGGTTTTGGAATAGCGTTGACCTTTTAGCACAAAACAATTGCTAATTTCACAAGGTCATCTTGCGTGTGGTAATGAAATTGCCGTAGCTATGATCGGATTATGTGTGCTATTCTGCTATTCCTAAGGGTTTGAGGCCTACGAGGGGTATTCAAAATATTCTCGGTATGAGAATGAAAACAAACAAGTACGAAAAGTTTGATATTTTTATTTTTCAATATACTCCCCCCCTATGTTCATACACTTAAAAGATCGATCAATTATTTTTTTTAATCCCTCGTAAAAATATTTTTTATCTTTCGTGTAAAAATGCTCCTCCACTGCCGCCTTCAATGCTTCATCGTCAGAAAATTTATTTCCACGCAGATCCTTTTTAAGATTGGGGAGCAAAAAGAAGTCGCTGGGGGCTAAGTCCGGACTATACGGTGGGTGAGTAACAGTTTTAAACCCACGTTCAACAATAGCTGCCTTGGCAATATGAGCAGTATGGACGGGGGCGTTGTCATGCAGAAGCAGAATACCTTTGGTTAACTTTCCTCGCCTCTTTTCTTTAATTACATCCTTTAATTGACGTAGAATGTTAGCGTAGTACTGTCCTGTGATATTTACACCTTTTTCTTTATAATCGATTAGTAATACTCCTTCACAATCCCAAAATATCGTGGCCATGACCTTGCCAGCTGAAGGGATGACCTTCAACTTCTTGGGATGAGCTGAACCCTTAATGTGCCACTGCATGGACTCTTGTTTACTCTCTGGGTCATAATGATGAACCCAGGTTTCATCTCCAGTAACTATTCTTTGCAGCACCTCATCAGGATTTTCACCGCACAGGTCAATAAAATCGGAACAACAAGCTACACGCATGTCTTTTTGAAGCCGAGTCAGCATTCGCGGAACCCATCTTGCACTTACTTTTGACATATTAAGATGGTCATGTATAATATCATGTACGGTACCAATAGAGAGATTGGTTACTTGTGCTATAGATTTTACCTTCACTCGACCATCTTCCAATATAAGTTTTTCCACTTTATCAATATTTTCTTGTGAAGTAGCTACTACAGGCCGGCCAGGTCTAGGGTCATCTTCAATACTCTCCCTTCCGCGTTTAAACTCGCTTGACCATTTTTGAATGGTAGATAAAGAAGGAGCAGACTCACGGTAAACACAATCCATTTCCTCTTTTATGGTTTTTTGATTTTTACCCTGTTTTGTCAAGAATTTTATCACGCATCGATGTTCTAATTTAGTTAACATTGTCAATTCGCACAGGATGTTCATGTTTGTTCAGCAATTGCAGAAAAACAAAAGACTATCTCGGTTCGAATTATACTTTTTTTTAATGTCAATGAATAAACCTTAGCGGCCAGTAACGAAAGAAATTTTAGAAGAGGTCGTAAGATATCAATACCGAGAATATTTTGAACGCCCCTCGTACCGTGAATATCGTAAATCGAAATTTCGATATCCGACTCTCTCTATCGCTTTTACATAGGTATTTCGCGGTTAGGTTGCCATAAATACGCGCGCACCCGAGCTGCATACATCGCCATTGTTAGTAGCTCGGTACTACTACACTGCGTGTCTTAGGTATTTGAAACGTTTGTAAATTTTGGGCTGTTATGAAGTCTGTGACAACCCTACCGTGTTCTTGTGCGGTGTCGGCATTTACGTAAACATCAAAGGCGTCGGTCCACTGTTACTTTTTACACTGTGCTACACCTACAGTGGTCCTTCTGAGCGTTGAAGCTTGAAATGCAATGGAGTCGAACCTCATATGCGATGATAATACGATATAATTGAATGTGTCATCTTTAAACACGTTACTTCGAAAACGTCATATCCAATATAACATTAAAATGTGGAAAAAGGACTTAAGGCGCATG
The DNA here is from genome assembly GCF_948474715.1 of Cydia amplana. Lineage (NCBI taxonomy): Eukaryota > Metazoa > Arthropoda > Insecta > Lepidoptera > Tortricidae > Cydia > Cydia amplana. Next base: position 2,078,124 of record NC_086079.1, on the reverse strand, counting down.
GAAATAAAGTTCAAATTAAAATAACAAGAATAACAAACTGTGACATATAGGTAAACAGACTTGATAGATTGAAGACAATAAATAATCAGGTAGGTGAACTAAATTAACATCAGTCAGACTTCACAGACAGCGGGGCCCTGCTGCGGGGCGCGGGGTCACCAGTTTATGTGTCGGCGGCCGATCGTATAATCAGGCCGATAGTAAAGTTCCTGTGTAATGTCAAATGTGCTATTGTTTTCACGACGGTAACATTAAACCAATAGATAGGTAGGATAGGTTCGTTAAGTCGCTTCAGATGTCCGAAGGTCACACTATCCAGAAAAAGAGGCCCCGCGTAGCGGGGCTCCGTCTACTCAGGGAACAAGTCAGTGATTTTCACGTCTAACGATATGCCTAGGAATTTCACGATCTCCCTGAGTTTACGATCGGCCGCCGACATATCACTATTCATCGGTTATTCAATAGCTGTTACGGCTTTTATGCATGGCATAGAAGAATTCATAACCATTATGTAGATTGCCTGAAGAAATTCAATGAAATGATATCATAAGTTTAATGTTTCACAGTAAATAACTCATAGGTAGGTACAGTCGCCATAGGATACATCGGAGCGGCCAAGGTGCTCACAATATCTGAACACGCACTCTAACGCCCTGATAATAGAGGCGTGTTCAGATATTTGTGAGTGCCTTAGCCGCTCCGATATATCTGATGGCGACTGATCGCCCACACTGTTGAACCTTATGCCTTTTGGAATAAGGTCCACCAATGTACAGTTAGAAGTGTTGTCTTTATAGTTAGGAATTTGATACATAATTGTTTATTTGTGACGTTATCTATGAAAAGGGACTTTATTGTCGTTATTAACGATGCTCCGATATAAATACAATGCCGCGCGACGCTGTGCGGCGTAAGCGCCATCGACAATAAGGTCCCTTTTCATAGATAATGCCCCATTTTGTTCCTGTTTACCACATTACGCGTTAACCTTACCTTACCAGACTGGTTAGTTAAATTATTTCAAGGAAATGATAAAGAAAAACCGGCAATAAATAGGTGCATACCTAAATGTTACAAATCTTATTACTACCGTTTTTAAAAATTTGATATGAATGAGCAAATCTTTGTAGGTTTATCAGGTATTTGGGTAGATGAAAACTTCCCCACGCATTATCGATATAGGTATATTAAGTATATCAAAACAGGGTTTTTAATGAATTTATTAACAAGTTAAAAACGAGACCTCTTTACTTGACAAGTTTTGATAAATAGAAAATATCATTAAGATGCCTTTTTAATAGATCAATCGGCTGACTAATATACGTAAATAAGTACCTATAGTTAATTATTTATTCATAAATTAGGTTAGTTACCTATAAATGACGCCATATTTAAACCGGTTTTTTATGAAGAAGGTACTATTAGGTATAACGCCGCCATAAAGCCGCTCCCATACATTAGAACTTACGCTCTCATTTTAAAAACAACATACTTAAATTACATAAATCGTAGCATATACTGAACATTTAAGTAACATAACATTTAGGTATAAACGTAGAAACATTGAGGGCCCCTTGCACCATCCCATTAACCCGGGGTTAAGCCGTTTAATCGTTTAACCTAGTGTTAAATAATACTGGTAACCATGGTAACTCTAGGTTTAACCGGTTAACTCCGGTTAATAAATGGTGCAAGTGTGGCCCTTAAGAAACTAGATCGAAACTGATGTTTAGGAGTAATTATAGGAAAACCTTTGAAATACCGCACGTAGGGTTTTAATATAAATAAATAAATAAATAAATAAATATTAATGGACATTTTTATGCTATATAGTATTATATGCCAAGGGAAGCACTATGTTGTGTTGTGACAGACAAACAGGTACTTTTAAACATTATGGCTTAGTCATATCATATAACCTTGTAAGGCCCAATATGCATTACAGTCGGCAGTAGATATATCGGAGCGGGGGAGGTGTTCAAAAATATCTGAACAAGTACCTGAAGTACCCTAGCACCTTGACAATAGAGGCATGTTCAGATATATGTGACCACCTTGGCCGCTCCGATATATCTGATGGCGACTGTACAATTTACACCCCGTCAATTAAAGTTAAAACGTTACATAAAAAAAATAAAGCCATCCTTTTGTTTCTATTCAATGCTTTCTCAAACGGAATTAATATCAATTTACTATACAATAAGGTTCAAAATTAAACTTAATAGAACTTTGTACAGTGGGCCTTACGAGGATAATAGAAAATAACGAGGGAATTCCTGTTTAAAGAGCATGAATGAATCATACACTCCACAATAAATTTATCATTACAGACATAACGTCACATGACTACTTGAAGTACAGTTCTCAACTCATTTTCAACCCTAATGGGTAAGAAATAAAGATATATTTGCAAACACAAACTGTGACTAAACATGTACATTTCATTATCAATTAATTATGAACCCTATCTGCGGGTAATAAGGTTTAAAATTAACTGATAGCAGCGGTAATAAAGTAAATGCGTTTGGTCGAACTGTTTACAGCAGTTGGAGCAGATAAATGCAAAAGCACCTTTAGTGTGTAATTTCATAATACTCTGTAATGATAAGAGAGAAATAACTGAATTTAGACTATAATTATTAAAATATTAAAGCTAATTTCCCGTGTACCATCCCCCACACTGTTAACTGTCCATCGGTGGACCTTATGCCTTTTGTAATAAGGTCCACTGATGGACAGTTAAGAGTGTTGCTGTTTGTACCACTTGAACTATGATTATATATTACAGTTTTTTTTTTTTATTATAAATGGGCTTACTCATGGCCACAGACTAGCCGAGGCGAAGACGTGGCCTACGATGGAGCGAGCCTGCCCAGAAGGTGTCTGTTCACCCTATATTTGAAGGTTGCCGGGTTATATGAGCTCGGAAATATAGACGCCGGCAAGGAATTCCATACCTTGGCAGTGCGCATAAGAAACAAGGAAGCAAAGCGCTTCGTGCGAATTGGTGGAATTTCTACCAAGTAAGGGTGGAAACCGGCCGTGCGTCTAAAAGTCCGATAGTAGAATGGGGACGGTGGAATAAGCTCATGTAGCTCTTGAGCACACTCCCCGAAGAGATTTTTAAGAGGTATAGAGGAAGAGGTAGGCTAAGGAGATTCAGTTATTTACTATATATGTGTTACGTACGTGTGCTGGCTTGCTGGCTAGAACCGAACTGGGGGTACCCGCAGATCTTCTTATCTACCCACACATGTCAATATATAACATGCCTTTCCCTCTGGATAGATGACACTTCACTATATTTCGAATTCAATATTTAAAGTCAGTTTTGCACTACACTGTTTATACACTTAAACTATATTGTTCACTAATACCCTAACATGCTTTCATAGTCTTTGTTATTATTTAGTAACTACCTAACTATTGGCTATCTGCACTCTAATATTCATCATCTCCACTATCAGACTCAATGTCTGTCCTACCATATCCTTGAAGAGCTATCTTTTTCAAGGATGGTCTGCTGGACGGTGGGCTTTCACTTGACCGGGGTCGTTTATTACTGTTCAGTTCATTTCTAGGCACTGTATCATCCGAATCCAGTACTACACACTCTTCTGGACCTTTAACACCAATCATCTCTCACTGACTTGGTGGAGGGATTCTTAATGTGCCAAAACCCTCATCTTCTCTTTCTTCTTCCCCTTGTTGAACTTCTTTACTATTACTTGCCTTGATTTCCGCTTGTGGTTCTTCTTCTGTGCCACTTCTAGTAAAACCAAGCATTTGGTTGACATGTCTAATAAATAATTTATTTCCTTGTTTAATTTTATATCTTAACACTCCAATCCTTTTGACTATTGTCCCTTCTAACCATCTCGGCCCAGCTCTATAGTTCTTGAAACAGACTGTCTCTCCCACTCTAAATTCTCTCACAGGTTTTGTTTCATTTTCCTGGATATCTTCTGTCTCCTTTTCTTGAATCGAAAGAGGGTGTAGCCTATCAAATTTAGTTCGGAAACGTCTATTGTTAAGGAGTTCCGCGGGTGTTTTACCGGTGACAGAACTGGGTGTTGTCCGCAACCCATACAATATCTTTTGCAGTCTGGTTGACCATGGGAGATGTGACATCTTTTTTAACTTCAATTTTATTGTCTGGACCGTTCTTTCTGCCTGTCCATTAGACGCAGGATGATATGGAGGTACCAGTATATGTCTAATACCATTCTGTTTAAAATACTGACATATCTCTTCTGACGTAAACGCTTTCCCGTTATCGCTCACTATGGTGTCTGGCAGCCCTTGTTCAGCAAATATCTCCTCTAGCTTATTAATTACCATACTTGAACTTTGGTCACTAACTATTTTGACCTCCGGCCATTTTGAGTAAGCGTCAATTAATATTAAGAAAACTTTGCCCATGAAAGGCCCTGCAAAATCAATATGCAGCCTAGACCAAGCCTTTGGTGGGGTAATCCATCTGTGCGTCACTTTGGCTGGCATATTCCTTACTTCCTTACAAGTTTGGCAATTATTTATCAAGCTCTCTATATCTCTGTCGAGACCAGGCCACCAGAAATAACTCCTTGCCATTGCTTTGGTGATAACTATACCATCATGATTGTTATGGAGCTCTTGAAGAACGCCTTCACGTAGCTTCTGAGGCACAATTACTCTACCTCCCCACAATATACAGTCATTGTATTCTGTTAATTCATCCCTTCTTACATAATAATCTCTATATTTCTCTTCTACTGTACTTGGCCAACCATTCCTAATCCAGAACATCACCTTTGCTAATATACCATCGGTTTTACTCAATTTAGCCACCTCCTTAGCCGTCATCTGTAACTCCACTGGTGTCTCATTGAGCAACAAAACATTCACCTCTTGCAGCTCTTCTTCTTTTCCACTGCTTTCAGGACCGGGCCATCTACTTAGGGCATCAGCATTCCCAATTTTTTTCCCTTCAACATATTGTAACTCGTAATCGTACGAGTTTAACAATAAAGCCCATCTTAACATCCTGGGTGATATCACATTAGGTATTGGCTTTTTTGGGTCAAATATACCCAAAAGTGGTTTATGGTCTGTCTGAATGACTATCTTACGGCCAAAAATATATGAGTAAAATTTCTGTACTGCAAAAATAATTGCAGCAGCCTCTTTATCAATCTGCGAATAATTTCGTTCATGAGAGCTCATCGTCCTGGAAGCAAACATGATTGGTCTCAAAGAACCATCCTCCATCCTGTGTTCCAGAACTGCACCCAGACCGTACTGCGAAGCATCACATGTGATAACCACCGGTTTCTTTAAATCATAATGTACTAATGTACTCCCTGTAGTCAACATTCTTTTCAAGAGACTAAAAGCTTGTTGGCAATTTGGTGACCATACCCATTTGGCTCCTTTCAATAACAACTTGTACAGTGGTTCAGCTACCGTTGCTTTCTGTGCTATAAATCTGTCATAAAAATTCAGCAATCCAAGAAAAGCCTGCAACTCCTTTACATTTTTTGGTGCCGACGTCTCCATTATAGCCTTGATCTTGTCTCCACAAGGATGTATGCCATTGGCATCAATCACATGTCCCAGAAACTCCACACTTGCCTTCCCAAACCTGCACTTCTCCTTGTTGACTCTTAACCCAGCTTCCTTTAGGACCTGCAAGATGCGTTGAAGTCTGTCACTGTGTTCTTGTATTGTGCGTCCAGTGACCACAATATCATCCAACAGTACTGCTGCTCCTGACACGCCTGCCAATAAGTTGCTCATCATGCGCTGAAAAATTCCAGGACAGGCTTTAACCCCAAAAGCTAATCTTTTGCACCGAAACAATCCTTTAGGAGTATTTAAAGTAAGTAGTCTTGAAGTCGGTTCATCGACTACCACCTGGGTGTAAGCCTGCTCCAAATCTATCTTACTGAAAATAATTCCTCCTTGCAAAACCGCAAAAGCTTCATTTAACGTAGGCAGAGGGTAAGTATCAGTCTCAGTAGCCGTATTCACAGTGGCCCTGTAATCCCCACAAAGTCTGACTTTCCCATTCTTCTTAATGATAGGTACTATAGGACTGGCAAACTCAGAATGACTCACCGGTTCCAAAACATCTTCTGCAACTAATCTATCAATCTCTTGTAAAACTCTCTCTTTAATTGCAAACGCCACAGGCCTACACTTCAAAAATTTTGGTTTCGCATCAGGTTTCAAAGGTATGGTTACTACCGGGCCGGTGTACTTTCCTAAACCAGACTGAAAAACTTCTTTATATTTTTCCAGTAAAGTATCTATACCTCCGTCCTCCAATTTCACGTTATAAATTCCATGAATATCAATCTTTAACTCTGGAAACCAATCACGGCCCATCAAATCAGGCCCATTGCCTTTCGCTATCAGCAAGTTTAATTTTGTATGTATGTTCTTAAACCTTACATCAACTGTGGCTTCTCCTAACAACTCCACCTGATTTTCCGTCCAGGTTGTTAACCTAACTCTTGAGTCATCTAACCTTGGCAAGTTTCCATTCCAAATTTTCCTCGCTGTACTTTCTCTCAACATGGTAAATGCCGCTCCAGAATCGACTTCCAAATTGACTAGTCGACCATTTAATTCTACATTTGCATAGAATGGAGCCACTTTGTTCGACACCCAATTACACGAGACATCCTCATACAATCCATTAACCCGACTCGATTCCTTTGACTTACTTTTGTCTCGTGTCTCCGAACATACCTCTGCAATATGGCCCATTCTTTTACACACATAGCACCTACTATATCTGAACCTACAGAAATTCCCGTGCTTTTTGCCACACCGCCAACAATCCTTGCTCGGTTCCAACGGTTTAGCTTTAATTTTATTAACCTCCATTGGCTCGTCACCGCCTGTACTAGTAGGCGCCACGCTAGAGGTCGCTGCCGTCGCTGGCGTCGCCATGACTATCACTCCGGCGTCCGCCGTTTCAGCCGTTAACGCTAATTTTACCGCTTGATCAAAAGTTAACGTTGTCTGTTGCAACAGTTGCTTTTGTATATCTTTATCACGAATGCCACATACTAACCGGTCGCGCAACGTACGATCCAAATCGGTAAAATTGCACTCTATAGCCAATTTACGCAAACTAGCCACGTACTCTTTTATATTTTCACTGCTCGATTGACACCTCATATGAAACTTATACGATTGCACTATCTCATTTTGTTTTGGATTAAAATGATCGTCTAACGTGGTCTTTACCGTTGTATAGGTTATGTCTGTGATCTTTTTCGGTGAAATTAACGACTCAACGAGATCATATAAATCACGACCACAAACTGCAAAGAAATTCGCCTTTTTTAACTCATCCGTCTGAATACTATTCGCGAGCAAACAATAGTCGAACCTATTCACGTAATTTTTCCAATTGTCTTTGTCCATATGAAATTCACAAAATTTTACCGCCATTTTATTCACCACACTAAATAACACTTTTAAACATTCAAACACTATGTTTAATGCACTTTTAGTCTATTTCCGAATTAAATCCCGTCGCCAGAATGTTACGTACGTGTGCTGGCTTGCTGGCTAGAACCGAACTGGGGGTACCCGCAGATCTTCTTATCTACCCACACATGTCAATATATAACAATATGTATAGGATCATCATCTTCCTCGCGTTATCCCGGCATTTTGCCACTGCAATCTGACCTTCCAATCTTTTTTTAAATGAATCTTTTATAATTAATTTATAGATGTGATTTAGTCCAACCTATTTTGAAATGAAGATTTAAAAGGCAATTCGTGCATTACATGCCCTACATACCGATATTCAGATTTAGTATATAAAATGAAAATGACTTGAAAATGTTACTTTGTGTAGGTATAATAAAGTGTGCCTAGAATGTGCAAAGTGAAAGTGTTCTTATGTAAGTTTCAAGCAACATTGTGCAAATGTTGTCCCATGTAATTTGTATGACTCATGTCTCATCATGAGGATTTTTAGTATGTATTTAGGTTATCTAAGAGTCACACAAACCCACCTCCAAAAAGCTACTGTCATAAAATTGAAGTTACACTCATGTGTTCAAGTTTTTATTTGTTTTTTTTTTTGTGTGAAACTTCTACTTGCTTTAAAAAAAATTGCATTGCAGTTTCTAGCAATGAAAATGAATACCAGAATTAAACACATACCTACTCCAGAAGTAATACATTTTACTTCAATATTTGAGGATGTCAAATTTTATGGTTTTTAGCATAACCTTGGTATGGCAGTGACTAGGTTCGGTGATTCTTAAGTTGGTTTATGTAAAAGTTGTTGTTATATTTACACAGGATTTGACACCACAGATTAGCATGCCATAGACAAATAGTGCCAGGTGTACATTTAAAATAGTCCAATGCATGAAAAAGGATCTTTCGTCAAAAAAAAATCTAATCGTTTCGTTTCGTCATATTTAGGAATATTAAAAAGCACGAATTACAAAACGAATATACTGAACATACTTCAAAATCTTTTATCATACACTGGCATAGACAACATAGTGTAGCATTTATAATATTTGAATAAATAAAGACCTCCCGGATAAACTCCTGGATTCTGCCACATTTCCCACTACTGGCTGCAGAAAAAAAGAAGAGAGATTAAGAAAAAAAGTAAAAATAAAGGTATACATACACATGGTGTTGTAATTTGGCTGTTGGTTGGGGTTTAGCTTGTCGGAATCCGTTTTGGAGCACTTACACAAGTCTTGGGTTTTCTGTAAATAAACATTGTTACATAGATAAGATACAGACTTAGAAGGAGATAATGTCAATATTTGTCTTTGATATCAAGGTTCTAGAAAAGAAAAAACCTCACAGATTATAATAAAAACAGTCTACTGGAAAACAATAAGAATAAACAAGAATGGCATTTAAATCTACTTGATTATTATGCTTTTATACTGTTTTTCTAGCATATTCAGGATAGAAAATATTATAGTAGAATTAAAAAAAAAAAAAACAATATGAAGGTTTAAAATTAAAACGAACCTTTGCTTTAGAACCTCGCCGTGGGAGTTAAGTTCCTAAAAAATCTATATTTTAACATGATGCAATACACGAAACACGTACGAATACAAACAATTCAAAGATAATATTTTTATACTTCAGGTAAAAAGCCTCTATAAACTAAAGTAGGTATGCTTCAAATCGTCTCAAAAGAGTGTAGTTCCACTTTTAAATCAAGTGGAGAAAGCGAAGACTGCTGTGGAATATGCTAGACTTAGCGGCGATGATCGATCTGTTTTCAAAACACTACACATTTCGTTTCGGGTATTACGCCATTTTAATGTACTCACCTTATACGCACTCCTCAAACACTAAAATACACAAACACGTATTCACAGTTATTTGTTTACTTGGAAAAGCAGGAATAAAACAATTTCACTGTGAAGAACTTATTATTCACCTTGATAAAATTATACTGACTCGATCTCGCGTTTTAATGACGTATGATTATGATTTCACTTCTTTTCAATGAATGAATGACATGATGTACCACGGTACCAACCTACTAGCATTTTCTATGGAAGCTCATTGGCGTACAATTTTAAGTAGTCAAAAAACTTGAATCTGATTGGCCGGCTTGTATGACAGAAACAAAAGCCACCAATAAAGTGTTAGCATGAGTTCTTCGTTTTATGTTTAGTTCATGGTTTAGTTTCATGTCTAAACGGAGTAAGAAACAGCGTATAACGGAACGTAGCGACTACTGTTAGTGGTGCTCCAATCGATTAGAATCGAATAACCTTTTGTAATGGAGCGGAAAATTATATCGATTAAAGAAATCGTATACCGTAACCGGTAATAACCGGTTAGATACCCTGAAGTCAGACTTTTGACATTGGAAAAAAATTAAGAAATACATCACTGGGGAAATGGGGGCGCCTCTTCCCTACAAAAGTAATTATAGCGTCGTCGCGCATTATAAACATCATTGGCCTCACGGTAAGAGGGTGCGACTTGCAAATCAGTTCCGAAAAACTCATTGGTACGAGCCGGGGTTTGAACACTTTGAATCCGCGACCTCCGGATTACAAGTCACACGCTCTTCCCAGACAGATATTTCCAGTCGCTTATTCGGTGAAGGAAAACTTCAAAATATCGTGATGAAACCGGAGTAATCCCAATAACTTAGAGGATATAACCAAACGGAGACGCCTGGTCTGTAATTTTCTGTACAGAAAGTCTGCCGATTTTTGCAGGTGAGGGGCACGTTAAATATATACGTAACGTAAAAATAGCCATGTCAGATAAACGTCAGTCCATACATTGTGTATGACCATTGGCCGCCCATTTTCATTTCAACAGAGGGGAAAGCCTGTTAATGACTATTTCGTTTGGTTATATCCTCTGAGCCCAATAAGGCCTAGTTTACCCTCTGGATTGGAAGGTTAGATGGCAGTCGCTTTCGTAAAAACTAGTGCCTATGTCAATTCTTGGGATTAGTTGCCAAGTAGACCCCAGGCTCTCATTACCCGTGGCAAAATTCCGGGACAACGCGAGGAAGTAGAGAAAGAAGCTGGCGAGTATTTTTGCTTAACGCATAAGCATTGTAATTCAGCGTGGTATTAATGCTGCCTTTGAACAGTTTGAACGTAGTGCCTACTGCCTATAAGGCCATCATTTCGAGTTTATAGTTTCCATTATTTTTTTTAAAGTTAAAAAACTAGGAGGTGCAAATACTAATTTGGAAACGTAAGTAGCGGTAAAACGAAAAAAAAGTAACAGATTCAACGAAACGTTATTTTGATGTAATGTTTATATTATTATATCGATAGGAACTAGGACATCACTAGAAATTAGCGATGTGACGAGTCCACTTTTTTTCAATTCGAATCATTCGAATTGATTCGGCCGCTGATTCGAATTCAAAATCGAGTTGACTCGACTCGACGATTCGCGTGGTTCGCGACAAGGTCACAGGCACAGGCGCGGAGCGAGTTGAGACGGCGAGTTACGCGGCAGTTGTTGTAAAAAGAACCTTCAGGGCACGGAATTAAGGTTTATTTTTGAATGGCCATACTAGCAGTGAACTCGAGTTGGGATACTTGGAATGGCGAATCGAGCGGCAGTTGTTGTAAAATGAACCTTCGGGTCACGGAATTAAGGTTTATTTTTGAATGGTCATAGTACCAACTCGAGTTGAGACGGCGAATCGAGCGGCAGTTGTTGTAAAAAGAGCCTTCGGGCTACAGTATTAAGGTTTATTTTTGAATGGCCTTAGTAGCAGTGTGATAGCGTTGACTCGGCTCGGCGAGTTGTTCGCCGAGTTAGCTAGTGGTCGAGTTGATTCGAATTGCCCATAGTCTTGATTCGAATTAACTCATCTGTAGGCTGATTCGAATTATTCGAATCAGATAACTCGACTCGCCCATCGCTACTAGAAATGTCAAATGTGCTAATGTCATAACATCGCCGTATTATAGGTTATAATACAAAATCTTTAATCGTACGATTGCTCAAGCTTCTAAAATGAGTATCTTAATAAAAAGGACCTCATTGCATCTTCCAATTGCACGTAAGTATATTCAATTTACTTTTTATGCAATTCCGGTCTCATAATACGTTTATTGTTCAGTGACAATGTTGAGTGATATATTTTCAACATTTCAGTGTTAAGTCGCAGTTTTAGCTGTACTTCTGCGCTGGAAATCAAGCAGTGGCGTGTCAGCAAAGGTCTGCCGGTGAATCGTAACGCGGAGGGCATACTTACCGACGGTCCGGATTACACTTTCTTGGATGGCCGTCCTACACCTTTGCTGGTAAATTTATTCAAATTTGCTCATGAACAGGACGCTATATCACAGAATAAATAATAGTACTTGGTACGGAAGACTCACTCTCTAACAAAACGCGTCTGTGCCGATCAGGACAGATATGGCCGCTAGGTGGCGACAGCGCCACGCGCGGCTTATGGTTAGCCACCAAAATTGGTGTGGAACGGATGAACTTTTAGCTACCTGTAGCAAAGCGACGAAATCGCGGAGTGAGCCACGCCTGGCTATAGTCACATTTTAGGGTTCCGCACCTCAACAGGACAAAAACGGAACCCTTATAGGATCACTCGTGCGTCTGTCTGCTTGTCACGACAGTATCTCGCGACGAGATAGACTAGCCGTCCTTTTTATTACATAGTTAGAAAAAGACGGGTAGTCTATCTCGCCGCGAGATACCGTCGCGCCAATCATGTGCTAGGCCTACTGATATCTAATGCTGTGTAATATTACCATTTTGTAATTTTCAGCATAAGCAAAAGCTGCGCATGGAAAAACAACAAGATTATGCATCCCGGATAGTTCAGCTTAGCTCCGAATTGGACTTCGCTAAAGAGAGATACCAGAACATACAGAAAGCCAAAGAGGAAGAGAGACAGAGAATATTGAACAACAGGTTGAAACCAAAAGGAGGAGCATTGAAGTAGAATTTTTGTTTGTAATTTTATTTAGGTAATAAATTGTGTTAAGTAGTTGCAGTTTGTTTTTAATTCAAGTACTGTTTAAGGTCAATCATCTACTGTTGGAAACCTTTTAAGCAGCAGATTTATTTATATTAAGTACTAGTGACCCGCCCCGGCTTCGCACGGGTTAACAAATTTGGACCTGACCAGCACACTTTGCCTCCGCCTGGGCTTTGCGAGCAACACGGCCGCGTAGTCGATACTCAGCACTATGACGGCGCGGCATACAGAAGTTAAAGTATACAAAAAATTCAACCCGAGTACGGAATATTTTCATATAAACCAACTTCCTAGAAGAAGAATATTCCAATATATAATATCCTACTTAAGATTTAGAAGTTGTTTATGGATATAGCTTAAGTCGATTGGGTCAAAATGTATAGATAGACACCTAATTCATCTAAATATGTGTAATTTAATAGCTTTAAGGCTCCATTGGGTCATACGACAAAAAGCACCATTATTAAAATGGCATTTAATGTCCCGAGCTAAAGTACTAAACATATTAACTACTATTGAAATGGGAATAAATACGCATACTGATGAGAACCGGGAAGTACCGGTACCGGGTCTTCAGAACCGGTTCTTTCGACACTATGAAATTCCCGGGAGCATGCCCTAATCAAATGTCAGTATGGGACCCGTTGTCTTAAAGCAATACAAAAGTCACAAATGATGTTCAAAGTCTGGCACCCGCACTTTACTGACGAAACGCTTCATAGAAAATGGCAATACATCGTGGCGTCACCATGTAATGTTAGAAGTTTCAATGTATGGAAAACAAGGAAATTGCGATTTTGTCGGTGAAATATTGCGTTTATGTATGGTTGCTATACTTACAATATTTTTTTCAATAAAATGTAAGAATTCGAATGGTATCATTATTTTTAAGGTTACCTCAAAAGGAAAAAACGGAACCCTAATAGGATCACTCGTCTGTCTGTCCGTCCGTCTGTCACAGTCTTATTTTCTCCGAAACTACTGGACCAATTAAGTTAAATTTGGCACACATATGTAAGTTTGTGACCCAAAGATGGACGTGTAGCGATAACGTAAATAAATGAATTTTAAATATGGAGGCCATTTTTGGGGGTAAATGAGAAAATTAAAAAATAAAGTTTTTCAAGCTACCTATATGCAGAGGGGAAAATCTCCGGGTCACGATGGCCTTAGCATCGAACACCTAAAGTATGCGGGTGTACATCTGCCTCGCGTTTTGGCTATGTTTTTTACTTTGTGTTTGCGTCATGCTTACCTGCCTGAGCAGCTAATGAAAACAGTAGTTGTCCCGCTAGTGAAAAATAGGACAGGGGACGTGGCGGAGTTTACAAATTACAGGCCTATCTCACTTGCGACTGTAGTTGCTAAAGTGCTTGACAGCTTGCTTAACGATCACCTCAGTAGACACATAAAACTGCATGATGCTCAATTTGGGTTCAGGGCGGGAATGTCTACTGAGAGCGCTATTTTGTGCCTTAAGCAAGCTGTCAGGTACTACAAGGACAGAAACACGCCAGTATTTGCGTGTTTCCTTGACTTGTCTAAGGCATTTGACCTGGTAATAAAACAACCGTGCCACCAGAATGCGTGTCCCTACTCAAGTTTTGGTATACCCACCAGGTCAATCAGGTTAGATGGGCTGGGGAATGGTCTGACCAGTATAAACTGGAATGCGGGGTAAGACAGGGGGGGTTAACGTCTCCTGTCCTATTTAACTTATATATAAACGAGCTGATTGAGGAGCTGAGCAGCATGCATGTCGGCTGTCATATAGATAATGTGTGTGTTAATAACATAAGTTACGCTGATGACATGGCGCTGCTTGGTCCCTCAATCAACTCGATTAGAAAGCTCCTGGGAAAATGTGAGAGTTACGCGGCCCAGCATGGCCTTAGGTACAATGCGAGTAAAAGTGAGATGGTGGTCTTCAGAGCCCGTAAATACAATCCACAAATGGTACCTTCGGTCATGTTGGGAGGTGTAGCTCTTAAAATTGTAAAACAATTTAAGTACCTAGGGCACGTAATCACGGAGGATTTAGAGGATGACCTCGATATTGAAAGAGAGAGAAGGGCCCTAGCAGTCAGAGGCAATATGCTCATTCGTAGATTTGCACGATGTACGAGGGAAGTCAAACTTACACTATTTAAAGCGTTTTGTACATCCTTCTACTCGTGCAGTCTATGGGTGAAACATACGAAGCGCGTCTATAACGCGCTCCGTATACAATACAATAACATCTTCAGGATGATGTTAAAGCTGCCTCGCCACTGCAGTGCGTCAGGCATGTTTGCCGAGGCGCACACGGATGGCTTCCATGCCATCAGACGCAAGAGGGTAGCCTCTTTGCTGAGACGAGTGCGAGACAGTAATAACAACATCCTGAGGATGGTAGCTGGACGCCTTGACTGCCCAATGTTAAAATATTGGGTCAGTATTGTGACGGGAAGGGCATAAAATGTATATATATTGGGTGACTCCTTTTTCTGTTTTTGTTTTTAATTCTGTTTTTGTTTTTAATTATGCATTTATATGTAGGTACTAACATCTAGTTTCTAAGTTTTCGATGTAAGTAGACTAACACTATGGATGTAAAAGTCTGAAATAAACAAATTTTTTTTTTATTTTTTTTTTATTTTATATCGTGTTACATATCAAATGAAAGAGCTCATTCTAAGAATCTGAAATAATTTTTTTTTAATAATTTTAGGATAAATAGTTTAGCAGTTATTCAAGAAAATAGGCAAACAATTACCATTCCCTCCCCACCCCTTATCTCCGAAACTACTGGGTTTAAAATTTTGAAAAAAAAATATACAAAATAGGTCTTTACCTATAGATGACAGGAAAACCTATTATAAATGTGCAGTTAAGCGTGAGTCGGACTTAATGTACGGAACCCTTGTACCGCGAGTCCGACTCGCACTTGGCCGGTTTTTTTCCTATTAGGAAGTAAAAAAAATTTTTTTGTACCTTTAAGGCTTTGTATTTTTTATTATTCCCATATATTTTTTAAAATTCCAATGTTTGTGATAAATTGCTCATTTTCTATCTATTTAACTAGATTTAGTTATAAAATTCAACATGTGTCAAATACCCTATTGTTAGGAATTTATATGTAGGCAATGATATTATATAACCATAGATATAGGTTATACTCATACTTGAGGAGCGCAAAAAATACTTCCATATTTATTTCTGTGCCTACGAAGAAATCTGTTATTTTGGATTTATTCTCTCATTCCATCCATCTTTGTCACACTCGTTGTTAAACATAAGGTCGTCTCTTTCTCTTTCGGTGTGCGGGAGCTCGTTAGCACGTGCGCATTTCTCGATTGTCCAGCCACAACTAAAGGCAACTTGTCCAATTTGTCACAAGGTAAGCGCTTCAATTTTGGAACGCCTATAACCTATCTTGAGTTATAAATCATTTTATGTAGGTACATTAATTAACAAAAGTCACTAGTAAATTGACATTCAGAGACAATTTTAATATGGCGGTTTGTTTACATAGTTAGCAAGTTCCATATAATGACACTAATGTATTTGCATTCTTCTAGTTTAGTTGGTTAGAGCACCATTTGTTTTCGTCGTAAACAAGTAAGTACGTATGCGAAAGTTCGCATATTGCTAAAAAGAAAGTGTGTTATCTTTTTTCCATCAATAACAATATTATAATTATACTGGATCAACCAAATCTTGTCAGTAGTAAAAGGCGGCAAATTTGAAAAATCGCGGGTTAGCAACACTGTGTTCGAATAATTCCAAAATCGCGTGTCATCTGCGTGTTATCTGTGGAATGTGGATCGTGAACGACAGCCATCATCTTATTGTTTACATTCTGAATAGTTTCTATTCCAAGAGAAATTTCTGCTGTCACCATTAAATACCAAGATTATGCATGACCTCAAGCAAAGCTAAGGTGCCTACAATGTACAATCATGCTCGTTGACGGTAAACATTACTACAATTTGAGGTTATGATAATTCACTCGAACTGACGTATGAAGGGTGGAAAATAAACACGTTTTGGTTCGATGTACATTGCTGCTTTTCTTAGCGCAATTCTGCTCTTTGAGTGTTACATGGTGTTACCCTACTTTAATTTGCAGTACATTGCTACTGACAAGATTTGCTTGACGCACTATAATTCTCGTATATTTGCAAGGTATTAATTTATGTTCAAAGTATTAACTACCTACTTGAACAATACGTAAATTCTGAAATTATATTAACACCCAACGATGCTTAAATTCAATTTTAAATGAATCTGCTACGTAAATCGAATCTCTGTCGACATGATGATGGCTTAATTCCATTCAGATAGTAAATTGTGAATGACTGAATGATAGTCAATCTGTGCTGCTTAATGAATGATAGGTAATACAATAAATGAATTACACACGCTAATGTGCTTATGGTATATTATGTTGAACTTAATGGACGAAATAATGACTGCGATATCGACGTAGGTGCTATATACAAATATTTACTAGGTATATAGGTAGCTCAAATATTTCTAAGCACGCTAATGCCTAGATTTCTGCCATGCTTGTCCGATTATAACAATTGGTGACAAAATAAGAAAAGAAGATAAACATTGTAAATTTAATTGCAACTTATTTTTTATTTTATATATAACTAGTGACCCGCCCCGGCTTCGCACGGGTTAACAAATTATACACAAACCTTTCTTAAGAATCACCATATCGATATGTGATGAAAACCGCATGAAAATCCGTTCAGTAGTTTCCGAGTTTATCGCGAACATACAAACACAAACAGATAGACGCTGCGGGGGACTTAGTTATATAATAAGATTGATCAATTTAGAAATGCTAATTTAGTTAATGGGAGGTAAGTACTTACATTAAATTTAATAAATCCTCCGATTTGAATAGCATTTGGACTCCCGTCCTGAAATACTTAATGAAAATAATGAATTATGAAACGTTTTCAATGAGTAGGTACCCTAAATTCTCGACCCCTGGCTTTGACAGCTAATTAGAGCGATTTTAAAAGTGAATTGTCAAGAAACATCACAGATTTTGACCTTATTTTTTTAATGAAATGGTTGGAAAGGTTTTAAAGCCTGACCAGGAATATATAATCACGCGCCATGTTGCGGAATTTCACTGGAACTCATTTTTTCAAACTATACTGAACTCTCACCCTTTACATGAGAATAACAGCGCCCTCTTGACAATGTTCATATATCACTGACCAGGCTTTAAATGGGAGCGCAAGGATGTCGGTTCGAATCCCGGTCCGTAACAATGACTTTCTCAGAATTTTCTAGTGGGTAGTGAGTGTAGTGACCCTGCCGGCGAAGCCGATGGTCCCAGGTTCGAAACCCGGTAAGGGCATTTATTTGTGTGATGTGCAGGGATATTTGTTCTTGAGTCATGGGTGTTTTCTATGTATTACATATGAGTATGTATAATGACATTTCACCGTATTTAAGAATTATTTCGCTTAAAATTTAGTTTTTTCTTCGAAAGTGTGATAAAAATCATTGTGTGTAACTCCGGGAGTAAGAATATTGCAAGCTCGGGTATTTCATTCCCTCCAGCCTGCGGCTTTGTATTGTTTGTCGCGTTGTGTTGTTGTGTATATACAATAGCCACTGTTCTATATTTGACCGCGGCAAAGGTCGACCATAAAAGGATTAACCCGCTTGGTCACCCCCTAATAGGTTGCGGCGTATCTCGTTTCAAACAATGAGGATCCAATGGAATTTCATTAACCGGACCTTTCACAGATATTGATGGTTTATTAACGATACACTGATGTAGCATAATAAGTACCTACAATGACCCACATATTGTGAACCCTCATAACATTGTGGTTGCGTCAAAATTGTGTCATTGAATTTTAATTCTTAACTAGCAGAAACGTCTGCGTAAGATGCTAAAATTTAAAAGTGGAAAACTTTGACTGGACTGGAGTATCTATCCAGAGGCCGTGAGTTCAAGTCTCACCCGAGACAGTAATTTTTCCACTTTTAAATGTGTCATTAAAGTTTGAAACAGAGTCAATTAACATTGACGAAGCTCATTATTATCATATATGAGGCAGGAATATTTAATGCTGTAAATGTCACATTCGAATTTCAGCAGTGGGAAACCGTCAAATGTACTACTAATTCGCTTGTAAAAAAGGCATTTCATAAGCTTACCCGCTTTAGGCTTCCATCCCCTACTTACTACCTACGTCAAAACGTGACATCCGCTTGTATTACAAGTCAAGCTTTTGAGAAACGGGCCCCATTGCAGTTAGTCGACCACAACCAGTGAAACCTGTTGCGAAACGGCGGTAAATAAAGGTAATAAAATAAATTTCGCGATAGACTCATCTATAATGTGAGGTAATACATGTCATGTGTTTTAAGGGCCTACTGCAGCCGCGTCTGGCGCTTCGTAAACCACGCCCGCTAGTTCTTCCCTCCCCGCTAACACGCACACATGGAAACGCTTCGCGCCGCACGTGAAGTTTGTGTGACCTTTTAGCACCATCTAACGTTACAGAAGTTAACTACCATTATACGCGGTCGCTGCGGTCGGCCAGAAACTTAAATTCGGAAAAAATTGAAACAGATGGCGTTGTTACTTGTTCATAATAGCAAACAATAAAATAATTAATTCATAAACCTGCATATTTATTGTTGTTTTGGAAGATGTTAACAGCATAGAAGCAGCAGCATATATAGCATATAAGTTAAGAGTATTGATAATAAGAAAATAGCACAAGAACAGAAAAGAGATTATTTTTGATAAAATATGATGAAAACAGATTTACTTGATTACGCTCACCTGACTTTGCGGTCACTAAATGCAAATTTCAACCTTATTGTTATGGGGTTACAATACCCCTGGGGTTGCAGGCGTCCATGGTCGTTATTATTATAAATGCTTTGGTTGAAATGCTTTTTAACCCTCGAATTTTTCATAGGTACAGTCACCTGCAATAATATGTTACTCTTCGACGGCCGCAAAAATATGTGACACGCTCTTATGGCTCTACAAATAAGATCTAACATGATCTACCGCAAAACGGCCTTCGGTGTGTAACATATTATTGCAGCTGACTGTACTCGTATTCATTGTTGTATAGGTAGGTATTAATATCTTTTATCCGATCGATTTGCATTTATTTGAAATAAATCACAGTGTTTAGTAATTATATGTTTTATTGAATAAGAGATTATTTAGGTATGTAAGGAATACAGGGTGCCTTTTTGAAACACTCATTTTTAGGGTTCCGTAGCCAAATGGCAAAAAACGGAACCCTTATAGATTCGTCATGTCTGTCTGTCTGTCCGTCTGTCCGTCCGTATGTAACAGCCACTTTTTTCCGAAACTATAAGAACTATACTGTTGAAACTTGGTAAGTAGATGTATTCTGTGAACCGCATTATATTTTCACACAAAAATAGAAAAAAAAAATTTTTTTGGGGGCTTCCCATACTTAGAACAACTGAAACTCAAAAATTTTTTTTTCATCAAACCCATACGTGTGAAACCCATCTATGGATAGGTCTTCAAAAATGATATTGAGGTTTCTAACATCATTTTTTTCTAAACTGAATAGTTTGCGCGAGAGACACTTCCAATGTGGTAAAATGTGTGTGTCCCCCCCCTGTAACTTCTAAAATAAGAGAATGATAAAACTAAAAAAAATATATGATGTACATTACCATGCAAACTTCCACCGAAAATTGGTTTGAACAAGATCTAGTAAGTAGTTTTTTTTTAATACGTCATAAATCCCCTAAATACGGAACCCTTCATGGGCGAGTCCGACTCGCACTTGGCCGCTTTTTCTGGATAATTTTGAATTTCAATTGTCAGGGGTGCCTACATTATTTTTTAATACATTTTACAACGACAACAAACAAAAGTTCAAATTCGCCGTATTTTTATTACCCGGGTCGATCGCAACAAAATAGAAAATCATGTTTTTCAAATCTAAGCGTTATTGTAATTTATCTCAAATAACCAAAAAGTCAATCTGACTAGAACTTAAAAACGAACTGAATTATTTTAATATGTCGATTTTTCTTGGTGACCCAGGAGATTTTTTTTTTATCTCATAAAAAAAGAGCGTATCCCAATCGCGTATCGGTTTTGGTTTTTACTTATAAGTGTGAAAAATATATTCTACCATATACGAAGGATGTGTGTTTTTTCATGTTTTATGTGTCTTTTTGTACAATAAAGTGTTTTACTGCTACTAATATATCATATTAACGATTAACTAAAAAGGTATTTACATCTAATTTAACTGGTCAATTATTAAAGTCCGCTAAAATTAATATATATTCAAAAAAATATTTGTTAATATGTCCTAAAATCATGGCTCATTTTTTAAGTCTCCTGACTTACCAAACATATCGCAACGAAGGCAAGGGTACAACGCGGCATCTTGAACCTAATAACGTAACGTTTCAGTTACTTTTTTAGTCGCCGACCATTTTATCCGGGGTACGAAAAGAGGTATTAGATCTATCCTGGGTCTAATATGTTATAAAAACATAGTTTTTTGAAAAATGTTCGTAGGTAGTACACAAAATTTACATTTTCTTTTAAATGTGATTTGGGTCATCGTTCTCCCTGGTGACTTTTCTGGTGACCCAAGAGACATCAATTTTATTATGACTCAGGAGACTTTTTTTCTATGCACTTTGATTTTTTTGATGCGCTAATTTTGTAATCTAAAATAACTTTAAACTGCTGATATACTTATATCACTTTGCTGATGAGTGGAAGTGGAATTTAAACTTAATTTATTGTTCTCTCCCTTGACATTTTGGCATACATTTGACATGCTGCAGTCATGCAGTGCACTCCTAACGTTAATAAAGCCATAATTTTTAGAAAAAGTTTTAGGAAAACTCACTCTTGAGCTTAAAACGATTAAGTCCTTATCATATTATGTTAGATTTTTAGTACAGACCCCAAATCAGTGAAAATGTGTCTTAGCCAACTAAATTTGTCTCTGGGAAAAGTACGATATCCCTAAAAAATGTACGTACATTTCGCATTTTTCTGAAGGAACGGAATTCATAAATTGGGTTATTATTATTTTTCAGATTATTTGATTGCATTATATATCACCAAGATAGATAGAACATTTAAGTTACCAGAAGAAAAGCATTTGTGTTCTTTTATACAGTGTGGAAAAAGTAGGTTCGATTCCCGGGCGCGACTAAGCGAATTTAAAAAAAAACAACGTGTTGCATTCCAGGAGTGCCGACAGAAGTGAAAACTCAATGACTAGTCCAAAATGTCTGCAGCACTATGTATAATTGACCCATCCTCCTTTCTATTGAAAACTTTTGGTTCCGAAATTGCTGGTCAGTGAGCTTGTTTAAAATTCGAAATTCAAATTTATAGCGTTAATTGTTTAAAATTCGAATAGAAATTGTAAAGTTACCTTGCAGACCTCGCGTCTTTGAATGCAGTTGTTTCTTTAAAAACAATAATGTTTCATTTAAGTAAAATGAGCAAACTTAAGGTTTTAAGGCACTTTCCCTCCAGGGCCCATAATTTTTTTCCACCCGGTAGTAGACAACTATTTTTTTCGACTAAATGAAGTTTTATTAGATAAATCGTTGATCACATGGTTCGTTTCACACATCACATCAAATCGTTTGTAATCACAATCAAAATTTGTCAAAAGTAATGAAATTTATGCCAAAAAAACATAAATAAAACATATAAATTCAACACATTTTTTTAATAAAAATCTTTCTCGATGATATAAAAAAGAACATCGACAAATTATGTTCAAAGAATTAATATCAGAACAGATGTCATAATTAGGATTGGCTACTTTAAGAAAGGGACAGAGAGATTTAATCCTCTCGCTCTGCACGTTTTTCTCATTCCTCCTTGTCAAGCCAAAATAAACTATAAAATGATAGTAACACAGTACATTGTAATATTCACTTTTTCCACGGTATCATGTCATTGTAAATTACTTATGTGAAATTGTAGTGGCGTGCGACTTTCAAACCGGAGGTCACGGGTTCGAACCCCGGCCCATGCAAGTGAGTTTTTGTAAGTAGGGACCTTTTTTAGTGGTACTTAAATATAATAACTTTTCGTATTATTGAAATAAAATATTTTATTCAAACAAACTTAATAATATAATAATTAAAACGAATAATATCAATTAGTTTTTAATATTTATTCAATTATTTTAAATTATTTGAGCATGAAACATACTAGATTTATTTTTATCATTACAATATAAAAAAAGCAAAAAATATATTCTTATAAATATTTTATTTTCAAACAAAAATAAAGCAAAAAGTTACGGTTAGATTCTGATGGCTAAATACCAAACAGCTACCGATACATTTCAATATCTGTCGAAATTTCCTAACCCGTTGTAACTGACAAAGAGTATAGATTTCGACGTAGCATGACGTAGCTAAGCAAACACGCACACATGCGTAACGTATAGGCCTGTAAGAAGGCACCATCATAGGTTTACCTCCGATTCCGTTACTACTCAATGGAGTTACGACTCAACGTTTATTGGATATTAAAATTTTACGTAATTCGGAGCGCTACGCGAAGTGACATAGGTCTTACCTCTTTGAGGCACGACGGCCATCTAACATTACTGGCATAAAGGATGCATTTATGACTTTGACGCATGACAGAAAGAGAAACCGAACTGCGTAAAATGGGCGTTTGCTGTTGAATTCATAAAATCAAAAATCTATAATAAATCCATCGGTAAAGGATAATAAGTTAATATTTAGTTCTTTGAAAGTTAAGACGAGATGAAAACCTTTGCTGTAAGGTGGATTGTGCTGGATATGGATGTGTTTTCTAGTTGCACGAAGCTAAAACCGAAAAATGAACACGTAAGTTTGGATTTATTTTCTATCGAGAAAATTTTAAGCATTCGTGTTTCGACTACTATCAAATCACTTATCATATAGTCAAGAAACATATATCCGAAAATCACTACTGTTTGTTTCCGGGGCTAGCCACTGCCACGTATCTAAGATCCTGTTATTTTTCGATGCACGGCCTTAATAGGCAGGGTTGGGCAAAATACTGGCTTCCACGTATTTGAAATACAAATTACAAAATACATTTTTAAAAGTATTTGAAATACAAAATACAAACTACTTTGGTGACGGGTATTTGAAATACAAAATACAAATTACAGTGTTTAAAATAATGTATTTCAATTACAAAATATACCTTTATTTATTTTTTTGTTTAGCATTTAGTTTTAACGTTAACGAATATCCTTTCATATAAACTTACAGGGTCATTGCGCTAGTTTACGTCCACTTGACGAAATTTGAATATATACCTACATTCCTGCACAAATTTGGACTGATTTCAATCCTTATGTCTAAGGCGTCTAAGCAATATATCTGTCTACATATAACAATGATATTTCGCAAAAAGGAAGCGCTGGTGGCCTAGCGGTAAGAGCGTGCGACTTGCAATCCGGAGGTCGCGAGTTCGAACCCCGGCTCGAACCAATGAGTTTTTCGGAACTATGTACGAAATATCATTTGATATTTACCAGTCGCTTTTCGGTGAAGGAAAACATCGTGAGGAAACCGGACTAATTCCAATTACGGCCCTAGTTTACCCTCTGGGTTGGAAGGTCAGATGGCAGTCGCTATCGTAAAAACTAGTGCCAACGCCAATTACTGGGATTAGTTTCCAAGCGGACCCCAGGCTCCCATGAGCCGTGGCAAAATGCCGGGACAACGCGAGGAAGATGAAGATTTCGCAAAAAGTAGTAAATTAAAAATGAAATATATATTTGATAATCCGTCAAGTCGTCGAAAACTAGTGCATGGACGGAAACTACTGCAATGACCCTATCCCCTAGATTTAAACGAAAAGTTCCACGCAGAAGTTGACCTATGCCAGCCAATGAAAATTGTATCTCGGCTGGATCGGAGGTTCGCGGTCGGCTCACAGCTTGTGCGAGAGATTAGACATTTTAGGATTATAGAATTTAATAAAATGTATT
Organism: Cydia amplana; assembly: GCF_948474715.1. Taxonomy (NCBI): domain Eukaryota; kingdom Metazoa; phylum Arthropoda; class Insecta; order Lepidoptera; family Tortricidae; genus Cydia; species Cydia amplana. The sequence continues at coordinate 2,053,626 of NC_086079.1, read as the reverse complement.
TATAGAAATGTATTTTGAAGCTTGAAGTATTTGAAATACAAAATACTAAATACATGTGAGTGCAGTATTTGAAATACCAAATTGTTCACGCCTCCACTGCGTGACGACAAGACCGGAGGACGATTCCGGGCTGCGGGGCGCGGGCGGCGGGCACCGGCGCCGGAGCGGCGCGGCCGCTGTCTCCCCACTCACACTCCACGAACGACCGGCATGGCACTATGTCGCGTCCGCGCATCAAGCGCCTCTATTTTTACATTTTTTATTAATATAATTCATTTACTGTGTACAGGGTTGTTTTGTTTGCTGCCATCAGCCCCAATCCTGCATAAGTTGGCGACCAGCAACAGGACACGGCCAGCAAGCAATGGCCAGTGAAGTCCACAAGAAAGAATAAAGAAGCCATCCCAGTGCCTGCACTATCACGCACTCGTCGGGCGAGGCCAACATCACGGGTCCAAAGGTCACGCAGCGGATATTTCTCGAAGTCTCTCGGACAGCCATCGCTCTGGAAGACCATTCGCAAAGGAAGTAGCCCGTTCCGTATAAACCTCCGTTTTGATTCCCTTGCACCCCTTTTCGATTTGTTGTGAATAGTGTCGTGAGTTTGTGGATAGGTATAATTAGTGTTAGTGTGATCCAAATTTGCACTATCAAATCGTAAGTAAAACAAATAGTTAACTTACAGTTCAAGTGAATTTAGTTCAGTCGCCGGTAGGTACAGAGAAATCTACCTAACCGGGATTGCAAACATAAAATATAGCATAGATTCGCTAAGTAATTAGCAATAAGTATCTACCTACGTGAATACGTACAGTTGTAGAAATAAGTATTGAATCTTTATTGCCTCCGTCAGACATTTAGGGCGCAGTTTAGGCATAGATTCGTTTAGGTATTTAGCCAGTTGTAATTAATATTGCAACGTGGCAATTATCAACCCGAACAAAGGGTACAGTATTCGTAACTTGTTTACGACATATATTTCGTGTTACATTTGTGCGCCGAGCATAAAAAAGGTTACGATTAAGGATAAATACTTAAAATTACGATAAATAGTCCCACTTAACCCTTTGATGGTCCAAACTTAGTTTTACTTAAGCGATTGTTTTCATTTACGCATTTTTGTGTTTATTTCAACGGTGCATTTCATCGCTAAATATTCGTTAATACTCATCATAGCTAAACTATTTCTGTTTTTTCTTATTAACCCATTCTGCACCAAACTTACAATTTATTTGCGTATTTTGCCTTCCCCTGTTATTGCATCCGCAACAATCATAGCACATCGCTTTAGCCCACGCACCGAACATTCCAGGTGGTTGTGGAGCGGCGCTCAGCTACTTCGTTGCCGCGGGCTTGTTGCTAAGCGCTCGGCGGTCAGCGCGCCGGCTACAGCGCCACGTGTCCGCGCAACAGCGCACTCGCATATCTGCTTGCTTCGCCTCGCTGGAATTTGGTTTGCTTGCACATTCTAACCCTTCTCTTCATTTATTTATTTGTGTGCATTGATTCAGTGAATATAAATAAAATGTCGGACACTGATAGCAAGGATAGCGGGGAAATGGACGAAGTGAAACTGAAAATGTTAGTTCGAAAACGCGGTACTATTAAATCGCGGATTACTAAATTTAAGGAATTTCTTACTCCGTATGAACAGATTAGTAAGGAAGAGTTGACCACTAAGAATATAAGCGATATTAATTTAAGACTAACAAAGGTCAACGAACTCTTTCAAGAATTTGAATCTGTTCAGACGAGGATAGAATCTAAAGACAGTGAAGCTAATTTAGATAAACGTTTGCAAGAAAGATTTGAAATAGAAAATCAGTTTTACTCGGTCATTTCCAGCGCTGAGGAAATGGTCTCCAGCCATGAGAAGCGAGTCGAAAGCCCCAGCAGGAGGCTTTCAACTGGAAGTAGTTCTAATCATCATTGCGCTGGTCACTCTGGCCAGCTACGTCTCCCGACGATAAAATTGCCCACTTTTGATGGGAATTATACAAAATGGCTCGAATTTCGGGATACGTTCGACTCGCTGATCAATGGAAACGAGACTATTCCCAATATTAGCAAGTTTCATTATCTCAGATCCTCCCTAGAGGGCGGTGCTGCAGTCACAATAAAATCGATTGAGTTTACGGCCGATAATTATCAAGTAGCGTGGGACCTACTTTGTAATAGATACAATAACAAGAACGTGCTGATAAATAATCATCTCAAATCATTTTTCACACTTGACTCTCTTAACAAAGAATCTCATAAGTCACTAAGATTTATTGTAGACCACGTTTCAAAAAATTTGAGAGCCTTGAATACGCTTGGGGAGCGCACAGAGATGTGGGATACTCTTATAATATACATAGTTGTTCAAAAATTAGACAGCGTGACTAGCATTAAGTGGGAAGAGTACAAAGCCACCCTTGCGGAGTCTCCACGTCTTGAAGACTTTTATCAGTTTCTAAGAAATCGTGCCGACGTATTGGAGACTGTGCAAGGAGGCAGCGCCAGAAGCGCTCAGACAAATAATAATCAAAATAAAAATGATAAATTTAATCAAACAAGATATGGAAAGTATAATAATTACAACAAAGAGCATAGTCAGGTTAAGTCCTTCTTTTCATCAGCGTCAAACAACAGATCATGTGTCATGTGTAATCAGAATCATAGATTGTTTGAATGTAAAATATTTGCAGATATGTCACCCGAGGTGAGGGAAGTTGAGATCACCAAGCGAAAGTTATGCCTCAACTGCCTTCGCCCCGGCCATGTAACACAGGCCTGTCGTCTTAGCTCCTGCAGGGCCTGTAATCAGAAGCATAATAGTTTATTATGTAGAAAAAATAATAATAAAAATAATAAAAATGAGTCTTACCATGAAAACAAGAACATCAGCTGCGACAAACCTGGTCCTAGTAGTGAAGGGCCAAATAATCATAACTCAGCTACTGCTGGCACTTCGGTAACGTCACTTTCAACATCCATTGACGATAGCGAGGTTCTTCTGGGCACCGCGATCGTTGAAGTCACTGATGATCATGGTAATACTCACCTTGCACGAGCTATGATTGACTGTGGTAGCCAAAGAGGTTTCATAACTGAAGACCTGAAAAGGAAACTAAATATTAAAAGCAACCATTCAAAAAGACAAGTAACTATGCTCAATAATATAACATCAAGTGCCTCTGATTGCTGCACAATTACAATTAAATCTAGATTTAATTCATATACTGTTGACGTAACTTGTCTAATTACTCAAGCGGTCTCTGACAATGTACCCAATGTGGATCTGAATCTAGAAGAATTGAACTTACCTAACAATATTCGCTTGGCGGATCCTCTGTTCTATAAAAGTGACAAAGTTGATATTTTAATCGGGGCCGACATAATGTGGAATATTGTTAAGGCTGGGTATCAAAAGACATTAGGCGAAAACGGACCTACGCTAGTTTACTCAAAGTTAGGTTGGTTGGTAGCGGGTCCCATGTGCCCTGCCACACCTATTTTGCCGCAAGGTAAAGTATTGTGTAATTTTAGCCAAGAGATCAAGGATTCACTTTCCAAGTTCTGGGAGTTGGAAACATTTACCACACCCACTAAGTTATGTTCCACTGATGATCAAATATGTGAAGAATTGTTTGTAAAAAACACAATCCGGTTAGACTCCGGTCGATTTCAAGTTTCAATGCCATTGAAAGAGTCCCCAGAGGTCCTGGGAGACTCATTTGCTTTAGCTAAAAGATGTTTTTTCAATTTAGAACGGCGCTTTCGAAAGCAGCCTACTGTAAAACAAATGTATAGTGAATTTATTCAAGAATATGCAACACTGGGCCACTTGACTGAAATAGAAAGGCCACCAAATGGCAATTATCTCCCCCACCACCCTGTGTTACGGGAAAAAAGCGAAACTACCAAATTACGTACAGTTTTCAATGGATCAGCTCGCACCACATCAGGTAAATCATTGAATGATATTCAGTACGTGGGCCCAGTGGTGCAAAATGACCTATTGTCTATTTTGCTGAGATTTCGTCAACATAAGTTTGCTCTTACTGGCGACATAGCCAAAATGTATCGTCAGATCTCATTGGACGAATCTCAACGTCATTTACAGTTGATATTATGGAGAGATAACGAATCTCAACCATTGAGAACACTGCAACTCAACACTGTCACGTATGGCACGGCATCAGCATCCTTTTTAGCCTTCAGATGTTTAGTTCAGCTTTCAAAGGAATGCACAGATCCTCAAATTGCAGATGTAATTAAAAATGACTTTTATTGCGATGACCTCATTACTGGCAGTGATGATTTGACTGAATTAAAACGCATACGCGATTCAGTGGTTGACAAGTTAGCCGAAGCTTGTCTCCCGCTGAGAAAATTTCGAACAAATGTACCATGTATATTTGCGAACGACCCCACTTCAACCACTTGTGATGAAAAGAATTTATCGCAAGCAAACGACCAATATTCAAATTTACAAAACCAATCATCAGTGCTTGGGTTGAATTGGTGTCCTTCACAAGATAATTTCAACTTTTTAGTTGATTTCGATAATGAGCCCGTGTCCACGAAGAGAAATATTCTGTCAGCTACTTGCAAGATATTTGATCCACTTGGCTTGCTAAGCCCTTGCACAATAGTACCTAAAATGTTGCTGCAGAAACTTTGGCTTTCTGGACTCGGGTGGGATGATCCGGTGCCTTGCGATATGAACAAAGAGTGGAATAATTTCATATCCAATATACATCAAATTGCAGACATAAGGATTCCACGCTTTGTCATGCAAGACTCACCGGCATCGATACAACTTCATTGCTTTGCGGATGCATCCCAGAATGCATTCGCAACTTGCATTTATATACGTTGTGTGGACTCGAAGGGCAATGTTTCAGTAAAGTTGCTCTGTGCTAAAGCCCGGGTCACACCGATAGTAAAAAAATCGACCATTCCGAGGCTCGAATTGGCTGCTGCTTTGCTTGGAGCTCAATTGAGCGCGAAGGTATGTCAGTCACTCACATGCAGTTTTCACAAAAAATACTTTTGGAGTGATAGTACTATTGTATTAGGTTGGGTCAAGAATGTGAATCCAAGCAATCTAAAACAGTTCGTTTACAATAGAGTGAATGAAATACACGAGCTGACTGACAAATCTTCGTGGAATCATGTACCTACGGATATGAATCCGGCAGATATTGCCTCGCGAGGCATCAGCCCGAGCCAGTTGCAAAATGCTAATATGTGGTTCGAAGGTCCTTCATTCTTGATGAAACCCGAGAATGAGTGGCCTAGCACTAAAATAAGCAGCGTCGAGCTGCCAGAATTAAAGGTTTATACTTGCTTAGTCTCAAAGCAGCCGTCATTCGACTTTGATCGGTTTTCCAAGTTCCACCGAATGATTCGCGTGGTAGGATACATTTTAAGGTTTATTTTTAACTGTAGACAAGCAATAAATGTACGTCAAAGCGGCTTTTTATCGAGTGACGAATTAAATAAGTCTACTCGAACTCTCATCAAGGTCAGCCAAAGGGATTCATTCGCAGACGACCTCCAGTGCCTCAAGCAAGGTCGGCCTGTACATCGTAAGTCCAAAATGTTAGCCTTCAATCCCTTCTTGGATGAGCATGACCTGATTAGAGTTGGAGGACGTATACAAGGATCGATTTGTGAATATTCTAAAAAGCACCCAATATTGTTGTGTTCAAAACACCCTTTTACTAAACTTTTATTTAGAAAGGAGCATGAGAGCCACATGCACTGTGGTCCTCAATTGTTATTAAATATTGTCAGAGACCAATATTGGCCTATAGGGGGAAGAAATCTTGCGCGTAGCACTTTTAGAAAATGTATAGTGTGCGTGCGTATTCAAGGCAACTCAATCCAGCCCATGATGGGTAACTTGCCTCCTCCTCGAGTTACACTAACTTACGCGTTTACAGTAACGGGTATGGATTTTGCAGGTCCCTTTTTAATTGCAAATCGTCAAGGCAGGGGCTGCAAGTTATCCAAATGTTGGTTATGTCTGTTTGTATGCCTCAGTACCAAGGCTGTTCACTTGGAAGTAGTGAGCAGTCTGCGTACTGAAGCCTTTCTCATGACTTTCCGTCGATTTATATCACGCCGCGGCAGGCCTCATGACCTTTATTGTGATAATGGCACCAACTTCGTGGGAGCCTGTAACGAGTTGGGTAAAATGTTGCGAGCAAGCCAAAAGGCCATGACTGAGGCCGCCCATGATAAGGGCATCAAATTTCACTTCAGTCCGGCGTATTCACCTCACTTTGGAGGTATCTTTGAAGCAGGGATAAAATCGGCAAAGTCACTTTTAAAACGTGTAATTGGTAATTCTAGTCTGACGTTCGAAGGGTTAACGACGCTATTCACTCAAATTGAAAGTATCCTAAATTCTCGGCCGTTGACCCCTCTGACGTCAGATCCCTCTGATCTGTCTCCTCTGACTCTAGGGCACTTCCTGATAGGGCGTCCACTCACCGCCTTACCAGAGATACCTGTTACTACCAATTGTCCGAACAGATATCAAAGAATAGAACAGATGAGACAACACTTTTGGACCCGCTTCCACGATGAGTATCTGAGCGAGCTACAGCTGCGGACCAAATGGAGGGAGAAGCAGAACGAGCTGAAGGAGGGTGATCTCGTCGTAATTAAAGATGACAACGTCCCACCGATGCGGTGGCGCTTGGGACGAGTGCACCAACTGTATAAAGGCCAGGACGGCATCACCAGAGTGGCGGAGTTTAAAACTGCCAGAGGCATGGTGAAGAGGGCAGTAAACCGAGTCTGCCTCCTGCCAGTCCGAGATAGCGAAATGGATGATTCTCTTGCAAGCCAGGGCTTCCAAGGCGGGGACCCTGTTCACGCCTCCACTGCGTGACGACAAGACCGGAGGACGATTCCGGGCTGCGGGGCGCGGGCGGCGGGCACCGGCGCCGGAGCGGCGCGGCCGCTGTCTCCCCACTCACACTCCACGAACGACCGGCATGGCACTATGTCGCGTCCGCGCATCAAGCGCCTCTATTTTTACATTTTTTATTAATATAATTCATTTACTGTGTACAGGGTTGTTTTGTTTGCTGCCATCAGCCCCAATCCTGCACACAAATACAAAATACTTTTGAGGTAGTATTTGAAATACAAATACAAAATACTAATTTGTATTTCAAATACGTATTTCAAATACATGTAATTGAAATACTGCCCAACCCTGTTAATAGGATCTATTTGCTAGGGTTGAAACACAGATTTTTGCACTAATGTTTAACAAACTGTATCTCAAAAACGGTTAGAAAATATTAACGTGATTAATAAATGAAAAATAAAGCACGTAGCCTAAACAATTCCCCGTTTATACTAGTCTAAGTATACATGTACCTATTAGTACAGTCGCCATCAGATATATTGGAGCTGCCAAGGTGTTCAAAAATATCTAAACACGCACTCTAGTGCCTTGACAATAGAGGCGTGCTCAGATATTTGTGAGCACCTTGGCCGCTCCGATATATCTGATGGCGACTGTGCTTGCACAGGCCGTTAGCGATTGAGCCGAGCCGCGCGCGTCATGTATAATTATAGATTGTTAAGCAAATCTTGTCAGTAGAAAAAGGCGCGAAATTCAAATTTTCTATGGGACGGTATCTCTTTGCGCCTACATTTTTCAAATTTGCCGCATTTTTCTACTGACAAGATTTGCTTGACCAACTATATGTATGCTTGATTAAAGATTTGTTAATTAATAATTATGAAGTTATTGATAAGTTCAGTGGATCTTATTTATTATTTTTTTACAATGTTTTTCATTAATTTATTAATTTAAGTAAATAAAAAGGTACTTTATAATAAAGTCTATCAATTCAAAAAATTCCTGACATTTTCGTGTTCCGTCCCCATTCCTGACAAAAGGCCAAAATTCCTGACATGTCAGGAAAATTCCTGTCATCTGGTAACCCTACTCCTAGTAGTAGAAGGTACAGATGTAGTGCATAATTGTTTTTCATCGTATTTTCTCGGAAACGTTTGTATTTGTCATGCTACTTCAGTCAACCTCATTACTGTTTGTACCGACGTTCGTACGTTTGCGTGAAAATACGATGAAAATTAATTATGCTCTACATCGGTATATAATATATTCGGAGTTGAAAGTGTGAACCAAAGTTCTACTAATATCACAGATGGGGGAAATTGTGGTAAATGTCCCGCATTAAAAATATATATTTTTTTTTGTAAGGACGGCTGGGTCAATTTCACCAAACGAGCATTTTTGTCTAATTCCCATGGAATTTTGAAATACTAACATTACACAAAAAAAATTATGCTGATAATTTGATAAAAAATATAATAAACATTAATTTTCTTATGGGGTAAAAATATTCATAAAACTATAAAAGTTATTTCAATTTAAAATTTTGGTCAGGGCACGGGAATTAGTGTGTCCATGGGAATTAGATTTTACTAGCACGGAAATTAGAACATGGCACAGGAATTGTTTTCTTAACTTATTTTGGTAGTTAAAACTATTATTTATGTATATTTTAATCTACAATAATGTACTTTAACCATACTGAAGCGGCATCGAACATATTTACCTTCTTTAATATTAGTTTCGGACGACAAATCTACGAAAGTATGATACACTAAAAACTACGTATTTGACTAATCGTTTCCTTGATTTTAATGGCAACTAATCTCTCTTTCTTAGTAAAATGTACATATTTCAAAACAATACCTACTTACATACATACATACATACATACAAAACTATTCATTAAATTAAAAAGTGTCATGATGTATCTGCATGTAGATAGGTACAAGGTGTATGATCTGGTATATGGCCGTATAGGAAATGATACTAAGAAATAAGTAAATAGGGGCACAGTGAGAAGAAGTTATTGTGTAAGTTAATCTGAAGAAATCGAATATGCTGCCTTCATAAATTCATAACACAAAAAATTGTTTGACCACATATGAGGTAAGGTGGGGTAAGACTATCACAGACAGACAGACATGACGAATCCATAAGGGTTCCGTTTTTTGCCATTTGGCTACGGAACCCTAATAAGGTATCTAATAGTATTACGATTTTAATACCCCCTGGCACTGACTAAAATAACCGACTTGGTTTCCCATTACATCTCAAAACTTTTTTGTAGTAGAAGAACTGCGTTGCGAGACTTGCATCTTTTTACATGTAATGTTTTTGATAGGATCCCATCTCTTTTTGTAGGCTGTCCTTCTTTTCAGGTAATCATACCCATACCATACTGATACTATGTATACACATCTTTATTCATACTCACATCGTACGTCGTAGTGTACCTTTACTTTCCCTACTAATTGTAAGAACTAAAAGGTAACGTTGTTATCGCATATATTTCTATGGGATTACAAACTTATTTATGCAGTTATTAGATCTTTAGAACGTGACTAATATTGCAGTATTATTAGATTTTTATTGGCTTAAAAAGCTAAAACCAAATTACGTTTCAAATTTGGGTATGCTAGAAGTACCTTAAAATAATGATAATCGTGAGTGATTGTGTCAGTGACAAAACTAAGGGATTGTAAAGTGCATTAAATGTTATTTTGATAGAATGTTATTGAGATTTGATGGTACGGCCGTGCCACTTTGTTTTGCTCGACTTGGCGGCGGCACTGCCGTGCCCCTAGATCCTTTGTCCTTCCCCGGGCCTCAAACTATCTCCATGCCAAATATCATCAAGATGATATTGGTTCAGCGGTTTAAGCGTGACGAGATAACAGACAGACAGACAGAGATACTTTCGCATTTATAATATAGTAAGAATAGGATATATATTTATTTTTTCTTGAATTAGAAAAGCTAATTTATAACAACTAATCTATTAAACGAGCAATTCTTGTATATATTTCGGGGATCTCGGAAACGGCTCTAACGATTTCGAATGAAATTTGATCATATATGAGGGTTTTTTGGGGTGAAAAATCGATCTAGCTAGGTGTTATCTCTGGGAAAACGCGCATTTTTGAGTTTTTAGGTAGGTATATGTTTTCCAAGCAAAGCTCGGTCTCCCAGATATTTAAACTTTATACGGTATACGCTGTCAGCTGTCAAATTTACAAAAAAAAATTGCAAATTTGATTCATTTTGTTTCATGTAACCTTAGGTACAGGTATAATATGTAATAATTCCAGAAATAGTTTTATGTTTATATAATATTTTAATGTTATAATATGATCAATGAATAAGGTAAGGTGGGGCAAAACTAACAGTACAAGGATTCCATACAAGTGATAGTCTTACCCCACCTTACCTTACGTATTAAAATTGCCCGGGTTATTCGGGTCCACCCTGTATGTACTATAGTACTTATACTAAAAAACCGTTCACAAATTTTTGTGCATTCTTTAAGATTTCCTTAAATGCAAAATAGAAAGATATACGTCATATTATTATTACATATAATATATATTCAATGCCAATATACATAAATGTAATAATAATATGACGTAAACATTGCCAATTAACTTAAAGTGCCCCCAATAAAAGATTTGTTGACAATAAATGTAATACTTTCTAATTCCCGTGCCACTTAATCAGCTGTTTTAGGTAAATTTGCTATGGGAATTAGGGCACGGAAATTAGAATTCGTAATAAAAAAATTCGCCAAAAATTTAAATCGTGTTTGACCAAACTGTTATGTTATCGCTTACATAAAGATACATAAAGGGCTCCTAAATATGACAATTGTTATTGAAAAGCTATGTGGAAAATAAAATTTATAAGGGGCATCGAAATTAGAAAAAAATTGTCGCCCACCCGGATTCCGAAATACTTACGCGATTTGCTCAAACACGCCACGGCTTGACGTACATCCGTTTGCTTTGAAAGACAGCCGAATACTGCCAGTACAGGTGAGGCGGGACACGAGGCGGTTCAAATACAGACGTCGGCTGTCAGAGCCCTGTGAGTTTTGCCGACGAAATTGTACACGCGCGCTCGGACAAAATTTAAACATCGATCACGAGTTATTTACCACAATGAAGTTAATAGTGTATGTGCTCAGTGATAGTAAATATCATCTAGTTTAAGTATTTGACACTAAATTAGTGATACTAATGTAGAATTTTTCGTAGGATTTTTCATTATGCTCAAAAGTAGATTCCGGACAGGGCACGGGAGCAGTAATTTGAGCCTTTAGGTATTTTTAAGTGTACTCTAAAAACCAATTAATCAGTGAATTCATATGGAACTCGGTGTGAAAGTGTGACTTCTTTATGTAAAAAAAAAATGGTAAGTATTATCTGATGCTAACCCGCGATTTTCATCACGGACAGAAAAAAAATCGTGTTCAGAAATTGACCCGGCTAAGGAATGGAATGCGCTCCCGTCATCCGTATTCCCTGAGAAATATGACCTCGGTCTCTTTAAAGCTAGAGTGAATAGGCTATTACTGAACCGGTGAGCTACATCTTAGGCTCTGTCTTCACTTTCCATCAGGTGTGTCTAGAGCCAATCGCCGATCAGTTTATCATAAAAAAAAATGTAGGTACCTACCTATAGACACAAAATAAATAATAGTACTAGGTACAGACGACTCCGCCCTGTAGCCCGGGCGTAAGAATACGGCTACGGCATCCCCTGCCTGTCGTAAAAGGCGACTAAAAGGGGTCCTTGAGGTCGGAGACAGTCGCAGCTAGGGACTGCGACTGCAAAAAGAGGGGACCCATAAAGGGGCACAGCGCTAGGACGGCACTGGCGGGTTCATTGGAGATCCCAGAGCCGTCCGAAATGCGCCGAGGAGGACAACTGGGAGGTTTTTAGTCGGTGAAAGTCCGACATAACCTCCGCGCTGTCCCTGCGGTGCGGAGGTATCCCCATAACGGATTTTCCTCTCAATACAAAAAAAAAAAAAAAACAGCACAGATATGGCCGCTAGGTGGCGATAGCGCCACGGGCGGCTTATGTTATGGCTAGCCACCAAAATTGGTGTGGATGTGGAACGGATGTACGTTTAGCTACCTGTAGCAAAGCGACGAAATCGCGGAGTGAGCCACGCCTGCTATAGATGGTCAAGCAAATCTTGTCATTAGAAAAAGGCGCGAAATTCAAATTTTCTATGGGACGATATCCCTGCGCCTACATTTTTCAAATTTGCCGCCTTTTTCTACTGACAAGATTTGCTTGACCATCTATAACTGTACATTCAAGGACTTTTTTGGTAGCACATAAATGTGTATCCACACCATTTTAAAATTATGTTTATACAATTATGTTGTAAACAATTTACAACAATAGGTAAGTATCCACGAAATAAATAATGTACCCAGACATTAATCAGAATAGAACACTGCTGCTGCAATATTAATTGCCAAGCGCAGGTACCTATCCTTAATTCAGACATAATAATTAGAATAATCAGCTGCAGAGAGGTGTTGATGTACAAAGTAGTGATGGGTAGGACATCAATTTAAAATGAGTTTGTATGAGTACCTCATTTTCTAAAATGAGGTGTTACAATGTCTTATTTCAAATGAGGTGAGGTACTAGCATATTTTCAGTGTCAACTATTCCATTAATTCCAACAGCGACATGTTTTTTAAGATGTATGAAAGCTTGCAGCGCTTACGCTTGTTGTCTTTCGTGTTTAATTGTTAACGCTTAACGTATTTTCGGTGGTGACGCGAAGCGATATTGAAGTACGTCGCGTGTCGGTCTCACTCCCTCTTTGGGTATTTCTAATTCATTGTTTCATTCTGAAAGGATTTTTGAGGGGTTCATGTCACAGAGAGGCGGTGAGTGGTACAAACTCAACGCATTTCTCGGTGGACCTTTTGTCGTTGCCATAAGGTTTGTAGTTCGGCAGTTGACAGTGTGGATCATTACTCGTTTCTTCATTTGAGACATTTGAGTTTTGAGTGTCGGCGAGCATGCGAGCACCTAGCGCCTCGCGCGATCCAGGGACTCTGTTGCGAGTTGTGAGGAGTGTATGAGTTTTGAGGGTCGCGAGACTTGCGAGTGAATTTGAACGGATGATTTGTGTGGCAAGAGGTGTTTGTGATGCGCGCGAGTAAATGAGTAAAATGAATAGAGGAGTGAAGTAAGACATTTTTGCGATACGAAGTACTGCAACAAATTAACAAAATGAGTGGTACAAATGAGGTGCCTCACGAGTGAGCGACTCAACACTAGTACAAAGGGTGCAATCTGCAGTCTACCTGTGCCTTTAATAATAAGATGCAACGATGTGATTAATTAATACATTAACATGTACATGCAGGCAATTATTTCATGAGCCATGTACAGTACAGTAGGTACAGCCATAGAGAAAAAAATACATAGAGTGCTCACTCCATGCATCAGTTTTAGTACCAAAAAGACTATTAGCATCTAGCATCGAGTAGCGGAACTATCAGTACTGCTACTTGACAATAGATGTAGCAGTACTGATAGTTCCGCTACTCGACGCTAGATGTAGACACTGAAATTAATAGTCTGAACTGATGTATGGAGTGAGCACTCTATGTATTTTTTTCTATATGGTACAGCACAGCTTGGTACAATGTTAGGTAGGTATAATGTAGGTAGTATATAATGTCAAAGAATAAACAATAGTACTAGGTACAGAAGATTCACTCTCTAACAAAACGTTTTAAAGCAAGCGCGAGCAGGTGTCCGTTCCCTAGCGGTGGGCGGCAACTACTAATCATATGGCTATAGACACCAAAATTGGTGTGGGCCGCATGTACTTGTAGGTACTCGTAGCGACGCGACGAACCGCGGAATGAGCCACGCCTGGTAATGTTTAAATAATAATATGATAAACGTTAACCCGTCGAACGACCACCATACAACAAATTGATGCAAAGCAATTTGACCCATATTGATCTTTAGTAACACACGTCTGATACTTACTGATTCGCTACGACCCAAATTGAGTTAGTATCACACGTGTGATACCAAGGCTCTCCACGGGTAAAGCCTGACCAGAAATACGAACATTGTTAAGAGGGTGCTGTTATTCTCATGTATAGGATGACAGTTCAGTATAGTATGAAAACAATAGTTCCAGTGAAATTTCGCAACATGGCGCGTGAGGATATATCTTTAGAAACCTCAAATGCTTTACCTGAACGTTGGAATCTTGAATTTAACCGTCGCCCCACAAAATATTGTCACTCTAAAATCAAACTTTCCAGTTAGCTAACCACAGTTTTAGCCAGTCACCTGTAACATCAACAGAATTGCCCCCAACTGAATGGAAGGCAGAAATTTCACCTAACAATATTACAAACTACCTTAAAAGAGCATTATTGAATCAGCTGTAAGAAAATTAGTTGTAGAATTAGAATTAGTACTTTCGTATTGCATCCCCCCCCCCCCCCCCCACCCTTCGCTTCCTAAGAATTATAGCTTCCATATCAAATTTCATCAAAATCGGTTCAGTGGTTAGAGCGTGATGACTTGACAGACAGACCGACAGGCAGAGTCAACTTCGCACTTATAGGTATTTATATTATTGTATAAGTAATAATAGTAATTAATTTCAAATATTAAACTACAAAATTTGAAATCATTGGTAGGGTTATTAGTTAACTATAGGTACGTAATAAAATAATTAAATACTCAAACAAAATTGGAGCATCCTGTGCCCAGGCGAGTGCAGTCCGGTCCGGCCAGAGCGGCCGGTCGGCAGAACAATAGGATAAGGAAAAATGTTATTTATTTAGCGCTCAGTGCAGTGGTGTCGGTTGTTGTAATTTAAATGATAGATTAAGTTGAGCATGTTATGAATGTAAGTAGTTTCTTAAGTTAAAAGATATGATATTCTATTGTTGTATAAAATCTACCGCGGATGGAGTATCGAGACAAACCTTACTGGTTTACCGATACTTTTGTAATTAAGATTAGATATTGTGTTGTAATTACCTGAATAAATAATAATAATAATAATAATAGCCCGCAGGGCAGCTTGTGGCGAGCTGTTGGGGAGTAACGACCCCACGGACCCGAGTGCTCCAGAGAGTCGGTCAGGGTCTCCGTCTCCGGCGTGTCTTTGTCGGTCGGAGTGGAACCCCAAGGGGACCCGCAGGACTCTCGGCTCTGGCTTGCCTTCATTGGCCGTCCAGAGAGGAGTCGTTAGAGCTATATGCTCCAGGGGTGGAAGTGAAATTTGCGTAAGCGCGAGTTGGCACAGTGGCTGTTTACAGCCACTGGGTAGAAAGCGGTGTACACCTCTCGACACCCCTGAGCCGCTCACACCGATGTTGCGCCTGGTCGTCTTTACGACGACAGTTTCAGGGGCCCATCTAGTCAGCGGCGAGTCACCACCTGCCTCGATAACGTGTGTTAGCATTGTTATGGCAGGTGTCCGGACTTCTTTACAATAGCCCAGTATCATTGTCCCCCCAAACTTCAATCCATAGACCGATATACTGTTCACTTTTTATACAATAGTCCCAATGCCTGCTGAGACCGGTTCACGGGTATCTATTGATGTACCCGTGAATGGGTTCCAGCAGGCGTTCTACATGACATCAAACTTGTCTGAAAGGGCCTCTGCGCTGTTGGCTTCGGCCCCACGCACGCCTCCCAAAGGTCCGGGACCCCATGGTCCCGAGATATGGTGAGACATACAAATAATAATAATAATTCATCTTTATTGCGAAATCGACCTGAAAATCCGAGGTATGACGAAATAGAACTTCGCGATTCCGCATGACGTCTCTCGAATGGAGTGGATTTCTGTAATTCCATTGGAGGTACTAGCGTGGGTAGGTTAAATCAGCAGTTATACTGGTTCTACGCATTGACATAGATATCTAGGGACTGGCTTTACGGGCAATAATAATGAGGCATGACAGGGGCCAGTACAGCGGTGTGAAATCGCTACAACGCAATTGGTTGATGAGTTCGCATCACGCGCGCGAATGGTTGACGAGTTCGCATTACGCGCGCTATTGGTCGTAACTCGCAACTAGTCGCGTTAGACTGCACGATTGGCTGGAATTCGTGGGTAGCACCGCTGAACTAGTACGATGTTTAGTGCCCCATTAGCCCGTCCTTAGATATTATACGTCAATGGTTCTACGGTTTACCTTTTGGATGCCAATGACGCATTATCCGCACCGTAGGTCCAACGCCAAAGACTGATTAATTGGTCACAGACCACAGAGCAACATAGACCTAAGTGCATATGCTTAAGTTCAATTTCAGTTTTGACACTTCGGTGACGATGACGTGGCGTCCGAGTGGCAGCTTTTGTGTTTGGTACGGCGTCGAAAAGTTTAAACGCAAAGTGGGCGTTTTCTAAAATAAATATCGAACCCCTGATTCTTTCAAATCTGGACATTCTTGGGCTCATTCTACTCAGAATCGACAGCACTCTCCATCCTTCCATTAAAAAAAACTGTCCCAGAATGTCCATTCCATTACGTCACGTTTTATTATGAGAAAATTTTTCACTTAAGTATATGGACGTGACGTATTGGAATGTACAATTTTCATACATATTTTTGGGACAAGTTTTTTTTATCATCAGGATTGAATACTTATGCTAGTGATTCTGAGTTGAAAGAACCCAAAAATACCAGGATCTGTGAGAATCGGGTTTGCAATATTTATTTTAGAAAACGCCCAGTACAGATTTATGGAAATTTGCAGTCACCACACGAAGGCGTAACTACTAACTAAAATGTATACCTGTCGCGTCGAATGATGATCCCTAAGACAGTTCATTTTTAGGGTTCCGTAGTCAACTAGGTACGAACAGGGAATAGGAATCTTGGACTGATAGTCTACAACCAGGGGCCCGTTTCTCAAAAGCTTGTAACTTGTAATACAAGCGGATGTCACTTGTTGACAGCTTTTGTTAGGAAGGGACTTCCACATGTATTACAAGTTACAAGCTTTTGAGGAACGGGCCCCTGAACCTTCATACTCGAGCTATGTAAGCAATTGGAATGATTTCTGAGGTTTTATGCTCCCCTATTGAACGTGTTTTGGATATTAAATAACCTCAAACGTTGTGCTATTTTAGGTGTCCTGTGGAACACGTGTGATTTGTTTATTAATAAACCTACTCCGTAAATATATCGGGACAATAACTGGACCGAAATAGATCCATATTTACTGGACCGAAATAGACTCATTGAGATATTATTACTATAATGAAGCCATACCAAACAATGAAATTGTGCCAATCGCAATCTGTACCACGCAGAACCATCATAAAAAAGTAAGCGCCAGAAGCTCCGGCCCGGACCCGGCCCGGTCTAACCTGAGTCATCCTTTGCTGGTATTGAGCTTACCATTTTCTGGGGCTATCTCTCCGTGTATATGAGTCTATCTACTCTATACTCTATCTACTCTATCTTCTCTATATCTCTAACTTACAATACACAAACACATCACTCCACAAACTTGACAAACAATCAAACCGCGATCGAAGTCCCGAAGTCAATAGACTCTCCACAATCGTTCAAATTCCTCATCCCAACTTCTGAGGGCCTACCGCGACGAAAATCAATTCGCTATCTGCCTCTCTTTCACTCTTACAGTCGAACAATAGAGATGCAGATAACGAAGTTTAGATGTTCGTGTATCCCTTGAAGACACCTTTGGTCCTAAACAAATGAATTACGCATGCAAAATGATGATTGAATACCACGTAACAAGCGATTTTGATATGTAATATATGGGGATAGGATTGAAGATGGCTTGTATAGTGGAGGGTGGGGCAAGTGGACCCCAGATTAGATTCTCTCTGAGGAGTAGGATTGCCGTACAGACTGAGAGGTGTATGGTGTAAGTTATAAGAGATCGTTAATAGGCGATTTAAAAAAATTACTGGTTAAAAGTTACCTAAGTACGAATGAAATTTCAATGGAGGGTGGGTATATTCATAGGATCTGAAAAAACCTTAAGCAAAAGGGCATGCCTACCAACAGTACCAACCCGTGGCACTTATTTACGTCCTTTAAGGCATAAAAAAGATTTTTGAAGTGAAAACTTCTTTAGCGGCGCTGTGAACTTTTTGAGGTGGGGAAAAAATGATAAAGTCGAGACAGCCTAAGGCGATCACGTGACCGTAAGGGGCGTAATGTTTAGATGGCCACTCATAATTTAGATGGCATTTAAATCAATAAAGAAAAACTCAATGTTATTTGACATTTATGTTGCGGACTCCTTTTCAAGACTCTTTACCTATGTTCAAATAATTTGACGTTGTCATGGCAGTATGTAAATAAACATGTCAATGAAAAAGCGAATATATAATAAATAAATAGAATACCTCCGCTAAACGTATGTATCGTGTTACCGGGCGTCGGTAACATAGTGAAGTGAGTTTTCACTTCTATCGGCACTCCCGGAGTGCAACCGTTGTTGCTTGTTTTTGGACAGAACTCATTAATGGCTCAACTGATTATGTTCAAAACAATTTTCTTGAAAAGTATTTATGAAGCTGTAGGTAATTATATCTAATTATGTTTAACGAGATTTATGTAGCCTGGTTCAAAAGTTAGAGCCCTCATTTCGAAGCGATTATTTATTTTTCAAAAGTCACTTCGGCAAAAAACTTTTTTAGAAAAATAATCAATGAACAGCGTAGCGCCACAAAAAACTAGGTATAATGACGCACGGGACGTTTTATGGATGGAGCATGAATCTAGTATTTTAACTGGATAGGGCATGAATGGTGGGGATAACTGACAGAATGGGATAGTCTTATGTATCTTTCAGTAGGAGTAGCAGCGAAAGCACTATTATTGTTTGTCCTTGTTACAGTCTCACATTTTTTTTTATTCCCCACCGTAAATTAGTATGGATGATTAGTCGAATTGATTTGTTGCCCACCATAACAAATAAATTCGACCAATCATAGCGTCGCATTGCGTATGTTTTGTCCCTCACGGAGGCACGCGTAGACCACTTCTATAGGATGCTATTACCTTCTATGGGATGGAGCTTTTTTTATGTCAAACATTACCTAAAGATGAATAATTCTCGGTCGTACGTAGGTGTCATCATAACATATACAGCACCACTACCACCAGTTTGACACTGACATACCTACCTAATTTACTTTATGCATCTCGCTCGTACGCGCATATTAGTGCGAGCGAGATGTATAGAAAGTAAGTTTCGCAGACGTTAGCGAATATGTTTGACACTGATAAGGAAATCGTAGTAAGGCAATGCCAACATATTAATTCTGCATGAAAATGAATATAATCACTCGGCTCTTATAACTTGCACCACCACCAAAAGGCCGTGGACCGAGCAAATCTTCGAGTGGCTAGCCTCCACTGCATCTTATTGCAACCTGCAATTTACTTACTTCTAATTAAAGCCTGACTTTAGAAATTGGACCTTAAGTTTTAAATAAAGATCGACGGAAAGCGACGATCTCCGTTTCAGAGCCCGTACTATGAGTCATTGACAGTGTCAAACTGACATAAACGCTTTCGAGAACGTAATTTACTTTCTATACATCTCGCTTGCCCTAATATGCGCGTACGAGCGAGATGCATCGAAAGTAAATTACGTTCTCGATGGCGTTGTAACTGTTGTAAGTGTCAAACTGGTGGTAGTGGTACTGGTTGGGTTAAAATTCTTTCGTATAGGGAGTATTACTGTAATGTTTTGCCGCCAGAGTGCAGCACTAGCGACGTAACTATACCATAGAGCAACTTATACACACTGTAGGTACCTTAAACAGTTTTTTGACAAGTTTTCACAGACAATCAAATATGACATTAATACCTACATCAAGGCGGTTTGTTTACCTACCGGGAAACGTGAAATCGAAACTCGAAACTCTATCGCTCGAATATGCAAGAGTGATAGAGAGGTTAGATAACAAAATTTCGACTCTCTCGTTTGCGGTAGACCCTTAGATTGTTACTTATTGTAGTAGTGGCGTCCCCAATGCAGAGTATCGCGTAATATTCCCTATTATATAGCCATGGAGATTTACGAGGTCTACGGCTCACAGAGCAACTATAGTCCGTCAACCAAATCTTGTCAGTAGCAATGTAAAGCAAACTAAAGTAGGGCAACACTCAAAGAGCAGTATTGCGCTAAGAAAAGCAGCAATGTACATCGAACCAAAAGATTTTTTTTTTCGCTGAGCGCGCCCTGGGTACGTCAATTCAAATTGTCACTCGCGGTTTATTGAAAAAATTTGAAACATGGACGGACAATTTAAAAGCGATGTTAAAACAATGTTAATCAAAATGATGAACAAATTTGAACTATCGTAGTGCTTATATTCTCTTTCTATCTATGTCTTCTAAGTTTACTAAAATAAAATCATATCAAAATGCAGATAATTAGATAGTGCATATATTTGTTATTTACAATATAATATGCCACTTGTTAATGTAAATTAGTGTACTCTTCTGGATGAATATGACATACCTGTGTAATTTTTTTGATTGGTATATATTGTACAATAGGATTACATATTAAAAATAAAACAACTGATATTTGGGTGTTTATTTAATTTAAAGGTAAATAAGATAAGGGTCACTTTAGCTTACACTATAATTCAGGTCATTAATTGAAAAAATATAATGAAGTTACCAATGTTACCGGGTCACTTCAACCAAGCATAATACTCTGTAGTATTCTATTGCATCTTTGTAAATAGTCACAACTGATTGCTGAAAATATTAGACATGTGGGCCTATGGACGGTTTCCAGGACACAATTTATGGTCTTGTTGGATAGATTTAGGCATACGTTTTAATTTTATTTATGCCTTTTAACCCTAAAACAAAAAAACTGAACATAATCTTAAAAGTTCGAAAGAGTTCTTCCAGTATGTACTTGTCATAACCTCAATTTTTAGTCATGTTTACCATCAACGAGCATGATTGTACATTGTAGGCCCCTTAGCTTTGCTTATTCTTATTTAATGTATTGGTATTTAATGGTGACAGCAGAAATATCTCTTGAAACAGAAACGATTCAGAATGAAAACAAATAAGGTGACGGCTGTCATTCACGATCCACATTCCACAGATAAAACACAGATGACACGCATTTTGGAATTATTCGAACACAGTGTTGCTAACCCGCGATTTTTCAAATTTGCCGCCTTTTACTACTGACAAGATTTGGTTGACGGACTTTAGTTTACAAACCTTGTCCTGGGTTCGAATCCCGGGAAAAGCATTTATATGATGTTGGAATTGTTTCCAACATGTTGTCTATGTATACCTACGTTTGTATTGTTTGTCTAGGTATCTAAGATGTCATATCATTGTTTGATTAGTTTATGATTGCGACTGTACTTGAAACACGTTTCAGTTACTACAATATTCTAGACACAATAGGTTTTACATTTAAACTAAATACCCTTTACTTTATCAAAGCTCCAGCATATTATTTGAGGAAAAGTGGACTTTTGGAAAGCTCCGAGAGTGAAATATTAAATTGAATTTAACAATTATGTCGGGAGCGTTTCGTAAAATGAGGCACTCCGTTTAGGTACAAAGAAATAAGCCACTGAATTTATTTTGTAGCCACTAAAAGCTTTAAAAGAAGAAGCATCAAAGTAAAAAGTTCATTTTAAGTTTTTAGGTACACTCCGTGACAAAACAAAATGCGAGTTTAACAGAGTTAATATATTATAATTATATTTGTAAACTTAATAATTTTCATAAATTTAAAGCGTACCTACAAATAGTGGACTTAATGTCACTCTCATCGCAGGCATTCTCTGTTCAGGCGGCCTAGCCAAGATGACAATCGCTATCGCTTCGCCATCGAATCGCTTTGTCACTCTTCCATACTATAGTGCGACAGTGACAGTGCGTTTCGTTCGCTACGGAGCGTGAGCGATTGGCACGTTGGCTACGAGGCCTGGTTCTTCTCTCACTGGAAAATCATGTTAGAATATGCTACTATAATACTTGGACTACCTTCTAAATCCGAGGTTTCAAGCTTAACCTTAGTAGGTAGGTACTTAACCACAATTGTTACTGCGATAATAAGTAGGTACATTAGAACATCCAACACAACATAAAACATCCATAACTCAGGAGAACTAACAAAATTTCGCAATGAACACACTGTGAATGGTATTCAAACCCGGGACCTCAAGCTTCATAGTTAGGGTCACTACCTAGGCTAGGATGTCGTTGTGTTTGTTTCAAGTGGACATATTCCTATCCTTGAGTCCCTAATGTCCCTACACTACATTTATAATATTTCAGCATTTCAGCCATTGCAATAAACAATAACGATAAAACTAAGCCAGCCGTTTCAGTTTTGGCTTCGAAACTTGAAATCGGAACGGAAGCCGATGTTGGCGCGCGTCGTAATGACTGTGGGTCGGCCAAATGTTTATGGCTCATATTGTACCTAAGTACGTGGCAATTTTAATTTTAGGGTTCCGTACCTCAAAAGGCAAAAGCGGAACCCTTATAGGATCACATGTGCGTCTGTCTGTCTGTCTGTCTGTCATAGCCTATTTTCTCGGATCAATTATGTTGGGTACCTATGTAAATTAGTGATCCAAAGATGGACAAAATAAAGTTTATCAAACTGTATCCTGTTATATAATATATCCAATGAAAGAGCTAATTTTGAGTATTTCATTTTTTTTTATAATTTTATAATACATCTGCCCGTTGGCGGCTGTTCTTTACCTATGGATGACATGAAAACCTATATATTAGAAATGTGCAGTCAAGCGTGAGTAAGACTTAATGTACGGAACCCTTGGAACGCGACTCCGACTCGCACTAGGCCGGTTTTTTAATATTATGAACGTCAGCGCTAGGGCACAGGGAAATTTAGGCTGGTGTGGCTCATATTCTGTACATGGCCATTATTATCCCCAACTAACATTAGGCGCTAAATATAAGGGTTAAAAGAGATCTACATAAGCGTTTGTTTACTCCAGAGGTTCTATTGATGTTCTAAAAATAGGAGTTATAGCCGGCTATAACTCCGTAATACCCCGGATTGGGCACAAATTTTAACACCTTGAGTTGTAAAATGGCGCTACAATAGAGTTATAGGATGAAATAAGAGATAGAAGAGCGCTAAAGTAGTGCTATAATAGCGTTGATTAACTACTTAGGGTTTAAAAGGGTGCCAAATAAGGGACTACTAACTATTTGAGTAGTAGTGTAGGGCCATATAGATGATACTTTCAGCTTTAGATGGTATATTAGCATTTAAAGTCAATATTTGTAACACTCAAGAAGGTAATTGCACATTTTTTCCTTAGCCCTATCTGCTTTGGTTGCAGATGTTTCCATTTTGTTTTATTATTCGTAAGCTTGCCTGGGACAGCTTGAAGTGAAATGTAATGGCGGATAATTAAAAGCAAATAATTATTTTAGTTCACTGATGCCGGTGTTATCTGGGGATTTATGACGGCGAAATTAATTACACTGTCAATAACTATATGTATTACTAACAAAATTTTAAAGGGCCTCTGATTTTTTGCATATTTATCTGAATATAATATTTTTTTATTTGTGGTCCACCGTATTTAATTTTCGAAAAATTACTCAATATACGTGAACTCCGGTTTTAAATATAACAATACTAACATTAGGTAAATATTAAGTAAAAGTATCGATTTTTATTGAGTAAATTTACGTTTTAATTAATAGTTTTTGTTTTGCTTATTGATCCATCGGTCATCTTAACATGGCGCTATAGGCTTAGGTTGTAAGTAAGACTCTAATAACAGTATAAGATGTACTAAGGTATTGAATACCGCTCGTCTGCGACTTCATGATCTATAATGGTGACTCGTAACTCTTTTCGACTGTAAGTGATACAAGAGAGTTAAGTAGCGATTGCGATACACAGAGCTATAAAAGACTTTTTATCGCCTGTTTAGAACCTTAAGTGAAAATTGCAGCTGCTTATTACTCATATAGATGCTAAGGTGGTAGAATTCACTTTGAGCTATAACACTAGGATAAGGATAAAGGATAAATCTCCATTTAGAGAATAATTCATGCTGACTGTACGAGGAACTTTACATAGTATGTGTAAAGTTCCTCGTACAGTTAGCATGAATTATTCCCTAAATCTAGATTGCATCCTTAATTACTTTAATTAGAAAACACTTTACTATATTATTAAAACATGCAAAAAGTAACAGGATATTGATAGAAAAAAGGCAAAAGTGCTCTTAAAATAAAATAAAAAACATGCACTCACGATAAAATAAACGTATTTACTTGACTAATCTAACTGGACTTAGGCATTATAAACTAGGTTTAGCGTAGCTTAGGAACTAAACTAAACTGCAAGCACTTGTAACTTTCCATTAGCTGACACTTGGCGCTTCGGGCGATGTTGCGACGCCAAACGCGGCCCAACCGCAGCCGTAGTCAATGGAGAAACGTAAGTCAGTCAAGTCCATTCATTCATTCATTTCATTCATCATTCATCCATTAGCTCACAGAGCTTCGGGCGATGTTGCGACGCCAAACGCGGCCCAACCGCAGCCGTAGTCAATGGAGAAACGTAAGACAGTCAAGTCCATTCATTAATTCATTTCATTAATTCATTTCTTTGATTCATTTCATTATTTATTTTCATTCATTCATTTGATGATTTCTTTTCATTCATTCATTTCATTCATCATTCATTAATTTCATTCATCATTCATTCATTTCATTCATCGTTTATTTATTTTGATCATCAATAATTCATTTCATTTATCATTCTTTCATTTATCATTCATTCATTTCATTCATCATTTATTCATTCATTTGACCAAAACTACAAGAAAATAATCCATTTTCGACCTTTAAAGGCTTGTGATTGAGAAATAAAATCGAATTCTTAGGTATTTTTTTCTGAAACACAGATGTAAGTGTTTCGAATGCACAGGTTTGCCAATTTTGCCTAGCTAATAAACTGCATGGCACTTGTAACTTTCCATTAGCTGATACTTAGCGCTTGGGGCGTTGTTGCGACGTCAAACGCGGCCCAACCGCAGCCGTAGTCAATGGAGAAACGTAAGTCAGTCAAGTCCATTCATTCATTCATCATTAATTCATTGCATTCATCATTCATTCACCATTCATTCATTTCATTCATCATTCATTCATCCATTTGACCAAAACTATAAGAAAATAATCCATTTTCTACCTTTAAAGGCTTGTGATTGAGTAATTATATATATAATATGCACAATGCACATGTTTGCCAATTTTGCCTAGCTGAGGAGCTAATAAACTGCATGGCACTTGTAACTTTCCATTAGCTCACACTTAGTTCGATCCTGCGCCGTTCCTGCCAATTATCGGCTTGAAGCTGATGCAGATCCGCTTCCACACTGTCTCCCCAGCGGTATCTGGGCCGACCTGCCGGGCGGCACTAGTAGGTCTTCCCAGGTACGCCCTCTTGCGCTTCCTACACATATTTTTTTGTTTCTGACCGGTTATTTCTGAAACATTTACATACCTAATATATAATAATTCACATATCACAAAGTGTCCAATGGATGCCAGTTAACCAATGAAAACTATACGAGTAAGTGCATCCTAACCTAATATCAGGAAAGTGCTAAGATAATATAATGCAAGATAAGATAATGTGGTGATAATATTACGCAAGATAAAATAATGCAAAATTTGACGATACAACTCATGCAACCAGGAACGTGCTAAGATAACAAATCGTACAGTTATCTAAAAGAAAGTACTTTTATTTTATAACTATGTTGCAACTTACCCAGGCTTTACTTACAATTTACAGTCTCTAAGTGAATCAACACCTTCTCTAATACACATAAGACACACTTCACCTTGATATAGTTTTGATGAACAATTTGTACCGAGTTACAGGCGCTCAGAAGTTGCCGATCAAATTCCGACTTTAAACAAATGAGGGTAGAATAGAATTTACGACGAAACGCCTGAGAAGCGCAACATCGGGTGTTTTCAGCAAATGTTTCATCGCGTAAATTGAGTTTTGGTAAAAAGGATTATATTTTTTTCTTTTTGGAGTTGAAATGGTATGGAAGTTATGGTAATTAAGTCGGGTTGCGTTAATTAAATAAGTAAGTGAATCAACACCTTCTCTAATACACATAAGACACACTTCACCTTGATATAGTTTTGATGAACAATTTGTACCGAGTTACAGGCGCTCAGAAGTTGCCGATCAAATTCCGACTTTAAACAAATGAGGGTAGAATAGAATTTACGACGAAACGCCTGAGAAGCGCAACATCGGGTGTTTTCAGCAAATGTTTCATCGCGTAAATTGAGTTTTGGTAAAAAGGATTATATTTTTTTCTTTTTGGAGTTGAAATGGTATGGAAGTTATGGTAATTAAGTCGGGTTGCGTTAATTAAATAAGTAAATATTACTTTTTATGGTTGCGTACCTCAAAATAAATAAAAAAAACCTTACAATGCTGTAAAAAGTTCGTGTGTTTTTAAATGTTGTTCATTTGTAAAGCCCCTTTTTGGCAGAAACACGTGAGACCTCCTCAAGTTTAAAATATATCAAATAATTTAGTTCTCAATATTGGATCATTCAATATTTAGTCGCTTTTTGGTGAAAGAAAACTTCGTTAGGAAACTAGACATAAATAGTTTTATATAAGTACTTATTTAAATATAGGATATATATACATATATGCTACCGGATATCGAAATAAAGGATTAGGTTTTGACACTGGACTAATTAATGTGGTTTCTTCCTATAAACAAATAAATAGGGCGTAAGGTGTCAGTTGTTCGGAACTGTCAACTTTTTGTTCTAACTGACAGGCCGATATCGTCCGGCGGACTGTTAATCAGTGGGCCCCTTAACAAAACACCAATAACATTTCCTTACGTATATACCTAAAGAAATCGTAAAACGCACTGAGGAAAATACGAGTGAAAAGAATTCTTATTGGCTTGCGCGGCGCACCCGTATTCCTTGGACTTTCATTCCTACCGTCTTTCAGGTAAAGTCTCGACTAATTCAGTACACTGGTCTCGAATTATGTACATTTTCTTCGGATCTTGAGGTCAGGTTATACTGGATTTTCGGAGACCTTCAATCTCCAAAATTACAGCCTTAAAATTTCTTTCCGTTTTTCGTACAGAATATTCGATTGATTTTCCAATTTACGTGGAACTCGCCGCATTAGCCATGCGAATACAAATGAGCTTTGTTTCTATTGGAATCCGATTTTAAATGGACATTTCTGTATGTTAGAAATGATTGTTAAATATTTATTAGTTACATTTGATTTAGAATTTGTTTTTCGTGCGTTTCTTTACTTGTTTTTACAAAGGCAATATTTTTATTCTTTACATACAACCAGGTATAATTGTAGGTGTTCAAAGGCGCATTGGATTTTACAATTCCTACCAAAATATCATATGAAACAAATAATTATCTCTTCATGCTAAAACTACTGTACCTAAATATACTGATTTAGAAGACATTTGGCATGGAATCAGTTTGAACCCTGGGAAAAACCCAGGAGATTTTTTAATGAAAATCATTGTTCTGAACTGATACAGTCACGGGTGTTTTATATTTTTCATTTTGCCTCTAATAATTAGACAATTTCCTAAATAATGATTTAAATAGGCACCTAACTTATGCGTTTGTAATCTTAAACATCAATGAATATAGCAGATGACTGCCATCAAAACCTATCTTTTCAGAAAAATAATCAATTATAACATAGACGACCTGCTCAGGGTTTAAACCCTGTACCCAAACGAATTCATCGGTGCGAGAAACGTCAAAAAGTCGTATCTAATATAAAAATTACAGTGTGTTAAGACGTTTTTGACTAAAGAATTCTCCTGTGCGTAACTGGCCAAGCAGAATTTGAGACGTACCGTTTCTTTGAAGCTCTCTGCGTATACAGGGTGCTTCCTGTAACAGGAGCAATAAATTAAACTAAAGGCTATACTCCTCAAACTGACCAACATTTGTTCAGCAACTTTTAAAAATTATGAATCGTTTAGATTTCCTCTTTTTCATACAAAATAAATATTGCCTTTAATGTACGCTGACATCAGCGTGTTTGACGTTGCTTGTCACGGTTTAATTAAACCTAACAAAATTTGCAATACATTGCGTCTTAGAATAAACTTAAAAGTGTAATAAAAATCAAAACATGAGTTATTTTCAAAAGTTGCTTAACAAATGTTGGTCAGTTTGAGGAGTACAGCCTACAGTTTAATTTATTGCTCTTGTTACAGGAAGCACCCTGTATATGGGATAAGGGCATTACATTTTCTGCAGGAAATAATGAAACATCTGTGCAATCGGTACGCTTGTTAAACAAAGTACAGTCGCCATCAGATATATCGGAGCGGCCGAGGTGTTCAAAAATATCTGAAAACACACTTTAACGCCTTGACAATAGAGGCTTGTTCAGATATTTGTCATTAGCACTTTGGGTGCTCCGATATATCTGATGGCGAGTTGGCGACCGTACAATAAAACGTACACCTTAGGGGCTGTGTACTGGCGTAATTTAAAATAGGTCATGTTTACCTATTTGTACCTATATTCTCGTTGGAATAGAAATACATTTAGATTTTGACTCACAGCCGTAGAAATCTCAGCTATGGTCGGAAAGCATATATTTAAAAAAAATGTCGAAAAACAATAGTTTAAAATGATATCATTTCATCAAACTTACATTTTACTAAATGTATTTAAAGAGCTCTCACAATTTATCTAGAATCCTTTCATGTTTGACCTGCAAATTGGAATAATTTCTTACCATTTTCCACTTAAGGTGACGTTCCGATATCAACTGTAGCTGCAGTACTGTTGCGCCATATTGGCCGGGGTTGGCCGGTCGAAGTATTTAGCAGATGGCGCCATCATAGCATTCATAGCTTGCCATGTCAATCCCTAGAATTGTGTCAAATTTTTGTTTTCCTAATGCCCCGGATGCCAGCCCTTTAAGCCAAATTTTATAGAAAAAGGGGCAAGCTATGATGGCGCCATCTACGCCACACCTTTGACAGTTGCCAACCCCATTGCTGTGGGGTTGATGATGCCGCTGTATCTGTTAATTACAATGGTAAAATGAGTGACGTCCACGCCGGATTACTGCCACTATGAAATATTACATTCAATCCGTCACTTATTTTATCAAGGAATTGAATTGACTGAAAAGAAAGATTCACAAACTGATTGTCTACTTCTAGAATCACATTTCCGATTTTGAAATGAACTATCTTCATTTATCAATGATATTAAAATATAATAATAAATATACAAAGTTGAAACTGGTTAGTGATTTTTTATTTTTTTTAATGAAATAAGTTTATTTAACGTAAATAATACAAACGTAATACTTAAATACCTTATAAAAAAAAGTTAACTAAAACTAAACCTAATAAAAAAACAAAAAAAAACCCTAAAACCTACCTTCTAAACCTAGGCCCCTCGGCAAGGTGCCCATCACGCAGGCAGCATTCCCGCGCTGTATAGCGATGGCAATGCTTTGCGCGAGAGTCCCCTGTTGCCTCTCTTAACCGCTTACCAAGTTCCTTAAGGAGCCCACGCGCTCCTCTACCCCACGGCCCGAGTGTCTCGACGCCAAAAGCTACGAACTCGTAGTTGGCGCCGAGACAGCCGTTAGTGATTCGTTATTGTTATATGCGTATATTATCTAAAACAAATCAATTTTAGATTGTACCTAAGCTTCGAATAGGTCTCTGTGACTATAAATATTTACGTAAGAATAATTTTCACCTTAGTATTTTGCCAGCACTGTTTATATTTTATAAGTAGGTAACAGCTGCTAAAGCCACAAGTATCGGAATACGATAATAAAAATGTTTCGCCATAAAAAGATACGGCAAGCCCTTTACAGTGACAGCTGAAGCTATAAAGCCCTATAATTTGGCGGGAAAACGCCTTTCAATACAGATAATAAAAATACCTAGGTTAATGTACATAATGCGACACATTATTTAGCGCGAAAATATGAGCTTTATGTTTTAAGTTTGAGGGTTGAAAATTAGTTGAAGGTTTTCTATTGTTGATGTAATATTACGGACATTGCACTTAAAGTTAGTAGGATTTTTTTTATACTCTCCGTGGCACCTGCAACTGTTACTAAGTCAGAATTAATAATAGCTGATGAAACAGGAAGCAAGAAATATCTGCCAACCTGTGATATAAGTAGTAGTGTTGTAAATAGAGATATGTATTATTAATAACGCATATCTCTATTTACTTTATTTTTTAATGTATTATGTACTATTATTTATGTCTAATCCCACGATATGACGTCACCATAAGCGTTCTGGCTCATATATGAGCCGTGGGAGCTGACAGATTAAGTAGTTCTAAGAAGAAATTGTAATATCATTATTTATGTTGAATTAATTACGTAGTTTAAGATTTAGTTGTAAAAATGTGTAAATATGTTTATATTATGTGTATTTTAATCTCATTATGTAAATATGTAAAAATCTTGACTTGTAAAAATTTTACCAATAAATAAATAAATAAATCAATCAATCAATTATTTATGTACGAAACGGGTATTAATCGCGTATAAATAAGTTTTAAAGTCGTGAGGCGGTTTAAATGGTGAGTGTTGTATGTCGACCGAGTAACATCCCTAATTAGAAGTTGATGTCAACTTTATCCATTCTTTCTTCGAGAAAACAGTGCAGTGCCATCATCGAAACGTCGAAAGTAATTTTCAATGAAGTACCTACCTATTATAAGTATAATTATCATTAAGTCCCGGTTTCGTAAATAATAGTTTGTAAAAATCGTAAAAGTTTCAATCGGTGTTATCTCACCGCAGTAGAAGGATCAGTCGTATGTTTTATACAGTATTTATATTACGGGGTTGGTCTCATAGTAAAAGTTGCTCAGTATGACTTAAACATTAATGGGTCTCTTTCTTGGCCTTTCGTTCTGATACATACTGTATATTATGTACATACTTATATAGAACAACCAATTTTACCAATAAATAAATAAATCAATCAATCAATCAATAGAAACATATATTTTAATATCATTTCGACTATTATTCGAGAATGAGAGATACTTTTGACGCTTAATAATTATTATCCTCTACTATTAATGCCAACTGTATCTACTGTAAAAATAAATTATTATATTTAGTCGAGCAAAAAGAAAGAAACAGCTTGGTTTCGTCTCCTAATTATTAAGCTTGTCAACTTCAAAGGACATTTTTCACTCGCGTTGGTGATTATTAGCTGAAGAAATTTAATTTTGTCGCGTATTTTAAGAACATTCATCACGACTGAAGGGACTTTTCAACTCAGAGGGTATATTTCGAACTAAAGCTACGATATATAATATATAAGTAGGAAAATATATGTTACGACTTAAAGTAAGAAAGTTTATTGTCAATCAATTTATTTACAGTAAACACTAGCTACAAAATGATATAATTTATAATACAATATCTAATGAGAACTTATCTTATTTTACTTCAATGCGGTATAATGATATTTTTCTACTCTGACATTGAATTGACTGTGACTGACAGTGACAAAAAATATTTAGTATCATGGTCGCATTTTTATCACCTGTCATGCCATGCGTCACTTTCGCACTTTACATATTTGTTAGAACGTGACGGACGTGGTGACAAATGATCTTTATCTTTATGGCTCTTTAGCCATCTTATCCTTTACCATCTTTACCCATGACCATCTTAGCCCTTTAGTAATATTTTTTGTTTAATTGTTAAAAGGTGCATAATAAAGATAACATTTATATATTTTTATTTAACCTCTAGCCTCACAAAGGCATTTGAATATTTAATTTGACAAAACGAAATTTCATTTTTCATAGTTTTGATGTCTGGGTGGATAGATGAAAAACAGGCAATAGGGAAATAAATTATGCATATAACCTTATGGTGTAATTTTACTAATGATTTTGCCAGTTACAATAGATGCGCTATATGGCGTCTTACTGTTTACAGCAACTGTGTGATATTAAATATAATTTTAGATGTATACTTTTTTTAAATCATTGTACCGCATTGTAATAAAAACTAAATACATTACAATAGCAAGCTCATACATTCTGCAAATGCATTATATACTTAATAATCCGATAACGTTTTATATCTACAATACTATCCCCTCTATTTTATAATTTTTTATGTATTTATATGTATTTATAACAACCGAGTTATTTACTTAACTGTAACTTTAGAGTATAACTTTTAATAAGGTTTAACATTTTGCATTTTGAACTGCGCTGCCATTATCAAACCTAAGTATACAGGGTGTGAAAACCAACAAGAACGATAAAAACTATAAAATAGTTATATATAGTCAAATATGTTAATAGAAACATCGTCAATATACCTACTTAAATATAAAACTTTTGACCAACTTAATTATTTACGATTAACTTTTTTTTTGTTTTATATTTCGTATATATAATACAGTAAACTTAAAATTTAGGTACATTACTGTATTCTGAGTCACAC
Organism: Cydia amplana; assembly: GCF_948474715.1. Classification (NCBI taxonomy): domain Eukaryota; kingdom Metazoa; phylum Arthropoda; class Insecta; order Lepidoptera; family Tortricidae; genus Cydia; species Cydia amplana. The sequence continues at coordinate 2,021,174 of NC_086079.1, read as the reverse complement.
TCTAAAGCCACAATATTCTGGTAAATATTTAAATACATATTTTAACTTTCAAGAAGAGTTGAGTTGGTGCAAATTTGCAAGACATTTTATGGGTGAAGTTTAAGACCATGATACTTTGGTAAGTCGGGGGTCTCGCTATTTCAAGTTACGAAACTTCTTGGTACTTACTTGGTATAAAAATTACCTTTTCAAGGACGGTGTGTAAATTATTTTGCAACACTCGTTAAGCTCAACTAGCTCAAGTCTAAATGCATTTAATCTAATAAGAATATGAGATGGGCATGTACGGTTCATTTTAATTTAAACATTATTTGATAAGAAAATGATAGAATGTTTCCTTAAACCAACAAATATTTTGTAGTTTTCATCCTTCATAAAAATTAATTTCGACAATTGGCTAGAAATTCATACATATTACACTTAAAATTAAAGGCAATTTCACCAATCGTTTAAGTAATTTAATATGTAATGTAATAAAGATTTGTAATGGCATTATATTTGTTTTTTTTTTTTTGTAACAAGTACCAAGAAATTTAGTTGGAGTTACTAAACGATATATTAACTTTAACAACGTCAAATCATGTAGGGGACTCCTAATAACTAACATTGTACAAATATATTCTACATTTCACAAGTAACTAACAGAAACACATAGGTATATAATTGTAATACAATTTTAACAATAAAAAGGCACTGTTTTGAATCGTAATTCAAACGGTAGGTATTTAGGTATATAAATTAGGATTACAATCAAATATTGTAAAATTATACATTTTGAGTTATATTCTCGCGATACAATAAAGAGAGCAAGTTCATTAATAATAAACCAAAACATGCGCTGTCATATTGTAGACAACAGGATAAAATTGTAGACGTAGCCAGAAATCTCAATTGCGATCTTATAATAGATATATATTAAATACAACCTGTAACAGGAGCAATAAATTAAACTGTAGGCTGTACTCCTCAAACTGACCAACATTTGATCAGCAACTTTTAAATATTATGAATTCTTTAGACTTCCCCTTTTTCATACAAAATAAATACTGCCTTCCATGTACGCTGACATCAGTGTGTTTGCGTCTTAGAATAAACTTTAAAGTGTAATAAAAATCAAAAGATGAGTTATTTTCAAAAGTTGCTGAACAAATGTTGGTCAGTTTATAGTTTAATTTAATGCTACAGGAAAGACCCTGTATAAAAACAACAAATATTGACTATAAATGGGAAGTATATAGGAACTAGGGCAATTGAAAAATCATAGCTCAAAATGTCGTTACCTCAGTATGATAACCTCTCAAATATCCATCATGTTTTATTATTTCAGGTCACGTTTGTAATTTTATTCTGTATAAAATGCCGTTGATGGACCGATCTTTATTTTGTAGTCGTTTTTCTTGGATTAAGTTTGGCTGGTATTAAAGAGCTCTTCATTTTGGGCGGAATAAATGCGAAATCTCAATTTGGGACAAAAACAATGTAATTTTCTGTTAAGTTACGAAAATACGATACGTTTTCGTAACTTAGTGGAAGATTTTTTAGGACATACGGTGAAATTGCGCTTATTATGTACCTAAAGTAGGGTGGTCGGTTTTTTATCATCTGTCATCATGCGTCACGTTCTAACTAAAGTGACGCATGATATGACAAGTGATAAAAATGCAACCATGATACCGCCGCAGATTACGGAACTCGACCACCAAATTTTGTCGAAAACTGTCAAATAAAAATCGTCATTAAAACCAAATTTGGCCCTGATGCTCTAAAAGTGAATAATTAAATCCAAAAGTCAACATTTGTACTCGAATAGAGAGAAATGGATAGAGCAGAGTGAAATAATCGGATTCCAATATGATAAATATAAATAAAAAAGCTGCGTCCACTTAACAGGCCCGCGAACAAACTAATTGCCTTCAGTGTAACTTGAAAAATAAATGCATTTTACATTCAAACGAAATGCACTCCATTTTTTATCAAAAGTTCTTTATTAAATAAAATAAAAACGAACAAAAATAGCGTCATATCGTGCGAGATTTGAACTCAAAATGTTCTAAGCCAGTGGTTCCCAAAGTTGACTGGGCTCCGACCCACCTTAACAAAAACTGCTATTTTTGGGGCCCAAAAATGCTGTTCTAAGCTAAGGTAACGCTTAACGTAAACATGTTAAGCTATCAAAAATTGCTCTTATACACGGGACTGTTCAGTGGTAAAACATTATTTTAAGTTATACTTAAGTATTTATCTACTACTAGTCGAGAAAAGACACGAAAATTGGTGTATGACGTACTTAACGTTAACACGAATATTTGTTTTTACAACTTCAAATCCATGGGTGCATTCGCGATTTTATATACAATTAATTAAAGTAATTTTAATAGGTATTACATAGTCTGTAAATATGTCCATGTATATTTGAATTACTAAACTTCCATGAGACTGACATATTAAATATACACAGATGTATACAGTGTCGAAAAAAATAATGGGCCCTGGGGGAAAGTGCCTTAAAACCTTAAGTTAACTCGTTTTAATTAAAGAAAACATTATTTTATTTTTAAAAAGCAACAAAACTGCATTCAAAGTTTTTATTTATTACGTTGTCTATTTTTTCAATTTAAGGGGCTTCTTTCACGTAAGTAGATAAAAAAAATTAAAAAAAATTAAGGGGCTTATCAATTTGCACTTATTAATGATAATTGGATTTATAAAGTTGCTTCAAAGTACGTGCTAACGAAAACTTCTAAATACAAACATGGGATTTGGGAGAGCTCAGCTGACCCTTAGGTACTTTAGTAGGTACTTTATTTATCAAAATTGTTGTACATTTTTGCTTTAATGTTAATTAATTTATTTTTAATTTGTTTGGCGTGGATGGAAGGAATAGGTGGACCCTGATTAATATTAGAAAATTAATTTACGTATTCATAGAAAGATCGTATATTACTTATAATATACTGAATGTGCAATGTTTAGGTTCTTTTTCTTAGGGATTCCGTACATAAATACACGTCATGTCTGGGTATCCAGAACCACTTTATTTTTATGACTCTTTAAATGATCCACATTATCATATGGTAGTATTTGATTAAACAATAATTAGTTAAATTTTCAAGTAATTTTTTTATTAATCTTATACTAAGTAAATCATGGCCACCTTACGGCTTTTGACATACGCTGTATGGAAAGCGACTAGCCGTCACATTGAGTAGGGTGACCAAATTGTATACAAAAATGTTTTTATTTCTTGTCATCTGAAAAATAGTCATCATTATTGGTGATAAATAATTATTAACAACATCATTAGGCTCATCTTTGAATTCTGAATGATGGTACACGACCCCGAAATCAGCCTGTATAATTAGATTCCATTCTAATGGATATCTGAAAATTTTGACAAAAGGCTTTTATAATACATTTTTGGGTCGTATGAGTCTAAAATAATGCCTTTTGGACTATCTTTTCTGTATAATGGAGGCAGGACATAGTTATATATTATATTACGTATTAATATTTATATTTTCAGGATAATTTTTTGGTCTTCCAAAGATTTTTACTTATAATAATCCACTGTTACGGTATGTATATACATAGATACAAGTTATATATCTTACGATACACAGAATGGTCCAATAAACTCGATATATATTAAACTACATGATAAATTGTGTCACTTAAGAGTAAAATATTGCTGATACGTCATTTTAAGATAAACAGTAAATACGGGGAAAATACTGTATTTCTCACTTAATTTTCTTAACACACTTAACGATTATAGATTAAATTCTCTCGAAAATTTGGCACAATAACTATTTAAATCTACCAATAGCTATTTGGCGTTACTACCTTCCTACTCCTTTTCGGAAACGTATTAGCTTTATTCCTCTCTCTTACGAGTTAGAGAGAGATAAAACATGATGAAATATTGCAGCCATTAGTATGCGAGCGTGCGAGTTGATTGTTTTCGGGGTTGGCTGGATAGAGATGCAGCTATTTGTTAAAATGAGATGCAGAATAGTCGATAGTCGTTATCCCTTTTATTTGATTACACCGTTTGGTTACGAGACTGTAAATATCAAGACTGTTATTTGTGATTTTATCCTTGGATTTATTGTTGTTTTTTTTTCGGCCCAAGATCCCAAACCCAATCAACTGCTTTAGCGTAAGTAATAAACGAGCTAATAAGTTGAAACACTTTTTTCAACTCACAATTTGATCTTTTCAGCATTAAAGCCCTAAGTGTTTCAAGTTCTTTTACCGTCATCACGCTTGTTTGCTACTTGGTATTATTTATAGTCTGGCAAACACAACTTGTCAGTCATTTAGAACCAGCGCCGGTAGTACGGTCGCACTTTTATCGCTTTTCACCATGCCTGTCACGTTCTACCAAGTATGTAAGTGCGAAAGTGACTAGCATAGTGACAGGCGATAAAAATGGAACCACGCTGCGCCCGCAGGAAAATTATACTCATCCTTTTCTTTTGTGTGCTAGTAGTAGCGTTAGACAAAGACAGTATGATGCTCTCTGTCTTTGTACCCCTTTTTTATCTGGATAAGCTTTCACTCGTTTATCACCCACTTTAAACATTGGCTGAAACGTCTCCGCGAACTTAAAAGTAAAATCGAATATAACACTTAAAACGAACACAATGCAAATTTACACTTAATCACACTTGTTATAAAGTCCAAATTCCATTAGACGAACACTGGTCCGTCGTTCTCTACTCACAGGACGTTTAGATTCTCACAGTTTTTGAATTTGGAATCCTCTTTACCGAATATCCAGGTGAGCATTTGTCGGGCTTTCATGCTAGCTCGTACTACGCCCCTAGATTTGTACCAATGGGCTGGTGACGACTCCCTTCCTCCTTCGGCTGAATACTGTTGTTTCTTCAGTCTGATCTGGCTGAGGATACCGACGAGAAGTTCGTCCACATTGTGATTGATTCCGACGGAGACCTCGACGAACTTCGCTTTGTATGTGCACGCTAGGCATTTGCCATCTGAAAAGAAGGATTTTGTAAGTGGTTAAAGATCTGTAGGGCTAAGATGATCGGTTTTTATCATCTGTCATGCCTGTCACCTTCTAACAAGTATATGTAAGTAAGTGCGAAAGTGACGCATGACATGACAAGTGATAAAAATGCGACGCGACCATGATATCGCCGCCGCGTCTAAAGGCAATTTGTCACAAGGTAAGCGCTTCAATTTTGGAATGCCTATAACCTATCTTGAGTTATAAATCATTGGTAATTACGGAACCCTACACTGAGCGTGGCCCGACATGCTCTTGGCCGGTTTTTTTCATTTATAACTTATAACGCGTTATCGATAGACACCATCTAAAACCCCGAGAACTTTCTAACAGCTCTTGCAATCGTACGTGACTTCTTTGAAAGCATAAAACTTTTACCCCTACTTCTAAAGTTTAGCTTGAATTCTCGATTCTGTAGGTACAGTGCGACATAAAATAGTAGAAGATAAATGAGGGCGCCACTTTCTACGTAACGGTCACATTTTTGATGTAAAACGCTTAAACATGGCAACAATTTCGAATGGAATTTTTTTCTACTATTTTATGTTGCTCTGTAACGTTTTTTTTCATTTTAACTGAAAAATAATGTTATTTCATTTCCAGGCGAAGTTATTCTTCGTACTGTTTGAATCAAACACAACTTATATTCGATTTTCGTGGTTAGTTCTTAAAGATAAAATAATGTTAACAACAACGTACGAGTATAAAAGAAAACCACAATTTAGTGAAATCGCAAAAAAATGGACCAGCCAAAATGTATGAAAAGCCAAATTTTTTTTTCGCGGTTTCGGCGTTGGTCCCATAGTAAAATTTACTCAGTATAATCCTAAAACTTCCCTAGCAACAGGAATGTAGTTCTTTTTTAGCCATCCTGTAGGTATATATAGCGGTCCCTATTCTATACAGTAGAAGCGCGGTTTTACTGTAGGTATACTGTACTATAAAATCGTAGTTTCGTAACTCAACACAAAATTACATAGGTAAGTTCATTTTATCCCTCTTCTATTTTTTTATTCCGCCCAGAATTGTATCAAAATCTGACAAAAAAAACTACAAAAAAACAAATAAAAATTTCTTATAGTCGGTTGCAAAATAGTAATCCCTCCCTTGTCGAAATAAAATACTTCATCATTAAACATCAGTATACTTCTCGTAACTACAATCCACAAACTAACTACGTAAGTAATTGAGACTAACCCAACCGAGCATAAAAATAGCGCGGCCAAGAACCAATTTGGCCACTCATCATCCGCCATAATGGAGGGAAATTGATTTCCCAGACGAATGGAACGTCAATACGAAGGTACGGTTCGGATTTAGACTGCACCAGCATTACTGCGGCAGTATTGCAGGGCGACATTAACGCCGATTGAATTACTGCCACAAATGTCAAAAATCTGGGCAGAAACGTCGATTTAGACATTTGATTTGCGATATAAATGCACTCGGCAGTATTTGTCGTGCTGCAGGGTACATATAAGGCTTCGTCACACAGGCGCGTTTTCCGGACAGGACGTGAGCGGGGCGCGCCGCTTTTACATATAAAACGCTCACGCCCCGCCCGGAAAACGCGTCTGTGTGAAGGAACCTATAAAGTATTGGATACCATACATTTCATGACTCTTCTCTTTCCGCACAGACTCTATTAATTTTAAATTTAGACGTTTACTGCACTAATGCGGTTGACAGCAGCAGTATTGCATTGCGACATAACTGCCGACTGCATTAATGCTGCAAATAAAGTAATAAAAAAACTAAATCGATGTTGCTGCCCGGAATTTTGATATTTGCGGCAGCAAACAGTCGGCCTTAATGTCGCCCTGCAATACTGCCGCAGTAACGCTGGTGCAGTTTGAATCAGAATGTCACCTCACGTAAATGTCGCCAATCTGGCAAATTAAAATCATAACGTTATGAGGTTTCGTTTGGATCGGCATCGCTGGTTGGAAGTCTGATTGGATGTCTTGTTTTTCTTGTTTTCGTTATTTTTGTTTCTGTTTTGTAGTCTCCTGCAATTTTCTCTCGATGTTACCATAATTATTGCATTGTCACCAAACTTACACGAATATGAAGATTCAGCTCAATGAAACAATGAAAAGTGGGTCTAATTTAGCTTGCAATATTTTACCCGAACATACATACCTACATACAAACATTGCAAGTTAAATAAAAACAAAAAATATTGACATTTACACGCCTTAACTAAAATAAATCTAATATCTTAAGAGCCCATCAACTTGCACACTAGCGCCACTGCTAAATAATCGTGATTATTTAAATTTAACGAAATATATTTAAAAAAGAGGGCCGCTACGGACTGTATCTTGTATTAAAGTACCTTTTGAATACATCAAACTAGTTTCTATGTTGCTGGATTCGTCAATCCATGCGTCCAAAGTTAAAACGGCCGTTTTTGTTTTGAGTTTATAGATTGACTAATCCAGCAACATAGAAACTAGTTTGATGTATTCAAAAGGTACTTTAATACAAGATACAGTACGTAGCAGCCCCCTTTTTTAATATCTTTCGTTAAATTGAAATAATCACGATTATTTAGCAGTGGCGCTAGTGTGCACGTTGATGGGCTCTTAAATAGGCCAAAATTAGATACGATCCGGCACAGATAAGATACCATAAACAAACCGACGGATATTAAAACTCATGGGTTGCTTTATGCCCTGATTGTATAATCTATTATTTTATATTTCAGTTATTTTCGTATATACACTGACATTCTACTAAAATGTATAATTTGTAAACGTAAAATTGGACTTGAATAACCGCAGTTGTATTATTCATAAAAGTATCAAGAATTAAAAAATAATGTGTCTCGAATGCTTTGTTAGTGCATATGACATGACAGCTATTACCAGGAAAACTGTTACGATAAAAATCATTAAAGCAATCGGTAACCAATTTTATACTTATAAAAATAAAATGGAAAAATAGTAGAAAAGTACGTGAGAAACGCAGTGTTGTATGGAAGTTGTTGGTATTGAATGTTACTAGTCTGTACTACTAATAATTATATTAAAACACATTAGTCCGAGGCAGCCATCTTGGCGTTATAACCGTCGATCACTCGGACTGACGCGTATAGGGTGTGAGAGGGGATCCTGATGTGCTTGTAGTGTATACGTAATTACATAATTATACAATACATAGCACATATCCGTAACATAGTAACAAATATTCGTGATACATAAATAATTGCCTTTATTTTAACCCAAAACCCCCGTAGTAACCAAAATAAACTACCCAACTTGACAGCTGAATGGACTTTTAGGAAATTGAAAACTATTTGTGAGTCATTTGTCAAGATACGTACCGGAACGTACCTACCGGAACTCGATATTGCCTACCATGCCCAATATTGCCTGGTTAAAACCTTAAAACAACAGTGTACCTATAAATTTACTTCACATTAAAGCTAAATAATCTCTTTTTGGTTATTTCCAACGTGTAAAACGTGGTTGGTAATACACTGATAGACATAAGTCTACGTTTTACAAAATTACTATGTATTTGTAAAACTATACAAGTCTTAGTTAACTTAGGTGCCATATCGCGGAAATATAGGTACCCTAGTTATTTTATAATTTTTTAGTGTAGCTACATTTCTTTTTAACTTATCAGTCTTATTTTTAGTTTTTCAGTTGTATGAAGCTTTAACTTTTATATTTTAAGTTATGTCCATGTATCTTCCCATTTTTATATGGCCTTGAGGTTTCTTTTATATCACAATAAATCCAACTAAACTTTTTTAACCTTTTATTGTGTACTCGGAATCTCGGACGTAAAAGCAATAAAGATATAAAGTTTCTTGTCGCCTGATTTCAATCTACGAAATAATTGCAGCCGTAAACACAGACTTCTAACACGAAACATTATTTAGATTCGTATTCGGGCTTGTAATTATATTTCGTGTAATGGATCGCGTGTATGTGTTATTTATGTGTTGAGCTAAAGCATTATAATTACCTATGTGTTGTAATGTGGTATAACTACCTATAGATGCAAGATATACAGAGTATTTGGTTTATCCTTTGCATACACATTTTCAATTATGTATTGGTAAAGTACGTTGCCTGCTTATGCTTTTTAATAATACTAATATCAACATTTTGACTTGCTTGTGTCCTGACGATGGTAACGTTTTGTTTTCGTCTGTAAACTTAGGTATATATATGCCTGCATACTATTGAATTGTCCCATATAATATAATTATGTATTTCGAAAGCTGATTGAATGTGTTTTCTGAAAAGTTTTACTTGACATATGGCGATGTTATAATTCGACGGAGGATTTTTCAAGCCTTTATAAGGCAGAGGGAAAATATTTCCCACATGATTTAACTCTGTTTCTAAGTGATAGTGACACCCTACTGTTTCTAACTGTTTGTTGTTACTGTTTCTAACTGTTTGTTGTTGCTGTTTTAACTGGTTGTTGTTTGTTGTTGTTTTTGTGTTGTAACTGTTGTGTTTGTGTGTTGTTGTTGTGTGTGTGTTTGTTCTGTGTAACTGTTTCTTCTCACCTTGTGTTGAGACAGCCCGACTCCGTGCCAGGTCTATCTTGTTCCCAACCAGCACAGCTGGCCTCGACCTCAGCATATCGCAGTCCAGTAGCCTGGCCAGCTCCTGCTCAGCCTTCTGGAAGGACGCCTTGTCGACCACGCTGTATATGAGCACGAACGCGTCTGCAGGCTCTGAGCGGTCGATTTCCTCCTAAAACAAAATAAAAGCAGCATTTTAGATTGAGTACTTGTTTATCGAGGTAGGTTGAGCTATCAGGTGAAATTTTAGAGTTCCGTACCCCAATGGTAAAATCGGGACTCTATTACTAAGACTTTACTGTCCGTCTGTCTTTCCCTCTATCTCCCCGTCTGTCTGTCTCTCATCAGGCTGTATCTCATGAATCGTGATAACTAGACGGTTGAAATGTTCACTGATAAAGTTGTACAACTATGCTTTATATGACATCCGCTTAGTACTATGACGTGTTTGTCATTCCCTTCGATGTCATTATAAGCAGTAGAACTGTATTTCTATTGCCGCTAAAACAACAATACTAAAAACTACGGAGCCCTCGGTGGGCGGTTCCGACTGGCACTTGTCCGGTTTTTTACATTAACGCAGAGACAGAGACAGAATATCGCCTGTTTCTCGCTTCTGCGTTCACAATCTGAAAAGTAGCCATTATTATTGTTTCAAAATTATCTACTGCTGATGACTAAAGCTCAGTGACTCGAATTCCAGAGAGAAAATAAAAAGTAAAATATAAAATCGCGTTCTAAAGAATACTTTAAACGCCGTTCCAGTTCATTGACTGTTCTTTATCAATAAATTGAATAAAAAAGAGCACTTTGTACGGAAGAAACAGACTGGAAAAGACACTGGCATTATGAAGCGTTTAAGAACAGATAATTTACCAATCCGTAGTTGCGCTCTCTCAAAAGGGTTTCCACGGAAGACTAGCGTTGAGATCCTTAGGTGGGTTATTCTCCAGATTTGTGCCTGCGTTTAAACTCCGTCAAATCATACTAAATGTATGAAAAGTTTGATGGAGTTGAGGCTGACCCGGATCCCTTGTTTGACATAATGATTGAAAGTCATAATGTAATGATTGTCAGATTATCATTAGTCATAAATCTGAAACCGTTAACTTTTCAGGAAATTCCTAAGGTTATCCTATAGATAGGTTAGGTTTTTTTTATGGGAATCCGGAAGAGTTACGCGTTTCTGAGAAAAACCAAATCATGACTAACGAAAATGCGGACAAACAATACATTATGACTTAAAACTTTATGGGAAACAATAGAGAACCGAGGCTGACCGCAGTCATATAAATTGAGAACTATCCAGGTGGTATTTTGACATTAAGCTGAGTGGGGACCTTTTCAGTGACTTGACTTCTGTATGTCTCATGTTTTACTTAAGTTTAGTTTAAACGTTTTTTGAATAAAGTTTCTTTTATTTTATTCAATCCAAGCCAATCGTCAAGGTCGTCTCAATAAATGATCAAAACTGTTAACATCAGAATCGGCCCCCAGAACCGAACAAGAAATTACACTTTTGATAGCTGACAGATCAAATCCAATACAGTTTCAGATCAAGAAATTATAATCAGAAACGGGTGCCTGTTTCCTTTAGTTAAAAATAATGTTTCACTTGGAAATATTTAAAGTAAAAGGGTCAAAATTATTTTCCTTGTCTTGTTTTTTGTCCCCAAAAATGTGACGGAGTGGAGTTTTTTGTATGGGGTGAAATTTAGTTACCTATAAATTTTTCTCAAGATAATTAATTATAATCAACAGCTAGAAAGACATGCAATAATTTGGTTGAATACTAAAATAGAAGCGTGATAGAGTGGTCAGAACCACGACATCGAAAATAATTTAGACCCAAAAAACCGGCCAAGTGCGAGTCGGACCCGCGTTCCAAGGGTTCCGTACATTAAGTCCGACTCACGCTTGACTGCACATTTCTAATAGGTTTTCCTGTCATCTATAGGTAAAGAACTATTGGGTGTATTTTTTTCAAAATTTTAGACCCAGTAGTTTAGTTAGACAGACGCACGAGTGATCCTATAAGGGTTCCGATTTTCTCTTGAGGTACGGAACCCTAAAAATAAAGGTTAAGCCGGTTCTAGCGTTTGCATGTATTTTAATATCAACAAAAACTCACTAAAAGGAAACGGACTTATTGTGGCGTGAAGAATGCGTACCTACTCTAAGACTACTCTATACCCTATTGAGACTTTATGGTACATTATGCTGACTCATTGAATCCATTAAAGAAACGAAAATTCATGTCATCCGGATATTTGACCTACTTAGACTATTGACTTGTAATATTCTACGGTGAAGCAAAGACAATAGAAAAAAAACACACTTCCTGTAATGTTTATGTTGCGATATTACGTTAGTTTATAACAAAGTATTGATTTCAACTCATGTACGATTCCCACCGACGGGCTGGAGTCGGGCCGCGCCGGAGCGCATTTTCAATGTGACTAGGTATAGGGTAAAAGTTGGATAGATGTCCCACTTTTTGAAATTACTGTATATATCTCTTAGAACAAAAAGCAAGATTCTTTATTTGTAAAACGGGCAGGTACTTTGGTTTATTATCTTCAAATTTATGAAAGGAATAAACATTATCTTTGATATTTCCAGAGCATTCGCGATTTTTGCGGACCTCTAAATTTTGGGACAACTATCCCATATAGGGGATAATTGCCTAATCCATGTAAAATACGTTTAGGATAGAGACAAGCAACTTAGTTGTAGTTGCAGAGTCTCTCGATAGATAAATAAAATAACATCACAGATTAAGTAATAGTATTATCATACAGAACGGACACGCACCGCCCCGCCCCCACTCGGATTACCTCGCCCCGCGACTGGCCGCGACATGAATGTGTGCGTAAGTCGCTCTACTGAGAGCATGTCAGGATTCCGTCAGATACTCAATGACGCGTGTACACACGTGCCGCGCACACATATAAACGCAAATCATTTTTGATGTATGGCGTGTCCGCCCTGTGATAACATATTGTGTTTCATTCACGAAGCTAGAGAAATTCCAATCAAGGCAGCTATATCCCCGTTTTACCCTAGGTAGGTACCTTATATTATGTATGACAGAAGCGATGAAGTCCGTCCAGAGCCGGTCGCGGCCGCGAGCAGCGGATCGGTTTGCGTCTGTACAAATGTCGAATGCGCGCCGACTCCGGTGGGACTACTTCGGTGGGAATCGTACATAAATCTCTAAACTCTAAAGTCCCCTCATTTATATCAAACAATTTGTAAGCAAATTATCCCGCGGGCCACACGGTTCGCGCTTCGCCGAATTACTGCGACAAAATCCGGTTGACACTTTAATTTTCTTCAAAGTTTTGTTACGCAACGGAGATTCCTTTGGCATTCCAAGAATTTCATTGGAGTTAATCTACTGAATCTACTGTAGGTACCTACTCTAGATATTATTAATATAAAAAGTTTGCATACATTCCAAAAAGTTGCTTTTTTTTTTTTTGAAAAAATCGGTTTGGCATTCGGCGAATCCCTGCATGTCTGGCCGCACTATAAGATAGTTAAAGCTGTATTAATTAAGTAAGAAATTTAAGTAATTACGAGTATGTTGTCCAACAACAGAAATAAAAACGCAAGAAGCGACGAAAAATCATGTAGATAGAGTCTGTGCGGAAAGAAAAGAGTCGTAGAATGTATTGGATCCCATTCATTTCACGACTTTTCTCTTTCCGCACAGACTCTAGCAGTTTTACCTGAGCCCGTACCATGAGTCACTGACAGTGTCAAAACTGACATATACGCTATCGAGAACGTAATTTACTTTCTATACATCTCGTTCGCACTAATATGCGAGTACGAGCGAGATGCATAGAAAGTAAATTAGAATTACGTCCTCGATGGCGTTTATGACAGTGCCAAACTGATGGTAGCCGTACTGATAGATGGTCTTTTCCCTAAACACGTAGTAACTCGTTAACATGTAGTAACTCGTTAAGGGCCATTGAAAAGTAATGATTGTAAATATGTCAGCGCACATTATGTACACCTTCATCAAACCAAGACATCAATCATTGATAAAGCAGGTCAGTCAACCTTTCAGCCCTTTATCAATGAGAGTAATGCCTTCTTACACAACCCCTCTTCGCACGGTCGGCTACGCTTTACGTTTGGTTGAATCGAACGCCACAAAGAGATTGTTATCGAGGCAATGGGCCCGATTCTGATTTTGAACTAGATATCTATTAGACATCACCAAGATACGACATCGATGTTTTTAAGATATAGGCTGTCAAATTTGACATTTCCGCGATTCTAGAGATACCCTTGAACGATTTCCACAATGTCTAAAACGTCTCGTTATGTATTTTTAGATCTCAAAACGGTTTTGAAACGATCTTAAGACGATAATTTAACGTAAAAGTGACATTGGTTGCCTAAATTGAGCTGCAAAAGATATCTAAACTACCAGGTATCTAGTACATATCGTATCGTTCTCTTTTCTAGAACGGATCTTGTTTTCCGAATACCGCGGTAAGTTGCCATATTTCAACTCAAGTTGTTTGTTGGAACTATTTTAACAAGTATGGGAGTATTTGGGTCAAACACAAAACTGTGTTTGCGTATTTCCTGTAGACATAGGTACCCTAAAGTTAAGGGCTATAAAGGTTAATTTTCTTATTTATCCCTTATCCACATGAAAAGGTACTCCTTTTATAGGTTGTAATTTTTAATGATGTAGGAGGCAAACGAGGAGGTGAATCGCTCGATGGTTGGCAATTACCGTTGCCCATGGACACCTGCAACACCTGAGGGGTCGCAAGTGCGTTGTCGGTATTTAAAAAGGCAGGACGCTCTTTTCTCGAAGGTTCTGAGGGCCTACCGCGAACCACATTCGAGGTGTTGCCTCCCTGTCACACATACTTACGAATTTACAAGTGCGACAGAGAGGTAACACGTCGAACGTGGTTCGCGGTAGGCCCTCAGCTGCGCGCGCAGGAAGTTTTTGGACATCAGCATACATTATGGGGTCTAATCCATACTTAATATTATAAATGCGAAAGTGTGTCAGTCGGTCTGTCTGTCTGTTACCTCTTCACGCTTAAACCACTGAACCGATTTAGTTGAAATTTGGTATGGAGATAGTTTGAATCCCGGGGAAGGACATAGGGTAGTTTTTATCCCAGAAATCACACCTTTTAAGGGGGTGAAAACGGGGGTGGAAGTTTGTATGGGGAAGCGATAAAAAGCAGATTGGGTAAAAATAAGCTACCCAAATTAATAACTCCACGCAGACGAAGTTAGTACCTTTACACATTTATGTTAAAAGAATTGGCAAGGTTTACCTTAGAAGTAGTACAGTTGACGAAATATAATTCTGATTCCTCCCCGTTCAGCATGATGGATACTTTCTGTTCTGCATCAGGATCTGAAACAAACATAGTTTCCGTTAATCAGAGTATCTAAACCTATGCATAAAGGTTGTCTGGAAGAGATCGCTCTTTAGCAATAAAACCGCCTGTTGTTACCTCTGTCTTCATGTATATGTGTGTCTATCTGTAATGTTTTATTGAGGTTGTGCAATAAAGAGGATTTGTTTTGTATCTAAATGGATTTTTGATCGACTTTCGAATAATTTCTCTGTTTTTAGCTCATTCATGTTGTTTAAAGTGTATTATTGACAGTTATTATGCAGTTAACTAATATGGAATTGTGCAGATGATTAGGAATTAATCTGGAAACTCTTTTTGCCATTCTAGAGTCAAAATAAGGTTTAAATTTCAACTATTGAGAAGAATTGACACGAGTGTGAAAATACATGTATGTATATCTAATACCTTTAAAGGAGCAATTCTTGTATATTTATTAATATAAGTATATATTTCGGGGATCTCGGAAACGGCTATAACGATCTCGATGAAATTTAATATATGGAGGTTTTCGGGGGCAAACAATCGATCTAGCTAGGTTTTATCTCTGGGAAAACGCGCATTTTTGAGTTTTTATATGTTTCCGAGCAAAGCTCGGTTTTCCAGATATTGTATATAATCATTATACATAAATCAGATTACTCGCGTGATTACAACAAATTACCTATATAACACTTATCACTGCCAGTTTGTATAATAAAGCTCAAACCGTTGCAATCAGAATTTGAGCCTTCTACTTTATACAATAAAGTCGTTTTTACCCTCCTATTTGGCTACAGCTCTGCCTAAAATATTTCCATGTGTATTCCTCATTAACCTCACATTTGAAGTAGACACGACAGTTACGCATTCAGCCGCCAAATTAAGTTGTATGTAACCGAGTTAAAGAGAATTACCTACATTCATGTATATGTGTGGCCATTAAAAACGCCATTTATTGGAAGCGAAGCCAACGCCAAGAATCTAAATGAATTAAAGTAAAGTAACCCTGGGAGGCGACCTCGAATCAGTACTGTCAGAACTCAGATCTCTCACAGCACTACTGCAAAAGCCGGCGCGGCAGCAGAGGCGGCCGAACAATTAAAAAAGACCAAATATAGGGGTCTCGGCCCCGAATACGATTTCGTACCATTTGGTGTCGAGACCCTTGGCCCGTGGGGTCCGAACGCGTCTGCCCTTTTTAAGGACCTATCAAAAAGGATAGCTGACGCCACTGGTGACCGTAGATCTGGCAGCTTCCTCGCACAAAGAATAAGTATTGCGATACAGCGAGGAAATGCTGCCAGTATCTACGGCACCATTCCGCAGGGGGATATTTTGTAATTATTTATTTTAAGTTTAGTTTTATTTATTTTTAGATTTAGTCTTTAAGTTTTGTAGGTTAGTTATTTCTATACAACTATAAAATCAAAATTTGAAACAATTGGTCTAGAATTAAACTATAACAAGTGTGAACTTTTTATTAACAATACCTCTTTACATTTTTCGGATATAAAACCAAAATTTGATCTGCTTACACCAAACATTAAATTAACAGACAAAGACTCTCTTTGCCTCCTAGGGTCTCCTATCTTTGAAGAATCCTATTCAAAATTCGCATACGATACTACCTCTAAATTTCAAACTTATGAAAGTCGTCTTCTCGAAATTGGTCCGCATTTCGCATTAACTATTATCAAATTCTGCCTTTTTGTACCAAAATTAATGTATGTACTTCGCTGCTGCCCTTTTACAAAATTCCTAAATTTATTAACTCCTCTGGACGACTTGATAAAAACTAATTTGGAATCAATTTTGAACCTGCAGTTTAGCGAAGAGTCATGGACCCAGGCATCCCTTCCCATTCGCCACGGTGGGTTAGGGATCCGCAAAATTTCAAGTGTGTCTACACCGGCGTTTTTATCTTCCGTTCATAGTTCAGCAACTCTCTTAGGTAAAATCCTGAGGGCCTGTCCTCCAAACTATGAGATTACTGGCTTAACGGAGTCTAAAAACGCCTGGTTCATCGCCTGCCCGGGTAAGGATTTTCCCGAAAATCTAAATTCGCAAAGGGCCTGGGACGACATACAATGCAAAATTACTTATGACTGTCTTTTAAGCCGCAGTACAGGTTCTGCACGCGCCAGACTGCTAGCAGCCGGTTCCAGGGAGTCCGGCGCCTGGCTGCACGCCTTCCCGTCGGTGCATACCGGCACTTTCCTGGAGCCGCACACTCTGCGCGTTGCGGCCTGCCTGCGACTCGGCGTCCGGGTCTGTGCTCCACATAGGTGCCCCTGCGGCACTGACGTCGACGCCTTCGGACACCACGGGCTCTCCTGCCAAAGGAGCGCCGGCCGCTTCTCTAGACACGCCGCGCTTAACTATATTCTCCGCCGGTCTCTTACCAGCGTCAACGTACCGGCTCTTCTCGAGCCTCCTGGCCCCTATTTCACCAAGCTGACAGGTACGACAATTGTCAAAAAAATGACAGACCTTTGTTTCACCATGCCGACATTTGTCAGTGACATATGTCGAGTGACAATTGTCAAGTGACAGGTGACAGATGACAATTTCGTAAATTGTTTTGTATAGAACTTCATATAAACATGACAGGTAGTTTAGTACAATTGTCCATCTTAAATTTAATGACAATTATTTTGTGAAACAAGGGTAATGTTTACTAGTCGACATATTTGTCAATTCTTCACAAGAGATCGTTAATTGCTTTCGATGTGCCGTGTTGTCATCACTAACATGATATTGATTGAGATCCCATCTGTGTCCCGACCCCTTTTAATGCAGCGTATACCTACATTATTTGTTCACAAGGCGTCAAAGCATTATTTTTTTGTTTGTTTTAAGTAATTTTTTCTGCAAATGCAAAGTCAGTGACGTCAAAGTAGGAATCTATTCGTACTTTATATATTCCCTTGTATAAGAATATCACCACTATTGCTTTCGCGGAGATTCATTTTCTAACTAACCAAAACCCTAACTTTACTGTTAGTGCCCAACTTCGCCCAAGTAAATTATTAAAAAACAATACCTACCTAAACATACCTAATTTCGCTACCGGTCCCCAACTTCGCATTATAATTTTTTTTAATTATGAAAACTATACTGTAGTGATGGGTAGGACATCAATTTAAAATGAGTTTGTATGAGTACCTCATTTTCTAAAATGAGGTGTTACAATGTCTTACTTCAAATGAGGTGAGGTACTAGCATATTTTCAGCGTCAACTATTTCCATTTTTTTAAGATGTATGAAAGCTTGCAGCACTTACGCTTGTTGTCTTTCGTGTTTAATTGTTAACGTATTTTCGGTGGTGACGCGAAGCGATATTGAAGTACGTCGCGTGTCGGTCTCACTCCCTCTTTGGGTATTTCTAATTCATTGTTTCATTTTGAAAGGATTTTTGAGGGGTTCATGTCACAGAGAGGCGGTGAGTGGTACAAACTCAACGCATTTCTTGGTGGACCTTTTGTCGTTGCAATAAGGTTTGTAGTTCGGCAGTTGACAGTGTGGATCATTACTCGTTTCTTCATTTGAGACATTTGAGTTTTGAGTGTCGGCGAGCAGGCGAGCACCTAGCGCCTCGCGCGATCCAGGGACTCTGTTGCGAGTTGTGAGCAGTGTATGAGTTTTGAAGGTCGCAAGACTCGCGAGTGAATTTGAACGGATAAGAGTTTTTTTGAAATTTGAAGTGTGTGAATGATTTGTGTGGGAAGAGGTGTTTGTGATGTGCGCGAGTAAATGAGTAAAATGAATAGAGGAGTGAAGTAAGACATTTTTGCGGTACGAAGTACTGCGACAAATTAACAAAATGAGTGGTACAAATGAGGTGCCTCACGAGTGAGCGACTCAACACTACTATACTGAGACTTATTCCAAATCCTAAATGTTGAATTACTAAACGCCTTCATAGGCAACAATTACAATTTATAATGGAATTATGATTTAATGCTAGTTAAGAAGAATTTAAAAGCGATTTAAAGCGATTTTTATTTGTACCCTAAAGGCGAATTTAGGGTACACAGTTTTGCCAACGTTTATTTTCAATGAACTGCAACAATGATAACGGGGTTTGCTAACAACGAAAACACTACAATTGTCACCCAAGCCTGACACAGCTCCGATCTCATGTCAAGAATTACCGACAAATTGACAAATATGTCGACTTATAAAAACTACTCTTGTTTCACCAAATCATTGTCAATTGGACAATTGTAACTAAATGCCTGTCATGTTTATAAGCACTTCTATACAAAAACAGTTTACGAAGTTGTCACTTGTCACCTGTCACTTGACAATTGTCACCCGACATATGTCACTGACAAATGTCGGCGTGGTGAAATTGGGGCCTGGTATTGTAAGAGACGATGGTAAGAGACCAGACGGAATGTCACTAATTCCGTGGAAGATGGGTCGGGTCCTGGTGTGGGACGCCACCTGTGTGGACACCCTAGCCCCGTCCCATCTCCACAGCACTACTGCAAAAGCCGGCGCGGCAGTAGAGGCGGCCGAACAATTAAAAAAGACCAAATATAGGGGTCTCGGCCCCGAATACGATTTCGTACCATTTGGTGTCGAGACCCTTGGCCCGTGGGGTCCGAACGCGTCTGCCCTTTTTAAGGACCTATCAAAAAGGATAGCTGACGCCACTGGTGACCGTAGATCTGGCAGCTTCCTCGCACAAAGAATAAGTATTGCGATACAGCGAGGAAATGCTGCCAGTATCTACGGCACCATTCCGCAGAGGGATATTTTGTAATTATTTATTTTCAGTTTAGTTTTATTTATTTTTAGATTTAGTCTTTAAGTTTTGTAAGTTAGTTATTTAATTATATTTTTTATGTATATTAAGTTTGTATGCACTAATAAATTCAGTAAAGGGAGACCTACACAACATCGCGATAATGCAAGTTTTCTTCGGTAATTATGTAAGTTAAGACCCTCATAATACATAATATGTGATGTACCTACTTATTTTACATAATAAAAAAAAAATCATTTGAGCGAATTATAAAATGACATACCACGTTTCGCATTAAGGGGGCGTTCAAATGTAAGCGTAACGCAATTTACGAAGATAAAATTGAAGAATTGAGCGAGGGTGTATGAGGAATGTTATGAAAGTGAAGGAAGGGTATGTCAGGATCGTAGCAAGTGGAAATCCGTGGTCTCTGTCTACCCCTCCGGGAAATAGGCGTGATTATATGTATGTATGTATGTATGTTCCGAAACAAAAGCAGTTGATTTCGTGGCCACACAGTGGGCCCGATTCGGATTTTGTAATAGACATCTATTAGATATCTTTTAGACATCGCCAAGATACGATAACGATATGTTTAAGATCTAACCTGTCAAATTTGACATTTCTTCGATTCTGGAGATACTCTTGAACGATTTCCACAAGATATTACTTAGAGATCTAATTCACATCTAGGGTTTGCGCGACGGATCCGAAATGTATGGGAATATCCGCGGATCCGGATCCAGATCCGGATAATTTCATACATTTCGGATCCGGATTGTAAACCCTATTCACATCTAATAGATATCTAACACGATCTATCGTAAAAGTGACATTGGTTGCCCGAATTGCGCTGCAAAAGAGAACTAGTTGAAATCTAAACTATAACGTATCTAGATTGGATCTAGTACGTGTCGTCTCTTGTGAATATCTTGAAGTTCGAATACGGCAGTAGGTATGTAACGCCTTGTTCCGAAACAAAAGCAGTTGATTTCGTGGCCACACAGTATCACGCAGTTTAATCAGCATGTCGCGACATATCGTGCGACTGACTGATGCCCCCGGCCGCGATACACCCGCCCACGTGCATACGTCACAGTCCTATATGCATATATCACCGTCTTATATGTATATACATAGTCACGTCAGCGTGCATATGCTGACGTCGCCGGTCAGCCTGTCGCAGCTAACCGGGTCAACCCGCCTGTCAAGGCGAATGAAGCACGGGCTCCACTTAAGGAGAAGTCCTCCCGCACCGATGTGGATAAGGAGGGATTCACACTGGTGGAAAGGAAATGCAAAGCGCGCAGGGCGCCTCGTAAGACTCTGTGTGGCACTGCGGAGCCGGTTAATTCTGGCCTACGAGTTGCGACACCGAGTAAGGCGCTTTACGTGTCACGCCTACATTACTCCGCCGTGTCCGAAGAGGTGGTGGAGTACGTCCGTCGGAAGACTGGCTACACGCTGAGGGTGCACCAGCTACAGTCGCGTCACTATGTGCACTTCAGTTCATTTGTGGTGCGCGTGCCGCGGCCGCTGCAGGACACCATCGCAAGCGCGGACTTCTGGCCGAAGGGTGTGGTGTTTCGGCGGTTCCGGGGCAACCTGCCGAACCCTACGCCGAGTCAGACGACGCTACGGAGCCACGCTGTTACGTCGTCGCCGAAATCAAATATTTAGTTAATTTAATTTTTATGTATATTGTTTTTCCTTGTATCTTTTCTTTTATACTTGTAGTTTCACAGTGCCTTGATTTTATACTGTAATGCTGTGTTACTTATTTGATCAATAAATAAATAAATAAATATATATGACCGTCCTAATGTATACATACGTCACCGCGTAAGTAGAACGGTAGAGTCCAACAGCCATACCGCGGTATTCGGAATACAAGATCGGTTCTAGACTAGTGAACGATACGATATGTACTAGATACGTTGTAGTTTAGATTTCAACTAAGTAGTTCTCTTTTGCAGCTCAATTCGGGCAACAAATGTCACTTTTACGTTAAAATATCGTAATAATATCTTGTGGAAATCGTTCAAGAGTATCTCCAGAATCGCACAAATGTCAAATTTGACAGGCTAGATCTTAAAAATATCGTTGTCGTATCTTGGTGATGTCTAATAGACATCTAATAGATGTCTAGTTCAAAATCCGAATCGGGCCCATATTCGAACTAAGACACGTCAAATATTAGGTATTGAAACGATATGGATTGGATATGTCAGTGTCAAACAAAGTTTTTGTTAGCGCAATGACCCTAATATCTGCATATCCAATCCATATCGTTTCAATATCTAATATTTGACGTATCATAAAGTTCGAATATGGCTGCAAAACTTATTTTGGTATCATCATATCAGTGACGCTAATACCACCAGTTTGGCACTGACATAAACGCTATCGAGAACGCAACTTACGTTTTATGCATATCGCTCGTACTCGCATATTAGTGCGAGATTTTTAGAAAGTACTATAATATATCAGTTTTGACACTATCCGTGACACATGGTACGGGTACAGGCGCTGTTGTAAAGTGATGTCAAAATTAAATCGGACTGAAGGCCCGATTCTAACTTTAATATTCGTGACGTTTTTGTTTGATGAAACGTCACTGTTGACACTCACATATCTAATCTGTATCGTATCTAGACGTAATATTTGACGTATCTTAAAGTTCGAGACGGGCAGTGAGAATGCCTGAAGGGGTCCCTTTGTTTCCCCTAAAGTTTTAGTCATAATGTATTGTTTGTCATAGTATATATCATTAGTCATAAAACTGAAACCGTTAACTTTTCAGGATGTTCGTCAGGTTATCGTATAGACGGGTTAGGTAACGTTAGGTTAGGTTTTTTTATGGCAATCCTGAAAAGTGACGCGTTTCTGAACCAAATAAATCATGAGTTATGACTAACGAAAATACGGGCAAACAATACATTATGACTTAATACTATTTGGGAAACAATAGAGACCCATGCCCGAATGCCTCTCCATCCATCGTATTATTTTCTGGAAGCGTTATTTTATTGACATTATCATAATCATGTTTTCCGGGTGAGTTCCATTCGTTCCGGGTTAATGATTCCGTCCGTAGAGATTAATGTGAGGTGCCGACATAGTTTTCATAGCATCATTCATTCATTCATTCATAGTGTAAGAATAACATTATATCATGAATAACGTTAAGGCTTGGCCATAATTAAAGGAATATTACCAGGCGTGTCTCACTCCGCGATTTCGTCGCTTTGCTACAGGTAGCTAAAAGTACATCCGTTCGGCCCCAATTTTGGGGAAAGCCATTAGCCGCGCGTGGCGCTGTCGCCACCTAGCGGCCATATCTGTGCTGATAGTAACAGACGAGTTTTGTTAGAGAGTGAGTCTTCTGTACTTAGTACTATTATTTATTCTGTGATATTACGCGTAAAGTAGTACAGTAATTAGTACCGAGTAAATGATGATGATGATGATGATGACGTTAGACCGGGCCGTGTCCGGGCCGGAGCTTCCGGCGCTTACTTTTCTATGACAGATGACAGGTGATCACGTGATTCTTTCCATGGAAAACGAAGCTCCGGAAGCTCCGACCCGGACACGGGACGGTCTAACGTGAGTCATCCTTAATATTTAAGAAAGCCTATTCGAACAAACTCAAATAGGCTAGATGACAAATTTTCATTTATGGTATCAATCAATCAGATTTGTTAGGGTCAAATGTCTATACAGGGTGGCCCATTTAGATCGGTCAGTATGGGAAAATCTGAAACTATAAGACATACGACGATCTCTTCTTAGGAACCATGTCATCGATTTTAGTAACAAGAAAAATTGCATTCATACATTTAAAAAAAAATGTGTACTCAGCTCGGGAATCGAACTCTGACGTTTTGAAAAAAAAATATCTAAAATTATTTCTATTTAGATATCGATTGTGTAGGTCTTATAAGCAGTAAATGTTACTATGAAACATGATGTCTGAAATGAATAAAATGCATTGTACTCATATCCTTTAATTTATTTTAGTATGTTTTTGAAATGGCCACCATTTTTAGGGTTCCGTAGCCAAATGGCAAAAAACGGAACCCTTATAGATTCGTCATGTCTGTCTGTCTGTCTGTCCGTCTGTCCGTCTGTCTGTCCGTCCGTATGTCACAGCCACTTTTCTCCGAAACTATAAGAACTATACTGTTGAAACTTGGTAAGTAGATGTATTCTGTGAACTGCATTAAGATTTTCAGACAAAAATAGAAAAAAAACAATAAATTTTTGGGGTTCCCCATACTTCGAACTGAAACTCAAAAATATTTTTTTTATCAAACCCATACGTGTGGGGTATCTATGGATAGGTCTTCAAAAATGATATTGAGGTTTCTAATATCATTTTTTTCTAAACTGAATAGTTTGCGCGAGAGACACTTCCAAAGTGGTAAAATGTGTGTCCCCCCCCCCTGTAACTTCTAAAATAACAGAATGATAAAACTAAAAAAAATATATGATGTACATTACCATGTAAACTTCCACCGAAAATTGGTTTGAACGAGATCTAGTAAGTAGTTTTTTTTAATACGTCATAAATCGCCTAAATACGGAACCCTTCATGGGCGAGTCCGACTCGCACTTGGCCGCTTTTTTTCAATACATTTTACAAAAAAAAAATTAAATGTATGAATGCAGTTTTTCTTGTTACTAAAATCGATGACATGGTTCCTAAGAAGAGATCGTCGTATGTCTTATAGTTCTGATTTTCCCATACTGACCGATCTAAATGGGCCACCCTGTATTGCATATACAAAAGTCAGAAATTAATAGTCAAAGTCCGACAGTCGTACTTCACTCGCGAAACGCCCTTACGTACTTAAATCGCTATATGAACGTGACGTCAAGGCTACTGAGATCGTATCTTGAAGTATGAACGAAACAAGAAAATGTCATTTTTGTCGGTGAAATATTGCGTTTATGCATATGGTTGTTGTACAATCCTTATTTGGATAAAATGTGAGGAATCGAATGGTATCCTTACTTAATTCGTTTTTGAAAGTTAAAAAAAAAACTAAAATTTTGAAACTTTCAGGTGCTGTATTTTTGTATTATTTCCATATGTTTTTTAATATCCACAATATTCTGATAAATTGCTCATTTGCTATTTATTTTACTAGATTTTGTTATAAAATTCAACACGTGTCTTAATCCCTATTACTTATACACTTTACGTGTACAATTTGTTAAGTGTCTTCCTCAAGAACCACTTTATTGTTAGGTGAAAACTGCATGAAAGTCCGTTCAGTAGTTTTTGAGTTTATCGCGAACATACAAACAGACAGACGCGGCGGGCGACTGTTTTTGTAAAGTGTAGTGGTGTCAATTTCATCATCACGTAAATGACGAAAGACCAATATGATAAATATTGGTGCAAGTACATGTTAATAATAAATAGATAGGTACAGTCAGCAGCAATAGTTGCTAAGCGGGCGAGGTATTCAAAATGATCTTGACGTGACTTTATTGTTAAGAGAATAAGAGCGCGTTAAGGTAATTTTGAACACCTCGCCCGCTTAGCAACTTCTGCTGCTAACTGTACTACGAATATAATTATTTTAAAGTTTGAATGCATCTTCTTGTTCAACTATTGACAATAGCCAAGTTTGAACGTCAAGTGTGCGGCGTAGCGTCATAGCAGAGTCGTAGAACTTTCGTAGCACCTGCTATGGTTCAAACTATTAGGCCAATTCGAAAATGCACCTGACATCAAATCATCTTTGACTACCATCTTCTATTTATCTCTTTCAGTTGCTTAAAGAATAGAATAGAATATAACATAATAATATAATTTATGCGTAAGCACAAACAAGCGAGACAATAAATATAAAAGAAAATACAAAATAAGATTGAAGTGCCACAAAACGGCCTCATCTCAGCATGTTGCTGGTTTCCCGATGAGACCATAGACTGTTAGCTTAGCTTAAGGTTAGCTGGAAGAATCAGAATCTCTGAAAATGATAAGTGTGCCTTTGTACACATTTATTGTATTCTCTCTTTGTTATGTAGGTACTAATTTTTTGCAATAAAGTGTTTTACTACTACTACATCAAACCAATAGTTGAATAATATTAAAGATAATAAGATAAGATAAAAGATAGTTTATTCATGTAGGCATAATAACAATGCGCTTATGAACGTCAAATAAAGCTACACCGGCTCCAACCCTACACCTCTGCCCCAAGAAGATTTAAATCCCCCCTCAATTGGAGGAAGGTATCCCAATATGGGACCGGCAACAAACTCGGCGAGACACATCTTTAAAAAAAATTACATCTTATAATTAACATGCATTAGAAAGAAAGAAAATACATTTATTTACGTCAAACTAAACAATTACGAGAAAATAAGGAAAAAAATACAATTTAATTTATTAGAATCATATCAGTCATCTGTCATTCGCCCGTTCATTTCGATCTGACTTGTTTGTACTTATATGTATTTGTGCGAGCGAGACGTCCGCGCGAATGAGAGCTAACTGATATGTGATATGATTCAGATATCATTCAAATATCGTTTTGATGTCAGGTGCACGATCGAATCAGCCCGTTTCTCTTTAATGAAGAAGGTTTCGTAGCGTGTTCTTTAGAAAGAAAGTTTTGTAGTTTATTTAAAACGATTCCATTTTAATCAAAGTTTTGCAGCAAACCTCCAATTTTATTAATTAATTTTTATTTACTGCAAAGTAAAAAGGTGAACAAAAGGCGAACTTAATGCCAGAAGGCATTTAGTAGTAATTAGTCAACCTCCGGGCTACACAGAATAATATTACATATAGGTAATTATTTTTTTTAATTTTAAATAGTTATCCACATATATATTTTAAACTTACAATTAGTTATCCTCAAATTATCATGAACGCAATCACATTAGGCCTGCAGTGTAACCTTTTATCATTGGATTTTGAACCTTGGCTCTTATTTCATAGAGTATGTTTTTGCACCCATCGCTTTAGCTGAATTCTAGGACACAAAGTGTATACCAATAACATTAGAAATTGTACCTTATTCGCCATATCATAGAGTATACATTAATTTACTCAGCAGAATTCTTATTAGATTCGCATGTCGCGTGACGCTGTCGCGTGATTCTAATGCATCTTGTATAAATAGGCTTATCCTTGAGGAAATACAAGGCAGTTACGACCTTTTTCGATCGAGGCACGATGCATACTTACTCTAATCGCTACCTAGCAAAGACCAGTAAGGGTGACCTCTGATTCCTTATACTAGTTATGAATGTTTAGGTCTTGTTTCGCCACAATTTTGGTCTAGTTCTGGTCGGTCGGTAGGAGATATTGCTATTTTTCAGTGCATTTTGTAAATTGTTTAGTGCATTGCAGTGGAACACGTATTGTATGTACCGTCGCATATGCGGGACTTGGAAAAGATACTCGTAGATTGTGATCGTTAGGGATTCTTACAGCAAAAATGGAGTGAGTATTTTATGTAAAATTTCTATTCGCTCTAATTTCTTTGTACGAGTATGTGTTGCAATTTCTTGAAAAGAAAACTACGAGTAATGTATATACCTTTGAGTATATAGCCTAAGGAGATGTGATAACGTAAACTCTTCGAACAAATTTTTTCGCCACTTTAAGCGGGGGGCGAGGTAAACACCTACAGCACACCACCAAAAGATAAGTAACTCAACAGATACAGATTTTGCTGTTGCGACAAACGCACAATACAAAAAAATTCAACACATCAAAAATTACACGCACACAGACAGAGTTTTCACATAACTATGCAGCATACATACGAACATGATAGTCATGGGTCACATCTGAAGAATGAGTCAAATCAGTTTGATGAATGAACTGAATTGTCTTATACTATTTATTATAAAATTGTAGAAGTGAACATTCTGTACATTGAAGATATTAGGTAGCCAATAAAATGATTGTTTGTATGTATGGCTGTCTGTTTTTATGTGTCTTAGCCCGCACGCACAGCTAAACTGGAATGAGCTGTCGCCCGCGGGTTTTCCGGGCTGATACATAGGTAAAGATATCGTCCCATAGAAAATTTGAATTTCGCGTCTTTTTTTATTGACATTATTTGCTTGATCAGCTATATTAAACAAACTGCATTGATTGAATGAATGAATGATTCTTTGTTTTAAGTAACAAAATAGGTACTTCAACTTTATGTTGGCCGTTACTTGCCTTTTTGAGCATAATAATAGAGGTTTATGACATTGTGTTTAAATAAAATAATAAATATAAAAATAATAATATATATAAAATATATCTACATTAATTCTCATATCTGGCCAAGACGTTATAAATCAAAGAAGAAAATTACTGGCTCTGGATTAATCGGAAAAAGTTGATGAATTGGAGATTAAATTTGCCGCTGTCGCTGCAGACGACGTGAGCGTTTCGTGTGTGGCCACTGTTATAGCGGATTGAGAAAACTAGCATTTTAATTTTATCTTGTAAGTAGGTATAGTTGTCCCCAAAAATACGTTGTTTTTTTCATGTTAGATAAATTTTCTTGTCTTTTAGAGCAACTACTCCTAGGAATGATACTAGTAAATTCTAAAGATTACTAGTTTCATGGTTGTCTTGTAAAAAGAGTGTGTAGTCGTTATGCTCACCAGCACCAGCATCGGCTGAGCATACGGTTGCGGTAACCGGTGAACAAGAAGCATGTAACTGCGTCGAAATATCGGGAGCTCGAAAACAATACTAAAGGTAATCACGGTTCATATCCCGGTCTATATAAGTCTAGTGAAACTAACCGCGAAATTATATCCTATAATTCAAATTAGAATAAGTAAGCCTGATAATATTTTGGCGTGAACATTCTGAAAATCGCTCATTTCATGGCCTCATCGTGAGGGGAGCGTCACATATTGCCTGCCAGCGTCACAGTGATGGCTTGTTAACATTGTCTTCAGCGTCCACACTTTTATAAAGTCTTTATAGTTTATGAGTTAAGAATACAGACATTATACACATAACCTACGGTTCTTTCGTAAACATTCTGTAAGTAAATCGCTCACTTCATGGCCTCATCGTGAGGGGAGCGTCACATATTGCCTGCCAGCGTCACATTAATGGCTCGTTAACATTGTCTTCAGCATCCACACTTTTATAAAGTCTTTAGTTTATGAGTTTAGAAGGCATTATACCTACACATAACCTACGGTTCTTTCGTAGACATTCTGTAAGTAAATCGCTCATTTCATGGCCTCATCGTGAGGGGAGCGTCACATATTGCCTGCCAGCGTCACAGTGATGGCTCGTTAACATTGTCTTCAGCGTCCACACTTTTATAAAGTCTTTAGTTTATGAATTTAGAAGGCATTACACCTACACATAACCTACGGTTCTTTCCTAGACATTCTGTAAGCAAATCGCTCATTTCATGGCCTCATCGTGAGGGGAGCGTCACATATTGCCTGCCAGCGTCACAGTGATGGCTCGTTAACATTGTCTTCAGCGTCCACACTTTTATAAAGTCTTTAGTTTACGAGTTTAGAAAACAACATTATACATACCTACACATAGTACCTACGGTTCTTTGTTAAATTTCATATATAGTTTGTCAAAGGACGTCTCATTTCAAAGATAGACAGAGAGAATCATACTATCTTTGTCTTACAGTAGTTCTAGCACCCAAAAGCAAAGGATGAGTATAGTTGTTTTTGTTCTTATTTACTGCCAATGTTGCAAAATGGCGCGGTTTTGGTATGAGATGCAATGCCAATTCACAACATTCAGGATCGAGCATAAATATCTATACTCGCCGGTAATAAACGGTACAACACGATAAAATAACCAAAGGATATCACGCACTGGACTGACCTTATGCTGCAGCAATGGCGGAATCCTCTCGATGCGACTGGTTCTTCTTTTATGTTCAGCACCTTTTCTTCTTTCACACACCGGCCGGCGGTACGTTAAATAGTCTTAGGCCTTTTGTCACGCACGATATATCACTAAAACACTTAGTTTTGGAGGCTTAAAACATATAAAGCGATTTAAATCGATAGCGGTCGATACGCATGCCGCGGCGTCTCGCTAGTTCTCGTTTTCGCCAACAGAGGCGCTGCTGAGGCGTTGTCCTTAGCGTGTCGTCCGAGCAGTTTCGGACGATCCTATTGGCTAAAATGTCAATATTGTATCGTTGTGAAGTGCGTTTTGGCTTTGCATCGATAAACGGTAGAAGCGCGCGGAAATTTGATTAATTAATTAAAAACTAAACGTTAAGAACGGAACATTCCGCCCACCAAAATACCAATGGGATTTTCCCGAAAGAAAAAGAAAACGTTACTTAACTATTGGTAAAAATACGATTTACGAAACTAATCTTAAAACTAGGGAACGTTGTTAATGGGAGCGATTATTCGGATGGAAGGGGACATAGTTTGACCAGGGGCCTTTTAACTAAGTTATCCTTCGCGGTTCGCACGGTAGCCACCCGAACTACTCCGTCAGGTCCGTTATGGAGAGAGACAACTCGTCCCAACGGCCAATGAAGAGGAGGTCGGTTCTCGTCTTTGATAAGTACGATTGAATTTACGGTTAACGGTGTTGAGTCTTTGGTCCATTTTGCCCGCAGAGTTAAGGCGTGTAGGTACTCATTTTGCCAGCGTTTCCAGAACTGCTGTTGGAACGCTTGGATGAGCTGCCATCGGTTTAGTCGATTAAGTTTAACGTCCGCGTAGTCAGAGTCTGGCACTGCGGTCAGGGGTTCTAATGTCAGGAAGTGACCGGGTGTGAGGACGTTCAGATCGTTAGGGTCGGAACTTAAAGGACACAAAGGCCTCGAGTTCATAATCGATTCAATTTGGGTGAAACATGTCGATAATTGTTCGAAGGTTAAGACCTGGTCGCCAACGATGCGATATAAATGTGTCTTGGCGGCCTTAATCTGGATCTCCCATATCCCTCCAAAGTGTGGAGCGGACGGGGGGTTGCGTTTGAAAGTGATACGTTCTGCGTGCGAGGCTCGTTCGATACATGCCGCTAGTTGTGAGCTCGCGCCGACAAAGTTAGTACCACAATCCGAATGTATGACGTTACAACGGCCACGGCGGGAAACGAAACGACGTAGGGCTGCGATGAAGCCGTCGGTTGATAGCGTTGACACTACCTCCAAGTGCACGGCCTTTGTGCTTAGGCACACAAACAGGCATAAGTAAGCCTTGTCGATTTTCGCACCGCGATGGGATCCGAGTTTGATGCGAAATGGACCACCGAAATCAACGCCGACTACAGAGAACGGTTTAGCCTGATTGACTCGAAAGTCAGGAAGGTCGCTCATGAACGGTTGCAGAGGCTGCGGATGAAGACGATAGCAACGGATGCATTTCGAAAGCTGGTGTCGTATCGCTCGCCTAGCCGCGAGGATCCAGAATTGTTGCAGGACTAAATAATGAGTCGTATTTAGACCAGGGTGAAAGGTTTTCCGATGGACGGATTCGATTACGCGTGTCGTAAGTACACACTTTCTAGGCAATAAGGCAGGGTGCTTATGTTCGAATTCTAAGCCGGAGCGCGCAAGTCGTCCGCCCACCCTGAGAATGCCTTGGTCGTCTAGGAACGGATTTAGTTTGCGAAGACTACGAGGTAGCTGTTTTCGCAACCTAAGTTTCGATATGACATCGGAAAAATGACGATCTTGGAAATGCTTGACGATTTCTAGTAGCGCGCGATGGCGCTCGATGTCCGTTATGAGCAAGCTTTCAGATCGTGAAGCGGTGCTACGCGCGTTGGTACAAAACCTACGCACGTAAGCTAGAATGCGACAGACTTTGTCCAACGACGAATATCTCTCTAACAGCTGATCGATTATTGACGTTTGCTTGATAGGTTCGGTTTGACTTGTTACGAGAGTTACACGACGCTGTTCGGAAAGTACGACGTTATCGGTGTTGCGATCTTTCGATAGATCTGTTGGCCATTCAGACGGTGAGTGAGAGAGCCACTCTGGGCCCGCCCACCATAGCGTATTGGTGAGAAGTTCCCGAGGCATCTGCCCTCGTGAACAGATATCTGCGGGATTCGTTCCAGAGGGAACGTGTCTCCAGCAAGCGGTAGGAACGATGTCCTGCACGTGGCTAACACGATTTGCGACGAATGTCACCCAACGAGAGGACGGAGCGCGTAACCAAGCCAATGTAACGGTTGAGTCGCACCAAAGGTAAGTTTCTTCGACAGGCAGCCGCAGCGTGTCCTTGACGAACTTGATGAGATCTGCAAGCAGCACTGCTGCGCACAATTCTAATCTGGGCAAAGATTGTTTCCGGAGAGGACAAACTCTCGCCTTTGCGCAAACGAGGTGGACGCGAACGGAGCCATCAGACTCGGTGACACGTAAATATACGACGGCGCCATACGCTACCTCAGAACTGTCACAAAATCCGTGCAACTGATACGATTGAGCACCTTCGATGGTGAATTTGCGAGGGATTTTCAGATCTCTAACTTGAGGAAGTTGCTGAGAGAAATTGCTCCATTGGGACACAATTTCCGGAGGAGGAGTTTCATCCCACGAAGAGCCGAGAATCCAAAGTTTTTGGATCAAGGCTTTGGCTTGGATTGTCAATGGAGACAAGAAACCCAAAGGGTCGAAGATTCTGGCGACCTCACTTAGAATCGTTCGTTTGGTACACGGTTGATTCGAAGGTTGGACGTTAAAAACGAACGAGTCTGAAGCGGGTTCCCATTTAAGGCCAAGGACCTTAACGGTGGTGTCTTCGGCTTCGGTAAATGCGATGGCGTCCGAGAGACACATTTCCGAGGGCAAATCCCTAAGAAGTTCGGGTCGATTGCTTACCCATTTTCGTAGCTCGAAAGCGCCGAGCTTGAAAAGTGCGATAACCTGTGACTTGATGTCACAAGCGTCATCCAGCGAAGAACTTCCGGTAACGACGTCATCGACGTAAATATCGGAAGTTAGAACGGTTTTGGCCTTCGGGTACTTATGACCTTCATCGTTGGCCAATTGCTGGATCGTTCGGCAAGCAAGAAACGGAGCCGAGGAGACCCCGTACGTTACGGTGTTCAATACGTATTCCTGAAGAGGCTCATCTGGGTGAGCTCGCCAGAGAATACGCTGGTAATCCCGGTGATGCGGAGCAACGGTAATTTGACGGTACATTTGGCGCACGTCGGCCATAAAGACCACTTCGTGCTCCCGGTAATGAAGAAGAATCTCCGCAATGTTGGATTGTAACTTTGGGCCTGTTAATAGCGAGTCGTTAAGCGATTTGGAATGCGCATCTCTAGCTGAAGCGTCAAAAACAACGCGAAGCTTCGTTGTGGCGCTCTCGGGGCGCAAAATGCAGTGATGCGGCACATAAAACTTGCCTTGACCCATGTGCTTAGCAGGCACCAAAGTCATGTGACCACTTTCGATGTAGTCGGTCATGAAATCAACATATTGTTGTTTCAAGTCTGGATCACGAGAAAGGCGCTTTTCGATAGCATGGAAGCGTCGTAACGCTATCTCCCGAGAGCCTTCAAACACAGGCTCAGCGTTATCTTTGAAGGGGAGACAGACGACGTACCTACCAGTCTCGTCACGGTAATGCTCGTTTGTGAAACTATTTTCACAGAGCTGTTCATCTGGGGTTAATCGGGAAGAATGTGGAACGGTATCGATTTCCCAGAAGCGTTGAACGATATTGTTTAAGCTGTCATCCTTATTAGGTGTAGGTACACTTAATAAAGACGACGATGCTAGTCGGATTCTTCCGACAATCAGCCATCCGAAGACAGAGTTGAGAGCACGCGGTTTATTGACGCAGCGTTTCAAACGTTGGTCGAGAAGTGACTCAGCAAAGACATCGGCAGCGAGCAAGACATCAATTGGACCAGGAATATCAAAACCAGGATCAGCTAACGGTAATGTTTTGAGTTCTTCCCATCCACTCGTATTGAGTCTTCCGATTGGTTGTTCATCACAAATGTGCGGTGAAACAAACATTTCCAGGCGAAAATGTACGGTATCCTTGGCACCTATATCGCATGTGACCTTGCCAGTCACTGTTGCGGGTGCACCTCCTAGGCCGCAGGGCCCCTCACTAGTCGGTGTAGGCTCCAACTTTAGCCGTTGAGCCGCTTGTGTAGTGAGAAGATTGTTTTGACTCCCGGCGTCCAATAACGCCCGGAATGTCTGAAACTCGCCTGAAGCATCACGAATTTGGACGAGCGCGGTTGCCAGTAGCACGGTCGTATTCGAAGGTGAATTGGACGGAGTCAACGATTCTTTAGCCAGTAAGACGACTGAGCTTGATTTTTCACCAGAAGGTTCAGGATTGCTGGCAGCTTGTTCCCGGTGCAACAGAGTGTGGTGCTTCCGCTTGCATTTCTGACAAGAGAATATCGATGTGCATTGTCGCACTGAATGAGACGCGTTAAGACAGTTGTAGCACCATTTCCTCTCCGTGGTAATAGCCATTCGTTCATCCACCGATTTAGCTATAAAGTCCTTGCAGACTGATATGTTGTGCTCTTCACCACAGAAGGAACATTTTCGGACAACTTTTGGAGTTCCCGAAACTTTTGGAGTTCCCGAAACTTTCGGTTTCACCTTTTGTTTGTCACCACCCTTTGGAAGGGGGTTCACGGTAGGAGAGAGGAGTGTATGCGTGACGCTATGTCGCTTCGGTTTCTGTAAAGTTCCCGTTGCCTCTTTAGAAGTATTCGCGTTTTTAGAAGTAACGGCGGTAAAGTGCGTATCGCGCAACAAAGCTTCGCTTTTCGCGTGTAAAAATGCCCTAATTTGCTTGTACTGAGGCATCTCCACGTTGGTGTGTTTCTCCTCAAACTCGCGTCGCAGCTTTGTATCTAACTTGGCTAGAATATTATAACACAGGACAAAGTCCCAATGTTCGGTCGGTAACTTCAACTGTTTTAAAATAGTTAGATTTTCATCGATTGTATCTAGCGCGTGTCGAAAATCTTGAGCGCTAGTCGTTTTAAAACTGACATCTAAAATGTCACGCCAACACGTAAAAGCTAAGTCGCGTTTGTCCTCGTAACGGGACTTGAGAGCCTCGTATGCACTTGAATAATGTTCACTTGCAACAGGAAACGTTCTGATTAACGATAAAGCGTCACCGCGTAAAACGGACACTAAATAATGAAATTTCTCAATTTCACTCAAAAGGGTCGATTCGTGAATAAGCGCATTGTAAGTCGCGATGAACTCGGGCCATTCCTTAATAGTACCCGAAAAGGTCGGTAGCGAAATTTTTGGAAGTCGCATATTACTACTATGCGAACCCGGTGTTATGTCCTGTCTCGAAATACCCGGTTGTTGAGACGAACACGGTGAAAATTTACGCTGTAAGGCCACTACGTTAAAATACGCTTTGTCGAATCGTTCCTGAATCTCGTTCTCACTGTCGTCGACCTCATCATCCCCTAATAAATCCGAAATGATAAGATGAGACTCTTGAAAACTATCAGCGATATTTTTTATCTCCTGACAATATGAAAGAAATAACTCAACTTGTGAATCATCGGTATTGGCTAAGGTCCCTATTTCCAAAGCCTTCGCTATACGGTTATACGCTATAGTTCGTTTACGTCGTAAACTCGGTAAGTTGTTGACAGTGTAAGTTGTATCGGTACCTTTTTTACCTACACTGGATTTAGATTTACGCCTTGTTAGGTAAGACATTGTTTAAGGTTAGAAAACAATGTTTACTAAATACGCAATAATATACGCTAAAACAACAAGCTCGTATTTAAAAACACTATACGTTATCAGTGATAGCACAATAAAAACAGCGTCGATGTTTGTATAACGCGGCAACTATTAAAACCGGCACCCCGAGTTCGCGGAAT
Source organism: Cydia amplana (assembly GCF_948474715.1). Classification (NCBI taxonomy): domain Eukaryota; kingdom Metazoa; phylum Arthropoda; class Insecta; order Lepidoptera; family Tortricidae; genus Cydia; species Cydia amplana. The sequence continues at coordinate 1,985,600 of NC_086079.1, read as the reverse complement.
TAATGTAGTAAAATTAATCAATTTAGTCAATTTATACGAAAATGAACTCAAAAGGCACTCGGTACGGTTATCGATAATCGGTAAAGTCGATAGAAAATAAAATGAAAGAAAGTCCAGTATAAAAATGTTATAACACGAAATTAATTTGAGAAATCCGGAACTACTAAAGTGAATACCTAATTAAACGTTTACAATACCTATCTTCCGTTAAAGTTATTAATACGATAAGTTGGATTTCCAAAATATAATTACAATTTCCAATACGGTAAGTCGAGCGGTAAGAAATAAGAAAATTAGTCGAGTTATAAGAATTCCGAACACCTGTGTACAAAACACGCTCAAGACCCGAGTCGCCGTATGCTACGCCTCGGACGAGGGGTCAAGTTATGTGGTTCTTTGAACAAAGGCAGAAGGCCAACGAAAGGCGTGATTGAACTACGTACAAAACTCCGTAAGACGGAGGTCTCGTTACACTGGGAAGTTAATTCTCAGAATACCCGTAGGTAGGAAATATTGTACCTAAGTTGTAGTTTTCGTTACAAAATTATAGGATTAGGTACTTAACAATTCGGTTATAAATGATTCGGTATATTTCGATAGTTTTAGTGAAATGATTAAGCAGTTTTAAATTCGGTAGACGCTGGAGTAAGCGAGACAACATGAACCAAAGACTATGATTTTAACTTCGTAATTACGCGATAGATTGACGTTGCAATTCGTTTACACGGTAGGTAAGGATATTAAACGAGTATTAACGACAATGTTAGAAAGGTTACGAAGTGAAATTGGTACTTGGTAGGCCGTGTGAATAGAGGTCAAAAGGTCGTTCCCTGGTTTCGGCACCAACATATGTTGCAAAATGGCGCGGTTTTGGTATGAGATGCAATGCCAATTCACAACATTCAGGATCGAGCATAAATATCTATACTCGCCGGTAATAAACGGTACAACACGATAAAATAACCAAAGGATATCACGCACTGGACTGACCTTATGCTGCAGCAATGGCGGAATCCTCTCGATGCGACTGGTTCTTCTTTTATGTTCAGCACCTTTTCTTCTTTCACACACCGGCCGGCGGTACGTTAAATAGTCTTAGGCCTTTTGTCACGCACGATATATCACTAAAACACTTAGTTTTGGAGGCTTAAAACATATAAAGCGATTTAAATCGATAGCGGTCGATACGCATGCCGCGGCGTCTCGCTAGTTCTCGTTTTCGCCAACAGAGGCGCTGCTGAGGCGTTGTCCTTAGCGTGTCGTCCGAGCAGTTTCGGACGATCCTATTGGCTAAAATGTCAATATTGTATCGTTGTGAAGTGCGTTTTGGCTTTGCATCGATAAACGGTAGAAGCGCGCGGAAATTTGATTAATTAATTAAAAACTAAACGTTAAGAACGGAACAGCCAATTTGGTTTGGTTTTTTGAAAAATAAAAACTTAGCATGGTCCGATTCTAATAAACTTTTTTATCGACCGAAATTAAGATGAAACAGGAGCTGAGATTTAAATATTTTAGGTAAATATACCCGTCTCGCTAACGGAAGCGGCTCCTAAAACTAATGAGATAAGGACAAGCCGAAAAATCCTGCGTAAAAATCTCAAAAATCGAGGTTTCGCACTCGACTGTTTCCTCCTCCAAAACTTAACCAATCGTAACCAAATTTGAAAATCTAAATGATTATGAAATTATCTATGTCGGACCGTTTTGCTTTTTTGGCTAATTGATATCAGTTTTGAATACCACGCCTCTCATTGCGGAATAGTCAATTAGGCCATTTTGGCCATTTTAGAAGGGCTCTAGCGCCTTAAAAAACAAAAATATCAAAAAAGCAAAACGGTCCGACTCAGATATTGACAATATTAATCTGTGTTGAAAAAATCATTGCTCTAGCTTCAAAACCCACGGAGGAAACAGTCGAGTACGTTTGTATGGAGAAATTACCACTCCTGTTGGCTCTTAAAGGCGTGTATGTCATGAATAAATATTATACCTCTCCTAATCGCTTCAGGCATATCACATGATATTAAATTGACACGCCAAACATGTCTTACCTACATACATTCAAATTTAATCCCTAACTGCATTCAATAAAGTCAAAATTCCACAATATAAGCTTACGGAAATTATTTGTACACGTATATCCTTGCAAATTAATGATAATAATGATAATGAATTACAAACGTGAAACGTCACGCCGTGAAAGCGAGACGTATAGAGGATAGCTAATAAGTGTGAAAAGGATAGAAGGGTAAAATAAAACAAATGAGTTGCCCTCAACGGAACATGCCTGACATGTTTGATGAGGTTTCATTTGAATTGTAGGTGTAATAAAAAGTGTTACTCGTTAAGGCCGCGTAGGTTCGTGTTCTTCTCTCCCTCTCACTGAACGTAAGCGTAAGCGAGACAAATGTGCGTGCTCGGGACCGCGGAAATCATGTATTGTATTGTACCTAAGGTTTAACAAAAATACGACGCATTCCCTCAAAAATAAAATTACGCATTTTTAAAAGATATTTTTTGGAAGTGAAAACTTCTTTAGCGGCGCTGGGCACTTTATAAGGTGGGGAAAAAATGATAAACTCGAGACAGCGTAAGGCGATCACGTGACCGTAAGGGGCGTAAGGCGATCACGTGACCGTAAGCCCCGTAAGATGGCCACTCATAATTTAGATGGCATTTAAATCAATAAAGAAAAACTCAATGTTATTTGATATTTATGTTGCGGACTCCTTTTCAAGACTCTTTACCTATGTTCAAATAATTTGACGTTGCCATGGCAGTATGTAAATAAACATGTCAATGAAAAAGTGTGATCTTATTTAAGAATGATAATAATATATAATAAATAAATAGAATACTAAACGTATGTATCGTGTTACCGGGTGTCTGTAACATAGTGAGGTGAGTTTTCACGTCTATCGGCACTCCCGGAGTGCAACCGTTGTTGCTTGTTTCTTGTGCATTTATTTTTACACATTTTAAACTGTGTTTTAGAGACGAGTTCGTGATTTTCGAGTGTCTTTTAAATTGACTGAAAAAAGTATAAAAAGGATCCATTGATGACAAAGCGAAATAAAACAGGCCGATTCTGTTAGATTCGATTAGAATTTGATATGGTTTTAATATTATTTTGATACGACCTTGAGTTAGTTGAGGCAACCCCTGGTTCAGGCGTCCAAGGTTACGGTAACCGCTTACCATCAGGAGGGCCATATGGTTTGGCGTTGACCGGGGTATATAAAAATATTATTTACTGCCACTATGATTTACATAAAACCTATAAATAAGAAGAAATAATAATAACATAATATAATTTACTAGGTACTAATAATTTTAATTTTTTGACATGTTTGCATTATGACTGTATTTACTATTTTATAAATTATTATTAATAACCATTTTATATATTTATTAGAAGAAATTGTTGTCAGAGTCTTTATACGCACTTTTTAATACGCACAATAGTGATATAATCAAGCTTTTCAATCTCGTACCTCACTAAGGCAACTCAGCAAGCTTCGTTGCCTAAACACGGTACTCGACTGAAAAGCTCTCCATTATATCACGATTGTATAAAATACTATTGATGGTCACTTGTTAAATTAGAATTGGCTTCTTTATCCCCGAAATGAAAGGAATAAATTAAGCTTTATGGATGGATTACCGTTGCGCATTATTTATCGATGTAATATTGATGCGTAAATATTAAATATTAATAAACGCTTAAGAAATTTTTTGTGAGTTCTTGTGAAAACGAGGATTAGTTTTTATTTTGAGATGACTTGGTAGTCGGAGGGTCGAAATGGAGTTTAAGTAAAACCAAACATTACCGAAGTTGTGTTGTATTCTCGGTATCCAAGTATAGAGAGCCTAAATCTAAACTTAACACATATATTTATAGGCTATTATTGCTTACATGCTATTTATACAATTACGTGCGTCGCATATTTATGTCGCAGGCAGTAACGTATAGTTACTGTTAATATGTTAACTTGGGCATATAGTACACCTCCCTGGAAAGTTACCCTTCACCCCCACAAAGGAGAAAAAAAATGTGACACACGCAGTTGCATTTACATTTTTTTCTAATTTTAATTGAATATAATAATAATCTAGTTATTACTTAGTTTCAAAATACATTTTAGTGTTATTTTTATGAGTTATATAAACCTGATTATTTTTTAATATCTTAACATTCGGTGACATATCTTCTATGACCTTGTAAGGTCCGTTATAAATGGAGTCTAATTTATCGCCTACTTGATTTTTTAAAAGTATTAAGTCTCCTGGTTTATATTGCACAGAATTCATTTTCTTATCATACATTAATTTTCTATTTACTTTACTAGACATTAAATTATTTCTAGCTTCTGACTGAGCTCTTTGTAACCTATACTTAAATTCTTTAGTATAACTATCATAATTATAAAGAGGGTCGACAGAAGAAATTAAATTATTCGGTAAACGACAGTGTTTGCCGAAAACTAATTCGAATGGCGTATATTGCGTCTCGGTATGTACGGTGGTATTATACGAAAAACACCAATAGCTTAACCAGGTACTCCAGTCTGTGCGGTTATTACTACATTGTATCCTAAGGTAAGCTCCTAGGTTCTTGTGCGTGTTCTCGAGTGCTCCTATAGTTTCGTGGTGGTAAGCAGTCGAGTGTAGTTTATTGATACCTAATAATCTACAAATATCGCTAAATACACTGGACATAAATTCGGTACCTTGATCCGTTATGATGTCGCTTGGTACGCCATATCTTAAAATAAAATTATTTACAAATGCTTTGCTTACAGACTCGGTGTCTTTCCTCTCTAAAGGGTATGCTTCGACGAACTTAGTCAGTTCACACTGAATTGTTAATACGTACTTATAGTTATAATTATCTACTTCTAAAGGTCCTAGAATATCTAAAGAAACTCTTTCGAAGGATGAGCTTGGTGTTGTAGTTATCATCATTGGTTCCTTAGTGTATTTATTAGTGTGTTTGTTGTGTTGACAATGTGCACATTTCTTTACGTATTCGTATACATCGTGGCTCATTCTTGGCCAGAAGTAATGACGTCTTATATTGTTTAACATTCTATTCACCCCCGCGTGGCCACTCGTGGGTAATAGATGGAAATCGTTCAAAATAACTCTTATTTCCTCTTTATCGTATACTTTCGTAACACCTTTTGTTACAAGGATCCTAGGAATATCACATTTGTAGCTAGCTAAAAATTCATTTTTAGCTATTTATCTTTTATTATTATAACTTCATTTATGCATTGCTTCTTGCAAAATTCTTCTAATTCCCTCGCTAACACGCCTACGGTAGATAACGATCGGGATGTTAGATATATGCATGATTTGCTTGGTACGTACTCAAAATTTCCTTTACTACTCATTATTTTATTTTGACATGTCTTACTTAACTTATAATTGGAACTTAATATGAGTTCAATACAATTTTTTGGTGCTTTGATGATTTCCACAACTCTAGGTTGATCAAGCCTATCGTTTGCGGGTACATCTGTCGCTAAGTCACCTTGATCGCAAGTTTGTTGTGCGCGCTGTTTCCGTGATTGGGCTCTGGTCATGACTGATACAACGTTTGTTCTAATATTTTTTAAATCTTCACTATTCATCGGTAAACGACTCAATGCGTCTGCAGCTGCATTGTTTCGCCCCGGAATGTACTCAATATCAAAATTAAATTCTTCTAAATACAACCTAAATTTGGTTAATCTACTCGAAGGATCAGTCATTCCAAAAAGATAGATCAATGGTTTATGGTCGGTGACAATTTTAAACTTTTTCCCGAAGAGATAGGGTCTAAAATGTCTTGTCGACCAAACTATGGCAAGTAATTCCAAATCTATGATTGGGTATCGCGTTTCGGCTGGCTTAAGATTTCGACTTGCGTACGCGACTACCTTCCCGCTAGCATTCGATAATACTGCCCCTAATCCTATTTTTGATGCATCTGTATGTAACGTAAATGTGTTATTTTCCGAAAAATCTGGATAATCTAAGACTTGTGGACTAGTAAGAATATTTTTTAATTTTAAAAATGCTGCTTCACACTCTGTAGACCAATTAAAAACTGCGTTTTTCTTGGAAAGTTGATTTAAGGGATAAGCTATGTTCGCGAAATTTGGAATAAACCGTCTATAGTAATTGGCAAATGCTACGAATCTTTTGACCTCGTCTGTATTCGTTGGTCTTGGGTATTTGGTTAATGCATCTACTTTCGCTGGGTCGGGCTCTACTCCTTTTGAAGTTATTTTGTGTCCTAAATACATTATCTCTTTACGTAAAAATTCGCATTTTAATGGATTTAGTTTAAGATTCGCGCTCCTCAAACGTTCTAAAACTTGAGTAAGGTTATGGTTATGTGACGTCATGGATTTTCCTATGACAATACAATCGTCTAAGTATATAAAACATTGTTTGTAATTTAATCCGGACATGGCTATGGTCATAAGCCTTGAGAAAACACTACCGCTTGTTCGGAGCCCCATGGGACATCTCTTCATTGAATACATTTTATCGGTCGTAAACGCGGTGTATTTCCGGGATTCCTTGTCTAAAGCTAGTTGGTAATAACCTTGGGAAAGATCGAGCTTTGAAAAATATATGCTACCTGCTAGGGAATCTAATATTTCTGTTATGTTGGGCAATGGGAATTTATCATCCTGTATTTTATTATTTAGTTGCCTATAGTCGACAACCAATCTCCATTTCTTTTCTCCTAACTTATCACTCTTTTTGGGAACAAGCAAAACTGGACTGGACCACTCGGAAGTAGTCTCTTCAATTATGTCGTTGTCTAGCATATCTTGGATCTGAGTTTGGAGTTCTTTGCGTAAGGCATGTGGTATCCTGTAAGGTTTTACGTATACTGGGCTGGCATTTTCTTTTAAGTTAATTTTGTGCTCCAGCAAGTTTGTTGTAGTAAGCTTGTCGCCTGGCAGATGGAAAACATCTGCGTATTTTGCGCAAATTTGTTCTATACTTAACTGTTCCTCTGTGTTTAAATAAGTGTGTAAATTTAAAAGATCTAATAAGGTTTTTACTCTATTGACGCTAATTCTCCTTGAGTCAAAATTGCAAATATCAAAATTACATAATCTGTTTACTTTTAACTTTGATAAATCTAAAGTAACTGGCTTATCAGTCGTATTCAATATCCGTACGGGTATTTGACCTTTGTCTGGTCTTGAAATAACACCTGGCAGGATCGCCATGAGATGACTTGGTAGTCGGAGGGTCGAAATGGAGTTTAAGTAAAACCAAACATTACCGAAGTTGTGTTGTATTCTCGGTATCCAAGTATAGAGAGCCTAAATCTAAACTTAACACATATATTTATAGGCTATTATTGCTTACATGCTATTTATACAATTACGTGCGTCGCATATTTATGTCGCAGGCAGTAACGTATAGTTACTGTTAATATGTTAACTTGGGCATATAGTACAATTTACATTACTGTGTTTTTAGGGATTTTGTGGTGTATATTGACTTTAGTTATTTCGTTCATTAGATATAAACTTTAGGTGTTTCGTGAATTAGGAATATCAGCTGTATATGTACATAAAACGACATTTATATAAGTACTCAACTGACTAATTAGCGCAGTTTTCCTGATATTTGTCGTAACCATGATAACCTTTTGTAGGGTAAACACGTGTGCTAGGTTCCTCAACAGTGTTATATTTAGTGGAACAACACATGAAATAGCATGTAACTCACCTCTCTGTCCGTCATATGCGTTAATACACTCGCTAGTTTGAAACTGGCTGATTAAGGCAGTTTTCCCCACGCCAGATGCACTAACCATGGCGACCCCATGTAGGGTGAAACATTCCATAGGTCCCTCGATAGTATTATAGTGGAGCAACACATAAAACAGCATGTAACTCACCTCTCTGTCCGTCATACGCGTTAATACACTCGCTAGTCTGAAACTGGCTGATTAGCGCAGTTTTCCCCACGCCAGGCGCACCAACCATGGCGACCCTGTGTAGGGCGACCACACGTCGTTCTCTGGGTTCCTCAACAGTGTTATATGTAGTGGAGCAACACATGAAACAGCATGTAACTCACCTCTCTGTCCGTCATATGCGTTAATACACTCGCTAGTCTGAAACTGGCCAATTAAGGCAGTCTTCCCCACGCCAGGCGCGCCAACCATGGCGACCCTGTGTAGGGCGACCACACGTCGTTCGCTGGGTTCCTCAACAGTGTTATATGTAGTGGAGCAACACATGAAACAGCATGTAACTCACCTCTCTGTCCGTCATATGCGTTAATACACTCGCTAGTCTGAAACTGGCTGATTAAGGCAGTCTTCCCCACGCCAGGCGCGCCAACCATGGCGACCCTGTGTAGGGCGACCACACGTCGTTCGCTGGGTTCGGGCTGCGCAGGCGACGGTGCTAGCGAGCCGGAGCGGGAGCGGCGGCGGCGGAATGAGTCGCCGCGGTTGACGATTCCTGGAACAAGGGAGGTTAATGTTAAATTTAGGTTTAGATTTTCGAGGTAGTTATTTTTTTGAGTGCAGTAAGGGATTCAAGTGTTAGCGCCCAAGGTGGAAATTATTTTGCTATCATGTGACACATACTGATTTCCACGTCATACAAGCTAAATAAATAGTACGCAAAAACATGTCCAATACAACAGAAAAGTGCCACAACGATCCAAGAAAATTGCTACTTTGATCCTATCTAGCAGGGCTATCTAGAAAAAGCCATTTCCCGAAAAGATGATGTGAAAAACATTTGTTTGTTTACTGTTTATAGGGCACAATAAGATTTTATTATTATTTATTAAAAATATAAGCATTTGACCACAATCTCACCACTGATGGTAAATGCCGATGCAGTCTAGGATGGAACATCCTTTATAAGGAAAAAGGGATCACCTTATATCATCTTATTGTTGTCCTTTAGTAGAATTTATAGGACTACAAGGTGGCAATATCTAGGTTTGAATTGAGGATTTCTTATAATCTGGTCCGTTCAAGGGTTTTAGTAACCTGAGTATGCATAACAGCGCGTATAAGCCTGTCTAACTCTTGTAATACGTTAGTTTGATTTGGTAGTTGCAGTTGTATTTTATAATTGTTGATGTATTTTTTTTGCTTATATGTAAATTCAATGTTGACGTGTAAAAGTGCCCTTGTGGCCTATTTGCTGAATAAATGTTGAAGTTGAAGTCTAATAATGAAATAAAACATGTACCTTTATTTTATGTTCTATACATAAAAAAGAACACAGTACCTACAGAGTACAGAAGTAAAGCGTCAGGTGTCATAAACATAAATTATCTTTATACAAGAAAACACACCGCACCGCTGCGTTGTTTCATTTTCAAATGCACAAAGACAAAGCCAGCGGATAATTTTGCATTGCAATATTAGTAAGCATTTTCTTTGTAACTGTAAAACCCTCTTGTTTTAATTAGCATACATTCATTATACTGAACTACCTATTTCATAATTATTCAAATGTAGCTGCCTGCGTAGAAATCCATAGGGTATTTTCCTACGAGTCAAATCAGTTACTTTTTTAGAACTGCCAAAACGATTTGCTAATATGTAATTTATATGAAACATTACATCGTGACGTCACGGTCAACTTACCTACTTTTTATATCACTATGCGATTTTTAAATAAAACACGTGTTTAATAATAACAACTCCTATCTGTGTTTTTCTAAAAATTATCTGGTGCTTTATTTCATGCATGGTGTGAAAGAATTTATTTTTCACCCCAGCAGCTCGAACAAGGGTACTTTGCTACTTAAAAACAGTGAGCAAAATCGCATTTTGCTCACTGAGTGAGACAAAATGAGCAAAATGCGATTTTGCTCACTGTTTTTAAGTAGCAAAGTACCCTTGTTCGAGCTGCTGAGGTGAAAATTTAATTGTTGGTATATTTTAAGAAAACATGAGTGAATAGAGGTAAGTGATGAAGAAGGAATACATTTTTCAGGTTCTCTAATATGTTCTCACTGCTGAGGTGAAAAATGTTGTGTACTACACGAGATCAAAGTTATTTACATCTCGTGCGCTTTTGAGTCCCTTACTACGCCTATCTACTAAATTACATTCTATATTATAGAATCTTTCGCTTGCACGGGACTCAAAATAAGCACTCGAAGAAATATCAAACTTTGATCTCTTGTTGTACAAATAACTATTAAATACAGTATAATACCCTATTGAGTAATTCTCTCCCCACTTTTCTCACTTAGGACTCTCGTACTAAATTAAATATATTGCACCTTAAGAGATGAATTTGGGGATAAAAAATATGGGTCTGAAGCCTTCATGCACCATTCTTATTACCCGTAAGGCCAGTCCTGAAATATATATACGTCAATGCCTCCACTTCTTAAACTTTGACAGTTTGACACTTTGCCAATTCCGAAGTCCGTGTTTGCGAACTGACAGTTGGCATTTCATTCTAAAGGCTTGTACACCCGACGTGACCTTTTAAAATGTTGTCCCTCAGGCACGTGACGTCTCTAAAAAACCCAGGCAATTACCCTTTTACTGCGCCACCACACATTTAGCTAAAAGCAGTAGGGTATTTACTATTTTTAGTTTTGTTTAAAACTTGCACAGTATGACGAATACTTTTACAAGAATACAGCAATAAGTAGTGTAAGATGGTTATGTTATATGAAAAAGTTTCCATTTTTGTATATTCAGCATTCATAAAAGAAAATAGACCAGCCAAAATGTATGAAACATCCAATTCTTTTTTCGCGATTTCGGGGTTGGTCGAATAGGTAGTAAAAGTTGCTCAGCTATAATCCCAAAACCTTCCTGGCAACGGGAATGCAGTTATTTGTATGTGTATCTAATCTAATATATCTATCTATCTAATACCTTTAAACGAGCAATTCTTGTTTATTTCTTTATTTATATGTATATTTATTATATAAATTTCGGGGATCTCGGAAACGGCTCTAACGATTTTGATGAAATTTGCTATATGGGGGTTTTTGGGGGCGATAAATCGATCTAGCTAGGTTTTATCTCTGGGAAAACGCGCATTTTTGAGTTTTTATATGTTTTCAGAGCAAAGCTCGATCTCCAAGATATTGTAGATTTTATACGACCTAAGTACCTTACAACGTAAGAATCATGAACACACCAAAGGCGAAGTATAAATTGAATCGAATAGACAGGCATTGTCGGCGCCATTTCTACTGGAATCAAAGCGGGAACATTGAACTGTCGGATGCGGACTAGTTGCTTACAAGTTATAAGCGACTAGCGATTTATTACAATTAATAAAACGCACCATTTTTTTAAAGATGTAAAATTTAATTGAGTTAATAAAGGTACTACTTACATTATTTTACTTACATGGTACAAAACAGGCAAGGAAGTGTCATCTGACTCCCACTAGTGTGAACTATCCCGGTGGGACACAATGAAATGATAGGTAACAAAATATTTTGTTACTAGGTACTTACTCGTACATAAACATTAGGACTTGCGAACTATGTTGATGCTACACCAGCTAACAGGTTGGTTTGTAACAACAAAATCGGTTTTAGGTTCTTTTTTAAATTTACTTATTTTTTTAATAACTTAATGAGCGCGGCTAACAGTTAGTTTTTTAGTGTACACGGTTAAATTGCGACTGCGACAGCATTGGTGTTGCAGTGTTGCAGGAACGGGAAACAGCTAGTTGATGTCACTGCCATGTCCTTGAAAAAAACCGGCCAAGTGCGAGTCGGACTCGCGCACGGAGGGTTCCGCACCATCAACAAAAAATAGAGCAACACAAGCAAAAACACAGTCACCCATCCAAGTACTGACCCCGCCCGACGTTGCTTAACTTCGGTCAAAAATCACGTTTGTTGTATGGGAGCCCCACTTAAATCTTTATTTTATTCTGTTTTTAGTATTTGTTGTCATAGCGGCAACAGAAGTACATCATCTGTGAAAATTTCAACTGTCTAGCCATCACGGTTCGTGAGATACAGCCTGGTGACAGACGGACGGACGAACGGACGGACAGCGGAGTCTTATAATAGGGTCCCGTTTTTACCCTTTGGGAACGGAACCCTAAAAAGTAAATTCTGTCACTGCCGTATTGCAATTGAAACTGTCAACTGTCAACGTTAGTATTTTCATTTTAACAAAACTTCTATTCAAAATGTTTTTTAGAATCATATTTACATTTCTTAATACGCTCCCCGCTTATACTTTGTGTTGGTTTGCACCTGTAGAAGCGGAAACGAGTGGACACTTTGATCCACAAGCGATAAACGAACAGCCTAGTAGAAGCTAGTAGATTACGATACGTCAGTCGTATTTACTCTCAATATTGAATTGCTGGTTTTACAAAAAGTTCTTAGGTGGCCACACTAGCGTCTAGTCAGCGCTATGGAAAATGACAGGCGTGGAAGACTCCGAGATTTTCGTCGCGTCGTTACAAGGACCTTCACTTGTAGATGCATGCGGCCCACACTAATTTTGGTGTCAATCAATCAATCAATCTTTGGGTAATATGGCTCCATCGATACTGTCGATGATTTCGCCAACGTCAAAGTGGATCCCACGTGGGATCGAATTAAAATTATTTGTAAATAATAAAATTCAGTCAGTGTACGGTATAAAAGTATAAAACTATGGCCTCTAGGGCTCTAGCCAGCCACGGTTAGAGGTAGAAATACCAAAATAAATGCTCTAGAGCACGACGTTGTTCGGTAAGTAGTTGGGTTCTCAGTTCTTGTAAGGCGATAGCTGGACTTTACAAGAACCCGCGTGGGCTACCCGGCGTTGACGCCAGAATGGTGGTTAAACGCGTTTCATGATTAATTTTTCATTATCTGCACACTTCCACATTAGTTTACTGCATAATACGCTATCAATATTACACTTTAAACAATATTAATAAGCAAAAACAAAGAAATGAATCACGAGGCGATGTTACCAAAATGGCGGTCGACGAATAACCAATTTTGGTGTCTAGCCCATGGTCTAATAAAACATGGTCTTCTCTTCCCAGAGTGTCACTTGCCTACGTCACAATAACATTGCCACTTTATTTCAACATAACATGTTACATGGGTACATTATATCTATGGTTAATAAGTTAAAATATTTCTTTATAATAAGCAGTGTAAACAGAATATGGGCCGACAGACCTGAAATAAAGATTTTCAATTCAATTCATAATTTTCATTTATATGTATTTTATCTTAAATTTTACAATAACACGTCATTTTTAATTATTCGTTAGCAATATCTTCCGATTCACCAAAGAGCTTTTCCCTTGATTCACGAAAGAAATTTCAGACGTTCGGGTAATTCTGTTTACACTACTGGCAACACAGGATAGCGCTGTCACATTTGACAATCCGCCATTTTGTCCCTGACCGTCATCCTTGTCGAACGCGTGTTAATTGTTATAAACCTTCTCGCTCAGTGTCAGCAGTCGCAGTGTTTTCCAAACTTTTCACGTCGTAAGCTTGGTAATTAATGTTTTGTTACGAAAATGGTTGGCTGCTCTATTCGGAACTGTAAGAGTAGGAGTGAAAAGTGCAGTATAGATTTGTTTTATTTTACTATGTTTCTACATGAATAAGTTAAAATTAATGCCGTTAAAATAATTTTCACCGTTGGTTAAAATTCTCCCACATTTTAAAGTTTGAGAACCTGTAAACAGCATGATGACATTGATGACGTAGGCAAGTGACAGTTAGGTCATTCGCGAATCTCGGAAGAGAGTACCAGGCGGAGTATATTATTATCAGAGGCGTATTTACAAATTTGGCGCCCCGGGCCATTTTGATTTGCCGCCCCCCTTCATCAGTGACGATAAAGTATTTTATTTAGGAAAAAACCTGCAACAAGTACCTTTGGGGTGTGAAATAAAAAAAAACTAAACATTTACTCACATAGGCATTTACATTGTTTTCCTATGTACAAATTGGTTGATGAAATCATCAATGACGCTGTCGTAATTTAAAACGTTTGTCAGCTCAGCTTCTATATTAAGAAGAGCTAAGCTATTCAGGCGCTCTTCGCTGATGGGCCCGGCCACATGTCAGCGGTGCGACATCAGCGGCGCCGCAAACCGCTCTGCGGCGTCGCCCGCCGCACCGCAAAATTTAGCAGTGCCGCCCGGCGGCGCCACGGTGCCGCCGAGCGGCGTGCGTCGCCACGTGCGATGCCGCGCTGCATAGTAAAGAATAAAAATTCGACTAGGTACCAGTTGTTTGATCAGACATGAATCCCTTCACACGTGTTCTGCTCTTGCTGTTGTCGAGGTGATATTTTGCTTAAAAGTTCTTCAAAACACGGCACAGACATTCGAAAATATCTAGTTATAAAATTTATTTTCAGTCATCTTCAACGCCTCGTATTTTCTTTTGAAATGATTTCCATCTTCATTCATTATACGAAGATATGGGTTCACCCAATTTTTTCTTTTCAATTGTTTTTTTATTTCTTCGCCTTCTTAACAGCAGCAAGAGCAGAACACGTGTGATAGCGCTGGCAGTACACCGAGAAATTCAGTAAAATGCTGCAAATGATGTTAAATGTATGAAAATCGGTACGATTGATCTTTAGGACATTTGAAACAATTTGACCCGAAGCACCAACAAATAAAAAAACGAGATAAGGACGTCAACTATTTTTTGTATGGAATTTTAAAAAAATGTTTAGAAAGCTATCGTGTGTGCTATTAATCAAAAGGGCTTTCTGAGCCGATTCTAAAAATATATCATATCATTACACTTCAGTCATTTTTTTTAATTATAATAAAAATAATTTTCAAAACATACCAATAAGTTTGGGCTTCTCCAGATACAATACCATTCAATATTTTTTTGTAAAATATACCTCAAATTATACCTAATATGAGGATATTTAAAAATTAAAAAAAAAACTAAATGTAAATATTTTCAAAATTGCTTTATTAGGATTAGACATGTGGATATTAGGTATAATTTGAAGTATATTTTACAAAACAATTTTAACGGTATTGTATCTGGAGAAGCTCAAACTTGGTATGTCTTGAAAATTAGTTTTATTATAATTAAAAAAAATATATGTACTCAAATGTAATGATGTGATATATTTTTGGAATCGGCTCAGAAAGACCTTTCGTGTAATACCACACACGATAGGTTTCTAAACAATTTTTTTTTATTCTATACAAAACAAGATGACGTCATAAATCCTCTCGTTTTTTTTATTTGTTGGTGCTTCGGGTCAAATTGTTTCAAATGTCCTAAAGATCAATCGTACCGATTTTCATACCTTTAACACCATTTGCAGCGTTTTTTGGCGAACCGCTATCGCTATGAAGGGATCCATGTCTGATCAAACAACTGGTAGTCGAATTTTATATTTTACTATGCAGCGCGGCATCGCACGCGTCGCCGCACGCCGCTCGGCACCGCAAAGTTTTGCGTGCGGCGGGCGACGCCGCGCGGCGGCGGCGGCGTCGCACCGCTGACATGTGGCCGGGCCCTGGAGCGTAGATAATTTTTTTATTCTTTTGAGTGCAGAAAATGATCGTTCTGCACTGTAATTAGTCACTGCGGTGCAAAGAAAAATGCGCAATGCAATTTCTACATATGGGAATGCTTCTTTAAGGCCCTTATTTTTAGGGTTCCGTAGCCAAATGGCAAAAAACGGAACCCTTATAGATTCGTCATGTCTGTCTGTCTGTCTGTCCGTCTGTCTGTCCGTCCGTATGTCACAGCCACTTTTCTCCGAAACTATAAGAACTATACTGTTGAAACTTGGTAAGTAGATGTATTCTGTGAACCGCATTAAGATTTTCACACAAAAATATAAAAAAAACAATAAATTTTTGGGGTTCCCCATACTTCGAACTGAAACTCAAAAATTTTTTTTTCATCAAACCCATACGTGTGGGGTATCTATGGATAGGTCTTCAAAAATGATATTGAGGTTTCTAATATCATTTTTTTCTAAACTGAATAGTTTGCGCGAGAGACACTTCCAAAGTGGTAAAATGTGTGTCCCCCCCCCTGTAACTTCTAAAATAAGAGAATGATAAAACTAAAAAAAATATATGATGTACATTACCATGTAAACTTCCACCGAAAATTGGTTTGAACGAGATCTAGTAAGTAGTTTTTTTTTATACGTCTTAAATCGCCTAAATACGGAACCCTTCATGGGCGAGTCCGACTCGCACTTGGCCGCTTTTTTATGAGTAAGCTTAGTTGCCTCAAGCTCATTTTATTTTCGTAGGCGGTGATCACGCCCTACATGCGCCGTACTAATACTTCTTGAACGAAAATGTTGCTTAATTTAGGTACTTGTTGGTAGATATTTTAAGCAATTGGTGGGGTTTGATGCGTTCGTTTGTTTATTAATTTAAATGTCAATTAAAATATAATAAAAAATATAGCTAAGTTTGATTATAAAAGGCGCCCAGAAAAAGCCGCGAGGAGGCGGTTTCGCCGCCCCCCGCGGTCTGCCGCCCCGGGCCATGGCCCCCTTGGCCCTAGGGTAAATACGCCCCTGATTATTATACCATGTGTCTAGCCATAGTAGTTGCCGCGCGCCGCTACGGAACGGACGCCTGCTCGCGCTTGCGCCACCTAGCGGTCTGTCATAATAGACGCGTTTTGTTAGAGAATGAATCTTCTGTACCTAGTACTATTATTTATTCTGTGGCTTTGCTTAGCTTGAGACTAAGTTAATCCATGTTAAGATGAGAAGTCATACACGGTATTTATTCTCATAATAATAAAAGTGGTACAAAGTAATCTATTACTTATTTACTTCGCAGAATGTAGCTTTCTTTGAAAAATATCCCTACACACATATCTATACAGCCTGATGATGCTATCAATTTCGCATATAATAAATTCAATAATAAACCACAACACAAATAACCTAATAAGTTTGGTAGCATGATCAAAGCTAGAAATTCGACGTACATCTCATTCAAAACAACATTTTCGGATTTATTTCCTATTCCAAATTCAACCTTAAACTTACACCAATAAGGTTCACATTCAATGCGCTGTTAGGATAGACGTGATTCCTTTTTCATTGAAAGTGAACACGGGAAAGGTTTGCACATGTTATATCATAGTTCTTATCTCACTGACATAAAGTTCAATTTTGAATGGGATAAGTGAAAGGCATTGTGTGGAATCGTCAGCAACCGATGCGGAAATGATGCAAATGCTAGGCCACATTTCTTGGGGCTGACCGGAGATTGCGGGGTTAGAGGAAAATTGGGAAATGCATACTTTTATTGACATATCGCTAGTGACATGCAAATGTCGTACGAGTTATTTTGCATTAGATTCTTGACCTTTGTATTTCTATTAGGGGGTTGTTATTTTACATAAGTATGTTAAAATTGCTTGATAATCATGTTTCGACTCATATTGGGAGTGACATGTTTATTAACTCTAGGTCCATGGGGTCCCAGCGCACGCAAGTTGTTTGCAGAAATTGCAACGTCTGGTTGACGTAACTGGTGACCGAAGAGCTGGCGGCTACCTCGCATCAGAGGGCCTACCGCGAACCACGTTCGACGTGTTACCTCCCTGTCATACTTACGTACGAATTTACAAGTGCGACAGAGAGGCAACACGTCGAACGTGGTTCGCGGTAGGCCCTCAGCATTGCGATACAGCGAGGAAATGCCGCCAGCATCGTTGGTAAATGCCTCAAGGGCCTATTTTAGATTTCAGCTAGTTATTATTTATTAAATTTAGTTTAGTAGTACCACTGTATATATGTTTTATATTATGCAAATAAATTCGCGCTATTTATGTGAGTATTCATTTATTATGTCGTGTTTAAGAAAAAATATTACATAAACATATAAAAACTAAAAAATGCGCTTTTTCTCAGGAATAAGACCTATCTAGATCGATTTTTCGCCCCGAAAACCCCCATATAGCAAATTTCATCGAAATCGTTAGAGCCGTTTCCGAGATCACCAATATATATACAAGAATTGCCCGTTTAAAGGTATTAGATAGTTGATTCAAATAAATGAGGGTAAAAATAGTCGTCCCTCGTCCATCCCTTAGCCACTCAAATCTGACAAAACTCGTGATATCGAGCTTTTATCCAAATCCACAATAATTGAACCAGATGGCGTATAATAAACGCTAATATCAGACCCCAACCCGAAACCCGAACCCTTATTATAAGAGCTGCTTTAATCAGATCAGGTTTTTGCGAGTCACCTTACTCGTATAATGATGAATGAATG
The DNA here is from genome assembly GCF_948474715.1 of Cydia amplana. Classification (NCBI taxonomy): domain Eukaryota; kingdom Metazoa; phylum Arthropoda; class Insecta; order Lepidoptera; family Tortricidae; genus Cydia; species Cydia amplana. The sequence continues at coordinate 1,967,349 of NC_086079.1, read as the reverse complement.
AATGAATGAATGATCGTTCATTTGCATTAAGCGTGTATATACATAAGTGTTCAATATTTCATTACAGAACGATTCTTGTTTTGCCATGACAGGCGAACAAATATTACTACTGCCAATCAAGATGCAAATCCTGATTCCTGCTATTTTCGCCATCTTTTATAATTTTATTGACTTTCCTCTAGTCTATTGTACTCGGTGCTATATTTGTCTACCGTTCTTCATCAATTCTCATCTACTCAAAGGTTAACTGGAAGAAATCCCTTAAAGGGATAAGTTCGCCTTTGTACTGCCTATCCTGTGCCATAAATTTGTGTTATGTGTTTTGTACAATAAAGAGTTTATACATACATACATACATACTACTTACTAACTAGCTAACCTATGTACAAATAAAACTAAACTTACACACTACGATTATTCATGCAGTTCTGTGTATTTTTGTTGATGGTCCGCAGTTCTCGCTTAAAATATAATCCCAATCTAATATCTTCTCAGCTTAGGTGAAGCCAGATTGTGTTTTCATCAGTGATGAAAGCAGACTAATTCCAATAAGCCTTACTTTCATCTCTAGAGGTTGATACATAAGGACCTACTCAGCGAGAAGAAAACCTGCGCTGTCGGTACCCATGCATAGACTTCAGAAATCAGGGAAGTCTTTAAGGGTAATAGGTGCCAGAATTTATAATAAACTACCTGAGGTAATCAAAAAATCGAGTACTAAACACTGCTTCATACGTAAACTCAAAACGTTCTGCACATCAAAAGCATACTACTCGGTGAAAGAATTCCTGGATGAATGATTAAATATGTCGAAACCATAAAATAAATTTATATAATATAAGCTAAGCTATCTTATAATAATTGTAAATAATGTTTGAGTCTGACGATGTACAATTAATACAAATAAATATATTCTATTCTATTCTATTCTATTATATTCAGGTCAGGTGGTAGTATAGCTTTCATAAAAACTAGGACTTTCTCTGATCTGATGAAAGGCCAGGTCAAGTGCACCTTAAACCGGCGAGCGTGTATGAGGAATGTTATGAAAGTAACGGAAGCGAAAGAGGTATGTCAGGATCGTAGCAAGTGGAAATCCGTGGTATCTGCCTACCCCTTCGGGAAATAGCCGTGATTTTATGTATTTGACGACCGGTCTGGCCTAGTGGGTAGTGACCCTGCCTGTGAAGCCGCGGTCCTGGGTTCGAATCCTAGTAAGGGCATTTATTTGTGTGATGAGCACAGATATTTGTTCCTGAGTCATGGTTGTTTTCTATGTATTTTAGTATTTGTATATTATATATGTTGGCGACGCACCTTTTTATACGTTTATTTTTATACTTTTATTGTAATTTGAATTTCTTTGTTTTTATATATTTTGATGTTCTTTTTGATACCATTTTTTGGCAGTGTACTCTTAGGTTTCATGAAATAAACATACTATCAGAACCAGTGCGCCTTTACCATTAACATTTTTGGTCCATTCGTGGATTTAAAAGTGATAGTATATAGTGAATTAAGTATGAGTCAAAATTAAGAAATAAAAAAGCAGTATTAATTGTGGTAAATATGGTCGTCACACGATCGGTGAAAGCGGGTAAGAATGGTAACGAAGGTAAGACCGTTGCGGAGAGTGAGGCTGGGCCGTCGAACGTGCCCTCAGCCCCTCTTGTCGACCCGACAACCGCACCACCGGCGCCTTCACGATCCCGTCCCGTAAGTACGTCATCTCGCTCTTCGTCTACGGTAGTGGCCAGGCGATTAGCGGCTGAAGCGCAGCACGCGCGTCGCCTCGCCGAGCTAGAAGCGAAACAACTACGCCGCCGCCGTGAGGCCGCTGAAGCTGCAGAGTTAGATGCACGCCGGCTGGCTGATCTTGAAAAACTGACCGCAGAGCTAGAATTAAAAGCAGAGATCGCCGCCATCGACGCGAGTCACCATAGCTCTAGGAGCAGCCAAATTAATATAGACCAATGGCTCAGTAAGTCTGAAGCTGCTTTTAACCATGAGGAAACATTTACGAACAATGTTTTTTTCAGGGATCTGGAAGCTAAAGCCCCTCGCGCGCATGTCGTGTCCCCTGTGCGGACAGTGACTGTGCGCCGCGACTGTGGTGCCGCGATAACGGCGGCTCCTCTCGAACGCCGCGACTGTGGTGTCGCGATGTCAGCGGTCATTCCTGAACGTCGCGACTATGGTGCTGCGATGACTGCGGCCCATCCCGAGCGGCCCGAGAGAGAAGAAGTTCCACAGTTGGTTAAAAGTCTGGGTGTTTTAGTTGACAGTGTAAATAAAGGCATTGGCCACGCCATTAATCGTGTTCCTTTACCCCGTTTCGATGGCAAGTCGCATTTAGATTGGCTTGGCTTGAAAAAAGCCTTTGAAAACACACAAGGTTCCTACACAGCTGCGAATAATCTGGCAAGACTGAATACTGCGCTGACGGGCGCGGCGCGCGAGGCAGTCGCCGCGCTGCTTGTGTCTGCGCGCGAGCCCAGCGTCGTGGTGCGCGCGCTCGACGCGCGCTTCGGCCGCCCCGAGATGGTGGTGGCGCACGAAGTAGCTGCGGTGCGCGCATTGCCGCGCGTGAGCGCTGAAGGTAAGGATTTAGCTGTGTTTGCCAGTCGAGTTCGCAACTGTGTCGAAATAATACGTTTATTGGGTCATACGGAATATCTGGCCTCGCCTGAACTATTTCAGGCTTTAATTACTAAAATATCTCCGCTGTTGCGAGCTAAATGGCTAGACTATGCCGTTCGTTATGAGGCTGCCGGTCTGTCAAAGTTAGAAAATCTAGCTGATTTCCTCGCTAACGAAGTCGACCTGCAGTCTCGGTTCGGCATAATCCCTGAGCCGACTACTGCGTCAGAAGCGGTAGATAGTAGGCGGGCCAGGGATAATGTGCACGTTGCCGCTGAAAATAATTCTGTGAATTCAAATTCAACATCGCGAAATAACGCTAAATTGAATTCATCGGCGACTGCACCTAAAATTAAATCATGCGTCGTGTGTGAAAAACCGCATGATTTAATTCAATGTGACAAATTTAAGTCGATGTCAATCGATGACAGATGGAGTTTGATTAAAAAGAAAAGAGTCTGTCATCGATGTCTCAAAATAGGTTGGCATAGGTTTAATTTTTGTAAGGCGAAGAAAGTTTGTGACATTGACGGATGTACGTTCCGTCACCACGTTTTACTGCACAACCCGAATTACGAGCGTTCCGCAGCTGCGCACGTTGAAGTAGATGATGATGAGCCGGTAGCGGGAACTTCTGGCACTACACCGCGAGCTCCTGCTGACCACGCCGCACCACCTACTGTCGTGAGCGACTCCGCTTCATACGATGTCGAATCAAAGGAGATTCTGACCCATACATCGACATCGGTTGCCTCGGGATCTCCAGCTCAGACGTTGCCTGCTCGCCCGTTATTGAAGATCGTAGCCGTAACCGTGTCCGGTCCGTTAGGTTCCGTGAATACGTACGCCATGTTAGACGACGGGGCCACAGGTTCGTTTATTGAGCAAGATATCGCCGCGCAAATAGGTGCCTGTGGACCCCAGAGGCGCATGAGATTAGACTGTGTCGGCGGGTTAGGAAAGGATACGTCTGTGCAGTATGTCGATTTCCAAATGAAAGGTCGCCGTGGTAAGGATACGCACTATATTAGTAAAGCGCGGGCGATGAAAGGTTTAGGTCTCGCTACTCAAACTCCCGATAGGTCGAGCGTGCTTAAATTTTCTCACCTTTCAGACATCGCGGATGAGTTTTGTTACGGCAACATACAGCCATCGATTATAGTCGGTCTCGATAACTGGCACCTCACTATTCCTAGGGCTATACGCGAGGGCACTAGGGCAGAACCAGTCGCGATTAAAACCGCGTTAGGTTGGGTCCTATTCGCCTTTGGTTGCAGTAAAACCGCTCCCGCCGAAACTGTCAACCACGCTATAGTGAGCGAGCCCGCGGTCGCGGATGTCGGCCCCTCCAGTACCATCGGTCCACTTTCCCAATCTGTCTACTTTACCAAAGGGTCCATTTTCGCGATCTGTGTACTTTACCGAACGGTCCACTTTCGCGATGTGTCCACTTTACCATCGGTCCACTTTCCCGGTCTGTCTACTTTGCCAAACGGTCCACTTTCCCGATTTGTCTACTTGAGCACGTTGTCTACTTTCGCCATTGGTTCACTCGTTTCGTAGCATAGTACCAACTTCGCGAACTTTCATTTGGCGATTCGCGAAATGTATTTTTTATACACGCAAACCACCAGTTTCTCTGAATACTAAAAACGCTTAGTGCCAGCATAATGCCAAGTCAATATGTGTCAACCTCAGAGGACCGACATATCAGTATTGTAACAGGTGCGAGTGAGACACCGTCATTGTTCTGACAGTATTTAATCAAATATAACTGATTGCGTTGCAGCAAATTACCGTTTTGTGACTACAACGAACAAAATGTCTGGGATCATTTCAGTAAACAATATCCCATGAAAAACATTTCATATAAAATGTTGCCAAGACGAAACCACAAGGCTCGGACTGTCAAAAAGTTATCAGATATCTTGTAGAGCCAAGCTTCTAACTCTGCAAGCCCTCACATGACAAACTCTACATCTTAGTCAAGATCTTGTGGGCTTAATTAGCTATTAAAACGTAGAAATCTTGCAAAATACGTGTAATTTTATTTAATTGACAAGAGTGACAGACATAGGAAAAAATGTGACAAAACATTAGAAAAAGTATAAAAGAGTATTCGATATCAAAAGGAGGCCGTCATCTACAACTAAGGTGTAGAGTTTGTGATGTTAGGGCTTGTAGAGTTAGAAGCTTGGCTCTACAAGATATCTGATAACTTTTTGACAGTCCGAGCCTTGTGGTTTCGTCTTGGCAACATTTTACATGAAATGTTTTTCATGGGATCGGAAAAGCGGACCATTTGGTCAAGTAGACCAATGAAGAAAGTGGACCGATCGGCAATTAGACGGATCGGGAAAGTGGACCGATAGGTAATTAGACGGATTGAGAAAAGCAATTAGGCAGATCGGGAAAGTAGACCGTTTGGTAAAGTAGACAGATTGGGAAAATGGACCGATGGTACTGGAGGGTGTCGGCGATCGCGCAGTTTTAGAGCAGTTGATTCGCGAGCAGTATAGTTTAGACTCAATCGGCATTTCGAAACACGAAGCGCGCAGCGCTGACGATGATCGCGCTATTCAAATTCTCGAACGTACTGCGTGTCGCCTGCCTAACGGGCATTTTGAAGTCGGTTTACTTTGGAAGTCGGACAATTTATCTGTGCCAGATAGTCGCAAGCTTGCCTTATCTAGGTTTCTTAGTCTCGAGAAAAAGATGGCCCGTGATTTTCAGTATGCAGAGCGTTACCGTGAAAACATACACGACATGTTTCGGAAAGGTTATGCTGAACTGTGCACGGAAGAGCCTAGCGCCAAGGCGCCCGTTTGGTTTTTACCACATTTCGGCGTAACCAATCCAAACAAACCGAACAAATTAAGAATTGTTCACGATGCTGCTGCTAAAAATCACGGTGTTTCGCTAAATTCACTTCTATTAACCGGTCCAGATTTGTTGCAGCCCCTGCTCGGAATCTTATTGCGGTTTAGAGAGGGAAAAATTGCCCTAACTGGTGATATTCGCGAGATGTTTCCTCAAGATCCGAGCAGAGGATCGCGACGCTCAGAGGTTTTTGTGGCGCGACTCGCCTAAAGACCCTATCATGACATACCGTATGTCAACTATGATTTTCGGTGCCGCTTCCAGCCCTTTCACTGCCATTTACATAAAGAACAAAAACGCAGTGGAATGGCAGGAGCGCTTTCCAGACGCGGCTCGAGCCATCATAGTTGACCACTATATGGATGACTGTATAGTGAGCTTAGATTGTGTTGACGAGGCCGCAAAACTTGCCGCCGAGATCACCAACATCCATAAACATGCTGGCTTCGAGATGCGTTCTTGGACCTCAAACAATCCCTCTGCGCTGCGTCTACTGCCCAAAGAGAGCTTGGCTGAAGTCCCTGTAGCTAGAAATAACGTAGATGTTGATCTTGGACGCCTCACTGCTCCTGTACGTACACTGGGACTTATTTGGCAACCAGTTTCCGATAAAATAGGTTTTAATATCGGAATTAAAAGAGAACGCGCGCTGCCAAATAAGTTCACAAAGCGTGAGGTATTGGCTCACGTTATGCGGGTTTTCGACCCACTCGGTATCCTGGCGCCAGTAGTGATAACGGGTCGCATCATGTTCCAAAATGCGTGGCGTAAGGGTATCGATTGGGACGAGGAGCTGTCGCCAAGTGACAGTGCAGCATGGAGACTCTGGTTTGAGGATTTATTTGCAATTTCTGGTTTACAGATTCCACGCTGCTACTTACTTGGCGAATTAAAGATTGATAAGTGCGAGCTTCACTTGTTTTGTGACGCGAGCGAGTCGGCTTTCGCTGCGGTTGCATATTGGCGATTCGTCTTAGAAAATGGTGAAGTGAAGCTGGCTCTTATATGCAGCAAAGTCCGCGTAGCTCCTTTAAAACAAATCTCCATCAATCGCTTAGAGCTCCAAGGAGCGTTAATCGCAGCCCGTCTCGCTTCAACAATTTGCGAAGCACACAGATTCAAGCCTATAAATCGTGTATTCTGGTGCGATTCTATGACCGTTTTGGGGTGGCTACGAAGCGAGGCGCGCTTATTTAAACCATTTGTTTCTCACAGAGTAGCCGAGATTATGGAAATAACCGACGTAAAAGAATGGCGATGGGTGCCAAGTCAACTCAACGTTGCTGATGATGCTACCCGCATCAAGCGAGTGACGTTATCTCCAGAATCGCGATGGATTTCGGGTCCTGAATTTTTGCTCTCTACGGAGTGGCCCAGTGAGCCCAGTTCACCAGAATATCCAGGCATGGAAGAAGAGAGCAAACGTGCAGCGCGTCCTGATTTAGTTCATCTCATTAGTGACGTTGAAAAGCTCGAGCCAGTCTCAGCCGATCCTAAACGGTTCAGTTCTTGGGTGAGGCTGGTGCGCGCAACAGCCATAGCTCACAAGTATTTGACGTTACTTAGAATCCGTTGCCTAGCTAAAAGGGGTCTATGTGTAGACAATTTAGTCCGCTTAGAGGGGGGCTTGTGTAGTTTTGTGTTTCAGCCATCCAACCAATGGCAACAGTTCGCCGCCCCGCGCTCTGTGCGCGAATCTGCCGCGGGCCTGACCGCCGCAGATCTACGTCTAGCCGAACTTCACGTTCTACGCCAGTCCCAGTTGAACACTTTTCCTGTCGAGATGGCCAGTCTAGATAGCCATCCCGCCCAGCTTTTGCCACGCACCAGCCGTTTATCCAAGCTATCAGTGACCATCGGAGACGACGAACTTATGCGTTTGTCTGGCCGAATAAGGGCAGCGTCGCAGGTACGGGACGAGATGAAAAACCCCATTGTGCTTGATGGCAAAGATCCAGCTGTGCGCCTGCTTGTCGAGCACCACCATCGCAGGGCTGCCCACGGCAACACAGAGACCGTTGTGAATGAGCTACGACAAGATTATCACCTTTTGTCACTGAGAAGTACCGTCCGCAATATCACCCACAACTGCTTATTTTGCCGAATACGCCGGGCCAAACAGTTTCAACCCGTGACGGGAGACTTACCAGAAGCATGCCTTGGACACCACAAACGACCGTTTACATTCACAGGGCTGGATTACTTTGGTCCAGTACAAGTTTCCGTTGGCCGAAGACGCGAAAAGAGATACGTCGCCCTTTACACCTGCCTCGTAGTACGTGCAGTCCACTTAGAAATTGTAGACAGTCTGTCAACCGATTCTGCGATTATGAGCCTGCGCCGATTCATCGCTCGAAGAGGTACCCCATCAGAGCTGTGGTCAGACAATGGAACTGCATTCGTGGGTGCCAGCCGGGAGCTTCGACGTTTATACGACGACGCTACGTCCCAGTTCGCTGCTGCGCAGAGAATCAACTGGCGTTTCATCCCACCGGCGGCGCCGTTTATGGGTGGCTGCTGGGAGAGGCTTGTGAAGAGCGTGAAAACTGCACTCAAGGTGACTCTCACTGAACGAGCTCCAACTGACGAGGTGCTACGTACACTTTTGGCTGAGGCGGAGGCCTTGGTAAATTCCCGGCCACTTACTCACGTTTCCGTGGACCCTCTGAGTGAGGAATCTCTAACGCCCATGCATTTTCTGTTGGGTTCGTCTTCAGGTCGCCCAATTCCAGTCACTTCAGCAGAAACGGACCTCCTATCACGAAGCGGCTGGCGTAAGGCTGTCCGATTATCAGAGCATTTTTGGCGCCGCTGGGTAAAAGAATATCTCCCAACGTTAACACCCAGATTTGGTCGAGGCGAGGTCCCCCAACTAGCAGTCGGAGACTTGGTGCTTATTGCGGACGGCAACTCTTCGAGAGGTTCCTGGCCCCGTGGGCGAATTACTGCTGTCTTCCCGGGTCCTGATGGCGTCGTGCGAGTTGCGGATGTGCACACCCTTGGAGGCCTTTTGCGGCGGCCCCTGAGGAAGCTCATTAAGCTCCCCCTTTAATAAAAAAGGGGGGAATGTTGGCGACGCACCTTTTTATACGTTTATTTTTATACTTTTATTGTAATTTGAATTTCTTTGTTTTTATATATTTTGATGTTCTTTTTGATACCATTTTTTGGCAGTGTACTCTTAGGTTTCATGAAATAAACATACTATCAGAACCAGTGCGCCTTTACCATTAACAATATATATCGTTGTCTGAGTACCCACAACACAAGCTTTCTTGAGCTTACCGTGGGGCTTAGTCAATTTGTGTAATAATGTCCTATAATATTTATTTATTATTTATTTATTAATTATATATATTCCCAAGAAAACAGTGGTAAAATACCGGGACAATGCTAGGAGGAGGATGATTGATGACCCAAGTAAAATTAGGTTATCCACTTGTAAGCTCCATATCTGAAGAATCATAGCTCAATTTATTCTATACTAGCTTCTGCCCGCAACTTCGTCTGCATGAGATTATCGCCTCACCAACCTCGGGTCTCACACTATATCCATACTAAATTGCATTTAAATCAACAGCGGTTTAAGCGTCAAGAGAGAGACAGACAGACAGATCTGATACACAGAGTTACTTTGCATTTATAATATTAGCAGGGAAAACCAATAATCAAAGTAATTTGGTAGCCAGATGATATCTGATAAAAAACGACGTACTTAAAAGATAATATCAAACCCTAACATCCCAAAACCCTCACTCCTATAAGGGTTAGTCAGATTAGCTGCCCAAGAGCCTAATATTATAATAATCGGTATTAATTCACAGCTAGAAATATAATGTAATTTAATATTTGAGGGAGCTAAAGATATAATGTAATTTAATATTGTAGAGAGTAGAATGTAATTTATGAGAGGAAATGTAAGAAGAAATTAAATTAGATACAAAATCTTTGAATTCGAGATCCTTTTCCGGCTATTTACAAGAATAAGTATGAGGAAAGTTATTAATCTTATTCCGTAATTGGTTTAGCTCTTTAGATTTAATGCGAGTGAAATAAATGGTTGTAATTTTAAATAAAATACAGTGTAATAATAAAATACAACAAAATATCAATATAAATGTTCTTATGAGTATAAATGCGCGTTTTCCCAGAGATAAACCTAGCTAGATCGATTTTTCGCCCCCGAAAACGCCCATATAGTAAATTTCATCGAAATCGGTAGAGCAGTTCCCGATATCACCGAAATATATATACATATAATTATAAATAAATAAATATACAAGAATTGCTCGTTTAAAGTTATAAGATGACGCCTTAAAAAACTTTAGGGTGACACTTAAGACGAAAAGGATCGACCGATTCTCCATAAACATAGTCAAACGAAGGGGGCATAGTCAATATATAACTAGGAAGAATAATGGGGACTACGTTTTATGGAGAAGTCCGCAATTCATATAATAACTTTCTAACCCCACCTACTTATTTAGGTACCTATTTTACAGCATAATGATTAATGATTAACGTCGTATGCGATTAACCAGAGACTCCCAACAGAATATTATGTCACTAATGAATGAAATAATGAATGAATGAACCAATGAATGAAGGAATGAATGAATGAATGAATAGATGGATGGATGAATGAATGAATGAATGAATGACTGAATGAAAGAATGAATGCTTCTTTATTCAGGCAATAGACCCATTACATACGATTAAATTTAATTTAAAAGATAAAAAGAAATACAGTAAAAATAAAATAAATAACCACTAAATACTACTTACGGTTCGGTTGCCGATGCGCGGATAACCAATGCAGGAAAAACACATTTTGGTAAATGTTTTCATTTACAATGAAAGCGCCATTGTGTAGATATACAATACAATACAATACAAATCCTCTTTATTGCACAACCTCAGATTAAAAGTACATGGAAACACAAATAATATATAAATATATCTACCTGCTTATGCTTATGAAATACTGACCAACAATTCCCCAAAATGTACAAAACTCTCCAACGTTCAAACTAAACTTTAAACTGCATTTCCGTATTCGCGAGCTCTTAATGAGCGGTAAACGAAGTGTCGCAGCCCCAGTTTGTAATTAAAAACTTACAGTAGCCCAGAAACAATGGACACGAGACCACATACTGCTTTAAAAAGGTCCTATCACTCCTTAATATCGAATAGAGTTAAGACGTTTTCAAACTAAGCGCTTAACGGTATCCTTACTAAATTATAAAAGGTCTTAAATCTCAAGGATATGCAACAAAATCAACACTTTTCAAAGTTGAATTGTAAACATGTTACAGAACGTGTTTTCCTATTGTTTTTTCTATTTCGTTCCGGTATTTTTCAAAGGTATAGAGAACTGGGACACAATTAATTAGTTTGTTTGAAACGGTTAGCTTTTGATTAGAAACTCGCTGTGACTTTCCAAGCCGAAAGCTTGGAAATAACGAGTATTTTAGAGAAGATACTAACTTCTACAATTTATCTATTACAACAACATATTACAGTGGCAGTTACAAAGAGTGTTCTTGTGTTAGGCCGGGCTACACCAGATGTCAATGCATGACGTTTTTGGATCTCTGCTTAGTAGGTAAATCGATTGAATAGAATAGAATAGAATGGAACGGAACGGAACGTACTCGTAACAGAACAGAACAGAATAAAATAAATCGATTGTCTTGTATGCTGCATTCGTTACGAGTAAAGGTAACATTCGGATGTCAACTACGGTTGCGTTACTGTTGCGATATTATCGCGGTGGCGTTGATGCCGCTGTGCCTATTAAATTGTCTTGATTGACTGAACGGATTAACCTTCATAATCGCGGCAGTAATGTTTGCTGCCGAATGTCATTCAATTGACAGATACAGCAGCGGCAACAAAGCCGCCGCAGTAATGTCGCAACCGACATGCTAATCCTCAGAGCTGGCTCCTATTTCACCACGGTGACAGGTGCGACAATTGTAAAACATCAATGTTGCTGACGTTACAGGCATCCATGGGCTACGGTTACCACTTACCATCGGGCGGGCCGTATTCCTGTTTGCCACCATAATTGTATTCTACAGGCCCTACCTTCACAGACTCTACACCTTAGTCAAAATATGTGGCTTGGCCGTTTCATTATTACAAGAACTATTTTATAATAAAAAATAATGAATAGTGAATACATATTTCACCTTACGCCCATGTGACGAAACGGTCAAGCCACATATTTTGACTAAGGTGTAGAGTCTGTGAAGGTAGGGCCTGTAGAGTTAGAAGCTTGGCTCTACAAGATATCTGATAACTTTTTGTCAGTGCGAGCCTTATGATTTCGTCTTGGCAACATTTTACATGAAAATGTTTTTGGTGGGATAATAAAGTTTTTTAAATAATACCATGATGTTGGCAAACAGGAATACAGCCCACCCGATGGTAAGCGGTAACCGTAGCCCATGGATGCCTGTGACGTCAGCAACAGTGACGTTTTACAATTGCCGCACCTGTCACCGATGTGAAATTGGGGCCTGCTGTCACATAAATATATTGACAGTGATTTAAGTTTAAAGATGACATGTACTATTATGCAACGCACTTCACACGCGATGTTCTGTAAAGAGAGTAACAGAATGTACAACGCCATGATCTGCCGTGGAAATCACCATTATACACTGATCCCTGTAACTTGTTTTCATTAGATTAGATTTCTTTATTTCACGATAAAAATTACACTATAAATTTGCATCAATGTCAAAATTATGTTTATGTTCTTATCATGATCGTCATACATTACATGCTAAAAAATATTAAATTAATTATCTCTCCCAATAAGGATCGTCATATTATATGTATAAACAATAAACAAAACCGTGTCAATATAAGTATAAAATATGACAATAGAATAAAATGTAATTTTTTAAATACATAAATCATTTGAATAATAAATGAAATTGCAAATTCAATTCCATGGACTCATTTACAGAGTACAGAGGGTTACCCAACAAAAGGTTTCTCAATTTGCGCTTAAATGCTTCGTCACACGGCTCATTTCTCACGATTCCCGTTGAAGGTGCCTTTTCACGCGCTGTTTTGATAGAAAATTAATGAAAATTGAAGATATCATCTTCTCTGGCGAGTTAATGGGCCCACTGATTAACAGTCCGCCGGACGGTATCGGCCTGTCAGTTGTTCGGAACTGTCAAAATTTTGTTCTAACTGACAGGCCGATACCGTCCGACGGACTGTTATTCAGTGGGCCCCTTTAGACCACATTAAAACCTAACAACCTTTTCATTATCCTGTATACCACCGCCCGTTCAAAACCCCCCCTCATAGGCCCCCTCATGGGAAATGTAGCGATGTCGGAAGGCAATCTCCCTCCGATGGTCAGCTCAATGGATTTAGCCAATTACTGTACAGAGATTAGATAAGCAACGGCTTTCTACAAGCTTTTATTTACTTGCAATGTTTGTAAATACAAGTCAAATCATGCAAGTTAAATTAGACCCACTTCTCATTATTCTAAGGAGCTGAAACTTCACGTGTTATTTTTATTTTATTTTATTTTATTATGGCAACAAACAGTCATTACATAAAAAGATACAATGGATGGACGACGAAGAAGACAAACAGTGCCGAAAAATTTTACAAGTGATATTGTAGAAACATTATAGGAGTTGATACTATAATATGTAAGTTGGGTGACATTTAGGGTTTGCACGACGGAACCGAAATGTATGGGAAGATCCGCGGATCCGGATTCTGATCCGGATAATTTCATACATTCCGGATCCGGATTGCAAACCCTAGTGTCAATATAATAATTATGGTGCCATCGAGCTGATTTGATGACAGGAGCACATAAAACAATCAAATTGATTTGCCATGTAAGCTCTAAATATTAGTTATAATTTTTTGGTAAAGGAAAATATTGAGAAAGTCGGATATATCGGAATAAAGACTAGCTTTCTCATATTGGTGTAGATGGCGGTCACTTTCGTAGAAAACAGTGCTAACGCCAACTCTCTGGATTTTACCTACTAAGGATGACTCACGTTCGGGCCGGAGCTTCCGGCGCTTACTTTTCTATAACAGATGATCACAATATGATGCTTTCCATAGAAAAATAAGCTCCGTAAGCTCCGGCCCGGACACGGCTCAATCTCTCACGTTAGACCGGGCCGTGTCCGGGCCGGAGCTTATCGTTTACTTACTAAAAGCGTACGCCAGGCTCCTTCAGGCGTTAGGTAACCATTAATATAATTATTACACACTTTCGCAATGAAACTGGCACAAACGGCACTAAATTTTACAAGCTCAAAAATAGCCCTACTTAACCGCCCTACTTGCAGTTAACGTTCCACTGAAATAAGCCGCCATGACTAACAGCCATATTCGAACTTTAAAATACGTCAACTATTCGATATAGAAACGATATGGATCGGATATGTCAGTGTCAAACAAGTGTCAAAAGTGACGTTTCTTCAAACGAAAACTTCACTTGTGACACTTGTTTGACACTGACATATCATCCATATCGTTTAGATATCTAATTTTTGACGTATCTGAAAGTTCGTTTATAGCTCTAACATCTGTCAATTTTAGCGAATTACTTTATGTATACTACGGTTGAATACGTTTAAAAATACATATTTAATACCTTTTTACAGTACATCTGGTGCTAAATTACGACACCGGTGCTATAATAAGCACATTACGTAACTACGTCGATAATTTAAAGGGCCATAATTATATGTATGTACTCTAAAACGTACGATACACGTGCTAACAGGTGATTCCCAACTCGTGTCGATTTAAAACTTTTATAATTCGCCACTTGTTGCGAATTTCCTATTTTTCACACTTGTGTCGTAAATAACTATTATGTACTCAGAATACTGTAGTAATAACTACATTTTGTCAAGTGACACATTTAGATTAAGCTGAAGACGCTGGTTCGGTTCCGCCCTTGCCACTTGGGCTTGGTCACTTTTTCTTTAGAACATGACATAACCCATATATATTATAACCCATAACCTCTTTCCGCTATACCGTTGGTTAAAAATAACCTACACTTAATCGCCCTACAGCGACCAAAATTAGCTTCACCCGTATGACTCACCGTTTTATTCGCCATTATGCACGGTGCACTTGAGTTGTGACGTAAATCGATGTTTACTCACATCCGAGAGCGGTTCATATTCCGAATTTGAATACATTCAAATACATTCAGCGCCAGTAGCAGAAAAACTGAGAGAAAGTAGACTTCGCTGGTCACATTATGCGCGCCAGAGATGTACATAATGTGATGTACCCAATCTAGAGGAAGTGGCAGACGACCACCTGGTGGTCAACTGTGAAGAAGGATTTGAAAGCCCAGAAACTTAAACCAACGACAACCCGGGACAAAATATCCTGGCGTCGATGCGTAAGCCCGACCCTAGATAAACTGGGATAAGGGTAGTGTCGTGGCTTCGAACCTCCGTGGCGACCTGACATAGACCAACTGACTGACTGGCTGATTGACATACATATGTGGAACTATGGACTTTTAAATTCAAAATTAGATGTCAACGACACGACAAAATACCATCAGTTATCGACGGACAGACGACCAGACTACAGATGTGTAAGTTGCGGAAAGTTTCCATAAAATTCTATAAATTCTCGGAAATTTCATTAAACTTTTACTAGGAAGTATGGGAAATTTAAATTTAAAATTGAAAAGTTTCAATTCTCATACAAAAATGTAAGAAATTTTCCGAATTTTTCCTACGTTAAATTTCCGAAAGATTTCGCATTTTTGGAAAGTTTCCTTAGGCACATTAGTAGACCAGACTGCTCAGTCACATTATGCGCAGAGATGATAGGTACTCTGTGAAAACTGTACTCAACATCAGTACCCTATCTAGAGGAAGAGGCAGCCGACCACCTGGTGGTCAACTGCGGAGAAGGATTTAAAAGCCCAGAAACTTACACCAACGACAACTTGGGATGGAATATCCTGGCGCCGATGCACAAGGAGGCCCGACCCCAGATAAACTTGGATAAGGAAGAAGAAGAAGAAGAATAAGACATTCAGATCCATTCTGGTGACGAATTGAATGATTTCACTTATTCTAGATTAAAAAAGACCTTGTAAGATATTCATTCATCATCTCACTTGATGGTCTCATGTCTCATCGGAAGATCAGCGCTGGAAGTCGCACCAACAACATGCTAAGGGTCTACCGCGAAAACCGAACTTCGCAAATTGAGGGGATCTTTCTCTTTTACTCCAATGAAGACGTAAGTAGAGTGACAGAGAAAGATGCCCGCAATTTGCTTCGATTTTCGCGGTTCTAGCCCTGAAATTAGGCCATTTCGTGGCATTTAGTTCCTTCTACGTTTTTGTTGTGGGTACTTAACCCAACGTTTTCTTTTGTTAGGTATTATTAAATAGCGTTTACACTTATCGATGTTTATAAATGAGAATGCTCTATATAACGGTCGTATGACGTCATCGCCGCACGCGCACGTCTAGACTCAGTGTTTAGGTCTGCATTTAGACTGACCGGAGATTTGAGAAACCGTACTGTATGTGTTTACAAACATTATGTACTTTTTAAACTAGTTTTTTCCCGCGAATTCTTTCGCCTATTAGTTTTATACACTTCCAAAAATGTACTTTTACTTCGCAGTTCACCCCTCTCTACTTTCGGGGTATTCTGTATTTATGTTAAATTAGGTAAAAGAACATTTGGGTGCTAATATTTCGTCAGCTTTTTTAACTGTTTTTCGTGGTAGAGTGATAAACATCCAAACTTTATCTTCTGTTTAAGAACCTCTTTAGCATAGAGATATTTTGAGTCCCTGGGAAGGACATAGGATAGTTTTTATGCCGGAAATCATTCCTAAAGAGAATGCAAAGGGGGTGGAATTGAAAGAGTTAATGAATTGCCTAATAATTGTAGTAAGCAATGCGCAAATTGATATTAGCATTATCCAGGCGCTGTATTTACTTTAGCTGCTGTCACTAATTCCACGCAGACGAAGACGCGGGCAAAAGCTAGTTTAGACATAATTTTGTAGTAAGCAATGCGCAAATTGATATTAGCACTATCCAGGCGCTGTATTTACTTTAGCTGCTGTCACTAATTCCACGCAGACGAAGTCGCGGGCAAAAGCTAGTTTAGACATAATTTTGATGTCACAAAGTACCTATGTAAGTTTTAATCGGCTTCCTGTATTTATGATAACTTACAGATAGGGTTTGCAATCCGGATCCGGAATGTATGAAATTATCCAGATCTGGATCCGGATCCGCGGATCTTCCCATACATTTCGGATCCGTGGATCTTCCCATACATTTCGGATCCGTCGTGCAAACCCTACTTACAGATCTAACCCACAATCAGACGATAACGCTTGTCTCGCTCGCTTTGTTTAAGTCTGGATTTAGACTGAGCTGAGATTTGTGGCTCCGTACCGTGAATGTTTACAAATATTTCACCATTAGTCACTAAGATTTATAGCCTCTGTTGGGCCTAAATTTTGAAACCTGGAGTTACCATGGTTACCAACACAATTTGAAACTGGGTTTAACGGTTTAACCGCTTAAAACTGGGTTAGTGGGATGGTGCAAATGAGCCTTAATGCCCGCCAGACAAAACAAATGAATAGTGTAAGAAAAATGGTTGAATTTATTTTATTTTGTAAGGCCCTTATATTGTAATTTTTGACGTTTTGTACACAGAACTTTTTTCACCTTTTTCTGAAATGTGTTTGACCGAATTGTGAAATGCTTAATGACATCCATCCATCACGAATTTCGCGCACAAACGTCAGCGTGAGCGATTGTCAAGGTCATATCAAAACAAGATCAAACCCTTGACAAATTGTTAAATCAGAATCGTCCTCCAGATGTGAATACATAACTCTAAATCTACATAATTTTGAAGGCAAGTTTAGGGCGGCTTATTGACGTATCCTAGATTGCTTGGCTTTGCCAAACAGGGGTCACTTTGGACAATCACCCATGCAAGGTATTGGACGATTCAGAAGGCTATACAGGATGGCCTCTGGTAAACAGACAAAAAGTAACCTATTGCATTATTTTTTTTATTTTTTTCCTTCTAATTTGAATATAAAAGTAAAATATAAAAACACTTACAAAACAATATATAAACAGTATATTATACTGTATACTAATGTATAGGTACATAAGCAATTAAAGCGGGTACACTCTGAAATGTAGGTACAGTTTTATAAAACACGAATTGTATGCAAAATGTATGGTAAAAATTACCACCCTATAACATCACATTTTTGGTTTTTTTCCTTATGAATTTATAGACCTTTAAGGAGGCAATGAGGCTGAGCATAATGATGACTCAGACCGGGCCGGGGCCGGGCCGGAGCTTCCGGCGCTTCGTTTTCTATGGAAAGCACCACGTGATCACCGATCAGCCGTCATAGAAAATGTCATGTCGGAGTTTGGACGAGTCATCCTTTAACGCAGCGGTCGGCAACCCGCGGCCCGCGGGCCGCATGCGGCCCGTGAACCTGTCACTTGCGGCCCGCGAGCCTCCCTGGCTATTTTGTATGTAATATTGACACACGACAATATCTAGTCTAGTCATAAATATTAACAAAGTGCGGCCCGTGTCAACTTCGTTAACAACTATGTGGCCCTTGGCTGCTAAAAGGTTGCCGACCGCTGCTTTAAGGTGTTAAGCAGTGACCATAGACTAGGAATCCTCTAGACTGAGTTTAAAGCAATTATTTCATGAAACTGATGCTGCCAAAAATACGTGGGTGCGGGGGGACGAGGTGAGCGAATCCCGTGCCGTGATTGGTCCGTTCAAAGACACGGACCAATCACGGCACGGGATTGACTCGAAGATGGAGTAAAACTACCGTATAAGTGGCAGAGGGGGTAGCGTTACTATGCTCAGTCTAGAGGATGTCTTGTCTGTGGCAGTGACACTTCTGTACAAAGTACGAGTAAGTACTATAATTATATTCTGTGATATAAAGTATGAAATTTAAAGCGCTGTGTTCCTAATTATGCCAAACTAATCTTAGCCGAGCAAAGTTTCCAAACAAGGCTTTTGTTAAGACCAAGAACTGTAAAGTTTTCGTAAACAATGATACTCACATACATATAGTATGAATTATCTGAGATGATTTTTTCGGGCTCGGAGCTCGGGCCCTAGTCTATTAAACAAAAGGTATTGTTTCCTTTATGTAGTGCTTACACCTGTTTACTGCTAATAGACCCTACTTAAGGTGACGGTAGAGGTGGGTAAATTTTCAGATTCTGTCAATTTACCCCATTTCACACACAAGCGCACTTCACGCACACTACCTCACTTTACTGGGACAGGACATTGACCCATCAAGTTTTTTTAAGATTGCGTTTTGAGTTTAGTGTTAACCACTGACCTCTTTTGAGGAACAGAAACTGTAAAAACGTTCCATTGAAAGAAGAAAGAGAAACAATACATTAAATCTTGCTCTCCTTGTCTGTTCATGTCACACGTGACGTATTTAAATTCTAATTTAATTCATTTGATTGTTAACTATTTTCTGCATATTATGGCTTTGTCGAGATACGCGTTTTGTAAAGTTAAACCGAATAAACCCAGATGTCATTAAGTCAGATGTAAAATGTTATTTACTACTCTATACGGTTATTCATAAGGCGAAAAATCAATTCAATTAAAAATTTAAATAAATAAAGTTTCGGCAGGGTGGAAATTTAATTAAGGCCGACAAAATAAAATTTAATAATATATGTCGGCTGATGTACCCCTAAGATCTTTACAGATTTACTTGTACGAGTATCCTATATTCGCTATTTATTTTGCTATTAAATTTATAAAATTAAAATAAATAATTAAATATTATACTGGCATTCCACCGCTATTATTTCAGTGCTGAACTGATTATCTTCGATCGTAGCCTTGATGATGTAGTTGTACTTACACTTACGGCGGTAGGAGCGGCAATGAACCCCGCGCAGCGTAGAACGAGAGGTGCGTTGGGATAAGTGCATATACATATAATTCTTCGTGCGTCTGTCTGTCTGTCCGTCCGTCTGTCACAGTCTATTTTCTCCGAAACTACTGGACCAATTCAGTTGAAATTTGGCACACATATGTAAATTTGGCACACAAATGTAAATTTGTGACCCAAAGATGGACGTGTAACGTAAATAAAATGTATTTTAGAGAATTTGAAATACGGTAGCCATTTTTGGGGGGGGGGGGGGTAAATGAAAAAATAAAAAAATATGTTTTTTAAACTATATAGTGTTACATATCAAATAAAAGAGCTCATTGTAAGAATCTCAAACATAACTTTTTTTATAATTTTAGGATTAATAGTTCAGCAGTTATTCATGAAAATAGGCAAAAAATGATCATTCTCCGCCCACTTTCTCCGAAACAACTGGATCTAAAATTTTGAAAAAAATACACAAAGTAGTTCTTTACCTATATATGTCAGGAAAATCTATAAGAAATGTGCAGTCAAGCGTGAGACGGACTTAATATACGGAACCCTTAGAATGCGAGTCCGACTCGCACTTGTTTTTGTTTAGCTCTTATTAGGTTTAAGGAGTTTTATGAGTGAAAAAAGAAGTTTTTTGTTTTATGTGCCCGCGTTATTGCCGATCGATTGTGTTTTAAACGATAATTAGACAAAAAAACTTGTTTTTCACCCAACGAATATAGATCCCCATGACACATCTTCCAAGTCGCCTTTGGATAGGCTTAATTTTAAAAATAATTGAAATAATGTTCTATATCATTCATACTTGCAAAAAAAGACTAAAAATAATTTACGTGACCAATGCTTATTATTAGTAAATATCTTACAATTTAATATCTGATATATCACACGATACAAAAAAATGGCCGCAAAGTTAAAAGTTTATTTATTTACGTTACTAGTCCATCTTTGGATCACCGACTCTTTGTCATATGTGAAAAATGTGTACCAAATTTCAATTGAATTAGTCTATTAGGGGCAGACACACGAGTGATCTTAAAAGGGATTTTTTTCTTGAATGATTTGTATGTACTTACCCCAACGCACCTCACGTTCCACGCGGCGCAGCGTAATCAGTAAGTACCTAATAATTAGTGTCCGACCGAAACACAAATTTCTGTATATATAAATATTGTTGTCCTACTTGCTCGCCAACTTTTGGTCTTTGTCACATAGTTTAGTTTCATAATACGAAGTACTATTTCGTATGTTTCGGCCAGGCCGAAAGATTCGGCCGTTTTTTGGCCGAAACCGAAACTACGGCCGAAACATGATTTTATGGCCGAAACCGAAACCGAAACCGAATCTTCGGTCGGACACTACGAATAATCACAATGGTCTAAGTACCACAGACCCTACTGTCGCTTAAGTCCTTTATGCCAATCTCTGCCTATTAGAACTTATAAAAAAAAAAGAAACCGAGTAATTATATCCAACTACCGAATCTGCTTACAAATTTTCTCGAGATATTTGAGAAATGTGATATGCAAAGGAGAACATTCGAACAAACGAAAGTATTTTTGCCCAAGCTGAAACGGAGACCTTCGCCTACGCTCGGTCAGTGATGGTTTAGGTACAGTCAGCTGCAGGTCACCCCTGCATAGAAGATTGTATGCAGGGGTGGTACCTTTTCTCTGCAGCTGACTGTACACCTATAAAAAATTGTTGTACCTGCTGCAATTTTATACCGGTACCGTACTTTATATTTCAACAGGTATAGTACCTTCAAAACGAAGCGGTATTGATAAATAATAACGGTACCGTACCGCCTATAAATAATAATAATAATTCAGCCTATATACAGGGTGGTCCAAACCTTGACGTCCAAAAATTTTTTTTTAGATTCCTCACGTCGTGGGCTATCAGAATATACCCCATGTATGTTAGCCGATTTTTCGTAGTTATCGAGTTATGATTTTTTTTTACTTTTAACTTTTCATAAGAAATTCCGGGGTTCCCATACAGAGTGGCTAAAAAATAACTGCATTTCCGTTGCCAGGGAGGTTGTAAAAGTTGCTCAGTATAATCCCAACACCTCCCTGGCAACGGAATGCAGTTATTTTTCAGCCACTCTGTATGGGAACCCCGGAATTTCATAGGAATAAGAATAAGAATAAGAATTGTTTATTGCCACATACATGAACATAAAATAGAGTTAGAATTACTTACATAATAAAATAAAACAGTTGTTATCATATACAAAACAAAAGTGAGAAGATCTTTGTATTAGGCACAGGGTTCCAGTCTCAGCGTGTGCCGGGCCTAGGTGCCCGGCGCTGGTTTTCAGACCGGTCCCAGACTATGGACGGTCGGAGAATATTACCTACATAGGAAAAGTTAAAAGCTTAAAAAATCATAACTTGAAAACTACGAAAAATCGGCTAACATACATATGGGGTACATTATGATAGCCCACGATTTTTGGACGTCACGGTTTGGACCATCCTGTATAGACAATAATCTCAACGCTAGCCCAATGCGGATTGGGGACTT
Organism: Cydia amplana; assembly: GCF_948474715.1. Taxonomy (NCBI): domain Eukaryota; kingdom Metazoa; phylum Arthropoda; class Insecta; order Lepidoptera; family Tortricidae; genus Cydia; species Cydia amplana. Next base: position 1,945,305 of record NC_086079.1, on the reverse strand, counting down.
CACACACAGCTTTGAATTTCTTCGCAAATGTATGCACTACGAGTATGCAGGTTTCCTCACGATGTTTCCTCCTTCACCGAAAAGCTAGTGGTAAATATCAAATGATATTTCGTACATAAGTTCCGAAAAACTCATTGGTACGAGCCAGGATACCAATGAGTTTTTCCTTACCGCTTATACCGTAAAGAAATAATGCAGTCTCTGCTTTGCACGATTATTGTGTGGACATAATTCTTATAATCACCGAAACATACATACCTCTACGCACAGAATGTCATTGAAATAAAACATTGTTTTTTATAGTAAATTAATATAACATTCGATTTATACACATAACAATAAGCAGGCCAGGCCGCAGCGATATTGGCCTGTAAGCTTCATCTCGGTCTCCAAATCCGCAAAACTCGCTGGTACTAAATGCTGGTCTTGCCGTTATTAATTATCTTGATTCTTGAAGATTATCAGAACAGCACGTTACGTAATCGCATACATAGACGGAACGAACGTAGGTGTAGACACTGCAAGACTTTAGGTATTAAACGAATTACGCTTCGTATTAATAGATGAGTAATATTTAAATGAACATATAATATTCTCTAACATAAATACAAGATTACAATTAATTGACATCAAAAGTCATTGACGTACAGAAGTCATATACATTTTTATAATGACGCAAAATTGATACCAGCATAATGAAAATCAATCCCAATCAGTAAAACGAGTTTTTAAACTTTTTTCATTTTAAGCGGGTTTTGAAGGAACAAGTTACTTAAATTCGATTGTAATCGTATTGTTTTAGGATAATTTACTGCTGTTTTCGACCGTTACGACCCGTAAATAACAACAACTCACATTTAAAATTTGACTGGAGCTCGACGTGATTATATTTATTTACCCTATTTTATGAAATACAATTTATCTACTGGTATACATTTTCGTATGCGTATATGATGAAATGTCTTTATTAATGTCAAAAACGAGCTATGACGATGTACACGTCTGCTTCGATGCAAGGCCAACGGCCATCTGACTCGAAGAAGAGTTTTGAGTGATGTCGTCAATGTATGGAAATTATACGAAAGTTTACATTTGGGATTGAATTTCTGTGTTGTATTTGTGAGTAAAAATATAAGTAGATAATAATCTGGTAGTTTAGTTATCTAGCCTTCAAAATCCCACAACAACTCAATTACTGTCAAAGACAAAACTGTAATGCGTCTTGCTCAAACGGAACTCCATATTTTGATTTTTGGACACTTTTAGTGTCGATTTGTAGAGAATTACAGGAAATAAAAAAAAATATGGCGTGAAGAGCCGGTACACGGCTTCTTCGTGAACAGATTTGCGTATAATTTAATGCAGTTATTAATCATTCATTGAACAAATTGATTGCACAAAGTGAGGTCTAAATCGAAAACGTCATATACCGTCCCCTTAAGTAACGGGAACAAACCCGTTTAAAAAGCAAATTTATCATTCTATTTATATGGTTCAAATTCATGAAAACAAAGGCTTTTGTTTAACAGATTAGTGCTCGAGCCCGAAAAAATCATCTGAGATAATTTATACTATAATCCCTTTAAAAAGTAAAGGATTATTCTGTATTCAGATTCTCAAATTTGTCATGGTTCTGATATGCGGTATGATACGATCGTTTGGTGGTCGCTTTGCATTGCTAATTGTGTCATAAGATGTCTTGCTAACACTTAAGGTCACTAGATACGTTTTGCAATAAACAAATATTAATTTAATTTATTTTATTTGTGAAATACTCTTGCGGGCTTACAGATGACCCCAAAACGCTCACAAGATAATATGTACAAACGCTCACAAATTACAATTGAAACAAAGAGCAATTACTTAATATTACTGCAACGCAACTACAAGACAAATCAAGAAACTCCAAGTCAAATTGAAAGACATAGAAGTTCATTTATATTAGTCAATATTCAAACGTAATATTCATTCCTATTCCGCCAACCGTCTCTTCGCCAAGTTTTAATTTAATTTGAACCCCCAAAGACGCAAATCAAAGCCTTTTTATTTTACTTCGGATGAAAGAAACTTTGTTTGTGAAGTTTTTTTGGTTCCGTTGAATTAGGTATTGTGAAATATTCCGAAATTGATAATTAACATTGAATCCATACTTCCATATTAATATTATAAAAGGAAGTCTGTCTGTCTGTCTGGTACCTCTTCACGCTTAAACCGGTGAACCGATTTAGATGAAATTTGGTATTGAGATTTTTTGAGTCCCAAGAAAGGACATAGGATAGTCTTTATCCCAGAAATCATCCCTTAGAGGGGTGAAATTTTGTATGAGAACTTAACAACAACTGCATAACGAAGTTTGTCGATAGGAACTGTCCCGCCCGCGCGGTGTAGCATCGGCGCTGGTGCACGATTTATTTGAAATTTGGTACAGAGATAGTTTGAGTCCCGGGGAAGGACAAAGGGTAGGTTTAATTTAACAAATCTCCCTTTAAGAGGGTGAAAAGGAGGGTCGAAGTTTGTATGGGGAATCAACAAAACGCAGATTGGATAAAATAACAGCTAAGTACCTAAATTACTAATTCCACGCAGACGAAGTCGCGGGCAAAAGCTAGTCACTCACTACATAGTATAAAACAAAGTCGCTTCCCGCTGTCTGTCTGTATGTATGCTTAGATCTTTAAAACTACGCAACGGATTTTGATGCAGTTTTTAATAGACAGAGTGATTCAAGAGGAAGGTTTATGTATAATTTGTTAACCCGTGCGAAGCCGGCGCGGGTCGCTAGTAATTTAATAATAGGTACTTACTTACACATTTCACTAGTAGGTAAGCCAAAGCGGATAAATTCAGTTTTATTTAACTAATCAAAATATACAACGTGAAATTGTTCTTTGTAATTTAGTCTTCTGGAGGCCAATTTGAACGTACACTTTGACACACAGAACAAGTAGAATGGCGATGTGAGCAGGGTACGTGTCGCCGCGGGGTTTTGAGCAAACGCTCGCATGCTACTCGCCCGCGCTGACCGAAAATGAAGTAAACATGCCTTTTTGCGCCACAATAACGTTTAGATTAAGTAGCCAGACGTCAAATCTGTTTCATGGCTCCTCTACACGATGGGCCAGCGCCGGCCACTCCAAGGGACGCATTTGTGCGTCAGAGGGAGCAAGTGATTTGCTATCTCATTCTACCGCATGGCTGCGTCCCTTGGAGTAGCCGGCGCTGGCCCATCGTGTAGAGGAGCCATAAAGGAGGCGTATCCATTCACCACGCACACAAGTTTTTACTACCGTTGCGCGCGAGGGCATGGCATGAGTGGTGGGGATAACTGACAGAACGGGATAGTCTTATGTATCTTTCACTAGGAGTAGCAGAGAAAGCGCTATTATTGTTTGTCTTTGTCACAGTCTCATATTTTTTTATTCCCCACCGTAGTTTATGGTGGGATACAAACAATGCGTAAACGTCAAATTGGTGTGAAACATATGAACAGTGCAAAGATTATCAGGAAAAATATTGAAATCAGTGTTTCGTGTGCATGTAGTAGTACTTAACAATTCAACAAATATGGTGAATTGCTCAGTTTTGCGCTGTACAAGTGACTGCCGGCAAAAACAGGACAACGTAACATTTCACAGGTAAATACAGTATTTTATACTTCGGTCACATTATCATGCTTAGTAACAGCATCCTACAATCTATATCAATTAAAATCTGAGTAGAAAAAGCATTTACAGTAAATAATAACTCGGGTAAAAAAAATAACCTATAAATATTTCCTGATAAATTAACCGACCAAATTACGTACGCATATTGACAGTAAGCCGTCAACCTTTCAATAACGTGTATTCAATTTAGTCGCATTGCTATTATTCGAGGGATACCAGCCCGTGATGCATACAATTACCCCAAAATTCGGGTATTTTGTATTTTAATAACATTTTTATAAAATTTTGCTGTAGAACTGGACATATACGAGCAATAAAATTGAACGGTGTTTAAATTAGAATGTAAATTATATTTATTTAAGCATTACGGATTCTTTCTAACGTTATAGGGTGTTTTGCCACGACTCAGAGAATCTAATTCTATGATATGCTGCAGGCACTAATTCTTAACTTTGCAATAAGAGTGACAGATTACAAAATGAATATTTCGTTTATTACCTCCAGATTTCCACAAGATGCAGGCACGCGTGCTAAATGGATTTTAGCAACCGGAAGGAGAAACTGGGCACCGACGCAAAACTGCCGGATATGCTCAAAGCATATTACGAAAACCTACCTTTTCTATTTCTTCCTGTGGCACACAGTATGCTAAAAATTCTTTCTTTAGGCGTACTTGTAATATGTATAATGAATCGCTTAATGATATAGACATTTTTGTTCATAGTTTGTCCGTTTTCAAGAACAAAGTTCGGCATATTTTGTTTACTAGTAATTGAAAAATTGTTTCAAGTAAACATTTTGCATTGTTTTCTTACTTTATTTGCGTGTTGTACTCACAACTATACCTACGGGTAATTTATAATTAAGTAACCTATAGCTGGTCAACCAAATCTTGTCAGTAAAAAAAGGCGCGAAATTCAAATTTTCTATGGGACGATATCCCTTCGCGCCTACATTTTTCAAATTTGCCGCCTTTTTCTACTGTCAAGATCTGGTTGACCAAGTATATTTACTTTTCATTGTAATAGTCAACTTAGTAACGTATAAAACTTTAGGCCTATTTTTAGTCATTTTTGTAAGACTTATTTGTAAAAGGCTGTTGGTTTTCTAAATAAAAAAAATAAAAAAATAAAATTGGCCCATTGATATTTTATTTATCGCTACGTCTTACGTAGGCGAACGACTCGCGAACGTGATTAAAATTACCCCAATATTTGATAATATTGGGGTAATTTTTACCTATATGGTATCCCCGGGTTTGTGACGTCATCTATGTCTATCCCTTACGGGGGCACGCGGTAGGCCACATCTATAGAAATACTACCATCTATGGTTGCGCGTGTGTTAGTAAATGTGGAGAGGAACGACCGGCGACACCGGTTCCGATACTAACTGTGCGCGATAGCCATTCTAACCTCTTTAATATGTTCTGTGCTTTGATATTAAATGTTATCTACATGATCTCATTTTGTTATTATTCGCACGTGCATTTTGTTTTACTTGATCGTACGTGTATTGTAGCGAGCGAGATGCATGGGCGAATGAGAACAAAATTACATCATAGTTAGATATAATTTTAATATCAAAATGTATATTTGAATGGCGAGTATTACTTCAATGTTTTGCCGCCAGAGTGCAGCACTAGCGCCTTTAGTAAACCATAGAGTAAATTATACATACTGTACCTTAAACTGTTTTTTGACAAGTTTTCACATCATCAAACATGACATCAAATATGACATTAATACATCAAGGCGGTTTGTTTACAAAGGGCCTACCGGGAAACGCGAAATCGAAACTCGGCTAACTGCTTCTTTATCGGTCGAATATGCATAAGATAGGATAGATAACAAAATTTCGACTCTCTCGTTTTGCGGTAAACCCTTAGATTGTGACTTATTGTGGGAGAGGCGCCCTCTACGCAGAGTTTCGCGTAATATTCCCTATTGGCCTACTTGCCTCTCATTGGCAAGAGACAGGGCTCATTTAGACGATGCGAGAACTCACATGCTAGTTGCATTACATTGCGGGTTCTGATCGGTCCTTTGAATTGGACGTAAAGCAACAGTCCGCAATGTAACTAAAATCGCATGTGAGTTCGCGCGCCGTCTAATTCAGCCCTAATAATAATTTTCATTAGTGTCACAAGTAGTAGGTACCTACCTACCTTAAGTTATTACTTTATTAGAGAGCTTACTAAACGTCTCTTCCGTACAACATAATTGCCTCTTTGAAGGTTATGCCGCCATATTAATATTCAATTTAGAACTTGAGAATTTAGAAATTTGCTATTCTTCATTAAAATTGTAGCGTCAACTGGAATAAATTAAAAATAAACAAATATTAGTAAACATTGTTTACATGTTTGAGTACATGTGGAGAGACGTTTGACAATCATCAGAATAATATTTTCACCTCAACAGCTCGAACAAGGGTACTTTGCTACTTAAAAACAGTGAGCAAAATCGCATTTCGCATCGAGTGAGACAAAAAGAGCAAAATGCGATTTTGCTCACTGTTTTTAAGTAGCAAATTACCCTTGTTCAAGCTGCTGAGGTGAAAACTTAATTGTTGGTATATCTTTAGAAAACATAAGTGAATAGGTAAGTGATGAAAAGGAATACATTTTTCGGGTTCTCTAATATGTTCTCACTGCTGAGGTGGAAAGTTTTGTGAACTACACGAGATTTTTTTATTTTTTATTTATTTATTGGTTCACCAACAATAGTTTACACTATATAAAGTACAACAACAAACGTTTTGAGTAATTATGCTAAGCGTAACAATTACTTATAGGTAAACACCACTTGCATTGACTAATAAGGTACTAAAATTACATAATACCCACCCAATACCCACCCAATAATAATAATATATTGTGAACCCGTCTAAGTGCCAAGCTATCGTTATTGGTAGTTCTCGACAGGTCGCCAGACTGGATTTTGACACTATTGCACCAGTAAACTTTAACGGTTCACCAATACTATTTAGTCACAGTGTTAAGGACCTAGGCATTATGCTCGACAGTTCGTTGGATTGGAGAGCGCAGGTTTCTGAGGTCAGCCGAAAAGTTATGGGTTCTCTTCATTCACTAAACAAGCTAAAGCACTTTTTGCCCATTAAGACTAAAATTCTCCTTATAAACACTCTAATTCTACCTATAATTGATTATGGTGATGTGTGTTATCCGGACCTATCTGAAGAACTTCTCAATAAGTTGGATCGCCTTCTCAATAACTGCATTCGTTTCATTTTTTGCCTGCGTAAGTACGATCATGTCTCTGCGTACCGCTCCCAGCTTGGCTGGCTTCCCATCCGTCAACGACGCAGTGTTCGCATGCTTTGCTCTCTATACTCTGTCCTAAACGATCCACTCTCTCCTGTATACCTCAAGTCCCTCTTTCAATACTACGGCGTTTCTCGCGACCGTCAGCTTCGCTCTTCTGGCAATATGTCTTTATCCATCCCTCCACATCGTACTGGCTTCATGTCAGATTCGTTCTGCGTGCAGGTAGCGCGCCTTTGGAACCGACTCCCCCTTAGTATTAAAAATGCCCCAAACAAGTTCGCTTTTAAGAAATCGGTACGTGCTTTCTTTGCTGCTAGAATGAAGGATTCCTAGTTTTAGTTATATAATTTATATATTTTATTGTATATATTTAAATTGTTAGGTATATGTATTTATATTATATGTATCGTGTATATTATGTGTGTAAAATTTTTTAAATTAGCTTTGCGGTTTATATTAAATTTTGTTAGTAGTAGTAGCAGTTGCACCGCCCACAATCTCTCTGCTTTGCCTTAAGGTTGACTGGTAGAGAATGCTTTTGGCATTAAGTCCGCCTTTTGTACGATAAGTTTTCTTTTGTGCAATAAAGTTTAAATAAATAAATAATAAATAAATAATACTTAACATACCGTTTACAATAATAATGTAGGCATTAAACTAATAAAGGGGGCAGACATTATTACATTGAGTGGATATCACTAACTTATACTATTATTTTTGCTAAGCAGGTCCGAACAGATTTTTTAAAGTGATACGCAGAGTCAAAGTGTATATCCATTATATGGCTACAGCTATTTACTACCTTGCATAATCTAGGGACAGGTGAGTTGCTGCCGTGGACCGTCCTACGGAGCGGGGGGCACAGGGGTGTTATCGGGTTTCGAGGTATTCTCTTTGGAGCACGGAAGTGCAGAAGGCCAAGGAGTTGCGGACAGTCTATGTCATTATTCAATAATTTATACAAGAACATTGCATCCGCGATGCCTCTGCGTAGCGATAACGACTCAAATTTGAACAGTTTTAATCTTTGGGCATACGAAACGGCTGTTTTGGCTTTGCCCTCTGCAAAAGTCAGGTGCCGCAGGAACCGCTTTTGAACCCGCTCCGGTCTTAAAGAGTGAGTAGCGTAGTGTGGACGCCACACTACACTACAATATTCTAATATACTCCTCACAAGGCTGTTGAAAAGCAAAATCTTTGTATTACTGCGTCGAAACATCTTAACATTCCTTATAACAAACCCTAACATTTTATAAGATTTCTTAGATATGTGTTCCACTTGAGGGATGAAAGTAAGTTTTTTATCAAAGACTACTCCTAAATCGCGTATTGTGTCAACTTCCTGAAGGGTATTGCCGCAAATACTATATTCTGACCGAATGATATTTTGTTTCCTCGTAAATTTGACATGAGCACATTTTCCAGCATTTAAGATCATTTGGTTATTATTACACCAGTGGACTAGCCTGCCCGAGTCACTTCGTAGCAAATCAACATCGTCAGCTGAGTTTATAGTGCGTGCAAACTTTAGGTCGTCAGCATACATAAAAGTTATTTACATCTCGTGCGCTTTTGAGTCCCTTACTACGCTCAAGATTCTAAATTAGTTCTAGTATAGAATCTTTCGCTTGCACGGGACTCAAAATAAGCACTCGAAGAAATATCAAACTTTGATCTCTTGTTGTACAAATAACTATTTCATAATGCTTGGAAATATTTGCCTCATGTTGTTGCTTGTACAGTTGCCGTCAGATATATCGGAGCGGCCGAGGTGTTCACAATATCTGAACACGCACTCTAAAGCCCTGACAATAGAGGCGCGTTCACATATTTGTCAGAGCCTTAGCCTCCGATATAGCTGATGGTGACTGTACAGTCAAACAATTTAATTTCCGACCCATTTCGTACCTTGTCACAGTGACAATCACTATGAAAGTTGATACCTCATACTATGTCCATAGACTAGGAATCCTCTAGACGGAGTTTAGAGCAATTATTTTATGAAACCTATGCTGCCAAAAATACTGGGGTGCGGGGGACGAGGTGAGCAAGTCCGTGCCGTGATTGGTCCGTTCAAAGACACGGACGGCACACAAAGACACTTTGACTCCAAAATGGAGTAAAACTACCGTATATTTGTGGCAGAGGGGGTAGCGCTACTATGCTCAGTCTGGAGGATGTCTTGTCTGTGACTATGTCACTGTGACAAAGTACTAAATGGGTACGAAAATTCAATTCTTTGACTGTACTTACCTAATGATTGACAGCAAGCTTTTTCTGCAGAAAATTTTTTTGGGATTCTACCTATTTCATCACAGTTTTACATAATGCTAATTATTTGAAGTACCACGAACGAACTGAGACACGAAACTTTGAACAGACATCATTCCTTTCCAGCTTTTACAGTAATTGTTTATGTAACTGACTGTTATTCCTAAATATATATTGTTTTCACGGGCATATAAATCCCGGTCTTTTGATAGGCTTGCGTGGGGATATAGATCCAACACGTAGAGGCCTTTTGGAGAGCTTTAATGTCATGTAGAACGCCTGCTGGGACCGGTTCACAGGTGCAACAATAGACACCCATGAACCGATCTCAGCAGGCATATATTATTATGGTATTATTGTCACAAACAATAATTGCCAACCAATTCCTTATAGGTATTCAATAAATAGGTACTTATCATAAGGAACATCAACCCATTGGTTATTTCCATTTATAACTAAAAGCTAGGATAAATTATATTCAATTCATTTGCATTCTATTTTAGAGTATGTACTATAGATAAACACTCGCAATTTTGCGTGAAATCGCTGGTTTTGGACTACTTCCAATGCACTAAAATGTGACTGACTGATTTTCTAATATTACTAAAATTATATTTGTAGAACCCTGCGTTTGATTTGTTCAATAACTTCTATACTTACTCCTATATTATTACAAGTAGAGTCAGCAGCAGAAGTTGTTAAGCGGGCGAGGTGTTCAAAACTACCTTGACACTAGCTTGACACGCCCTTATTCTCTTAACAATAAAGTCGCGTCAAGATTATTTTGAACACCTGGCCCGCTTAGCAACTTCTGCTACAACAACAAGTACGTACGTACTAATTGTATTTCGTCAGCTATAAAAAGAAGGTATATTTGAAACAGCACCTGAATAAGCCTAGATGAGATTGATTCGAGTATGAAAGTCGACTGTCGGTTGGTTCGAGCTTCAAAAGCCCGGGCAAAAACCTCCCATTTTGTTTTATTCCGTGCCGAATGGCTCGTCAGAGTACACAGGAGACAGATTTAAAACAGTACGGTAATTTAAGTCCATTCATTGCTATTGATAATTTAAGTCCATTCATTGCTATGACCTAGATAGTGATATTGATTCGATTATAGTTATACATTTATATTCGTAAGGATCACGATACTACAGATGTAGTGCACAATTATTTTCCATCGTTTTTCACGGAAACGTGCGCACGTGTTTTGCTATTTCGGTCAGTCTCGGTATAAAAAGTACTGACGAACATTTCAGAGAAAACTATACTAAAATTCACCGCTTTGGGCAAGACATACGAGCTTTTGGAACACCGGTCCGATTGCTCTTACCAAATGAGCTACCGAAGCTTACCAGAAGCGAGCGAATCTTTCCATTCCTTCCCTTTTTAACAAACTTTTTTATTATTATTAGGTCGACCTGTATGTAACTAACTATGTAATGGAATCTAAGGCACAGGGCGGACACGCCATACATCAAAAATGATTTGCGTTTATATGTGTGCGCGGCACGTCTGTACACGCGTCATTGAGTTTCTGACGGAATCCTGACATGTTCTCAGTAGAGCGACTTACGCACACATTCATGTCGTGACCTGTCGCGGGCGAGGTAATCCGAATCGGGGCGGGGCCGTGCGTGTCCGTTCTGTATGATAATACTTACTATTACTTATTCTGTGTCTAAGGTAACTAATTTAACCATCTTCCAAGGATCGTAACGTCATGAAAATTGGCAGCTGTATGTAGTTCTGATGACAATACAATAATATGGTACTGTCGAACTGATCTGATGATGGAGTCAGGAGGTGGCCATAGGAACTCTGTGATGAAACAACGCAACCTAATTGTGTTAGGGGTTTTTAGAATTGTCTCGATGAGTATTAGTTGTCTGTCGTAAGAAAAGTACAGTCAGCGATAAAAGCTTGTACCAAAAATTAAATTTTTGCCAAAAACTTATTTATTTGCTACATAAGCCCCCGAAATTGTAAGGTAAAACGTCAATAAATACGAGGTTTAACAAAATAATCCATCTTCATATTATCATAGGTTGGCATGTGATCGTAAATTACGTAATTATTGAATATTCCTGCCTTCCAATTGGAATATTAATTGCGTCATCTGCAAAAAAACCTACATATTCAGGAATTCCGCAAAGATAATGTCAGTCTTACCTGAAAAAAAAAAAGAAATCGTTACTTAATTTAATTCAAGCGTTTGCTTCCTTCTTAATTTTTGTTAAAGCAATAATAGCATAATATTAACAATAATAACATAATATTGCACGTTAGTAAGATAAGCATGTCCAATTTTAGCCAAAAATTTTAGCGGCATATTGATTTTTATTCTGTAACTTTACTTGTCTTTAAACTTGGAGGTAAATTAAAAGTTGAAAAATTCAATGTCTTGGGACTTGAACCCACGACCGCTGGATCACTAGTACAGTGCTCTGCCATCTTTTTTTTTATTTTATTTTATTTTTTACGCTCAGGATTCTAAAGTAGAATCCTGAGCGTAATGAGGGATTCAAGTGTTAACGCCCAAGACGAAATAATTTTGATACCGTGTGACACATACTGCTTTTCACATCAACTATGAGGAAAATAAAAAAAATCTTAGTGTTGACACAATCTGATGCTTAAACAGATTATTTAAGCTAAAGAAAAATGTGCAAAAAAATATTAAAATAGTGTGCTAGAACAGAAAAGTGTTACTTTGATCCCTCCTAGCAGGGAGGAAAAGTGCCACTTTGATCCCTCCTAGCAGGGAAGAAAAAGCTCTTTTCTGAATAGGAGGTGTGAAAAATTTATTTACTTGCCTTTGTTTGTATTTTCCTAAAAATGTAGGAGTGCAACATGTATTTATTTACTTAGGTTACTGCGTATATATATAGTAGTGTCCTCTAACAAATTGCACGTCTACTCGTGAGGGGAATATTCAAGTGTTCATATATCTACCTAGTATCCACTATACTGTACATATATTCATCTACAATAGACTCCGCGTGAATATATATTTTTTTATTTTTGAAGTGAAAACTTCTTTAGCGGCGCTGTGCACTTTTTGAGGTGGGGAAAAAATGTTAAACTCGCGACAGGTCACGTGACCGTAAGACGGACACGTGACCTGATCGAAAAACTGTTACAATGTCATTGAGTTTTCACTTCTGCCGGCACTCCAGGAGTGCAACCCGTTGTTTTTTTTTAATATAGAGGAATTCTCGCTGTCACAAAATATCTTAGACGCTTTATTGACTTGACTTATAAGGAATGCACACATGACGCAACTATGTGTGGTGATGGTAACGCAACTATGGGCCCGATTCGGGTTTTTAAATAGACATCTGTTAGATATCTTTTAGACATCGCCAAGATACGATAACGATATGTTTAATATCTAACCTGTCAAATTTGACATTTGCGCGATTCTGGAGATACTCTCGAACGATTTCCACAAGATATGACCTATAGATCCAATTCACATCTAATAGATATCTAACTCTGTCTAACGTAAAAGTGACATTGGTTGCCCGAATTGCGCTGCAAAAGAGAACTAGTTGAAATCTAAACTATAACGTATCTAGAATGGATCTAGTACGTGTCGTCTCTTGTGAATATCTTGAAGTTCGAATACGGCAGTATGTAAGTGTAAAAATATGAGTGCATATTGTCGGTATACTTCTAAAACATGATAACTAACTGAAACATAGTTTCGAGAAATCACGAGTTGAAACTTTGACCCTCACCGGCCTCAGCAGGCATTGGGACTATTGTTATTAATTAAGGAAACTCATGTATAGAATAACCACTCTAAGCTTACTTATTCCTATATGGGCGAAGTGATCTGTATCACTACCCGACTACGGATAGAAGCAGCATAGAGGTGGCAAAGGCCTTTGTGTCGGTTTCGGAAACCTGACCTAATAATTGTTTTGTCAGAGGAGTGTCAGTTGATATATCGTAGGATACTTCTACTTGGTGACAGATAGACGTATCTACATGTAGTCAGCTATACAGGCTGTCCAGTAATTAAAGGGAAACTTTCTATACACCGACAGCACCTTAGGCAGGTCCAGAAAATCCTTAAAGGTATAAGTTCGCCTTTGTACTGCCTATCCTGTGCCCTAAATTTGTGTTTTGTACAATAAAGAGTTTATACATACATACATACATAAAATAGAATTAGGGCCAGTTGCACCATTCACTAACCCAGGGTTAACCGGTTAAACCTGGAGTTACCATGGTTATCAGTACAACTGAGTTAGTTGAGACTGGGTTAACGGTTTAACTAGTTAACCTATGGTTAGTGGGTTGGCGCAAGTGGCGTTTATAGGTCTAGTAAAAGTTTCATGGTTTTTGAGATAATCGAACATTTCTTTCTCTTTAGGGTTCCGTACCTCGAACGGAAAAAATGGAACCCTTATAGGATCAGTCTTGCGTCTGTCTGTCTGTCTGTCCGACCCGACTAAAAACACCCTACTTTACTGGTCATATCTTTATTTGTAAAGATGTAAATTGCATGTGTTATCCAATTTTATAATCAGTATTAGATAACTTAATTTTTATATTACGTTTTTGGCAAAAAAAATGTTTGTTACGAGCTTTTATCGCTGACTGTACTTTTTTCCACAGGCAACTAATATTCATCGAGACAATTCTAAAACCCCAAACACAATTAGGTTCCGTTGTTTTATCAATGTTCCTATGGCCACCTCCTGTCCCATCATCAGATCAGCTCGATGGTATCATAATATTGCATTGTCACCCGACTTACATATATATGTACTTATGCAAATTTTCAGCTTCTTGTAAAAAGTTGGTCACACTGGTCTCTATAGATTTTATATTCTCTTAGCGCCACTTGCACCATCCCACTAACCCGGGGTTAACCGGTTAAATCGTTAACCTAGTGTCAAATTGTACTGGTAACCATGGTAACTCCAGGTTTTACCGGTTAACCCCGGGTTAGTGAATGGTGCAAGTGGCCCTTAATCAAATGAGTACCTACCTAAATACGAACACCTATTATATACCAGGGATGTTGCGAACATCCGCATCCGCATCCGCAACCGCGGAATTTCCGCATTATTTTGAACAACCGCATCCGCATCCGCATCCGCATAAAATCGATGCGGAGCTTATGCGGATGCGGATGTCGAACAAGTCGGTACAGGAACGTCTTAGCGGCGGCGTAAGTGCTAGGTAATTTCGTCATTACCTATAACGAAATCGTCTAGAATCTAGACTCTAGATCCAGAAAAGTCGGCCAAGTTACTGTTTATTAAATATAACGCACCTATATTCTTGCTCAAATACTAAACGTTTCGTTCTTTTTAAATAAAAAAATACTAAAAATGTAATATTTGACGTTTTCTAAGTACCTAATCTTGACATCCGCATCTGCATCCGCGTCCGCGGATGTCAAAAAATCTGCATCCGCAACATCCTTGTTATATACAACAGATTTAAATCTGAATGCCTGGACTGGGCTCCATTTTCCTCATAAATGAATGGAAAATATATTTCTCTCGGGATTCAATTTTTCTTCACTCTTTTGTTGGATCTTTAGCGTATAAAGCTTTGGATAAATGATTTAGAATGCAATGGGGGTCACACAATTATGGCCGCTTTTATTATTTTTTAATGAGATAATACATAAGATGACTATGACAAATAATTTAAAAATATCTGGGAGACCGAGCTTTGGTCGGAAAACGTATAAAAACTCAAAAATGCGCATTTTCTTAAAAATACTTAGCTAGATCGATTTTTCGCCCTCGAAAACCCCCATATAGCAAATTTCATCGACATCGTTAGAGCCGCTTCCGAGATCCCCGAAATATATATAAATAAATAAACAAGAATTGCTCGTTTAAAGGTATAAGAATATCTGGGTGACCGAGCTTCGCTCGGAAAACATATAAAAACTCGAAAATGCGCGTTTTCCGAGAGATAAGACCTAGCTAGATCGATTTCTCACCCCCGAAAACCCCCCATATAGTAAATTTCATCGAAATCGTTAGAGCCGTTTCCGAGATCCCTGAAATATATATAAATAAATAAACAAGAATTGCTCGTTTAAAGGTATAAGATAAGATATAGTTCCACTATAGGTATATACCTATATACAAGAATTGCTCGTTTAAAGGTATAAGATAAAGACTTAATCAAATAAGACTTAGCTATATTGGTCTAACTCTAATAGGAATGATTTAACCTTTTCCACGCCGTATCAAACACAAAAGCTGTCACTCAGACGCCACATCATTGAAGTGTCAAAACTGAAGTTGAACTTTATGTATATGCACGTAGGTCGATGTTGCTCTGTGGTCTGTGACCGATTAATCGGTCTTTGGCATTGAACCTACGGTGCGGATATATCGGTCATTGGCGTCCAAAAGTTAAGTTACTTTCTGCAAAGGTATAGAGCACCTGTCAAACGTGAAACTTGAGAGATGGATTGGAACGACAAACAACAGCGAGTTAGTAGAACTGCATGGCTTTGCTGATGCATCAATGTCAGCCTACGCAGCAGTAGTCTACAGCAGAGTAATCCAACCAGACGGAGAAGTCAAAGTATCACTCATCATGGCGAAAACAAAAATCTCACCGATAAAGAAACAACTCACTTTGCCCCGTCTTGAACTTAGTAACAGCAGCACTGCTACCGAGTCAACTACTGAAACACGTCGCTACAGCTATGAGAATCGAGCAAAAACATACGTACGCTTATTCAGATTCAAAGGTAACCTTAGCCTGGATTCTCGGAGACCCGCTGAAGTGGGCAACATTTGTGAAGAACCGAGTCATTGCAATCAACAACAACATAGATACTACATGGCCATACGTGAACACTAAAGAAAACCCAGCAGATCCAGCATCGAGAGGAGTCACACCTGAGAAATTAAAAGAACATACACTATGGTTTCAAGGCCCTACATTTTTACATAATATGAGTTATTAGAGCATACAAAGTGGTAAACACTTCGTACCAATCCATGTTTAATTCACAATCCTTGACTTCATTTAGAATGCAGGCTTTCTCAAATCACCAGTACACACCATTATCCCAAGGAATAAATCAAAAGTGTTTTCCCCGAGTTGATTTCCTCGCATTAAATCTGTTCAGTTACCCGACGTTCTAGAAAAATCTCGTTAGGAAAATACGACTGTGGAATACCGGCATTTAAAGGAATGCGTTGAGGCTAAGAAAGATTTAATTTTTAGATTTTTTCTAGAATGTAGACTATGATTCTACTTCCTGCTTTGCAATTTTTTGTTGCTTTTTCTTTGAAAAATATTTCGCTGCGTATTTTTTGTGATCGAATTAGAAAACAGATCTACAGTTAGTTAAGCGGGCATGTTGTTTAATATGTTCAAGGGGCCTAGCCAAGATGAAAATCACTACACATTATAAAACAAAGTCCCCCGCCGCGTTTGTCTGTTTGTGTGTATGTATGTTCGCGATAAACTCAAAAACTGCTGAACGGATGTTCATGCGGTTTTCACCTGTCAATAGAGTGATTTTTAAGGAAGGTTTAAGTGTATAATTTGTTAAGGTTTTGTGTAACCCATACGAAGCCGGGGCGGGTCGCTAGTCGCTAATCGTACATACATCCATGTCTGGTAATAGTTTTCGTTGCTAGAAAATCTAATACAAAGACATTAGAACGAGTAGATTTTTTGCATAGAAAACGTCAATACCGACAATGACTCACCGTTTGATTGACTCTTAAGAAGTACGGCTACCACAAGTTTGACACTGACATATTCGATAGCGTGTGCGTAACTTACTTTCTATGCATTTCGCTCGTACTCACGTAGGTATTAGTACGAGCGAAATGTAGAAAGTAAGTTACGCAGACGTTAGTGTATATGTCAGTTTGACCCTGTTTCAATCAATTTATCAAGCAGCTTAAGGGGCCCACTGATTAATAGTCCGCCGGTCGGTAGCGGCCTGTCAGTTAGAACAAAAATTTGACAGTTCCGAACAACTGACAGGCCGATACCGTCCGGCGGACTGTTAATCAGTGGGCCCCTTTATACAGCTTTTACACTTTGAAAATGACAATTTGAAAATTTGACAGTGTAAAAGCTGTAAGAAAATCAGCAGTGTCTTCTTAGTTCTTCTTTCCTTAAACGTCGCTTTTTGAAATGTAAAAACCTAACGGACTAAAAGCGTCTCAAGGGTACAACTTACGGGGCTTGGGCCTTAAAACGTTACGATTAAAAAAAATACAGTCAGCAGCAGTGGGCAAACGAAAAACGTGCTGGTATTTTCAGACATTGAATATTTTTATCTTACACTAGCCTCTACCCGCGACTTCGTCTGCGTAGAATGAGGATGATATAAACTATCTTATGTTCTGTTGTGTTCTTTACTGAGTGCCACCTAGTCCATCCCCTGCGCCTTACTGAAAATCAGCGTCGCGGAATGTGCCACGTGGCTCATACCGTGCCACCAAGCTGAGTTAGGACCATTTAGCGCAACCTCTCATTTTGTGTACTTATTATTAGTTAGTTTTATGGTTATGTTATTCCTCTTCTTCATAGGCACTACTGTATAGGCTAGGAGTTTGTTTAATTAATTATTTCACCGAGTAATTTCTGAGTTGAATAATTAAAGTTTGAACACCACTCGAACATAAATAATAGCGAAGTGAGTCTTTAGTGCTTTGAGCTTAGTAACAAACTAATTCATTGCGATTGCGAACTGCCACAACCTACTCCTTTCACGGTCGACATAACGTCAAACGGACTATATTCCAATCCAGAAAAGATTTAACCACATCGCTATTCAACTAGTAAAATAAACCTTAAGATGTTCATGCTAAGGTAGCATTTGTGTTGTAAAGCGTTAGGAGAATAGACGCTTCGGTATGGTGGTAGAAGTCACGTCAAACGGAAAATATTACCACACAAAAAGACTTAACAACCAATCAACTACAAAACTACACCTTATGACTTTCATATTAAGGTATAATTTGCCTTGTAAAGTGTATGTTGTGGTAGATGTTACGTCAAACGGACTATAGTCTCCTAACTAGTAAGAATATAACTAAAATTCTCCAAAAACACACCTTAAGATTCACTCATTAAGGTATTATTTGTCTTGTAAGGAGAATAGATGCTTCGACGTTGTAAGGCGTCACGTCAATCAGAATCAAATTATATAAAGATCGAAGACAATTCCATTTGAACTGCAGAAATATACTGTTACGTACGTGTGCTGGCTTGCTGGCTAGAACCGAACTGGGGGTACCCGCAGATCTTCTTATCTACCCACACATGTCAATATATAACATGCCTTTCCCTCTGGATAGATGACACTCAGTCAGTTTTGCACTACACTGTTTATACACTTAAACTATATTGTTCACTAATACCCTAACATGCTTTCATAGTCTTTGTTATTATTTAGTAACTACCTAACTATTGGCTATCTGCACTCTAATGTTCATCATCTCCACTATCAGACTCAATGTCTGTCCTACCATATCCTTGAAGAGCTATCTTTTTCAAGGATGGTCTGCTGGACGGTGGGCTTTCACTTGACCGGGGTCGTTTATTACTGTTCAGTTCATTTCTAGGCACTGTATCATCCGAATCCAGTACTACACACTCTTCTGGACCTTTAACACCAATCATCTCTGCCCACTGACTTGGTGGAGGGATTCTTAATGTGCCAAAACCCTCATCTTCTCTTTCTTCTTCCCCTTGTTGAACTTCTTTACTATTACTTGCCTTGATTTCCGCTTGTGGTTCTTCTTCTGTGCCACTTCTAGTAAAACCAAGCATTTGGTTGACATGTCTAATAAATAATTTATTTCCTTGTTTAATTTTATATCTTAACACTCCAATCCTTTTGACTATTGTCCCTTCTAACCATCTCGGCCCAGCTCTATAGTTCCTGAAACAGACTGTCTCTCCCACTCTAAATTCTCTCACACGTTTTGTTTCATTTTCCTGGATATCTTCTGTCTCCTTTTCTTGAATCGAAAGAGGGTGTAGCCTATCAAATTTAGTTCGGAAACGTCTATTGTTAAGGAGTTCCGCGGGTGTTTTACCGGTGACAGAACTGGGTGTTGTCCGCAACCAATACAATATCTTTTGCAGTTTGGTTGACCATGGGAGATGTGACATCTTTTTTAACTTCAATTTTATTGTCTGGACCGTTCTTTCTGCCTGTCCATTAGACGCAGGATGATATGGAGGTACCAGTATATGTCTAATACCATTCTGTTTAAAATATTGACATATCTCTTCTGACGTAAACGCTTTCCCGTTATCGCTCACTATGGTGTCTGGCAGCCCTTGTTCAGCAAATATCTCCTCTAGCTTATTAATTACCATACTTGAACTTTGGTCACTAACTATTTTGACCTCCGGCCATTTTGAGTAAGCGTCAATTAATATTAAGAAAACTTTGCCCATGAAAGGCCCTGCAAAATCAATATGCAGCCTAGACCAAGCCTTTGGTGGGGTAATCCATCTGTGCGTCACTTTGGCTGGCATATTCCTTACTTCCTTACAAGTTTGGCAATTATTTATCAAGCTCTCTATATCTCTGTCGAGACCAGGCCACCAGAAATAACTCCTTGCCATTGCTTTGGTGATAACTATACCATCATGATTGTTATGGAGCTCTTGAAGAACGCCTTCACGTAGCTTCTGAGGCACAATTACTCTACCTCCCCACAATATACAGTCATTGTATTCTGTTAATTCATCCCTTCTTACATAATAATCTCTATATTTCTCTTCTACTGTACTTGGCCAACCATTCCTAATCCAGAACATCACCTTTGCTAATATACCATCGGTTTTACTCAATTTAGCCACCTCCTTAGCCGTCATCTGTAACTCCACTGGTGTCTCATTGAGCAACAAAACATTCACCTCTTGCAGCTCTTCTTCTTTTCCACTGCTTTCAGGACCGGGCCATCTACTTAGGGCATCAGCATTCCCAATTTTTTTCCCTTCAACATATTGTAACTCGTAATCGTACGAGTTTAACAATAAAGCCCATCTTAACATCCTGGGTGATATCACATTAGGTATTGGCTTTTTTGGGTCAAATATACCCAAAAGTGGTTTATGGTCTGTCTGAATGACTATCTTACGGCCAAAAATATATGAGTAAAATTTCTGTACTGCAAAAATAATTGCAGCAGCCTCTTTATCAATCTGCGAATAATTTCGTTCATGAGAGCTCATCGTCCTGGAAGCAAACATGATTGGTCTCAAAGAACCATCCTCCATCCTGTGTTCCAGAACTGCACCCAGACCGTACTGCGAAGCATCACATGTGATAACCACCGGTTTCTTTAAATCATAATGTACTAATGTACTCCCTGTAGTCAACATTCTTTTCAAGAGACTAAAAGCTTGTTGGCAATTTGGTGACCATACCCATTTGGCTCCTTTCAATAACAACTTGTACAGTGGTTCAGCTACCGTTGCTTTCTGTGCTATAAATCTGTCATAAAAATTCAGCAATCCAAGAAAAGCCTGCAACTCCTTTACATTTTTTGGTGCCGACGTCTCCATTATAGCCTTGATCTTGTCTCCACAAGGATGTAGGCCATTGGCATCAATCACATGTCCCAGAAACTCCACACTTGCCTTCCCAAACTTGCACTTCTCCTTGTTGACTCTTAACCCAGCTTCCTTTAGGACCTGCAAGATGCGTTGAAGTCTGTCACTGTGTTCTTGTATTGTGCGTCCAGTGACCACAATATCATCCAACAGTACTGCTGCTCCTGACACGCCTGCCAATAAGTTGCTCATCATGCGCTGAAAAATTCCAGGACAGGCTTTAACCCCAAAAGCTAATCTTTTGCACCGAAACAATCCTTTAGGAGTATTTAAAGTAAGTAGTTTTGAAGTCGGTTCATCGACTACCACCTGGGTGTAAGCCTGCTCTAAATCTATCTTACTGAAAATAATTCCTCCTTGCAAAACCGCAAAAGCTTCATTTAACGTAGGCAGACGGTAAGTATCAGTCTCAGTAGCCGTATTCACAGTGGCCCTGTAATCCCCACAAAGTCTGACTTTCCCATTCTTCTTAATGATAGGTACTATAGGACTGGCAAACTCAGAATGACTCACCGGTTCCAAAACATCTTCTGCAACTAATCTATCAATCTCTTGTAAAACTCTCTCTTTAATTGCAAACGCCACAGGCCTACACTTCAAAAATTTTGGTTTCGCATCAGGTTTCAAAGGTATGGTTACTACCGGGCCGGTGTACTTTCCTAAACCAGACTGAAAAACTTCTTTATATTTTTCCAGTAAAGTATCTATACCTCCGTCCTCCAATTTCACGTTATAAATTCCATGAATATCAATCTTTAACTCTGGAAACCAATCACGGCCCATCAAATCAGGCCCATTGCCTTTCGCTATCAGCAAGTTTAATTTTGTATGTATGTTCTTAAACCTTACATCAACTGTGGCTTCTCCTAACAACTCCACCTGATTTTCCGTCCAGGTTGTTAACCTAACTCTTGAGTCATCTAACCTTGGCAAGTTTCCATTCCAAATTTTCCTCGCTGTACTTTCTCTCAACATGGTAAATGCCGCTCCAGAATCGACTTCCAAATTGACTAGTCGACCATTTAATTCTACATTTGCATAGAATGGAGCCACTTTGTTCGACACCCAATTACACGAGACATCCTCATACAATCCATTAACCCGACTCGATTCCTTTGACTTACTTTTGTCTCGTGTCTCCGAACATACCTCTGCAATATGGCCCATTCTTTTACACACATAGCACCTACTATATCTGAACCTACAGAAATTTCCGTGCTTTTTGCCACACCGCCAACAATCCTTGCTCGGTTCCAACGGTTTAGCTTTAATTTTATTAACCTCCATTGGCTCGTCACCGCCTGTACTAGTAGGCGCCACGCTAGAGGTCGCTGCCGTCGCTGGCGTCGCCATGACTATCACTCCGGCGTCCGCCGTTTCAGCCGTTAACGCTAATTTTACCGCTTGATCAAAAGTTAACGTTGTCTGTTGCAACAGTTGCTTTTGTATATCTTTATCACGAATGCCACATACTAACCGGTCGCGCAACGTACGATCCAAATCGGTAAAATTGCACTCTATAGCCAATTTACGCAAACTAGCCACGTACTCTTTTATATTTTCACTGCTCGATTGACACCTCATATGAAACTTATACGATTGCACTATCTCATTTTGTTTTGGATTAAAATGATCGTCTAACGTGGTTTTTACCGTTGTATAGGTTATGTCTGTGATCTTTTTCGGTGAAATTAACGACTCAACGAGATCATATAAATCACGACCACAAACTGCAAAGAAATTCGCCTTTTTTAACTCATCCGTCTGAATACTATTCGCGAGCAAACAATAGTCGAACCTATTCACGTAATTTTTCCAATTGTCTTTGTCCATATGAAATTCACAAAATTTTACCGCCATTTTATTCACCACACTAAATAACACTTTTAAACATTCAAACACTATGTTTAATGCACTTTTAGCCTATTTCCGAATTAAATCCCGTCGCCAGAATGTTACGTACGTGTGCTGGCTTGCTGGCTAGAACCGAACTGGGGGTACCCGCAGATCTTCTTATCTACCCACACATGTCAATATATAACATATACCTTAAGCGCTGTAGTTAAGGTTTACTTTGACTTTTGAAGAGAATGGATATTAAACTTTTTGGTGTTGGAGTTCTCAAATGGGTCAGTGGACGGATGATTATCGGAACTATAAAAGAAGAGAGAATAGTACTTCATCAGGGTTAAAATTGTCTACTAACATAAGGAAGATCGATGTCTTAAGTCTTAACCTCTAACCGCCCAGAGACCTATAACAATAGACTCCTTTTTTGAGGCAGTCGTGTAAAAAGGTCTCCGATCCCTTCTAATTTGAACTTTGTGTAGACAAAATAAAATTTCATTCTGCTTGGCAAGGTTTGACGTATGGGCTGCTAGAGGTTAACATGCTAGCGTTTTGCCGACATTTTTTTAGGACTAGGAGCTCGATTCAGGTTCAAAAACTTGTTGCGGTTCAGAACTGGTTTTAGTATTTGTTTTGCTTTCTCAAACAAACGAAATTCTTGCCAATTTACTAAACAACAAAGTCCAAATGGCTGACTTTATGAGGATAATATATGTATACAGGATGATACAGGTAAATAATGAATGAATGAATGAATGAAATCGTTTATTTCAGGCAACTAGTGGCCCATACATAAATACCTTAAAACTAGCATAACAAAAACAACATAAATAATGAACAAGCTTTTAACAATGACATTAGACTTTAGGTTAACTCAGAAAATTGAGTAATAGGCAAAAGTTCCGTTATATTCAACTTACTGAACAAGAAAAAACTTAGCAAACTCCTAAATGAATTTCTTTCAGTTGATTAGAAAATTCCAAGTTGGTCAAACCAATTTGTCAGTCAGTAAGGACCAGGAAAACTATACTCATCCTTTTCTTTTGGGTGCTAGTACTAGTGTAAGACAAAGATACTAATGATAGTAATGATTCTCTCTGTCTATGTTTGAAATGAGACAGTCCTTTGACAAACTATAATGATTCTGTCTATGTTTGAAATGAGACAGTCCTTTGACAAACTATAATGATTCTCTCTATGTTTGAAATGAGACATTCCTTTGACAACTATTATTGCCACTGTCCGTCAAAAATCTCACACCTGTCATTTCAAAGCATCAAGTTTTTATTTCAGTTTACTTTTATAACACCCTGCACAATTTCTGGGAAGGTTCGTGCCTCGCCTAATTAGAGTCATGGGTTAACTCATTAACTTAATTAAATTACTTCCACTAAAGGGCCGTCGTCGAGAACGAAGAATTTTGGATGTCGTTCGTCGCTTGCCACTTCTATGTCACTATTCCTTTCTTATACAGCGTGTGGCCTGTAACACGGGCGAATAATTAAAACGTAGATTCTACTCCTCAAACTAGACAATGTTTGTTGAACGACTTTTAAAAATAATTCGTGGTTTGGATTTTAAAACACTTTAAAATTTATACGAACACGCAATGTATCACGAAATTGATTATGCCTGTACGGTGACAAGACTGACAGGCAATGTCAATTAGACGGAATTTAAAGTACTTACATTGAAAATATTATCTAGTTTGTTTGAAAAAGCGACAATCTTAAGACTACATAATTTCAAAAAGTTGTTGAACAAAAGTTTTATTGTTTGAGGAGTAGAATCTACGTTTTAATTATTCGCCCGTGTTACAGGCCACATGCTGTATAGGTACAGGATGGCTCAAAAATACGTCGCTAAAGAATTTTTAGAAATAATTTTCTTGGTTACAGTTTTTTTTTACAAAATAATATAATTATTATTTTTTTTTAAATTAAAACTACAATAATTTAATACGGACCCGATACGTAGAATATGAGGTAAATATGACGTTTGCCAAAAAATCACAATTCATTCGTGTATACGGTGGTATCACCAGGCAGGTCGTCGTCATTACAGCGATGGCGGATAGATAGGTTTACTATTACATGCACATACCGTCACAATAGATCAATACTTGGTCGACGTGACACTCAAAGGCCCGATACCACCCCAATAATAATTATTATATGCACATCTGAAAGCAAATTTATTGTTTAAGCTTCTACCGTTAACATATTACCTGTTACTTACGTCTTACAATATACAAACAGCAACACTCTTCACTGTCCATTAAAGGACCGTATGCCTTTTATAATAAAGTTTACGAACTGTCAGTTAACAGTGTGGCGATGGTAGCTGTATCTGCGACGCTCTTTGACCATCAATGGACCTTAATTGCTTTGCAATAAGGTTCCTAATTGGTCATTGTGAACTATGCAGGAAGGTATTATCAGGTTATCACACGTTATCGCCAGGCGACGGTTATTGAGCTGCGATATTAAATTATAAGCAACTTGCGTCAACACCGATATATCGGGTGGAACAGAACGAAGAACTTTTTTTCAAACGGGAAATTGTTTAGGCTACGTACGTTATTTCACTGATTAAACTCGAAACGTGGGAGGTAAATCTTAAAACTTAGATACCTACGCGATTAAGTCCTGTTGTACAATTTAATAAAGTACGTTATTTTTCACTTATTAACCTCTAATTTCCCAGTGGCTCCAATATGAGTCGGATTTGTATGGTTAATATTTCTAACCGTTATGAAATACAGTTTGTTAACATTAGTGGTAAAATCTGCATGTTTCAACCCTAGCAAGTAGATCCGAGCATCGAATGTAAAGTCAAATTAATGACACATTTTGTGTCAATTTAAAATGTAAATAAATTTGTAGTGGTAGGGTTGACACTGGTATAAAAATATTTCATTTTAATGATTTTGTTTTACTTTTTATCCAGCTTTACGATTATAATAACTTTACGATTGTAGATCACTTAGATAACACTATCCTGTCAGCTCAGTCTCTAGAAATGTTCTAACCTGTATAATATACCGGTATTCCCAAGTGTAGCATAGACAGACGGCGGTATTCGGAAAACAAGATCCGTTCTAGAAATGAGAACGATACGATATGTACTAGATAACTGGTAGTTTAGATTTCAACTAGATATCTTTTGCAGCTCAATTCGGGCAATCAATGTCACTTTACGTTAAATTATCGTATTAAGGTCGTTTTGAGATAGTGTTGAGTCGCTCACTCGTGAGGCACCTCATTTGTACCACTCATTTTGTTAATTTGTCGCAGTACTTCGTACCGCAAAAATGTCTTACTTCACTTCTCTATTCATTCACACACGTCAAATTTCAAAAAAACTCTTATCCGTTCAAATTCACTCGCGAGTCTCGCGACCCTCAAAACTCATACACTCCTCACAACTCACAAGAGAGTCACTGGATCGCGCGAGGCGCTAGGTGCTCGCGTGCGTAAAGGAAGTGATGAATACATAAATATGTATATACATAAAAAAAATGTCGCTGTTGGAATTAATAGAATAGTCGACGCTGAAAATATGCTAGTACCTCACCTCATTTGAAGTAAGACATTGTAACACCACATTTTAGAAAATGAGGTACTCATACAAACTCATTTTAAATTGATGTCCTACCCATCACTACGTATTTTTAGATCTCAAAATTTGAGATCTAAAAATACGTAGGTAACGAGATGTTTTTAGGGTTCCGTACCCAAAGGGTAAAAAACGGAACCCTTATAGATTCGTCATGTCTGTCTGTCTGTCTGTCCGTCTGTCCGTCTGTCCGTCTGTCTGTCCGTCCGTATGTCACAGCCACTTTTCTCCGAAACTATAAGAACTATACTGTTGAAACTTGGTAAGTAGATGTATTCTGTGAACCGCATTAAGATTTTCACACAAAAATAGAAAAAAAACAATAAATTTTTGGGGTTCCCCATACTTCGAACTGAAACTCAAAAATTTTTTTTTCATCAAACCCATACGTGTGGGGTATCTATGGATAGGTCTTCAAAAATGATATTGAGGTTTCTAATATCATTTTTTTCTAAACTGAATAGTTTGCGCAAGAGACACTTCCAAAGTGGTAAAATGTGTGTCCCCCCCCCTGTAACTTCTAAAATAAGAGAATGATAAAACTAAAAAAAATATATGATGTACATTACCATGTAAACTTCCACCGAAAATTGGTTTGAACGAGATCTAGTAAGTAGTTTTTTTTTTATACGTCATAAATCGCCTAAATACGGAACCCTTCATGGGCGAGTCCGACTCGCACTTGGCCGCTTTTTTGACATTGTGAAAATCATTCAAGAGTATCTCCAGAATCGCGGAACTGTCAAATTTGACAGGCTAGATCTTAAAAATATCGTTGTCGTATCTTGGTGATGTCTAATAGATATCTAAAAGATATCTAGTTCAAAATCCGAATCGGGCGCATATACTATGTTACACATTGCAGGTATTACATATATTGATAACTAAAACTCTGAAAACATTTATTTGGGAAGGCTCCAAAACGTGTTAGCTTTTGTTCTTTGTTTTGATATTGTTCTTAGTACCCTTTACTCAATAATGTCGCTGCTGCTAATAAAACGTTCTAGCAAATTAGTATCTGCCGTATTCGAACTTCAAGATGTTCACATGAGACGACACGTACTAGATCCATTCTAGATACGTTATAGTTTAGATTTCAACTAGTTCCCTTTTGCAGCGCAATTCGGGCAACAAATGTCACTTTTACGATAGATCGTGTTAGATATCTATTAGATGTGAATTAGATCTCTAAGTAATATCTTGCGGAAATCGTTCAAGAGTATCTCCAGAATCGCGGAAATGTCAAATTTGACAGGTTAGATCTTAAACATATCATTATCGTATCTTGGCGATGTCTAAAAGATATCTTACAAGTTTCAATTCAATTCAATTCAATTCAACAGTGGTTACTCAAATGAGTACGTCTGAATGTCTGTCAAGTTAAACCAGTTTGACAGCACTGGCTTCCCTCGAATGCGGCTGATCTAACAGATGTCTATTACAAAATCCGAATCGGGTCGTATATCTACTGCAGCCACTTGTAGTTTATGACTAAAAGTTCAGAGTTCTTTGACAGAGACATTGAATTTTCCTTAATGAAATAAGAAATTGTATTAGTTTTGCTATTAAATTCTGTAAAGGATGGTACAGCTTTTATAGCTTTTCTCTTTTAGCTCGGAAAGAGGGCAATCAAAAGTTGGACTGGGAAGAATTGCAAACCTACATTGTGATATCAAAATATCTAAATTATGTACCTAAGTCGCTCGTACTTTTATGTACTTGTGGGTACATGTATCTATTGGCGCGAGCGAGACGCTTGAACGACTGACATCGTTTTAGATATCATCTTGTTGTCACAACATAAGTTGGAATTGGCCTCTGGGATAGTCACATTTTCCGAATGATCGTTACAGAGCCACGGTTTTATTAAAGGTTTTATTCCGTTTGCAACTGTAGCAACGAAATGAAGCAGTCGCTATTCAAATGTAACCTTATTGCTTTAAATATTATTTCGATTATTATTCTCTTTATTTATTTTTGGTCTTAAGTTAGGTTATTTTATAATATGGATATAAAAATTATTGTTATGATTAAATTTTAATGTATCTAATATAATGATATAGTACAACAAAGTTTTATGGAGTTTTTAATATTCTGTAATAAAGATATTTTCTTATTATTTTACCAAGTGCTCTAAAGCAAAAACAAAACGGAAATACGATTGGACATTATTCATCCGTTACAACCTGGAAAGTGTCCAAATCAAAAATGCCTGGAAAACATTGACTCCGGAAGAGTTATACGCCAAATAGCTTGGCTATATATTTATTGAGTGAAACGAAATACTTGAATCGAAAGGATTTATATAGGAAGACAGAAGAGAACTGAAGATAGGAAGACAGACCACCTAATTACTAGAAAGAGCTCATAACTAGAATAATTGAGGTCAAAGGGTAAAGCAGAATAGCTTTTAAAAAATTGCCCCCAGCGTTTTTGGATCGAAACAATAATCAAACAATATAGCTTTTAGTCTCATTAATATTTGTACAAAATTTGAAATTCGTCACTTTCATAGTTTAGGAAAAAATGAATAAAACAGTTTTGGGGTTAATCGGGTGTTTTTCACCCCCAGGGGGTAACAGAGGGATGAAACTCTGTGCAGGGTATTACCTCTTCAAAAGGCATCGTTTGATTATAGTTTCGACCCAAAAACGCTGAGGGCAATTTTGCAAAGGCTATCCTGCTATACCCTTTTGTATGGGAGCGCAATCGCTTATCCAGTTCTAAAGGAAATGTGTTCAAAACAGAATATAAACGTGATGAGTTATGTTTCAAAATTGAAGACAGCTAGAATTGTGGTTAAAAATCCACACAAAGACATTTCCGTATCCAAGTTAAAGAAAAGAAAACGCCATTGAAATGTTATCGAATGGAACCCAGAGAGTTAATAAAGAGAAAAACGCATTTTCCCCTAAGCTCTTGCCATCGTAAATTGTTCACAACCTACCTACCATTTCGCTGCCATTGTCCATTTAGAGTGAGCCCACACTGGTTCGTTGCGTTGCGTCGCGTTGTTGCGACGTCAACCCTGCGTCGTTTTACATATATTTTTTATGATAGATAGATAGATAAATAAATCGTTTATTTGTTTGCTGCGACAACACACATTTTACAAATAGGTAGGTAGATTACAAACACGACGAAAATAAAATATGTACAAAATTTTTGTACATATTTTATTAGGACATTATGACATGCCACATTAATGCGTTGCGACGACGCGACGTCAACGTCGTTTGTGACGAAACGCAACGCAACGCAGCTGTCGAACGTGGTTCGCGGTAGGCGCACGATTGCTCGGAGCGGTACGGTTACCATCAGTTTGTCACTGACATAAACGCCGTCGAGAACGTAATTTACTTTCTATACATCCCGTTTGCACTAATATGCGAGTGCGAGTGAGATGTATAGAAAGTAAATTACTTTCTCGACGGCGTTTATGTCAGTGACAAACTGATGGTAACCGTACTGGTTTACGAAAAATAGTACGATCAAAACGCTAACTGGCGCGGACGCGTGCGATGGGTTTTACCTGCAATGGCACCCGTGTGCGTGCACCCGCGCCAGCTAGCGGACGCCCTAAAATTTGATCTCCTTTTAATCCGTTTAATAATTTGAGAATTGGCATGAAGCTTGATATGATGATTGCTTGATTGGCATGATGGATTTTAAATTTAAAAATTATAAGTTTTAAGTCTCTGATGCAAAAATAGGGGTGTTAAACGTTTGACGCCAATGTCTCTCCTACCGTCTGGATCAAGTTATATTAGATGCCTCCGTTGTCGGATTCAAATTGTTTATGAATCTAGTTGTCAATATCGATTAAAGTCGATTAAACCCGCCTCGCTGAATTATATCGACTTGCTTAATCAAATTACCTACCCTATTGTTAAGGGATGCTTTCTAACGGGAAAGTTGCGGGCTTCTTTTGATCATCCTGATACCCTTTTAATGGTCAAAATAATCGAGTCAAACGAAGCTTTTAGCGTCTTTATAAACAAAAGTTTCTTAGTTAACTATGTATAACTTTGACTTTTATTTAATTTTTCTTTTTTTTTGTTAGCTAATAGCTTATTTGTATTGTTATTATAATATTGCATTTTAGGAATAAGTACACTGTGTGCCGTAAACCGGTTGGTTGTGACACTCACTAATCAATATGTACTAACCATAGCTCGGCAGAAGTCCGTTAATCCGTTAATCGTTAATAAACGAAGTTAAGTTTTCGAGTAACGGATTAACTTTTAAGTTAACTTTAAAAACCTGTAACTATAGTTGTGCCGTTCTCGAGAACGTTCTCAATTTACTATGGAAAATATTCTCGAGCGAGAACATTCCCCATACAAAAGGGAGAACGTTCTCGAGAACGGCACAACTATACCTGTAACGGACTTGTTAACTTCCGTTAACTTTCCTTAAGTCCATTAATTGTTAATACCTGAGTACTTACCTGCTCACACCAAGGCCGCGTGCTGCCGCGCCGCGCCGATTACGTCCCGACTACTTTGCGTTAGGTTTGTATGCAGTGCAACTTTACATAGCGCGGATCGTACTACTGACTAAGAGTCTCATATTGCTTACCCCGAGCGCCGTATTAATTTTGTTATTACGAGAGTATGACAGAGTCGATTGCGGCAACCTGAGCAGTTGCCATATAAGATACACGGGTGCGAGCGAGACAAATATAACAACTTACTTACTATTCGAGACCGAGCGGTCACACGACACGACGATATGATTATTTCTACTAGTTTTATTTCCTATTGCGTATATTTACGATTTCAAGTTAACGATTAACTTTAACTTCCGTTAAAACTTTTGACAAGTAACGTTTTAACGTTTAACGTTCTTTTTATTTAACGGATTAACGATTAACGAAGTTAACTTTTTGATTAACGGTGCTCCAGCTCTGGTACTAACATCTGTAAACTGATATGCACAATCTGCCAATAAATGATTACTTACTTACTTATTTAGGTACTATAGTTCTTCTTTTTATAGTACTCCCCTTAATGTTACTGCTTTTCTAGTTTTATTATGCGTTTTGCACTGGCAGCATTAGCTCGGTGAATTACACATATTATTATTGGCAACATAATTACGTAAGACCAACATTTTAGTCAAAAAAGAAAGTAACAATACAAACTTTACATGAGAACTTTGCTATGACCTTTACCCCACAAACGCATGCCAAGTTAGCGCCCAGATTGTACATGAGCGTAGTACCTAAACGCTGAAAGTATTTAAAAGAACTGTTCCAGATTTGCAGATTTATGCCAGATTTAATATTCTAGCTGTCACAGGAGAACAAACGCAGGCCTGGCACGCGATGGGGCGGCGAATGCCAAAGCCTTCATTTTATTAGTAAAAAAAGTCTTAAGAGACATGGTGATTTTACGAACATAGGTCGTTTTATCCAAAAGGGTGGCATTTCAGGGCGCCGTGAACTTTGTGATGCAATAATGGTGGCTTTTGGCATAGATTTTGAGTTTTATAGGCTTTTGGAAATTATCTAGTGGCCATTTTTTGTTTACATGTAATTAAGATAAAAATAAAATAAAGAAATCCTCCAACAAAATATTTTTTATGACGCGGCAAGCATTTTTGATACTTCTTAGTCTGTGCGGAAAGACAATGTACTGGATCCCATACATTTAACGACTCTTCTCTTTCCGCACACACTCTAACTTATTGTTTCCTTCTAAATTATCCCTTACATTTTCGTTATTTTAATCAAACTTCACTCTATATAGGCGACAGTCACATTAGCAGAAATCTGTTTCCAAAATATAATTAAACATGTCACCTCTTAACTCAAAATATTTATTTGTCTAACTAACTAGAGCTAAAAGTTTGACGCATCGAGCATTCAAATAATAGAAAATATTTCGTCTATTTGTACCACGCGAGTCACGCGACCAATTTGTCGATGCGGGCGGCGAAACGAGCGTCCATTGACATTCCAAACACATTGCACCAGAATTCTTGGTTGAAGCATTTCACGGGATGCAATAATAACTTGGTCGAGTTTATTTTTAATACGTTTGTGATGCGTTTTTGTTGATTTTTTTATTTGTTTTTTCTACTCCCGTACTTTTATTTGTCATTTAAAGGGTCGTGCACACACCTTTAAAACCCTACCTTATAGTTGTCAAGACAAGTCTTTAGTCTATTCCCCAAAAAAGAATTTGTGCATACACGCAGTATCTTTTTGGCGATTTTACGATACTTCGTGTAATGACAACTTAAAAAATATTAAATGAAATACAGTGTTGCCAACCTTATTTTAAATGTCATCTCTGACAAAAAACAAATAAGTGAACCATAGACATGTTTTTTTTATTTCATTCATTCATTCTTTTCCCGCCCGTAGCCTCAATTTTTGCTACTTCTTGAATTAAAAATATTTGTTATATTTACAATTTTATTTCAAAGTAAGTGCTTGGTCGTAGAAAAAGTATTGTATGCAACGTTGTTTAACTGAGTCAAAAAATACTCGTGGCGTCTTTATTAACAATTTTCGGCTTCGCCTCAAATTATTACTCACGCCACTCGCCTTTTTTGACCCCTCTTAAACAACGGTTGCATAAAATACTATTAATAAACTGCCCGTCACACAAATAAATGTCAGTAACGCGATTCGGGGCATACACCAGTGACAATCGTTTGTAGGACCGCCAAATGAAGCTGACCATCCAACCAAATATGACAATTGTAAATTGACAAACGCCAATCGAAAAGTAAAATATTTCGTCTATCTATTACAATCAATTCTGCATGTTAATCAAGTACATGGAAAGAGAGGAAACAACAAAACACATTTTCCTACTCGTAATAGACTGCAATCAGGTAAAAGTATACAGGAGCAAATACCTAGGGACTCCGTGCATACTAAAAGAGGCATTTAGCAACCTAAAAACATTGCTAGGCTTCATGGAGGAGCTGGGGTGGCTAGAGTAGCGCTACCCCGTTTCACGCAAAATAGGCACAATGGTTGTCGATTTGCGGAAAATGCTCAGAAGTACTAACTAATTGGCTACAATCAACTCTAACTTTGCCTACGTTCGCAAATAGTTATTCAATCTTTCATAAAGATTTCCTCCCAAAGCTGAGCTTTCAACGAGCAATTTGCCATCAATGTCAGACTTTAATAAGGAAATTGCCTGAAAAGTTCTTAAAGATGTCGATTCCGCGTACAGTGTACTAATCAAAATTGTTGAAAAGTAGAAGTTAAGGTCTTCATACTTTAATACAGCCATATTCGAACTTATGATACGTCAAATATCAGATATTGAAACGATATGGATCGGATATGTCAGTGTCAAAAAAGTGTCAAAAGTGACGTGTTTGTTTGAAGAAACGTCACATGTCACATTAGACACTTGTTTGACACTGACATATCCAATCCATATCGTTTCAATATTTAATATTTGACGTATCTTAAAGTTCGAATATGGCTGTTAAGTCCCTTGAGTGTTGTTAAGGAACTCGTTGGATCGTAAAATTGTGGGATTTATTAATGCTGAGTTATTGTGTGAACGCGGTTATTTAAAAAGTTTGTGAAGTGACTTTTGAAGTTGTGGTGAATCATTATTCATATTTCTTTTTTGTAAAACCCTGTTCAGACAATATGGTTTAGAATTATGCTTTAGAAGTAAAAACTGGCCAAAGGAAGTCGGACTCGCCCGCCGAGGGTTCCGTTATTTTTTTTTTTACTTTTTACAATGTAGGTATCTATTTCTGATATTGACAATTGGACATTAATAAAAGCAAATATACATTCCACTCCTCAATATAGTTTAAAGCTTTTTAAATTGACAAAGACCTAGTACGTCAGTTTGAAGCAGGGTGTCGTACAGAACTTCGGTGAAGCCAAACCACCACAGGCAAAATGTACTGCAACTGAATGAATCCCTCTCAAATTCTATTCCAATTTTACAACTTACGCATATTTCCGAAGCGGAAGCAAGGCAATCCATGAAATAGGGTCAAGAATTACGTCTGTGCGTCTGCTATTTTCGTCTCCGGTCGGGCCACCTCGGTTATTTTCGGAACCGTTCGGCCGTTTTAAAATTGGAAAACGTTACGGCTTTGATGTGAAACAAATGCTGTTTATGTGCGATGGTGCGTTACTGGAATGGGAACGTACGCTATTTTAAGGGCTATTGAGTAGAATAGGAAGATGGCGGAATGGCGGAATCTCATCAATGTTTGCGTGGCGGTGAATATGAGTGTAGGATACATTTTAACGATGTGGCTTGCTTGGTGAGCTAATAATGTGGTGACAGGTTTGTCGTTTTCATAAAAACAGAAATATTTCCTGGGATGATTTATATTACGAGTTCATTTAAATGATAACAATAATAACTAATATGACAGCCGATAATACTGGACTATGAAACATTGCATTTTTTATATTTTAATAATGCTGTTTTATTTTTTTAGATGTTAACAGATAGTCTTTGTCAGAGTTCATTATATTTTATCGTGTTGTAGAATAGAATGTGACAGTTAGAGACATTCTTACAGCACAATTCTTTGTATCTTGTCCAATATCAAGGAAAGACGAAGGAAGGAGTTAGATTTGGCAATGTTTGACTCATTCTACTCTAAATTAGATTTTTCTGATGTGTATTCCAGTAGAAGAATTAAAAAAATATCCCTAGGATGGTTAAGTTACTTTCCAAAAAGAGGGTGTTAATAATAACATACACTTTTGACATCGTTAGCATATGGTTATCGTTTATTGTCTATTGCATTATTTTTCATTTTGACAGATACAGAATATGTTAATGAAAATTGATGCTGCAGTAAAATAGCGCTTTCTTATTTTAACTAATAATTATTTACGATACAAGTGCGGAAAAGAGGAAATTCGACCGAAACACGACCGAAGGGAGTGTTTTAAATCGACACGAGTTGCGAATTACCTATTCGCACGTGTATCGTACAACGTTTTACAATACATAAGGCCCTTTAAACTTTTGACATACACACGAAAAGTGCTATTTCACGCACTAGTGCGGGAAAGTAGGCAACACTGCAGTGCAGTGCAATAATATAAAAGAAAATTTCACTTTTGTGCTTAAAAATCTTGAAACGAGCTTACCTACACAGTTACTCACACAAGTCATAGGTAAGTATAAAGAGAAAATAAAAACAAATCCCATCATTATTACACCCCTAGTAACCGTTTTTCCTTCTTGTTGAGTAACAAATCTCTATCGGATATCTTGTTTGCACAGCTTACTGCGTATTTTAGTCTAGAATCAAAAGGGCTTATTAATGTACTAACCGCAGCACAATTTGACTTTTGGTGAGCCTTATTACGTTGCAGTAAGAATCACGTATGGTCAACTGTGTCAACATAAATATCATAAGCGGGACCTCGAGTTTCATAAAACTTTTGCGTGATGAGAGGCCTAATACTGATTGGTTTTAGATGATTCGTTGAAGGTAGTATTAGCACTGTAATAGGCTGTTATACGAGGGGCGGCTGAAAAGTTCGCGGCCTTAGAAAAAAAATGAAAGAGAGTATTAAATATTAATTATTAATCGTTAATAATCTATCTAATACCTTTAAACGAGCAATTCTTGTTTATTTATATATATATATATTTCAGATTTCAGATTTCAGATCATTTATTTGTAAATATAACATATTTATAAGTCAACATAATATTAGGGTACACACAGTTCATAATTAATCAATTATTTACATTATGTATTAAGTATATTATCTTAAAATTATTACATTTTACATTCATATATACTATGATTTGTTATAGACCGGTATTTGATGTGTTAGGGTCAACGGGTTGGTCATTTGCAGAAACTCTGAGACAGTGTAACACGCTAGGTCCATTAACATTGCCTTCAGTTTTTTAGAGAATACTGCGTTGCTTTTAGCCTCTTTTATGTTTAGAGGAACATGGTTATATATGCTCGCCCCTGCAACACTGAGCGCTGCACGGGCCTTCGCCAGCCGCCGGTTTGGAGCTATTAGCAGCGGTTGCCTACGTGACGTCCTATTTAGTGTTTGGTAGTTATGTAGGTTCTCGCGTATGTAGTCACAAGCTGTCAGTATATATATACTAGGCAAGGTTAAGATCTTATGATTTTTAAATATTTCTTTCGCCGGATGGTCGAGCGGTTTCCGATCAATGATGCGTAGGGCACGTTTCTGTAATTTAAAGAGTCTTTCCCAGGTGGCCGACGTGGCCCATAAGTCAATTCCTTGAATTAAGACAGAGTGAAAATATCCAAAGTACGCTTTACGCAGGTTATTGGCAGACAGGGTGGGCGCGAGTCTGGACAGGGCGTAGCACGCCGAGGACAGCTTATCGCACATGTGGTCGACGTGCGCGGCCCACGTCAGCCCGGCGTCGATCATGTACCCTAAGTACCTTGTTGTGTCAACTTGGGGAACTGTGATATCGTTTACTGTTATATTTATTGGATTGTGTGTCTTTTTTAATTGAAAATGAATTATATTAGTTTTATCAACATTTAGTAACATACCATTTGCCTTAAACCACTCGGCCATTTGATGCATTACGTGGGCAAGTTTCAATTTTAAGTTGTCAAAATTATCGGCGTTGACTATGATGCAGGTGTCATCGGCGAACATCACATACTCGGGGTAGGGACAAGCGGTTGTGATATCGTTTACTAAAATCAGAAACAAGTTATTGCCCATCACGGATCCTTGAGGAACAGCAGAACATCCTATCGGTTCCAGAATTGACTTCGTATTGAGCACGTATGTAGATTGCCTTCGATTGCTTAGAAACGAGGCGATGGCGTCATGAAAACTTCCACTGAAGCCGTAGCGGGAGAGTTTGGCTAGTAAGAGTGAGTGGTCGATCATCTCGAAGGCGCGCGACAGGTCGCAGAACACCGCAGCGACCTGTCGCCCGCCCTCCAGGTGCGCCAGCACTCGCGTCACAACATCGCGCGCCGCGTCCGCCGTCGACCGCCCGGGTTGGTAGGCATATTGCTGCCGGTTTAATAGGTTATTTGATGTAATGTGATTCATTATCCTATTGCTTATCATTCGCTCAAATATTTTTGAAATAACTGGTATCAGTGATATCGGACGGAAATGTTTAGGTAGGTGCATTTCACCTTTGCCTTTGTAAACCGGCTGTACTTTAATTTCCTTTAGGCTATCAGGATATACTCCGGCGTGGATGCACGTATTGAATAATAATAGGAATAATGATATTACAACCGGCGGGAAGCAGTCAATAATTTCAGTAGACATGTCATTGTTGTCTTTGGATTTTTTGCGTTTAATTTTCTTACATGTTATTAATATTTCATTCAACGTGAATATATATATATATATATATATATATATTTCGGCGATCTCGGAAACGGCTCTAACGATTTCGATGAAATTTGCTATATGGGGGTTTTCGGGGGCGAAAAATCGATCTAGCTACGTCTTATCTCTGGGAAAACGCGCATTTTCGAGTTTTTATATGTTTTCCGAGCGAAGCTCGGTCACCCAGATATTCGTTAGTAATGGCGGCACACGGAAACATGGTCGCCCTAAATCTACTTGGCGCCCCGTTCTGTGGAACAAGAGCTGGGTGTATTGGGAATGGCTACCCAAGCTGCCCAGGACCGGAGTTAGTGGAAGGAAAAGATTCGAACCCTACACCCCAGCAGGGGGTAACAGACTGGAAAGAAGAATCGCGGCAATATTTAAACTCCCAAAGAGACGGGGAAAAATGTAGCATAGTTTTTTTTTCTTTGTTTTCTAGCTTAGGGCGCGAATATTTCAGCCTCCCCTCGTATTATATATCAATAAGGGAGCTCTGGAGAGCCATATATCATAGCTGTGGGTAATCTAAATACGAACGTTTACGGAAGATTCGCGAAGTATTTCATATACGCGTTTGACAGATGCCATGTTTTATTTTCGGATTCAGATTGCATCAGCAATACTGTTGCAGTATGTCACCGGCATTGCTGCTGCAAATACCAAAATTCCGGGCGGCGACATCGATTTTGACATTTGTGGCAGCAATGCAATCGGCAGTAATGTGGCGCTGCAATACTGCTGCCGATTTTACGGCACGAAATGTCAAAATGGTGATTTTATCACGGAGTTTATATTAAATTTGAGTGAGTAAAGCGAATAAAAACGCTACGATAGAAACTGGGCAGCATTCTTTTCAACGTCCATTATTTTCTCGTAAATTCCCCAATTTTCTCCTCAAACAACGCTCAGAGTACTTTATTTTTCGAGCTTCGCAATCTGCAACGGTGAATTTACCTCACGTTTCCACCTGGAAACTAAGAGTACCTACTTACCTAGCTATCGCTTAAAGTCAGTTTAAAAGGCGTTTCACACTTCACTTAATGCTGAAGTGCCCTTTTACATTGGTGGAGTTTATATACAATTTATTTTATTACCTTTATTTACCGACGTTTCGACACAGGTTTCACTGGTCGTGGTCGTGGCTAACTGATGCCCCAGCAAAATGTCAAAACAGAGATTTGTGCAGCTACCCGACGCCATACAGGTGTATGAAAAAGTTGGTATATGTTTAAAAATAGAAGTCGGGTGAATATGTACTCGCAGTCAATCTAGCGCGCTTCAAAAACCCGAACCAAAAGTTAATATATTGTTGATATGTTTGTATTATATAAATAACAAATCACATTGATATTTTAAAAATCAGAATGCCCACATTGCAAATATTAGATTAATTTTACAATTAAATTCACTTATTTTTCCACCATAAAATTAGCTATGTTATTTATGACTCACGGCAGTTTAAATTGGGTCATTCCCACCCCACTAGTTACCAGTGTTACCACCAAGTTGTTACCAGTGGTAACTACTGGGTTTTTTCCACCTTTAAGTCGGGACCGGGCTTTTATGTTAAGTTATGTTACCTATTTATGTGTTGTTTTCTTCTTTTTTGCCACGAATAAACGCGTTCTATTCTTTTCTGTTTCATTCCTATTGGACTATCATCATCATCATCATAACTTAAGAGCTTTGTTCTTGTCGATGGAGTAATCGCCAATCATTTCTTTCTTGTGCCAGTCTTTTAATTTCCTCATACGACGCATTTTTTTTATTTGGCTGAGATAAGTCATTCTAGATTTCCCTTCTTCTCTTGTCTTCTCAATCCTGCCTTCCAAGATGTTTAGGAAAAAGTTGTCATGCCGTATCAGGTGTCCTACCATCATGCCTCTCCTATTTTTAGGGTTCCGTATCCAAAGGGTAAAAACGGGACCCTGTTACTAAGACTCCGCTGTCCGTCTGTCCGTCCGTCCGTCCGTCCGTCTGTCACCAGGCTGTATCTCACGAACCGTGATATTATTATTATTGGGGTGGTATCGGGCCTTTGAGTGTCACGTCGACCAAGTATTGATCTATTGTGACGGCCCTTTAAAGTTCATTACTAATGCCCGTTGCATCCAGAAAATTACAGATGCTTTGGGCCGTAACGTTCTGTACCTCATAGGGTTGCAATACATGCCGCCCTAAGTAGGTACTTCTTTTTGACATTAGTGGTCCACAGGAACAGAGAATGTGCATTGCAGTCTCCTCTGACTCCTGGCAGAACCTGCATGTCGCATCTTGTTTCTTGCCAATTTGAAACATGTGCTTGTTCAACTTACAGTGTCCAGTCAGTATTCTAGTCACCGCGCAAGTTTTGTGCCTTTTGAGCCCCAGAAGCTCCTTAGCGATTTTGCTGTTGAACCCTTTGATTAGAGCTTTCGAGTGTACTTGTCCTTTAGCGAACTTCCACCAATCGATTGCTCTCTTTTTTTCTAAGTCGCTGAGCAGAGAATATGCATCCCGTTTTGTGATTCCACAGAACGGTTCTGGGCCGACCAGGGGTGTGTCTGCGCCCTTTCTTGCAAGTTCGTCTGCTTCTTCGTTTCCGTTAATGTCGGAGTGCCCTGGTACCCATCTAAGTGTGACTTTGTTGGAGTTAGCCAGTGCATTTAGGTTTGTTTTACAGTTCTGGACTAGTTTTGAGTTTGACTCAAGGGATTCTAGTGCCAGCAGAGCAGCCTGGCTGTCTGAGTTGATGTAGATATGTTGGTGTCTTAGGTTTCTGTCCAGGTTAATCTCCGCACATTTGTTGATGGCGAAGACTTCTGCCTGGAAGATTGAGGCCTTTGTGCCCATGCTGACGCTAGCTCTGAGCTTAGGAACCGTGATAGCTAGACAGATGAAATTTTCACAGATGATGTATTTCTGTTGCCGCTATAACAACAAATACTAAAAACAGAATAAAATAAAGATTTAAGTGGGGCTCCCATACAACAAACGTGATTTTTGACCGAAGTTAAGCAACGTCGGGCGGGGTCAGTACTTGGATGGGTGACCGTTTATTTGCTTGTTTTTTTTTTGCTTGTTTTGCTCTATTTTTTGTTGATGGTGCGGAACCCTCCGTGCGCGAGTCCGACTCGCACTTGTCCGGTTTTTTTTTATTGTATTTAATAAGCATCTCTTTTTTCCTATCATACTATTGGACTATAGTAGAGTGGTTTCACGGAATTCAAAATTATATTCGCCCCAGATTCCCCGACAGTCCCCCACATCCGTGAAAGCACTACAGGGATGTCGCCCACTAGAAAGTTCAATATTTCTGAGCCAGTGGGCCGGCCCGCGGCAAATGGAGTGTGAACGGGCGTGCCCAAACCTAGTTACGTTGCCAGCCGATATTTTATAATAGATGTTGCGATAAATAGGGTCTAGAGGTCGATTCTGATTTGACAATTCGTTTTTATACCTAACCTGTTCGTATAACATTTTAAACTTCAACTGTTCAAGTTAATTCATATACGATTTGATGTTTACGCCATCTACTATGTAATCACAATAATTTTAAAGTCCTAATTTTGCATGTGAACCATTGAACGTATCAATCTTATGTAATAATACTCATTACTTCTAATAGATGGCGTTACGGGTCCTAAAAATCATCAAGCATAGTTGTTTACTTGAATAAAGAGTCTTGCACTACCTATCTGCATGAACGCTGCATTTTTAATTCTCCCACATCTCTCATCGACCGGTACAAAAGTGGTCCTTACCGAACGGATATAAGAACTATATTAGTGTGACATCGAAATTAACCTCAAATGTTGTTTACGTTTTAACGAATTTAAATGGATTTAAGAAGAAATTAAAGTGAAAAAACTGTATAATACGTGATAAATAGACTTGATAAGTGTATACAAACGTTGGTGTGCTTATATCTTCATTATGGAAGACTATATTAAGGAACAAGAAAACGTGTACGCGATGTTGACGAAAACTATTTCAAATTACAAGAAATCGCCGAAACAAAGACTGACTAGTGGTTATGTACAGTTACGAATGGAAATATTGACCGAATATTGGAATCAGTTTCACAGCAATCACATGGAAATGTTGAAATTGGTACCTAAACATGAACGAGGAAAGTATGAATATTTCACAAAAGATTATTTTATGGAAGTCGAAGAACAATACATCGAGTTACGGTCAGATATGATGGACTTGTTATTGAAGTTAAGTTCACGGAGCGGAGAAAGTACATCGAGTTCACATAACCCTCCAACTGCCACTAGTGTTAGTGATGAAGTCCGGCTGCCTAAAATTAATATTCCACAGTACTCGGGCAGTTATCACGAATGGACTTCGTTTCACGATATGTACACATCGCTAATACACAATAAAACCACACTCAATAAAGTGCAAAAAATGCATTATTTGAAAAGTTGTTTATCAGGTGAGGCGGAACAATTACTTAAGCATATACCTATCAGCGAGAGTAATTACGACATGGCATGGAATATTTTATCAAAAAGATACAACAACAAACGAATTATTGTAAACACAATTTTGGCACGATTAGTGAATCAACGAAAATTAACTACGGGAACATCAAAAGGGTTACGAGATTTGTTAGACACCACAAGTGAATGTATGAATAAATTGAAAAATCAAGATATACAAGTAGATACATGGGATACACTGGTAATTCATTTAATTGTCAATAAGTTAGACTCCGAATCACACAAAGAATGGGAACTCGAGCTCGGGTCCCTAGAGATTAGTGAATTACCAACACTAAACATGTTAGACAAGTTCCTGGAAAAAAGATTTCGTGTTTTGGAAATGATACAAGCTCCGCCGTCGAGTGCACCTGTAAATAAAAGAAGTTTTCATGTAAATAAGAGCGAACAGAAATGCATTTTTTGTAACCAAGACCACCTATTATACACTTGTAAGGAGTTTACGAAACTTGAAGTAGATAAGAGAGTGGAATATGTGCAAGGCTGGCGGCTTTGTTTTAATTGCCTGGTACCGGGGCATTCAGTCAAGTTCTGCAAACATCGATCTTCTTGCCGCCGATGTGGGAGAAAACACCACTCTCTGTTGCACAGCACGTGGAGCCCGCAGTCTCAGACCTCTGCGCCGGTTCCGGAGGCATCAGCGCAGCTTTTAGAGGATAAAGAAGATACCAAGGAAGAAAAAGAAGATAAAAATAAAAAGAGTATTATATCTCACCTCACTACGGGGAGTCGCGCGCGGCTGATGCCAACTGCATTAGTGCAAGTATATGCTGAAAACGGAGAAAAACACTTGATGAGAGCGCTGTTGGACCCATGTTCACAAGAGTCTTTTATAACTGAGGCCGCAGCACAAAGGCTTCGCTTACGACGTACCTCAGTCAGTGGGCATGTCACGGGAGTTGAGAAAATGAAGACTACACTCAAGTATGTAACGGAAATAGAGTTCTCATCAAGAATCGAGCTTAAGATGAAGATGAAGGCAACTACTTATGTTGTACGACACGTCACCGACATTATGC
This sequence comes from Cydia amplana, assembly GCF_948474715.1. Lineage (NCBI taxonomy): Eukaryota > Metazoa > Arthropoda > Insecta > Lepidoptera > Tortricidae > Cydia > Cydia amplana. The sequence continues at coordinate 1,902,178 of NC_086079.1, read as the reverse complement.
CGGAGAATGAAGTAAAGATAGAAAACTGGAAACATGTCGAGAAGTTGTGCCTCGCAGATCCAACATGTCACACTCCAGGTCACATCGACTTGCTTTTAGGAGTCGAAGTTTGGAGCGAAGTTATTAAACCTGGAGTGATCAATGGCCCCTCAGGAACACCTATAGCACAAGACAGTCACCTGGGGTGGATTATTTGCGGAAATGTGAGGACAGAACACACTGCCACAAAAAACATCGTCAGCATGCATCTCAATGTTGATCTTAACAACATGCTGAAGAAGTTCTGGGAGTTAGAAACCATAGAAGAAGAAATCAATACACTAACCTCAGACGAAAAGAAGGCAGAAGACATTTATGAGAAGACACACAAAAGAAAAGAAGATGGTCGTTACGTGGTCAGGTTGCCATTTAGAGAAGAACCACCTGTGCTACCACGTGACTCACGAGAGATAGCAGTGAAGAGATGGATGTCGCTAGAAAGAAGATTAGATAAGAATCAAAAATTGAAACAAGATTACAACGACGTCTTACAAGAGTACATAGATCTGCAACACATGAAGAAAGTAGATGATAAAGAACTAACCGAGAATTGCGTATACCTACCACATCATGCTGTTGTAAGAGACGACAAACAAACTACACGAGTTAGAGTTGTATTTCATGCTTCATGTGCTGGAACTAACGGGGTTACCTTAAACGATGCATTACTCGTAGGCCCTACTCTGCAAGAAGATTTACGCGACATACTGCTGAGATGGAGAACACACAAAATCGCATATGTCGCGGATATCATTAAAATGTATCGGCAGATTGAAGTTAATGAAAAAGATACAAATTATCAAAGAATTGTTTGGAGAACTGATGCTCAAAAACCGATAGAAGATTACAAACTACTTACCGTCACCTTCGGGACCTCTTGCGCTCCCTACTTGGCCATCAAAACCTTACGTCAAGTTGCGATAGATGAGGGTCAAGAGTATCCTGAAGCACAGCGTATAATACTAGAGGATTTCTACATGGACGACGTCCTGTCGGGGCATGAGACAGAAGATCAAGCTAAAATAAATCAGAAAGAAATCACAGCAATTCTCAAAAAGGGTGGGCTTGAGCTTCAAAAGTGGAGTTCAAATAGTGAAGCATTCGTGCAAGAGATTGAACCTGTAAAACGATCACCAAAGGCCCAAAGAGAAGTAGATGGAAGAGACAGTATTAAGACTTTGGGTATCATTTGGAACACTAAAGAAGACAAATTACAAATAACTAATAATTTGAAAGACTCACCTGAACAACCTGTCACGAAGAGGAATGTTTTAGCCGATATAGCTTCATTATTTGATCCAATGGGTTGGCTGGCGCCTGCGGTAGTAATCGCTAAAACATTCATGCAGAAATTATGGCAATTAGGTGTTGGTTGGGACGAAGAACTCGCAGATGACGTGAAGGAAGAGTGGCTGAAGTTTAGAAAAGAGATTCCTGCATTGACAGAAGTAAAGATAAATCGTTGGATACATACCAACGCAGACAGAAGCTCGATTGAGGTTCATGGATTCTCTGACGCCTCGATGAGTGCGTACGCAGCCGTAATATACGTCCGAGTCATCGAAACAGACGGGCAAGTACAAGTATCTCTACTCACGGCTAAAACGAAAACAGCGCCTTTAAAGCAAATATCCATGCCCAGATTGGAGATGTGCGCTGCTGTTCTGCTGTGTAGACTCCTGAAACATGTAGTAAGCATATTAAAAGTTCAAAAACATCAAGTATTTGCCTGGTCAGATTCACAAGTGGTACTGTCATGGATAAAAGGCGACCCAGGTCGATGGACTCCTTTTGTTAAAAACCGAGTTACTGAAATAAAGAAGATGAACGAGATAAACGGGTGGTATTATGTCAATACTAAACACAATCCAGCGGACCCAGCTTCACGAGGAGTGATGCCTAGAAAGCTGTTGACAAATACACTCTGGTGGAATGGACCGGCGTTTCTCAAGGAGCCAGCCATAGAACTGCCGGGAACCGAAGTACCTGAAACAGACTTAGAATGCAGAAAGGTTATTAAAACATTAGTTACTACAACTAAAGAAAATGAAGAGGATTTAATACGCACCTTGATAGCTAAATACTCGTCGCTCGGGAAACTGGTTAGAATAATCGCATACTGTCGTAGATGGATGCTGCACCTGAAAAGAAAGAGAGAAAATAAATATCACTTACCAACTTACCTGACGACTGAAGAGAGAGATGAAGCACTTACCATTTGCTTAAGACGATCCCAGGAAATCGAATTTCAAGAAGAAATTGAAGATTTAAAGAGTAAGAGACAGCTGAAAAGGAAAAGTCGATTGTTGTCACTCGCCCCCTTTTTAGATCCAAAGGGTGTGTTGAGAGTAGGCGGCCGACTACGCCATGCTGATTTAGAAGCCCAACAGAAGCACCCCATTATAATCACGAAAGACAATGCTCTGTTACCTCTTCTTCTAGCAGAAGCACACAGCAGCACTCTTCATGGCGGTCCGCAATTGATGGTGATGTATCTTCGATCCAAATACTGGCTAATCAACATGACTAATAAAATAAAGAAATATGTACGCAATTGCATCGTTTGTATCAGGCAGAGAGGAGAAACCGGCAGTCAGCTCATGGGGGATCTGCCTGCTATAAGAGTAAAGCCCGCAAAGCCTTTTTTGATCAGCGGAGTAGATTTTGCAGGACCTATAAACGTGCGTATGAGCAAAGGTCGTGGGGCAAAATCCACCAAGGCGTACATATCTCTATTTGTCTGCATGGTGACCAGAGCTTTTCACATCGAACTCGTGAGCAGTTTAAGTACAGAGGCATTTATAGCAGCTTTAAGACGATTCGTAGCTAGACGAGGACGATGCGCAGAGATGTGGAGCGACCATGGCACAAATTTCATAGGAGCCAAGAAAGACTTGATAGCCATGTGGCGCCAAGGTCAAGCAAGAATCCCAGACGAGTTTGCAGCCCTGTTGGACAATATGAGGATTAAATGGAAGTATATTCCTCCTGCAGCTCCAAATTTTGGTGGTATATGGGAGGCCGGCGTTAAGTCTATCAAATATCATATGAAAAGGGTCATAGGAAATTCAACCCTCACCTTTGAAGAATTAACGACGCTCCTCACCCAGATTGAAGGGTGCCTTAATTCTCGGCCCTTATACCCTCTCAATGATGATCCGGATTCCTTACAGCCGTTAACCCCAGGTCATTTTTTGACCACTGAACAGATTGTTAGTATCCCTGATGATGACTATACAGACTCTAAGATTCACCAGCTATCTAGATGGCAGCTACCGCAAAAGATGTTGCAAGATTTCTGGAGACAGTGGCAGAAGGAGTTTTTAACCCGTCTTCAGCAACGTCCTAAGTGGAACCGCGTAACCAAAGATCTGGACATAGGCGATTTGGTACTGGTCAAAGACCAACGACTCCCGCCTGGAAGCTGGCCTATGGGCCGTATTATAGGGAAACATCCCGGCCCTGATGGCTTAACTCGGACTTACGAAATACGTACAATTTCTGGTGTTTTGCAAAGATCTGTAACTAAATTATGTGTTTTACCTTGTGTAAAGGACTCCGTCCTTTCCGGGGGAGTATGTTCAAGTTAATTCATATACGATTTGATGTTTACGCCATCTACTATGTAATCACAATAATTTTAAAGTCCTAATTTTGCATGTGAACCATTGAACGTATCAATCTTATGTAATAATACTCATTACTTCTAATAGATGGCGTTACGGGTCCTAAAAATCATCAAGCATAGTTGTTTACTTGAATAAAGAGTCTTGCACTACCTATCTGCATGAACGCTGCATTTTTAATTCTCCCACATCTCTCATCGACCGGTACATCAACTTCACTTAACTTTCAGTTGGTTTGTGTTCGAATTTGGAAGTTAAGATAAAGTTATTCTAAGATAAGAACTCAGAATAGGTCGTGGATGGAATATATACAAAAAAAAATTACGCAGGGCAGGAGGTGATAAAGCAGGGCAAACGAGCAGACGAATCGGCAAATGGTAAGCCATTGCCGTCGGCTATGGACACCTACAACACCAGAGGGGTTACAAGTGCGTCGCCGGCATTTAGATGGAAGCAGGTTCGCTCTTTTCTTGAAGGTCAATTTAATCTTATCAATAACAGTTAAAAAAATACGTCTAGTTAACGTATCATCATTCAATGAGTTAGTACAAGGGGTATATTATACTTACTTGTAAAAAACTAAATTGCTACGCCAACAAGCATTCGTTGATCGCAAACTCTGCTTACCTGAAAAGAAGAAATGTGTTGTTAGATTTTGTTCAGCAAAATAATTTCTTAGTTATGGTTCTTTTAGTATGCGTGATAAAATATGATGAGCTAGTTTTTGGTTTTAGTTCTGAAAATCGTATGTTTGTATGTGTAATCGTTTGGTATGCGTGATAAAATAGAGTGTTTCAGTTCTGAAAATCGTACATCTACAAAAAAACTCAAATAATGTTTTCAGGTATAACTTTTCTTTTTCTTTTTATAGATACTTATAGAATGTTAAGGTGACGTTCGGATTGCAACTGTAGTTACATTACAATTGTAGCATTGCGTTCAGTTCAGATCTATAAGTCACGTTCGTTGCCACATTACTGCAGAGATTAAAACAGATTCAACATCCGTCACTAATTTTATAAATAAAATAGGGGCTATTACTGCAAATGCAGCACTAAGCTAGCTAGTAAACCATAGAGTAACTTAAACATACTGTGCCTTAAACTTTTTTTTGACAAGTTTGCACAAACAATAAAATATGACATTGATGCATCAACGCGGTTTGTCAACAAGAGCCTACCGGGAAACGCGAAAATCGAAATTTAGTTATCGCCTCTTTATTGCTCGAATATGCAAGAGTGATAGAGAGGTTAGATAACGACATTTTGATTTTCTTGTTTCGCGGTAGACTTCCAGATTGTGATGGATTTAGATTGTAGTTGGGCCTACGCAGAGTTTTGCGTAATATTCCCAATTTTATAAATAAAATTGACAGTGACGTCGGCCGCGTCAACGCCGCAGCAGTAATGCTGCTGCAGTCGACATCCGAATATCACCTAGCCAATTCTGAAACATTCTTCAAACTATGACGACAATAACTTATAATTTCATAATAGAAACAAAAGACCCAACTCCCAACTTTTCTAATATTTTCCTATATTTTATGCATCAACCTACCCAAGTGGCTAGGGGACGTAATGCCCCATTACGAATTCACCAAGCATGCGAATTTGACCGGCCTCGCCGCCAGGGGGCGCCGGTTAGGACGACCAGGGGATTTTCTAATCTTTTCACAAAAAGGACATAACTACGTTGTGACATACCGATCAAAAGGGCTTTTAAAGCTTAGGTGGAGTCATTGGATGAAAAAATTATATGTTGAGATTGAGATAAATCGAAACAAGATGTCATACTTACACTAAAGAGCCCTTAGAGTTGATCAAAGACGCGTAGCCTTTCAAAAACAGCATTTACATCAGAAAATTTGGGAAGGGTACTGCCGTGGCTGGGTGGTCTAGGGGTCAGGCCGTTAGCTGAAGACGCGGGGTTGATTCCGGATTTGGACACTTTTTCTTTGAGATCTATTACAGTTTATAAGCGATTTGTATTTGTAATTAATATACTTACTTTACGTAAGCGCTGGTAGCCTAGCGGTAAGAGCACGCGACTTGCAATCTGGAGGTCGCGGGTTCGAACCTCGGCTCGTACCAATTAGTTTTTCGAAACTTATGTATCATTTGATATTTACCAGTCGCTTTTTGGTGAAGGCAAACATCGTGAGGAAACCGGACTAATTCCAATATATTGCCTTATAAGGCCTAGTTTCCCCTCTGGGTTAGGAGGTCAGATGGTAGTCGCTTTATAAAAACTAGTGCCGGTGCCAATTCCTGGGTTTAGTTGCCAAGCGGATCCCAAGCTACCACGAGACAAAATGACGGGACAACGCGAGGAAGATGATGATACTTACTTACGTAATTTATGATAACTTGGGGCCAATTTCCGGTTGCGAAAGCGAACTTAACTACAAAAACATCGCTATAACGCCCAAAATCTTAATTAAAACAAAATCGAACAAGGCCCGCCGTTATCTCCCGATAACAACGGCCTTATTAATATTTAAACTACCATACCGATTTTTCTCTGAACACTTTATTTTGGTATTTGAAAAAGCGACTTTAAAACGTATAGGTTAAGGTTCGTTTTTGATAACGTGCGAAAGATACATAAGGGTTTGCTCTGAGGTTTAAACCGGAATAGTGATGTGTTTGTTCAACAATAACAAACTTTGTTGTAAGTTTTCGGGAAACAATTTGTAGAAAATTTAATATACGGCTGCTAGAGAGATTGTAAATCAATTTGGTAGGTATGAAAACAGCTTTTAGGGTTCCGTACCTCAAAAGGGAAAATGGAACCCTTATAGGATCACTCGTGCGTCTGTCTGTCTGTCCCACCATCCCCCCCCCCCCTTTTTCTCCAAAACTACTGGGTCTAAGATTTTGAAAAAAACTACACATAATAGTTCTTTACCTATAGATGACGCGAATCCGACTCGCACTTGGCCGGTTTTTTCAAAGAATAATTGATAAAAAAAAATCATCTATTGTCAAAATATTCATAATAGGAAAAATGTATATATAGGTACCTATATTAATTATGATAATAAAAGGCAAACAAGTAGACGAATCGCCTGATGTTCTTATTTTCTGTGTAAAATAATTTTTTTGCAATAATAACTAGTACCAATTTTTAGCAATAAACGAATAGGTATGTTACGTAGATATGCCAATTTTCATGTAATTTAAGCCTATATCGTTTTAAAATGATAACTTCGATTGGATTGGGAGCAGTTTAATGGAGGCGGTTTCGTAAGAATTTTTAATACATATTAATGATATTAAGTATTTTCCCTATCCATCCATTTATGCTGCGACCGATATGCGGTCGGGCACGACTCGGTTTAATGACATGAAGTTGTACGTCAGACACGAATGACAATCATAATTAAAAGGGCCCACTGATTATGACCTTTAGGTATTAAGTCCGCCATTTGTACATTTTATTTGTATTTTGCGCAATAAAGTTTAAATAAATATCGTCCGGTGGACTGGTAATCAGTGGGCCCCTTTAAAGACTGCGGTTGAATAAAAAAAATTAAGTATATGCAATCGCTTGGGCTTTTACGTCACCTTTTGACCAACTAAGGTAGAACTCATCATCATCATCATATCAGCCTTCTATCGCCCGCTGCTGAGCATATGCCTCATCGAGTACGCCACTTATCCAATCCTGAGCCAATATCTCATCCAGAATTGACCCGCAATCATCATCTTCCTCGCGTTTTGTCCCGGCATTTTGCCACGGGTTATGGGAGCCTGGGGTCCGCTTGGCAACTAATCCCAGGAATTGGCGTAGGCACTAGTTTTTACGAAGCGACTGCCATCTGACCTTCCAACCTAGAGGGTAACCTAGGCCTTATTGGGATTAGTCCGGTTTCCTCACGATGTTTTCCTTCACCGAAAAGCGACTGGTAAATATCAAATGATATTTCGTACATAAGTTCCGAAAAACTCATTGGTACGAGCCGGGGTTTGAACCAGCGACCTCCGGATTGCAAGTCGCACGCTCTTAGCGCTAGGCCACCAGCGCTTTTCGCCTTTGTTGATTAATTGACCCGCAATCATCCGAATAAGAACAGAACACGAACAGAACGAAGGTAGAACTGTAACAGTGAAAATATGAGTTCATATTTGACTACGTACCCTAAATATATAATTCAGAGTATCCTGACCTTTAAATAACATATTTAAATATGGAACATCTCCGAAACAGATATTAGTGTCGCATATGTGGTTACGTCCAACACCAACGCGATGCGGTCAGTCAGGTCCGACCCATATATGTTCCGTCATGTCACACGAATATACCCCTAATTACAGCGGAGTTCATATGTATGTAGACATTCCCTCACCGTAATCCATTGCAATAAGGTGAAAAAATGTATACATGTTTATCAACTGTACAAACAGCTTACGTGCTAAAATCGCGTGAACGTTTGTATGTATCTTTGGTAAGATACAGATATATTTTGATGGATGGGTATGAAATACCTTCAAGGTGGGCACTCAATGATGTACCTACCTTTATACCACGATATATCAACGTAATATAGTAGGTATGCATAATACGGCGCGTCAGATATTTCGGTATAATAGAAAGCTACTTTTTTGGGCAGGCGTGGCTCACTCCGCGATTTCCTCGCGTCGCTACAAATACATGCGGCCCACACCAATGTTGGTGTCTAACCATAATAGTTGCCGCGCACCGCTACGGAACGGACGCCTGCTCGCGCTTGCGCCACCTAGCGGTCATATTTGTCGTAACAGTCGCGTTTTGTTAGAAGGCTTCTGTACATAGTACGTACATAGCTTCGGGTACAAAACTCAAAATAAGGCCTAGCACACGGAGACTTTTTGCAACAATTCAGTAGCGCGTTTCGTGAAATAAATCGCGACATGAATTTAACCCCTTATCGTATTCACAAAGCGCAAAAGAAGCGATCCAGTAGCGATACAAACTAACGACTCGTGATGCAGTCGCGCCGTTTTATTTAATATTCATATTACAACTTTTACTTTATTTGCAAATAATACCAAACGGCTGTTATCGCTGCTGCATACTGGGGCAGAATAATGCAAAGAATGCCTGTGCCTTGACATTAAGCATGACCGCGCGGTGGCCTATATTCTAGGCCGAGACTACAGTCGCCATCAGATATATCGGAGCAGCTAAGGCGCTCACAAATATCTGAACACACCTCTATTGTCAGGGCTTTAGAGTGAGTGTTCAAATATTGTGAACATCTTGGCCGCTCCGATATATCTGATGACTGTACAAACCATTGTAACAAAACGACTGAACAGACGCGAAGCCTAGTCAATAGACAGTAAGTTTAAGGAAATTGAAACGTCTTGGAATGAAAACCTTTGACAGAAACCGGCGAAATGCGAGTCGGACTCGCGCATGAAGAGTTCCGTACCATTACGCAAAAAACGGCAAAAAATCACGTTTCATCAGAGCCCCACTTCAATATTTATTTTTTGTTTTTAGTATTTGTTGTTATAGCGGTAACAGAAGTACATCATCTGTGAAAATTTCAACTGGCTAGAGTGGCTAGCTATCACGGTTCATGAGATACAGAGAGGAGTGTTTGAAATAGGGTCCCGTTTTTACCCTTCGGATACGGAACCCTAAAACATCAGCTTTGCGATATTATAACAAAATTAAATAATAATTTACTTAGTCTTTGAGGCATGCCCTACTACTTACAATACATTAAAATTATACTAAACAACATGGTATAATAATATACTCCATACTCCGCCTGGTACTCTCTTCCGAGATTCGCGAATTACCTATCACTTGCCTACGTCATCATGCTATTTACAGGTTCTCAAACTTTAAAATGTGGGAGAATTTTAACCAACGGTGAAAATTATTTTAACGGCATGAATTTTAAGTTATTCATGTAGAAACATAGTAAAATAAAACAAATATATACTGCAATTTTCACTCCTACTCTTACAGTTCCGAATAGAGCAGCCAACCATTTTCGTAACAAAACATTAATTACCAAGCTTACGACGTGAAAAGTTTGGAAAACACTGCGACTGCTGACACTGAGCGAGAAGGAAATGACAATTAACACGCGTTCGACAAGGATGACGGTCAGGGACAAAATGGCGGATTGTCAAATGTGACAGCGCTATCCTGTGTTGCCAGTAGTGTAAACAGAATTACCCGAACGTCTGAAATTTCTTTCGTGAATCGGAAGATATTGCTAACGAATAATTAAAAATAACGTGTTATTGTAAAATTTAAGATAAAATACATATAAATGAAAATTATTAATCATAGATATAATGTACCCATGTAACATGTTATGTTGAAATAAAGTGGCAATGTTATTGTGACGTAGGCAAGTGACACTCTGGGAAGAGAAGAACATGTTTTATTAGACCATGACTAAACAAGGAATGTTGCGTTGTCAAAAAATTAGTTTAAGATGTTTAATGTAAATTATCCAGTAAGAATTTTCAGCTTAAAATATCCTCCCCTGAACCCCTAGTGTAAATTTCATTCGATAGCGTGACGAGCGTTCGCGTTTGCGTTGTCTATTTTTGAATGAGATTTTGAACAGCGCGCCAAGACGTTTTGGAAACTCAAAATCCCATGAAAATTACACTTAACGCAAATGCGTACGTCACGTCACGCTATCGAATGAAATTTACACTAGGGCAGGCGTGGCTCGCTCCGCGATTTCGTCGCGTCGCTTCAAGTAATACCTAAAAGTACACGCGGCCCACACCAAATTTGGTGTCTAGACATAGTAATTGCCGCGCACCGCTACGGAACGGACGCCACAGCGGTCATATCTGTCGTAATATACGCGTTTTGTTAGAGAGTATATCTTCTGTACCTAGTACTATTATTTATTATGTGACTACTTGACTAGGGGTCTGACTAGGCGATTTCAGCAAACAAAAACCGAGTATATCCGCAAAAATGCCTTTTTTCGTACAATATTCTGATTGCACACACTTTTATGTATACAGGGTGATCACGCATACGAGACACGTTTCGACAACTAGGTATATTTAATTTGGGTGATACGTGACGCGTGTTTTCCCCAAGTCATGCAGAAGATGAAAGGAGGCTTCAAAGGACTTGTTTTGTATATGTGGAGACTGAATCACGTTTATTGCACTTTGCATCTTTGGAGAAGAGGATAGGGTTGTATTTGGTTTGATTTATTGAGTTTTGGGACGTAGTATGATTGGATTATAAGACATTAAATGTTTCATAATTAATATTATATTTATTAATTTTTGTTTAAAGGTAATGTGAGGGAAGTCGTTTTGATTAATATTACTTGCATTGGTTTTTCCGTAATACTTTGGTATATAAAATAATTCAAACAAAATTTCGTTATTACGTAGTAACCTAAATTAATTAATATTAATCTTCAAAACAGTCTTATGTAATAAATCGAAAACAGCAAACAAATGAAACAACTTAATTGTTCTGATGATAAATAGGAACATACATTCGCTTGTACATATTATATACTCGTATAACCAACGCATATAGGTAACCCAATGTAATATACTTATTTACAATGTTAAATACCTACGAGGGGCGTTCAAAATATTCTCGGTATTGATATCTTACGACCTCTTCTAAAATTTCTTTCGTTACTGGCCGCTAAGGTTTATTCATTGACATTAAAAAAAGTATAATTCGAACCGAGATAGTCTTTTGTTTTTCTGCAATTGCTGAACAAACATGAACATCCTGTGCGAATTGACAATGTTAACTAAATTAGAACATCGATGCGTGATAAAATTCTTGACAAAACAGGGTAAAAATCAAAAAACCATAAAAGAGGAAATGGATTGTGTTTACCGTGAGTCTGCTCCTTCTTTATCTACCATTCAAAAGTGGTCAAGCGAGTTTAAACGCGGAAGGGAGAGTATTGAAGATGACCCTAGACCTGGCCGGCCTGTAGTAGCTACTTCACAAGAAAATATTGATAAAGTGGAAAAACTTATATTGGAAGATGGTCGAGTGAAGGTAAAATCTATAGCACAAGTAACCAATCTCTCTATTGGTACCGTACATGATATTATACATGACCATCTTAATATGTCAAAAGTAAGTGCAAGATGGGTTCCGCGAATGCTGACTCGGCTTCAAAAAGACATGCGTGTAGCTTGTTGTTCCGATTTTATTGACCTGTGCGGTGAAAATCCTGATGAGGTGCTGCAAAGAATAGTTACTGGAGATGAAACCTGGGTTCATCATTATGACCCAGAGAGTAAACAAGAGTCCATGCAGTGGCACATTAAGGGTTCAGCTCATCCCAAGAAGTTGAAGGTCATCCCTTCAGCTGGCAAGGTCATGGCCACGATATTTTGGGATTGTGAAGGAGTATTACTAATCGATTATAAAGAAAAAGGTGTAAATATCACAGGACAGTACTACGCTAACATTCTACGTCAATTAAAGGATGTAATTAAAGAAAAGAGGCGAGGAAAGTTAATCAAAGGTATTCTGCTTCTGCATGACAACGCCCCCGTCCATACTGCTCATATTGCCAAGGCAGCTATTGTTGAACGTGGGTTTAAAACTGTTACTCACCCACCGTATAGTCCGGACTTAGCCCCCAGCGACTTCTTTTTGCTCCCCAATCTTAAAAAGGATCTGCGTGGAAATAAATTTTCTGACGATGAAGCATTGAAGGCGGCAGTGGAGGAGCATTTTTACACGAAAGATAAAAAATATTTTTACGAGGGATTAAAAAAAATAATTGATCGATCTTTTAAGTGTATGAACATAGGGGGGGAGTATATTGAAAAATAAAAATATCAAACTTTTCGTACTTGTTTGTTTTCATTCTCATACCGAGAATATTTTGAATACCCCTCCTACTTGTGAATTAGAAAATATAAACCGATACTATTCGTTACCGAACTATAAAACTTTAAAATTAAATTAACGCTTCGATAAACTTGTCGATAACTATCTAAAAACACTAGGTATCCAGGTTTATTTTGTACGTGGAAACAAAATAAATATACCTCGCATCCGTCATACATTATGTATGAGACCATACTGCCACAAACAAAATGTGGCAGAGACTGAACGCTGCCCTGCCCCGTCTAAATTATTTAACAGTAAATATTTTCTTTCTATTCCTTCCCACAATTTGCGACCTATTTGTATCGTATTTCAATACAAAGACGATATATTTGACATGATTTTAAGGAACTGTCGTAAAAAGCAGTTCTGGTAAAAAAAAAACAATAATAAAATACAAAGATCAAAAGTAACCAGTTAGCCTGTGAGCAGTAGGACAGTGTAAATTTCATTCGTTAAGTGTCATTTTGTATGGGATTTCTAGTTTCCTAAACGTCCCACTTGTTGGTACGCTGTTCAAAATCCCATACAAAAATTGACGTAACGTAAACGCGAACGCTGTTACGCTATCGAATGAAATTTACACTAGGGATTCAGAGCTGTGGACTTTATGGTTTCAATATTTTCCAAAAATTGAATCAACAGAAAAAAGCACATACGGCCGATGGCTATTTTTATCCAATTTTGAGTATGGATTAATGTGAAATAAGGATAATAATCTGAAGACCTTTCATGAAATAACAATGTATTTATCTCATACACTGACCTCATAAATTTAAACCGCACTTAACCGTCTAAGCCCGGGCTCCCTAATCCCTTGTGTCGCGGTCTCCAACCGGTTTCAATAATACTTACTCCCACTAAGCTTCCAATATCCTTGCCTTGAGGTCAACTCCAATTTAACAATTGTTATTAGGGTTCCGTAGGTACCTCAAAAGGAAAAAACGGAACCCTTATAGGATCACTCGTGCGTCTGTCTCTCTGTTTGTCCGACCATTCCCCCCTATATCTCCGAAACTACTGGGTCTAAAATTTTGAAAAAATACACAAAATAGTTCTTTACCTATCGATGACAGGAAAACCTATTAGAAAAGTGCAGTAAAGCGTGAGTCGGACTTAATGTACGGAACCCTTGGAACGCGAGTCCGACTCGCACTTGGCCGGTTTTGATTTTTAACTGGTTTCGATACGACCTAAAATTTCTCAAAATTAAAATTACAAATTTGTAAATAAAATTTTCTACAGAAATTCAAAGAAGGTTGGAAACGTAACTGAGGTTAGGTTAGAATCATAAATATTCGGCCCGCTTCGAACAATGCCTATAAGAACTCACAACGGTACGATACCGATCTGTCAGTGTGAAAAGTGACGTTTTTTGGTTGAAGTAATGTCTCCTGACACTGACAGATCGAGATTGGTATCGTATCGCTGTGACATGTTTTAAGCATTGTTCGAATCGGGCCCATTGTATTTATTACCTACGTAGTACGTCATAACCGCGTAGCAGGCTGACGTAGCTGCCGTAACTGACGTAGAGGGCCTACGAGCTCGTAGCGACGTCACTCATGGGTCAGTCATTTTTCAAAAATAGCAGAGAATGTATTTTTAAATTTTTGCGTAACATATACAGGGTGCTTCCTGTAACAGGAGCAATAAATTAAACTAAACTGACCAACATTTGTACAGCAACTTTTGAAAATAACTCATGTTTTAATTTTTATTACACTTTAAAATTTATTCTAAGACGCAATGTATTGCAAATTTTGTTATGTTTAAAGCGTGACAAGCAACGTCAAACACACTGATGTCAGCGTACATTGAAGGCAATATTTATTTTGTATGAAAAAGAGGAAGTCTGAAGGATTCATAATTTTTAAAAGTTGCTGAACAAATGTTGGTCAGTTTGAGGAGTACAGCCTTTAGTTTAAGTTATTGCTCCTGTTAAAGGAAGCACCCTGTATATAGTAAGTTGTGACACGGTGTTTTTCGACGTACTAGGGAAGGGATATTGAAATATAATTAACATAAGGAAGGAGGTGTATAGACCTTAGTCTATACACGTTGATTAGTGTTTATTGCGTGTTCATGCATTTACTACTTGCTACTCGTAATACTTACGTTTAGTGGCAAATGTAAATAGGCCCTAAGGCCCTAAGTAAATCGTTCGTACGATTACCACGGCGTATGATGTTTTACTTTATTAGAAAAAAAGTAAAACATAAATTATCTCCAAAATTGAGTTAATTAGAATACTGGTTTCTTTGAGCAATAAGTTACATAATTTAAGCTCATAAATGCACCCTTGATATTAAAGGTCTTTAAAAAAACACCGTGTATATTTAGGCAACTCAATTGCCATATGAAACTTTAACGAAAGTTAAATAAGGTACAAATTTGTGTGACAAAGCTTACCCACTTACTGCATTTCAGTTATAAGAACGAAAAATGTCAATGGAAGCCATTTTAATCAACAGTTTATTAGAAAACTTGTTGCTTCACTTTATCAAACCCATAACTTTCCTATGCTTCATATTCAAAATTGTATTGTATTGTCTATGGACCAAGGTCGTTTTTCGAATTGTTTATTTCGAAGAGATATGATGTTTTGTAAGTAAGGTTGGAATGGGAGTGTATCAGACGTTATCGTGTGACCTAAAAAGTTAATAAAGTCCGGGATAACTGTGATAAATGGTAAATTGGTTTAGGAACCTGTGTGTATAAAATAAATGTTTTCCCTTGGGGTAGAAAGCAAGACAATACGTTCAAATATAACTATATTACGAGACTCTGAGGCCTATTGCAAATTTAAACATCTTTCATGTTCAGTGATGAATAATATTGTTATTTCTTTAGTTACAATTTTCATAAAATACATTTTAAAATAAATCGTTGCCGCTTCATCATACAAACTTAGTGCCCCATTTTTCTCTCTGGATATTAACATTACAGAAAATAGGTTTAGGTATCCAAATTAATAATACAGAGTAAGGTGCTACACGGGCGGTTCTACAAGGCCCTCACGGGACCCGATGTGGACCTGCTCGCGTCGGTGAACTGGTTACGATTCGGGGACCTCTTCGGAGAAACCGAGGGTTTTGCCTGTGCAATTGCGGACGAAGTAATGATGACGAACAACTATCGGAAATATATCCTGAAGGACGGTACGGTCGACATTTGTCGGGCATGCCGCCGACCCGGAGAGTCACTCAGGCATCCGGTTTCCGGTTGTTCTCATCTTGCTAACGGCGAGTACTTGCACAGACATAATCTCGTAGGCAGGATTATTCACCAGCAGCTTGCTCTTCTATACGGTCTTGTAGACCGCGAAGTACCGTACTACAAGTATTCACCTGCGCCAGTTCTCGAGAATGGTCGTGCCACGCTCTATTGGGATCGATCTATCATCACTGACAGGACTATTGTAGCCAATAAGCCTGACATTGTGATAATAGATCGAGCGTAACGCCGGGCCGTGCTCGTTGACATCACCATCCCCCATGATGAGAATCTCGTGAAAGCCGATAAGGACAAGTCCAGTCAATACCTAGACTTGGCTCACGAGATAACCGCCATCTGGGATGTTGATTCGACGATCATTGTCCCGATAGTTGTTTCAGCGAACGGTCTAATAGCGAAGAGTCTCGACCAACATCTTGAGAGACTCTCGCTAGGTGGTTGGATCAAGGGCCAGATGCAGCAGGCGGTGATCTTGGACACGGCGCGGTTAGTCCGCCGGTTCCTCTCTCTGCGGCCCTGACCACCGGCAGCTTGGGGCCTTGCCCCGCTGCTGGCGGCACCCTAGGTTAGATTTTTTATAATATGTTTATATGTATTTTTTATTGTTTTGTAAGTGTTTTTATATTTTACTTTTATATTCATATTATAAATCACCTAGCCTAAGAGTTCAAGTAAATAAAGAGAATAATGTATAATACATACAGTTTTCCCCTTCATTTGTTTTTTTTTTGTTATTATAAGAGTTAGGATCATTTACAAATTTGTATAAAGTTTTCGCTCCCCTTTCTAATAATAATAAAAAAATCGAAAAAACATGTAAACATACTCGTATTATTTAATGTTGTATAATCTCAAGGCATAATTTGTCTCACCGAGTCTGCCATAGATTAATATTATTTAAATAGATTTTTTCTACTCGTCGACTGCAATGCTTGAATTAAGACGTATACCAAAGTGAAATCGCATACATTTTTCACTATGGGACCCCAACTCAACTATATTATTCATTTCGATACAGTTTAGTCAACTATAATATTCATTTCGATACAGTTTAGTCAACTATAATGAAATTGACCAATCGAAAGCGCGGAGCAAGTACCAGGGCCTCATGAGTTACGAGAAGGTGTCGTTGACCAACCGGCCGGGGGCGCGGGGCGCGGGGGCCGGGTCGCGTAAGAGTATGAATGTATCGCGGCTGCTAGCGCATCTTAGCTGTATACTTTTGGTTTTTTTACCTACATATATGATTCTTCTACTAGTTTTAAGTATTTTTTTTGTTGACTCGTAGAAAAAGTATTGTATACAATAGTGATATAATCGAGCTTTTAAATGTCGTACCTTACTTAGGCAACTCAGCAAGCTTCGTTGCCTAAACACAGTACTCGACTGAAAAGTTCTCCATTATATCACGATTGTATAAAATACTATTTTTATATTTAGTATTCCTATTGTAATTCATCGTTGTCTGCATATAATCTTTCCGCACACTTTATTACATGTAGGTATCGTCTTGGGTCGTCCCATTCGTTTTTCGTCAAGTTCTTAAATTAGTCCTATTCTGATTTCGTCACCCATTCTACATTCGTCACAATCGTCGGGGGCTTTCAATGTAGAATGCGTGACGAAAGCAGAGGGCCTACCGCGAACCACGTTCGACGTGTTACCTCCCTGTCAGACTTACGTACGAATTTACAAGTGCGACAGAGAGGCAACACGTCGAACGTGGTTCGCGGTAGGCGCTCAGAATAGGACTAATTTAAGAACTTGACGAAAAAGGAATCGGACGACCCAAGACGATACCCATTTAGCAGTATAATGCTTGGAGTTATTTTCCTATCAGTATTATTCCGTGTTTTTATTAAACCTACTAAATTTTGGAGTAAAAATTTCCATTTCACCCCTCCGTTGATTGCCTGTTCCGGCAGAATAATAAAATAACAATTTAAATTTAAACCCCATTAAAATTCAGTGCCGACACAATATTCAACGTTACAAAATGTCCTCGATTCTGAAAGTAATATAAACCGCCCAGAGACCTATAAAAAGGTCTCCTGTTCCATTCTAATTTGAACATTGTGTTGACAAAATAAAATTTCATTTTGCTTGGCAAGGTTTGACGTATGGGCGGCTAGATGATAAAACGAATAATTTGTAATGTGTTACTACGTTTTGTTCCGAATTTCACATGTTACGTGCAGTGCACCAATTAAACTTGATATATTGCGAGCGTGATACAGATGACATGTTATACTTGCTAATCCGTGAATTTCAGTTGAATAATTATTTGCAAATACCAACGTATATTTTGAATAATATTCGTTTTATACTTTTTGAACAGAAAATGTTTAAGCTGACAAGTGCTGACAAGCAAGACCAAGTGCACTAGTTCGAAAAACTCGCACGACTAGAAGATGTTGATGTCAACTTTAGCCACTCTTCTCCGAGACCACGGGAACAACGCCGTCCTCGAAACGTCGAAGGTAAATCTTAAAACTTATATACGCGATTAAATCCCGTTGTACAATTTAATAATGTGTAAAAATCGTGACAACCCCCAACGCAATACTGCGGCGATTAATATGACGTTCATTCCGTTCGCTCATTTTATCAAGGAAATTGGCAGATAGAGAGGCGGCAACATTATCGTCACTTGTTTCTTCTCGTAAATAATACGAAAGTAAATTAGTATTTTTGAAGTGAAAACTTCTTTAGCGGCGCTGTGCACTTTTTGAGGTGGGGAAAAAATGTTAAACTCGAGACAGCGTAAGACGATCACGTGACCGTAAGATTTAGATGGCCACTCATTTAGATGGCATTTAAATCAATAAAGAAAAACTCAATGACATTACATGAAAAACTGTTACATGTAATGTCGTGTCATGTAGTGAGTTTCGCTCTAACTGGTATTAATATAACTCGAGTACTAACAGTGATGTGCTTAGGGGTTTCAAGTAATTAACGCTAAGGCTAGATGGCGTTAACCTCAATTATACATAGTGCATTTTGCACTAGTCATTGAGTTTTCACTTCTGCCGGCACTCCCTGAGTGCAACCCGTTGTTTTTTATTTATACTTCTGACACTGTCATTATACATAACATTGACAAGCAACGAACGAACGCTGCTGCGACTGCACGTTGCAACAGCAGCAGTCGCCGCTGGTGCAGTAATGTTGCAACAGTAATGCAATTGCAGTTGGAAATGGCTATCACCTTAATTGCAGATAACATCCAAACGTTACTTTAATGCACTCTCTCTCATAAGGAGAAAGAGACGCAACAAGTGTTAGTTAGAGGCCAAATTGAGAGCTTTGTATACCGGGCGTATACATATGGCAAGTCTATAGTAGGTATACTTGTTTTGAGATTTATAAAAACTTTGAGGATACGAGTAGATACCGCTCTCACTGTATGTCAACAGTATTTAAACAGACAGTTGTTTTAACAGAATGTGTACTTTTGTCCTCCCAAAAATTCAATTTTTCCGAAAAAAATCAATGGAATGAAGTGCAAGTGCCCTCTGGGGTTAAAGTACATACTTACTTAGACATAACTTGGTTAAGAAGATTAATTAAATAACAGAAATATAAAAAAAAAGACAATAAATAATATGCTTTATAAAAAAAATCTAAAATGCCATGAAGATTAAAAAAAATGTTTATTCAGCCCAAACGCACGGAATCACTAATTCCAGTTTGAAAGTACACCATACAAGTTTTAAATCCCGTGGCAAGCTGTACAAAACCAATCCGGCGAAGTTTTAGCAAAAATTGCCAGTTCCCCTTAATCTGGATTGCCGCATTGGAAATTGTTGGGACCGAGTTGTGTTATTTTTTTCCAAACTTTTTTTTTCAGCGCTTTGTAACTGGAATTGGTCTGCATTTGAACTACTGTTATTTAGTCAAAGAGCGATATGTTTGGTTTTATTTAACAATACAGGATGGTTTTTTAAATTATGGGCAATATTTTGCCACATGAATAATATGTAGGGCATACAAAAAGTTATATGAGTTTTTCGGAACTTATGTACGAAATATCATTTGATATTTACCAGTCGCTTTTCGGTGAAGGAAAACATCGTGAGGAAACCGGACTAATCCCAATAAGGCCTAGTTTACCCTCTGGGTTTCGCTTCGTCGCTTTCGTAAAAACTAGTGTCTTCGCCAATTACTGGGATTAGTTGCCAAGCGGACCCCAGGATCCCATGAGCCGTGGCAAAATGCCGGGACAAAAAACGCGAGGAAGATGACAGGATGCTTGTTTAAATTATTTTGCGAGATGAATAATATGTACCTAGGTCCAGAATAAATAATAGTACTAGGTACAGAAGGTTCACTCTCTAACAAAACGCGTTTATTATGACAGACCGCTAGGTTGCGCAAGCGCGAGCAGGCGTCCGTTCCGTAGCGGTGCGCGGCAACTACTATAGCTACACACCAAAATTGGTGTGGGCCGCATGTACTTGTAATGTAGCGACACGACGAAATCGCGGAGTGAGCCACGCCTGACATAGGTCATACAATAAATCCTGACAACCGCCTCAGTTAAACGGTAGACTTAAAGATGCCTTTTCTAATTTAACTTCAGTACTAACAGTGCCATCAAGTTTTATCATTACAGTCTCGTTTAAATTCCATCTTGTATTCTCTTTACAGGCAATTCAAACGTACACTGACATCACAATAACTGAATGATGTCATTTAGCTACCGTGCGTTTCGCTCGCGCCAATACATGTACGGATAAGTACGAGTGAAATGCATGATAACTGAATGACATTATTTAGATATCATGCAGTTATCAGTGTGCGTTCGAATTGGCCTGTTCACTCACATTTAATTCCCCAGACTAATTTCTACGGACAATAAAGTCTTGATTCTCTAGAGTCTAGGCTATAAAGCTTGAGATCTCGTTTTGTCTAGGGCTCACACCATTGCCTAGGGATTAGGCAGTTAAATATATTAACGAATGATACTTATGTGCAAATTTGCAGTTACAGTTTAGCATTCCTAACACGTTAAAATATCTCTGTTGACATATAATTTTGAGATTGTACTAGACATAGAGTGATCGCTTATAACTCGCAGCAACGAAACCTTAGAGACAACTAGGGGGAGGGGGAGATGCATGATAACCGGACGAGATGGTCCTATAGAACTTTCAGCAGAAGTAGCAGAGAAAGCGCTATTGTTTATCCTTGTCATAATTTCGTTTTTTTATTTTTGCCTGCTTCTAAAAGTGCCACGTTTTATTGGTTTATTTGGTTATTTTGGTTAGTTTTCGCTTTATCAATGGTGGCCACATTTTTTCGTTTACCTTCGTGATAAATCAAAATAAAACTATGTGACAAAAACCAAAAGTTGGGGAATCAGGACAACAATAGTAATATACTGATTTATATATTAAATTAATTGGTTTATTAGAAAACAGTTCCCCTAATGAGGGCGCCACTGGGCGATCGATGCATACTTAAACATACGCATATATATGAACGAGAGCACATCAGTTATGTATGTATGTGTTCATAAGACCGTATGCATGTATGTGTGATGAATTATTGGGTGTCTGTAGTTACCGTTTGCTTTGTTGGAAGGGGATGCTTTTAATCATTATCCAAGGCTGTTTTCCAATAAATAAATTATTCATACCAAACCTTTCGTAAAGATCTTTCTGCAATCAATACCTACCCTACCTTTATCTGTATCCCCTACTGAAACCTAACGAAATATACGACAAGGCAGTTGGATTAGTTGCTTAATTCGTATTAAATATTTTACATTACCTACATTAGGAATTTTAAGGAATGTGTATCCGTAAATCTTTAGACAAAATTGCTGCACAATTAATATCCTTATCACAAAGACGTAAGGTGTAATGATCCCTTAAAATTTATATTTTATAATACTGAAATCAACTCGATACAGTGTCTCGTAACTCAGTTAAACGACGGACTTTAAAAAGGGAATCGTAAATTTCCTTATTGCGACAGAGTTCCAATCGCAAGGGACTCCATTAAAGTTGGAACCAATGTCTCGGAGCGACGCTTTGATATCTCAATAGAATTAGTACAGACCAAAGTGTCGATATAAATGTTTAACTGTGATTTTGATTATAAAGATAAAGTGTTCCTGTAAAACTGACATGATTTGTCTTTGCTTTGATTGGTAACAAAATGTCTATTGAACCGTCAAAATAGCAATTCTCTTGTTTTCCATACTTCAAGGCGGCTTCGTGATAGTGACGTCATGATCACGACACTTTTGTGTACACATAAATTCATTCATTCACAAATAGACTGAAGAATGCCAAGACAGATTTCTTGTAATTCTCCTAAAAATCGAGCTGCCGGTGGTAAAGGTAATTAAAAAATTACTAAGGTAAGGTGGGGTAAGACATAGTTTATTTTGCTCGGGACAAGACAAACAGTATGAGGATTCCATACAAGTGTTTGTCTTGCCCCGGCGATGGTCTTACCCCACCCTTACCTTATGACCTTAATAAAGCATTACAAAATTAATTACCATCATAAAATTTCCTGTCGACATTTATTTTAATTGGACGATAAATTTGTATAGCGTTACCGTAACATTTTGCTTTCTATGTCAAATTATCTTTGTAAATGAGTCCTATAGATAGACTGACGACGATTAATTATCTCCATCTAGAATGTCATTCTATAGACCTTGCTAACTTTGTAAACAACAGTCACTAGTAAATTGACATTAAGAGACAATTTTAATATGGCGGTTTGTGTACATAGTTTGCAAGTTCCATAGAATGACACTTTAGTATAGGTATACTTTTTGAGGTAAATAAAATTTGTTAGGCACGAACTAAAATAGCATTTGAATCATCTTCTAAAATGTTTCTAACGCAACATACAGTATAATATGAGAAAATAATAATAAATTGAAATGGGATTTCAGCGTAGCGAGGATTTAAAACAAACTTTGTAGCCGGGAAAACACAAATTTTTCCTCATACCACGCAAGGAAAAAACAAGACGGAAATCTTTGCAAATGTAATCCAGTGTAATGCTTTTAGTTATACAGCGTATATTTTCGATGGCGTTTTTGGTGTTTTGGCGCCGTAGTAAAAGTTATTCTGTATTACCTACATATTACCTCAGAGTATGGTCAGACAACCAACAACCTGTATATTAAGGGTCCCGAGCAAGCTCCGTTCTCCATACAAACGTATTACAATAGGATAAGGTATACGAGTATCTAGTTCTATAATTGGTTTATGTACCTTCAGAAACCTTAGTTAAAAAATACAGCGTATTTAAGTTATTCATACAAAACTTGTTTATGCTATATTTCGTTTGTTTTATAAACTGGAGCTATACAAACTAATTACAGAACTAGATACGTATACCTCATGCCATTGTATGTAAAATTTCATTACAATCCAACACGGAGTTTTAAAATGAGAATGAAACTCCGTTTGTATATATGGGAAGGTGAAATTCGGCCGAGCTTGCTGGGGAAACTTAAACGACGGTTTAAAGGGGCCCACTGATTAACAGTCCACCGGACGATATCGGCCTGTCAGTTGTTCGGAACTGTCAACTTTTTGTTCTAACTGACAGGCCGATATCATCCGGCCGACTGTTAATCAGTGGGCCCCTTAAGGGTTAATGACATTAATTTCTGTGGTACACTATAGTGAGCTATAGTTCCAGAATATTAATCTCCGATAACCTGAGCTCTATCGAGTGCGCATTGTGTCGCGAGAGTAAGTCAAGTGTCGTAGAGCGTAGCGTAGAGCGCGCGGATGTCTCGAGTGACTCTCGAGAGTCGGTCTCTTACCTTGGATTATGTCAGGCTGGGGAATGTACCTACAGGCGTAAATTAATATGGTGAATGGACTCCAAATTCGAAATTATACTTTAACACAAACTGTTTTACCATTTAACTTGTTTACTTTGAAATATACTTCTGTTTAAAATTGAAATACCATACATATACATACATAGATATATGTTACTTGAAAATTCACGTCAAATTGCATGTTATTTCAGAATTTTGTTTTAAAATGAGAGCGTAAAGTTTAGATTGTATGGAAGCGACTGTTAGGTTCGTGTCTCTCTAAGTATAAGGCCTGAGTGGACGCTCGAGTTGGGCGTGCAGCGGGGCGGGGCGTGCGGCGTGCATGTTAAACAAATGCAAACGTATAGGAGCGGCCTTAGTACACGCTGCTCAAATCACTTGTGAGCCCGACGCCCCGCCGAACGCTCCGCCTCGAACGTCCACTCAGGCCTTACACTAAAAGTTACATAGAAAAATTCACACATTCGAACAAAAATAAATATATCCTTTTGTTCCGCTAAGAATAAGAAAAACAAAACAAACCGTAATTATTGCAACAAGGGGTCCTTAGCTAAGCCCAAGTAGTAGCTACTTTCATTGCTTATCCGATAATTACGAACTTTTCCTTAGAAACAAAGCAAGAAAATGGATAGACGCGGTGATTCATGAAACGTGAGCAGGATTAACTGCCGTATTCGAACTTCAAGATATTCACAAGAGATGATACGTATTAGATCCATTCTCTATAGATACGTTATAGTTTAGATTTCAACTAGTTCTCTTTTGCAGCTCAATTCGGGCAACCAATGTCACTTTAACGTTAGATAGAGTTAGATATCTATTAGATGAGAATTGAATCTCTAAGTCATATCTTGTGGAAATCGTTCAAGAGTATCTCCAGAATCGCGGAAATGTCAATTTTGACAGGTTAGATCTTTAAAATATCGTTATTGTATCTTGGTGATGTCTAAAAGATACCTAATAGATGTCTATTGCAAAATCCGAATCGGGCCCCAACCCTACGCATTCAGTAAATTATAAGCTACAGGGGCCTTACCATGAGGTCCTTATTGCGATTCTGTTTAGGCCGAGAACTGAATAGCAATAAGGACATCATGGTAAGGCCCCAGTACCCCTAGTGTAAATTTCATTCGATAGCGTGACGTGACGTCCGCGTTTGCGTTAAGTGTCATTTTGCATGGGATTTTTGAGTTTCCAAAACGTCCCGCTTGGCGCGCTGTTTAAAATCCCATACAAACAGACATAACGCAAACGTAAACTCTCGTCACGCCATGGAATGAAATTTACACTAGGGGTTCAATTTAAATTGTACTTAATATACTGACGATCATAATATAAATTATTGTAGATTGACATAGCATAATTTATACTGTAATTTATTATAATGAAATAAATGAAAATGAAATGAAATGGGTACCTACTCTTTGACTTGACCAATAAGCTTTGAGCTTAGAACAGACAAATTAATAACTTAGTTTCGGAGATAATTTTCGCACACAATAAGCATTTTCGCAACTTTAACATTCAATAAAACTGCCGGCAAAATCGGAGAACGCCAAACATATTAATTTTCCAAAGGAGCAACGGAATTTCATTAAAATTATTTTAATATCCGTTTCCTATCCCTTATAAGTAGGCAGACAAGGCCAAAAGCCTGATTCAGTATTAAAAACTTGTTACAATTGTGACACGACCTTGAAGATCGCTCATGTTGATTGGGGCACGCGAAATAAGGTAAAAGTCGTGCATGAGATGCGTCACGCCATTATTGTGTCGCACCAAGACAAAATGTATCTCTATCGCTTTTCCAGATTTGTGCGATAGAGAGGCAGATAACGATATTTAGGTTTTCGTTTTTATCGGTAGACCCTCTGATTGGCACAGCGGGCGCAGCGGCGTACGATATTTGTACGGCTACCACCAGTTTGACAATCTCATATTCGCTAGCGTGTGCGTAACTCGCATATTAGTGCGAGCGAGATGTTTAGAAAGTAAGGTGGGTCTCTATTGTTTCCCAAAAAGTTTTAAGTCATAATGTATTGTTTGTCCGCATTTTCGTTAGTCATAATTTGGTTTTTCTCAGAAACGCGTAGCTTTTCAGGATTGCCATAAAACAAACCTAACCTCATCTATCTATCTATAGTATTACCTTACGATTGACGATTTCAGAAATATGACTAATGATAATCTGACTAACATTACATTATGACTTTTAAAAGTTACATAGACGTTATGTATATAAGTTGTGAAGCTTGGGCTATTAGAACTATTAGAAGTAATTATCTTTTGAACATTTTAGCAACAGGCACAAACTATATTTGCAAGTTTAAATCTTAACCCGTATTTAGCTCTCAACACTAAGTCTAAAGCTACTTGCATAAGCAGTAGTTGAACTGAAGTTGAGCTCCGACATAGTTACTTGAATTAATTATCTTGCCTTGTACTTAATACATGCGAATACAGAAAAGCTAATTTTCTACGTGTTGAAATTGTTGAATACTTAATTGTAAATAGCAGAACTACTCTAAAATTATTTGCCATTCTGGAACTATTTTCCAAATAGAGATACCTAATACCTATATGTATATATATAGATATTGTTTTATGGATCATGCAACTATTTTATACCCGCAATCACGCAATGCAAATTAAAAATCTATGTATATAGGTACTCTAAGAACAATAGTTATTTGTACAACAAGAGATCAAAGTTTGATATTTCTTCGAGTGCTTATTTTGAGTCCCGCACAAGCGAAAGATTCTATACTAGATTCACGAGCGTAGCGAGTGAATCTAATTTAGAATCTTGAGCGTAGTAAGGGACTCAAAAGCGCACGAGATGTAAATAACTTTGATCTCGTGTAGTTCACAAAACTTTTCACCTCAGCAGTGAGAACATATTAGAGAACCCGAAAAATGTACCTATTCCTTCTTCATCAGTAGGTACCTCTATTCACTCATGTTTTCTTAAGATATACCAACAATTAAATTTTCACCTCAGCAGCTCGAACAAGGGTACTTTGCTACTTAAAAAAACAGTGAGCAAAATCGCATTTTGCTCACTGGGTGAGAAAAATCGTATTTTGCTCATTTTGTCTCACTCAGTGAGCAAAATGCGAATTTGCTCACTGTTTTTAAGTAGCAAAGTACCCTTGTTCAAGCTGCTGAGGTGAAAATTAAATTACGTGAAAAGATTTTAATACGAGTTTTTTACAAGTACCTACCTACTATTTAAGCACACTACTATTGAAACTATAAGTAAACCAAATAGATGTCATATACAAAGGAAAAAAGCCCTGGGCACTGGAGGCCTTGGTGATTTATTCCTTTATATTTTTATTTATTTCGTTTCTATGTATACCTATAATATAGGTATATTGTAATTTTAAGTTTTCATGTAATTGAATTGTAAAATTGATGATAATGTTAACTTTCTTTGTCAAATTTAATCACTAAATCGACTATTTTCAGGCATTTTGACTAAAGATTAATGAACCCTAAAGTTTACCTATTTCCTTGAGAAAACCCAAACAGAAAAAATAAACAAATCCCTTTAAGAAACACCCGTAAAATGAGTAGCTATCCCAACTAACTTACTCCCAAAGAGTTTGTTTGCAAACTAGCAACAAAAAAGTTTTATTAAGTTCGTGTAACTCGCCAACGTGCCGGGCGTCGGTGAAATGGTGCTGAAAAGCATCCCTGATACAGGACAACTTGGAGGTTTATTCGAATTTTGAAAATCGCAACTTGGTTTATTACTGTCATTACTGATACCAACACAAAACAGTTGCGTTACTTAGTGTAATATAGGCCTGAGTGGACGCTCGAAGCGGAGCGTTCGGCGGGGCGTGCAGCGTGGCGTGGAGTAATTTGAGCAGCATGCATCTAAGGCCGCTCCTGATACGCTTGCATTTTGTTTAACATGCACGCCGCACGCCCCGCCCCGCTGCACGCCCAACTCGAGCGGCCACTCAGGCCTTACACTTATCTAATGCGTTGTCTGTCAATATATCTATATTGACAGACAACGCACAGCATGTTTAAATGTTGTAAATTTCTGCCTCGAAAAGATTTTTTTTTTAATTCAACTCCTTTTCCACTCATACGATACGAACCCGCCGCGCCGCCGACATCATCAAAGTAAGTTCATATCATATCAATAGCACATCTTTATTTTTAAACTTTTAAACATCAAATAGACCTGGGGCCTATTGCATAATAAAATACAAGCTAATACTATTAGTCATTACTGATTTTACATACAAAATTACTAATAGTAATTAAATAGCTTGTATTTTATTAGTATGCAATAGGCCCCTGGAAGCCGATTTGAACTTACTACATGTCAATATGATCGCAGTTTGCCATCACTCACCTATGCAAGTTTGCGTGTTTTTATTAGAATACGTAAGCGATATTTAGACTAATGATGTATAATTTTTTTTTAATTCGGATTACATTCCCGAAGTAAGTTTTTGAGATGTGGCTTTTGAGGGAGCGGGTAGACTAAATACTTATCTAGTCAGACAAGTATAAAAAAAAACTTGTCCTGTAGCTTTTTTCCTTGAATGCCACTCGCCCCCGGCTGTTAGTAAAAAACAATCAATTAACAAATTAACAACCATTTTTGACTGACTGATCACTGACTTGATTTATAACATCAACAGTCGAATAGAACAAAAGTTAATGAACTACTACGATTAGAGAAGATCCGCCGTGAAAGACCTTTATAGATCTAATATGAATTCAACATGAATCACCCTTAACGATCCGCTTAAACATAAGACGCAGCCTTACTTCCAAACTACAAGAACTTATCAAACTCCCAGTAATACTGGTGTATGAAACAAACTTATAATTTAATTAGAAAATTAACTCGCACTTCTAATTATCATAGCGAACTCGAGGCGCACTCTCTCGGGTACCAGTGAAAAGGTACAAGATAAATACTTAGCTTAGCTTTTAGAAAACTCAATGAAAGATAATATATGACATAAATACTTAGCTTTGTTTATAGGAAAAACATTATAGAGTCTGTGCGGAGAGAGAAGAGTCGTGGAATGTGTGGGGACCAATAAATACCACGACTCTTCTCTTTCCGAACAGACTCTATTAAGGTGACAGTCCATTTCCAACGTCAGCTGCACTACTGTTCATTTTACTATGGAAATTGACAGTAACAGCGACGCGTTTAGTACCAGTAGTGCAGCTGCGGTCAGAAATGGAATGTTACCCTTATGGTATTATTCAGATGGAAACTGCAGCAGCGTTACTGTTGCGGCGTTATTGCTGCGGCATGGACTCGGCATCTGTCACTGTCAATTGCCTTGATAAAATGAGAGTATTGAACGGTCGAATCGAGACAGCGTGACAGCAATGTAGCGAACGTAACATTTTATGAAGTAAATTGACAGTTACCGCGGCCGCGTCAGCGCTGCAGCGGTAATACTGGCACAGTAACGCAGCTGCAGTTGCAATTCGAATGTCACATTTAAGGTTACATTTCAGCGCAGCAACATTTACTTTTATTTTATTACTTATTATAAATGGGCTTACTCATGGCCACAGACTAGCCGAGGCGAAGACGTGGCCTACGATGGAGCGAGCCTGCCCAGAAGGTGCCTGTTCACCCTTGATTTGAATTTTGAAGGTTGCCGGGTTATATGAGCTCGGAAATATAGACACCGGCAAGGAATTCCATTTCTTGGCAGTGCACATAATGAGAAAAGAGGAAGCAAAGCGCTTCGTGCGAATTGGTGGAATATCTACCAAGTAAGGATGGAAACCGGCCGTGCGTCTAAAAGTCCGATGGTAGAATGGGGACGGTGGAATAAGCTCGTGTAGCTCTTGAGCACACTCCCCGAAGTGCAACCTGTAGAACTTTTGTTTCAGAACAGAGCAGCATCGCCCGCACAACGCTATACCGCCCGCACAACAGTGATGTTGTCATTAAAAGTGACATTTCAATGGCAACCGCAGCTGCATTACTGTTGCGACATCACTGCTGCAAATTGAATTGCTATCAAAAAAATGTCAACGATATTTTTCGCTGAAAAGCATCTAAAGTGTCATTCAATAGAACTTGCTAACTAGTTTACTACCACCACCACCATACTAAAATTGACACTGAATGTCAATTTACTAGTAACTTTTGTTTACATAGTTAGCAAGTTCTATTGATTGACACTTTATTCTGACAAATTAACACGTTCTCTTTGCGTATATCATAATAATGTCACATGTGGTATTCATAGTACGGGACTGTGACACTGACACGCATGATGCGAGACTGTTTAAAATATGGGACAAATCAAAATTCGCACGTACAACCTCAAATGTTTCGCTTACACGTATCGTGTAAAAAATGTATCGATATGACAAATGATACGAGAAATCAGGTGACTATTTTCACACATTGTTTAAGTCGACTGGCATTTCTATCAACGATTGT
Organism: Cydia amplana; assembly: GCF_948474715.1. Taxonomy (NCBI): domain Eukaryota; kingdom Metazoa; phylum Arthropoda; class Insecta; order Lepidoptera; family Tortricidae; genus Cydia; species Cydia amplana. The sequence continues at coordinate 1,872,141 of NC_086079.1, read as the reverse complement.
CACCTTGGCTAGGCCCCTGAGTACTTTTCCTCATTTTGAACACCATCATCACTACATAGTATAAAACAAAGTCGCTTCCCTGTCTGTCTGTCTGTCTGTATGCTTAGATCTTTAAAACTACGCAACGGATTTTGATGCAGTTTTTTTAATAGATATTGTGATTCAAGAGGAAGGTTTATGTATAATTTGTTAACCAGTGCGAAGCCGGGGCGGGTCGCTAGTACACTTATAAAATACGAGCCAACAATTCCTTCACTAAGAATTTTCCACCCGACAAACGCTGAACACTCAAGACATATTTAATTTCCGCTTGGGGCGAGCAAATAACTCAACCATGTAAGTGTTTACTTGGAAATACGGATGTTGGAAGTATTTGTATGTATATAATGTTCCATTATTGTCCTATGTTAAGGAAAACTAGATTAATATTATAACAATAATAAAAAACTTGAATTTTGTATCAAGCAGAAAAACGACCTGACGTGTCACGCCAAACTCCATTAACTCGAGTTACATGAGTTACGGGTAACCAGTCTAAATCGTCTTAAAAACCATTAAATATATATCTTCTAAAATAACATTTTGGAAATCTTCATTATTTACTGAGAAGAGCATATGACTAACTCATGTAACTTCATTTTTTTGCCGATGGCGTCAGACACGAGCGCTTCGTTTATACGACAACAATATTATTTCGCTTAAAACGTGGCACGTCTGATCACGCGTATGTCATGTAACTTGACTTACATGACTTCGTGTGACCACTATAGTATGGAAGAGTTGGTCATGCGGAACCATTTAATTCGAATAAAATTAAAACTATTCAATTATGCGAAAAAAAAATTAAAGATCCTTTTCTGTGACCATATTTCCTACATGTAGATTAGATAAAATTAAAAAATTACGATAAACCGTCAACGATAACAGCATTTGAATCTTTAAAACTTTAAACGTAATTATCTCGAAACTCAACTTTTAAAGTTACACGAGATGCGCGTGACACGGCAGCGACGATACGGAAAGGTAGCCGTTTAAGAAGTGGAGCGTAAATATGATGACCTGAAATATATAGAACTAAAACCTAGTCGTACTTAACCGCCAGAGAGATAGAGATAGATGAACATCTAGAACTTGTATTTAATTCTACAAGTTAAAATAAATTTAGGAACATGTGCAAAATTTAGTACACGGGCGTCACGAGGATAAATTGCGGAAAGCCTAGCATTTCACACGCCCGGTTCCACGTAACGCGTTTAACATCCGCCATAAACGGGCCGTTAACGGCTGGATTGGTATAATTACAGGTTTAACTGTCAGTTACACAGTTCATAGATACAAGTAGAAAATCTTTAGGAAACTCACATACGCCACACCCATAGGTCAGGGGGCCTACCGCAAAAATCGATATTCGCAAATTGCGGGCATTTTTAGGGTTCCGTAGCCAAATGGCAAAAAACGGAACCCTTATAGATTCGTCATGTCTGTCTGTCTGTCCGTCTGTCCGTCTGTCTGTCCGTCCGTATGTCACAGCCACTTTTCTCCGAAACTATAAGAACTATACTGTTGAAACTTGGTAAGTTGGTGGTTGTTGGTTCTGTGAACCGCATTAAGATTTTCACACAAAAATAGAAAAAAAACAATAAATTTTTGGGGTTCCCCATACTTCGAACTGAAACTCAAAATTTTTTTTTTCATCAAACCCATACGTGTGGGGTATCTATGGATAGGTCTTCAAAAATGATATTGAGGTTTCTAATATCATTTTTTTCTAAACTGAATAGTTTGCGCGAGAGACACTTCCAAAGTGGTAAAATGTGTGTCCCCCCCCCCCCCTGTAACTTCTAAAATAAGAGAATGATAAAACTAAAAAAAATATATGATGTACATTACCATGTAAACTTCCACCGAAAATTGGTTTGAACGAGATCTAGTAAGTAGTTTTTTTTTATACATCATAAATCGCCTAAATACGGAACCCTTCATGGGCGAGTCCGACTCGCACTTGGCCGCTTTTTTTTCTATCACTCTAATTACCTCCATTGGAGTAAAAGAGAAAGATCCCTGCAATTTGCGAATTCCGGTTTGCGCGGTAGCCCCTCAGGGTTGAAGTTCATTCCCACTTTATACATGTATCGGAAGTTATTATATTTTTTTATAGTTCTTTTTTTACATTATTGATATACGTACATTTTTTCACATGCCAAATTGCAGCTTTTTTTTGTATTAACGAACACTGAGCATAATAACGGACGAACACGTAGACGTATGACACAACTATTCAAGTTCCTAGCTCAAAATGTACGGTTGACTTTTCATCAGATGGAACCAAGAAACTTATAAATACAAGAAATACTCGTAAAATATTTACGTCACTCTAGTATTTAAGTATTAGTAAAGTAGCTGTTAAGGGGCCCACTGATTGTGATTACCAGTCCACCGGACGATATCAGCCTGTCATTTATTCGGACTGTCACCTTTTGCGTTTAACTGATAGGCTGATATCGTTCGGCGAACTGGTAATCATTGGGCCCCTTTAGGGTTTGTACGACGGATCCGAAATGTATGGAGAGATCCGCGGGTCCGGATCCAGACCCGGATAATTTCATACATTTCGGATCCGGATTGCAAACCCTAGACCCCTTAAAGCTATAATTTCCTTGCTACTACTATACTTCAGTTCATTTTGACAAAAATCACATTGACAACCGAAAAGCTTTTGCAAAACGTCTTACTTTCCTCTTTTCGCTCTGCCCCGCTTGAGCCCGTGAATATGGAATATGTCCGCATTTAAACATTTTAAACTGTGGTCATATAGATCCATCTCCGTGGTTATAGATCTGTAAATGTCTCGGTGACGAATAGCGCTATCTATCTTTGTCTCCTATAAAACCCAGATTACTAGTGATCTTTGTGAACACGTGATCTTACACTCTGATTAGGGGCTTTAGTATAAGGCCTGAGTGGATGCTTGAGTTGGGCGTGCAGCGGGGCGGGGCGTGCGGCGTGCATGTTAAACAAATGCAAGCGTATAGGAGCGGCCTTAGTGCACGCTGCTCAAATTACTCCTGGCCCCGACGCCGCGCTGCACGCCCCGCCGAACGCTCCGCTCCGAGCGTCGATAAACTCAATCTAAATAATCGATGCTTTTCTATAACTTAATAATGAAAAACGTATACAGATGTAGTACAATTGTTTTCCTTCGTATTTACTAGGAAACGGTCGTATTTGTGGTTATGTAGCATAATTTCTAAAATCAAATTTCCTAAGTACGAAATTCCTAAAGACAGAACATCGAAAATCAAAATGTCTAATGTACGAAATTCCTAAAGATACATGTCCTACGGTTAATCAACCTACTATTTAAATGTCTAAAGTACAATACTGCTAGTGCACGAAAATACTAACGATCTTTTTTCCTACGTTCAGTTGACTGAAATGTTGATTTTCTATATATTGTCATTAGGCTTATTGAGAGTATTTTGAGCACTAGACATATTGACTTTCAAAGTATTGTCCTTAGGTATTGTGTACAAAGGAATATTGATTTTCGAAAATGAGATCGTTCGATTAAAAGTGTATTAGGACATGCGTCTTTAGGAATTTCGTATATTAGACATTTTGATTTTCGATGTTCTGTTTTAGGAATTTTGTACTTAGGAAATGTGATTTTAGAAATTATGCTATATACCCGTATTTGTCATGCTTCAGTCAACCTCAGTACTTTTTATATAGAGACCGACTGAAATAGCAAGACACGTTCGTACGTTTCCGTGAAAATACGATGGAAAATAATTATGCACTACTTACATCTGTAACTAAGAACGAGCTAGTTAGCTTTAAAATATTATGTTGACGAGTTTCTGGAAACTTACCTATGTAGGATATAAAATATCCTCAGACGTTTACTAGTTTCTAATCTAAAGGAAAACTTCCTCAGGAAACCAGCATTCATGTTCAAAGCTAGTTTACGCTTGCAAGATGGTTTTAATCCGTTTGATTTTCTACCTTTAAGAATAAACAAAATATAGTCTATATTTAAAATATGCCGCCCAAACATATGATGTTTTTATTAATTACTTTAATTAAATTTAATCTTTATTGAACAACAACATAAGTATAAACTAACAATAAAAAGTAACCTACAATTAGAACTACCTACAAAACTAAACTACTACTTAAAAAAAAGGGCCCCTAGCGCAAAGTGCCAAAGATACTGGCAGCATTGTCTCGCTGATGTTTGTTATATTGATTTTATGCTTTGCAACATGGTAAGGACGCAGATAAAAGTGTGTGTAAGTGTAAGGCCTGAGTGGACGCGTCCATATGTTTGGGCGGCATATTTTAAATATAGACTATATTTTGTTTATTCTTAAAGGTAGAAAATCAAACGGATTAAAACCATCTTGCAAGCGTAAACTAGCTTTGAACATGAATGCTGGTTTCCTGAGGAAGTTTTCCTTTAGATTAGAAACTAGTAAACGTCTGAGGATATTTTATATCCTACATAGGTAAGTTTCCAGAAACTCGTCAGCATAATATTTTAAAGCTAACTAGCTCGTTCTTAGTTACAGATGTAAGTAGTGCATAATTATTTTCCATCGTATTTTCACGGAAACGTACGAACGTGTCTTGCTATTTCAGTCGGTCTCTATATAAAAAGTACTGAGGTTGACTGAAGCATGACAAATACGGGTATATAGCATAATTTCTAAAATCACATTTCCTAAGTACAAAATTCCTAAAACAGAACATCGAAAATCAAAATGTCTAATATACGAAATTCCTAAAGACGCATGTCCTAATACACTTTTAATCGAACGATCTCATTTTCGAAAATCAATATTCCTTTGTACACAATACCTAAGGACAATACTTTGAAAGTCAATATGTCTAGTGCTCAAAATACTCTCAATAAGCCTAATGACAATATATAGAAAATCAACATTTCAGTCAACTGAACGTAGGAAAAAAGATCGTTAGTATTTTCGTGCACTAGCAGTATTGTACTTTAGACATTTAAATAGTAGGTTGATTAACCGTAGGACATGTATCTTTAGGAATTTCGTACATTAGACATTTTGATTTTCGATGTTCTGTCTTTAGGAATTTCGTACTTAGGAAATTTGATTTTAGAAATTATGCTACATAACCACAAATACGACCGTTTCCTAGTAAATACGAAGGAAAACAATTGTACTACATCTGTATACGTTTTTCATTATTAAGTTATAGAAAAGCATCGATTATTTAGATTGAGTTTATCGACATAGAAACTCTCTACTTGTCTTTAATTTTGCCCCCTAATATCCGATATAGTTTCATATAGAACCACTTTATTATTACTATCATATGGAGCCTTCGTAGGAATTAAAAAATGGCTTGTTACCTATTTTATTTATTTTGGGATTGCTTCCATAAATCAGTTGTTAAATATTTCTTTTACCTACATAATTAATTAACGAGATAGAATAAAATTACATTCACTAAAAGATGATAAAACAGGCTACACATTATAATCGAACCAAAATCACAGAATAAATAATAGTACTCGGTACAGAAGGGTCACTCTCTAATAAAACGCATCTATTACGATTTTACGACAGATATGACCGCTAGGTGGCGCAAGCGCGAGCACTGCGAGCAGGCGTCCGTTCCGTAGCGGTGCGCACCAACTATACTAGGCTAGACATCAAAATTGGTGTGGGCCGCATGTACTTGTAGCGACGTGACGAAATCGTGGAGTGAGCCACGCCTGGCAATATTCTCAATTTCCCACAAGTCGATAGTGGTTTAATATTAGTCGAGTAAACATCCTGCTAACCGCACGTGGGGATATTTATGGCTGAGCTCACTGCGATACTAGGTACTCGGATTTAAGGGGCCCACAGATTACCAGTTCGCCGGACGATATTAGCCTGTCAGTTAAACGCATAAGGTGACAGTTCCGAACAACTGACAGGCTGATATCGTCCGGCGAACTGGTAATCGGTGGGCCCCTTTAGAGGAAAAACAAATTTGATACATAAATATACCTAATAGTAATATAATATATTTTGCTGCCACTATGTGACTTGGTTTAGACATAGACATACTTACTGACAGATATTAAAGTTTTTAAGGAAACTCGCAATATCTGTAAAAAAAACTTTACCTCTACTTATTCTTTGTAATGTTTTTTTTTTCGCCAAGATGTAAAAATAAATAATCATAATCGTTAATTGCAACCAATAACGTGGCGTATGCAGAAAACACACACACACGTGTACATATTTCTTGCGGAATTTGACCAAAGTCATATAACATTTATTGCTCCTTATGTCCTCAGGAATCTGTTAAAATCTGTCGGGTTACTCGTTCCGATGATGTATATAATTATGTCATTATACAGTGCGCAGCAAAAGTTGCTAAGCGGGCGAGGGCAATTACCTTGACGCGCTCTTATTCTCTTAACAATAAAGTTGTGTCAAGATCATTTTGTACAGCTGGCCCGCTTAGCAACATCTGCTGCTGACTGTACAAGTACAGTCCTACACAGGGTGTAGGAAGCTTCGAAAGGCAAGTTAATTAGAACATGTCCAGAACGTCAAAGAGGACAACGATGTTGTTCCACTAGCTTACCGATGGATCGTGCTATATTAATTTTCTTTGAATTCTTTGATAGTAAAAAAAAATGGTGCGTTTTTTAATATTTGAGGTTTTAAATTTACGGTTATTATCAAATCGATAATTATCAGGCATAAAAAATAAATTATCAGATAACTATCATTAAATTATCCTTAGTGTTCCAGTAGAAATCAGTAGAAATCTGTTCAATTTCGGCCTCTAACGGCCTCCTAGCCTAGTCGGTGATCCCTACGAAGCAGGAGGTCCCAGGTTGGAATCCCGGTAAGGGCATTTATTTTTGTGACTATCACGAATATCTGTTCCTGAGTTATGGATGCTATATAAGTCGCATAGCTTCGTTCTTTAGCGATTCAGGCGGCCTAGCCAAGGTGACGATCGCTATCGCTTCGCCATCGAATCGCTTTGTGTCTCTCTATCACCCTTCCATATTAGCGTGACAGGGACAGTTGCGTTTCGTTCGCTGCGGAGCGTTAGCGATTCGCATGTTGGCTACGGGGCCAGTTTAGGTCCTAAACAGAATCGCAATAAGGACATCATGGTAAGGCCCCTAAACTCGCTCGGCGCGACCAATAGGAATCAAACAGGACACAGTGGCAATTAGATGGCGCAAACACTTACTGTGTACAAACAATATTGACTTAGCGCCAAGGAAATTAATGATAGATCATGGTAGTGCGAAAATCAAGTAGACATACAGTATATAGTTATAGATTATTCTCTCTAGCCGGATGGCTGGATAGCCGGGCTAGCACATGATTGGCGCGACAGTATCACGCGGCGAGATATACTAAAGTGTCATTCTATGGAACTTGCTAACTATGTAAACAAACCGCCATATTAAAATTGTCTCTGAATGTCAATTTACTAGTGACTTTTGTTTACATAGTTTTTTTTTTATCGTATGGCGTATATACATAAACATTTTTACATTAAATAGCTACATAACTATAATTATAAGTCCACATTCATGGACCCGATCCACGAGATTGAGTCGGATGTTAACTTAAACAGATCTTCCGGGGAGCCTGAGAAAGAGTGTAAGGGGCAACGCCGAATGATGTGCTCTATAGTCTGAGCTTCTTGACGGCAGTCACAAAGAGCAGAGTTTACATAGTTAGCAAGTTCCATAGAATGACACTTTACCCGTCCCTCTTTTTACGATCACAAAACATTAGTTTATATAGCTACTATAGGTATTATGTTAATAAATTCCTTGTTTAAATCTTCTGGCAAGTTTTAACTTTATGCAATGATATTATATAAGCATAGATAGGTTATACTCGTACTTGAGGAGCACAAAAAATACTTCCATATTTATTTCTGTGCCTTCGAAGAAATCTGTTATTTTTGATTAGTTTTCTCATTACATCCATCTTTGTCACACTCGTTGTTAAACATAAGGTCGTCTCTTTCTCTTTCGGTGTGCGGGAGCTTGTTAGCACGTGCACATTTCTCGCTTGTCCAGCCGCGTCTAAACGAAACTTGTCCAATTTGTCACAAGATAGCGCTTCAATTTTGGAACGCCTATAACGTATCTTGAGTTATAAATCATTGACTTTATGGCGGTTAGTGTAGATAGGTACTCGTAACTTTCAGTAGGCTTTATTGCCTTAAATATCATGAAAATTAATTATATTACTACGAGTATAGTTACACTCTAAAAAATGAAGACCAACTAAGAGCAGTTTTCTCTTAGTTGACGTTAAGTTAATTATAACAATAACGATCTTATATAAATCAAAGAAACCCGATTACTTAAAACAATAAGTGTATCTGTGATTGAACTAATAAAGTAGGTATGTTATTAATCCTAACAATTGTATACTTTGCATCTATCATTAACTTGTTGGCATAATTATGTAACGTAGGTTGATTCAATCCTTAACAAATTAATTAAAACAGATAAATATGTTGATAGTTATGAACATTTTAATAGTTTATGTGACTATTTTCTCTTTGTTGATTTACATAAGACTTGGTATTTTAATCAACTAAACATATAATATTTAGAACAACGAAGATAAAACATTCAATCCCATTATGATCAAGTTATTGTATTAATTACGAAACTAATATTCCATTCTATTAAGAATTATTTGTTAAATCGATTTTCTTCATAATTAAATTAAATAATCAGTTAATCCGTTTAATCAAGAGATAAATAGGGGGGCACCGGTGGACCCGCGGTCCTCCCCGCCCGCGCCCCTGCGGCGCCTGTGCGAGTGGGGAGTCAGTCTCAGCCTCGACGTTCAACATTCAACTACTTAGTCATTCAAGTACGCGTCAACGAAATAAACTTTACTTGTGCCTTTATTTCACGGCAAGCCTGGAACAGTGAACGTGTTACCTTTGCTTTGTGTACCTAATGTATAATAGTGTATGTGCAACATGGAGCAAGTGATAATCGCGGCGACGGGAATAAAAGGCGCGGGGACGGGCCGGGAGGGTTATGTGGGAATCCCTGTTGTGGACTAATGAGACCCCAGGTCTACCCAGTAAAACCCCTCTGTTGGCGGCCTCAAGGCTTTAAGGCGAGGCACGGGAAACGATCGGGACCATGCTTCCGAAACCCCGCCAGCGGCTGTCCGAACTGCGGACTCGACTTCGGAGGAACTGTTTCCCTTTACTTCTCTAAGAGTGCGCCATTTTTTGCGCATTGGCCAATGGCCATCCCAGGGACCCTCGTGTAGGCGACAGACGTCCCCGAGCCTGCCGCCAACGGGTACCCATAAGGGGGAAATCGACGGTTGTACGCCAAACGGTCATTATATTTGTAGCCCGTTTTAAATGTTAATTATAATATATATGTAAGGTATGTAAAAGAAAGTTCGATTTTTAAATGTAAAACGTTTAGTTTTCTAAATGTTTAGATGAATAAATAACATCGAAATGAAATGAAATGAAATGAAATTTATTATTCGTAACAAACAGTTATAGGTCGATACATAATAGGATTATTTTACATTTTCTATATTTAATAAATACTTAATTACATTAGTTTTTTATTTTTTTTATATATATTTTTAACATCTTATTATATATATTTTTTGTTTTATTCATTTACCCCCTTTTCATAAAACTTTACTTTGTTAAATTTGAATCTCAATTGTTTAATCAGTTCAACTATGAAGCTTGTTGTTTGTTGTTGTGTTTTATTGTACTAGTACAATTGATGAATAGTGGTATATTGTACTAGACAAGCTTCATAGTTGAACTGATTAAACAATTGAGATTCAAATTTAACAATTTCTTAGTTCTGGCTAATAAGATGCATAAGTCGATGCAATCATGTTCTTAGTTGAACTTATTAGGGTCAAATAGTTGATACAGTAATTCTTCATGTTAACATTGATTTACATCTTAGTTGAAATGATTAAACAATTGAGATTCAAATTTAACAATATCTTAGTTCAGGCTAATAAGGTGCATTAGTCGATGTAATCATGTTCTTAGTTGAACTTATTTGGGTCAAATAGTTAATACAGTAATTCTTCATGTTAATATTGACCTACATCTTAGTTAAACTGACTTGTTTGTATTAGTTGGTACAGTAACTTATCATGATAATAATTATCAAGCCCTTAGTTGATCTTGCTAGGATCAATTTAGTTAGCATAATTATTTTTCGTGTAAATATTGAACAAGATCTTAATTGGTTCAGTTACATAGATATAGTAATAGCAATCAGAATTACCTTATTTGATGTGTCTAAGTTCTTGTTAGGCTCGTATGGAATCAAGATGCTTGATTACGACTATCAAGATATTGATAGGGCCAACCAAATTTTTTTTAGAGTGTAATATTCAGTGTGGTGAAATCAGACAGTTGTAGTCTACAAAGTTATTTAATTAAATTCGGGCTCCCGATGCCGCCAGACTTTGACAGCAATAGCGGTCATATGAAATGAAGTTCACTGTTATGTTATGTAACTTGGTACAGTCGACTCTCGTTAATTCGAAACTCGAAGGACTTTTAAAATATTACGAATTATCGAGAGTTTGAAATATCAAATGGTTCGAAATTTTTGAGAGAAAAAATATGAAAGTTCGAATTATTGAGTAGGTAGGTAATAATCAAATACTGATTAAGTGCTAATTTTTTTACAATATAAAAGGTTAGTTTCGGAAGATGTCTGAAACATGAGTTTACTTCAATGCACATTGCTGAGACTGATCTGAAAATTATTTTGCAATATCACTTGTCTTCCCACCTACCTCCACTTTTTCGATTAACTCCTTCTTTTCAGCAATCGTCAAGCATTTATACTTTTTAGGACTCGTAACTAACACTAACTTTGAATATATGTACACATAACCAACGAAAGAGTGGAACGACGAACTTGAACTTGTCTCAAAATGTGCGGTTGTATGTATTGATTTATTTCGAAATATAAAGAGATGTTCTAGGGAACTCGTGATAACTTCGAATTATAGAGAGGTTCGAATTATCGCAGGTTTGAATTAACAAGAGTCGACTGTAGGTAGCGATAGCAAAAAAAAAATTCACGACTCTTCTCTTTCCGCAGAGACTCTATCTTATAATTGTTGAATATGCTTAGAAATTTTCAAGAAAATAGGTTGATAAACCTGTCCAGATAGTTGGACATACGAAAGCATTTGTGATGTTCCACGGAAAAGGTAACTTATGGCGGTTGGCGCTTACGTCGCATAGCACCGCAATAGTATTGGAGCGGCGGTAATGTTAATCATTAGGTACATAGTTTTAACAAAGTCACTTCCCGCTGTCTGTCTGTCTGTCTGTATGTATGCTTAGATCTTTAAAACTACGCAACGGATTTTGATGCGGTTCTTTTTAATAGATAGAGTGATTCAAGAGGAAGGTTTATGTATAATTTGTTAACCCGTGCGAAGCCGGGGCCGCTAGTAATAGCATAAAAGCGAAACTTCATAATGTATCATTACGCTTGAGACGTCACATTTTTGCCCAAGCTGAACGACGACTCAATCAAAATGAAGTTTTGTATTTGTATTTGTATTTATTTATTGCAATTCACATGTACATTACAGGTTTTCCAAGTACTTAAGAGTATAGGTAGGTACACAAATGACACATGAAACCCTGATGGGCGCCTGATGGGGAATAAACAATACTAGTCGTTTCGAGCATAATTTCATCAATTGCAGGGTGGTTGAATAGTAAATATTCTAGAATTATACAAATAAGTAGGTATGTAAATTTTTCTTTCGCACCGAGACCGTGGTACACAACAAGTACGATTATGTAAAATGGATCAGCTATATTTACTCGCAAGTAGGTATTTAGAAGTTAGACCGGCGTACCTAATATTTATTTGCTGTTTACTCATTTTCATTAAAATACTCCTGTAAGCTGTAATGACATTTTTTGATTAAGTATTGTTTTAAAGTTTTATTAAATATTTTTTCCAATTCGATGTCTTTTATTTCGTTAGGTAAATTGTTATAAATTTTTATGGCCATATTTTGTGGGCTTGTGCTATGTAGTTTCAGATTTGAGTTTGTTGTCTGTATAAGGTTATTTTTATATCTCGATTCGTATCGTCTAGGTTGGTCAGCAATTTTTTTAAATAGAGCGGGGTATTTACGTACAAATTTGCAAATTTCAAAGATATAAATTGAAGTTAAGGTTAAGAGTTTAAATTTTATGAAGTAGGGTTGGCAACTGTCAGGGCAATAGATATTTGCTAATATTCTTACGCATGTTTTTTGGAGAATAAACAACTCGTTTGCATCTGTGCTATTCCCCCATAGGATGATAGAATATTTTAACCATGAATAGGCGTACGCGTAGTAAGCTGCAAGGGCAGATTTTAGGTCAGTGGTTTTTTTTAGTTCTCTTAATGCATAGGTGAATTTAGACATTTTATTTGCAATCTTTTTTACGTGCGCTTTCCAATTTATATTGGAGTCGATATCCAAGCCAAGAAGTGTAAAGCTATCAACGCATTCTAGTTTTATGTTATTGTATGAGAAGTCTATTTGTAACGGGGTTTTTTGGTAGGGCCTAAATTGCATTAACTTAGTCTTTGAAAAATTTATTTCTAAGTTATGATCGTTCATCCAGTGAGTTATATTTGTCAATATGTTTTTTAGATTTTCGTTAAGATTTTGGTCATTTAGGCATGATGTGAGCACGGAAATATCGTCAGCGAATAGTACGCAATTTTGATTTATTATTTTTGGGAGGTCGTTTATATAAATTAAAAATAGCAAACATCCGACGACACTTCCTTGAGGGATGGAATTCTGTACGTGTTGCACATCAGATTTGACGTAATTTATAGTATTTATACTACCGGTTTTGTAATCGATACTTTGTAGTTCCACGTATTGTATTCGATTTTCTAGATAAGAGGTAAACCATTTATGGGTTATTCCTCTCACGCCGATCCCGTATAATTTTTGTAGAAGTATTTGATATTGAACTTTGTCATAGGCTTTGGACATGTCTAATAGAATTCCAATGGCATAATGTTTACTATTAAGTATATCTAGTACTTTCTGCATATATGTATAGACGGCTAAGGTGGTCGAACGGTTTTTCCGGAATCCATTTTGGTTGTCATCGAAAATCAGATATTTTTCACAAAAAGAATAAAGGCGCTTGCAGATGGCTCTTTCGAATATCTTTGATGATGTTGGGAGTAGTGAAATGGGTCGATAGTTACTGGGGTTAGTTCGGTCTCCTTTCTTTTTGTATATAGGTTTTATTAGGGCGGTCTTTAAAAGGTCCGGGAATGTCCCCTCAGCGAACGATTGGTTAATGAGCATATAGTAAGGGATAGTAAGTTCGTCGGCACATTTTTTTATCAAAGCAGGTGATAGTTCGTCGATTCCAAAGCTATGTTTATTTTTTAGAGATTTTATTATGTAATTTACTTCTTTTAACTCCACCGGGCGCAGATACATGGTATTGGTGGTTGAGTTGAGCACAGGCCGGCCGCGCGGAGGGGCCGTGCCTGTATCCCCGCCAGCCGTCCCCATCCCCACCGATACGTAATAACTGTTGAAAGCATTTGCAACCTGTTTCGAATCCGACGTAAGTTTATTACGGATCGACAACTCGATATTATGATTGTATCTTTTTTCATTTTTGTTTGTGCGTTCTCTAATAATTCGCCACATAGATTTCGTTACGTTTTCAGATTGTTTTATTTCATTTATATATTGATGTTTTTTAGACTTGGCAACTACTATTTTTAATATTTTTTCGTAGTCTTTATAATGTTTTGTAAGTATAGGATTTTTGGTGTATGTTGCGAGAATCCGGAGTAGCCTTTTATTTTTACACGATATTTTGATGCCTTTTGTGAGCCATTTTTTTCGCGGTTTGTTTGATATTTTAACTTTTTTTATTGGTATACAGCTGTCTAAAATACGTTTTAATGTTTCATTAAACATGTTATAGTTATAATTAAGAGTTTGTTTTTTTAATATAATTTTTTCCCAGTCAATTTTTTGAAGTGCTAATTTAAATGATCTTATATTCTCTGTATTATATAGCCTTTTGTTTATCGTCCATGTGGTGTAATAATTTTGTGGTTCTAGTATACATATACTAGTTGCTTTGTGGTCCGAGAATCCTAAATTTTGTACATTTGTTTTTACATTTTCTGTCGAAAAAGTTTGTCAAGGGACTGTCTTTCAAACATGGACAGAGAGAATCATACTATCTTTGTTTTACACTAGTACTATTATACCACCCAAAAGAAAAGAATAAGTATAGTTTCTGGTTCTTACTGACTGACAAATAGGTTTGACCAAAATACCTGATAGTATTTTATGCAACCGTTGTTTAAGAGAGGTCAAAAAAGGCGAGTGGCGTGAGTAACAATTTGAGGCGAAGCCGAAAATTATTAATAAAGACGCCACGAGTATTTTTTGACTCAGTTAAACAACGTTGCATACAATACTTTTTCTACGACCAATCACTTACTTTTAAATAAAATTGTAAATTTAACAAATATTTTTAATTCAAGAAGTAGCAAAAATGGAGAGTACGGGCGGGAAAAGAATGAATTAATGAATGAAATTAAAAAAAAACATGTCTATGGTTCACTTAATGTCAGAGATGACATTTTAAAATAAGGTTGGCAACACTGTATTTCATTCAATATTTTTTAAGTGATCATTACACGAAGTATCGTAAAATCGCCAAAAAGATACTGCGTGTATGCACAAATTCTTTTTTGGGGAATAGACTAAAGACTTGTCTTGACAACTATAAGGTAGGGTTTTAAAGTTGTGTGCACGACCCTTTAAATGACAAATAAAAGTACGGGAGTAGAAAAAATAAATAATGAGCTTGTAAAAGGAGTTAAGAAGAAAATAAGAAACCTTTCCATAAGTTGCCGAAAACAAGCACAAGGTTCTCAAATTAAATTCAAATATCGTGTCGAGAAAACGACATTCCTTTGACGCTTTTGAAAGGGTTCGGGTTTTTACGCCGTTAAGAAAATTACAAGCCAGAAAAGGGCCCTTTTCCCTAAACCAATTTAATTAGAAATACCGCAATTATAGGCTTTAAGGAGTGAAGTTTGATTGGGATTCCGAGTTTCGCGAATCGGTACGAAATATAAATTGATTTCTAAGTTACACTTTTCATTGTGTCAGAAACATTGACACTGACTTTGATATCTTTTAATAAGCTTGCCTTCATAATAAATCTGTTTGAAATAAAGTAACGAGTAATAAAATAATTTAATGTACCTACCTAAGGTACATCTAAAAGTACTGGTAAGATTTGTATAAGTATAATACAGCCCTTTTCTGTAAAAACCTGTGTATAAAAAACGGCATCGTAAAAAACAACAAGAGGATCCGTATTAAACGTTAACACAATAAAATGTTGACTATACCTGATAAACCTACAGATAAATAAATAAATAAATAAATATTAATGGACATTTTTACACAAATTGACTAAGCCCCACGGTAAGCTCAAGAAGGCTTGTGTTGTGGGTACTCAGACAATGATATATATAATATACAAATACTTAAATACATAGAAAACACCCATGATTCAGGAACAAATATCTGTGCTCATCACACAAATATTTGCCCTTACTGGGATTCGAACCCAGGACCGCGGCTTCACAGGCAGGGTCACTACCCACTAGGCCAGACCGGTCGTCAACACAGATCCCTACAAACTTCCTTTTGCACCCGCTTTATTCTAAACTAAGCCATAGCGTATTGACAATAAGGACTCTATCAGATACCCTTTTCAGTTAACATAGTAGATACATAAGCAGGGGTATAGAACACTGCGGCATGAATCGAGTATATATTCTGAAAGTCATACGTGCGTTATTGCTTACCGATCAAATTGCACGTTGACACAGAATATACCTTCCCTTTTTCATACGAGTAACTATCACAAAATCGTATTTATAGTTGACTTTAAATGTTAGAACGTAAGGTTGATTCTCGGCTGACTTTGTGTTGTAGAAATATTTTACTGTCTATGCTTTAAATTGTATTGTTCCCGAAAGAGCCTTAGGTATGCCTTGCAAAATGTTAGATACCTAGCTTCATAAATAAGAGTGATTTTACGACTAACCTAGTAATTATGTGAAGCTATACCGTCTTTTATGTAACATACGAGCACAAAGTGTTAGCACTATTTTATTTAATATTAATATTGGCCGGTAGCTTGAACATGTCATGCTCGCTTAAGTCTTTGCTTACGGTGGCGTCGTTGATCGGGTCGCCACTTTCCCGAATGAAGGTTGAGGGAGGCGATGGCTGAGATACGCGTCGTACTCGTGAACGGGTGCTGTTTGTGGAGACGGGTCTGTTTAAGCCACAGACAATCCAACCTCTAGCATAACATAGCATAGTCGCACTACCCCCTCTGCCACACATCTACCGTTACTCCATCTTCGAGTCAATCCCGTGCCGTGATTGGTCCGTTCAAAGACACGGATTCGCTCACCTGGGTCAATTTCACCAAACGAGCATTTTTGTCTAATTCCCATGGAATTTTGAAATACTAACATTACACAAAAAAAATTATGCTGATAATTTGATAAAAAATATAATAAACATTAATTTTCTTATGGGGTAAAAATATTCATAAAACTATAAAAGTTATTTCAATTTAAAATTTTGGTCAGGGCACGGGAATTAGTGTGTCCATGGGAATTAGATTTTACTAGCACGGAAATTAGAACATGGCACAGGAATTGTTTTCTTAACTTATTTTGGTAGTTAAAACTATTATTTATGTATATTTTAATCTACAATAATGTACTTTAACCATACTGAAGCGGCATCGAACATATTTACCTTCTTTAATATTAGTTTCGGACGACAAATCTACGAAAGTATGATACACTAAAAACTACGTATTTGACTAATCGTTTCCTTGATTTTAATGGCAACTAATCTCTCTTTCTTAGTAAAATGTACATATTTCAAAACAATACCTACTTACATACATACATACATACAAAACTATTCATTAAATTAAAAAGTGTCATGATGTATCTGCATGTAGATAGGTACAAGGTGTATGATCTGGTATATGGCCGTATAGGAAATGATACTAAGAAATAAGTAAATAGGGGCACAGTGAGAAGAAGTTATTGTGTAAGTTAATCTGAAGAAATCGAATATGCTGCCTTCATAAATTCATAACACAAAAAATTGTTTGACCACATATGAGGTAAGGTGGGGTAAGACTATCACAGACAGACAGACATGACGAATCCATAAGGGTTCCGTTTTTTGCCATTTGGCTACGGAACCCTAATAAGGTATCTAATAGTATTACGATTTTAATACCCCCTGGCACTGACTAAAATAACCGACTTGGTTTCCCATTACATCTCAAAACTTTTTTGTAGTAGAAGAACTGCGTTGCGAAACTTGCATCTTTTTACATGTAATGTTTTTGATAGGATCCCATCTCTTTTTGTAGGCTGTCCTTCTTTTCAGGTAATCAAACCCATACCATACAGATACTATGTATACACATCTTTATTCATACTCACATCGTACGTCGTAGTGTACCTTTACTTTCCCTACTAATTGTAAGAACTAAAAGGTAACGTTGTTATCGCATATATTTCTATGGGATTACAAACTTATTTATGCAGTTATTAGATCTTTAGAACGTGACTAATATTGCAGTATTATTAGATTTTTATTGGCTTAAAAAGCTAAAACCAAATTACGTTTCAAATTTGGGTATGCTAGAAGTACCTTAAAATAATGATAATCGTGAGTGATTGTGTCAGTGACAAAACTAAGGGATTGTAAAGTGCATTAAATGTTATTTTGATAGAATGTTATTGAGATTTGATGGTACGGCCGTGCCACTTTGTTTTGCTCGACTTGGCGGCGGCACTGCCGTGCCCCTAGATCCTTTGTCCTTCCCCGGGCCTCAAACTATCTCCATGCCAAATATCATCAAGATGATATTGGTTCAGCGGTTTAAGCGTGACGAGATAACAGACAGACAGACAGAGATACTTTCGCATTTATAATATAGTAAGAATAGGATATATATTTATTTTTTCTTGAATTAGAAAAGCTAATTTATAACAACTAATCTATTAAACGAGCAATTCTTGTATATATTTCGGGGATCTCGGAAACGGCTCTAACGATTTCGAATGAAATTTGATCATATATGAGGGTTTTTTGGGGTGAAAAATCGATCTAGCTAGGTGTTATCTCTGGGAAAACGCGCATTTTTGAGTTTTTAGGTAGGTATATGTTTTCCAAGCAAAGCTCGGTCTCCCAGATATTTAAACTTTATACGGTATACGCTGTCAGCTGTCAAATTTACAAAAAAAAAATGCAAATTTGATTCATTTTGTTTCATGTAACCTTAGGTACAGGTATAATATGTAATAATTCCAGAAATAGTTTTATGTTTATATAATATTTTAATGTTATAATATGATCAATGAATAAGGTAAGGTGGGGCAAAACTAACAGTACAAGGATTCCATACAAGTGATAGTCTTACCCCGGTGTCGTCTTACCCCACCTTACCTTACGTATTAAAATTGCCCGGGTTATTCGGGTCCACCCTGTATGTACTATAGTACTTATACTAAAAAACCGTTCACAAATTTTTGTGCATTCTTTAAGATTTCCTTAAATGCAAAATAGAAAGATATACGTCATATTTAGGGCTTGCAATTCGAATATTCGAATATTCGAATTTGTCGAATATTCGACCTGTTTTGATATTCGAATATTCGGCCGCTCAGGTTTCGAATATTCGAATATTTTTTATTACTATAAAAAAATCTATGTCATCCGCTGTAGTTACAGTTTCTGTGTGTTTTACGGGTATTTACAGTGAATGAGGAACGGTAGGTACCCAAATACGAAGGAAATAATATTTTTACTGTATTCCGCTCGATAGACTTCGTGAATACAGTGAAACCTAACTCAATTTAAAAGAAAACGAAATCAAAAAGTATGTTATTTTTATGGTGCGTAAGTTTTAAGTTAAAGAGTCATTCTGTATATTCAGTACAAGCGTACGTTAAGCGAATTTTTGAAGTCTAAACCTTGCCACTTATCGCAATTCTCAAATTTAATCATACCAAACCTGCCCAACTTGGTAATCTAACCATGCACCTTTAGCTGACGAATAATCCACCCAGTACTCACTCAACTAACTTTTCCCCTTAAATATTCCAATATTATTATAATTAGCCGGCCATTAGGAATAATAACTTGCCAAAACAAATAAAGTCAATAAAGATTCAAAATACAATGAAATTAAAGGCCTTTTTACAGGCCTCTGAGTGACAAGTTAATTTAAATCGGAAAATAATTACCTACTAAAAAAATATCTTACATACCTAGGTGTTTGGACGGTTAAAGTTATATTATTTCACGCAACGACGCATTTATAATAAGTTTTATCAAGAAATATTAAATACGTCTAATTTTGGCGTTTTACTTGTTTTTATAAATGTGGGCATCTTATAAATAGTAGGATGATAAAATCTAGTCAATTAAGTGGATTTCTGACAAATATCCTTAGTTTTAGCAATATGTGAAAAAAGCTTTTGAATAAAACGATAATAAACCGATTTCTCGTTCCTTTTCTTATTTTTTATAATATTCGAATAATTATTCGAATATTCGAATACGTCGTCAGAAAAAGTCGAATATTCGAATATCTGAAAGTTTCGAATATTTGCAAGCCCTAGTCATATTATTATTACATATAATATATATTCAATGCCAATATACATAAATGTAATAATAATATGACGTAAACATTGCCAATTAACTTAAAGTGCCCCCAATAAAAGATTTGTTGACAATAAATGTAATACTTTCTAATTCCCGTGCCACTTAATCAGCTGTTTTAGGTAAATTTGCTATGGGAATTAGGGCACGGAAATTAGAATTCGTAATAAAAAAATTCGCCAAAAATTTAAATCGTGTTTGACCAAACTGTTATGTTATCGCTTACATAAAGATACATAAAGGGCTCCTAAATATGACAATTGTTATTGAAAAGCTATGTGGAAAATAAAATTTATAAGGGGCATCGAAATTAGAAAAAAATTGTCGCCCACCCGGATTCCGAAATACTTACGCGATTTGCTCAAACACGCCACGGCTTGACGTACATCCGTTTGCTTTGAAAGACAGCCGAATACTGCCAGTACAGGTGAGGCGGGACACGAGGCGGTTCAAATACAGACGTCGGCTGTCAGAGCCCTGTGAGTTTTGCCGACGAAATTGTACACGCGCGCTCGGACAAAATTTAAACATCGATCACGAGTTATTTACCACAATGAAGTTAATAGTGTATGTGCTCAGTGATAGTAAATATCATCTAGTTTAAGTATTTGACACTAAATTAGTGATACTAATGTAGAATTTTTCGTAGGATTTTTCATTATGCTCAAAAGTAGATTCCGGACAGGGCACGGGAGCAGTAATTTGAGCCTTTAGGTATTTTTAAGTGTACTCTAAAAACCAATTAATCAGTGAATTCATATGGAACTCGGTGTGAAAGTGTGACTTCTTTATGTAAAAAAAAAATGGTAAGTATTATCTGATGCTAACCCGCGATTTTCATCACGGACAGAAAAAAAATCGTGTTCAGAAATTGACCCACCTCGTCCCCCCGCACCCCCGTATTTTTGGCAGCATCGGTTTCATGAAAGAATTGGCCTAAGCTCAGTCTAGAGGTTGGATTGTCAGTGGTTTAAGCTAACACGAATATATTTAGTAACTTTATTTTTTAATTTAATTGCAGTGAGACGCCTCATTCGGTTCTCGTATGTTTTATTTTTCTCGTAATGTGTTAATCATACAGGATTGTGACTCTTGGAGACCCTATACATCTCTAAGGATAATTTGATAAACTTTGTTATTTTTTTAGTTCTGACACTTAGAGACATTTACACCTCTAAATAAGTTTAGATTTTTTTTTCCCATGTATCTGTTTTGTTTTTATTTTAATATTATTATTATAGTTTTTTTATGTAATTCGACATTAAGAGACCTTATACATCTCTAAGTAATTGTATTACGTTAGTTTGATTTGGTAGTTGTAGTTGTATTTAATAATTGTTGATGTATTATTATTATTATTTTGCTTGTATGTAAATTCAATGTTGACGTGTAAAAGTGCCTTGTGGCCTATTTGCTGAATAAATGTTGAAGTTGAAGTTGAAGAAGTTGAACCATAATGCGAGGTAAGTGAGGCTACAGAATAGGACTAATAATAAATGGAAAAGTCTGATGCTTTCATTTAATCATATTTATATTAGTTTTTCAAATAGTATATTATTTTTCAATTAATATGATATTTTTTTTCAATATGGATTTCGCAATTGTAAAGGTTGAAGACCACCTTAAATCAAAACCAGGAGTACAAAACTTAAGGTTCATCACAACTACCTACTTTAAAAATCAAATACATCTAAGGAAGTAAGTAAACGACAACATAAATTCACCACATGAAGAAAAAATGCGACCGAAATAAGCAGTTAAATTTCACTTTAGCGTTATTTAACGTATGAAATTGCGATGTTATCATGAAATTCTGTCTTCTCATTTAACAAGGCAGAATTGAGGTAGGTTTTCTTTGGAAATACGTCGTTTTTAATTCAGCTGGTATTTAAGCTGGCCTTGTTTCTAAAAGGTAAATTGGACGACGCAATTTTATACTAAACTACGTTTCCATTAAGTTGGCAATGCCGGTATTGGGGAACGATTATTTGAGCTACGGAAAGATTGATAGCCACTGGCTGGTTTATGTTTGTTGTTATAATTTCTTCGCTAACGATGTTTAAAGTGTCATTCTATGGAACTTGCTAACTATGTAAACAAACCGCCATATTAATCGGGCTCCTAGTTGGCCACTTCTGATTTCTAGTTCTAGTGGTGATTAAGTACCAACCTTTTCGGCTGTGTAAAGATATTTTTACACTTTTGCACCTTACCTACTCCTTTGTAATAAGGCGAAAAATGTAAACATACCTTTGACGTCGACTGTACATGCCGTGCCTTTATTACACTAATCAATCTGACCTTTCCAACGGAAAAAAAGCGAAAACAACAAATATTTATGAGGAACTTTAACTTAATCTTCTAAATCATGCTCCAGAAATTTATGTCACGTGCGGTGGGCAAAGTTGTGAGGGTTCTCATCGTTTAGCATCTATTATAAAAGGTTTTCTACCCCTGACAGAACCTACAAGGGCGTAAGAGTAAGCATACAGGGTAAAATCGGAAGTGTGATCTGAATGTTTTTTTATTTTATTTTATATAAGTTAATTAATTAATATTTTAATACCCAGTCCAATCATATATAGTTAATTAGTAAATCTACATGAAATTAAAGCAATTTGATGTGTGTGCGGCGAATTTAGAGGGGCTACCGCGAAAACCGAAATTCGCAAATTGCGAGGATCTTTCTCTTTTACTCCAATGAAGGCGTAATAAGAGTGACAGAGAAAAATGTCGCAATTTGCGAACTTCGATTTTCGCGGTTATAGCCCTGGTTCGGTATGCACATGGGGCATTAGGACTATTTTCTGATGGAAAGGTACTTAACCCCATGAAGTATAACGACCCTTCTCTTATGGAAAGCCACATATATATACTTACGTATACGAATATATAAAAATTTGGTATATACATAAATGAGGGTGAAATATTCATGATAACACAAACACTTATTATGATTGCTTGTTATCATCGATTCATCAGGTACTTGTTTGTTTTTTCAATTCAGGAAGGCACATAAAGGACATGTTTGGACGGGTGGCGAAATTGACAGGTTGACAAGGCTGTAATATTATTGACATATTATTGTTCCGTGGGAATCTGCCAAATCCTACACCGGAACGTGTCGCCCAAATAATTTCTAGCTTGTAAGATTTTTATTACTGTATGTATGTTAGTTTGTAAGGTATGTATCTATGGGCCTTAGTTGATAATAATAAAGGATATTTAATTTAATTTTAATAGCTTGGATATGGTGATAGCGATAGCTGTCATCTTCATACAATTTATAACGTTAAATCGCAAAATTGTATTGAGATGACAGCTCACGTACCCAACCTATGGGAAAAATACTTAGTAAATTTTAACTTTGTTTTGTAATCGCTTGAAGCTATACAGTATGATACAAACTTTATTCAATCCCTTTCTATTTCGAATCGCATCTTCCCTACCCTGTATACATACTAAGAACCACTCTTATTTTAAGCAGTACAACTAAAAGGTCGTAACTTAGACAATTGTTCATAGATACGCGACTTTTTCTCTATTGTGCTAACGGCCGTGAGGTGGCAAATTTAGGGCATTATCGAACAACTCCTGGCCACCTTTTGTGCGACATCTTTTTTCATTTAACTTTTATATTTACCAAGATGGCAGATGGACAAAGAAAGCGATCTTGAAGACGAAAAGAGATATGGGAAGACGAAATCGTAGAGATAGCCGGTAAAAATAGGACAGAAATAGCATCTGTTAGAGACAATTGGAAATGCCTGGATACCTTTACCCGCCTAGGGGTCCACACCTAAATAATGTGTTCAAATTTAAATTTTAAAATACTTTTTTGGCAATAGCTCGATTCTAATGATAGCAAATAGGTACATTAGCGGTTGTAAAAATGTCTGAGGCAACATTCATATAGTTTTTTTGTACTTATCTATTAGAATTGTTTGCTTGTTGCTCTAGCAAACAATGCTAGTATCGCTGCCAACAGAATTGCTGTAAACAAATGCCAAAATCAACAGCAACGCTGTAACAGAGCAGTAACGGTTTTGCAGCGTGAACCCAAATCTAACCTTCATATTGACCTGCTTGTTCCAAATCTTAAGCAGAGTTCAGTCTTACCTGAAACAGAAAAAAATCAATTAAGAATACAATTATTATGTTGTTACACTTGTAAAAATTATCCCAGAGGATACCATGCTTATATCTAAAGGGACCCACTGATTACCAGTCCGCCGGACGATATCGGCCTGTTACTCCTGTCCGTTGTTCGGAGCTGTCAACTATTTGTTCTAACTGACAGGCCGATTACGTCCGGCGGACTCGTAATCAGTGGGCCCCTTAACATCCCACCAATGATTTTGAATAATTTTACGGTTTAGACTCACTTGTTTTAAGTCACTCCCGACAATGATTATCATTTTCATTTCATTATTTCAACAAATACATTACGATTAAAATATTCCGCCTCACAATTACCCTCTAGCTGTTTGTATCATAATACTTATAATCTAAATGTTGTCACCAAAGTTGACAAGAAGCAATCAAGTCGATCCTTTTCAAATTATACAGTCCTCACAACCATTTACATATCAATTTCAACCAATTACAAGATGTTGACCGTTCACAAAGGCCCTTTCAATCAAATGTATAATAACTGGTATAATTTCATCCCCTGTATTAATACGAGGGGAGCTCGGGAGGCTGAAATATTCGCGCCCTAAGCTAGAAAAAAAAAAGAATACTTAAAAAAAAACTATGCTACAGTTTTCTCTGGCCTCTTTGGCCTCTTTGGCAGTTTAAATATTGCCGCCGTTACTAACGATTATTAACAATTAATAAAATTTTAACATTTATTTTAATACGCTTTTTAGGGTTCCGTACCCAAAGGGTAAAAAACGGGACCCTATTACTAAGACTTCGCTGTCCGTCTGTCCGTCTGTTCGTCCATACATCCATCCGTCCGTCCGTCCGTCTGTCACCAGGCTGTATCTGATGAAGTGATGATGAACCGCGATAGCTAGACAGTTGAAATTTTCACAAATGATTGTATCTCTGTTGCCGCTATAACAACAAATACTAAAAATAAAATAAAATAAATATTTAAGGGAGGCTCCCATACAACAAACACGATGGTGCGGAACCCTCCGTGCGCGAGTCCGACTCGCACTTGGCCAGTTTTTTTTTCTAAGGCCGCGGACATAATAAATGATATCAGTGTATGTCAGTGTACGTTCCTGTTGTATATGCATGCATAGGTATTAAGTACGTACGGTGGCTGCGCCCACCGCGTTATAATCCCGGTAACGGGTTAAATAAACCAGTTCGCTAACAGCTACGTTGTGTGTCACTTGTGCGCCTTCCCGTCCCAATATCTATCAGTGGCGACGAGGATGGGATGCTATGATATGAAAACAAATTCGTCGTCGATTAACGTGGTTGATAAATTGTACGAGTTCATGTCTAGGTACGGTATTCCGTGTACGATAGTCAGCGATAATGGCACTTCTTTTGTCAGTCAGTACTTCGCAGACTTTTGCGCTTTAAATGGCATACAACATTTAACGTCACCGGTGTATCACCCGTCTAGTAATAGCATGGCGGAGTCGTATGTTAAAGTAATAAAAAAGGGCCTTAAGGCTGCGCTCTTGTCAAACTCCAAAAGTAAAAATATAAATAATCAATTACTGAAATATTTATTCCATTATCGAAATTCAAAACACACTACTACCGGGGAATCACCAGCACAGCTGGTATTCGGTAGACAATTAAGATCGCGATTAGATTTACTGCGTGTTACGTCACAAGGGTCATCAACCTCGCTCACCGCACTCGACTCTTTTGTTAAAAATAAACAGTGCTCGCAGATTAAACATTACCGTGGAGTAAACAGATGTCCTTTCATAACGGACGAGTTAGTTTTATATAAAAACTTTACAAATAAAAATCATTTCACTTGGACCCTGGGAACTATAATAAAAAACTTAGGTCGTGTGCTTTATCTTATAAAGGACAACAAAACAAACAAAACAGTGAAAAGACATATTAACCAAGTTGTTAAATATAAGGGCCAAGTCACACCGACAGCCGTGAGTCATCCTGAGCCAAACAAAACACTGGAAGCCTCCAGCGAGTCATCATCTCCTGACGCACCTCCCGTTTTTGATGTCGGCGGGCCACAGCCCACCGTACCAGCTACTACTGGGGGGCCTAACATATTACCTGGTGGACCGGAAGCAATGACTAGGCAATCCCCGTCACACGAGCCCGTAGGCCTGAATAACGAAGATGAACTGACGATGGGGGAGGAGGAAGATGCGAGGCCTCTTGACACAGCGTCTGTGGCCGCGCCGCCAAGCCCGGCTTCTGTGCCTGCGCCGGCAACTGCCGCCGGCCGCGCGCCGCCGCCGCCGCCGCCCGGCGCCGCAGCGCACGGCGCGCCTCCCGAGTCCGCGGACCCACCGGCCGCGTCCTCACGGCTCAAGCGGGATCGCCCGCGTTTTGATTATAAACAGTACTTCTAAGCGTCAGACTGTGCTAGTTTTAAGTTAGTGTAAGATTATGGGAAAGGGATTGTTGTATATGCATGCATAGGTATTAAGTACGTACGGTGGCTGCGCCCACCGCGTTATAATCCCGGTAACGGGTTAAATAAACCAGTTCGCTAACAGCTACGTTGTGTGTCACTTGTGCGCCTTCCCGTCCCAATATCTATCAGTTCCAATAGGCCTGTTAGATAAACTAGCTATCAGTAGGTACATATAACAAAGAAAAGGATCATACTACACTAGATATAAGTATAAGC
Source organism: Cydia amplana (assembly GCF_948474715.1). Lineage (NCBI taxonomy): Eukaryota > Metazoa > Arthropoda > Insecta > Lepidoptera > Tortricidae > Cydia > Cydia amplana. Next base: position 1,845,489 of record NC_086079.1, on the reverse strand, counting down.
TTTAAGACGAGAATTAAACCATATTAACATTATAGAGGTTATAAAACCAATTTTAATCAACCAGGGCGGAACACCAATACCAATATCTCTTACATAACTAAGAATTATTTGGACGTATGTGTAAATATAGTTTGTGCTTACATACGACCGATTCTAATTTATATAATGTTATTGTTTGTAGAATAAGAGCGTATCAGACGTGCCTGTCTTAATCACATACGCCTTACAATATAAAGCAGAGTAAATGGATATCTGAAAGCAAATACGGATCCGATTTAATTGACAATAGCATTGTTTAAGTGGTGTTTAAGTGGAAGTTAGATTACTAAACCCTTCGAACACCACGCCTATCGTGCGCGGCGACACATTCTTGTCGTGCACGAAGGTTGATATTGGGCTGTAGCTTAGCGCGTCTGCTGACGTCTTTGGTGTTCAATAAGTTAAACTAGTACTTACATCGTGCCAAGTCAATAATCACTACATAGGTACTTAGTATAAAACAAAGTCGGTTCCCGCTGTCTGTCCCTATGTACGCTTAGATCTTTAAAACTTTTTTTTAACTTGTGCGAAGCCGGGGCGGGTCGCTAGTGTTTAATTAAACCTATTTGTGCAGAAGGAGAATAGTTCTAGAATGTATTGGGTTGTATTACTTGTAGGACTTAAGAAAACAAACTGTTAATAATTGCTTTACAAAGCAAAGTACCTACACCTAGTCCCTATTCGTTCGTACATAAGATATTATTATTAAAACATACGATTTTGCACCAAAGTTTATTAATTACTTGCCCGATTATCACAAAGAGGTTAATGTTTTTAGTAGGTACTAATGTTAGTTTGCAAACATTACCAATTTCGTCGCAAAACTGGCTGAATTTAGGATAAAACTTTCTTAGGTGTGTTATAAGTTTAGTTAAATTAGTTTTGTGAATTTGCAGTGGGGTCCCTTTGTTTCTCATAAAGTTTTAAGTCATAATGTATTGTTTGTCATAGTATCATTAGTCATAAAACTGAAACCGTTAACTTTTCAGGATTTTCGTAAGGCTATCCTATAGATAGGTTTAAACCCAGTTAGGTTAGGTTTGTTTTGTGGCAATCCTGAAAAGTGACGCGTTTTTGAACCAAATCAATTATAATAACGAAAATGCAGGCAAACAATACATTATGACTTAAAACTTTTTGGGAAACAATAGATACCCATTTGCAGTGTATTGCTATATTTAATTTTATATTGTTTTAATTTTATACATTTCTAACTGTAGGTAAGTAAGTTTACAAAAAAACTGCAAAACATTTTTTATAAAAATTACAAAATAAAACCCAGCGATCGATTTCTCCAAGTAGATAAGAAATAGATTTAGCTACTTTTTTGATTTGGTAGGCTGTCCGTTTTCTACTAGTTTTGGAAATTAACATTTCACATTAACATAATGAACATGTATTAAAAATATAATCTACCTACTTACATATTAAAAATGCTTTCCACACGTCAAGTTCAACAAGAACTTAATTATTGTAAAATAATTAGCAGATTACATTCAAGATTTCTCGGAAAAACGTTAAAACCGAGCGTATTATATTTTAAATTCACTTTACGAGTAATTTTCCCGAGCCGTTTTTCCTGAAGTTGTTCTTAATTAAAAATCTGACTTCCGCGAGCCTTGGCTAATTGTATAATTTGAATTTAATTCGTTGAATTTTTGTTGACATTAAAATTACTTGGCACGTCTGATATAGCTAATAGTAGTAGAATATAATAATATAAGCTAGTTAGAAGGATCTTATTTACAATTCTGCGTCTAATTAACAACTAGGCCATTTTATCTAAAATTGTAGATACACTACAACACTTTTTGTTCAGTTTTAGGGTAAAAGTGTCAAAATATTTCCAAATATGTTTTCGATCCTTCCATTCCATTACCGTCATACAAAATCTATGAAAAAATGTAACGGAATGGAAAATCTTGGGACACTTTGTATAGGTACCTTATAAGGATCGAAATAGCTCGTGATTCTGAGAATCAATACCTTATATATAATAAATAAATAAATATTGGGGGACATCTTACACAGATCAACCTAGCCCCAAACTAAGCAAAGCTTGTATGGTACTAGGCGACGATATACATACTTATATAGATAAATACATACTTATATACATAGAAAACATCCATGACTCCGGAACAAATATTAGTGTTCATCACACAAATAAATGCCCTTACCGGGATTCGAACCCAGGACCATCGGCTTAGCAGGCAGGGTCACTACCCACTAGGCCAGACCGGTCGTCATAATATAATTATGATAAATACCAAATTATAGAAAAATATAATGTATAATTTTAAATTAAATGGCTCAATTGTATATTACTCGTAATATGTACTATGCACACATAATATAAGATACAGTTATGTAAAAGAATTTTTACCAAAAAGACTGCTTATTCTTACCTGTCTTTACTTATATTTTTATCTCTATTTACTTATTTACTGTACTTATTTAAAAAAAAGCGTTAGGAACGCGTGAGTTTTGCCCACAATAACTTCACAATTTCGTCGCTTGTCACATATATGGTTCCCCAAATTGAGACATTATACCTCAATAGGAGCTTAATTCACTTTTTCCCTTCGCAATGCAGCGATGCCGAGAGAAATTATTCTCTCCATTTCTCGTCCAAATTACTTTTTCCCCATTATATATTAATATAAGGCTGAAAGAAAATCTCAGTAATAACAATTACTATAATATATTTTTCAAGGCTTCAGAGGGATAACCCTCTAGGGGGGAATAATGATATTATTATGCATGAGATATCAATGTTTGGAGAATATTGGAGAATGGAAGAATTTTATGATCCTATTTCTCTTAAGGTGGTTCGACTAGGTTACTCAAAGCTTAACCCTCGCTAGATGGCGCCACTTTCGCAAAATTTCATGTTTTATTTTTTATGGAATGGTCTTGGTATTTGTATACTTAAAAGTATGTTTAGCGAACTCTTTAAGTAAATATTGAACTATTAAAATAAACATTGAATACTTCATTGTGCAAAAACCACCCTTTAAAGTCGACGGAGTGTTGCTGTCATGCTTTTTCCTACTATAACTCACACATGCAAACAGTGTTTCCGTGATTCTTATAGTAGACAATTTCACACAACGTAAGTATACTGCAATAGCGTTACGGTATGTTCGTGGAAATACGTGCAAGAGGATTGGGGTTCAAGACTGGTGCGAGTAGGTAATTTCTTTTTGTTTATTGTTGTCCTTTTTGTGTTATCTTAACTCTGTTAGAAATCATCTCTCTTTTATTGCATCTTTTATATACAGGCTAAATATACGTTTGAGGATTATTTTTCTGAATCATAACGTCAAGTGGCGTACAGGTGTAGTGCATAATTTTTTTAATATCGTATTTTCACGGAAACGTACGGACGTGTCTTGCTGTTTCAGTCAGTCTCAGAACAAAAAGTACCAAGGTTGACTGAAGTAGCATGACAAATACGAACGTACTACTAATACAAGTCTATTAAACAAATGATATGGGCTTATGTCTGAGATAAATGATTGAAATTGAAATTGAAATAAAGGTAAATACCTATTGGCTTACTACGCCAAAAACGCAAAAGATTTTAGTTCAAAATCCCTGCGGAGCCTGACAAGCGTTTGCAAGCATGAACATGAACTGCTACTTAACTGAGTAAATTATTTAAAGCGTCTTAAAAGCTCTGGAACCTCCCAATAATAAAGGTAACTTAATAGCAAATTTTCGGCAGTTAGACGTAGGTACAGTCAGCAGCAATAGTTGCTAAACGGGCGAGCTGTTCAAAATGATCTTGACGCGACTTTATTGTTAAGAGAATAAGAGCACGTCAAGGTAATGTTGAACACCTCGCCCGCTTAGCAACTTCTGCTGCTGACTGTTTATATTTTTTATTTACGGGGAAAACTAGGTAATCCGATTTGTATAATTTTTGGTTGGTTCGATCTTCACTGGCTAAGCGATATATTTGGGTGTGGGTCAAATTATTTTCATTGTGTTGTTTCTGACCACTCTGTCACGCTTCTATTTTTGTCTTTTATCAAATCAATAAAAATAGTTGAGTGCTATTGCATGTCTTTCTAGCTGTAGATTATAATTCTCTTGATAACAATTAAAAACTAAATTTCACCCCATACAAACGTAGCTCCACTCCGTCACATTTTTTGGGGACAAAAAACAAGACAACAAAAAGAATTATGACCCGTTTATTTAAATAATAGGTAAAAAACAAGGGCATCAAGTTTAAATACTGTGGATACCACAAATTACTAAAGCGCAAACTCTGGTAATAGACATGTGTCGCTCGCGAGTGAGTGATTTAAATGAGCTATATCATTTGATTCAACTCGCTCACTTTTCAACTCACTGATGATTTAACTCGCTCAGTAACTCAGTCGCTCAGTGCTCCTTGCGCGCTCTTTCCCACTCATGAATCGAATGAGTCGGCCGAGCGCGAGGAGCGAGTGAGCGAGTGAGACCGCGAATAGGTTTCGGAGCGGTTCGGAGGGCTTCGGAAAAACACGGCGGGATCGTATCGCGTGATTCACCATCTCGGTCGCACTTATGGCTGTATGTATCTGATTGATTGACTTCTTTCTCTACTCACTAGGGAACAATATAGTCTACAGATCCACTGAGCGAAATGAGCGAAATGAGTGATATATATCACCGCGAGCGAAAGATATGAATAACTCTTTTCAACTTAGTGAACGGTTTTTCGCATGTCTATCTGGTAAGAAAAAATCGAGATTATCTAATTTTTAAACCCTAATTCTTACATTTTATACCTACACCTAATTCAGAAAACCGTTCAAGTGTTCACGACATGAAGTGATTTAACTGTTCATGTTTTTATACAATTAGCGAGTTCACGTAAGTACCTATACAATCACATTATACCATAAGCCCATACCGATCATAAGCACTATCCGCATAAAGCGCCCTATAAAACCCAAAGGCCGTATATCACAATCAAATTCATATACAGATACGACAATGTTAAGCTGCACTCGAGAATATTACACGTTCAGTTCATAAACATGTTTACAAAAATGTACTTTATTTCATAGGGATTAAAGTGCTGTAGTGTTCAGATATTTTTGGAAAGCAGATCATTAAAACATGGCCGCCTCTGCTGACTGAAACAACAGGTAATGTTTTCAGATCGTAATTACGTATGAGCGTGAATTGGATTGACGAGGTATGATTAATTAAAAACGTTGTTTTAAAGCTGTATAATGGTTATAGAGGTGTTTCATAGCTATTATTCATTAAGAGGAATGTCGTAACCTCTTTAGCACGTTTTGAATTCTTATATTCAACAATAGGGAATATTACGCGAAACTCTGCGTAGGAGGCGCCACTCCCACAATAAGTCAAAATGTAAGGGTCTACCGCAAATGAGAGAGTCGAAATTTTGTTATCTAATCTCTCTATCACTCTTACATATTCAAGCGATAAAGAGGCAGAAAGCTGAGTTTCCATTTCGCGTTTCCCGGTAGACCCTTGGCTAACAAACCGCATTGATGTAAGGTCAAGTGAGGTAAGGCAACTATGGGATTATTGCGTCTCTCCGTTCTTTCTCGAATACGATTGGTCGAAACGCCCTCTACTATGCAACGTTTCATTTCCAAGTAGCTCAGGCATGAAACGTTGCATAGTAGAGGGCGTTTCGACCAATCGTATTCGAGAAAGAACGGAGAGACGCAATAACCCCATAGTTGCATTTACCTCACTTGAACTTACCAATGTCATATTTGATTCTGTGAAAACTTGTCAAAAACAGTCTAAGGTACATTATGTATCAGTTACTCTATGGTTTAAAAGGCGCTAGTGGTGCACTATGGCGGCAAACCATTGCAGTAATACTCCCTATTAATAATCCTTGCTTTTTAGGGTTCCGTAGCCAAATGGCAAAAAACGGAACCCTTATAGATTCGTCATGTCTGTCTGTCTGTCTGTCTGTCCGTCTGTCCGTCTGTCCGTCTGTCCGTCTGTCTGTCCGTCCGTATGTCACAGCCACTTTTCTCCGAAACTATAAGAACTATACTGTTGAAACTTGGTAAGTAGATGTATTCTGTGAACCGCATTAAGATTTTCACACAAAAATAGAAAAAAAACAATAAATTTTTGGGGTTCCCCATACTTCGAACTGAAACTCAAAAATTTTTTTTTCATCAAACCCATACGTGTGGGGTATCTACGGATAGGTCTTAAAAAATGATATTGAGGTTTCTAATATCATTTTTTTCTAAACTGAATAGTTTGCGCGAGAGACACTTCCAAAGTGGTAAAATGTGTGTCCCCCCCCCCGTAACTTCTAAAATAAGAAAATGATAAAACTAAAAAAAATATATGATGTACATTACCATGTAAACTTCCACCGAAAATTGGTTTGAACGAGATCTAGTAAGTAGTTTTTTTTTATACGTCATAAATCGCCTAAATACGGAACCCTTCATGGGCGAGTCCGACTCGCACTTGGCCGCTTTTTGCTTTGCCGAAGTCCAACTCCACAGTCAGCTTTTTCATGTCAAGCTTAACAAACCACCATAATCATAAATCATAAGCATAACGCACAACGCGACTTTCTCATAACTAACTCCAACAAAAATACTTCTACGAAACACGAACATTACCTAAACCTTCTAAATTAGACAACTTATTTAAAAAGTCGTACTTATATGGTGATTAAATTGTGTCCAGAAATATTTTTTTTCACAAAAGTTTTTATTTTTCACATATCGTTACATATATCAAAAGAACATACAAAAAGCAAATTTTTGATGTATATGGTCAAGCTTAATACCCTCAGGATAGGTAAATAAAATTAGTACATAAACACGGTTGTGAGAAACTGTCCCTCAGTCGTGACATTTCGGCATTTTGGCGGCCAACTCCACTATTTTGATTTATATAATTATTTTAACATAGCCTAAGTTACTACCATGACTACGACAAACCTAATGACAGCTTATATGTTGAAATATGTCAAACTATAAATGCTGTAGAGCGTGACAAAGAAGTGGATACACATAAATACATACACGCGAAAAACATTTTTCTGCTTTGCTAGTGGGGCAATAATAGCAAATGATCTATAGATAATAAAATACCATTTCTAAAGAGTATATATGCCTCTTAATTAATCAAACTAATTAAGAATTTCACGACCACGTGTCTATATGTCACAAACGTGGGCTCAAAAGTCCGTGGAGGTGACAGATTTTTGAGACCACGGTCGTGACAATTTGGAGCATGTTCGGTATTACCTAAAAATTACCTTCTACTTTGCAAATGTTAAATAACTAGCTTAATCTTCAATGTATGACGTATATCTTATGTTACAAACAATAACGTGAAACTGGTACTTATTTTTAAATTTCAAACACGGCGGTGACGCGTTAAGGTTGACCATTTTTACAAATTAACACAAATAAATAATTCTCGACAAAACTTCTCCCATCAGCCATTTGCAAATCTGACAACAACACAGTGTTGCTGTTCTTAAAAAACTTTAAATAGGCTGCCAATAGTAAAGATAATTTTCTACCGAGTACCGCATGTTTATATTACCACACCACGCGCGACGGTGACACGAAAACTGAGCACAAAATGTATGTTGTTTAAAATTGTATAAATACAATTATTAAACCATGTTGTAGAACGGAGATTAATGTTTTATGTTTGATATAAATTCTTGCAAAATCACTTCATATCTTTTCAAAAAAAATTAAACTATCACAAAATCCGGGGATGTCACACTACTCGGTCCGTGACATTTCGAACTTGTAATTTTTTTTAATATGTTTTTAATACTCTTAGGACAATAAATTTAGGTTGACCTAAAACTAGAGGTAAATTGCTAAGTATATTGATATACAGTTTATTTATTTTCTTAAAAATATATGCTATTCTTACGTGTTAGACAAAAAAGACATAAGAATAAGAATTACCCATATGTATACATGTTTTAAAGTAACATACGGCTTTTACAATTAATAACCTTTTCACGGTTACAGAAATGAAATTGTATTTTCTCTGAGATCTTTGTGCCTTCGTTGCCGAGTTGTCGAGTGACGGGGGAATATTAATTTCTGTCCAATTAAGGTTTATGAAGATATTACTGTGTAGATTTTACGTTGGAAAGCAGTTTTTGTTGAGTAATATCATGGGTGCTTTTTGATCTTCATCCAAATCTTCTGTGCTTTTTACCTGATTTTTACAAGTAAATACTCATATATACTTGTATAAACATATGCTTGTTGTAATCAGTTTCATTAAACCCTAGTGTAAATTTCATTCGATAGCGTGACGTGCGCTTGCGTTGTGTCTATTTTTGTATGGGATTTTGAACAGCGCGCCAAGCGGGACGTTTCGGAAACTCAAAATCCCATACAAGGCGAAAAGACGAAAGCGACCGCTATCTGACCTTACAACCCAGAAGGGAAACTAGGCCTTGTTGGGATTAGTGCGGTTTCCTCACGATGTTTTCCTTCACCGAAAAGCGGCTGTTAAATATCAAATGATATTTCGTACATAAGTTCCGAAAAACTCATTGGTACAAGCCGGGGTTTGAACCAGCGATCTCCGGATTGAAAGTCGGACTCTTACCGCTAGGCCACCAACGCTCTTAATATATGTATCAATAGGGATTTAAGACATATATCGCACTGCAAATTTTAAAAGGCACTGTTATTAAAATAGGTTGTCATTATGAAACCCTAACAACGTTTGTCCTAAAGTCACTTGCCCTAACTGGTTTGTCGTAATGGGCACATGCCCTAACGATCAATTGTCATAACGATTATTTTCCATAATGTAAGGTTCTGAAAAATGGTTAGGTTTTAGAACTTGCTGCCACAAAAGTGGGTTAGGTTAGGGTTAGAACTGCGACCCTTGCAAAAAAGAAAATATGCTTAATAACATAGGGATAAGCAATCAATAATTAGGGAAACCAAAATTAGGGTTTTTAGTGTTAGGACAACTGATCATTATGACAAACAATATTAGGGAATGCAAAGATAGGAGAAAAGACTTTAGGGATTCAGATATAGATCCATTAAAATAAAATCCGGGCTCAAAAGTTTTATCGAATTACGGATAGCCATTTTACCTGCAAAAAAAAATATAGCAGTAAAATATTATATAACTTGCTGATGCTGCCGTTAATTCAGTTACTCGTGAGTGCATTTATTTATTTGCATGATGCGTCGGATACTTCATGCAAAAGTTATAAGTTATATAAGCTTTTAATTAACCTATCTTGTTAATATGTAGATGCAATTATTTAGCTTAAATTTTACATGACTGTACATATAGCTGGTCAAGCAAATCTTGTCAGTAAAAAAAGGGGCTAAATTCAAATTTTCTGTGGGACGATATCCCTTCGCGCCTACATTTTTCAAATTTACCGCCTTTTTCTACTGACAAGATCTGCTTGACCAGCTATAGTTTACTTTTCTGATGTTAATCACTTGAAATTCATTTAGACCAGCTCACAGATATTTGTTTAAAGTATTGTAAAATTTTGTTTGCATTATATACAATTATTGTTGTATTTATGGGTGCATTAGCTACGTATTTAATATGTAAATTAAGGAAACTATAGGTCTATTTACTGCTGCTTAATCTACTGACTAATGTTAAATAATGATTGTTTGTTTCTCAATAAAAATTTAAAAAAAAACATTGGAAATTAATTAAAAACCACTTCTTGAAGTTAAACATTTAGGTAGAATGAAATATGATGACATCTAGCTGTTCTGTTATCCCGATACATTTTTTTTTGTTTTGGTTGCCGTTTGTCGATCGATGTATGTACGATTGTCATGTTGGCTAGACCCCCAAAACATAGACTATATCTGATAAAACCTTTTTCATGGGTGGGTATTTTTTCTATTATTTTTTAATTTTTAAATAGGTTTATTTTAAGTTTAGTATTACTCGTATTTATTTTTAGAATAAGGTGTTACAAAAAGATAAATTTAGAAATACCACAATCATTACTGAAGTGCAATAAGCACAATTTTGAAACCTTTTTTTAATTAGAATTTGTTAGAATTGACTGTTGAATGAAAAGTACAGTCAGCGATAAAAACTTGCAGGCATGTAAAATGTTGGTCCTTCGAACCGGATGCCAAACAATGAAAATAAATCACAATGGTTTTACACGAATAAATTGAAAATCGCTCAAACGACTGTTATCAAGCGAAGGGCCGAAACGTGGCGGGATGTCGGCTACAGGCAGATCCGGCGGCCGGATTCGGAACCGGATCCGGGGCCCGAAATTGATTATTTGCCTTTACCTGTCGTTCGCAGACATTCGAAGTTTGTGGATGGTGATGCAGGTTTACAAATTTATTGAAGCATTGTGTGAATTGTGTCATTGCCATCTCAGGCCCACTTGCACCACTGGTTAAACCTGGAGTTACCATGGTTACTAGTACAATTTGACACAAGGTTAACGTTTTAAGTTTTAACCGCTTAAACCCGGGTTAGTGGGATGGTCTTTTAGACTCCATCGGACTTTTAGACGCACGGCCGGTTTCCATCCTTACTTGGTAGATATTCCACCCATTCGCACGAAGCGCTTTGCTTCCTCTTTTCTTATGCGCACTGCCAAGGAATGGAATTCCTTGACGGCGTCTATATTTCCGAGCTCATATAACCCGGCAACCTTCAAATCAAGGGCGAACAGGCACCTTCTGGGCAGGCTCGCTCCATCGTAGGCCAAGTCTTCGCCTCGGCTAGTCTGTGGCCATGAGTAAGCCCATTAATTATTTAAAAAAATAGTGCAAGTGGGCCTAAGGGTAATAGGGTGACTGCTATAGTTATTGGGCACTACATAGTAATTGGGCACTTTATAGGATACAGCGACGAAATGCTGCAGCATTTACGGCACCATGCCGCAAGGGATATGTAGTTTTTAGTTATATAGATTAGTTTTACTTTTTTAGATTTAGTTTAAATTTAAGTTTTATAGTTTAATGTTGTTGTATGTTTACTGAAAATAATTGGGCACTTTTAACAATAAGGTTTCAATTGGTGTGTTTCTTTCTGATTTGTTAGGAAAGGTCAATTTATTACTTTACACAGTCGTCTTACAGTTTAGCGAAACTTTAATTATAGGTAGGGGAGCCGGGGCCTTAATGTAACAGGGGTACCTAAGTAGTAGGTATAACGCTCAAGTTTGACGGGGAATTAAAAACATTATATAATTTTTTTTTTGCTGAATGACTTTCTTATAACTCGAGGAATAACGTATACACCGCCGTTGCCCCGCCAGACATCGAAGCGAGTGGATGTGCATACGAGCTCTGTTTCGACCAGGTATTGAAAAAAAAAACGGGGTAAGTTGTAACAACTCCCAGTTTTTCAAAAAGTGTCTGGTGTAAAACATTTAAAATTATTTTGTAATCGGAATTAGTGCTTAGATAAATACTTTACAAACCCTCATACTCAGAATCATAAAATTATACACATTTTAGACAATACGGCCTGTTTCCTAAAACTGTTACAACAAGCCCCCCGCTCTCCTACGCTGTATATTAAAAAAATGTTTATTACAAACAGCATATATTTTTATAATTAGACAAGTGACTGTACTCCCAAAAATATACATTATCCGTGGTCCCAAGCGCCTTATTTCTTTTTCATTCAGGTACGAGTTGTATCTCAATCGCCGTTCCCGGGATGAGCGGGGTGATCCCGCGGGATACAGCCAAATTGGTCCAAGTTTCCCGGAGATACACGCTTATCTGGAATATCTGAATTATCTTTTGGTCGAAACTTGGGTAATTGTAGCCCAGAACTTAGAACTAACAACCAAAACGTGGTACTCGTAAAATTTTGTGTACATGTATTTGAAGAGTTATTTGTAGAACTAGCCTACTAAATTGGCTATTATATTAAATAGAGACATTAAATAAAATACGTCCTTATTATACGCGCTTCATCTATTTGAAAAGAACCGTAAACAAAACGAGTTAACTTATCAAGGGTAAAAGAGCAATCAAACATAAAGTTCACAGGAAAAGTGGGAAGAGACAGATAGATAAACAAACGGCGTATAGTCTCCATCAAGTCGCGGTTAAAAATAAACACACGCGTCACGGCATTTTTGTGCGGTTAGAATGTACGCTGATGAACCATTATTATGGTTCTTAGCAAGAAAAAAACCGGCAAAGTGCGAGTCGGACTCGCGCACGAAGGGTTCCGTACCATTAAGCAAAAAACGGCAAAAAAAATCACGTTTGTTGTATGGGAGCCCCACCTTAATATTTATTTTATTCTGTTTTAGTTATAGCGGAAACAGAAATACATCATCTGTGAAAATTTCAACTGTCTAGCTATCACGGTTCATGAGATACAGCCTGGTGATAGACAGACAGACGGACAGTGGAGTCTTAGTAATAGGGTCCCGTTTTTACCCTTTCGGTACGGAACCCTAAAAAAATCTAACTTTACTTTTCTTGACAAAAGTATGAAACTTGGCACAGTTGTTGGTCATCAACATACAGGATGTTGTCTATAACAGGAGCGCAATAAATTAAACTGTAGGCTGTACTCCTCAAACTGACCAACATTTGTTCAGCCACTTTTAAAAATTTCGTCAATTATTTAACAAACGTGCTGCAGAATCTCTGAATCGTGAATAAAAACAGAGCACAGTGTGGCATTTGTCATTTTATTCGCTAATAGACTGTTGCATAAGATTCCGACAGTCGAGACGACAGTGATTCGCCAACATACGAGTATGTAGACTACGCTGACTACGTATTTGGATGGATACCTAAACAGATTGTCATTGTTAGAGCGCTTTCACATTGTCCAATCCGATCATCATCTTCCTCGCGTTGTCCCGGCATTTTGCCACGGCTCATGGGAGCCTGGGGTCCGCTTGGCAACTAATCCCAGGAATTTGTGTAGGCACTAGTTTGTACGAAAGCTACTGCCATCTGACCTTCCAAGCCAGAGGGTAAACTAGGCCCTTATTGGTTTTTTCCGAAAAACTCATTGGTACGAGCCGGGGTTTGAACCCGCGACCTCCGTATTGCTCTTACCGCTAGGCCACCAGCGCTTTTTGTCCACGCCACATTGTCCAATCTGACATCGGGTAGAAGTAAAATGTGTAAAATATGGGTCTCTATTATTTCCCAAAAAGTTTTAAGTCATAATGTTTGCCCGCATTTTCGTTAGTCATAATTCATTTGGTTTAGAAACGCGTCAATTCCAGGATTGCCATAAAACAAACCCAACCTAACCTAAAACCTTTCTATAGGATAACCTTACGAAAATCCTGAAAAGTTAACGGTTTCAGTTTTATGACTAATGATAATATGACAAACAATACATTATGACATAAAACTTTATGGGAAACAAAGGGACCCCGTAAAGTATGCGTTTTTCTGTATTTATTGATTTAAAAAATCTTAATACAAAAACGGCAGACTTGATGCCATAGGGCAATTTCTAGCAGCTGTTTTTCTCATAGGCCCCATCTAACTTCTGATATCGGAGAAGCACTAGTTTCCGATGGATCTATATCTGAATCCCTAAAGTATTTTCTCCTAGCTTTGCATTTCCTAATATTGTTTGTCATAATGATCAGTTGTCCTAACTCTAAAAGCCCTAATTTTGGTTTCCCTAATTCTTGATTACTTATCCTAATGTTATTAAGCATATTTTCATATTTGCGCGGGTCGCAGTTCTAACCCTAACCTAACCCTCTTGTGTGGCAGCAAGTTCTAAAACTTAACCATTTTTTAGAACCTTACATTATGGAAAATAATCGTTATGACAATTGATCGTTAGGGCATGTGCCCATTAGGACAAATCAGTTAGGGCAAGTGACTTTAGGGCAAAAGTTATTAGGGATTCAGAATGACACCCTTTCCGATAATTTCAGCCTACATGTTGTTGGATGTCGGATATCGGATATATCTATGTACATCCGACACTGGAATACTGCGATACTTCGGAAGCGAGTGTAGTAGGATCGTACATCCGATATCGAAACGGACAACGCTCACATGTTGTCTAATAACATCACAGATGAGACTAACAATAAGTGTCAATTAGACTATAATTGAGATTTTTTGATTTATTCCGTTTTCGAGTTTAAACAATACTATTTCACGCTAGATTCACATCTGGTGGAGCTGCTGGGACGGTGTATTTTTATTTTATTTTTTTATATGGCATAGTTTCAGTCGTATAAATAAAGTAGGGTAATACGCCAGTAGGTAACTGGCCACTGTTAGTAATTTCCCACCAAATAAATTCTATTCACCTATAAACAGAATTCATAACTGGTTCATTCATAAATAGTTTCATAACTGGCCAGCCTTCAGTAACTAGCCGCCTTATACAGAAATGAATTATGTTTATAGGTGAATAGAATTCATTTTTAGCTTAAGGCGGCCAATTACTAAAAGTGGCCAGTTACTGGCGAATTACCCTATAAAATTTAAATTCTGCATCCACTATCATCCTAGATACACATGTGGTGGAGATGCTGTGACGGTGCGTTGTTATTTTATTTATTTGTACGATATATTATCTTTTCAGTCGCTTAAAGAAACACGTTTAAATCCTGCATTCACTCAGACTTTCTGTCGCTTTAAAAACGGTCAATTCCATTTCCGTGAAGCGTTGACCGCCTCACGTGTCCACAGTTGGCACCGTGACAAAAAGAATAGTTTATTTACAAAATAATTGAGTGCCCGAGACGGAGCACTCGCGCGTAACATATTAATTACGCTTACAGGATTAACAAGAGCTGTCCGTCAACCGTTTTGTACCTAGTAGACGAGAGAAAGGTATATATCTTTGAAATAAAATTCAGCTCTGGAAAGATAGGTACGACAACACCATGTTAAGTTATTGTTACTGAGTCAGTGAGCTACATCTTACGGTTGACTCTCGCTTGACCGGGCCGTATATTCCAGATCTTTGGTCGTCATTAATTTAATACATGTGCTCAAGATTCTCAAAATTATCACTCGAAGCTATAACTAATAAGGTAAACTCAAGGCAACTAATATTTTTTTTAGATACTAGTGTTTATATAAGAAAAGTATCCACTTATAATTTAAATCGTATAACTGTAAATACCTCCCAGTTTTAACATTGATAATTCAGATCTTTCCTCCATTTCCCAGTTTAATAGGATAGCGTTAATTGGTGCCTAATAATCAAACTTTCAAACATTCCAGACAAATTTAATTGCGGCATCCCTAAACTTTCCAGATTTGCGTATTATTTGAATTTGTGAGTGATAATGACTGAAAACCAAGTTTTTTACTCGTTTGCGGCAAAGCTAAAGGACATTATGATTTCATCAGTTTATGTAGGACTGTATGCATGTAAGATTTGTAAAGGGGCCCACTGATTAGCAGTCCGCCGGACGATATTGCCCTGTGAGTTAGAACAAAAAGTTGACAGCTCCGAACAACTGACAGGCCGATATCGGCCGTCGGACTGGTAATCAGTGGGCCCCTTAAGTGACTGAGTATGTATTTATTTATTTTATATAGAAATTTAAATCAGGCAACAAGGCATATTACAAATACCTTACAGACTAACATATATGTCGGAGCGAGACACCAGAAAGACGTATTGCAGCATTACAGTTCATAGTTAGACGCCTGTATAAAATCGATTAGCAATGTTTGGCGTATTGTTGAACTAAATGACAGGTAGAAGGCTTTGGAACGTCAAGATGTGTACCTATCTTGAGTGAACGTAGGCACGGGCAGGCATTCTTGTCGTTATGTTGGTAGACTGGTCAGGCAGGTTTACCAACTTGAATTGGAGGCGGGAGCGGTTGGCTCCGCCGCTGGAACTGGCTTCCTTCTTCTTGATCGGACCGCGCTAGAGATCGGACGTTAGCCAAGCTCGTGCCTAATTCGCTACGTTCCTGAAGGCTTACACCTGAAGGATTATTCTGAAAGCTTATAGATTCTCACGTTGTTTAACCGTTTAGCTAAGTGTTTTATTCCAAGTGTTATTTTGATTTCTTATGTGCCATTAGAAGCTTACTTTTGTAAAATAAAGAAACTATGTGTTGTTTTGAAAAGATGTGTCCCGCCGAGTTTGTTGCCGGGTTAAATCTTCTCGGGTCAGAGGTGTAGGGTTGGAGCCGGTGTAGTTTGACTTAAATAAAGATTTGAACGATTTCATGTGATCTTTTTATTTTTATCGAATCCGATTCCATCGTAAGATCGTTGTTATTTTGATGATTTAGTACTGAAATAATAGTAGGCACTAGTATGGTTAATGAGTCCGAATGTTTATTTCATGCGTTGGTAGCATACCAACTATTTTGGCTGTGAAGTAATACATCTAGGTACTACCCCCACGCGCCCACCGCCATCGGGACCATCCGTCGCCGACATCAGAAGTGGGATAGATGCGGAGTTTCATGTATTGCTTACACAGCCACGTGGGAGCGCAGGTGTATTTCCGGTTTGTATTTCTAGTGACCTACATTCCATAATCTGGACACGTGGTAAGGTAAGCTCACGTGTCTAACCTTGATTGAATGGTGAGTGTTATTCATTGTTATTTGGTGAGAATTATTGTGAAATTGTGAATTATGATTGGGGCTATCGAACAGAGTGGTCGTGACGTGACGTCATCTCTGGTATCGCCACGTTTCTTTATAATTAATTTTTGTAATCCATTTAAATCGAAGCGATCTTGAGTTATTTTGATTTGAAATCCATACGGTTAATTAAAACCAAGTATTAGCTATCACGACGTGATATTATTTCATCGCTCACTTGTGAATCTACCCTCAATAATTGATTTTTCATGAAAATACAATTAATTTTTAAAATCCATTTAAATCTAAGTGATCTTAAGTTATTTTGATGTGAAATCCATATTGTTAATTAAAATCAAATATTGGCTGTCGCGACGTGATATTATTTCATTGCTCACTTGTGCATCTACCCTCAAAAAATATTTTTTTCATGAAAATACAATGCACCGTTAGAAATTGATCCTGCTGATTTGCCAATGCATAGGATTATGTAATCTTTACCCTGTAACGTTTAGTAATTAATAAAATTACGACAAATTATTGCTCGTAATGCCGTGATAGATCACAAATCGTGCATACTATGGAAACATGAGCTACGCATATGAAAATTAATGTTACAGTGTCCTGCAGCCAGAGCCGAGCGAACTTGCAGACACCATTACGCCCGTGACACAGAAGCAGCTGTGCATTATCTTCTGTACTGGAGATTTGAAAATAAAAGGACAGGTTTCGTTCTAATTGTTTATTAGTGAATTTTATTTTGAGTGTAATGGCGAAGCATTAACAGTCGAACGTAACTAATAAGCTGTCACCTTTCGTATTGGCCCATTTGACCGTGTTACTTATTTTTGGAACATGTGTTTGTTCATGGAATGAAATAAAACGCACTCATTGAAGTTTAAATTTTATTCTTGAGATTTTTGAATTCCCGTATACATTGGAAACATGTTTTTTGTGTCTGCTACCTTGCATTTCATAAACCTGTTGAGTTTAGCCTGCATACATGATAAACCTGATACCGTGCAAATGATGATTTCAGTAACAGCCAGCTATGTTGAACCACATCGTGTCTCTCGGAATCTGCCCCAGCAACGGCAACGGCAAGCGGAAAGGATCAGCCTCCGTGCTTGGGTTGGACCTCACCACCACCACCTTTGACTTTGTCGCGTGCATCATACTTTATTAAGCTGGTGAGCAGTTCCCATTTCGTTGGGATTATTTTGAGATGTTTTACTTCTGCATAGAAGTCTTGAGCGAGTTTCTGTTGTTAAAGCTAAAGAAGAAAGCTATCTTTAGTGATTTTGATCAGTAATGTTCAGTTTCAGTTGATCAGTTGACGCTGATAGTACCAATGGTTCCGAGTAACATGATTTAAAGACCTGTTTTTATTTTTTGGAATTCACTGTTAACATTGTTTTGCTTTCGACGGACTGAAAGCTTGTACTTTCGTAGGACTGAAATTGCGCCCGATGGACTGGGCACTACTGTTTTGCTTTCGATAGACTGAAGGCACGCCCGATGGACTGGGCAATACTGTCATGCTTTCGATGGACTGAAGGCACGCCCGATGAACTGGGCAATACTGGTTTGCTTTCGATGGACTGAAAGTATGCCCGATGGACTGGGTATTTTTTTTAGTGACCGCATCAGAAGTGCCGGAGCATGTAAGAGGTGCACGTGGTCTGCTTTTTATGTGCAGAATGCTCTTTGCGAGGAGTAGCACTTACGCAGCTGAGATAGTTACTTCTGACGAGGGTCTGGTATCTGCCGAAGGACTGGCAATGCACCGAAGGACTGGTGTTGTTTTGTTAAAAATGAATTCCCGTTTAAGTACTGTGTTCATATGAGTAAAATTGGAACTATCAATTCAGAATGTTATTTATTTTAAGATGTCTTACAGAAATTTAGATCACATATGACCAATTTTTTTTATGCCAGATAATTTCCTCGTAAATTGGTATTGACGACAATAGTAGTGATACTGTCGAGCAATGAATTAGAGCCGTTGTGATTTGTTTTTGATGTTTGGGATTGTTTTGTTTTCACATAAATTTGAGAGTATCCGCCAGATGGAGGCGATGATTATTGGAGTGTATCCGTTAGATAGCGGCGATGATTACTGATGATTATTTTTATTTAGTCGTTGCTCGATGGACTATTTTTGACTTGAGAATTGAGGATTGTTAAAGTAATTTTGAACAATTATTTTTTCTGGTTTGATTGATAACAAAGTTTGATTTTAATAGTAATTTGAGTGAGACCCAATTTGTTGGTCAGGAATGACCGAGCGATGAGATACTGTGCTGTATGTTTTGTTACAGAATCAAATGCGTACACCCACACACGAGGACGTGTGTAGCGCAGGACGGCCGTGTCGGAGCGAGACACCAGAAAGACGTATTGCAGCATTACAGTTCATAGTTAGACGCCTGTATAAAATCGATTAGCAATGTTTGGCGTATTGTTGAACTAAATGACAGGTAGAAGGCTTTGGAACGTCAAGATGACGTAGTATCTTGAGTGAACGTAGGCACGAGCAGGCATTTTTGTCGTTATGTTGGTAGACTGGTCAGGCAGGTTTACCAACTTGAATTGGAGGCGGGAGCGGTTGGCTCCGCCGCTGGAACTGGCTTCCTTCTTCTTGATCGGACCGCGCTAGAGATCGGACGTTAGCCAAGCTCGTGCCTAATTCGCTACGTTCCTGAAGGCTTACACCTGAAGGATTATTCTGAAAGCTTATAGATTCTCACGTTGTTTAACCGTTTAGCTAAGTGTTTTATTCCAAGTGTTATTTTGATTTCTTATGTGCCATTAGAAGCTTACTTTTGTAAAATAAAGAAACTATGTGTTGTTTTGAAAAGATGTGTCCCGCCGAGTTTGTTGCCGGGTTAAATCTTCTCGGGTCAGAGGTGTAGGGTTGGAGCCGGTGTAGTTTGACTTAAATAAAGATTTGAACGATTTCATGTGATCTTTTTATTTTTATCGAATCCGATTCCATCGTAAGATCGTTGTTATTTTGATGATTTAGTACTTAAATAATAGTAGGCACTAGTATGGTTAATGAGTCCGAATGTTTATTTCATGCGTTGGTAGCATACCTACTATTTTGGCTGTGAAGTAATACATCTAGGTACTACCCCCACGCGCCCACCGCCATCGGGACCATCCGTCGCCGACATATATATTCATTTTATAAACTTACAAACTAAACACTATTTGGCCGACAAAACGGCGTGTCTCCGTTGAATCGTCTGGTCTTGTGTCAAATTCGGCAGTTTGCCCCGGCCTCCGAAACACGACACCCTTCGGCCAGAAGTCGGCGCACTCGATGGTCCCCCGCAGCGGTCGCGGCACGCGCACCACAAAACAGTTGAAGTGCACGTAATGGCGCGATCGAAGCTGGAACACCCTCAGCGTGTAACCGGTCTTCTGGTGTACGTATTTGTGACTTTAGTGTTGTTGGCAAAGTCTCGCACAGCTCAGGCACAGTATAATAAAGAGTACTAGCATACAGTATGGACGCTCCCAGCCTCCCGTTGAAAGTGCCGCCCACCCGCTGAGACCCGCTCTCGGTTACCTCACAGTTACCCTATATCTTCTCTTCGTCTTATCTCACTCACACAAGCATGGTACGCGTTCACCTACACGAGCTTAGGCTGTGTGCGTAGGAACGCGTTTGTTTCATACATTTGATCGCCAGTGTCCGAGGTGTGGCTCAGGCGAATAAGGATATAAATGTTATATTTATGAAACTTACACCCTTAAAATTTTCACCTGCGCCGTGCAGGACTTGAGATTGTTACCGGCAATGATTGGCACGTTAGGTAATCTTGAGAAAGCTTGGTATTATATTATTTGGAGTCGAAGTGGTCTCCATCGCCGAAATCGGTCGGAAGGATCATCATCATCGTCACCCCTATTAAAGATGTGAAAGTTTGTGGAGATTTGCATATTTATCGGAGGCAGATGTTTTGTTCCTGCTCCACGCAATAACTTCCTAACGGATTTCGATATCGGCACGTAAGATAGTTTATAACCTAGAAAAGGACATAAAGGCATAATTTGCTGAAAGGATACTGCAGAAACAAAATGCATTAGAAGTGCTCTAAAAATCGGTCCTCGAATAAAGAAGTTTAAGTTACGCTTGCAGGCTTTGAATAAATATTTATTAATAAGTAATTAACGGGCTTAACGGCGCCCAAGCTTTTGCTGATGTAATCATTTATTCACGGGATAATGCGTTATTTGAAATGTTGATGTTAAAAAGTAAATAAGGTAGGTGGTTAATTGACCATTCGTGAACCGTATTGCAATGAGATAAGGTTGACAAATGTAATGACTAGTTAAGTATGTTAATTAATCCTCTAGCAGCCCAGACGTCAAAACATGCCAAGAAAAATGCAATTTTGATTTGTCAAAAGAAAGATTCAAATTAGAATGGAACGGGAGACCTTTTTATAGGTCTCTGGGTGCCTAGAGGTTAAACTTATATAATTATGTCACTGTAAAATTGTAAACACTCGTCATATTATAATCTCGCTAGTTACATTATAAACTGACGGTAGGGAGATTATAATCTAACCTAAACTAACCTACGTTAGATTATAAACTAACGGGTTCACAATCTTACGGTGTCATATACAATCTTCACTTATTAATTGAACTGAAATATATTATATAGGTATAGTTAAAAAAAGGTGTGCGGCTAAAGATGGTTTATATATACAATTCCTCGCCAGTATGCCAGACCAAGTGCGTTTAATGTCACGTTCAAAACGTCAGGATAAAATAATGCCAATTTCGATCCCTCTTTGTCTCACTCGTAGTACCTAGCACCTTTTGTCCCAACGCCCTATTTCCCGAATTCCTAATGTCCCAGATTCGTATCTGAAAGCCATTTTGTCCCATAAAGGATGACTCACGTTAGACCGGGCCGTGTCCGGACCGGAGCTTCCGGAGCTTCTTTTTCTATGGAAAGCGTCACGTGATCACCTGTCATCTGTCATAGAAAAACAAGCGCTGGAAGCTCCGGCCCGGACACGGCCCGGTCTAACGTGAGTCATCCTTTAATGTGAAGTTCTTATAAAACGTAATACATTTTCTATACAGCCTCACAATCCCATGACACCCAAGAAGTTGGCGTGTTGTTGCTTGGAGGATACAACTAAACGGAGTAGCCATTAACAGGCTTTCCCCTCTGTCGAAAATAGGCGGCCAACGGTCATACACAATGTATGGACTGACGTTTATCTGACATGGCTATTTTTACGTTACGCATACATTTGACGTTCCCCTCCCCCGCAAAAATCGGCAGACTGTTTTGTACAGAAAATTACAGACATGGCGTCTCCGTTTGATTATATCCTCCAAGTGTTGTTGCCAATGCTTCCCTTATACTTTTAGGCCAACTAGTATAAGGGCCATTTTATTTAAAGTTGTCCCCTATCATTTTTTTTTACTTTGTCAATTTCTATGCTATTTCTACTCAGAGTCACGAGCTCTTTCTATCCTAATAGGAGAAAAAAAGTGTCCCAAGGTGTTTTTCCCATTCCGTTACAATTTTTCATAAACTTTGTATGGCGGTCACGGAATGGAAAGATCGAAAAATTTATAGAAGTTTTGGGACACTTTTTTTTCTCCTATTAGGATCAAAAGAGCTCATGATTCTGAGTATAAATAAGATAAAAAGTCCCAATTTTGAAAAAAAGTGTAGGGGACAACTTTAAATAAAATGGCCCATAAATGTGACTCCAAAATCGACAGCTCTATAAAAAAAATCTGTTCAGGAAAAATTCAGACACTAAAGTATTGTTTATGTTTTCATATTTTATGTCTTTTAATCATTTTCCATGCTATTCGTCAGTTTTAACGTAATTGTTTATCAACACACATTTTTATATTACTGCTCCTAATTGTTTACTACTAGTAACCTGCCGGAATTATTATTTAGGGTTTTTAGGAACCAATTTTATTTTAAGTTTGCCTTTTCTACCTTGACGTGTAATTAAATGTACACACAGTGTGATTCCCGTCATTTGTTACGTTATGTGAATGAAAAATTATCAATTTACACATTCTGAGGTAGTCACATACTGAGTACGTCACTTTCTGAGAACGTGAGAGTGACGAACTCAGAATGTGACGTCCTCAGAAAGTGACGTCCTCAGAACGTGACCTAACTCGAAATAAGTGACCTCCTAAGAAAGTGACATACTCCGCCTAAACCGTTGCATCTTATATTATCAACCCCACACAGTTTTACTTTTCAATTGCCATTTATGGATAAACTTTAGCTTTTGTCCCGAAAACATTATAGAAATTGTAGATAAGAATGTTAAATTCAAAATGGTGATGATATTTCACACTATACACGATGTGTCCTATAACTTTTTACGATAATATGCATAATAAATCTACGAGTTAGCTTTATTTCAAGATCATAGTGTATCGGTTTACATGAGTCAAGACTCCAAAAGCGATGAAAATTACAACCTAAGAGACAATGCTTCTTCCCCATTGTGCTGTGTATCTCTTCGCAAAACCTTTTGTATTTGAGCTAGTGGAATATGAAGCCTAGTTTTCTGACAACATTACTGTATCGAAGGTCAAAGTAAACTGGTCTTTGGATTGGTGAAATGAATAGTATCGTGCATTATACTGACGGCATTGTTGAAGGCGTTTTGATAGGCGCATTTACTGAACATTTGTAGCACTTTATTTCAAGTTGATGTTGTCTCAAGATAGAGAAGAATATATTCCATCAGGTGTAGATACATTCACCTGTAATAATATGTTACGCAACGAAGACCTCAAAAATATCTGACAGGAGCTTATTTGTAGAGCCATAATAGCGTGTCACATATTTATGCGGCCTTCGAAGAGTAACATATTTTTGCAGGTGACTATACTAGAGTTATTTATAAATATTATAATACGGGTCAGACACTATCATGAGATAAATTTTATTACATTACTATAGTTCGTTTTTTTAGCATTAGTAATAAGGTAAACAATCTTGATGTGTCTTTTAATTAAAAAACACATTTTAAAAATAAGTTACGGCAAATATGTAACAATTATGTATCTAATACGATCATTTATATTCTTCTGCCTTCATCCAAAACATCCAAAGCCTACTACACCATTCAGGAATATCTTAATGACATATATTCATAGTTATAAGAACTAGTTAGTAAGTACTTAGATATTAATTAATTTCATTTAAATATGATGCATGCGACACACATGACATCACACAATATTTGCATGTCTCTATGACCAAACATGTAGCTCTATTGTATTAGTATTTAAGACCTGTATATACCATGTTTAAGCAAATAAAACTCTGAATCTGAATCTGCTTTCATAAGTAATAGTTTTTTATTTTTAAAAAGCGTTTTTCAAGTAAAAGACATGTTAAGATCGCTGCTTACCTTCTTGCAAGTTCTTTCTAATGCTAAAAAAACGAACTATAGTGATAGTGTATAGAGATTGGAATGAATTAATGACGGCAAGTAATGAAGTTAGTTTAAATATCTTACTTCAGTATTGGACTGATATTAATGCATTCGACATTCGTCATCATATCAGCCTTTTATCGCCCACTGCTGAGCATAGGCCTCTCTTCGAGTACGCCACTTATCCCGGTCCTGAGCCAATCTCATCCAGAAGTGACCCGCAATCTTCCGAATATCGTCTACCCAGCGAGCCAACGGACGCCAGGCACTCCTTTCGTCTGTAAGCGGCCACCACTCCGTTAACATTTTGGCCCACCTGCCATCACTTTGCCTGGCAACCTGTCCCCATTGCACACATTGCACAGGCAACAAGGCACATTGTTGTGTTTTGCATTGTCAATAGTAAATGACATTACTATTGACAATGCAATAATTAGAATAATGGAATTACGAATGGCGGAAAAAAGGCGAAATATAATGAAGTTATTAAATAAGACGAGTTGAGAGTTAATCTTCGTGATTACCTAATCAAAATCGTGAACTATTATGTTTTAGGTACTTAAAACTGTAACTTTGGTTTTCATAATTCCAATACATATTACGTTGCTCAAATACCACCACTTTGCTGAACACGGTTTTGTTTCTCATTCAGTCGGAGCACTATTCGCAAGGCTTAACGAAACATATTTCTGACACATAGACTAGGAATCCTCTAGACGGAGTTTAGAGCAATTAATTCATGAAACCGATGCTGCTAAAAATACTGAGGTGCGGGGGACGAGGTGAGCGAGTCCCGGGCCGTGATTGTTCCGTTCAAAGACACGGACCAATCACGGCACGGGATTCTGCCACTTTGACTCGAAGATGGAGTAAAACTACCGTATATAGTGGCAGAGGGGGTAGCGTTACTGTGCTCAGTCTAGAGGATGTCTTGTCTGTGTTCTGACATTACTCCGTGATTACTCCCCTCCATCCATTACCTACAATGCCAAGATAGTTAGCAACACAAAACGAGGTACATATAATACTAAATGAAGCATAAAATAGACTCGGTATAAAAGTACCTACTATCTTAAATATTATCTATAAAACTCAGATAAAACTATAGACCCGTAGACCCAGAATAGCCGCTGTAAATGCGGTAATTTCAAAGGAAGCTTACGTGGCAATTAAATAATTGTAATGTGAAATGACAACTTAAAACTGACAGTCAAAGAATTAGAGATAAGCTCGTGACACGAGTGGCTGACCAAGCTCTGACCTTCACACGTTATAGGTTATTTAAATGCTACACGCAAAGTTTTCATTTAAATGGCAAGTTATTTTCACGTAATGGGATTTATACTCTAGCGTCGAATGATAGTCCCTACGACAGTTCATTTTAAATAGATTCTGTGCGGAAAGAAAAGAGTCGTGGAATGTATGGGGCCCAATACAATCCACGACTCTTCTTTTTCCGCATAGACTCAATCTGGGAGACCGAGTTTTGATTGGAAAACCTATAAAAACCCGAAAATGCGAGTTACTATGACCTAGCTAGATCGATTTTTCGTCCCCGAAAACCCCCATATAGCAAATTTCATCGAACTCATTAGAGCCGTTTCCGAGATCCCCGAAATAATATTATATAAGATAGTCTATGTCTAAAACTGTTGATTCATCAAGAATACATTTTTGGTTAAATGTAACATTTAAGTAATAAAAATGCGGTAAAGACATATTTATTCAATTATTTCTTAAATTATAAAAGCCCAACCAAAATATTTTTGAAGGAACCGTCACAAGACCATCATTCGACGCGAGAGGTATTAATCTAGCGAACTTTATTCAAGTATTTTATATTTTCTGACGTTTCGAACGACGAACATTTTTTGTCCAGTACGGTTACCATCAGTTTGTCACTGACATAAACGCCGTCGAGAACGTAATTTACTTTCTATACATCTCGCTCGCACTCGCATATTAGTGAAAACGGGATGTATAGAAAGTAAATTACGTTCTCGACGGCGTTTATGTCAGTGACAAACTGATGGTAACCGTACAGTTCTTATCGTTTCGGCCAGCTGACACCCAAATAGTACGAGGGTAAAAATAATCAACTTGGAAACGGAATATTACAGAATCACAATTGAGGCAAGAACAATATTGAAGATATGAAAATGCCTATAGAAAAGGCATCTGCCTTACCTGTCTTCGCAAATTTTCCTGACACCATTGTCACCAATAATGTTACATTATTTTCTTTCTAAAATCACGAAAAGTCAGTTTCATTTAGTACCTAAATGTACGTATGAAGATAAATAATGGGATTTTCGGTTTAATTAAGTAGGTAACCTACAATTCATTGTAATAGTCTATACTTACTCGTAGTAACGTATGAAACTTTAGGCATATTTTTAGTCATTTTTGTAAGTTATTTGTAAAATGCTGTTTGTTTTCTAAATAAATAAAAAACTTCAACATTTTGAAGTCGACTCAAGATTTTATTTTTATTTTTGCTCATGAATGCTGAGTGAACTAACATGGAAGTGTAAAGTTAATCACGAATTAACCCTTCTATTTGCAATGAGTAAGACTCATATTCGATTGTAATTTTTGAACTGTCAGCCTGATAAAGGTTTAAACTAATTTTTAACAAGAAGATACGAGCGAGCGATACTACAATTCGCACGGATTGCAGAGGTTACGGGTTCAAATCCTGCCGGAAGCGTAAGTTTTCCCTTTTTTCTTTTATATAAAAAAATACGAATTAGTCTTGAAACGCATTTAACAATTCTTTAGTCAACATCCGACAATCCATCGTGGCTATTTGCGAAACCCAAATATCCCTTTATTAAAAGCAACTACCGAAAAACGTCATGCACACTTTAAAAATTATGCGAACCAGTGACTAACTTAGTGAATTCCAGTAAATTAACTCGGAATACCATAAAATTACCATGAAATACACGAAGGTCGCAGAAAACATTTTATTTTATGGACAAATTAATTAGCTTCATTACTTAGCCAAAATAAAAAAATAAATTTCAAAATAATTTTGTTCTTGTAATGAAATATTACCTATTCCAGCCTGTGGAACCTCGCACCGGTTCGAGTCGAAGTTTTCCAATTTTCTTTTTTCTAATTAGTTAATGGACTGCTAATTAAATGCAAAAACGGCCCTTAGATTTCTTATTGTTTAGAAAAGATTGTAACGTACCAAAAGTCACAAATTATGGTCAAAGTCTGGCACCCGCACCACAGAATAAATAATAGTACTAAGTATAGAAGAATCACTCTCTAACAAAACGCGTCTGTTACGATCAGCACAAGATATGGCCGCTAGGTGGCGACAGCGCCACGCGCGGCTTATGGCTTTCCCCAAAATTGGGGCCGAACGGATGTACTTTTAGCTACCTGTAGCAAAGCGACGAAATCGCGGAGTGAGACACGCCTGCCCGCACTTTACTGACGAAACGATATATATGATGATCAGTCTGCCGGATGATATCGGCCTGTCAGTTAAACGCAAAAGGTGACAATTCCGAACAACTGACAGGCTGATATCGTCTGGCGAACTGATCATCAGTGGACCCCTTTAGACTACCTACCTGTAGTTGACCTCTACTTACGAGTAAGTTGCTGTATTCATTATATTGTATTGTATACTTCCTAGTTTGAGCGTTCGACTCGAATGCTATTAGAATAGCACCCCATTTCCTACTAAGTATGATTCTGTTTAATCGTATGGCGTAGTATAATAAACAGAAAAAAAAAACAGTTATTAATTCAGATTAAGTCCAATCAGCCACTTGGTGGCCTCGCCGCTTAGGATCAGGTCTTCAGGAGGTCCGTTGGCATATCGCGTTATGGGGCAATCACAGAACAAGTAGAATGGCGATGCGAGCAGGGTACGTGTCGCCGCCGGTTATGAGCAAACGCTCGCATGCTAGTACTCGCCCGCGCTGACCGAAAAACGTAAACATGCCTTTTGCGCCACAATAACGTTCAGATTAAGAAGCCAGACATCAAATCTGTCTAAAGGAAGCGTATCCATTCACCAGGCACACAAGTTTTTACTACCGTTGCGCGAGAAATGTGGTAATGTGGAGAGGAACGAGCGGCGACACCGGTTCCGATACTAACTGCGCGCGATAGCCGTTCTAACCTCTTTAATATGTTCTGTGGGGGCAATCCTCTATAATGTGCTGAATTGTTTGTGCAGTCTCGACACAAATGCAAGTCGGGGATTCCACCCATCTACAGCGGTGTTTGTAGTAAGCACATCGACCATGGCCAGTGGGAAGTCTGTTGAGGTTGCACCAGTGCCGTCTTGGGAGGTCAGATCCTTTGATTATTTTCCTCCTTCCTCCTTTGATCCTTTGAGTGATTCCGGAGCCCAGCTTTCCCGCCATCAATGAGTTCCACGACTGTTACCACTCACGCTTCAGGTTGAAACAATTATTCACAATTATTCTGTTAACCAAACTTTGTTCGCGGTTGTATGTTTTCCATCAATGCCTCACCGCGACTCGTGTTAGTTCAACGATGTGTTTCTTAGATAATAACGCTTTGAACAGTTTATGGAGCAGAATGATTTTGCTTTATAAAAGGGGCTGAAGTGTAAAGAGGGTAAATTGTTAAGTGAACCTTAAAAATATCAATACCAGAAGTAGGTACCCAAATGGACAACAGCGATTTACTAGGTAAGTACTTTTTTTTATAACCAACCTGTGTTTTCTATTTTTACCTAAGGTCAATGTGGCTAATTCCGTCATAGAGGCTATTCCGTCCACTAGCGTTTTTCTCGGTCCACCAACAAAATTGATAATTTCATCGACACAGCAGCGATTGCTTTTAGTTTGAATAGGTAATCAAAAGCAGATGGTTTTTTTTTCCTGCGATTGAAATTCAAAGAAATGCTCGTGGACGGAATAGTCCCTATGACGGAATTAGCCACATTAACCTTACCGAATTAAATCAAATTATACAAAATTATATATTGGGAAACCAGGATTGAACAAAAAATAGGTATATTTAGCTTAAATAAAACGTCTTAACCCAACCACAAGTAAGTATCTAAAATAAAACAAACAGTTGACTGATCTAAACAAATGAAAACTGTTTCCCTCACTTCCACGTTAGTTAGGTGATTATAACTTTAGTAATGACTGATAAAACACAAAAATACGGAAGTATAATTAATCTTCCCAAATATTGTCGGAAAACAGGCATTTTCTTGACAAAAATCAGACATTATTGTTTGATTTATTGTGTCGTTTATTACTATTCTCTCCAGACGTCACGGTCAAACGCCTCTAATGTCGTAGATATTATTTTAGTAGATGTGAGAAATGGATATCCGCTCCCGATTCTATATATTTCACGACAAAGTTCGTAGACACTAATACTAATAAGAGTTTCTTCCTCTCTCATAAGTTTTATTTTAATATTATCGTATAATCTTACTTTTATACGGAGATGGTATTCGGGAAAAGTATCGGTACTTTAATTTATCGATATAGGAACTCCCTAGCTGTCATAAAATTTTGCCCCATAAAATGTCTGGAAATATGATATAATGTATAAATAAATGTTCACGATAATTAAATTTTAACTTTACCAAAATGGATTATTACGTAGCCTATTAACACGTCCTAGAACTTAAGCACGATTTTGTTAACTTCCTAAAACTTAATCCTAAAGTTCTGAACTCGCAGCCAAGTTAAATTCATATCTTCTGTAAGCAGATTAGGATAATTTTCTCCCTGGTTGCTCCAACTGACTTGAGGCAAGAAGAAAAGTAAGTAATAAAGTATTCAATCTTTATTAATATGTAAGTAATAGACGTCAAATATTTCAAAAAGTATAAGTTAAATACGAGTATGTAAGAGGCATGTGCACATCAACAATTATAAGAAGCGCTGATACCAGTCTATGTGTTTATTTGTCTTTGTAATAAAATGAATTCAGAATTATTTACTTGACTCTGGCTAGGCGGATTGTACCAAATAACTTATGCTAAACAAATGGCGGAATATAACAAAAAACTTGGGGAACAAAGGGTTGAAACGAACTACTCATAATAATGTATTCATTCTTGTATGTTTAGGTAAATTTAGGCAAAATAAGGGTTTTTGTAAGATGAAACGTTGGATATTCGGCGGCCCTAGCCGTATTTTGATCTACAAGAGTGGTTTAAAACTCAAAGAAAATGAAATATACTAACGTTGATAATATATTATGTTTTCTATTTTTCTTTTTTTTCTTAAATTAACATTTTTTTTAATAATAAACAAAATTGAAGTACATAATTATATGTTAACACACAAAATTTCACTAGAATCTGTTGGAAAATGCGACTGGTTGAGGAAAACAGTCAGACATACGAAACCATTTTTATTTAAGCTGAAACGAAGATCTGTATTTCACTCGGTCAATGAACAGTACCCGTACCACGAGTCACTGACATTATCAAAACTGACATATACGCTAACGTCTACGTAATTTACTTTCTATACATCTCGCTCGCTCTAATATGCGAGTACGAGCGAGATGCATAGAAATAAACTATGTTCTCGATAGCGTTTAATGTCAGTGCCAAACTGGTGGTAGCCACACAGTCGGCCTAATCTTACCTAAATGTTGTAATTCATTGACGTCATCTGCATTGCCCAACGGCATATAAACTGATTGATATGAGCGTAAATATGATTTCAGTTTATTTTCTATTCGCACGGGTTAACAAATTATGTATAAACCTTCCTCTTGAATCACACTATCAACTTAAAAAACCGCATCAAAATCCGTTGCGTAGTTATAAAGATCTAAGCATACATAGGGACAGACAGCGGTAAGCGACTTTGTTTTAAACTACTTATGTCTTGTTTGACGCAACAGTTTTCACTGAGGAAAACAAGTAAGTCTTAAAAATTGTCATAGAAATTACTTCCTGTTGTTTACTCTTAAAGATTCCAATTTCAAACGACTTACCCCGTCGCAACATCGTACTTCTTTCTCTATTACAAGCATCGTTAAAATGTTTGTTTATGTCCTAAAGATATATCTGTCAGATATTATCTGAGCACTAGATGAGAAATCGCAAACACATTGAAGCCAAGCGAATATATAGGTACTTTCCAGGAACTCATTAGCGAATTTAGTTTCGGTGACGTCACTTGTATAATTTGGGGAAGACTGGACCGTTTTTTATTTCGAAAGATAAACATGGGTAACCTTCCACAAGTCGAGTGCGCTAGTTTATTTTTACCGCAAAAGTAAACCAAACTGATTTACGGACCAATTCACGAGCCCCTATTCTTTGAAGTTACGCAGATGTTTCTATAAATCTTAAACTTCCTCGCGTTATCCCGGCATTTTGCCACGGCTCGCGTAGGCACTAGTTTTTATGAAAGCGACTGCCATCTGACCTTCCAATCCAGAGGGTAAACTAGGCCTTATTGGGATTAGTCCGGTTTCCTCACGATGTTTTCCTTCACCGAAAAACGACTGGTAAAAATCTATATTTCGTACATAAGTTCCATAAAACTCATTAGTACGAGCCGGGGTTTGAACCCGCGACCTCCAGATTGAAAGTCATACGCTCTTCCCGCTAGGCCACCTGCAGCGCTTCTAAATCTAAAACTTGAACGTACAAAACGCACACGGTCGGCTGCCAACTTTCGTTGAAAAGAAGGCCGACTGAAACTTTCACGTTTAAAAATAGCGGAGTTGAACGCTCTGAGGTTCTGATACACTGACCTCCTTTCTGCGTGACGTTGAAGGTCCGGAGCCTGTAGGAATCCTCGTCTGGTTCCTCCTGTTCTGGTTGGTGTTTTGGAACATCCAGGAAGGCATTGGAGCGGCGTGGTTGGGAGTTATGCCCGGGCGGCGGTCTGCGTCTCGCTGAAGCTTGCCTTCTCACTTGAGGGGGGGTTTCTGCTTCTGCTAGTCTTGGTTCGGAGCTGTAGCGCGCTCTGGTCTCTCTATCCAGCTGCTGTTGCTGTTGCTGACGCCGGTGTCTGACACTTCGGCCGCCAGTGATTCTGGCGGATTGGGAGCGCGCTGCGGGGCGGCGGCGAGGGGCCGGGGTGGTCTCCATGGGGGCCACAAGGGCCTCCATGCTAGCGGAAGCCGGCGCGCATATCGACTGCGAGCGCTTCGTGCGTCCGTCCGATGCCATGGTCGCGGCGGTACTGACGGGGCGGGCGGACTTGTTGCATCGCCCGCTCATTTGTACAATTAATAATGGATCAAAGCGGTGTTAAATATTTAACTGTTAGTCTATTATAGGAAAGTTTCGAACTGTTAATTCACTTTGTTCTAATGATGAAGTTCAGTTTTAAAGCGCCCAGTTTGGAACTTTGTTAATTTAATTTGACTATTGCTTATTAGTCTTGCTTAATTTTAATTATGTAAGACGCTTCCTGTTTCCGCCGTAATTGTATAACTCCTGTTAATTTCCTTATTATAAATACGTTGCAAGTAACTTTACACTACTGACAAAAATATTAGAGCACTCTTATTGCCTTGATAATAGAATTGTATTTTCTTTTACTGAAAAATACTACCGGTTATTATTTACGATTTATGAACATATATTATAAAAACTCAAAAATGCGCGTTTTTCCAGAGACAGGCAACACAGCTATATCGATTCCCCCGAAAACCCCCCAAGCAAATTTCATCCCAATCGTTAAAGTGTCATTCTTTGGAACTTGCTAACTATGTACTTAAACAAAAGTCGCTAGTAAATTCATATTTTTTGACAGTTTCAATATGGAGGTTTGTTTACATAGTTAGCAAGTTCCATAGAATGATACTTTACAGCCGTTTCCGAGATCCCCGAAATATATAAATAAACAAGAATTGCTCGTTTAAAGGTAACACATTTTATCGTGAATACACTCGTACTTAGTTAAATGTTTGAAAGTATATCTAGGCGTTAATATTTACCCAGAATAAACTATTATCGTGTGCCCTATAACTATTGTTTTCCCTAATAAAATTATACCCAAACAGCGCAATATATCTTTGGGCGGCTAGTCGTTGATAAGCGCTCGATTGTTCGCCGCCCTTCGCAGATAAGGGCTTTGGGCGGCTCTTTGCGCTTTTACGATGAATGTTTATGTTTATCGCAAAATGGGAAGTTTTTGACGGAAAGAGGAAAATGAAGGCTTTTGTAACTGACTGTTACATGTGGTGAATAAATAACTGTTGAGGTTTTAAAGAAGTACCTAATATCTGGGATACATACAAAAACATATAAAAACTCAAAAATGCGCGTTTTCCTAGAGATAAAACTTAGCGATATAGAATAGATAGAATTTATCGAAATCTATCGAAATATATATAGGTACATATATACAAGAATAGTTCGTTATATTTAAATCTGTTATTATGATTAGATAGACGTTTAGGTATATATGTATAAATCTGTGAATTGGTGATTATAACTTTTTTGTAGCGTTGGTTACCTATTGAAAAATACGAGGGCTGTTTGATAAGTACCCGTTTTCCAAATGTATTAATATCACGAGCCGAAAATATGTATACAATCGTTTTAAGCCATTTTTCAGAGGTGGGAAAATTTGAAAAAAAAACAGCATTCTTTTCTTTTTTTCTCATTTGACAGCGATTCAGTGAAAGCGTGAACTTAAAATTGTGAAAATGGAGAAAGAGCAGTATCGGTCTGTAATTAGATTCTTGTTTTTGGAAGGAAAAACATGTGATGAAATAAAAGTAAGAATGCAAGCGGTTTACCATGAATGTGCTCCTTCTATGACAACCGTCAGATACTGGTTTAACGAGTTTAAGCGGGGGAGAACAACCGTCTTTGATGAGGATCGCCCAGGCCGCCCAATTGAGGTGACTACAGACGATATGGTTAAGAAAATTGAAAATATCGTTTTAGCCGACCGCCGAATTGAACTTCGAGAAATCGTTGATGCTGTAAATGTTCCAATCGAGCGGGTACAAAACATATTAGAAGAAAAATTGGGTATGAAGACAGTATCGGCGAGGTGGGTGCCGCGTTTACTCACGGAGGAGCAAAAACGGAACCGACTGACTACTTCGGAGCAGTGTTTGGCCGTGTTCAAACGTAACCCGAAGGAGTTTCTGCGTCGTTTCGTGACCGTAGACGAAACGTGGGTCACCACTACCCCCCGAAAATGAAAGGGCAGTCGAAGCAGTGGATTTTACCGGGTGAACCTGCGCGAAAGATAGCAAAAATCGTTCCATCGGCTGGAAAGGTCATGGCGACCGTTTTTTGGGATTCGCAGGGTATTATACATATTGAGTTCTTAGAAAAGGGAAAAAGGATAACAGGGCAGTACTATGCCAATTTATTGGATGAATTTGACGCTGGGTTGAAGGACAAACGACCCCATTTAAAAAATAAAAAAGTACTGTCTCATCACGACAACGCACCAGCTCATTCGTCTAGAGTTGTGATGGCTAAATTAACACAATTACGCTACGCCCTATTGCCTTACCCCCCGTATTCTCCAGATTTGACCCCATGCGATTTATTTTTGTTTCCCAACCTGAAAAAATGGCTCGGTGGTAAGCGATTTGGATCAAATGACGAAGTCATTGCCGCCACAGAGGCCTATTTTAATGACTTTCCGAAATCATACTTTTTGGATGGTTTATTGAAGCTTGAATATAGGTGGAACAAGTGTATAGAGTTAAAAGGAGACTATGAAGAAAAATAAATGCATATAAACAAAAACAACTGATTATTTTTTTCATAAACGGGTACTTATCAAACAGCCCTCGTAGGTAAATGTAGATAAGTTCACATCATTGTAATACATAATATATAAGAAGCACAAGCGTGTAACTATAATATATTATTTTTTACATAGCTTGGGTACGGTGTTTACATCACTGTAAAATATACATACATATATACATATAATCACGCCTGTTTCCGGGTACGCAGAGAGTACGGGCACAGGGCGGACACGCCATACATCAAAATTGATTTGCGTTTATATGTGTGCGCGGCACGTCTGTACACGCGTCATTGAGTTTCTGACGGAATCCTGACGGAATCTCAGTAGAGCGACTTACGCACACATTCATGTCGCGGCCAGTCGCGGGCGAGGTAATCCGAGTCGGGGCGGGGCGGTGCGTGTCCGTTCTGTATGATAATACTATTACTTATTCTGTGGTACGGGTTTCCAATTGCTAAATACGATCCTGACATATTTACCTGTACATAGTAGGTATGTTTATTAAAATTAGAATCAGGCTGTATGTCGATGTCGATAAAGGTTATTTCAACGTAAACAATTATATAGGTATGGAGGAGACAGTAAGAGTTACAAACATATAAAATATATGTATTAAATATTTTGAGGGATCTTCACTCTTCGGTATAATTTTCAGTACAGGATTCCTGCTCCGTCTTCGCATTCAAAAGCTTTGACACGTCGTCTCGTACCTCTGACTCTTACGTCTCTTACGGAGATAGCTAGCTCTTATCACAGAAATTAGGACTTTAACTTTCAGCCAGAAAATTATTTGTGAATATGCCTTTCCCCATTTATCATTTATTTTTGATGCTGTTTTCTTTAAGAAACTATTGTATTCAGTCCCTGGGGCTCCGTCGCATTCTAAAATTATTCCAATTAGAAATTTGACTATTTTGGAAACTTCCAATATCTATAGAAATAAGGTTGTGTACCGATATATTTGGCCACTTTTGCCTCTATTTAATGCTGACTATACTAATAACTACTATAATATTATTTCCGAGTGTTCCCGGTGTTTGGTCAGGGCTGTCAGCGCGAGACGAGGGTGAAAAGCTGCGTGTGGCGGTTGTTTTGTGACGTCACACCCAGCCATTTTTGTTCTACCTGAAAGTTATGGTGGTTATGGGTTCAAGGGACTTCAATGAGTAGGTATCGGATGTAAAATAAGTATAAAGAGTCTGTAAATTTTTATATGAGTATTTTTTTAATATCTCTACTTCTTTAAAATTAGTTCACAATAATACCTATAATGCATACAATAATAAACATTGACTGAAAAAGTTAAAATTTCATGCATTTTTAGTTTAAACATTATTAAAAATATTAAAATGTTAGCTATGATATTTGACATAAACATTCAAGTAACATATTATTATATTTGTGTCTCGTAGGTACCTACTAGTTTTCGTTGCTAGAAATTGTAACACTAAGAAAATAGAGTTTTGCATACAAAACTTGCATCAATCGGTTATTTTCATTAGTAAACAGATAACACATATGTGGCCTAAGTGTAAAGGGGCCCACTGATTACCTGCAGTCCGCCGGACGATATCAGCCTGTCAGTTGTGCGTAACTGTCAACTTTTTGTTCTGACAGACCGATATCGTCCGGTGGACAGATAATCAGCCCCCTTTAGAAAGAGACTTCCGCTTGTAAATTGTAACTTGTAGCTTTATTAAATAAGCCAATGGTCGTATCTCTCGCTCTCGTCTCACAGAAGGGTCGCATTCTATGGAGTTTAAAATAATCTTAATGACGTCACAACAATGGCGTCACGATCTAAAAACACCTGTCGACAGTGGGATTTTCTTCCAGTCCCTTTTATACGTCATTCTTTCGTAATAGCGGTGGCAGATTTAGTATGTTTTTTATACAAGCTTTTATTTATATTTAATTTCACCTGTCCCGTTGTCTGTAATCAAACCATGCAAGAGTTAAGGAACGCTTCCCACGTATCCCCGACCTCCAGCAACACACCGACGGCAAGACATTAAAGATTATCTTCAGCGTCGATAGAAGGAATGCAGACGCACCTAATGGGATAAACAAACGCACCCTTTGATACAAGTACAGGCGCATGTAATGTATCACCTATTTTATGGCGGTTGTCAATTAATGCCGGTCCCACGGGATCGACTCTTCATTATCTTAATGGCAGCGACAGCATAAACGCTCCAGAAACTTCTCATGGCCTACGTGACTCCAGACAACGCATCCCCACGGTTTCGGGATGAATATAAGCGGCCATCCCGACCAGCGGAAGACAGTTCTGATCGAGTTCTCATCGAGTCCTCATCTAGTTCGCATCCAGCGACCAGGCTACACGTGAGCTCCGAATCGCTCGGTGTACCGATACACCCTCGCGCTTCTAAACTATATTGAATTAAACTCGTAATTGTAAAATCAAATAAAGTAAATACCTCCTCATCGGTGTTTTATAAGAAGACCTCCGTTCTCTCAAGACACTTAACTGGTGACAGCGACGGGCGAGTCTCCCAGCGAGCAGCGGCTACACATCGTCGGCGCGAACTGGAAGGTTTCAACCTGAAGAGATTCGACCACTGCCTTATGAAGACCACAGTACTCATCGCACTGGCGGCTACCCTGTGAGTTTTCCTACATTTTCCTTTCATTTTCCTAATTATTTTGTACGCATTTCCACAATTTTTTTTTCTCTTTAAAAAAAAAAAAAGAAGAGTTCGATTCTGTATTTCATATTTGATAGGATTTAATTAATTTTATATCAAAATGGCTCTGAATCATACTACGATCGAAAAATATTTGCCCAAATATGAAGGTGATAGACAAACTTTAGATTTCTTTTTAAATCAAGTTACTATGTTAGCTAGAGCAGCAGACGCTGACGCAAGGGCCCTGTTTCCAATTATATTAAAAAGCAAGTTACGCGGGGAAGCAATTAAAGCAATTGCTCACATGCCAAACAACACGGTAGAAGAAATTGTAAATTCCTTAAGGTCTAAATTTGGTGACACTAGAAGTATAGAACAAATTCTTTCTGAAATCACTCGCATTAAACGGTTCCCTAACGAAAGTGCTCTAGGATTTGCTGATAAAATAAAAGAACTTTTGTACGCAGCGAAAAATAAAGCGGATTCACCGCAAGCAACAGCCATTTTGGAGAACGTTTGCATCGACCAATTATGTAAACACTTGGATATCGCGACTGATCGATTAATCCGTTCCGCGCAACACACCACTTTTGATGACGCGTATAATCAATTAAAACACGAGTTAGAAGTCCACCCCGAGTACTTCCAGAGAAAACAAGAAAAATCATTTAAATCTAATCCAAGATTTAACTATAATAATAAAAACTATAATCAACATACTATACTAAAACCGAATTTCAATCAAAACCGCGTAAATCAACACCAATCTAACCAATTCGCACAAATATCTTATCCTAATCTGCAGTTAAATAACAACAACAATCAAATGCATTGGGCCAACCAACCGCGACCAACTCCGGAACAATGGCGACAAACATACCCGCCAAAACACCAACCTCAAAGATTAACTGACCATTTAGATAGTGATATTTCAATGAGAACCGCGACTAGTAGGCGACCTATAAATCGTCCGCCAAGACCGCGACCGGTAGAAGTTTTTAATACACAAATAAATACCAATGAACATAATGGTAATTACGAACATAATTATGACCCCAACACGTATGATGGCGATGATTTTTTTCAAGAAACAGGACCACAAAACGAATTGACGTAAAATTAAATTATTTAGATAAAGATCATCTCCCATATATCACTATAGATGAATGGGGAGGAAAAATCTTAATAGATTCTGGTAGTAATAGGTGCCTTATTGGATCATCAATATTGAAGTCTAATAGGAATTTTAATAATAAAGTTATCGATAAAGAGTTTACAATTACGACTGCTCATAGTAAAACAAAACATCGAGGAGCTATTAATTTAAAATTATACCCGTTAGGCGAAGACATAGAACATGAATTTTTGATCTATGACTTTGACCCCAAATATGCGGGAATGATAGGATGGGACCTGATTTTAAAGCTTAACGCAATAATTCATCCAAAAAAGTGTGAACTTATCATGCCAAACAAAATAATTCCAATTAGCATAGACTATCCGGAGAAAATCTCAAAAATCGATCCGCTCTCGGATAATCTAATTACATGTGTATCTAACAAACCGGACGGCGAATACTTTATCCCTGAAATCGGGACAAACACCGTCCTCATTAATTGTGCATTAGTGTCAGTGATAGATGGCAAATATAGATTAGGTGTCACAAACCTAAGTCCTAGGCCCCAAAAATTCAAAAATAATTTTGATAATTTCTTACAATCAATACCGAATGGATTAAAATCTGTATCGGAAGTATTAGACAATGTTAAAATAAACAAAACGGAAGCTAGTAAATTAACGATTCGAACGGATCATATGAATATGGAAGAAAAAGCTAAAATTACCAAGTTAGTACACGAATTTAAAGACGTGTTTCATACGGGTCAAGAGCCACTTACCTTTACCCATACAGTTAAACATAAATTACGTTTGACAGATGATACACCCATTTATGTGCGCAATTACAGGAAACCACCAAAACAACAAGAGGAAATAGACAAACAAGTTAACGAGTTACTTAAAAATGGCATTATCCGTGAGTCTAATTCCCCTTGGAGTTGTCCTGTTCACATTGTACCTAAAAAACCTGACGCATCCGGTAAGGTTAAATGGCGCATGGCAGTGTTGGCCGAACGTTAATCCCAATTACCATTAAAAATTAACCATTGAAAAGGTTAATTCGAATTAACCATTAACCATTGAAGGAAAATTAATTGTCAATTCGCATTAACATCAATTTGCATTAATATTAATTTATTTCGAACCATTAAAAATTAAAAAGAATTAATGGTTAATGCTTCACAAACCATTAAAAATTAAATCAATTTTTAATGACAATTAAAAATATTATTGATAATTATCAATTAACAAAAATATATCGTAATTTTTTTTATCTAGCTAGTGGACCTCAGGTTTGGTGCAACATAGAAACACGCCGTTTGGTCATCCGACTCGTCTTGATGAGCACTTGGGAGACCAGTACCCAAGATAGAGCTGATGCTGAACCCTGGGTGTACCTAGTGGAATTCAGGTTTGGTGCAACATACACACACGCCGTTTAGGCTATTCGACTCGTCACAATGAGCACTTGGGAGAGCAGTACCCAAGATGGAGCTGATGCTGAACCCTGGCTGTACCTAGTGGAACTCAGGTTTGGTGCAACATAGATACACGCCGTTTAGGCTATTCGACTCGTCACAATGAGCACTTGGGAGAGCAGTACCCAAGATGGAGCTGATGCTGAACCTTGGCTGTACCTAGTGGAACTCAGGTTTGGTGCAACATAGACAAACGCCGTTTTGGTCATCCGACTCGTCTTGGTGAGCACTTGGGAGAGCAGTACCCAAGATAGAGCTCATGCTGAACCCTGGCTGTACCTAATGGAACTCAGGTTTGGTGCAACATAGACAAACGCCGTTTTGGTCATCCGACTCGTCTTGATGAGCACTTGGAGAGCAGTACCCAAGGTAGAGCTGATGCTGAACCCTGGCAGTACCTAATGGAACTCAGGTTTGGTGCAACATAGACACACGCCGTTTAGGCTATTCGACTAGTCACAATGAGCACTTGGGAGAGCAGTACCCAAGATGGAGCTGATGCTGAACCTTGGCTGTACCTAGTGGAACTCAGGTTTGGTGCAACATAGACAAACGCCGTTTT
Source organism: Cydia amplana (assembly GCF_948474715.1). Classification (NCBI taxonomy): domain Eukaryota; kingdom Metazoa; phylum Arthropoda; class Insecta; order Lepidoptera; family Tortricidae; genus Cydia; species Cydia amplana. Next base: position 1,804,916 of record NC_086079.1, on the reverse strand, counting down.
GGTCATCCGACTCGTCTTGGTAAGCACTTGGGAGAGCAGTACCCAAGATAGAGCTGATGCTGAACCCTGGCAGTACCTAATGGAACTCAGGTTTGGTGCAACATAGACAAACGCCGTTTTGGTCATCCGACTCGTCTTGATGAGAACTTGGAGAGCAGTACCTAAGATAGAGCTAATGCTGAACCCTGGCAGTACCTAGTGGAACTCAGGTTTGGTGCAACATAGACACACACCGTTTTGGTCATCCGACTCGTCTTGATGAGCACTTGGGAGAGCAGTACCCAAGATAGAGCTGATGCTGAACCCTGGCAGTACCTAATGGAACTCAGGTTTGGTGCAACATAGACAAACGCCGTTTTGGTCATCCGACTCGTCTTGATGAGCACTTGGGAGAGCAGTACCCATGTTAGAGCTGATGCTGAACCCTGGCTGTACTTAGTGGAACTCAGGTTTGGTGCAACATAGACACACGCCGTTTTGGTCATCCGACTCGTCTTGATGAGCACTTGGGAGAGCAGTACCCAAGATAGAGCTGATGCTGAACCCTGGCTGTACCTAGTGGAACTCAGGTTTGGTGCAACATAGACACCCGCCGTTTTGGTCATCCGACTTGTCTTGATGAGCACTTGGGAGACAAGTACCCAAGATAGAGCTGATGCTGAACCCTGGGTGTACCTAGTGGAATTCAGGTTTGGTGCAACATACACACACGCCGTTTTGGTCATCCGACTCGTCTTGATGAGCACTTGGGAGAGCAGTACCCAAGATAGAGCTGATGCTGGACCCTGGCAGTACCTAGTGGAACTCAGGTTTGGTGCAACATAGACAAACGCCGTTTTGGTCATCCGACTCGACTTGATGAGCACTTGGGAGAGCAGTACCCAAGATAGAGCTGATGCTGAACCCTGGCAGTACCTAATGGACCTCAGGTTTGGTGCAACATAGACAAACGCCGTTTTGGTCATCCGACTCGTCTTGATGAGCACTTGGGAGACCAGTACCCAAGATAGAGCTGATGTTGAACCCTGGCTGTACCTAGTGGAACTCAGGTTTGGTGCAACATAGACACATGCCGTTTTGGTCATCCGACTCGTCTTGATGAGCACTTGGGAGAGCAGTAACCAAGATAGAGCTGATGCTGAACCCTGGCTGTACTTAGTGGAACTCAGGTTTGGTGCAACATAGACAAACGCCGTTTTGGTCATCCGACTCGACTTGATGAGCACTTGGGAGAGCAGTACCCAAGATAGAGCTGATGCTGAACCCTGGCAGTACCTAATGGACCTCAGGTTTGGTGCAACATAGACAAACGCCGTTTTGGTCATCCGACTCGTCTCGATGAGCACTTGGGAGACCAGTACCCAAGATAGAGCTGATGCTGAACCCTGGCTGTACCTAGTGGAACTCAGGTTTGGTGCAACATAGACACATGCCGTTTTGGTCATCCGACTCGACTTGATGAGCACTTGGGAGAGCAGTACCCAAGATAGAGCTGATGCTGAACCCTGGCAGTACCTAATGGACCTCAGGTTTGGTGCAACATAGACAAACGCCGTTTTGGTCATCCGACTCGTCTTGATGAGCACTTGGGAGACCAGTACCCAAGATAGAGCTGATGCTGAACCCTGGCTGTACCTAGTGGAACTCAGGTTTGGTGCAACATAGACACATGCCGTTTTGGTCATCCGACTCGTCTTGATGAGCACTTGGGAGAGCAGTAACCAAGATAGAGCTGATGCTGAACCCTGGCTGTACTTAGTGGAACTCAGGTTTGGTGCAACATAGATAAACGCCGTTTTGGTCATCCGACTCGTCTTGATGAGCACTTGGGAGAGCAGTAACCAAGATAGAGCTGATGCTGAACCCTGGCTGTACTTAGTGGAACTCAGGTTTGGTGCAACATAGACAAACGCCGTTTTGGTCGTCCGACTCTTCTTGATGAGCACTTGGGAGAGCAGTACCCAAGATAGAGCTAATGCTGAACCCTGGCTGTACCTAGTGGAACTCAGGTTTGGTGCAACATAGACACACGCCACATCCGACTTGTCTTGATGAGCACTTGGAAGAGCAGTACCCAAGATAGAGCTGATGCTGAACAGCTGGCTGTACCTAGTGGAACTCAGGTTTGGTGCAACATAGAAACACGCCGTTTTGGTCATCCGACTCGTCTTGATGAGCACTTGGGAGACCGTACCCAAGATAGAGCTGATGCTGAACCCTGGCTATACCTAGTGGAACTCAGGTTTGGTGCAACATAGACACATGCTGTTTTAGTCATCCGACTCCTCTTGATGAGCACTTGGGAGAGCAGTACCCAAGATAGAGCTGATGCTGAACCCTGGCTGTACCTAGTGGAACTCAGGTTTGGTGCAATATAGACACACGTCGTTTTGGTCATCCGACTCGTCTTGATGAGCACTTGGGAGAGCAGTACCCAAGATAGAGCTGAAGCTGAACCCTGGCTATACCTAGTGGAACTCAGGTTTGGTGCAACATAGGCCCACGCTATTTAGGTCATCCGTCACATATTGAACCTGCAGGTACTGCCAGGGTTCAGCATCAGCTCTATCTTGGGTACTGCTCTCCCAAGTGCTCGTCAAGATGTGACGGATGACCAAAACGGCGTTTGTCTATGTTGCACCAAACCTGAGTTCCATTAGGTACTGCCAGGGTCCAGCATCAGCTCTTTCTTGGGTACTGCTCTCCCAAGTGCTCATCAAGACGAGTAGGATGACCAAAACGGCGTGTGTCTATGTTGCATCAAACCTGAGTTCCACTAGGTACTGCCAGGGTTCAGCATCAGCTTTATCTTGGGTACTGCTCTCCCAAGTGCTCATCAAGACGAGTCGGATGACCAAAACGGCGTTTGTCTATGTTGCACCAGACCTGAGTTCCATTAGGTACTGCCAGGGTTTAGTATCAGCTCTATCTTGGGCACTGCTCTCCCAAGTGCTCATCAAGACGAGTCGGATGACCAAAACGGCGTTTGTCTATGTTGCACCAAACCTGAGGTCTATTAGGTACTGCCAGGGTTCAGCATCAGCTCTATCTTGGGTACTGCTCTCCCAAGTGCTCATCAAGACGAGTCGGATGACCAAAACGGCGTTTGTCTATGTTGCACCAAACCTGAGGTCTATTAGGTACTGCCAGGGTTCAGCATCAGCTCTATCTTGGGTACTGCTCTCCCAAGTGCTCATCAAGACGAGTCGGATGACCAAAACGGCGTTTGTCTATGTTGCACCAAACCTGAGTTCCATTAGGTACTGCCAGGGTTCAGCATCAGCTCTATCTTGGGTACTGCTCTCCCAAGTGCTCATCAAGACGAGTCGGATGACTAAAACGGCGTTTGTCTATGTTGCACCAAACCTGAGTTGCATTAGGTACTGCCAGGGTTCAGCATCAGCTCTATCTTGGGTACTGCTCTCCCAAGTGCTCATCAAGACGAGTCGGATGACCAAAACGGCGTTTGTCTATGTTGCACCAAACCTGAGGTCTATTAGGTACTGCCAGGGTTCAGCATCAGCTCTATCTTGGGTACTGCTCTCCCAAGTGCTCATCAAGACGAGTCGGATGACCAAAACGGCGTTTGTCTATGTTGCACCAAACCTGAGTTCCATTAGGTACTGCCAGGGTTCAGCATCAGCTCTATCTTGGGTACTGCTCTCCCAAGTGCTCATTAAGACGAGTCGGATGACTAAAACGGCGTTTGTCTATGTTGCACCAAACCTGAGTTCCATTAGGTACTGCCAGGGTTCAGCATCAGCTCTATCTTGGGTACTGCTCTCCCAAGTGCTCATCAAGACGAGTCGGATGACCAAAACGGCGTTTGTCTATGTTGCACCAAACCTGAGTTCCATTAGGTACTGCCAGGGTTCAGCATCAGCTCTATCTTGGGTACTGCTCTCCCAAGTGCTCATCAAGACGAGTCGGATGACCAAAACGGCGTTTGTCTATGTTGCACCAAACCTGAGTTCCATTAGGTACTGCCAGGGTTCAGCATCAGCTCTATCTTGGGTACTGCTCTCCCAAGTGCTCATCAAGACGAGTCGGATGACCAAACCGGCGTTTGTCTATGTTGCACCAAACCTGAGTTCCATTAGGTACTGCCAGGGTTCAGCATCAGCTCTATCTTGGGTACTGCTCTCCCAAGTGCTCATCAAGACGAGTCGGATGACCAAAACGGCGTTTGTCTATGTTGCACCAAACCTGAGGTCTATTAGGTACTGCCAGGGTTCAGCATCAGCTCTATCTTGGGTACTGCTCTCCCAAGTGCTCATCAAGACGAGTCGGATGACCAAAACGGCGTTTGTCTATGTTGCACCAAACCTGAGTTCCATTAGGTACTGCCAGGGTTCAGCATCAGCTCTATCTTGGGTACTGCTCTCCCAAGTGCTCATCAAGACGAGTCGGATGACTAAAACGGCGTTTGTCTATGTTGCACCAAACCTGAGTTCCATTAGGTACTGCCAGGGTTCAGCATCAGCTCTATCTTGGGTACTGCTCTCCCAAGTGCTCATCAAGACGAGTCGGATGACCAAAACGGCGTGTGTCTATGTTGCACCAAACCTGAGTTCCACTAGGTACAGCCAAGGTTCAGCATCAGCTCCATCTTGGGTAGTGCTCTCCCAAGTGCTCATTGTGACGAGTCGAATAGCCTAAACGGCGTGTGTCTATGTTGCACCAAACCTGAGTTCCAGTAGGTACCTACTGCCAGGTTTCAGGGTCATTTTGTTGTCTCATTTTAAAATATCACGACCTGATAATTCACTGAAGCTTGTATTCATATGCTTATTTTTAATTTTAATACCTAGCTCCAAGTTTCTAAGCAATAGTAACATTAATTATTAATTTATGAAAAAATTGATTTAATTGCATTAAACGTTAATTTAGATTGACAATCAATGTAATTAAACGTCTCAAAATTCAATTCTAATTAACTTAATTTAAATTGATGCGTAATGCAATTGACTAATTGCGGATTTAATGGTTAATGGAAATGATTAATTGTTAATTAGAATTACACATTACGGCCAACACTGGCGCATGGTCATAGACTATAGGCAATTAAATGCAAAGACAATCGAAGATAAATATCCTCTGCCAAATATAGAGGAAATATTGGATAAATTAGGTAGAGCTCAGTACTTCACTACGCTAGACCTCGCGAGTGGGTACCATCAGATAGAAATGCACGAGGAAGATATCGAAAAAACTGCGTTTTCAACTAATCACGGACATTGGGAATTTTTACGCATGCCTTTTGGTTTAAAAAACGCTCCGGCTACATTTCAACGATTAATGGATTTAATATTACGCGACCTCTTATATAATACATGCCTCGTATATCTAGACGATATAATCATTTACTCAACTTCGTTGGACGAGCACATACAAAAATTACGAAAAGTATTTGAACGCTTGCGACAACATAATTTAAAAATACAACCAGATAAATCTGAGTTTCTTCAAAAACATGTAGAGTACTTAGGACACGAGTTAACACCTAACGGTCTAACACCTAACCAACGCAAAGTACAAGACATAGTTAATTTCCCAGTACCAAAAACCGAAAAAGAAATACGATCCTTTTTGGGATTGACAGGCTATTATAGGAGATTCATTAATAACTATGCTCAAATAACAAAACCATTGACTAAATGCTTAAAAAAACGCGCCAAGATTATAATAGATGATGAGTTTTTAAAGTCAGTACAGAAGCTAAAAGAATTAATTACCAACGAACCTATTTTAAAGTATCCAGATTTTGATCAACAATTTATTGTTACCACAGACGCTAGTGACATAGCGTTAGGAGCGGTTTTGTCTCAGAAAGAAGATAATGTCGAAAAACCAATCGCTTATGCATCTAGAACTTTATCTGATACAGAATCTAAATATTCTACAACTGAAAAAGAGCTACTTGCGATAGTTTGGGCTTGCAAACACTTTAGACCGTACTTATATGGTCGTAAGTTCATCATTTACACCGATCATAAACCTTTAACTTGGTTAATGTCTTTAAAAGACCCCAATTCTAGGTTCACTAGGTGGAGACTTCGACTAGCTGAATTCGACTTCGAAATAAAATACAAACAAGGCTCTATTAACTCGAACGCAGATGCTTTGTCACGGGTAAAAATTAATTTTAACGATAATGAATCAATATTAGCTCAGAACGGTAGCGACATGGATGAACAAATTAACTACAATGATAACCGCGAAGAAATCCAAACACAGCACTCACAAGATGACAACATACACCAGGGAATTCCTATTATGAATGATGTCATAAATAAAAAGCCACATCAAATTTATTTTAAACTACACAATAAATTAGATAATATAAACGTGCGAAAGGAAGACGGTAACGAAATCATAGAAGTTAGCCTGTATACATCTAAACGACCAGGAGAAGCACTCAGGAAACTTGCACGCGAGTATTTAAAACCAGGTATTCACTATTACGCTTTCTTTTACGTAGATGAATTATATCAAGAAATGGTAAAGATCCTCACTAAAGAACATAATCCTCAAATTCGTATAACTCGTTGTACTGAAATAGTGGAAACCGTAGTTGAAAAGGAAAAGCAAATCGATATCATAAAAAGTTATCACGAAGGAAAAACGAATCATCGCGGTATTACCGAAACTTTAATGCATATTAGTAGGAAATATTGGTGGAAAAATATTATGTCCGATATCCGCGAATATATTAATAACTGCTCTATTTGTAAGGCAGGCAAATACGAACGGCATCCAATGCGTCCACCAATGTTATTGCCACCAATAACTTTGCGACCACTTAATCATATTTTTTGCGATGTTGTTGATATTGAAGGCAAGCTTTACTTATCTATAGTAGACGGATTCTCTCGTTTCGCAGTAGTTAAAAGATTAAAAGATAAAAATAGCTCAACAGTTATGTCAAAACTTCTTTCTTACTTTGCACACTATGGTGTCCCTGCAGAAATAACGACTGACGCAGGAAAAGAATTCGCACTACTTAAGGAATTAGTTAATTTATATCACATTAAGATTAATTTCACTACGCCTTATAATCCAGCATCACACGGGATCGTCGAAAGATTCCACTCAACGTTGAGAGAACATTGTCGATTGCTTAGTGAACAATATAAAAATAAACTACCGCACGATGACAAAATGAAACTCGCATTAATAGCATACAACAGCTCGATACAATCAGACACAAAATTAACTCCACATGAAATCTTATTTGGACATATCGAAACGGAACCTTTGTTTAACTTTCTCCATGATTCACAGTTGTTAAATACTCTATTGGAAAAACATAGAGAACATTTAAAAACGGTTTACGATTATATATACAAAATAAAACGGGATGCTCAAATAAAAAGAACAGACGAATATAATAAGAATACCGAATTACCAGCCCCAATAGTCGAAACTCACGAAAAACTCCCAACCACTAATAAACAAGCTAACGTATTTTGTACTCGCCGAAAAACCTACATTCGCGACACAAAAGCCCCAAAAATATATTTGGATAGTCGAGGTAAACGACGAGCAGCAAATAAATTGAGGCCTGTTGTTGTTACAGGTTCCTCCAAGTCCAGGGTAGTCAACCCTACCAAATCAAGAAGTTAGAAAATCCCAATGGCATATACCTCGAAAAAATAGGACCAATTGCAGAAATAGAAGGCTACAGATATCTAACCAAAAGATGTAATCTAACCGAAATCCTTAACATCCTTAACAAATTAATGTCTAATAGAGTTCAAACTGATAATTACCACATTAACAGTCTTTATACCCATTTATTAGGAAGATTAAAAGGATTAATGAACCAAAACGTTGGTCGATCCAAACGCGGCCTCATTGATGGTCTTGGAACAATAGTTAAATTTATAGCTGGAAACCCTGATGCGAATGATTTAAAAGAAATTAATAACAACATTCAAACCCTTACAAATAACCAAGAAACATTACTTAACAACTTAAACGAAACTATTAACAAAGTTGACTTAAGGCTTAAAAGCATTACAAAACGTTTAAACACTATGTACGAAGTAAGTTTTACTAATAAGGCAAATATTGATATTTTAACTACTTTTATATTAATGGAAGATATAATTAATATCTTAGAGTTAGGCATAACATTAGCTAAGCCAGGAATACCTTGTAAAGACATTTTTGAGGAGGCAAACAATGTAGAAGTCGATCGTATTATGGTTTACACTGTTAGTAATGTCATACACTTTGTTGCAAAAATAGCGGAAATTAAAGCTAAAAGTGGTAATGCATACAACCTCATCCCTTTCCCGACTCATGATGGTCTAATCCTCGAAATCCAAAAACCTTCAATCCTCATTAAAAACTCATGGTACGCCTACCCAAGTGCTGACCAATGCAAAGCTAAGAAAACCATGATGGTCTGCAAACACGTTTGGTGGAAGGACTCCAATAAAACACCTGACTGCATCCATCAAGCTCTGCTTCTCAAAAACAACCACACGTGCCTTACGACGAAACTAGAAGAAGAGGAAGCTATCACAACAATAAACGACGGCAATTTCCTGTTATACTCAAGAGGACCACAACGAGTAACCATCAATTGCAATGAAACGTTTTACGAAGTCATCCAAGGGCCATATAAACTACACCTTAATCCCGGCTGTGAACTACAGATGGCGAACCTATATACTAAAGTGATCTCGAAAACCAACAATCTATTCAAAGAAGAAGTCCAGCAGATACAGATGCACTTAGAACAAAAAACAGATAAGATCCAATATACGGATGAAGATTTACAAATACACCTGAAGCCATTAGAATCAACAATCAAATCAAACATACATCAACATATTTGGATACCCAGCGTGTGGAGCATAAGCATATTTATGTGCCTCATCGGGTGCGCCATATACCTCAAGTGCACCCAACGCCGTAGCAGCATCGAGAACACGGGCGTAACAAGCTACACCCTTAGTTCTCTCTTAAGGGGGGAGGAGTTAAGGAACGCTTCCCACGTATCCCCGACCTCCAGCAACACACCGACGGCAAGACATTAAAGATTATCTTCAGCGTCGATAGAAGGAATGCAGACGCACCTAATGGGATAAACAAACGCACCCTTTGATACAAGTACAGGCGCATGTAATGTATCACCTATTTTATGGCGGTTGTCAATTAATGCCGGTCCCACGGGATCGACTCTTCATTATCTTAATGGCAGCGACAGCATAAACGCTCCAGAAACTTCTCATGGCCTACGTGACTCCAGACAACGCATCCCCACGGTTTCGGGATGAATATAAGCGGCCATCCCGACCAGCGGAAGACAGTTCTGATCGAGTTCTCATCGAGTCCTCATCTAGTTCGCATCCAGCGACCAGGCTACACGTGAGCTCCGAATCGCTCGGTGTACCGATACACCCTCGCGCTTCTAAACTATATTGAATTAAACTCGTAATTGTAAAATCAAATAAAGTAAATACCTCCTCATCGGTGTTTTATAAGAAGACCTCCGTTCTCTCAAGACACTTAACTCAAGTTAAATTTGATCCACTTCCCGGTTTCCGATGAAGCTGAAAATTTGCATACATATTTAAGTCGGGTGACAATGCAATATAATGGTACCATCGAGCTGATCTGATGATGGAGATAGGAGGTGGCCATAGGAACTCTGTGATAAAACAACGCAACCTAATTTTGTTTGAGGTTTTTAGAAATGTCTCTATGAGTATTAGTTGCCTGTGGAAAGGAAAGTACAGTCAGTGATAAAAGCCTGTATCAAAAATGAAATTTTTGACAAAAACTTTTACTGAGGCAACATTTTATGTTAGTCGGTGGCACGAAAGAACATTCTGAGTTTTACTGGCCCATAAAAAATCAGAATTTGTTTCTTTTTTTAAATCCAATAAAACGAAAAAAAAATCAAGAATTCTGTTCCATTTAAAAATGAATTAAATTACATTGGGGTTAACTTGTAATAGTATTAGGACATATTGACTTAAAAAATCTTGTTTTACACATTATTACACTCAAATTGTACTAAAAAACACCAGTGGTCAAGATTCAGGATCTGAAAATTTAATTTGGCAAAATAAATGATATATTATGTACGTAATAAGTGACAGTTCTATTACATGTAATTAACTGCAACTAACAACAGGTGCCATAAATAAATAATCATTATTTTGGTTTCACTCTCATTTCGAAGTAACTTTATGACCTCTATTTCTATAATTTCGTCATCTAGGGAACATTTTATAAAAAAAATTTGACATATCATCATTTTACTTAAAAACATTGTTCGACATCATAAGTTTTGTAAACAAAAAATAGTTATTTTCGATACAAGTGCGAAAAAGAGGAAATTCGAAACGAGTGGCGATAAATTAAAACACGACCGAAGGGAGTGTTTTAAATCGACACGAGTTGCGAATTACCTATTCGCACGTGTATCGAACAACGTTTTACAGTACATATGGCACTTTAAAGTTTCGACATACGCACGAAAAGTGCTATTTTACGCACTAGTGCGGAAAAGTAGCCCCATATGTACTGTAAAAATCTTTTACAGTACATATGGGGCTACTTTTCCGCACTAGTGCGTAAAATAGCACTTTTCGTGCGTATGTCGAAACTTTAAAGTGCCATATGTACTGTAAAACGTTGTTCGATACACATGCGAATAGGTAATTCGCAACTCGTGTCGATTTAAAACACTCCCTTCGATCGTGTTTTAATTTATCGCCACTCGTTTCGAATTTCCTCTTTTTCGCAGTTGTATCGAAAATAAGTAGGGTTTAGATGTCGGACAAAACATTTAAAGCAAAACGATACTAAAACCTTCGCTTTTTTTCAATTAATTCTGAGTACTTGCCCGATAACAAGATTATTCCCTAACAAGACACGTGTGCTAGTAACTAGTATAGGAGTTCCATACGGTAATTCTGGGGCGTTCCAGGGGTTAAGCGAATCCTAACGGTAACGACGTAAATTGCAGGCAGGCAGTAATTGGCAGGGTGTTCATCCACACACCCTAGAACCTAAATGGTCGCGTACTGTGCGGTTTAAGAGGAATTTCCTCCCGCGGACGCTCCGGCTGTGGAATGAGCTCCCTTCCGAGGATTCCCCGAGGGTCTACAGTATGGGGTTCTTCAAAAAAAGGAGTGTATAGGTTTTTAAAAGGTCGGCAACGCGCATATGTAACACCTCTGGAGTTGCAGGCGTCCATAGGCTACGGTGACTGCTTACCATCAGGCGGCCCGTATGCTTGTTTGCCACCGAAGTTGTGTAAAAAAAAATTGCAAAAAAGTCGAAACAAACGTTTATATCCCACATGTTAACACTGTACGTGGCTCTGTGTAAACACACAATTTGTTTGGTTGACGTGTTGTTTTGTAGGCAAAGTTTACTTATGAAATAATTCATACTAGAGATCAGCGTATTCAAATAAGAAACATAGGTAGGTACTTTCAATTATTTAGTTGTTTTGTAAAGATTTAAGGTAAACGTACTAGTGCTCGACATGCAAGGCCTGTGCACACCGGCTGCGTGAACTGTTGGATGTTGAAGCCGCACACGCACACGTCACGCAAGTGGTGTGCCGTCTCTCATAAGGATCTGTATACTACAACGCCGCACGCGCACGTGCACGTCACGCCTTTGAGTATATACTCAAAGCGTCACGCAGACTCAGCCGGTGTTCACAGGCCTTGATGCCCAATAGATGACACCCTGCTGTCACCGCTATTGACAATGACTTATGTTTTAAGATGGCATGTATTGGGACCGCGTCGAGCACCAGTACGTTTACCTTATGTGTATTAAGTAACCATGTCATTTGTACATTTTTGCCTAGTATACAATGTAAAAATTTAATCAAATTCACAGTCAAGATTAAAAAAATACAAGATTCAAGCCACAACTCTCCTAAAAGTCTTAGAAATTCTGCAAAAGAACAATACAGTTATAATATATGATAGTCATTTTTCCCATTTCATATCTCAGGGTGCCCTATAAAGGGTTAAAGGTGCTAACATTTCAATGAAATATGTAAGGAGACTACTTTACGAAATATAATAATGATAACGCGACTGACGAGCAAATATGACAACCCAAAGAACCAATACCGCAATAAATTTAAAAATTAAAAAAAAATACTGAATGTTTTCAAAATTGCTTGATTAGGATTAGATATGAGGATATTAGGTATAATTTGAGGTATATTTTACAAAAAAAAAATTAACGGTATTGTATCTGGAGAAAACTTGGTATGTTTTGAAAATTATTTTTATTATAATTAAAAAAAAAGAACTCAAATGTAATGATGTGATATATTTTTGGAATCGGCTCAAAAAGCCCCTTCATTTAATACCACACACGATAGGTTTCTAAACAATTTTTTTTTTAAATTCCATACAAAAAAGAGATGACGTCATAACTCCTCTCGTTTTTTTTTATTTGTTGGTGCTTCGGGTCAAATTGTTTCAAATGTCCTAAAGATCAATCGTAGGTACCAATTTTCATACCTTTAACACCATTTGCAGCGTTTTTTGGCGAACCGCTAGCGCTACAAAGTGAACGTATGTGTTAAGACAACATCGTTAGTAACCTTCACCTGTCAAATATCAATTTTGTTCGGCGCAGCATGGTTCCATGTTTGTCAACTGTCACTATGCCCGTCACTTTCGCACTTACATAGTTGTCAGACCGTGACAGGCATGGTGACAAGCGACAAAAATGCGACAGTACTACCGCCGCAGTACGACTTCCGTAAAAGTATACTTAATACTTATGTATTATTTTGGTGCTGTCCTTCTCAAAGCTAGTATTTGGTAACATATAAAAAATTACGTGACCTCACGTACTAGAACAAGGCCGGAAACCCCGGGTTATATTTTAAATTCATTAGAAACGATAAGCGTAAACATTAACTACCCACTAGTGACTGAAGAGATTATCATGAAAAAAGCTTTAAAAAAATATAAACCCAACACGCACTTGGCCGTTTTAAGGGTTCCGTACCCAAAGGGTAAAAACGGGACCCTAGCTATTACTAAGACTCCGCTGTCTGTCCGTCCGTCTGTCTGTTACCAGGCTGTAACTCATGAACCGTGATAGCTAGACAGTTGAAATTTTCACAGATGATGTATTTCTGTTGCCGCTATAACAACAAATACTAAAAACAGAATAAAATAAATATTGAAGTGGGGCTCCCATACAACAAACGTGATTTGTTTACCGTTTTATGCGTAACTAGCGACCCGCCCCGGCTTCGCACGGGTTAACAAATTATAGGTACATAAACCTTCCTCTTGAATCACTCTTATCTAATAAAAAAAACCCGCTTCAAAATCCGTTAAGTACGTAGTTTTAAAGATCTACAGCGGGAAGAGACTTTGTTTTATACTATGTAGTGATGATACGGAACCCTTCGTGCGCGAGTCCGACTCGCACTTGGCCGTTTCTTTTCATCATAAATCATCGCTGCTCTTGATTTAGTGAGGCTTTAAATCCGGCGCTTTTCATTAATACATTACTTGAGAGGTTACCTCAGTCTGAGGTGAAGTAATATAATGTCAAAATAGACTTCTTAGACAGTTATCTCATTATTTATTAAGGAATGAGTCTGGTTCAAATGTTGATAACAAAGGTACAGTATAGGGTATTTGACTGTATTTAAAATAAATTATTTTACTTCAAGCATGAAATAAAGCACCAGAAGATTAATAGAGTAACGTAGACAGCAGTTATTTTTAGACACAATTTGTATTTTAAAACCCGTATCAAACTATAACTAGTGGCTCTGTGAGCTGTAGACCTCGCGAGCAGAGCTTAAAACTGAATAAATGTATGGCAAAAATATTTATTAAAATATAGGTATAGTACATGTATATAAACAAAAAATTAAAAACTACATAAAGCTACAAACAAAAATTAAACGAATACGCTTAACCCGCGCTTGATAAATGAAAAATACGAAATTTTTCATTTTTCAAAATTAAAAAATAAAATAAAAAACAACTATACGAAATGTAAGTATAAAAAAAATACAAAAAGTTATGTAGCAGTATACAATTACTGGGGATGGAACCAGGGACCTGCCGATGCAAACAAAAAAAGCGAACGTTTGCAAAATACGCCATTATAGTTCTTACTAAAGCTGACGAAATTTAGCTACTCATTCTCAAGTAAAAACTAAATATCTAAATACCGCCAAAACCAGTGATACAAATTTTCTGAATTTTTGGCTATTTAATCTATAAACATATCTCAAAAAGAAAAAACTCTTATGATACCGATACAACTATTTGTTTAGGCGGGAGCTATCACGACTCCGCCATTTTGAAAAATTTCCAAAAACCGGATCGACAAAAAAGTTTTATTTAGCCATAGAATTCGGTCACAAAATTTTACGAAAATCGGTTAAGAATTGCGACCTGTAGAGGAGAACATCCGGACATACAAAAGCAAAATGCCCGAGTCAAAACGTACGAGGGGTGTTCAAAATATTCTCGGTATGAGAATGAAAACAAACAAGTACGAAAAGTTTGATATTTTTATTTTTCAATATACTCCCCCCCTATGTTCATACACATAAAAGATCGATCAATTATTTTTTTTAATCCCTCGTAAAAATATTTTTTATCTTTCGTGTAAAAATGCTCCTCCACTGCCGCCTTCAATGCTTCATCGTCAGAAAATTTATTTCCACGCAGATCCTTTTTAAGATTGGGGAGCAAAAAGAAGTCGCTGAGGGCTAAGTCCGGACTATACGGTGGGTGAGTAACAGTTTTAAACCCACATTCAACAATAGCTGCCTTGGCAATATGAGCAGTATGGACGGGGGCGTTGTCATGCAGAAGCAGAATACCTTTGGTTAACTTTCCTCGCCTCTTTTCTTTAATTACATCCTTTAATTGACGTAGAATGTTAGCGTAGTACTGTCCTGTGATATTTACACCTTTTTCTTTATAATCGATTAGTAATACTCCTTCACAATCCCAAAATATCGTGGCCATGACCTTGCCAGCTGAAGGGATGACCTTGAACTTCTTGGGATGAGCTGAACCCTTAATGTGCCACTGCATGGACTCTTGTTTACTCTCTGGGTCATAATGATGAACCCAGGTTTCATATCCAGTAACTATTCTTTGCAGCACCTCATCAGGATTTTCACCGCACAGGTCAATAAAATCGGAACAACAAGCTACACGCATGTCTTTTTGAAGCCGAGTCAGCATTCGCGGAACCCATCTTGCACTTACTTTTGACATATTAAGATGGTCATGTATAATATCATGTACGGTACCAATAGAGAGATTGGTTACTTGTGCTATAGATTTTACCTTCACTCGACCATCTTCCAATATAAGTTTTTCCACTTTATCAATATTTTCTTGTGAAGTAGCTACTACAGGCCGGCCAGGTCTAGGGTCATCTTCAATACTCTTCCTTCCGCGTTTAAACTCGCTTGACCACTTTTGAATGGTAGATAAAGAAGGAGCAGACTCACGGTAAACACAATCCATTTCCTCTTTTATGGTTTTTTGATTTTTACCCTGTTTTGTCAAGAATTTTATCACGCATCGATGTTCTAATTTAGTTAACATTGTCAATTCGCACATGATGTTCATGTTTGTTCAGCAATTGCAGAAAAACAAAAGACCATCTCGGTTCGAATTATACTTTTTTTTAATGTCAATGAATAAACCTTAGCGGCCAGTAACGAAAGAAATTTTAGAAGAGGTCGTAAGATATCAATACCGAGAATATTTTGAACGCCCCTCGTAGACCTTCGCTACGCTTCCGTCAAAGAGTAGATAATTGGATTGTGACGTCACATGCTAGTGTTTCATATAAATTCCATGGTAACAAAATCGTTTTGACAGTTCGAAAAAAGAAACTGATTTGACTAATGTTTGACTAGTAGTCAAATTCCTGTTAATACAAATTGAACATCTAAAAATATAGAATATTTTAATTTAACTATGGTTATGCTAAATGATGGTTATTTATGATAACTTTTTGTCAAATAAAACGACCAAATTACACTCCGGTTGCTTTTTAAGTATATTATCCTTATTTTTAGCATATCAGATTGTGATGAAATGTATAAAACAACGGGTTTATTTGAAATTACGAGGTTAAAACCATAGTAAAATGATAAAATATGTAGGTAGGTACTAGGTACATCACAGAATAGATAAAATTCTAAAACAAAACACTGTCTAAATGTATAGGTAATTCACCTTACTACAGGTGTGGTAGGTACAAGCAGCAACACTCCTAACTGTCCATCGGCGGACCTTATGCCTTTTGTAATTAGGTTTAAGGACTGTCAGTTACCAGTGTGGCCGATGGTACTATACAAAGTGCTTACGATCTATCATAGTCAGTATATTATTCTCTACTAATCATGATCTATCACGAGTAGGGGAGCGGGGGGCTTGTTGTAACAGTTTTAGGAAAAAGGCCTGTATTGTCTAAAATATGTATAATTTTATGATTCTGAGTATGAGGGTTTGTAAAGTATTTATCTAAGCACTAATTCCGATTACAAAATAATTTTAAATGTTTACGCATCTTTCACACCAGACACTTTTTGAAAAACTGGGAGTTGTTACAACTTATCCCGTAATTGGGGCTTGTTGTAACCATATTAGGAAAAAGGCCTGTATTGTCTAAAATATGTATAATTTTATGATTCTGAGTATGAGGGTTTGTAATCTAAGCACTAATTCCGATTACAAAATAATTTTATGTTTACGCATCTTTTACACCAGACACTTTTTGAAAAACTGGGAGTTGTTACAACTTACCCCGTAATTTTTTTTTTCAATACCTGGTCGAAACAGAGCTCATATGCACATCCACTCGCTTCGATGTCTGGCAGGGTAATGGCGGTGTTTACGTTATTCCTCGAGTTATAAGAAAGTCATTCAGCAAAAAAAATTAAATAGTTTTTTATTCAAAATTGAGCGTTACTACTTACCCCTGTTACAATAAGCCCCCGGCTCCCCTACTGATAATATATGACCGCACAACTCTTCACCTGAATGACGTCACTGTTGCGTCATAACGTCACTAACGGTTATCGATATCGAGTGATAAAATACATTATGATATTAAAAGCATTGATGGCCTCTTAAGGACTTTCTATGTCGATTTGTAGGTTATCTAATTATTATTATTTATAGACAGGTACATAGATTCTTATACCTTTAAACGAGCAATTCTTGTACATTTACCTACATATATATTTATTTATTTATTTATATATTTCAGGGATCTCGGAAGCGGCTCTAGGATTTCGATGAAATTTGCTATATGGGGATTTTCGGGGGCGCAAAAACGATCTGGCTAGGTTTTATCTCTGGAAAAACACGCATTTTTGAGTTTTTATATGTTTTCCGAGCAAAGTTCGGTTTCCCAGATATTATTATTAAATGTATAAAATAGTTCGCGAAAACCGTTCCAAAGATTTTCCTGTACAAAATGTCACGATATTTTTTTTTAGATTAAGAGGAGGTGGAAGATCACGTTTCCATACAAACGTAGTCCCCATTTTCCTCCCTAGATATTAAAAAAAATCAAAATATATTTATTTCAGGAAATACAATAATCAATAAAAGCAGTACAGTGATCCCCACACTAGGCACAGCCTGTTACGTGGGAATCTTAGAGAAATACCGAATAATAAATTTGCCACTATAAATATCAAAGCAATTACATTTTAGGTAAATAAGAATTTTTTATCTTATCTATATTGACGATATGCGAGCGCGATATACTAATATTGATATAAGATTGGCTTCATACTTTATCTTAATAAATCCCGAAAGTAAACATCACGCATATTTTTTCCTGAGTTACGGCTATACGGTACGTATAGTCAGCTGCAGAGATAGTTGACCCCCTGCAAACAAATTTCTATGCAGGGGTTAGTTATCTCTGCAGCTGACTGTATATCGTCGCCCAGTACTTATAGTACAAGATTTGCTTAGTATTGGTGCTAGGTCTAAAAATCGTTTCTGAATCCCTTGGCACTCAAACGTCAACATGTACATACATGTAGGTACATTCTACAAGTGTATAGGGGCAGTAACTCTGTGTGCTCACCAAATTGCATGCAAACGGTCGTGCTCGCGGCATTTTTGTAGGTTTTGCTTCAGTCACACCGTAGTGAATAAATGATAATAAATAAATAAATATTTTAGGACATTCTTACACAGATTGCCTAATCTCCACATCAAGAAGGCTTATGATGTGGGTATTCAGGTATCAATGTGACTAATTCCGTCATGGGGACTATTCCGTCCATTAGCGTTTTTCTCGAACAACGAAGAAAATTGACATTCATCAACAAAGGAAAGCGCTTGCTTTTAGTTTCCGCAATCAAAAGCAAATGGGTTTTTTTCCTACGATTGAAAATCAAAGAAATATACGCTCGTGGACGGAATAGCCCCGATGACGGAATTAGCTACATTGACCTTATATATAAAATACTTACCTACTGATAATATACAAATAATTAAATACATAGAAAACAGCCATGACACAGAAACAAATATAATGTACCTACTAGTCACACAGCAGCTTGAACCGTTGAATCCTTGAACATCGAACATGTATTTCTGAAATAATAAATTGTCAATTTTATATAAAAATTAGAAGAAGAAGAAGGACAATTTATTCCATAAAGCAGACATACACAGGACAGGACAATGAGATGAAAGAAATAAGACAAACAGAAAATAATTAAAAACAGCAAAATAAAGATAGAATTAGAACGTTTATTGCAAACATGAAAAATTACAAGGCTGCATGTGATATGTGAGTAAGTATACTATAGTTAAAACTCGCAACACTAAGTTACCTACTCCATGATGATGGCATTTGCAACAATTCCGAAATAGTATTACAGTAACTGTGGCGTAAAGCCAATGAGCAATGAGATGGTAACATAGGATTGCATCATAAATATTATTCGGCTTAAAGACATTGTTAAGTAATTTGAGACGGAACTTAAAACGACGGGAGAGTGATAAATTTAAACGAACGTATTCTGAGAACGAGAAAACCAAACGCTCGAAAGTAATAAATTAATAAAACAAAGAAATATAAAAACAATACAATTTATGTTTCTAGTTAGGGTCTAAGGAAGTAAAAGAAAAGCAATATAGACAAGTGTGCGATAAGACAGTCCAAGGAAAAGAATAAAGAAATGTATTAACTCTTAAAGTTGAATACAACCTAATATGAAGTCTATCGCTGACATATACGAGTGATTATGCAATGCAGGCACTACTCTGGTTCCTTCAAATCTTTGCAGAATAAGTCGACATCTGCAACACAACGGGCTGACACTCGAGATCACTTCCCATGCGACTCCAGCGCCGCCGGAGGTGCGAACGCGACAGCGCGGGGCGCCAGTACGAAGGAACGAGACGGAGCATTTGCTGGGAGGGGCTGCAAAGACGCCGGACCAGAGACGAGCGAAAATCATCCCTGTTACATTGTATTTAGGTTAAGATAATATGTAAAGAATAAAGTTGTAGTAATTAAGTTTGGTTAAGTTAGTAGAGAGAAGTTGAGGACACTTATTTGAAAGACGCGGAAGAGATAGGTCGTCTGACTAATTCACCATTTTCACGAACAACAAGTATCTCAATATTGTTCCAAATAGAGAGTTGTAAAGCCAGTGTCGAGTGGCAGACGAGCAGCTAATCCAAAGCTAAGTACTCTGTTAATGTGAGGTGACAAATCGGATATACTGATCAATTTATTTCATCATATTTTCATAGCGTTGTAGGGCAAGGCCGTAGGGCTTTGTCGATTTAGTGCCATAATAAAATTATCCGATTAGTCACTGAAAATTGACCCCATCGTGTGTATTTGACTGTGTTGGGCTGAGGTATTGGTTGAGAAGAAAGAAGAGTATTAATTATATTCTTCTCCTTAAACCGCGCCGCGGTGATTTCGGTATCACTTCACATCATTCCCTTGTTATTTCCTGAAACTTATCAACCAATACTAGGCTATTATATTCTGATTGTGTATTTGTCTTGTAAATTTCGCTACTCTCGTTCAACTTTTAATAAAGATAGCGTAACTAGGCCAGTTTGGGAATATATAGATAATTTGTCTCCATGGTTATAATATTATAATAAAGGGTCTATATTTTTGTATGCGTAAGCTAGTGATTAGGTTAGTTATATTGGTAGTAGATCAGATTTGGTTTGTTGTAAGCAACATGTTAACCTTTATTTGAAAAGAGACCAAAAGAATAATCTGAAGGGGTTTCTTCAGCGATTCTTCCTCTTTGCAGTGTCCACCTTTCCGAATCGCGGGTAATAAACACCTATAAATTGATTTGCTTTTAATTTAGTGTTTCCTCTCATACTATTTCCATACTTGCTCTAGGCCCTAAGCCTTTATAGTTGCCTTACAGCTAGTTTGGACAGACAAGAGGGTATTTTGTTAGATACCGAGCTAATATCCACTTATACCTTACATACCTGGCTTTAATAAACGACTAGAACCGATTTCAGGTAAAGCTCTGATGTGTATTGGTAGTTTTGACGCGGCTAGAGGAATTACACGACGACGCCACCCGGCCTGACTGTGGACGGCCCTAGCACGCCTTTTGGGTTCATTGTAAATTACAGATATCTAATTTCAGCCACTTGTTTGATTAAGGGTTCATTGCTATTATATTACGGGGCGAATAAGCCGTTATCATTGCAACTGCGGGTCTAGGGACTAGATTAATTGCTAGTACACATCACGGTTATATGATTTGCGTAGAACAACCTGTGTCTACCTATACGAGGCGCCGAGGGTTAGCTTATAGTGGCCACTCACAAGTAATAATAAAGGTATACCAGTTAACATCAATTACTATTACAATCCAACATCATATAGTGCACTTGTGCACCTGCTAACCCTCCATACGATAATGCTAGCTAGCTTACACACTTATTAGACACAGGCTCTACGTGGGTAGCTGACGAAACAGTTCTAGAAGTTTTAGTACCTCAGAAGCTGCCTTGTTCAGTACAGTTCACTTACGCTTAGGAAAAACTGTTCCGCGCCTCTCCGGCGTTGGACGCAACACCGGTCGAGAATTAATTACTTTCGTCCCAGACGAACACGAATTATAGTGGTTCAGGCTCTTTCTGTGAGGAAGTGGTTCTGAGGTGTGTGGCCAAGGTTATTGTTTGTCCAAGCTTCAGTCTATAGGGCCAGAATACCATTACAGCAAATGGACTGTATTTTTTGGTGTACCTACTTTACTAACTTATGAGAGAGTAACTGAGCTTACCGGTGTTTTTTTCCTTCTGCTGCTGGCAGAGGCCTCTGCGGTAGATTGCTGCTTCCTGGTTACACTTAAAATAGGTCTCTTCGGTTTTATATTACTATTAGGATATATTATGTTACTCCTCCGCGTGATGGTGACACTAAAGTTGGCAGCTATTATGTTTTCTACACCTTTTTATGTCGCCGGCCAGTAGCCTCGCTACCTCAAATAAGTTAGTATAGCGTGAAGGTGGAATACTAAACAGTAACAGACTCAATAAATCAGAAATATACCTACGTACCTAAGTAGAGACTGTTCGTAAAGAGAAGAGTCGTGGAATGTATTGGGCCCCATACATTCCACGACTCTTCTCTTTCCGAACAGACTCTATTAAGTACCAAGATTTGAGTAGTACATTTTTGCTAATTGTTACCCCCGTCGCGACGTATACAAATTGTACTTTTACTGGTTGTAATGCAATTCCGTAATTCCGTTAAGCTGCGAACGATTGAGTGGTTCCCGCGGCGCTGGCAATTGAATGAACTGCAATATGTCGCGACGAACTATTCTGCTACATATTTATTTTATAAAAACATAAAATCCCTACTTATATTATACGTAAATGTGAAAGTAACTCTGTCTATTTGTCTGTCTGTTACCTCTTCACACTTAATCCGCTGTCCCGATTAAGATGAAATTTGGTATGGATAGTTTGAAGGCCGGGAAAGTTTAGGGTAACATATCAATCATGAATTTATTCATCATTATCATTCCACGCGGACGGAGTCGCGGGCAGAAACTAGTAATTATGTATGTACGAATAAAATATTATATCACATGATTTATAAAATAAAATGGTTTCACAAAAAAAAATGTTTTTACTAAATTCCAATAGTTTTATTGCTACTCATACTCCATTTATACTTTTTGTTCTTGTTCTCCTGCTATCCTAGTAACATTACATTATTTTATGCATTTCGCTCGTACTTGTTCGTACATGTATCTATTGGCGTGAGCGAGACGCAAGAACAATTGCACAAAAATAAATGTAAGTAAGTTTCTAAATTGGCATCTTTATATAATACAATACAATATAAGTCCTCTTTATTGCACAACCTCAGAATAAATGTACATGGAAACACAAATAATACATGAAAACAGAGGTAAACAACCTTCGGCCTTATCGCTAAAGAGCGATCTCTTCCAGACAACCTTTAGGTAGTGGACAAATAAAACTGATATATGAAATAATTAAGAGGTGCAAAAAAACTAAATTTAAACTAGAAAGAATATCTTATTTATTTTGAATAGTACGGTGTAAAGTTCGAAACACTCGCTGGGCAAACAAAGCGTTTAGTGTAAATCGATGACAACAAACAACCCCGTCCAATTAGCACGAGGGTTTATTTTTACGACAAACATAACGAGAAATATGTTTACACGAATATATCGTGAAAATAATGGGGAAACGAGAAAGGAAAGGGGAATTATTGGTCTCACATAACATTGTACGCCCGAAATGGGCAAGCTGATGAACTTCTGTGATATTTATTAAGACCTTTTTCCGCTTATACCAACAAAGCTTTGACAATAAAGAAATCTTACATTATCTTATCTTCACATAGGTAACGGTAAGGTAAATTTTTTTTTGTAAATTTATTGAAACGCATGTTTTATTATTTTCCTTTGTTTCTCAACATTGTAGTATTGTTGGCAGGATTATTTTAGATATTTCAATATACTGTAGGTATAATTATTATTTCAATATTATACATTACAAAAGTGAACCCGCAAAGTATTTTAGCCCAAAATGCTCATTTTAATTAACACTTTCAATGCTGAATATCAAACTAGCGGAGTAAATACTTAGCAGTAAGGGTTAACGCAGGACGTGACCGAAAAGCTGAGCTAAATAATACCTGTTCATAATAGAAGACCTTCTTAAATTATAATAACTATCTGGGAGACCGGGCTATGCTCGGAAAAGATATAAAAACTCAAAGTCACGCGTTTTCCCGGAGATAAGACCTAGCTAGATCGATTTTTCGCCCCCAAAATCCCCCATATAGCATCGAAATCGTTAGAGCTGTTTCCGAGATCCTCGAAATATATAAATGATTATAAACTAACGGTAGGGAGATTATAAACTTAACTTACCTAACCTACATTAGATTATAATCTAACGGGTTCACAATCTTAGTACGGTGTCATATCCAATCTACTGTTTCTAACAAAGTGATAAACAGATTAATCATAAATGATCGGTGTTTAGTATTAAAGTAAAACTGCCTTAGTATTTCGTCAGGCGCTTATTATATAGTTTATTTAAGAAAAATGTACAAATGACGGACTTAATGCGTAAAGGCATTCTCT
Source organism: Cydia amplana (assembly GCF_948474715.1). Lineage (NCBI taxonomy): Eukaryota > Metazoa > Arthropoda > Insecta > Lepidoptera > Tortricidae > Cydia > Cydia amplana. The sequence continues at coordinate 1,781,251 of NC_086079.1, read as the reverse complement.
ACCAGGCAACCATTGTATATATTAGTTTAAAGTCTATTTTTTTATTCGGTAGACTAAAATGACATTTCATAGTATGAAATGACATTTTATGTTCATACTATGAACTGTCATTTCAGTCTACCGTATAAAAAAATAGACTTTAGTAATTAACCCTTTACCAGGCTAAAGGATATACAGGGTGGCTAAAAAATAACTGCATTTCCGTTGCCAGGGAGGTTTTGGGATTATACTGAGCAACTTTTACTATGGGACCAACCCCGAAATTGCGAAATCAAAAATTGGCTGTTTCTTTTGGCTGGTCCATTTCTATGGGAAGGTAATTTTTTTTCGCGTAATCGGGGTTGGTCCCATAGTGAAAGTTGCCCAGTATAATCCGAACACCTCCCTGGCGACGGAAATGCAGTTATTTTTTAGCCACCGTGTATAATTCCCACATTTCACACGGCACTTCAAACAAGTGTTCTATTTTCGACCAGTAAGACTGACATTCGATTGTCATTTTTGAACTGTCAGCCTTGTAACGGTGAACTACAATGTGAAAACGCTTTTCTAGTTGGTCAAACCAATTTGTCAGTCAGTAAGAACCAGGAAAACTATACTCATCCTTTTCTTTTGGGTGTAAGACAAATATAGTATGATTATCTCTGTCTATGTTTGAAATGAGACAGTCCTTTGACAAACTATAGTTGCGGCTTGCCCAAAAGCTAAGTGTGACGGGGGAAGTATCCTAATACGAACAAGAACCTAATCCCGAAAACCAATGTCACGTCCTGAAAGTTGCGCATAGTTTTCTATTCTATCTCCCTCTCTCTCCCTCGGCTGTTTCATCTCATCAGAAGTTTAACACCGTGTCGTGGTTAGGTATAAGTTGTTTGACCTGATCATTATCTCGATACGGGCGAAGTTAGGTGATAGCTGATACAATATTAGGTTGGGAACATTTCACGTAAACAACTGTGCGGTTTAAGAGGAATTTCCTCCGCGGACGCTCTGGCTGTGGAATGAGTTCCCTTCCGATCCGAGGTTTTCCCGAGGGTCTACAGTATGGGGTTCTTTAAAAAAGGAGTGTACAGGTTTTTAAAAGGTCAGGTCGACAGCGCGCACAATTAATAGATAATTCAAGAGTCTAATTAAAAAAAAGCGGCCAAGTGCGAGTCGGACTCGCCCATGAAGGGTTCCGTATTTAGGCGATTTATGACGTATAAAAAAAACTACTTACTAGATCTCGTTCAAACCAATTTTCGGTGGAAGTTTACATGGTAATGTACATCATATATTTTTTTTAGTTTTATCATTCTCTTATTTTAGAAGTTACAGGGGGGGGGACACACATTTTACCACTTTGGAAGTGTCTCTCGCGCAAACTATTCAGTTTAGAAAAAAATTATATTAGAAACCTCAATATCATTTTTGAAGACCTATCCATAGATATCCCACACGTATGGGTTTGTAGAAAAAAAAATGTTGAGTTTCAGTTCGAAGTATGGGGAACCCCAAAAATGTATTGTTTTTTTTCTATTTTTGTGTGAAAATCTTAATGCGGTTCACAGAATACATCTACTTACCAAGTTTCAACAGTATAGTTCTTATAGTTTCGGAGAAAAGTGGCTGTGACATACGGACGGACAGACAGACGGACAGACGGACAGACGGACAGACAGACAGACAGACAGACAGACATGACGAATCTATAAGGGTTCCGTTTTTTGCCATTTGGCTACGGAACCCTAAAAACCTATAACAGAGGGTCCAAAAATAAATGGCTTCCATTGGTTGTAATAAGTCCTTGTAGTACAAAACAATTGCGCCTACTCATACATAGGCACAACCACGGCACAACAAAGTAAATTGAAACGTCATGTTTATTAAGCTATTGACCTTAATTACTAGGGCATAAGAACCAAACTCAAAAACCATAATGATCTTGAAGTGAAATAATGACCGGTAAAACCAGACGCGTCTTAATATAGACTTAGAAAAGTAATAGATTACCTGTTATTTTTCTCATTAAATTTTTTTAAATGGTTTTAAAACGGCCAAAGTTTAAAACACGAATTGAACAGGGAACAAAATTATTTTTTTAACCGACTTCCAAATCTAAAAGGAGGAGGTTATCAATTCGGTTGTATGTTTTTTTTTTTTTTTTTTATGTTTGTTACTCCATATCTCCGTCATTAATGGACCGATTTTGAAAATTATTTTTTTGATTGTATGTATATGCATACAGATTGGTCCCGTTTTTGTCAAAACCCAGTTCTGATGATGGGATCCATGAGGAATCGAGGGAACTCCTCAAATCTTAAAGGCACACATATAGTGATTTTTGTATTTTTATCAACAACTCAAGCATATACATTCAAAAAAGTGACATTTGATGAAGTGGAACTGCTGATGATGATCAGAACGGAACTCTTCAACGATGCATAGCACACGTCTGACGATTTGTCCTCTTCGTTATGTTTGTTAAGCAAGTTAAGTTTTTAAGCTACATTTTTGTCAAGCTCGAGTGCTGATGATGGGATCCATGAGGAATCGAGGGAACTCCTCAAATCTTAAAGGCATGCGTATAGAGATTTTTGTATTTTCATCAACAATCAAGCATATACATAAAAAAAGTGACATTTGATGAAGTGGAACTGCTGATGATGATCAGAACAGAACTCTTCAACGACGCATAGTTCACGTTTGGCGATTTGTCCTCTTCGTTATGTTTGTTAAGCAAGTTAAGTTTTTAAGCCACAATTTTGTCAAGCTCGAGTTCTGATGATGGGATCCACGAGGAATCGATGGAACTCCTCCAATCTTAAAGGCATGCGTATAGAGATTTTAGTATTTTCATCAGAAAATCGAGCATTTTCGTTAAAAACTGTCGCATTTGATGAAGTGGAACTGCTGATAATGATCATAACGGAACTCTTCAACGACGCATAGCTCGCATTTGGCGATTTGTACTTTTCGTTATGTTTGTTAAGCAAGTTAGGTTTTTAGGCACATTTATGTCAATCTCAAGTCCTGAACATGGTATCCATGAGGAATCGAGGGAACTTCTCAAATCTTAAAGGCATCCGTATAGAATTTTATATATTTTCATCAGAAAATCAAGCATTTACATTAAAAACTGTGGCATTTGATGAAGTGGAACTGCTGATGATGATCAGAACAGAACTCCTCAACGACGTATAGTACACGTTTTGTGATTTTCAATTTCGATTTTGACTTGGATTGGGCCCCGGACTCCGGACTCGGACCCGTACTCGGACTCGGACCCAGACCCGGACCTTGACCCGGAAAACCACTATGATACCTAAACTAAATCAACCACTATGATTACCATAAAATGTATACATATTACCAAATAAAGTATAATGCTCGTTAAGTGGGTTAGGCTAGTAGTTAGAGAAGTCGGTTTTTTTCTATTAAAGATTATTAAGAGTACAAAAGTACCTACATGATTCTTATGCATTTTATTGTTTGCTCAAATCGTTGACCTCCTGTAGCCATCGTAAAATTAAGAGAGTCAAAAGCTATTTTTTTGAAACATTTTTGAGTACCTATTTGGAATACAAATGAGAAAACGTGATATAACTTTTGGTGTTTCGTCCACAGAAGTAACCTTTTTCTGAATTGTTTAACCCGATGTAGATCATTTTTCACACCGGCACAGAATAAGATAAGATAAGATAAGATAAGATACATTTATTTCATTATAAATACCTACCTAATAGTATTAGGTACAGAAGGTTCACTCTCTAACAAAACGATAGATATGACCGCTAGGTGGCGCAAGCGCGAGCAGGCGTCCGTTTCGTAGCCGTGCACGGCAACTATTATACTATGGCTAGACACCAAAATTGGTGAGGGCAGCATGCGACGCGACGAAACGGAGTGAGCCACGCCTGATACCGGTTAGCTACTTTTTACCGCTGACAATTTTTTTGTCCAGTTCTACCCATTCCTAGCCCAAACCAGCGCCCGCGCACCGACTGACCACATCTCTTGTCCAGTCTGCGCTCAAATACCACCGCGGTCGGACGTCATGTACAAAACTATTGTTTATTTATTATTGATCACCGCGTGCCGCGGGCAGCCTCGGGCGGCGCAGTATGTAGTACCTAATGCTGTGTTGGAAGCTATTTATCCTAAGGGACTTAGGGTGTCGGTGCCAGGTATGTTATATAAATTATAAGCTATATAGCTTATAATTGTTAGCTTGTAAGATTTTTATTATTGTATGTATGTTAGTTTGTAAGGTATGTATCTATGGGCCTTAGTTGCCTGACAATAAATGATATTTATTATTCTTTATTTATTTATTTATAAATAATTATGTTCTAATTAGAGAATAGGTTTATACCCTTCCATCCCAGTCGAGTTCATTTTCGGAATCACCCGGCATTATGAAATCTATTAATTAAGAACTTACCTAACGCCACGGTAAACCTATTATTTTATTTAGTACCTAACAATAATATTTTTGTCTTCAAATAATTCTAATTACTTATTTAAACAACATTCATATACTTAAGCATGTTTTATTGGTAGCTACATTTCCTCCCTATTTTATAAACACAAATCAAATCGTTATTCCATACGATTTTTAATAGGCTTTATATTTATTAAAAAAGTGGCAAGTAGAATTTTAACACATGCCAGCCTTCTTGGCACCCTGCCCCAAGGCACTGAGTTGGAGCCAGTTTTATATTTATAATTTTAGTTGTTGTAGTTAGTTGTAGTTTTTAATTTTAGTTTATATTACTTGTTATTGTACACGTGCATTATTATATAACAATAAAAAAAATCATAGGTAAGTAAGTTACTAAACAAAAAAAAACAACTTAATTTTAACAACATTAATATTATTGTTCCTAGTTCCTACTGATATCAATTTAAGTTATCGTCACAAGTCACAATTTCCCGTGTATTAAATGTAAATAATAACATTAATCTCTTAAGGAAAAAATAAGTATTTTTGTTTTTCCTGTTACTGTGTCACTCATTGTACCAACCGACGTTCATTCAAACAATTAGCATTAATAACGTAATGGACAGGTAAATTCATCAAGTGAATTCAAATACAAATAAAGGTAAGGTCAATGTGGCTAATTCCGTCATAGGGACTATTCCGTCCATTAGCGTTTTTCTCGAACAACGAACAAATTTGATAAATTCATCGACAAAGCAGCGATTGTTTTTAGTTGTACCTATAGCAAATGGGTTTGTTTCCTACGATTGAAAATCAAAGAAATATACGCTCGTGGACGGAATAGTCCCTATGACGGAATTAGCCACATTGACCTTATTTATTCTGAGTACGGAAACAACAACGTTGTTTTCATTAATTTCTCTTTTTTTTCTATTATTATTGTATATTGGTAACCAAAAACTTACATTAGGCAACCATAGATTAATATAATATTTAGGCAACCCCTCATTGAGCAGTATTAAATCATCCTATTAGGTACACTGTAAAAAAAAATGGATATTAATTTTACCTTACAAAATGTTGAACTGGGGCCCGTTTCTCAAAAGCTTGTAACTTGTAATACAAGTGGAAGTCCCTTTCTAACAAAAGCAGTCAAAAAGTAACATCCGCTTGTATTACAAGCTTTTGAGAAACGGGCCCCTGGTATATTATACAAGTCCAGTTAAGACGAAAGTGGAGGACCCACGCGAAATCGCCTTTTGATACAAACGTAGTACTCATTTTCCTCCCTGGATATTAACATTATTGAAAATATTTTAACACAAATAGTTGTATATCAACCACAGCTATGCCCCTACGTATGATTTTTTTCTAATTTTGACTGATTATAAGAGTTAGAAGCATTTAAAAATTAGTATGAAATCTGTTTTTCGCTCCTAATATTAAAATCGAAAATAGTCAAACATAAGCCATGGTTAGACTGACAAATTATGTAAAAATATTTTCCATAATGTCAATATCCAGAGAGGAAAATGGGGACTACGTTTGTATGGACAAGCGGCCGTCCCCTTTCCTCTTAAGTGTGACAGTCTCTTAAGAAGCCGAATTATTGGATTTAGTTATATGTAGGTACTTTTATAATTCCCAAATCGTCCAGTCACTGACTCGCAACGCAATTACCGCTAGCTCCCTAAAAAAATTGCGCTAGCCAAAGGCATTGACCTATTATAGTCTGAACATGGTCTGAACCGAAAGGCCTTATCAAACTATAAGGCCCGCTCTAGATACGCTGTTTTTATCTTAGATCTCTGGAGGTTTGTTAGCCTGAGGTACCGGTTTGGTTGGTAAAATTATCTCTTATTTAATTTAGGGGAAACTGGGGAGGGTTGATCACCCCTTTTGTTTTTAGCATACATTTTCTTAACTATTTGTAGTATTGAAAAACTTTATAGACCATACGATTCAGAATTTATCTCTTCATTAATAGTTTGAATTAGAACAGATTTGTGCAATAAATTAGACCATTATTTAATGAAAACCCATACTGTTGACTTTTACCATGTGTCCCCTATGTAAGGGAGACTTGTTTACCCCTGGTCGGGAGCCTTGATCCTAGGGGGATCAAGTGACCCTGGTTCTTGGGACACATGGTAAACAGATTTTTACCATGTCCCCCGTACCAGATTCGCATTGATTATATAACTCGGATCGCTATTAGCAATGCATCTATAATTTGTAAAATACACAGCAAACATATATATATATTGCATCTTCCATGCTTTGAAGTTGTATTTCCGGTAATCAGATGTCTAAGCCGAAGGGATCAAGTCTTCCAGATTTGGGGACACTTGGTAAAAAGATTTTAAGTGGCAATGTCATATTTCGAGGGTAGTATCTACATTAATTTATTCACTTTATCTACAGAAAATTAATATATGAAGATATCAAACACAAATTAATCCATAATCTTATACTTTTAAAAAACAATGTAATCGTATTATCCATAAAACAACATAAAATAGGGAATCAATTTTTGAACCAAAAAAAAGTTAAAATAAAACAAAAATCTAAGTTATTAACATAAAATTTCTTGTAACAAGCTAAATTTTTTAAAGTTATTATGAAGGTATTTTTAACGTCAGATACCTACAGCAATTTAAAAAATTTTACCCATCTCTGGTCGTTATTGTTTACTATATTAAATAAGTTTAGAAATTTACTGCTCACGTTTCGAGGACGGTGTTTGAGCTGCATAATCCTAAAATCCTTTCTATGGACCGTCGGTTCTATAGTACATAAGGTCGGAAAGCCATTGAAATAGCATTTCATCCATAAAAACAAATATCGCCGGTTGAAAACCAAATATCGTTATAAGTGTTGTTTGTCGACCGAGTAACATCCCATGTGTGCAAAACGTTTAACTTGATAAACAAGACCAAGTGCGGGTATAGTTCGTAAAATGTTGATGTCAACTTTAGTCTTTTCAAAGGGCACGGGGATAATTCCGTTTTCGGAGTTCGGAGTCGGTTGTATAATTAAAAACTGAATTATACGCCATTAAATCCCGTTTTAATAAACAATAATGAGTCAAAAACCTTGAAAGTTTAAATCAGTGTTTCTCTTGTCGTAATTTTGCGGCATGATTTACTAAAGAAAAGAAAATATTTATGATAGCTCTATGAATCATTTTGTAAGTAAATTTATTACAATGTATACTTGATCGCTTTGGGGGTGACATGATCCCGGAAACATATCTCCCCTGAAGAAAAAGACAAAGTCTCCCCATACATAGTAAGATTATAAAACGTGCCGTACTCGAAACGTGTGTTCGCGTATATCAATGTAATTCAAGTTAATCATCACTTCAATAAACAACAAATAAAATAAGCACACTCACTAACATCATTTCCATCTCATATTATAAAATAAATCCAGTTAAAGCTTACCGAAAATTGAATATAGTACGCAGAAAATCTTTCACCATCCGCCATTTTTGAACCACTGACTTTTCCGATACAGTGCCATGACAGAACGTGAAGTTAGGAACGAACGAATGAGTGTTAACAGTGCAAAAAAATGTATCTCGCTTGGTTTGATTAAAAATGAAATTTACCAAGTGTCCCCTAGGGATCGACCCTCCCCACCCTCACCTACTTATAAATTGTGTAGTTTGAGTTTTAGAGAAGTATAATATTTAAGCAATTTAGTTTCGCTGTATGTATAGGAACCGAATATTTTTCTTCTTAGCTCTTTTCATGCAATGTATTAGTATTTGATTTTTGTAGGTCGCTTGTTAATATATTTGCGTTATTTTTGTGCTTTTTAAAATTCAATTATGAGGACATATTTACTACGGCAGTGAACCTGCCTGCGAAATTGACTGTCATTTCAAAAACCCACAACACACGTTAATTTTGGCTAACTGTGGAACTTAGCCGATTTAGGACGGTAAGAGTCCTATGTCCTATATGATTAGACGAGTGGACACATGTTCAGTGACGTTCAGATTAATATAAGTTGGTTCTGTAGCTATATATAATATTTTACTTAATAGGGTATTTGACTGTATTTAAAATTAATTATTGCAAGAAATGCCATGCAAGAAATAAATCACCAGAAGATTAATAGAGAAACGTAGACAGCAGTTATTTTAGACACAGTTTATATTTTAAAACCCGTATAAAACTATAAAGAGTAGGTAATTTGATCATGACGTCACATGCTAGTGTTTCACATAAATCTATCTATCTATTTACTTCTAGTTACGTCTATTTTATAAATTAAATTTCCAGACGATGGCTTTTCCCTTTTCGCCTTCCACGGCAAGCTGAACGAGGAGATGGAAGGTTTAGAAGGTGGCCACTGGTCCAGAGACATCACCAAGGCTAAGGACGGAAGGTGGACGTTCAGGGACCGAGAGGCCCAGCTGAAGCTAGGAGACAAGATATATTTCTGGACGTATGTCATCAAGAATGGACTGGGGTATAGGCAGGATAATGGCGAGTGGACAGTCACAGGTGGGGTTTTTACTAATTTACCTGTTGTTTAGTTGGTAATATATTAAACACCACGAATAGTACGATGTATGTAAAATTTTCTTTGCAGGGGGTCACCTCACCTCTCTCTGCAGCTGACTATAACCCCTAGCCGCCCAGACATCAAAACTTGCCATTACAAATGCAATTTTGATTTCTCAAAATAAGATTCAAATTAGAATGGAACGGGAGACCTTTTTACAGGCCTCTGGGCGACAAGAGGATACATCTTCGTCTAGCTTGTTTTCTGAGCTTCATATTTGCCGATCAATTTAATTTTTCCATGTCTGACGTGCCTCAAAAATGCAATACAATTTGACTTCCAAATCGAGCAGTGTTCCACACATTTCTAAATCCCGGAGCTCAAAAGCATGTTTAGTTTTAGGTCTAAACGCAATAACTATATTACCTATGCATAGGGCTGCTATCCGTCCGGGTTTCCCCGGATTTGTCCTAGTTTTGAGGCCGTCCGGGGGGGTTTATGAAAGATAAAGCGCCTGTTTTTTATAATATTATTTTTGGACACGTCCGGGGAAAAAATGCGATTTACGCCAAATGTCCGGGATTTTTAAGTCTATGTCCGTGTTCGGCGAATTTAGAGATGCCATCCCTACCTATTATGCATCGAATAGTGGACGATAAGCCTCAAGGGTCCGTTACGTTTTGTAGTCACATCGGAAATTGAGTAGGTTATTCACGTGCTGCGAATAATGACATTTGTTTTTAGTTGGGTAAAAGTTTTATTGCAAAGTTTTTGCAAACACGCGGTCAACGCTCGATTAGCCAAACCACAAGTAAAATTGGACACAGTTTTTGTACCACTGTGTACTTAACAGTAAACAAGTTATTTTATTTGTATCTCTAGTTTGTCAAAGGACTGTCTCATTTCAAACATAGAGAGAGAATCATACTATCTTTGTCTTACACTAGTACTAGCACCCAATATTTATATAAGATATAAACGTAGGTTATATTTTACATATCTAGAAACACTACAAGTAACTGTAATACATAAGTTCATCACCTTTTCTTCTTGTGAATTGTCCCTATATTGTATTCACTATATTTACCCAATTTTCAGAATTCGTCTACGAAAATGGCACCAAAGCCGACCCAGGCAACAACCCCAACTACCAACCAGACAAACCACTACCAACCTCCACCCCTACCCAGCCCACCCAACCTCCCCCCACATGTAAACCAACCCCTACGGTAGTACTGGGGAAGACCGTGTGTAAAGGGGAGGTCATCTTCAGTGAAGAGTTTGATAAGAGTGCGGTGAAGGATTTGACACTTTGGGAGGGGGAGAACAAGTTTCCTGATGAACCGGTAAGTTACCTATAAGTGACTTTATTAGTAATGATTAACCGGTAAGTTTTATTTTGAGACTATTAGTAAATTTACAAGTTTACTAATAAAGCTTCTTAAATCTTATACCTTTAAACGAGCAATTCTTGTCTATATATATATATATATATGTCGGCGACGGATGGTCCCGATGGCGGTGGGCGCGTGGGGGTAGTACCTAGATGTATTACTTCACAGCCAAAATAGTAGGTATGCTACCAACGCATGAAGTAAACATTCAGATTCGTTAACCATACTAGTGCCTACTATATTTCAGTACTAAATAATCACGATAACTAAACGATCTTACGATGGAATCGGGTTCAATTAGAATAAAAATATCACATAAAATCGTTCAAATCTTTATTTAAGTCAAACTACACCGGCTCCAACCCTACACCTCTGACCCGAGAAGATTTAACCCGGCAACAAACTCGGCGGGACACATCTTTTCAAAACAACACATAGTTTTTTTATTTTACAAAAGTAAGCTTCTAATGGCACATAAGAAATCAAAATAACACTTGGAATAAAACACTTAGCTAAACGGTTAAACAACGTGAGAATCTATAAGCTTTCAGAATAATCCTTCAGGTGTAAGCCTTCAGGAACGTAGCGAATTAGGCACGAGCTTGGCTAACGTCCGATCTCTAGCGCGGTCCGATCAAGAAGAAGGAAGCCAGTTCCAGCGGTGGAGCCAACCGCTCCCGCCTCCAATTCAAGTTGGTAAACCTGCCTGACCAGTCTACCAACATAACGACAAAAATGCCTGCTCGTGCCTACGTTCACTCAAGATACCCCTCTTGACGTTCTAAAGCCTTCTACCTGTCATCTTAGTTCATCAATACGCCAATAGATGGTGGCGTTACTCTCTACGCAACTTTATGATTCCGTTACAAGCAAATAATATGTAGCCAAACATTGCTAATCGACTTTTACAGGCGTCTAACTATGAACTGTAATGCTGCAATACGTCTTTCTGGTGTCTCGCTCCGACACGGCCGTCCTGCGCTACACACGTCCTCGTGTGTGGGTGTATGCATTTGATACTGAAACAAAACATACAGCACAGTATCTCATCGCTCGGTCATTCCTGACCAACAATTTGGTTCTCACCCAAATTACTATTAAAATCAAACTTTGTTATCAATCAAACCAGAAAAAATAATTGTTCAAAATTACTTTAACAATCCTCAATTCTCTAGTCAAAAATAGTCCATCGAGCAACGACTAAATAAAATAATCATCAGTAATCATCGCCGCTATCTAACGGATACACTCCAATAATCATCGCCTCCATCTGGCGGATACTCTCAAATTTATGTGAAAACAAAACAATCCCAAACATCAAAAACACAAATCAACAAGCTCTAATTCATTGCTCGACAGTATCACTACTATTGTCGTCAATATCAATTTACGGGGAAATTATCTGGCATTAAAAAATAAATTGGTCATATGTGATCTAAATTTTTGTAAGACATCTTAAAATAAATAACATTCTGAATTGATAGTTCCAATTTTACTCATATGAACACAATACATAAACGGGAATTCATTTTTAACAAAACAACACCAGTCCTTCGGTGCATTGCCAGTCCTTCGGCAGATACCAGATCCTCGTCAGAAGTAACCATCTCAGCCGCGTAAGTGCTACTCCTCGCAAAGAGCATTCTGCACATAAAAAGCAGACCACGTGCACCTCTTACATGCTCCGGCACTTCTGATGCGGTCACTAAACAATACCCAGTCCATCGGGCATACTTTCAGTCCATCGAAAGCAAAACAGTATTGCCCAGTCCATCGGGCGTGCCTTCAGTCCATCGAAAGCAAAGCAGTATTGCCCAGTCCATCGGGCGTGCCTTCAGTATATCGAAAGCAAAACAGTAGTGCCCAGTCCATCGGGCGTAATTTCAGTCCTACAAAAGTACAGGTTTTCAGTCCGTCGAAAGCAAAACAATGTTAACAGTGAATTCCAAAAAAAGAAAATAAAAACAGGTCTTTAAATCATGTTACTCAGAACCATTGGTACTATCAGCGTCAACTGATCAACTGAAACTGAACATTACTGATCAAAATCACTAAAGATAGCTTTCTTCTTTAACTTTAAAAACAAACTCGCTCAAGACTTCTATGCAGAAGTAAAACATCTCAAAATAATCCCAACGAAATGGGAACTGCTCACCAGCTTAATAAAGTATGATGCACGCGACCAAGTCAAAGGTGGTGGTGGTGAGGTCCAACCCAAGCACGGAGGCTGATCCTTTCCGCTTGCCGTTGCCGTTGCTGCGGCAGATTGCGAGAGACACGATGTGGTTCAACATAGCTGGCTGTTACTGAAATCATCATTTGCACTGTATCAGGTTTATCATGAATGCAGGCTAAACTCAAAAGGTTTATGAAATGCAAGGTAGCAGACACAAAAAAACATGTTTCCAATGTATACGGGACTTCAAAAATCTCAGAATAAAATTTAAACTTCAATGAGTGCGTTTTATTTCCTTCTATGAACAAACAAACACGTGTTCCAAAAATAAGTAACAAGGTAAAATGGGCCAATACGAAAAGTGACAGCTTATTAGTTACGTTCGACTGTTATGCTTCGCCATTACACTCAAAATAAAATTCACTAATAAACAATTAGAACGAAACCTGTCCTTTTATTTCCAAATCTCCAGCACAGAAGATACTGCACAGCTGCTTCTGTGTCACGGGCGTAATGGTGTCTGCAAGTTCGCTCGGCTCTGGCTGCAGGACACTGTAACATTAATTTTCATATGCGTAGCTCATGTTTCCATAGTATACACTATTTGTGATCTATCACGGCATTACGAGCAATAATTTGTCCCAATTTTATTAATCACTAAACGTTACAGAGTAAAGATTACATAATCCTATGCATTGGCAAATCAGCAGGATCAATTTCTAACGGTGCATTGTATTTTCATGAAAAAAAATATTTTTTGAGGGTAGATGCACAAGTGAGCGATGAAATAATATCACGTCGCGACAGCCAATATTTGATTTTAATTAACAATATGGATTTCATACCAAAATAACTTAAGATCACTTAGATTTAAATGGATTTTAAAAATTAATTGTATGTTCAAATCAATTATTGAGGGTAGATTCACAAGTGAGCGATGAAATAATATCACGTCGTGATAGCTAATACTTGGTTTTAATTAACAGTATGGATTTCAAATCAAAATAACTCAAGATCGCTTCGATTTAAATGGATTACAAAAATTAATTACAAAGAAACATAACGATCCCAGACATGACGTCACGTAACGACCGCTATGCTCGACTGCCTCAATCATAATTCACAATTTCACAATAATTCTCACCAAATAACAATGAATTACACTCACCATTCAATCAAGGTTAGACACGTGAGCTTACCGTTACCAAATGACCAGATTATGGAATGTAGGTCACCAGAAATACACCACGGTCCCAGGTGGCTGTGTAAGCAATACATGAAACTCCGCATCTATCCCACTTGCTGATGTCGGCGACGGATGGTCCCGATGGCGGTGGGCGCGTGGGGGTAGTACCTAGATGTATTACTTCACAGCCAAAATAGTAGGTATGCTACCAACGCATGAAGTAAACATTCAGATTCGTTAACCATACTAGTGCCTACTATATTTCAGTACTAAATAATCACGATAACTAAACGATCTTACGATGGAATCGGGTTCAATTAGAATAAAAATATCACATAAAATCGTTCAAATCTTTATTTAAGTCAAACTACACCGGCTCCAACCCTACACCTCTGACCCGAGAAGATTTAACCCGGCAACAAACTCGGCGGGACACATCTTTTCAAAACAACACATAGTTTTTTTATTTTACAAAAGTAAGCTTCTAATGGCACATAAGAAATCAAAATAACACTTGGAATAAAACACTTAGCTAAACGGTTAAACAACGTGAGAATCTATAAGCTTTCAGAATAATCCTTCAGGTGTAAGCCTTCAGGAACGTAGCGAATTAGGCACGAGCTTGGCTAACGTCCGATCTCTAGCGCGGTCCGATCAAGAAGAAGGAAGCCAGTTCCAGCGGTGGAGCCAACCGCTCCCGCCTCCAATTCAAGTTGGTAAACCTGCCTGACCAGTCTACCAACATAACGACAAAAATGCCTGCTCGTGCCTACGTTCACTCAAGATACCCCTCTTGACGTTCTAAAGCCTTCTACCTGTCATCTTAGTTCATCAATACGCCAATAGATGGTGGCGTTACTCTCTACGCAACTTTATGATTCCGTTACAAGCAAATAATATGTAGCCAAACATTGCTAATCGACTTTTACAGGCGTCTAACTATGAACTGTAATGCTGCAATACGTCTTTCTGGTGTCTCGCTCCGACATATATATATATATTTCGGGGATCTTGGAAACGGCTCTAACGATTTCGATGAAATTTGCTATACGGGGGTATTCGGGGGCGAAAAATCGATCTAGCTAGGTCTTATCTCTAGCGATTAGGTTTTCTGTAGAAAAACAGCACCGGAACAGCCATTTGACGCTCAGTTTATCTCTTAACTAGTTTGTACATATTTATAAAACAATACACTCCTTTTTTGGGGCAGTCGTGTAAATATTCGTTTTTTTTTGTATATTTATAAAGTACTTATAATAAAATTATAGCAAAACTTTTGTGTAGAATTAGCGATTAAGATATTTCGGAGCCACGTCATATCCGCAGTTTACGAGAAAGAAAAACGATTCCCAAAAGCCGGTCGTAACATGCGATTCCTGAATACATCATAGTGAACTCATATGTGTAGATAAAACAGTGTACTTAATTAAGTGTACAAAATTAGGTATTAAGACACTCGTGTGATTCAATGCCTACTTATACTTACTTTGTTCGTTTCATAAACCCGCACACTCGTATTTTAAAGCCTTTCATTATGTAGCAGTCACATAAACTACTATTATCTCACCTCAATAATACTGCCCCACCACGTACGAGTATAACAACAGGGTTTTATTGCCTTTATTGGAAAACCAGTCCGAACGTGTAACTATTTTGTTGCGTGAGAAAACTGTAAAGGCAATAAATAGTATTAACTGAACATCGGTGGACCTTACACCTTTGCAATAAGGTTTACGGAATGTCAATCAACAGTAAGCAGTATGGTGCAGTCAGCTGCAGAAAAAAGTTACCACCCCTACATAACTACTTCTATGCAGGGGTGGCATGTACCTTTTCTCTGCAGCTGACTGTACAATTAAATACGTTCTTAAATCATAGGATAATAAATAAAAGTGTAGTAAGGCTGATTTGTGACCAAATGATATTTTTTGACCAAACTGGTTTTCACGGCGGCGGGAAGCAGTTGTGCATCGTCCCCGGGCCTGAGATGGGCTCTTTTTGGGGGGTATGTGGGCCCCACCTCCGGGCTCTTTCCCACTAAACCCACACGTTTCCCACAATGTGCCGTTTGGGGTGGCGTCGGACAGCGAACATTCTACCACAATCAAACTACACTGAACACACACCCAACTTGTCAGTAGAAAAGGCGCGAAATTCAAAATTTCTATAGGAAGTCAACTCTTCGCACACATATTTAAAGACGCCGTGTGGTGCCGGCGTAGAATGTCACCACCCCCTATCCTCGCTGTGCGTGTCGTAAGAGGCGACTAATGGATCTTACGTGATATGCCACAACTCACACGTTCACCTGGACGTTTGCAAGTCACTGCATTCCCTGCCAGTCGTGTCGGTTACACGGTCCACTTGTGCCAGGAGGCTGGGAACGAGAGAGTGGGCTTGTAGGGGCGCAACTATTTGCTCACAATAATCTAGTCACGCGCAGATAACCCCGGCAATGTTAAATTTGACGTCTTTTTCTACTGACAAGGTTGTTGTGCCAGAGTAGGTATATATCACTGGGTTTTTGAAGTGAAAACTTCTTTAGCTTTTGGGCTTTTTTTAGTTTCTTCGTTGGCCGACCGGTGGGACTCACCGTGGCTGAAGACTGGGTGCAGCTACATGCCCCAGTGTGTCAGAATTTATTTTAAGATTATGTTTGTACTAACCCTAGCTTTAAGAATTAGTATTTATGTTACTAACACATTATGGACTTTTGTTCTAAATAAAGGATTTCAATTTCAATTTCAATTTTAGCGGCGCTGTGCACTTTTTGAGGTGGGGAAAAAATGTTAAACTCGAGACAGATCACGTGACCGTAAGACGGACACGTGACCTGATCGAAAAACTATTACATGTAATGTCATTGAGTTTTTCTTTATTGATTTAAATGCCATCTAGTGAGTTTCGAGTTCGAGTACTAACAGTTCAGTGCTTGGGTTTCAAGTAATTAACGCTAACGCTAGATGGCGTTAACGCCATCTTTGAGGTTAACCTCAATTATACATAGTGCATTTTGCACTAGTCATTGAGTTTTCACTTCTGCCGGCACTCCCTGAGTGCAACCCGTTGTTTTTTTTTTTCAGGATTACCCGTTCAACGTGTACATGGCGCGAGGAACGATGGAACTAGAAAACGGACAGCTGGTCATCAGCCCCAAGTTACTGGACACCATGTATCATGACGGCTTCGTGCAGGAGTCCTTGGATTTAAGCGATATGTAAGTTACACAATACATTGTGACAATGTGTAGAGAAAGGCAAAGGGAAGGTACTCACAGCTCGTCCTTTCAATTGTCCAAATGGGGCATTATCTATGAGGGACCTTATTATCGATGGCGCTTACGTCGCACAGCGTCGCGCAGCATTGTATTTATATCGGAGCATCGTTAATAATGGCGTAAGCGCCATCGACAATAAGGTCCCTTTTCATAGATAACGTCAAAAATTACAGTGCACTGTTCACTCCTTTCACTCGCGTTTCGGGGCCCTTTGGTTTCGGAAGGCACACGCGACACTGAGGGTGCAGGACTTCACCCTTTCGAGTTATTTTTGAAGAGTCCGGGACACACACGCGCGATGTGTGTCAAGCTCGGAGGCAGATCGCATTCTGCCGAGCGTTCCCGAATCATCGCCGTGGATTATGATTTTGGGAAGGGGAGGGTAGTTGGAAACTGCGCATTGTCACAACATAATACGCTCTTGAGCTATAGATCTATAGCCCCATGGCCCTGCCATTTTGCAGAGAAAAACTTAATCGAAACAAAACACGTGACTATTTTCACACGTTATTTAAGTTTCGATGGGATTTTTCTGTCAACGATTATCATCTTGGCTAGCCCCCCTGTAAACCTTCGCTCTCGTTTGGTCAAATACCTGTGAATTATGATGAAGAATTAACAACTTTTATCCATTGCCACCTATTGCGTTGCGGACGCGATATCAGTATTTTTAGGGTTCCGTACCTCAAAAGGAAGAAACGGAACCCTTATTGGATCACTCGTGCGTCTGTCTATCTGTCCGTCTGACGCAGCCTATTTTTTTAAAGTTTGCTTGTACCTATACATACACGTCGCAGTTTTTCTAAGAGCCACTTGCAACATTCCACTAACCCAAAGTTAAGCGGTTGAACCGTTAACCCAGTGTCAAGTTATACTGGTAACCATGGTAACTCCAGATTTAACCGGTTAACGGGGTTAGTGATTGGTGTCCCTAAGAGACAGTTTTCCCCCAGATGCACAGGCACCATAGACACCGCACAGTGCAAGCGAGTTGCGAACGGAGCGGACATTCTACCCCCTGTGATGACGGGGAAGATCACTACCAAACACAAGTTCAACTTCAAGTTCGGCCGAGTGGAGGTGATGGCCAAGATGCCCGCTGGGAGCTGGTTGATACCTGGTTTGTACCCTAATAGTGATTGTTATTGTTAAGATCCTCACAAAAAGAGTGATAATGATGATTAGTAGTGCTGATGATCGTGAGAATGGAGGAAAAAAATCATAAAGCGGACCCTATAGGCTTCGAAGCAGCAACTGAGGTCGCAACCGGGATAAAAGCTAAAATGAAGGAAATACTTATGCCCTAAAATAGCGATTCATCATACTCTTATCCGTATTATATTTGACGATCGACATCCTTTACTTCTAATTTCATCCTTTTCCTGTGTCAGAATGGATATAATAAATAGCACTGTTTTATAGTTTCTAAAATATGCACAACTTAGGTTTAATAGAACTTAGCGCTGTTGCTCTTCTAGCTTCTAGCTTGCTGTGCCTCTGACAAATGATGACTCACGCTAGACCGGGCCGGGTGGGGGCCGAGGCGTCCGACATGTCATTTTCTATGATGGCTGATCAGTGATCACGTGGTGCTATCCATAGTAAACGAAGCGCCGGAAGCTCCGGCCCGGGCCCGGCCCGGTCTAGCGTGAGTCATCCTTCAAACGGAGATGTTGGCCGAGACTAGTTTAATAACGAGCACATTCGGTACCGCCGGTGATAGACAAACACTCAGAATTGTTCGCAAAAACTCAGTTCATATTTTATAGGAACAGGAAAATCGAGGCATGGGACGAGTACATATAGAACACGTAAGAATATTTCTCCCCGATTTTATAGCGAGTTCTTCTACAATGTCACTAACACTGACAGTTTGAACAGCGTTCCGTGTTCCGTACTGCAATTGTTTAACACCCACTCCACAGTGCTTTTTGCTACTAAACGAATTCCTAATTTTATTACCTCATTTTTTTAGAAATCAACTTAGAGCCCCGTGAAAACTTCTACGGTTACCGCCGCTACGAATCCGGACTAATCAGAGTAGCGTTCGTAAAAGGCAACGCCGAGTTCGCGAAGAAACTGTACGGAGGTCCGGTACTGTCCGACACTGATCCGTTCCGGTCGCAGCTGATGAAGCAGAAGATTGGCATTGAGAACTGGTGCAGTGGGTTCCATAATTACACCATGATTTGGAAACCAGGTGAGACTCGTGACATATTTTTCTCAGATTTTCTTTATACATAAAATTGTACGGAGGTCCGGTACTGTCCGACACGGATCCGTTCCGGTCGCAGCTGATGAAGCAGAAAATTGGCATTGAGAACTGGTGCAGTGGGTTCCATAATTACACCATGATATGAAAACCAGGTAAGACACTTGACATATTTTTGTTAGATTCTGTTTGTTTCTAAACTGTATGGCGGACAGGTAATACGAGTACTGTCCGACACGGATCTTTTCCAGACGATTGGCAGTGTGAACTGGAGTTGTATGTCGTTGTTTAACACATTCATTACCACCCAGCCAAACAAGACATCCGCGCCAGGCCATAAAAGTTTCGTCATAAAAAGCTGTAGTACCACAATCCCGTTTATCGGGTCATCCGGCCTGGGAACGAAATGATAAAATACCCGATAGTCGGATTTTCGGCACTGAATGTGTTAAGTACCCACAAACACAAGCCTTATTAAGCTAATTATCTACAATATTGTTTCGCAGACGGCATGGTGATGCTGGTGGACGGTGAGGAGTACGGGCACATCGAGCCCGGCGAAGGATTCTACACAGCCGCACGACAAGCTGCCGTGCCGCACGCCGGCAACTGGCTCAGGGGGAGCAGTGTGATGGCTCCTTTAGATCAACTGGTAATTTTATTTATTATTTATTTTATTTATTTAAACTTTATTGCACAAAGATATACAATTATGTACTAATGGCGGACTTAATGCCAAAAGGCATTTTCTACCAGTCCCTGTATTATGCGTTCGAAAACCGCAAACGGCCAGCATATAAAGATGAACAATTTTCTTAGAAATAGTTATTTGTACAACAAGTGATCAAAGTTTGATATTTCTTCGAGTGCTTATTTTGAGTCCCGTGCAAGCGAAAGATTCTATAATAGATTCACGAGCGTAGCGAGTGAATCTAATTTAGAATCTTGAGCGTAGTAAGGGACTCAAAAGCGCACGAGATGTAAATAACTTTGATCTCGTGTAGTACACAACATTTTTCACCTCAGCGCAGTGAGAACATACCTATTAGACAACTTGAAAAATGTAATCCTTGTTCATCACTTAATACCTGCACTCATGTTTTCTTAAGATATACAAACAATTAAGTTTAATTACCGCAATGGAACACAAAAACAAAACGTAATAATAAATTCCATTAAAATAATATAGAAATAACAAACATTAACTAACACTTCAATCGACAATTTAAAAAAAAAAATCTTTGTAAGATACGGTCCGAATTGCGGATACGGTACTATTTGTCAACTATGGTAGAAATTCTTAAAAGTAAAATAATTAATTTTGCGTGATGATCTGTGTATTTTTTGAGTTCGTTATTTTAATTGTACAATAAAATACCTAAAATATAGTATTTTATCAGTTTTTATCAAATCTTAAACTTTATTTTTATTTATTAATTATTAAGAATTCATACTCGTACGTGGTTTGGAACGATGCGGTCTGAAGTTTTTCGGGGGTCTATTATAAACCGTGAATATACTGTTGAATGTTGTTTTAACTTTTTTTTGTCTATTTCTTTTTGCTAACAGTGTGAAAGGGACAGAGATAATAGAACCCAAGTATTTCGAACTTTTATTAGACCCCGCATGTTGAAATGACATTTGACTATAAAGGTCACTTGAATGTCATTTTGTCTCACTCAGTGAGCAAAATCGCATTTTGCTCACTGTTTTTAAGAATCAAAGTACCCTTGTTCGAGCTGCTGAGGTGAAAAAAATATTATCTGTGAAGCGCATAGTGCAATGTGTGTCGCAATCGATGTAGGCTCTAGACCAGGGGTTCCTAACCTGGGGGTCAGGGATCGGATACCGGTATTTTTTGTATGGGAACGGAAACGGTATTTTTTCGTTCTTTGCTAATTACTTCATTTCTAATTGAGCAATCTAATAATACGAAGTCGTAACCTAAAAACACAACTGAGTCCTACATTTCAAGTATAAAATAATTCGAAAAATATGGCTATTTCTAAGTTTTTACAAAAAACCGGTTCCGATCCCTGCTGGGGGTAATTACCCCCGTGGGGGTAAAACAGGTATTTTACGGGGGTAATAAGCTAACCTAATATACCTAACAATACAATAAACGTACACGTTTTATTTTTTATTTCCATTGGGAGGAGGGGTAAAATCAGGTTCCCCAGTTAGTCATAGGGGTGACTGGACTGAAAAGGTTAGGGACCACTGCTCTAGACTACCTCCCAAAATACCTCTTTAGTAGCTGCAACCAAAATCTGCAAAGATGCTGTGGCCAATGATGAATGTCATTTCATCAGGCGGCCCGTATGCTTGTTTGCCACCTAAGTGGTATAAAAAAATCTTCGAAGAAATCTGATATTTAAAACCATTAATTAGGCTCACCCACAACGATACATTTACGAAAATTATAGTAAGGAGACGTGAAATCCTCAATGAATTAATATTTTTTTCAGTTCTACATTTCCCTGGGCCTGCGAGTGGGCGGTGTCCACGATTTCCCGGACGCCGCGGACAAGCCGTGGAAGAACAAGAATAACAAGGCTGTCCTCAAATTCTGGGAAGCTAAGGACACCTGGTTCCCGTCCTGGCATGACGCTAATCTGAAGATTGAGTCTGTTAAAGTTTACGCTTTATAAGGAAAATGAGAAAAACTAGAACTTCAAAAACTTATTGTATATCCCTCTCTTCCTACCAGTTATCGAGTCATAGAGAGACAAAACATTCGATTCTAAATTAAACGTTGCTTTTGGCCGGAAAATTATGCCGCGGTAAGTTGAGGGGTCTGGTTGCTGTGAACAGTTACTATTTCATTGTTTATATTTGTTATGTGTGTGTGTGTGTGTGTGTGTGTGTGTGTGTGTGTGTGTATGTGTGTGTGGAATTTAAGGTAAAAACAATGCAAATATATCGCGTTAGACCCTTTTGTGAAATTAAATATGAATATCCTCCGTTCACCTAATTTTCATGAGACGTCTCACTAAATGATGACGCTCCGTTAATTTTGACTGTGATACAGATCTATCTAATTTTAGATTAGAGTAAGATGATTTATTTCACGAAAGACAATTACATAACAAGTTTGCATTGATGTCAAAAATATACGAATTTCTATCGTCAAAATAAAAATAAAAATTTAATTATGTATTGTGTATCGACGTCTGAAGTATTAAATGCTGTGGTGGACGAGAAAATAGTACGTAGCACAATGCATTTTGCTGGTAACTTGTGGTACCTATTAAACATGATTTGCCTTCTTGAATGCTTTCAAGGTTACCCATTTAGTGGATTATGTGAGCTTTAGTAGACATGACTTTATAAGAATGAGTAAGTACAAGACTTTGCTATGAAATACTCTCTTTTTGTAAGTAAAGTGGTTTGCCAATAAAAATACAAATAAGAAACAAATGCATTTTATTAACGTACAACATGTCATGTAGTATTAGAAGTATTAGAACAAATTAAATTATTTTCAGAAAATAGTTTAATTTGTTTTTATTTCAAGTAGACAAACTACATTGTTGTAGTGACTACAATATAAATTATAAACTTAAATAAATGAATGAATGGCACAGGCACCTGCCGCGATAGCAGAGGACGCTGGTTCGATTCCAGCCTGGGGCACTGGAGGCCTTGGTCACTTTTTCTTAGTATATGACATTTATTTAAGTTTATGTCATGTAGTATTCATTTTTGAATTAAACAATGGAAGACCTAACTACTAACCCGACTACGAACGACGAATATTTCTATATCATTAATTATTTATTATAGAAGTCTTAAGAAGACTTTAAGTGACATCTACCGCCAGAGTAAGTATATCTACTAAACATTCTTAACAGTAGGTACTAAGTACTAACAATTCAAATTGGTCATCAAAAAACTTACACAATAACGTCACTCACAGTCTCACACACGTAACTCAATTGAATTAGTTTTCCAACGGCTGTTATGAATAGTCGGGTTTTTCTAAAGCTGCTTTAACTACTGCCAAAAAAGGCAAGTTTTTTTTTCTTTCTTCTATAAAGCATACACCCGCACGTAGTCCACTTGCAGTGCGCTGGTGTCGTCGTACCACGTGGCGTACCACTGGTCTCGGCTGTTCCAGAAATTCAACATGGCCTGGAATGTTACAAAATAATTCATCATTTTGCCCTCGCTGAGTTATAGATGGAGTTATTCGTTTTAGTCTCATACTTGTATAGAGTTTTTCGATTTCTACAACAAAATGATTGCGCGATGCAAGTATAAAGCCAGCGCCATCTACCAATGACATGTGCATTTCATACCAGGGATGTTGCGAATATCCGCATCCGCATCCGCAACCGCGGAACTTCCGCATTATTTTCAACATCCGCATCCGCATAAAATCGATGCGTAATTTAGTCATTAGCCAAAAAACCTATCAGAAATGAGCAGTCAAGCGTGAGTGGGACTTAATGTACGGAACCTTTGGAACGCGAGTCCGACTCGCACTTGGCCGGTTTTTTGAAATAAAAATTACTAAAATGTAATATTTGACGTTTTTTATGTATCTATATTGACATCCGCATCCGCATCCGCGGATGTGAGCCTTTAAAAATCCGCATCCGCGGTTGTCAAAAAATCGGCATCCGCAACATCCCTGTTTCATACTCTGACATTGTGAGGTGCGAGCTGCGGCGAGCAGCGACATGAATCTCACGTCATCCCGATGTGTCTTGAGTCAGGCCCATTTGAACGTGCACCTGACGTCAAGCCGATATTTGAATCTCGGTTTGGAACTATTACAGGTACGGACTAGTCAGAGCGATGTAACGCGCGAATGACAGCTAACTGATATGTTTCAAATATGGGTTTTATCATGTTTTATGTCAGGGTACACGTTCGAATTGGCATGAGTGTTGTATAGGCACATTATTCCGTTCGTACCTACTACTTAGGCTGTTTCAAATTTCAAATGGTTCATACCTTGCTGTTAAGATTCTTCCAGGGTTTAATGTCGCTGTCTGGGAACTCTCGTATGCCGCCCACGTTCAGACCGAGGGATATGTAGAACTGTGAAAAAGACAGTAAGTTTAATGACTTTAATGAGACAGAGAAGAGAGAGAGAGGTTGTTGGGTGAGAAACTGACGGCATATTGGCAAAAACAGGAGAACACTAAGAAGATGATGAAGCAAAAACTTGTCTTAATAAATTATATAAAAAAACAGACATCACACTACGAGTAAAGAGAGCTGAGCAGGGATTCAATCAAGAGTTTTTAGATATAGTTCTGTGGTTACAAGAGTGTCCCCCACCAAGACCCCACTTATTAAATATATTAAAAACGGGTCACTCACGTATTTTAAGTCGAAAAACGCTCGACATGTTTCACTTCGTACCGAGAAGTGTCATCAGGAGCTTGCGGTTATGGTGACGGACCGGCGCAGACTGCGGGCCGCAGCTCTCCGCGCCCGATTCGACCCCACACTTAATTTATTTGGTTACAGGATTGTCCCCTGCCAATTCAACCAATGGATTTCCCCGTAAACTTACCAGTTTGTCAAAAGGAGCCATGACGGAACCTTTCAGCCAACTGGACGCGGCGGTAACGTTGTTGTCTTTCGCACTCTGGTAGAAGTTGGGCTCGACCGACCCGTACTCCTCTCCGTCCACGTACAGAGATATGCCGGCTGCAAATAGAAATACAATTGACAGAAAAAGCGCTGGTGGCCTAGCGGTAAGACTGGTAAGAGCGTGCGACTCGCAATCCGGAGGTCGCGGGTTCAAACCCCGGCTCGTGACAATGAGTTTCTCGGAACTTATGTACGAAATATCGTTTCATATATACCAGTCGCTTTTCGGTGAAGGAAAACATCGTGAGGAAACTAGACTAATCCCAATAAGGGCCTAGTTTACCCTCTGGGTTGGAAGTACTTACTTGGTTTCCATAATAATGTGTAGTTATGAAAAGCTGAACTCCAATTGTCGAACCCAATTTTTCCTTTCAAATGCATTGATCTGAAAATAATTTGAAATTATCAATGAATTTTGTGAAGATGCCTAGCGACACCTAGTGTACTGTAGGAGAACTAGACTATCGTAATCGCAGCGGCATCAAATATCTAAAAGTTCTTGCGCTAAAATTAGTTACCACAAAACATCTGCTTACAACTATCCAATGGGCACCTAAAACCTTAACACTACCATAGAGAAATATGTTGTTGAGATAAGACTTTCCGGTCGGTGCTACATCTATTGTCAAGTAGCAGTACTGATAGTTCCGCTACTCGATGCTAGATGTAGACACTGAAATTAATAGTCTTTTTGGTACCAAAACTGATGTATGTAGTGATCTATGTATTTTTTTCTCTATGACACTACCTACGCATCTTGGTATACGAGTAATTCATTGCTGTAACGTACAGTCAGCAGCAATAGTTGCTAAGCGGGCCAGGTGTTCAAAATGATCTTGATGCGACTTTATTGTTAAGAGAATAAGAGCGCGTCAAGGTAATTTTAAACACCTCGCCCGCTTAGCAACTTCTGCTGCTGACTGTACTAGACTTCAATTTTGTTGATCGAATACTCACGCTCCGCGATTGTTACGACATTAGGGCTCTAGCTAAATTGGACATCCATAGCGTAAGTGGGAAATAACCAATTTAACTAGGACCCTAAATGACGTAACAATCCGTGTCGCGACCGTACCTGTAAGGTTCGGTATCGCACATGATAGGTCCCCCATACAGCTGCTTAGAATACTGCTTGTTTCCCTTCAGACACGCGATGCGAAGAACACCTGAGGAATACTTCCATATGCCATATTCTTTGTCACGAGGTTCCAGCTGGATTTCTGGGAAATATAAAAATATTTGATAGTTGGATATTGAAAATATTTCCATGGAAGCCAACTAATGTTACGTAAGTATCTGATCTGTTTTACACAGATCTGTTTGTTTGTCTGATCAGTTCACGCGCACTCAGTAGTTCGTTGCAAGGTCTGCCATCTTATGGCCTAAGTCTAAAACTTAAAGTTTACATTCACATTTCGCGCCTATTAAACAGGGGGCCCCGTAGACAACATGCCAATCGTTAACGCTACGTCACGGAATAAATTAATAGTACTAGGTACAGAAGATTCACTCTCTAACAAAACGCGTCTTTTGCGACAAATATGACCGCTAGGTGGCGCAAACGCGAGCAGGCATCCGTTCCGTAGCGGACCGCGGCAATTACTATGGCCAGACACCAAAATTGGTGTGGGCCGCATGTACTTGTAGCGACGCGACGAAATCGCGGAGTGAGCCACGCCTGGCTACGTAGCTAGGGTTTGCACGGCGGATCCGAAATGTATGGGAATATCCGCGGATCCGGATCCAGATCCGGATAATTTCATACATTTCGGATCCGGATTGCAAACCCTATACGTAGCGAAGGATACGCAACTGTCACGGTCACGCTAATATGGAAGAGTGATAGACACAAAGCGATTCGATTGCGAAGCGCAAGCTCATGCTCCCGAAGCCCGTAGCATCGATTATGTTACTACTTAAACACAAAACAATAGTACAAGCGTCTAAATACGAAGGCCAAAGGCCGAGCTCCGCGTAGGGCCGAAGGCCCGAAGCGTCCAGGATGTCAGTGATTGTGGCTAGGCCGCCTGTAACTGCCTTCAGAAGAGAGTAACACTTCCCGCACGATCCCTATAGAGACCTACACTTACCTGGATACAACCAGTCCCCCAAAGGCATTTTGGCGCTGACTTCGACCCTGCCATATTTGAAGTTGAACTTGTTCTTGGTGGTGATCTTGGCTGTGATGATGGGCGGCAGTATTTGAGGTCCAGAAGCAGTTTGCTCACATAGCGACGTGCCGAGTGGGCCGGTACATCTGAAATTAAGCAATTAGTTATGAAATAAAATACGGGGGTATCGACGCCAATTACAACTTTTGTTCCTTTCGGTGTCGAGACCCTCGGTCCGTGGGGTCCGGGAGCTCAAAATTTGTTTACAGATTTGGCCAAACGGCTGGTTGAGGTCACTGGGGACAAAAGAGCTGGCAGCTTCCTCGCTCAACGAATGAGCATTGCAGTTCAGCGAGGAAATACTGCCAGTATCTTTGGTACTATGCCCCAGGGCTCTTTAGATATAGATTTTTAGTTTTCCCTTTTTTAAGTAGTAGTTTTAGTTTTGTAGGTAGTTTTAATTTTAATTAGGTTACTTTATACTTATTTTGTTGTTAAGATTCATTATGAAAGTTGTTTTAGAAATTTTGAGGTTAATAAAAAGTCACCTCAAAATTTCTAAGGGGTCTCAATTAGTCTAAAACTTTATTTCCCGTTTTTAAGTATATACCTATCCCCATTTGGGAAATAAATTTTTATTTGAAATGGGAATTTGGGTCCCCGTTATCATCAGATCATGATCTGATGATGGAATCTTGGAGAAAACGAGGGAATAAAAAAAATTAAGTTAAATTAAATTAACAATAAAAAGTAACCTAAAATTAAAACTACATACAAAACAAAAAAAAATAAGTAAAAGAAAATTCTCAGTAAACACCTATAAATATGA
Source organism: Cydia amplana (assembly GCF_948474715.1). Classification (NCBI taxonomy): domain Eukaryota; kingdom Metazoa; phylum Arthropoda; class Insecta; order Lepidoptera; family Tortricidae; genus Cydia; species Cydia amplana. The sequence goes on along the minus strand of NC_086079.1, from coordinate 1,753,515 downwards.
TGTTGATATTTTTATAGCACTCGTGCATTAACTCCATGAAAGCACCGTACCATATTGTCAAATAGAACTGCTGAAAGAACTGAAGAATTTTACGAAGATTTTTTTTTGTTATTTATCAATCATAAAGGGCATAACGGTGATCTCTTTTTTATCAAGGTAATTCTTAAGATCTTTCATTAAAATCAGCTTTTATGGGCATTCTCCGTTGGCAGTTTTACCTCTAACTTACCTAGTCGACAGGTCCAAGGACTGCCTTACGAAATCTTCTCCATATTTGGACTCCAGGAGGATAGGTTTGATGATCAACCGCCCATCTTGAACGCGGAGGTTGCGGTCGTTCAAGTACACGTTGAATGGAAAATCCTGTGAATAAAAATAACTAATGACTAGCCATATGGCTACGAAAATAAGTTTAGATTCTACTATACCTTTATCTATGGGGTATTTTTTGGCTTTAGCATCCCTCATCCCTTGTTGCGTGCAATGTTTTGTGGAAGGCGCAAAAAATAAGCCGGATTTTACTGAGTCATAATTTAAGAACTATAGCAGCTAGAGACATGAAAATTTAAGTACAAAGTAAGTTTTGTCGGTTGGCAGGTAACTTAGATGCTCTGGAAGGACATATGCAGGGTGGCTAAAAAATAACTGTATTCCCGTAGCCAGGGAGGTCTTGGAATTATACTGAACAACTTTTACTTTGGGACCAACCCCGAAATCGCGAAAAAAAAATTGGGCTCTTTCATACATTTTGGCTGGTCCATTTTTTTTACCTACTACATATTACCACCTCTGAGTCTAGTAGGACGTTCATGCATAAAGGCCAAGCCACACCGGATGCGTGTGCGTGACGTGCACGTACACGTACGCGTCTCGCTGCGTTGTAGAATACGAAAACACATAAGAGAGGACACACCGCTTGCGTGACGTGTGCGTGACGTGCGCGTACGCGTGACTTGCACGCAACGCAGCTCCGACGAGACAAACCGGCTGCGTACTGCGTGCACGCGTCCACGCAGCGGAGCGGCAACGTCGCTTCGTTGCGTGCAGTGATGACGTTGTGTTTAACTGCGATCCCTATGAGAGGGCGAACCGAGCAGGTTCGGACACGCACAGCTCGGTGCTGCATAGGTGCTGTGCGTGTACACGCGCAGCTCGCTTGTATTTATTTACAACTCGGTCGGTGCGCGTGCTGGTTTTTAATATGGATTCAGTGATAAAAGAAAAACTAATTAAAATCTTTCGTCAATACGAATGTATATTTACAACATAGCACAAAGATTACAAAAAAATACGTCTTATATAAATAATTTGGCCTGTGGGAACAAATCGATGTTAGGTATTAACCAGGCATGTTATATGTGTAATAATTGCAATGGCGGCATTAGGTGAGCTGCTTCCATTTGCAACGGGAGTCACATGATGTAGGTACTGTCGCAGGAGTATTTTATTTTACTGCACGCATGACTGAGCTGCAGCGTGCACCTGCGTGGCGTGTGCAGCACACTGCGTGGCGTGCGCTGCGTGACGTGCGCGTCACCCGGTGTGACAGGGGTGCTGCGCACGTCACGCAGCGCACGCCACGCAGTGTGCTGCACACGCAGCCGGTGTGGCTCGGCCTTAAAACAGTACGTAATGGTATATTACTCACTGGTTCTTGAGGGAACTTAATTTCCGGCGTCCAAATATTCCCCTTCGCGATCCCAGAGTTGAAGTTATCCTCGAACAGGAGCTGCCCCTTGCACACATATCCTGGCATCGAGACTTCCGTGGTAGATATGACGCAGGGGAAGCCGGCTGGTATGTATTCTGGCTCGGTGTTCACCGGGTTACCGGCTTCGTCCACGTATTCTGGATGGGAAAGGGAAAACTTTTGAAAAACCAGAGAAGCTGGTAATTTCTGGACTGCTGAAAGCCAAACGGTGTATAGGTATGTCGTGTGCTAGAGTATATGTATAGAAGCTTCCTTTATGGTAAATGGTGGCCGCTTACAGACGAAAGGAGTGCCTGGCGTCTGTTGGCTCGTTGGGTGGGCGATATTCGGAAGATTGCGGGTCACTTCTGGGTGAAATTAGCTCAGGACCGGGATAAGTGGCGTACTCGAAGAGAGATCTATGCTCAGCAGTGGGCGATAAAAGGCTGATATGATGATGATGATGAATTGGTTGAAAATGAAGATGGTTGTCACACATATGAGGCAACAGTATGATAGCCACTGGACATCCGCTCTGGCGGCACCCGTCCCAAATACTCGGAGTGTCTATTTGTAGTAATCTAGAAGGTATTTGGCTAACTCTAAAGACTACCAAGAGATGGCGCTGCAATCTATACAACTATAATCTCATTTGTTAATTTTGGTTCACTTGTATTAAAGCTACGACACAAACATGTTACAAAGCCTGTTCAAATTATAAATCTCTCCCGCAGTCAGGTAAAATAATAACTGTGGAATCGATCATTCTTCAACAGATCGCAACTTTATAGAATAACAGATATTTTTATTCGTTATTAAATTGTACAACGGGACTTAATCGCGTATCTAAGTTTTAAGATTCGTTGTCCCCGTGGTCTCGGAGAAGACAACGCCGTCCTCGAAACGTCCGAGGTAAATCTTAAAACTTAGATACGCGATTAAGTCCCGTTGTACAATTTAATAATGTGTAAAAATCGTGAAAGTTTAAATCAGTGTTATTTTTATTCGTAAACACAAACTAAACAAAATACAAAAATTGCTTCTACCAAAGAGAATAGAGTGTTTACTGTGCTTTTACTAACCTGTGACTGTCCACTCCCCGTTATCCTGTCTATACCCCAGTCCATTCTTTACAACATACGTCCAGAAATATATCTTGTCTCCGACCTTCAGCTGCGCCTCTCGGTCGCTGAAGGTCCATCTTCCGTTAATGGCTTTTGTGATGTCTCTGGACCATTGCCCTCCTTCAAGACCATTCATTTCCACGTTGAGGTTGCCGTGGAAGGCGAAGAGGGAAAAGCCATCGTCTAGAGGACAAAAAAAAATGTTATAGGTACAGTGAGCTCTATAAGGCTTGTGTGACAGAACCCTATGGAAGGACCTGGTCTTCAACAGAAGGACGTGATGTCATGAGGACTGAAGAAGAAGATAAGGTTTGTGTTAAAATTGTAGGCGCGAAGAGTTGATCAGTGATCAGTGATCACACATAGAAAATTGAAAATTCGCGCTTTCTTTTTCTGACAAAATGGGTTTACTAAACTTTTCTAATTTATAAATATAAGTTAAATTTCAGTTTATATTAAACGAAATGCCGATAAGGTCAAGTGAGGTAAATGCAACTATGGGATTATTGCGTCTCTCCGTTCTTTCTCGAATACGATTGGTCGAAACGCCCTCTACTATGCAACGTTTCATTTCCAAGTAGCTCAGGCATGAAACGTTGCATAGTAGAGGGCGTTTCGACCAATCGTATTCGAGAAAGAACGGAGAGACGCAATCACCCCATAGTTGCATTTACCTCACTTGACCTTAGCCATAAAATGATGTATTGTGAAACTGCTAATAGTCAAGCGGTTAATTGTTATGACTGCATGTATTGATGTAATACTTGGATACTGTTTTTCGGAACTTACGTACTACTATATAAATATCATTTGATATTTAACAGTCGCTTTTCGGTGAAGGAAAACATCGTGAGGAAGCCGGACTAATCCCAATAAGGCCTAGTTTACCCTCTGGGTTGGACGGTCAGATAGCAGTCGCTTTCGTAAAACTAGTGCCTACGCCGATTCTTGGGATTAGTTGCCAAGCGGACCCCAGGCTCCCATGAGCCGTGGCAAATGCCGGGACATGGACAACGCAAGGAAGATGATGATGATTGATGTAACAGAAAAAATATAAGGACGGTGACCTCAACTAAATACTTTTGACGTCATAAAAGAACTTATTAGCATTAGCACACCTATTGACCATCACTGGGTACCGCAAGAAACTGTTCAAACAATTAACCAATATTTTTTCCTGTTTTAAATATTCTTTAAGAAATTACCCATGCGTCATATCATGTACAGTTAGTTAACAGCAAATAGTTGCTAAGCGGGCGAGGTGTTCAAAATGATCTTGACGCTACTTTATTGTTAAGAGAATAAGAGCGTGTCAAGGTAATTTTGAACACCTCGCCCGCTTAGCAACTTCTGCTGCTGCTAATGTACAACCAATAGCCTTTTTTTCTAGTTTTAATTCAAATTTATTGTAAATACATACTATACATATCTGTAATCTCAGTAATTAATGTTAAAAAAATGTATACAGTATGGTCCCGTTGAACATTTCATTTAAAATCTAATTTAAATAAAATATTATAGTACAAAAAAAATTGTCTTTACTATATTATTATATTGAACTATCGGAAATATTGAATGATTCAATGATTTGCAGCACTTCGTTGATTGCAAATAGTGACTGTGTGCAAGATAATAAAAAAACAAGCAAATACTTACCAGGGACAGACACTCTAAATCCTTTAGGATAAATAGCCTCCAATTTAGCCGGAGGCACTTCATAACATACCACCACACTCACACAAACACACAAATACAATAAAAACATTATATGTTTATTGTAATTATTATTAAAATCAAGTATTATGTCTTATTCCACGAGAATATCACTAGCAGGTCATATTTATAAGAATAAAATGTTTTATAGGTTAACAGAAATTGAACACTCGGAATTGATCAGCAATGAACCTTAAGTCCTTACAAATAAGGTTTACGTATTGTCGATTAACGATGGTACTATGAATGATGACCATACGCATCCACAGCTAATTACAAACTAACCACAAGCTAGACATCGTTCTTTGTAAACTATTGCTCATCAGCAAAGCATTTTATATCTTATGTTGTAGAACTTAAGTCTTATTTCGTTTGGTTTGTTCTGTGTTTGTATTGTTACCGGATCTTCCCAAATGAGTGGCTATGTTAATAAAGATGGTTCACTTTTGGCAAAAAAACTTGTTTTCTGTTGAATTGATGCCTTGATTACGTCAAATACGTAAGAGTCATAATATTTGAGGTACAAACTTAATTAAATTTAAATACACTAGCTCAACTGTGAATAATATATTTGCTTTTCGATTATGATTCCTCAGCACTGTGAATGTACTCGCATTTTCTCAATCGCACAGGCCAATTCGAACGTGCAGTTGACATCAAATTGATATGGAATAATAACATCAATAAATTGCTCTGATAATTAGCTTAAGATAATATTTATGTTAACGATTCATAAGTGCTTGTTGCTAGGCCTACATGAATAAAGTATATTTTGAGTTTGAGTTTGAAACATATCGGTGAGCTGTCATTCGCGCGTTTTTTTCGCTCTGGCTTGTCCGTTCCTAATATAATCCCTACTAATATTTTTAATGCGATAGTATAATATCTCTGTCTGTTACGTTTAGGTACATAAATTGCTGCACCATTTTAGGTGAAATTTAGTACGGGGATATTATTTATAGTTAAGTCCCGGTAGTTTTTATTAGATAACTCATCTACAAAGGAGGAAAAAAGGTGGTGGAATTTTGTATTCATGTGAGATATGGAAGTATTCTACGCAGACGCACTCGCGGGCAGGGGTTAGTAAATAAATAAACCCAACTAGTATGTCTAGTATCAAAATGGCCGTGTCCGCGCTCGGTCGTGCGCTTGCACTGGTTTTCCTGTTACGTCTCGCTAAGGCCGATGACACCTATAATGTGCCCGAAGTCACTATACAGGCGTTCAAGCCTAAAGGATTTCGGGCTTCTATACCAGGTACGCTAGGAATATAATAGATGTGAAAATTATGTGAAAGTTTTTTTTAAGTAAACTTTACTCATGTTTGAAAAAGTAGAGTTTACTAGCTTCTGCCCGCGACTTTGTCTGTGTGGTATGATCACTAGAATGGCGATACGAGCAGGCTACGTGTCGCCGCCGGTTTTGAGCAAACGCTCGCATGCTACTCGCCCGCGCTGACCGAATAACGAAGTAAACATACCTTTTGCGCCACAATAACCTTCAGATTAAGAAGCTAGACTTCAAATCTGTCTAAAGGAGGCGTATCCATTCACCACGCACACAAGTTTTTACTACCATTGTTGCGCGAGTGTTAGTTAGTAAATATGGAGAGAAACGAGCGGCGACACCGTGCACCGGTTCCGATACTAACTGCGCGCGATAGCCATTCTAACCTCTTTAATATGTTCTGTGGGTATGATGATGATTGACAGACACTATTTATATGTCCTTCCCCCGGCCTCAAACTAATATCCCCATACCATACATACAATTCCTTCTAAAAGAACTAGGTAACAAACAGAGTTATTTCGCTTTCAGCAAGTAAGGTAAACGTAATAGTGCTCGGCATACTAATGGCCAATTCGCTAGGTGCACGACTGGTGCCCTGCCCTCATTTTGGCGGACTTTCTACGTTAAATCTTATGGAGTAAAATTAGCTCAAGCGGCTGCCGCTAGTACTAATGGCGGACATTCCATAAGATTACCTGTGTTTGTGACGATCAGCGCCACTTCCCCCTCCACCGACTTCGCACCTTGCCAATAGATGACATCCTGCTGTCACCTCTATTGACAATGACTTAAGTTTCAAGATGACATGTAATACTGGGACCGTCGAGCACCAGTACGTTTACCTTATTAGGGATTAGCAGGAATTGACATCAGTTTGAAAATGTATATTGTGATTGCATTTTGTCGTAAATATAAATATCGGAAACGTGTTATGAAATAAAAGTCACATTCATTCATAAAACGTGTAAATCGACCGAAAACATCAGTTTATCTTATTTTGTCAATGGCCTTACGAATAGGCTAGGTATAGTCCGTCAACCAAATCTTGTCAGTAGCAATGTAAAGCAAACTAAAGTAGGGCAACACTCAAAGAGCAGTATTGCGCTAAGAAAAGCAGCAATGTACATCGAACCAAAATATTTTTTTTTTCCGCTGAGCGCGCCCTGCGTACGTCAGTTCAAATTGTCACTCGCGGTTTATTGAAAAAATTTGAAACGGACGGACAATTTAAAAGCGATGTTAAAACAATGTTAATCAAAATGATGAACAAATTTGAAGATATCAAAAACAACTCTCTATCGTAGTGCTTATATTCTCTTTGTTCCCTATCTATGTCTTCTAAGTTTACTAAAATAAAATCATATCAAAATGCAGATAATTAGATAGTGCATATATTTGTTATTTACAATATAATATGCCACTTGTTAATGTAAATTAGTGTACTCTTCTGGATGAATATGACATACCGTTGTAATTTTTTTGATTGGTATATATTGTACAATAGGATTACATATTAAAAATAAAACAACTGATATTTGGGTGTTTATTTAATTTAAAGGTAAATAAGATAAGGGTCACTTTAGCTTACACTATAATTCAGGTCATTAATTGAAAAAATATAATGAAGTTACCAATGTTACCGGGTCACTTCAACCAAGCATAATACTCTGTAGTATTCTATTGCATCTTTGTAAATAGTCACAACTGATTGCTGAAAATATTAGACATGTGGGCCTATGGACGGTTTCCAGGACACAATTTATGGTCTTGTTGGATAGATTTAGGCATACGTTTTAATTTTATTTATGCCTTTCAACCCTAAAACAAAAAAACTGAACATAATCAGTTCTTCCAGTGTGTACTTGTCATAACCTCAATTTTTAGTAATGTTTACCATCAACGAGCATGATTGTACATTGTAGGCCCCTTAGCTTTGCTTATTCTTATTTAATGTATTGGTATTTAATGGTGACAGCAGAAATATCTCTTGAAACAGAAACGATTCAGAATGAAAACCAAATGAAAACAAATAAGGTGACGGCTGTCGTTCACGATCCACATTCCACAGATAAAACACAGATGACACGCATTTTGGAATTATTCGAACACAGTGTTGCTAACCCGCGATTTTTCAAATTTGCCGCCTTTTACTACTGACAAGATTTGGTTGACGGACTTTACCTATTCGTGTACTTATACAAAATATAATAAACTTCTTCGTAGCATACCTACTTATATGTTTGTATATTATGCATTTTTAAATGATAATTTAGCTAATATAATTTAATGTTTTATGCAACCGTATCTTTACTCGGCTATAGAAATATACTTGGTCAACCAGATCTTGACAGTAGAAAAAGGCGGCAATTTGAAAAATGTAGGCGCGAAGGGATATCGTCTATTGCCTGAATAAAGAAAACATTCATTCATTCAAACATTCATTCATCGTCCCATAACACATTGACATTTGTATAATTATAATCAATTGTTATTTTCCTACTTGACGATGATAATATAAATTCGTATAGATTAGTGTAAAATAATTTATATTGTAATTTCATATTATGAAATAAATAAATCTAAATCTAAATCATAGAAAATTTGAATTTCGCGCCTTTTTTTACTGACAAGATTTGGTTGATCAGCTATATATGTATAGGTACCTAAAGTATCTTTGTTATATAGTTGGTTTAATCCCAGTTACATTTTAACTGGTAGGTAATTAAACTTCCTTAAACAACAAACACGCGTTATCTCTCAATATAATTAACTCAATGCTTCAAATTGCAATAACATAATTAAATTCATAAAGTTTAAACCGTTTCCTGCTAACTGGACAACATAAAAAACATGTTTGTTAAATAATGTGTAGGGAATCCCTGTGTTTATTGGTTCTAAGAACAGCTAAAACTTTCGAGTATTGTGAATCATAAAATACAAGATTATGATACAGTCCATAATTATGATACGATAACGATACAGTCCATAATTATTATACAGTCCATAATTATGATACAGTCCATAATTATGATACGATACAGTCCATAATTATGATACAGTCCATAATCATGATACAGTCCATAATAATGATACAGTCCATAATTATGATACAGTCCATAATTATGATACGATACAGTCCATAATTATGATACAGTCCATAATTATGATACAGTCCATAATTATGATACAGTCCATAATTACGAATACATTTTGTTGTAGGGAAGTACCTGTTACTAAAATTCCCCGCAAATGTTAAGGCGACTGATGACCTCAAACGTCCTTGACATTGAACGCGTCGCTCGCATGAAAAAAACAGTGATATAATTAAGGAATTTTATGAAAATGGCCTTGTTTAAATATTTATGTTGTGGTAATAATTACTTTACAAATAGTTTGGCTACCTTAAAATAGGGTGAGTAGGGACAAAACAAACATTCAAACCTCGATAAAAAAACAACGGGTTGCACTCAGGGAGTGCCGGCATAAGTGAAAACTCAATGACTAGTGCAAAATGCACTATGTATAATTGAGGTTAACGCCATCTAGCGATAGCGTTAATTACTTGAAACCCCTAAGCACATCACTGTTAGTACTCGAGTTATATTAATACCAGTTAGAGCGAAACTCACTAGATGGCATTTAAATCAATAAAGAAAAACTCAATGTATGTAACAGTTTTTCATGTAATGTCATTGATTTCTCTATTGATTTAATTAAATACCATCTAAATGGGTGGCCATCTAAATCTTACGGTCACGTGATCATCTTACGCTGTCTCGAGTTTAACATTTTTTTCCCCGCCTCAAAAAGTGCACAGCGCCGCTAAAGAAGTTTTCACTTCAAAAAATTCACGTGATAATTTCCATTCTTATTTAACCTTTTGAACGCCAAGAACACCTAAAGGTGTCGACTCGTTACTAATCGTGCCCACAGCGCCAAGGACCGCTATAGGTGTTATGGCGGACGCTGTCAAAGTAACCTTAACACTTACGAATAGGGTTTACATTAGCTCGCTTGCGCCCGGGATCTTGGAGTTTGAGTGATGTTTATGTTTATGATAGCATAAAGCGTTCAAAGGGTTAAGCTTCATTCACTTGACTAGGCCTGATGCCTATTCTAGGCCCGTTCAATTCCTGTGTCCATGGACTCCATGGTAGTTTATGAACATAAACTTTTCAGATGCCCCGAACCTAGCCCTCTTCGTATTCCAAGGCAATATCAACAGAAAAATCGAGTCGACACAAGTGGGTGAACTCCACGGCGAGGTGGTATCACCCAAAAATGGGAGGTTAGTATAGAGGTTGAATTTAAATGTAGAAATATATGCATTTGTCTCAGATAATGCCACTTGGCACCATTGTTCTTTGGATAATTCTAAGCTAACTGACTAATTAATATGGCTCAGTGACCCAAAGAGGACCAGGTCATGGGGGTAACCGAACTGAAAAGGTTAGGAACCACTGCGGTAGACCCTTAGATTGTGACGGAGTGTAGAAGTGGCTCCCCTTACGCAGAGTTTCGCGTAATATTCCCTATTAAAATAGGTGGGTGGTGGAGCTACCCGACGTGGCCCTGGCCGTCGGTGACGTCATCAACTACCACGTGTTCGCGTCTGTCAGGAGTGCTGCCTATGTGAAGGACAAGCTGACGTTTACTGTCACCAGTAAGTTCACTTACCGCCCGCTTAACACATTCAGTGCCGAAAACCCGACTATCGGGAATTTTATGAATTCGTTCCCAGGCCGGACGACCCGACAGTCGGATCGTAGTCTACAGCTTTATAATATGACGAATAAAATTTTGTGATCTGGCGCGGATGTCTTTGTTCGGCTGGGTGGCAATGAATGTGTTAATGTTCCGTTAAAACTACTCGTATTTTCTCGGAAACCTTCGTATTTGTCATGCTACTTCAGTCAACCTCAGTCCTCAGTACTCTTTGTACCGAGACTGACTGAAATAGCAAGATATGTTCATACGTTTCCGTAAAAATACGAAGGAAAACAATTAAAATGCACTACATGTGTACCTAATAGCAATTTTCTTCATAGATTTCTAGTTTTAACCATAAGTAATAGTCAGTGACTACATCTGTCATCATCTGCCTATATTGTAACGCCGGAGAAACACATATTAAACTCGTGCCTTTTTTTCTTTATCTCTCTCGGTCCATTACTCATTTCTTCCTTAAACTCTTTTAATTTTTGCATTTCTATTTAAAACTGATTATCAATGAACTTACGCCGTAGTTTAATCGTTGAGCATGACCGGCGATAATAAAAGGTTATCTAATATAAGGCAAAACAATAATAATTAAGTACCGATTGTAGTTTTGCATAATATACATATAACCCTTCAAGTGGCGTTCAACCCGTGAGTGGTCGGATCGAAGTGGCGGTCAATCCGTGAGTGGTCCGATCGAAGTCGCGGTCAACCGGATCGAAAAGCAGTAAACTGGCGGCCCACGGGTCGATGCGAAAACCAGTAGACTGTTTGAGATGTGTAATATACCTATTTACAATTTTTTTTTAAGAACTGGAAGATTACGCGCCTCTTGACGCCCCAACGACCCCCAGGAACCCGAACTGCGCGCCGACTATCACTCGGGTGCGCGGGAGCGTCGCGTGCGCAGGACAGACCCTTTTTGAGGAGAACTTCGATTCATTAAGCACAGACATTTGGCAAGTGCAGCAATATGTTCCCGTGGATCATTCTGTAAGTGTCACAATCTGTTTATCAGCCCTAAGAATCGTGTATTCACTCTTGGCAAAGCACCATCCCAAATAGCAAATCTTAATCATTTAAACGTCAACTTAAGTGACGTACGTCGAAAACTGACGTAACCTTGCTACCTGGAAGTTAGGGATAGCTATCTAATCTATAATGTACAGTCAAGTGTAAAAATATGGGTGCATAAATACAACTTACTCAAAAACATGTCCCATACTTCTTAATTCGCTGACATTTATAAGAGCTATGGAACATATCTTTGGGTATGGTGAGTGAAATTTTTAGGGTTCCGTACCCAAAGGGTAAAAACGGGACCCTATTACTAAGACTCCGCTGTCCGTCCGTCCGTCCGTCCGTCCGTCCGTCTGTCACCAGGCTGTATCTCACGAACCGTGATAGCTAGACAGTTGAAATTTTCACAGATGATGTATTTCTGTTGCCGCTATAACAACAAATACTAAAAACAGAATAAAATAAAGATTTAAGTGGGGCTCCCATACAACAAACGTGATTTTTGACCGAAGTTAAGCAACGTCGGGCGGGGTCAGTACTTGAATGGGTGACCGTTTTTTTGCTTGTTTTGCTCTATTTTTTGTTGATGGTGCGGAACCCTCCGTGCGCGAGTCCGACTCGCACTTGGCCGGTTTTTTACTCTTGACTGTACCATATGTGTGTTGGGTCTCGAATAGTGGCAGTAAATCAGTATTTATGTTTTTGAAGTGAAAATGGCGCAACTACAGTTAGTTTTTACCAAATAAAGTGATCCACTGTCCGGTGCTTCCCTTACACTAAGTAACATGATTCAAAATTAATAGTAATTTAAATACCAAAACTCAAACCCTGTTCTCCCTGTTCTCTGTTTCAGAGTTGAGGATGCAAGCAGGATAAACGCCTACCTAATCAGACACATTTGTTTATTTATACAGGATGAGTTCGGGGTCGTCTAGCAAGAGAACAAGACGTCATACAGAATTCAAAGCTGAGCCTAATGATGTTGTTAATTTGTATAATCTTTCCAGGAGCATCCCTTCGTCTCATATCAACGTTCTGCAGTCTCTGTGCAGAATGGGAACCTGCGCATCGTCCCATCACTGCAGCAGAACCAGCCAGGGTTCACAGCTGACAGCATGCTGGATTCCTTGGATTTATATAAAGGGTAAGACTTCGAGAACTTACCAGTAAAGACCTGCAGTCTGCTCCCCACTTTGGTTTAAAAAAAGGTGAATGAGGACCCTATGCGCGCTGGAGGTGTGGTGTGGTGAGGTGGGGTGTGATGGTAGGTGCTTTAATATAAATTATTCCCATCTGTCCCTTCGTATGGCGGGGACAAATGGGAATACACCGCTAGAGTGAGTGCCTTATCTTAGCCCCTCCTGAAGATCGGCCTTCAACCTTCCACTGAACGAAAGCGATTCGTACCACTTTGTTTGTGATTCTTGCAATGGACTTGCGGGGGAATAAAAGACGAAGTGTCGGTAACCTCTGCCTAGACCAGGACCGTATTAGCGTGAGTTATCCTTTACGAATTCGATTTTAGAAGCATCATCACTACATATTTAGTATAAAACAAAGTCGCTTCCCGCTGTTTGTCTGTCCATATAGATGCTCAGATCTTTAAAACTACGCAACGGATTTTGAAGCGGTTTTTTTTTTAATAGATAGAGTGATTCAAGAGGAAGGTTTATGTGTAATTTGTTAACCCGTGCGAAGCCGGGGCGGGTCGCTATTCAAGAATGAAGACAATGAACATATTTTTCAGATGCACTTCAGAAACATCAGGCGCCTGTTTTGTCCAAGCCAACGATGGCAGCGGCATCATACCGCCCGTAGTCAGCGGTCGTATCACCAGCAAGTCCGGCTTCGCGTTCACGTACGGAACCGTCACTGTGAGGGCCAAACTGCCGCAGGGCGACTGGCTGTACCCAGGTTAGAGTTAAGAGACAAAGACAACTGTTACTTACTTGGCTGGAGCGATGACCCAAAATGAGTCCTGGCCTCTAACACAAGAGCACGCTACTTTGCTCGGTCCAGAGCGGTATCACGCCAGCTTTCGCCGACGCCGAGCTCACGGAGATCCGCCTCCACTCCGTCCACCCAACGATATTTAGGATGACCAACAGCACGGCGTCCCGTTGGTCGACCCAAGTAGGCCCTTTTGGCTGCCCGATCTTCACCCATCCTTTCGAGGTGGCCAAGCCAACGGAGACGATGCGCTTTGGTTTCACCTATTATGTTCGGCTCGGCTATTAGCTGTTCTATTTCGGCATTCTTTCGGATCCTCCAACCGCCATCGTCTCTTATGACGGGTCTGTTAATTTCCTTCATTAAGTTAAATTAGGTAGGTACTTACTGTAGTTTTATTTATCCAAAATTGAAGTTCAGTGAGTGAGTGAGTTAGTAAGTAGGAGTAGGACACTTAATAATTTCTAGTGCTTGAATAATTTTCCAACCTTAAATGACGACATAGCTATGTTCTTTTTCAGAAATCTTACTGGAACCTTTGATGAAGAAGTTTGTCTTCGGCAGTGTGAACTCTGGAGTTCTGAAGATAGCGTGTTCAAGAGGCAACAAGGAGCTAAATTCCGGATCCACTAACTATGGAAATAAAGTAAGAAACATAAATGATTAGGTCCGATGATACTGCCATTGTCTTCACTGGAGACACGTGGGAAGACGTGAAACAATCTGCAGAGCTAGGTTTATCAGAAGTTGCCTGCTGGCTCCGATCTCGTCTCCTTACTTTAAACCCAACGAAAACAAACTATATTTGCTTCACAAACTACAATAGTTCACAACCTGGCCCCATTTATAATATAAAAATCCACACATGTAATAACAATATACAAAACTGTGCCTGCTCTATTATAAATAAAGTTGAAAGTGTTAAATATTTAGGGATACTAGTCGACCAACGCCTATCATGGCACTTGCAAATAGAGCTGCTCATGAGCCGTGTCAGGAAGCTTATATGGGTCTTTAAAAATTTAAGACATATCGCCACTTCACAACTTCTTAAACAAATATACTTAACCCTAGTTCAATCAATAATTAGTTACTGCATACCGGTCTGGGGAGGCGCCACTAAAACCAAATTATTAGAGCTCGAAAGAGCCCAGAGATCACTATTAAAAGTTATGCACTTTAAACCATTCAGATTTCAACCGTAGACCTATACAAGCTTTCAGATGTATTAACAGTAAGAAAACTCTACATATTATTTGCAACTTTAAAAATACACAAATCTAAACCTTATACACCTATCATACGAAATACAAGGAGAAACTGTAACATCATTCCAACCTCTTCAATAAATACCACTTACGCTAGTAGGCAATTCGTCTATAAATCCGGCAAATTATACAATATCATACATAAGCACTTAAATATATATCACTTACCATTTTATGAATGTAAAAAGATTATAACAGACTGGCTTAAATGTAAGAATTATTATGATACAGAAAACTTAATTCAAAATGTTTTAGGACTATAAACGTATGTTTACACACACACATACACATACACACGTACACACACACACACACACACACACACACACACACACACACACACTCATTAGGACTTGCAAGTCCATTTTTTCATTAAGTTATAAACTTATAAGTAATTATTTTTGTTATTCTCTGAATATTTTATTCTCCATATTCATTTAAAAAAAAAAAAAATTGTTAAAATTACCTACTAAGGAAGCGCTGTGCCTCTTAATACAGGTATTTGTTACTTAAAAAGAGGCGCCAACACTTACAACTGTATAAGTAATTCTTAAAACGAATAAACCTTTTTTATTTATTTTTATTATTTTTTTTTTACCTACCTACCTAAGTATATATTTTTAATTATAGGTAATAATTTTATAAAACTGTTCGCTTAGAGTTCTAATAGGCAAACTACATTCCAACTGCTACTTTTATTAGGAATCACTCCAATAAATGGGTCAAAATACTAAAGATAAGCTATTCTAATGCTAACCATTTAACCCTAGGGGTATAGTTAAGGGGTAATTAGGAAACCGAGGGCTGGTCCTGGAAGCATGAGTCAATTTTCCATTTATTTACAAAATGTAAAAAAAATATTTTACAGGTGCTGTACAGCGGACCCGTCATTGATTCTTCGTGTCATGATACATTACTTGTTAAGAAGAATTCTAATACCTTCTGGGGTGACGGCTACCATGACTATTCTGTTAAGTGGACTCCAGGTGCGTCATCATTTTTAGTCGTGTCGTAATCGTCGTAATACCTAACATGTTTGTTTCTGTGCCATCTTTTCTTACCTTAATATTTCCTTGGAAATCCGCCCATGAACCAAGAATTGGCAAGTTTTGATGTATTTTTACAGAGCGTTTGATACTGTCCGTGGACGGACTGGAGTATGGCCGGGTAGAACCAGCATCGAACGGGCTGCGGGGGCTACTACCAGCCTCTTGTGCCGCTGTACAGCAAACTGGGATGGCATCTTTTGATGATCACGTAAGTTGTTGTATTTGTTAGGTATGTAGAAAGGTAGAGGGAACATTCTGCGCAAGCAACTATCGACTACTCGTACTTGGTCCGCGGTGTATCAAGCGGACATGGCACCTTTTGATGAACTCCTACCCATGTCGCAATAGCAATTGTTGCATATTTCTGTGTACCTACTTCATTTCGTTATATGGGCACCAAGAGGAATTCCATTGCAGAACTGAGACAAGTAACGGTATTTTAGTCAAAATCTCGTCACCCTTATTACCTAAGCAATAGAAACTAAAAGTAAAGTAATTTCTGCAAGGTAGATGTTGGTGGACTCTAATATTGCCTAAGTAACGATATTTTGACTAAAATACCAATATCTCAGTTCTGCAATGGAATATCGCTTGGTGCCCATATAACGAAATGAAGTTCATAGATATACCTATCTAATGACCAGCTACTCGTAACTCATCTCTGTTGGTTTTTGGACTATTTTGCCGCAGTCCTTCGCATCATTAGAAACATTTGTTTCAGTTCTACATAACCCTCGGTTTGGCTGCGGGCGGTCATACAGAATTCCCTGATGGTTCGCTATCGCAGAGCAACCATGAGAAACCCTGGAGGAACCAGGCCTCGAAGGCGGCTCTCAGGTTTTGGAACGACCTCGACGCGTGGAAAGCGACGTGGCGGCAACCAGAGCTGCTGGTTGACTATGTCAAAGTGGTTGCTCTATGATTGTGTTGTGCGGTGACAGGGATTGTAAGGAAATAGATCTATCTTTGAAAATGTAGTATAAATTTACCAAAGTGTCTAGAAAGTTCGAGATCTAATCTCACTACGTCCAAGACATTGGTTAATAATGATTTCAGATGTGCAAGTTGCGAAGTTTCCAGGAAGTTGTGAAATTCTCGGAAATATTTACAGGTAATAAATGAAAGTTTCATTTCGGAAATCGATCCTCATAGAAAAATTTAAGAAGTGGCCGAAATTATTCTATATATTCGGAAATTTCGAAACTTTCCGACAGTACATCAGAAATAATGGTTATTCCCTTACCTATCTCGATCTCATCCTTACCTTTACGGTATTATCTTTGTGCCATGTTTATTAATAATACTATCAGGGTGCCTAGCCAAGATGACAATCGCTTACGCTACGACAACGAAACTCCTCATAATAGTGTGACATCACTCTTCTACTTTAGTGCGACAGTGACAGTTGCGTTTCGTTGGCTACGGAGCGTAAACGATTGGCTATGGCTACGCACAGGGATGCCAAAAATGTGACAATAATAAACAGATTTTCATATAGGTATTTGTTTTATTCATACCAATAATTTTACAACTTTCTACATTACAAGAGCTTCAGATGCCTCTATAAGTATCTTAATATCTACAGAGAGTCAATCCCTATTTTTTTTTATTTAGGTACTAAACATTAAGAAAACATCAACAAGCGAATAAAATAAGTGGGTATATATATATCTTGGCTGTTACATGGTGTGATTACTGATTACACACTTTTATTCTAGGGCCAACCCTATAATCGTCAGATTTTTATAGTCTGGCAAACACACCTTGTTAGTCAGTAAGAACCAGGAAAATTTCAATCATCTCTTTCCTTTGGGTGCTAGTACTGGCGTATGAGAAAGACAGTATGATTCTCTCTGTTTATGTTTGAAATGAGACAGTCCAGTACGGATATGATGGTCGTTCTTGTCTACGTGACAGCGTGATAAAACGGTGTCCGTCACTTTCTTTCCCACGGTGTTAAACAGTGACAGTTATTTTATCACGTGGATAAAGATGGATAAAGCTATCCATAATAGGCTGGCTGTAGGGCTAAGATGGTTGGTTTTTTATCATTTGTCATCATGCCTGTCACTTTTTAACAAGTATTTAAGTGCGAAAGTGACGCATGACATGACAAGTGATAAAAATACGACCATGATACTGTAGTTGAGCCAAACTATAGTTTATAATACTTTATATGCAACTGCAATTTTTTCTCAATTTCAGGATTGGTCCCAAAGTAAAAGTTAGTACATCTTACATTTTATATCTTCTGTCAGATATATCGGAGCAACTTAGGGTGCTCAAAAATACCCGAACTTGAAGTCTAATGCAAATACAGACGTGTTCACATATTTATGAGCGTGCTACTGAGCAATGTAATTTGAATTATTGATGGTTCACTTGACTTTTATTAGCCATTGATATTTTAAAAGCCAATTGCAACAATAATGATTGGAAAATAATTAAGCCAAGTGAAAACAATACACAAATATTTATTATACCTGTTTGGTTTTCAATCAGACGATGTGTTATTTTTTCTATGGTTTTACCTATATTTTATTATTTGTATATTTTGTAGCATTTATTTGGTGTTTAACAGTTTTAGTGTAGATTTAATTAAACAAT
This sequence comes from Cydia amplana, assembly GCF_948474715.1. NCBI lineage: Eukaryota > Metazoa > Arthropoda > Insecta > Lepidoptera > Tortricidae > Cydia > Cydia amplana. The sequence continues at coordinate 1,735,085 of NC_086079.1, read as the reverse complement.
AGTAACTGGCCAGCGGTGTGATTTTTTTAAACGCGTTGTTTTTTAAATGGTGTGATTATAAAATCCTAATATGGCAAATTATTGACAAGTATTGGTAACTTTTAGATGCCGACCAGTAAATACTACATACTTACAGTACTAATCTAAGCCGAGTTTTCTTTGAAAGGTCACTTAAGAAAGTTTCTATAGGCCGATGGAAGTGATATAATTTACAGTGTCGCTATATTAGAAATTCTAAAGATGAAATAACTATAATGATAGCGACGCGAGAAAATTATTGTGATTGTCTAATAATAACTGGTAAGATATGACATGAAAATTTACCTTTATATTTGTATATGTTTGCAATGATTAAATTATTGCATTGCAAATACTGCAATGCCATCGCGATTCCTAAGTTACATTTAATTATTTAGAATGTAACTGAACTTATAGCATTGAAAGCGTATTACGGCTATTTTCAGTCCGTACCGCGTTACCGGACCATCATATGGGGTAAATATTCAAAGCATAATATATACATATATAGACACTTTTAGTATTTTATGTAAAATACGACAGTTAAATGATTCAAAACTAGTTTAAAATATATTATGAGCGGTACTTTCGTTTACTCACGTCCAGAAATGAAGAAAGAGCGAACGTATAAATGCCAAATTTATCTAATATACTTAACCGTACAGAAGATATGACTCGTCACATTGATGCTATTGATACGTAGCTATTAAAAATGCCTACTTAGAAATAATAGTTTGATACAAACAACCCGCGTTTGTCCTTTAATTTGTATTTATGCGCCATTTTATCTTGTTATGTAATCACTACACCTTATAAAGCAAAGTCCTCAGCCGCGTCTGTCTGTGCGTTTGTATGTTCGCGATAAACTCAAAAACTACGGCACGGATTTGCATGCGGTTTTCACCTATCAATAGAGTGATTCTTGAGGAAGGTTTGTGTATAATTTGTTAACCCATGCGAAGCCGGGGCGGGTCGCTAGTTGTGTATAAAGTGAAGTTACGTGAAAAATGTGCAACGTGTAAAGTGTCCATCTTTAAGTAAGGGTACGTATGATGAAAAGCTAAGTATTTACTTTTGCCCTTCTTTAATATAAAAAGTTCACATCCCGCCACTTAAAAGCAAAAGCATAGATAGAATTAACTACATACTTATTTAAAGTACTTAAACGAAAACATACACACGAGCACCATATAGACAAGTGATCAAATATGCCACCAAAGGTAATAGACGGGCTTTAATTACCTCTTTGTTGGCTAGCAACTCCAGCCTCCGCCGATGAACAGCTGCCAATTCCCGGAAACTTGAGCGACTCATTGCTCTCAATAACATACATCATTTCGGGTCTATTAATAAAGTTTTGAGCTGATACAATAAAGGAATAACATAACATTGCCTTTACAGAATACCCAATCATATAATTATTTTCAAAAATAACATTAATTTATTCATTGGTGACATATTCACTGTTTAGACTTGAAAAATAACCTGTCAAAAGTAATTAAAATGTGGCTTCCCATCAAAGAAGGGTCCTTAATCCGTGTGCTTCATAATAAAATCCTTTTTAACAGAATTTCTGTTGGAATTTCAGATAAAAAGGTTCTTATTGCACTTGAAATATAAGAACCCTTTTGTGCTGGAAAGCCACAAATATTCCCAAAATGTTATTGGTGAAGTTATTAAAGTGATAGTTCAAAGCAATCATGCTTTTAACAAGTTATGTTTATCGATTCTATCATGTATACATCTATCAGATCGTATGTATAGATATTCTGAGAGCCAGTAATAAAAATCACATAATTTAATACTTAACACTTTTCATAGACTACAAAGCCCAATCACACTTCTCTCTATTTGCTGAAATATCCCTCTATCTCTTTCCTTAATATCTAAAACGAAAGTGACGTAGAAACAGTGTAAATACAACAACGAAGTATGTTGCGAGCGTATAATACTCGTATCATAAGCCAAATTATAGACGGTCAAGCAAATCTTGTCAGTAAAAAAAGGCGCGAAATTAAAATTATCTTCGCGCCTACATTTTCCAAATTTGCCGCCTTTTTCTACTGACAAGATCTGCTTGACCAAGTATAACGCAAAATATACGTTAGTACGTCAAGTCTAGTTTGAAAATAATCTGATCTTTGCTACTGTTTTACATTATTTTTACTCTAAAATATAACCGAGTGTATTTAGAATTTGGTGAAAAGCTCACGTTGATATGACTGATTGAATGATATCATTCACAGGATTCCATTCATTCAATGTTATTCATTCTCACTAATAGATTGTTGTTAGAAATTAACTATGACCCATTCTTTTAACACAGTAGATATGATTTGTGTAATATCGACCCATTTTTTTTTGTTTTTTATACCTAGACATATTGGCTATGTTCAGGCCATTGCTATTGCCAAGCGATTTTAGACTATATGTCAAATTGTATGTAATTTTTTAGGCCTCTATATATTACTTTTTTATCATTTTATTAAAGAATAAAAGTTAACTTCCAACATACAATAATGGTCCACAATTTTAATAAAAAAAAATGCCAATGATGAGATTTAACTCATACTGTCCCTTCCTCGCACTGTAAAGATGAAATGGACAGAAAAATACATATTATGAGACGACATACAAGTTTTTAAACACGTCTCTAAGTTCTAACTTGTAATCACAATAGTACTTTAAGCACTTTCTAGACAAGTATAACAATTATGTACCTACTAATATTTAAGCCCTTGCTACACGGTCGCCGACAAGCCTTCAGACCGCGTGGCCTTGGTCCGACCCGGACCGTGTAGACAGTTGTTTCCAACAAAATTTGACCAAAACTGACCAAGGTCAGACGGTTAGAAGGCTTGTCGGCGACCGTGTAGCAAGGGCTTTATGTAGGAATAGTCTGGGAGACTTGAACCGTATAAAAAAAGTACCAAGATTCAAATATATATTTTCGCATGCATGTTAATGGAATAAATATCGATAAGTAATAGTGGAGACCTGATAATAGATAGTTTATGTGACTTTTACATAATAAAAGGAGTGTGTGAAGCGTAATGTGTTTATGAAGCGAGCTAAAAGCGAGTTTCATAAAAACACCACATGAGTGTTTTAATGCGTGATTATGTTCATACACTGCTTTATTCTATAGGTATAGGTACACAATATTACGATATTATTATTATTGTATATGTTATTATAACAAAAATGCTGGCCGTAATTTACGATATTTGAATGCATTATAGAGGATTTATGATATCATACAAGCATAACATATGTGTAGGTAAAATAAATACTTTGTTTTGACCCTTTTTTTATAAAACTGTTCAAGTCTCTCACCTGGGCATGTCTCTCGGACCCCCCCTAACCTATACCGTATGGAACCTAACTGGGTAGCAAACATTTAACAAACACCTTAACTGACGTAATATTATAACTATCAGATTTTTATTCGTAATATCTAAATGGTATAACTTTAATGTCATTCCTATGACCATTATATTAATTTTAATGCTGGTTGTTTGAGGTCTATAATTTACAATAATGGCTAAAATGTGAAATAGATAACATAGGCCGTTACTAAACTAATAATTGTAACAAAACTGGCCTACATTTTGTTACGAACCCGGTATGTTAGGAGCAAATAAAATTACATTTATAGACGACCATCGCGAAATTTATTTTATTACCTCCTGTTATAGATCCGTCTATAAATGTGAGTTAATATGTGTTCTAAACGCGAAAGTTTTAAATATACATATAATTAAATTATTTTGAAATAAAAAAATGTGTTAAAAAGTAGAAATACCACAATTAAATTACAAAACTGTAATAATAAATTATTTCCATTTAATTTGATGAATTGTAACTATTGTAACGAAGTGGATACAATATAAGATTTTATTATATAATAGTCACGTTATCTATTTTGCATTTTACCCTAATATCGGAATGGTATACATTTTTATAAGTATTTAGATCATTCAAAAAAAGCTGAAATTCTATTACTGTTAACTGGGCGTCTCTGTCGCACTCTTATTTGACAGAAAATCCAGAAAGAGAGAAAAATGTAATACATACATTTATTAGAATCGGACCATGCTAAGTCTGCATCGCAATGAGCCAATGACAAAGTGTGGCATGTCATCATTAACGTCAAATTTCTATGAAAATATGATGTTAATAATGATACTCCCAGCCTTTGTTCTATTCTAGTCGATGCATAGTTAGCTTAAACTGACTATAATAACATTAATAACATACATATAATATACATATATTTTTTTTTTCATCACTTCAGCTTTTATTAAATGATTAATAAATTCAGTTCCTACCTAAAGATTGAATAGAATAAATATTAATTTGAATACTTAAGAGACCATATGCGGCTATAATTATAAATGTTATTTATTCTAAATCTTCCTACTTGAGATGTTCACAAAATGCTATTAGAAGCTAGCACTTGTACCAAATACTCATTTCTCTGGTAAGTTACTAAACAGAAAAAGATGGTTATATTTATTATGCAACTTTATCTTATGCGTAACAAAAATGTACGTACCCATTGTTCGCAAAATATGCCCAGAGAAGCTAGGACTTATGGCATATACCTCTCTGGTAATTTACTAAACAGAAAGTGAGGGGTGATGTTTGTAACATAACTTTTTGTTATGCATAACAAACACGTACATATCAGTTGATTAAATAAGAAAGAACGGAATTACGTAAAAAATAATCTAGTTTAGAAACCTACTAAGCCTCACTTGCACCGTCCCACTAACCCGGGGTTAACCTGTTAAACCTGGAGTTGCCATGGTTACCAGTATAATTTGACACTGGGTTAGCGGTTTAACCGGTTAACCCTGGGTTAGTGGGATGGTGCCAGTGGCGCTAAGTTACGTAAAGGGTAATTTCACGAAAGTAACGCAAGTCAAGATTTCATTGCATTACTTTTTGCTTAGAATGACCCTAACTCATTGAGTGCCGGGACTCGCTCGGCGTGTTCTGTTCATAGTCGCTTACCTCTACAAAGCGGGAAAACGCTGGGATCGGCTACGAGCGTAGCGCTACGAAGAAAAAGTTGTTCTAAACCAAAACTAGTGTTTACGAATCAAATCCTACACGTATTTTTACTACATATTTTATTTATTTAAAAAAAAATTGTGAACAAGCTAGGCCGTTCTATAAGTTATTTTATTTACACAAGTTTATTTTAAAGAAGGTAGAAATGCTACATTAGTTGTTTTGGTTCTAATATTCCTTACAAAAGTTAGATCCTACTAAAAACATGCCACGGTAAAAAATAAGACTAATATAATCTAGCAATCAGTACAAAACTAAAAACTAAAATTAATTTACTTAAAAAAACGTAATCACAACATATTTATTAAATTACACTTATAAATAAATGTTTAAAAATTCGACAAAATACTGAGGCATTCACAAAAACCGTAGAAAAATAAATTAAAATGAATAGGAAAATATTATGTTACTAATTTCTTCCGCTAGATGTCACCTCTTATGCGATAGCATGTTATGTTCATTTATTTCAAAATAGACCTTATTTACATGCAGCTAGGTCCTTTTTTAAATAACAATCTTTTAAAGTATTTCAACATGCAATCAGGCACAAACCGCAGAAATATCTAAGCAGGTTAGGTGTTCAAAATAAACTAAACACGACTTTATTGTTAAGACAATAAGAGCGTGTGTAAGTCATTTTGGACATCTTGTCCAGTTAGCTACTACTCTGACTGTACGAAATAAGTATACTTGCATACGATTAGGTAATATAGTTCTTGTCCAAGAGAGACGCATTATATGAATGCGTCTCTGTTGTACAAAAAAATATTAAATTTCAGAAACGCGACCCTATTCAGGATTGCCATAAAACAAACCTAACGTAACCTAAGCTACCTATAGGGGATAAGCTTCCGAAAATCCTGAAAAGTTAACGGTTTCAGTATTATGACTAATGATAATATGACAAACAATACATTATGACTTAAAACTTTATGGGAAACAAAGGCAATTGTATGTTCAATTTCATTTAAATAACTTATGATTTTAGGATGTCGCTATACTGCGAGAGACCAAAATAGTATTCATTAAATTCTACTACAATCATTTTATATTGAGTGTAAATGCCGATTATTTGAAATTATAAATTCTTTACAGACAGTTTTACGACTTTTACCACTTAACAATTTATTACATATCTTGGAAACTAGTCTTTTAAAGATGTTTTAGTACAATGCTAATTTATTTTAATTTAGATTCCAAACAAAAAGTGACCTAAGTTTTCCATAAATACTCGTAATGTATGAGTCAGAATTATGACTTTAAATATAAAATGTATATGAAAAATCGTCATAAAACTGTCAGTAAATTCGGGAAGTAAAAGATACATTTATTCTCAAAATGTCGAAAATTAGTTTTCAAGATTTAAGAACTAGAAAGATCCATCTAAAAACCATACTTTTGCACTAAAATTTACTCAATCAAAATCTTACGTTCGCCATCTAAAGGTTCACCAAGCCAGCTACTAAAACATTCACTACCATCCCTATTGACCGTTCTATACAAATCTTTAGCGTACTCATTGTCACTACGAGATAAAAACACGTCGGACACCCTAAGTTGGACCGGATCACCCGATGAAGAGTCTCGGAGGTGCACGAAATTATCATTATGAGACTGTATCACGTTTGAAACTGTATGCCTGGGGACTGCGCTTGATGAAGGGTCTCCGAGTCGCACAAAATTATCACTATGAGATAAATACACGTTTGAATCTCTGAGTAAGGGGTCTTCACCTGATGAAGATTCTCTGTATTGCACGAAATTATCACTATGAGATAGAAACACGTCCGAATCTATGTGATGCCCGGGCTCGCTTGAAACTGTGAGTTGCGCGCCAGATGAAGAGTCTCTGAGGTGCACAAAATTATCACTATGAGATTTAAACACGCTCGAAACGATAAGTGGGTCGTTTGATGATTCTCTAAGGTGCACTGATGATGATGGTTGACACAAGTTTTTTATACTGTCCGTTTCGCCACAAGTTTCTTTGAGTGCGTTGTGGCTTACTCCTCCTTCCGCTCCTCCTAGAATGAAATAAAACAGAAGTATAGTGGTTATTGGCACAAAATGCAGTGTAATTCGGGAAGTTACAATACGCCTAAATGTAGAATTAATTTGGATAATAATACAGGAAAAAAACTAATGTTATAAGATAAGAACATTAGTTTTTTTTCCGTGTATTATTATTCTAAAATTTGTAGGCATTCGTTTTTACAAAAGCGTCTGTGCTCTGACGCTACAATCAAGAGGCGAATCAAGGCTTTTCAATTTAATCCAGTACCGAAAAGTCACTGATAAACATCAAATGATATTCAGGAGATTTCTAATTAACATTATTTGTGGTGGGTGGTTTGAAATTGTGATGTCTACCCCAAACTTTTTCATAGACTTTTCGTCGGGTAGTTATACAAATCTCTGTCATTTTGCTGGGACATCATTTAGCCGCGACCACGACCAGTGAAACCTGTTGCGAACGTCGGAAAAAAAAAACAAATTCGCAATAGACCCGGTTACAAATATGTTAACTTTTATTATTTTATAATATTTAAAACATATTAACTCACATTTATAGACGGATCTATCGCGAAATTTATTTTACAGTATATATGGGGCTACATTTCCGCACTAGTGCGTAAAATAGCACTTTTCGTGCGTATGTCGAAACTTTAAAGTGCCATATGTACTGTAAAACGTTGTTCGATACACGTGCGAATAGGTAATTCGCAACTCGTGTCGATTTAAAACACTCCCTTCGGTCGTGTTTTAATTTATCGCCACTCGTTTCGAATTTCCTCTTTTTTTTCGCACTTGTATCAAAAATAACTATTATTACATCTATTTACCGACGTTTCGACACAGGTTTCACTGGTCGTGGTCGCGAAAACAGAGATTTGTGTAGCTGGTCTAATCAACCTTTTATTGTCACACGTTGCTATGGTTACGGTCTCCTGAGTCACTCGTAAAATTCTAGGTTTTTCGTATTTAAATGAACCAAACTTGCATTTTATCTAATCTAATACCTTTAAACGAGCAATTCTTGTTTATATATATATATATATATATATATATATATATATATATATATATTTTTTTTTTTTTTTTTTTCGGGGATCTCGGAAACGGCTCTAACGATTTCGATGAAATTTACTATATAGGGGTTTTGGGAGGCGAGAAATCGATCTAGCTAGGTCTTATCTCTGAGAAAATGCGCATTTTCGAGTTTTTATGTTTTCCGAGCGAAGCTCGGTCACCCAGATATTGGTAGTTATAAGACCTTTCCATAATGGGACATCTACTGAGCATGTTAGTAGAACATGGTACAGCAGTTCTTCTAACAATCTATGCTACTATTGTCTCCTCGCTGATGGGACAGAATAACAACAAGAAATTGTTGATTGACCCAGCTATCATTCATTCATTTATTTATTATTTTGTACACAGAAGAGCTTGCTTTTAGAATGCTGATGGGACTGCTCCACAGATGCAGCGCCTCAGGTATAGCTGGTCAACCAAATCTTGTCAGTAAAAAAGGCGCGAAATTCAAATTTTCTATGGGACGATATCCCTTCGCGCCTACATTTTTCAAATTTGCCGCCTTTTTCTACTGTCAAGATCTGGTTGACCAAGTATATGTTCGTAGGCGCTCGCGTTGATGGTTTTCACGCCATAATGCGCAAAAAGTACGCGTCAATGCACAGGCGATTGAGGGATAGTCACAACAGCATTCTAAAAGTCATTGCTGATAGGATGTGTAGCTGTCAAATACAGAAACAGTGGGTAGACAGTCTCAAGGGGTGTGTCGTATCTTATGACAAATAGTTTTTAAGATCGAATTTAAGCGAATTTAAACTGTTGTGTCGCGTTTAAACATGTCGCGCGAGTGACTTAAAACAAGTGAGTCTAAACCGTAAAATTATTCAAAGTGTTTAAGATATTATACCTACTGTGATTTTAATCTTTGTTTTATGTTTTTAAAAATTTTAATTAGTTTTTATGTACATACTTAATTTATTAATTTTAACTGTTTTTAATTTTATTTTATTTTATTTATTGTATTAATTGTATTTTAACATTGATTTGTATTATTGTAATGTGTTATTATTATTGTTTTTGTAATTTTATTTAAATTTATCATGTACTTATGGATCATAGTTATCTGAAATAAATGTATTTTGATTTTTTTTTACAGACATATTTCTGAATGTGCTAGACCCACCTGTCATACGAAGTCCAGCGCGTCGTGCGCCTTGGTCGGGAACTTGCCAAAAGAACGCTTCTTGAGCGACCGCTCCACTACTTTCTTAATTTCACTCACGATGAATACACTCGACGTTAGGCATACTAGGAAGATGATATCTGAAAAAAAAAGGATTAAGTTTAATTAGTAAAATTAAAAAGTTATTTGTGCAAAAAAAGTTCTGCAATGGAATTTCTCTTGGTGCCCATATAACGAAATGAAGTAGGTACATAGAACAGCGCTGGTGGCCTAGCGGTAAGAGCGTGCGACTTGCAATCCGGAGGTCGCGGGTTCGAACCCCGGCTCATACCAATGAGTTTTTCGGAACTTATGTACGAAATATCATTCGATATTTACCAATCGCTTTTCGGTGAAGGAAAACATCGTGAGGAAACTAGGAGGACTAATCCCAATACGGGCCTAGTTTACCCTCTGGGTTGGAAGGTCAGATGTCAGTCGCTTACGATTATGATTATGATTATAAAATGACATTCGAATATAAAGGCAATTTGTAGGTATGTCATTTTGTCTCAATCAGTGAGCAAAACGGCATTTTGCTCACTGTGCATTTTTAAGCAGCAAACTATCCTTGTTCGAGCTACTAAGGTGAAAAACAAATGCTCTTACCATGTCCGGTTAGTGATTCAGTGAGGAAAACCCTCTGCAGCGGCGGGAAGTACACAACCAGCATCTGCCCCACCAGACTCAATGTAACAGCTGCCAGGAACATCTTGTTCGAGAACAACCCCACTTGGAACACCGATTTTGTCTGCGAGCGGCACGAGAGGGCGTTGAACATGTCGAACAGGACGAAACAGGTGAAGGTCATTGTCGTGTCGCGGGGCGTGATCTTGTTATCTGACATCTGGGGACAATCAAACATCAAATACAGAAACAGTGGGTAGACAGTCTCAAGGGGTGTGTATCTTATGACAAATAGTTTTTAAAATCGAATTTAAACTGTTGTGTCGCGTTTAAACATGTCATCAACATTTATTCAGCAAATTGACCGAAGAGCTGGCGGCTACCTCGCACAACGTATCAGCGTTGCGATACAGCGAGGAAATGTCGCCAGCATCCTTGGTACAATGCCTCAAGGGCCTATTTTAGATTTAAGCTAGTTTTTTAATTTCTTTTAGTAATACCACTATATATATAGCTGGTCAACCAAATCTTATCAGTAAAAAAGGCGCGAAATTCAAATTTTCTATGGGACGATATCCCTTCACGCCTACATTTTTCAAATTTGCCGCCTTTTTCTACTGTCAAGTCTCCAAATTACATTGCGGGCCATTGAGGTTAGATCAATTCAGCCAACCGATCAAATGACGCAATGTAACTCACATGCGAGTTCTCGCACCGTCTAAGTGAGCCCTAACTATGCCAAAATACGCGACTACACGAATTATTTCCCCCCATTGGCAATTTTTGGTTTACTAATGATAGCAACGAATCCAGCCAACAAAGGCTGTGTCGTTAGCAAAAATATAATTATCGCGAAATCGCGGAGTGAGTCCCGGCCTATAGTCACGTTGAATACATGTATATGCCGGTGGAAAATGTCGTTAGCTAGTTTGCGCACGATACAGCGACATCTACCGGCACATTGGGTAAACGTTATTATTTCATGACAGACGGAACTTTGCTTTGGTTTTATCAAAGTGCAATCTTTTCGAGAGATGGCGCCATAACCTTTGGCCTACTGTCGGGTCGATGGCGTTAATTTCAATATTTAACAAATAACACAATATCAGTGAAAGAATAACGGTTAAAGTCAAATGGCGTTCTAACAGTTTTAATCTTCTGTCGAAAGATGGCAGTAAATTTACTGTGGTTACGTAATTTACCATGACAGTAACTCTCTATACACTCTGTTCTCTTTGGTTTTATTTTTTTCCACCAAAATGCTTAAATATCAAATTATGAGAAGCGCTGGTGGCCTAGCGGTAAGAGCGTGCGACTTGCAATCCGGAGGTCGCGGGTTCAAACCCCGGCTCTTACCAATGAGTTTTTCGGAACTTATGTACGAAATATCATTTGATATTTACCAGTCGCTTTTCGGTGAAGGAAAACATCGTGAGGAAACCGGACTAATCCCTAGGCCTAGTTTACCCTCTGGCTTGGAAGGTGAGATGGCAGTCGCTTTCGTAAAAACTAGTGCCTCCGCCAATTCTTGGGATTAGTTGTCAAGCGGACCCCAGGCTCCCATGAGCCGTGGCAAATTGACGGGACAACGCGATTAAGAAACGAATCCAGCCAACGAAGGCTACATCGTTAGAAAAAATAGATTTATGATATAGGAGGCAAATCCTATAGTTATGATGAAAATGCTATCGTTATGTTGAAAACATGTATATGCCGATGAAAAATGTCGTTAGCTAGTTTGCGTACGATACAGCGACATCTATCGGCACATTGGGTAAACCTTATCATCTGTTATATTAGGGTTCCGTACCCAAAGGGTAAAAGCGGGACCCTATTACTAAGACTCCGCTGTCCGTCCGTCCGTCTGTCCGTCCGTCCGTCTGTCCGTCCGTCCGTCTGTCCGTCCGTCCGTCTGTCCGTCCGTCCGTCTGTCAGCAGGCTGTATCTCACGAACCGTGATAGCTAGACAGTTGAAATTTTCACAGATGATGTATTTCTGTTGCCGCTATAACAACAAATACTAAAAACAGAATAAAATAAAGATTTAAGTGGGGCTCCCATACAACAAACGTGATTTTTGACCGAAGTTAAGCAACGTCGGGCGGGGTCAGTACTTGGATGGGTGACCGTTTTTTTGCTTGTTTTGCTCTATTTTTTGTTGATGGTGCGGAACCCTCCGTGCGCGAGTCCGACTCGCACTTGGCCGGTTTTTCATACTTTGTATGGCGGTCGCGGAATGGAAAGATCGAAAAATGTACGGAAATCTTGGCACACTTTTTTTCTCCTATTAGGATCAAAAGAGCTCATGATTCTGAGTAGAAATAACATAAAAAGTCCCAATTATGGAAAAAAAGTGTAGGGAACAACTTTAAATAAAATGGCCCTAGTACGTCTATCTAATCTAATACCTTTATAATAACGAGCAATTCTTGTTTATTTATTTATTTATTTATATATATATATATATATATATATATATATATATATTTCGGGGATCTCGGAAACGGCTCTAACGATTTCGATGAAATTTGGTATATGGGGGTTTTCGGGGGCGAAAAATCATTCTAGCTAGGTCTTATCTCTGGGAAAACGCGCATTTTCGAGTTTTTATATGTTTTCCGAGCGAAGCTCGGTCACCCAGATATTAAAGTAAATAAGTGAACGTTAAGTTTACTCACCTCCCTGTTGAATACCCACAAAGTCCCAGCTATAATGATGGCGGCCGACAACAACACGTTAGCAAGTAGAGATCTCGAGATAATCCTTCGTGTCGTGTCTCTTGGTCGACGGCGGATATATATATATAAATAAATAAATAAATATGCAAGAATTGCTCGTTTAAAGGTATTAGATAAGTGAACGTTAAGTTTACTCACCTCCCTGTTGAATACCCACCAAGTCCCAGCTATAATGATGGCGGCCGACAACAACACGTTAGCAAGTAGAGATCTCGAGATAATCCTTCGTGTCGTGTCTCTTGGTCGACGGCGGATATATATATATAAATAAATAAATAAATATGCAAGAATTGCTCGTTTAAAGGTATTAGATAAGTGAACGTTAAGTTTACTCACCTCCCTGTTGAATACCCACAAAGTCCCAGCTATAATGATGGCGGCCGACAACAACACGTTAGCAAGTAGAGATCTCGAGATAATCCTTCGTGTCGTGTCTCTTGGTCGACGGCGGATATATATATATAAATAAATAAATAAATATGCAAGAATTGCTCGTTTAAAGGTATTAGATAAGTGAACGTTAAGTTTACTCACCTCCCTGTTGAATACCCACCAAGTCCCAGCTATAATGATGGCGGCCGACAACAACACGTTAGCAAGTAGAGATCTCGAGATAATCCTTCGTGTCGTGTCTCTTGGTCGACGGCGGATATATATATATAAATAAATAAATAAATATGCAAGAATTGCTCGTTTAAAGGTATTAGATAAGTGAACGTTAAGTTTACTCACCTCCCTGTTGAATACCCACAAAGTCCCAGCTATAATGATGGCGGCCGACAACAACACGTTAGCAAGTAGAGATCTCGAGATAATCCTTCGTGTCGTGTCTCTTGGTCGACGGCGGATATATATATATAAATAAATAAATAAATATGCAAGAATTGCTCGTTTAAAGGTATTAGATAAGTGAACGTTAAGTTTACTCACCTCCCTGTTGAATACCCACAAAGTCCCAGCTATAATGATGGCGGCCGACAACAACACGTTAGCAAGTAGAGATCTCGAGATAATTCTTCGTGTCGTGTCTCGTGGTCGACGACGGACTACTTCGTGATCCACGGGCTCCACGCCGAGAGACTGCGCTGGGGGCCCTGGAAAAAAAAACCTCGTATCGCCCAATGTACATTAGGATGTACACCTAGCTTCGATGGAATGTCGACCTTAAGAGGCAACAGGAGTGGTCATTTCTTCATACAAACGTACTCGACTGTTTCCTCCGTGGGTTTTGAAGCTAGAGCAATGATTTTTTCAACACAGATTAATATTGTTAATATCTGTGTCGGACCGTTTTGATTTTTTTTTTATTTTTGTTTTTTAAGGCGCTAGAACTCTTCAAAAATTGCCAAAATGGCCTAATTGACTATGCCGCAATGAGAGGCGTGGTATTCAAAACTGATAGCAATTAGCCAAAAAAGCAAAACGGTCCGACACAGATAATTTCATAATCATTTAGATTTCCAAATTTGGTAACCATTGGTTAAGTTTTGGAGGAGGAAACAGTCGAGTACGAAACCTCGATTTTTGACATTTTACGCAGGATTTTTCGCCTTGTCCTTATCACACTAGTTTTAGAAGCCGCTTCCGTTAGCGAGACGGGTATATTACCTAAAATATTTAAATCTCAGCTCCTGTTTCGTCTTAATCACAGGGCGGACACGCCATACATCAAAAATCATTTGCGTTTATATGTGTGCACGTCACGTCACGTTTGTGTATGTGTGGGTAGTCGCGTTACTGAGAGCACGCCAGAAGTCCGTCAGATTCATGTCGCGGGGCGAGGTAATGCGAGTCGGGGCGGGGCGGTGCGTGGCCGTTCTGTATGATAATACTATTACTTATTCCGTGCCTTAAGAGCCCATCAACGTGCACACTAGCGCCACTGCTAAATAATCGTGATTATATATTACAATTTAACGAAAGATATTAAAAAAAACCGGCCAAGTGCGAGTCGGACTCGCACACGGAGGGTTCCGCACCATCAACAAAAAACAAGCAAAAAAACGGTCACCCATCCAAGTACTGACCCCGCCCGACGTTGCTTAACTTCGGTCAGAAATCACGTTTGTTGTATGGGAGCCCCACTTAAATCTTTATTTTATTCTGTTTTTAGTATTTGTTGTTATAGCGGCAACAGAAATACATCATCTGTGAAAATTTCAACTGTCTAGCTATCACGGTTCGTGAGATACAGCCTGGTGACAGACGGACGGACGGACGGACGGACGGACGGACGGACGGACAGCGGAGTCTTAGTAATAGGGTCCCGTTTTTACCCTTTGGGTACGGAACCCTAAAAAGGGGGCCGCTACGTACTGTATATTGTATTAAAGTACCTTTTGAATACATCAAACTAGTTTCTATGTTGCTGGATTCGACAATCTATAAACTCAAAACAAAAACGGCCGTTTTAACTTTGGACGCATAGATTGACGAATCCAGCAACATAGAAACTAGTTTGATGTATTCAAAAGGTACTTTAATACAATATACAGTACGTAGCGGCCCCCTTTTTTAAATATCTTTCGTTAAATTTAAATAAGCACGCCAGAAGTCCGCCAGATTCATGTCGCGGGGTGAGGTAATGCACCTTAGGATCGACTTTAATCATGAGAATTTTTTCATTATTTTTCCCTTATGATTTCTAGATATTTTGTAATGTCAAGTCTGTCTGTTCGGACTTTGGACTAAGCCCAACATTTTTAGGGTTCCGTACCCAAAGGGTAAAAACGGGACCCTATTACTAAGACTCCGCTGTCCGTCCGTCCGTCCGTCCGTCTGTCACCAGGCTGTATCTCACGAACCGTGATAGCTAGAGTACTAAACATAACTACTACTGAAATCGGAATAAATACGCATACTGATGAGAACCGGGAAGTACCGGTACCGGGTCTTCAGAACCGGTTCTTTCGACACTATAAAATTTCTCGGTTCGGTCGGTTCTCAAATTCCCGGGAATTCCCGGGAGCATGCCCTAAATGCACCGCCCCGCCCCGACTCGCATTACCTCGCCCCGCGACATGAATCTGCCGGACTTCTGGCGTACTCTCAGTATAGCGACTTACCCACACATGCACATTGACGCGTGTACAGACGTGCCGCGCACACATATAAACGCAAATGATTTTTGATTCATTTTCCTGTGACTATGATAACTCACCGTCCATAATAATGTTGATCCACAGTATCTGCATGGCGTTAAGGGGGTTTGGTATGCCCATGAGCGTAGCAAGAGCGATAAGCGATAACGCAGCAATCGAGGTGGATAGTTGGAAGCGGACGAAATTGCGAATGTTGTAGAAGATGCATTTCCCTTCTTCTATCGCGGCGCTGAAAATAGAAATAACAGTATATTAGAACAAATTAAACTAGTGGCTCTGTGAGCTGTAGACCTCGCGAGCAGAGCTTAAAACTGAATAAATGTATGGCAAAAATATTTATTAAAATATAGGTATAGTACATGTAATATAAACAAAAAATTAAAAACTACATAAAGCTACAAACAAAAATTAAATGAATACGCTTAACCCGCGCTTGATAAATAAAAAATACGAAATTTTAATTTTTTCAAAATCAAAAATAAAATAAAAAACAACTATACGAAATTTAAGTATTAAAAAAAATACAAAAAGTTATGTAGCAGTATACAATTACTGGGGATGGAACCAGGGACCTCCCGATGCAAACGAAAAAAGCGGCCAAGTGCGAGTCGGACTCGCCCATGAAGGGTTCCGTATTTAGGCGATTTATGACGTATAAAAAAAAACTACTTACTAGATCTCGTTCAAACCAATCACACAGTCACAAAATTTCACGAAAATCGGTTAAGAATTGCGACCTGTAGAGGAGAACATCCGGACATACAAAAGCAAAATGCCCGAGTCAAAACGTAGACCTTCGCTACGCTTCGGTCAATTATTTTCAGAAAATATTCATTTATAATATTATTTATTAATATTTATTTTATTTTTTAATATTATTTCCAGCCTGGGGCACTGGAGGCCTTGGTCACTTTTTCTTAGTATATGACATTTATTTAAAGTTTAGAAATAACAGTGTTCAATGTGAGTTAACATGTGTTCAAAACGCGAAAGTTTTAAATAATAGAAATAACGGCGTTGATATGAGTATTACTGCAATGTTCTGTCGCCAGAGTGCAGCATTAGTGCACATCCTAAACCATAGTAGAAGAAGGGAAGTATATTATAGAGCAGCGGTCGGCAACCCGCGGCCCGCGGGCCGCATGTGGCCCGTGAACCTGTCACTTGCGGCCCGCGAGCCTCCCTGGCTATTTTGTATGTAATATTGACAAACGACAATGTCTAGTCTAGTCATAAATATTAACAACGTGCGGCCCGCGTCAACTTCGTTAACTACTATGTGGCCCTTGGCTGCTAAAATGTTGCCGACCGCTGTTATAGAGTAACTAAATTTACATTATTTATTATTTTTTTATTTTAGTTATTTATTACACAAAAGTTACAACTTGATAGTAGCGAAGTCATCATCAACTAGTATCATATCGGCGGCCTCCTTACACACGTCAGTTCCTTTTCCCATAGCGATGCCGGCGCGTTTTAAACATATTCCAAACATTTACATGATGGTAACTACATTTACATGATAGTAACTAAACTTACATGATGGTAGCGAAGTCATCATCAACTAGTATCATATCGGCGGCCTCCTTACACACATCAGTTCCGTTTCCCATAGCGATGTCGGCGCGTTTCAAACATGTTTCAAACATTTACATGATAGTAACTAAACTTACATGATAGTCGCGAAGTCATCATCAACTAGTATCATATCGGCGGCCTCCTTACACACGTCAGTTCCGTTTCCCATAGCGATGTCGGCGCGTTTTAAACATATTCCAAACATTTACATGATAGTAACTAAACTTACATGATAGTCGCGAAGTCATCATCAACTAGTATTATATCGGCGGCCTCCTTACACTTGTTTCCCATAGCGATGTCGCCGAGTTTTAAATATGTTTCAAACATTTACATGATGGTAACTACATTTACATGATAGTAACTAAACTTACATGATGGTAGCGAAGTCATCATCAACTAGTATCATATCGGCGGCCTCCTTACACACATCAGTTCCGTTTCCCATAGCGATGTCGGCGCGTTTCAAACATGTTTCAAACATTTACATGATAGTAACTAAACTTACATGATAGTCGCGAAGTCATCATCAACTAGTATCATATCGGCGGCCTCCTTACACACGTCAGTGCCGTTTCCCATAGCGATGTCGGCGCGTTTTAAACATATTCCAAACATTTACATGATAGTAACTAAACTTACATGATGGTAGCGAAGTCATCATCAACTAGTATCATATCGGCGGCCTCCTTACACACGTCAGTTCCGTTTCCCATAGCGATGTCGGCGCGTTTTAAACATATTCCAAACATTTACATGATAGTAACTAAACTTACATGATAGTCGCGAAGTCATCATCAACTAGTATCATATCGGCGGCCTCCTTACACACGTCAGTTCCATTGCCCATAGCGATGCCGGCGCGTTTTAAACATATTCCAAACATTTACATGATAGTAACTAAACTTACATGATGGTAGCGAAGTCATCATCGACTAGTATCATATCGGCGGCCTCCTTACACACGTCAGTGCCGTTGCCCATAGCGATGTCGGCGCGTTTCAAACATGTTTCAAACATTTACATGATGGTAACTACATTTACATGATAGTAACTAAACTTACATGATGGTAGCGAAGTCATCATCGACTAGTATCATATCGGCGGCCTCCTTACACACGTCAGTTCCGTTGCCCATAGCGATGCCGATGTCCGCGCGTTTTAAGGCCACGCCGTCGTTTACTCCGTCCCCTGAAACGATTTAATAATTCATTATTTTTAGGGTTTCGTTGTAAAAAAAACCGGCCAAGTGCGAGTCGGACTCGCGTTCCAAGGGTCCCGTACATTAAGTTGCGCTTGACTGCACATTTCTAATAGGCTTTCCTGTCATCTATAGGTAAAGAACTAGAGGGGGAATGGTCGGACAGACCGATAGACAGACAGAGCACGAGTGATCCGTTCCGTTTTTTCCTTTTGAGGTACGGAACTCTAATTGCACTACGCGTCGGCCCGTCTGTCCGTCCATCCACGGCTTAGAAAGGTAAGTGCTATGAAGTTGTAATATAACTAATAATCTTCTAATAATTACAATATAATGCCCAAAACTGCCGACGATCTCGATTCTTCAATTTGAAATGGATTGTGTTTTTTTGCATAATACTTTTTCGTAGAGTTTCACCTCTTGCTCAAATCAGTAAGTAGCCTGTATAAAGTATTAATCATCACTTACCAGTCCTCACACCAATATTTCATAGCCGTTGCGGCAATTTCACTATCGATAACTTATGTTTCGGCGTGACTCGGTAGAACACGCTAACAGAATCGACCCGCCCCGGCTTGGCACGGGATACCCTTTACAAGTTATACACCTAAACCTTCCTCAAGAATCACTCTATTGATAGGTGAAAACCGCATGAAAATCTGTTCGGTAGTTTTTGAGTTTATCGCGAACAAACAAACAGTCGCGGCGGCGGACTTTGTTTTATAAGATGTAGATAATACATAAACAATGACCCTCAGGGTCATTATTTACTCTATACACCATCATCGTCTTTGTATAGTTTCCCTAGTAATTCCATATTATTTGTATAAAACATCTCTCACCTGTCATCCCAACGATATTTCCTAGCCGCTGCAACGATTTCACTATCGATAACTTATGTTTCGGCGTGACTCGATAGAAAACGCTGACAGAATCGATGACTCGGTCCAACTCGTCGTCTGTCATTGTGTCCAACTGGTCGGCGGAGAGAGATTGAGTAGGAAAAGCTAATTACTTACGTTAAGCGCCATAAATACTATTTTAACAGTGCCATAATAGACTCTGGTATAGCCTACAAGTACAATTTCTCACTTATAATGCCCAAAACTGCCGACGAACTTGATTCTTCAATTTGAAATGGATTGTGTTTTTGCATAATACTTTTTCGTTGTCTTAAATCATTGAGTAGACTGTATAAAGTATTAATCATCACTTACCAGTCATCCCAACGATATTTCCTAGCCGCTGCAACGATTTCACTATCGATAACTTATGTTTCGGCGTGACTCGGTAGAACACGCTGACAGAATCGATGACTCGGTCCAACTCGTCGTCCGCCATTGTGTCCAACTGGTCACCGGAGAGAGATTGGGAGTGGAGCACGTCTAGGCCGACCATTTGAGCTAGAAAATAAAACATTCTAGTTAGGATGGCTCTTATAAAGATATTATCCAAGTAAAGTTAGCATAAAATAGATATGTGATGTGATATTCTTTAGTCTTGTGTCTTCTAAATCAATGGATGGATTTTATTGATTGAGCTGTGTATCGGTTTGTTTTAACCTTGGGCGTATTGGTGGTATTTCATCTGTCAAATTTCTTGGTCCAATGTGTATTTGCTAATAATTTGTAATGAGAGAGTGATTTGTAGATAATTGGGATTAAAAAACTCAGCTTAGGTCGTAGTGGGTCATGTATTCTGCTTCAGTGAATGTTAGTGCAACTTTCTATATACGTACCAACAGGAAGCGCAGTAGGCCTGGCGTCTCCAGTAAGCATTTTCACATCGACAGCAGCTCTACGTAGAGTAGCGATGGCGTCGCACACGCCGGGTCGCGGGGGGTCGCACACTCCGCACACTCCCGTGTATGTTAGTGCGTCAGTCATATCACTATGACTAACTTATTGTATAGTAATAATTATATAAGATAATTGGGATTTAAAAATCTCAATCGTAGTGAGTCATGTATTCTGCTTCAGTGAATGTTAGTGCAACTTTCTATATACGTACCAACCGCAAGCGCAGTAGGCCTGGCATCTCCAGTAAGCATTTTCACATCGACAGCAGCTCTGCCAGCCTATTATGGATAGCTTTATCCATCTTTATCCACGTGATAAAATAACTGTCACTGTTTAACACCGTGGGAAAGAAAGTGACGGACACCGTTTTATCACGCTGTCACGTAGACAAGAACGACCATCATATCCGTACTGCGTAGAGTAGCGATGGCGTCGCACACGCCGGGTCGCGGGGGGTCGCACACTCCGCACACTCCCGTGTATGTTAGTGCGCCAGTCATATCACTATGACTAACTTATTGTATAGTAATAATTATATAAGATAATTGGGATTTAAAAATCTCAATCGTAGTGGGTCATGTATTCTGCTTCAGTGAATGTTAGTGCAACTTTCTATATACGTACCAACAGCAAGCGCAGTGGGCCTGGCGTCTCCAGTAAGCATTTTCACATCGACAGCAGCTCTACGTAGAGTAGCGATGGCGTCGCACACGCCGGGTCGCGGGGGGTCGCACACTCCGCACACTCCCGTGCATGTTAGTGCGTCAGTCATATCACTATGACTAACTTATTGTATAGTAATAATTATATAAGATAATTGGGATTTAAAAATCTCAATCGTAGTGGGTCATGTATTCTGCTTCAGTGAATGTTAGTGCAACTTTCTATATACGTACCAACAGCAAGCGCAGTGGGCCTGGCGTCTCCAGTAAGCATTTTCACATCGACAGCAGCTCTACGTAGAGTAGCGATGGCGTCGCACACGCCGGGTCGCGGGGGGTCGCACACTCCGCACACTCCCGTGCATGTTAGTGCGTCAGTCATATCACTATGACTAACTTATTGTATAGTAATAATTATATAAGATAATTGGGATTTAAAAATCTCAATCGTAGTGGGTCATGTATTCTGCTTCAGTGAATGTTAGTGCAACTTTCTATATACGTACCAACAGCAAGCGCAGTGGGCCTGGCGTCTCCAGTAAGCATTTTCACATCGACAGCAGCTCTGCGTAGAGTAGCGATGGCGTCGCACACGCCGGGTCGCGGGGGGTCGCACACTCCGCACACTCCCGTGCATGTTAGTGCGTCAGTCATATCACTATGACTAACTTATTGTATAGTAATAATTATATAAGATAATTGGGATTTAAAAATCTCAATCGTAGTGGGTCATGTATTCTGCTTCAGTGAATGTTAGTGCAACTTTCTATATACGTACCAACAGCAAGCGCAGTAGGCCTGGCATCTCCAGTAAGCATTTTCACATCGACAGCAGCTCTACGTAGAGTAGCGATGGCGTCGCACACGCCGAGTCGCGGGGGGTCGCACACTCCGCACACTCCCGTGTATGTTAGTGCGTCAGTCATATCACTATGACTAACTTATGGTATAGTAATAATTATTGTATAACTTGACTATGACTAACTTATTGTATAGTAATAATTATATAAGATAATTGGGATTTAAAAATCTCAATCGTAGTGGGTCATGTATTCTGCTTCAGTGAATGTTAGTGCAACTTTCTATATACGTACCAACAGCAAGCGCAGTGGGCCTGGCGTCTCCAGTAAGCATTTTCACATCGACAGCAGCTCTGCGTAGAGTAGCGATGGCGTCGCACACGCCGGGTCGCGGGGGGTCGCACACTCCGCACACTCCCGTGTATGTGAGTGCGTCGAGCGACGCGCCGCGTGCTAAGGCTATGATTCGGAGACCTGTAAAAACGGTCGTTTTAATTGATATAGCAAACAAATTCAACAAAAAAAAAGAGTTTGAAGTGACTTATTTTTTGCATCACGTTTTTAATGAAATTTTTATCATATTTAAATTAACAGACGATATTATGATATTACTTTACTATAGCTTTTTTTGCTAAAGCAATGGACATGAATAAGATATTATGATTGGAAAAGTAATTATATAGTAGTTAGAATGATTTAAACGTCTAAGTCCCGCGCACAATTTTACATATTCCATAAACTATTTTGAATTCTTATACAGTAACTAAGGGTCTATTTAGCTCCGAAAACTTACCCATTCTCCCAATATTGTACGCCTCCGTCATAAAATCGTTCTGCTTTTCTTTGGTGACTGGCGAATAGTTGCCCGCGCTATCTATATACTGTGTGCACAGCGGCAATATCTTCTCTATAGCTCCCTTCACAAACACTTCTTCTTTCAGCTTGCCATCGTTGAATTTTGGGGCACATTTCACCACCATCATCTTCGTTTCTGAACTGTAACAAGATACATACATTGTGAGATAAACTCACACAAATAGATCAGACGGCCTAGCCAAAGAGAATAGATAGAGTGTATAGAGAGTTACTATTATGGTAAATTATGTAACAAAGTTAGTTAAA
The DNA here is from genome assembly GCF_948474715.1 of Cydia amplana. Lineage (NCBI taxonomy): Eukaryota > Metazoa > Arthropoda > Insecta > Lepidoptera > Tortricidae > Cydia > Cydia amplana. The sequence goes on along the minus strand of NC_086079.1, from coordinate 1,712,105 downwards.
ACTTTGGTTTTCTAGGATAGCAGTGCCGCCACATAGTGGTCGTAATATTACGGACGCAAAATGAATGTTCCTTCAATCACCACCCTCTAGGAAACCGCGCCGTTTTGTTTACATAGACAACGATCTAGTGACGTCATTTCACCGCTGTGTTACGGCCGCTATACGAGGGGCGTTCAATATATAATGAGAATGAGATGCAAACTCTTTAAATATTAGGAAAGTAAATACTGGCCGGTAAAGCTAATCTACCTAGCAGATTGCCATGAAAAAAAACTAACTGTTTTTTGTTTAAAAATAAAATACGGCGATATCTTTGCGATACTATTGAGTACGTTAGCGAAAATGAAGAAAATTGAACTGCGCGCCGTTATCAAATACTTGTGTTTGAAAAAATTTTCTACGGACCAAGTCAATTTAGATTTACGGGACACTTTAAGGTCTAATGCTCCTCCGTATTCGACAGTCGCACGTTGGTGCGCCGAATTTAGACGTGGAAGAACATCGACCATGGATGACCCCCGCTCCGGACGCCCTACTACAGCAGTAACTGAAGAAATTGTGAAAAAAGTCGAAAACTTAGTTTTGGCGGATCGTCGTGTCACGGTTCGTTTTATTGCAGAAAATGTAAAAATTTCAACGGGGAGCGTGCATAATATTTTACATGAACGCTTGGGTATGAAAAAGGTATCAGCGCGTTGGGTACCCAGAATGCTTACTGACACGCAAAAACAAACTAGAGTCGAGATTTGTCAAGAAGCTTTGGACCTGATACAGCAAGACCGGGAACTTTTTTTGGCGCGATTTATAACAATGGACGAAACATGGCTCCATCATTACGACCCTGAAACGAAACTGCAGTCTATGACATGGAAAAGGCCATCATCTCCAACTCCGAAGAAATTCAAGGTGGGCCCATCTGCCGGTAAGGTCATGGGCTCTGTTTTTTGGGATGGTAAAGGGGTCGTAATGATTGAGTATCTCGAGCATGGAGACACTATTACGGGCACTTTATATGCCAAACAAATAGCAACATTGCGCAATGAGATCCGTGAAAAACGGCGAGGTAAACTCTCTAAAATTGTGTTGTTCCATCAGGACAATGCACCGGCACACAAGTCCGCCGTTGCAATGGCTGCAATACGTGATGCTGGGTTCGATATCATTAATCATCCTCCGTATTCACCAGACCTCGCCCCTAGTGATTTCTACCTATTTCCGAGATTGAAGGAATATCTAAGAGGCAAGAAATTTGAAGACGACGACGCGGTAGTCGCTGCAGTACAAGATTTTTTAAGTACTCAAGATGAAACCTTTTTTAGAAATGGAATTTTAAGTTGGGAAAAAAGATATACTAAGTGTATTATGCTAAAAGGTGACTACGTCGAAAAATAAAATAACATTTAATAAAAGTTGTATATAACATACTCATTCTCACTTTTTATTGCACGCCCCTCGTATGAAGTCACTACTCTCAGAAGAGGCTAAAAAGATATTTTTATTTGTTATAGATTTTTTCAAACGGTACAATACCTTCTCATAAGTGGGTTAATCAACTTTTTCTAGTCACACGTTGCTATGGTTACGGTCTCCTTAGTCACTCTTAAAATTCTAGGTTTTTCGTATTTAAATGAACAAAACTTGCATTTTTGGTAGTTATAAGACCTTTCCATAATGGGACATCTACTGAGCATGTTAGTAGAACATGGTACAGCAGTTCTTCTAACAATCTATGCTACTATTGTCTCCTCGCTGATTGGACAGAATAACAACAAGAAATAGTTGATTGACCTAAGTAGACATGTAAGAATCTAGTACATATAAGGTACAATGGGGCTTGCATAATCATGTTACTGATTTAAGTCCCTAAATAATAAATAGAAAAAAAAATTACGTACTAGAACGTTGTCTATTTAAACAAAAGGCGCGGTTTCCTAGAGGGCGGTGATTGAAGCAAAGGAACATTCCTTATGCGTCCGTAATATTACGCTATTGGCAATGTGCGAAGTCGGTGGAGGGGGAAGTGGCGCTGATCGTCAAAAACACAGGTAATCTTATGGAATGTCCGAGATTAGTACTAGCGGCAGCCGCTTGAACTAATTTTACTCCATAAGATTTAACGTAGAAAGTCCGAGAAAATGAGGGCAGCACCAGTCGTGCACGTAGCGAATATGCCGGCACCATTTTCCTAAGAAACCAGAGCTTAAGCCGTAATAAAAAAAACTGGGAAAGTAAGGCTCAATTTCATTCGTTCAATGGTGGGTAGATACATTCACTTTCACTGAATGAATCAGCCACTTACAAAAATACTGTTTATCTACACACATGTCATTAGTGCTCTATAATGCGTTCAGAAACCGTAGGAAATGACAAGCTTTATTACAACCAATTTTACTATGAGAACTTTCTTATCTGTGGTAGTAGGAAAATTTGTACTTTAATGTACATAACGTTATAGATTTTTGTAAGGTTATGAGTTTAAATTTGGAACAGCAGTCAAAACTCAAGTGGTTTAAACTTTCACGATTTTTACACATTATTAAATTGTACAACGGGACTTAATCGCGGGACATAGTAATTTCAATCGGGACGAGGGTTTCAAGATCTCATCCCCATGGAATCCAGTCATTAGTAAATGTAAGCGTAAACGAATATCGACAGTCGATAAATCGAATATCGTTAGTGTTGTGTGTCGACAGAGTGACATCCCTAGTGCGCAAAACGTTCAAGCTGATAAACAAGACCAAGTGCGGGTAGTTCGAAAAACTCGCGCGGTTAGAAGATGTTGATGTCAACTTAAGCCAGTCTTCTCCGAGACCACGGGGACAACGCCGTCCTCGAAACGTCGGAGGTAAATCTTAAAACTTAGATACGCGATTAAGTCCCGTTGTACAATTTAATAAAACTCAAGTGGGTCTCTATTCTAGTATCCATAGATATTAAAACAGTTATCGATACGAAACGTCAATTTAGTACATATGTTTTTTTAAATATAAACCGCACGACATTTGATCTCGAGTGACATGAGAATAGGGACTTCATTCTTTTGTCTAGGAATTAAAAAAAACTACGGATGTGTGACATGCGTAAAAAAAGTTTTCATTCACCGCCATTTGACGTACAGTTTATCTTTTAGTTAGTTTTAAGTATGTGTTTAGGTAAAGTAGTGTATGTAACTGTACATAATTAGGCATTAAAACACTCGTGTGATCCTTTTAAGAAACCCACTGACGTTCGTTTCTTAAACCCACACTCGTATTTTAATGCCTCTCATTATGTAGCAGTCACATAAACTACTTCGAGGTAAATCAAAAGTACACTGGTACGTACATACTACGACAACACAGCGTTAAGATCGGTTTTCCTAGGATAGCGGTGCCGTCATATAGCGGCCGTCTCCATACTAAATTAAAATTATACGGCTAAATATGGATGTCGTAGTATTTGTATGGAGACGGCCGCTATATGACGGCACCGCTTTCGGAGGAAACCAAAGCTTTAGCCAGTTTACACTCGGTACAGCGACATCTACCGACAGATTGAGAAAACACGCATTATACCTTTGTACAGTCGACATTATGTTAACATTGTTCGGTATTACAAAGTGTAAACATATCTTTGACGTCGACTGTATATTGCTGAAAGGTTTCAGTGGGTTTTCCGCGTATTTAAAAAAAAATGATTTTGTTATGTGTCATAGGTTGATATTCCATCTGTCCAATATCTCGGTCCAATGTGTATTTGAGTCTCACATTTTTGCTTAATGTGAGAGTGAGACGCAATGCACATTGGACAAAGAAATTGGACAGGCGGAATACCACCCTAATGTATCTCACTCCACACATCAGTTCAGACTATTAATTTCAGTGTCTACATCTAGCATCGAGTAGCGGAACTATCAGTACTGCTACATCTATTGTCAAGTAGCAGTACTGATAGTTCCGCTGCTCGATGCTAATAGTCTTTTTGGTACTAAAACTGATGTATGGAGTGAGCACTCTATGTATTTTTTATTTCTATGGCCACTAAAAGTGGCGGTTCATCTATTTCATTCGGTACCGAATTACATTCAATGAATGAATCAGCCACCTACAAAAACTAAAACAGTTGGTAATCTCTATAGCAAAAGCTGCATTGAATATTATCAAGAGTACATTTAGTACGTACTACGACAACACAGCGTTGGCCGGTTCACGCTCGGTACAGCGACATCTACCGACAGATTGAGGAAACACGCATCGGACCTGTTGTACAGTTGACGTCATTATATTAACATTGTTCGCTCTCACCACTGACAATCCAACCTCTAGACTGAGCTTAGGCCAATTCTTTCATGAAACCCATGGTATAATAATATACTCCGCCTGGTACTCTCTTCCGAGATTCGCGAATGACCTAACTGTCACTTGCCTACGTCATCATGCTGTTTACAGGTTCTCAAACTTTAAAATGTGGGAGAATTTTAACCAAATGTGAAAATTATTTTAACGGCATTAATTTTAAGTAATTCATGTAGAAACATAGTAAAATAAAACAAATCTATACTGCCCTTTTCACCCCTACTCTTTACAGTTCCGAATAGAACAGCCAACCATTTTCGTAACAAAACATTAATTACCAAGCTTACGACGTGAAAAGTTTGGAAAACACTGCGACTGCTGACACTGAGCGAGAAGGAAATAACAATTAACACGCGTTCGACAAGGATGACGGTCAGGGACAAAATGGCGGATTGTCAAATGTGACAGCGCTATCCTGTGTTGCCAGTAGTGTAAACAGAATTACCCGAACGTCTGAAATTTCTTTCGTGAATCGGAAGATATTGCTAACGAATAATTAAAAATGACGTGTTATTGTAAAATTTAAGATAAAATACAAATAAATGAAAATTATAAAGAAATATTTTAACTTATTAACCATAGATATAATGTACCCATGTAACATGTTATGTTGAAATAAAGTGGCAATGTTATTGTGACGTAGGCAAGTGACACTCTGGGAAGAGAAGACCATGTTTTATTAGACCATGATGAAACCGATGCTGCCAAAAATACGGGGGTGCGGGGGGACGAGGTGAGCGAATCCCGTGCCGTGATTGGTCCGTTCAAAGACACGGACCAATCACGGCACGGGATTGACTCGGAAGATGGAGTAACGCTACCGTATGTGTGGCAGAGGGAGTAGCGCGACTGTGCTATGTCTAGAGGTTGGATTGTCTGTGGCTCTCACTAAGGGTAAGGTACAAAAGTAAACATATTTTCGACGTCGACTGTACATAGCTGAAAAGTTTTTCCGCGTGTTAAAAAAATATTTTTGGTAATCTGTCATCACGAAAAAATCACGACAAATCACGTTGTGGAGGGGGGGGGGGTGGGAATATGAGGAGACCTATCTGACCTATCGCGTATTTTTTTACAGTGAACGAAACTAAGAAAAAATATCTACCACATGAATAGATACTTTTACGAAAATAGATAACTAAACAAGATATATTTACAATTGGTGGTTCATTCACTGAACGGTGAATGACTGTCACCTACAAAAAAACAACTTGTTTTGCTCGACTTGTTGATACAAATCAAATTATACGGTCGTATCAGAGCGGTCTAGTATATTTTACGTTGACGTAGTGTTAGTCAGTTCATGCTCGGTACAGCGACACCTATCGGCACACATGAAACATTAAAATTGAACCTCATTTTTATGCTGTACCACTCCATTAATCCGGTCTCATCTCCGCGCGTTCCTCCCAACAGTTAAGATCGGTTTTCCTAGGATAGCGGTGCCGTCATATAGCGGCCGTCTCCATACTAAATAATAAGGCTACGAGGGTGAATCAAAAAGTCCTTAGAAATAGGGTCAAAAACAAACGAATATCATTTTTATTTTTTTTACTTGTCAACATAATTTCCTTCTTGTTCTATACATTTATTATACCGTTTTTCAAGTTTTTTTAATCCATCATAAAAAAACGATTTTTCTTGAGCCTCAAAAACTCCTCTACGGCACCCATGACCGCGTTGTTGTCGTCAAATTTAGTTCCGCGAATGTGCTCCTTTAGTTTCGGAAACAAGTGGAAATCACTAGGAGCTAAGTCTGGCGAGTAGGGCGGATGATCAAAGATCTCAAAACCAGCTTGGCGGATTGCAGTGAGAGCCATTTGTGATCGATGAGCTGGAGCATTATCATGGTGAAAAAGCACTCCAGCACTCAATTTTCCTCGACGTTTTTCTTTGATTGCATGACGCACTTTTGGTATCAAATCGGTGTAATAGGCACCTGTAATGGTTTTTCCTTTAGGCAGATAATCAATAAAAAGGATTCCTTCTGCATCCCAGAAAACTGAGGCCATAACTTTACCTGCTGTCGGAAATACTCTAAATTTCTTTATTGGAGGGGAGGATGGCCGTTTCCAGGACATGCTTTGCTTTTTTGTTTCAGGGTCAAAATGGTGAACCCATGTTTCGTCCATTGTTACGAAACGACGATAAAAAGTGTCCGGATCATGCAAGATTTTCTTTAGATTCCGCTTCGAAACTTCTAAACGCAAGTCATTGTTAGCCTGCGTTAACATTCACGGAACCCATCTTGCTGACACTTTTTTAAAACCCAAAACATCGGTTAGTATTGAATGTACGCTACCAAACGAAATTTTTAGAGTCTCTGCTATGTATTTAATTGTTAGTCGCCGGTCGTTCAAAACCATTTTCTCAATTTTTTCAACGGTTTTTGCGTTAACTGAGGTAGATGGCCGGCCGGAGCGGGGGTCGTCTTCGCAGCTAGATCTGCCTCTTTTAAACTCGGCAACCCAGAAAGCGACGGTGGAATAGGGTACAGCACTAGTGCCTACGGTTTGCTGAATATCCAAAAAAAATCCTTGGTAGTCATTTTTTTCATACACAAGTACTTTATCACGGCACGTAACTCATTTTTTTCCATAATGGGACGTTTTAGTCGACTTATTTCGCAAAATATTGATTTACCATGTAACGGCGGGAACAATTCGAATGAAACCAACTGTCAAATATTACGTTATAATGACAGTTCAAAACATTGATATAGTATAAAGAACTGGATACCCAATCAGCCGCCAAAAATGGCCCCACAAAAGTAATGTCAAAACAGATCACGCATCACTTTCTCGTTTAGTCTTGTTTGAAACGCTCAAATGTGAAGTTGTCAACAATTACGAAATGTGCCGTTAAAATATGTAAAAATAACAATGATAAAACAAGGAAAAAGGATGGAATGTATTTCTTTCGGTTAGTTCTTTGGATAGCATTACATAATTTATGTAATCTGGTGGTCATTTTATGGTTTTGAATAAATTAATTTGTTAGTACCAAAGAAGGGATGTCAAAGAATAAAAATCTAATGAGTCGATGTGAGGTCAATATTTTTTTATATTTTTATATGGAATTCATAAGGAATAATATTATGTTTAAATTCAAGATTTCCAAGAAAACCTATGCGACGTGCAAAGTGGACTGCTATTTAATTATAGCAAGAGATAGGGGTGATGCAGTTTTAAACAAGGCAAAACGGCACTTGTGTGTTCGGCCCATTTCCGTTTCCGACATATACACCACCAATAAGGGCTTATATCGACTAACTGTAAATGCTAAACCTGTCTGAACACAGTGACAACCACAGGATTTTTTTTATAAAGTATAGGTAGACTTTATAAAAAAAAACCAATCAGTACCTAAATGTCCCCGTGCACCCGTACTATGAGTAAATGTAGATCTTAAATACACAGTTATTTAATAATAGAATTTATTTCAAGGAAATTAGTATTTAAAGACGTATACGAATTAAAAATTTAATTTGTTTGAATTTGAACCACGAATTAATTTTATTTGAGCTCCCGATTAAATTAAATTTGTTTTATTTATTACTTCAATTGGTTTTCCTGTACCGTAATACATAATATTAAAGTGTACCAAAGTGACTCCATTCGTTCATTATTCTCATTTGACGTTGTTTGACGTAAATACGTTACGTTTAGTGCCATCGGACTAAATTTTTTAACAGTGTTGGTACTTATGTTTGCAAATTTGACACTTAATGCTACGGCTTTAAGCTCTTTTCTGTACGAAACATTTATCTTGACTCAAAATTTACGTAAGCGTTTTTTTCATCAATGCAAATGTTGCGAAACGTCATTGGGATCCACATTTGTTGACGTTTTTGTTCTGCTTTGTGTGTCTATTTCTTTTATATTAAGTCAGTGGTTCAAAATAAATAAAAAACTTCATTTAAAAACTTTTTATAAACAGCCAGTTCTAAGGACTTTTTGATTCACCCTCGTAAATATGGATGTCGTAGTATTTGTATGGAGACGGCCGCTATATGATGGCACCGCTTTCGGAGGAAACCAAAGCTTCAGTGTAAGGCCTGAGTGGACGCTCGAAGCGGAGCGTTCGGCGGGGCGTGCAGCGTGGCTGTGGGCTCACTCGTGATGTGAGCAGCGTGCACTAAGGCCGCTCCTATACGCTTGCATTTGTTTAACATGCACGCCGCACGCCCCGCCCCGCTGCACGCCCGACTCGAGCGTCTACTCAGGCCTTACACTTATGCTGTTGCATTTGCTCTTTGAACATAGTCTAATAAAACATGGTCTTTCCCAGAATGACACAAGCCTACGTCACAATAACATTGCCACTTTATATAGCGCTGTCGCATCACCGGCGCCCTGGACCATTACGACAGTTTTCTTGGTAGAGTAGATACTTTTACGAAAATATAAAAATAAATAAACAAGTTATATTTACAATTTACAAGCGGTGATTCATTCGCTGAATGACTTTATCACCTCCAAAAAACGAATAAGTAATAGTATATCATACAGACTATACGGTCGTATCCGCTCTAGTATATTCTACGTTGACATGATGTTACTCAGTTCATGCTCGGTACAGCGACACCTATCGGCACACATAAAACATTAAAAACTAAACCTCATTTTTATGCTGTACTAAAGAGTATAGATTTTATAGAGTTAAGCTTTGGATTCCTCCGAAAACGGTGCCGTCATATGACGGCCGTCATATAGCGGCCGCAAAAGACGGCCTTCTTTACGGTGGCGACATGTGGAAAGTACCACGGCGTCATAACACACCGTCATCCACCAAGGTCAAAGCGGCAAATTTGAAAAATGTAGGCGCGATGGGATAACGTCCCATAGAACATTTGAATTTCGCGCCTTTTCCTACTAACAAGATTTGCTTGATCATCTATAATTTACTTGGAGGATGAAATATCATCAGAAGAGGAAAATAATCGTAGTACGGAATCATTTATTCAAATCTCGTGTCATTTATTCAAAATGGCGTCACCGCTATCTAATAAAACGTTCACGAAACTATCGACACCGTCATGACGGCCGTCATCTTACGTTACGTTGACAATCAACGTAACGTAACGCCGTCTAGGAAACCGCGCCATCTTGTTTACATAGACAACGTTCTAGTGACGTCAGTCAACGCTATATAGCGGCCGTAATATGACGGCACCGTTTTCGGAGGAATCCAAAGCTTAATATGACACAAATATACGGTAGTTTTACTCCATCTTCGAGTCAAGTGTCAGAATCCCGTGCCGTGATTGGTCCGTGTCTTTGAACGGACCAATCACGGCACGGGACTCGCTCACCTCGTCCCCCGCACCCCAGTATTTTTGGCAGCGTCGGTTTCATGAAATAATTGCTCTAAACTCCGTCTAGAGGATTCCTAGTCTATGTTATCAACTGTCTTGCTGGGTAATAAGGATTAATTTTACTTTACTAGTACCAGGCGTGGCTCACTCCGCGATTTCGTCGCTTTGCTACAGGTAGCTAAAAGTACATCCGTTCGGCCCCAATTTTGGGTGGCGCTGTCGCCACTTAGCGGCCATATCTGTGCTGATCGTAACAGACGCGTTTTGTTAGAGAGTGAGTCTTCTGTACTTAGTACTATTATTTATTCTGTGCTAGTACCTGAATGGTATCTCATGCAGCCTGGTATATTGTGTTCTGACATCATCCATTCCGTTCTTCATGGCCGCCGCGAGTAAAGCGCCCTCTGTCGGCTGCCCGTATAGAGTTTCGTCGCGGATGACCGCGTTGTTGCATAGGACGCCCACCTGAAATTAGATTTTGAACGCAAATTGAATCTTATTGTTATGGAAGAGGGTGTGTTTTGTCATTTTGTCACTTTTATTTGTCATTTTTATAGTTTTCAGCGGCCGCAGCATGGTTCCAAGGGAAGATTTTGTATTTTTTTCATGGGAGTCATTTTTAGGGTTTTCGGGGTTGAAGTCATTTAGGACTACTACTTACACACATACTAACATATGTACATAGTTTTTAGGGTTCCGTACCCAAAGGGTAAAAACAGGACCCTATTACTAAGCCTCCTACTGTCCGTCTGTATGTCACCAGGCTGTATCTCACGAACCGTGATAGCTAGACAGTTAAAATTTTCACAGATAATGTATTTCTGTTGCCGTTAACAACAAATACTAAAAAAGTACGGAACCCTCGGTGGCCTTTGGCGGTCAAAAGGTTAAGTGTAAGGCCTGAGTAGACGCTCGAAGCGGAGCGTTCGGCGGGGCGTGCAGCGTGGCTGTGGGCTCACAAGTGATGTGAGCAGCGTGCACTAAGGCCGCTCCTATACGCTTGCATTTGTTTAACATGCACGCCGCACCCGCCCCGCTGCACGCCCAACTCGAGCGTCCACTCAGGCCTTACACTAAGATCTACCACCGTTTTACCTCAAGCATGGTCTGTAGAGCAGATCGCGCTACGTCCAAGTCTCGTCCTTTATAAGCACGTAGTTGGATGTCGCCGCGTGCGTTATATCCCGCGCCGCGAACTTCCGCAATATGGCCGCCGGAAGTAGACATACAGGTAACTGTCATCTCGTTCTTCGTTAGCGTTCCTGTAAATAACGTGTTAATAAATCAATCAATAAATAATATTATAGGACATTCTTACACAAATTGACTAAGGGCCACTTGCACCATTCTAGTAACCCAGGGTTAACCGGTTAAACCTGGAGTTACCATGGTTACCAGTACAATTTGACACTGGGTTAGCGGTTTACCCGGTTAACCCCGGGTTAGTGGGATGGTGCAAGTGGCGCTAAGTGTGGGTACTCAGACAACGATATATATAATATACAAATACATAGAAAACACCCAACACTCAGGAACAATATCTGTGTTAAACACAAATAAATGCCCTTACCAGGATTCGAACCCAGGACCGCGGCTTAACAGGCAGGGTCACTACCCACTAGGCCAGACCAGTCGTCAAAATATAATCGTCGTTAATATTATGTAGGTATTTAAGTTCTCTAGATCCAGCTTTTCGGAATGTCAAAAACCGGCCAAGTGCGAGTGGGACTCGCGTTCCAAGGGTTCCGTACAAGTTCGACTCACGCTTGACTGCACATTTCTAATAGGTTTTCCTGTAATGTATGGGTAAAGAACTATTTTGTGTTTTTTTTTTTTTTTCAAAATTTTAGACCTAGCAGTTTATTTATATATATCTCCGTTGACATTTGCAGGGACGTCAGTCTTTCCGTGATCACAGTTGGTGCAACTCAGCTGAAACGGCGGAATTTAAGGTAAAAACAATGAAACTATATCGCGGTAGACCCGTTTGTGTAAATAAATATACAAAACGCGAGAGTTTATAAAGTGTTAAGATACTACCTATTTGTTGTTTGTATTATCGAACGAGCGAGCGAAGCGAAGTGAAGTTCTTACATTCAACTCAGAGCACACACGGCTGGCTAGGGGCACGTCCCGGCATTTCGATGATTTTAAACTGAACTATCAGAGGATAGTTTGATACACAATAACTTAAGTAAATTTGTTCTAATTTAAATGAAATTGGGTAAACGTGTAGTTGAGGGCATTATATTTTAGTCATTAAATTATGAGCAGGCTCGATCAAGGGGTTATTGAGCTAGAAGAGCTTACAAGGCTAAAAAGCTATTTGTCAGGGGTCTTGCTATTCTGGTCATCTTTTTTGCAAGAAAGTATGGTCGAGTTTGGGTATCAGATGAAAGTGCTCGGCTTACACATTTATAATATTATAGTTTTTAAATTTACAATTTTAAAATAATGATCTAACATTTTGGCGAACCGCGAGTTCTCAGTTCGGGGCGAACTACTAGTACCTTCAATTGGTCTTTCATTCATTCACTCTTAAGATGTGTATAAAATAGTGCAATACGAACCAGTCTTGTCACTGCAGATGACATTAACACAGCCGAGAGTCTCGACGGTGGGTAGTTTTTTCACAATCGCGTTGCGCTTGGCCATCCGCATCACGCCCAACGCGAGAGTCACGGTCACCACTATGGGTAGCCCTGAAATGGAAAAAGACAGGTTAAGACTTGTAGAATTTTCAATCAATAACCTTCTGGCCACAGACAATCCAACCTCTAGACATAGCATAGTCGCGCTACCCCCTCTGCCACACATACGGTAGCGTTACTCCATCTTCGAGTCAATCCAGTGCCGTGATTGGTCCGTGTCTTTGAACGGACCAATCACGGCACGGGATTCACCTCATCCCCCCGCACCCCCGTATTTTTGGCAGCATCGGTTTCATGAAAGAATTGGCCTAAGCTCAGTCTAGAGGTTGGATTGTCAGTGCCTTCTGGCTGACGGGTATTTAAATACAGATGCACTCACAGAGTGTCCATAACAGTAGTTTGTGTTACAAGGGATCAAAATGATATATTTCCGTCAAGGGCGTACATTGAGTCCTGAATGAAGCGATGGATTCTACAATCTGCATTCTAAAGTAGAATCCTGAGCGTAATGAGGGATTCAAGTGTTAACGTCCAAGACGGAATAATTTTGATACCGTGTGACACATACCTACTGCTTTTCATATAAACTATGAGAAAAATAAAAAAATCTTAGTGTTGACACAATCTGATGCTTAAACAGATTATTTAAGCAAAAAAAATAACGTACAAAAAAAATGTAAAAATAGTGTGCTAGAACAGAAAAGTGTTACTTTGATCCCTCCTAGCAGGGAGGAAAAGTGCCACTTTGATCCCTCCTAGCAGGGAAGAAAAAGCTATTTTCTGAATAGGAGGTGTGAAAACATTAGTGTCCATGGAGTGCGCTCTCAAGTACTGGGCGCCTTCAGACCAAACGGTCGGGCGAAGCCCTCACATACTGCACAAAAAGGTCAACATTTGGAGCGCCCTTCGCGCGCTCACATTTGGGGGCGCATTTCATACCAGAAGGAATAAGAGCGCGTTTCGCGCGCCCTCGCGTACTGTATGTAAAGGCCCGACATTAGAGGCGCCTTTCGCGCACTCGCCAGACTCGGCGACAGCCCCTTGCACGGTAAAGCGCTGGTGGCCTAGCGGTAAGAGCGTACGACTTTCAATTCGGAGGCCGCGGGTTCAAACCCCGGCTCGTACCAATAAGTTTTTCGGAACTTAATGTACGAAAAATCATTTGATATTTACCAGTCGCTTGCCGGTGAAGGAAAACATCGTGAGGAAACCGAACTAATCCCAATAAGGCATAGTTTACCCTCAGGGTTGGAAGGTCAGATGGCAGCCGCTTTCTTAAAAACTAGTGCCTACGCCTGGGATTAGTTGCCAAGCGGACCCCAGGCTCACATGAGCCGTGGCAAAATGCGAGTACAACGCAAGAAAGATGAGCACGCTCTCACATACTCTCGGAATTGCCTCAAATCTCATATCTCACCCTCAGGGATCGCGGCGACAGCCAAACTGACACTAATGGTGAACCTGGAGAGCCTTCCCCTGAAGCCAGCCCGTCACCATGATGAAACCGATCATGCAGAAGGAGTATAGGGACAGCTGGGCCCCGAGGATGTCCACTTGAGGACTTCAACTGTCATAGTTCCAGGACTATACTCAGCCTAGGGATTTTAAGGGCATCTAAACTACTATCAAGACAGCTTAGACACAGACAGCCCTATAACCCAAGATCTCTAAAGAAGACTGTGCTTACATATGATGTTTTTGGAGTCAAATTCTTAAGAGTTCTTGAACTTGCAAAAGCCAGCTGCTGTCTTTAGATTCCAGTCGGTTCTACTAAAACGTCATACCTTGAGTGGCTAGACTAGACAGTCTATGAATTTAAATTGTAAGCGTTCACTTGTTCAGGGCTTATTAGAGAAACTCTCACCTCCTCTCGCTTGGAATCCATGGATGTTTTGAGAGAAATCCTCGAAGACTTTGGAACTTCTGTTGAAAGAGTTATAACCATTGATAACTAGGGAATTTTCAGTTAAAAGGACAACTCTGGAACTTACCTTCAGGAATCGCAGCAACAGCCAAACTGACACTAATGGTGAACATCTCCTGGAGAGCCTTCCCCTGAAGCCAGCCCGTCACCATGATGAAACCGATGATGCAGAAGGAGTATAGGGACAGCTGTGCCCCGAGGGTGTCCATGGACTTCTGCAGGGGCGTCTTAGGGGCCTCTTCGGCTTGCATCATGCGGAAAATGTCGCCGAATTCGGAGCGTTCGCCTGTGCTGACCACTATGCCCTGGAAATGTCAATGTTAACTTGTATCTATGGGGCTTTTAAATGTTTTATAAGTTTTAGTCACTCGCGCGACATGTTTAGGAGAGCCTACGGGGCGTTTCTGAAAAGCTTGTAACTTGTAATACAAGCGGATGTCACTTTTTGACATCTTTTGTTAGAAAGGGACTTCCACTTGTATTGTATTACAAGCTATAAGCTTTTGAGAAACGGGCCCTAGGTCTCCATTTATAAGCACTAGCAGTGCGTGAGTAGCGTGGTCCGAAACATATCGCGCGAGTCACTAAAAATATGTCAGTTAAACCGTTTAATTAGCTTAGTATTAGTACGACTCACGACAAACTTTAAGTTCGATTTTGATATTATTGAATTTGCACCTCGTACCAAACATCCAATACTTGGGGAATAAGGGATTATTTAGACGGCGCGCGAACTCGTATACGATTTTAGTTACATTGCGGACCATTGAGGTTACATCAATTCAGCCGACCGATCAAATGACGCAATGTAATGAAACTCGCATACGAGTTCTCGCACCGTCTAAATGAGTCCTAAGTGTCTAGTACGTGAAGCTGTTTTTAATATTTCTGATAAAGCCAAGCTGAAATTTGGCATGATAACTTGTCGTCAAATTCAACCATATATATACTTAATACAGATTTAAACAAGTTATCTATCAAGAGAGTTGCCTCACGCGTCACCGACAAAACTTGTCATTCCGGCGGAATGCCCCGCTTGAGGAAAATGAGTTAAAATACTCTTATGAATTATATATTTTTTATTTCAAGTGTGATACCGATTGCGAATATAAGGATGATTTAGTCTTATGTCGATCTTCAGATTCCTACGTCCGTAAATAAAGGGTAATTAGGGTAGATACCTAAGGCAATATTTTTTTTACCTAATTACCACATATGACCAGCGTTCCCATAAACGCTAAATATACATAATAATCCTTATTCACTCTCCCAGCAGCGGCCTTATTCGGTAGTATATTCTTAACCGCCAGGTCCGTTTCTCCCGTAAAGGAACTTTCGTCTATAGCCAAATCCGTAGAATCCTAATCTTAGCATTACCACACCGCACCAGGGTACCCATAAAAGCTATATTATCCTTATTAACCCTCCCAGCAGCGGCCTTATTCGGTAGTATATTCTTAACCGCCGGGTCCGTTTCTCCCGTAAAGGAACTTTCGTCTATAGCCAAATCCGTAGAATCCTAATCTTAGCATTACCACACCGCACCAGGGTACCCATAAAAGCTATATTATCCTTATTAACCCTCCCAGCAGCGGCCTTATTCGGTAGTATATTCTTAACCGCCGGCTCCGTTTCTCCCGTAAAGGAACTTTCGTCGATAGCCAAATCCGTTCAATCTAAACTTAAGTACGAAAACTAACCTTAGCATTACCACACCGCACCAGCGTACCCATAAACGCTATATTATCCTTATTAACCCTCCCAGCAGCGGCCTTATTCGGTAGTATATTCTTAACCGCCGGCTCCGTTTCTCCCGTAAAGGAACTTTCGTCGATAGCCAAATCCTTTCAATCTAAACTTAAGTACGAAAACTAACCTTAGCTAATGTGTGGTAATCCACACCGCACCAGCGTACCCATAAACGCTATATTATCCTTATTAACCCTCCCAGCAGCGGCCTTATTCGGTAGTATATTCTTAACTGCCGGCTCCGTTTCTCCCGTAAAGGAACTTTCATCTATTGCCAAATCCGTTCAATCTAAACTTATTAACAGAGTGTGGCCCGTGTCAACTTCGTTAACTACTATGTGGCCCTTGGCTGCTAACAGGTTGCCGACCGCTGCTTTAGACATCTAAACTTAAGTACCAAAAAACTAACCTTAGCATTACCACACCGCACCAGCGTACCCATAAACGCTATATTATCCTTATTAACCCTCCCAGCAGCGGCCTTATTCGGTAGTATATTCTTAACTGCCGGCTCCGTTTCTCCCGTAAAGGAACTTTCATCTATTGCCAAATCCGTTCAATCTAAACTTATTAACAGAGTGTGGCCCGTGTCAACTTCGTTAACTACTATGTGGCCCTTGGCTGCTAACAGGTTGCCGACCGCTGCTTTAGACATCTAAACTTAAGTACCAAAAAACTAACCTTAGCATTACCGCATCGCACCAGCGTACCCATAAACGCTATATTATCCTTATTCACTCTACCAGCAGCGGCCTTATTCGGTAGTATATTCTTAACCGCCGGTTCCGTTTCTCCCGTAAAGGAACTTTCGTCTATAGCCAAATCCGTAGAATCAAATAGTCGTAAGTCAGCTGGAACTCGGTCGCCGACGTTGAGATGGACTATGTCGCCGGGAACGAGATTTCGGGCGAGGAAGTGCTCGATGCTGCCCTCACGAAGGCTGGAAGGAAAGTGAGTTTTAAGTAGGTGAACTTAAAGTTGAAGTTTGTTTAACCATCTAATCGTGGACATAGACATGCTAGACATGGTTACTTGTGATATTGTGAACCTTATGGCTTCGTAATTAGAGTTCAACCAAACAAATGGGAGGGACAAACATTGTTCAGTTCTTTTATTTACTATATTAGCGATATTCTTGCACGGATGCCTTGTTTTGTGAAATAGACCTTAATGATATGCAGTTACAGTTTAATTTACAAGTAACAAGTAGGAGAGATGAGTTTATTAAGTTCTTCTAGTGATTTCTCGGAGCGATACTCTTGTACAGTCGACGTCAAAGATATGTTTACATTTTTTGCCTTATTACAAAGGAGCAAGGTGCAAAAGTGTAAACATATTTTTGACGACGACTCTACTAATGCCAGGACTTTATCATGAGTACCTACATGTGATATGTGCCTTAATTATGTGTATGTAGTTAGAGTTCAAATTACCAGTTACAAGTAGGCGGGACGAGTTTATTAAGTTCTTCGAGCGACTTCTCTGAACGATATTCTTGAACGAAGGCGACGGTGACCACGATCATGATGGCGACGGTGATGGAAATGGCGTCGTCGTATTGACGCATGATGATACTTACTACGGCGGAACCTACAAAAAAGAGGAGCGTTAAATAGGGAATAATAGCGAATGCAGGGCGAAACTTATATTGTGAATAACATCCCTATAATCCAAACCTAAATACGGCCCTGGCGAGTTACCGCTGACTACTAACTTAGTGCAGTTATACACGTACAGCGGTGCGCGTATGAATTTAACTTAAGTATGTATTTTAACTTACTTCTACCCACTGTACTGTGACGTCTGTGACTTAACACAACTTTTGGTACTTTGTTATTGTTACTTCCCATACTTGTATATACTTTGTAGATAGAATCAAATTGTCACTCACGGGCGCAAACTAACATAGAATAATATAATAAATTAGTGTAGTAAAGTATCTATCTATAAAATCTAAAATATAATAGGTAGCCTAATAAAACTTGGTGTTTTTGATAAGTCTACGAACTACATGGTATACTAAAAATGTCAGCTCTCTAGCATTATCCAAGCCGAAACTACGAGGGTTCGAAAATACGACGAAACGTGCCGAGAAAAACATGCACTGCCTTTTGCCCTTTGTCTCGTCTTGGCAGATAGATTTAGGTAGGTATTGTAGGTAGCTATAGTAGAGCTATCTCTACTAGGTTGTTTACCTACTCATAACTTTTCATACAGCTCCGCTATGAGCTACCCCTTTTTGTTTTCCCATACGCCCGCTATACCATCGCCCACACTGTTAACTGTCCATCGGTAAACCTTATTACAAAAGGCATAAGGTCCACCGATGGATAGTTAAGAGAGTTGCTGTATGTACATACTGTTGTATATGTGAATAACGAAACACTTCACAGAGACTCGAGTGTATTTCGAGGCAACTGAAAGCAAACATAGCTGTACATAAGTCGGCTGTTTCCTGTACGGCTAGTCGGCTACCATCAGTTTGGCACTGACATAAACACCATCGAGAACGTAATTTACTTTCTATACATCTCGCTCGTACTCGCATATTAGTGCGAACGAGATGTATAGAAAGTAAAGTACGTTCTCGGTAGCGTATATGTCAGTTTTGACACTGTCAGTGACTCATGGTACGGGCTCTGAAAGCAAACATAGCTTTACGTAAGTCGGCTGTTTCCTATATCCTTAAACATGTGTGCGAAACATACCGTGAAATCACTTTTGGCATGGAGTTAGGGAGGCAAATAAATATAATGTCTTGAACCTTTTTGGCAATTTTCGTGGCAGTGGATATATGTTACTAGATATAGGTACACTAGCAGATATACTTAGTACTTTTACGGTGCCGAAATATCTGGAAACTCGCTACAACTTTATGGTAACAGAAATCAAATTTCTTGGTCATAATGCTATTTATTATTTGGCGGAGTAGCAAAGTAGTAAATAACTTCATGATTATTTTTAGCTATAATCTAAATAACCATAACTTCAAATAGTAAACACATACAGTTTCAATTTTCAGATTCACTGAGCGTAAGCTATGATCTAAATTCTAAACAATACGTCATGTTATTCCATTAAGTATGTCTGTTCATTGTCATCTAAATGACACGTGAAGACTCAATAATAGTGTATTATTATCATGATGTATGTATTGACAACCATAAATGTGAAACGCGGTGCCGAAAGGTATTATTATATAATTTATATATTATTGAGCTAACGAGTATGATACTCAGTAACGTATATTATAGAGTATTATATTCCAGACACTACAGATTTATTTACTTATAATTCTAAATACCTATAATTTCATTATATTAGATGTCCATTTTTGTGATTAAAAAACATTCGGAAGTATACAAAATTATAGCGTGTCAGTTTTATTTTCGATTTTCCTCGAATACGCCATATCATTGACCCTTCGACCTCATTTTAAGAGTCACACGAACCCGCCCCCAATAAGCCGCTCCCATACTTACAATCGAAGTTATTCTCTCATTTTAAAACGACATGCTTAAATAACACGAAACTTGGCATGAAGATTTACGTAACGTATACTCGTACATATATCTACATAATATATGGGACATCATCTATGAAAAGGGACCTTATTGTGGATGGCGCTTACGCCGCACAGCGTCGCGCGGCATTGTATTTATATCGGAGCATCGTTAATAATGGCGTAACCGCCATCAACAATAAGGTCCCTTTTCATAGATAACGTCACATATGTCTAATATCTATGTCTGTATATGTAGTTTCCGTTGTTAATATTTGTTATACGAAGAAAATAGAGCTAGTAGAAGTTTTGTATGTAAAATTTCTACTCTCTCTAATTTGTTTGTTGCAATTTTAAGTTCGTGTGACTCTTAAGGCAGCTATGTGAACATTCCAATAAAAATACGGTCAAAGACACAATACAGTATACTTTGATGGGCTAAATTTTCAGTAATCATACATACCAAGATATATATCGCTATATTAGCTATGCTGTGTCACCACTTTGCTGATTGCCCTAAATTACTACCGACAACGTATTAGAGTAGGTACGTTATTATTCATGAACGTATGCTGAAAGCAATATGAATTAATAAAACGTGAGAGGTATAAGGCTGGCGTAGTTTAAAATCTATAATATTAAGACGAAACAGGAGCTGAGCCCGATCTCAATTTTGAGGTGAATATCGCCGTTTATAAAACAAACGAGATATATAGAGCTTTGTGCGAAAAACTTAAATTCGCTGTATTTTCTAAGTATATTGTAAGTATCTGAAGCTATATAAACTAATTACCGAACTAGATATATATATACCTTATCCTATTGTAAGTACAGTTTCAGAGCAATCTAACTAGTCGTTTTAAAATAGATGAATGAGTTGTTAGATGAATAAAAGATCGAGATCCATAGCAGACTGGTTTATTTGCAAATGTGCAACTACCGACATACTTGTAAGTCTACCCTACGTAACACTTCCCTCTCATTTCACAATAATAACTTATACCTAAACTAGTTATGATTTGTAACTACAAGAAGCTACATGCTCATATACCTAAGGCCATGTTCAATTTAACTAATTAAAATGGCACTACTAATAAACATAAACAATGTCATATGTATATCGGGACGCAGGTACTTATTATACATATCTATTATGATTTAGGTACATAATATTTGGTGTAGGTACATAAAGTCCACCATAGTATCTTATACAATATATTGTAAATACAATAGGTATATTTGTTTAGCGTAAGTTAACAAAAATAATGGAATTCTGTCTTAACTTAAAGATCTTGTTAACTGTACCATCGTCCCCATTGTCAACTGACAATAAGTAAACCCTATTTCAAAGACATAAGGTTCACAGGTGCTAAGTTATTGCTTTTTACATGATTTTCCTTATCGATAATATGGATGAAGTTCAAGGTTGTGTTGACACACTTATGCAAGTTATGCAATCTATCATTCTTATCTTTACTTATTATTATGAAATAGGTACTAGATATTAGGTATTGAAGTTATTTGCGGAGTGTATATTAAATTTAGTACTTAAGTAACTAGATCATTTACCTACTTTTTTTGTAATTTTTCTATGCAACGCAAAGCGGCCTGTCGCTTAATTCGACCTTCGACCTGCGGCGAAGAGGGCCCCACTTTACAGTCGGCGTTTTGAACTGGACTTTTTACAGCGGGCAAGTGCGACTCCGGTTCCTCTTCTGCAAGCTGCCACTCATCCACTATGCTCTCTTTTACGATAACTTCTCGTTGTCCGTCATCTGGCACCACAGGATCTTGGACTTTAGTAAGAGAAAACCGAGACTTGCGTTTATCCTGTAACATTTGGTCAATATGCCGTTTGTGTACCAGGCCATCTCCTGTTTTAACAGAATATGATACGGGGCTCTGGCGGTCTATAACAACCCCTTCCGCCCATTTTCTATTCTGCTTGGTATAATCTCTGATAAGGACCGGATCTCCAACGGTAGCTTGGCGTGGGCGCGAGGCTCGGCGTTGCTCACTGGCGACCTGGTGTTCGCGCACGACTTCACCAGCGTCAGGCCGCAGCAGGTCTAGGCGTCCACGTAGCCGCCGCCCCAGTAGCGCGACCGCCGGTTCTCGTCCGGTAGTGCTGTGCTCCGTGTTGCGATAACTGAACAAAAACCTACTCAAGGCTGTTTCTGCGTCTTCGTTTTCAACGTTTGCCTTTTTTAAGGCTCGTTTTACGGATCGCACAGCATTTTCGGCTGCCCCGTTGCTTGCCGGGTGGTAGGGCGGAGTTAGGGTTTGTTTTATACCATTCTTCTCAAAATATGTCCTCAGTTCAAGTGAACTGAAGGGCGGTCCGTTGTCGGATACCACCCGTTTAGGCAGACCGAAACGCGCAAACATTCTCCTAAAACAAGATATAACTGTTGACGCAGAAGTATTGTTGACTTTTTCCGCCTCTATCCATTTAGAGTGCGCGTCAATAACGATCAAATAATATTTATTGTTAAAAGGCCCTAACCAATCGACATTTAAGCGCGACCAGGGTTCCTCGGGCCACGGCCACGAGTGCAGCGGCGCCGGCGCCGGCGCCGGGCGCACCGCGCGGCAAGCGTCGCACTCGCGCGCCGTTCGCTCGATGTCTGCGTCAAGCGTCCCCCACCAAACATAATTACGCGCAATTTGTTTCATTTTAATGATCCCCGGATGCCCCTCGTGGATTTCCTTTAAAATGTCATTTTGCAAGGTCATGGGTATTATAATTTTATAGCCCCATAATAAACATCCTTGATCAATATGAATGCTGTCTTTACGAATGAAAAATGATTTTAGCATATCATCACTTACAGTTTTCGGCCAACCGAACATGACATACCCTATAACTTTACTCAAAACTGGGTCTCGCGCGGTCTCGGTTTTAATATCTTTAAAACTGAGTGGGAAACTTCTTTGAATGAAATTTAGATAACTGCCTGCCTCGTCCTCTCTTTCAGCTCGATTGCCAGTCGAGGGCAAAGGAAGACGAGACAGCGCATCGGCATGGCAGTTCTGTACAGACGTTACAAATTCAATGCTAAAATCGTAAGCAGACAACGTGACAGCGTAACGCTGTAATCTACTCGCAGCTGTGACTGGAATGCCTTTATTTTTACCAAAAATGTAACTGAGGGGTTTATGATCACTACGAAGTATAAAGCGCCTGCCATACAGGAACTGGTGATGTTTTGTTACCCCAAAAACAATAGCTAAAGCTTCTTTGTCCAGCTGCGAGTAGTTTTGCTCCGCAGCGCTGAGCGTTCGCGAAGCGCAGCTGATCGGGCGCTCGCGGCCATCTTTGCCACGCTGCGCCAGCACGCAGCCAAGCCCGTACGCGCTGCTGTCAACCGACAGCACCAGCGGCAGCGTCGGGTCGTAGTGCGCCAGCACGGGTGCGCTACACAACACCTTCTTGATTTTGGTAAACGCAATATCGCAATCGTTGCTCCACACCCAATCAACATCTTTTTTTAATAAATTATACAACGGTTTAAGTATGTCACTCATGTTTGAACAGAATTTGGAATAAAAGTTTACTAAGCCCATAAAGCTTTTCAATTGTGTGACATTGGTGGGACGCGGGGCTGCAACTATTGCGTTAATTTTTTTTGTATCTGTATGCAAACCGTCCTTATCAATGTTATACCCTAAGTAAGTTACACTATCTCTAAAAAATTGACATTTATCGAAATTAATACGGAGTCCATTTTCTTTAAGTCTCTGCAGAACTGCCCTTAAATTAGCCAAATGTGTTGCCCTATCTTTTCCGGTGACGCAAATATCATCTGCAAATACTGCAGTCGACGGCAGGCCGCTAAGAGTCTCTTCCATAATTTTTTGGAAGTTTTCTGGTATACATTTAATACCAAAAGGTACTCTCTGATAAACAAACGTTCCTACATGTGTGGTTATAGCCGTCATCGGCTGAGACTCTTGTTCTAATAGACACTGTTGGAATGCATTTGATAAGTCTAATTTTGTGTACTGTTCACCGCCTCCTAACGTTGCAAATATCTCTTCTATTCGCGGGAGTGGATAATGAAAGTCTTTGAGAATAGGATTTATTGTGATTTTATAATCACCGCAAATACGGATATCACCATTCGATTTAATAACCGGGACGATAGGTGTTCCGTAATCCGACCGCTCGACCTTGTAAATGACGCCCTCCCGCTGCAGGCGCCCGAGCTCGCGCTCCACGCGCTCGCGCAGCGCCAGCGGCAGCGCGCGCGCCTTCACGAACACGGGGACATCATCCGTTAGGTGTAAACGAATACGCGATTTAAAAGTACCTAGACCCTCCGCAAATACCTCCGGATACTCTTTTTTTAACAGTAGTGCCACCGAATCGCTCTCAGATATATTGTGACATTCCATATATTCCAACAATTTTAATTTTCTTATCCAAGTGCGACCCATAAGCGGGGGCCCACCATTTTCAATAACATGTAATTTAAGTTTAGCCGAATTTTGTCCACAAATCACATCTACATCAATATAACCGAGCGCCTCGATAGGATCACTAATATAAGATTTTAACAACAACACATTTTTGTTAATAGGTAAATGTGACAAATGTTTTTCATAAAACAATTTCGAAACTGCAGATATTTTACTTCCCGTATCAACTTCAAATTTATAAAAAGTACCGTTCACGGATAGCTTCACTAAATACGGTCCGTCGTTATCTCCCTTCGAGACCAAATTATAGAAATGGCAATCGTCATCGTCCGAATCGCTACTCTTATTTAAAAAGTACTGACCTTTAGCCGTCCTCTTATTGGAAAAATCGCCACTCTCACCTTTGCGCGCACACATAACTTTTAAATGGCCCTTGACGCCACACGAATCACACGTAAAGTTTTTGTACCGACACTTATTTGGTGGATGAGTGGATTTCCCACATCGCGCACACGGGCCCCGCTGTGGCCCGCCGCCGCTGCCGCCGCCGCCGGCGCCGCCGCCCGGGCGGGCGCGCGCCCCGCGGCCGGCGCTCACGCGGTGCAGGCCGTCGTCGGCCGCGCCGGGGCCGGGGCCGGCGCCCGCGTCGCCGGCCGGGGCGCACGCCGTGTGCGCGTGCCGCTCCGCCGCCTCGAGCGCGCTGGCCAACTCCACGGCCCTCTTGTAGTCTATGTCTTTCTCGGCGAACAATCTAGAACGCATATCCTCGCTGCATAACCCCGAGACGAATTGGTCTCGTAGATTTTCTTCGAGGCCGGTTCCGAAGTTGCAGGTTTTAGCCAAATGTTTTAACCCTTGAAGGTAAACGCGGATGCTTTCACCCTGCTGTTGCACCCTTTGCCGAAAAACGTGTCTCTCGGCTATCTCGGATCTTTCCGGTTCTAAGTGTTTCTTTAATAAGGCCACCAAATCGTCGAAACCTTTGTCCTCCGGATGGGCAGGGGAGCACAAATCACAAAGTAAATCGTAACACTCGCCACCGACCACCGTTAACAACGTGGGCACTTTTAGGTCGTCACTTATGGCATTTAGCTTAATAAACTGTTTTACGCGACGCACATAATTGTCCCAATTAGATTCTAACGAAAATGGTTCTATTTTACCGTATGGCATGTTAAAACGAAGCGTAAAGTACTTTAAATTTAATTTTAAACTCGACTGCGCCAATGTTAGATGAATAAAAGATCGAGATCCATAGCAGACTGGTTTATTTGCAAATGTGCAACTACCGACATACTTGTAAGTCTACCCTACGTAACAGAGAGCGTAACTACGTTTGTATGGAGGATCGAGCTTGCTGATGAGGACTCTAAAATACTGTTTTCATCACACTTACTAGACAGCCGACGTCCCAATCAGAGGATAGATAGAATACAAATAGGTATGCATATCGTAGATAACAAAAACAAATATGTAACATAACATAATCCTTGGACTTTCTCGTATCGGCTCAATTTCGAAACTAAAGCTGGAAACAAATTATCGGACGCGGCTGACGGACGCGGCTCACAGCCGCGACTTATAGGTATCTAGATAATGAATATACACTGAACTGTGCAAACTATCGGAGGTAAGCCGTGGACGTAACCTTGTGCTGACTTTAAGCCTTCGGACATCCGACAGAAATCTGGCGCGCTGGATGTTCCTGACTGTGCACACTTTTATGTCGCGCGCGTCAGCCGCGTCCGATAATTTGTTTCCAGCTTGAGGATTCACTATACAAATATAAATTTCTTGCCTTTCAGACTCACCTATATTGTACAGTCAACAGCAGAAGTTGCTAAGCGGGCGAGGTGCTCAAGTCATTTTGAACACCTCGCCCGCTTAGCAACTAATGCTGCTGACTGTACCCTTACCTGCCTTGGATATTTCATTGCATCTAATCTCAAAAGCCAGGGTTGACCCTTTCAAGGGTCAGCTGGGATGAGATAGGATCACTGTATCTTACATCAAGTCAGGATTACAATCATTAAGCTCAGACTCATGTCACGACAGCAAAACTTAGTGCCTGACAGATTTGATTTAACAGCAAGTCTATCAAAATTTATTATATTACAAGCTTTTTATTAAATTGCAAAGTACCTATGTATCTATGTATGTATGTATGTATGTTAGTATGTTTGTACAACACGTCAAATCTTGAGAGTTAAATTTGACCCACTTCCCGACTTCCAATGAAGCTGAAAATTTGCATACATATGTAAGTCGGGTGACAAATTGACAATGCAATATTATGGTACCATCGAGCTGATCTGATGATAGAGACAGGAGGTTACCATAGGAACTATGTGATAAAACAACGCAACCTAATTGTGTTCAATCAATCAATCAATCAATCAATCATTTATTTATTGCACCATTTATTGTTTCGGGTTTTTTATTTTATTTTATTTAACGTTCAATTCAGGCCAGGAGCCCATACAATTATTACATACAATAAAAAGAATTAAAAATTAAATTACACACCTAAATGAAATAAAAATTTAATTTTAGTATTGTCTCGATGAGTATTAGTTGCCTGTGGTAAGAAAAGTACAGTCAGCGACAAAAGCTTGCACCAAAAATAAATTTTTTGACAAACCCTTATTTGATTGTAGCTGTGGTGTTTTTGCGGACGGTGGCACAGAATAAATAATAGTACTAAGTACAGAAGACTCACTATCTAACAAAACGCGTCTGTTACGATCAGCACAGATATGGCCGCTAGGTGGCGGCTTATGGCTTTCCCCAAAATTGGGGCCGAACGGATGTACTTTTAGCTACCTGTAGCAAAGCGACGAAATCGCGGAGTGAGACACGCCTGACGGTGGTGGCTGTGTGGTGTCTTCGTGTTATGAGAAGATGCAGTCAATCTCACTCACATAACAATGACATAAAACAATGAGGCATGGATCAAAAAGGTTTATTGTTATTGTTAATGGATCGTATCAATAACATTAACATGTCCAACCTTTGCCCTGAACAGGCGTGGCACACTCCGCGATCTCGTCGCGTCGCTACAAGTACATGCGGCCCACACCAATTTTGGTGTCTAGCCATAGTAGTTGCCGCGCACGGCGCGCACCGATTACGGAACGTACGCCTGCTCGCGCTTGCGCCACCTAGCGGTCATATTTGTCGTAAAACACGCGTTTTGTTAAAGAGTGAACCTTCTGTACCTAGTACTATGATTTATCTGTGCTGACATAAGTATCCACTTCTCTGTACAGCTAGTATGGGTACTTAAGTTGGGGCATTTACTGCAAACATTATAATTTTAATACATCATCATAGGCGTGATTATATGTATGTGTGTATGTATGTACATCATCATCATCACCGGCCTATATTACCTATATAGGAATATAGGAACAGGCAGTAGGAACTGCTGAGCATAAGCGTTCCCGGACAAGAGGCTGAGGTAGCGCTACCCAGAAGCTATGCCTAGAGTTGTATCGTTCTTGAAAACGTTCTCCCTTTTGTATAGAGAACGTTGCTCGAGAATATTTCCCATAGTAAATTGAGAATATTCTCGAGAACGGCACAACTATGTATGTAGTCTGAGTATTTTAAACGCACAGGTATTTTCACTCTCACGAGACGTTCACCGGTGTGGCTACCACCAGTTTGGCACTGACATAAACGCCATCGAGAACGTAATTTACTTTCAATGTATCTCGCTCGTACTCGCATATTAGTGCGAGCGAGATGTAGGTAAAGAAAGTAAATTACGTTCTCGTTGGCGTATATGTCAGTTATGACACTGTCAGTGACTCATGGTACGGACTCGGAGAGCAACTGGTAAATTCCTAATACTAGTTCTCACGACATCATTATCATCAAATTCTCGTTCAGCCTGTCTGTCTGTCTGTCTTCTCTTACATACATGTACCTACGTATTGGTTTCCCTGCCTTTTTTCCAAGAGTTTTTTTTTCACTATTAATACCGAATCCTAATAATTTTATTGATAATGACATAGTTAAAGTCAGTGGAGGTTATAATGATAATCACCTGTCGCCGCGGGGTCATTGGCACACGCATGCGTCTACACATTTAACAGACCTAATGTGATCTTTATTACAAAGAAATAAAGTCCACAAATGGCCAGTTACTTGTGGGCGGCTAAATTAGCAAACCTCTTATCTCTTTCGAAAGGTTTGCTTTATGTGGACTTTATGTGTTATTCGCTAAAGTAGAAAATCCCTAATCTCCTTAAAATGGAGTTACGAGGTTTGTGATTTTGGCCGACGCACGTGTGTTGGTCGTCACACCGGTGTTATTTCGCTAATAGCGATAGGTATTATAAAAAATACGCATAATAAGCGTTCATATAAATACAATGCACACATTAATGTATCGTGTAAATTATGCATAGCCACCAGCAAAAACCGGCCAAGTGCGCTCGATCGCTTATTAATCAAAACATACGAGGGCCGACTGAAAAGTTCGCGGCCTTAGAATAAAACCGTGACATGACATGAACCCCTTAAAAATCCTTTCAAAATGAAACAATGAATTAGAAATACCCAAAGAGGGAGTGAGACCGACACATGACGTAGTTCAATATCGCCATAGAGAAAAAAATACATAGAGTGCTCACTCCATACATCAGTTCAGACTATTAATTTCAGTGTCTACATCTAGCATCGAGTAGCGGAACTATCAGTACTGCTACTTGACAATAGATGTAGCACCGACCGGAAAGTCTTATCTCAACAGCATAAGACTTTCCGGTCGGTGGCGACATCTATTGTCAAGTAGCAGTACTGATAGTTCCGCTACTCGATGCTAGATGCTAATAGTCTTTTTGGTACTAAAACTTATGTATGGAGTGAGCACTCTATGTATTTTTTCTCTATGATATCGCTTCGCGTCACCACCGAAAATACGTTAACAATTAAACACGAAAGACAACAAGCGTAAGCGCTGCAAGCTTTCATACATCTTAAAAAAATTATTGTCGCTGGGGATTGTCGCGAGGGCCGACTGAAAAGTTCGCGGCCTTAGAATAAAACCGGCCAAGTGCGAGTCGGACTCGCGCACGGAGGGTTCCGCACCATCAACAAAAAATAGAGCAAAAAAATCGTGTTTGTTGTATGGGAGCCCCCCTTAAATATTTATTTTATTTTATTTTTTAGTATTTGTTGCGATAGCGGCAACAGAGATACCTACATCATTTGTGAAATTTTCAACTGTCTAGCTATCGCAGTTCATGAGATACAGCCTGGTGACAGACGGACGGACGGACGGACAGCGGAGTCTTAGTAATAGGTTCCCGTTTTTTACCCTTTGGGTACGGAACCCTAATAAAAATAAAAGAGAGTATTAAAGTAAATGTTAATTATTAATGGTTAATAATCGTTAGTAATGGCGGTAATATTTAAACTGCCAACGAGGCGGGGAAAAAGTAGCATAGCTTTTTTCCCCTTTTTTCTAGCTTAGGCCGCGAATATTTCAGCCTCTCCTCGTACATCACATGAGTTAATAAGATTTGAAAAATAGAGCCACTACTATTATTTAGCAAGTTTCAGATAGACGGAACGGAAGAAACATTTCAGACATCTAATAAAAGAAAGTTAATTGTTGTGAGTCGGGAATCGAACCGGGCTAATGCCAAGATAATCCGCAAGTTTCTAAAAATATATAACGAATTTTCAAGATAAAATCTCCGCAGAGTATAATTAAAGTATTTTTCACTAGCATTGTTGTTTGACATTTATTTTCCCAGACTAATTAATTAGTTACCTAATCTAAAATATTTTTACGCACGTACATTATATTTTTTATTAGGGTTCCGTACCCAAAGGGTAAAAACGGGACCCTATTACTAAGACTCCGCTGTCCGTCCGTCCGTCCGTCTGTCACCAGGCTGTATCTCATGAACCGTGATAGCTAGAAAGTTGAAATTTTCACAGATGATGTATTTCTGTTGCCGCTATAACAACAAATACTAAAAACAGAATAAAATAAAGATTTAAGCGGGGCTCCCATACAAAAAACGTGATTTTTGACCGAAGTTAAGCAACGTTGGGCGGGGTCAGTACTTGGATAGGTGACCGTTTTTTTGCTTGTTTTGCTCTATTTTTTGTTGATGGTGCGGAACCCTCCGTGCGCGAGTCCGACTCGCACTTGGCGGGTTTTTCAAAGACAGTTCTGAAAATACGCACATATAAATTTGGGGCTTCAAAGTCTTCAAACAATAGCGGTAGGGGAGACCGAGGTAAGTTGTGACATTGTAGATTTTTTGGAACCATTTAAATGTTAGCGAGTTCGCAACAGTGCGCATTTGTTAGTAACTTTAACTAACAAACGCGCGCTATTGCGAGCTCGTTATTAGTATAAGTAGGTAGATTCCAAAAAATTTACGATGTCACAACTCTCCTCTGTCACAACTCACCTCGGTCTCCCCTAGTGAGAGAAAATCAGACACTATAGGAGAGCTAAAGCTTTCAGAAACCAGATGGCCTATTTTGAAGATAATCACAACTGCACTTTATTAATTTATTTTTTTAATTTGATTCTCTTTCTTTAATTTCTATCATGATAACATGATCTTGTACTGCAATAACTTCCAAAAATTAGTTGCTAAATATCAACAATATCTCAGCAATAACCACCAACAGTTCAACACCTGTGTTGAAAGCCCGATAGTTAGTGGCAGACTTCCAACTCTCAGGTGTTACATTTCTAAATGTCACTATTATTTTGAGAATGAGCACTCGTTTTATTATCACTTTTCATTATTGCCTTTACGGATTTGTGTCTGCATAAAAATTAAAATATAGTTTGTCAGAGGACTGTCTCACTTCAAAACCATACTATCTTTGTCTTACACTAGTACTACCACCCAAAAGAAAAGGACGAGTATAGTTTTCCTAGTTCTTACTGACTGACAAATTGGTTTGACCAACTATAGATAAGATGAAGTAGAGTAGGACCAAGTAAGGCTAAGGCTGTAAGACTCTAGCATCCTCGACTTATATGGTCCTCGCCTATTGGCTACCTATCTTCGCTCCACAGCGGATCATCTTTCACCTTTAACTGGTCATGTGAGAAAAAGACGGTTGTATAAAACACCTGGTGAGAGAAAGAGACAGCACTCACCAAGTAGCAGCAGTGTCAACGGGTTCTGGAACTGCTCGATATACTTCTTCCACAGCGGATCCTCTTTCACCTCGAACTGGTCTTGTGCGAAAAAGACGGTTGCATAAAACACCTGGTGAGAGAAAGAGACAGCACTCACCGAGTAGCAGCAGTATCAACGGGTTCTGGAACTGCTCGATATACTTCTTCCACAGCGGATCCTCTTCTTTGACCTGGAACTCGTTGGGACCGACGAAGTTCATTCGGTCGTTCGCCTCCCGCCATGATAGACCGCGGCGGACGTCTACGTGGAGACGGTCGGCTACCTGTGAAAGAGATAGATGCAGTTTAATCAGCCTGAATGAAAGCGAAAGCAAGCGTTGGTAGCAATCAATGTTACCAACGCTTGGTTGCTTTGCTTGGTTATTGTCATGTTGGCAACTTAGGAGCAACTTTCAATTCGGAGGTCACGGGTTAAGCATTAAGAACCGGCTCGTACCAATGAGTTTTTCAGAACTTATGTAGGATATAATTGTAATGGCTCCCCTACACGATGGCCCAGCGCTGGACCAGCGAGAAGGCCATGCGATGGTTATGGTTCCTCTACACGATGGCCTAGCGCTGGACCTGCGGGATGGCCATACGATGGTTGAGAGCACACGCACTATGGAATGGGCCACATGTTGATGCGTACGCACTATCGCTGGCCCACTAGCTTTAATGTGCGGACGAACAACCGACACCGCGGCCATCCCATCGCCATCCCGCCGCGCCATAAGCCATCCGACACCACTACCCTCTCTAGACGCTGGCCCATCTTAGTGGACCAATATGATGGCCTTGATGGCCCATCATGTAGAGGAGCAATAACAGTTTTATTTTGGTGAAGGAAAAGATTGTGAGGAAACCACAGTGTTTCAGTAGTATTAGAAGGCCAGATGACAGTCACTTTCGTAGAAAGTAGCAACTTTTACGGTGCAATAAAGTTTAAATAGTTTTTTGTCTCTTTTATTCAAGAATAAGCAAGCTATGGCTACAATCTTGCAGGACTGAATGAAAAATGTAAGGATACTATAGGGTTTACGTCAGAGCGGACACGTGGTACACTTTCATTGATAAAATCTCTCTTGAAAGATAAGATTATTCTACAAAAATACGCTATCCAAAATCTAAGCTAATGTAATAAAAATCTATACCGGCATGATAAGGTTTTATCAACTATCTGGTTTCCTATGACGTACAGATACTACCTACGTGTGTTTGTTTATAGCTTTCAATGCATGCATTTTCACGGCTAGCCAGTTTATCTTATCTTATCTTATATTTTAAACGAGCAATTCTTGTATATATATTTCGAGGATCTCGGAAACGGCTCTAACAATTTCGATGAAATCTGCTATATGAGAGTTTTCGAGGGCGAAAAATCGATCTAGCTAGGTCTTATCTCTGGGAAAAGCGCATTTTTGATATTTATATGTTTTCCGACCAAAGCTTGGGGCCCAGATATTGATAATTGGGTGGATCAATTATTTCTAGGTGTTATTCTGTCCGGTCAGCCAAGAGACAATAGTAGCATAGTTTGTTAGAAGACTTTGTACACCACCTTCTTCTGAAGTTCTGACACGCTTTGTAGACAACCCTCAATGGAAAGGGTTTATAAGTATCACAGGAAAGCGTGTTTGGTGAATTTAAATGCCTAAAAATCAGGTTTTAAAGAGTGACCCAGGAGAACGTAACCATGGCAACGAGTGACAATAAAAAGTTAATTCACCCAATTATGCCGGTATGCGTCCATGTTTTGCAATAATCGACAACATACACATATAATACAACCCTTCCTTGTCTTTGTTCTGAGCAATTAAATCCCGCACGTCAGTTACAGTCATAGACCACCTGCGATTGACTCCGCAAGAAGTAGCACTTAACGAACACTCATGGTCAATTGGCACCACTCACCGCAACACACAGGCCTTATTATTAGTTGTTTATGCAGAGCAATTGACGACCACCGCTCTACGCCCCGCTAGCTCCCCGTGCTACAATTTTCAATTATATTTTCAATACTACGTAATGTAACTAAGGGATCGCATCCGGAACACCACGCTGCGCTCTAAAACTCAAATAATAGATGTAGCTCGAAAAGCGGCCAAGTTAAAGTGGGACTGGGCTGGTCATGTCTGCCGCATGCCGAATGACTTATGGGCCAAGATAACCACAGAGTGGGTGCCCCGTGAGTCGAACCGGGGATCCGGCAGACCTCGTCGGCGATGGCGGGATAACTTAGACTCCTTTTTGAGCGACTGGCCAGATGTAGCTCAAAATCGGGAGGAGTGGAAGAGGAGGGGGGAGGCCTTTGCCCAGCAGTGGGACACAATAGGCTCGCAATAATAATAATAATAATAATGGCTAAACTTCGTCAACCAGGAGGCGGAGATGACCGCCCTGGCCCGCAGGATTTTATAAGGATTGAGCGAGGAATCTTTCAGGGCGACAGTCTGAGTCCCCTGTGGTTCTGCCTAGCTTTGAATCCCCTCAGCACCCTGCTGAAGGATTTGGGACTAGGTTGCCGGCTCCGGAGTGGGGGTGAAGTCATTTCTCACCTTCTGTACATGGATGACCTCAAATTATTTGCACCAAATAGCCGAGACTTGTTGGAGCTACTGAAAACCACCGACGTCTTCAGTAGTGCCATCAACATGGAGTTTGGTGTCGATAAATGTGCGGTTATGCATGTACAGCGGGGGAGGGTTGTAAATTCAACAAATTTACAACCTTCTGAGACAATGTCTTTCAGATCTATCTCTGAGTCAGAAACCTATAAATACCTTGGTATGTCACAGTCGTTGGGTATTGAGGACGAGGGTATTAGACGGTCGGTGAAGGAGCGCTTTTTCAGTCGGCTCACAAAAGTCCTTAACAGTCTTTTGTCAGGAGGCAACAAAGTGCGCGCCTTCAACGCCTGGGTAATGCCCCTACTCACATACTCCTTTGGCAGTGGACTCAGACCGAGCTGGATGCCCTGGATCGGAGGGTCCGATCACTGCTCACCGCGCATCGCATGCTACACCCACGCTCGTCAGTTATGAGATTGTACATCCCACGGAAATGTGGAGGCCGAGGCTTCCTAAACGCCAAGGATCTCCACAACCGCGAGGTGTACAATCTCAGGAATTATTTCCTTAACAACGACTGTGGGATGCATCGTGATGTGGTGGCAGTAGACAGGAACCTCACGCCGCTCTCCTTGGCAAACGAGAACTGGCGCAAACCTGTGGTACTAAGTACTGCGGATCGCAAGGCGGCATGGGAGAGTAAGGTGCTACACGGGCGGTTCTACAAGGCCCTCACGGGACCCGATGTGGACCTGCTCGCGTCGGTGAACTGGTTACGATTCGGGGACCTCTTCGGAGAAACCGAGGGTTTTGCCTGTGCAATTGCGGACGAAGTAATGATGACGAACAACTATCGGAAATATATCCTGAAGGACGGTACGGTCGACATCTGTCGGGCATGCCGTCGTCCCGGAGAGTCACTCAGGCATATCATTTCCGGTTGTTCTCATCTTGCTAACGGCGAGTACTTGCACAGACATAATCTCGTAGCCAGGATTATACACCAGCAGCTTGCTCTTCTATACGGCCTTGTGGACCGCGAAGTACCGTACTACAAGTATTCACCTGCGCCAGTTCTCGAGAATGGTCGTGCCACGCTCTATTGGGATCGATCTGTCATCACTGACAGGACTATTGTAGCCAATAAGCCTGACATTGTGATAATAGATCGATCGCAACGCCGGGCCGTGCTCGTTGACATCACCATCCCCCATGATGAGAATCTCGTGAAAGCCGAGAAGGACAAGTCCAGCAAGTACCTAGACTTGGCTCACGAGATAACCGCCATGTGGGATGTTGATTCGACGATCATTGTCCCGATAGTCGTTTCAGTGAACGGTCTAATAGCGAAGAGTCTCGACCAACATCTTGAGAGACTCTCGCTAGGTGGTTGGATCAAGGGTCAGATGCAGAAGGCGGTGATCTTGGACACGGCGCGGATAGTCCGCCGGTTCCTCTCTCTGCGGCCCTGACCACCGGCAGCTTGGGCCTTGCCCCGCTGCTGGCGGCACCCTAGGTTAGGTTTTTTATAATATGTTTATAAGTATTTTGTATTGTTTTTGTAAGTGTTTTTGTATTTTATTTTTATATCCATATTATAAAGTAACCTAACTTAAGACCAAAAATAAATAAAGAGAATAATAATAATACTACGTAATGTAATGTACAGTGAGCTGCGAATATCATGCAGAAATTATGAATGAATTCATTGATAAAGTCGCCATGTACTTTTGCAGCTGATGGTAGTGATGGTACAACTACAGCGACCCATAGGAGCATGCGGGCATTGTGCATGTTCTATGTTAAATCTAAATCTGAGCAGTAATAGCAGCCTAATAGGTTTCCTCGGTAGATAATATACGATTCTATGTAGTAATTGATCGTCTAAATAGTAGATGGTCTGTGGTTTCATTAGAGCCAACAGCTCGTGCTTAATTGACAATTAGTCGTCCTTTGTCTAAGGGTAAAGGTCAGCTCTTGACCTAGACGGGTTCGGAGCGGAAGTGCCTAGGTATACCTATAGCTAATATAGGGGGCGTAGGCTACATTTCTAATTACCATAGGGGAGACCGAGGTGAGTTGTGACAGAGGAAAGTTGGCGACTGTTGGCGAGCTCGCAACACACGGTAACAACAACGCTAAAAAGCGCTCACCTCACCATACATCGCCCTCAAGGGGGTATTGGCGGGCATAGCGTTTATAAAAGAACCTGTATCTTCCTATCTAGTGGGTAAGTGATCTGTGGTTTCATTAGAGCCAACAGCTCGTGCTTAATTGACAATTAGTCGTCCTTTGTCTAAGGGTAAAGGTCAGCTCTTGACCTAGAGGGGTCCGGAGCGGAAGTGCCTAGGTATACCTATAGCTCAATATAGGGGGCGTAGGCTACATTTCTAATTACCATAGGGGAGACGGAGGTGAGTTGTGACAGAGGAGAGTTGGCGACTGTTGGCGAGCTCGCAACACACTGTAACAACAACGCTAAAAAGCGCTCACCTCACCATACATCGCCCTCAAGGGGGTATTGACGGGCAAAGCGTTTATAAAAGAACCTGTATCTTCTATCTAGTGCGTAAGTGATCTGTGGTTTCATAAGAGCCAGCCGCTCGTGCTTAATTGACGATTAGTCGACCTTTGTCTAAGGGTAAAGGTCAGCTCTTGACCTAGACGGGAAGAGGGTTCGGAGCGGAAGTGCCTAGGTATACCTATAGCTCAATATAGGATGCGTAGGCGACATTTCTAATTACCATAGGAGTGTTGTGACAGAGGGGAGTTGTGACATTGTCGATTTTTTGGAACCTATTAACTGTTGGCGAGCTCGCAACACACGGTAATAACAACGCTAAACAGCGCTCACCCTACCATACATCGCCCTCAAGGCGGCATTTGCGGGCAAAGGGTTGATAAAAGAACCTGGATCTTGTATCTAATCTAATGGCTAAGTGATCAGTGGTTTCATTAGAGCCAGCAACTCGTGCTTAATTGACAGTTAGTCGTCCTTTGTCTAAGGGTAAAGGTCAGCTCTTGACCTAGACGGGAAGAGGGTTCGGAGCGGCAGTGCCTA
Organism: Cydia amplana; assembly: GCF_948474715.1. Lineage (NCBI taxonomy): Eukaryota > Metazoa > Arthropoda > Insecta > Lepidoptera > Tortricidae > Cydia > Cydia amplana. Next base: position 1,675,407 of record NC_086079.1, on the reverse strand, counting down.
GCCGCCTAGATATCCTATAGGATTCTATATAGATTAGTAAAAGATAAAGTTGTTATTTACTGAAAACATACTGGCATTTTGATTTTTTCAACGCGATATTTTTTTATTATGTCAATCTGCCGACGCAACGACAGACCTATATTAATTTATCTCTCGCATCGACTGATGGTCCCTATGACAATTGTTTCAAGTTTGTTTTGCTTGGCGTTAATTAAAAAAATAATTGAAGATACTCATATATGTTTTATCAGAAACCGTACGGTGTGGTTTAACCGTATTATCATTACTTAAATGTTACGCTTCTAAATAAAATAATGCGGTAATTTACCAAAAAAAATGTCTACAATAAATTTACGTGATTCCATATATAGCTTGGCGTTTCTACTATAAAGGGGTATAGTATTTTAAGGGGCCCACTGATTACCAGTCCGCCGGACGATATCGGCCTGTCAGTTGTTCGGAACTGTCAACTTTTTGTTCTAACTGACAGACCAATATCGTCCGGCGGACTGGTAATCAGTGGGCCCCTTAAAATACTATAGGTATCTTGGAAAGGGGAAGGTGGAGTAAAGCTTACCTCCTCCCAGGTGAGGATGGACCCCTCTACGGCGCTGATCCACATGTCGCCGGCGCCTACTCCCACGTCGATCACACGCCGCTCCTCCGGGTTGGAATGCTGCAACAAACACAAAATGTTACATACTTACAGTCTTACATACAAACTACAAAGTGAAATCCCCTACAAATCATTTTTTTATAATATATTAAGGTAAATGTGGCTGATTCCGTCATAGGGACTATTCCGTCCATTAGTGTTTTTCTCGAACAACGAACAAATTTGATAAATTCATCGACAAAGCAGCGATTGCTTTTAGTTTCAGCAATCAAAAGCAAATGGGTTTGTTTCCTACGATTGAAAATCAAAAAAATATACGCTCGTGGTGGTAGTCCCTATGACGGAATTAGCCACATTGACCTTACAAGGCAAACGAGCAGACTAATCCCCTGACTTTTAATTACACAAACGACCTCTAACCGCGATATAGTTTCATTGTTTTTAGGGTTCCGTACCCAAAGGGTAAAAACGGGACCCTATTACTAAGACTCCGTTGTCCGTCCGTCCGTCCGTCCGTCTGTCACCAGGCTGTATCTCACGAACCGTGATAGCTAGACAGTTGAAATTTTCACAGATGATGTATTTCTGTTGCCGCTATAACAACAAATACTAAAAACAGAATAAAATAAAGATTTAAGTGGGGCTCCCATACAACAAACGTGATTTTTGACCGAAGTTAAGCAACGTCGGGCGGGGTCAGTACTTGGATGGGTGACCGTTTTTTTGCTTGTTTTACTCTATTTTTTGTTGATGGTGCGGAACCCTCCGTGCGCGAGTTCGACTCGCACTTGGCCGGTTTTTACTTTAAATAACATCTTATTTTTATAGCTTGTGCAACTCAGTTTTTATTCCATTTTTATTAATAAAAATGTCATGGATAGTTTAAATTATCTACTGTTGTGCTGATTATATATGTCCACTTTTGACCCCAATTCTCATTGCACCTCCTCCTCCTCCTTGCGTCGTATTCCTCAATATTGAGGGTCGTGACCTCCCTTTTGCATCATTTTCTCTCTTACGATCTTCCTCCATCTGCTTCTGTCATTGGCGGCGTGGAGACTGGAGAGCCATATGAACTCCTCAGTCAACAGGGGTTGCAATTCATTATCTCATTGCAATCGAGTCACTAATTATTCAAGGTACTAATCAACTTAATGACTTATTTTTATGTAAGTAGGTACAGGTAGGTACTACGTTCTCGAAGGTCGATCAAATTTAATAAATTTTTATTAATACATTGAACAATCAATAAGACCGTCAAGGTTTTTATTGGTATTGAATGTACATTATTTTTTCCTTTTTATTCAAGTTTTAACACGCAACAAATATATTATCGTTTATTTTATTAGTTTGTTGAGGTTTGCATCCAAATCAATGTTTCTTAGGGTCATTTGTTACGTTCCAGGGTTAGCCAACTAACTCAGAGTTAACCGTTAACTCCGAGTTAGATGGCTAACCCTGGAACGAGCAAGTAGCTCTTACGAGGGGCGTTCAAAATATTCTCGGTATTGATATCTTACGACCTCTTCTAAAATTTCTTTCGTTACTGGCCGCTAAGGTTTATTCATTGACATTAAAAAAAAGTATAATTCGAACCGAGATAGTCTTTTGTTTTTCTGCAATTGCTGAACAAACATGAACATCATGTGCGAATTGACAATGTTAACTAAATTAGAACATCGATGCGTGATAAAATTCTTGACAAAACAGGGTAAAAATCAAAAAACCATAAAAGAGGAAATGGATTGTGTTTACCGTGAGTCTGCTCCTTCTTTATCTACCATTCAAAAGTGGTCAAGCGAGTTTAAACGCGGAAGGGAGAGTATTGAAGATGACCCTAGACCTGGCCGGCCTGTAGTAGCTACTTCACAAGAAAATATTGATAAAGTGGAAAAACTTATATTGGAAGATGGTCGAGTGAAGGTAAAATCTATAGCACAAGTAACCAATCTCTCTATTGGTACCGTACATGATATTATACATGACCATCTTAATATGTCAAAAGTAAGTGCAAGATGGGTTCCGCGAATGCTGACTCGGCTTCAAAAAGACATGCGTGTAGCTTGTTGTTCCGATTTTATTGACCTGTGCGGTGAAAATCCTGATGAGGTGCTGCAAAGAATAGTTACTGGAGATGAAACCTGGGTTCATCATTATGACCCAGAGAGTAAACAAGAGTCCATGCAGTGGCACATTAAGGGTTCAGCTCATCCCAAGAAGTTCAAGGTCATCCCTTCAGCTGGCAAGGTCATGGCCACGATATTTTGGGATTGTGAAGGAGTATTACTAATCGATTATAAAGAAAAAGGTGTAAATATCACAGGACAGTACTACGCTAACATTCTACGTCAATTAAAGGATGTAATTAAAGAAAAGAGGCGAGGAAAGTTAACCAAAGGTATTCTGCTTCTGCATGACAACGCCCCCGTCCATACTGCTCATATTGCCAAGGCAGCTATTGTTGAATGTGGGTTTAAAACTATTACTCACCCACCGTATAGTCCGGACTTAGCCCCCAGCGACTTCTTTTTGCTCCCCAATCTTAAAAAGGATCTGCGTGGAAATAAATTTTCTGACGATGAAGCATTGAAGGCGGCAGTGGAGGAGCATTTTTACACGAAAGATAAAAAATATTTTTACGAGGGATTAAAAAAAATAATTGATCGATCTTTTAAGTGTATGAACATAGGGGGGGGGAGTATATTGAAAAATAAAAATATCAAACTTTTCGTACTTGTTTGTTTTCATTCTCATACCGAGAATATTTTGAACACCCCTCGTACTGTGGGTTATCGGTATAATAATACACAGTGTATTTTTGATACTAGACCTGTGTATCCGCCGTATACTGTAGAAAACGGCCCGACATACAGTCAAAGAATTTAATTTCAGTACCATTTCGTACTTTGTTACAGTGACAATCAATATGAAAGTTACTAGGGACCTTATACTATTGTCATTGTGACAAGGTACGAAATGGTAATAAAAGATAAAAGATAGTTTATTCAAGTAAGCATATTACAATAATCTTATGAACGTCAAATAAAGCTACACCGGCTCCAACCCTACTCCTCTGCCCCAAGAAGATTTAAATCCCCCCTTAATTAGAGGAGGGTATCCCAATATGGGACCGGCAACAAACTCGGCGGGACACATCTTTTCAAAAAATTAAATCTTATAATTAACATGCATTACGAGTAAATAAGGAAAAAAATAAAATTTAAATTACTGAAACTAAATTCCTTGACCGTACGAATACTAACGAATTACGAAAGCAACTTCGCTCTGCCAATAAACCCAACATATAAGCCAGGTAATAGCGTGACGGTTTTCATTCATCCATTAGTTACACTAATTCATTATCACAATCACTACGATATCTGAAGAAAAAGAAAGGAAATTGGCGCGATTATTGTGCCACAATTAAGTAGACTTATTCATTGATAATTGAATACAGGCGCTATTCACTATCACTACTACATAGTATAAAAGAAATGGATGTCGTTTTCTAGGTTCTCGGGGGTACAAAATTCGAAAATTATTACCATTATGGAATCCAAAATGGCGGACACGTGTTTTTTTCGTAAAAGTCGCGATTTGCACTGCGCTGCGCGTGAGTTTACACAGTCGCTTCCCTCTTTCAATTCATGATAGCGTCAAAGGAAAGGAAAGGAAATTGGCGCGATTATTTTGCCACAATTAGGCTCATTGATAATTGGATACAGAGACTACCTATCTGATATCAAAACAGGTAATTCGAAGGTACCAGTTAAACTGTTTCACTACACCTTATGAAACAAAGTCCCTCGCCGCGTCTGCTTGTGTGGATGTATGTTCGCCATAAATTCAAAAAAAGCGGCCAAGTGCGAGTCGGACTCGCCCATGAAGGGTTCCGTATTTAGGCGATTTATGACGTATAAAAAAAAACTACTTACTAGATCTCGTTCAAACCAATTTTCGGTGGAAGTTTACATGGTAATTACATCATATATTTTTTTTAGTTTTATCATTCTCTTATTTTAGAAGTTACAGGGGGGGGGACACACATTTTACCACTTTGGAAGTGTCTCTCGCGCAAACTATTCAGTTTAGAAAAAAATGATATTAGAAACCTCAATATCATTTTTGAAGACCTATCCATAGATACCCCACACGTATGGGTTTGATGAAAAAAAAATTTTTGAGTTTCAGTTCGAAGTATGGGGAACCCCAAAAATTTATTGTTTTTTTTCTATTTTTGTGTGAAAATCTTAATGCGGTTTACAGAATACATCTACTTACCAAGTTTCAACAGTATAGTTCTTATAGTTTCGGACAAAAGTGGCTGTGACATACGGACGGACAGACAGACGGACAGACAGACAGACGGACAGACAGACAGACATGACGAATCTATAAGGGTTCCGTTTTTTGCCATTTGGCTACGGAACCCTAAAAATACTGAATGGATTTTCATGCGGTTTTCACCTATCAATAGAGTGATTATATTGAGGAAGGTTTAGATGTATAATTTTTTAAGGTTTTGTGTAAACCGCGGGTCGCTAGTAATATATACAAATTATTTTCAAAATTCAAGTAAGACGTAAAACACAATGTTTCTTGTACCACTTGCGAGGAACTTTTTAGTTTAGTTAGGCAAATTAGCATTTTGCCATTTAAAAAAAAATAAAAAGTGATTTAAAATAAGTATAGGCCGTATTTCGCTCATTTACCTATCAACTATCAACTCTTGGTAATTTATAATATACTAAAGTGTCATTCAATAGAACTTGCTAACTATGTAAACAAAAGTTACTAGTAAATTGACATTCAGTGTCAATTTTAGTATGGCGGTTTATTTACATAGTTAGCAAGTTCTATTGAATGACACTTTATGTATATTTTAGAGATGGGCCGAATATTCGGTACATGGCATATTTAGCAAGTTGTCCATTATTCGACCAAAGTGCCGAATATACGGCAATTTTTTTTATTATGTTTTCCTTGTAAAATGTAAGTTCCTCCAGAAATGTTCAAGTAGGTACATATATAGTCTGTCGATTCGGAACTGGCCCCGAACGGCTTATCCTTTGTCTACCTCCTCTACACGATGGGCCAGCGCCGGCCACTCCAAGGGACGCAGCCATGCGGTAGAATGAGATAGCAATATCAGTTGCTCCCTCTAACGCATAAATGCGTCCCTTGGAGTTAGGGTTGCCAGATGGTCGGGATTTGGCGGGATTCTCCCGATTTCTAGCATTGGGAGTGTTCCCGATTCCCGACCAAGTGCAAATTGTCCCGAAAAACAGGTTCACGTTATAAAACAATGATTTCAAGTTCCGAACTGTTGTCCAGCGAGCGCGCGGGGCATGCGTGGCGAGAGATTGTGCGGTGAGGGAGCGATGGTTTTTTATTCCCGACTTAAGTCCCAAAATTCCGAAAAATTAATATTTTTTCCCGATAATAGCGCCTTTCGAGCTGGCAACCCTACTTGGAGTGGCCGGCGCTGGCCCATCGTGTAGAGGAGCCATGAAACCGCGTCTACGGACTATACTCTCTTCCAACAGTTTACGTTTTCCCGTTTTCAGTGGTCCGAGGGCGAGGGCCTACTGCGAACCACATCGAAGTGGCTTGGGATAGGCCCTCTGGGGCCCGTTTCTCAAAAGCTTGTAACTTGTAATACAAGCGGATGTCACTTTTCCAATTGTATTACAAGTTACAAGCTTTTGAGAAACAGTATGGTATTTAACAAGGACGAGGTTTGAACGTCATAAATTACGTGTGAATTCACACAGCTTAGTTATTGTCTCGACACCGCCGTAGTCATCCAAGGCCTCCATTAACACCATTGCACTTCCCTCTCTACGTAGACTGTTTGTATATAACATCTGTACAAACTCAGACATACAGTCAGCAGCAATAGTTGCTAAGCGGGCGAGGTGTTCAAAATGATCTTGACGCGACTTTATTGTTAAAAGAATAAGAGCGCGTCAAGGTAATTTCGAACAAATCGCCCGCTTAGCAACTATTGCTGCTGACTGCACATATTGTAACTGTTCTGAATGATTCACGGTTAGTTTCACTAGACTTATATCGACCGGGATATGGACCGTGATTACCTTTTGTATTTTTTTCAAACTCCCGATTATTCGACGCAGTTACATGCATCTTGTTCACGGGTAACGGAACGAATGAGGGTAGACCGAGCGCGATACACAACTTTGACACCCACCCGCTATCTTCAGTTACCCGTGAACAAGGTGCAAACTGCGTCGAAATATCGGGAGCTCGAAAACAGTACAAAAGGTAATCACGGTCCATATCCCGGTCGATGTAAGTCTAGTGATACATATTGTATCCTATACAACTATTCATTGATGATGATAACAAATCCGCGGCCCTATTATGGTCGCCGCTGTATCGTTTAGATTAAAAGTTATGTATCAATGGCCTTGCCATACGTCAGGATTTACCCTGACATGTCAGCATTTTTTGAGGCCTGAGAAAGGACATAGCCTCCTAAGGCTCAGCCATACAAACGAAACACCCAAAATTAACCACTGAAACTTGAACCTAAATTGTAGAAAATAGAGTTGATTTTGCGTTCTATGAAAAATTGAACGAAACAAAGCAAAAGCGACTCTGTTCCAATTGAACATGGTTTAAATACCATCAAACTGAATAGGTACTATAGGTAGGACCTTGGGCCTTAGGAGGATAGGATAGTTTTTATCAATCATCATTATCATTATCCCACACAGATGATGATGAAGTATGTAAATAATATTGTCGTATTGTTACAGATGTACCTAGTGCATAATTATTTTCCATCGTATTTTCAATTTCAGCCAGTCTCGGTACAAAAAGTACTGACATTGACTGAACTAGCATGACAAATACGAACGTTTCCGCAGAAAATACGATGGAAAACAATTATGTGCACTACATCTGTACCCACATATATAAAAGTTACGGATCTACATACTCTATAACACTGATTTAAACTTTCACGATTTTTACACATTATTAAATTATACAACGGGACTTAATCGCGTATCTAAGTTTTAAGATTTACCTCCGACGTTTCGAGGACGGCGTTGTCCCCGTGGTCTCGGAGAAGACTGGCTTAAGTTGACATCAGCATAGTCTAACCGCGCGAGTTTTTCACACGCGGACGCGTAAACGTTCAAGCGGATAAACAAGACCAAGTGTGGGTAGTTCGAAAAACTCGCGCGGTTAGACGATGCTGATGTCAACTTAAGCCAGTCTTCTCCGAGACCACGGGGACAACGCCGTCCTCGAAACGTCGGAGGTTAATCTTAAAACTTAGATACGCGATTAAGTCCCGTTGTATAATTTAATAATACATACTCTATGTTACTTACTCTATGTGTAGAGTAAATAAGCATGAGTTTCTTTAGATGCTTATATTATTATTTCTCTAGCAATGCAATTTCAGCACCAGCCAAAACCAACAGCAATATTTATTACAAATCTGTTCAGTTTCACGGTATGAAGTGAATGTACTAAATATAACTCCGTATGAGTCAGCTTCAGAGAAAATGATTATGTAAACAATAAGAATGTGTGAACTGTTTGAGTGAAAACTATTAGTGTAAGGCCTGAGTGGACGCTCGAAGCGGAGCGTTCGGCGGGGCGTGCAGCGTGGCGTCGGGCTCACAAGTGATGTGAGCAGCGTGCACTAAGGCTGCTCCTATACGTTTGCATTTGTTTAACACGCCGCACGCCCTGCCCCGCTGCATGCCCAACTCGAGCGTCCACTCAGGCCTTACACTTATGAGTGTTTGTAATCCTAGTAGCATGCTAGCAGCAATATGATGTTAACACATTTTTTTTCAATTGTAATGGGATTTAGTTACTTCAAATAGCAAGAATTGATTTTGATAAACTGTTAGACCCTTATTTCTCGCCCTTTAAAGTTGCTGCTGCTTTCAAAGATGAATTTAGGATGGGTACTGCCGTGGCCTGGTGGCCTAGCGGTCCAAGTTGTTAGCCGCATACACCTGGCTAGCATGACTGACTGACATGCCTTCTTGCGGGTGACTATGTATCTAGCGATTGTATGGAGTGAAATAGATGTCATATACTTCACTCCATACATGAAGCAGAGGGTATAAAAATCGCGGTAGGCCTCCAGTACAGTCAGCTGCAGAGAAAAGGTACCCCCCTGCATAAAAGCTTGTATTCAACGGTGCTAAGGGGTATAGCATTTGGATAATTAGTCAAAAACTAGTGTTCAGTCTACCAAACTGAGATTTACTTTTCATTTATATGGGTGACCATCTTAGCTAATTAAATTGACAATTAATATAGGTAACAATAATTTAACTTGTAGGAAATTTCAATTTATTACTTAACCTGTCGTTTCCCACGATATGACGTCACCCATAAGCGTTCTAGCTGACACATTAATTTGTACACATTAGTATCAACATTTCAGACAAAGAATATTTTTTATTCACATTTCTGGTCAAGTTTCACATCATAGGAAAAATTCTTGTGGAAATGTACGGTTAAATTCTTCTAATTGTTATGATGGTAGGGAAAGCCCCAAGTAGATATATTATAAATGTCTGATAAACTATGACCCGAATGAAAGACTTAATTTCAAATGATAACAGTTATTAGTCTACAATTTTTATGAGTATTTATTTATAGATTGTCAAAGGACTGTCTCATTTCAAACATAGACAGAGAGAATCATACTATTCTTACACTAGTACTAGCACCCAAAAGAAAAGGATGAGTATAGTTTTCCTGGTTCTTACTGACTGACAAATTAGTTTGACCAACTATATCTCGTTTTAACCGACAAAGAAAGTCATTTCACTGCAAGGTCATTGTTAGTTTTGAATTCCTTTTACTTGTTGAATTTATTTGAGAAGTAAAAGTGCTTCTCACGTCGCAGAGAAAGTGTAAACTAAAAAAACAAACACGCAAGGTGATTCATTCGAAGTGACACTTATGATACGAGTCCACGACGAAAGACCACACGTGTACTTGCATATGAAAAGTCATTGCTTAAAATCAATAGTTAGTGCATTGCGTCCAAGTAGAAAGATCTAGGTCGTATAGAAATGACGACGTAAACTGTGCCTAATTTCTACCCATCCAGACCTCTACCGGATCCCCGCCCCTATAGCCTATCCGGCTTCCATGGCGCTTCTAGATAGCTTTATAATTTCTACGTACACATAGGTCACCGCTACAACTAACCCTAAACACAACTACCTAAATCAATAACATCTCAAAAGGTACACAATATGAAATCAATAATTTCAACTAACCAGACTGGCGGTGTCTTGACTGTCTAGCGAGTATTTATCAGTTTCCTTCCCTTGCTGCTCGTTGGTGAAACTCTCATATTTACGACTGGGACTACTTTTCATTGTTAACACAACGTATTAGGGCTTAGGCCTCGAAATACATTTTTGAGCACCGAAAACCACAACACAATCCACCAAGACCGACGACAGACAAAAACTGACAGGTGGTGAGTGAATGGCATTGACAACAAGAAAGGAGTGAATGAAATGAACGTAAGAATGTCATCACCATGATCACCGAATGATACAATTTGACGTATTATAATCTAATGTTGCCAGCTGTGACCAATAGACGAAATGCCGGGGATTTTTAGTTACGCTTTTTCCTCGGTTTTAATTGCGGATTATTTTTAATTTTAGCGTAGCTAGGCCATTTTACTTAGCCAGGAATATAATAACTTTCGGTCACTCACATAAACAAGTGCATGTAACTAAGATTAAGCACTTACTTTTCTACTGGGAGGTGTATCCAGTGTATACTCCATAGGAATTTGTGTGTATTCCTTCTCAACATCGTTAGATTTATTGCGGCGGAACATTTCAAAACACAATTCATATTCAATGACACATTTTTTTCCTCAAAAACTTTAAAAACTAATCACAATATACACACGGTTTTCGTTTAGAAAATAAGTTAAAGAGACTACTGTTACTGCACATTATGACTACAATACTGTCACATAATACGAAACACGATTATTTATCAGCGTCTTATCAGTACGTATGTGTAGGGCTTCGTGTAACTATTAAATTAACACGCCGAAATCGTGCCTTATCTCCTTGTCATAAATAATCAGTACTTAGAGATGAAATGAAATCTTTTCTATTAATTACTTCGTTTTTTATTTTATTGTTAATCACGTAAATCACGTTAATAGCATTTATTATCAATGATCATTCCTTACAGCATTAATTGCTCTTCTTTTTTAATTTGTTTAAAAGTGGGTGCCTATGTTTTTTTAGACGTTAGGTTTTTAGATTTATACCAAGAAAAGTCTGCAACGATTTTGACAGCACACGCAGTGCAAGTGTTATTTTAAACGTTAAACTTCTATGAAATAATGACGTATAAATGCCACTTGTGCCGAGTGTGCTATCAAAATCATTGCACGCTTGTCTTGTTCCTAACTCTAGTAAGCCTGACCAGTAATATATGTGACGTTATCTATGAAAAGGGACCGTATTGTCGACGGCGTTTACGCCATTATTAACGATGCTCCGATATAAATACAATGCCGCGCGACGCTGTGCGGCGTAAGCGCCATCGACAAAAAAAAGGTCCCTTTTCATAGATAATGCCCCATATGATCATTGTCAAGAGGGCGCTGTTATTCTCATTGTATAGGGTGACAGTTGACTATACTATGAAGAAAGTAGTTCCCATGAAATTCCGCAACATGGCGCGTGATCATATATTCATGGTCATGCTTTAATAATGGTAGCATTGGGTGCTCAAATAGGCCCCTTATTTGCACTCTCTCTCTCTCTCTCTCTCTTTAGCCCTTTTCTACCCTTCGGGTGTAGGCATCCTTCATTTTACGCCATTCGTCACGGTTCTGTGCAACCTGGAGCCACTTCTTGCCCGCAGTCCTTTTGATGTCGTCTTCCCAGCGTATATTGGGTCTACTTGGAGGACGTTCTTCAGCCCATGGTCGCCACTCGAGTATTCGTTTACGCCACGAGTCGGTCTTTCATTTGCACATCGAACCAGAAGTCCAGTGTTACCAGCCCGAAAATAAAACTCCCCCTGATTGCTAACATGATCTTTATTTAAATACCTATTAAATAAAATTTACATAAACTTGTTACGACTTGAGGGCGGGCTGCACGCCGTAGCCGGGTCCCGTGGGCTCCTCTGTGAGCGACGTTAGTCCTCCGAGGGGCTCGGAAGCGAAGCGCCCGTTTCTGAGGGAAAAATGTCAAGTATTCCACCTGTCCAATTTCTTGGTCCAATGGGTATTTGCGTCTCACATTTTGCTTAATGAGAGAGTGAGACGCAATTAGGGTTACCAGATACAAATTTCGGTAGCGTTGGCCACCCGATTGAGCCGATAGCCGCATCAGCGCAGTACACGGCCCTAATAAAGTGCAATTGTATTATTTTGGTGAGTTTGTAGTTAAATTTAGTCCGAAACAAGATGTTTTACCTACATTAATTTTAATCACAGAGGCAGAGGATACTTCTTATTATATTCTTATCTTTGCAAATGCGAATATTAGATATGATTTCGATTTCTAAAAACATCTAAAGTAAATAAAAAGGTACTTTTTAGAAAAAGTCTATCAATTCAAAAAAATCCTGACATTTTCGTGTTCCGTCCCCATTCCTGATAAAAGGCCAAAATTCCTGACATGTCAGGAAAATTCCTGTCATCTGGTAACCCTAGACGCAATGACATTGGACCAAGAACTTGGACAGAAAAAAAAACGCCATTAAAAAAAATAAAAAAAAACTTGTACAGATGGAATGCTGCTGCTGGAAGCTGGAACTATCTCCTATTTTTTCGGCGTTTGTGGGTATTGGCAATTTTGACGATAGCATCCCTAATAGGGTATTTGACTGTATTTAGAGTCTGTGCGGAAAGATAAGAGTCGTGGAATGTATGGGGCCCAATACATTCCATGACTCTTGTTTTTCCGAACAGACTCTAAAATAAATTATTTTACACCATGCATGAAATCAACTACCAGAAGATTTATAGAGAAACGTAGACAGCAGTTATTTTTAGACATTTCTATTTTAAAAGTAGGTAATATAATTGTGACATGTAGGTAGTCAAATACATATAAGTTACTCTATGTCATGGTATAATAATATACTCCGCCTGGTACTCTCTTCCGAGATTCGCGAATGACCTAACTGTCACTTGCCTACGTCATCATGCTGTTTACAGGTTCTCAAACTTTAAAATGTGGGAGAATTTTAACCAAAGTTGAAAATTATTTTAACGGCATTAATTTTAAGTTATTCATGTAGAAACATAGTAAAATAAAACAAATCTATACTGCACTTTTCACTCCTACTCTTACAGTTCCGAATAGGGTAGCCAACCATTTTCGTAACAAAACATTAATTACAAAGCTTACGACGTGAAAAGTTTGGAAAACACTGCGACTGTGGACACTGAGCGAGAAGGAAATAACAATTAACACGCGTTCGACAAGGATGACGGTCAGGGACAAAATGGCGGATCGTCAAATGTGACAGCGCTATCCTGTATCAGTGTTGTCCTGTGTTGTTGTGTGTGTGTATCCAGTAGTGTAAACAGAATTACCCAAACGTCTGAAATTTCTTTCGTGAATCGGAAGATATTGCTAACGAATAATTAAAAATGACGCGTCATTGTAAAATTTAAGATAAAATACATATAAATGAAAATTATAAAGAAATATTTTAACTTATTAACCATAGATATAATGTACCCATGTAACATGTTATGTTGAAATAAAGTGGCAATATTATTGTGACGTAGGCAAGTGACACTCTGGGAAGAGAAGACCATGTTTTATTAGACCATGCTCTACTTGGAGGATATTAGTTGTATCCTCCAAGATGCTCTATGTCAAATACCATATTCTGTCAAGTTGTCATAATAAATATGAGAATCGACAACTTGCGTTTTGTGTTTTCATATACCCTGAGCATAGTTTTGCTTTTTTAGTTACTCTAAAAGAAAGTGGAATAGTACCTTGGTCCTGGGAGTGGTTTCTCGTCCTTTTTCAACTTCTGGATGATTTCTTTTGTGTCTTCAACAGTAAGATCTTCCTGTAATTTAATAACATAACGTTAGGTGGATCATTTTATTTAAAGTTGTACCCTACACTTTTTTTCTCAAAATTGGGATTATTTTTATGTTATTTCTACTCAGATTCATGAGCTCTTTTGATCAGTGTCCCAAAAGTTCCATACATTTTTCGATCTTTCCATTCCGTGATCGCCATACAAAGTCTTATGCAAAATGGTAACGGAATGGGAAAAAAACCTTGGGACAGTTTTTTACTCCTATTAGGATAGAAAGAGCTCGTGATTCTGAGTAGAAATAACATAGAAATTCTAAATTAAAAAAAGTGTAGGGCACAACTTTAAATAAAATGGCTCATGTGCATTTGACGACTGGTCTGGCCTAGTGGGTAGTGACCCTGCCTGTGAAGCCGCGGTCCTGGGTTCGAATCCCAGTAAGGGCATTTATTTGTGTAATGAGCACAAATATTTGTTCCTGAGTCATGGTTGTTTTCATGTATTTAAGTATTTGTATATTATATCTATCGTTGTCTGAGTACCCACAACACAAGCCTTCTTAAGCTTACCGTGGGGCTTAGTCAATTTGTGTAAAAATGTCCATTAATATTTATTTATTTATTATTATTGAGGTAACTTTGACAGCTTTTCGGATCAAGATTTTCACGAGGGGCAAAGTATGAGGTTCTTCAAAAAATGATTATACTGGTTGTTATAGAGTTGGCAACTCGCAGGTAACAGCTCAGCAGGTACCACTAGCGACATCTATCACGTCTACCGTAAGAGACATACAGGGTGCCCAGTAATTAATGGATAACCTTCTAACCACCGACAGGGCACCTTAGGCTGGTCCAGAAAATGCACTTATAGGTCTAGTAAAAGTTTCGTGGTTTTCGAGATAATCGCACTTTTCTAAATTTGAAATTTGAACTATTAAGAAAAGTTCGATTATCTCGAAAACCACGAAACTTTTACTAGACCTATAAGTGCATTTTCTGGACCAGTCTAAGGTGCCCTGTTGGTGGTTAGATGGTTATCCATTAATTACTGGGCACCCTGTATATGTACTTACATAATAATCGTCGTTTATTTGAACCATGGGGGCGTTCACGCAAGCTCCCAGGCACTCGACCTGTAAATACAAAATGTAGTCATTTTCCCTGATTGTTCGAACTGCAGGCTGCTGGTTTATTAGATTCGAGAGGAAGATGGTACGGCCCATGGGCGTAGCCAGCCAGTGTAGGGGGCGGCAAGTCGATAGGCCTGGGGGGGGGGGGGTAAATTTGAGCTCCAGGGGGGGCAGCTGCCCCCCCCCCCCCGCCTGTTACGTGTCTTTTACTTGTTGAAAGTGAACAGTAAGTGAACATCTAGTTCACTTTCCAGAGTAAGAACAAATGTTTCTTAGAGAAATTTTACCCTGAATAATAATACTATCGATTAGTATAATGAAATAGGGAGTGTTTGATTTTTTAATTTTAGTTGGTTCGAGTCCCGGGCGAGGCAAGCGAGTTTTAGAAAACCTTTGAATGCAGTTTTGTTTCTTTTTAAAAATAAAGGAATGTCTCCTTTAAGTAAAATGAGCCAGCTTAAGGATTTAAGGTAGTCTCCCTCCAGGGCCCGACTTATCTTTCCACACTGTATAGTAATAATAAATACTACACATAAAATGCCAATTATAGAGTGGGTCACCTGTATCGCTAATTGTCAGATTACTGGGCGTGCCGGATCGGCGGCGCTGGGCGGAATACCGAGCGCTACTCAAGCGCGCTAATTATTCTAATGTAGCAGTAGCAATTATAATAGGCTACATGACTAATTTTCGTTTATGGTATCAATCGATCGGGTTTGTTTTTAGGATCAAATGTCTATATAGGACCCATTGCATTAAAGTAACACAAAAGTCAGAAATTGTAGTCAAAGGCCGACAGTCGCACTTCACTCGCGAAACGCCCTATACAAAACGGCCAGAGGCCGTGACGTCATCGCCCATCTTGTAGTATGGACAAAACAAGAAAATTGCGTTTTTGTCGGTGAAATATTGCGTTTATGTATATAGTTGCTATACAATATTTTTTTGGATGAAATGTAAGGAATCGAATGGTATCCTTACTTTTATCGTTTTTGGAAGTTAAAAAAAACTTAAATTTTGAAGCTTTCAGGTCCTGTCATTTTGTAATTTTTCAATATTTTATTTTAATATCCACATTATTGTGATAAATTGCTCGTTTGCTATCTATTTTACTACATTTTGTTATAAAATTCAACATGTGTCATCATCTCATCATCCCTATTATTCTAATGTAGCAATTATAGCTGGTCAACCAAATCTTGTCAGTAAAAAAAGGCGCGAAATTCAAATTTTCTATGGGACGATATCCCTTCGCGCCTACATTTTTCAAATTTGCCGCCTTTTTCTACTGTCAAGATCTGGTTGACCAAGTATATAATGCTTATACCTCAGACAGCGTGAACTTGCCGCAAGGGCTGTTGCCTCCAACCTCGCACCCGGTCTCCTCTTTCAGAGCCTTCATGATGGCATCGGAGCCCCGCAGCCAGCAGGGCGTGGTCGTGCAGATCTGCAAGTGGTATTTGCCGACTGGTTTTCTGAAACGTAATATGGAAGAGAGAAGTTCACAAAACAGCAAACCTTTGAATGTGACAGATAAGGACTAATGATTATTCCACCAAATCCATTTTCTTTCTCTTTTCGCCATTTGTACACAAGTTTTTCTTTTGTGCAATAAAGTAAAAATAAATAAAATGTTGCCAAGACTGGCTCAAACTGTCAAAAAATTATCAGACCTCATATAGAGCCAAGCCTCTAACTCTACACACCCTACAGGATTCTCGACCTCTACATTGGACCCACAACATTTAAATATCCATCTGGATATATAGCACATTTATGGGTCTCTATTGTTTCCCAAAAAGTTTTAAGTCATAATGTATTGTTTGACTGCATTTTCGTTATTCATAATCTATTTTGTTCAGATACATCACTTTACAGGACTGCCATAAAACAAACCTAACCTATCTATAGGATAACCTTACGAAAAGCTTGAAAAGTTAACGGTTTCAGTTTTATAACTAATGATAATACGATAAACAATACATTATGACTTAAAACTTTATGGGAAACGAAGGGACCCCTACATTTATTTACAATATTTTACAGAAATAATATAACTCACCTAATAAACATAGTGTAGAAAGTAGCAACCTCATAAACCCTCATCCTCGGCAGGTTCAACACCTCGGCCACCTTGTGCATGGCGGAGATGGGCAGCCAGCCTCCGCTCTGACGCTGCGCCAGATCCAGGAGCGGCATCATGGCTGCCCGCTTGTGGCCTTCCGGGTAGATCGCTAGGATTGCTTCCATGCGCTGAAGGTAAGAAAAATTACAGTAGTTTTTGAATCATTAGAAAGGAACTTCACAATATACACTTAAATACCAAGTATACAAACTTAAGTGTGCAACTGTGTTTTATCATCACGAATTATACAATTATAATCACTTTCTAGCACTCGTAGGGTGAGTGCTATAGTTATTGGCCGCTCTTAACAATTAGGTTGGCTTTTTTTTTCTGATTTATTAAGAATGGCCAATTACCATGTACAGTCACCAATTTTACTGTAATTTTGCACTAAGTATGAATAAATACTGTAGGATATACTAATTATGGTACATTAAAACCAATAAAACAGACATAAAAACGTGGTTCTAGATTAAACAAAAGCATTTCTTGTCACTAAATCTATGAACACAAATAGAAGACGTTTTAATGAAAACAATTGAAGGTTACCTACCTTTTTATTTTCCGGCGTAAATTCGAAGGGGATACTCGGATTGTCTTCGGGGGTGTCGCGATGGACGAACAGGTTGTCGCTCTGCAGCGTCGAACTTGTCTGCAGAGCCCTGGATGAGGCACGCCACTGCAAAAGACATCTTTATCTGAACCATCGCGATGGTGAACCGAGAAAGCAAGTGTCAAACCGATATTATATAATTGATTATTTATCATAAGAACAATTTTTAGACATGAAATGATTTGGAAATAACGTACTATTCCCTGAACTCCAGTTCTGAGGCTGGACAGCATGTTTGTTTTTGCTGTTTTACGTAATTTTTAAGTGCAAAGTTGCGAAGCACTGTTCGCGAACCACTCGTTTTGATGATAACTTCACCCGAAATACTTTGCAGTAGTTTGACAGCTACGTTCGAAAACATTTTCCAGAAGCAAAGTAAAATATTATGTTTTTTTAATTTTATACGGTTATGAAAAACCACGACACCTACTATTTCTAGTCTCCTGAATTTTGTATGGAACATGATTTTTATGTTCAAATGAATATTAAAAGACTTGTATAAAATGTATTACTGCAAATTGTATGTAATCATAAGTAGGTTTCTGAATGATCTGTCTTTCACTTGTGGCTAATATCCGAGCAAAGCTGTATTCCACTTGCTTTTCAAAAACATAAAGTGGAACGCAGTTTTAGCTGTGTTTTTCTTCTCAAAAATGATTACCTTCTGCTGCCTTCTGCAAAAATACGTACACGGACTGTCATTGTCTGACCAAATTATGATACTACGTTCCGCCGTTAGATGTCGCTAATTATCACTTTTCAGTTTCATAAGTTTCACCAATTCAGTTATTAACGTTTTTATGTTAACTAACAGATAATTTGATTTTATTACATTTGGTCCAGCAGAAACGATTAAAACGAGTTGAAATACAACAGCTCTAAACATCAATCAATACGACATCAATGTACGCGGTAATGAATACATACTTGAACGAGATCAGCGTATCACCGATTCGCTGTAATTGATAATTGGTAAATAAATTTTAAATGGCGATAATTGAAAAAAGGGACTTATTTATTCAATTTCCTATTGTTAAAAATCATATATTTATTTAATAAAAACACTTAACATAAAAACTTATAAATAAAAAATTTGGCCTAGGTCGTGGTCGCTCGGTAGGGTACCCTTAAGGCTGGCCGCATTGCCCCGCTGGATGGCAATGCTGATCCGCTGGGCAAAATATTGGCCAGCCCTCTGGTCACCAGAAGCCTCTATAAGGCGCTTTGACAGCTCCTCATTGTTAAAACATTATCCGGAACATAGTAAAAAAAATAATCTTGGGTGATAAATATGATCAAATTTATACAGGGTGTTTGGCACATGTACCGACACAATATTTTGGAGGGTTTGTGGTGTCATTTCCTTCCCTTTCTTCCTTGGAACCTTGGTCCTAGGAGCCACGGATCTGGAATAAGATTTTTTTATTTTTTTCATAAATCATCTAAAATCTGATTTTCGAAGCCCCATAACTTTTTTTATAGTCTTAAATGCATACTTTGTTTGTTAGTCTTAGGCTTTTTTTTATTACAAATAAACTGAATTTAAATTTAAACTAATTTTAATTTAGCTGATACTGGTAGCTTCGTCGTGTACCAATTGTGTTTAGTTAAAAATTCGATTATCCGCTTTGTAATCGTTAAATCGTTTCTCTAAAAAGTTACGCACACATGGAAACGCTCCAAGTCGCACACATGGAAAGTCTAGGTTTAGTTTGAAATCTGAGGGTAGTCAAATTTTAGGTGGCGTCACGGAAGTGCATGTGGTTGTGCTGCGTCGGTCAATTGTTAACTACGTACGTTGTGTTTGCTACGTTGCTATTATTGACTTTTGTTACCGTTGTTTTAACTTTGCTATTGTCATGCCTAACTACACTAACGAAGAGTACTATGAAAAAAAATAAAAAAAATCGTATCTCTAGATCCGTGGCTCCTAGGACCAAGGTTCCAAGGAAGAAAGGGAAGGAAATGACACCACAAACCCCCCAAAAAATTTTGTCGGTACATGTGCCAAACACCCTGTATGTAGTTGAAACACTACAACTACATAATGTTCAAGTTCGCTGTCAAACAGGCCAACAAAGGTTTGACCTTTATCTTTTTATGGCCTGGACGTAATGTTGAGCATGCGACCTACAGACGTTCTTGGAAACGTCTACCTAGAGATTTAACTGCCGATTTATTGCTATAACTAGTTCCTAAATATATTTAAATGCATATTTACAAAAAGTTAAACCTATGGGTTAAGGTTAGGCTTCTATTTTAATCGTAATAATCCGGTTCGCAGCAACATTTACCTACTTAAGAGCTCTTCAACATGCACACTAGCGCCACTGCTAAACAATCGTGATTATTATGAACTCAAAACAAAAACGGCCGTTTTAACTTTGGACGTATAGATTGACGAATCCAGCAACATAGAAACTAGTTTGATGTATTCAAAAGTTACTTTGATACAAGATACAGTACGTAGCGGCCCCCTTTTTTTAAATACATTTCGTTAAATTTAAATAATCGCGATTATTTAGCAGTGGCGCTAGTGTGCACGTTGATGGGCTCTTAACTTTGGACGCACCAAGCATCAAGATCGCGTAGTCATTTGCTAGAAAATAACGAACTATACAAGTGGAGGTATCTTTCTAGCCTTACATGTAAGAGGCTTCGTTATAGAAATACATAGGATTTACCGCGAAAAACGGATTTTGAATAACAATTAGGTAATAACAGTTTTGAATGATTCACGGTTAGTTTCACTAGATTTATATAGATCTGAGAACAAGATGCATGTAACTGCGTCGAAATATCGGGAGCTCGAAAACAATACTAAAGGTAATCACAGTTCATATCCCGGTCTACATAAGTCTAGCATTAGGTAGTAGTCAGCAAAAATGTACTATGCTTTGTAAATAAAGTAGATCTTACACTACCTCCGGCCAGAAGTCGTGAGCGTGATATAACTTTATCTACACTCTGCTTCATCACGCCATAGGCACATTTGGCTCTAGTTAAAGCAACCAGCCTCAAATTATAGGGCTCCACACGTAATTGTTTTTTATTGCTTTCTGTGGAGCCCGCGGCACGATTCGACGCTTCTTTATAATAATATCTTTGATTGAAATGTGCATTTAGATAAACAAAGATAAACTAGAAATACGCAAAAAGCTTCTTTCAGAATTGAACTGAAGCTAACAGCAATTTGAA
This sequence comes from Cydia amplana, assembly GCF_948474715.1. Taxonomy (NCBI): domain Eukaryota; kingdom Metazoa; phylum Arthropoda; class Insecta; order Lepidoptera; family Tortricidae; genus Cydia; species Cydia amplana. The sequence goes on along the minus strand of NC_086079.1, from coordinate 1,654,661 downwards.
AAGGAATATTTTGTAATTCCGGTCTTCTTTCGTCATATTTGTGCATTCACTTATTTGTTTTATTTAATTTATTTAGAAATTTAAAGTAGGCAACAAGACCCATATTAGGTACAAATACCTTACAGACTATAACATAGGTAATATATATGTATTTTATATTTTATAAACTTAAATATTAAACACTATTTAGGCGTCAAAACGGCGTGGCTCCGTTGAATCGTTTGGTCTTGTGTCGGATTCGGCAGTTTGCCCCGGAACCTCCGAAACCTCTCCGAAACACTATGTATTGATTGAATTGATTGAATGTTAACTAACATAATACAAATACCTAAGGCGCAAACAGCCAAGGTTTCAAATAATCTCATGTTATTATAACCATTCAGGACATTATGGTTGGTTGACTTATGGTACTTATGGTTGACTGGTAGAGAATGCCTTTTGGTATTAAGTCCGCCATTTGTACATAACTGTATATCTTTGTGCAATAAATTTTAAATAAATAAAAATAAAATAACTTCTAACGAATCGTCTCAGATGAGAGTGGTAGACATGTAAGTTCAGCCCCCATCAGATATAAAAGAGCAGCCGAGGTGTTCAAAAATACAGTGTCTAAATTTAACAACCTGCAATAATTTACGGGATGAATATACTTATAGTTCTTAGCAACTTTTACTATGGGGCCAACCCCGAAATTGCGATAAAAATTTACTCTCTCATACATTTTGACTGGCTGATGTTGATATATCATCAACATTTCACGCATACGAAGTTGCGGGCAGCATCTAGTGTGATATAAAAACCATTTAAGTAGTTTGTCAATAGCTTTCATTCGCACCTCTTATAAATCAATCTTTAATTCAATAGATACTGCACCACTTTACTGTTATTTATCGGAACGATTCAAATCTAGCATCCAATTTCACTTGCATTGTCGCAGCGCCCAGTTCGGTGTTTAATGTTCCCAATTTAATTTCTTATCTGTGGTGTCGGACCGTTATTTAATTTGAACGAAGAACGAATGCGCCGCCATGTTTGTGGCGCAGTTCGCGCTTTTAATTTTGAGGAAATGTATTGTATAATTGTATTTATATATAGCTGGGCAAGCAGATCTTGTCAGTAGAAAAGGCGGCAAATTTGAAAAATGTAGGAGCTAAGGGATATCGTCGCATAGAAAATTTGAATTTCGCGCCTTTTGTTTACTGACAAGATTTGCTTGACCAGCTATAATATATATAAGTATACCTATGTATATTGTCACCTAGTACCCATACTACAAGCTTTACTTAGTTTGAGGCTAGCTAGGTTGATCTGAGTAATGTGCCCCGAATATATATTATTTAAATTGGTAATGGATTTATGTGTGTCACTTTATTGCGGGAAAGCGAAGTTGAAAGCGAAGCTATCCCTTTAAGAAACTTTTCTCTTCATCTTTGCGTTGCGTAGGGTCAAGGTCTACTTTTGGCAAGCTAATTTCAAGAATTTTCCTTCCAAGAACCTTCCAAACTAGAGGGAAACTACTCATTAAGGGCAAATTTCCTCTTACCGCTAAAACAACTTACCAAAAGTTACCCTCATATCATATCTAATTTAAGACTAAGCCCCTAAAACCCCTAAATTCTAAACCCTACCCTAGAACATTCATATCCCCCTTTAACCCGTTTCTCCCACGGACACGTAATCAGGTCACCAATGACAACCAAAACTCAACTCTAAATTTAAAAAGTCAAGGCCGTTTTTCTGCAAGCAAATTTCGATCCCTAGGACTCAAGGGACACAGCTATCTACATGCCTATTGTCTGCCCGTGCCATGTGCCTATGCTTCCGTTTGAAAAAAGAAAAAAGCGAATGAATAGACAGTGCGATCGGCAAAACAACGACAGGGTTGCCATGACGACTGCCGCATCTATGCAGATGTAATAGCTGTCTATGGATTGTTGGATCGGATGTTTCGGAAATGGTGCATGAGTTGTCATCGTTGTCGATGCCTTATAGACCTTATAGTACACATTTCGGTTTATATTACTATGAATTAAATTGCAGCAAATAAACAAGATTTCAGTCTTCAATTAAAATAAATATTTTCTAAATCGATTAGTTGTATGTTATAAAATGAAATATAGCCGGTCAAACAAGTTTGTCAGTAGCAAAAGGCGCGAAATCCCATTTTTCTATGGAACTACCATTACCCTTCGCGCCTACCTTTTTTTAAATTTGTCGCCTTTTTCTACTGACAGAAATAACTTGACAGACTATAGAAAGAATGACTAAGTCCACCGGTGGCGGGAATCGAACCTTGAACCTCTAGGCTACTTACCCCGTCACGGCGGTACCAGCCCCAATATTTTATCTTTGATTCAAAATATTTAATAAAACAGTTTTATTTGTTCCCTAAGTTCATTGTACGAGTATGTTATACAGAATATTGTTCAATAGTTTGGCAGCAAGCTTTTTTCATAAATGGCATTTAAAAAATTCAGTATCATCATGGACTAACCTATTAGGTAACCTAGGTTAGTCCATGGTATCATGCATTTTTCAAACGGCAATATAACGCTAGTTTTTATCGTTAGTTGACTGAACTCTATTGTAGGAAAAAAGTTACTATTGACGCAAAAAAATACAAAAAAATTTAGTGTAGCAAATTTCGCCATCCGAAAAATCGATTAAAAAACTTTTACGGTACTAAATTGTTTAAATCCGCACCCATGAAATGGTTAACGTCACGTCTGGTTAATAATAAATAAAACAACTACTTATTATAGCTAAAAGGCGTTAAGTTCGGTTAGTTATATTGTTGAGAGCGTAGACTTACGAAATGGATGGACTTGCATTTTCAAACTGCCGGCCTAGCCAAGATGACGATCGCTATCGCTCGCCATCGAATCGCTTTGTGTCTCTCTATCACTCTTACTTATTAGTGTGATAGTGACAGTTGCGTTTCATTCGGTACGGAGCGTTAGCGATTGATTGGCATGTTGGCTACTGGGCCTGTTCGTTTGAAAGTCACACGAACCCGCCGCTGAAACGTCGCTCCCATACAATCGATCATGAACATTTACGTAACATACCTATGTAGGTATGTTACTATGTAGGTGCTTATACATATCATCATCATCATCATATCAGCCTTTTATCGCCCACTGCTGACCATAGGCCTCTCTTCTCTTTTATACTGTAATATGGCAATTAGCCACTTTTAGTGTTTAGCAGTAACTCTTCGGTTTACTGCGACAAAAACGCATATAGCTAGTGTCAGCGCAACCTAACATGTATATATGTATAGGCAGGCATTTATAGAATCACACAAACAAAACACATCACACTTAAGGTGTTTCAATACATAATCCCACCACCTGCTCGAAACATATAGGTGTATAACAAGTCGCCTCCTGTTATTTGAATACATATATAGATATAATATACTTACCAGACATAGGTCACGTACTCTTAGTTTTCGTTGATTAAAATTGTTATTGATATACAAAGAAAATAGAGCGAGTAGAAATTCTGTATGCTAGAGCATCTGGGCGTTTTTTTTAAGTTGTCCCCTACACTTTTTTTTCAATATTGGGATTTTTTATGTTATTTCTACTCAGAATCACGAGCTGTTTCTATCCTAATAGGAGAAAAAAAGTGTCCCAAAATTTCCATACATTTTTCGATCTTTCCATTCCGCGACCGCCATACAAAGTCTATGAAAAATGTTGACGGAATGGAAATAAAAACCTTAGGACACTTTTTTTCTTTATATTTTATATGGTTATAAAATAGAGCTTAGAAAACGTGTCATAATAAAGTTAACGTCAAATTTAAGAACAAATCTAGTCCATATATTGGATGTCATTGAATAAAACTGGGATAGTTGGCTTATTTTGATAATTATTCACTTAAAAATAGTTTCTTTGGGAAAGCAACTATGATTATCCGTATAACAAGGAGTACCAAGTTATGTAAGACGATCAAGTCGTTCAATTATAGACTTTGTTACGTAGGTTTAAAGCTTTTAAGCACGCAACAACATGGCAGCTTTGTCGTCAAATAGATTAAGTGGTCACTTTCATAATTAACGACGCTAAAAAGTAATCATTTACAAGTAAAAAGTTAAAAAAGTATAGGTAAGTAACCTAATTTTTACGCTCCTCCGTGTTTTGAAAGCACATAAAAATGTTACAAGAGCTACAAAAAGCGGCCAAGTGCGAGTCGGACTCGCCCATGAAGGGTTCCGTATTTAGGGGATTTATGACGTATTAAAAAAAACTACTTACTAGATCTCGTTCAAAACAATTTTCGGTGGAAGTTTATATGGTAATGTACATCATATATTTTTTTTAGTTTTATCATTCTCTTATTTTAGAAGTTACAGGGGGGGGACACACATTTTACCACTTTGGAAGTGTCTCTCGCGCAAACTATTCAGTTTAGAAAAGAATGATATTAGAAACCTCAATATAATTTTTGAAGACCTATCCATAGATACCCCACACGTATGGGTATGAAGAAAAAAAAAATTTTGAGTTTCAGTTCTAAGTATGGGGAACCCCCAAAATTTATTGTTTTTTTTCTATTTTTGTGTGAAAATCTTATTGCGGTTCACAGAATACATCTACTTACCAAGTTTCAACAGTATAGTTCTTATAGTTTCGGAAAAAAGTGGCTGTGACATACGGACGGACAGACAGACGGACAGACAGACAGACATGACGAATCCATAAGGGTTCCGTTTTTTGCCATTTGGCTACGGAACCCTAAAAATGAATTCATTGTTAAATCCCCTTCATCGTAATTGACCTGTGCTGATGGTGATGCTGCGTTAGATAGTAAGCGATCATCATAGCTTAAGGATCTATAGAAATATGAACACTCCTTACAAGTACAGGTCGCTTGTCAACACAGTGTATCTTTAGGAGCCCAAACTAGCGCGGGAAATAGCACTTTCCGTGCGTATGTCGAAAGTTTAAAGTGCCATATTATGTACCTACTGTAAAACGTACTTGTACGAATCACGTGCGAATAGGTAATTCGCAACTATAGTTCGTTTTTTTAGCATTAGAAAGAAGGTAAGCGATCTTAATATGTGTTTTAATAAAAAACGCTTTTTAGGGTTCCGTACCCAAAGGGTAAAAACGGGACCCTATTACTAAGACTCCGCTGTCCGTCCGTCCGTCCGTCTGTCACCAGGCTGTATCTCACGAACCGTGATAGCTAGACAGTTGAAATTTTCACAGATGATGTATTTCTGATGTCGCTATAACACCAAATACTAAAAACAGAATAAAATAAAGATTTAAGTGGGCCTCCCATACAACAAACGTGATTTTTGACCGAAGTTAAGCAACGTCGGGCGGGGTCAATACTTGGATGGGTGACCCTTTTTTTGCTTCTTTTGCTTTATTTTTTGTTGATGGTGCGGAACCCTCCGTGCGCGAGTCCGACTCGCACTTGGCCGGTTTTTTTTAACCTTTTCGACGCCGTGTCAAACACAAAAGCTGTCTCTCAGACGCCACATCACCGAAGTGTCAAAACTGAAATTGAACTTTATGCATATGCACCTAGGTCTATGTTACTCTGTGGTCTATGACCGATTAATAGGTCTTTGGCGTTGGACCTGCGGTGCGTATATATCGGTCATTGGCGTCCAAAAGGTTAAAATCAATAACTATTACTTATGAAAGCAGAAGAATATAAATGATCGTATTAGATTCATAATTGTTACATATTCGCCGTGACTTATTTTTAAAACGTGTTTTTCAATTAAAAGACACATAAGTATATCAAGATTCTTTACCTTATTTCTAATGCTAAAAAACGAACTATAGTGTCGATTTATGATAAATTCAATCTGCTATGTCTATTTGTGAAAATGTTTGGTAAATAAACGATTTGTATTTGTATTTGTATTAAAACATTTTAATTTATCGCCACTCGTTTCGAATTTCCTCTTTTCCGCACGTGTATCGTAAATAACTACATATTTGATATTATGACAGTTCGACTGCACCAAACGCCTCTAAATAATTGTCCACGTATCAGCGATCTTTTTGCCGGGAATCGAACCACAATAGCTTCGGATAACGGTCCCATCGAGTCGTCATTACATGCTGCTTTTTGTTGCCATTCTTGCGGGTAAAAAATCTTCTCCAGTGCGGTTGATGAGGATTGGCGCGTGGTGAAGATAAGATTGGTTTTTCAGGACATCAATATACAATGTATAGCCGGTCAAGCTTTGTCAGTAGAAAAAGGCGCGAAACTAAAATGTTCTATGGGACGATTATACTTCGTGCCTACATTTTTTAAATTTGCCGCTTTTTTCTACTGACGGAAATGGCTTGACGCTTGACAAACTACATACATATATCTAATACCTCTAAACGAGCAATTCTTGTTTATTTATATATTTATTTATTTATATATTTATTTATATATATATATATATATATATATATATATATATATATATATATGTATATATATATATATATATATATATATATATATATTTCGGGGATCTCGGAAACGGCTCTAACGATTTCGATGAAATTTAGTATATGGGGGGTTTCGGGGGCGAGAAATCGATCTAGCTAGGTCTTATCTCTGGGAAAACGCGCATTTTCGTGTCTTTATATGTTTTCCGAGCGAAGCTCGGTCACCCAGATATTATTTGATAAGAAAGAACACTCTCGCGTCGAATGATGGATGGTCCATATGACAGTCCCTTCAAGTCTCTTTTGGATGGACTTAATTTAAAAAATAATTGTAGAAATATGTTTTATCGGATTTCTATTACTCTAATGTTACATTTCTGAATAAATTAATGCACTGAAGTTAAAAAAAATGCCTACATTAACATTTCAAGTATACATTTTAGAGTAGAGTAGAGTAGAGAGCGTTTATTCGTGACCAAAAATAAATAAATGAAAGAACAGTTACTCCAAAATTGTTTTTTTTTGGCATAATGCGCACGGGTTTTTATTTTATTTTTATCACATAAAGGAATCGCGATTACAAATTCATTTTAAACTGCTGATACACTATATTATAATAAAATACCTCTATAATGGTTAGTTTCCATTTTCCAATTTCGTAAAAAAATGTGATTCTCTTTTTAGGGTTCCGTACCCAAAGGGAAAAACGGGACCCTATTACTAAGACTCCGCTGTCCGTCCGTCCGTCCGTCCGTCTGTCACCAGGCTGTATCTCACGAACCGTGATAGCTAGACAGTTGAAATTTTCACAGATGATGTATTTCTGTTGCCGCCATAACAACAAATACTAAACACAGAATAAAATAAAGATTTAAGTGGGGCTCCCATACAACAAACGTGATTTTTGACCGAAGTTAAGCAACGTCGGGCGGGGTCAGGGGGTACTTGGATGGGTGACCGTTTTTTTGCTTGTTTTGCTCTATTTTTTGTTGATGGTGCGGAACCCTCCGTGTGCGAGTCCGACTCGCACTTGGCCGGTTTTTATTTTGAATTTGTATCTGTCATTGTTTTTTTTTTTGTAATTTTATTACCTATTTGTATTTTTTGTGTGTATTGTGGCAAACAAATAAACGCATTATACATATATTTAATTCTAATAGAAAAGAGCTATAATAACGTTATTCCAACAACCAATCCAAGCCAACCTCACCACAACAAGAGGCGCCACAACGCGACAAGTGTTAAATTAGAGCCGAGGCGCGAAGACAGGGACAAAAAACAAAAAAAGAACCCGGAGAGAGCGGGACGGAGACAAAAATAAACAATTGCAACGATATTGCCTAGTTCTAGACACTTTCTAGGTCTCTGAAGAATGCTTCTGAGCGATGAAATACAAGGTAAGGTATTTTTGTAAGGATGCTGTACAACTTGTTTGTTTCATTTAGTTGTGTTATTGTCTTGAAGTTAAAGATAAATTTTACTCATCATAAATATATATTAGGGTGTTAAAACTAGAGATGCCCCGAATAGTGGTTTTGGCCGAATACCGAACTTTGGCCCCTCTCTCGACCGCAACGCCGAATATTCAGCGACCGAATACTTATTCGGCATGACATGTGAACATTTTCAGTCACAATCATTATGAAAACTGATCGCCAACAAAGCACAACGGGTGCTACTACTGCTAAGATATATTTTTTGTTGAACAGAATAGGGTATTTGACTGTATTTAAAATAAATTATTTTACACCATCCATGAAGTAAAGCTCCAGAAGATTAAAAGAGAAACTTAGACAGCAGTTATTTTTATTAGACACAATTTCCATTTTAAAACCCGTACGTATATAACTATGAAGAGTAGGTAATTTGATTGTGACGTCACATGCTAGTGTTTCATATAAATTCCATAGTAGCAAAATCGTTAGTGACAGTTCGAAAAAAGAAACTGATTTGACTACTAGTCAAATTGTTGGTGAATAAGTATTATTATAACTAAACTAATGTTTGTAAGTAAAACCTAATTATAAACTATCCCCACAAAAAGGCCTATTTCAGCCATTAGTAGGCATACTGGAAGTACTCCTTTGCATTAAGTACTTTGCATTATTTTCTTTAAAAAACTAAATAATTAATAAGAAATCCCCGCATCTGTAAATGTTTATTAATATTAAGTAACAAAATCTTACACGAGCAGTTTTATTAGTTTTATTACGTATCACCGTTAAAGGTAAGACACAACTGCTAGCTATTTGTCCGTCCATCTCCCAAACGAGAAAATAACACACGACAAAATTAAGAAAATAAACGACACCAAGGCCGCACACTGTCGCATCCAAGTTTAACGCACTTAACAAAAACTGGCGTAATTGTCTCTGGCTCAGGGTTACCAGTCATATTTAAAAGTCAAAACGTGGTACAACACTAGTTCGTCAATTCACCGGAAGAACGAATTTCATTTAAAAATATGTTGGCGCGAAGGGTTGTCCTCCAATAGATACTCGTAATTTGAATTTCGCGCGTTTTTCTAAGGACAAAGTGGGTTTGCAGAGTATACATTTAATACATTTTCGTTTTGATAGACCATAATAATGTCAATTTTGCCTTTTTTCTTTCCTTCTAAATACCTACTTCAGGATTACGTTTTAATTTAACGTCAACTATTCAATGATCAAATGTACTAATACAACGCATCAGAGGTAACAGTTCCTATAGTTATAAAAGATCCAGCCTTCGTTCATTTTTCTTTTGCATTCATGTTTTGTTGGGCTTATTTAGCATTAGAAAAAAGGTAAACAATCTTGACGTGTCTTTTTATTGAAAAACACCTTTGAAAAATAAGTCACGGGCCACGGCAAAAGTAACAATTATGAATCATATACGATTATTTACATTCTTTTACTTTCATAAGTAATAGTTACCTACAGATTTAAACAGCGTTTTTCAATTTAAATACACGTCAAGATCGCGTTGTCTTTTTCTAATGCTAATAAAAACTAAACTATAGCCAAATATCGAGGCATATGAGATCAATTTCCTTCCACCTGTCCTGTAGGTAACCCTACACGCGCATGAATGGCGACTAACCGGGAAAACGATAAAAACGACGCCCCATATTCGAGAAATGATTAAAAAAGAAAGATGGAAATAAAAGAAATGAAGCGCACGTACCGGGTTTAAAAGTAAAAAGAAAACTATCCTACCAGAGCGTGAATGAAAAACGCTACGCCCGCCACCGTAATCTTGTGATTATTATTTTTATTTTCGTGTCTTTTATTTCTTGTATTTTTGTTTATCGTGTACTTATGTAGGTCAGTTCTTTTTGGTGTGCAAGGTCGGTGCTTGTTTTGTGGTAATTATGGGGGTACGTTGAACTGTTTGGATGGTGTATTGACTTGAGGCGTCTAGGTATTGGCGTTTTTGCGATTCTTTTACGCTTTGTCCGTCTGTATTTTCTGGATATGGGATACAGTAGTTATTTGTTTGATGTCAGATGTCAGTTTGAAAACATGAGGTACCTACGATTAGTAGGATGTGGAGTTTATTTATAACTAGGTACCTATATAATGTATAACCAAAGAGAATAGACAGTATACGAGTAGAGTATAGAGCACTGGTTCCTAACCTTTTCAGTCCGGTCACCCCTATGACTAACTATGGAACCTGATTTTACCCCTCCTCCCAATGGTAATAAAAAATAAAACGTGTACGTTTGTTGTATTGTTATATTAGGTTAGCTTATTACCCCCGTAAAATACCAGTTTTACCCCCGCACGGGCGTAATTACCCCCAGATTAGGAACCACTGGTATAGAGGGTTATTGTCATAGTAAATTTTGTAGTCACAGTAAATTTACTGCCATCTATCGACACACGATTAAAACTAAAAATGAAAATGTATGAAAATATAAATATATGTATGTAAATTTTGAAACTGACTGTGACTCATGGTACGGGTACTGATTATAAACAAGAGTTAAAACGCTTCTGATTGTTCTATTACAAGTTGTAATTGTTTACAAGGTTTATAAAACGGATCTCAGCTTTTCACTATTCAGCTATTAATTTTCCATTTTCTGTTACTTTCAGACATACATAAATACTCGTATACAAATATCCCGAGCATTTCTTAAGAAAAGGCGTTTTTAATAAACACTTCCGACTCCTTCTTTTAGCCTTAACAAAGAATGTACAAAGAAAACAAAGGATGTGAGCAGCCCAGAAATTAAAAACAAACAAATTACAATGGGCCCGATTCGGATTTTGAAATGGACATCTATAAGATATCTTTTAGACATCACCAAGATACGATAACGATATTTTTAGGATCTAACCTGTCAAATTTGACATTTCCGCGATTCTGGAGATACTCTTGAACGATTTCCACAAGATATGACTTAGAGATCCAATTCACATCTAATAGATATCTAACTCTATCTAACGTAAAAGTGACATTGGCTGCCGAATTGCGCTGTAAAAGAGAACTAGTTGAAATCTAAACTATAACGTATCTAGAATGGATCTAGTACGTATCGTCTCTTGTGAATATCTTGAAGTTCGAATACGGTAGGTCTACTTTGTTATTTGTTGTGTAAAAATCGCATTTCAAAGTTCTATGCTCCTTTATGTTTGAAAAAGAAGGATTAGTTAGAGTATTCAGAGGGGCTACCGCACAAAACCATGCATTTCGCAAATTGCGGGCACTTTTCTCTGTCACTCTAATTACGCCTTCATTGGAGTAAAAGAGAATGATCCCCGAAATTTGCGGGATTCGGTTTTCGCGGTAGCCCCTCTGGGGTAGACTCTTGTTTAGCCAGCTGTAAATTAAATTGTTATAAATGTGTAAATTAATTGGATGTTACACTTGGCCCGATTCGAACTTTAAGATACCTACGTCAATTAATGGATTTAGAAACGATATGGATTAGATATATTATGTCAGTGTCAAAACTCAAATGTGGCGCTTCTTCAAAGAAAAACGTCACTTTTGACACTGACACATCTAATCCATATCGTATCTAGATCTATTAATTGACGTAGGAAGCTTTGCGGTTTGATTCGAACTTTAAGATAAGTACGTCAAATATTACGTCTAAATACGATATGGATTGAAAGTGACGTTTTGGTTTGAGGAATATGAATATGCCAAAAAAATTAAAATAATGTTTCTGGTTCAGTTTGACCTATAGTTTCATGGTTAGGTATACATATAATTATTGTGTGGTTAGTTTCAAACGCATATATAGGTCTGGCAAGGTGTTCAAGATAACTTGAATACGTTCTTGTTTTCTTCACAATAAAATTGTGCACAGATGATTTTGAACACTCCACAAAACTATTTCTGCTACTGAAAATACTACTCAAATGTAATTCTTCAAGCCCGATTCGGATTTTAAACTAGACATCTAGACATCTATTAGATATCTATTAGACATCGCCGAGATACGACAACGATATTTATTAGATTTATATAGCCTGTCAAATTTGACATTTCCGCGATTATGGGGATACTCTTGAACGATTTCCACAATGTCTAAAACGTCTCGTTATGTATTTTTAGATCTCAAAACGATTTTGAAACGATCTTAATACGATAATTTAAAGTAAAAGTGTCATTGGTTGCCCGAATTGAGCTGCAAAAGATATCTAGTGGAAATCTAAACTACCAGGCGGTCTAGCATGAGTTGCGTTCCCGCGCGCGAGTCCATACTTGAAGTCGCGCTAGATGTATGGAGTCGCGCGCGAGAACGCAACTCATGCTAGACCGCCTGGTATCTATAGGACGCGTATCGTCGTGAGCGTATCGTTCTCTTCTCTAGAAAACGGATCTTGTTTTCCGAATCCATTCTAGATACGTTATAGTTAAGATTTCAACTAGTTCTCTTTTGCAGCTCAATTCGGGCAACCAATGTCACTTTTACGTTAAAATATCGTATGCACGAACGATTTCCATTAGATATCTATTAGATGTGACTTGGATGAGTATCCCAGAATCGCGTACTTAAATGTCAAATTTGACAGGCTAGATCTTAAAAATATCGTTGTCGTATCTTGGAGATGTCTAATAGATGTCTAGTTCAAAATCCGAATCGGGCTCCTATTTTTGACTCATCACCAGGCCTCGGAGTTTTTTTAGCACGGTAAGACTAAGGAGAGCTATGGAGTCTTTGTTAACATTAAAATTAAATTCATACTCATACTCATCCTCATTAATTAAGTTCGTCCGAATCGTTTTATAAATACTTAGACTACTTATATGTAATTAATTCTGTTTACATATATTTAATTAAATGTTATATTATAAAAAAGTAATAATATGTATATGTGTATGTTAATATTATTATATTACCCATATTGCAGTGTCATCGCTCCAATATTTTATTTAAGTACTTAACGTACCTACATACTATAATTACTGTTAAGATAAGGAACTATACGTTGTCACTGGCCGCTTTAGATAATGCACTTAATGCACTGTCAAAGGACTACCTCGTGAGGCTATATCTCTTAAAGATGAAGGGATGAAATCAACTGGATATTGTGAAGATTGCTGCCGTCACTATTGGTGTCTTGTAAATGATGCCCATGAATGCGACTTACGACGTTTATACTGCCCATTATGTGTGAACGAACTGTTTTGTAGACGTAAGGAAGAGTAACGCATAACTATTCTAAAATATTGTAGCTCTATATCAACCTTAATGAATAATAAACAGTTTTAATATCTATGGAATATCGTTTTAATATGTCGAATACGTATTACCAATGTTTATAATCATAGGTTGCATGTCTTAAGTACTTTTTTAAGTGATAGGCCACTTATGATTAAACCTCTTTACCTAAATATGTGTATGAGTAAATCAGATGTCACATTATGTCATGAATATATAGTTACGTATTTCGTTATTGTGATGATCGCTGATATTTATTAGGTCTAGAGCTGTACATAATTTACTTGTACTTAATTAATGAGGATGAGTATGAGTATGAACTTAATTTTAATGTTAACAAAGACTCCATAGCTCTCCTTAGTCTTACCGTGCTAAAAAAACTCCGAGGCCTGCTCATCACCAAGAGTGTTTGGTGTTTTAACGCAACCCCCACCCCCTGCTACAAGATCACGTGAAGAACGTTTGAAAGTTGGTGCGATGAACGTTTTTATTGGGTAAATACGTATATAAAACAGAGCGGATTATTTGTTCTGATTACATTTTTTAATAATATTGTTGTTTTTGGCATTCCCGCGTTGAAGAAAATTTGCACGTGATATCTTCTCTGACCCCCACTTACAAAGTGTATCTCAGGCTTTAAAAACCTAGGTTACTAGGTCATTAACTTTCCATAGAACATAAAGACTTCTTATTTTTATTTCCAACCTAATACAGACTTTTTCTATTTGTAATAAACGGTCAACAGAACAAGTTAGAACGCTAAAACTACCAACATATCGGTAGTTATACAGATAACATAAAACGACTCGCCATCGCCGCAACGCATTTAGTCATCGCTCTTAAAAAGTAAAAATAACTCTGGTCAGAGTCTGCATCTCAAGTCTCAAGGCCAAATCCTGAATCCTGCTACTTGAGACGCAACATACAAAAAGACACAAGCAAAAATAGGACGGGGGATGTCGTGTCTTCGTCCTTTGAAAAGGGAAAGTGGTAGTTAAAGCGTTAGCAAGAGTGAGATGAAAAAATGGACGGAGGGCAGAAAAGGAGGGGTGTAGGGTTAGTGCGTGGGAGGGAGGAAGATGGAAGAGAACCGGTTAATTTTGAAGGGCTTGGACTACGACTATAGGTGATTTTCTTTATGGTTGTGTATTGATTTAACCGAGTTAAGTTTTCTTTGTTTGTCGTAAGTCAATGGGTTTGAAAAAAGAGCTTTTGCGGAAAGAACGGATTTTTTTGCTCTTGCGCAGCTGAAGATGTTTGATCTAGTAACCTTTTACTTTGCTTTTTGGTTATATTTTAGGGTTCCGTACCTCAAAAGGAAAAAAACGGAACCCTTAATAGGATCACTCGTGCGTCTGTCTGTCCGTCCGTCTGTCCGTCTGTCACAGCCTATTTTTTTAATTATTTTTTATGATACAGATAGACGAAACAAATCGACTGATAACAGACGTTACAGAGAAATCGCCTGATAGTAAGAAATTACCGTTGCCTATGGACACCTGCAACACTAGAGGGGTTGCAAGTGCGTTGCCGTACTTTAGGGGAGTACGCTCTTTTCTTGAAGGGTTGAAGATGTAAAGAATGTTGACAACCAATATTTTTATTAAGTATAATCCGTCGGGAGTCCTTCCTCAGGCTCGAGTGCTCATGGCGGCCCGAAACATGTCGCCAATAGCGACTAAAAATTCAAGTGAGTGAAACCGTTTTCGTCTAAACAGACTATCAAAATTGTTGCAGATCTTGGTCTAACCTTAGGTCAGAAATCAGAAATCAGAAATTTATTTGCTTAAAACACTGTCAGTACAAAGGTATACAGAGGTATTAAGTTCCACATGCTTTGTCAGTAGAGACATGCAAATATTCACACTTATTCTAGTAACTAAACTATCTTTACGAAACCATAATTCAATACATTAATTAACATTTAACATAGGTCCTTAATAGCTACGAGCAATTTCATCTCTCTTCAGGAATTCGTTAACAGAGTAGAAGCATTCCTCTAGCAACCATATTGAGAGTTTTCTTTTCAGTTCCCTTAAGGACAAGTTTCTGAGACTATTCGGAAGAGCATTAAATAATCTAATGGCCATCGGATAACAACTGTTCTTAAATAATTTTATTTTTATTCTAGGCAGGTACAAGTTATCTGGGTAACGAGTATTAAAACTCCACACATCACTCACTTTTTTAAATAAGTTTGGATTTGTCTTTACAAAAACACACATTTCATAAATATACAGTGATGGTAATGTTAAAAGTTTAAGCTCTTTGAATAAAGGTTTACAAGAAACATGTTGTCTTACGTCACAAATATTGCGTATGCATTGTTTTTGTGCGATAAAAAGTCTATTTATATGTACCGAGTTACCCCATATCAAAATCCCGTATCTAAGTATCGAGCAAAGGTCTTCTTACTTTTTATCAAATAAGACCAGATTCAATAACAAAAGCAAAACCACACTCATTAGTTCAAATATACTCGCGCTTACTCCCAAAACGTCATAACCGACGCCATTTTAAAAGCAAGCGCCGCCATTTCGTGAACTTTCACTCTCATCCACCTGTAGTTCAATGACCCTTACCTACAACTGAATCACGCGAACTTTATCCTCAAGCGTTGACTTTTCATGCAAAACCTGTTTGGATGAGCCATTTCCAATTACTGAGTCAGGGATCGTTATAGCATGGAATTCCGGTAGCGAGATGATGTATGTAGTTAAGTTTCTTAAAGACAAATTACATCAAGGAAAAGATCAATCTCTCTCTGGACAAAGACGAAATCTCTATTCCGGCTTTGTATAAAGAAATGGAGACCTAGGCTTTCCGAAAATGTCGCGCGAGTGACCAGAAATACGTAAGTTAAACCTTATTAATATCTGGGAGACGAAGCTTTGCTCGGAAAATATATAAAGACTCAAAAATGCTCGTTTTCCCAGAGATAAGACCTAGATCGATTTTTCGGCCCCGAAACCACTGAAATCCGTTTCCAAGATCCCCGAAATATAGGTACCATATACTAGACCCTTTTCTTTCATGTGTCAAATAAAGGTGACAGTCCATTTCCAACCGCAGCCGCACTACTGTTCATTTTACTATGGAAATTGACAGTACCAGCGACGCGTTCAGTACCAGTAGTGCAGCTGCGGTCAGAAATGGAATGTTACCCTAAGTGTACGCAATACATTGCTGCTCCATAAATTTTGAAAAATTCATTACGCTTTAGTGGTTAAGATACTAACTTAAAATTACCTTGTAATATCGGTTCATAGTACTAAAATCTACGTTTGGTTACGGTTTGAGGTAATATTAAAAATACATGCTGTATAAATAACTAAATATACATATATACAGGAATTGCTCGGACTGAATATAGTTGAATACCCTTTTCACTGGGTTATTTCTTCAACCCCTAGGCAAATTTAGCGAGTGAATATATCATACTGAGCAACTAAGCTTTTACTATGGGATCAACCACGATCTCCATTTTTAACCCCCGACGCAAAAAGAGGGGTGTAATGTTTGAAGCCAATGTCTGTCTGTCACTCTGTGGTATCGTAGCTCTCCAACGGATAGACCGACTTCGATGCAGTTTTTTACGTGAAAGCTAGTTTCTTATATATATGTTTGATGTTTGATAAAAATCGATAAAACTCTTTTCCATGTAAGGCATCTTTGTCATAATAGTTATTTGTTTTACAAGGGGGCAAAGTTTGTTCTTTATACCGCTCGTGCTAATATTGTTACCCGAGCAAGCGAAAGATTCCAAAACAAGCTACGCTCGTGGTTCAAAAATGGAATCTTGAGCGTTGCGAGACTTGCGAGGGTTTCAATATTAGCACGAGCGGTATAAAGAACAACTTTGCCCCCTCGTGGGTTAAACAACAACTTTGCGCCCGAGTGAAACACAAAATTTTTCACCACACCAACCCGAAGAAAATATTAACTCTGTAAAATATCAAACAAAAACAAACCAAATCAAATCCAAATGAAATTTATTTACTATCATTCAAAATCATCATAATTTAAAAGTCAATTCAACCAGCAAAAATAAGTAAATTTTGATTACTTATGCCTCACATGTGAATAAAATGCAACTTTGCTATCGGTTTTTAACAATCAAGAGAGCTTTTACCAGTTTAATGTATTATCTAAACCTAGTTATTATGTATCAATATATATAATAAGAGATGGTTCGCAGAAGAGTAGATTCAGTAATGAGAGATGTTGGTGCGGCCTGGCGGTGGATTCGCAAACGTACGAGTCCAAGGTCAAGGGAAGGAGGACATGGGACCCGTGGAGTCGAAAGTGTTTATTATCTTTTATTATTAGCCTATTTTATGTCCCACTGCCAGTGGCGTGACACTCCTCCTTTCCCTCCCTTCCCTTCCCTGCGCGTGCACTATCTTATCTGTGACCACAGATAAGATAATGACCAGAGCTCGGCGGGGATGAGCTATTTACCTTATTATTTGACAAGTCTTAAGTCATATTATAAGGAAAATAGCTCACCCGAGCTTTGATAATGACTTTTGGATTTAAACAACCCAGAAAGGGACAGTGCCATACATTAGAAAGGGGCAGCATGATTCGTCCCTGAACTTCGGTTTTGTAGGATGAAATAACCTCCTCTTTCTTCCGCCACTCATCACGGCTTGGTACATGCTCAAGCCATTCGCTGCAAAAAGCGTTGTCGTCGTATATCCTCTTTTTTAGAAAAGGTAGAAAAGGCCCACCGATCCGGGCTCAGCAAACGTTATTGTGTATCTCGATTATTCTCGATCATAATTATAACTATCTAGGATCTACTTTCTTTCTTTCTTAAATAGAGTTGCAAAACATAACCATTAAGATCGTTTCGACTTTCGATAGATTCACTCATAAAATAGATAAGTAGGTACCACTTGTATGGTGTACTGATGATGCATATTATATTTCACCAATTACACATTGGCTACCTCTTCGTCGTGGAAATATACGTACCATACATAATTATATCTATGTAGAGAAGAAAGGGTACTACATATTATAGGATACGGTATGCGACGGATTTCGACCACCAATTTCATTGCAAAATTTGTTTATACCTAAATAGTACATTAATACTTCACATCAATTTGAATCTCCACGGTACCTCTGTTCCCAAGACTACCAATAAGTATTTGTGTCCACACCCACACACGTACACGTTTCTCGCATGTGTGTCGTGTCCGACACAGTGCACAAGAATGCAACGCGTTGTTGACACAACCAACTTCGATATTCCTTTATTTATTGCTATAAAAACCCATTCATATAACTACGACGGATTTTGAACTTTGTTAGGCAAACTTTAAAGTTGAAATTTTGATTTGTTCTTAAGTTGCAAGTTTATCGCTTAATTCAAGGGATTATGGTATCAATTTCCAGCGTTTCAAAGTGTAAATTGGGTTGGTATTTTTGGGGTGTTTAATCCTTTTTGGGTTTAATACGTAAATGGTATTTATTTGAATAACGATTTATAGGTTGTGTCTGGCATTTTGGCAAGATTGGCGGATAAGGGGGTTGTATTAAAAAGGCGATTTCAGGATTTAAATTCGGGAATGAGATATCACCGCCTTGACCTATTGTTTTAGAATTCGGGAAAGATAAAAGGCTGACCTGATTTAGCTGCTCTTTAAGCTAAGTCCTTTATTTCGCATATTCTTAAATCTTGAAGTCTAATTCCCTCTCTTGTGCGTTTGAATTTCTAAGTAGGTACCAATACCAAGTAAGTTTCTGAAACACTATGCAGATGTTTACAGAAACAATGTTTCAGCTCACATAGTGTGGGCGGTCTGAGATACATTGAACTTGGCGACAAACAATAGTGTTTACTGCAACTGTTTCTGTGTTTCTGAAACACGAGGATTTCTGTTTTTGAAACTGTGTTTTAAAGCAAAATGTGGTGAATATAACGTGGCTTTAATCAGTCATATCATATCCTAATATTACGATAAGCCAAAACGACTTGTACTATGGAGTTGGTAAAAGAAACTAAGGCGATTATATGAGCTTTCGATTATAAGATGATTAAATGCGTAAAAAAATGTTTGAATATTTTTTTTCAGTTCAGCTATGAGGGAAAACAGAAACAAATCATCCTTTAAATGCAATTCTTATTTCTTGTATATTTATATTATTTCGGGGATCTCAGAAACGATATCGATGAAATTTGCTAATATATGGGGGTGAAAAATCGATCTAGCTAGGTAGGTAACCCCGGCGCCTAGGTAGGCGCGGTTTCCCCGTGCGAAGCCGGGCGGGTTGCTACTTGCTAGTTTTACTATAGAAGATAATTGCTCTAACACGGCAGTGTTCTTGTATTGCGATGCACTTGAATGACGTTAATCTAGAATATCTAGTTGAAGCTAGGATGTAGGATCCCTTAATGATCTCGTCAGTACCTCGGACCCTGTCCATCTATCCCTTAATGTTGTAGCCACGATCCTATAAGCACATGTGTTATATTTTTGTGTTTGGATCGCTGGCTCTGTGGAAGCAGGTGAGCTTTTGAATGAAACAAGTCGAATGAAGGAACGTCGCATATAATTTATGATTTCAATAGGAGGTTATCAATTCGAACGTAATAAAAAATCTGTACAATATAGGCGCAATTTTACTGTATGCTCCACTAAGAGCTCTTTCCCACAGTGGGAAATGTACCCACAAAAAGCTGGACGTCAGTAGAAATAAGCTCTAAATGGGCAATTTTTTTTGGCAGATTTTGACAAAAATTGGTAAGATTGAAAAGCTCCTTATTCTGGTCGGAATAATCACGAAATCCAAATTGGGGACAAAAAAAAATTTACCTATGAAAATTCCCACTGAGTTACGAAAAATTCCATACGTGAAAAAATTCCAGTGAAATTGTGCTAATGTTGTAAAGAATAGGGAAGGAAGAAAAATGAAAAAACGACAAAAAATTGCCCAAATTTTCCTCTGACTGAGTTACGTAAAGTATTTTCGTAACACAACGAAAATTTACATTCCTACATTGTCCCAAATTGGGATTTCTTATTTATTTCTCCCAGAATTATCAATGAGGTGCTCTTCAAACTTACCAAATTTTACCGACGAAAAAAGAAAAAACACAATAAACAAAATTGGCCCATATCGGTATGTCCACCTACTGAATATGTAAATTTATTAATTTCCGCTACCCAAAGGTTGTCTGGAAGAGATCGCTTTTTAGCGATAGGATCGCCTGTTGTTTACCTCTGCTTGTATTTCTGTTTTATTTGTATTGTCTTCTTTTATTGAGGTGTGCAATAAAGAGTATTTGTATTGTATTGTATTGTATTGTATTGTATGTCTAAAATTATTATTTTTTTGCTACAACATTGGTCAGCTATCCAGTTAAGACAGGTACATTACGACCCCCGTGTACCTTTTGTTAATTAATGACAATCAGGATCTTCGTGCGTGTGCGCCGTTCCTCGGTATGGTAATCACCTGATTATTCTAGAAACCTTTCAAAACCAGCCTTAAGTCATAGGCGTAACGTACAATTTTCAATACATATTTAGGGAAAGATACGATGTATAGAAAGTTACTATAATATTCATTTGTTCGCTTGTGAACTTTATGATCAAGTGATAAAGTCTAATTTTGGTTGGCTAGTTTAATTGTTAAGTACAGTTCATATAAAACAATGTATTGTACAATAAGTACTCAACATTTATTTCACGTCTCAAACTGAGATTGCTTTAATTCTGTGTTTCATTTAAATTAAAGAAACCAGAAATTTACCGATCTAAAAATTTAAAAAAATACAGGATTAAAGCAACTATCGAAGAACGTCATGCTCTTAAACATTGACATATATCTCAGGACGGGCTTTACGGGCACTAATAAAAACCGGCCAAGTGCGAGTCGGACTCGGGCACGGAGGGTTCCGCACCATCAACAAAAAATAGAGCAAAAAAATCGTGTTTGTTGTATGGGAGCCCTCCTTAAATATTTATTATATTTTATTTTTAGTATTTGTTGTTATAGCGGCAACAGAGATACATCATTTGTGAAAATGTCAACTGTCTAGCTATCGCGGTTCATGAGATACAGCCTGGTGACAGACGGACGGACGGACGAACAGCGAAGTCTTAGTAATAGGGTCCCGTTTTTTACCCTTTGGGTACGGAACCCTAAAAATGGTAGTAGTTCAGCGTTGTCACTCACGAATTGCGACCAATCGCGCGCGTGATGCGAACTGATCAACCAATCGCGTTGTAGCGGTGTCAGACCGCTGTACTGGCCACATTCATGCCCCATTCTTATTGCCCGTAAGGCCAGTCCTGAGATATAATATGTCAATGCTCTTAAAGCACACTTTTGACGTTGGCTAAATCATCATAAATTTGATGGAAGCATTTAAAAGAAGAAGATATAGACTAATACTGAACCGGACAGCTTCAATATGGATCTCCGCAAAGTAACGCCTGATAATTCATTATTCCAAATTAAGATCTTCATCATACATTTCGTCATCTCTTTTCTTCAAATGAGCCAGGTCAGTTTGTAATAATAAAATATTTACCCAAGAATGACATAGATAAACCAAAGATTAACCGTGACACCAACAAAAAATATTCAAATCCAACAGAAATCGAAAGTGGCCGTCATACACTTTCTCACCGAAACAGGTTATCAACAAAAACATTATATTAATTTGGGATCCTCACAAAAAAGCGATCGCCAGACGGAGCAAAAAAACTAATGGCCACGGAAAAAGGATCCAGTAAAAAAGGAAATAAAAAAGAAAGGGTTTGGACGATACAGGTTGATGTTGATTATGTGGGATTGGATAAAATTCTGGTTGTTGTGGCAGGATATTCACCTCAAGCTTTAAAATGACTACACAGTAGTGTGAATGAAATCTTTGTATGAACTCACGTAATTTATGCTGAGTATAATAAATACAATTATATATATTTGAAACAATCTTACACAAATCAGATAGGCGGCCGTCAAACAATGTTTTTGTATGTCTAAGTATTATATCTTCTAGATAATTTTCGTAAGTGACCTTTTCTGAATGTAGAATGTTGCTGCTACGATTCTATTTTAATTATTTTTTTTATAAACTACCAGACCTACTAGGTATTTAAATAAAATGGTAAAATCTTTCCTCTTGCCATAAGTTGTAGGTCAGGAATTTTTTTAGCTGTCTCGGCTGCTGCAAACAGCTGAGCTGATGCTGATAAAAGCAATTATTGATGACGATCAAAGCAATAAAAGACGTAATATTCTGTTTAAGTATAACATTTATTATCGCTTTATATCTTGTCACGAATAAAATTGATGTGTTGTGACATTGCCCATCGAATCCCCCTGTAGAGGAGTTTGACATATTTTTAGTGTCAATGTTAGGTCGGGAATTCTGTGCACCGTCCAGACAGCAGAATGGGCCGTTCTTTAATTGGTCGTTTGTTAAGTAACCTTTAGGACAGTGGACTATCTCCGATTCCGTAGATGTAGATATTGGATATGGAGATCGTAATTGGCTTATTTTTAGGGTTCCGTAAAATTGGCAAAAAAGGGCTCATTTAGACGGTTCGAGAACTCACATGCGAATTTCATTACATTGCGTCATTTGATCGATCGGCTAAATTGATGTAACGTCAATGGTCCGTAATATGTAACTAAAATCGTATACGAGTTCGCGCGCCTTCTAAATGAGCCCGGACGAACTGTAGGTACTTAGTTGTTATTTTCTTTATCAGTCTGTCTATACGTAACGGGCATATTACTCAAACAGTAAAATTTATGTATAATCGTAATAAGTGAGCCGATACTTAGTAGGTACATACATCATTTGTTTATAACCTAAAATAGGATTTTTTGCTTCATTAAATCATTAATTTAAAAAAAACGTAGACTTGCAGGCGCAAAAAATAGTTTTGTGTTTACAGTCACCACACGGGATTGTTATGTCATTTAGGGTTCTTGCTAAATTGGAAATTCTATAGCATTAGCATTGAACAACCAATTTAGCCAGGCCCCTAAATGGCGCAACAATCGCGGAGCGTGACGGTACATCATTTTAATCTTTAAATAACTCGGAAGAAGTCTCAGATCGTTTTAGAGTATAATTAACGAGTCACTATTAGAAATAGCAGTATTATTCAGCCAAACTGTTAGGATTTTGCTAATTTCAATACCTCGTGTACACTCGACAGCTAACTACTTATAATGAGTGTCTGTCCCTGCTGTGACCTATTTACAGTTCACCTACTATCGCATTATGTCGCGGTTTTATTAACCTTTTGGACGCCAATGACCGATATATCCGCACCGTAGGTTCAACGCCAAAGACCGATTAATCGGTCACAGGCCACAGAGCAACATCGACCTACGTACATATATACATAAAGTTCAACTTCAGTTTTGACACTTCAATGATGTGGCGTCTGAGTGACAGCTTTTCTGTTTGACACGGCGTGGAAAAGGTTAAAAAAACTCAAGATAAAGTGTGTTCGGATATCCTTAATCTGATATTTGCTCCGCATAATACATGCATATGCATATCAAAAATCTTATGCGATCCAAACTATATCCATAAACCTTACTTTAATACCGAGATAAAAATCTTATAAATATTCCCACGTTTCCACCCCCTCAGATTACACCTCCAATTCCATCCAATCTCTTAAACTTCGACTTTATTCCATTTTAATAAAAACTATGTGAACCGCATTAATAAATTTGTTAAAGCTCTTAAACTTACATAATCTTAATGCTTAATAATTGCGCCAAAACCAACCTTGTATTCTTAAGATTAAGGGTGTTGTGAAGTGAAAGATAAGTTGGTATGTCTGGAAGGGTTAAGCCGACGGTGCACGGAGATGGCCGAGTGGGCCCGATCGCCGACGGCTCAAACAGGTGCTCTATCCATCTTCTGATGACCGGACGCTACGGTGACGGACAATTCTTGATACTTGATCTTAGAATTACATATTTGACGTATGTACTTTTACCATTTTTTTTTGCCCAAAACTTTGGCCACATCCTCGCTTCACACGTAATACTCGGGTTACGTGAAGCAAAATAAAAAAAACTAGCGACATCTAGCCATCAGAACCATTAAATATTTCGATGGGCAATCTCCCCCTTATGGCCATCTATCTGCCCCGGAATTACCCTATGATCAGCATATCAGCCGAATAACGTTTACCGATATAAGTGTGTCACCTCTAAAAAAATTACCACGACCGGTCCTACGCTATCCGAAATTCCGAATCCAGTGCAACGGTTTACTGCAATTAGATCATGATTGATATATATATGTAATACGTACTTACTATTCATAAGTGCTTGTTGCTATTTATAGGCCTACATGAATAAAGTATATTTGAACCTGAGCATTAAATGAGGAGCTTTCGGGGCTCTATTTTCCTATTCAGAAAGTGTAAGGAGGTGTCGTGGCTACTGCTATTGAGTTTAATTTCAGTGCGTTTCCATTATATCCAAATAGGACAGAAACGGTATATTACAAACTTTAAAAAAGCGTACAACGGGACTTAATCGCATATCTAAGTTTTATGATTGGTGTTTTAAAAAGTGATTGATGAAGAAACCTGAGCACGAAGCCTATTTTAGAGTAGGTAACCATAATGTAAATAAAGTAAAACTTTAACATATATGGTAGGTTATACCATTCGATTGGTATTTAAAGGTTCTTAGATATTTTTTGTTTTTGGCATAATACATTTTGTGTAAAAATTGGTCCTAACCGTAAGTTTTAAACCATAGGTAACTCAGCCACACTAAGTAACCTAAAAATTCAAAATTTTAATAACAATGCAAAGTTATAATTATATGGTCGATCACACCGATGATGGTCAGTTCAAGTGTTGTTGTTATATAAGTGACAGTCAAGTATCAAGTAATGTACGTCCCGTATGAGATCTCACCTGGACGGACATAGCGTTTACGAAGAATGCGTGTTTTGCCTCACTAGGGAACTAATTAAGATTTACGGCAAAAACTAGCATCTAGTGGGGCTAGGCGATCCGTGTGTCAATGGGATGCAGTCATGGCCATGTACATAAAATGAAAATATTCTAACGTTCTTAAAAATTACAATCCGTCTAGGCTAAATGCCCGATTTTGAAAGAACAAGGTGTATAAATGACACTAACTATAAACTACTAGCTTTTGCCCGCGACTTCGTCTGCGTGGATTTAGTAATTTGGGTAGCTTATTTTTTATCCAATCTGATTTTTATCGATTCTCCGTACAAATTTCCACCCCCCTTTTCACCCCCTTAAAGGATGACTTCTGGGATAAAAACTACCCTATGTCCTTCCCCGGGACTCAAACTATCTCTATACCAAATTTCAACAAAATCGGTTGAGCGGTTTAAGCGTGAAGAGGTAACAGACAGACAGACAGACAGACACACTTTCGCATTTATAATATTAGTATGGAATTTTACAAGCTTAAATCTAAAATAGGCCCTTGCCCTTCACATAAGATGATCTTCCAATTTCGATACCTCATCTCCCCCCCTCACCCCCCTAGATCCAGCGCCCGGCGCGTCGAATGCGCCCGCGCAGCGTGACGTCACCGCCATTGTCTTTTTGTCGCTAACGGCCCGATTGGCTCTGGTTGCGCCGTGGTTAACTAGATGGAGTACCTAATTACTGTGGGAGGCATGTTCCAAGTTTGAAAATAAGATTCTGCCATGAATCTAGTATTTTAAGATTTAACTGGATCGGGCATGAGGGGTGGGAGGAAATGACGGAACGGGATAGTCTTATGTATGTAGGAGTAGCAGCGAAAGCGCTTAAATTATTGTTTGTCCTTGTCACAGTCTCACTTTTTTTTTATTCCCCACCGTAAATTAGTATGTACATTATGGTGGGCAACAAATAAATTCGACCAATCATAGTGTAGCATTGCGTATGTTTTGTCCCTCACGGAGGCACGCGTATACCACTTCTATAGGATTCTACCTTCTATGGATTATGCTAATTTATTGAATCAGGCAATACTTTGCGGAAATTCATATGACATCTTTGGCTATCAACGGATATGAAATTCAAAGACGTCAACCAACTTACGCGGCTACAGCCCAATATCAACCTTCGTGCATTCCGATAAGGTTCACGATGACGCGCCGCGCACGTTAGGCGTGGCATTCAAAGGGTTAGAAATTTGTACATTATATTTATGAAGAACCATGTGTAGAGTTTTGAAAAAACCGGCCAAGTGCGAGTCGGATTCGCACGGAGGGTTCCGCACCATCAACAAAAAATAGAGCAAAACCAGCAAAAAAACGGTCACCCATCCAAGTACTGACCCCGCCCGACGTTGCTTAACTTCGGTCAATAATCACGTTTGTTGTATGGGAGCCCCACTTAAATCTTTATTTTATTCTGTTTTTAGTATTTGTTGTTATAGCGGCAACAGAAATACATCATCTGTGAAAATTTCAACTGTCTAGCTGTCACGGTTCGTGAGATACAGCCTGGTGACAGACGGACGGACGGACGGACGGACAGCGGAGTCTTAGTAATGGGGTCCCGTTTTTACCCTTTGGGTACGGAACCCTAAAAATCTCGGCAGGGAATTCATTACATCTGGATCGTTTATGGAAGAAAATTCCTCTAAAACGTCATATTATTTGATTGTACGAATGTTATTTTTCAATTTATTCATAAAGATAAATATGAACTTTATACAGCAAAGAACAAGAGAGAAGAGGTTTTTTTTAATAAAGAACAAGTCGATTGATATGGATACAATTAATGTAAAATCAAATTAAAATGATATTTAGAGAACCTGAATATGCATTCAGAGACGTTTACGCACACAATCATTAAAAATCGTGGGACAATTGAATGGGCATAAAGCCCAATCATCAGTGTCCTACCACTTCGGATTCTGCAGATTTCGGTAAAATAAATCAGATTTCGGCCGAAGGTTCAGTTACACCACCGAAAATATTTATTCCGTTTGCTATATGGGGGTTTTCGGTGGCGAAAAACCGATCTAGTTAGGTCTTATCTCTGGGAAAACGCGCATTTTTGAGCTTTTATACATTTTCCGAGCAAAACTTGGTCTCCCAGATTAAATCACTCCCAATAAAAGTTGTTCAGTATGACCTATAGTCACTACGCAGAGTATGGCTGGTGGTTAAAATTTGACCCTGTATAAGTATTATTGCGTATGAAAACCTTTCCAAAATCTTTTAAAATAGAAACAATACATGACACACCCAGTAACAATAGACTTAGCTCGTACCATGAGTCACTGACAGTGTCAAAACTGACATTTACGCTATCGAGAACGTAATTTACTTTCTATACATCTCGTTTGCACTAATATGCGAGTACGAGCGAGATGTATAGAAAGTAAATTACGTTCTCGACGGCGTTTATGTCAGTGCCAAATTGATGATAGCCGTACTTATGTCACGAATACGTGTCTTCCACCAAACGCTAAAAACACCGAAAACACATCGAAGGTAAATATTAGCCTAGACGTCACTCTTGTTACTGCCTAAATTTCTAACAGCTTAAACACAATATACCCTCCCTACTAGTCAGAATGGGAAAATAGACCATATTTGAACTAGACCCAGCAAACGAAACGAAACGAACGAACCGCCGAACAAACATAACGAACGAAACGTCGGGATGTAGTATAAATTCAATATACGCGATATAATCTGTTTTAATAGTTGTACCTATTTCATGAGTAACTATCCCGGTAACCGAAGACAATATTATAGACCCAGCAAATTATTGTACTTTGCGTGGCTCTTTTGTAGGTGTAAAGTAAAGGTCCCGTTCGGATTTAAAATTTTAAACTGCAACAGCATTACTGCTGCAGTTCTTTGTTGCCGCAAATGCCACAATTCCCGGTGGCGACGTCGATGCTGCCAAAAAAGACTTTTTTTCAAGAAGTTTATTCTAAATGTAACATTTTCTGCAATAATACAAACGGCAGGATGACTGCAGCAGCATTGTATCGCGACATTACTGCAGTCTGCATTGCCTACCTACCTTGTACCTTAAGAGTCTCCCGATTTCTCCAGGATTACTTACTGATCAGATCCTGACATAATTACTACCAATAGAACTGTGAAGTAGAATGCCTTACAAACATAAAATAATTCTCAAATCGGTCCTGCCATCTTCGAGAAATTGGGGAAAAAACCCGAGAACCAATTGAGAACCTACTTTTTTGAAGTCGGTTAAACAATCAACACGCTGGAAGTTATCGGGCATCGTATTTTGACAAAAAAATTCGACAGCAAAATAAAAATCAGCCCACTAGGTACAGAATGTAGTGCATAATTATTTTCCATCGTATTTTCACGAAAACGTACGAAAGTGTCTTGCTATTTCAGTCAGTCTCGGTATAAAAAGTACTGAGGTTGACTGAAGTAGCATGACAAATACGAACGTTTCCGAGAAAATACGATGGAAAACAATTATGCACTATATATATCTGTAGTACTCGTACCTCTACAGATACATATTCTCTAGTTAAATCTATAGTCTGTGTCAGAATGGAAAAAATGTACGTTTGATGGAGTGTAGTTTATCTTTCGCTGGGAAAACAGAGTGGAAAAATATCGTGTTCCAAGGAAAATATTCGAAAATGAAAAAACAGCAGACCGCCGCGCCTAGGGGTGGCGGTTGAGAAAATATTGCGAAAAATTACACGAGAGATGAGAGGTGAAATTAGGCTACATCATTTTGTGACGTGTTTTTAGAGAGATTTTTGTATTTTTAGTCTGTAGCACTACATTTTTGTATATTTAATGTTACGGATCTTGGATAATACCATAGGTCTAGAATGTATAAGATTGCCTGTCAAAAATCAAAAGTGCATCGAAAATGTCAAGTGTCATTGAAAGTATTGAATTCAAAAATATTATGTGAATGCATAAGATATTTGTTTTTTCTTTTAAACCACGCGGCCATTAGCGGCTGCTATGATGCTCAAAAGTCAAAAGTGGTCACGTTTTCTGATTTGGAGTGGGCCTCTTTCACGCTCATGAAATCTTTAATTACGTGATCGCTTCTGTAGAGTCCAGACGAGCTGGGCAAATCGACCGATATGACCAGGAAAATAATTGGCGCCAATCTCATATAGCGTCCACACGTACACAAATTTAATCACCAATTTGCATTCCATAGATACTAACTTCGAAATTTGGCATTTTTGTGTCCGCTTTTTCTTTAATTCGTCCGCTAATTCGATCGGACAATTTCATCAGATTGGCGAAAAATTGTCTTGTCCGGACTCCACTTTCCCTTTTCCACATCATTTAGTACATCACATCGTAGGCAACCCTAGCGTTAACCAGCACTCGCAAAGCGTTGTTTTTGATGCGTTGTTTTTGATTCAGTCCTATAAGCGCCCTCAGACGATCGAATGGGCTCTAAGCCCCACAAATTCGAGCCTATTACTGTAGTAGTGTAGTAATCACTTCCAAAACGTTTAATACCGCTTGTATTCTACTTGCACTTAGATCTTTTCAAAAATAATGCGCACTTACGAAATAATCACTTTCAAAACGTTTTAAACTTGTCCTATTTTACTTGCACTTAAGGCTTTTTTAAATAATGCTTGCGTATGAAGTAATTATTTTGAAAAGGTTTTTAAGGTTACGCGCTGAGCTGTACTTACGATCTTTTTGTGATTAGCACTTTTGTTTTCATAAAATTAAAATAGAGGGTGGCATGTTGTTTTATGCGCATATGCAGTAGAAAAAATAAATGTAGGTACTTACAGGTCGTGTACAGGGTTGAAACATGCATATAAGGACATTCACTCATTAATTGTGCGTATGTGGTAGAAACCTACGTAAATATATTAAGAAACGATGCCATCCTTATAGAGTAAGAAAAAAATAGCTGGATATACGAAAGCATTTTTGCCCAAGCTGAAAAATAGAGACCATGATTTAGACGCTATTACTCGGTATCTATAAAATTTACTGTAAATATGAAAATGTATGTGTTTGAAAACTGTTTTTAAACATTTTTTCTCTAAAGCATAGATAGATAGATATAGGTAGATGTAGAATACTCTTTTTTGGAACACCTCAGTAAAAAGATACAAAAGTAAAGAAAAGAAACAATTGACTAAAAATTGAACCAGACAACAGGCGGTCTTATCGCTAAAGAGCGATCTCTTCCAGATGACCTTTGGGTAGCGGAAACAGAGAAATTAATAGAAAAGGTAGGTGTCCCAAAAACGTTATGAAGCCTACATTTACACACAATATTTAGGAAATGTGAACCAAAATTCTTCAACAGTAATCCAGTTGTCCAGTGGGCACGTATGTTATTCTTCGCTTACCGGGGCCAATATTTTCGCAGCCTAAACCAACAGGGCTGAATATTTGCTGTTCCGTACTTCATTTGGCAAATCTATTATGGGAGTTTGACGAATTACTGGAAATTGGAATGATTATGTATAAAGAAGAACGTCACATTCTGTGTTTGTCACTCTCTGAGGTCGTCACATTCTGAATACCTACGTCAATTTCTGCGAAGGCCACTTTCTGAGGACGTCACTTTCTGAGTACGTCACTTTTTTTAGCATGCACGTGCAACGAACAATGGATACCAGCAATTCCAGCAAACATATTAGCTGTATGGCATAAGGCCATTTTATCTGATGTGAAGTGACGTACTCAGAAAGTGACAGCTCAGAATGTGGCGTTCTCGAGATAGTAACGTAGTCAGAATGTGACGATCTCAGAAAGTGACAAATTCAGAATGTGACATCCTCAGAAAGTGACGTCCTCAGAACGTGACCTAACTCGAAAGTGACCTCCTAAGAAAGTGACAATACTCCGCCTAAACCGGGGATCGGGACTTTTCTTTCTTATCTTTCTCACCAACAGTTTTATTTGGTTAAAGACCATATTAACATAAGTCTTCCATTGAGTCTACCTACCAATATGGTTGCCAGTCATACAGTCAGCGTCCGCATAGGACAGTCGTTCCTAACCTGGGGGTAATTACCCCCCGTGGGGGTAAAACTGGTATTTTACGGGGGTAATAAGCTAATCTAATATAACAATACAACGAACGTACACGTTTTATTTTTTTATTACCATTGGGAGGAGGGGTAAAATCAGGTTCCCTAGTTAGTCATAGGGATGACCGGACTGAAAAGGTTAGGAACCACTGGGTCCACTGGCATAGGAGCTCATACAGTGCATTTTCCAGCTGAAAAATTGGTTGGAAGCTTCGTGCCGTTATCGTACAGTCAGCAGCAGAAGTTGCTAAGCGGGCGAGGTGTTCAAAATGATCTTGACGTGATTTTATGGTTGAGAGAATAAGAGCGTGTCGAGGTAATTTTGAACAACTCGCCCGCTTAGCAACTTCTGCTGCTGATGGTACAAAATCCCCTTCAATTTTTCAAAGCTCGTGTCAAATATTATAGTAAACAAACCAAATTGTCAGTAAATAAGAACAAAAAAACTATACTCATCGTTTTCTATTGGGTGCAAGTACTAGTGTAGTGTAAGACAAAGATAGTATGATTCTCTCTGTCTATGTTTGAAATGACACAGTCCTTTGACAAACTATAGAACAATTTGTTTATTTTTTTCTTAGATTTTCTATTTTAGCCTACTGTGCATAACAATCAACAGCTGAAGTCTAGACATCGATGTCACCATAATCGATTATCGCCTGAATCGATTTTCGCAGCGGCCCACGCGCCGATCGATTCTCCCCACTGTCACGCACGTCCTGCCGGCAACTCGAATCGACGCCGATTCGGTTTTTTGACGACTCTTACATTTTGGGGTTCCATTACTAAGACACCTGAGGGCATATTGAGATTTTCTACAGAACCTTTGGCTTTAGAAATATGGAGAGAATTAACTTTTTTTAAATTTCAGAAAAAAACTACGTCTGTCTACGGCGTCCATGTAAAAAAATCTTCAGCCCTATATTTAGAACTTTAAAGAACTAACATTTCAAGGACCAATTGATATTTATATCAAACGTTTAAAATATGTTGTCATTAGACGCCGGTCCGTCACCGTTAACGCAAGCACCTGATGATACTCCTCGGTACGGAGTGAAACATGTCGAGCGTTTTCGACTTAAAATACGTGAGTGACCCGTTTTTAATATATTTTTTCTACTCCCGTACTTTGATTTGTCATTTAAAGGGTCGTGCACACATCTTTAAACCCCTATCTTATAGTTGTCAAGTCTTTAGTCTATTCCCCAAAAAAGTACTTATTTGTGCATACACTCAGTATCTTTTTGGCACTTTTACGATACTTCGTGTAACCACCACTAAAAAATATTGTATGAAATACATTGTTGCCAACCTAATTTTAATTGTCATCTGTGACAGGATGAGTGAACGATAGACATGTTTTTTTATTTAATTCATTCTTTTCCCGCCCGTACCCTCCCTTCTTTGCTACTTCTTGAATGAAAAATATACAATTTTATTTCAAAGTATAAGTGCTTGGTCGTAGAAAAAGTATTGTATGCAACGTTGTTTAACTGAGTCAAAAAATACTCGTGGCCTCTTTATTAACAATTTTCGGCCTCGCCTCAAATTTTTACTCACGCCACTCGCCTTTTTTGACCTCTCTTAAACAACGGTTGCATAAAATACTATAATATACACCATGATTTTGTTTTAAATGCTCACGGAAGTTTTGTTATTAAAATAATAGTCTGTTTAAGTTTTGCTTCTAACTGTCGAAGATGTTCTCCGTCTTAAAAGAAGATTCTTCAGTAGGTACCTAACCTACATCACTTAAGCTCTAAAGAGCTATCATTTCATAGTCTCCAATAGATATAATCTTCTCAATAGGACTACTGAACCCTCAAGCATCAGGTATTGGAACTATCAGATTTCTCACTTCGCTTTTTTCTCACCGTTTTTTGGCGCGTGTCCGCCCGCGGCAATCTCGGAGTAATATCTTTTTTTACGAACCCCATTGTGCCGGACAACGGCACTGAGTATCAGCCATACCGTGTTTTTATTTAAATACTTACGGTAGCGTACTTTTAGTACAGTTTCGCGTGTTATTTTGGCAAACAGTTGTGGCTTGGCTAGGCTATGGGTGTATTTGATGTCTGGGTCAAGAGAATCAGAAACCTCGGGTATTTTTTATATACAAACGCAGTTATAAAAGATCTTTGATTTTACTTTCCATAGAGAAATATGCTCAAAAAAAGTTTTTTTAATCAATTAGTGCTTAGAGGCATAACGCTGTGCTTAATCGAATTGCTGGCGAAGGCGAGAAAACTGCTAAGTTTAAAGAGTTTTATTCAAGTTGACGCCATCTTAAAGGCCGGCAACGCACGTACAACCCCTTTGGTATTGCGGGTGTCTATGGGCGGCGGTAGTCGCTTACCATCAGATGATCCGTCTGCTCGATTGCCTGCTACCTATATCATGAAAAAGTTGACAGATTGCCATCGTGCAAGATATCACACACAAAAGACCAAACTTAAATCAGTTAACCAATTTATATACCCCCTCAAGCTTGCCATTTTATCACGAAAAAAAAATACACATCTGTTTTTTTTCATCCTGTCTGCCAAAAATCCGTCAAACTGCAGCCTCCGGCGCAGCAGCTGTCAACTCACACGCATTACAGACACGCGAGAGATAACTGCTTGCGCTTGCGCATGCGAACTTGGCGGTCATTTATGAAACGGGTTTACTCGGCTGGCTGCTGGCCGGTATAACTTGGGCTGTTTGACGTGTTTTAATTACCGTGAATTTAGCATATTACTCTTGGACAAGCAGAAAAACTTTAAATGCTACATTTACACGTTTGGCAAGTCTCGACAAGCATCCATAATTAAAAGCGTGTGAACGGGGGTGTTTGGCTTGGCTTGGCTTGCAAGAGCTTATCGCCGATTCGGGTCAGTGGGGCTACCGCGAAAACCGAATTTCGCAAATTGCGGGGATCTTCCTCTTTTACTCCAATGAAGTACGCTATTAAAGTGACAGAGAAAAATGCTCGCAATTTATGAAATTCGGTTTTCGCGGTAGCCCCTCAGTGTCGGTTTTTGAACACGGAGATCAAAGGAATAGGTACAATACCACCTGTCCGGAATACAATAACTCACTTGTAAGCGAGTAAATGGTATTCAAGCGTTTGTATAGGCTTGGAGCTTGTAGGCGGCTTGTATTCTAGGCATATCAAAAGATGGTCCAAGAGCTGGTAGAAATTTTAGGTTAGGTATTTGAGGCAAGCTGAAAAATTGTCTCATACTTCTATAAATATCATACCCTAACTCAGAACAGCAACAGCAAAAACAACCAAAGTTTTATAACAATTCGCTTTATTGAATTTAAATTAGAAAGAAGAAAGGAAAAGAAACATTGATTTAACGCCATAACACAAAACAAGAATAACAAAAACATGGGAAGCTAAAATGGCAAACTGCGGCGCAGTTTTTTAGTGGGGACCTAAGGTATAAACTAAGAATTAGTGGCGACACATAGGTACGCCAACGACATAGACAAACAAAAGACTAAAAGTGTACTTTCCCCTCCCTTTTTGGGGGGTAGGCACGGTACGATCTCGTAGCTAATGGGCCAAATCAGCTTTGTTTGACCTTAGGAACAATCGTGCCAAGCGGCATCGCCTGAGTCAAAAGTGCATACTCACTGCACTCACTTAGCTTACGAGCTTAATTTCAAAAAAAAACTAAATTTTGAAAGGATTTATCTCGGAAACTGTTCAATCTACAGAGACAGTTCTAATCTCATATTGTAGCAAATTTAGTCTTCTTTAAAAACGTCTAAGGAAGGTACTATCAAAAACTAGTCCTTTAGGGTTAGAATCGCCCAAAACTAAAAAAAAACGAAATTTTCGCGGCTTTTTTGATTTTTGACAAAGTTGCGTTCGGCGCTCGAGGTCACAAATTGGATTATTCATTGGACCAGCATCATAAACAAGTCTGCAAAAAATCAGAACTACCGGATTTGACGCAAACGCAAAATGTATAAAATTACTGGATCAATAAGCTTTGTGAATAACAAGGCATCTGTCAAACATGACACGTGCTTTTCGTGTTAAGATTCCCGAACACGCTTTTTTCGGCTACTGGTTGCGTCCGGCACTTACATATCTAATTTGACTGGTGATTACATGTTCCTTAAGGTATGCGAAACTTGTTTTGACTAAAAGTTTTATGCAACATTGTTAAACTTTGTTAAAAACGAAAAGGAAGGCAGCGGAACTAATAATAAGCTTTTAATTAAAGTAAACTATTTTTATTTTATTTAATCATCACTACATAGCATAAAACAAAGTCGCTTCCCGCTGTCTGTCCCTATGTATGCTTAGATCTTTAAAACTACGCAACGGAATTTGATATTTTTGATGCGGTTTTTTTCAATGGATAGAGTGATTCCAGAGGAAGGTTTATGTATAATTTGTTAACCCGTGCAAAGCCACGTGGCGGGTCGCTAGTATTGTATATTAGTCTGTGCGGAAAGAGAAGAGTCAAGGAATGTATACTCTCTTCCCTTTCCGAACAGACTCTACCTATACTTGTATATTACTTATAGTTTGTCAAAGGACTGTCTCATTTCAAACATAGAGATACTATCTTTGTCTTACACTAGTACTATCACCCAAAAGAAAAGGATGAGTATAGTTTTCCTGGTTCTTACTGACTGCCAAATTGGTTTGACCAACTATAGTTGCTAACATTGTGTCTTATTGAGGTGCGCAAAGAGTATTCAATCTATCTATGTTCCTTTGATGGCGCCTTGTAATTTTTGACCACACCGCGGGTTAGTGGGACAGTTTTGGCAGACATTTTGCTAAAATTAATGGATTGTCAGCGGACAGTGAACTCGAGCAACAATTACGAAGAGAGTCGCTTTTGTTAGGATGTTATCTCTTTAGGGTTCCGTAAAGGGTAAAAACGGGACCCTATTACTAAGACTCTGCTGTCCGTCCATCTGTCTGTCACCAGGCTGTAACTCATAAGATAGTGACAGTTGAAATTTTCACAGACGATGTATTTCTGTTGCCACTATAGCAACAAATACTAAAAACAAAATAAAATAAATATTTAAGAGGACCTCCCATACAATACAACAAACGTGATTTTTTTTTGCCGTTTTTTGCGTAATGGTACGGAACCCGTCGTGCGCGAGACCGACTTGCATTGGCCGTTTTTTTTTTGTTTTGTGATATAAAATTTATTTCATACCTACTAGTATTAAAAATGCGAAAGTAGCTCTGTCTGTCTGCAAGTCTGTCTGTACCCTCTTCGCGCTCGGAGCGCTGAACCGATTTAGATGAAATTTAGTATGGAGATAGTTTAGGCCCGGGGAAGGGGATAGGATAGTTTTTATCAATCATCATTGACATTCCACGCAGATTAAGTTGCGGGCAGAAGCTAGTAATAATGTAGGTATTAGGAACATGTAGGTAAATTATAGCTAAGGAACATAGACAAGCATACATAAACATACGTTGTAAGTACATAAATATGAATTTGATTGGTCTGTCTTACTTGTAATAAATTCACTCGATCGTAAAACATTTTTCTACACAACCATACCAAATACAGTTGCAATTTGTTACCACTAATGTCATAATTAAGCACAGCTTTAATGCGTACGCGCACCTAATGACGCGCGAAATTCGCTATCCAACCTTTTACACGCGAAATTTCATAGACAAACCACGATAATAATGTATAATGACTTGCAAAAATAGACCTTAAATCTATGTCATAAGAGTGATGATGAAGGAAAATTTATTGTGGTAATTCTGTAAGTACCATAAACAATGAAGAAGAATCACAGTGAAATTATAAGAAGCTTAATGACTGTCAGATAAATGGGCTGATTATTATTGTGTTGTGATATTTTTTCGTCAGTTTTAATAAAATGTTAACATATTTAACTAGCTATTTTATTCTATAACAATATGGCTTATGATATACTTACAACTAGAAATAAATGGAAATTAGACATGTTTTCTTGAGTTTTGTCGATTGAGCCAACTTTAATCTTTTAAGGTTTTGGTTGGAGTCTGCCCTTGCAAATATTTAGTCTAGTTTCTGTTGTGTTTTTAGTTTTCATGCATGTATTTAGTCATTACATGTGCTCTTGATTAAAAACGTGTAATATTTCAACATAAAAACTACAATTTCCGTTAACAATTTCAGTGTTTTAACATCTAACCAACTCTAAAATGTGAACCATTCATTATCTAGCGCCAGTTTTTGTTCCACCAATTATTTGTCTGTCAATTATTTAGTGTGATAAGTAACTGTCTGTTTTAGCGGTCAGTTATTGGGGAATTCGTGTTAATTTACGATTTAAAGCAATTACCCCTAATTGTTAAGGTACGCGAGCTTCTGGTTCTATGTTATTAATTACCTATCTTATTTTTTTGCATTGCTTCAATGAAACGGGATATAGTTGAGTTGTAGCTTTACCTATTCCAGCTCAGGCAAAAAAGCAAAAAAAAAACTGAAAAGAATTGTAAATGATTGACGTCACATAAAAAAGTAAAAAGCGTTGCAAACTTTTGCGCCCATTCATTATCAGCGGATGTTCTATTATTGCAAAATTACAAACATAACCTGATACAGATATCATCGAAATCACTTCTCTATCAGACTATAAGCGTAACATGTAGGTACAAAAATACCATTCGAATGAGAGCTTCCTCTTCTAAATCGTGCCGTTAAAAATAGCCCTTTCTCCTAATAAGTACTGTCTCACACTGTTAATTTACATTTCTTGAACCTTATTGCAATCACATAAGGTTTATCTATGGTCAAACATTTTTGTAAGTACCCATGTTAAGAAAAGTAGTCGATTACGATCTTTAGATGATAATCGATTAGGTATTCGATTCGAATAGCGAGTATTAGGCAGATGGGGAACTTATTTAACGGTAGCTTTGACAAGCTTGGAGCACAGTGGATGCTATAGAGATGCTATACTGCTTACTTTCACTGTTAAAAATTAGGTGTGTTCACTTTAGTTTAGTAGTTTTGTATTTTATTATAACAGTCATAATACCTACGTTCCACAATTATATACTTACTCTATGACAATCTATTAGGCAATATTTTAAACATTTACTATTCTATTAGATACTCGTATAGGTATGTATCTGTAATGTGGAAATTCAATTGTATAGAAATATCAAATCAAGAACATGTTAATGTCAGTATGTTTACCTTTGTAAGGTTTACGAATGAATATGGAGGGAAGTAACGGGAGAGAAAAACCGAGGAAAATATGGATGGACTGTGTGAGGTGTGAGAGATGATATGAAACGAATTGACAGATGATAGGAAGAAAAAGACATGCTGCGCCGACCCCAAATGAATGGATAGGGGCAAGCGAATGATGATATCAACTCAAGAATAGAAGTTTCAACAAAAAGCGGTCTTATCGCTAAAGAGCGATCTCTTGCAGACCACTGGGGAGTCGCCAATCTTTTAAGTTTTATAGGTTTACTTGTTTTTGATACTGTAGTTCAGCCATACTCTAAGTGTGTTCCGCGGAACCCTAGGGTTCCGCGACACCCCTGCAGGGGTTCCGCAAGAATTTAGAACACTATGCTTTAGTCGCCTCGAAAAATTTTACTATGCCGCTACCGTATTGTAGGGTTCCATCAAGTATTTCGCTTTCCAAAAGAGTTCCGTCAAAAAAAAAGATTGAGAACCGCTGTTGTAGTTTAATTTGATATCATTTCACTACACATCTTGCAGTGTGCTACTAACTCACGTGTATCACGAGTGACGGACGGAAGCTCGCGCACGTACAAATCAGATGTTAAGTGCTTTCAATCAGTAGCAGTCGTAAGTAACGGGGTCGCAGGTTACGATGGGAACAGCCCGTCAGCTATGCTAAATAACATTTCTATTTTTACATTCCGCTTTTTTATCTTTATTGTTTTATTAGAATCGATAGAGCTCGCGATAAGTTAAGTCATAGAATTCTCAATTTTCCCGATGGTCCGTATATCTCGGTTTTCCCCTGTACTTTATACAAAATGATTAAGTTTCATGTGGCTAATTCCGACATCATCATCATCTTCCTCGTGTTATCCCGGCATTTTGCCACGGCTCATGGGAGCCTGGGGTCCGCTTAACAACTAATCCCAAGAATTGACGTACAATTCCGACAATGAGTGTATATTTCTTTGATTTTCAATCGTATGAAAAAAACATCGGCTTTTGATTGCTGAAACTAAAAGCCATCGCTGCTTTGTCGATGAAATTATCAATTTTGTTCGTTGTTGTAAAAACGCTAGTAGACGGAATAGACCCTATGACGGAATTAGCCACATTGACCTTAATTAATCTGATGGTGTCTATATAAAAATTGCATCATGCTAATAACTTGTGACAAATGTTATAACATAATCAATATAAATACACCTAAATCCAAAATTACGTTTAGGTCAACGACCATGGCCAATTATAGGTAACCTATGTGACGATAAGTCGTTTTTTAAGGCATAAGTCACCTTTAATTGACTTTTTTCAAAGGCATCCAAGCCATTACGAGTTGTTTATATTTTATTGATTAGCTTGTCCAGTATATTATTAATTTGTTTACACGTTTATTACTAACTTGTTCAAAGACACCTGTATTCTAAAAGTAAAATTTGACATTTAAACAGGGGGACTACTGTGCTGCCCCCTATAGATCAAAGATCACACACTCTTCACTATCACTTCTAAACTAAATCCCTACTAATATTATAAATGCGGAAGTAACCGTCTGTCTGTTACCTCTTCACGCTTAAACCGCTAGACTGATTTAGATGAAATTTGGCATGGCGAAATGTTGAGGGAGAAACCAGTAGTTTAATAGTTATTTGTACAACAAGAGATCAAAGTTTGATATTTCTTCGAGTGCTTATTTTGAGTCCCGTGCAAGCGAAAGATTCTATAATAGATTCACTCGCTACGCTCGTGAATCTAATTTAGAATCTTGAGCGTAGTAAGGGACTCAAAAGCGCACGAGATGTAAATAACTTTGATCTCGTGTAGTACACAACATTTTTCACCTCAGCAGTGAGAACATATTAGAGAACCCGAAAAATGTATTCCTTCTTCATCACTTACCTCTATTCACTCATGTTTTCTTAAGATATACCAACAATTAAATTTTCACCTCAGCAGCTCGAACAAGGGTACTTTGCTACTTAAAAACAGTGAGCAAAATCGAATTTTGCTCATTTTGTCTCACTCAGTGAGCAAAATGCGATTTTGCTCACTGTTTTTAAGTAGCAAAGTACCCTTGTTCGAGCTGCTGAGGTGAAAAAGTATATATATTCTTCTTCTTCTTCTCACGTGATGGTCTCATCGGAAGACCACCGCTAGAAGCTACCAGCAACATGCTGAGATAAGGCCTTTCGTGGCACTTTAATCTTATTTTGTGTTTTCTTTTATATTATGTTTTGTTTCGTTTATTTTTGCTTACGTTACGAATAAATTATATTCTATTCATTATATTCTATATAAGTCTACTCTCAAGTGATTTATTATCTTAAAGAATAAATTCCGCTCCGAATCTAATATAAAAAGAGTAACCTAGTCTAGTCCGTAAACCTAGCACCTGCGCAATGACCCTAATTGCCATGTAACTGTCGTCGGCGCGTGCGGCGCACATAATTTAAGTATACCAAATCTGAGTCCAGCTACATAGCTACTGGTTTATAATATAGCTAATCTTGAAGGGGCCTAGGCAAGTGAGTACATATCTGACCACGCCTCTATTGTCAAGGCTTTAGAGTGCGTGTTCAGATATTTTTGAACGCCTCGGCCGCTCCGATACATCTGATGGCGACTGCACCTACTGATGTGACGTAGAATAATTTTACGAGTATTTCCAAAAAACTTAATTTTCTATGCACTAGTCCTCATTGAAATCTAGATCTAGTCCGATATCGCTAAGCCTGTCGTCGCGGTGGCTGGCAAGCGGGTTAATCATGGTCTGGCTAATGCTCTCTCCGCGCCGCAGAACCATCTGCTTACATTGCCACCCTACTGGGCATACCAAAAAACAGACACTTTTTTACGTACGGGCGCTAATTTTTTTTATACTTTTGATAAACTCAAAAGTCGATATATTTGGCATGATAACGTTAATAAATTTAAAAGTGGAAACATTACTGTCTTGGGTAAGACTTGAACTCATCCAGAGGCCGTGAGTTCAAATTTCATCCAAGACAGTAATTTTTTCACTTTTAAATTTATTATCAGCAGCATCGGTCGCAGACGTTTCTGCTTGTTAAAAATAAAATTATGATAACGTTATATAACGTAGCTTAATATTCTGCAGGTTATTAAGGTAGCCGCCACCCGCGCCACGTCCCCGTCAAAGCAGACTTATTGTGGAATGCCCCCTGCAAGAAAATTCACGTCTCGGAAACTACTCTGCACAAGTGCACACGAGCTTCGAGGAGCATATCGTAATCTCTCTCTATCACTCTTCTACACTAGTGTGATACTCGTGATAGTGACAGTTGCGTTTCGTTTGCTACGGAGCTTTAACGATTGCATGTTGGCTACGCACCCAGAGGTGATCATTCCATTGCGGGGAGCAACAAAGTTTTACGTAGCACCGTGTATCATTGTATCATTTTATTTAAATACTGGAATAAATAAATATTACAGAACATATTTATACAAATTGTCTAAGCTCCACAGTAAGCTCAAGAAGGCTTGTGTTGTGGGTACTCAGACAATATATACAATGTACAAATACTTACATAAGTATTATACATAGAAAACACCCAAGGAACAAATCGTGAACAAATGCTCGCCACACAAATTATTGCCCTTAACGGGATTCTAAAATATTTTCGTATTACGAAACGCATGGTCACTAGGTCACTACCGACTAGGCCAGACTGGTGTACAAAGGTTTTAGATTTTAGGATGACCAATTAAAATATTTTTAGCTTGTTCCTGATTCCTGCGGCATTGTGAGCGTACCGTCAAATACTTCATAGTCGTGATTTGGTTAGGTTTTTCGGATCAACGGTGTCGTGTGGTTTCAGCCGTACCTAATGATAGTCTGATCCCGAATCTGCAGATTTGCATCCACCCCGTTCAACCTTCACGATCTTTTTACAAGCTTTTATTTAACTTGCTATGTACCTATGTATGTTTGTACGGGTCAAATCTTGCAAGTTTTTGACCCACTTCCCGACTTCCAATGAAACTGAAAATTTGTATAGTATGTGTATGTCAAAAAAGTAAAAATCAACCATTATGGTGCGACTCTGTCCGTCCGTCGGTCTATTTGATGATGTCGGATTTGAAATTTGGAATGTTTGGAATAGTTATTGTCGTATACAATGCGCTCGCGCGAGCCGTTCTCATACAGTCGCCGTCAGATATATTGGAGCGGCCAAGGTGTTCACAATATCTGAACACGCACTCTAACGCCTTGACAATAGTGGCGTGCTCAGATATTTATGAGCACCTTAGCCGCTCCGATACCTATATGATGGCGACTGTACATGTCAGCTTGAGATTGCAGTTTTCTAATTATCATTTTGATTTGATTATCAGTAGGGCGTCGTAGTGTTGATAATAATATTCTATAATGAAATTGTCCATCCGAATGGAGTTGTAGACCAGATTGCATGCTCTTACGGCGTATCTCGGATCTTTAACAGTACCGCTATAATTATTAACTAGAGATGGAATATATTCGGCAAACAGTTCGGCGTGGTAGCGTTAGCACATTTATTTTTGTTGGTCTATTTGTTAACACAGAATCGAAAACATCATCATTATATCAGCCCTTTATCGCCCACTGCTGAGCATAGGCCTCTCTTCGAGTACGCCACTTATCCCGGTCCTGAGCCAATCTCATCCAGAAGTGATCCGCAATCTTCCGAATATCGTTCACCCAACGAACCAACGGACGCCAGGCACCCTTTCGTCTGTAAGCGGCCACCACTCCGTTAACATTTTGGGCCACCTGCCATCACTTTGCGTGGCAACATGTCCCGCACAGCTCCATTTAA
The DNA here is from genome assembly GCF_948474715.1 of Cydia amplana. Taxonomy (NCBI): domain Eukaryota; kingdom Metazoa; phylum Arthropoda; class Insecta; order Lepidoptera; family Tortricidae; genus Cydia; species Cydia amplana. The sequence continues at coordinate 1,611,553 of NC_086079.1, read as the reverse complement.
GTTTGGTAATGACGTATCCGACGTATCGTACCTACATATGCCTACGTAACATTTATTTTCCACAACGCCGCTCCAGTTTTTCTGCCCACCGTATCACGCATGCGCCGTAAGGAGATGAGCATGACATGCACAACCTGCGGCCTGACATTACTTCATTAAGATTCTATTAACGGAAGCGTTCTGCAACAACCACCGATCAAACAGGCTTAAAAACCAGAGAAAAACAATGAAAAACCAACCTTAAGTTACCGGTATAAGATTGGCTTTCGAATGATAAGCAAATTGGTTCTTAAGGTGGAAATCAAAATGGCAGCGCTGGAAGCTGGAAGTTAAGCTAAAGTAAGACGTATTTTTAAGTCACTAAGGTTGAATTTAGGTTGAAAATTCAATGGTCAATCGTGAAAAGCTTGACGAAAGAGATGGACAGATTTCCTTCTTTTTTTCGTTGCAAAATTGGAGATCGGAAGTCAATTATCGATAAAAAACAACAAGGTATGAATGGTACGCGTAGGAAAATGGATTGAAAGTTACTTTCAAATTGTCTTCAAAGGAATGTTTTTGTATTTCCGTAAACAAGATACCTACAGTAAAAGTTTCCTAAAGATTAAAAAAAAGATTTTGCTCGCCTTTGTACGATGATTTGACGGTTTAAATGATAAGCCAAAAAAATAGTTTGTTTTCTGGTGGTTTGACAGCATTGAAAATTTTTAATAAACCATAAAATTATCTAATTTTATGGTTTATTACAAACTTTCAATAAAAACTTTTGTATGTAAAAAAGCTAGATGCTATAAGCTCCGTAGTCCGTAGCGTTTATGTCAGTTTTGACACTGTAAGTAGGGTTGCCAACCGTACTATATTATATAGTATTGTACTATATTTTGGCTCTCTGTACTATATACTTTTGGAAAAATATAGGTATAGCACGCTAAAATACTATATTTCCTATTAAACGTATATTACACTTATGTTTAGTATATTATCTAAAAGTACTATATTTTTTTGAAATGTACTCGGTATATTTTTGATGCCTTATTGTGGAAAATACTATATTCCACCAAAAAATAGTTGGCAACCCTAACTGTAAGTGACTCATGGTACGGTCTCAGGGACCCGTTTCTCAAAAGCTTGTAACTATTGTACCTAATACAAGTGGATGCCACTTTTTGACAGCTTTTGTTAGAAAGGGACTTCCACTTGTACCTATTACAAGTTACAAGCTTTTGAGAAACGGGCCCCTGTTAAAATAATGTTGTTGTTGATGATTTAAATTTGAAGATGATTTAAATTTTACTAGAGATCGTGCAGTAATATTTTGTTTTTCTTAAGAAAACTAGTTTTAGTTATAGTTTTTCAGTATTTCCAGTGTTGTGAGTGTCCGGAAGTCCTGGCAAGTCCGCGGCTCGGCGCGGAGCCAAGCGGAGATTTATGCCGAAGCCTCTCTCATGCGTGGGCCTGAAGATTTATGGAGTGGGAAATTTGGCCACATAGGTTTTGCATTAAATTCCGATAAATTCATCATCTTCCTCGCGTTGTCCCGGCATTTTGGCCACGGTTCATGGGAGCCTGGGGTCCGCTTGGCAACTAATCGCAGGAATTGGCGTAGGCGCTAGTTTTTACGAAAGCGACTGCCATCTGACCTTCCAACCCAGAGGGTAAACTAGGCCTTACGAGTATATTGGGATTAATCAGGGTTCCTCACGATGTTTTCCTTCACCGAAAAGCGACTGGTAAATATCAAACGATATTTCGGTTGAATATATAATAATAAAAATTCGTTTATTAAAAGAAAAAAGTTAAAATTACATTAACTAGCTCAGGGGCCCCACACTAGGCTAGGCCTGTGTCGTGGTGACCGCTCTATACAGAATTACTACAAACATAAACTTTTGGGGTATCCTCTAAAACTAGACTATACTTTGTGTGATGAAAAAACTATGCGAAATGTGACAGTAAACTCTGTCTGCCTGTCTATCTGTCTGATATACCTCTTCACGCTTAAACCGTTGAACCGATTTAGATGAAATTTGGTATTGAAATAGAGCTCCGGGAAAGACAGGATATTTTTTTAATTAGGTCATATTTCCACGCAGTTCAGCGGTTTAAGCGTGAAGAGCTAACAGACACACTTACCTATAATATTAGCGGCAACAAAAATACATCATCTGTGAAAATTTCAACTGTCTAGCTATCACGGTTCATGAGTTACATCCTGGTGACAGACACACCTCAGACAGACGGGCAGCGGAGTCTTAGTAATAGGGTCCCGTTTTTACCCTTTGGGCACGGAACCGTAAAAACTTATTCAATAATGCTCCAAATCTTACCGACAACAAAAAACGCTGACACTAAACGCTTTTTGCAACTTGGTTTCTCTGTCATTAATTCGCGATTATGAGTGCAGAGATCTATTTTAGCTTGGTACCGACAGCACAACATAAAAGCAACAACAGTTGCACTCCGGGAGTGGCGATAGAAGTGAAAACTCACCTCACTATGTTACCGACGCCCGGTAACACGATACATACGTTTAGCGGAGGTATTCTATTTATTTATTATATATTATTATCATTCTCAAATAAGATCACACTTTTTCATTGACATATTTATTTACATACTGCCATGACAACGTCAAATTATTAGAACATAGGTAAAGACTCTTGAAAAGGAGTCCGCAACATAAATGTCAAATAACATTGAGTTTTTCTTTATTGATTTAAATGCCATCTAAATTATGAGTGGCCATCTAAACCTTACGCCCCTTACGGTCACGTGATCGCCTTACGCTGTCTCAAGTTTACCATTTTTTCCCCACCTCAAAAAGTGCCCAGCGCCGCTGAAGAAGTTTTCACTTCAATAACAATAACATAACACAAAAAAGTCTTAATTTAATTTGTTATTGTTTTTGTTTTGTATATTTTGCGATGCTCGCTGATTTACTTTTAGTAATGTATTCTCATAAAGTGAAATCAGGTACAATTTATTTTGAGAAATAATGTTCTTTAAGCATAATAACTTTAAATTAAAGCCTGACCAGGAATATATGATCACGCGCCATGTTGCGGAATTTCACTGGAACTGATTTTTTCATACTATACTGAACTGTCACCCTATACATGAGAATAACAGCGCCCTTTTGACAATGTTACTGGTCCCCAACTATAGTATATATGTCGCAGTACGATAGGTTATAACCCTAGGGATATAATTATATGTCGTAACAAAGTTATACGAAAGCGATTCATTGCTATCTTACTAGGAATATAACTATAATTAGTTAGTTTAGTAGTGTTAGTTTAATTAGTGATATAGTTATATTACTGGATTAAGTTTAGTGAAATAATTGTAGGTAGGAGTGCGGCGGTGCGGCGGAGGTATAATTATATCCCTAGGGATATAACTATATGCCGTATAATACGTATTATAATCATATTCCTAGTTAGTAATATCTTACCAGGAAAACTAGACGGTTTTGCTAGACGGTAGTCTAGCAAAACTGATAATCGCTATCGCTTCGACAACGAAACGCTTTGTGTCTCGTCTCTCTATCACTCCATATTTAGTGTGACAGTGACAGTTGTTTCGATCGCTAAGTAAGCGATTGGCATGTTGGCTACGCGGCCAGTAGTATAGGTACGTAAGTTTTATTTTGCAGACGCTACGTAGGTGCCTACTACAACAGTGTTCGTCACGCCACGCGACACTAATGGCGGTGTATTGGGTCACTCGTGCCACTGTCAGACACGGTCTAGACTCTAGACACACTAGTAACCGTACCATGAGTTGACACTTGACGTTTACGTTAGCGACTGCGTAAGCTCGATCACAGTACATCTCGCTCGCACAGATGTTTTGGTGCGATAGAGACTTAATATGGTAAAGGTTAACGCATTCGCTGACGCAACGTAGGTAGGTCAGCTCCTGGTAGCGTATGAAAGAGGCTTTACGCATATAAAACTAAAACTTTTAACATAACGCTAGAGCACATTTATAATCATTTAATCCAGTCACGTTCAAAACGTGCGCCCGCGCGCCTCCGCTCCACCAATCAGAGCGCGTATAAAAACAGGCAGCCAATCAGAGACGAGCTGCTATCTGTCATCAGCGTTTGAGCGGGAAATAAATTCGCTATCTTATGCCAAACGGTGGTTTTATGGTTACTTAAACTTAAGTATGTAGCTGTTTAATATGTGTTAAAATAATATTTAAGTTTGTAAAAAATGGAGATCTATGTAAGTAGTTATGTACGAAACATTTGTAAAGAGGTAATAAATAATTAAAGTTTTAAATAATACCTTCGACGCTACTTGAGGAAATATTTTTTTAATACAGTGCCACGGTGTAGGTAATCTAATAAGTAACAGTGGGCCGACGCTTTTGATGTTTGCGTAAATGCCGACACCGCACAAGAACACATCACCTAAACGTAGGGTAGTGCCACGGTAGTGCACACAATATGCACAATTGCACACCTCCTAGGATGGAGCAAACTTGGATTACACGCATTTAGGACCAAATGAAAGTATTAAAACGATTTGCAGCTTGCTGGGAATTAATTCTTGAAAACGCTATTTTTGCATCTAATTTTATTGGCCTAAATTTTTTTAACTTAGTTACAATATTCAGATTCAGATAAGAGTAATTGAGATAACAGGTTAAAACTCGCGCTACTGCCATATGTTTCGTTTCCTTCTAATTTTCTGACTTTACGCCCCTCTTACGGAAGCTATTGCTCCAAGATTAAGATAAGTGGTCATTTACTTGTACAGTCGCCACCAGATATATCGGCGCAGCCAAGGTGTTCACAATATCTGAACACGCACTCTAACGCCCTGACAATACCGATGTAGAGGCGTGTTCAGATATTTGTGAGCGCCTTAGCCGCTCGGATGTATCTGATGGCGATTGTAGTACCTACAATAATGTAACGCATAGAGAGGTAAAGGGCCGGTCACATAGGCGCCTCTGCGACGTCGTAATAGCGATAATAACTAGTTGCGAGATATATGGCGAGTGCAGATTATATTCTGATAGGAAATATATTGAAGTTTTAGTTCAGATGTAGCTTTTAATAGTACAGATTATAGGGGATACAACTATATGTTCTGCTACTGGTATAATGTTAGCAAGGAACTCAGGGCTATAACTGCGAAAATCGAAGTTCACAAATTGCGGGCATTTTTGTCTGTCACTCTAATTACGCCTTCATTGGAGTGAAAGAGAAAGATCCCCGCAATTTGCGAAATTCGGTTTTCGCGGTCCTCTGGTCTTTTGAGTCTAAATTTGAAGAATTTGACTTGTTTTGCGAGACTGCGGTAAAAAAACTTCCGAGTCTTTTAAGGTGACGGTAGAGGTGGGTAAATTTTCAGATTCTGTCAATTTACCCCATTTCACACACAAGCGCACTTCACGCACACTACCTCACTTTACTGGGACAGGTCACTGACCCATCAAGTTTTTTTTAAGATAGCGTTTTGAGTTTAGTGGCCTCCTTTTAGGAAAAGCGTTCCATTGAAAGAAGAAAGAGAAACAATACATTTAATCTTGCTTTCCTTGTCTGTTCATGTCACACGTGACGTATTTAAATTCTAATAATTCATTTGGTTGTTGACAATTTTCTACATTATGGCTTTGTCGAGATACGCGTTTTCTAAAGTTAAACCGAATAAAACCAGATGTCATTAAGTCAGATGTAAAATTTTATTTACTACTCTATACGACTTTTCATAAGGCTCAAAATCAATTAAATGAGAATTTAAATAAATAAAGTTCCGGCAGGGTGCAAAATTTAATTAAGGCGGACAAAATAAAATTTGAAAATATATGGAAACAGTGTTGGCTAATGTACCCCTAATATCTTTACCGATTTACTTTTATGTGGTATATTCGCCTTTTGTTTCACTATTAAATTAATACAATTAAAATAAAAAATATTATACCGGTATTCCACCGGTATTATTTCAGTGCTGAAGCGATTATCTTCGATCGTAGCCTTGATAATGTAGGTGTTGATAGCAGGGATGTTGCGAACATCCGCATCCGCATCCGCAACCGCGGAACATCCGCGTTATTTTCAACATCCGCATCCGCATCCGCATCCGCATAAAATCGATGCGGAGCTTATGCGGATGCGGATGTTGAACAAGTCGGTACAGGAACGTCTTAGCGGCGGCGTAAGTGCTAGGTAATTTCGTCATTACCTATAACGAAATCGTCTAGATCCAGAAAAGTCGGCGAAGTTATTGTTTATTAAATATAACGCACCTATATTCTTGCTCAAATACTAAACGTTTGGTTTTTTTAATAAAAAAATTCTAAAAATGTAATATTTGACGTTTTCTAAGTACCTAATCTTGACATCCGCATCCGCATCCGCATCCGCGGATGTGAGCCTTTAAAAATCCGCATCCGCATCCGCATCCGCGGATGTCAAAAAATCTGCATCCGCAACATCCCTGGTTGATAGTTACTTACGGCGGTAGGAGCGGCAATGAACCCCGTGCAGAGTAGAACGTGAGGTGCGTTGGGATAAGTGCATATATCTACTTATAATTCTTTGGCTGGTTGGTAACCCTCTATATTTTATTTTTTGTTTTACTGTTATTAGGTTAAGGGAGTTTTAGGGAGTGAAAAAAAAATGATTTTCGTTTTATGCGCTCGCGTGTTTGCCGATGGATTATAATTAGACAAAAGAACTTGTTTTCCACGCATCGAATGTAGATCCCTATGACACTTCCTCCAAGTCTTCTCCAATAATGTTTATACCGTATTTTAATTACCTACCTTAAATGTTACATTTCTAAATATTTTTTTTGTGCTATACATACTTCAAAAAAATCGCTGGAGGCCTAGCGGTAAGAGCGTGCGAATTGCAATTCCGGCTCGTACCAATGAGTTTTTCGGAACTTATGTACGAAATATCATTTGATATTTACCAGTCGCTTTTCGGTGAAGGAAAACATCGTGAGAAAACCGGACTAATCCCAATAAGAGCCTAGTTTACCCCCTATGGGTTGGAAGGTCAGATGGCAGTCGCTTTCATAAAAATTAGTGCCCACGCCAATTTATGGGATTAATTGCCAAGCGGACCCCAGGCTCCCATGAGCCGTGTCAAAATGCCGGGACAACGCGAGGAAGATGATGATGATGTGACACATACTTCCAAAAAAATCTACAAATATTTTACGTGACAACTGCTTATAAGTAAATATTATGTAGGTACACTTATAAAGTATAAAGTAGAAAATATCTTATAGGTACATAATATAAAAACCGATCATGTACGAGTAGGATTCACTATGGGTTCCACAGTTACACATTTTTATTGCATATTTTTTGTTTAAGACCAACTCACCTATTATAGGACATAGGTCTTCCATTAATCTTTTGGCGTTGAACTATTTTTTGTATATGTATTTATGTAATACAATTCTGAGTTAGGTTATGGTACATTTTTGCTCACCTACTTATAATTATGTATTATATCTGATATGTCACATGATACCAAAAATCGCCGCAAAGTTAAAAGTTCATTTATTTACGTTACTCATCTTCGGATCACCGACTTACTACTTCCTTACTTGACATATGTGTACGAAATTTCAATTGAACTAGTCCAGTAGTTACGGTGAAAATTGGCTTTAACAAAATGGCAGACACACGAGTGATCTTATAAGGGAGATTATTTTCCTTGAGTGAATGGTATGCATTTACCCCAATGCACCTCACGTTCCACGCGGCGCGGCGTAATCTGGCCCCTATTTCACCACGGTGACAGGTACGACAAAAACATCACTGTTATTGACGCCATAGGCATCCATGGACTACAGTTACCGCTAACACTGATTTAAACTTTCACGATTTTTACACATTATTAAATTGTACAACGGAACCGCAAAACGTTCAAGCGGATAAACAAGACGGGTAGTTCGAAAAACTCGCGCGGTTAGAAGATGCTGATGTCAACTTAAGCCAGTCTTCTCCGAGACCACGGGGACAACGCCGTCCTCGAAACGTCGGAGGTAAATCTTAAAACTTAGATACGCGATTAAGTCCCGTTGTACAATTTAATAATACAGTTACCGCTTACCATCGGGCGGGCCGTATTCGTGTTTGCCACCGTCATTGTACCTATTATTAAAAAAAACTTTATTATATCGGATAAAACAGACATTTCTCTCGCGAAAAAATCTTGTGACAATTGTCACAAGATTTTTTAAAGAATTTTCGGTAAGTCTTGACAGGAAATGAGTTCTGTGTCGCAATTTCGATACAGTTGCCGTGTTTCTTGTGACAATTGTCATTAGCTTCGCAAAATAAGAATTTTTTAGTGGCAATATAATGGAGTTTATTTATTTATTAAAATGTTGGTGGCAAACAAGCACATCGCCCGTCCGATGGTAAGCGGTTACCGTAGCCTATGGAGGCCTGTGACGTCAGCAACAGTGATGTCGACAACTGTCGCACCTGTCATCGTGGTCGTGGTGAAATAGGGGCCAGTAAGTACCTAATAATCGCAGTGGTCTTAAGTGTCACAGACCCTACTGGCGCTTAAGTCCTTTATGACTATTTCTGCCTATTTTAAATTGTTCAAAAAAAAAGAAACCGAATAATTATATCGGACTACCAAATTTTCACGAGAATCAGTTGAGAAATGTGATATGCAAAGGAGAAGAATTCGGACATACGAAAGCATTTTTGCCCAAGTTGAAACGGAGACCTTCGCCAACGCTCGGTCAATGATGGTTTAGGTACAGCTAGCTGCAGAGAAAAGGTACCACCCCTGCATACAATTATCTATCTGGTCGTACCTTTTCTCTGCAGCTGACTGTACACCTATAAAAATGGTTGTCCCTGCTGTAATTTTATACCGGTACCGTACTTTGTATTTCAACCGGTATAGTTTTACCTTCAAAACGAACCGGTATTGATAAATAATAACGGTACCATACCGCTTATACCGTAAAGAAAGCATGATGCAGTCTCTGCTTTGCACGATTATTGTGTGGACAAAATTCTTATAATCACCGAAACATACATACCTACGCACATAATGTCATTGAAATAAAACATTGTTATTTTATAGTAAATTTATATAATACTCGATATATACACATAACAATAACCAGACCGCAGCGGTATTAGCCTGTAAGCTTCATCTCTTGTCTCCAAATCCGCAAAAACTAGTTAGTACTAAATGCTGGTCTTGCTGTTATTTTATTCTTGAAGATTATGGCTTGTTTCTTGATTATTGAGAACAGCACGTAATCGCACACATATAGACGGAACGAACGGCAACAAAGTAGGTGTAGACACTAAGACTTTCAGGTATTAAACGAATTACGCTTCGTATTAATAGGTAAGTAATATTTAAATGAATATATAATATTCTCTAACGTAAATACAAGATTACAATTGACATCAAATGTCATTGACGTACAGAAGTCATATACTTTTTTTTAATGACGCAAAATTGATACCAGCATAATGAAAATCAATCCCAATCAGTAAAACGAGTCTTTAAACTTTTTTCATTTTAAGCGGGTTTTGAAGGAACAAGTTACTTAAATTCAATTGTAATCGTATTGTTTTAGGATAGTTTACTGCTGTTTTCGATCGTTACGACCTGTAAATAACAACAAATCAAATTTTAAATAAATTTATTTACCCTATTTTTTGAAATACAATTTATCTACTGGTATACATTTTCGTATGCGTATATGATGAAATGTCTAAATAATGTCAAAAACGAGCTACAACGACGTACACGTCTGCTTCGATCCAAGGCCAGCGGCCATCTGACTCGAAGAAGAATTTTGAGTGATGTCGTCAATGTATGGAAATTGTACGAAAGTTTACATTTGGGATTGAATTTCTGTGTTGTATTTGTGAGTAAAAATATAAGTAGGTAATAATTTGCTAGTTTAGTTATCTAGCTTTCAAAATCACACAACAACTCAATTACCGTTAAAGGCAAAACTGTAATGCGTGTTGCTCAAACGGAACTCCATATTTTGATTTTTGGATACTTTTAGTGTCGATTTGTAGAGAATTACAGCAAATAAAAAATATTATGCCGTGAAGAGCCGGTACACGGCTTCTTCGTGAACAAATTTACGTATAATTTAATGCAGTTATTAAACATTTCTTGAACAAATTGATTGCACAAAGTGAGCTCTAAATCGAAAACGTCATATACCGTCCCCTTAAGTAAGTAAGTACCGAGCACCCTCTGTAGTAAGGAAGTACTTACAAATGTAGTGCATCATTATTTTCCTTCGTATTTTCACGGAAACGTACGAACGTGTCTTGCTATTTTTATCAGAACTCGGTCGATACTCTCGCCAAAAAATGTATCCCATCAAAAACATTACATGTAAAAAGGTGCAAGTCTCGCAACGCTTTTACTACAAAAAAGTTTTGAGATGTAATGTGAAACCAAGTCGGTTATTTTAATTAATGCCAGGGGGTGTTAAAACCGTATCAATAAGATATCTTTAATTTGTAATACGTATAATGACAGCCAGCACAAAATTACAGGGCGTCGAAAATGGCCTGAGGGCCTACCGCGAACCACGTTCGACGTGTTACTTCCTTGTCACACTTACGTACGAATTTACAAGTGCGACAGAGAGGCAACACGTCGAACGTGGTTCGCGGTAGGCGCTCTGAATCGCTTCGAGAAAAAGATGGTACGGCCGTGCCTCTTTGTTTTGCTCGACTTGGCGGGGGCACTGCCGTGCCCCCAGATTGAGGTTGACTGAAGTATCATGACAAATACGAACGTTTCCGTGAAAATACGATGGAAAATAATTATGCACTACATCTGTAGTAGTTATTAAACTCATCAAAAAGAGGGGTGTAAGACAAAATAAAGATAATCGCCCCTTCCAGATACAAATTTAGTCCAGAATTTTCTCTCTGGATATCAGCATCAGGGATGTCACGGATGCCGATTTTTTGACATCCGCGGACGCGGATGCGGATTTTTAAAGGCTCACATCCGCGGATGCGGATGCGGATGTCAAGATAGGTAGGTACATAAAAAACGTCAAATATTACATTTAGTAATTTTTATTTCAAAAAACCGGCCAAGTGCGAGTCGGACTCGCGTTCCAAGGGTTCCGTACATTAAGTCCCATTCACGCTTGACCGCTCATTTCTAATAGTTTTTTTTGGCTAATGACTAAATTACCTAGCAGTCTAGCACTTACGCCGATGCTAAGACGTTCTTGTACCGACCTGTTCCACATCCGCATCCGCATTGAACTCCGCATCGATTTTATGCGGATGCGGATGCAGATGCGGATGTTGAAAATAATGCGGAAGTGCCGCGGTTGCGGATGCGGATGCGGATATTCGCAAAATCCCTGATCAGCATTACTTACTTATTTAATTTTTTTGACGCAATTTGCTGTTTTGTGTTTTGTGGGTAGGTGGGTGTAGAGTTTGGAGCATTTATAAAATAGTATGGAATTGTTTTTCACGCTTATAATAATCAAAAAGTCCAAAGGAGCAGCTATGGTTAATATTTATAAATCAAATTTCATAACAATATTTTCTATAATATTAATATCCAGGGAGGAAACTGGAGACTACGTTTGTATGAAGAAAGAATCGTCCCCTTTCCTCTTAATTCTAAAGGGTAAAAAAACCGTTTATTCTCTTTGAAGTGAAGACTGGCCAGTAGCGCCTCTTCAACGAGCAACGAGTTGTCTATGCCACATAAATTATCTCAACTACCATCTACTAACAAAATGGCCGCCTGTTTTTATGAGGCGCTCTATGAAATTTTGTTTATTTTAAAATTTAATGCTTTGATTGACTGATGGTTTGATGGGCTGGTTTTTAGGGTGCCGTACCTCAAAACAAAAACGGAACCCATATAGTATCACTCGTGCGTCTGTCAGTCTGTATGACCATTCCCTCCTCCCCCCTTATCGCCGAAATTACTGGGTCTAAAATTTTGAAAAAAAAAAACACCAAAATAGTTCTTAACCTATAGATGACAGGAAAACCTTTTAGAAATGTGCAGTCAAGCGTGAGTCTGATTTAATGTACGGAACCCTCGGAGTCCGACTCGCACTTGGCCGGTTTTTTGGTATATATTTTTAGTTACCTTTATCTTATGTGGTGGCAAATAAGAGTATGGCCCGCCTCAGGCTAAAACTTTAGATTAGCCCATGAACGCTTTGCAACTCTATTGCAATTCCACAACCGGAGCATTCGCCCATAATCTGGGCATATACTCATGTAAGATATATAAGCTGCGAGCCTGTGGGCCCGATTCTGATTTTAAAATAGACATCTATTACATATCTTTTAGACATCACCAAGATACGATAACGATATGTTTAAGATCTAACCTGTCAAATTTGACATTCGCGCGATTCTGGAGATACTCTTGAACGATTTCCACAAGATATGACTTAGAGATCCAATTCACATCTAATAGATATCTAACTCTATCTAACGTAAAAGTGACATTGGTTGCCCGAATTGCGCTAAAGAGAACTAGTTGAAATCTAAACTATAACGTATCTAGAATGGATCCAGTACGTGTCGTCTCTTGTGAATATCTTGAAGTTCGAATACGACAGTGTGACTATTGATGTGCAGTCGAAAAATAATCCAATAATTGCGAAAATGGAAAAAAAACGAGAGCATCATATGTTTGAAAATTGTTCTATTTGCAAGATGATAGTTTTCTCTGTTTTCAGAAATGTCTGAGAACTATTCAAGCCTTTTAGAAACTTTCAGCAACTTTCACATAATGTAGCTGCGACTAAGAGTTAATAAGAATACAACAAACATACCTACCTACTTCACCTATAAAAACCTAACCCTTCTGTGTGGCTTTGGGATAAAAATGAGTTTAATTTCATTCTTATTATCATCCAACATCCAGATCTAAACCTCTCAATAAGACATACACAATAAATATGTAATTATTTCTAAACAGCACCCAAACCCATCGCACACCACTAGTATTCCAACACAAAATCACGTCAGTCACTGGCCATCAGACAACCGTTACTCACCGGCTTTTTAGGCGTTCCTCATTTGAAAATTCGTTCTGCTACAGTTCTATTTTTAAAAAACTCCAACGGCCTTTTTTCTCTACAGTTTGACATTTTGTGATGCTGGCCGGTCGCAATTCGGTTGGAAAATAAAAAAGTTTAATAAAGGTGAAAAACGCGGTAAAACGGCTAATCGATTCGGTTTCAGGTTTTGTGTAACGGGAAAAAAATATACATATAGGGAAAATAAACATTCACGTGGTCATTCTCAAGGTTATAGTTTTATATACCTATTACATAGGTACCTACTTAGTTATAAAATTCTCCGGAGTAGGAAAAAACGGCGAAAAAGAACACGTTTGTTGTATTCCCAGTACAACAAACGTGATATTTTTTGCCGTTTTTTGCGTAATGGGGCGTAACCCTTCGTGCGTGAGTCCGACTCGCACTTAGCTAGTTTTATTTTGTATGTTATTGACACAATGAAAAACTAGGTTTATAAGTTTTCCATTTTCAAAGGATGATGTTCCACTCCGATGAAGTTCGGCCTAACACTCGCTAAACATGGGTGGTATATTATCATCTTATACGAAGTTACATGATGTCTTTGCCTGAAAAATCGCTGGTGGCCTAGCGGTAAGAGCGTGCGACTTGCAATCCGGCTCGTATCAATGAGTTTTTCGGAACTTATGTACGAAATATCATTTGATATTTACCAGTCGCTTTTCGGTGAAGGAAAACATCGTGAGGAAACCGGACTAATCCCAACACGGGCCTAGTTTACCCTCTGGGTTGGAAAGTCAGATGGCAGTCGCTTTCGTAAAAACTAGTGCCTACGCCAATTACTGGGATTAGTTGCCAAGCGGACCCCAGGCTCCCATGAACCGTGGCCAAAATGCCGGGACAACGCGAGGAAGATGATGAATTTATCGGAATTTAATGCAAAACCTATGTGGCCAAATTTCCCACTCCATAAATCTTCAGGCCCACGCATGAGAGAGGCTTCGGCATAAATCTCCGCTTGGCTCCGCGCCGAGCCGCGGACTTGCCAGGACTTCCGGACACTCACAACACTGGAAATACTGAAAAACTATAACTAAAACTAGTTTTCTTAAGAATGAAAGAAATGCCGGGACAACGCGAGGAAGATGATGATATGTCTTTGTCTGTGTCAACCTCCCCGTCCTATCAGCTAATTCAAGCTCAATGCATCACCGTGAACTATTGCCCCTAGCACCGATTCGTGCCCATTTTTTTCTTCCCATTGTTTAGCAATGCTACTAATGCTTTATTACTCGCCATCTGACAATAGCTGCTTAGTCAGCGCTGTAAATCCGTCAGCCGTTGGCCGCTGGCCAGCGGACTTGGCTGACGTGCTAAGGACATAATAGGAATTAGGTACACTACAAGTTGTTCTTTGGCATTTTGTTGAAACATTTTTGCTGTTGATCTACCACACACAGGTTGTACAGTCAAGTGTAGGCAGGCGTGTCCCACTCCGCGATTTCGTCGCTTTGCTACAGGTAGCTAAAAGTACATCCGTTCGGCCCCAATTTTGGGGAAAGCCATAAGCCGCGCGTAGCGCTGTCGCCACCTAGCGGCCATATCTGTGCTGATCGTAACAGACGCGTTTTGTTAGGGCCACCCCACATCTAGCGTCTTTCGAGCGTCGGCGTCTGGTCACCGCTATGGAAAATGACGTCGGCCATAGAGTTGTAGACAAGTAGACACCGACGCTCGAAAGACGCTAGATGTGGGGTGGCCCTTAACATCCCCACAGAAAAGCCGTCATACAACATTTACAGAAAAATATGTCTCATAGCTCTTAGTTCGCTGATATAAGAGTTATGGGACATATTTTTGAGATGATTTGTACACCCATATTTTTACACTTGACTATACCATCGCCCACACTGTTAACTGACATTCATAAACCTTATTACAGAAGGCATACGGTCCACCGATGGACAGTTAAGAGTTGTTTGTACGATGGACGTTCATAAGATCAGTGTTCAAGATAGCTCTCTTGTTTGTGTATGATACGGATCCTGATCGAATATTTAACCCATTTTTTGCTTTTTGTCGAAATATGTAGTAGATTGCGTCACAAGGGAGCAAAATGAAATATTTACGGCGTGGGCGTACATTGAATCCTGAGCGTAGCGCGAGGGATTCTAAGATATAATCCTGCAAGTGAGCATAATAGTCAGGGATTGAAGTGTTAACGCCCAAGGTGGAAATAATTCTGCTACCATGTGACACATACTGCTATTCACATCAACTATAGGTTCTATGAGGAAATATTATTTAAGCTAAAAAAATAGTACTTATGCAAAAAAAAATGTGTCCTAGAACAGAAAAGTGACACTTTAATCCCTCCTAACAGTGAAGAAAAAGCCCTTTTTCGAATAGGTGATGTGAAAAGGTTTTTTTCTGCTATATACAGCACAACCGAATGAAAGGTTATGGGAGGGGTCGAGGGAAAAAACGGCCAAGTGCGCGTCGGGTCACGCATAATGGAAGGTCCCGTATCATGCTAAAATGAATATGTATTTGGTAGTGTCCAAAATGTGTACTTACGTTTCATATATCTTGAGTGGGAGACGGTAACACCAAGAATATAATTTATATAGTAATATATATATATGAAATATATGAATGTGTACTAAAAATCTAGTATATATTGGAATGGATATGTATTAGGTAGTAAGAAATGTGTAGGGTGCATATATCTTGAGTGGGAGAGGCGCTAACGCCGGCGAGCTGGCGGGCTGCCAGTGACGAATTTATGGTCGTGTAGTACGACCATGCTTATAGTATTAGGAATATATATTATCGTATCGAAAATACTATGAAACACGTCGGGAATAGGTAGGGAATGCCTCTATCCCATATGAATGTGGCTCTATCTATTAAATAGCACAATTCTGCCACACCACAAAATGTGTCCAAGTCGTCCCGGACGCCCTTGGGAATATATGGGAATGGGAACATAATAAAAACTAAAGATCTTTTGGTTGTCAGACAAAATGTGAAGTTACTGATATTTTCATTTCACCCCACCTCTTAAATTAAAACTAATCACTATTTAGGCGACAGAACGGGGTGGCTCCGTTAAATCGTCAATAACTATATACCTTGTATCCTCGTATTGCTTTCTTCAGAATCAGAATCAGAATGCTTTATTTGTAATTATGCTATTCTTTTTGTCATTATGCTGTTTTTTTATGATATAGAAATAAAACAAGCAAGTCAATCGTGGTGGTAAGCAATTACCGTCACCTATGGACACCTGCAACAACAGAGGGGTTGCAAGTGCGTATTTCAATACTGTCCTATATTTTCTACCAAAGCATGGCCACATGAATGCGTGCATTGCCGCATACGTCGCGTCTCCGACTAGGTCGCTGCTCTCTGGAAAAGTGCGAGTCTGATCGCCGTTTAAATGATTTATTACTAGCAGAGTGATCAAACTGTGATGTATAAGCCAATTCGAACTGAACTGACATCAGAATTATATCAGACCGGCTAGCATGAGTTGCGCGTGCGAGTCCATTAGGTATAGGTACTTCAAGTCGCGCTAAATGTATGGAGTCGCGCGCAAGAACGCAATAACTCATGCTAGCAGGTCTAGATGGTATTAGTCGTGCATCACGCTTGCGCCAATACATGTAAGTATGGGCAATCATCATTAACTTAAGAGTTATTCTCTTGTCGGTGGAGTATCTTCCAGCATTCCTTATCTTGTGCCAGCTCTTTGACTTTCTGTTACGACACGACCCCTACTTTTTCTTTCACTTGTTCTAAAAAGCTGCGTCTAGGTTTTCCTCTACCCCGCTTGCCTATCCTCCCCTCCAGGATAATTTTAAAGAAGTGGTCGTGTCGTATTAAGTGTCCAATCATTCTTCTGCGTCTGTTTGCAATAGTGTTCAGGATAGCTCTCCTTTCAAGATTCACTCTTCTTAGCACCTCCTCATTCGTTATCCTGTATGGGCAAGTACGAGAAAATGCACAATAGCACAAAAATAATAATGTCATTGCGATGTCAGTGTACGGCCGAATTGGTCTGTACAGTCACCACACAGGATTGTTAAGGATTGTTACGCCTTTTAGGGTCCTAGCTAAATTGGTTGCTCCATACTTATGCTATGAAATGTTTAATTTGGCTAGAACCCTAAATGACGTAACAATCACGGAGCGTGAGTGTACAATACAACACAGTTTGATCACTTTGGTAGTGATGGTAGTGAGAGTTTCTCAACGAACTAAGAATTACTATGGAGTCTGAATGAATGATTGAAAGAATGATTTATTTGCTTGAACATGGTACCTACATTAGTGTTGTGGAATGTATGGGGCCCAATACATTCCACGACTCTTCTCTTTCCAAACAACTCTACCTAAAGCTTAGCTTGACAACGTCAAATATTGTCATAAATTGTGACGTTATCTATGAAAAGGGACCTTATTGTCGATGGCGCTTACGCCATTATTAACGATGCTCCGATGTAAATACAATGCCGCGCGACGCTGTGCGGCGTAAGCGCCAGCGACAATAAGGTCCCTTTTCATAGATAATGCCCAAATTAAACAACTAAAATGAAAGTCAGACGACAAGCTATTTTAAAACATTCAGCAATTACTGAATTAAAAGCCTGAAAACATTTTTCATAACACTAATTGGGTCTAAATTTAGCATTTCACTAATTACCGAATAAAAAGCATAACAAATCAAATGTAATGGCGTCGCTATAAGGAATATTACGCGAAACTCTGCGTAGGGGGCGCCACTCCAACAATAAGTCACAATCTAAGGGTCTACCGCAAACGAGAGAGTCGAAATTTTGTTATCTAACCTCTCTATCACTCTTGCATGTTCGAGCGATAAAAACGCAGATAGCCGAGTTTCGATTTCGCGTTTGCGATAGGCCCTTTGGAAACAAACCGCCTTGATGTATCAAAATCATATTGGATTGTCTGTGAAAACTTGTCAAAAAAACAGTTTAAGGTACAGTATGTCAGTTACTCTATGGTATACTTAAGTCACTAGTGCTGCACTCTGGCGGCAAAACATTGCAGTAATACTCCCTATTGGGCCTAAATTTAGCATTTGACTAATTACCGAATAAGCATAACAAATGAAATGTAATGGCGTCGCTGTTAAGGGTAAACAGAGCCGAAACGCGTCAATGTCGGGGGTGGGGGGTGGTGCAGTTTTTTAGGGGGGCAGCCCCCACAGACTGGTCATGACGGTGCACCGATGTTGTGCGGTTGGAGTGGATTGGCTCGTGTTCTGTGGTATGCAAATTAACACATTCGGTACGGCAACGCGAAACTCAAACTTACTGCCAGTGCGTTACGAGTCATATACTTCCCGTATTGAGAAAGCCAAATTTGCGGCACGACCAACATTTTCCCGTACCATGTCCTGACTTTAAAGGTCCCTACAGACCTGGAATGTTATCGATTTGAACTAAAAGTCATTCTGATCAATAGACTATATTCTTGTGTATATACAGCTGCCGTCGCCCGCGGATCTGTATAAAATTCCAAAAGATATAGGCATTTTTCGAAACCCTTATATTTCGGGAATTTTAACCACCGCCGCACCAGGGGTAAGACAAGCGCAGATAGCTGCCGCACCGGCGGAAAGTCAAATACGGCCAAATGCTTCCCGTAACGCAGCGAATGTGTTAAAATCAGGGATCGGAACCGGTTTTTTGCAAAAACATAGAAGTAACCATATTTTTCGAATTATTTTATACTCGAAATGTAGCACTCAGTTGTGTTTGTATGTTACTACTTAGTATTATTAGATTGCCCAATTAGAAATGAAGTAATTAGCAAAGAACGAAAAAATACCGTTTCCGTTCCCATACAAAAAATACCGGTATCCGATCCCTGGTTAAAATATAATATTGTATTTTTTTATATGTATGTACAAAATGATATGTTCAAACAGATTGTTATTATTGTTAACCGTTGAAGTGCATTTACCTATTATTGCGGTTTTTTGTCACCACCACACCACAGCCTCGAACATACATACTGGGGCAAGTTGAGGGCAAGCGCGCTAGACGAAGAGCTCCTGCAAGATAGTCGGATTCCATTAGACAAGCATGTGGTTCCATGCAGAGGGCAGCCCACATACCCCTTGAGTCAAGGCTTATGATCGCGTTATATGGAGGGGCATAATTGTTGGTCACGGTCCTCAGTCATGAGGGAACGACGAAGAAGAAGTACTGGATAAATTAATGTTGATGTTTGTAATAACTGTGGTAGCGGTTCGCCGCCGCATGCTGCCGCGATTATGGCGTTCAATGGAGCAGATGGAGCGGATGCAGGCGTATTAGGATAGGCGTATCCTATGGACGCCTGCAACACCTCTGGAGTTGCAGGCGTCCATAGGCTACGATGACCATCAGGCAGGCCGTATGCTTGCTTACCAATGATGTGATAAAAAAACCATCGTCTACCCTACTTCCGCTAGTAGCCAGTTTCGTCGCCCTGACTGCACTCGCGTCCATTTTGACGTGTGGATTTTTTCCCCGCTTTATTTCGGCGCACACACGAGCACGATCAGCCATCGATCGATCACTCCCCCCCCCCTCTCCACCTGGACACTATAATTGCGAAACATCAGAACGTTTTCAAAGCAGAATCTGTTATTCAGGAAACTCCATGTCTCGTTCTGTCATCGCAATAAAAAGACACGCGAAGCATAACGTTTTTTCCGCTCTTCGCGTCATTTCAGGATCGATATGACCTTGAAACCTTTAAAAATAGAGGGTATTCCCATCTTAAAGTACGGCAACGCATTTGCGATGCCTGTGTAGGGTTCTGTAGTTATCCGTCCGCCACAATAAACTGCATTGAAAGGGGGCTAATATTCTATACTACTTATACTAGCGACCCGCCCCGGCTTCGCACGGGTTAACAAATTATACATAAACCTTCCTCTTGAATCACTCTATCTATTAAAAAAACCGCATCAAAATCCGTTGCGTAGTTTTAAAGATCTAAGCATACATAGCGACAGGACAGACAGACAGCGGGAAGTGATTTTGCTTTATACTGTGTAGTAAGTAGTCTTTATTGCAACGCGTCTCATAAAGCCTCATATTATAATTACAACTGACCCGTGGCAGCAAATTACCCGCCCTAGTGGTACCGCTCATTTAATGCCAGATGTACACACTCATCGAGAGACCCCGAGATATGCCGTGAACGAGTGCGTACATACATACACGTTCGTCGTCGCAATCGTTGACACAATCGTCTCATCTTATCCTTCTCCAATTGGGTCGGATTTTTGCCAAGACTCTCGGCGAGAGGCTCTCGACAAGTGTGTACAGCCGGCATAACAGTTGTCACCTGCCAGAAAGTATGAAGATTCCACGAAAGTTCATATTTCACCACGTCGTCGCACGTTTCACTTATCGCATAGCCAATAGGGAGCGTGCATGAACTACAGGGGGCAGCACAGGAGCCGTCAAATTTTTGGCTCGAGGCGTAAATGTGAAGAATGTGGGTGGGAAGCGATAGCGATTGTCACCTTGGCTAGGCCGGCAGAACGGTAGATGGCAGCGCTTAAAAAAACTATTCATTTCGCTAAAAAAGTACATACATATGTGTGCAAAATCCCTAGTAAGTATGAGATTATGTGCGCGGTCACTAAACTTGCTTTGGTACATGTTTATGTTTCCGATTCAGGCCACAAGATGGCAGACCAACGCGCAGTGTCCCTATAGAAACTGTATTGTATTGAGAACGCATCTCATAAAGCACCATACATTTGACCCGTGGCAGCAAATTAGCAATTAATGAATGCAGTGAGGCCCGGGCAGGGGGTGCCGTTTTTTGTTACTATATAGGTAGCCTGCACTGGACTAGCGAGAGATTCATGAGGGTAAGTTCTAAGGGATCGGTCTGGGGATAAAAAATCGAATTAACAGTGATGAATTTTGGCCATCCCGAAAAGTTTTAGTTTATTCAACGGCCTCCGTAGCCTAGTCGGTAGTGACCCTGCCTACGAAGCTGGAGGTCCCGGGTTCGAATCCCGGTAAGGGCATTTATTTGTGTGTTCATCACAAATATTTGTTCCTTAGTTATGGATGTTTTCTATGTATTTAAGTACTTATATGTAACTATATATTATATGTATATATATCGTCGTCTAGTACCCATAACACAAGCCTTATTGAGCTTACCGTGGGAGTGGGACTAGGTCGATTTGTGTAAGATTGTCCTATAATGTTTATTTATTTATTATTTATTTATTTATTTGTAGGTTAAGAGGTCGAACAGCAGTAGATTTTGTAAAAACGGCCAACTACCGTTACGGTACTGATCGAGACAAACCGTCAAAACATCGAACTGTCTAACTCTTAACGCCTTAACTTGCCCAACCGCTGGGTCACGTAAATTAAATCGGATCCCTTTGATTGACAAAACATAATGCTTGAAAGTTATAATGTAATGATTAGTCATAATTCTGAAACCGTTAACTTTTCAGGAATTTCCTAAGATTATCCTATAGATAGGTTAGGTTTGTTTTATGGCAATCCTGAAAAGTTACGCGATTCTGAGAAAAACAAAATTATGACTAACGAAAATGCGGACAAACAATACATTATGGCTTAAAACTTTATGGGAAACAATAGATACCCCAATTAAATACATATTACGTTTTTCTAATTTAAACCCATTTCTAATGGTTTCCACAGTAGACTACCTAGATTACTTATAGTTGAAATATAATGTCCGTAATACTCACAATGGTTTGACCGACGTTGCACCTGCACCTTCTAAGCTCAGTGACTTAATCGTCCGAACTGAAACTGATACCCATAACAAGCTGACAGCCTGCAGCAATATTAAATTCTAAGGGCACCATTCACTAACCAGGGGTTAACCGGTTAAACCTGGAGTTACCATGGTTACCAGTACAATTTGATACTGGATTAAAGGTTTAACCGGTTAACCCCGGGTTAGTGGGTTGGTGCAAGTGGCGCTAAGAGGCATTGCTTAGATGTCACTAGATAACACTGTAGGTATTATATTTTAAATATTGGTCTAAAAAGTGAAAAACACTGCTTCTGAATTGAAAAAAATGGGACCATGCTTACTTCACAATAACAATCGCAATAATTTTTAAAACCGTTTGATTTTGTAAGGTCCTGGACAGTTTTCAATGCCCATTTTGCCATTTTTACGTATCATCGTATCATTTTTTGCACAATCACAACCACAAGTTTAGAAGCGCTCTTCTAACCCCGTGTGTTAGAAAGAGACTTCCGCTTGTAAATTGTAATTTGTAGCTTTATTAAATAGGCCACAGCGCTCATCCTTATCATCGTAGCAAATGAATTAAACCTGATATCTTCGGACCGCATCCCTGCCATCTCACCCACTGCACACCAGTCATTTTCAGCTTTTTTCGCAGCGAGCCCGCAGCATTCGTTTTTCTCGCCCCCACCCCCCACCCTTTCAACCCCCTCAACCCCCCAATAGCGCCGTGCGGGGAATTTGATTAATGCAATGTTCACGATAATTATTCCTGTTACTATTTTTTGACAGGCAAAAAAATTACACAAAATCTTTTGGCCGTTTTTTGCTGTTGACGGACTTTGTGGCTGAATTTTTTAATAAAATAGTCTTTTGGACGTTAAATTACGGGTTTGACGTTTTGGAGATTTTATTTTTGAAGGCACGCTATTCGTGGGATAAACGAAATTTACTTACGTAAGTATAGTACGTACGTATAGCTTTACGGCTACCATCAGTTTGGCACTGACATAATACTATTACTTATTCTGTGCTGACATAAACGCCATCGAGAACATAATTTGAATTGGAATTGAATTGGACGTAACCAACAGGTCGCAATGTAACTAAAATCGCATGCGAGCTCGCGCGCCGTCTAAATCAGCCCTTACTTTCTATACATCTCGCTCGTAGGTACCTACTCGCATATCAGTGCGAACGAGATGTATAGAAAGTAAATTACGTTCTCAATAGCATAAGCATATATGTATGTCAGTTTTGACACTGTCAGCAGTGACTCATGGTACGGGCTCTTGTCACTTGTGTGTTTAGCAAGCTATTGCGAGCAAGTTTTGATATTATGTAGCCTTTAGGCAAAAGGTAAAGCATAGTCCGTTGTTCATAGGTTATTTAGGGTCTCCCCACAATTAACAACGCGGAACTGGCAATTAGGGCTTCCAATACCGGGATCCCGGGATCCCGCCTTTTTATACGCATTTTTCAATACCGGTATTTTTTAGCACGCACACACGGATTTTAATAGCACGCGCAGTGCAAGTGTTATATTAAACGTCAAGCTTCTATGAAATTATGAAATTAATTACAAATAACACTTCCACTGCGTACTGGTACTGCGTATGCTATCAAAATCGTTGCAGAATTTACTTGATCTAACTCTAACTGGTCTCTAGTCCGCATTTTATTATTGAAACAAGATCGCTGCCTAATGCGTCAGATAAATATTTGGTGGTTGGTGGTGGCCTTACTGGTCCAGAGTTGCAGAGGACAGAGTACAGTGGAGAAGGTTGGAGGAGGCCTATGCCAAGAGGCACACCGAACTGCGGGACATATTGTAGTAAAAATAATAAAATCGACTTAATAACCGTTGTACCCAAGGATCGGAATAAAAGGCTATATAGATAGATAGATAGATAGGTTGGTGGTAGATGAATCCTGAAGTTATGTGAGTGATGAATATGATAATAGAGTCAGACCAAGAAAAGTCTGCAGCGGATTTGATAGCTCACGCAGTGCAAGTGTTATTTTAAACGTCAAACTTCTATGAAATTGTGACTTATAAACAACACTTGCACTGCGTGGGCTATCAAATCCACTGCAGACTTTTTTTGGTCTGACTCTAGTGACATAATTAGTTTTATAATTTTATCAAAAAAAAAAACGAAAGAGCAAGGATAACTGTAATAATGGCAAACCAATTTTGACGGCAATTTGAAAAAATGTTGTCTGGTTGGTTAAGTTGGACTACAAATGTGACTGGTGAGGCGAAGTCAACAAATTGGATAAAATTATTGCCAACCTGGAGTGTGAAATAAAATTATTGCAGATGGCGGCATTGATTGTTTATTGTTGTAATAGCTTTTAGGATATATCTGGTATTCCAGTGAGCCTTTCTAATTCCCCTTTTTAATAAAACTATATATTTTTAAGCGATTCATATCCAATACCGGGATCCCGGGATCCCGGTATTGATGAAGACAGTTTCGGTATTAATACCGGTATTGTGAGAAGTCCGGTATTTGGAAGCCCTACTGGCAATAGAAAAAAAGCGATATGTTTACGAGTAGGTAATGTAGGTATCAATTATCTCAAACCCAGCAGCAAAAGTAGCTGAGCAGTAGGTGTTCAAAATAATCTGCACTGCAAAATTACCTTATTATCTTAAGTACCTAACAATAAATTTAAAGTGTGTAATTATGCTTTATAAAAAAAATCTAGGGGCAAATTAATAATTAAATCCCGATTTAACCCACGTTTCAGAAAAAAAAGTAAGAATATAGAGGAGCCTCGTCTATTTCATTTTTCAACAGCAAAATCCATTTCCTAAAAAGAACCGCTTCACGCAAAACGGAACCAGATCGAAATTGTTGAAATAAAAACTAAGGTGAATAAGCCATCTAAAACAATCTCCGCAGACAATATCCGGTGCCTTCACTCTTGCATAGAGCGCTCCAAGCTGTTTTAGAATAGTTTTAAGCTGAATTGCACTTTACTGAATACTTGTTTAGAATTTAGAATGAAAATTGCAAATGGTTCACTCTTGCATGCATCCTCCAAGCTATTTGCAAATGACATAATGATTTTTTGCTGAAGCATACAATAGTGTTAAGGATTAGGCGTATTAGTTAACCTAATAGGTACAGTCTGTTTTGAATATTAAACTTTGTTCACGTGACTTTTAAGTCTTGTCACATGTTATCACGAAATTGAGATATGTATGCAAGTATCTAAACTAAAAAAATCATCAGATAGCAAATCCTGAACTTACCTACGTGAATCAAATTTTCAAACTATTTAAATTTATTTTATTTCTTATATCTGCCATAATAGTCATAGGTACATGTAGCCAAAGATAAGTTAAGCTTACATACAGATAGCAAAGAATCAATAATATTACCAGATACATAATATAAGTAAGTAGATAGTAGAACAATTTATCTCTAAGCTTAGTAAAAATAGCTTACCTAATACAAAACCTGAAAACATCCATTTTCCTATTGCAACAGAAAACTAAAGGCTTCGCCACAAAGGCGCGTTTTCCGGGCGCGGCGTGAGCGGGACGCGGCGCGTTTACATATATAAAATGCTCACGCCCCGCTCACGCCGCGCCCGGAAAACGCGCCTGTGTGACGAAGCCTTAAGTACCAGGCAAGCATGACGTCCAAGGCGATGCAACTATTCCATTTCAAAAACGTCTTTGAAACAAAGTAAGTCACCGGCACTTACGTCTTTTTAAAATTCACGAATCACCAACCGCGGTTTACTGCTTAGTTCGAAAACGTCTTATAAAAATATGCTTTGCAAAAAAGCGGGCATAAGATCGTATTAGTATGCCATTAAAGTTTACATTTGTTTAAATAAATATCCCTTGAAGTAACTATTTATGTATTGTCTTTTAGTATGGAAAAAGCTGCAAAAGATTGATGCAAGCGGCAGGGATGAATGGTCATGATTGTACAGTCGCCATCAGATATATCGGAGCGGCCGAGGTGCTCACAAATATCTGAACACGCCTCTATTGTCAAGGCGTTAGAGCGCGTGTTCAGATGTTTTTGAGCACCTCAGCCGCTCCGATACCTATATCTGTTGGCGACTGTACAGTCACCTGCAATAGTATGTTACTCATCGAAGGCCGCAAAAATATGTGACACGGCCTTATAGCTCTACAAATAAGATCGTGTCAGATATTTTTGCGACCTTTGTTGTATAACATATTATTGCAGGTGACTGTACAAAGTTTGTTACATGGATTGTCGTTTTATCTCATTTAAAAGTAAAGAAATTAGGCGTTATTGTATGATTTGTATACCTACAAAATTACTTCACAAATTATACATAAAGATAATGCATTTCGAAATTATTTGTAAAGGACTCAAAGTCTCTACAAAAGACTCGGGTCTCTATCAAGTTAAAAATAACTCGAGTTTTGGGCAGAGAGAAAACCTGGGTCGAGTCTTGAAGCAGAGGACTCAAAGGACTCGAGTCCTACCAAACACTACCCAGAATAGACAGAGGGCCAGGCCCACAGCCAAGCCTGAGCGCCTACCGCGAACCACGTTCGTCGTGTTGCCTCTCTGTCGCACTTGTAAATTCGTACGTAAGTGTGACAGGGAGGTAACACGTCGAACGTGAACGTTCGTTCGCGGTAGACCCTCAGGCCCTCTTAATATTGATGAGGATGATGATCGAGATTAAACTTTCGTGAGACATATTTTATATTCGACTAAAAGTTCAAGTGAGTGAAACCGTTGTCGTCTAAACACTTGGAGGATATAATCAAACGGAGACGCCATGTCTGTAATTTTCTGTACAAAACAGTCTGCCGATTTTTGCGGGGGAGGGGAACGTCAAATGTATGCGTAACGTAAAAATAGTCATGTCAGATAAACGTCAGTCCATACATTAATGTGTATGACCGTTGGCCGCCTATTTTCGACAGAGGGGAAAGCCTGTTAATGGCTACTCCGTTTAGTTGTATCCTCCAAGTCTAAACAGTTATGTTAGTCTTATAAAACAAAATAAGATGAGATTTTTAAAGTTCGAATTGGATGCAATGTATCGCTTAACATACTTACCATTTTGACCACCCGTCTGGGTTTGTATCATTTTCATACTAATGTGAAAATAATTGACAAAAACTGTGGCCACATGACGCGTGTCAACGAAACAGTTTTTATTGAAACTGCTACTTAGAAAGTATTTAGCTTGAGCGAGAATTCTAGTTCATTGTTAAATGGTTCCGTGTAAAATATTATAAAATTTTTTTTGGGGTCCGTACCCAAAGGGTTTTACTATTACTGGGATACGGGACCCTATAGTACTAAGACTCCTCTGTCCGTCCGTCTGTCTGTCTGTCACCAGGCTGTATCTCATGAACCGTGATAGCTAATAGACAGTTGAAATGTTCACAGATGATGTATTTCTGTTGCCGCTATAACAACAAATACCTACTAAAAAGTGCGGAACCCTCGGCGGGCGAGTCCGACTCGCAATAGTCAGGTTCTTTTTTTAGCGGCTCTAATCTCGCGATTTTCGTTGTCTCAGTTTTTACTTCTGAAAATCTGTTAATAATTTATTTAAAACGCAAAAATATCAATTAATGTGCTGGTGTACATAATTAATTTTGTAATTGTAAACAATTAAACTTAAAACATATTTAAATATTAAAAACAAAACTTCCGTGAGGCACAGACATAATTAAATAAGTATATTAAAACGGGTCACTGACGTATTTTAAGTCGAAAACCGATCGATAGTGCCACGATTCTTATAAACAAATAAATCGCGAATAAAAAAATACAAAAAATGTTTTGTGTGAAAATAAAAATATCATATTTCACCCTCCGGTATTTTGTAAATAACCATTAGCCCCACAACTGTTACATCTCTGAATATGCTTCAACTTCTTTTTAACCCCTATTTAACCCTAAAAAGGTTCCCGCGTTGAAAGAAAAGGGTAAGTATCGCGTAATGAGGCGCAACAGGCAGGCCGGTGTGAAACTTATCACTTTGACATTAGGCTTGCGTTTGAATTTCGAATTTAAACACATGTTAGTTGAAAAAGAAATAGAAAAAGCTAACTTTACACCTACTTGAAGCGCTGGTGCCGCTGGTGGCCTAGCGGTAAGAGCGTGCGACTTTCAATCCGGAGGTCGCGGTTCAAACCCCGGCTCGTACCAATGAGGTTTTCGGAACTTATGTACGAAATATCATTTGATATTTACCAGTTGCTTTTCGGTGAAGGAAGACATCGTGAGGAAACCGGACTAATCCCAATAAGGCCTAGATTCCCCTCTGGGTTGGAAGGTCAGATGGCAAACGCTTTCGTAAAAACTAGAGCCTACGTCAATTCTTGGGATTAGTTGTCAAGACCCCCGGCGGACCCCAGGCTCCCATGAGCCGTGGCAAAATGCCGGGATAACGAAAGAAGAAGACACCTACTTGAAGATAACAAAGTAGATTACATGCACTTTCTTCAGAAAGTGTATCTGAAACTACTTTACCTACGTAATATTGCATATAATATTTTCTAACTACACGTTTAATAAGCACGCATGAACTGACAGTACATAATCTGGCAAATAACTATTTTATCGCCTTCCGAACATTCCCAGGACATTACACATGACGGGTCAAGTGTACGATAAAAATCAAAGGAGTTGTTCATCTCAACAAAAACAAACCAAAACACAACCATAACACGTGTACTTAAAGTTTAAAATTCATTGGCACTTTTAAACATCCTTACAATATCCTTGCTGGCAGGTCGTGACTGTCAGAACTACATATACCCACTCGATTTTAAACCTAAACTCTTTAAACTAAGGTTGTTTTCAGGTTGTAAGGATAGTTAGGACGCTGCATGAGGGTGGAATCCGACAAAAAGCGGCCGAACCGGTCGGACCGGCGATTCCGAGACCGCTCTAAACGAATCAAATGGTCTAATAACATATTCATATTTTTTAGATTGATTTGACTGGACTCACCCTCAACCAGGAATGTAAGTAGCTTTTGATTTATTCAAAGATGCTTTGGATGTTGATTCTTGTATATTCCCTTGGGTTTTGCCTTAATATTAGGTGTGTTCCATTTTGGAAGAGATTTAAGTTCTGTGGTCAATTCAATAAGAAAACAGAATCAGATTTCAAAAAATCCGTGATTCAAGCGTAATTGCCACTTTATATTGCAAAAAAATGCGTAGCAGAAAATATAACAAAATATTGGTAATAAAATAAATAGGTAGGGTCACCATTTTTGCTTTAAATACCTACTATACCTACTTATATTGGTAGTGCCATAGAAAGGGTTAATTAATTACCTTCAGCCTGATAAAATTGTATAACAATTTCGGCAGTAGAAATGTTTCAATGTTATTTTGGAATTTATGTACTTACTTGCTTATATAAAACTATATACAGGATGTCCTTAGCCATTGGACACACCCTAAAATCCCACGTAGGGTTACTTTTCAGGAATGCTCTAACGTTAATATTTTTTTTTATTAGAACAAAAGATGAAAAAGGTGTCATACTATTTATTACCTTAAGAGCTAACACATACAGGCAGGCAAAAAATTAACAAATTACGATTTTTTTACTTTGGAGCAAGTAAAAAAATCGTAATTTGTTAATTTCTTCGTAACCGCTACACCGGTTGTTATAACACTTTGTATACAGGTTCTAAATACCCTAATGTATATGTACATTTCGGCTTTGTCCAATGGCCAGGGACACCCTGTATTACATCAATACACATCGTCGTCTAATACGTGCCCACAACACAAGCCTCATTGAATTTAAACCTGCTGTGGGACAAGTTCGATTTGTATAAATAAATTGTCCTATGATATTTATTCATTAACATTGTATGCATTTAGTAAGCGAATACATGTTACGAGTATACGTGGTAAGTAATAATTTAGAATAACAAAAACGCCTGTGTTTTTGCATAACAATTTTAAGTGTTTTGTTTTTAAGTAAGCGTGAGTTGCATGTTGTGTTGCATATGATAGTGGTTTAAAGATCCTTGGTCCAATTTATAAAATTATACCGAATCGTAGAAAAATTATCAGCGACAAGTGAATTTTCAAAAGAAAATATGACGATTTCCGTAATTTGAATTGATATCTGCGCCTATGGTACCTGTATAGTTAGTAACTATAGTCGGACAAAAAACGTTGTCAGTAGACAAAGGCGCGAAATTCAAATTTTCTATGAGACGATTGCTCT
The DNA here is from genome assembly GCF_948474715.1 of Cydia amplana. Classification (NCBI taxonomy): domain Eukaryota; kingdom Metazoa; phylum Arthropoda; class Insecta; order Lepidoptera; family Tortricidae; genus Cydia; species Cydia amplana. The sequence continues at coordinate 1,581,522 of NC_086079.1, read as the reverse complement.
TCGCGCCACTTTTTTAAATCTACCATTTTTTTTCCTGACGGAAATGGCTTGACAGACTATAGGTACATAGTAGGTAGAGAATACCTCGACAGGATTTCTACGGAACCACAACTTTAAACCGAGTTCAGTGCTGCCAACAAGTCAACGGTCAGCTCCGACCTTCAGTCAATATCAAGGAAGTTCAACCAGTGAATGTGGCATTCCGACGGCCGATGTAGACCGTAAAAAAAAGAAAAAAGGTTTACGCATGCGACTCTGCGAGTACGCTGAGAAATAAGTCGAGCGTGTGTCGAAGCCGCGTGCCGAGGGTTCCCTAAAATTGATAAGTACTAGGAATATGGTTCACTTGTCCACTTTATTGGTCATGGGTATCCTCATAGGTACCCATAGAGCTAACCGACTTACTCGTACGCGCGGTTGATTAAGGGCACATTTAGACGATGCGAGAACTCGGATCCATTAGGTACATTGCGGGTTTTGATCGGTCGGTTAAATTAGACGTAACAAACAGTGCGCAATGTAACTAAAATCGCATGCGAGTTCGCGCGCCGTCTAAATCGGCCGTTAGAGTCTGTGCGGAAAGCGCTGGTGGCCTAGCGGTAAGAGCGTGCGACTTGCAATCCGGAGGTCGCGGGTTCGAACCCCGGCTCGTACCAATGAGTTTTTCGGAACTTATGTACGAAATATCATTTGATATTTACCAGTCGCTTTTCGGTGAAGGAAAACATCGTGAGGAAACCGGACTAATCCCTAAACGGGCCTAGTTTACCCTCTGGGTTGGAAGGTCAGATGGCAGTCGCTTTCGTAAAAACTAGTGCCCACGCCAATTACCGGGATTAGTTGCCAAGCGGACCCCAGGCTCCCATGAGCCGTGGCAAAAATGCCGGGACAACGCGAGGAAGATGATGATGAGAGTCTGTCAGGTGCGGAAAGAGAAGAGTCGTAGAATGTATTGAATCCCATACATTTCACGACTCTTATCTTTCCGCACAGATTCTACCTAGTTTTTGCTACTGTAATGTAAACCCACCCAACAATAGTCCAGTACTACAACTGCCCAGTAGTTCAATACGTAATTAAGTATCAATACCAATGTTCTTTTTGGTGTCTGAGTTTTTTGTACATGACATTAATACATTGACGTTCTGCAAATATATCACATTTGAACGATGATAAAAATCATCATGTTTCGGTCGAAGGTTCGGTTTCGGCCGAAACTACAGCAAAACCGTAACTACGGTAAAGATAAAGACAGTATAATTTTTTAAGTGGGCATATTACAATGCGCTTATAATCGCTTATGAACGTCAAATAAAGCTACGCCAGCTCTAACCCTACACCTCTGATCCGAGAAGATTTAAATTAGGTACTCCTAAAATTTTCGGCTTCAACTTTCGGTGTCGGCAAAAACTCCGGTTAGAAATTAGTACGGAACCCTAAAAATTTACTTGTACGACCGCACTGTTGTTGGCAGTACGGTGAAGGGGTAATAAATGTAATAATAGTTGCGTTTCGGATTAATACCGTAAATACGTGATTTATCACATAAATATAATTAGGCTTAATAGCATTCTGTCTGTTTCCGCGAATCGATAAGTTTAGGTTACTGAGTTATTTCAGGTACAGTCAAAGAATTTAATTTCCGTAACATTTCGTACCTTGTCACAGTGACGCTCTTATTCTCTTAACAATAAAGTTGTATTTCTCTTCTTTTAAATTTATTCTAAGCTTAATAGCATTGATCGCAGACGTTTCTGCTTGTTAAAAAATAAAAAATAAATAGTATGGGTAGCGCATCGTAACTGGTGAATTTCCAATATGACTTGGAACTCCGGTAGCCGTTCAAGAAGTATAACGCTCTTACGGTAAATAGATGTCGCTCGGGTCCCCTTGACCCATATGGTGGAAAGATTTGCTGGCTATGGATGAGGTCTTGGTGGCTCAGATGGCAGAGCGCTGAAGTATCGATCCAGAGGCCGTGAGTTCAAGTCTCACCCAAGACAGTAATTTTTCCACTTTTAAATTTATTCAAAGCTTAATAAAGTCGCGTCAAGATCAATTTTAACACCTCGCCCGCTTAGCAACTATTGCTGCTGACTGTACTTTCAGAGATACTGAGGAAAAACGTCAATGCGATCGCGAAATCACCATCAACAATCAGTATAGCTCAAAAAGATTGTAATATAATGTTTGCCATATTTGTGTGTGTGCATTAAAATCAAAATATCTGGGTGACCGAGCTTCGCTCGGAAAACATATAAAAACTCGAAAATGCGCGTTTTCCCAGAGATAAGACCTAGCTAGATCGATTTTACGCCTCCGAAACCCCCCATATAGCAAATTTTATCGAAATCGTTAGAGCCGTTTCCGAGATCCCCGAAATATATATATATATATATAAATAAATAAATAAACAAGAATTGCTCGTTTAAAGGTATTAGATAGATAGATAGATAAACTTATGATAATGTGCCAATTATGTTTCTATTGTAATTAATCTGTAGTTTGACAGGTGCCATAAATAAATAATTAAACCATGACAGGTTATCAAGATGGATCCGGTACGAATATCGGCAATTAATCCTGATTACCTTTATCTAATAGGTGTCAAATATAATTGATGTTGTTTGTCAAATGACACAAGCGGGTCGATTCGGACTTTAGGTCAGTATCACGGCAATAGAATACATTATCTATCTTATACGAAATAGGATTTTAATACTTAATATTACGCATTTAGAATATTACTTTTACATTACAGAGGTATTCAGGTAAAATCTCAGTATTTGACCCAATAAATGACACTCTGCTGTCACCTCTAAATTAACATAGCAAATTACCTAAGAAGTACCTACTTATTTTTCCGTACGACGGCCGCTACCTAGGTTTTAGTAAGCGTTTTGAGGGTAGTACGGATGTCATATTTGGACTCTCATTTCTGATTTTCGCATTAAGTACTTATGTACAATTTTTTTATCAAAATGCCGCATTTCTCCGCCCTATAGTAGACTGGTAGAGAATGCCTAGAGGCAGGGTCGACTAATCAAAAATGTTAGACTTTGGATAAAGTCGATGAAAAATATCTCCATCTCTACTTTGCGTACGTGTGTCCTTTCATCTACATAACTATACGCCCAACTACAGAATAATAGGCGGGTCAGCACAGTTCATAATGTATGAGAGCTCTACATGAATTCTCACACTAGAGATTTTTTGAGATGTGATAACCTATGTTGCAAATACTATATTTTTAAAAAAATCTCCACAAAATATGTCACATGGTTTTAATAAATCCAAACTATTATTAAAATAGAAAAAATATATCAAAACATGAATCCGACACTCGAGATTTTTTAATATGCAGTTCTCAAACATATACTCATTATGTATTTATATTTTCTCCCAGCTTGACACCAAAACCAGCTCCCAATAATTTTCTTTATTAAAAATATTTTTTTATATAAAAATAACAACTATGTGTACATAACAATTACATGTTAATTAAGCTCTGTATATTTACTATATCCTACAAAAAAATCTCTCACGTAAATTAATCCATTTAATTACTATTAACCATTTTTGTTTTGAAAATGTTTTCGTTGCTTCGAGAAAATGGACAGTGGGTTTGTTTTTCACTTTCTCAAATCTCTTTCTCATGTTAGTGTAACAACAAAAAATCTCCCACGTATATGTAATATTGTATGGAATAAAACCATTATTAAATCATCCAAGCTATTTAAATTACCCTAAATGGCGGATACTGATTCACTGTAGAGAACGTTTTATCGACTTCCATATCTCCGTCTCACTTCAATGTTCGCGGCAGACGATTGTTCCGCTTCAACAGCCGAGAGTTCGCGATCCGGTCGACCGTTAATTTTCCCATGACTATCTTACCCAGTTTCATCGGTATGCGTTGCGCGCTTACTTAACACACCTCAGGCCAAGCTCCTATAAAACGCGCAATGCATGCATGCATTGCGGTATCTCCTATACGTCACATATGTCAGCTATGAGGCTATGACATGGCTATGACAGACTGTGGCAGTTAGTTCCAAACAAGTATACAGACTTGTCTACCCACCATAAAGTTTAGCGTAAAGAGAATATATCACTCCTTAGTGAAAAACCATACGGTTTGTGCGAAGTTGAGCGTTATGTCAATGCTAATAAAGATGATGGTTTGACTTACGGAAATGAATAATATAATATCATTTTATTTTATATTTCCAATTCCCGTTTCATTTACACCCAATATTAAATCTTTTTCCGTAATAAAATGCGTATATAATTACTGTCAACATCTGTATTTATTTTATTTCTTTAACCCCCGTTATTCATAAACGCGCTACAAACCTCAATTAGCTAATAATAGTAATAATCGTTTGTTCTTATCTGTCACTTTAACTTATGTATTTGTAAGTAAGGGATAAACATAATTGAACTAAATCAGGCCCGTAAAGTTTATGAATAAAGTGGTTAATCTTTATTGCACAAAAGAAAAACCTTATAGTACAAGAGGCGGACTTAATGCCATAAGGCATTCTCTACCAGTTAACGATGGCTTGTCCTCCGGCCCATTTGATCGATGACCTCCTTTGATTATTTATTTTTAATGGACGCCAAAATCCAGACAGGAACTTCGATTTTGACATTTACCACAGTAATGCAGTCGGTAGCAATGTCGCGCTTCAAAATTGCTGCAGTCGACTGCATTGCTGTAGAAAACGTGAAAAAGGTCATTCAAAGGGTAATAGGGTTATATACACCGCGGGATTTAATAACCCGAAAGATTTAAACCAACGATTTTAGAGCCTAATTAGAGTATATAAAGTTATATAACACATAGTCCAAAAACCCTTAATTTAAGAGATATTAATTATTTAAAACAAATCACAAGTAAAAAAATCTCAATTCTAACACACCCTTATGCGTGACGTAGCCACCAACTAATTTTACACGCAGACGCACTAACTACATGGTTATTAGCCAGTTTCACTTAATTAAGTTTGATATCCTACAAAAAGGTTTCACTACCGAAATTTTGTTCTGTTCTCAATCACGAGAGTACAAACTATTTACCTTTACGATAACTGGCTGATAGTTTGACGAAAATGACGAAATTGATGTCAATAAAATGACATATTTCATATGTCACACAAGATAACATCTTTAAATTTGATTGACTGTAATAAATAAAATTCATTTAGCGGATATTCACTTTGTGTACGGATTTGGAAACCCGAAGAACTATGTGCTTCCGGCACGACGGACCCACTTCAGCCTAGAAGTTCGTAAATTGGCTAGACGAACAATACCCTGAGAGGTGGATTGGCCGTGGAAGCAACGTTCTAACCTGGCCCGCCCGGTCACCCGACTTAACGCCATTGGTTTTTTCTATGGGGAACTCTGAAAGATAAGGAAGGAATACTCAATACCAGTGAACTCTGGAGAAGAATTATTAATAAAAATTCGAACGGCTTCCGAAGAAATAAAGAACACTTTTGTAAACCTAAATAATCAAATCCATTTAAAATTAAATCTTTGTGCTGGAAACGGTGGTACACACTTCGAAAACCTAATTCATTAAATTAATAAAAAAGCGTAATTGTTTAACATAGTTGTTTATTTTACTTTACTCGGTATAAATCAACACATCGAGAATTTAAAATACGTACTGATAAGCATGATCGATATTTTAATAAAAGGTCATTCAAGTAATCATCCCTTTCCAGCTGTAGTATGAGTTAAAACAATAAGAGGCATGATTTCTTTCGGATATAATCATGGTTAATGGCTTTGGTTACCTCACTCAAAGGAAAAGATTTTATCGCAAAGTTTCAACAATAATAACTGCACTGTACCTACTGTTGTAGTAATTAATAAAGTTTTGATACAATTTGTGGTATTTTGAGGTGCCAATCAATTGAAATAATTTCAACGTAAACATGATCCTAGACATAACTTGACAATTCTTGTCATGGAACACATGTCACTGCATTCGCCGTGCATCGTATGATATCGGAGTGATTCATGAAATGTCATGCTCGCTCTCTGTTTCTCTACTTGAGATTAATTAAACTCGCTCACTCTCTGAATAAAGGTTTGTTCACAAAGAAGCGGTAAATTAATATGATTTAATTTGTACTGAAATAGTAGTTTAATTAAAATATATAATTGGACCCATGTTGATATAACATTATTTACTCGTACTGTCGTCAAAAATACGTGGTTTAAATCTTTCGGGTTATTAAATCCCGCGGTGTATAAAATGAAATGATGCATTAATAAAACTTTAGTTAATTAACAATATTATATTAAATCATTAACAACTTTGACAGCACGATCTCTTCGCAGGTAGGTGCTCTACAAGGAGTTTATATTACAACATTATTTCCAAGAAATAATCTCTCATTGTTACGAAAATGTTGGTAGGGTGGCTTTAGGTTACTTTTCGTTCATATCGTCTTGGATATGGGTGAACATGGTGTTAATACACTCAGTATCAATCAACCTGTAAAGATATTGTAGCCTGGCCTTTTCTCGAAAAGTCTTCTAGAAAAATTTACGCTCATGTCGTCTCGGATATGAGTATATTTGGTATCAGTGCATTCAGTATAATATCCTGAACACAAATATATGAGATGACAAGCGCGAAAGTGGTGAGGGTAGTTGCTATGACGCAAAGTTTTTACCATTTTTCTTTTAAACATACCATGTGGGGTACCAAATGAAAGGGCCTTGTGAGTAGATCACAAATATATAACACACTGTAACACTTTTACTACTTAATCCAACAAATTATTTGAAAACGTTCAAAAATTTCACAATGAGTTGAATTCCAACTGCTCTAAATTGACTAAGATAACTTGATCCCAAGTTTCCTTGCAATTATACGTAATCGAGGGCCAGGCTCATACTAGTTCTCATGTCGCGATGCGCTAACGCTAACAAAAACTAAGCGTTACGAATTGCTGACATTTGCTTCTTTTAGTTTCACTCTACTCAAGCATCGGATGACAGGATCGTTGAAAAGGGACAAACATATCCTTTGACGTTACGTTACTCTTCTCGTGAATTGTCAAATTTTAAAATTCGAAATTAGCTTTGGAATTTGTCCGGGTGGCTATTCGAAGTATAACTTGGTGGACGGTACTTACTAACCAAATAAGCTTGAGATCCAGTATCATAGATAGTTGTAAGACTTCAAGGGTCTATTTATATCTGACTGTGCATCCTGTATTCTAAACGTTTTGTGAATAGATATAAAAATTGACACCTATCATTTTTCACATAAACACAGACACTTTATGCATTGAATTATTAAACCTTAACGCAATGCCATAAGTCATAAGGTATATTTTCCTAATATACCTTGATGCTAATTCGAACTTTGTTATAAAAGATGTCATTTTATATAATTCGCGCGTGTATTTCACTCGTACTAGATGAAATATGTATTGGTGCGAGCGAGACGGTTGGGCGAATGATAACAAAATGATATCTTTTTGACATCTTAAACAAAGTTTGACTTGGCCTCTGTGGAAGCCTGGAAATACAGCATACTTCATTGACTTTTTATGCTGGAAATTGATTTAATAATTTCGAGAAAAATAAGTATGTTATTCTTCAATAACTTGTACAGTTACTGTCAAAAAACTAGAAATGTCCATTAATTGTGTAGAACATTATTAGCTGTTTGTTTCCAATATCATGCTGCTATTCTGCGAATATAGCAGTTCCTCAGGCAGATAAATTAAACATGATCGAAACAAATACTATTAACCACAATAGTAAACTTTTCTCTCAGTGTGGGATATTCTCGGTCATGAAAAACTTACAAAGTTATTGTTTTTTTCATTAAATCTATAATTAATATTATTGTCGGGAGAAATTCTGACCGTGTAGTCGTGTAAGCTTCATAGCCCATTCTTCAAAAAATCTCTAGTATGAAATTACTGTTTAGGTAGTATAAAATATAAAATAAAAAAAATGTTATTTCTCAAAAACGGGAACAGATATCAAGTTGTTAATTCGCAGCCGGGTAGTCAATATGATATATAATTCACCCGTGTAGAAACATTTGACTGTGCAATTAATGTAACTTTAACTTTATATTGACTCCACTAATAAATAATAGTACTAGGTACAGAAGATTCACTCTCTAACAAAACGCGTCTATTACGACAATTATGACCGCTAAGTGGCGCAAGCGCGAGCAGGCGTCCGTTCCTTAGCGGTGCGCGGCAACTACTATAGCTAGCCACCAAAATTGGTGTGGGCCGCATGTACTTGTAGCGACGCGACGAAATCGCGGAGTGAGCCACGTCTGGCTCAACTAAATTTTAATTTATTCGCTCGACTATCCGCCCAAGGACAGTGGCTGCACTCCGATGCACTATAATGCCATTTAAATTTATAGCTCATATTAAATTAATCGACTTGTTTTTACAAATCCAAGCTGATCTTGATTGCAATTTACATTAAAAATGCGAGTTTTATAGTTTTAGCCATTGGCGCTGTTTATTTTTGAAAACTGCGTAGTTTGTTAATTTTTATAAGATTAGTAAACTGACTAGCCCAGCGGTTCTCAATCTTTTTTTTTGACGGAACCCTTTTGGAAAGCGAAATACTTGATGGAACCCTACAACAAAACAATAGTTTTTAGAAGTGTATTTTTTTATTAATAAGCATAATAATTATGCTTATTTTATTATTCTAAATTATTCTAAATTCTTGCGGAACCCCTGCAGGGGTGTCGCGGAACCCTAGGGTTCCGCGGAACACACTTTGAGAATGGCTGGACTAGCCATTGCAAGCGAATTCGTTTGTGTAGAAATCGTTAAGATGACACCCTGTATACACTGTTATTGCGCTCCCGTACTAACTTTTAGGCCCCATTTCACACCATAGAATATGAAAGAAAACCAATTAAAAGTAGAAAAATGCACTTGAACCCTCGACCACCGGATCGCTAGCCCATCAGTGCTCTGCCATCTGAGCTACCGAGACCATAGGTAGGTACTCAATCTCAATACAGCGAATATTACCACCATATATAAGCCCTAGGGAGACTCATATATAGGCTTAGGGTTAGGGGGTATCTTTCGCAGATGTTTCTGCTTGATGCAAAATTAATTTTTATGAAAACACTAGCTTTTGCCGGCGACTTTGTCTGCGTGGAATAAATAATTTGGGTACCTTACTTTTCAAACAAATCTGTTTTTTAGTCATCCTTCTTTTCATCTCCAAATTGGCCCACTCTATAAATTTCCACCCCATTTTTTACACCCTTAAGGGATGATTTCGGAAATAAAAACTATTCTGTATTCTTCCCAACAGCTCAAACTATCTGCATACCAAGTTTCATCTAAATCAGTTCAGCGGTTATTAATTCCCCCATACGAATTTCCACCCCCCTTTTCACCCCCTTGAGGAGTGAGTTCTGGGATAAAAAGTATCCTATGTCCGTTCCCAGAACTCAAAGTGTCTGTATACCAAATTTCAACTAAATCGGTTCAGCGGTTTAAGCGTGAAGAGGTAACAGACAGACAGACAGACACACTTTCGCATTTATAATATTAGTATGGAGTATGGATTTCAGTTCCACGGTGATGGTCCCACGTAAAACAGGTAAAATGTCATGGAGATCGATTCTAATTTAACAATTTGTAATGGTTTTGATCTAAGTAAGGCTCCTGAAAGGCCACGCCGCTACCAGTCCCCCTGAAAAGTCGAATAGGCCTGTTTTTGAAACATGTTCATATCAGGCTCAGTATAACGTTCTCCAGTTTGAATTCCCTTCCCAAGTCCAACAAACGAGTCTAATTAGTTGCCCTATTTAGGATATGAAAGACTCAGACACTTACTCAGAAAGAGAATGTTGAAAATAACGCCTAATGAGTCACATGTAGAGCTGTGAAGGCAGAATCTTATGAGTCTAAATTAGGATAAGACTTTCAAAGATAAGGCCGCCTTGTCTTAAAATTGTATAATTTTCTGTGTAAATTTAACTTTATGGTGCAGAATAAAGAATATTTACTTACTTATGAACACAGTAAAATTTTACGTGACATTACGCTTTGCTTAAAGATTTTGAGGGTTTGAGACGTGAGTCGTTTCTTATTCTAGTATTTTTGGTGAGAGTCAGAATGGCGGGTGTATGTAAACAAAAATAAACAAAAAGCATACCATATTTTAGTACCTAATTTGTACTATTTGGTACCTCATATAAAAAAATTAGTACCTCACGGTATTTAAAGTTATTACCAAAAAACGTTACACCCGCCAACCTGACAGTCAGAATGGCGGGTGTATTTTATTACGCTATGATCCCGCGATTATTGATAAATTCTATAAAAGCCAAATTTTAGTACCTTTTTAATACTTTAATATTCAGTTATAAATTGAGCCATTTTATTTGTGGTTTCTGAGTTTTACTCATTTGACACTTTGCATTGCTATTCAAAAATTTCAGGCGCTTTAATTTTTCACCGTATCGATATCGTTTTTGAGAAAAAACGCTACGCTACAACTATTTTTATTACGCCAGGATTTAGTACCTTTCATGTGTAATCTGTTACCCTTTCACGGTTAATCTGTTAGGTTCAATTAACTATGAAAATTACGTCTTACAAATGGCCAGGCGCCATGTCAAAGGATTCTTCCTAAGAAGAAATTCCGCTCTTCATTGTGCATGTAATTGTGTACCTAATACCTATTAACAATATACCCACTAGTTACCACCAGTTGTTACCGCTGGTACTTAACTACTGGGAAAAATAATTCCCAATATAGTTGGTCAAACCAATTTGTCAGTAAATAGGAACAAAAAAAACTATACTCATCTTTTCTTTTGGGTGCAAGTACTAATGTAAGACAAAGATAGTATGACTATCTCTGTCTATATTTGAAATAAGACAGTCCTTTGACACACTTTAGTTACTACCAACTCGGTTTGGTGGTACCTACTGAGTAGATACCACTGGCACAGGGCGAACACGCCATACCTACATCAAAAATCATTTGCGTTTATATTATATGTGTGCACGACACGTCTGTACATGCGTCATTGTGTGGGTAAGTATGTCGCTTATAGGGACCCGGCTGACTCTCGTGCGGGCGCAGGGCAGGCGAAGCCGAGGCTTGCCGAGGTCGGCCGAAGTGACACAAGTTGACACGACGAGCCACCCACCGCATGGGAAATTTCGACCGAAATACGGTATAGTAGTTTATGTGTTTAAAATACGAGTGTGGGTTTAAGAAACGAACGTAATAACACAATACACCTACTGTTACACATACTGTTTATGTGCAATAAAGTGACATACATACATGCATACATACATACATACACCGGCATTCTGAATGTTCTGTCATCGCGTCGCTAACCGAACTGAGCGCTCGGCAAAAGCTCGGCAATCTGCTGTCGCGGGGCGAGGTAACCCGAGTCGAGGCGGGGCGGTGCGTGTCCGTTCTATATGATAATACTATTACTTATTCTGTGACTAGATGACAAAGAACGACTGACACTACTTCAAACGTGCGAGTCGCACTTTTGAAGTAGTGACAGTCGTTCTTTGTCATCGGTTCTGTGATTAAAAATGACAAAACGCAATGTGGGATTGCCTGTGAGCATGACGTAGCTAGTTAGACAGTTACACTAAATAAATAAATAAAATTAATGTCTCTGCGCACCAAAAATTACAATACAAATACAATACAAAACAAATCCTCTTTATTGCACAACCTCAGAATAAATGTACATGGAAACACAAATAATACATGAAGACAGAGGTAAACAACAGGCGGTCTTATCGCTAAAGAGCGATCTCATCCAGACAACCTTTAGGTAGTGGAGAAATGAAAAATGATATAATTAGGAGGTGCAAAAAAACTAAATTTAAACTAGAAAGAATACCTAAAAATTAAATGCAAGTGTGTGCGTAAATTGTCTATGTGAGATCTCTAGTTATGTCATGTTACAACATAATATCTAGGAGAACGAGCTTTGCTCGGAAAGCATATAAAATCTCAAAAATGCGCGTTAGCTAGATCGATTTCTCGCCCCCGAAAACCCCCCATATATATACATAGGTAGTAAATTTCATCGAAATCGTTAGAGCCGTTTCAGATATCCCCGAAATATATATTATATATATATATATAAATAACTATATAAAGCTGATGGAAATAAGTAAATAACGAAACATTTAATCGAGGGTATAATCAGGATCAAAATGGATGGAAATATATTTTTCATTTCTCATGCTCTGAAAGAATGTTGTTCTAAAAGGTGTTGATGATACATTTCTGCACTACTTAGAGCATGTTACGTTAAGTTCCAAGTAAGACTGTATTAAATTTTTAACGATAAGCAATTGAAATTTGAGTTTAAATGGATTTGTTATACAATTTCCATTCTGATATTTAACTCCCCATTCCATAAATAACGATACTTTTGCCTAAATCAGCGGTTCTCAATCTTTTTTTTGACGGAACCCTTTTGGAAAGCGAAATACTTGATGGAACCCTGCCCTAGTAGCACGGTCGCATTTTTATCGTTTATCACCATGCCTGTCACAAGCATAATAATTATGCTTATTTTATTATTCTAAATTATTCTAAATTCTTGCGGAACCCCTGCAGGGGTGTCGCGGAACCCTAGAGTTCCGCGGAACACACTTTGAGAATGGCTGGCCAAAATGTTTAATTGTAATAAGTACCCTCAAGATTTAATATATACTTTTATACTTAGTCATGTTTAAAAAAACGTATTTTACTTTGCTCGTATTCGAAATGAAAAGTAGAATGTTTAACTCGGGTGAAAGGCCTCGGACTATTGGCGCTCTCACTGCGTTCGAGCACCAAACTACCTCGGCAGACATGAGTGCCTTTCATCCCTTGGTTAACAATCTACTAGTAACACACCTTTGTTTTTATTATGAAATGATGTAAAAAAAATACCGCGTTGTTATTTGAAGTCGAGTGTGAAAATTATTATTTCTTGTAAAGATTAATAGAGTCTGTACGGAAAGAGAAGAGTCGTGAAATGTATGGGCTCCCTTACATTCCACGACTCTTCTGCACAGACTCTATCGACTAGTCATATGATCAATATGATTCGCCCGGATTATCATAATCCTGACTGACCATAATCAAAATTGCGTATGAAAGTGCCAAAACGCTGAGCGTGACGTGCCTATTTCTGTAAATTTAATGAATGTATAGAGAATGTATACTTAGTGAACAAAATCTAGGTACATTTATTAAGTGATTGTTAATAATAAATAATTACAGCATTCGTTTATTTGATTTGATTTCTAATGGTTTAAGTATTTTCCTCGCGTTGGTGTGGAAAGAAATGTTTCATTTGGTAGCAAAGGTTTTTTTCTAAGCCTCATGCTCTGAAGTTGAAACCCTCGCAACTTTCAAGATTACTGTACTTTTAGAACCACGCACTACGCTCATGGTTCTATTTTTGGAACTTTCACTTACTCGTGTATCAATATTAGCACGAGGATATAAACAACAACTTTGCCCCTTGTAAAACAATTGCACATTAATGTGCCCAATAGGACGGATAGTTATTGTATATTATTATAAATATTATAACGAGCCTTAACAAAACGATCACGTGTACTTTAGGCATTCTTATTGGAATAATTACATCTATCCATTTTTGGGAAACTTTCTGCTGAAAGGGACGGAGAAAACTACTGCAACTCGTAGCAGCAAGTTAGCAGAAAAGTGTCCGGAGGAAGGTTGTATGTGTAACATGAATTATTATTTTTATTATTATAAGCCTATACTATGTACCACTGCTGGGCAAAGGCCTCTCCCCTCGATCTCCATCTTATTTGATTAATCACCATGTACTTAAAAGTAGGTATTAGGTACACAATTACATGCACAATGAAGAGCGGAATTTCTTCTTAGGTAGAATCCTTTGACATGGCGCCTGGCCATTTGTAAGACGTAATTTTCATAGTTAATTGAACCTAACAGATTAACCGTGAAAGGGTAACAGATTAAACATGAAAGGTACTAAATCCTGGCGTAATAGAAATAGTTGTAGCGTAGCGTTTTTTCTTAAAAACGATATCGATACGGTGAAAAATTAAAGCGCCTGAATTTTTTTAATAGCAATGCAAAGTGAAAAATGAGTAAAACTCGGAAACCACAAATAGAATGGCTCAATTTATAATTGAATATTAAAGTACTAAAAAGGTACTAAAATTTGGCTTTTATAGAATTTATCAATCATCGCGGGATCATAGCGTAATAAAATACACCCGCCATTCTGACTGTCAGGTTGGCGGGTGTAACGTTTTTTGGTAATAACTTTAAATACCGTGAGGTACTAATTTTTTTATATGAGGTACCAAATAGTACAAATTAGGTACTAAAATATGGTATGCTTTTTGTTTATTTTTATTTACATACACCCGCCATCCTGACTCTCACTATTTTTGAAGGGCGAATCAAATTGATTCAAGTCTGATTACAAAAACTTCGTAAAATTCCGGGTGGCAACATCGATTTTGACATTTGTCGCTGAATCGGAACAGTACGTTAAGAGTCTAAAGGGGTCCACTGATTACCAGTCCGCCGCACGATATCGGCCTGTCAGTTGTTCGGAACTGTCAACTTTTTGTTCTAACTGACAGGCCGATATCGTCCTGCGGACTGTAAATCAGTGGGCCCCTTAAGAAACGAGTCTAGTTCTAAAGCTAAGTTCAAAACTCGAGTCACTAACAGCACTAGCATATGCCCTACATCGCGCCCTACGGAGAACTATGTCAAGAACTTTCTTAGCTCCGTGTCTTTATTTCACTACTTGCTTCACTTTTACTTTTTATTTCACTTCTACTTGGGTACTTGGAACACGTGGAGATTATAACCGTGTGTGTACAGATGTAATGCATAATTGTTTTCTACCGTATTTCCTCGGCAACGTTCGTATTTGTCTTGGTATTTCAGTCAACTTCGGTACTTTTTGTACCGAGACTTTTCTTTATTTCTTTATCTCTTTATTTATTCATAACAATAAAATTATTGTGTTGAACATAAGTTTAAAATTAAAAATATATTCTACATTAAATTATATGAAATTAAAGGTTAATTAGCGATCCCAAGCTGATGATATTAATGAAAGTATAAATATAAATATATAACTGCACATAATTTTAATTAAAATTGTATCATGGCAATCAAATGTAAGTAAATATCAATCAAGCAAATAAAATGTTAAAAAACTTACTGAAATAGCAAGACACGTTTTTACGTTTCCATGAAAATACGATGGAAAATAACTTAAGAGTACTTATAGAGTTAGTGCCTATTATCCCCAGGAACGCCAGCTATTTTGTCAATATGGCGACGCTTAGCTTGGTATTGACGACTGGTCTGGCCTAGTGGGTAGGGCCCTGCCTAAGCCGCGGTCCTGGGTTCGAATCCCTGTAAGGGCATTTGTGTGATGAGCACAGATATTTGTTCCTGAGTCATGGTTGTTTTCTACTCACGGACGAGCCGGCCAAACAACTTTTTATTGATCTCAGCATATTGACAGTGCCTTCTCTCTATGTTTTCGAGGTCGGTAAGTATGTAAGAAGAAACCTGCATGAGTTCCCGATTGCAAACCCTCATTCCGCAAGGAGGAAACCAAGTCTGGTTGTCCCCGCGCATAGGCTTCAGAAAACCGGCAAGTCTCTTGGTGTAATGGGTGCTAAAATATATAATAAAATACCCGAGCCAATCAGAACAGTTACTTCAGATTGTGCCTTTGTTCGTAAGCTCAAAATTTATTGTACTAAAATGGCCTACCACACGGTAAATGAGTTCCTGGAGAATTTAATGTGATCAAGTTCCCATGGTATATTAGATTAGATAAGATGTGTAATTGTATTGTCATTTTAATTAAACCCAATATGTTATTGTTTTTAATCTCTTAATGAAGTTGAATTATGGAATTGTTGACATTATTTAATTTTATTGACATATGAATCTAAATCTATTAATTATCATTTGTAACGAATTATTATTAAATATGTAACTGACAGTGTATGATTAATACCAATAAAAATCTATCTATCTATCTATGTATTTATGTATTTGTATATTATATATATCGTTGTCTGAGTACCCACAACACAAGCCTTCTTGAGCTTACTGTGGGACTTAGTCAATCTGTGTAAGAATGTCCTTTAATATTTTTATTTATTAAGCTATAAGTCGGTACAACAGCCAGGTCTCAAGTATTCCTATCTAGGTCTCCAGGAGAGTTCTAGAGCCTGTCACAGACCGAGTCAGGAAAGCCCACGTCTGCGGGTGAGTGACACGCTGTCCTCGTGAAGGTCGCAACTAGTCAGTGGATAAAGGTGAGACTATACTGAATAGAGAAATACGTACAGAATTCTCTTTTTAGGGTTGCGTACCTCAAAAGGAAAAAACGGAACCCTTATAGGATCACTCGTGCGTCTGTCTATCCGACCATTCCCCTCCTTTCTTTCTGCAACTACTGGGTCTAAAGTTTTGAAAAAAATACACAAAATAGTTCTTTACCTATAGATGACAGGAAAACCTATTAGAAATGTGCAGTCAAGCGTGAGTCGGACTTAATGCG
Source organism: Cydia amplana (assembly GCF_948474715.1). Taxonomy (NCBI): domain Eukaryota; kingdom Metazoa; phylum Arthropoda; class Insecta; order Lepidoptera; family Tortricidae; genus Cydia; species Cydia amplana. The sequence continues at coordinate 1,564,898 of NC_086079.1, read as the reverse complement.
ACTTAACCCTTGGAATGCAAGTCCGACTCGCACTTGGCCGGTTTTTTTAATTGGGTTATAATACCTTACAGCAGACATACATTTATTTTATAAAACTACTACTGTAGAAACGCATGGTTGAGGACTGTCAACCATCTAAGTGGTGAAGACGGAATGTTGAAAACTGAGCTGTCTGTGTCTGTAGTCTTACCTCCACGTGATAGTTGACGTAACGACTGTTATACAACTTATACATATATTAATGGCGACAGCCACAGATGGTGACGGCTGCCTCATGGCATTATCAAACAAAAATGAAATAAAAGGTAACTCAAATGTACCATCAGCTGCAAAAGTGCGTGGTAACTTTATAAATGAATTTATTGTTTAGACTACTTTAGACGACAACGGTTTCACTCACTTGAATTTTTAGTCGCTATTGGCGACATGTTTCGGGCCCTTCGGGGGTCCTTCTTCAGGCTCGAGTGCTCGCGGCGGCTGCAACTCGTGCACTGATGACTCGTGAGTGAAACCGTTGTCGTCTAAACAGTTTAAAATATGTCTCACGAAAGTTTAATATCGAATGAGTTCATTCATCATTTCTCCATGCAATTTCGCAGCTCACTGTACTTTACCATCAGGCGAGATTGTGAAATCGTGGCTTACCTTTACCTACCTAATAAAAAAAACCGGCCAAGTGCGAGTCGGACTCGCGTATGCAGGGTTCCATACCATTACGCAAAAAACGGTAAAAAAATCACGTTTGTTGTATAGGAGCCCCACTTAAATATAATTTTATTTTGTTTTTAGTATTTCTTGTTATAGCGTACCTACACAGAATTACCTATATCATCTGTGAAAATTTCAACTGTCTAGCTATCACGGTACATGAGATACAGCCTGGTGACAGTATGTAATAGGGTCCCGTTTTTACCCTTTGGGTACGGAACCCTAAAAAAAGGTAGCTCTTATGGTTGACATTACAGCATCGGACGGTAACTTAAAGCGGTGCGGTCATACACCAATACACCATACACCTGCTAATATGGCTTCGTTTATTCTTCCTCGTCTCGGATGCCCTGAGGGCATTGACCTATAAGCGGAACCAATTCATTAACAACACAATCTATAAACTAGAATAGGTACTTTATATAATTTATTTTATTTGTTATTTGAATATTGTACACTCATCTTAAATTTATTATTCTTAAAATATTATAGGTATGTCAATATGAGAGATTTACACACCAATAAAAGTAACTTAAAACAAAACGTACGATCTAAATTAAATAATGTCAAAAGAAATCTTAAAAAATAAACAAATAAACACTGACTTAATATAAAAGAAATAGACACACAAAGCAGAACAAAAACGTCAAGAAATGTGGATCCCAATGACGTTTCGCACCATTTGCATTGATGATAAAAACGCTTACGTAAATTTTGAGTCAAGATAAATGTTTCGTACAGAAAAGAGCTTAATGTCGTAAGCATTAAGTGTCAAATTTGCAAACATAAGTACCAACACTGTTAAAAAATTTAGTCCGATGGCACTAAACGTAACGTATTTACGTCAAACAACGTCAAACGAGAATAATGAACGAATGGAGTCACTTTGGTACACTTTAATATGTATTACTGTACAGGAAAACCAATTGAAGTAATAAATAAAACAAATTTAATTTAATCGGGAGCTCAAATAAAATTAATTCGTGGTTCAAATTCAAACAAATTAAATTTTTAATTCGTAAGTATACGTCTTTAAATACTAATTTCCTTGAAATAAATTCTACTTATTAAATAACTGTGTATTTAAGATCTACATTTACTCATAGCGCGGGTGCACGGGGACATTTAGATACTGATTGGATTTTTTTTATAAAGTCTACCTATACTTTATAAAAAAAATCCTGTGGTTGTCACTGTGTTCCGACAGGTTTAGCATTTACAGTTAGTCGATATAAGCCCTTATTGGTGGTGTATATGTCGGAAACAGGGAAATGGGCCGAACACACAAGTGCCGTTTTGCCTTGTTTAAAACTGCATCACCCCTATCTCTTGCTATAATTAAATAGCAGTCCACTTTGCACGTCGCATAGGTTTTCTTGGAAATCTTGAATTTAAACATAATATTATTTCTTATGAATTCCATATAAAAATATAAAAAAATATTGACCTCACATCGACTCATTAGATTTTTGTTCCTTAACATCCCTTCTTTGGTACTAACAAATTAATTTATTCAAAACCATAAAATTACCACCAGATTACATAAATTATGTAATGCTATCCAAAGAACTAACCGAAAGAAATACATTCCATCCTTTTTCCTTGTTTTATCATTGTTATTTTTACATATTTTAACGGCACATTTCGTAATTGTTGACAACTTCACATTTGAGCGTTTCAAACAAGACTAAACGAAAAAGTAATGCATGATCTGTTTTGACATCACTTTTGTGGGGCCATTTTTGGCGGCTGATTGGGTATCCAGTTATTTATACTATATCAATGCAAATAAAACACAAACTCTTAGTCTAAGCTAGCCGAAAAAATCATTCCGCGATCCCAGAAGTACAGTCAGCAGCAGAAGTTGCTAAGCGGGCGAGGTGTTCACAATTACCTTGACGCGCTCTTATTCCCTTTACAATAAAGTCGCGTCAAGATCATTTTGAACACCTCGCCCGCTTGGCAACTTCTGCTGTTAACTGTACAAAAACTACAAGTACAGCTACAGGTAGGTAATAAATTTAGCCGATCGCCGACAACGGGCAAGGTGCCCAGAAGGCTGGCTGGAAGGGTGATACTTTCTTTCTCGCACCTCAAAATATACCTAAATACGAGCGAGACAGACATATTCGAACTTTAAGACACCTACGTCAAATATTAAATATCGAAACGATATGGATTGGATATGTCAGTGTCAACGTTTTTGTTTGAAGAAATGTACGTCACTTTTGACACTGACATATATCCATATCGTTTAGATATCTAATATTTGACGTATCTTAAAGTTCGAATATGGCTGTTATATCAAAGAGTGTCACACTACTTTCCATTTATAAGCTGATCCTCATGACATGAGTGATGTGTCTGCGCGTGGGCGCCTGCGCGTGCCTGACCTTGCCCAACACAACCCGCGTTGTCTAGGCGGCATATACTATATCTGTGGCGGTAGACGGCATCATACATTCAAATACGCGTCGGCTTCCTGTTATCAATGGATATTTATTGTTGTTATTGTTGCAGAATATAAGGAAACCCCTTTGGAAATATATATTGAACCTCTGATATATAAACATACTAGCGACCCGCCCCGGCTTCGCATGGGCAGTTCAACGAATTTACACAAAACCTTTACAAATTATACACCAAAACCTTCCCCAAGAATAAATAAATAAATAAATAATATAGGACACAAATTGACTAAGCCCCACGGTAAACTCATGAAAGCTTGTGTTGTGGGTACTCAGACAACGATGTATATAATATACAAATACTTAAATACATAGAAAACAACCATGACTCAGGAACAAATATCTGTGCTCATCACATAAATAAATGCCCTTACCGGGATTCGAACCCAGAACCGCGGCTTCACAGGCAGGGTTACCTACTAGGCCAGACCGGTCGTCAAAACTAAATTAAAAGAACTACTCTAGGTATTAATAGGTGAAAACCGCATGAAAATCCGTACAAGTAGTTTTTGAGTTTCGCGAGCATACAGATAGACGCGGCAGGGGACTTTGTATTACAATATGTATATTGATGTATTGATAGATATGTCAGTCAAGTAATTTCCTTCAGTAGAAAAATGGGCAAATTTAAAAAAATTTGGGCGCGTATGGTAATCGTGTCATAGAAAATTTGAATCTGGCGTTTATAATGACACATCCTCACTTTGTTCTATTCAAATCGGTGCAAGTTAGCTTACTTTATACTTACGTCTATACTTTGGTCTTGCACAACACGACCTGGGTTGTCTAGCCGGTCGACTTGGACATCATTCATTCAAGTACTTGCCGACATGTGTTACATATCTTGTTGTTATTGTTGCTGAGGAAAATTTTTATAAATTAGATCTTATAGCAGGCATATTATCGACACATCGGTTGAAAGAGGCATACACAAATTATATTTCACTCAATTAAATATGACATAGGTTATATGTACATAAGTAAGTAATAGTATATATAAAACTTTCTTCACTTTCTTCAGAAAGTGTATCTGTAACTACTTTTAAGTTATTTCGCTTTCACTGAACTGTGACGCGGTGGGCAAAATTATGATAATGGGCAAAGTTTCATGATTTTTCCGCACGAAACAGTGTAATGTTGCACGAATTACAAGTATCGGGGTCATCGAGAACAAGGGTAGGTCTCCAATCTCGATTGTCTTCAAATCTTGGCACGTGGACAGTATGAAGACTAGTAATTTTGCGCCAACTAGTTTATGAGAAATTTAAATAAGTGTAATTTATGTATAGAGAATGAATGTGTAAGAATTGGACCACGCTAACTCGGCATGTCATTTTCAGTGATAAAGTTTGGCAATCTGACGTTGCAGTTGGCATGCAGTCAGTGTGCAGTTCCCATACAAATTGCAGTCGGGTTGCAGTCCGTCTGTATCGGCCCTTACGGTTTACCAAGATTATCAAGATAAGAAATATGTAATAAGATATTATACGCTGTTTTGCCGTAAAAATTTATATGAAAATATTGGTGTTTATTATAATGACCCTCGGTCGCCGAGATATTATTTTAAAAAGCTACAATTACCGACTGAAACCACTGCAGGCTTGTGAACGGCATTTCCATTGTCCGAAAGTGTAGCCACTTGAATTTCATCAATACATTCGGGCACCTGAAGTGTACGCCCAAGTTGCCGAGCTTTCCATAAATTAGCTCGCGTCGTGAAGCCTCCACTGTACACTGGAGGACAATATCTGAATATAGTGAATATGCATGTTGTTTTTAGGGTTCCGTACCCAAAGGGTAAAAACGGGACCCTAAGACTCCGCTGTCTGTCCTTCCGTCCATCTGTCACCAGGCTGTATCTCACGAACCGTGATAGACAGTTGAAATTTTCACAGATGATGTATTTCTGTTGCCGCTATAACAACAAATACTAAAAACAGAATAAAATAAAGATTTAAGTGGGGCTCCCATACAACAAACGTGATTTTTGACCGAAGTTAAGCAACGTCGGGCGGGGTCAGTACTTGGATGGGTGACCGTTTTTTTTGCTTGTTTTTTTTGTTGATGGTGCGGAACCCTCCGTGCGCGAGTCCGACTCGCACTTGGCCGGTTTTTTTGCATTCGCAAAATTACATGAGAGCAAAATATTTCACTACAACCCGCCCCGGCTTTACACGGGTTAACAAATTATACATAAACCTTCCTCTTGAATCACTCTATGTATTAAAAAAAACCGCATCAAAATCCGTTGCGTAGTTTTAAAGATCTAAGCATAGATAGTGATTATACGTAACAGCTACTAGTTTCTGCGTACAACTTGAGGTTTACAGGGTGTCCCAAGAAGTAGTGATATACTGAAGCTGGGAGGTAGAGGACCTAGAGGGCTATCTGAATCACCCCCATGTATGTTCCGCGATTTTTCGTATTTTCGGAGTTATGATTTTTTTTAATTTTTCACCTATCGCCGAGTACGATGAGATTTTTATTTATGGTGACGTGAATTATTGCGGTAGATGCTTGATTTTTTTTGTGTGCTAAGCTGATAGATAGGCCAATTCAGTATGGTAACATTTACTATCGTTAGATCTCTGAATGGAATTTAAAAAAAATTTAATGCCAAGAAAGATAAAATTACCCAGTATGTTTTATTTTTCTAAGCGCCCTTGAAGTTGTTCGATGAAATTTGCTATATGGGCATTTTTGAGGTTTTATATGTTTTCCGAGCAAAGCTCGGTCTTCCAGATATTTATCCGCAAGTAGTTACCTAAGTTTTGTTTTATGCCGACAATTTGTGTGGAATTTAATTTTTCTTAACCAAGAAAAACTTGCAACAGAAATGTCCCGTTTCCAATGTCCCGCAGTGCACCGATCTGTCAGCAACTTTGCCCATGCATCGCCGGAAGACGAATGAGTGAAGTTCCCCGCAAAAAGTGCAGCAAACATTACCGCTCCGGGCCTTCGGGCCTTACAAGACTGAAGGGCTTTATTAAAACTTTTATTGTCGTAAAAACTACTGAGAATGTTTTACAGTGAAAAACAATCATATTTTGCCTATTGGAAAACGGCCACCGTAGCCTATGGTCACTTGAAACTTATTTATTCACATATACGCGGATATCGTAGCCTAATAGACGCTTAGAGATGATGTAAAGCTGTAAAGAGATTCATGTGTTGAGAACTTGACAGTAAAAACAAATGTTGACAGTAAGAAACAAATAAAAGACGAATGGCCGCAAAAAGTGCAGCAAACATTAGCGCTTCGGGCCTTCGGGCTTGAAGGGCTTTATTAAAACTTTCATTGCAGTAAAAACTACTGAATGTTTAATGTTTTAAAGTAAAAAAAACCGGACAAGTGCGAGTCGGACTCGCTCACCGAGGGTTCCGTACTTTTTAGTAGGTACTAGCGATCTGCCCCGGCTTCGCACGGGTTAACAAATTATACATAAACCTTCCTCTTGAGTCACTCTATCATGGAAAAAAAACCGCATCAAAATCCGTTGCGTAGTTTTAAAGATCTAAGCATACAGACAGACAGACAGACAACGGGAAGCGACTTTGTTTTATACTATGTAGTGATTTGTTTTGTTATTCGCTAGCTGCACGACTGGTACTCCCTCATTTTGGCAGACTTTCTACGTTAAATCTTATGGAGTAAAATTAGTTCAAGCGGCTGCCGCTAGTACTAATGGCGGACATTCCATAAGATTACCTGTGTTTGTGACGATCAGCGCCACTTCCCTCTCCACCGACTTCGCACCTTGCCAATAGCAGCAACAGAAATACATCATCTGTGAAAATTTCAACTGTCCAGCTATCACGGTTCGTGAGATACAGACAGTGGTAACTGACAGACGGACAGTGGAGTCTTAGTAATAGGGTCCCGTTTTCACCCTTTGGGTACGGAACCCTAACAATCATCCTCCTTTCCTATTGGAAGACGGCCGCCGTAGCCTATGGTCACTTGAAACTTATTTTGTATACCGTGTACAACTAGTGTAACGCCCTTCCGATTGTACGCGGACATCATAGCCTATAGACGCTTGTGAGCTCAGAGATGATGTAAAACAGTAACAATATTCATAGTATTGGTAGTAAGAAACAAATGAAAGACGAATGAGTGAAGTTGGTCGCAAAAAGTGCAGCAAACATTTACCTATCGCTCCGGACCTTCGGGCCTTCAGAGGGCCTACCGCGAACCACGTTCGACGTGTTGCCTCTCTGTCGCACTTGTAAATTTGCACGTAAGTGTGACAGGGAGGCAACACGTCGAACTTGGTTCGCGGTAGGCCCTCTGGACTTCAAGACTTCAAAATTAAAACATTTATTGTTCGACAAGGTTTTTCTCTAGAAACTACCAGTACAAAAAATTCACGCAATGGCATTATGGTCCTGTAAAGTAGGTACCTAGTAAAAAATCGGAAAAATAATCTTCCGTCAAGCTTATAATAAAGTTAAAAGCGGAAAAATTACTGCCTTGGGTGAGACTTGAACTATAGTATATATCTACCAACGGAACAACTCTTTTTTGTGCCGGGGGTTTAAATTAGTAAATATGTATGAAAGCATATATTGTGTATGTATTTCATCGTATGGCAAATACAATACAATTGAAAGTGTACTACAGTTATTACATTATGTAGGTATATGTATCATATGCTACATATACACACATATATTGCCATGTAAACCACAGTTTCACATCACCGAATTTTACACAGCAGCCTTTTTAAACAAAAAGAGCAATTAACAAAATTAACGTCCTATCCAATATGCACGAGCACATGCACATGCAGTTGCATATGCACTATATGCAGTAACAGAGGAAATAAATTGGGGAAAGCTCATCACAAATTCAATTGGGCTTCATTTGCTTTATTTCCGAGAGCCAATCAATTGCCGAAAAAAATGGCAAGAGGTGAACACGAACTGGGGGCTCGGGACCCGTAATACACGCTTTTCTGGGCCATTTTATTCAAAGTGCAGCACCTTTTTTCAAATTTGTGAATTTTTATTAAGTATCTATAGAGTATGTATATCGAGTAGCGACCGAATGGGCACCACAGATCACCCGAGGCAGAGGTAGACCATAAATGAGATGGTGACCTGGACTCATTCTGTGGCGACTGGCGGGAGCATGACGAGTGGCGAAAGACAGGGGAGGCATTTGCCCAGCAGTGGGACACAATATAGGCTATTTAAAAAAAAAATATCGAGTCAAGAGAGACGAGTTATTAAGTAAATGTTAAACTTAGGTACTCTACAATGTATGACATGGCACAAAGTTTTGGAACAACATTTTAGAAAAATATTTTTCTTTTATTTATTTAGAAATTTAAATTAGGCAACAAGGCCCATATTACAAGTACCTTACAGACTAACATATATATACATTATTTTATACACTTAAAAACTAAACACTACGTAGGCGACAAAACGGCGTGGCTCCGTTGAATCGATTAGTGTCAATTATAGCAACTTTAAAGCGGCCCACAGATTATTAGTCCACCGGACGATATTGGCCTGTCAGTTGTTCGGAGCTGTCAACGATATCGTCCGGCGGACTGGTAATCAGTAGACCCCTTAAGAATAATTAAAAACGACTTTGCTCAAAAATGGCTATGGCACAAACGTATTCTCACTTCAGCCGACGAGACACTGCCTACGGGCCCCTGCCCGGGCCCGGGCCGTAGTCCAGCATTGGGCTTAATCTGAAAAATCAACACGCGCTCCAATAATGCCTGTCACTCGATCGAGGGCTAATTGCCGAGACTATTATAATTGACAGACTCAAAGACAACATTTACCTACGACATATATGACTCATTTTAAATAAAATTAAAGCAAATAGCGTAATTATTGCAAATCGAATTTTAAAGGCATAGAACAAATAATTTTTCCGAAGATGTGAACTCAGATCCAACAAGTATATAAATAGTTGCGATAAAAATAAATTTAAAAGGTTTGCAACTTTTGCAAGTAATAGGCAGCGAAAGAGCTTCTATGAAATTATGGCGTTTAAAATGACACTTCCTACCTTCCTTCGTAGCCTGGTAATTTGGGGGCAAAATATACCAGTGCTAGTGAAGTAAAGTGGGACCAAGACAAGTCTGCAACGATTTTGATAACAAACGCAGTACGCAGTTCAAGTGTTATTAAATTGAAACGTCATTATTTTATAGAAGTTTGGTCCAACTTTACTTAACTAGCACTGATACATTTTGCCCCTAAATTACCAGGCTATAATGTTGACCCATACGGTCCGATTCCAATAAGATACGTCAATTAATAGATCTAGAAACGATATGCGTTAGATATGTCAGTGTCAAATGTGACGTTTCTTCAAACAAAAACGTCATTTTTGACACTGACACATCTCATACATTTCGTTTCTAGATCTATTAATTGACGTAAAATGTCATTCTATGGAACTTGTTAACTATGTAAACAAAAGTCAGTAGTAAATACATATTTTTGGACAGTTTCACTATGGCGATTTGTTTACATAGTTAGCAAGTTTCATTAGAATGACACTTTATCTTAAAGCAAATAGACCAACCTCTACTAGTTAGGCGGCTACCCTCGCTTCTCTCTTTCTACATAACTAAAAGTTAATCGTTACATAAAAGTGGTTTAAAGAATCGGTTCAAGTGATCCTCGGCAAGCCCGGCACTGAACCTGCGACCATTTGTTAAGCATCCGTCCGCCGCAAACAGGGATTAATGCATCATGCAGCTAGGGAGGGTTTGAGGCATAAGCTTCTAGCTCTTGAAAATATATCTTAGATTCACACAAATGATACAAAAATAAAAAAAACCTACACGTAGTTTACGAAAACAAAACTTAAAAAAATAGAAAAACTGACTTCAAAAAGGACTATTAAAATTTTGACATTGAAAAAAAACTTGTTGTCGCTCTTAATATCTTTACGTCACCTACGCTACGAGAGGAGAAAACCTCACTTCCTGGCCAAGGTAAGACGTAAAACTTTAGACAAACCACGGGCGGTAATTCGTGAAGCCCCAGATCGCATATTTAGAGCATTCGCGAATTCACCTCCCTAGGTATATAATGTACTATCTTATATCCATTTTTAGCAACGAATAGGTATATAATTATATATGTATATGTTATTTATTATAGAACCTTAAATATAAATACAAACGAAATATATAAAAAATACTTATTCTACCTAGGCGGCGGGTTCCTACGTTTCTTGAGTACCTAAAAAATACTGTAAAATGAAATAAATTGCAGTTCTCTCATGACTTAAGCTCCGCCGCAACCCCAGAGCGCGGTCGTGAAGTAGATGGATTACAGTCGCGTTCCGTCGTATCTATAAGGCACTCTCATTTAGGGCTTGCAATTCGAATATTCGAATATTCGAATTTGTCGAATATTCGACCTGTTTTGATATTCGAATATTCGGCCGCTCAGGTTTCGAATATTCGAATATTTTTTATTACTGTAAAAAAATCTATGTCATCCGCTGTAGTTACAGTTTCTGTGTGTTTTACGGGTATTTACAGCGAATGAGGAACGGTAGGTACCCAAATACGAAGGAAATAATATTTTTACTCTATTTCTCTCGATAGACTTCGTGAATACAGTGAAACTAACTAACCTAACTCAATTTAAAAGAAAACGAAATCAAAAAGTACCTATGTTATTTTTACGGTGCGTAAGTTTTAAGTTAAAGGGTCATTCTGTTTATGCAGTACAAGCGTACGTTAAGCGAATTTTTGAAGTCTAAACCTTGCCACTAGGGCATGCTCCCGGGAATTCCCGGTTCTCAAATTCCCAGGAATTCCCGGGAATTTTACTGTGTCGAAAGAACCGGTACTGAAGACCCGGTACCGGTACTTCCCGGTTCTCATCAGTATGCGTATTTATTCCCATTTCAATTGTAGTTGTCTTAGTACTTTAGCTCCGGTCATTAAATAACATTTTAATAATGGTGCTATGAAACGGGGGACCTAAAAATAACCCGACAAACTAACCTAGTAAATTGGTAATTTGTAAAAATTCACCAAGTTTTCTATTTCAACTTTGTTTTTATCTGAAACATCGTTCAGTACTTTTATGCCGGTTACATAAAGGACTAATGATATTAACAATCCATGTATGTTTGTGTCATATGTCCCAATGGAGCCTTAAAGCTACTAAATTACACCTATTTAGATGAATAAGGTATCTATCTATACATTTTGACCCGGATGACTCAAGCTATAATCTTTAAACAACTTTTAAATTACAAGTAGGATATTATTTATTTATTATATTCGAATATTCTTCTTCTAGGTTTGGTTTTATATGAAAATATTCCGTTCTCTGGTTGAATTTTTAACTCCTGTATCCCGTGCCGTCATAGTGCTGAGTGCATCGACTACGGCCGTGTTGCTCGTTCACCTTTAAGCCCAGGCGCAGGCAAAGTGTGCCGGTTAATTTCGTAAAATAGGTGGGAACGCTAAAAGTGCTTTTTTATACAGGATACTTCCTGTAACAGGAGCAATAAATTAAACTAAAGGCTGTACTCCTCAAACTGACCAAGATTTATTCAGCAACTTTTAAAAATTATGAATCCTTTAAACTTCCTCTTTTTGGGTTTGGGTCATCAGTGGGTTTGACGTTGCTTGTCACGCTTTAAACATAACATAACTTTGCAATACATTACGTCTTAGAATAAACTTTAAAGTGTAATAAAAATCAAAACATGCGTTATTTTCAAAAGTTGCAAAAAAAATGTTGGTCAGTTTGAGGAGTACAGCCTACAGTTTAATTTATTGCTCCTGTTACAGGAAACATCTTATATAAATTAAGTCGTTTATTAATCCTTATGAAATGGTTCATATGTGAATAAGTAATTCATAAAAATTGTACGCTAACACAAACAATTTCTTAAAAAGAATCATATACCTTGAGAACCGGGAAGAACCGGGAATCCCGGTTCCGGCCATGTTCAAAACCGGGAAATAAAATTCTTGGTACCGGAACCGGTACTGCATGCCCTACTTGCCACTTATCGCAATTCTCAAATTTAATCATACCAAACCTGCCCAACTTGGTAATCTAACCATGCACCTTTAGCTGACGAATAATCCACCCAGTACTCAACTAACTTTTTCCCTTAAATATTCCAATATTATATAATTAGCCGACCATTAGGAATAATAACTTGCCAAAACAAATAAAGTCAATAAAGATTCAAAATACAATGAAATTAAAGGCCTTTTTACAGGCCTTTGAGTGATTACAAGTTAATTTAAATCGGAAAATAATTACCTACTAAAAAAAATATCTTACATACCTGTGTTTGGATGGTTAAAGTTATATTATTTCACGCAACGACGCATTTATAATAAGTTTTATCTACAAATATTAAATACGTCTAATTTTGGCGTTTTACTTGTTTTTATAAATGTGGGTCATCTTATAAATAGTAGGATGATAAAATCGAGTCAATTAAGTGGATTTCTGCCAAATATCCTTAGTTTTAGCAATATGTGAAAAAAGCTTTTGAAAAAACGATAATAAACCGATTTCTCGTTCCTTTTCTTATTTTTTGTAATATTCGAATAATTATTCGAATATTCGAATACGTCGTCAGAAAAAGTCGAATATTCGAATATCTGAAAGTTTCGAATATTTGCAAGCCCTACTCTCATTACAATACTTATCCGCTACGTATCCAATATTAAACTCCGTCTAAGCTATCTCTGCACTTGGAACCGACAAAATGTGGTTTATGGTGGCACTGCTACACTCTGCCGCTTGCTACGTATCCAAATGACGGCGCATCTGGCGCTAAACCCTGTTGAAATCTAATTATAAATTCACTCTTTACACTTAAAATGTTTATAAATGACTATTAATAAAGTAAATTGCAGTTCTCTCATGACTTAAGCTCCGCCGCAACCCAGAGCGCGGTCGTGAAGTAGATGGATTACAGTCGCGTTCCGTCGTATCTATAAGGCACTCTCATTACAATATCCTCTACGTATCCAATATGATAACGTTCCACGGAAATTAGTTCACTCGAAGTCGCGGTTGGGGTTGAAACTTTAATAGTGTTTTATACAACCGTTGTATAAAGGGGCCCACTGATTATATTATACCAGTCCGCCGGACAATATCGGCCTGTCAGTTGTTCGGAACTGTCAACTTTTGCGTTTAACTGACAGGCCGATATCATCCGGCGGACTGGTAATCAGTGGGCCCCTTCAAATGCGAAATAAAGGCCGGAAACGTAATTGCAACCCCTCTCGTGTTGCAGGTGTCCATGGGGGACGGTTATTGCTTACCATCAGACGATTCGTATACTCGTTTGCCTCCAAAATCGTAAAAATATCGAATTAGGAACTGGGCTATAACCGCGAAAATCGAAGTTCGCAAATTGCGGGCATCTGTCTCTGTCACTCTAATTACGCCTTTATTGGAGTAAAAGAGAAAGATCCCCGCAATTTGCGAATTTCGGTTTTCGCGGTTCTAATTTAGCTTCCAAGATTTGACCCACATTTTGATACCAATACAAATGTCAAAATAAAAACATAAAAAAAAACTGCACTAGCAATTTGTAATGTTAATTTCATTGGAAAACGTTCTCAGGCTAGGAATTTGATTAATATGATCTACATTTATACCATACCACACCACCACCACCATACCAATTACCATACCATACCATACCATACCATACCATACCATACCATACCATACCATACCATACCATACCATACCATACCATACCATACTATACCATACCATACCATACCATACCATACCATACCATACCATACCATACCATACCATACCATATGACGCCAACTGAACGCAAAATAATTGCTTATCATCACAAAAACCATGCAAGCAAGATTGCACTCTCCATTATCACTTGCTTCGTACATTTAATTCAATTCTTTTCTGTAATCAATATTAAACCATCATTAGCTTCAGAATAAAGTTGAAAATACAACGGCAGAATTGCGAGTTAAGTCGTTTTGAAAACTAAAAAATGCTGAATCATTTCACTGTCAAACAAAGCGAGGCGCTTAAGAACTCCGACAAGTTACTTTTCAAAAGTCATATCAGCTTCTCGCGGCATTTCAAAATGAAACCTTAACTACCTTAGTTTAAAGTTAACTTTCCACTGGCGTTCTAAAGTTAGATATGTGTAAGTAAGAGTAAGAAACAATAGTTTTCTTTGTGAGTGAAAGAGAGGAGTGTAGTTCGGCAGCTGGGTCTGGTCTAAGGTCTAATGCACGATGTCTGGCCGGTGACGAAGATAGATGGGTCTGCTTAGCGCTTGAGACGGAATTAAAAAGAAAATTGTTTCGAACATAGTCTGTGGTCTATTCAAATGTTTGACGGGATTTTGTTTAATGAGACTGTGGAATGAGCTAAAGTCGACCAATCTAACTATGCATGGTAATGACAGTGTGGTTATAAATGTCATCATTAATATCAAATTTCTATGCAATGAAGTTTAAAATGACACTACCTCACTTTGCTCTGTTGGAGTGGGTGCAAAGTTAGCTTATGACTCGTATTTTTAAGTTTAAAGGTGACGTTCAGATGTCAACTGAAGACTGCAGCTGCATTAGTGTAAGGCCTGAGTGGACGCTCGGAGCGGAGCGTTCGGCGGGGCGTGCAGCGTGGCGTCGGGCTCACAGGTGATTTGAGCAGCGTGCACTAAGGCCGCTCCTATACGTTTGCATTTGTTTGACATGCACGCCGCACGCCCCGCCCCGCTGCACGCCCAACATGAGCGTCCACTCAGGCCTTACACTTAAGGATCTCACGCTAGACCGGGCCGGGACCGGGCCGGAGCTTCCGGCGCTTCGTTTTCTATGGAAAGCACCTGATCACCGATCAGCCGTCATAGAAAATGTAGGACGGCCCGGGCCCGGCCCGGTCTATCGTGAGTCAGTTATCCTAGTTGAACGCAAAAAATTAAGTGTCCCGGTAGGCGTTAATTGTTCGTTTTTTATTCGTTCGTACGTAGGACGTTATTATATCGCGAATTACGAGAAATAAAACAATATTTATTGTTTTAATTCTTTGTTGATATAATTATAATGTATTCTCACAACGCTATCCAAACATAAAATTACTTAAGAGTCCGCAGCAAGCTCGGCCTAATTTCAAACGAAATATTAAAGCAAAAACAATTTTTGTATGAATTAAATTTACTGTATTTTTTATTTAAATTAGGTATGGTATCTGAGGCTAATTACAGCGGGCTCAGCATTGTTCCATTTTTATCGCCTATCACTATGCCCGTCACTTTCGCACCTACAATCTACATACCTACTTATTAAAACGTGACAGGCACAGGTGACAAAGCGATAAAAATGCGACCATGCTAACACCGCAGGACTAGATATACCTTATACTATAGTAAATACCTACCTACAAAATTTCAGAGAAATCTAGCTATTCGTTTTAAAATGAGAGCGTAACTGGGCGTTTTTTTTTTAAGTTGTCCCCTACACTTTTTTTTCAAATTTGGGATTTTTTATGTTACTTCTACTCAGAATCACGAGCTCTTTCTATCCTAATAGGAGAAAAAAATTGTCCCAAAATTTCCATAAATTTTTCGATCTTTCCATTCCGCGACCGCCATACAAAGTCTATGAAAAATGGTGACGGAATGGAAATAAAAACCTTAGGACACTTTTTTTCTCCTATTAGGATAGAAAGAGCTCGTGATTCTGAGTAGAAATAACATAAAAAATCCCAAATTTGAAAAAAAAGTGTAGGGGACAACTTTAAAAAAAAATGCCCAACTACGTTTGTATGGAGAACCAAGCGTGCTGGGGACTCTTAACATGACGTTTATTTATTTGTTCATCAAAATTTATCTATCCTGATAATTAGTAATAAATACTGCCTGTAAGCCTCACACGCGTGTTAACCGCCATTTGCCATGAAGCGAATCGTTGCGTGCTTGTACTTTGCTTTGGCCAACGTAACTGGCATAAAATATAATAATGTGACGCTCGACGCTGTCCAAATGCAGTTGCTTGACTTCAAGTTGGAACATCCGGTAAGCATTAAAAAAAACGACCAGTAACTATAGCTGGTCAAACCAATTTGTCAGTAAGAACCAGGAAAACTATACTCATACTTTTCTTGTGGGTGCTAGTACTAGTGTAAAGGGGCCCACTGATTAACAGTCCGCCGGACGGTATCGGCCTGTCAGTTGTTCGGAACTGTCAAAATTTTATTCTAACTGACAGGCCGATACCGTCCGGCGGACTGTTAATCAGTGGGCCCCTTTAGACAAAGTATGATTGTATCTGTCTATGTGTGAAATGACGAGACAGTCCTTTGACAAACTATAAGTATATTTTTTTTCTTAAGTCGGACTCACGCTTGACCGTTGAATCTTTATAGGTTTTCCTGTTATCAATAGGTAAATAACGATCACACACATTGATGTCATCATTATCTAGCTATTTCTGTGTTTTTTCCTAAAATTTTAACCTAGTAATTTCGGAGATACTATGTCAAAGGGTACGCTCGAATTATCCTCCCGAGCTCCCTTTTCCTCACTTTATTCACAACAAAGTCGTGGCTGAACTAACTTAGGCGGACTCTATCTTAGTTACTAACCAACTGTACATCTGTTACAGAAGCCCATAGGAGTGCTAACGACGAGCGCCGGCAAACCAGTCGAGATAAGAGAGTCGGTCACCCTCAACACCGATCACTTCAACAACCCATATTTCTGGGACCTACAGAGCGCTACAGATCTCGAGCGCATTCCCCCGCGCATCGTCCACGCGCGCGGCACCGGCGCCTTCGGCTACTTCGAAGTCACCAACGACGTGTCCAAGTACACCAAAGCAGATGTCTTCAATCACGTAGGAAAGAGAACCCCGGTCGCCGTCCGGTTCTCCGTCCCCAACCAACAAATCGGCGGCATCGACCTCACGAGAGATATAGGCGCTTTAGCTGCCAAATTTTACACCAACGAAGGCAACCTAGACTTACTCGCCATAAGTGTACCAGTATTCTTCTTTAACATGCCACATTTGTTCCCCTTTCTGCCTCATGCAATGCAAAAGAACCCTAAAACGAATACCTTCGATTCTACTGCGCGTTTTGACTTAATGAACCGCATACCTCAAAGTACTCACAGATTCATGTGGCTATTCTCAGATTATGGCCTCTCTAACGGATATAGGAAGATGGATACGTTTACTATACACACATTTGAGCTTGTCAACAAACATGGTGATAGCTATTTTGCGAGATTCAACTTCAGAACCGAGCAAGGTCTAGAGTTTCTCACGGATCAAGCTGCTAAAGCTCTAAGAGCTAATGACCCCGACTACAGCAATAGAGACGTTTACGACGCAATTGAAGCAGGAAAATTTCCCTCCTGGAGACTTGACATAGATGTGATACCAAAACACGATATCGTTAAGCTCAACTACAATCCTTTCGACATAACAATTTTATGGAGAAACGGAACGTATCATACAGTTACGATTGGACGCTTAGTTCTAAACAGAAATCCTACGAATATGTTTAAAGATATAGAACAACTCGCTTTACATCCTGGCAATCTGGTTCCAGGCATTCCTGGGCCACATGATCAAGTCTTCAAAGCGCGAAGATTCTCTTATAGAGACACTCAGAATTACCGTTTAGGGATCAATCACAACAACATACAAGTCAATGAACCGAAATATTGCCAAACCTACAACCGGGATGGCGCACCGCCTGTACACAACATGAGAGACGCACCGAATTACTATCAGAACTCGTTTAACGGTCCAGTTCCGTACGTAGATGTAGCTAAACCTAAAGAAGCGTTATCAATTATGAGCAAACATGCGGTAGATTTACAAGAGGCCGCCCACTTCTACGATGTTATTACAAACACGGAGGGAAAGAAGAACAGGTTGGCAATGAATTTTGCCAATACGCTAGTGAGTACGGTGGACTTGGTTAAGAAGAAGGTGCTAAGGATCCTGTACTTGGTAAGTGAGGATCTTGGTCGTCGCACGGTGGCCGCGCTGCCGGTGGCTCGGGCGCAGATGCAGCAGCAACAGCCCAAGCTTCATGTGGTCGAGAAGTACCCTAGGGTGCTTGACCTGGTACCAAACGTATCCCATTAAGTGCTGTATGTTTATAGCTAAGTACTTTGTTTTTTTAAGGTCAGCCAGCATCTACTCTAAAAATCTAGAGCTAAGCCACTTGTATTCATGGCACACTTTCGCCTGTCATCAGAGTTCACTCATAGTATAAGTAGCTCTAGCCTAGTTATTATTCTAGTATTTTCCTCGCTTCTTTAGAGTAGTTGCATTTGTCCCATAGTTGCATTAATTGCCTTACATGGCTGAATTTACTGCACCATTATGATACTTACTAATATTCAATCCCTGCTTCTCCAATCTCCACCTTACCTTTCTGAGATATTCAGTTTCTTGGCTCCTGGCTGTGGCCACCGTTTACGGTCTAGCGCCAATCTTTCTCTCACAAATCCATCCAATAAGACACGTTCATACAAAAATGTCTTTACTGTCTACGCCGTTAAATTCTAGAACGAGTACCGTGTCCATTAGGTTGAGGTGATCCCAATCTGCAGTATCACCATCACGCAATAAGAGGCTGAAAGAATTGTCGCTTCCCGTCACTTGATTCTGATTTTCTCTAATATTTCTTCTTCTTCTTCTTTCTCTTTGCCTTATTCCCATTCTTTGGGGTCGGCTCTCCTCGTTCTCATGCGCCAGGACCGTCTGTTCTGAGTTGTCTTTGGGGTAAGTTTGGGGTTTTTCTCTATTATTTATTGTGTATTTGTATATATTTATTTATTAGGTTGTTTGAATATTAAATGCAGATTTTATATTTGTCCTAACCTAACATTGAACCTAACCCGTACGTAGGTACCCTATGTAACACACAAATAAATGCCCTAACCAGGATTCGAACCCTGGACCACCTGCTTCGTAGGCAGTGTCACTACGGACTCTATCCTAGAAGGCCGGACTCTATCTGAGCTAAGAGGCCGTTTCACTAGGCTAGGAGGCCGTTTGAGTTCTCCGTACTACTCCGTAGTATAATAGGATAGGTAATTTCTGAGCAATTTCTCCATTACCAAGATAGAATCTCGACCCTCGTAATTATAATGTAAGAATAAGAAATGAAAATTATTGTCAGGGTTCCGTACTCATATTAGCACGCGTATAACCGGGCATAAAGCAAAAAAAATGGAGAAGATTTTTACATTGTTAACTGATCATTTATCTAAAAGTAAGTGCTATATATATTTAATATTAACTGTCGCATGCACCCGGAAAGGTGGGCCCTGAGTGTGACCCACAGAACACCATAGATGGTGCAGGCCAGGGTGTAGGCAGATCGAAAAGGAGATGGCGGGACGACTGCTGGGACGCATTCTATCCGGACTGGTCTAGCCTAGTACTAGTGACCCTGCCTGTGAAGCCACGGTCCTGGGTTCGAATCCCGGTAAGGGCATTTATTTGTGTGATGAGCAGAGATATTTGTTCCTGAGTCTTGGGTGTTTTCTATATATTTATGTATTTGTATATTATACTATATATATCGTTGTCTGAGTACCCATAACACAAGCCTTAAGCTTAAGCGGGAAAGTACAAACAACAGGGTCGAGTGAAGGAATACGAGGAGAGGAGTTTGCCCACACACCTGGAATCACTGGAGGCAATTTTAAAGCTTTCCTACGTATATACATCCGTTTAAGCAAGTAATATGTTCTAAACATATATTTATTTAGTAAGTACTATGCCGCGAAGTAAAAAAGCGCTTTGTAACCCTTTAACTCACTTTTTGCTTCGTCACTATAAGGGCAGGCATAGACCCGCGGAACCCTCCTGTAGTGTTCTGGGGGCTCCGTAGAAACGGAAAGTGGCCGGCGCAAGGACGCCCGGTGTCCCTCGCGAGTTGTAGCGCAAGTCACGAGTGGCAGCGACTAAGTCTGCCTGTCCACTGAAGCGGAACGGAGCGGAGATGTGGGGATTTGGGGAATCGACCCATAGCGTCAATAGATTACAACCAAGCTCCGCTGGGTTCGGAATAGCGTCATCGACGCTATAGGGCAGACATACTAAAAGGCGGCATCGTAAAACAGCGGTCTTGACATCACTACGAGAGCCGGGAATGGAGCAGCATTATGACGGCTGTCATCTAGAGATCGGTTTTTGCGCGTGATCGGCGTCGCGTATTACCTAAGTCCAAAACTCTGATTATTATTGTGATTCCCTAATAAATATTGTTTAAAATGGTGCTCTGGTGTTTTTACCCTTACAGCTTCAGAAGTGCGATAGTGGATTCCCGCCTACTACGATATAATTTGTCGAAATTGACATTACGAAATTTACCGCGCGTAGTCCTTCCTTGTTTCATTGTTCTGATCGTTAATCTGATTGTAATGAGTAAATGCACCAACACCACTCATCAGTTAGGGACTTAAATATACAAAGTCCAAGATTGGTGTCAAAATCATACCTACAAGAATAGCCTACAAAACTAACCTGTGCCGGCTATTGGCTGGCGTATCGTACCTTTGCCGTGTGTTTTGTGTGTTTTGTGTTTGATTTCAGATACCTATTTCAGTTTATGTACATCAATGATCATGACTGTCAAAAATAATACATATTGACAGTGTAATAAGGCTGCTGGCATGTATGTATATTACAATATTCACAGCAGAAGATCACAAGATATAAGCTGACAGATACCATTAGGTACTCTTGAATTTTGATATTGGTATGAATAAAATAAATCCTTGGGATTACAGAGTAACTCAGGTAAAAGTTAACTCAGGTAAGAAGTCTGTGTTGATCCAACACCTAACAATGCTCCGGGCCCTCCGGGGCCATAGTGGTAAATATTCACTGCCTCACTTATATGTTGTGTTATTTTTGTAATCTATGTGCTTTCAGATACATAACATAATGTGATTAAGTATGTCTACATGACATATTAACAAAATGCTATGATCATTTTCTAAAGTTTGTGTCGTGGTGAAATTTACATTCAAGTAAAAAGCATACAAAACAAGTTTGGTAATGTAAACTTAGCCTTGATTGATACTATATGTATGTTGGTATTATGCTTTCATGATTAACAATGAGTGCTATTTAATACTTTATCCTTTCAGTCAAATTAAAATAGATTACAAGTTTTCAAAAACACTGGAATATTGGTTACAACGACAATGAGGAGAAATTACTTGTTGTTTCATATGTGTGTGTGTGTGATATTACACATGCTTATTGCAACTGAAATAATGCTTTGTTGGTGTGTTTTTGGTTTGTGTAATTTCCAGAAATTTGACAGCAATGATTCTTGAATTGAACGACCATACCGTCGTTGAACGCACTAGAGTGACTATCGGGTCAGGCCTCTATAATGAACCCAAATGGACATGGATAATATTTCAAAGTTAGTTGGTTATGGATGCCAGGTATAATATGTCCAAGTGTTCAACTAATTCATTATATGGAGAAAATATGTTGATACTTAATCTCTGATGTCATGGAGAATGAGGTATTTATTTAGAAATAAAATGCTTGTTCATGTTGTACATGTATACTAACGGTTAGTATGTGTTACATTGACTGTGGGTTGGTAAAGTGCGCTTTGTGAATAAGCGAAAGGTGACAGTTATTTGTAGCTGGTTAGTATTGTCTGTGACAAAAGTAGTCGCTCCATGTTTCCGGAGCCTCCTCGGACTGAATATTTTAAAAGACAGTTCATATCACATATAACCTCCTGCATCTTTGCAATTAACATTAAGCTGCAGACATACTGATAAATAAAGCAGTAAATCATTTGAGATGTTGAGAAAATTTCTGTCTGTACATATTATTGATTGGTTCTATGTATGAAAAATGTTATGAATGTTTATACAAATTAATTGCATACAGCTTATAGTATGTTGTGGTTGTTGTTTTGTTCATTGGGATGTTGGTTTAAGTTTGCATTGCAAATATTTTTCACAAAATGTCATGTTATAAAATGAACAAAAGACATATATTTAAACAGACTTACCAAACTAATGAAAGTTATTGGCATGACATTGTCAAGTGTTTGAGTTATTGACAATGATAATCATTTGTGTTCTAACAGTATGTTTCAGATGCATTTCCTTATAACAAAACTTTATTGCTGGTGAAGTTTTGACCATAGTTTTATAATACTTGCACCGATGAAGTATGATTATAGGTGTTTCCAAGGTTTAATCTTGTCAAAGAGATGAACATATTGAACTAGATACTTACTGAGCTGAGTATGACACTGGTAAAGCAGGTTGTTGCTAATGGTAAGCGAGGTGAATACTTTCAGGAGTCAATATGAATATTGACGGTCTATATGATATACATGTCTTTACATACAAGTGCTACTGGACTCTAAACGTACCGGTCAGTTAAGTGTTAAATGGATGAATATTAAACGAAGGTAAATAGCTTGGTTAAAGCTTCCAAATAACTATTTTAACGCATTCTCTGCTAATGAACATTGACCGAAGAATATCATGTCATGAGCTACTGTTTGAAGTTATTGACGGTTTTCGTCTGAACTTGTAGTGTGTTATGGTACCGTTTGCATTAATAAACAGTACACTTTTATTACTTCTGGGTTTCATAAATCAGAAGTTATAAATAATAATATGTTTCACAAATTTTGTGGGTTCACTAAGTATGTATTTCATTGTTTTGAAAAATGCATAAATTGTGGTTTATTATGTTATGAACTCATTTACCTTACAATGTGTGCTTGCATGGCATTTAACAAAATTATTTAGTTTTGTGCAGGTATAATTTAACCTGGATGATGATGTGTTGAGTTATCTATACATAAAATGCACATGCACAGCTGCAGAAAATCAACCATGTGTGTCTTGGGATTGGAAGCTTTATGGTTTAAGCATATGTGCCATGATTTGACTGATTGATCATTATCAATATACACTTCATGATGGTTGAAAAATACAATTTGTGAAACCTCGATAAGGCGAACCTGGGTAAGAGAGGAACCTCGATAACATGAACTTCTGTTCAGGCTCTACTGTAGTTCAATGTTGGTATCAGTGTTGGCCGTAATGTGTAATTCTAATTAACAATTAATCATTTCCATTAACCATTAAATCCGCAATTAGTCAATTGCATTACGCATCAATTTAAATTAAGTTAATTAGAATTGAATTTTGAGACGTTTAATTAAATTGATTGTCAATCTAAATTAACGTTTAATGCAATTAAATCAATTTTTTCATAAACTAATAATTAATGTTACTATTGCTTAGAAACTTGGAGCTAGGTATTAAAATTAAAAATAAGCATATGAATACAAGCTTCAGTGAATTATCAGGTCGTGATATTTTAAAATGAGACAACAAAATGACCCGGAAACCTGGCAGTAGGTACCTACTGGAACTCAGGTTTGGTGCAACATAGACACACGCCGTTTAGGCTATTCGACTCGTCACAATGAGCACTTGGGAGAGCAGTACCCAAGATGGAGCTGATGCTGAACCTTGGCTGTACCTAGTGGAACTCAGGTTTGGTGCAACATAGACACACGCCGTTTTGGTCATCCGACTCGTCTTGATGAGCGCTTGGGAGAGCAGTACCCAAGATAGAGCTGATGCTGAACCCTGGCAGTACCTAATGGAACTCAGGTTTGGTGCAACATAGACAAACGCCGTTTTAGTCATCCGACTCGTCTTGATGAGCACTTGGGAGAGCAGTACCCAAGATAGAGCTGATGCTGAACCCTGGCAGTACCTAATGGAACTCAGGTTTGGTGCAACATAGACAAACGCCGTTTTGGTCATCCGAATCGTCTTGATGAGCACTTGGGAGAGCAGTACCCAAGATAGAGCTGATGCTGAACCCTGGCAGTACCTAATGGACCTCAGGTTTGGTGCAACATAGACAAACGCCGTTTTGGTCATCCGACTCGTCTTGATGAGCACTTGGGAGAGCAGTACCCAAGATAGAGCTGATGCTGAACCCTGGCAGTACCTAATGGAACTCAGGTTTGGTGCAACATAGACAAACGCCGGTTTGGTCATCCGACTCGTCTTGATGAGCACTTGGGAGAGCAGTACCCAAGATAGAGCTGATGCTGAACCCTGGCAGTACCTAATGGAACTCAGGTTTGGTGCAACATAGACAAACGCCGTTTTGGTCATCCGACTCGTCTTGATGAGCACTTGGGAGAGCAGTACCCAAGATAGAGCTGATGCTGAACCCTGGCAGTACCTAGTGGAACTCAGGTTTGGTGCAACATAGACACACGCCGTTTTGGTCATCCGACTCGTCTTGATGAGCACTTGGGAGAGCAGTACCCAAGATAGAGCTGATGCTGAACCCTGGCAGTACCTAATGGAACTCAGGTCTGGTGCAACATAGACAAACGCCGTTTTGGTCATCCGACTCGTCTTGATGAGCACTTAGGAGAGCAGTACCCAAGATAGAGCTGATGCTGAACCCTGGCGGTACCTAGTGGAACTCAGGTTTGGTGCAATATAGACAAACGCCGTTTTGGTCATCCGACTCGTCTTGATGAGCGCTTGGGAGAGCAGTACCCAAGATAGAGCTGATGCTGAACCCTGGCAGTACCTAATGGACCTCAGGTTTGGTGCAACATAGACAAACGCCGTTTTGGTCATCCGACTCGTCTTGATGAGCACTTGGGAGAGCAGTACCCAAGATAGAGCTGATGCTGAACCCTGGCAGTACCTAATGGAACTCAGGTTTGGTGCAACATAGACAAACGCCGGTTTGGTCATCCGACTCGTCTTGATGAGCCCTTGGGAGAGCAGTACCCAAGATAGAGCTGATGCTGAACCCTGGCAGTACCTAATGGAACTCAGGTTTGGTGCAACATAGACAAACGCCGTTTTGGTCATCCGACTCGTCTTGATGAGCACTTGGGAGAGCAGTACCCAAGATAGAGCTGATGCTGAACCCTGGCAGTACCTAGTGGAACTCAGGTTTGGTGCAACATAGACACACGCCGTTTTGGTCATCCGACTCGTCTTGATGAGCACTTGGGAGAGCAGTACCCAAGATAGAGCTGATGCTGAACCCTGGCAGTACCTAATGGAACTCAGGTTTGGTGCAACATAGACAAACGCCGTTTTGGTCATCCGACTCGTCTTGATGAGCACTTGGGAGAGCAGTACCCAAGATAGAGCTGATGCTGAACCCTGGCAGTACCTAGTGGAACTCAGGTTTGGTGCAACATAGACACACGCCGTTTTGGTCATCCGACTCGTCTTGATGAGCACTTGGGAGAGCAGTACCCAAGATAGAGCTGATGCTGAACCCTGGCAGTACCTAATGGAACTCAGGTCTGGTGCAACATAGACAAACGCCGTTTTGGTCATCCGACTCGTCTTGATGAGCACTTGGGAGAGCAGTACCCAAGATAGAGCTGATGCTGAACCCTGGCGGTACCTAGTGGAACTCAGGTTTGGTGCATCATAGACAAACGCCGTTTTGGTCATCCGACTCGTCTTGATGAGCACTTGGGAGAGCAGTACCCAAGATAGAGCGGATGCTGAACCCTGGCAGTACCTAATGGACCTCAGGTTTGGTGCAACATAAACAAACGCCGTTTTGGTCATCCGACTCGCCTTGATGAGCACTTGGGAGAGCAGTACCCAAGATAGAGCTGATGCTGAACCCTGGCAGTACCTAATGGAACTCAGGTTTGGTGCAACATAGACAAACGCCGGTTTGGTCATCCGACTCGTCTTGATGAGCACTTGGGAGAGCAGTACCCAAGATAGAGCTGTTGCTGAACCCTGGCAGTACCTAATGGAACTCAGGTTTGGTGCAACATAGACAAACGCCGTTTTGGTCATCCGTCACATCTTGACGAGCACTTGGGAGAGCAGTACCCAAGATAGAGCTGATGCTGAAGCCTGGCAGTACCTGCAGGTTCAAGATGTGACGGATGACCTAAATAGCGTGAGCCTATGTTGCACCAAACCTGAGTTCCACTAGGTATAGCCAGGGTTCAGCATCAGCTCTATCTTGGGTACTGCTCTCCCAAGTGCTCATCAAGACGAGTCGGATGACCAAAACGGCGTTTGTCTATGTTGCACCAAACCTGAGGTCCATTAGGTACTGCCAGGGTTCAGCATCAGCTCTATCTTGGGTACTGCTCTCCCAAGTGCTCATCAAGACAAGTCGGATGACCAAAACGACGTGTGTCTATGTTGCACCAAACCTGAGTTCCACTAGGTACAGCCAGGGTTCAGCATCAGCTCTATCTTGGGTACTGCTCTTCCAAGTGCTCATCAAGAGGAGTCGGATGACTAAAACGGCATGTGTCTATGTTGCACCAAACCTGAGTTCCACTAGGTATAGCCAGGGTTCAGCATCAGCTCTATCTTGGGTACGGTCTCTCAAGTGCTCATCAAGACGAGTCGGATGACCAAAACGACGTGTTTCTATGTTGCACCAAACCTGAGTTCCACTAGGTACAGCCAGGGTTCAGCATTAGCTCTATCTTGGGTACTGCTCTCCCAAGTGCTCATCAAGACGAGTCGGATGACCAAAACGGCGTTTGTCTATGTTGCACCAAACCTGAGTTCCACTAAGTACAGCCAGGGTTCAGCATCAGCTCTATGTTGGGTACTGCTCTCCCAAGTGCTCATCAAGACGAGTCGGATGACCAAAACGGCATGTGTCTATGTTGCACCAAACCTGAGTTCCACTAGGTACAGCCAGGGTTCAGCATCAGCTCTATCTTGGGTACTGCTCTTCCAAGTGCTCATCAAGAGGAGTCGGATGACTAAAACGGCATGTGTCTATGTTGCACCAAACCTGAGTTCCACTAGGTATAGCCAGGGTTCAGCATCAGCTCTATCTTGGGTACGGTCTCTCAAGTGCTCATCAAGACGAGTCGGATGACCAAAACGACGTGTTTCTATGTTGCACCAAACCTGAGTTCCACTAGGTACAGCCAGGGTTCAGCATTAGCTCTATCTTGGGTACTGCTCTCCCAAGTGCTCATCAAGACGAGTCGGATGACCAAAACGGCATGTGTCTATGTTGCACCAAACCTGAGTTCCACAAGGTACAGCCAGGGTTCAGCATCAGCTCTATCTTGGGTACTGGTCTCCCAAGTGCTCATCAAGACGAGTCGGATGACCAAAACGGCGTGTGTGTATGTTGCACCAAACCTGAATTCCACTAGGTACACCCAGGGTTCAGCATCAGCTCTATCTTGGGTACTTGTCTCCCAAGTGCTCATCAAGACAAGTCGGATGACCAAAACGGCGGGTGTCTATGTTGCACCAAACCTGAGTTCCACTAGGTACAGCCAGGGTTCAGCATCAGCTCTATCTTGGGTACTGCTCTCCCAAGTGCTCATCAAGACGAGTCGGATGACCAAAACGGCGTGTGTCTATCTTGCATCAAACCTGAGTTCCACTAGGTACCGCCAGGGTTCAGCATCAGCTCTATCTTGGGTACTGCTCTCCCAAGTGCTCATCAAGACGAGTCGGATGACCATAACGGCGTTTGTCTATGTTGCACCAGACCTGAGTTCCATTAGGTACTGCCAGGGTTTAGCATCAGCTCTATCTTGGGCACTGCTCTCCCAAGTGCTCATCAAGACGAGTCGGATGACCAAAACGGCGTTTGTCTATGTTGCACCAAACCGGAGTTCCATTAGGTACTGCCAGGGTTCAGCATCAGCTCTATCTTGGGTACTGCTCTCCCAAGTGCTCATCAAGACGAGTCGGATGACCAAAACGGCGTTTGTCTATGTTGCACCAAACCTGAGTTCCATTAGGTACAGCCAAGGTTCAGCATCAGCTCCCTCTTGGGTACTGCTCTCCCAAGTGCTCATTGTGACGAGTCGAATAGCCTAAACGGCGTGTGTCTATGTTGCACCAAACCTGAGTTCCACTAGGTACAGCCAGGGTTCAGCATCAGCTCTATCTTGGGTACTGCTCTCCTAAGTGCTCACCAAGACGAGTCGGATGACCAAAACGGCGTTTGTCTATGTTGCACCAAACCTGAGTTCCATTAGGTACTGCCAGGGTTCAGCATCAGCTCTACCTTGGGTACTGCTCTCCAAGTGCTCATCAAGACGAGTCGGATGACCAAAACGGCGTTTGTCTATGTTGCACCAAACCTGAGTTCCATTAGGTACTGCCAGGGTTCAGCATGAGCTCTATCTTGGGTACTGCTCTCCCAACTGCTCACCAAGACGAGTCGGATGACCAAAACGGCGTTTGTCTATGTTGCACCAAACCTGAGTTCCACTAGGTACAGCCAAGGTTCAGCATCAGCTCCATCTTGGGTACTGCTCTCCCAAGTGCTCATTGTGACGAGTCGAATAGCCTAAACGGCGTGTGTCTATGTTGCACCAAACCTGAGTTCCACTAGGTACAGCCAGGGTTCAGCATCAGCTCCATCTTGGGTACTGCTCTCCCAAGTGCTCATTGTGACGAGTCGAATAGCCTAAACGGCGTATGTGTATGTTGCACCAAACCTTAATTCCACTAGGTACACCCAGGGTTCAGCATCAGCTCTATCTTGGGTACTGGTCTCCCAAGTGCTCATCAAGACGAGTCGGATGACCAAACGGCGTGTTTCTATGTTGCACCAAACCTGAGGTCCACTAGCTAGATAAAAATTACGGGCGCCTTTATAAAATTACGATATATTTTTGTTAATTGATAATTATCAATAATATTTTTAATTGTCATTAAAAATTGATTTAATTTTTAATGGTTTGTGAAGCATTAACCATTAATTCTTTTTAATTTTTAATGGTTCGAAATAAATTAATATTAATGCAAATTGATGTTAATGCGAATTGACAATTAATTTTCCTTCAATGGTTAATGGTTAATTCGAATTAACCTTTTCAATGGTTAATTTTTAATGGTAATTGGGATTAACGTTCGGCCAACACTGGTTGGTATAGTAAGAGCGTTGCCTTTATTTAGGGGCACGGAAGAGGCAAGCCAAGTTGCACATGATCATTTACAATTGGTTGCATAGTAGCAACTGCTTATTATTTTATATTTTCCATGTTAAAGGCAAATGCTGTTATTTCAGGTACCGTTTTCAGATTAAGAACTGACTACGAGTATATTCTCAGATTAGGAACTGAGATATAATTTTATTAGACACTCGGATTGTGAACTGAGTGATTATTTTACTTATATTACTTACTCTCGAGTTTGGAATCGAGTTGTGATTTTGTCTTATCCCAGATTTAGAACTGGGTTACTGTTTTCATACTTATGTGTTTTGTTAACAGGTTTGCCGACTAAAATAAACACATTGTGCTTGATTAATTTTATTAGACACTCGGATTGAGAACTGAGTGTTATTTTATTTATATTACTTACTCTCGAGTTTGGAATCGAGTTGTGATTTTGTTTTATTCCAGATTTAGAACTGGGTTACTGTTGTCATACTTATGTGTTTTGTTAACAGGTTTGCCGACTAAAATAAACACATTGTGCTTGATTAATTTTATTAGACACTCGGATTGAGAACTGAGTGATTATTTTATTTATATTACTTACTCTCGAGTTTGGAATCGAGTTGTGATTTTGTTTATCCCAGATTTAGAACTGGGTTACTGTTGTCATACTTATGTGTTTTGTTAACAGGTTTGCCGACTAAAATAAACACATTGTGCTTGATTAATTTTATTAGACACTCGGATTGAGAACTGAGTGATTATTTTATTTATATTACTTACTCTCGAGTTTGGAATCGAGTTGTGATTTTGTTTTATCCCAGATTTAGAACTGGGGTACTGTTGTCATACTTATGTGTTTTGTTAACAGGTTTGGCGACTAAAATAAACACATTGTGCTTGATTAATTTTATTAGACACTCGGATTGAGAACTGAGTGATTATTTTATTTATATTACTTACTCTCGAGTTTGGAATCGAGTTGTGATTTTGTTTTATCCCAGATTTAGAACTAGGTTACTGTTGTCATACTTATGTGTTTTGTTAACGGGTTTGCCGACTAAAATAAACACATTGTGCTTGATTAATTTTATTAGACACTCGGATTGAGAACTGAGTGATTATTTTATTTATATTACTTACTCTCTTCAATGTCTGCTATAGAGCTTTAATTATTATGTGCTCTTTAAGAAGGGCTGTTACTTTAGTCTTGGCAAGGGATGCTATCCTTAATAGGCTACTTCCTGGCGCCGGTAATCGCAACAGAGGCTTTAAGGAGCGGCCTGTTGCTTGTCACTATCCTTGAGAGGGTGGTTGTTGCTGATATTTGCAGTGTAGGCTTTAAGAAGCGGACCATTGCATGTGATATAAGACTATCCTTCAGGGGATGGTTGTTACTGGTATTTGCGGTGTAGGCCTTAAGAGGCGGACCATTGCATGTGATATAAGACATCCTTAATAGGATGGATGTTACTGGTATTTGCGGTGTAGGCCTTAAGAGGCGGACCATAGCATGTGATATAAGACTTTCCTTAAGAGGATGGTTGTTACTGGTATTTGCAGTGTAGGCCTTAAGAGGTGGACCATTGCATGTGATATAAGACTATCCTTAAGAGGATGGTTGTTACTGGTATTTGCTGCAATGCAGGCCTTAAAAGGCGGACCGTTGCATGTGAGCTTAGATTATCCTTAATAGGCTAATTTTGTTACTGGTATATCTGCAGTGCAGGCCTTAAGAGGCGGACCATTGCATGTGATACAAGACTATCTTTAACAGGCTAGTTTGTTCCTGGTATCTGCAGTGCAGGCTTTAAGAGGCGGACCATTGCATGCGATATGATATTATCCTTAAGAGGACCATTATTCTACTACCGATAAATGTTTTATCTATATCGTATCGTACTATTTGTTGTTGACCTTGAGAGGTTGGCTTGAGACCTTGTTTACAAAAGGATATTTTAATGACCTTAAGACTGATGATCTCAAGGTTACCTTGAAAGGGTTGCTTGCACTTATACCTTCTAGGGATCGCTGGCGAAGTACCGGATCCAGTAGAGTTGGAGGGAGTGCCTGTTCGAAATACCCAGTTGGAGCGAGTGCGTGCACTGGGCTCCGTGACAACCTTATCGTGAAGGGCTGACTTCTACGGTCGTTGCGCCTACAAGGGCAGTGGTGTCCTAGCCTAGGCAGCTCCGCACATGCATGAGACGTGTCCCATGTTAGCCTCTCACGAGTTGTACGCATTTTTGTGCGCGCATGCGAGGGAGTCTTACATCCTACAACGGAGAAGCCAATTGTGAGTTTGTTCCAAGTCTTTGCTTTTAAAACGACACAAATAGTCATTGTTACGTTAAGCGGTCAGTATGAACGCACCGCTCAATGGAAGGTTTGGGTTAGCTGCATGGGTATATGCATGCTAGAAATTTATCAAAATCTAATAAATCCTTCAAGGTTATATGACGTTATTCACAAGAAAATAATTTATGTTAGATGGTGTTACAAAAAAAGGGGGTGGTTTATCTACCTGCCGCTAGATGTCACGCTCATCGCAATATTTTATTATTTTGCATAATTAATTAATTGGTATTTATATCCTCTTGGTGTCATATGCACGTGAATTAAGCCTTTTGTGTATTTCAAGCAAGTGCTGAGCAGACTTGCATATCCTAACACCTCTCATACCACGGATTATTTGGTACCTAGCCTGGTCACGCTTTCTTACATTTGGTTCAGTCGGCTTAAGCCCTTACTCCAATTCGACTGAAATAGAACTAAATATCTTGGTGTAAGTTGACAATAACGAAATAGACCGTTTCAACGGAACTCGAGTCGAATTATTCAAACGGACCAAGGCTTGTATATCGGCTGAGCGTAAAAGGTGCTTGTTCAATTCGCAGAATATTGAACTGGTGGAGGCTACATCCACCTGGTGAAGACCCAGCTTGCTGCGACTGCGTTGGCTGTGGCAGACTTCAATGGCTGCACTGATGACAGTGACCTGCGGGGCGCTGGTCGGGTCAGGCGATGGCCGAGCTAAAAGGCGGCATCGTAAAACAGCGGTCTTGACATCACTACGAGAGCCGGGAATGGAGCAGCATTATGACGGCTGTCATCTAGAGATCGGTTTTTGCGCGTGATCGGCGTCGCGTATTACCTAAGTCCAAAACTCTGATTATTATTGTGATTCCCTAATAAATATTGTTTAAAATGGTGCTCTGGTGTTTTTACCCTTACAATACAAAAAACAAAGTTCGCTGGGATTTTTTTAACTCTCTCTGTCTCTGAACTTTTGAAATCTCGCGTCGAATGATGGTCCCTATGACAGTTCTTTCAAGTATCTTTCGGTTGGACTTAATTTAATTAATAACTGAAGAAATATGTTGTTACCGTATTTTTATTACATAAATGTTACCTTCACTACATAGTAAGTAAAAAATAAATTCGCTTCCCGCTGTCTGTCTGTCCCTATGTATGCTTAGAGATCTTTAAAACTACGCAACAGATTTTGATGCGGTTTATTTAATAGAGTGGTTCTAGAGGACGGTTTATGTATAATTTGTTAACCCGTGCAAAGCCAAGAAGGGTCACTAGTTCAAAATAAATTAATGCTTAATGACTTCCAAAAAATTGTCTACACACATTTTCCGTGACAGACTCCATATAAAAATCAACTTTCATGTTATAAAAATCAGCTATAAAAATGGCTCGAAGTTCTTCACTTGGACCGCCTCTCACGTTCAGGTTCTATAAGATTTGTGGCGTGCGGGGGTGTTTTTCCAACTGCTTACGGCCGTCGAAAGCTCATTCAAACCAGTATAAAAATGATTAAGTACAGGTACAATTATACAGATGTGATTTTTTTTATGTAATAGTCAGCAAACGAGCAGACGGGCTACCTGATGGGAAGCGGTCACCGTGGAGTGGACGTAAGCAACATCGGAGGTAGGAGGAGCCACTTATGCGGTACCAACTCTTGAAAATTTTGAAATCCCAGAAAATTTCTTAAAAGTTGCAAATGTTCTCAACTTTTTTTGGAGAATTTCAGAGAATTTTTTATCTTGAAAACGGAAAGTTTCAAGAAGTTTGCGCCCATTGTAGAAAATTCATCATTTTGGAAAATTTCCAGTGACACAATAGGGTATTTGACTGTATATAAATAAAATAAATTATTGCACACCATGCATGAAATAAAGCATCAGATAATTACCAGAAAAACATAGATAGCTATTATTTTTAAACACAAGTTATATTTAATAAATCGGATAGAAATATAAAAAGTATATGAGTTGACCGCGTGACGTCACTATGTAAGGTTTCATATAAATTCCATATTAGCAAATCGTTTTGACAGTTCTAAAAAAGAAGCTAATTTGACTAGTAGGAAAATACCCTATAGTTACTGGTTTGACTATAGACTCATTTTGTGCGCTACACTCACTATCAGTATAATGTCATTATTTTGTCATTACTTCAAATATATTAAACTTTTTTAATAACTTCATTACCTTCCATCATTCTCTCTGTCATTTCTGATTCCATCATTTCAATCAATTCACTGTCAATAGTAATGTCATTTCTAGTATCATTACTTTGACATAACTCAAATACTGAAGCAAGATATTTAAATAACTTCATTACTTACCGTCATTCCTTCATGCCAATCCTTACACTATCACTAAAAATGACTTTTCTTCAAAGTAATATCATTATTCATGATAGTGTCGGATCCGTATTGGGTAATCGCGCCAGCCGAGGAAGTAAGTAATAAGTAAGTACTGGTTTGACAAAGTTCAACTCGCCTGTAGCCTGTTAACATGTTAAGCGTTGGTAACACACAGGGCAGACGAAGTGAGTTCGTTTGCATGCATTCTTCTCTAAACTAGTTTCGTACGAAAGTGACTAACCAAATATTTCAACGCGGGAACCTTGAAAATAGGTTAGTTGTGGGTTGGGTGTGAAATGGTGCACATTTTGTATTTGTTTTTCTTGAATACGGCAAAAAAGAAAGGATTATGATTTTTCTGCAGTTAGCATCAACAGTAGCGGATAAAATAATATACAGCTGGTCAAGCAAATCTTGTCAGTAAAAATAGGTGCGGAATTCAAATTTTCTATGGGACGATATCCCTTCGCGCCTACATTTTTCAAAATTGCGGCCATTTTCTACTGACAAGATTTGCTTGACCAAAAGTATATGCCATACTGTAGGGCTAAGATTGCCGGCTCTTTATCATTTGTCACCATGGCTGTCACATTCTAACATTTCTAACAAATATGTAAGTGCGAAAGTGATAGGTGATAAAAATGCGACCATGATAGCTGGTCTGAACTATTTTCCAAATACCTACTCGTAGAGTTAAATGTCTACACTAGGTACTGTAAATATTTTTAATCACAATAACTCAGCGGTCTTCCTTGTCTCCCGATTTGTATGAAAATGAAGTGTTTACCACTGCGTTATCATCTTTTTACATTAATCAATTATTATTTTTACAGTACATATGGTGCTATACTTTCCCGCACTTTCCGTGCCTATGTCGAAAATGGGCCATATGTACTGTAAAACGTTGTACGATACACGTGCGAATAGGTAATTCGCCACTCGTTACGAATTTCCTCTTTTCCGCACTTGTATCGTAAATAATTATTTCCTAAAATTCCTCTTTTCCGCACTTGTATCGTATATAACTATTTCCTATTATATCGTTCAGAATCAGGTAGTACAATTTGGGAATACAATTTTTAAACAAGAATCTATTTTTTTTTTTTCTAGCAATAGATTAATGGTCCTGAAAAAGTAGAATGACCCCAGTATTAAATACCGGCGGTCGTCACCCAAGAACCTTCCTGCCCTAAGGCCACCGGTTGTGTACAGTCAGCAGCACAAGATGCTAAGCGGGTGAGGTGTTCAAAATTATCTTGACGCGACTTTATTGTTAAGAGAATAAGAACGTGTCAAGGTAATTTTGAACACCTCGCCCGCTTAGCACCTTCTCCTGCTGACTATACTTGTATTTATTAGTTATAATTAGATCAAGATTAATTCCGCAGCGATTTTGATAGCATGGACTGTGCAAGTGTTATTTTAACGTCATAATTTCACAGAAGACGTTTAAAATAACACTTGCACAGTCTATGCTATCAAAATCGCTGCAGGGTTATCTTGGTCTAACTCTACCTCTCTGTTCCGTGGCCACTGATAGAGCCGGTAGCCAATAATTGTGCTTTTGGTAGATTGACGATGTAATTACCGTGTGTAGTGGCTAGAATAATATGGATAGTACTTGTTTAATATTTATATAATTTGAGCTTGATAAATAAATAAATGAATAAAAAAATATTATAGGACATTTTTACACAAATTGACTAAGCCCCACACAAATTGGTAAGCTCGTAAAAATAAGCAGGCTTGTAAAAATGTAGTATAATTATTAGGGTGTTTGGTACATCGTTTGCCAAATTGAAATGGCAGATACGTTGATAATTTGCTATTTTCTCATGCCCAGAAAAAAATTGCGCACATTTTTTTCTGCTCTACGCCAGTTTTTCGTAAATTTCAAATTGTTACGTGCGCAGTAGTGAGAAAAACCGTGGGCAATTTTTTTCTAGGCATAAGAAGATAGAAAATGACTCAACCTATCTGCCGTTTTAATTTGGCAAACGGTGTACCAAACACCCTGTATAAAGGAAAAGTAATTGTCGTATCCACACTAAGCGAACACTTGTCTTGATCACTCACTATTTACAGATGTGATGTGAGCGAGCTAAGTACGTGCACACGCGCTGGGGGCACTGGCAGTAGATTACACGGAAGTTATTCTAACCTTCTGTAATTTTTGTAGAATCCGTAATGGTAATTTCGCCCCCCGCTATCGTGGCCTTATAGGGTATCGAGCCCTAGTATCGTATCGTAATCGGTAAACCAACATATTTTGGCTAAGGGTCAGTTGCATCAAACTGTTCGTATCGTTAAAGAAAAATTAAATTAAAAATTATTTATCAATCAAGAGTAAATTACAGATACTCATACTCATATATTTTATTGCATTTCATGTGTACAGAGGATCTTAGGGCTAAGTACAGTTTCAACATGAACCCTGCGAGGGTATAGCAACATAACAGACTAACTAAAACTAAACTAAACATCTAGATCTCACTTAAAAAATCTTGGATACAATAATATGCTTTGCTAATTAGATATCGCTTTAATTGCACTTTAAATCTATTTATGTTTGTTTCCACCTGTATTGACTTTGGAATTTTATTATATATATTGACTGACATGGCAAATGGACCAGAGTGGATCATTTTCATGTTTGAGTTAGGGCGGGCTAATCTACACATATAACATTATAGTATTTAGTACCTCTTTTTAAGTAAATTATTACCTGTGTTAAGAGGTACTGCTCTCTTATTTTAACAAAAACTCTTAATTACCTATATAATAAAATCTTATAAAATAAAAATAAAATTAAGAAGAGTTCGCTAAATTTGTATGTATGGAAAGTTTCATAGTAAAGCCGTAGTGTGTGCGCCATCTATCCGAGAATGACTTTTTCTTGATTTCCGAGGCACGTTTTTTCCTTAGACTTTATTCATCTTAATACGGAGTTACATATGTCTATGGTATGGTAGTATGAACCTATTCCCCGTCTCGGTGTGCCGTACTCTCAGTCCAGTTACTGACCTCCTTCGTTTTTTTTTTTCTTTTTCTCCTAATAACGTAGTATTTGGAAGATTAATACGCCAGCGCTAATGCATATCATTATTATGAGTGGTTTTTCATAAATGTGTTTTGGCGTATGGGTATTTGGACTAGTATAATATGGCTGGTATGGCTAGCATGCCCTGGTCAATCTTCATGATTGAAAAAAAAACTATATATTGGACAATCTTACACAGATCAACCTTACAATTATCATAAAGTACGTCGAAGCTAACTATGCACCGAAAGATTGTGAGGAAGTGTCATTATACGCGTCCTATGTAATGACATTTTTACATTTTGTAATTGCAAATGCCATG
The DNA here is from genome assembly GCF_948474715.1 of Cydia amplana. NCBI lineage: Eukaryota > Metazoa > Arthropoda > Insecta > Lepidoptera > Tortricidae > Cydia > Cydia amplana. The sequence goes on along the minus strand of NC_086079.1, from coordinate 1,527,741 downwards.
CAGAGATTGCAGAGTTAGCTTGGTTCAACTCTTACCTTTTCAATGCTATTCAGTCAATTAAAAAAAATACTAAATATGTAACTACCTAAATAAAATTATAATAAAATACAATGTTAAGATAAGTAAAGTTAAGTTAAAAAGTAAATAATAAATGAAATTCATGCCGCAGTCCGACTTGTTGGAAGAGGTGGTCTCGTTATAATTGGGTAGGTTTTTTTTGTAGGTAAGTATATTTTATGGTTAGTGTTTTTTATTTTATTTCTAGATTTAATTCAAGTTTATTTTAGTTTTTAATTGTTAGTTGTTCGAAAAAATAAAGCTAAGGTTAATCTGTTAGTGCTAATATTACATCATAAAATAAATCACTACATAGTATAAAACAAAGTCGCTTCCCGCTGTCTGTCTGTCCCTATGTATGTTTAGATCTTTAAAACTACGCAACGGATTTTGATACGGTTTTGCATGCGATGCCGGGGCGGGTCGCTAGTAAATAAATAGAATAAAATGCTGGCTAAAACTCGTGCTAGCCTGTCGCCTTCTTTCATTTCACTTTGAGTGAAAAGTATAGACAATTTGCATAAGTATTGAAATGGGCTAAGAGATCAGTGAGGGTTCTAAGTCTTTTTGCATTCCTTTATCTAGTTTCCTATTTAACATTATTCAGATCGGTCGATGTATAAATGCAAGTCACAGTTATATGTTTGTCTAAGGTAACTTTGCACTGATGGTAACATAACAAAGTGAGGGAGTGTCATTATAAACATTTTGAAATTTGACATGAATATTTTAATTTTATAATTTTATCCCGAGTGTTCTTAGCCATGTTTCATGAAAATCTGTTCAGCCGTTTGAAGATCATCAGCTCTTATAATTAGCTATAATGGTACAGGAATTATATACATTTCGTTTCAAATGATGTGACTATACGTTTACGATACTACGTTTATAATAAAATTAAACGAATAAATATTATAGGAAAATTTTGCAGATATTTACCTAACCCCACAGTAAACTCAATAAGCCTTGTGTTGACCATTCTTAAATTTATTAATTATTGTTTTTTTTTATGTAGGGGAGGCAGGGGAGACTTGATCTTAAGGGAGACTTGATTCCCTAAAATATAAATGTAAAATAGACCTAAACAACAATTCTAAATATCTACTACATTGTCAAAATAGCGATTAGTTCCTTTTAGGACATTTATTTTTCATTTATTGGCAATCATTATTGGTTTTTTAATTAAGCTGACCATGTCTCCCCAACCAATTTCCAAAATGATTTTGGCAAAATCACGTCAGAGTTTTTGAGACTTGTATTGTATAGGTAGGTGTACATAGTTGTAGTAGATAAATCGGGTTTTAGTAGGTAGTTATTTTTTACATATTTAGTTTGTATTTATATTTAAGTTTCTACAATAAATTTGAGTTCAATAAGTACATACTTCGATCTTGTGAATAGTTATAAAATAACATAGAATAACATAGTTTTATATTCCCCGTTCTTCTAATTCCTTCTAACAAGCTTCCATTTTGTTCCAAAAAACTACACGAGTTTCCTTTGTAACAAGAAAAAGGAAAAAACGAAAAACTGACCGAATGCATCGGAGAATTCGACGAAAATCATAAATCGAAGAGTGGATATGCAAATCCTACGTCATTAGAACGTACGTAGACTGAAAACCTTTCGTATCTATCATTCATTAGCAGTACTGGTACTAACCATTTAGATAAAAAACATCATAAGTCTAAGAAAAACTCAGGTTTTTAAACCCTTTTGGAATGACTAGGTGGAATCGAACACGACATTTTTTACAATCCCCCGCACAAAGACCGCCCCACAAGCAAACCGTACAAACACTGTCAATGTGTGAGTGAAAAAAATCCAACTGACCCCCCACACATACGCGGCGCCGCGAAAAAATCACCGACACAAAGAAAGTCTACCGAAAACTTCAATACGAACTTTTACACGCACACTTTTATAACCCTCACACAGATGATATACGTACGAGGATGGTTGGTTTGTGTGCGTGGATGCAGCGCGTTCAGATGCAAGCTAAACTTAGATGTGCATGTGTGTGTGCTCACAGTTGCAAGATCCGAAAACTTGGTGGAGACGCATGTGCACGCAACTTGCAGCATCAACCCCAACCCAAACCTAACGTTATACGCATGAAAATAAAGTTCATTTTCATTTGACGCGATTGGCATGTAAGGCTTTTTGAGTGTGAAGCTTGCTGCGCAAGCGGGTAGTTTTCATATAAAACTTGGTGGCGCGAGATGCAGCGAGCGGGACGGAGATAATGCATCTCTTTCGCCACCCGCCGCCCGCGGCAGGGGGAAGGGGGCAGTGTCGCGTTGATGAACATTTCTCTCGTTTTTCTTTATTTTTACGCGAATCGTTTTTAAAGGGTTTCGTCATAATTGCTAAGAGATTATGTTGACAGGGGTGTTCCTGGAGTAAACAAATACTATCACGTGTCTTGGATTACAATTATTCGCTACGATAAATATTTTGAAACAATGGAAACAATATTCACATTTCAGAATTTTTAATGATACCTACTTACCGCTTTTGTTACGGCCTTGCCGTATTGCTTTTATTTATCCAAAAAACAGTAGAAGAATTTTACTTTAATATATATTCGCGGCTATATTTCTCAATGAATATTTAAAGTTTGAACGAAACGCAACAGTAACATTACACGTACATGTGCTAAGAGAAACAAAACGCTGAAAAAAAAACAAAACAACCAAGTAAACACGCCGGTCGCGGAACGCGGGAAAACCTTTCCCGCCTTTTCTCTGAGACGTTTTTGCAAAGATTTCTAATGCGAATCTTATAAGAATAGGTACCTACTTATATGTATATTTTTAATTATTACGAAGAAAGTAAGATTCTAACAGGAAAAATTAAAGTTTAATGATAGTTGGATAGATAAAAGAATGCTTTTGTTGAAAACTCGCGCCCAGTTCCAAAACCATTATTAAAATTGGCTTTTTAAATGTACGTTACGTCCGTGCACTCAGAATTTCACCGGCCAGTATTTTTAAATTTGGAAAACCTAGGATGATCCGTGTTTAGGCATATTTCAGGCGCATCCACAGCGAGGGGAAGAGAAAAAACAAAAAAAACGTTCGGCGGGCGGCAGTTAGGCAGCAGCCACGGCGCGCGCCGGCCGCGTCCAACCTTCATATTATTTTATTACGTGTTTCATTTCGCGTAGCCTTTGGACGGCGCTAGTTTTGCGGCGCGAACGTGAAAATTGTGACTTTGGACCCTAAATCATGGAACCGTTTCACTCGACAAGCAAAAATTATTATCCCTCGGCAAAATTATTCAAAATAACCGCAACTATACGCAGTTCAAACTAGGTTTTCGTTTCTATCTTTTTGTTTGACACAAACTACAGTTAAAGTTTTAGTTGGTATTTTTTATTTTTTTAACAAACCGAGAAGATGACACTGTAAGCGACAAGGACTCGTACAACAAGAATTAAGAAGGAGAACAGAAGAGAGGTAGAAGATGGCGCTTGCATCCTCTGTGAGCTTGTACTACTCGATAGTGCAGCGGGCGGCGAGGCACTATTTAGAAGATTACTGTCATACAGGTAAGATTAGAAAAAATAGTTTTTTTTTTTTTTTTTTAAATATACTTCCCTTTTTTTGTAGGAAAAATCCTCCAATAAAAATATCTAAGTAAGTACAGAATAGTAAAAATGGTCTAATATGGTATTAGTAGGTACCTATATTCAGAAAAAAACAACGGAGTACAGAAATGAACAAAAATCACTTTAATAGATCAACAAAATCATTAATTAAATTAATGTTTTTTTTATTATTCTGTTACAATTAACAATGACCGGGAGATGGCACCCTGTAAACAAATCATCCTATTAGACTTATTTGCCGTATATTGAAAAATAAAATAAAGATCAAACAAACTTATTTATTGCAGAAATCATTGATCCAAATAACATTTACATTATTAAATTTATTTCATTCATTAAAGTTACATAATAAAATATGATTAAATTAATTAATTAAAGTTAATTACAAAAAACACACCTTAAAAAAAATTATTCTACACTTAACCTAAAATAACCCCCCCTGCATCGTACCTGGCTCAAAGGTTATTTACATTTACAGTTCATATTAAAATTAGGTACTTACTAGTAAAAATTATAAAAATTCATGATTAATCAATCAAATAAATACTTACGAAATTCAGAAATAATGGGTAAATTCCTGGAATAGACAAATACTAAATTTAAATACTAATTATTAATACAATTGTACATTATATTTTTATTTATTACCATTTAGCAGATTAGAAAAAAATTATAAACAATGATTACTAAATTCTATAAATATAAAAACGTAAAAATTATTAATGATTGTAAAAAAGTACAGAAATTAACTAAAAAATTAAATAATTTCATTATTCAATTAAAAAGACACTAAAGCTCGAGAAATAAGTAATAAAGTTAAACGAATGTAGTTGAAACCTAATAGCAACTAACTTGCCGGCGGAACTTTAGTCTAATTACCTAGTTATGGTAACTATAACATACATCATATGAATATGTATGAACGTGAAACAGCTCATCATAGTCATGATGAATGCTAAATAATGACACCTGTTCATTGCCCGACTGTAGTTGCGATTTGAGACATACATTTATATTGGACGTCCAACACGTTAAAGCCTGTTCACTGTCCGACTTTAGTTGCAATATATGTATATTTATATTGGATGTCCAAAACGTTAAACTCGTTAAATGACAAGATTTAAAAATTATACATTTCAATTTCGTTGTCGCTTCAGACATAAAAATCCTGCATAAGGGAAAATTAGTTTTTTTTTATTAAGCACTGAAACTTAACTCTAACGCTTAGTGAAGAGTTATTTCGGTTTACTAAGGTGTCATTGGAAGTATGGCTGCTCGCGGCTAATTTGAATTATGCTAAGTAAGTTTAAGTTAAACACTTAAACTAGATGTTTTAATCTGACCAGAATGCCACTGTGCAATAACTTTATAAAGAATTAGGCTGAAGTAGGAAGCGGAGCATATTCCAGTTTTAAAAATAGGATACCACAATAAAATAAATCTATACCCTATAAAAGGAGAAATAATAAGAGAAATAGTATTCGAAAACGAAACGTAAAAAACGTGAGTATCAGAAATGTCAGAATATACTACCGCCGCGCCGCCGGCACTCATCTGGTTAATTATAATTGCACTTATAAATAATTAAAATTAAATACTTACTTCCTTCAACGGTAAGACCAAACACGTTTTTATAATAAAACCACATTTATATTCAATTCGATCAAAAGAAAATACATGACTAATTATAATTGACACTTCATTGTATTCTAACTTATAAAGACCTAATAACGTAATTTTAATAAAATATACATACATCTTTCGCTTCCTTAACTTTCATAACTTTTCGCATTCCTCATACACGCTCGCCGGTTTAGGGTGCTCTTAGGGTGCTCTTGACCTGGCCTTTCTTCAGGATTTCCCCGATTTGATCAGAGAAAGCCCGCTGAGGCCTACCCCTTCCAACTCCCGCTTCTACTTCTCCCTTATACAATACACACATAAAATATACAACGATAAATATGTATATCCTAAATTTACGAAAATTAACGGTGAGACAGCGCCTTTCTTCAAACAAAAACGTCACTTTTGACACTGAAAATTGTTAATAAAGTTCGAATCGGGCCGCCTTGCTGTACAACGAATGGCCAGCTTTAAACTAAATAATACAACTTATTTTAAAATTGTAACGCGTTTCTTTTTAGTTTTAGTTTTAACCGAGACCGAGACCCAGACGAAAGGTAAAAGTAATTGCTTTTATTTGGCGTTATTGTTATCTTTTATTATAATTGAACTGTTTAATTCTAATTTAAGCACCGTCCGAGTTAATTCTTGCGATCATTGGGTAGCTAAGTATTTTTAATATTAACAACTACCTATAGTAAAATAGACGCCAGATTTGTAATAAATTGTACTAAGCAGAAATGTCATCTTTTAAAAAAGTGATAAATACTTAATGGTCTCTTTGGTATACCTAAAGAATATTCAAAAGTATTGATTAATAAATAAATAAATATTATAGGACATTCTTACACAGATTGAATAAGTCCCACAGTAAGCTCAAGAAAGCTTGTGTTGTGGGTACTCAGAAAACGATATATATATTATAATATACAAATACATAAATACATAGAAAACAACCAAGACTCAGGAACAAATATCTGTGCTCATCACACAAATAAATGCCCTTACTAGCATTCGAACCTAGGACCGCGGCTTCACAGGCAGGGTCACTACCCACTAGGCCAGACCAGTCGTCAAATGTATTATGTTGTTAATGTATGTACCTACTTAATAAAACAGTGATCAGATTCGCCCTCTGCTTGCCCTATGTCCAAAAAAAGCCGTGAGCAAAACAACACAATAATGATTATAAAAATAATCTGTAAAATATCGTGACTCTAATAAATAACTTAAAACCATAATAATATATACCAAAACCTGATGATACGTTTTAGTGTACAGTACAAATATGCACAAAAGTGTTAATTTAAGAAATTGATGTATGAAATAAAAGTTTACTTTTACTACGGCGAGGAAGTGTAAATAATAAATTTTAAATTAAATTTTCACATAGGTTTTATTTTGTAAACCTTTAAAATGAATCTTTATGTTTAACTATTAAAAATAGAAAAGAATAATTTTGGGATACCTTTTTCGACATGACGATTTAGTATATAAAGACCATTACAGATGTTAAAATGGAAGCAAAAAGGAAGAGATGGAAGCTAAGAAGAACTTACATTTAACAAGTGAAAGAAAAAGTAAACGTCATGTCGTATCACACGGTCAAAGACAAGGCACATCACATGATAGAAATACTTGGAAATTGCTCCACAATCAAGAACCCAGTTCTTAAACACATACGGAAATATATATTTTTTCCAAAATGACTTCCATGAAGAAAGCTTTCGAAACACCATTGAAGTCTATTGAAGTAGCCTAAAATTATATTTTAACTTTTTAATTCCTCGTCAAAGGGCTTAATTTAAATATAAACAATAACCTACATGGTGCAGTCAAAGAATTTAGTTTCAGTACCATTTCGTACCTTGTCACAATGACAATCAATATGAAAGTCGAAATGGACTTGAAATTGAATTCCTTAACCACTTGTACAAATCACTCTTTATACGAAATGCTCACATCTCACATTCCACTAATTTTGCTATTAAATTGAATCACGTCCCGCCGGCGTCGACCAACAAAAAGTTACAATACTTTTAATTATTTCACAATAAATATTCTAGTTTAGCGGTTTAGTACAGTGCTTAAAAATTCAATTAGTTTGTTTGACTTGTTTGTAATGAAGTTGACGAAAATGAACTGCTTGTTTTAAAACATTTTTTAATTTTACAGAGCGTCGAACTTACTTGAACTTTCTTGTTTTTCATATATTATTATGTACCTACCTATTTTGTTCTACGAGTATCTAGCTAATTCAAAGGTTTAGCGGTGCTGTGCACTTTTTGTGATGGGGGAAAAATGTTAAACTCGCGAGAGGTGTCACGTGACCTTAAGACGTAAGACGGACATCATTGAATTTTTCTTTATTGATTTAAATGCCATCTAGTGAGTTTCGCTCTAACTGGTATTAACATAACTCGAGTACTAACAGTGATGTGCTTAGGAGTTCCAAGTAATGCGACTAAATAACGCTAGATGGCGTTAACCTCAATTATACATAGTGCAGATAGTGCTGCAGATATTTTGCAATAGTGATTGAGTTTTCACTTCTGCCAGCACTCCCGAGTGCAACCCGTTGTTTTTTTTATTAGTTGTTAGTAATTTTTACTATTACTTTAGGACATAATATAATTGTAATTAATGTAGGTAAGCAATTATAATTAAGTACAAAACAAAAAAAAATGTTTACGTACTAAGTACAAAAAGGCGGCCAAGTGCGAGTCGGACTCGCCCATGAAGGGTTCCGTATTTAGGCGATTTATGACGTATTAAAAAAAAACTACTTGCTAGATCTCGTTCAAACCAATTTTCGGTGGAAGTTTACATGGTAATGTACATCATATATTTTTTTTAGTTTTATCATTCTCTTATTTTAGAAGTTAGGGGGGGGGGGACACACATTTTACCACTTTGGAAGTGTCTCTCGCGCAAACTATTCAGTTTAGAAAAAAATGATATTAGGAACCTCAATATCATTTTTGAAGACCTATCCATAGATACCCCACACGTATGGGTTTGATGAAAAAAAAAATTTTGAGTTTCAGTTCGAAGTATGGGGAACCCCGAAAATTAATTTTTTTTTTTTCTATTTTTGTGTGAAAATCTTAATGCGGTTCACAGAATACATCTACTTACCAAGTTTCAACAGTATAGTTCTTATAGTTTCGGAGAAAAGTGGCTGTGACATACGGACGGACAGACAGACGGACAGACAGACGGACAGACAGACGGACAGACAGACAGACAGACAGACATGACGAATCTATAAGGGTTCCGTTTTTTGCCATTTGGCTACGGAACCCTAAAAACACATAACGGACTTTGGACGCCCGGCTAGTCAATGCGTTTATATATTAACGCAGTGCATCTTCAAATGTTAAGGCCAAAGCCACTCGTGTTTGAGCTTTTTAGAAGAACATTCTTGCAGGCCTTATTTATTTATTTTACAGAAACAATAACCCCCTACAAAAAAATTGCGCGGTGCGGGAATGATCATTTTCAGTCATTTTTAGTTTTCAAAGTATTTTAAAACTCGTAATTCATAGTGGTATGATATTATTATAGTGCACTACCTATCTCTAAACACGAAAGTTGTCCGCAATTATTTTTTTGATTGAAAAAAGCTAAGAAGCATTTGTCCACAATCTCTCCCAATGGGCCAGTTTAAAAAACTTTACAATTAGCCATACTCTAAGTGTGTTCCGCGGAACCCTAATAGGGTTCCGCGACACCCCTGCAGGTTGTTCCATCAAGTATTTTGCTTTCCAAAAGGGTTCCGTCAAAAAAAAAGATTGAGAACCGCTGCTTTACATTATGTGTTTATTTACTTCATTTAACACTATCATCAAGCAATTATCATTAAGCTTTACTTCGTGACACAAAAAGCGACGGGTAGAAATACCTAAAAGCTAGCACTTTCGTTCAGCACAGTCCGCCGCCCGGCTAGTAAGTACGTTTATATGCAAATCCAGTGCATCTTGAAATGTCAAGGTCAGAATGCACGTAATTGGGGGACTTGTTTCTGCACTTTATTGCATTGTTAACGATAAGTTTAAGGGGAATTAAATTGGCAGATTGAGACAATTGGAGGGGAGTTTATTTGTATGTTGCACTGTTAACTGGTCATTGGTAAGGGTCGGGTGCACTAAACCGTCTGTCACCGTTAGAGTTCGCTACATTTTGTTGTATGGAAAGTTACATAGTAAAGCGCCGCGGCGCGCCGGCTGACGTTGAACAGTCTGTCAAGTGCGGATGGTGCAACTGGCACTAAATCTACGCATTGGCATAAGAGCCCGTGAGTGACTGACAGTGTCAAAACTGACATATAGCGTATACATCTCGCTCGCACTAATATGCGAGTACGAGCGAGATGCATAAAAAGTAAATTACGTTCTCGATGGCGTTTGCCATACACAAAAACTGCAAACTGCAAACTGCAAACTGGTGGTAGCCATACAGGTCTACGGCAGGGGTCACCAAATGGCGGACGGCGTTCCGCATCCGGACCGCCGACCTATTTTATTTTTTTGCTTATTTAATAAACTCAAGGAAAAACGGACCGCGATGGTCATTTAATTTTAAGAACCGGACCCCTGAAGAAACACCTCTTTTGACACAGACTTTACTTTTGATGCCGACTGTACTTTCGACGCGTAGTCTTGACTTTTGATTCTGACTATACTATCTACATCTACATTCATATAAATCGTAATAAAATGGGATGCAGACATGTACCGATTAGGGGGCTAAGTAAGGCAGTGACTCGCGTTTTTGCTGCGGGAGTAGCGGCGCGTGAGATTGGCTGCGCGCGCGCCGGCTCGGTTTGAGATGCGCCGGCGCCGGTCATATGGCGAGGCGCCTGTTTGACATGCTCTAGTCATAGGACTGGGGTCTGTTATCATATTGTATATAACAACATGAGGGCAACATGTCACTGCAAGTGCAATAAAAACACTTGAACACTTGAGATTCGCCGCTCATTTATTTATTAGGGTTCTGTACCCAAAGGGTAAAAACGGGACCCTGTCCCTGTGGGTCTCTGGATCTCAAATGGTCTGAAATAAGTTATTTAAATTTTTTATACCTAGTCAGCATATTCTTAATTCATGCATGCATGAATTCTATACCTAGTAATTTGTATTTTATTTTTTTCTTACTGCATGGTAATCATAAGGTGTAATGTTTTGAAAAGATGTGTCCCGCCGAATTTGTTGCCGGTCCCATATTGCAATACCCTACACCAATTCAGGGGGGATTTAAATCTTCTCGAGGCAGAGGTGTAGGGTTGGAGCTGGTGTAGCTTTATTTGACGTTCATAAGCGCATTGTAATATGCCTACTTGAATAAACTATCTTTTATCCTTGGTACAATGCCTCAAGGGCCTATTTTAGATTTAAGCTAGTTTTTAATTTCTTTTAGTAATACACTGTATATATCTTGTTTGTAAATAAATGATTATCCAGATCTTTTATCTTATATTATCATAATCGGCCCGGCAAACCGCACAAATTAGGCTGATTGTGAGTGGTCCAGTAGTTCGATTGATAACTGACAATTTGCGGATTTACCTAACATTCTAAGCCTCGTTCGCTGGCTTGTAAAATTAGGCTTTCTAATTTCGCGGAGGCATTTTCTTTAAGGCGGGGTATGCTAAGGTATACCTACCTAAAATGTTTTATTTATGTCACAAAACGCGTGTCATTCATTGAGCAATAAGAATATCGCAGTTAAGATTTTTAATGGTTAGAAAACCATTAAAAATATTAACTGACATTTGACATATTTAATTACACAAACGGGTCTACCGCGATATAATTAGTACGAATAGTAATATTTATTAATTTAATAATCCATACTAATTTATGGTGGGGAATAAAAAAAATGTGAGACTGTAACAAGGACAAACAATAATAGCGCTTTCGCTGCTACTCTTACTGAAAGATACATAAGACTATGGGCCCGATTCGGATTTTGAAATAGACATCTGTTAGATATCTTTTAGACATCACCAAGATACGATAACGATATGTTTACGATCTAACCTGTCAAACTTGACATTTGCGCGATTCTGGAGATACTCGTGAACGATTTTCACAAGATATGGCTTAGAGATCCAATTCACATCTAATAGATATCTAACTCTATCTAACGTAAAAGTGACATTTGTTGCCCGAATTGCGCTGCAAAAGAGAACTATTAGTTGAAATCTAAACTATAACGTATCTAGAATGGATCTAGTACTTACATGTCGTCTCTTGTGAATATCTTGAAGTTCGAATACGGCAGTATCCCGTTCGGTCATTTCCCCCCATCCCTCATGACCGATCCAGTTAAAATACTAGATTCATGCGCGGTACCTATTTGATCGGTCGGTTAAATTAGAGCCCGTACCATGAGTCACTAACAGCGTCAAAACTGACATATACGCGATCGAGAACGTAATTTACTTTCTATACATCTCGCTCGCGCTAATATGCGAGTACGAGCGAGTCGCATAGAAAGTAAATTACGTCCTCGATGGAGTTTATGTCAATGCCAAACTAGTGGTAGCCATATACAGATGTAACTTAAATAGTCCGCGATGTAACTAATCTCTCGCATGCAAGTTCCCGCGCCGTCTAAGTCTGCGTTTCCACCATAGACGTGCGAGGATGCGTATCGAGGGATATGTTTGTTAAGAACCAATAGAAAATTGCCTATGATATGTAATGAGGTATGAGGTCATCCTAATGATTCTTAACAAACATATCCCTCGCTACGCATCCTCGCACATGGAAACACAGCCTGCCAACATGAGCCCGTGACCCCCCGAACGCCAGTGTCAAAAATTTGTTACTGAATTAATAACCTCTTTCAACCATGGTCTCCCGCGATACAGGCCTAGCCCTGAAACTCCGTAGTCAATCTAGTTATGCACCAACTTTTCGAAACAACTGCTGTATACCTTTTCTGTGTTCTAGTTGTGCAATAGGGATGATGACATATGTTGAATTTTATAACAAAATCTAGTAAAATAGATAGCAAACGAGCAATTTATCATAATAATGTGGATATTAAAATAAAATATTGAAAAATTACAAAATTACAGGACCTGAAAGTTTCAAAATTTAAGTTTTTTTTTAACTTCCAAAAACGATAAAAGTAAGGGTACCATTCGATTCCTTACATTTCATCCAAAAAAATATTGTATAGCAACTATGTACATAAACGCAATATTTCACCGACAAAAACGCAATTTTCTTGTTTTGTCCATACTACAAGATGGGCGATGACGTCACGGCCTCTGGCCGTTTTGTATAGGGCGTTTCGCGAGTGAAGTGCGACTGTCGGACTTTGACTACAATTTCTGACTTTTGTGTTACTTTAATGCAATGGGTCCCATATAGACATTTGATCCTAAAAACAAACCCGATCGATTGATACCATTAAAAAAAATTAGTCATGTACCCTACATTTTTTATCTTTATTTTTAACTGTTAATTATAATTACAGTCCAAATTGTCTGGGACGGATACGGGACAAGGCAGTTGAGGGGTTAATCATCTCGCGAAACACTGCGAGCACCAAATCAATATCAGATTAAAGTCCGAAGCCCCCTGGCTCACGTGAAGGTCCATGCGTGCGCGCACAGTTTACAAACATCACCACCATATCCGCTGATACGTTTAATGGCCTGCTTAGGCGACAATTGTGATAAGTACTGTAAATTACCGATAACCGGTGCCTAGCCAAGTTACGTTTATAAATAAGGATCCGAACGACAAACGAAACTTAAAATGCTGACTTACCATATTAATGATCATGTTACATTATGGTATACCCGCCCCGGCTTTGCACTGGTTGACAAATTATACATAAACCTTCCTCTTGAATCACTCTATCTATTTAAAAAAACCGCATCAAATTCCGTTGCGTAGTTTTAAAGATCTAACTAAGCATACATAGGGAAGCGACTTTGTTTTATACTATGTATGTATGTAGTGATAAATAAACTAAACTAAAACTTGAGTAATGTATTCGATTGTCCTTTGTCGATACTGCCATGTTGGCTACGGTCCCTGATCCATACACTTCAAAAAAGCTTTAAGGGGTCGGCTAGCATGTGATACTTACCTACATTTTCCATCAGGGTGCCTAGCCAAGATGGCAATCGCACATTTTAACGAGCAGAAAACCAAGCATGTGACAACTTTGGAGTTGCTGGCGTCCGTAAGGTCCGTAGCGTAGGTCCGTAGGGCTTTTAGTCGTTTGCCATTGAAGTAGTATACAAATACTACAAAAAAAAAGTAAGAAAAGAATAAAATTATGTAATAGGACAAAATATTTTTTTAAACTTCCGGCAGGACTCAAACCCTCGTAATGTGTGTCTCGTAATTTTCTCTCTTTTACATTTGAACGTATAGTGAAAAATATGGTCTTATTCTAGCGTTTGTCACGCATTAAGATATGTCACGTCCTAATTGAAACAAAACGGATGATTTTCCATCTTTATCACGCAACATATACCCTACTCACGTGTAAGCTCACGGCACTTTAGTTTACAAACATGGCATTCGTCGATATCCGCTTATTATGTCGGCGACTTCCGTTTGCTTACTCAAAAGTCAGCTTCTATACTTAGGGCCAGTTGTACCAAACACATTTGAGATGAGACTGATCAACGTCAGCCGGCGCACCCCAGCGCTTTACTATGAAACTTTCCATACATAGAAATTTAGCAAACTCTTTAACGATACGAACAGTTTGGCGCAATCGACCCTTAGTCAAAAGTGACGGATGATTAAATACTTATATATCTTTATCACGTGACAAAAACTAGCCTCACCAGCGTACTAAATGACAGGCGATAAAAATCCTACCATGCTACAGCCGCAGTTTAGAAACATGGCGTGTGTTGATAGTATTAATGGTTCCAATGCGCTTGCTATGTCGACTTCCGACCGTTATTGACGAATTTTACTGACTCAAAAGTCAGTTATACACAGTCAAAAGAGACGGATGATATATCTTTATCACGAATAACTCTAACCCAGGGGTCACCAAGTGGCGTGCCGCGATGGTCATTTTATTTTAAGAACCGGACCCCTGAAGAAACTAATTGGTGACCCCTGCTCTAGCCTCACGTGTAAGCTTACGCACCTCCATTACAAAATGGCATCCGGTGATAGCATTAATAATGGTCCGATTGCAGTTATTATGTCGAGAGCTTCCGACAATAACTTTATTTACTTACTCAAAAGTCAGTTACCACACTTAGTCAAAAGAGACGGATGATGTATCTTTATCACGTGACAAACTCTAGCCTCACGTGTAAGCTCACGCAGCATACTTCAGTTTACAAACACGACATCCGTTGATAGCATTAACAATCCGATTGCACATATTACGTCAAGAGCTTCCGACAACAACTTTATTAAATTTACTCAAAAGTCAGTAATTTTATTACACTTAGTCACAAGACACAGATGATACTCGTATATATCTTTATCACGTGACAAACTCTAGCCTCACGTGTAAGCTCACGCAGCGTATAATGTACTTCAGTTTACAAATACGACATCCGTTGATAGCATTAATGGTCCGATTGCGTTTATTATGTCGAGGACTTCCGACTTAACAGTCGGAACCTACTCAAAAATCAGTTACGTTACACTCTGACCACGGTAACTTTGCATAAAGTTGGCACTGTTGGCAGTAAGAATGCATACATATCCCTATTAAGCTCCATACTCGACGTAGCAATGAAAACTTAGCGTAGACCGACTGTAAGGATAAGAACTGTTTATTGCCACATACATGAAAATAAAATAGAGTTAGAATTACTTACATAATAAAATGAAACAGTTATCATTATCAATTTATATACAGAACAAAAGTGAGAAGATTTTTTGTACCAGGCAGGGTTCCAGTCCAGTCTCAGCGTGTGCCAGGCCTAGATGCCCGGCGCTGGTTTTCAGACCGGTCCCGGACTAACCACTTGCCACACACAAAACTACACCACTTGGTCAGAAGAGAAGGATGATATATCTTTATCACGTGACAAACTGACCTCACGTGTAAACTCACGCGTAGAGTACTTGTAGTTTACAAACAGCGTCCGATAGTTTAATGGTTCTATTGCGTTATGCTTGAGGACTTCCGACTGCTATTGAGGAACTTTATGGATATGTATGCATTGTTGCACTTTATTGCTTTGAGATAGAGTTGAAAATGGGTAATATTTGTGTTGTAAGTCTGATCTTGGGGTTGGCTTTTGATCAGCTACCTACTAATTATTACAAATAAAATTACAAAACTTTAAAACATAAAGACACTACATTAACCCTTTTTAGGGTTCCGTAGCCAAATGGCAAAAAACGGAACCCTTATAGATTCGTCATGTCTGTCTGTCTGTCCGTCTGTCCGTCTGTCCGTCTGTCCGTCTGTCTGTCCGTCCGTATGTCACAGCCACTTTTCTCCGAAACTATAAGAACTATACTGTTGAAACTTGGTAAGTAGATGTATTCTGTGAACCGTATTAAGATTTTCACACAAAAATAGAAAAAAAACAATAAATTTTTGGGGTTCCCCATACTTCGAACTGAAACTCAAAATTTTTTTTTTCATCAAACCCATACGTGTGGGGTATCTATGGATAGGTCTTCAAAAATGATATTGAGGTTTCTAATATCATTTTTTTCTAAACTGAATAGTTTGCGCGAGAGACACTTCCAAAGTGGTAAAATGTGTGTCCCCCCCCCTGTAACTTCTAAAATAAGAGAATGATAAAACTAAAAAAAATATATGATGTACATTACCATGTAAACTTCCACCGAAAATTGGTTTGAACGAGATCTAGTAAGTAGTTTTTTTTTATACGTCTTAAATCGCCTAAATACGGAACCCTTCATGGGCGAGTCCGACTCGCACTTGGCCGCTTTTTTTGGCAATGTATCTTACACGGTAGTCACGGTACACAATTTAACACCCATTTTCGTGTTTGTGTTCTAATCTAGTTCTAGTGTAAATTTTGCACTTTCGAGCTATAAGCGAGGCTTAATCTCACTTTTTTTTAAATTTGTCAATAATAGGGTTAAATAAAACTACAAGAATTATATTTTAGAAAAAATCTTACATAGTATGTATTAAAAAAAACTGTATGAAACAAACAAACCATTAAGGGAAAGCTACATAACTACTTATAACGCTGTCTGTCAGCTGTCAGTAAAACTTACTGTATACGTAACACGCATTAACTAACAAGATACAACATATTTAACACTTAACCATCTGTAGATCTTATCTCAATGCAATAAGGATTAACTTCGAATAGTCAGTTACTTCTCTAGAAGAGTTGCTTTGGAAGTGGAGATCCAAGTTACGATCTGATGTCTTCATCTGTCAAGTACGTAGAGAAAGTTCAAAACATTTAAAATAGTTAAAATCAATTAAAAAATATATACAATGTGTTTTCGTAAAATTCTTTACATTTAAAGTATTTCTTACACCGCCCTCAAGTCCATATAAAAAAAAAGTATTTCTTTGGTAACTCTATCTAACATTTAGTAAGTACTACTACTAATTCTGAAAATTGGTGGAAGAATACACACAACGGGGTCGAGTGGGGTTAGTCAGGGTTTTATTTATTTAGCCTTTCTCAGCTAAAAAATATAAAAAATCTATAAATGGAGCACACACTACTACTATAGTTTTAGATGTCAATGTCGACTAATTAGATACCTAATTGGCACAAAAGCTAGGTTCTTGTTTGAAATTATGTAAATTGTAACACAAATAATTCATAAATTACTACGTACCTACTACGCTTTTAATAAATGATAAATGGACTTAATTTATTCTTAATAATAATAATTTAATGTTGTAGGTACCATTTCGTATCTTAATAGTAATGAGGTCCCTATCGACTTTCATATTGATTGTCACTGTGACAAGGTACGAAATTTTACTAAAATTAAATTCCTTGACTGTACCTATACTCAGCCTGAATTATATCCAAGCAATCACATTTCAAATAGCTATCCAATTATAAATAAAAAATCATGTCCTTGTAACATACCCTACCAAAAAAACTCTCAAACAAACAGAAAACAAAGGCACTTAGAATAATCCCATGTCTCCCCCATAAGGAAGGGTGCACACTCGTGAAATAATAATGCGGGTGGGGCGTTCAAGGTCGCCGGTCAAGGGCAACTTGCCCTAGTTCGCAGGTTGCAGTGTGCATACAGCTTAAATATGCAACAATATTATTTTTTTAAATTAAGAATTGATTTTGTTTTTTTTCTAAGTTCATATCGTGTATATCAATCGTAATATATACTCTGTCAAGCAATTTCCGTCATTAGAAAAGATCGGGAAATTTAAAAAATATATGGCGCGTAGAATTATAGTCTCATAGAAAATTTGAATTTCGCGCCTTTATCTACTGACAAACTTGTTTGACCGGCTATAGATCATAGAGCTAGAGCTACCACAGATAACAAATCTAAGTGTCTTGCATTTAAATTATAATATTTATACGTAATATTTTGCAAACCCAGATAGCTATCTGAAAGATGCTTCTCTCAGTCCCAAATCATCTTACTTTCTTCCATTATAATAATATTAAAAAAAAGAGAATAAAAATACAGACAAGTAAATTAAAAATCTAGACTGAAATATGACTAAATGTTTTTAATTTAAACATGTCATTAAAATAATAAAACAATTATGCGGTCTTATTTCTTTTAAGTAAAATAATAAAAAATGCCGACAAGACACATTTACATCGTAATTAGGTAGTTACTTAATTTAAATAGCTATTAATTTTTATGCCCCGTTTGACACGGCGTGTTCTTACTATAATTTCGTATATATTAACTCGTCAGTTCCCACGGCTCATATATGAGCCAGAACGCCTATGGCGACGTCACATCGTCGGATTTGACAGGTAAGCAAGTTAGGTTTAGCCGTGACAATGGGGTTGGCAACTGTCAAAGGTTTGCATAGATGGCGCCATCATAGCTTGCCCCTTTTTCTATGAGATTTGGCTTAAAGGGCTGACATCCAGGGCATTAACGTATATCATATTCCGTTTTCATTAGGTCAGTAACATTCAAAGTTAGATTTTTTGTATATTCAGCGAGAAATTGTTTCAATATCATCATCATCACTATAAAGCTTAATAAATTATATCTCAATCGATATTTCCAGTGAATTATTAAGTAGCTTATTTATCTACTTAGTTACTGGTAAATAAAATCAAAAGACACCTTCCACACAGTGATTGGAACATTAAAAAGTTACTGTTCTAACTCAAACGAGGCATAATACTTTAATGTTTAGTCGTAAAGTGAACAAATTAGTCAAATTACCCACTGACCATCCAACATATGTTGAACACAACATCCAACATATGTTAAACAGACATGTTGAATAGGTGTGACATGTTAATAAATGACCCTTAACTACGAAATAGTACCTTTCCACATTCACGCGCTCGAAAGTTTTAATAGTGTTGCGTAGTGCGTCTTAGTGTGACAGGGTACTAGTTAGCCCTTTATTTACAGAATAGTTGAAGGGTTAACTAGGATAGGGTTGGTCTAGTAAATCTGATCAGATCTTTTGACGTATTTAATTGCATGCGGATTGTCTCTTGGTCTGGGGTTGATTGTTGACTGATTTTGACGGTATCACAGATTAAATAATAGTACTAAGTACAGAAGACTCACTCTCTAATAGCAAAACGCCTCTGTTACGATCAACACAGATATGGCCGCTAGGTGGCGACAGCGCCACGCGCGGCTTATGGCTTTCCCCAAAATTGGGGCCGAACGAATGTACTTTTAGCTACCTGTAGCAAAGCGACGAAATCGCGGAGTGAGACACGCCTGACGGTATGTCCAAACTTCAAACCCCAGCCGTTATCAAGGGTTGGCAAAAGTATTTTTAGGGAACCCTAATTTCACTGTTGGTGCTAACTTAAGTTCTTGGAAACTTTAGGTAAATTTAGGTAAGGTAAAGACTGAAGGAAACTTTCATTTTGGAAATGGAAAATTTAGATACCCATTCAAAAATAAGAGAAGTATTCGACATTTTTTCACGTTGAAAGTTTGCAATATTGGAAATTTTCCGACGGCACAGCAGTACAGACAGGTACGTACCAGGTAGGTAGATAGTAATCTAGTAACATCCTAATAACTAAAATCATAATTCCAAAATATACCTAGAATACCCCACATATCATATCCCAAAAGATTTTTACATCAAGCATAAAAATGTGAATTGCACATTTCCATTCAACGTTAAGTGTGTTCTACACTAGTTAAGTACCCCCTATCCCGACTCGAATCGTGTAAGCCGGCCTTAACTCTCTAACCGCTATCTAATTTATTTGGTCGCACCTCAATTAGGCGCCCAAAGACACGTAACTGCATTAAAAGTCATGCCAATTTGGACTTTTTGTCTATACAAATAGGGTTAAGTATGGTTTAATATGGGGGATATTTAACTCAAATTTTCTCGAAGTGTAATTAGATGTTCTCACCTCAATTAGGTTTAGGTTAAGTGGAAAATGTCCCTATTTCCGGGATTCTTAGCCAATTCAAATAGAGCATATCTTCATACATCAAAAGTCTAGCTTGAGTATCTATCTATAGAACCCAAAGTAGCCAGTCGCCATCAGATATATCGGAGCGACCGAGGCGCTCACAAATATCTGAACACGCCTCTATTGTCAAGGCGTTAGAGTGCGTGTTCAGGTATTTTTGAGCACCTCTGCCGCTCCGATATATCTGATGGCGACTGTACTTGTAAAAAGCTACGTCGCGAGTACCACAACACAACCTAATTGCATTCTAAACCATTTTGTACTATAACGGCCCATGGTTATCCCTAGAACTTAGTTTTTGTAGATATTATAACGATTACGATTCAATTTCAATTAACGAAGCGCCCGGAAGCTCCGGCCCGGCCCGGGCCGGTCTAGCGTGAGTCATCCTTTATGAGAGGTTGTGACATAGTTTTCATTTAGGTATAAAAACTGTTGAAGCTCCCAGTGAAGAACAGCGTAGGCACATTTTACGGTAAAGGCTCGCGAGTCTATTTGTATATGTTTCTATTAATTGTTCCTTGCTATCGATAATTTTCTTCAAAACATATCTACTTACTTACTATATTTTATATCCCCTCACTAATTAAAGAGCAGGCTATCAAATTAATTTACTTATTAGAACTACAGTTTTGCGCCTCCGGGGCGAAACTGGTTTTTTAAAATCTAGATGAAACTAATTACACTACTGCTAGAAACAGGTGCCCTCAAAAATGTTAAAATATTTCGCTTTTTAATTTACTTTGAAGTTTACAGTGTATCTTTAAAGATTTAAAACTAATCAAAACGTTATTCTTTTTTGTGTTTGTTTCCCGATTTCTTAAATACGACCGGACCAATTTATTCACATTAGTGACATATTTACTTTTTGATTGGATTTGTCGGTAAAAGATTATCATCTTGTCTACGATATACCTACAGTCGCCATCAGATATAATTTGTGAGCGGCTAAGGCGCTCACAAATATATGAACACGCCAATTGTCAGGGCGTTAGAGTGTGTGTTCAGATATTGTGAACACATTGGCCGCTCCGATATATCTGATGGCCACTGTACTCAGTGACAAGTTGTCACGCACGGTCACGTGACAGACAATGCATTGAACCTGCGTCTGTGGGGCGTCTGGCGAGTAATTGCGTAACCGGGCCAATGCCGGGGGACGCGGGTTCAAAGTCATGACGCGCAATTGACGGACCAGACAATACAGTCAGCATCAGGGACATGCTATACTTGCTTAGTTTTGCGGGTTCAGCATAACCGTGAAAACCGAAAATCTCGAGCAACTATCTCTGTAACTCTGATGACGCCTTAATTGTCTGTCTGTCTGTCTTCTTCTTCAACCTAGCGTTTTCCCGGCCTCGCCCCAGGGTCCGCTTTTCCGCTCAGTCTTCTCCACTTCGCCTGGTCTTCGGTGTGAGATTGTTCTCTTCCATGTCCTTGTCCGTTATCACGACGTCCAGCCAGCCAGCCTATTAAGGCAATTATGGAGTAAAAGCACGAAATGTTCTATTTTGGATATTCGCGGCAGTAACCGCTGTTACGACAGCCATTGCGGCCAATCACACGCTTACTAAAACGTCATCTCGTTTGAATGTCGGGTTTAAGGGTAACATTCCATTTCTGACCGCAGCTGCACTACTGGTACTGAACGCGTCGCTGTTACTGTCAATTTCCATAGTAAAATGAACAGTAGTGCAGCTGCGGTTGCAAATGGACTGTCACCTTAAATCGATATCGACTTTATTATTACGCAATAATAAGATTTCACAAATAATCAATTTGTTGTAACAAAACAGTGTATCACGCTGGCCGTAATTTGCGGTAATTGAACGCATCTGAGGGTTGATTATATGTGTGTAGATAAATCAATAAATATGATTGGACAATCATACATTATACACAAATCTACCTAGTTCCACAGCAAGATTAAAGCTTGTGTATTGAGAACTATATAAACGATAGATTTATATAATCGAATTTAAATTAAACTGTTGTGAAACATAGGTACTAACATTGAATAATTTTACGGTTTAGACTCTTGTTTTAAGTCACTCGTGCGACATGTTTCGGAGAGCCTAGGTCTCCTGCCGTGCACGGCGCAAAGGAGACCTAGGCTCTCCGAAACATGTCGCTCGAGTATACATATTTAATTACACAAACGGGTCTACCGTGATATAATACAACAAAAACAAACAAACAATTAAAACAAAACAATTAAGACAATTAAATTATATCGCGGTAGACCCGTTTGTGTAATTAACTATGTGTACAAAACGCGAGAGTTTAAAGTGTTATGTCGCTCGAGTGACTTAAAATAAGTGAGTCTAAACCGTAAAATTATTCAAGATTTATATAAGTACTTAATAAGTACATATCCATAACTCAGAAACAAATAGTTGTGATAAACATTGAAGTAAATGCTCTTACAGGGATTCGAGCTTAGGTATAACCTCTCTTATGCATCAATGGTTAATAAACAAGGCATAATTTGTGACGTTATCTATGAAAAGGGACTTATTTTTTCGATGGCGCTTACTCCATTATTAACGATGCTCCGATATAAATACAATGCCGCGCGACGCTGTGCGGCGTAAGCGCCATTGACAATAAGGTCCCTTTTCATAAATAATGCCCCATTTGACTACTACGGCGACTCATATTGCGATATATCGTGAGGTATCGCGTCTGCAGTCAAATTTAGCCATTCCCTGTATTTATTGTATTGCTTTATAAGGCTTCGTGTCGGATCACCCGTAAATCAGTTGGAAGTAGCTTCGATATCGCATCAGTAAACTTACACTATAACAAGGGGTGGGGTGGCAGTGCCGGCGAGTTTACACGCGGGTAGACCACACACATACATACACACACGACACATACATCCATACACGCACATTTACATTTACATACCTACTCACGCGGCGGGTATAGACCGCGAGCCACGAACAGGTTTCCATGACCAATCGCCTCCCAGGCGATAACTCCTATAGTGGTTAACGGCTACGTATGATGAATCCTCGTGGACGTCAGCTGCCGCTCCGTTGGTGGGTTGAGGAATGGCAGCAACCGAAACACGTAAAAAAATAAAATATTTTCAGTCATCGCCTCCCGTTTGATACTTTGCCAGATGATAGTTTAGGTGCTATTGTTAATAAAAAAAATCGTCAGCCGGTTGTATCGCGGTGGAAACACCGTCAGCTGGTCACATGAACATGTAAAAAAAAAAATTTTTTTTCAGTCATCGCCTCCCGCTTGATACTTTGTCAGATGATAGTTTAGGTGCTATTGTTAATAAAAAACATCGTCAGCCGGTTGTATCGCGGTGGAATCACCGTCAGCTGGTCACATGAACATGTAAAAAAAAAATTTTTTTTCAGTCATCGCCTCCCGCTTGATACTTTGTCAGATGATAGTTTAGGTGCTATTGTTAATAAAAAAAATCGTCAGCCGGTTGTATCGCGGTGGAATCACCGTCAGCTGGTCACATGAACATGTAAAAAAAATTTTTTTTTTCAGTCATCGCCTCCCGCTTGATACTTTGTCAGATGATAGTTTAGGTGCTATTGTTAATAAAAATAATCGTCAGCCGGTTGTATCGCGGTGGAATCACCGTCAGCTGGTCACATGAACATGTAAAAAAATTTTTTTTTTTCAGTCATCGCCTCCCGCTTGATACTTTGTCAGATGATAGTTTAGGTGCTATTGTTAATAAAAAACATCGTCAGCCGGTTGTATCGCGGTGGAATCACCGTCAGCTGGTCATATGACATGTATTGAAAATGCTGTATGTACCTATCCTGACTTATGTTTTATATTGTTTGGCGATTTTAATCTAAATTCATGTTCGTCTAATGTAAAAAGTGACTTTGATATTTTTTGTGACTTCTGTAAATTGACTCAGTATAGATATGAGCGCCGATTGGCATTTAGTCGGCGGCGGCGCGCCGGTCAAAATTGGTCGGCGGCGGCGGCGAATCGGCGGCGTGGCCTTGAAACACCTTCGATTAAATGAAAAAAGAATTCAAATCAAACTTTTACCAAAAAAACATGTTTTTGCTGTAAGAAAGTTATGAAATAAATGCATTTTTTATTTTCAAGGATAATTTATTGAATAATGGTACGAAAAAAATGATATCGTATAAACTGTGGATAAGCGGTATCGCGCGGCATCAGAGGCGGTCTTAATCTTGGCAAGGCTCTGGCTGGAAGATCTTAACGATGCCCTTATCTTTTGTGCTAAGTTAAAAATTGCGGATTGACTGTATCAGGGAAACGTCTTGTCGACAGTCCAAAGGAAAGCGAGCTTCGTCATTAACCAATATCGATTCAACAAAACCGATTTGTGTCAAAAAGTGAGGCCCAACGCCGAGCTCCATGTAACACCGAAGACTTGATTTCGACGCCTCCCAATGCGAGGCCAGAGGAAGAGTTGCAGGTAAGCATACAGCTAAGAATCGAACGCCAAGTGTAAGCTTGGCTGACGGCCGAACGCCTGGAGCGCCGATTGCGGCGTGCTTCTGTGCAAGGCCGAGCTGCAAAAGAGCAGAGCGAGGGCGCAGGCTGATAAAGACTGAAGCCATAGTGTTAAAGATCTGGAGCTTTCCTGCGGGCGCATTCGTGCGACGCCAAAGGCCGAGCTAAAATGGAGCTAAGATCGGATAAGGAGCAATGCTCAAGCGTTTTAAAACAGGTCGAAAGTTGAGCTCCAAACAGGGCCAAAAACTTGCAGGTTCAGATAGCGGCTTAATTCCATGCGAGCGATGCAAGGCCAAAGATTGAGCTGCGAGAGAGCAAAGCTTGAAATTTGAACAGTGGCCAAGTTTAATTGAGCCCCGATTCCGACACCCTTCCGTGCGAAGCCAACGGCCGGACATTTGGACGTGGAAACGCTTAATATCTCAAAATTAACCCCATTTTATACCCTTTAAAGACGTTTAACCATGCTTGCAATGGTTAAATTCGCGGTAAATGACGGACGGTTAGCTGGCAAAATTAGTTATGCATTGGATCGGTAATCCAAAGATGTGGGTTCGAGTCTCACGTTAGCCAGAGTTGATCACAGTTAATTTTTTCATTGTGATTGACATATGTCTAGTGTATACATATATACAAATTGTAATGTGGAACGTTCCACAATAAAAATGGAAGGAAATCAGTATGTTTATTACAAGCATATTAATTTCGTTTCCCCAAGACTAGTAGCGCGGTTACTAGACAGATAAGTTTGCATTTGCCTTCGATATTTTTGAATTATATTTTGAATTATATGGGCCTAAAATACCTTTTGAATGTCTATAAACTATTCGAAGTGGCGCCGTTAATGATCTAAACTCGATAAAAAATATATTATCTGATTCCGAAAGTAGTAGTAACTACCAAGGTCACGCCGATGCCACGCCGATAGCGCAGCATCGGCGGCGGCGGCGCGAAAATTTTGTCGGCGGCGGCGGCGCGCCGGCGCGGCGCTCATATCTAACTCAGTATAATAATGTTCTTAACGATCATGGGGGCATGCTAGATCTCGTGCTGAGTGATTTAGATGGGGAACGGCTGTCGGTAGACAGCATATGCCTGTTCTGATGAAATGCTAGTCCCGATGGACGCGTACCACCCACCCCTTGCGATTTTGGTGACATTTCCATGCGGCCTGCCTCCGCCGTCCGTGCCGCCGCGCCCGCGCGCCACTTCCTGCCCTGACTGGAACTGGCGTAAGGCCGACTACGAAATGCTTTATTCGGCCCTGACCGCTATTGATTGGACCGATCTCCTAGCAGCTACTGACGTCGACTGCGCTACTGAAATCCTGTATGCTAAACTTTATTCTTGTATTAATCAATTTGTTCCTCTAAAAAGCCACTCTAATAGCCATTCTAAATACGTATACCCAAAATGGTTCACAGGGGAAATTATACGTAATATTAAATTGAAATACTTTCACTTGAAACGCTTTAGGCGGGAGGGCAAAGATTTCAACAAACATATGTTCAAATATTATAGATCACAAGTGAAATATTTAATTGATGAAGCATATAAACTTTACATTCAAAATCTACAATGCAGTATTGTTAACTGTCCGAGAAGGTTCTGGGATTATGTTAAAGACAAGAAAAGGGAACGACAACACAGTAATGAGTCATTCTATGTCGATGGAAATGTGGTAAGTGGTCAGGGCGCTGCGGATGCCTTCGCTAATTATTTCAGCTCAGTGTTTCAGCAGGATAGGCCGAACCTGGACGCGGCGGCCGCAGCGCGTGGGGCATACATTTCTGGTGACTCCAGGTCAGTTTCCATTCCCTTCGTCTCTGAGTCTGATTTTGAGGCGGCTATTCGCAACCTTAAACACCGCTCTTCGGGCGGGCCGGATGGTATCCCAGTATTTCTGGCCAAAGATTGTGCCGATACCTTGATTACACCTCTGATGCACATATATAATCTCTCACTCAATCACTCCGCCTATCCAAATCGCTGGAAAACTTCTAGGGTGACACCGGTTCCTAAGGATGGTAACAATACAGATATTACTTCTTTTAGGCCTATAGCTGTTCTTCCTGTGTTTGGTAAAATATTTGAAATCATGCTTAACCGCCAAATAAGTCTACAGGTGGCTAATCGCTTGCATCCCAGTCAGCACGGCTTCCGTAAGTCGCGATCTACAGTCACGAATCTCGTTGCCCTCGCTGACTATGTATGCAAAGAGATGGATGAAGGACACCAGGTCGATGCTGCGTATTTCGACTTCAGAAAGGCATTCGACCTGGTCGATAACGACGTCTTGCTGAGCAAGCTGGCGCTAGCGGGCTTCACACCAAAGCTATTAGATTTTTTTGCTAATTACATGAGTGGCAGGCAGCAGTACGTCAGGGTGGGCGGCTTC
Organism: Cydia amplana; assembly: GCF_948474715.1. Classification (NCBI taxonomy): domain Eukaryota; kingdom Metazoa; phylum Arthropoda; class Insecta; order Lepidoptera; family Tortricidae; genus Cydia; species Cydia amplana. The sequence continues at coordinate 1,500,987 of NC_086079.1, read as the reverse complement.
GAGTCTAATGACTACTGTACGCTGTCTGGTGTGAGTCAGGGCAGTACCCTGGGGCCTACTCTTTTTCTCCTTATGATAAATGACTTACCGGACACAATCAGTGCTGCTAAATGTCTTCTTTTCGCTGATGACCTGAAGCTGTTCCTAGGCATTCGTAGTATTAGCGACAGCGCAGAGTTGCAAGCTGATATTGATGCTGCTGCCAGGTGGAGTGAGAGAAATCGACTTCCCTTTAACGTAAAAAAGTGTAAGGCGATAACTTTTTCGCGTAAACGTTCTGCTCTCCAAACTGGGTACAGCTTAGCGGGTTCCTCCTTGGAGAAAGTTAGCGAAATTCGTGACCTGGGTTTAATATTAGATAATAAATTTGACTTCCATTCGCATATCAATAGTATTTGCAAGCAGGCCAGTAAAACCTTAGGATTTGTAATGAGAATATCCAAGCAATTTCACGTTGGAGTGGCTAAGGTTCTCTATAACGCATACGTGCGCAGTAAGTTGGAATATGGTGCGGTTGTCTGGGATCCATATGAGGACAAGTATTCCCTAATGCTTGAAAAAATGCAACGAAAATTTGCACGTTGGTTGTATAAAAAAGCATATGGTTATTACCCTTACCTCTACCCTTCCATCTTTGTCTCGGGGATGGTTGGGCTAGACACGCTCGCATTGAGGCGGAGGGTGTTGCTCCTGGTGCACTATCTCTCAATCATTCACCACCAAGTTGATAGCCCAGATGTGTTAGAGAAGATAGGGTTGTTGGTTCCTAGGAGGATACCACGGGATGTGGACGGGGCGATCGCGCCGCGTCGCCGGCCGTGTGTGTTGCTGCGGCCGTCCGCTCGCACATGTTACGCGAGGCACGCACCTACCACGCGTGCTTTATCATTTCTCCATCTTATGCTCACTCAACACGTTGACGCTGACATGTTCGCCGATAGTTTAGCAAATTTGTGCAAAACTGCTAGACAATTTTTAAATTTTCATACTGCATGACATTGTATAGGGTAACAACATGTAATTGTCCCTAATCTGTTTTGACATTTAATTTATTTTATTGTTTTGCTCCATTTCTGTTCTCTTAGAGTGTAAGTAAAATTATAATTTTAATTTGTATGACATTTTTATGCGCATGATTTTATATTTTTGTATGTTTTTAATTGTCCTTAATTAATTAGCATGTATATTGACAATGTATCTGTTTTTCCTAGCGTGTAAGTGATTTGGTCTGAAACTGTAAGCTTACATTGTGTTCAATAAATAATAATAATAATAATATGAACATATATTAGATTTTATTTATTTATTTGCTTGATATGTTCATGTGACCAGCTGACGGTGATTCCACCGCGATACAACCGGCTGACGATGTTTTTTATTAACAATAGCACCTAAACTATCATCTGACAAAGTATCAAGCGGGAGGCGATGACTGAAAAAATATTTTTTTTTTACATGTTCATGTGACCAGCTGACAGTGATTCCACCGCGATACAACCGGCTGACGATCTCTTTTATGAACAATAGCACCTAAACTATCATCCGACAAAGTATCAAGCGGGAGGCGATGACTGAAAAAAATATATTTTTTTTACATGTTCATGTGACCAGCTGACGGTGATTCCACCGCGATACAACCGGCTGACGATTCTTTTTATTAATAATAGCACCTAAACTATCATCTGACAAAGTATCAAGCGGGAGGCGATGACTGAAAAAATATTTTTTTTTTACATGTTCATGTGACCAGCTGACGGTGATTCCACCGCGATACAACCGGCTGACGATTTGTTTTATTAACAATAGCACCTAAACTATCATCTGACGAAGTATCAAGCGGGAGGCGATGACTGAAAAAAAAATTTTTTTTTACATGTTCATGTGACCAGCTGACGGTGATTCCACCGCGATACAACCGGCTGACGATTCTTTTTATTAATAATAGCACCTAAACTATCATCTGGCAAAGTATCAAACGGGAGGCGATGACTGAAACCAATTATTTTAAATTTTAGATTGTATTTATTTATTTGCTTTATAACTTCATGTGACCAGCTGACGGTGATTCCACCGCGATACAACCGGCTGACGATTTTTTTTATTAACAATATCACCTAAACTATCATCTGACAAAGTATCAAGCGGGAGGCGATGACTGAAAAAATATTTTTTTTTACATGTTCATGTGACCAGCTGACGGTGATTCCACCGCGATACAACCGGCTGACGATTTGTTTTATTAACAATAGCACCTAAACTATCATCTGACAAAATATCAAGCGGGAGGCGATGACTGAAAAAAAAATTTTTTTTTACATGTTCATGTGACCAGCTGACGGTGATTCCACCGCGATACAACCGGCTGACGAGTTTTTTTATTAACAATAGCACCTAAACTATCATCTGACAAAGTATCAAGCGGGAGGTGATGACTGAAAAAAAAAAAAATTTTTACATGTTCATGTGTACAGCTGACGGTGATTCCACCGCGATACAACCGGCTGACGATTGTTTTTATTAACAATAGCACCTAAACTTTCATCTGACTAAGTATCAAACGGGAGGCGATAACTGAAAAAAAATTTTTTTTTTACGTGTTTCGGTGGCTGCCATTCCTCAACCCACCAACGTAGCGGCAGCTGACGTCCACGAGGGTTCATCATATATGGCCGTTAACCAGTATACGAGTTTTCACCCGGGAGGCGATGACTGACGAAATTTGCGCCTGGCTCGTGGACCAGTACATTTTATACACGCAGGCTTATTTTTTATCTGATTTTTAGGTGAATAAGTTAGTTACACTTTTAGTAGTAATAAATACTCTAAAATATTTTACTTACAATTGTAGACTTGTGACTGTGACTGATGAAAGTCTATCAAAAAACGCAGTTGAGGTTGCTTGTAAAACTCACTACGTATATACCGTCGTATTTACGTTCCGTATTTCCCTACGTACCGTCGGTTTATAAGCTTTTGTTTTATTTATACTGAGTGTGGCCTGTAACAGGAGCCAAAATTTAAACTTGAGACTTAATACTGTTAATGAATAGGTAGTTAGGTAGTTAACTTCTTATGGTGGTAATCCGCGGTATTCGGAAAACAAGATCCGTTCTAGAGAAGAGAACGATACGATATGTACTAGATACCAACTAGTTTAGATTTCAACTAGATATTATCTTTTGCAGCTCAATTCGGGCAACTAATGTCACTTTTACGTTAAATTATCGTTTTAAGATCGGATCAAAATCTTTTTAAGATCTAAAAATACATAACGAGACGTTTTAGACATTGTGGAAATCGTTAAGAATCGCGGAAATGTCAAATTTGACAATGATCTTAAAAATATTGTTGTCGTATCTTGGTGATGTCTAATAGATATCTAGTTCAAAATCCAAATCGGGCCCAAAGTATCAAAACTTCAGCATTTTCAGAAGTACTGAAAAAATGGCATTTTGTATGCTACATTCTCGTGAACTGCCTCTCTTTTAAAACTGTATTGTGTTGTATTTTTAAAGTAGACTCTAGATATAACCCCACTAAATGAAAATGGCAAAAGTTTCGCTGTTACTCGCACCCCGCCCCGCCTAGACTACGCGATATCGCGGCTGCACTTGTCACGCGATAGATCGTGCATGCTGTCTGTCTGCATGCCGTGTCATTATCTACTTATAATGTGTCTAATCCTTTGAAAGAGCTGCAGATGGACTAGTCAAGATAAGAAAATAAATGAAAACTAGATATACTTTCTTGTTTTTTTTTTTCTATTTAAATTTCAACCTTTTAAGGTTTTAGTTACAGTATGCCCTTGCAAATATAGTCTACCATCTATGTGTTTTTAGGGTTCCGTACCCAAAGGGTAAAAACGGGACCCTATTACGAAGACTCCGCTGTCCGTCCGTCCGTCCGTCTGTCACCAGGCTGTATCTCACGAACCGTGATAGCTAGATAGTTGAAATTTTCACAGATGATGTATTTCTGTTGCCGCTATAACAACAAATACTAAAAACAGAATAAAATAAAGATTTAAGTGGGGCTCCCAAACAACAAACGTGATTTTTGACCGAAGTTAAGCAACGTCGGGCGGGGTCAGTACTTGGATGGGTGACCGTTTTTTTGCTTGTTTTGCTCTATTTTTTGTTGATGGTGCGAAACCCTCCGTGCGCGAGTCCGACTCGCAATTGGCCGGTTTTTTTTTTGACATTTACGCTTCATATAAATTCATTATAAAAACTAAAATTTTGCGTCTGCCCCGTCTTAACAGTCAAGGATTTACCTACTTAATAAATGTAAAGGTACATTAATATTAAAAATATCTTCAGCGTCCACACTGCTCCCGAACCCTGACCTCGCTCGGGCGGACGTGACGTCACTTCCCGACTAATTGCACATGCGCCATGCGCCGGCGCAAGGATGCACTTATTGGTGCAGCCATCAAGCATTTAAGCAAATGAAAGTTCATTTACATGGGAGCTTGGGGGGAAGAAAAATAAACCTTTTTTTACATTTAATTTAGCTATGAACCTACTAATAGGGTATTTCGCCAGTAACTGGCCACCGGCTAATAAGTGGCCAACCTAAACTAAAAATTAATTCTATTCACCTATAAATTAACCTAGAATTCATTTTAGTATTTTAAGGTTTCAATAATTGGCCAGCTTTCAATAACTAGCCACCTTACATATACTAAAATGAATTCTGTTTATAGGTGAATAGAATTCATTTTTAGTTTAGGGTGGCCAGTTACTGGCGAATTACCCTATATTGTAAGAAAAAACTAGTTATTCTCTATTTAATTTTGTTTACACATACAGATTGGCCGGGTAGCCTAAAGGTCCATGGCGTTAGCCGCGTGACATAACGCCGGTTCAAATCCGGCCTACGCCATCACGGCTTACGGCCCGATTCGAACAATGCTTATAAGAAGTACCTACGTCTGAAATTCCAATAGAAATTCAGATAAAAAGGTCCGTATTGTAGATGAAACATACGTTGTAGAGTCTTTAAATAATAAATACATTAAATACTCTTTATTATACACCTCAATAAAAGAAAACGATACAAAAATAAAACAGAAACACAAGCAGAGGTAAATACTATGCATTCAATATTAATCTCAAACTGTACTGAGACTAAGATCAAGTCAGTGTCAAATCATAATCATATTCTAAAACCGGAATAGGCCTCTTTCGTAGAACGATACTATTTACGTAAACTGTTGAATCGTAACCTGACTACGGCGTAGCGGGCACTTCGTAGCCGCGTAGCAAATAAACCTTCACCCTTCTAGATAGAGTAAGAGGAAAATTTGAACTGACGAAATTTAATTTCACTTGAAAATACTGTTTTACTATTTATTATTGATGTATCCAACTAACCTCTTTGTAGTATCTGTTCGGGCGAATTACTGTTAATTAAGTCCTAATTTTAAACTTCTAGTAAGAAAATGGCCGCAGACGTATGCCTAACTAAAATAGTAGAGAAATAAGGAAGCTTACAGTCCTTCATACATTCGTTTCTTTACTTAATAAATAATAGGTTGTATGAGATGTATAGTAAACGTATAGTAAGTTACAAATAAGTTAAGTATCACAAAACTCGCTTAAAACTTATTATAGGTTATTATATGGGTTTTTATCGATGCATCTATGCTAAAATTAACGAACGTATTTTTCAATATCATACTAAAACCTGACCAGTAACATCCAGTAATATGAGAATTGTCAAGAGGGCGCTGTTATTCTCATATATAATGTGACAGTTCAGTATAGTATGAAAAAATTAGTTCCAGTGAAATTCCGCAACATGGCGCGTGATCATATATTCCTGGTCAGGCTTTACACCAATATATTATATTCTTTACATTGTATAGTTCCTAACATAAACTAAACAGCAATTGCTTAAAGCACGAGTATTTTCCCGCCAGTACAAAATACTTAAACGAAACACATCGTTAACAAAACTTCACCTACTTTACTTTATACATTCTCGTGAGGCATAATTCTGTAACTTCTTTCCCGACCTCCGTACACAAAAGGACGTAAGCGACACTACTTTTATACTATAAGACGACGTTTCCTTTCTACGGCTTCTAAATAGGCCGGTTTGCATGTACTGGAAGCTTGGAAATTAAACTTTATCTCAAAGGAATAAGATTTATTTTTGCAAGCGGCTCCCTCTTATTAGTGGATTTGGAACTGTAAGGTTGGAAATCAAAGAAACATTCTTCTCATCTTTGTACAAACAGCAATACTCTTAACTGTCCATCGCTGGACATTATCACAAAAGCGGCCAAGTGCGAGTCGGACTCGCCCATGAAGGGTTCCGTATTTAGGGGATTTATGACGTATTAAAAAAAACTACTTACTAAGTAGATCTCGTTCAAACCAATTTTCGTTGGAAGTTTGCATGGTAATGTACATCATATATTTTTTTTAATTTTATCATTCTCTTATTTTAGAAGTTACAGGGGGGGGGGGGCACACATTTTACCACTTTGGAAGTGTCTCTCGCGCAAACTATTCAGTTTAGAAAAAAATGATATCATTATCAATATCATTTTTGAAGACCTATCCATCTTAATGCGGTTCACAGAATACATCTACTTACTAAGTTTCAACAGTATAGGTCTTATAGTTTCGGAAAAAAGTGGCTGTGACATACAGACGGACGGACGATAGACAGACGGACAATACGGACATACAGACAGACATGACGAATCCATAAGGGTTCCGTTTTTTGCCATTTGGCTACGGAACCCTAAAAACGCATAATGGCTCCTCTACACGATGGGCCAGCGCCGGCCACTCCAAGGGACGCAGCCATGCGGTAGAATGAGATAGCAGTATCACTTACTCCCTCTAACGCATAAATGCGTCCCTTGGAGTGGCCGGCGCTGGCCCATCTTGTAGAGGGGCCACAATGTCCACCGTGGGCGACGGTGCGTACTGTAAACTTATTAAATACAGTTTTTCATAATTCTTTAAAACAGCGGCTGAAACTTAAATTTCAGCTTTAAACTAAATTATATTATATTTATTATATTTGTTCTATAGAATTGCTCTAAATGACTATTGTTTTATGTGGTTATTTTATTGACATGAATTTGCGAAATCACTTTTTTTAATGGCGTGATGGAGTTTTTTATGTCTTTGACTTTGACTATAAAGCTATATCGGCGGTAACATAAATAATTATGCAGTCTAATAGTACTAACTAAAAAATCGTTTTTTGTTCCAAGAGTGGCCATCTACTCGATGTACGGGGTGAATTAATTCCTTGGAGTTAGATTTATGATTTCTGTACCTATCCATATAATGCCGTACTTTTAAATAAAAATAACTTAACCTATTTATTAATTTCTTACAGCCCCATCTACCCTTAGAGAGGCAAGACATATTCATCTGTTGCAGCCACGGGGCTGCAGGTAGGCAGGCTATATGGATACCCTGTCTGCAACGACAGCTAAGCTAATGCACCAAAAACTTGTCACAAAACGCACCAGCCCGCGGCCCTCAAAACTAAGGACAAGCCATTAAAACCCAAAACGCACAATAGCTACCACTACCGGATTGGCCCCATTGACACCATCACCAATTAAAAAAGGGAGGCGCCGTTTCGTCTCCGTTTTTTCAGCAGACGGTTTTCAGGCCCCCACCCCTCGCTGTACAGAAAAATCAATAACGCAGCACTTTTTTTCCGAGCGTAAAGCATGCACCGACATCGTGTCAGTGTGTGCGTGCCGCATACATGCGGATTTTTTTCCGGTATTAAAAATTCTTGCACCTGGATTAGGTGCATCCCTAGCGGGTTAGTATACGGTTTTGGATGACTGTCCTCTGGTTATATGAATACAACTTTGGGAACGATTTTTCAAGGGCTTAGTCACCTTTTCTTTAGTTATATTATTCAATTCCGTTTATTCAATTCATTTATTTAATTCAGACATACATATCCATAAAATTTTTAGTAATTACATATTTACAAGACTTATTATATCATGACATTTATTTCATTTTATAGGTTATACAAGTTTGACAATTGAAGTCCTTATTCTACTTTAGCCGAAGATATATCTACATGTCAGTATAATATTGTTATCTTAAACTGGATATTTCTATTAACGTATTTCAGTACAAACAAACAGTTTCCAAGTATTTTCCTGCTTGTAAGATTCCCATACCGCTATAAAGATGTGGGAGTAAAGAATCCCTGCTATTGCAGGCATCTTTACAATCTTCACATCCATAAGACCATATGTGCCATATAAATATATAGAGAAAATGCCGTTTTGCTTTCAAATACTACATGTGTCTCGACCTTGTAGTCTGAATGAGCTTCCGCGGTCTCAGATGCCCTTTGTAATTAACAATAACATTCAGAAAAAGCTTTTAGAAATCCCGTAGGACTCAGGACATCCATTTGCATAGATTCCTAATACCCAATGCGGGACAACCGCACAGCACTAATTGCAAACGCAGACTAACGTAAAAAAAGCATCACATTTTAAAAAAGGAACTCTTTGCACATTTTTATTTAGCGGCCGTGACAGAATCGCGCTGTCCCGCTTTCGCAGTATTGTTCCGAGCGGATCTCGTCATCAGTCCATCTTTGTCTGTCGCCTCTTTTTAAATGTGCAAAAATATAAAAACGCGGAATCGGTGTGTGTGTGTGTGCGGTGAGGCTGTGTGCGTCGTTAATGGTTGTTTTAGGGCTTTGCCCGATCATAAGTCAATATTTAAGTTGAACTGCGAAACAGAAATGTACTGAGCGAGGCACAGTGCTTATTCAAATTCATGTTATAACAGAAAAATTATTTCATATATCTTATATGAAAATATAGTTAAAGTTGGAACTGACACCCAATTGCTACAGTAACCAATGTAATCAAATTACCTATAAGGCAAACGTCCTAATCTTTGATAACCTAGTTAGAATAGTTTATTAACTATTACTATTGTATTCATTTGTCTATTGCTTAGAATTAAGAATTAAGACAACTATTTAGGCTACCGTCCAGCACTGAGACATTTACGATTTCTGAACTGGACTCATGTCACAGGCCATTTTCCGTTGAAAACTGAAACGTCGGACGTCTCGGTCCGGACCCGGACCGTTCTATCGTGAATCATCCTTTAAGCAGGTATCCTCACGATATTTTCTTTTACCGAGAAACAAGTGACCAATACCAAATTATATTTTGTAAATAAGTAGGTAGGTATATAAATCGCGTGAAACTCATGAGCTGCGGGCGCAGCATGGTTTCACTTTTATCGCCTGTCACTATGCCCGTCACTTACATACTAGTTAGAACGTGACAGGCATGGTGACAAGCGATAAAAATGCGACCGTGCTACCGCCGCTGGTTTGGAAACAGTATGCCTTTACTCTGCTACATGCTTATAAATATAAAGATCCCAAATATTCTTCTTTAAAATAACAAGCGATGAAACACGGTGCAAACAACAAGATGTCCCAAACGCATTTGTGAAGAATTGGCCACGTTGCCACAATGCGGACAAACTTTATTCAACTTGCAGTCCGTGCCAACCACGAAATACAGGTTTACACTTAATACATCTAACCGACCGTTTTAGACCATAAATTTTAACAAAAAAATACGACTAATTGCAGGGGGCCAATTTCGAATGCGGGGAAATTTCAACTAATCGAAATATCTTGACTGATTTTTACCGTATTTACACACGGAAGCATCAGAAGCTACTCTGACCATTTAATATCGGTCAAATTACATCTGAAAGAAAGGTGCCGCGACACAAACATACAAAAAATACCTTTCTACTTTCACCTGTTCAATTAGCGCTCTGTTTCATCCAGGCTAGTTTTTGTGATGGACATAACAAGAGCAGTCCGACTGTTTGTCTGTGGCCTTGTTTAAAAATAATCCTAGTCTATGACTTCACACAGACAGATTATTTTTACCTATTAACTTAGCTAAACTATGAAATCAAATCAAATCAAATATCATACATACAATAATAAAAATCTTACAAGCTAAAAATTATTTCGGCGACACGGTGGTTTTCTGTTGTGTCACATGTTCCGGTGTAGGGTTTCGCAGATACCCACGGAACCGCCGAAACACCACACCCTTCGGCCAGAAGTACGCGCTGGCGATGGTTTCCAGCGTGGATGTTGCGAATATTCGCATCCGCATCCGCATAAAATCGATAAGTATTAAATCTTGACATCCGCATCCGCATCCGCGGATGTGAGGCTCTAAATATCCGCATCCGCATCCGCTTCCGCGGATTTCAAAGAATCTGCATCCGCGACATCCCTGGTTTCCAGCAGCGAACTAAAACTACGAACTAAATGTACTATCGCCTCCGGACCGATAGGATCTTTCAAACCTTCAAGAAAAGCGTACTCCCATCGTCAAGGCAGGCTTTGGCGTTGCAGGTGTATTTTCGCTTACCATTCGACAATTCGATCATTGAAAAAAAAACATCTGTTTAAAGGGGAACACCCAAATATTCCGAAATATGTTTTTCCGACTTTCATAACCTCGATTTTCATAATCCCGATTTTTTATATGTCCGAAATATCGAAATTACGACTTTGAAAACCACGAAAGAAGAAAATCACGACTATGCTATTACCGAAAACTTAAAATCCGATTGTCATATGCACGAAAGCTTAAAGTTCCGATTTAAAAAAAAATCCGAAAATATTTTTCCGAATTTGTCTATTCCGAAAAAATCATTGACCGATCGGAAAAAAAGTAATTCGGTATTCAGAAATTCGATCTTTTGTAAACTCGGAATAATGAAATTCGTGATTTTCAAAATAAGATTTAAACGCACTTAGACTTAAAAGTCTATATGTATAACTAACGAATCCGAATCGGAGCAGCCCACTATCCACGTGGTCTTGTCTGTCCTACCCCTAGAGTGTAAGTAAAAAGCCGGAGGCGCGGAGGGGAAGCAGCCCTCGCCCGCCGTAGCAAAGCGCAGAGCATTTGTGCCTGCGCTTTGCTACGCAAGGGCGAAGGGGCTGCTTTGCCCGTAGCGCCGGAGCAGATGCGGAACACGACTCGATAAATTCGGAATTTTATAAATGGGGATAGTTAAAATAGGAATCACGTCAAATCGGAATTCAAAATTTCGGAATAATGACAATTCGGAATTCGTGATATCAAAAATCGAAAATGTTAAATTCGATGTTTATCACTATCGGAATTTTTATATTCGGAATTATGTGGTTCGGAATTTAAAAAAATGGGCTTTTTTGCTATTCGGAAATATATACTTTCGTGATTTTCATTAGGGTTTGCTCCCGGGAAATACCGGTACCGAAAGTACCGGGAATTCCCGGGATTTAGAGCCAAGCAAAGAACCGAGATTTCAAAATTATAATCCCGGTACTCCCGGGATTTTCGGGACTAAAATTTCCGGTACAATATTTGACTGCTTTCTGTTACTTAGCATGAAATATCATGTTTTATAAAGAAAATAAATATATTTTATCCATCTAAGGCTGATGGTAATACTTTTACGGCTGCCCACTACATTAAAATAAATTAAAAAAAAAAGTCAATGGGTTTGGCAATGCCGACAATATAAAATTGCGTAATTTGATACTTTAAGGAGTTTAAGGGCATAAATGTTTGTACGATAAATAATTTTATACGAACAATTAGTTATTTCATATTTGTATACTAACTAGAAGCAAAAATAGAGACAATTTTGTACTTTTAATTCAAATTCAAACACGGTACTTACATATAAGAAACTCACAAATGATAATGATATTTTAAATTAATTTAATAATTCTGGCTGAATAATTTGTTGATTTGTCGTATTGATAGTTCTGTTATTATATGTTCGAAGGTCCACAGCCCATTTTGAACGCATACGAAAATTATCAATTTTTTTAATCCTTTTTCACAAAACTTCTTACATATTAAAAAAATGATGATATTACTGAGCCACAATTCAGTTTTTGCCAATCAACAAAGATAGTAAAAATATCATGTAGTTTAGGAAAAAAAAAACAAATTAACTTAATGAGTAACTTAAAGACACATATTATGGTACAAAAGAAGTGTGTACCTTCACTGTGCTACTTTTTTATTGTTTTAAGAAAGATTCGTGGTCGTTTTACCCTTTTTTTACTGAAAATTGATGTGAAAACTGATTTTTGAAGGCAGTCCCGAAAGTACCGAAAATACCGGGAAATCCCGGTTCCATTTTTGCCCGGTACCGAAAATCCCGGTTCTTTTAAACAGTACCGGTTCTGCAATCCCTAATTTTCATCCTTCGTAATTACGACAGTCGGAATTTTGATCCATCAAAATCCATCCATCCAGCATCCATCATAGACCCATCCATCATAGATCCATCTAGCATTTAAAAATCGGAATAATAAAGTTCGATATTCTAAAATTCAGCATTAAATATTTCGGAATTATGTAGTGTACCCACTTTAAAGACATAGTAATCTTTGAAATAAGGCTTATTTATTGTCAGTTAACATGGACGGTGCAACAAGCATTGTTCAACAAAATCGTCTAAGTTTTCATGCAGTTCATGTCAAGTATTGTACTCATAGGATATTTGTTAGTAAGTAAGGTAAACGTACTATTAGTGCTCGACATGCTAATGCCCAATAGATGACACCCTGCTGTCACCTCTATTGACAATGACTTAAGTTTCAAGATGACATGTACTGTGGGACGCCGTCGAGCACCAGTACGTTTACCTTACTCGTACTTACTGTCAAGTCAGTGCACATTTAGCGTGGATGAATTCTAGCAATATACATTTATACGAGTGTATTGATGAGTATCAACACTACTTTTATTAAAAATAGTTTGTCCTTATCTTTGATTTCTATGTCGGTATTTGTCAAAAGATATAAATAAGTTCGTGCGCGTAGGCGAAATCTTTCATTCAAGAAAGCAAAAACTAAAGCAAAAAGTAAAAACAAAAACTTGGAGTAAAAACGACAAACAAGTTTGGAGATGGATAAAAATATCACTTTGCTAATCTGCTTGATTAATTACCGTCATAGTTTATTTATATCTAGTTTTACCATTGTTTAGCATCAAGTAACGATTAATTCAATTAACTGTTGTACATATATAATAAATCTAATCAGAACAAGTAAAAGCAACGGTAAAATGTATTCTTGTACAACATTCACTCTAACTGTAACATGACTTAGGCGATCTACTTCACAATCATACAATCTAAAACACTAATTTTGCACAACGTAAAAAGCTTACACCAGTCAACACAAAAAACGAAAGTAAACACCCAATCTGTTTTCCGACAAAGCCCTCTCATCACTTACGGCACGTGAGAAGAAAAGCAAACAACTGGACAAAAGCAAAAGGAAAGATAAAAAGAAAAACACCGTGGTCAAAACGCCACTGACCAATTCTTCCTTTTCACCCGTTTAACGCATAAGAAACTCCCCTATAAAAGCAAGTTCTAAAGCAAAAAGTTTCCCCGCGACCTCACGCAGTCCTTTTATTGCGATCGTGCCCCTGGCCTCACTCTTTCTTACCTCATAACACAGTTTCCCTTGCCTCTTTTTACTCCTTCCTTTTTTGCCTCCCCAGGTGTGTGTGGAAAAAACTTCACCCTCATAAAAGTCTCGGCGTGGAAACTTTTTAAAGAGTTGCCCTAGGTCCGTGAAGTTCTTTATGTCTGAAGTTACAACATTATCAACGCTAGATGTATCTTAGAGACTTGAAATTAATTTTAATTGAAACGATACTTTTTTTTCTTTTGGTTAGCAGGGAGAGGATTAAAATGTATGCTTTAAATGTATTTTTTTCGGTTTTCCTGCAGTTTTTAATTGCTTTTAGATCTAAAAGTCGTTTTTAATTAAAACATTTTAGGAAGTTTTCCCAATTTTATCTAAGTAAAAAGATTTACTCTACTCAAACATCAACGTTTAACTGTAGTATCTCATTAGGGCACACCTCGTACGTAACATCAATTCAGGAGCCAACATAATAAACTGCATCGTGTATTTTTCTACGGTTTTCATTTTCTACAAAGTTGTTCATTAAGTTATAAAGGAGGTCAAATCTCTTGGCTTTGCCATGGTCGTTAAAGTCCACATACTTTGCTGGGCAAAGTGAAAAGTCTTGGGATTTGTACAGGCTTTAGATTAAGTTAACAAACCGAGCAATTTGTTTAGGTTTTAGAAACGGGTGTTTATTAAAAGGCGGAGGGTTTAACGCCAATTAAAATTAGCATTCAGGTCAACTTTCCGTGTGTTTTTAAACAAATTTAAATTCTTTCATGTTAACCCGTACCTTAAGCAATGTATATCGTAATCATACTTTATTGAAGTTAATGTTATTTAAGGTAATGATTATAACAAATATGAGTTAAAATAAAACCATCTTCATTCCTACTTGGTCATTTATTTTTGTATCCAATGAATCAGTGAAATATCTATGGCTGACAAGAATGACAGACCAATATGGGAGAATCCGCTCGCGAGAAAGATAACGTCTTACGATATAAGTTTACTCAGCGAGCGTGAAACGGACCGCATTGTCTCCAGCCAGGATTCATTAAGAACGTTCATCAAACGTATCGGCCGCCAATTCCCAATTTCCCGGATCGCGCATTTGATTCCCGGACAAAGCTCTCACATAGACAGGCATTCTTTCGGATTTCAAACTGGATACATGATACATGACAGCGAGGGGGGGCCCGCATGCCTTTATCTACTTCCCCTCTAGCCAACAAACCTAAAAGGATCTCTGGTGAAAAACCTACGTCCGTCGCATTCGTCTTTTTGTGTTCCCGGCGCGGGGGGGGTTGGAGGTCATTTTTTATTGGTGTTGGTGTATAATGCACATTTTTGCACGGCGCTTTGCACGCGATCGAGCTCGGGCCCTGCAAGCGTTAGCACACACACTAGGACAACGTTGGTGTGTGTACACAATAGCCGCGTCGATTTTTATGTGGATAGCATTTTTATGTTCGTATACAACGTTATGACAGTACAGGTGTGACGCATTATCCTAAGTGCGGTCTGTATTGTAATCACGAGGAGCGTGAACAGTAATTTTCTCAATTTTTAGGCTGCTCAACAAACCTTATTTATGACTAAGCTTATTTATGGCTTTATGTCTACTGAATACTGATTCTAAAACTGTAATTGTAACGTATTCTGGCAAATAAACATCTCTATTTTATTCTGTTAACTTGAAATACTTGAATGCATGTTTCTTTAAGTAATTTTACTATGTCAGTACCTGAACTCAAAGCTTACAAGTGTAAAACGGCATTTAATACGCGCTTGACCAGTGTCGAGAGGCGTTTTAGTCAGTGTTGCTGTTGCTACTTTAGAATTTTAAATAAATTTGTAACTTATATATCGCTTAATAATATGTCTTTTGATAATTTAACTCTTACTCTAAGATGCAATTTTATGCACCAATAACACATTTTAAACAACAGCTAGCATTCTATAAATGATATGGGCAGGGACGCTTGAAGATTTAACATCAGCCATGATAACATTTTCACAAAAACCAGTATTAAAGCACACACCCAACTACAACGAATACATGGTCGAAAAGTACATAATACGGAGTGACGTACGAAAAAATCACACCCCAGCAACGGGTGGGGGTGGGGTGGCAGTGTTTTTATTTCCCGATTGGCGGATTGCAGCCAGCAATGATCGATGGAATTAACGTGGCGAGCCAATTTGAAATTCGAATGTAAATTAAGCTTTTAATTTATAAATTTAATCTGTGGATTTAAGTAGATCTCTTTGCTGCCTTAATAATTAAAACTCAGGGCTAGCCAACATGAGATATTTAAGAGTGATATAGAGAGATTACTGTTTCGTTCGCTACGGCGCAAACGATTAGCGTCTTGGCTGGGACATCTGATCAGGCGGCCTAGCCAAGGTGACGATCGCTTCCGCTTCGCCATCGAATCGCTTTGTGTCTCTCTATTAAGGCTTCGTCACACAGGCGCGAGTTCCGGGCGGCGCGTGAGCGGGGCGAGAGCGTTTTATATGTAAAAACCGGCCAAGTGCGAGTCGGACTCGCGCACGGAGGGTTCCGCACCATCAACAAAAAATAGAGCAAATCAAGCAAAAACAAACGGTCACCCATCCAAGTACTGACCCCGCCCGACGTTGCTTAACTTCGGTCAAAAATCACGTTTGTTGTATGGGAGCCCCACTTAAATCTTTATTTTATTCTGTTTTTAGTATTTGTTGTTATAGCGGCAACAGAAATACATCATCTGTGAAAATTTCAACTGTCTAGCTATCACGGTTCGTGAGATACAGCCTGGTGACAGACGGACGGACGGACGGACAGACGGACAGCGGAGTCTTAGTAATAGGGTCCCGTTTTTACCCTTTGGGTACGGAACCCTAAAAAATGGCGCGCCCCGCTCACGCTCCGCCCGGAAAACGCGCCTGTGTGACGAAGCCTTTACTCTTTCGTATTAGAGCGACAGTGACAGTTGCGTTTCGATCGCTACGGAACGTAAGCGATTGGCACGTTGGCTACGCGGCCAGTAAGTGTATTAATAAAGTCGGTCCAAGATATCTTTGCATAGTCTGTCAAACTGTCATCTTAAACGCCAAGTTTCCCTAAAACTATGACGTTTATGTATGACTTTTCCACACTTTGTTTTGTCGAACTCATTGCAGAGTTAGCTTATATGAACTCTAGTATACCTAATCATTTGTGTTCGTTTCGAAACTAATGACCTAGACGGTAATATCTGTAATGATCTCATTCTATAAGTAGAAATATGACTCAGATAAAAAATTGCGACGCAAATTATCTTTCCATATTAAAAGGAGCTACCTACCTGGTCTTAATACATACATAGGTACTTTTAAAAACTATGCATAACCTTTATCAACCGCATATTTAGATACGTCGAAGCTCCTTGGAAATAACAATATTTACAAGTATTATTAAAAGCACCTACGCTTAAGATGTCCCTTAAAATATGACAAACAAACAATAATAACAAACAATAATTTATTTGCAAAAAAAGGGTAACGTTTACAGGTATTAATGTAAGTAAACAGTAGGTTGTTTCACCTTTTCGGCTGTATACAACAGCATGCAAATCCATGAAGGCATAATTACATTTGAAAACTTAATGACTATATTACCTTTAACATTTTATTAAAATTATCATATATTATATAGTTACAGCCATTTATATCGTGATCGCAAAGCCATTATAGACATTTATATATAAATTTATACAGACTATTACTCTACGTTATTAAAAAAATCTTGAGTACTATAGAAGCACCGATCAAGAAGCCAATTTCTTAAAGTTTGCTTAAATATATTGCCTTCTAGAGCTTTTATTTGAACAGCAACTTGTTATAAATCACAATACTCATATTAAAAGCATTTTTTTTATAAATGCTAGTCATACATCGTGGCTGATTGAGGAGATTTTTATATTGCGGTCTTGGATTAGCACAAAACAAGTCTGAACGCTTTACGAAATAATTTGGAAATCGCTTAACAAAAGAACAAATGTTTAATATATACAAGCATGCTAAAGGCAAGATGTTGAACTGTTTGAACAAAGGTCGACAACTGGTACATACAGGAGCATTTGCAATTACACGTATACATCTCTTTTGAATCTTGAATGCCCTTTCAACATCCACGGAGTTACCCCATAGGATGAGGCCGTAGTTGAGAACGGAAGCTACATGTCCATGATAAGCTACAAGCGCAGCTTCAGGAGATACAGAATCGCGTAACTTTCTTAAGGCATATACAAAACGATCGAGCCTTGAACATATTGATGTTATATGTTCTTTCCAGTTTAGATAGGAGTCGATATATAAACCCAAAAATTTTATTGTTTCAGTTTTCTGAAGAGCTGCACTGTCAATGTTGATATTAAGATGAGGAGGGGTTGCCCCATATGAATGGAATTGCATATATTGAGTTTTGGATAAATTTATGAGAAGGTTGTTATTGATTATCCTATTATTAATGTCCGTCAAGGCTTTGTTGACCAAGAAATTAGTAACTAAAATGGGAAAGAAAGAAAAACAAAGAAGAATAGCCAAATGAAAGCAAGTTTTGTGTACAAATTAGTTTAATTTTGTTTTACTTTGATCAAAAATGTACCGTTAAAAGTTAAAACCACCCAATTGTAGTCACGGGGCCTGTTTCCCTTTCCCTTACTAACAAAAGCTATCAAAAAGTGACATCCGCTTGTATTACAAGTTACAAGCTTTTGAGAAACGGGCCCCTGTACTACAACTATGACAAACAAGTTCAATCCGTAATAAAATCAAATCGTAATAGAACTAACGAACAAAGATATTCGAGTTAACTTGAACCATATTTGGGAGCTTCGGTACCCATGTATTATGACGCCCAAAACTTATTCAAATATCATCTCTAGCAACAACAACAGAAACAGAATACTCCGAAAGGAGAATAGATTGGCGTTTTGTATGTTTAACTCGTTCGCGTCTTTCCTGTAGACGTCGCAAAGTTAAGAAAATCTAAAGCAAATTTTTTCACTGCACCGTTACAGGCGTGATACGTTTTTTTAGTAGGTTTACAGACGTGATACATTTTTTTGTACTTGTGACTCAAATAAGAAAACTTTTATTGTATTGTCCGCAGAAGAGACCTTTTGACCTAAATGTTCCTACTGATGCTGTAAAACCGTTCAATAGGTTAAATGTAAGAATTCAACACACTGAAAATTTCGTATTTGCTTGAGCCATGTTCAAATCTTTAAATCCTGCGGGCGCAGCACTGTTCCATTTTTATCGACTATCACTATGCCCGTCACTTTCGCACTTACATACTTGTTAGAACGTGACAGGCATGGTGATAAACGATAAAAATGCTACCGTGCTACTAGGGCTGGTCGTGTCGATTATTTTCTTAATTTTTCGATGTTCCGGAGCATCCTATGTTTCACTTCCAAAACCACTATAAATAATGACATTACTAAATCCACTGCGAACCACGGCAGACAGCCCACTACAAAATACATCGCATAGGCTCGCGTCCATCAAAAATTCAATACTGTCCACTCATAAAAAAGCCCGACTTCATAAAAAAAATTCCCAACGCATAAAAATCTTTTCAACGTATTATGTTTTTATTGCCATGCATCCCCAGTATTGGATAAGCGTTGTATATATTTCCGTTTCCCGTTTACAAATTAAACACACCCCGTGGGGTGGTGCCACCCTGTATATGCATTTTGCGTATTTACGTGTATATGATTTACGCCGTACATTTGGCATAATTGAAAATGAAAAATGGCCGCTGTAATGGCGGGTGGACAAAGGTAATTCGAGTGACGTGAGGGATGTATTTTTAGGTTATCTAGTGTTTGTACGATGTCATTACATTTGGGGGTTAAAGGGTAGGTACTTGTGCGAATTTGAGGAGATTTCTCATTTGTTTTGTTATTGTCGATTAACTTTATGGGTTATCTGCGACCACGACGAGTGTATCCTGCCTCGTAACGTCAGAAAAACAAAATAAGTTCGCGATAAACCTCAATTCAATTAAGTTTTAATATTTATGTGATCAAAACGCGAAAGTTATAAACGTTATATCAAAGCGGCCAAGGAGCTCTATTATCTTAACAAGCGTCTATCGGTATCGCCGAGACGTTACAGATAAATATTATATTTACATATTTTTATGGGTTTAGGCGGAGTATGTCACTTTCTTAGGAGGTCACTTTCGAGTTAGATCACATTCTGAGTTTGTCACTTTCTGAGATCGTCACATTCTGAGTACGTCACTTTCTGAGAACGCCACTTTCTGAGCACGTCACATTCGGACTACGTCACTTTCTGAATACGTCACTTTTTTAGCATGCAACGGGCGCCTGCACGAACAATGGATACCAGCTATCATATTAGCTGTACTGCATACGACCGCTTTTATGTATGACTTACAGGGTGTTTTTTTCAGTGGCCATTGAAGGGAAATACGAATCTATAGACGATAACGGGAAACTGTCATTGACGTTTGGATTCAGACTGCAAAAGCAATACTGCAAATATGAAAAAACATCCTGTATGTCATATGTCATACATAAAAGCGGCCGTATGCCGTACACTCCGTGCTGGTATCCATTGTTTGTACAGGCGCATGTTGCACGTGCATGCTAAAAAAGTACGTCCTCAGAAAGTGGCGTTCTCAGAAAGTGACGTACTCAGACTGTGACGACCTCAGAAAGTGACAAACTCAGAATGTGGCGTCCTCAGAAAGTGACGTCCTCAGAACGTGACCTAACTCGAAAGTGTCGTCCTAAGAAAGTGACATACTCCGCCTAAACCTTTTTATGTACACTGTATAACTTGTGTTTTTAGCATTAGATAAAAGGTAAACAATCTTGACAGGCCTTTTTATTGAAAAACACTTTTGAAAAATAAGTAACTGCAAATGTATTATGTTATGTAGCAAGGACATTATTTACATACATTCTCTTGGTTTCATAAGTACCTATACCTAATATAGTTTTTTTATTAACACACAAAAATAAAATATACCTAGTTACAATTTTTTTAAACGATTTTCAATAAAAAGGCTCTTCAAGATTGTTTACCTTTTTCTAATGCTTATAAAAACGAGATTCTCCACTCCGATAAGTCTAGTCTAAAGTCACAATCACAACTTGTAATATAAAGCTAGCCCATATAATGAGTGACCCAGAGTCCTAGACTAACTTGTAAATGAAACCGAAAGTTTGCATCCGAGCTCTGCTATTATCATTTACATCTCAAGGCCCGGTATATGTTGAGCTTCCTTTACACACACTTGTTATAATGGCTTATATCATACTTGTTCTGGTTTTAGAAAGGAGAGTTATTGGAATGACCGTAATGTCCGTAATGTGGTGTTTAAGGATTAGGTGTTTACTATTGCCGAACATCATACGACTCATAATACGTAACTTTGTTTATTTGTTTTAGTGTAGAAATTGTACTTTGAAAGTTGTCGCAACTTAATGCAAATCTATAGTCCAGTAGATAAACATACTCGTACCTATATGGTCTCGAGGTACAACTGTGGTCCTCGAGTTAAATATGGAATTATTAAGTACCAATACCAATGTTTTTTTTGAGTATTTTTTTATAAAAATATTTGGCTTTAGAACTAGGAAGATATTTGAGTTAATTTTGAACCATAATTAGATGTTTTTGGGCTATATACGGTGAGTAACGGTTGACTATGATATACCTAGTTAAAAGTTTTGCTGCGCGTGATTGCATCATTGTGTTAAGTTTTGTACTTAAGCCAAAAATAGCTAGTCCAATTAATCATTTTCTAAAATACCCCGCTTTCGAAGTTACCTCAATAATAATTTTCAGATACTAATAAAGAATCCAAAAACATAGACAACGGGAAGTGTTGGTATGTTTCAAACTTCTGGCTACACCGCTTTCAGAGGCCATTCACCCCGCGACTAACTTATGCATTAGCGGCCCCGCACGCCTTTATGTCGTTATCGTTAAAGTCCTTTTCCCTTTGACACGGCGCCTCATTAAAAATGTCCCAAGACTTTATGACCGACCTTGTGCACTTGTCGTGGCGCTTATTTTTTGCGCATTAAAGTTCATTTTTCCTCATTTTGACCGTTTTTTTCGGATAAGAATTTTTCCTTTTCAGCTAGGATGTTTTCAATTTAAATGTGGAGTTGTTTAAGAGTGTACGGAAAATTCTGTATGTACAGTGAGACTCATTTATAGCACAATTTTCTTGGGTTTCCCAGTGAGTGTTAAAATATTTTACTTAAAGCTTTGAAAACATGTATTTATGGGACAAATGTTAACGAATCAATGCTTTTTAAACATTCGAAACAAAACTTTAAAGAATTATTTGTTTGAGACTAATACTAAATCACTTTACATCTAAAAGCGTACTCCCATCTTCCAGGCCGGCAAAGCACTTGGAACCTCCCCTGGTGTTGCATGTGTCCATGCCGTCCATGGGCAACGGTAAATGCTTACTATTAGGCGATATCTTTATATGGGGCATTATCTATGAAAAGGGACCTTATTGTCGATGGCGCTTACGCCGCACGGTGTTGCATGGCCGCGTATTTATATCTGAGCATCGTTAATAATGGCGTAAGCGCCATCGACAATAAGGTCCCTTTTCATAGATAATGCCCCATATTGTTCAATCAGCCAATATTATTATTATGTTACTCTTCGAAGGCCGCAAAAATATGTGACACGCTTTTATGGCTCTACAAATGATCTGTCAGATATTTTTGCGGCATTTGTTGTGTAACATATTATTGCAGGTGACTGTACTTTACACTAAAGCCTTCCAGCTTTCTCGGCGCCTTACTTTAGGTATAGGTTAGGGCAATAATATATTTCTGTTTTTAATTTAAGCGTTTTTCAATTAGGTTATTTTCGAATTGCGAGCTCTATATCAAATAAAACCCACGACAGAATCATTAAAATCGCTAATCACCTCGGTAATTAATCACCAAGCGCGCACGCCATTGTAAACTCATTAACCAAATCAGTGCGATAAGCGGGGCAATGACCTTACACTTTTTTTTGTCATTAGCGAAACACGCGAATCGCGAACCCTTCGAACTGACAGGCCAATCCGAGTTTTAGTTATTCGATCTGTTTCCGATATGATACTGGGCGTTTTTTTTTGTTGTCAACCTACACTTTTTTTTTCAAATTTGGGATTTTTTATGTTATTTCTACTCAGAATCACGAGCTCTTTCTATCCTAATAGGAGACGTCACCATTTTTCATAGACTTTGTATGGCGGTCGCGCAATGGAAAGATCGAAAACTGTATGGAAATTATGGGACACTTTTTTTCTCCTATTAGGATAGACAGAGCTCGTGATTCTGAGTAGAAATAACATAAAAAATCCTAAATTTGAAAAAAAGTGTAGGGGACAACAACAAAAAAAGCGGCCAAGTGCGTGTCGGACTCGCCCATGAAGGGTTCCGTATTTAGGCGATTTAAGACGTATAAAAAAAAAACTACTTACTAGATCTCGTTCAAACCAATTTTCGGTGGAAGTTTACATGGTAATGTACATCATATATTTTTTTTAGTTTTATCATTCTCTTATTTTAGAAGTTACAGGGGGGGGGACACACATTTTACCACTTTGGAAGTGTCTCTCGCGCAAACTATTCAGTTTAGAAAAAAATGATATTAGAAACCTCAATATCCATAATATCCATAGATACACACACGTATGGGTTTGATGAAAAAAAAATTTTTGAGTTTCAGTTCGAAGTATGGGGAACCCCAAAAATTTATTGTTTTTTTTCTATTTTTGTGTGAAAATCTTAATGCGGTTCACAGAATACATCTACTTACCAAGTTTCAACAGTATAGTTCTTATAGTTTCGGAGAAAAGTGGCTGTGACATACGGACGGACAGACAGACGGACAGACAGACAGACATGACGAATCTATAAGGGTTCCGTTTTTTGCCATTTGGCTACGGAACCCTAAAAACGCCCTACTGATCTGGCAGTGTCAACTGTCAAAAGTGACGTTTTTGGTTGAAAAAAATTCACTTTTGACTGACATATCAGTATTCAGTATCATATCGGAAACAGTTCGAATAACTAAAACTCGAATTGGCCCGTGCCTCAATTATTGACGTATGGAAGGAAGGGTGTAAGTGACTGCAACTTATAGAAGTCTATAAGGACGTAAGTGACGGTTTCGTGTTGAAATGTGACATTTGTATGTTGGTAGGTTGGTCCTTCAATATCTACAGTAACTTAAGACGAAAGTGGAGGACCCGCGCGAAATCGTCTTTTCATACAAACGTAGTCCTCATTTTCCTCTCTGGATATATTAACATTATTGAAAATATTTTGATACAATTTGTTGTATATCAGCCACAGCTATGCCCTTAGTACGTTTGATTTTTTTCGAATATTAAATTATTATAAGAGTTAGGAGCATTTAAATTTTTTTATCACATTTGCGCACCTAATTTTTACAATAATCCGTCCCCTTTCCTCTTAAAGGACAAACGGAAAGGATTATGAACTAATAATGCCAAAACGATTTTAGTCACCTAAAAATTAAGTTGACATTGGCAAATTTTATGATATATACCTAAAAGTAGCCTTGCCATAAGTTTTACGATGTAAATCTTCTGGTTGCATTAAATTTTGATGGTACAATTTTACGAAACTGATTTTTATCCTTATTTACAATACAAGGACATCAAGTTAAAATCGTACCACGTGTTTTGTATGCTTCCGTAAAAATATATGCTGGCAGTCCAGATATAGATACATTACAAAATACCATTAAAATAAAATTTTGACTTAAATAATTAATTTGTAACACTGGAAGACCGGAACCCACTCGCTTTTTACATTAAAATACGCACGAATCCGACTCAGAGGGCCTACCGCGAACCCGAACGTGTTGCCTCCCTGTCACACTAACGTACGAATTTACAAGTACGACAGAGAGACAACACGTCGAACATGGTCGCGGTAGGCCCTCTGAATGTTCGGTCCATCGATTATAATTATTCCCATATCCTTACTCTGAACGGGAGAGCGACAACCTGGCGGCTAAAAAAAGTTCGAAACCACGATGCGGAGTAAAAATTAACCATCCTATGCAGCGTGCTTAAAAACTTCAAGATAAATTAGTATGCTTAATCAGGCCTGCCAACCTTTTTAAAAAACTCTTAACCTGTATAGTAGGCGAAGGCACGCTTCGTCAGCCAAGCACCCTTGCTTGGTGCATAATCTGGTAAAAATAGAGCCTCTTGTCTGTGGTCGAGTATCGCTGTCTATGGGACGGCTTATTTTTTACTTTTTCGTCTCAATGATGCATTATTACATGGCGCGCTGAAGTATGGAGAGTGGGGTGGTATTTTTAACAATGTTTTTATGCACTTAGGTAGATCTAGATACTAAGAGATCTAGATTCTATAAGTATAGGTAAAGGGCTCCACTCATGTTGCAACATATTATCGGCTAAGTCGGTGCAACGGATTGAATCGATCGATCAAATGCAATGCATGCAATTTATTAACAGTAACTCTGTGGAGGCCATATACTTTATTTAGAGCTTTTTAGGGTTCCGTAGCCAAATGGCAAAAAACGGAACCCTTATAGATTCGTCATGTCTGTCTGTCTGTCCGTCTGTCCGTCTGTCCGTCTGTCCGTCTGTCTGTCCGTCCGTATGTCACAGCCACTTTTCTCCGAAACTATAAGAACTATACTGTTGAAACTTGGTAAGTAGATGTATTCTGTGAACCGCAGTAAGATTTTCACACAAAAATAGAAAAAAAACAATAAATTTTTGGGGTTCCCCATACTTCGAACTGAAACTCAAAATTTTTTTTTCATCAAACCCATACGTGTGGGGTATCTATGGATAGGTCTTCAAAAATGATATTGAGGTTTCTAATATCATTTTTTTCTAAACTGAATAGTTTGCGCGAGAGACACTTCCAAAGTGGTAAAATGTGTGGCCTCCCCCCCCCCCCCCCTGTAACTTCTAAAATAAGAGAATGATAATACTAAAAAAAAATATATGATGTACATTACCATGTAAACTTCCACCGAAAATTGGTTTGAACGAGATCTAGTAAGTAGTTTTTTTTTTATACGTCATAAATCGCCTAAATACGGAACCCTTCATGGGCGAGTACGACTCGCACTTGGCCGCTTTTTTTAAGTATGTATTATGTTTATTTCAAAGACATAATCAGTTTATCTTTAGCTAATTTCACTACAATACGGCGCGACATAAAAAAAATTTCGGTAAACCTTCTCGCTCCTATTTTTTTTTAATTTCTTTTTTTTTGTAATAACATGTAAAGCACGTTTGCCGAAATTTAAACAAATCCTTTCTTAATTCCTACCATTACGATTTAGTAAATAGAATAGCTACTAAACTTGGTCAAGCAGATCTTGTCAGTAGAAAAAGGCGGCAAATTTGAAAAATGTAGGCAAGAAGAGATATCGTCCCATAGAAAATTTGACTTCGCGCCTTTTTTTACTTACAAGATTTGCTTAACCAGCTATAGTAAATTACAAGAAAACAATATTATTTATATAAATGCCGCTCATAAAAAGATAAGCCCGAAGTAAGCTCGCCGCAGCTTATCTGAAGGAATGAGCTTTCCGATTGAAAAAACGAGGCCGAGAGGATTTTCGTGCTTATGCAAACGTAGGTATTCTTAATATAATGCCTATAATACTAATTGGGTCCATGCTTAGGTATTGATAATAAATTTGATTAAAAAAGCCCTTTGTGCTTATTGCATGGCATTGCTGAGACCCTCAGTGCGTTGAAAAAGTTGATCGCCGTATGCGAGGGTTACGTTGATCAGCATGGTCTTAGGTACAATTCAACCAAAAGTGAAATACTAATTTTTAAGGCTCCAAAGTATAACTCAGATCTAACTGTGCCTAAGATCATGCTGGGAGGAGTACCCCTAAAAGCCTCAGATATCTAAGGCATATGCTCACCGGAGATCTGAAGGACGATATGGATCTGGAGCGTGAGAGGAGGGCCATGGCGGTAAGGGGCAATATGGTTGCCCGCAGATTTGCACGTTGTAATACACAAGCAAAGTTAACGCTCTTTAGGGCATATTGTCAAACTTTTTACACGTGCAGTCTGTGGGCAACATTCACACAGAGGGCGTATAACACGCTGAGAATTCAGTACAACAACGTCCTGAGGATGCTGTTGAAACTGCCGAAGCACTGTAGTGCCTCGGGCATGTTTGCAGAGGCGCGAGTGGATAACTTTTACGCAATTAGGCGTAAAAGAATAGCGTCTGCTGAAGCGCGTGCGTACCAGTGGCAACAGCCTCCTGAGGACGTTGTCCGAACGTCTGGACTGCCGCCTCACGAAATACTGGGTAGAGGTGATAGGCAGGGCTAAATAACCCATCTTGCCCCGTGTTCCTCTCTGCACGCATTAATATTAAGGTGGTAAATATAGTCAATAGTTATAAGTGTTTTTATGTAAGTACATACTAACATAAGATGTAAGTTTTTCTGGTTAACTAACAAAAATTTGGATCCCATGGTCTGAAATAAACAATTTTTTTTTATCACCTTTTCGTGGATCAAGTTTTTTTTATAACACGCACAACACTACAGAAACAGAACAACACAACACAACAGAACACACACACAGAACAGAACACAGAAGTAATAATAGAACAGAGTAGTAACAGAAGTAATGTTTATTAGACATAGGTAGGTACTATGTTCTACATGATGTTTCAACTTTCAACTGCTTATCTAATAGGTTTTAAATGGATTTCATTCATATCTGCAGAATTATACGCATGCGACCCAGAATTATTTCCCCTCCTCCCTATTTTGTTGTTTCACATTCCCTCAACTTTCAGCGTAAAGAAAATACAGTGACCCAAATTCAGCCTTGTTTCTTTTGTGAAAACCACTTACATCTATTACATTCCTTTCATGATTCGATGAACCCAAGTTAAGAATTCAAACTATTCAATGTAACACTTCATGTTTCAGAGAAATTCAGTCTCTTTGTCTCTAATTTCAAAAGGTCCTAAATAAAAAGAGGATATTATTACTTATGGCATTTTAGTTCGGATGCGTCTCGTAATTAGCTTAAAATAAACTTGTCTCTCTTCGGTAGGCAGTTTGGAACGCCCATCCTCTCACAGATAATAACTGAAGATCATAGACTAACGACTTTGTTTTTAATGGCGCTAAAAAGAAAAGTTGTCATAGTTTTTGATCCGCGGTCGTCATAATTTTAGTAAAGACTTTGAAATTAAAAAAAAAGAAAGCGTTTAGTCATTTTCTTTTTAAATTACATGATTCAGAGACAAGTTTAGCTGGTCAAACAAATCTTGTCAGTAAAAAAGGCGCGAAATTCAAAACTTTCTATGGGACGATATCCCTTCGCGCCTACATTTTTCAAACTTGCTGCCTTTTTCTACTGACAAGATCTGCTTGGCCAAGTATAGGTACAACCTTGGAGGATACAACTAAACGGAGTAGCCATTAACAGGCTTTCCCCTCTGTCGAAAATAGGCGGCCAACGGTCATACACAATGTATGGACTGACGTTTATCTGACATGGCTATTTTTACGTTACGCATACATTTGACGTTCCCCTCCCCCGCAAAAATCGGCAGACTGTTTTGTACAGAAAATTACAGACATGGCGTCTCCGTTTGATTATATCCTCCAAGGGTACAACAGTGTCTATGCCAGTTACGTTTTAAATGCGTATAAATAATACATAATTAAATTGGTTCTTTTCAAGGACTTGCCGAAAAAGTCAAACCGCCCATTTAAAATACAATTAAAATAATTATAAATTATTCACCACTGAGATGAATTCATCGGAATCTATCCTTCCGAGAAGCTCGGCCGACTCCGCGCACTGACTCACAAGAGCAAAAAATATTTTAGTTAAGCAGCGGCTCGAAATTCCACATAGCAACATGATGTAAACGTTTAAACAAACATGTAAACTTGCCAATACAATAAATACAGGCAAATCAATTTTGCAGTATAAAAATATGACCTTGTATGATATGAATCTCTCCTGCACCAACATATACCTATGTCTCTGTTTGACCCAATAATTGACTAGTGCCTTGCCTTTTGGCATCCGTTACTTGTAACTTTTTCTTTGTTTATGTAATAAAAACTAATAAAGTTTATAAGTAAATACCTAAATAAAAATTCGGGAAATGTAGAATTTGTACACGAGTTCGATCACGCCGGCCTAATTTCTTAAATTTTCCGCCTTTTCTACCGACAAAATTAAGTAGCTTGGCAGACGAGTTATGCGTTTATTTCTAACAAAACACAGTTGCACTAAACATTACAAGTTCCGTGAAACAATCTCAAATACAGGGCTTTATTAGTTAGTCGTAAACTTAATGTCACTACTTATCACGACAGCTCGTAAATAAAATACACTCGGGTGCAAAGAAATCGGACCACCCCAGCATTTTTATCATTTTTTCAATTTCTGTAAAAACTGTATGTGCTACTGTGACATATTATATACCTAATGAAAGGTTGGCTTTTCCTCTATAAATTGATGTGCTTTTCACAGGTTTACTTCCAATATTTTCAGGCTTTCAGGGCTAAGAACTTTGTCACCCTAAAAATGCATACTGGAGTGAAACTTATGCATAATGGGAAAACTGCGATTCTAAAGATATCAAGTAAAAATTAAAACAATTTTCAGCATTTTAATACCGTATATTGCCTCCTCTAGCCCTACGACATGCAGTCATTCGGTTTTTCATTGATCTTATGAATTTTTTTACAGTGTCTTGAGGGATGCCCGCCCATTCTTCTTCGATCGCAGTCTTTAGCTCCAGTAAGGATTCAGGGGCGGGATTTCTGGCCCGGATTCTTCTTTTCAGCTCGTCCCAAATGTGCTCGATCGGGTTTAGGTCAGGACTGCGGGCTGGCCACTCCATGACTCTGATGCCGACCTCCTCCAAGTACTCCTTAGTGATCCGGGCTGTATGCGGCCGAGCGTTATCTTGCATGAGGATGAACTCATCGCCGATATAACCCGCAAATGGGACCACATGATCAGCCAGGATTTCCTCCACGTACCGACGTGCAGTCAAACCGCCTGAATTCGGTCTGGTACCTGGCCCTGTGATGAACACAATGTCCGTCTTCGCTTCCAAAGAAATACCAGCCCAGACCATGATTGACCCCCCACCATAAGCAACACGTTCCTCGATGCAGCATTGAGAGAACCGCTCCCCAGGTCTTCGGTAGACTCGTACCCGTCCGTCATTGCCAGACAAAGTTATCCTGCACTCGTCGGAAAAAAGTACGGAACTCCATTGCTGAAGGGTCCATTCTTCATGTTCGCGAGCGAAGACGCGTCGTTGTCCACGATGTATTGGGGTGAGTTTTGGGCCATTTGCAGCTCTGTGAGCTGTCAATTCCTTCTCCTTCAGTCGTCTTCTAACTGTCCATCGGCTGATAGACACATTCCTGGTCTCTAGGAGCTTCTGCTGAAGCTGAACGGCATTCAGTCGACGATTTCGTAGCGAGGTAAGAACGATGAAACGGTCATCTCTCTCAGAAGTGATGCGAGTTCTGCCAGTTCCGGGTCTTCTGGATAACGTCTGATCTACGCGGAATCTCTGGAAGACACGTTGAACCGATGACTTCGATAGGTTGAGTTGTCGAGCCACTGCACGTTGACTAAGCCCTCCCTGCAATAGGGCAACTGCTTGGCCGGCTTCAGTCGAGGTAGTATCCATTTTTCTCCAGTTTTTCCAGGTTCAGGCGATGAGAGTAGTGTTCAGGAAGACGTACCAATCACGAATGATGCGTAAACAATGATAATGACTGTTTTTATACCTAATGATAAGTGGTCAATTAGTGCATGCGCTAATGAGGCAGTTGGAGGGGGGTGATTTCCAGGCCCATATTTTGCACAATATCCATCCCCACTCCTGAATATTGATGTCATTTGATAGGGCAGAAAATTATCTACCACGTGGTATTTAAATTATCATGATCGAGGTTACAGTTTTTACACAAATTGAAAAAATGTTGAAAATGCTGGGGTGGTCCGATTTCTTTGCACCCGAGTGTAGTCATAACTCACAAACTATTACTGAGATACTGAAAACAAATTATCCATGACCGAGTCAAACAAAATATAGCCGGTCAAACAACTTTGTCAGTAGAAAAAGGCGCGAAACTCAAATTTTCTATGTTACTCTTCGCGCCGATTTTTTTTTTAAATTGCCGCTTTTTTCTACTGATGGAAATGGCTTGACACACTATTGTATGTCATGAGATTCTAGCCACTCCCGTAAATTGGAACGTAATAAAAAAAACAAGACTCTATGGTAAACAGATTCTTTGACACCTGTGTCGTTCAAACACTAAAATGGAAACGTGAGAGCATCGAAGCTGGAGCCCTAGAGGACATTAGCATTTGTCGAGGGGAGTTGTGGACCGAAATAACGCGGCGGCGCGTCACCAATGCGCTTCGTTTGCTTTATGGACAGTTATTGCGAGCCTTTAATTACGGCGGCCATTTTGAGGATTTGTGTAACGTCAAATTTTGGCGCGAAACGCTGTGACAGGTTGTTTATGGTCACGGACTGAAAAGTAGAGATGTTCTATCTATGGTGTTCGTAATACGATAGAGTCTGTGCGGAAAGAGAAGAGTCGTGGAATGTATTGGGCCCCATACATTCCACGACTTCTCTTTCCGCACAGACTACAGCATATAAAATCTGGGGGCACGGCAGTGCCCTCGCCAAGTCGAGCAAAACAAAGAGGCACGGACTTACCTTCATTTTCTCGATAAGTGTTACTGTTAACTTTTATTACATTGCCTTAATTATAGTTTGGCATGCTATTTGCATCAGTAGAAAAAGGCGCAATGAAAAATGTAGGCGCAAAGTTTGAAGTTTGAAGAAATTCGAATCTCGCGCTTTTTTCTAATGACAAACTGGATTTGCTGAAGAATATTTATTTAAAACAATTTCGTTATATTTGTGGGAAAAAATATACATAGTGTTGATGAGTTTTAAGATTTTTTATTCAATGTTATTGGCTCTAAGCTACTACTAACTAAGACTAAGCCCCACGCTGCCCTCCTAAGGTAAAAGGCCGTATTTTCAAAGAACACTATATGAAAATACGGCCTTACTTTAGGAGGGCAGCACGGTAAGCTCAAGAAGGCTTGTGTTGTGGGTACTCAGACAACGATAGATATAATATACAAATACTTAAATACATAGAAAACAACCATGACTCAGGAACAAATATATGTGCTCATCACACAAATAAATGCCCTTACTGGGATTCGAACCCAGGACCGCGGCTTCACAGGCAGGGTCACTACGCACTAGGCCAGACCGGTCGTCAATAAATGAAATAGAGTGAAAGGCATTTTCAGATTCTTAAAACCTTAGACTAATTACGCCTTAAAACATTGTCTTTCAATACCTTGTTGAGAATTTAATGTTGCGATAAGTACATATTGAAGATTTTTGCAATAATAGCTGCAACGTAAACTTATCATGTGAATTGCTGCGGGCGCAGCACGGTTCCATTTTTATCGCATATCACTATGCGCGTCCCTTTCGCACTTACATACTTGTTAGAACGTGACAGGCATGGTGATAAGCGATAAAAACGCGACCGTGCTACGCCGCGTATAGCGTGATCGCGTGATTATAAAGTTGCTGTCATTTTTTATTGTGTTTCATAAAACGCCAAAAACTACAAACAGATAGCTAAAGATAAAGTTTAGATTCGTTAAAATAAATAACAGGTTAACGCGAATTTATTAGGTAACCTTTTACATATATCCGACGTTTCGAGTCCATCTTCGGAAACTTTCGACACAGAGCGCCTACAGCCCTTGCTACACGGTCGCCGACAAGCCCCTCAGACCGCGTGGCCTTGGTCTGGACGGACCGTGTAGACAGTTGTTTCCAACAAAATTTGACCAAGGTCAGACGGTTAGAAGGCTTGTCGGCGACCGTGTAGCAAGGGCTTACCGCGAACCACGTTCGACGTGTTGCCTCTCTGTCGCACTTGTAAATTCGTACGTAAGTGTGACAGGGAGGTAACACGTCGAACATGGTTCGCGGTAGGCCCTCAGGTTACATCGGTCGTGGTCGCTGATAACTGAGGGCCTACCGCGAACCACGTTCGATGTGTTGCCTCCCTGTTACACTTACGTACGAATTTACAAGTGCGACAGAGAGGCAACACGTCGAACGTGGTTCGCGGTAGGCCCTCTGATACCCCAGCAAAATGTCAAACAAAACAGAGAGTTGTGTAACAACTACCCGAAAAAAAAATTCAAGGAAAATTTTAAATGATACGAGTACATATAATAGTTAATTTAATTATCGTCGGCATTACGTATGAGTATTTTATTGTTACAAATATACTCCAATAAGATCTTAATAAGATTCCTGACACGACAATACAATCTATCAATCAATTTATCGAATCGCGGCAAGTGCGTGCCGTTTAACTGAGTGCATTTGAAAGGGATATTCA
The DNA here is from genome assembly GCF_948474715.1 of Cydia amplana. NCBI lineage: Eukaryota > Metazoa > Arthropoda > Insecta > Lepidoptera > Tortricidae > Cydia > Cydia amplana. Next base: position 1,467,940 of record NC_086079.1, on the reverse strand, counting down.
CAATTACTTGGCATAACAATTTAAATTGCTTTTCCGTGTTCAGCCAATGTGGCGTTCCACGGATAAAGGTACCATCTGGCGGTTGGCATTTACGCTATTATTAACGACACTCCAATACTAATAATGCTGCTACGTGACGTAAACGCCGACCGACATAAGGTACCTTTTCCCGTGGAACGTCACAAATACGTTTTAAAGGTGCAGACCATACCTGTCGAGTTGTCCCGGAACATTGTTTTCGATGTAATGACAAGTAGGTATTGTCTGAATGGGACATTCTTTTTTTTTTTTTTGCTTGGCCTTGAAGGTCCCATTTTGGCCCATTCTATTTCCTTAAATTGCAAGGAAATTGATATGTGTAATATATTTCAAATTCATGTTTACGATACATAAACGTTTAAGTACCTAAAATCTACGTATACTTATACATTATAATATCTCCTTTGGGTACCGTCAGTGTATGTTGCCTTGCCGAATGTTGCCTACTATTCGGCCGAATACCGAAAATCTGTTGCACCTACTTAAAAAGAAAAATTGCACAATAAAAATAACCAAAAACTATGTAGGTATATTTAGAATGTGTTCTTGGAAAGTTGTTAAATACGAAGACCCTTTTTTGAGCATTTGTTGATTAAAAAACATTTTATTTTTATCATGAGTCTGTTTTGTTTGACTCTATTCATTTATGCTGTTCAACAAAAATATATCTTAGCTAACGTCATCTAACGTTGAGTTTTGTTAGCGATCAGGGGCCTTATTCGACATGCCACTTTTGACGTCGCATGTTGAAGTTCATTTGAATCTGAACAATCATGGGTTGTCGAATAGGTAAAGTGTGTCACCTGTCAGTGAATCTCATGTAAACAAATCATTTCATCGCTAGACTTGGTTGTCTATTGGTATGGCCGCCATGTTTGGATTTATGACATTTAAAAGGGGATTCTATGGCATAGAGTAAACTGCATTTCTATTTTCTATAGTTTTTTGATTCCCCTACTCGACGCAAGATGGAGTTAACAGTCAAATTTCGATCTTGGCGTTATAAAAATAAACCGCAAGAACATGACATGCAGTTGCGTTGGTGTAGATCTATCATGAAAACGAATATATGACAATTGTCCAGAATTAAAAAAAACTTGACAATAAACATACAGCAATACATATACCACTAAATGTCAAAAAGAAAACAGATTTAGTATAATTACTAGGTAACAAATTATATATAAAGTTTAAATTTTAAACCAATCGTCGTGGGTCCTAACCCCGGCTCTTAGCAATGAACTTCTTGTAACTTGTGTGAAAAATATCATTTGATATTACACCAATTACTTTATGGTGAAGTAAAATATCATGAGTCATGAGGAAGACGGAGTAGCCAGTAGCCACAATAAGCTATATTTTTGTCCTCTGGGTTAGATGGCAGTGAAATAGGGAGAGATAGTGAAGAATGCGGCAAAATAAGCATTTATTGTGTTGTTAGTAGTTAGTAGACTAGTTTTTTTTTCTAAAAATGAAAATTGACGCAACAGCAAGCTCATAGCCCCCTATGAGCCAGTCTGTTAGGTGCAGGCTTAAGGGCTAATCCCGGGGGAAGCGGAGCGTCGGCGACTAGCTGGTGCATCTGCTTATTAACCTCTTCTCACTTTTACCTCAGGTCCTTTGATTAATAAATTAAGGTAAAATTCGTAAGAACTAGTGCCTGTGTCATATTCTAAATTGGACGCTATGCCTAATTAGTTGTTATAAATTAAATACAATAATTATTTATTTAATTAAATTTATAACAACGCAACGTGGGGTTATTCATGATGAATTTTAATGGCTTATATAAGACAGCGGTCGTATATTGCCTCAGAAATTTGGATTTTGTCAGTTTGAATGAACAGCAAACTGGAGACATTGAGGTTAATTTTAAACTTATTATTTTAGGTGTTCGTAAGAAATAAGGTATTGACAGACATTGACGGAAAATCGCGAAAACCCGGCCAGGTGCGTCGGACCACGCAAAACGGAGGAGGATTCCATACTTACTTCTTCTACCATGTATCCATATGCCAAAATAGCAACAAAAAAGCCAAACAAAAATACCGTTTCTTCGCAGCACTAGATTTCAGTCCTTTTTTTAGAAAAGTAATATGTTTAGGTATATGTAAGTAATTTTGTTATGTGAAACTTATATGTTGTGTTACGAGACTTACGAGTAGGTAACTTTAAACTTGAACAGCCTAACAGATCCCAATAAGGCCTAGTTTACCCTCTGGGTTGGAAGGTCAGATGGCAGTTGCTTTCGGAAAAACTAGTGCCTACGCCAATCCTTGGGATTAATTGTCAAGCGAATAATAGGTTCTCATGATCCGTGGCAAAATCGAGATAACGCGAGGAAGAATAACTTTGTCACAAGAATATTTGGCCAAATATAAATCCTTACTCTCGTGTATTTGACCTACCTACTCGTATTGAGTCGTATTTTGCCACCTAGTAGCCTCGAATTGGTTGTTATATGTGGCTTTCCATAAATTAAGGGTCCTTATGCTTCAATAAGGACGTTTTCATGGGGTCCCGTTGTTTCCCATAAAGTTTTAAGTCATAATGTATTGTTTGTCATATTATCATTACTCATAAAACTGAAACCGTTAACATTTCAAGATTTTAGTTAGGTTATCCTATAGATAGGTTAGGTTAGGTTAGATTTGTTTTATGGCAATCCTGAAAAGTGACGCGTTTCTGAACCAAATGAATTATGACTAACGAAAATTCGAGCAAACAATACATTATGGCTTAAAACTATCTGGGAAACAATAGAGACCCCGTTTTCATCTGAAGTTGCAATAGAAATTGAAAAAGCCACATTTTTTCAAGTTTTTACTTAGTTTCATCTGTCCCGTTGGTTGTCTGTCTGTTCCAATGTGATTCCAATAAAATCATGCAAATTAGATCCCAACAAAAACATAAATGTGAAATGAGAGCCAAGTTCAATATTTAGAATACGTGTCGTTGTTGACTCGCCGACAAAAGAATTGAGATCTATATGGGTGCCAAGTTCTGTGCTGTGTAGAAAATCCTGAAATTATAAAGGATTTGTCTTGGCTAGTTTTTAACAACAAACCAAGTTTTTGAAAAACTAACAGAAAAATATATATTACCTATATGCCTATACGTAAAAACTAGCCAAGACAAATCCTTTATAATTTCAGGATTTTCTACACAGCACAGAACTTGGCACCCATATAGATCTCAATTCTTTTGTCGGCGAGTTAACAACGACACATATTCTCAATATTGAACTTGGCTCTCATTTCACATTTATGTTTTTGTTGGGATATCATTACTTTTTGTACAGAAATTACTATAGTATTCATCATGAAAGCAGTTTGCCTAAGCTGAAAAGGAGACCCTCGCTAACGCGCGGTTAATTGTCAAAAAGTTTCAGTTTCACATTTTTTCTTTTGTATACGCCTTATAGTCTACTTTCATTCCAAATATCAAGTTTCTAAGTAATCTAGAAGTGGGTTAGGTTTTTGGTCTATAAGTATTTTTTTTTTCCATCGATATATCAATAATTTCCAGTTTTCAGATTTTTCCCTCTATATGCACCTAATAGTCTACCTTGATGCCAAATATCAAGTTTCTAACTCATCTAGAAGTGGGTTAGGTTTTTGGTCTATAAGTATTAATTATTTTTTTTTCCATCGAAATATCAATAATTTCCAGTTTTCACATTTTTCCTTCTATATGCACCTAATAGTCTACTTTGATGCCAAATATCAAGTTTCTAAGTGATCTAGAAGTGGGTTAGGTTTTTGGTCTATAAGTATTAATTATTTTTTTCCATCAAAATATCAATCATTTCCAATTTTCACATTTTTCCTTCTATATACACCTAATAGTCTACCTTGATGCCAAATTTCAAGTTTCTAGGTCACCTGGAAGTGGGTTAGGTTTTTGATCTATATGTCAGTCAGTCACAAAAATGCCGGTTTTTAAAGGTTAATTTATCAATAACTGTTTGAGCTATGTTTATGAAATAGTGTATTTTGAACAAGCTAAGGGACTTGAATACATGTGCCAAATTTCATGTGTGTAGGTTAAGTAGGTTTCAAGTTGTGAAGGGGTCAAAAGTAGCTCGAAATGGTTCGTGTAATATTACACACGGTTGCTGCGTCGCCAGTTCCTTTTTCTTTGAACTTGGCTGGACACGCTACCGCGTGTCTAGATTTGACCCACTTCTCGGGTGTTCAATGAAGCTGAAAATTTACATAAGTACATAATATGTAATATGGGTGACAATACAATATTTTTATGGTTACCATCGAGCTGATCTGATGGTGATGATACAGACAGTGGTCTTTTAAGTCTTTTTAACTTTGTGATAAAACAACGCAACTTAATTATATTTGAAAATATTTAAAGAAAAATACAGTCAGAAATTAGAAATTTTGTTATCTAACCTCTCTATCACTCTTGCATATTCGAGCGATAAAGAGGCAAACAGCTGAGTTTCGATTTTCGCACTTCCCGATAGGCCCCTTTGTAAACAAACCGCCTTGATGTGTCTATGTCAAATTATTAATTGTCTGTGAAAACTTGTTAAAAAAAAGTTTAAAACAAAGGCGTAGGCAAAGAGTAGTATAATATGTATATAGCTGGTCAACCAAATCTTGTCAGTAAAAAAAGGCACGAAATTCAAATCTTCCATGGGACGATCTCCCTTCGCGCCTACATTTTTCAAAATTGCCGCCTTTTTCTACTGTCAAGATCTGGTTGACCAAGTATACCTATATAGCGCTGGCGGTACACCGAGAAATTCAGTAAAATGCTGCAAATGATGTTAAAGGTATGAAAATCGGAACGATTGATCTGTAGAACATTTGAAACAATTTGACCCGAAGCACCAACAAATAAAAAAAAGCGGCCAAGTGCGAGTCGGACTCGCCCATGAAGGGTTCCGTATTTAGGCGATTTATGACGTATAAAAAAAAACTACTTACTAGATCTCGTTCAAACCAATTTTCGGTGGAAGTTTACATGGTAATGTACATCATATATTTTTTTTAGTTTTATCATTCTCTTATTTTAGAAGTTACGGGGGGGGGGACACACATTTTACCACTTTGGAAGTGTCTCTCGCGCAAACTATTCAGTTTAGAAAAAAATGATATTAGAAACCTCAATATCATTTTTGAAGACCTATCCATAGATACCCCACACGTATGGGTTTGATGAAAAAAAAATTTTTGAGTTTCAGTTCAAAGTATGGGGAACCCCAAAAATTTATTGTTTTTTTTCTATTTTTGTGTGAAAATCTTAATGCGGTTCACAGAATACATCTACTTACCAAGTTTCAACAGTATAGTTCTTATAGTTTCGGAGAAAAGTGGCTGTGACATACGGACGGACAGACAGACGGACAGACAGACGGACAGACAGACGGACAGACAGACAGACATGACGAATCTATAAGGGTTCCGTTTTTTGCCATTTGGCTACGGAACCCTAAAAAAACGAGAGGAGTTATGACGTCATCTTTTTTTGTAAGGAATAAAAAAATATTGTTTAAAAACCTATCGTGTTTGGTATTACACGAAAGGGCTTTCTGAGCCGATTCCAAACATATATCACATCATTACATTTCAGTATTTTTTTTTTAATTATAATATAAATAATTTTCAAAACATACCAATTAAGTTTGGGTTTCTCCAGATACAATACGGTAAAATTTTTTTTGTAAAATATACCTCTAATCTTATACCTAATATCCTCATATCTAACCCTAATAAAGCAATTTTGAAATTATATACATTTAGGTTTTTTTTTATTTTTCAATTTTACATAGTGTGATCTATGAATCTCTCAATTAAATATTTAAAAAGAAAGCATAAAATTAATATATAACGGTTTTTTTCAGAAAGTCGCTTATATCTCGGAATCTATAAGTCGTAGTAAAAATTGTCTATGTAATAATTAAGAAAGAATTAACCGAAAAAATTCACCTTTAACGTCCCCCCTTTCCCGAGTTCTCCACCCCTCACTCATCAGAACTTTTTCTTACTTAAAGCTTAGATATTACCAAAGGAACATGTAATAGTATTTTATGCAACTGTTGTTTAAGAGAGGTCAAAAAAGGCGAGTGGCGTGAGTAACAATAACAACAAACAACAACCGAAAATTGTTAATAAAGACGCCACTAGTATTTTTTGACTCAGTTAAACAACGTTGCATACAATACTTTTTCTACGACCAAGCACTTACTTTGAAATGCAATGAAATAATAATAAAAATGGATGATGATGATTGTTTCATGTCCTAATGATCACATTAGGACATGAAACAATACTACCAACTACACTAAACCTAACCAACCTATCAAGGTTGTTCAGTGCGTGGGATTCTTAAGGGGAACGAAAATTTTATTATTTTTGCGCTACGACGCACGGTTTAGGAGATACAGCCCTATAAATATTTTTCTTCCTCTTTTTCTTTTTTTTTCTTTTTTTTTTCTTTTTTTGTGTTTTTTAAATCTTACTTAAGGGTTTCTTAATGGGGAACGAAAATTTGATTATTTTTGCGCTACGACGCACGGTTTAGGAGATACAGCATTATAAAGTTTCTTTTTTGTGTTTTTTAATCTCTTTTTTGTGTTTTTTTTTTTTAATATTAATTAGGGTTTTTTACAGAGGAATGAACATTTTAATATTTTTGCGCTACGACGCACGGTTTAGAAGATACAACCCTATAAAAAAAATCTTTATTTTTTTTTGTTTTTTGTGTTTTCTAAATATTACTTAGGAGTTTCAAAGGGGAACGAAAATTTGATTATTTTTGTGCTACGACGCACGGTTTAGGAGATACAGCCCTATAAAGATGAAAATAATCGTACCATTAACCAAAACATGTATATGGTTTACTCATCTGTCAGAAATGACAATTAAAATTAGATTGGAAACAATGTATTCCATACAATATTTTTTAAGTGGTGATTACACGAAGTATCGTAAAAGTGCCAAAAAGATACTGCGTGTATGCACAAATATTTTTTTGGGGAATAGACTAAAGACTTGTGTTGATAACTATAAGTTAGGGGTTTAAAGGTGTGTGCACGACCCTTTAAATGACAAATAAAAGTACGGGAGTAGAAAAAGCAAGTTTCAATACTCTTATTTTACCCGAATGACATTATTACTCGTATTGAGTAATTCGGCAGGGCTATTATTACACTTTGTAAAATTGAAAAATTAAAAAAAAAACCTAAATGTAAATAATTTCAAAATTGCTTTATTCGGGTTAGATATGAGGATATTAGGGATAATTTGAGGTATATTTTACAAAAAAAATTTATGGTATTGTATCTGGAGAAGCCCAAACTTGGTATGTTTTGAAAACTATTTTTATTATAATTTAAACAAAATGACTGAAATGTAACTATGTGATATATTTTTAGCATTGGCTCAGAAAGCCCTTTCGTTTAATACCATACACGATAGGTTTCTAAACATTTTTTTTTATTTCATACAAAAAAACATGACGTCATAACTCCTCTCGTTTTTTTTATTTGTTGGCGCTTCGGGTCAAATTGTTTCAAATGTCCTAAAGATCAATCGTACCGATTTTCAGACCTTTAACACCATTTGCAGCATTTTACTGATTTTCGCGGTGTACCGCCAGCGCTAGAAGTGGGCAGCAAAGAGTAGTATAATATATAGAACAGTCGGCAGTCAACGTTTGTTCCTAATAAATATAACATTGATGAATCCAGGCGGTTTGTTTAAAGAGGGCCTGCCGCGATACCAATTTCGTTATCTGCCACCATTAAATTTCGCTCGTATATGCAAGAGTGATAGAGAGGCAGATAACGAAATTTCCCCCCCACCCCCCTTTGGATGGTTCTTGTTTGAGTTATAATGTCACTGTATTGAGGACTCAACCTTTCCATTTTTAAAGTGTTTTTATATCGACATGACACTGGCTACTGTAGTAAATGCCAAAAAAGAAAAAAAAAACGCTGTCATAGTAATCGTCAATCGAAATAAACAACGTACAAATATCCAAGAAAAAATTGCAAAATAGTATATGATAAATATGTAAAACATCATTAATTATCGAATTAAGATTACATACAACTTTGTGTAAAAAAAATTGAGGCAATTATACAGCCCGATTATACGGGTTACATCTTGAAAAAGATGATTATCTTGGAAAGAAGAGTAAATATACATAGGTGAACATAATGGTGAACAAAGGTATAGTAAAATAGGTAGGGACATAATTCAGGGTTTTCTTGTCTGGTCCACGCATACTGTACCTATCACGACCACGGCACGGCCGTCTCCTGCTAACTTTTCGCTATAATAGTAAAATCATAGGTCTAATATCTATGATTTTAATATTATAGCGAACAATATTTCATGTTCATGATCTCGAATTTAAGACTTTAGCTTAGATTTATGGCGTGCGGCCTAGCGCGCGTTGCCTCTATGAGGAGCTGTCAAAGCGCTTTATATCTGTATGCTTTTGATGATGCGGATCAGCATTCTTATCCAGCGGGGCAAGCGGGCAGCCTGCAGAAGGGCACCCTACCGCACTTGGTAGGTCACTACACTCACTACCAGGATTTAGGGCTAATAATTTATTTATAAGTTTTTAATACCTTTAAACGAGCAATTCTTGTATATTTATTTATTTATTTATATGTATATATATTTCGGGGATCTCGGGAACGGCTCTAAACGGATTTAGATGAAATTTGCTATATGGAGGTTTACGGGGGCGCAAAATCGATCTAGCTAGGTTTTATCTCTGGGAAAACGCGCATTTTTGAGTTATTATATGTTTCCCGAGCAAAACTCGGTCTCCCAGACATTAAGTTTTTAATTTAAGTGTTTTTATCATGTTTCATATTTAAACTTACAGATGTGAATCACCAGCAGAGTTTTTGGAGAGGTGTGGTTTTCTTATGTCCTGTTACCAACCTGAAACACCATACCTACTTAAATATCAGAAAATAATAAAGTGAAGAAAATTAAATAAAGTTGAATGCTTAAAAACTTTAATGTTTTATTAAAATTAAACGAAAAAAAATGTGTAAACTGAAATAGATCTAATTTTTTTATTTGTAGTTGAATAACATATATGTATTTAATCTCCTTTAATTAAAAATCATCTCTGAGTAGATACATATTAAACAATAGGTACTTTTAGGTCTTGGTAGTAATGTTAGGTTTTATGACCTACTGTATTTGACTATATTACTTACCAAGACCGAAGCCTGACCTGTCAGTCACCAACTATTTTGATGCTCTTTGTAGGTAGCATCAAAATAGTTGGTGACTGACAAAGTTACCAAGTTACTAAGGTAGTAGGTACCTATATAGTAGGTAGCAGTAGCGCAATATTTAGTCAAAATATTTTGACTAATTTAGATTACTTTTATGCCAAAAAAGTAATACAAGCTATTCATGTTCCACTTAGTAATAAAATACGGACTTTTCTGAATATGTGGTTTACGAAATGTGTTAAGAGCCAACAGGAGTGGTCATTTCTCCATACAAACGTACTCGACTGTTTCCTCCGTGGGTTTTGAAGCTAGAGCAATGATTTTTTTAACACAGATTAATATTGTCAATATCTGTGTCGGACCGTTTTGCTTTTTTTGATATTTTTGTTTTTTAAGGCGCTAGAGCCCTTCAAAAATGGCCAAAATGGCCTAATTGACTATGCCGCAATGAGAGGCGTGGTATTCAAAACTGATATCAATTAGCCAAAAAAGCAAAACGGTCCGACACAGATAATTTCATAATCATTTAGATTTCCAAATTTGGTTACGATTGGTTAAGTTTTGGAGGAGGAAACAGTTAAAAGTAAACAGGAAACAGGAGGTTTCGTACTCGACCTCGATATTTGAGATTTTTACGCAGGATTTTTCACCTTGTCCTTATCGCATTAGTTTTAGGTGCCGCTTCCGTTAGCGAGACGGGTATATTTACCTAAAATATTTAAATCTCAGCTCCTGTTGGCTCTTAAGGTACAACTTGTGGTTTATTAACGTGGTTTAGAAATAGGCAGCTTGAGTTGAGAGAGGTGATGAGTAAATTGTTTCATTTTTTTACAATTTTGAGCGTTTATAGGAGAATGTGTGGAGCAAGCATTATTTGACGTGTAGGTGTGGGTTCAACAAAAAGATCGCTTGTCAATAAGGCATTCTTGCTGTTAAAATTCAATTATTAATAGCCTTTATCGACCATCAGCAATGTAGTCCCTTTTTGATTGATGGAAATTGTCACGTAAGTTCCACTACTCGCCGCCGCATCGCCTACAGCGCATTCGTTGGTCTATCGCTCACAAGATGTCATTAATTCATGTAAACTTACGTACTGAAAAAAAAAAGTTTTACTCTTTGCTATAAATTACCCTTTCGCACGTCAAAAACTCCAAGATGGAGCCGAAGGTCATAGAGAAAAAAGTCTACATTTGGAATCATTACTTGTCAAAATTTGACATTAGCAATCCACAGTTAGGTGACAACCAAACCAAACCATTATAAACCTTAAAGTAATAATAAAACAAAGTTGTTTTTTGTTAAATTATTGTTTGTACCAAATGAACTTCAGCACTTGATGAACTTCAAATGAACTTCAACAGTTGAATTTCAAATGACGCGAAATCTGACAGTTGTACATGTCGAATAGGGGCCCAGTTTTCGTAATAATTGTGACTCAAAATGTTCGCATGTTATGCCGAATATTCGGTATTCGGCCGAGAGAGGGGCCGAATATTCGGTATTCGGTATTCGGCCAAAACCACTATTCGGGGCATCTCTAAAGTAAACCCTAACTGGCTCAACAATTCCGTGACTGTATGACTGATAAACTTTAACAATCTATAATTTACGTTAGTACAAAAAAGGGTTTAAATTAAAACTTACAGTGCTCACAATTAAGCTATTTCTCTTTACGTCATTCTCATCAAAACTGCATGCTAATAAATTACGCGTGGGACAACAAAAACACAAACTTAAACAGAACTTGTTATTTTATGCAAACCACTCTATCATTAATCATTCATATTTTTGCTTCCAAAATATCAAAGGCCACGTTATTTTGAGCACAATCCTATAGAACGCATTCAATGCCATTCTGTTGTCTGCACTCGAAGCGAGGAGCGCGGACACCGCATTAATTGCATTGTATCTAAAACCACTCCAATAAGTAATTTACAGTGGTAATGCTGCAAAGGGCCTAGCCGCAATCCTATAGTGAAACTGCCCCTGGCTAAAGTGTATACCTTTCTTAGGTGCGTTTATTTGTCTCATTATAAGATATCGTTTTACCAAATTTAAGGCTAGAATCCCCTTGGTTTGGCTAAAAAACTAAATTAATTAATTTTTTTTAGATTTTTATATAAGTAGTTGTTTTCACATTATTTGTAAATGTGATATATATAAGTTTTTTTTTTGGATTTCATACAACGTTGAAAAATTTCAAAGTAGTTGAGCACCCCCTTGTAGTTGAGATAAAGTTACAAAACTTGGTGTACATTATCAGCATAATAAGTGTAACCAAATAAGGGGGTGCCGCTTCTTCTAGCTAGAGTTTGAATTTTTCCCATACAAACGTGCCCTAAAGTACGTAAGAAGGACGGCCTGTATGCATTAGTAAGACATTTTTACCTTACTGCTCCAAATGGATTTTTATACAAAAAATATATTTAATGCAATAGTATATTCTGCATTAAATAACAAAAATGAGGTCGCTATCTCACAAATATAAAAAAAAAGTTTAAAAAATTAAAAATATTTTTTTAAGCCTTTATAAACAAGTTACAACCTTGATTTTTTTTTTTGGAAATATACTAATATTAGATGCAATTAACATCCAAATTTCAAAACAATCGAACCACTAGTTTAGCTACAAAAAAATAAAAACGATTTAAAAAAAAAACATTTTTTTAGCCAAACCAAGGGGATTCTAGCCCTGAAATTTGGTAAAACGATATCTTATAATAAGACAAATAAACGCACCTAAGAAAGGTATACACTTCAGCCAGGGGCAGTTTCACTATAGGATTGCGGCTAGACCAGATCATTCCAGATTATTCATTAAATCCAGATCATTTTCTGTATAAATTATTGATATAATATAGGTATAGTTGGTCAAACCAATTTGTCAGTAAATATTGAATTAGATACAGATCTGTAAGTGTCATAAGTGACGTTTTTGGTTGAAGAAATGTCACTTTTGACACTGACAGATCGAATTCATATTCTAAAATTAAAATTAGAATACGTCTGTCACTCATTTACTTAAATATCTATGGGGAAAATGTTATATGCGGAAAAGATCCACCTATTGCATTCCACATAACAACCGCATACGCAGTTAAGCAAAAGTAGACCCTGAATCTGCGGTAATAAGAACCTCTAACATTCATGTCTAGACACCTGTAGTCCCGCGTACTGAGGGGCTACCGCGAAAGCCGAAATTTGCAAATTGCAGGGATCTTTCTCTTTTACTCCAATGAAGGCGTAATTAGAGTGACAGAGAAAAATGCCCGCAATTTGCAAAGTTTTCGCGGTTATAGCCCTGAAGTACCTGAAGGGCTGAGCAGCGTTCATTAGCCAAGCAAGCCCTTCGCTCGCTTAGCTTATATATAACAGCCTTGATTTGTCACCGTCTACGTTTTATTTGTCCCTTCATGTTTACTCTCATTTATTCGCCGCGATCCCTTGGCTGCGTGTACAGTGCATTGCCCCGTACCGAAATAAATTGTCGCGACGGAGTGTCGTGCGTACAACCGGTACCGATGGCGGCCGGATAAAGAACCCATACCCAATGCCAGACATGCGTTCCCGCCAAAAGGAGCTGTCACTTTCGCGTGGCTACGTTCCGATTCACGCATGGCGGTTGACTCGCGGCCAACTTGACAAGCCACCGAAGTAAGCGAGCGATGAAAAGCGCGCGAATCCGGAACGACGAACGTTTTTTGTTTTTAAAAAATTTCATTCACTTGTCTCTTCCTTGAGTGATTCAGTGTTTTTGCGCACAAAGGACGTCGTTACGTCGGGACATCGACAATTTAATTAACACGACGTTAAAATATGATCCTTTCTTCCCGATGTTCAGGTTATTTATTGGTGACACACACATTTGTACGTTGACGACCGCTTTTATTTAAGATAAGTGTACCGCAAACAAATTTTTGTGCGGTACACTAAAAAATTAACACTTTTCAACTAAACATGCAATTATAAATACTTAATATAACAATTAAAGCTAGTAAATTTCCGAAAACACTTAAAGGCAATAAAACGAACAGTAGCAAATAGCACGTCTTAAAATCACCCAATAGACAGTAATCGGTTCTCCGAACAAAGTGTTAGACGCCGCTGTATTTAGTGCCTGAATCACTACAGTATGTTGCCAAAGTTAACTGACCTATCGTAAACCTTATGCCAACGGCATAGAGTCCTTACGCTAGTACACTCTTGCGATCGACAATGAAAACGAGTTATGTCGACCACTAGCATTTTCATTTAATATAAGTTCACGATTGAGAATAAGATTATCGGCCCGATTCGAACTTTATGAATGTATGATACATCAATTAATAGATCTAGAAACGATATGGATTGGATATGTCAGTGTCAAATGTGACGTTTCTTCAAATAAAAATGTCACTTTTGACACTGACACATCTAATACATTTCGTTTCTAGATCTAATTTGACGTATCTTAAAGTTCTAATCGGGCAGTATCCATCTTAATTTCTAGTGCTCTCGCATTACGGACAGACTGACACAGAACATAAAAGCTTTACACCTACTAAACTTTGACCTATATGAGAAATATACAGTGTTTTTTAATAACCTGCAATATTATACGATGATAAATAGTTCAGTCACCTGCAATATTATGTTACTCTTCGGAGGCAAAATATGTGACTCGCTCTTATGGCTATAATGTATAAGATCGTATCTATCAGATTTTGCGCCCTTCATTGGGTAACATATTGCAGGTGACTGTTTAATGTTTATACTGAGCAACTTTTAATATGGGACCAACCCAGAAATAAATAAAAATTCGCTGTTTCATACATTTTGGCTGGTTTGGTCTTGATATTTTGTATGGGAGAGACAATTTTTTCTTCAACATTTCGGGGTAGTCCTATAGTAAAAGTTGCTGAGTATGACATCACATGTGTTGACGATATATGTATGGTAACTACCTACCTAAGTACTGCGGTTATTTTAGTTTAGTTTAGTTGAGCGCATCGCCAACAAACTGTTTTACAGTTTGGCGAAACTTTAATTATAGGTACACTGTAAGTACATCAAGATGACTTTGTTTCCATTTGTCCAGACGCCAATATAATACATACATAAATAATATACATATGTTCGAGAGTCATGTATATTGTTCTACATGTATTTATATACATATTACATATAGGTACAATACAACGTTAGTCATAGCTTAACGTGCTTTAAGAAAGACCAACTTTTGTACGAATAAGTGTAAACAGATTATGTTTAGTTTAAGTAAGACGTATTTTTATGAAGGTTTTGAAAATATTGTTTATATGTATATTCGCATGTTATGGCTAGGGCAGAATTGAGTTGGATAGAATTAAAAACAACTTTGGAACATTCTTGTTTTGTTCGCATAAGAAACATTTACACAAAGCAACTGAAATAAGTTGAATCTTATAACTTTAAACGGGCAATATTTGGGCCCGATTCGGATTTTGAAATAGACATCTTTTAGACGATATGTTTAAGATCTAACCTGTCAAATTTGACATTTGCGCGATTTTGGAGATACTCTCGAACGATTTCCACAGGATATCACTTAGAGATCCAATTCACATCTAATAGATATCTAAAGTCTATTTTTCTATTCGGTAGACTAAAATGACATTTCATAGTATGAAATGACGCATGATGTTCATATACTATAAAAAAAATGCATTTATTTCAGACTTAAGTGTCCATAGTTGACTATGAAATGTCATTTTAGTCTACCGAATAAAAAAATAGACTAACTCTATCTAACGTAAAAGTGACATTGGTTGCCCGAATTGCGCTGCAAAAGAGAACTAGTTGATATCTAAACTATAACGTAAGTATCTAAAATGGATCTAGTACCTACGTGTCGTCTCTTGTGAATATCGTGAAGTTCGAATACGGCAGTTTGTATATTTATTTATTTTAAATATATATTTCGGGGATCTCGACAATGGCTCTAACGATTTCGATGAAATTTGCGGGGTTTTCGGAGGCGAAAATTCGATCTAGCCAGGTTTTATCTCTGGGAAAACGCGAATTTTTGAGTTTTTATATGTTTTCCGAGCAAAGCTCGGTCTCCCAGATATTTAACATTTATCGGTGAAAATGTGAAAGTTCATATAAACACTTTTCAGTGAATCAGCCGATTTAAAAACCAATCAAAATGACTTGCCACCCAGCACACTTATAGACCCATTATATCGGTGCAATCAAAAATAATTGTCCGAAATCTTCAATAACCACAAGAACTTATAAAGATTATCTTTTATCTCAATTCTTACACCAATTCTCGCTTGAACAGTGGCCAAGTTAACTTTGCAGACGCAGAAACTGTTTTTATTTGATATTGTGTCTTATTTTGAGCGTGTTAAGGGTGATGGGTGGTGTTTTTGGGTGCATTAGGGTTTAATCCGGCGAGCCTGCCGAGCGGGTGACGTCTGCGACCATCCGTGAACCCGGTACGGTGCGCAGAAACACGATTTATTTACATGAATCTTTATGGATATCCTACTGAGATAATTAATTTTAGGGACCAATATTATGGGCCATAAATGTTCGGGAAAACTGGTAAGTTTTCTGTGGACATTACAAAAGTGAACGATTTGTATTTTGGATACATTTTTCGAAGGTTTTTTTTTTATTATTTTAAGAATTCGGAGGTTTTAACATGCCTATAAGGTTAAAATACGAGCTCTTACGAGTATCTTAATTAATTTGGAAGGATTATGGTTTAGCTTTGAAATTTAAATGTATATGTACATAAATATAAACTATTTATTTATTTTTAACAATCTTACACAAATCTACCTAGTCCCACAGTAAGGCCAGTGACAACAACATCAACAGATACAGACAAATTAACGGCAATCAGTGACTAATAAGTACTTACATTTCCCATACAATAAAATTTAGCGAACGTTTTAACAGTAACGAGAGACGGTTTTGTGCAACCGACCGATAATCCTTTTTGTTTGTACCTTTTATTGTAAAGTTAAAAATAAACTAAGTACTTTATAATAAAATTAAAATCTTAACTAATCTAAATTTAAAAAAAAACATCTAAATAAGTCCCCTGCGGCATTGTACCAAAGATGCTGGCAGCATTCTCTCGCTGAATGGCAATACTTAGCAATGCGAGAGAAAGCTGCCAGCTCTCTGGTCACCGATTGTATCTATGAGCTTTTTGCATAGTATACCGATAGTAAACGTATTATCAAAAATAAGTTATTTTGCCGACCGTAGCGGGACGCAGGAAGGGGCGGGCTGACTGGACCAGTTTCGAGGCCCCCGCGCACTCCAGACCACTTGCCCAGCGCCTGCGCAGCCGTAGGTCAGGCCTTGTACCATACGTGGACCTTCTACAGTGTAGGACATTCAAAACGGGTCAATTTCCTTCATTCTCTATAGATCCAGTCGATACATCCAAAATCGATCTAGTGAGACAAGTTTTTCTTCTTAGATCCAAAATGTATGTTGACATTTAGAAACTGGATCTATCTATAGGGATAATACTTAATATCATTAGATCCATTTAATTTTACTATGATCAAAATGGATCTATAGAACTGTTTTAATCATCCGTTTCCAATATCAGACTTATTTCTATCACTACATGTATAAAACAAAGTCATTTCCCGCTGTCTGCCTGTCTGTACTCTGTATGTACCTATGCTTAGATCTTTAAAACTACGCAACGGATTTTGATGTGTTTTTAGGGTTCCGTAGCCAAATGGCAAAAAACGGAACCCTTATAGATTCGTCATGTCTGTCTGTCTGTCTGTCCGTCTGTCCGTCTGTCTGTCCGTCCGTATGTCACAGCCACTTTTCTCCGAAACTATAAGAACTATACTGTTGAAACTTGGTAAGTAGATGTATTCTGTGAACCGCATTAAGATTTTCACACAAAAATAGAAAAAAAACAATAAATTTTTGGGGTTCCCCATACTTCGAACTGAAACTTAAAAATTTTTTTTTCATCAAACCCATACGTGTGGGGTATCTATGGATAGGTCTTCAAAAATGATATTGAGGTTCCTAATATCATTTTTTTCTAAACTGAATAGTTTGCGCGAGAGACACTTCCAAAGTGGTAAAATGTGTGTCCCCCCCCCTGTAACTTCTAAAATAAGAGAATGATAAAACTAAAAAAAATATATGATGTACATTACCATGTAAACTTCCACCGAAAATTGGTTTGAACGAGATCTAGTAAGTAGTTTTTTTTTATACGTCATAAATCGCCTAAATACGGAACCCTTCATGGGCGAGTCCGACTCGCACTTGGCCGCTTTTTTTAATAGGTAGAGTGATTCAAGAGGAAGGTTTATGTATAATTTGTTAACCCGTGCGAAGCCGGGGTAGGTCTCTAGTAGCTTAATAAATGTTAAGCTTCAAGAGTAGTCACCCTGTTCAGATTCTCTCGTTTTATCCATACATGCCTATACATGCCTACATTTTAATCGTTGGAAATATTTTTCCTGGCGCGTTGAACATGCCATAAACTAGATGCTAAGATTAATCCAGTGGTGGGCAAAGTACGGCCGGCGGGCATATGCATGTCTGATGTGTGCAATAGGTATGTGTGATATAGTATTTTTCAAGCAGGGTACCTACGGTGACAGATACCATCTCAATAAAATGTATAACCATAAAACGCAAAATCTCGCAAAATTAAATTGTGATGCCATCTGTCACCGTACCCACCCTATTAACAAAAATACTATAATATGTTTGGTATAGGAATATGTGTGAACTTACTGACAGTTAATCCAATCCATCCCCAATCTTACCCACGTCTTAAACCCACCCTCTACTAAGATATATCTCCGACCAAACTCGCCCTAATCAACTCCTAATTTAAATTAATCACTGCATGCATCCATCATTTTACTCATACACCCTCGAACTATTTACATACATTACGTGCACAGACTACCACCAATACACGCCGTATTATAAAGCATATGTAGACCGCGATGTCAGCTCATATGTATAAGGTCAAGTGAGGTAAATGCAACTATGGGGTTATTGCGTCTCTCCGTTCTTTCTCGAATACGATTGGTCGAAACGCCCTCTACTATGCAACGTTTCATTTCCAAGTAGCTCAGGCTTTATTACTAGACGACGGGAGGGGGCGTTTCGACCAATCGTATTCGAGAAAGAACGGAAAGACGCAATAACCCCATAGTTGCATTTACCTCACTTGACCTTAGGCGCTTTCAACTTGTGAAATACTACGGAGCGGTATACATACTACCCGATTTAACAGTTAATAATACTACAATAGTCCATCTTTAAAGCCTATAATCCATTCCGCCTACCGATAAAGCGTATACGAATTTCAACATCGTGAGGAAACCGGTACAGGACCAATAAGGCCCAGTTTACTATCTGGGTTTAAAGGTGGGGGAAAGCTTTCGTAAGAAGTAGTGCCTGCGCCAATTCTTGCCGAGCGGACCCAGGCTCCTTTTGAGGCGTAGCAAAAGGCTGGTATATCGCTAAGATGATTTATAATTTATATTGAGTAGTGTACAAGTCGAAAATGTGGATGCAACTCGAATGAACAATCGCGCTCTCATACGAAACTTTCTGTATGCTCTGTCTAATGAGTAAATCTGTGATTAAATGTTAACCCTTTGGTCGGAAATACTCCGTGGAAACACGCGGGACGAGCATTCCCACCACCACGTGCTGTAATATAAGTCTTATTGCTTAAAAAGAAAGTAACAGTGCTGTAAAAACATGGCTTCCTAAATGGAAGTCATGAAAGCCTGGGGACACAATTTGTGACGTTCCACGGAAAAAGGTACCTTTTGGCGGTCGGCGCTTACGTCACGTAGCACCGCATTAGTATTGGAGCGTCGTTAATAATGGCGTAAGAGCCAACCGCTGTAGTGCGGGACGTTAATTAAGACAACCAATCGGTTATAAGTATGTCTTTATTCCGGATATTGTTCCTAAGTGCCAGCGAATATATAATAAATAATAAGGCTACGTAAGAGTGTGCGTGGCTTAGCGCACACTACACCGCCATAGGTACCTTTACCGGTGGAACGTCACGTTTGACATTTTTTTTCGTCATCTTTCAATATTTGATTATTCGGCCGTGGCATCTACGCAAAAGTGGACATTTCACAGAAGTCAATTACTTGTTTCGAATTGGTTACATGTTTAATTTAGACAGCGTCCCATTTCTCCTGATATAATGCAAATCTGATTTGGATCAACGGATAGGGGTTATAAACTAGGTAGGTATTAGGTAATAATCAGGACGCAAAGTCTCTGATTTTGGAATTTCGAGAACGATTTCTAAAAACCAATGGGATTCCAATTTAAATAGCAATTGGATTTTTTTTTTAACTCATGTTGTGATAAATATTGTTGTTTTAAATCACAATCATTCTTAAATAGGTACTTTATTATAACTCGTTTTAGATATTGATTGACCTGACCTACTACAAAAAAAACCGGTCAGCTGCGAGTCGGACTCGCGCACGGAGGGTTCCGCACCATCAACAAAAAATATAGCAAAACAAGAAAAAAAAAACAAGCAAAAAAACGGTCACCCATCCAAGTACTGACCCCGCCCGACGTTGCTTAACTTCGGTCAAAAATCACGTTTGTTGTATGGGAGCCCCACTTAAATCTTTATTTTATTCTGTTTTTAGTATTTGTTGTTATAGCGGCAACTGAAATACATCATCTGTGCAAATTTCAACTGTCTAGCTATCACGGTTCGTGAGATACAGCCTGGTGACAGACGGACGGACGGACGGACAGCGGAGTCTTAGTAATAGGGTCCCGTTTTTACCCTTTGGGTACGGAACCCTAAAAAAACAGCGTATTCAGCATCAACTCTTTAAAGTGCATCGAGTTTAGTAAAACCGCATTAGGTAATATTGATTAATCTAGATTCTAGGCCCTACTTATAATCTAACTAAATAACTACTCCGGTACGAAAACAAACCCACTCGTTTCCACCCATCCCACTATAATTTAAAAGGGTTAAAACAAAAAGTTAATTCGTAGTGACACCCCACATGCCGAGCCATCCGGCGTATAAAAAAGCCCACAGATACAGAAACGTCATTATAAACTTGAAAAAAAAAAGAAAATCGAAACGTAATCCGTCTTTCTCCCTCTGGGATAAGCGAGTGGATGAGACGGAACAATAAAGACCGGCCCAGACGTGACGGGATCTGACGTTTCCTCCGCATCGAACGATTATAAACAGATGTTATTCAGCCATAAATCTCTGTCTCGGAATGACGTATGAAAAGTACTTTACTTATAAGATTTGCGTTTGTAAGATGTAAAATTGATGGTAAGGCTTTCGTTCGATTTACATGGCGAAGAATACTTATAAACGAGGACCAAATCGACTTTATAAATTGTGTCAGTAAGTATTTTTAATAACCATAATTTTCATTGAGTCTTCAAGACAAAACTGAACTAGGATCTGACTCTGTGAGTAACCGTGAGTAACCGCGCGAAAACACCATAAACAATGACCAAGCAAAAAACATTGTAAGCAACGTATTTAATTTAAAATCAAAACAACTGAACACCAACGGTCATTTTAATTTGTTCCAGCACATTCCAATTTTAAACTAGAGCGTACCATAGACATAGAGCGATCCGAAATAAAGATATTGTTAAGATTGTGGCCGATAAGTTTGTATAGTAGCACGATTTTATCTTTAATCGACTAAGTACGTTAGTGGCCAGAAGACAGATCGGGCTTTAACGATGTGCTTTAGAAGAAAGAAAGAATCTTTAACTCTTTTGTTTTGTTCGATTGCAATGATGATTAATGTGATAATCAATAATAATAACATTATTAACGACATTGGTGATTTTAAAGAGCGAAACCTGTTTTGCAGAGCTTCTTGGTTTGAACAAAAAGTTTCGTTACTACTTGATTAAAATGCCTTGCATTTTATTTTGCAGTTCTTGCAAGTTCTTGTAATATATATCGATCGGTATCGAATAACAAAACTTAATGGTATATTTATTAAATTTGCTACATGAACTTGGTTGGTGATCGTTGTGGTGATCGTACTGAAAATACCAGTTCACTGTCACACGTAAGACAACGCCATATTTTTAAACTTTTGAAATTTGTCTTCAACGTCCAACATTCATCGATCGACATTACGACATAACTTATGTCTCTTCCAAATTTGAACACAGTCAAGCGATTTTGAGCATTATTTGAAGTAGATAAGAAAGTTTGTTTTTTTTGGAGGGAATCTGATCTAGCTGTCAAAAACGTTGACCGCGAAGAGAATGTGACCGCAAAGTTCCATTACTCATTCGTTTGAGCGACACGTGTAAATCGTGTAATACGGGCTTAAATATATGTACTTGCTCCGAATTAGGTTTTTTATTGGTCAAGTTAATGCAGTTGGTTGTTTGATATTGTAAATTAACGGTCATTTTAAATGTAGTCGCTTCATCACGTCATGATGTGACTGATGTGAGTGATGGGGATTCAAGTGCATACCTATACATAATACGTAGAGAAATATACAAAGAGTATTAAAAATTTAGCATATGTTACTATACTAAAAAACGAATCGAAAGACAACTCATTCATTACAAAAAAATTGTAGCTACGGTGGAATTCGCAAAATAAAAATATGTACAATCAATACAATCATACAACAAATTTAAATTTGGCTTGGCTGCAGGCGGTATAATGTCGTTTAAAACCTTTCTTACAAGATGTATTCTTACAAAAACTCACAGGAATATTTAACTGAACTCCAAAGAAACATTTTAAACTCGCATCGCAACTCTCATAAAGAGTATCCAGAACATTAGGTTGCGTTATCCGCCATTCGTATTTCCTTATTGCCGGAAACGTTTCCCGCGTTCTTGTAGTGCTCGGTCATTAGAAACTGAGCCGACTGCCATACACTTTTACAATGAAAATGGACACTTTCGAAGTTATTTGCATTTTATTTCTGTCTTTTTAATGCGTTTTTGCAAACAGAAGGAGGGATTAAATTAGATTAAATGTTATCCAGAAACAACTTATCGAATCCTAAATCGCTTAGTTATTTGGAACAAAATAAAATAGGTATACCTATAATATACAGAGCATTACAACCCGGTTTTACCCCTTTTCTTAATTAAGACAATCGATTAATAGCTAATTGAGGCTTGTAGAGCCTTTATAAATAACACTATTAGCGAAAATGTCTTAAGTAAATCCTCTTTCTGTCCTATTTACATGCAATAAAAACACTCATAAACTTATTTCTAAAATTTACTTCTACTTTCTAGTAATAAATCGTACTCTTTAGTAATACGTTGCTATAAATAATATAATATTCATACCGAGCTCATAACTCAATCCCTAGTCATGCCACGCCAAAACCTAGTCAATAAACCAAATACAAACCGTCTGCATTAAGCTCTTGGATACAACACGTCACCTAGCGTGCCTTATCACGAGCCAAAAACTTTTGCAAGGCAATTCCACCCTTTACTTTCGCTACGTACGAAGCAACTCTCACGGCAATATAAGCATTATCAGCATTAAAACAAAGCTTAAAACAAAACTAAACCATCAAGGAAGATATACCTCCGAAAAAGTTATCAGTAGAATTGCAACAATGCAAAGTAATGCAATAAATCGAGTGAATTTCGGGTAGCGTGCATCACATAGCGTGTTTCAGTAGCGCATAACTGCAGGCGAAGAATTTAATAAAATGTCACGCCCGCAGTGCCAGACGTTTTCGAAAGCATATTCCATATTGAATACGGAAACAAAGCCGATAGACTATTTAGGTCACGTGCAGGTAATATAAGTTGGATATTTGAAAACAGGGATAACGTGAACAAAACCTGTTTTATATAGTATCCTTTGCTAACCCGATGTAATCCTCACATACAATTTTCCTCTGTTTATTTACTTAATAAGAACTAGATGTTAACAGATTTTTTCTTTTATTTCCAGACACGACAGCACCATACGTCCTATACAAAGATGGGGTGGAGCGGGCCCCACCGGGCACGCAGTGGGGAGGCGGGGTTCTCGACGGCGGCTACCAGCCCATGCAGCACCAGAGCCCGGGCGGACCCTCGCCGCAGCCCGAGCCGCAGCTGGCCTCCCCTGCCCCCTCGCCCTACCCTCCAGCACCCCCGCCCCCCGACCAATCCGCAGAAGAAGCCGCCCAGCAACTCGCACAGCAACAAGCTCAACAGCAAGTCCAACAACAGCAAACGTCACCTGAACACATGCAGGTCGAACAGCAACTTCAAAACCAACCGCAAACGCAACCCACTCAGGACCACCTCGACCGCGGACCCTGCTTCATACCGCAGCCAGACCTGAACCAACAGTACACGCCGTATTTCAAAGAAACCAGACCCGCCAGCCATATGTTAGGCGGCGGAGGCTTTCCGCTGCATTATCTGAAACAGAACGGAGGCGTTCTCTCGCTAGAAGGCCCGCTCGACCAATACGGAGCTCCCGAACTCCGCCACTTACCTGACATAGTGCAACCGGAGCCGCCGAAGCCGCGCAAACACAACCCTAACTCGGAACTGAGGCTGTTCAAATGTTTGACTTGCGGGAAAGACTTCAAGCAGAAGTCGACGCTGCTGCAGCACGAACGCATCCACACGGACTCGCGGCCGTACGGCTGCCCCGAGTGCGGCAAGCGCTTCCGGCAGCAGTCGCACCTGACGCAGCACCTCCGCATCCACGCCAACGAGAAGCCCTACGCTTGCGTGTACTGCCCGCGCTCCTTCCGGCAGCGCGCCATCCTCAACCAGCACCTCCGCATCCATTCCGGTGAGAAGCCATATACGTGCGGGGAATGTGGCAAACATTTCCGCCAGAAGGCCATCCTGAACCAGCACGTCCGCACACACCAAGGCGAGCGCTATTCACACATATATGCCCCTCCCCCTCCCCGCGCGCGGCGCCCGCAGCGCCCCGCGCCTGCCGGCGCCGCGCGCGCTCCCCGCCGCCCCCAGCACGTTCGACTCGGTCTCGCATCCATTGGCCTTCCTATCAAACAAATTCTCGGTCTCCTCGGCGCGAACCGTTCGACGCTCCTGTAACCGTCCCTAGTTCGATTAACCCCGTCGTTATATCCCGGACTCCGGACACCCGACTGACCAAACTGTTCGATTTTTGCAGATGTCTCGCCGCATCTGATCTTCAAGAACGGGACCACGCCGACGTTGTGGCCGCAGGACGTGCCGTTCCCCCCGGACGAGGGAAAGGAGGAGGTGATGTCCACGTTCGGCGACGCGGATGGCCAGAACGGGGAGCAACGCGGGTCGTGCTTCTCCCCGGGCGACACGGCGCAGTACCCGGCGTACTTCAAAGACACGAAAGGGCTCAACCACGGGGTATTCGGCTCGGGGCTGTCGTTACAATATCTGAAGGGAGGCAAGTTACCAGACGTGCTAGGCGGCCGCGCGATGCCCCTGTTCGTCCGCTGCCCGATCTGCCAAAAAGAGTTCAAGCAGAAGTCGACGCTGCTGCAGCACGGCTGCATACACATAGAGTCCCGGCCGTACCCCTGCCCCGAGTGCGGGAAACGATTCCGGCAGCAGTCGCATCTCACGCAGCATCTCCGCATACACACGAACGAGAAACCGTACGGGTGCGTGTACTGCCCGCGCTTCTTCCGGCAGCGGACCATTCTCAACCAGCACCTCCGTATACACACCGGCGAAAAGCCGTACAAATGCACGCAATGCGGCAAAGATTTCCGGCAGAAGGCCATCCTGGACCAGCACACGCGGACGCACCAGGGCGACCGCCCGTTCTGCTGCCCCATGCCGAATTGTCGGCGGAGATTCGCCACGGAGCCGGAGGTAAAGAAACACGTGGACAACCACATGAACCCGCACGCGGCGAAGGCGCGGCGCGCGGAGGCGAACAAGACGCCGCGGCCGCTGCCGCCGGCGGCGGCGGTGGTGAAGCCGGAGCTGTACTTCCCGCAGTGCTACGCGCCGCCCTTCCAGCAGTTCCCGCCGACGACGCAGGAGTTCAAGCCGGCCGTGGGCCCGGGCGCGCCGCTGGCGTGCCTGCCGGCGCAGTGACCCGCGCCGCCGCCGCGGTGGCCGCCGGCCCAGCCGCAGCCGCACGCGTCGCATGACCTCTACGCCGTCGACCGCCTCTACTAGAGGCTCAGTATACGAGCGCGCCCGCGCCTATTAAATATACGAGATCGCTGTAAAAGAGCTTCGATCTGTAAATAACTAAATACCCAGTATGTACTCTCCGAGTCGCAGTGTACAGTATAAAGTTCGTCACGAATAGTGTTACCGTTGAGAAGCGAGTACAGATAGCGTTTTTGCTCCGTAATATTAAGTTACCACGTAAGAGTTAGGTTTCTCGGTGATTCTTCGAGCTCGAATTGTTCACGATATACGGATCCAACCAGAGATTAGACGTTTAAAAGTCTACGTTTAAATCTAAAGTAAGGTTAGAATCTTTTACCACGAGCATATTTCGCGATGAATGTCGTAGGTTCGGCGTTGTGTGCCTATGTAATGACTTTACATAATTTGTAGACTTATTAAGTTAATTTTATTTACGAGTTTTAAGAGATATGATCTGGCAAATATAGGGAAAGAAATGCTCAAAATATCATAAAATTTAGATAAAGTATAAGTTCGGGGATAACTTTAGGTGATTCAGAAGCTTTTTGAAGTGTAACATCAACAGATATCTAAGAAACCAAAAACGTAGGTTACCTTTTGCCATCATGACATTTTGTTTTTAGTAAATACTAAATTTTCTGTTAAATTATATGAATGCATTTAATGAACTAGAGCTACTGCGATATCTTCGTAACACATAGTGCCAAATAACGTAGTACTTTTAAACTTTTCTACAAGCTTCTATTATAGTTGGCCTAGATTAGGTTGTTACCAGTTTTTTCAACGATGTGACAATTTGAGATGCATTTAGTGGAAAGGGTCAGACTGAGATAGGACTGTGATAGCTAGGTAGGTTAGTGTCTATTCGCTCACTTAGCATAACTGGGGATCGGATGTTTGGATTTGGACCGACTCTAGAGAAAGAGTTGTCAAATTTTAAATTTCATTTGTTTACGATTTGGAATTCGGAATTTTAATGTGACGTAAACGTGTCCGTCGTGATTTATTCAAAATTGTTCTTATGCCTTTTTTCCGCGGCTTTTGCCGCGCTTTCGACTGATTTGATTGTAATTTCGAAGAGTGAGATTAGCGAATTTTACCAATTAGGGTTCGTGTGTGATGTCGCCAAGTGCTTTGCGTAGTTTGATCCGAGGGACGGAGAATGCCAGAATAATCTTATTACTAATTTTAGCTTAGACTATCTCGAATTACCAAGCAATTCGATCATTCATCGCGAAATAAATATTTAGAATAGAAGAAATAAAGATATATATGAATTTATGGCGTTGTGGAAATATTCTGGTGTTGAATGATGCGTCCTCGATTATTTCGCGTCCAAGATAGTTACAGGTAGCCCTAGTACGTTCAAGAGTAGTTCGGACGAGCCAGTACCTAGTAGTGACAGGAGATATATGTGATATATCGTTGTCGAGGCGTGGGCACAGTCGCGCAGACTCTAAACCGCAGGCACCAGTATGTTTCCACCCCCCACATTTTATCCTCTGTGTTTGTCTATAGCTTACGTTACGATATATGTGATGGTTTCGTTTTCCTACTGCATAATATGAACTGTTACGTACCTTTAAATAATAGTTGTAATAGTTGTGGGAGTCACATTACATTTGGATGCATTATTATATTTTACCACTTCACAAATTGAATGCATTAGGTACGTTTAGTGTATTACGTCAATTTTATGATGAATTATCACCCATTGGACAGTTACAAAAAATTGTAACGCTGCAATGGCGCCCGAACTTTATATACCTACTGTTTTCGCGCCATTGCCGCGTCCGTCTCGCGTTTAGTTTACTCGTTCAGTTTCCTATCAAACTTTCGGAGGTTTACTAAAAAACATCATTATCGAAGAAAATTATAAAGCCCGTGACAGTGATTTGCCACAGATTAAGTGATCCTCCAGCCCGCGGCTGCGCGCGCGCCGCCTTCGCCTAGGGTTCCGTTTCGATATATTTTGTAGTTCACAAAGTTTTACAGCCTTAAATAATAATAGCTGATAAGTATTTTTATACAGAAGTTACACGCATGCGCGCGCGCGGCCGCCGGCTCCCGTACAAAGTTTGAATACAAACAATACTACACAGTGCCATAGCCGTGGATTAACCTCAGATTTATACTTATTAGATTTTTATACCGATACAAATGGATTTAATTTTTAAATATAAACAAAGGTGATTAAGTATACAGAGATTACAGATGATATTTTATACATTTATTACAAACAATATTATTAAAAGTAAATGTGAAATAGTTTTAAAGTAAGTGTCGTATTGCTATGTACTGCGATGACAGGTTACGTTCGTATCGCGGGACATTGCGTCCGCGCTGGTAACGCTCACGCGTGTCAATGTAAATACATATCATTGGACGATTCTCAGGCAGTGTTCCAAATTTTAAATTCAAACTGATTCCGTTAAAGCCAAATCTATCTTCGTAGCTTGCTTGGGTTGGCACACAGTTTAGTTCGGAGTAGGTATTGGAACCGTGGCCATGTTATGTTGGTCTGGCTCATGTTTTGTTAAGTTTGCTCAATTATCGAGTATGTATTACTTTTACCTAACGTTAATTGTATTAGTTCTATACATAATTATTGTGTACGCGAATATTTGTAAAATATTTTTTAGAGAGCACGGTTTAGCTTTTCTTAACTATTGTTAAGTGCTTACAGGTTTTTGTGTCGATCGACATTCAAACGTAGTTTACCATTTCCGACATCTTATTCCGAAGTATTGATATGCCGTATATTGTAAGCGTGCCGTCCAACGTACTCTTCTCACATGCTTTTGCTCCAATCTTTAGTTATTATAATTTATAATCAATTACCATCACTATAACAATCGCATGTCTTCACTAGTACCCATTAGCGATAGTTCGGTTCTTGCCTTTTCTATCATCTTATAATGGAATCAAATTCCATTCGAGATTAGCCACAAAATGTGGGCTATGTCACAGACTACCTACTTATCATAGATTGACAGAGTCAAAGAATATTTGGCAACATGAAAACTAGATGGCGCCACATACTAACAACAAAAATGTCGCTTCATGTAGCGCCATCTAGTGACATCAACGAAATATTCTTTCACTTCCGTATATCTATGATAACTGCTTATCTGTGGATATATAAAGAAGTTGCTTCGAGCGATCCGAACGGATCTTGAACTTCTATGCTCTTTTAATATAAGAGTAACCTTACCACTTAATTAATTTTGTATACTTTTATTGTTAACGATAAAAAGGAGAGAATAAGATTGCATTGTCTTTATATACTCTGCATGTAAACTGATAACAGTGTCAATTGTATGTAATACAATGTTTTCCAATAGCTCTGAACCACAGCGTAGCTTGGTAAAAAAAATGTTAAGACTTTGATAAAAGCATTTGATGAATTCCTTTTTGATTTATGCATTTATTTGTGATCTCATTGCAGTCTAAAAATTTAATCGTAATAAGTAATTGGCAAAGACTCTTTAAGTTTAAGTCTGATTGTACGAATGGTTTATATGCTTACGTAAATATAATTCAAAATTTTGTATGCCCGAAATCAGCATACGAAAACTCCACTTACCGGATTAAATTTGTATTTAAAAACGTTTTTCTTAACTTTAAGGACTAAAATAATCAAAATCAGGCAAGTGGGGTTACATTTAGCACTTATTATTTCCTCACGTGTAGTTTCCAATTTTGTAACTGATTCAAAGTAGAAATATCAATTTATAAATCCAAAATTCGTACTCTTATCATATCAATTGATGTTTTCTACGATGGGTCTCTCGTTACGGTGTAAGCTTGTCACGATGTAACCAGGGGTGACGGAAGCTTAGTAACGTTTAGTTTATAATACGTTGGCTACGAATTATTTTGACGTCTTCCATTGCCGCGGCGGCGGCGCTGAACATCGGTGTCGCGGCGGTATAGCTTTATTTGTCTCGTTTTCCCTCGGAAACCTGCAGCTAGTGCAGTTCAGTGCAATACACTTGACATTTGGCGATGTATATTTTAATTTAATTTGCTAGTATAGTGCGAATAATTGGTAGCCAACCGGCCTACTAGTTCGTTAGATACCTACGTACTCACTGCCACACTCGCCGACCGCTCACGACGGAAATGATGATTTCTTATCACAATAGACTTGTTGAAACAGTTCCACAGTAACATAAGTGTTGTTGAATTTTTTATAAAAGATGAACATATTAGATAAATGATCTTGTAGTCTGGATTGAGTTTTTTACAGATTTTATTGAATGCAGTTTTTACGTCATAAGATGCGTCGCCTATCAAGCTTATTTTTGCTACAATACTTATTTAAAAAGCAATACAATTCATTATACCGACATAGTATAAACAATACATATACAGAATATACAATATATACAATACAATAGATTATACAATAAAATGGTGATATATTATAGTTTGTTTTTATACAGGAGCGGGATAGGCGGCGCACCTACAGATTGGTTTCATTAATGGGTGCTGTTATATCATTAATTGTACATATTTATTGTAATATACAACAATAGACTGGTAATTTTACACTGTTGTAGGTTTCTACAGAGTTATTAGCCGGAGCTGCGGGGGGTCCGAGTATCGCAAACGTTTTGTCTATGGGATAAGTTGTCTTCCAATATTTATCATTTGCTGAATTAAACATAGCATTTATCTTACGAGGATTGTTTGATGAGAAAAGCTTTAGGTAAATTACTAACGGTATTTATTTTCTCTGAAAGGTAAACCCAGAATAGCTACTTGCATTAGAAATATAAATATCATTACCTTCTTACTAAATCACAGACGAACGTACCTATTTAAAATAATGCTTAAATTGCATAATTCTGTTAGTCATCTGTGTATACCTCATTTGCGCAAAAACTTTACATAACGTTTTTTTTTCATTGAAATATTGTGAGAACCAGAAAAAAAAACATTACACTACAACACATAAACATTATAGCTACTTGCATTAGAAATATAAATATCATTACCTTCTTACTAAATCACAGACGAACGTACCTATTTAAAATAATGCTTAAATTGCATAATTCTGTTAGTCATCTGTGTATACCTCATTTGCGCAAAAACTTTACATAACGTTTTTTTTCATTGAAATATTGTGAGAACCAGCAAAAAAAAACATTTCCCCCACCCACTCCCACTCTGATAAAGTTAGATTTTACTCTTGATAAAAACGTGATTAACTTTCTAAAGAAATTTAGAATGTTTTAGAAGCAAACATGCATACCATTGCAAGTAGTTTATAAAATTTATATTGGAGCAAAAAAAACCGTCTTTCACAATGAAGCTCATATAGAGAATATAGGGATGTGACTTTTAGATCTAGAACAGAAGATTATGTTTAATTTAGTACCTGCTCCCATGAACATGGCCTAATCACCCCCCATAGCTCCCGTCCGATGTTACACAATAGAGTATATTTTCGTACATAACTACAAATACACCGAAATAGACTATATGAAATTGATTTTAAATAGACAATCCCAGAATACAAGATCTAACTTTTTACACACAGCCGTATAAAACCAGATTTAAGTTTTATTTTAAAATAGGTTTCTGTTTATAAAATTTGAAACAGTTGGCGATATGGTCACGATCCAGGCGATAAAATTAATGTTGGCATATAAAATAAATTGTAAATATGTTTTTCTAGTATACGTTCTTCCAAAATGATAATATCAGTATTAAATACAAAATTCAACCTTTTTTAGGTCAAAAGTAAGTGTGATCTATAGAAAATTTTTGCATTAGACTTTCTTGGTGTATCTTATAATAGTTACTTATCTTTAGTTATTGTACTTTTATTTAGAAGTATTTTACGTATGATCTTGCCTAGTTTTGCATTTATGTTAGTTACATTATGATTATGTTTGAAGTTGATACCATCGTATTTATGTATATTAATATTGTATTAAGGGTTTTGTTTGTTTTTTTGACATTAATAGAAGTAAAATGTTGTAAAAAGTAAGCTCGTTGTATTTTATCAAATAAACACTTTTTAGTCCAACTGAAGCAATATTATGCAGTTTTATTTAACCACAACCACCTTGTTACGAAACTTAATGTATGAAAATCATCATCATCACCATTAGGAACAGTACTAGATACTCATTATCAATTCAGGTTAGTGATTAAGTTCCAATGTACCAATACTTTAGTACACAGATAACACGTTTCAGTGATGAGTAAAATACAATTTTAAACTTTTTATAAATGCGCCATCTATTGAATGTTCAGTCTAATCTACCTACTTTATCACCTAGATGTCGCTAGCTACATACTAAAATAAACCAACGGGGAATGCTGGCCAATGATAATAGAGGAGATTAAGATTTCCGACGACGATCCTCTCTTTTTAAGTAGGGAATTACTCAATGCCATAGAAAATGTCGTTTTTGGATTCAGTATTTTTTATGGTTATAAGTTGGAAAAGGTTTTTTTTGCTTCTAAAGAAGTAAATACAGTACATATTTTGGTTTGCACTTTATTTAGTTTTTCCTAATGACTATTTACATTTTCATTAATTAAAGCTTAATTTCCATATTTCACAATGAATTAATATAGTCCTAAGTCTTCTTCTATCTATCGTTTACCCACATAAACCACTAGATGGCGCTGTACGGCTGCAGTATATGCCGCGGTAGGTAAGCTATTCAAATGCTAGCCTTTTCACAATCTACTTAACGAAAATCGTATTGCACCGTGCAGTGCCATCTAGTGCAACCGTCAAACTTCAAAACCGGCATCTGCTAAGGTATTTTTGTCTATGCTTATAGAATAAATACGTAAAGTCAATAATACGCACGACACACCGGCAGTTCAGCACCGGATTCTCTGGTCACGAAATAAATTCAATAATTATCTATGGCACCTGATTTATTGAATGGAAAAATGTCTATCCTCCTACCAAAGTCGGAGTTTCTTTTAAAATAACACATTAAGCTATAATTAAAAACTGCAAAAATGAACCTGGGGCTTATACCTTACCTTATACCTTACGAGGTTATGGTCACAGTATATGTACAGTCACGCTCCGTGATTATTACGCTATTTAGGGTTCTAGCTAAATTGGACATTCCAAAGCGTAAGTATGAAACAACCAATTTAGCTAGAACCATAAATGGCGTAATCGCGGAGCGTGATGAATTTATTCTGAGATCTGAGATGCGGGCTCTGAATTGCTGTTTAACTAAATTCTGCTCGTGTATAATTGCCTTTATCAATAAAAATACGAATATGTTGCGTCGTGCGCCTAAAACAGTATTAAAACTCACCGCTCACAGATTCAGATACAGTATCGACACACCACAGATACTCGTAACACTCAACTATCATTCCTTCTCATTAACTTGTCTATGCTTTCCTGGTTTTTATAAATGCACAGATCCATAAAAGTCAGTCCCAGCAACAGGCTGTGCCCAAGCATGTCTTTAGGTAAGTCTTTCTGCGACCTGAACATGATTTTGAGATTTTCGGGTACTCTGACCTGGGATTCTAAAGTGTTTTGGAGTAACATTTCTACTGTTTGGTCTGTTGATACACGTTCGTTGCCGACGAGTGTTCCATATAACCTGTAAATGGAAATTCACTCAGATTAGACCACAGATAAAAGATGTAGCAAATTAGACAGCTTAAGTAGATGGCGCTGTAGGGCACATTACAATTTGTCAAACATATATTAAGTTTAACTTCAGCTGTCAAATTAGACGAGATTTATTGTGAAACTTTACGATTTAAAAACTCTGACGAGCAGTTAAGGCTTCGTCACACAGGCGCGTTTTCCGGGCGACGCGTGAGCGGGGCGCGCCGTTTTTTTACATATAAAACGCTCACGCGCCGCCCGGAAAACGCGCCTGTGTGACGAAGCTTTTAAGTTTCGTAAAGTCAAGTCGCAGAAGTTCTAACAGTCAGTTTTCAATTAAATGAGTGAAAACCCCGATAGATGGCTCCACTATATTTACGTATGAAATGAAAGTGCTTCACAATTTAAAAGTATGTGTGTGTAAATTCGGGCAAAAATAACATACGCTTAAATTAAGTTACAAGACGCTAAAAAGCGACATCTGGCGAGAAATGGAAGGACTTTTTAGTAGTTGCATCGAAAATTTAATAGATGGCGGTAAAACGGAAAGGCCTGTCGTTAGTTTACGATTAAAAACCCCAAAAAATATATTTACCTATATGGAAGTGAATGTCTTAGAAAGTATACTTTATGTTTGGGAACATCCTCTTTATCTTGCTCTTCAAAGCTGAAACAACAATAAACATACGCTTATAAACAAATAAACATTACCAATAATCTATAAGGTAGGTAGTTCCTAAAATAAGATCTTTTTTTATTCGAATCCTGGTGGCCTACCGCGAAAACCCTAAATCACAAATTGCGGGGATCTTTCTCTTTTACCTACTCTCATTAAGACGTAATTAGAGTGACAGAGAAAAATGCCCGCAATTGAGGAACTTCGATTTTCGCGGTCACAGCGCTGGCATTTCAATGGGGTTGGCAACTGTCAAAGGTTTGCATAGATGGCGCCATCATAGCTTGCCCCTTTTTCTACGAGATTTGGCTTAAAGGGCTGGCATCAAGGGCATTAAACAAACAATAATTTGGCACGATTCTAGGGATTTTTATTCGTGCTATGATGGCGCCATCTGCTAAATACTTCGACCGGCCAACCCCATTCTCTCCAGTTTCAATACTAGTAAGGTTTCTGTCCAGCGCCATCAGTGTTTAGCTTTGCGCGGTCAAAGAAAAACGTGTGGTGTCACTAGATGGCGCTGCCAGGCTGCTTGCTAGAACTCCCCCTATATTCGCCAATTCTAGTTCTCAGTATCTTATAGGTATCCTTCCACGGCAGAAGGAAGATCTTACATGCAACAATTTTTTGGATAATAGCCAGGTAATGGCTGCTGTCAAGACATAAAGGAGATATTTTGTTTTTTTAAATAATTCTTGGCGGTCTAGCATGACTTGCGTTCTCCCGCGCGAGTCCATACTTGAAGTCGCGCTAGGTGTATGGAGTCGCGCGCTAGAACGCAACTTACGAGTACATACTTTTGACGCGTTTTTGTAGTGCATAATTGTGGCGCTAAATTTCAAACTCGGATAAATCCATTCGAACCTCTCAGCAAATATCTACCGTATTACCTTATCTTAATACCAAAATCGCATAATCTGATAGCTATGGATCTACCCGAGCATAGAGAAAAAAATACATAGATTGCTCACTCCGTACATGAGTTTTGGTACCAAAAAGACTATTAATTTCAGTGTCTACATCTAGCATCGAGTAGCGGAACTATCAGTACTGCTACTTGACAAAAGATGTAGCACTGACCGGAAAGTCTTATGTTGTTGAGCATAAGACTTTCCGGTCTTGAAATTAATAGTCTTTTTGGTACCAAAACTGATGTATGGAGTGAGCACTCTTGTCTTACTATATTTCTCTATGACCAGAGTTTGAAATTAAGCGACTCAATTCTATTCTACTTACTCAACATTACTAGAATTGATCATAGCCACAATCATAGCGATCATCTGAGCTTTTTGCAAGTTCACCGCTATGGCCTTAGCGTTGTTAGGGTCACTGCCGGCGGCCCGGAGGGATGTGGCTTCGGCCTTCATTACATATATGTCAGCTAGAGGTAGACGGCGGGTTATGGACGATGCCTGGAAAAACATACAACTGAGAAACATGTATCACTACATAGTATTAAACAAAGTCGCTTCGCGCTGTCTGTCTGTCCCTATGTATGCTTAGATCTTTAAAACTACGCAACGGATTTTGATGCGGTTTTTTTAATCGATAGAGTGATTCAAGAGGAAGGTTTATGTACCTATAATTTGTTAACCCGTGCAAAGCCGGGGCGAGTCGCTAGTGTAAGTATAATACAAAACAACTTACAATATCATAAATATCAGTAATCTGAAGTTTCTTCCCATCCGGATAATTGATAGGGTCATATCTCCAGTCAGCCACCGTGTAGTCGCTCCGGTTGATCAGGGTCCAGATAACTGAATTGACGTTGATGTATACCGCCAGGACGGATTGGCAGTTCTGTAAAGACAAGCATTTAGTTTTAATTTTTTTTTTTTGATACAAGTTTTTATTGCCAATCTAGTCATGTCACGCTCCGCGATTGTTACGCTATTTAGGGTCCTAGCTAAATTGGTTGTTCCATACTTACGCTATGGAACTTCCAATTGGAAGTTAGTTAGATCCCTAAATGGCGTACCAAACACGAAGCGTGACTGTACATAACATACATCATTTTTTTTTAATCAATACAGCAATATGGACTAATTCTAACAGGGCATTAGAAACTAAGAAAATATTGCATTGCACATGTGATACAGACAAATAGTAACATATCAAAACATGGAATGAAATATTGATCAATAATAGATTACTTTTAACTATACATACTAGAAAAGACTAATCTAAATGTAAAACCGGCCAAGTGCGAGTCGGACTCGCGCACGGAGGGTTCCGCGCCATCAACAAAAAATAGAGCAAAACAAGCAAAAAAACGGTCACCCATCCAAGTACTGACCCCGCCCGACGTTGCTTAACTTCGGTCAAAAATCACGTTTATTGTATGGGAGCCCCACTTAAATCTTTATTTTATTCTGTTTTTAGTATTTGTTGTTATAGCGGCAACATAAATACATCATCTGTGAAAATTTCAACTGTCTAGCTATCACGGTTCGTGAGATACAGCCTGGTGACAGACGGACGGACGGACGGACGGACGGACAGCGGAGTCTTAGTAATAGGGTCCCGTTTTTACCCTTTGGGTACGGAACCCTATAAACGCACACCTATAATTTATAAACCGAGTATAGACTCACCTGTCTCACACTGTCACTTAAAGCTGGATGCAAAATCTGTCCCTTAATCTTACTACTCCTCTTCTCTTTTTTCTCTGGACCTTCAAGTATGCTATCATACAACTTGATGGCGGTTTTCTTAGTGAAACCATCAACTAGTTCTAAGTCAGATAATGTGTTAATTTGACCCTTGTTGCTTCTCCATTGAGAGAACTTCTTTAACTTTGCTTTGCTGATGTCATAGCTGAAATGTAAGTTTGGATTTTGTTATAGAAATGCAATGGGAAGAAACAAACGTATAAGCTATAAGCTAAGGCCTATTTTGGTGTTTCTAGGGTTCCGTACCCAAAGGGTAAAAACGGGACCCTATTACTAAGACTCTGCTATCCGTCTGTCTGTCTGTCACCGGACTGTCTCTCATGAATAATGGGCGGACGACGGATGCAATATATGTCAAAATCATGTTGTCTTATTATGCAATATATGTCAAAATCATGTAGTATATCATTTGACATTATTTTGACGTATATTGCATCTGTCGTCCGCCCATCACTCATGAACCGTGATAGCTAGACAGTTGAAATTTTCACAGATGTATTTCTGTTGCTGCTATAACAGTAAATACTATAAACAAAATAAAATATATATTTAAGTGGGGCTCCCATACAAAAATCATCCTTATGTAGTATGGATTATAGTGGCAGTAGGGATTAAAACACTCGTAATATTGTTATTACAAAATTTATGATTAAGAATAAATGCAAGTCTGTGTACTGTAGTACTATACATATTGAAAAGTAAATAACAATACATAATACATACTCTGAAATTTCAGATGTGGAGTCATTGATTACTTTGATAATTTTCTCCTTTTGTACATCTGAGTATTTGTCGAACCCCTGACTGTAACATCTAGGACTGGTTAACACTCGGCAGTTTGAACAAATATAACCCTGTAAAATAAATAAAACTATCAACATAATTAAATAACAACTAGCAACCCGCCCCTGCTTCGCACGGGTTGATAAATTATACTCCTAAACTTTCCTCAAGAATCACTCTCTTGATAGGTGAAAACCGCATATAAATCCGCTCAGTAATTTTTGAGCGGGGGACTTTGATTGATAATGTGTAGTGATTGTAGGTCTACCGTTTCAAGGTTGTACCTCATCATAAAACGTATAAAAAACCAACTACTGGCCGTTTTGGATTTGAAAAAAGAAGTACAACATAAGTATAACTTACACCCTTATTTATTTAGAGGTTATGAAGTTTAGGTTATGTTTCTCTTTATTACAACAACTACCTTGTAGTGAAATTATGACTTACCAACTTTTTCCACGATTGTGAGTAAAGAGATATCATTGTAACATTAACTCAGCATAACAAAAGTAACTAAAACATAGCATTTAACGCTTGTAAAACTTATTGAAGATCCGATCACAAATCAAAACAATGTCATGTCAATTCAATGTCAAAATTGACATTGTCAACTCGGAAGTATCACAGAGCTACAAATATAATTTTATTTTCAATCACAATAAAATTATAGGAATGTCATGACATGACTCATGATCTCATTGAAGATGTTATTATAATAATGATTATTTCTCAGTTTACAATGCCAGGATTTATAATGTTTTATAGAAAAGGTGGCCAGCAGCAAAGTTTATTACAGCGCCATCTTGTATAAGTTACTAAATCTAGGTCGCTAAGGGGTATCTTCTTAGTAGTTTGTGCTAAGGGGACAGTATGCACGATGCTCAAACCGCTGATTCAGGAATTTAGCTTTTGTTGCGTAGGAAATCACATAGATGTCACTAGATCAGCCTTCATTATTTACTTGATAAAATATTTTAAGCCATTGAGCAGCGAAATAGTCGATATGTCGCACGATCGGCACGATACTTGTAATAAATACCCTTCTGAGGATGACAATGTAAACAAGTTAATAGCAATCAACTGGTTTGTTCTGATCTGTAAAATAAGACATGATTGTACCTATAATGGTACCTACTTTAATGTTCTTATTAATTGGTACCTAATCAAGTAATCATGTTGTTAAAAATCTTCTGGTTTGCAATAAAACCAATGACAGGTGATCCAGCCAGTCTATGATAAGACACCGACGTGACGTCCGAATTCGAAATACAAATAACAACTGAATGTTAAAAGAATTCTAAACAAATGCAAAATTTGATACCAAGGCAACCAATCTGACAAGTTGTCAAACGTATCTGTAAATAGACATTCAATTTCGAAGTCATTTCCGAATCACAGTTCAAAACGGATCGAGCAGCTTGTATTCTAAAATAAGCAACTTCTAGAAGAGAATTCAAACAGAAGAAAACCAATTACCATCAGAAAGCAGACGGCTCTCAAGGGCGCGACAAAGCAAGACGGCAATATTTCGCTCCCACTCTTACTCGCGGATTATCGTTTAACAAAATGGCCACCACTCCCGCTCACAGCGCGCGCTGCAGACGGACGCCTGTTTTCATTTAGACCTCGACTTTCTTGCGAGTTACAGTGGTTGGGGCTGCCGACGCGACGTTTTGCTACGCCTGGAAGAGTTCTGGAGTGCTTCTAAACCACAATTAAGACTCCGTCCAGGATTTTATGGCTATTGGTAAGTTCTCATTTTCATCTCATTGTTGTTGTTTTCAGGTTATGTTATGCCGGCTGACTCCAAAACTGAACTACCCACAATTCTGGTGTTCTCATTTTGTATTTTTATGACCAAGCGTCAGCGTAGGTCTACGTTTAATTGACCGAGCGTTAGCGAAGGTCTACGTTTCAGCTTGGGCAAAAATGCTTTCTTTTTGTCTGGATGTTCTCCTGTCCTGTAAAGGTCTCAATTCTCAACCGATTCTCATGAAAATTTGGTAGTAGGTCTACCTATTTTTTTTACTTGATTCTGTGACTAAATACCTATTTTTTTGTCGATTCAGTATTTAATTATTATTTTTTCAAAATGGCGGAGCCATACATTTATTCACTTTAAAGAGTTTAAAGTACTTTAAAGCTATCCTCGCGAGGTCTACAGCACACAGAGCCACTAGTGACTAGTCGCATTATTTTGGTTAATTATTCTTTATTTTGTCATCGCGTTAGCTAGAAGTAGGTACTGCTGGAACCATAGAGTTATATATGGAACAGATAATTTATTAATATATACCTACTTGTCAAAAATAATTATGCAAATTCAATTTTGCGGTTACCTTTATTTTTTTATTAGTACCTACTTCAAGTTTAATCGTATTATACTGCGCGATCAGCGCGATGACATATGAGAATATATAAGTTCTTATAATGTCGCGCAGTATAAAGTAGCGAAATGGCAGCGGCGCGTTATCGGTATTTCGACGTACGAGAACGAGAAGCGACGTTGCCACTCAGTGCGCGGCAGACTTTAGATAATGGCATGCCGAGTTGAGTCGTGATCGTGATTACGTAGTGGGGTTGGCAACGCTGCCAACGGTACTCCTACTCTACTGGCAGTCTGGCACATTACATGCCAAGCGAGCACTGTTTATCTGCCAAAGGTTTCGCAGCTGGTCCGCTAAATACACTGCTAATTCAATGTTTTTACTATCTGTTTTAATCCTAATCTATTCTGGGAGCACGTGTTTGTTTTCTTGCTTACCCTCTTCTTCTGTCTTCAGACAGATAGTTGGAAGACCTGCTAATTAAATAGAATGTTAATAAGTTTTTATTTTTCTAAAATTGTTGGGCTGCACTGTACTAATTGACTATTAGGTCCTGTAATCACCGTCTAATGCTATGACGACCTTGAATTCTGATCTAATAATTGTATCAAATTTAAATGTATCCAAATAATGCTTATAAAATTAAAGCTAACTGAGTAAGACCTTCTTGAGTTTATGCGCATCTACTATAATATGCAAAATCATTGCAAGACTCGTACAAGTCATACATATAAAAATGTTTTTTATTATTTTACACTTAAAAAATTATTTTAGAACAATATCAAGCAAACAAAAACTTGTATACAAACTTAATGGATTCCCGAAAAAAAGGAAATAATAGATGTACAAAGATCAAAATAAAGTCATTTAGCAAAAATGCCAACGCCCGCCATTTTGACATCTAACCATCGACGTACGAAAGAACGCTCCGCTGACGCTGCGCAAACAACCAGTCATTCCTTTCACTCCTACGCCAATGCAATGGCGAAGCATCTAGCCATCTCCCTCTTTGCACTCGTTATGCTATACAATTTATAAAGTGTAATTCCATCGGGTATGGAACTTCTGTTTCGGGGTCACCGTTAACAACTTTTAGAAGCATACAGGCGAGACCTGAATTTTTGGTTACACTGCATTGACGAAAAGTCTTCTTTATGCAGAGTTTTGAAGTAATCTACACATCTTAGTTGCGAGTATCGAGCGAACTACATATTACAGAACTGATGTACGCTGCGATTTCAAGTCATCTACAATGTTCCCTTTCCTTTCTCGACCCTTGGATTGAAGGGTTTTATTTTGATTTTGCCCGGTCAATGCTGAGCGCTATACAAGCGGCATCCAGCAAGCCACCGGAGATTCGGAGAGAGCATTGAACTCCCATGACGTTTCTAGTGGTGTTATGAATTTCTCGATAAAATTATTTTGCCATAATAGTTTAATTGGTTACGCTAATCCTACAGGGAATTATGTTTTATTTTGTAAGTAATTAAGAATATGAAAAGGAGATTGATTAATTTTGCCGTTTTGAATTTATTTGTCTTTATTTATAGTTTGATTTATGGGACAAAAATCCTCAAGGTATTTTTCTTGGGTTTTCTTTTGTTACTTTCGGTGGTAGTATAAGTACCAATTTTTTTTAAAATCCTACCTAATCTATTCTGCTAATGATATTGAATAAAAAATCACACGTGTTTATGGGTTATTTATATTTTTGGCGTTGGGACATAAACTGATAGGTACTTAATCATTTTCATCAAGATTAATGTCATAGTCATATCATAACTCCTAATTTGTCTATAATTAAGATAAGGTTTGTGTTATTTTTTTTTTGTCTTACCGTGCGTAAAATATCTTGGGTTTATTTTTGGTCTTCCATCATAATCTCTTATTAAATTCAGGGTACGTCAGGCAGGTGTCAGACTCTCAGTCAATATTCTTTATTTCTTTAAACCTTTAATATTATCTTCATCGCTGACGTATTGAAGCCCCTTCGGCTGGCTTCGGAAACGCTCGGAAGACCTCGGGAAGTAGTCAAACGACCGGCAATGCGGACCGGCCCGACAACGCTTTCCGTAAAAGCGGCAACGTCGCTCGAGCCAGTGCCAGAAGGCTAGAACTGAACTCGACCCGGCCGCCATTTTGAATTAGCAATAACGCGATTTGGTATTGACGCTGGCACGGAGAATTATTCACGTGGCAATTTATGTTATGTAGGTCTGAACTGTCATCAACTAATCACTGATACCTATTTATTCCATATATCATGTATCCTCATATTCCTCATTATAATGAACTAATTGATTTGCCATAAATCAAATCTGTAAAT
Source organism: Cydia amplana (assembly GCF_948474715.1). Classification (NCBI taxonomy): domain Eukaryota; kingdom Metazoa; phylum Arthropoda; class Insecta; order Lepidoptera; family Tortricidae; genus Cydia; species Cydia amplana. Next base: position 1,426,130 of record NC_086079.1, on the reverse strand, counting down.
CATTACGCTAAATAAACAGATGACGTCATCAAGAAGTTTACATAACCCGCTAGAAGTAGAACAGAAGAGAATGAGACCATTCGAATGAATGAAACGTGACCCCGCTTCGATAGCGTGTACTTAAGTACGTACAAATTGCACAGAGTACACGTGCAATACAGAGCGCGCTTCATGGCCGCTCTCCAACGATTCGCCGCGCCGTTTCCTCGCTGCGATAACGGTATAGAGTTGTCTCGCTCGCTTGCGGCCGACCGCAATGACGGGGAGTAAACGGGTTGTCTCTGCGCTGCGCTACTCTGTTGTTTTTAGTTCGAGTTTTTGCCACGGGTTTAGGAGTGCCGCCTGTGTCGCCGCGGCGGCCATTTTCTTCTCTTTCTGCTGCGCTGTCAGTGTCCCAACAGCCGTGCGGGTGGACGCTTGTTTGGCGCTGTTTGTCATCTTCTTGATTACTCTCCCTACTTCTCGATTCTCTTGTTCAAGGGCATCTGAGGTAGGTATTAATAGATTTAAGTACCTACAGTAGTTAGAATGTACCTAAATGTATTTGCGTTCACACTTTGCTGTAGCTATATATTTATAGAACGTATTTGTAGGTATTATTAAATTTAGTTTTTTCTGGGTTCTTTTCTCTTTTTTTATATACATATATTGTTTTAGATATCAAATAAGTATTTTTAACAGTATTTTTCTGTTTAATTTTGTGACCTTCCGTGACAGATGTAAATTTTTTTGTAGTTTAGTTTTTTTTTCATCTTTTCCCGTAGGCGTAGCTATATTTTTAGGCATCCAAGTTTTTGTAACCTTCAGATTTAGCGTACAACTACTTTTTCGACCAAAAAAATGTTTTTTTTTTTACTTTTTTTACTGTTTACTTATTTATGTTTCGCATATCATCTGTCAAACCCTTTTGTCATCTTTCATTCATTGGTGTCATCAAAAAACATTTTTTGAATGTGTTCTTTAGGTTCAACATTTTATACCCATCAAAATGAGACACATCAACTTCGACACAGGCTTTCGACTTTCCGTTCGATCGCTCCGACTTCCACCTTCACCTCATTCGTGTTTATTTTCAACCGAGCGCTCACTCGCAATCTATCTCGCTCCCTCCAACGGTCCCCTCGCTGCGATAGAGCGCGACGACTACGTTTCTATCGACATGGCGATCAGCCTGCACCATTTTGTAGACTGTTGAGTGGGGAATTTATTCCGGTATTCTACGGCGCCATGTTGAATTTTCTGGGTCTACGTAGGTTGTTGTTGTTAATGTTGCTATATTGATGAATAGGTGATGTCTTTTAATTTTTTTATCTAATATTTTTCACCTACGTACGTTACTTGTTGTTTAATTTTTTTGAAATATAACTTCCTCTCTGTTGGTTCATTCATATTTTTTTTATTTCTTTGTTAAAAAATAACACGCGTCGGGTAGCTTGTATTAATCTTGTAAACTCTGTTCGGAAAGAGAAGAGTCGTGGAATGTATTGGGCCCCTCATACATTTCACGACTCCTCTTTCCGCACAGACTCTATCCATGAAACCACAACAACATTATTTTTATTAAGTACTAAAATTTTAAGAATATTTTTGACTTTTAGGATATGGTGGTACCCGCCGCACCGTACCTGAAGATCTTCCGCGAACATAAAAAATCGAATTTTTCGCTGTCTCTTGGTCGGATTTGCTTAAAAACGATTTTATTATAAAGCCCTTGCTACACGGTCGCCGACAAGCTCCTCAGACCGCGTGGCCTTGGTCTGGACGGACCGTGAAGACAGTTGTTTCCAACAAAATTTGACCAAAACTGACCAAGGTCAGACCAAGGTCAGACGGTTAGAAGGCTCGTCGGCGACCGTGTAGCAAGGGCTCAAATGAGGTATTGTCATTTTACCAGGTTAAACCTGGAGCGAAAAGTTGATGTCTTTTCGTATAATGTATAAAACATTGAACATTTTGCGAGAACACGTGTTATCTTTTCTTTGTATTTAGGGTTTTTTTTTTTCATTATTCTGACTTTTCTATAGTTTTTTTCTTGATGTCATTGACGATTTTGCTGACGTTGACAAAATACTATTTTGTGTCCCGTCGAAGTCATTCTTCAAATCAATGTAGTTATAATCTTATAATACTTATAATTCAATTATCTGCCTAGCTTTGTATTGTAAGTATATTTTCCATTTGCCGTAATAATTTGACGTTTAATGGTTTTGTTGTTGTTTCTACAGACTTGAAGCTTCCAAAAACAGGTTTTTCGTAACGGTTATTTCTCTTTGTTCTGTATGTTTGAATATTTAGTATTGTTTATTTGGCTTTGCAAACTAAACAAGCCGTATTTCGCATGATTTAATGTCACTGTCAGTTTCTTTATTTTGTAATAGGCCAGGAGCTCCATTGTTTCGTTTTCCTGTCATTCCTGTCACAAGATATTTACCTTTATATCACAAAATTCATTTATTTATTTACGTAATTACGTATGTAAATTGTTACTTTCTCAAATTGTAGGTCATTGTTTTTTTTAAATGTTAATTCAGTTTATAACTTTTTTATAATATTTAAAAACAGAACAGTGTACCTATACGTTTTCTTGGAGTTTAAATTAATAATAAAATGTTTCAACCGAGCACTTGCCGACGGCTTGATCATCTGACATATATGGAGTGGAGCCACGCCCTTTGTGATTCAAACCAACTGCTGACTTGGGCCCGGTGTCTGTGACTGTGACTATAATGTTCTCGGATACCTTGATTAGGGAATGCATTCTCGCACCAAGATTGGCGATTCGCGATCTCGCACGAAAAATCTGAATCGAGATAGGGTGTTTCGAGATCTCGACCGTCATCGTCAGACTTTCGAGATCGAGATTAATCTCGACGAGATCGAGATTATACAAGAAGTAATTAAAAATGGCTTATTATTAACCGGGCAACTAAAATATTAAACAGGAACTTTCATTGGGCATATAATAATATAATTTGGCTGTGCATATTTTTGCGCCAAAAAATTTATATTAGCCTCAAATATAAGCATCATATTATTAAAAAAACTGGCAGCAAAATCAAACCACCCAAAAATATTATAGGGAACTTGAAGTGTTAGGTTGGCGTCTAAAATAATAAATTGGCAACTAATATTGTAAAGCGATCATAGAACTTGGTTGTCATCTAGTTCTTCACACCTAAGTAATTATAATTGAGCATATCGTTTCAGCTAGGTAGTATTTTAACACGAAATTTAACTAATTTAATGAATATTGGTCACTTTTTAGCTTTTTACACAAAACACCTCAAATTAATTTACCAATACGCAATGGTCAGTATACTTAAATAAGTCGAAATTCCTAATCATGAAAAACCTAATGGCCATTATACCATTAGATCTTTCAATTTTTAATTACTAATTTCAATAGTTACCACCGTGTTCTGCAAGGGCGTATTTACCCTAGGGCCATCCGGGCCATGGCCCGGGGCGCCAACCCTCAGGGGCGGCATGGGGCGGCATATGCCGCCCCTAGCGGATTGCGTTTTGTTTGTCTTCCTTGACTTCTGGGGCGGCGAAACGTATTGGCCCGGGGCGCCAAATTTCAAAATACGCCCCTGACTGTTCTGCCAGAGTCAACAGATAGGTGCGACGACGAGCGAAGCGAGGAGGAGCGTGTTAGGTTGACCGTGTAATGACCAAACAAAATATTTTAAAAGAACTTCATTTTTGAATTAATGGACAGCAGTTTTCTTTTTAACATTGTGCTTCATAAATGGTCTCCAATATAATAATTTAGTTGCCAAATAAATACTTGGTACCTGCCTAAAAATAATCAAAAGCTGTAACGGCATTAAAATACAGCTCATATTGATATATTTTAAGGCTCCGTTTTTGTTGCCAACCTATTAATTTTAGTACCTATTTCTATTTTTTTTAACTACCCAAATTCGATTAATTAGATGACCGGTTAAATACGTGCCATTAAAAATGTGCTAATCTGGTCAAAAACTCTAGAATTCTGTAAACACTACTTATTTAGGGTACACCATGTTATGTATTGAAAATAAAAACAACAAATTGAATCAACATTTAACAAAAAAACTACTTTTATTAAAACAAGATAATTCTTATTTAGCTCTATGTAGCACGTAATCATGTTGGTAAGAAAAACTGGTAATTATTATTTTTAATTATACATAATTGTAACGTGTTTGACTTAGAAAATCAGCATTTTGAAAATGATTTCGTAAAAAACAGGATACTCAAGGTATTGTCGGCCAAGCGGCACCTGTTGGTTGCAAAAAGGCCAACAGCAGAAAACGCTCGCTCATTATTCCGCATAAATTCGGCACAGACGATAATGTGGCGCACAGTGCTATTATCGTCGGCTAAAGCTGGCTACACACAATAGTACTGCCTGAACAACATGAATCTAAGGTAAAAAGATTACTCAAAACAAAGTAATTCACAGAGATCACTCTTTCAATCTCGTTCGAGATCTCGAAAATTTTAATCGAGATCTCGACCAAGATTACATAAATCGAGATTCCCTATCAACGAGATTGAATCTCGCAAATTCGTGTGAGATCTCGCGAGATCTCGAAATTGCGAGATCGAGATTGCATTCCCTAACCTTGATGTATTTCAGATAAATTACAAGTATTATCGTCATTATAGTTATATTTGCGTAGTCTTTCTTGTTTTAACACATATATATAATACAATTTATTTCATTGAAAATATCCAAAAATTAAAACAATCATATATACTTACGCTTAAATAGTAGGTACCTACTTAAATACTATAAATGAAATACTATAATATATACAAAAATACAAAATGTACGTATTAATTTAAACTTTATTGCACATTTGACATTACACGATATAAATGGCGGATTTAATAATTGATAGTTATCTTGATAATTATCGTGAGTTTTACGCCTGATAATTATCGATTTGATAATAACCTAAAATATAAAAATATGCCCCAAACATTATTTTTAACTAGGTATCAAAGAATTTAAATAAAATTAATAGGTAGGTATAGCACAATCCATACCTGGGATAATTATCAAAGACTATAATTGAACCCTGAAGGTTATCCTATAAATAGGTTAGGTTACTTAGGTTTGTTTTATGGCAATCCTGAAAAGTTACGCGTTTCTGAACCAAATAAATTTTATTATGACTAACGAAAATGCGGACAAACAATACATTATGAGTATTATGACTTAGAACTTTTTGGGAAACAATAGAGTAAACCCTTTGTTTATTTTAGTTTATATATTCTAATTATTATGTAATGTTATCATGCTGTCAAGTTATGCTTATTACATATGCGAAGTAATTTGATACTAAAATATTATATTACGCGAATTGATATTATGACATGACGTTCAATTTAGACTCATGTTTGTACCAATAACAAAGGTCGGACCAATATCGGACGATTCTCAATCTCGAACGAAACGGCAATGTCTCTCTATCGTATCACTCTTCCAAGTTCCATATTAGTGCGACAGAGAGACATATTATTTCAGCATAAACGATTAGCATCTTGGCTAGGCCCCACAGAATTATATTAAATACTAAATTACATAGAACACTTTATTACAAACTTAGCAAAACATCTACGTTCAGAAACATAATATATATTCGCGCTATAAAAATGCCCTTAACCCTTATCTTGCCAAGGCTCAAAATATCTTAAATATAATATTTTTTTAGATTTTGGTCACCTATTGTGCATACTAGACTATAAAAAAATAAGGAAAAAAATCCAAGTTTTCCCAGTTTCAGAAAATCATATGTATCATATTTGATACAATGCCAATCCCTCGACAAATCAGTTACCTACTTTTTAAAAGAAAAATGTGGATTTTAATAAAAATAAAACATGTAGTGCAACAGAAATCATCATTTATTGTTTATTAAACGCAATCTAAAGCATCAGATGACTATTACACCTGTAAAAATAAATTATATGTACGAGTACGAATATCTTATCACATGGGTGAAAAATTTGCTCCCGTAAAGTTTCAAATCAAAAAAGTCGACAACAAGAAGGTAACAAAGGAAAAGTAAACAAATAAATAAAAGCAAAAAAATTTTTTTTTTTTACTTAGGGGGCATTTTTGGGCATACACAAAATTTACCGCGCTACGAGCTACGGCGTAGCAATAATGCTACAGCGTACGAATATACAGTTAAAAAACATCTAGTACTTTAAAAAAATCAAAGTTCAGTAACCAAATAATACGATAACTAATATGACATATTCGAAACATGTTTTGTAACCCCACAAATATAAAAAATATTTAAAAACAAGTAAACCTATTTTGACGACAACTTGGCAATGTATTAAATGTAATACAATCTTTTTGACATGTATATTTCTGAGTTCTTGGTAATGTATCAAATATAATACATAACAGTTTCGTGTAAGATTCTGTGTATTAAATGTTTTAAAATTCGACCGCAATGGAAATATGTATGCACTAACAGATAGTTAATGCATCAAAATGTAGATTATGGGAAAATACATATTAATCTAAGAAATAAGTGCAAAACTTCCAATACGAAACGAAATTTGTTGTTTCCGCGACGCCATGTTGATTATTACTAATTAATTTTTTCTATAATAAAGGAGAGTAGCTCGACATATTTATGGCAGAATTATTTTGTTAGGTAATAAAGTTAACCTGTTAGATTTTTTAAAGTTCATTGTATCACGGGTGTTACAATGCCAAGATAAGGGTTAATACTGTTAATAGGATCGCACCCTGGAACCCTAACTGCCCTTATAATTTCTAATATTCTGTCTGACTGAAAATCTTATCTATTTATATTTTATCTCAAATAAGTAGGTATCTTTTTCTAAAATGTTGGAAGTATTTTTTTTTTTACAATACGTATAGCATCATAGTTTGCCAGACTTACTTCAGAAACCCACTAATTAAACAACAAAACATGAGATGATTATGAGGTGGATTTAAAAAATGCTTTGTTATGGCATAATAAATTAGAGTGACTGCTATAATAATTGGCCACAACATAGTAATTGGCCACTCCTAAGAAATCAGAAAGACACAAGCCATTGAGAAGTCTTATTGTTCAGAATGGCCAATTACTATCTAGTGGCCAATAACTCCATCCGTATTGAGAAAATAACTGACTTACATTACATTACCTTTTCAAGCAAAGTATTTGAATATGACACCGTTGTTTATTGACAATGGTATTAATTGTAAGTTGTAACATGATATACGTACAAAGATGGCAGGCCAACGTATTTAATAATGTTGATACATCTTTTTTTTATATATTGTAGGATTTGTAGGTATCTTTTCAAATATAAATTACCTATTAGATTAGACAATCGTTTTAACAAAACAATTTACAAAGTGATGTGTTTATTACATCATTATTTTGATACATTATGATAAATAAATGTATTGTAGCGTAGTGATTTCTTATATATTTGAATGTATCATTATTAGTTGTCGTCCACAAATGTAATAACTTATACATATTTAGAAATACTTTTCTAATTGCAATTTTGTTTTCATTTCAGGGTGTACATTCCACTCCATGGCCACGGACATGAAATAATAAATTACGATGCAATTAATTTTAGAAACTGAAGCTTCTGTAGACTTCAAAACAAAGATGTCTCTTACTGACAATGTTGAAAAGGCTGTATCGGACATTCTGATTGGTGTCCAAAACGGAGACATTCCCAATGGAGATGCTACAACAGAGGACAATGGAGCAGCCGAAGAAACAGGTAATAATGATCTGCAAAAGATAGAACAACTGAATAAGGCCGCACCTATTGACACAGATAATGTTTTACAACAGAATGGTGATACTACCGTCAGCGAAAATAACATAGCTACTTCAAACGATTGTAATACCACAGATATTCCCAATGAAAACAATTCCTTCAATAAAGAAGCGGTTGAAAATATTGAAGAGCTTGCGCAGCCTCTTGCTGAAAATGATATTCAATGTGAAAATACTACTGTTGAGGAAACCCATATAGAGCATGATAGTGATAGTAAATCTAATGAAACTGAGGCTAATTGCGACGGTCCTGCAAATGGCCAAAATGAAGACATGAGTGAAATTAACATGAATGCAACAGAACCTGTTGACACGGTCTGCAATAATACTGAAACGGAAGCGACAAATATTGAAGCAAGTCGTGACGATGTCAGTAATAAAACTAGCCATCCTTGTCCTATTGAGAATATTAAACAAGAAATTACTGAGAATACCGAATCTGTTACAGAGGAGTCTAGCAATAATGTTGATTCAAATATTAATCTTCATGAAAAAGTTAATATTAAACAAGAGGATGAAGAAACATCAATTTGTGATGACATGAATACGGACGTATGTGAAGACAGTCTCATAAAAAAAGAAATAGAAGAAACCAGTAGTCAAGAAAATAATTTGGAATTAAATTCCATTTCTCATAAAACAACTGATGTGCCTACGCAAGCGGAATCGGTTGACAGTAAAATAAAAAAAGAAATAGAAGAAACTAGTACCCAAGAAAATAATTCGGAATTAAATTCCATTTCTGATAAAACAACTGATGTGCCTGCGCAAGCAGAATCGGATGGCAGTGACATAAAATTACCTAAGACCAAGCCAGAAATACCAGAAAATGCACTTGCATCTGAAGAAAAAGAAACTATGGAAACGGAAAATGTAGAGGATGATGCAAGTGATGAAAATATTGATTTGATACGTTTAGAAGCTAATGATACTTGTGATAAAATGAACGCTGCTGATATTACCGATGAAGCTGATAAGGAAGAATTAAGTACTAATAACGCAAATGATAATTTGAACACTAGTGATGTGACAAGTATGGACGTTGACGCAAATATGACCGCTAGCGATAAAGAAAAAACTGAAATAAATTCTATAACACCTGTTAGTGCTACTGAAATCACTGAATCAAACGTTGAAACAAATTTACCCAATGAACAGAACGTTTCTCAACTTGAGGATGACAAGAACACCGATGATGTAATCGTTAATTTAGATGATGATAAAGACAAAAATACTGAACCTGAACCTAAAAAGGTTGAAGCTGAGACCACTTTAATAAAAGTAGATGATGACGAACCTATCTTAAACCGCGATGATCTAACTGAAGTAACAGATAATTTAGAAAAAACATCAAGTGAAGAACAAATGTCAGTTGGTGACATCATTGATTTAGATGAGCCAAAGGAGTCGCAGGACTCTAAATCATCAGACGAAAAAAGTAAGAACGAAAAAGACAATACCAATAACACGGCAAGTGAAAACGATAAACCAATAGAACCGATTTTGAAATTGTCAAATACATTAGACATTTTATCTGATGATGACGAGGAGCAGGCGCCCAAAAATTCAAACACGGATAATAGTGATAACAAATGCATCAACATTGAAGATGATGATGATATCATGCTAATAGATGACGATACCAGTGGTAATGAAAGCAAGATTGAATCTACTAAAGAGCAAGAAGTTGAAAAGCAGATAGAGTCAAAACCTGCAAGTCCGGCTGACAGCGAAAAAGTTACTAACGATAGCAAAATTATAGAAAAAGTAGAAGATGATGTTGTTGAAAAAGGTAAAAATAGTTTTTAGGAATAAAATTATGTACCATCAAATTCAATGTTTCTAATGTCACAAACATGATTTATAAAAATACTAATTTGTTTATTTTACAGATGCTCCAGCCCCAGATAAAGAAGTCATAGTAACGACAACGTCACCAGACATCAGTGAAAAAACCGAACAAAATAAGTTCGATAAGTTCGATGCTGAAATAAAGAAACCGCTGATTCCTGAAAATTTCCTTAAAACATGTAAAAAGAATTTAGTAGACATGACAAGGGACGAGCTAGAAGAATTCTGCGTTCTAAAAATAGTCGAAAGCATCTTGGACAGAAGCAATTTGAGTGAGATCAAAAACAAACTTAAAACTTTAACGCAGAATATAGAGGAGTACAAGAAAAAAGCAATGATGCTTCAGAAACAGAACAGAGATCTCCAAGTGGTGTTCAAGTCTGTACAGGAAGACGTAAAGAAAGCGAGTGACGCGCCAATAGTTCCGTTGAAAATAACGCGATCTGTTGGCATGCAGGTCCTAATGTCAGATAAAACTGATAAAAGAAGGAGGGCTGGAATCGGCATGCCTAATAATAATAATTTTGTTAACAATAATAACAAACAGGTACGGAACCCTGTGGCGCAAGGCCCGCGACCACAAAAGCCCCCTACGCAGCCCATTCCAGTCCCTCGACTCGTCCCAGCAAGTCCAGCTAAAAGTACTCCTCAACAACAGGTCAACACAAACAAAGTCACAAGTCCACTTCCCAATGGGGTCAAGAGTGTGTCGCCCGTACAGAAAGGCGAGAAGCGGACACACAATAGAATGCAATCCGTAACTGTAGATCTCACGGACGATGAGCCTCCGACGAAGATGGTGAACCGGACGGGACCAATGCCGCCCGTCAGACTTGTCCCTTCGCAAAACCTTCTAGCTGCCCCAAGGACCCCAAGCGTGAACAGCCCTAGAAAAGTATACATACCTATTAGCGGACCTCAAGGTCAGAACGTCAGGCCTGGCCAGACGATCATGCTAAAAACTGTTCCAACTCCCGGTAAGTCCAAAGTCAATGTAATTTCTTCAAACTATTTAGCAACATATTAAATATTTTATTTAAATGATGGCTTATTTTAATTCCAGGGCCAAGACAAAGAACTGCTCCTGCTCATATGGTCAGGATGCCGCACGGAACGATGCGGATGACTCGACCACAAGGTATAAGGCATCCAGCCCCGCTGCCTGAATGTATGAAACAGTACCAACCACCCAACTGGAAGGCGTTGCCACCAGCGCCCGACCTGAAGCTTGCTAAAGTAGAAAACGGCATTGTAATATCTTGGAAAATAGAAGGATACCAAGAAGACAGTTATGAAGAAATAGCCAGTTACCAATTGTATGCCTACCAAGAAACGACCTCGCCACCTAGCACAGCTTTGTGGAAAAAAATAGGGGATGTAAAGGCCCTGCCGTTGCCAATGGCTTGCACTTTGACACAGTTCATGGCAGGATATAAATACTACTTTGCCGTGAGAGCGGTCGATATTAGATCCCGCCTTGGACCATTCAGTTTGCCTGGAAGCATTCTTCTTTTAAATAAAATGTAAGACTGATCCATTATTTTTATTCTGGTGCTGCAAGCAGTGAATTAATATGCCAAGTGATTTGTTGACTGATATTGTTCGTATTATTTATTTTATTCAAAAGTGTACAGTGCGGTGTAGCGCCGTTTTTAAATAAGATTTGTGTAAGTTCTAGTTCTTAGGTTTCTCTAGAAATAGCCAGCATCGAGTATATGCTGTTGATCTCTTGGTTATACTGATATAATAATTCAAATGATAATGTGCTTAGATAGATAATATTTGTAAGAAGTTTTACGTCATCTGACTATAAACTTTTCACTAGACACGTTTTGTAATACGTTGTATATTTACTTCAACTAAAGTCTATTTTTTTATTCGGTAGACTAAAATGACATTTCATATTATGAAATGTTATTTTATGTTCATATTATGAAATGTCCTTTTAGTCTACCGAATAAAAAATAGACTTTAGGTACAATAAATTCAACTAAACTGCTAACTGGTTAGAATTAAAATTTCCGGAATTTAATATCTTATTTTATTTCTACCGTCGTTTCGTCGATTGAAAAAGGATAACTTGTAAGGTAAGTGGGTAGTTTGTTAGTGGGAAATAAAATTAAGGACTTGTAAGAAAAGTCAAGAAATCATAACAAAATAACGCATAGGGCTCCCGTGCTATGTAAATGGAGAGTCATCTCATGATGTCATGACAGTCTGCATTGTATGCTGCCATCTAGTCTGCGTTAAACGAAACTGATTACGTTTGTCGACGAAGTGAAATAAATTTGTATCGCGCAGCAGGTCTACCACAACAACAAAGTGGCCATTTCTTACATCTTGAATGTTGCCAGTTAAATGTAGTAAACTACTAATAGTAGAATAACAACGGTTTTAGGTGTTGCATCGCTGCGTCACTTTTGTTCATCATTTTGAGAAACGATATATCCCATCAAAAACATTACATGTAAAATGTGCGCTTCTACTACAAAAAAGTTTTGAGATGTAATGTGAAACCAAGTCGGTTATTTTAATCAGTGCCAGGGGGTGTTAAAACCGTATCACCGTGCTCGACCAAATGTCATAGAGGGACCCTGGCAGTTTTCGAAGCAGCCATTTTTTTTTTCAAACGGGCCGACTTTTTTTTTTTTTCAAGTTTGTTCTAGCGCGCTGAAATTTTGCTCCCGGAAACTCGGGGTCCCCTAGATTCCTAAGGAAAAAATGTTTGAAAAATGTTTCAATTGCGGAAAATCTGGTCACTTTTATTTTATATGGCAACTTTTAAACGGTGCCAGATAGGTGGGGGGTGCTCGACCAAATGTCATAGAGGGCCCCCATACAAAACAAACTGCATTAAAAAAAATTCAAAATGGCCGACTTTTTATTTTTATTTTTTCAAGTTGGTCCGAGCGCTTGTATGTAGTGCTTCCAAGCGTTCTACCAAGTCAACTGTCTTGATAAGCGAGCCGTCGGGCCGAAGGCCCGGCGGCGAAGCGTCGAGGCTCGCGAAGGCCGAAGGCCGAGCTCCGCGTAGGGCCGAAGGCCCGAAGCGTCACACGAGAGGGGGAAGTTGGAGCTTAAACACGACCCAATAGTAAAAGTGGCTTAGACAAGTGCCTCTTTGTTTTGCTCGACTTGGCGGGGGCACTGCCGTGCCCCCAGATTATGGAACTAGCGCAACTTTATCAACACTCACATTTATTCAGCAAATAGGCCACAGGGACACTTTTACTTATCAAATTTTTACAAGCATAGTGTTTGAAAAGTCTCTAAGTGTCAGAGAGCTAAAATATATATGTACATATAACAGCAACATTCCAAGACTTGAATTCTTGAATAGAAATAAAATTAGACAAACCGACAGGAACCGAAAGAAGTGTCTCAAGTGAACCGAATGAACACCGCTCCATTTACTACCCAAACTACCCTATTGTGACGTCATTGCGACAAAAGTCCGGGTCTAGACATCATTTACAAATAATAGGCAAAAAGGAAAATTGTAGCAATTTCGTTTCGATTTAATAAACCTGAAAAATCTAGTTGGTCAAACCAAATTTGTCAGTAAATAACAACAAAAAAAACAACGGGTTGCACTCCGGGAGTGCCGGCAGAAGTGAAAACTCAATGACTATTCCAAAATGTCTGCAGCACTATGTATAATTGACCCATCCTCCTTTCTATTGAAAAACTTTAGTTCCGAAATTGCTGGTCAGTGAGCTTAAATTTGTAGCGTTAATTGTTTAAAATTCGAATAGAAATTGTAAAGTTACCTTGCAGACCTCGCATCTAAATATATTTGGTCATGATCATGATATTTTGAGTTTTATTCACCAGTACTAGAGTTCACTTTTGTTAGCGATTTCATCAAGATGTAGCTATTGAATTATATTTGAGTAATATAAAGTTAGAATGTAACTGTGAGATCCTCGTTTTGAGCCCGTACAAGATTAGAACATTGAGCTTTATTGCTTAATATAAAAGTCCAGTTTTAAATAATTGACCTGATCATGATACGTTATGACTAAAGTTCTTTGGTGAATAAAAACGAAACGGCAGGCACAGGCATACATTTTCGCCGCGCGGTAGAAAGAGAGGGTTACGTTTTACGCTTTCGCGAGTTTAATATTTTATCCCCATCACAAAAATTGCACAGAAGAAGTTTTCATTTCAAAAACCTATGCTCGTCCTTTTCTTTTAGGTGCTAGGACTAGTATAAGACAAAGATATAGCCGGTCAAACAAGTTTGTCAGTAGAAAAAGGTGCGAAATTCAAATTTTCTATGGGACGATAACCCTTCGCGGCTACATTTTTTAAATTTGCCGCTCATTTCTACTGACGGAAATGGCTTGACAGAGTATAGTATGATTATCTCTGTATATGTTTGAAATTTATGAGACAGTCCTTTGACAAACAATAGTACATAATTTAATTTAAAGCTGGCATCATCGGAGCTGTCAAAACTTTATGGCAATGTTGGCAACAGTGCTTGGTTCTATCAGCTCGGCACTCCGCTCATCCAGCAGTTTTCGATAAAATTCGGTTGCGTGATAAGCTTACGTGTGTGAAAACATTCAATTTATTTTACTCTCTAGATCACGTAAAACGTGTTATTCATTGAATTATCTCGTATATCTGCGAGCAATCAAGTGTAGTCACAATTACGGGTGTGGATCGTGAATATTTTATTAGATTCTAGAAAAAAGTATCTACTACCTATTTGATTTGACATCTAGCATTTCGCAAGTTTGACAAAGCTGTTTATTTGTGTATGCCGTGATTGTCGTGTGTAAATTCGGAGATATTGGTGTATTTATTAGTGCGTTAGTCTATAACAGGTGATGTGGTGAACGAAGTGTCTGTTTTTGTGAAGTTTGTTTGGAATCGTGATGTGTTTGTGTCTGCGCTCAGCTCGCTCGACCATGGTAAGTTCGTTTTGAAACTCATAATAATTAGCGACATACTTTTTAACGTTTTTGACTATTACATCACTTGTTTACGTTAATGTGACATGTCGTTTGGATGCTCGTGCGCTTTATGATTAGTAAATAGTTGTTGCTTAAATATTTCATTATCAAATTATCAGTTCGAGTAATACAAAGAGAGAGTATTGGTATGTGCATCGTTCTTGGAAGAAATTAAAAGATTTAAATTGCGCACTTTATAAATTCATCACGAAAGTGACATTATTGCTAAGTAGGTAATTGTCAAGAGTCAAGGTCATTGTGTTGTTTCAAAAAGCACGCCTATTGTGGATACTTTATTTTAACTACTGAATTAGGTGTGCTCATGATACCTTAGCTTAGACCAGTGTTCAATCTTTTTCATGACGGGACCCCCTTTGTATGAACAAAATATTTCGCTTATGTATTGCCTTACAGCTGGTAGAGGCTTACAGTTTGAAAAACACTGGCTTAGACTATCTACATTTCCTACAAATGTTATTTAAATCAGCTGTGTAAAGGCAAAAGAAGGGAGGTATTCATTTAAACAGGTATATTTACAGTTGATTTCATTAAAGTAATGAATGTAATGTAATACTATTTGCTAAGTATGGTTTCATACAAACTTCTATGCATTACCTTCTCTGCGGCTGACTGCATTACATGACATTACTTAATAAACCTTGGACATCACGTGAACATCACCAGCTGAGTAATTGAAACTGTATCAGAATTTACACACACACACACACACACACACACACACACACACACAGGGTTGGTGCGTTCGTTTTCGTCCACTTGACGAAATTTGAATATAAACCTACATTGGTGCACAAATTTGTATGTATTGCAATCCTTAATGTCAAAACAATATATCTATCTACATAAAAATGATATTTCGCAAGTAGACAATTTATTTGTGCCTGGGTGAGGAAACTTAATCCTTATACAAAAACATTAAAACTAACTATGAATTAAGGATTTAAAAACTAAACAAAAATTTAAATAAACCTACTTAAAAATTAAACTAATACTTATAATATTATATAAAAACTAAAATATACTAATAAAATAGATGAAAATAAAAATAAGTAAGTTGTAAAAAGAACACCCCTCCTAAGACCTCCGCCTGCTGCATTGAGCCCATAACGCTGGCTGTGTTACCTCTCTGTATTGCCAGCAATATGCGCTGGGAGAGGTAAGCGCCACCCCTATGGTCTCCCGAGGCGCCGACCAGCCGTGTGGACAGGTCCCCCATGAAAATGATTAGACTAGTAGACAATTAAAAATCTAATATATTATTTGCGAATATGTCAAGTGGACGAAAACTAGAGCATGGATGGAAACTGGCGCACCTACCCTACATACATTACAGCAAAAATAAAAGTTTGTAAAAATAACAATTTAAAATTCAAGTCACAAACACATGATTTATTTACTAAAATCTTATCAACTTAAGAGATATTGACACTGACTATCAAACATCAAGTGTACTTATAATGGTGATTAGATAGCCATGGAATTATAATGCTACAAACTGAACAGATATACATTAATCCATACTAATATTATAAATGCAAAAGTGTGTCTGTCTGTTACCTCTTCATGGTTAAACCGCTGAACCGATTTAGTTGAAATTTGGCATAGAGAAAGTTTGAATCCCGGAGAAGGAAATAAGTTGTTATGTCAGAAATCATCCTAAACCCGTGAAGCGCCCTACCAAGACACGTGTGCTGGTAATTAGTATCCTCCTAAGGCCCAAGGTCCTACCCATAGTACTTATTAACTTTCTTATTCAGACCCAGCTCCTACAACAATTGTGTAGTCATAGCGTACCACGGTCCTACCAGTAGGACTTAATAGAAAACCCATCATTTTGTTTTCAAATTTTGCGCTTATCGAAATTGGCGTGTACGAACTTAAAA
The DNA here is from genome assembly GCF_948474715.1 of Cydia amplana. Classification (NCBI taxonomy): domain Eukaryota; kingdom Metazoa; phylum Arthropoda; class Insecta; order Lepidoptera; family Tortricidae; genus Cydia; species Cydia amplana. The sequence goes on along the minus strand of NC_086079.1, from coordinate 1,409,585 downwards.
GGACTGTTTTGTTTTGTCTGTGAGCCCTTTAACAAATTCGTAAAAAAAAATCAAAGTGCTGTACAAGGTGCTGTATAAGTACAATAACATTAAAAAAAGTCTTTTAAGTACTTGGGTCTGAATGAGTATAAAATAATAGTACTACTGGTAGGACTACGGGCCGTACTGACTACATACCTACTCAATTTTTCGTTGGGCCTTAGGAGGGTATAGGAGTTCCATACTACGGTAATTCTGGGGTGCTCCACGGGTTAATGAATTGCCAGTTAATTGATATAAGCAATTAAGCATTATGTTCAAATTGAATGATTGCCATTAGTAAACAAACAGATAACTGATGGGAGGTGGTAAACAAACAATAAACATTTTTTATTTACTGCACCAACCCACTAACTCGGAGTTTACAAGTTGAATCGTTAACCCAGTGTAATTGTACTGGTAACCGTGGTAACTCCAGATTTAACTAGTTAACCCCGGGATAATGAATGGTGCAAGCGGCCCTTAGGGACGCAACGCAAGGGACCTGTCTCGATATCGGGAGAAATCATTTGTATAATTGTATGAAACGGCCTTATGTTTCGCGATTTCGGAGATGGTCTACTTCAATTTGATTCATTTCAATATCTTTAATGTCAAAAACACATGTCAAAATGTACAATACAAAATAAAAAAAAAATTAAAGTATACATAACTTACCCTAAATTAAAAGTCTAGGTTTAATTATTGGATACAGCACTTAAAGTAATTTCAAAACTTGTGATTTAACTTTTTTTTTGCGTTTCTCTAAATTTGTCCATGAGTGTAGTTGTGTGCTGTACTTCTTAAGGCTAACTTAAAGGCGTGAGCGGGGCGTGTGCGTTTTTTATGTAAAAACGCGCCTGTGTGACGAAGCCTTTAAGGTATAATAGTCATATTTAAATACTAGTTACGTAAAGCACATAAATAAGAATTATTTAAATTGAATCAATAATGTACATACAATTACAGGGTACTATTAAACTTCTCGTTAAGTGATTAACGTTAGATTGAAACCATGTTATTACCATTAGCGTTAATCGGGTCGTAACATTGAAAATATTTAAATAATACATCGCTTACCTCCCTACTATTTTTGCATTAATAATAGCATAATATTAAAAACCTTTTATACGATTTAAGTGGGGCTCCCATACAACAAACGTGATTCTTTTGCCGTTTTTTGCGTAATGGTACGGAACCCTTCGTGCGCGAGTCCTACTCGCACTTGGCCGGTTTTTGTTTCTTATTATAAATGCTTACAAAAACGCCAAGCCATTGAAACTCTTTCTATAAACGCTCTAGAATTTTTCATTTAAAGATTTTAAAGCCACATATATATTGCACTGATCCAGAATTTTAACAAAACAAGTTTGCCGTATATAAAGTAATTAAGCAACCACTTACATGCAAGAGATCGGTAAAGATTTTGGAAGCTGGTTATACCACTTATACTGAAAACACTCACTGACCTTAAATATACCTTATCTCCGAGCAATAAGGTTGACCGACTGAAAATATACCTTATTTCAATGCTGTAAGTTTCACAAATGTTCACTTATTCCTCGGATTGATGGTATCGTAATTATGGACTATATTGTACCTTATTTCAATGCAGTAAAGTTCAAAAATGGTCATATTGTCGGACGGACCCATAAAAAGAAATCGCTGGCCGGGACGTACGGTTTACGACCGGGGTCAATGACCGATATCACGTTCCAAACATAATTGAAACAGATCGGGAATTGATTTAGATTTGATGATGAGATTGATTGCGATAAGAGGTTTCATAGTGTATTTGTTACCAAGCGAAGCAATGGAAAAGGAATCCAAACACTAGTGTTAAAATTGACATACAGTATACGGGTAAAACATAATTCGAAAACAAGTTTTTTTTTGTAGGTACGTGCACACTTATTTTATTGACATGATGCCTCTTGTTCTTTGCACATCTATTCCGCCATTCCTAAGTCCAATTCAAAGTCCGCCAGTCATCTCAAGCGCCTAATAAATCCAAATTTCGACTTTGGAACGTCTTGGAACAGTTTAAAACAAAGTCGCTTCCCGCTGTCTGTCTGTCCCTATGCATGCTTAGATCTTTAAAACTACGCAACGGATTTTGATGCGGTTTTTTTTTAATAGATAAGAGTGATTCAAGAGGGAAGGTATATGTATAATTTGTTAACCCGTGCGAAGCCGGGGCGGGTCGCTAGTATTATTAGAAGCATAAATGTCAGCCTAATTTGACACCGAGTCGCGTCGAGATCATTTTGAACACCTCGCCCGCTTAGCAACTTCTGCTGCTGACTGTACAAACTCGTTCTCTGCCTGTCTCGGGGTCTCTCGACGACTCGTGTACAGCCAGCATAACAATTTGAGGAAGATAATTACCTATATGAAGGAAAATGTTCTACATAGCGTGTTAATTAACAATTGCACTTTACATAAGAGTAATTCTATAGGAAACGAGTAGGCTGCTCATCATGTTACATAAACATAACATTGCAGTTATGTACACTGTTACATTAATTAGTCGGGAAGCGGAGATTTCCTTAGGATAACACCATATTCTTAGCGGGTGTGGGTAAAGGTTCCGTCACACAGGCGCGATTTCCGGGCGGGACGTGCCGCTTTTACATATAAAACGCTCACGCCCCGCCCGGAAAACGCGCCTGTGTGACGGAACCTTAACAGGCGTGGCTCATAACGCGATTTCGTCGCTTTGCTAAATTGCTACAGATAGGTAAAAGTACATCCATTCCACACCAATTTTGGTGGCTAGCCATAAGCCGCGCGTGGCGCTGTCGCCACCTATAGCGGCCATATCTGCGCTGATCGTAACAGACGCGTTTTGTTAGAGAGTGAGCCTTCTGTACCTAGTACTATTATTTATTCTGTGACCTTAACTGGATCTGACGTCCGATTTTCTATCCCGGGGGTCGCGGGTTCAAATCTTGGCTCGTACCATCGCCCACACTTGCCTTTTGTAATAAGGTCCACCGATGTATAGTTAGGAGTGTTGCTGTTTGTACCCAATGAGTTTTTAGGAACTCATATATTATGTATTATGTTATGATATTTACTACTAGCTTTTCAGTAAAGGAAAACATCGTGAAAAAACCTGCATATCAGACGAAAGACGGCTGCTACTATAGATTAACCGCGTCTAAAACTAGTTTATAGGTATATTACATTTTTGCTTAATTAACAATACAATCAGCTTGATGCAGCCTTCAACCCATTGACTTATATCTCAGGATTGGCCCTACGGGCAATATGACTGGGGCCAGTACGGCGGTGTGATGCTCGTGAAGTTGACCACCCCATATCGTTTGCCCGCAAATGGCATATCTATATCGTTAGTTCATCGTTAGTTCACGTTTGTTCAGTAGGTAAAATCGTAAGGACCCGATTCCAACATCGATTTTTTTTAAAAACAAAATGGGGGTGGCTGTCTTCACGCTAGCCACCCCATACCACTTTTTGCAAGTTTTTTTGGTCTAGATAGCAAGATATTCGTTAGTTCATGATTGTTCAGGCATTGGAATCGTTTGGACCCGATTCCTTCATTTTTTTATTTTTTTTTAAAGTGGGGTGGCTGTCTTCACGCTAACCACCCCACCCCGAAATCAGTCAAACTAACTATGTGAAGTCATCGGGCGACGTTAGTTCACGTTTGTTCAGGCATTAAAATCGTTAGGATCTCATTAGATTTGCTATAAAAAAATAAAATCGAAAAATTCATATTGGCTAGCCGAGATACTAGTCAGTAAGTAAGTAGGCGTAACTAGCAATCGACACAGATAATAACGATTATATGCCCTAAATCAGCATCTATAGACGATCTATAGCCCAGACAGTATAGTAACATGCGGGCGCTCAAAACAGATTAAAGGATTTCCGTAGTTTTATATTTTTTTATTCTATGGGGGTGGCTGTCTTCACGCTAGCCACCCCATACCACTTTTTGCAAGTTTTTTTGATCTAGATAGCAAGATATTCGTTAGTTCATGATTGTTCAGGCATTGGAATCGTTTGGACCCGATTCCTTCATTTTTTATTTTTTTTTAAAGTGGGGTGGCTGTCTTCACGCTAACCAACCCACCCCGAAATCAGTCAAACTAACTATGTGAAGTCATCGGGCGACGTTAGTTCACTTTTGTTCAGGCATTAAAATCGATAGGATCTCATTAGATATGCCGTAAAAAAAAATCTAAAAATTCATATATATGGGCCAGCCGAGGCAAGTAATGTGTCTAAGTCGACGGCTGAAAAAAATAGTCAGAATCGGGTCCTTACGATGCCACTTGCAGAACGATGTCAGCAGACCATGCTTATTCGAGATAGATAGGTCATTTGCGGGCGTTCGAAATAGATTCACCGGAAAAAAATAAAACTTGAAAATCTGAATTACTCAACTTATGCTCCTAAGTCGACGGCAGAAAAAAATAGTCAGAATCGGGTCCTTACGATGCCACTTGCAGAACGATGTCAGCACACCATGGTTATTCGAGATAGATAGGTCATTTGCGGGCGATCAAAAGAGATTTTCCGGAAAAAAATAAAACTGGAAAATCTGAATAACTCAACTTATGCTCCTAAGGCGACGGCTGAAAAAAATAGTCCGAATCGGGTCCTTACGATGCCACTTGCAGGACAACGTCAGAAAACCATACTGATTCAAGATAAATAGGTCATTTGCGGGCGTTCGAAACAGATTTACTGGAAAAAAATAAAACTTGAAAATCTGAATAACTCAACTTATGCTCCTAAGTCGACGGCTGAAAAAAATAGTCAGAATCGGGTCCTTACGACGCCACTTGCAGGACAACGTCAAAAGACTATACTGATTCAAGATAGATAGGTCATTTGCGGGCGTTCGAAACAGATTTACTGGAAAAAAATAAAACTTGAAAATCTGAATTACTCAACTTATGCTCCCTAAGTCGACGGTTAAAAAAAAAGTCCGAATCGGGTCCTTACGATGCCACTTGCAGGACGAAGTCAGAAGACTATACTGATTCAAAATAGATAGGTCATTTGCGGGCGTTCTAAACAGATTTACCGGAAAAAAATAAAACTTGAAAATCTGAATAACCCAACTTATGCTCCCTAAGTCGACGGCAGAAAAAAATAGTCAGAATCGGGTCCTTACGATGCCACTTGCAGAACGATGTCAGCAGACCATGCTTATTCAAGATAGATAGGTCATTTGCGGGCGTTCTAAACAGATTTACCGGAAAAAAATAAAACTTGAAAATCGGAATAACTCAACTTATGCTCCTAAGTCGACGGCTGAAAAAAATAGTCAGAATCGGGTCCTTACGATGCCACTTGCAGAACGATGTTAGCAGACCATGGTTATTCGAGATAGATAGGTCATTTGCGGGCGTTCAAAACAGTTTTATCGGAAAAAATAAAACATGAAAATCTGAATAACTCAACTTATGCTCCTAAGTCGACGGCAGAAAAAAATAGTCAGAATCGGGTCCTTACGAAGCCACTTGCAGAACGATGTCAGCAGACCATGCTTATTCGAGATAGATAGGTCATTTGCGGGCGATCAAAAGAGATTTTCCGGAAAAAAATAAAACTGGAAAATCTGAAGAACTCAACTTATGCTCCTAAGGCGACGGCTGAAAAAAATAGTCCGAATCGGGTCCTTACGATGCCACTTGCAGGACGACGTCAGAAAACCATACTGATTCAAGATAAATAGGTCATTTGCGGGCGTTCGAAACAGATTTACTGGAAAAAAATAAAACTTAAAAATCTGAATAACTCAACTTATGCTCCTAAATCGACGGCTGAAAAAAATAGTCAGAATCGGGTCCTTACGACGCCACTTGCAGGACGACGTCAGAAGACTATACTGATTCAAGATAGATAGGTCATTTGCGGGCGTTCAAAACAGATTTTCTAGAAAAAAATAAAACTTAAATATTAGAATAACTCAACTTATGCTCCTAAGTCGACGGCTGAAAAAAATAGTCAGAATCGGGTCCTTACGATGCCACTTGCAGAACGATGTCAGCAGACCATGCTTATTCGAGATAGATAGGTCATTTGCGGGCGATCAAAACAGAATTGCCGGAAAAAAATTAAACTTGAAAATCGGAATAACTCAACTTATGCTCCTAAGGCGACGGCTGAAAAAAATAGTCCGAATCGGGTCCTTACGATGCCACTTGCAGGACGACGTCAGAAACCCATACTGATTCAAGATAAATAGGTCATTTGCGGGCGTTCGAAACAGATTTACCGGAAAAAAATAAAACTTGAAAATATGAATTACTCAACTTATGCTCCCTAAGTCGACGGCTAAAAAAAAAGTCCGAATCGGGTCCTTACGATGCCACTTGCAGGACGAAGTCAGAAGACTATACTGATTCAAAATAGATAGGTCATTTGCGGGCGTTCTAAACAGATTTACCGGAAAAAAATAAAACTTGAAAATCTGAATAACCCAACTTATGCTCCCTAAGTCGACGGCAGAAAAAAATAGTCAGAATCGGGTCCTTACGATGCCACTTGCAGAACGATGTCAGCAGACCATGCTTATTCAAGATAGATAGGTAATTTGCGGGCGTTCTAAACAGATTTACCGGAAAAAAATAAAACTTGAAAATCAGAATAACTCAACTTACGCTCCTAAGTCGATGGCTGAAAAAAATTGTCAGAATCGGGTCCTTACGATGCCACTTGCAGAACGATGTCAGCAGACCATGCATATTCGAGATAGATAGGTCATTTGCGGGCGTTCGAAACAGATTTGCCGGAAAAAAATAAAACTGGAAAATCTGAATAACTCAACTTACGCTCCTAAGTCGACGGCTGAAAAAATAGTCCGAATCGGGTCCTTACGATGCCACTTGCAGAACGATGTCAGCAGACCATGCTTATTCGAGATAGATAGGTCATTTGCGGGCGATCAAAAGAGATTTTCCGGAAAAAAATAAAACTGGAAAATCTGAATAATTCAACTTATGCTCCTAAGGCGACGGCTGAAAAAAATAGTCAGAATCGGGTCCTTACGATGCCACTTGCAGAACGATGTCAGCAAACCATGCTTATTCGAGATAGATAGGTCATTTGCGGGCGTTCGAAATAGATTCACCGGAAAAAAATAAAACTTGAAAATCAGAATAACTCAACTTATGCTCCTAAGTCGACGGCTGAAAAAAATAGTCGGAATCGGGTCCTTACGATGCCACTTGCAGAACGACGTCAGCAGACCATGCTTATTCGAGATAGATAGGTCATTTGCGGGCGTTCTAAACAGATTTACCGAAAAAAAATAAAACTTGAAAATCGGAATAACTCAACTTATGCTCTTAAGTCGACGGCTAAAAAAAATTGTCCGAATCTGGTCCTTACGATGCCACTTGCAGGACGACGTCAGAAGACCATACTGATTCAAGATAGATAGGTGATTTGCGGGCGGTCAAAACAGATTTGCCGGAAAAAAATAAAATTTGAGAATCTGAAATACTCAACTTATGCTCCCTAAGTCGACGGCTAAAAAAAATAGTCCGAATCGGGTCCTTACGATGCCACTTGCAGAACGATGTCAGCAGACCATGCTTATTCGAGATAGATAGGGGATTTGCGGGCGATCAAAAGAGATTTTCCGGAAAAAAATAAAACTGGAAAATCTGAATAACTCAACTTATGCTCCTAAGGCGAAGGCTGAAAAAAATAGTCCGAATCTGGTCCTTACGATGCCACTTGCAGAACAACGTCAGAAAACCAAATTGATTCAAGATAAATAGGTCATTTGCAAGCGTTCGAAACAGATTTACCGGAAAAAAATAAAACTTGAAAATATGAATTACTCAACTTATGCTCCCTAAGTCGACGGCTAAAAAAAATAGTCCGAATCGGGTCCTTACAATGCCACTTGCAGAACGATGTCAGCAGACCATGCTTATTCGAGATAGATAGGTCATTTGCGGGCGATCAAAAGAGATTTTCCGGAAAAAAATAAAACTGGAAAATCTGAATAACTCAACTTATGCTCCTAAGGCGACGACTGAAAAAAATAGTCCGAATCGGGTCCTTACGATGCCACTTGCAGGACGACGTCAGAAGACCATACTGATTCAAGATAGATAGGTGATTTGCGGGCGGTCAAAACAGATTTGCCGGAAAAAAATAAAATTTGAGAATCTGAAATACTCAACTTATCCTCCCTAAGTCGACGGCAGAAAAAAATAGTCAGAATCGGGTCCTTGCGATGCCACTTGCAGAACGATGTCAGCAGACCATGCTTATTCGAGATAGATAGGTCATTTGCGGGCGTTCGAAACAGATTCACCGGAAAAAAATAAAACTTGAAAATCAGAATAACTCAACTTACGCTCCTAAGTCGATGGCTGAAAAAAATAGTCAGAATCGGGTCCTTACGATGCCACTTGCAGAACGATGTCAGCAGACCATGCTTATTCGAGATAGATAGGTCATTTGCGGGCGTTCGAAACAGATTTGCCGGAAAAAAATAAAACTGGATAATCTGAATAACTCAACTTACGCTCCTAAGTCGACGGCTGAAAAAAATAGTCCGAATCGGGTCCTTACGATGCCACTTGCAGAACGATGTCAGCAGACCATGCTTATTCGAGATAGATAGGTCATTTGCGGGCGATCAAAAGAGATTTTCCGGAAAAAAATAAAACTGGAAAATCTGAATAACTCAACTTATGCTCCTAAGGCGACGGCTGAAAAAAATAGTCAGAATCGGGTCCTTACGATGCCACTTGCAGAACGATGTCAGCAGACCATGCTTATTCGAGATAGATAGGTCATTTGCGGGCGATCAAAAGAGATTTTCCGGAAAAAAATAAAACTTGAAAATCTGAATAACTCAACTTATGCTCCTAAGGCGACGGCTGAAAAAAATAGTCAGAATCGGGTCCATACGATGCCACTTGCAGAACGATGTCATCAAACCATGCTTATTCGATATAGATAGGTCATTTGCGGGCGTTCGAAATAGATTCACCGGAAAAAAATAAAACTTGAAAATATGAATTACTCAACTTATGCTCCCTAGGTCGACGGCTAAAAAAAAAAGTCCGAATCGGGTCCTTACGATGCCACTTGCAGGACGACGTCAGAAGACCATACTGATTCAAGATAGGTGATTTGCGGGCGATCAAAACAGATTTGCCGGAAAAAAATAAAATTTGAGAATCTGAATTACTCAACTTATGCTCCCTAAGTCGACGGCTAAAAAAAATAGTCCGAATCGGGTCCTTACGATGCCACTTGCAGAACGATGTCAGCATACCATGCTTATTCGAGATAGATAGGTCATTTGCGGGCGATCAAAAGAGATTTTCCGGAAAAAAATATAACTGGAAAATCTGAATAACTCAACTTATGCTCCTAAGGCGAAGGCTGAAAAAAATAGTCCGAATCTGGTCCTTACGATGCCACTTGCAGAACGACGTCAGAAAACCATACTGATTCATGATAAATAGGTCATTTGCGGGCGTTTGAAATAGATTTACCGGAAAAAAATAAAACTTGAAAATATGAATTACTCAACATATGCTCCCTAAGTCGACGGCTAAAAAAAATAGTCCGAATCGGGTCCTTACGATGCCACTTGTAGGACGAAGTCAAAATACTATACCGATTCAATATAGATAGGTCGTTTGCGGGCGTTCTAAACAGATTTACCGGAAAAAAATAAAACTTGAAAATCGGAATAACTCAACTTATGCTCCTAAGTCGACGGTTGAAAAAAATAGTCAGAATCGGGTCCATATGATGCCACTTGCAGGACGATGTCAGCAGACCATACTGATTCAGGATTGATAGGTCATTTGCGGGCGTTCTAAACAGATTTACCGGAAAAAAATAAAATTTAAAAATCTGAATTACTCAACTTATGCTCCTAAGTCGACGGCTGAAAAAAATAGTCAGAATCGGGTCCTTACGATGCTACTTGCAGGACGATGTCAGCAGACCATACTGATTCAAGATAGATAGGTCATTTGCGGGCGTTCGAAACAGATTTGCCGGAAAAAAATAAAACTGGAAAATCTGAATAACTTAACTTACGCTCCTAGTCGACGGCTGAAAAAAATAGTCCGAATCGGGTCCTTACGATGCCACTTGCAGAACGATGTCAGCAGACCATGCTTATTCGAGATAGATAGGTCATTTGCGGGCGATCAAAAGAGATTTTCCGGAAAAAAATAAAACTGGAAAATCTGAATAACTCAACTTATGCTCCTAAGGCGACGGCTGAAAAAAATAGTCAGAATCGGGTCCTTACGATGCCACTTGCAGAACAATGTCAGCAAACCATGCTTATTCGAGATAGATAGGTCATTTGCGGGCGTTCGAAATAGATTCACCGGAAAAAAATAAAACTTGAAAATCAGAATAACTCAACTTATGCTCCTAAGTCGACGGCTGAAAAAAATAGTCCGAATCTGGTCCTTACGATGCCACTTGCAGAACGACGTCAGAAAATCAAATTGATTCAAGATAAATAGGTCATTCGAAACAGATTTACCGGAAAAAAATAAAACTTGAAAATATGAATTACTCAACTTATGCTCCCTAAGTCGACGGCTAAAAAAAATAGTCCGAATCGGGTCCTTACGATGCCACTTGCAGAACGATGTCAGCAGACCATGCTTATTCGAGATAGATAGGTCATTTGCGGGCGATCAAAAGAGATTTTCCGGAAAAAAATAAAACTGGAAAATCTGAATAACTCAACTTATGCTCCTAAGGCGACGGCTGAAAAAAATAGTCCGAATCGGGTCCTTACGATGCCACTTGCAGGACGACGTCAGAAGACCATACTGATTCAAGATAAATAGGTCATTTGCGGGCGTTCGAAACAGATTTACTGGAAAAAAATAAAACTTGAAAATCTGAATAACTCAACTTATGCTCCTAAGTCGACGGCTGAAAAAAATAGTCAGAATCGGGTCCTTACGACGCCACTTGCAGGACAACGTCAGAAGACTATACTGATTCAAGATAGATAGTTCATTTGCGGGCGTTCAAAACAGATTTTCTAGAAAAAAATAAAACTTAAATATTAGAATAACTCAACTTAGCTCCTAAGTCGACGGCTGAAAAAAATAGTCAGAATCGGGTCCTTACGATGCCACTTGCAGAACGATGTCAGCAGACCATGCTTATTCGAGATAGATAGGTCATTTGCGGGCGATCAAAACAGAATTGCCGGAAAAAAATTAAACTTGAAAATCGGAATAACTTAACTTATGCTCCTAAGGTGACGGCTGAAAAAAATAGTCCGAATCGGGTCCTTACGATGCCACTTGCAGGACGACGTCAGAAACCCATACTGATTCAAGATAAATAGGTCATTTGCGGGCGTTCGAAACAGATTTACCGGAAAAAAATAAAACTTGAAAATATGAATTACTCAACTTATGCTCCCTAAGTCGACGGTTAAAAAAAAAGTCCGAATCGGGTCCTTACGATGCCACTTGCAGAACGATGTCAGCAGACCATGCTTATTCGAGATAGATAGGGGATTTGCGGGCGATCAAAAGAGATTTTCCGGAAAAAAATAAAACTGGAAAATCTGTATAACTCAACTTATGCTCCTAAGGCGACGGCTGAAAAAAATAGTCCGAATCGGGTCCTTACGATGCCACTTGCAGGACGACGTCAGAAGACCATACTGATTCAAGATAGATAGGTGATTTGCGGGCGGTCAAAACAGATTTGCCGGAAACAAATAAAATTTGAGAATCTGAAATACTCAACTTATGCTCCCTAAGTCGACGGCAGAAAAAAATAGTCAGAATCGGGTCCTTGCGATGCCACTTGCAGAACGATGTCAGCAGACCATGCTTATTCGAGATAGATAGGTTATTTGCGGGCGTTCGAAACAGATTTACCGTAAAAAAATAAAACTTGAAAATCAGAATAACTCAACTTACGCTCCTAAGTCGATGGCAGAAAAAAATAGTCAGAATCGGGTCCTTACGATGCCACTTGCAGAACGATGTCAGCAGACCATGCTTATTCGAGATAGATAGGTCATTTGCGGGCGTTCGAAACAGATTTGCCGGAAAAAAATAAAACTGGAAAATATGAATAACTCAACTTACGCTCCTAAGTCGACGGCTGAAAAAAATAGTCCGAATCGGGTCCTTACGATGCCACTTGCAGAACGATGTCAGCAGACCATGCTTATTCGAGATAGATAGGGGATTTGCGGGCGATCAAAAGAGATTTTCCGGAAAAAAATAAAACTGGAAAATCTGAATAACTCAACTTATGCTCCTAAGGCGAAGGCTGAAAAAAATAGTCCGAATCTGGTCCTTACGATGCCACTTGCAGAACGACGTCAGAAAACCAAATTGATTCAAGATAAATAGGTCATTTGCGGGCGTTCGAAACAGATTTACCGGAAAAAAATAAAACTTGAAAATATGAATTACTCAACTTATGCTCCCTAAGTCGACGGCTAAAAAAAATAGTCCGAATCGGGTCCTTACGATGCCACTTGCAGAACGATGTCAGCAGACCATGCTTATTCGAGATAGATAGGTCATTTGCGGGCGATCAAAAGAGATTTTCCGGAAAAAAATAAAACTGGAAAATCTGAATAACTCAACTTATGCTCCTAAGGCGACGGCTGAAAAAAATAGTCCGAATCGGGTCCTTACGATGCCACTTGCAGGACGACGTCAGAAGACCATACTAATTCAAGATAGATAGGTGATTTGCGGGCGGTCAAAACAGATTTGCCGGAAAAAAATAAAATTTGAGAATCTGAAATACTCAACTTATGCTCCCTAAGTCGACGGCAGAAAAAAATAGTCAGAATCGGGTCCTTGCGATGCCACTTGCAGAACGATGTCAGCAGACCATGCTTATTCGAGATAGATAGGTTATTTGCGGGCGTTCGAAACAGATTCACCGTAAAAAAATAAAACTTGAAAATCAGAATAACTCAACTTACGCTCCTAAGTCGATGGCTGAAAAAAATAGTCAGAATCGGGTCCTTACGATGCCACTTGCAGAACGATGTCAGCAGACCATGCTTATTCGAGACAGATAGGTCATTTGCGGGCGTTCGAAACAGATTTGCCGGAAAAAAATAAAACTGGAAAATCTGAATAACTCAACTTACGCTCCTAAGTCGACGGCTGAAAAAAATAGTCCGAATCGGGTCCTTACGATGCCACTTGCAGAACGATGTCAGCAGACCATGCTTATTCGAGATAGATAGGTCATTTGCGGGCGATCAAAAGAGTTTTCCGGAAAAAAATAAAACTGGAAAATCTGAATAACTCAACTTATGCTCCTATGGCGACGGCTGAAAAAAATAGTCAGAATCGGGTCCTTACGATGCTACTTGCAGGACGATGTCAGCAGACCATACTGATTCAATATTGATAGGTCATTTGCGGGCGTTCTAAACAGATTTACCGGAAAAAAAAAATTTAAAAATCTGAATTACTCAACTTATGCTCCTAAGTCGACGGCTGAAAAAAATAGTCAGAATCGGGTCCTTACGATGCTACTTGCAGGACGATGTCAGCAGACCATACTGATTCAAGATTGATAGGTCATTTGCGGGCGTTCTAAACAGATTTACCGGAAAAAAAAATTTATAAATCTGAATTACTCAACTTATGCTCCTAAGTCGACGGCAGAAAAAAATAGTCAGATTCGGGTCCTTACGATGCCACTTGCAGGACTACGTCAGAAGACCATGCTTATTCGAGATAGATAGGTCATTTGCGGGCGATCAAAAGAGATTTTCCGGAAAAAAATAAAACTGGAAAATCTGAATAACTCAACTTATGCTCCTAAGGCGACGGCTGAAAAAAATAGTCAGAATCGGGTCCTTACGATGCCACTTGCAGAACGATGTCAGCAAACCATGCTTATTCGAGATAGATAGGTCATTTGCGGGCGTTCGAAATAGATTCACCGGAAAAAAATAAAACTTGAAAATCAGAATAACTCAACTTATGCTCCTAAGTCGACGGCTGAAAAAAATAGTCGGAATCGGGTCCTTACGATGCCACTTGCAGAACGACGTCAACAGACCATGCTTATTCGAGATAGATAGGTCATTTGCGGGCGTTCGAAACAGATTTACCGAAAAAAAATTAAACTTTAAAATCGGAATAACTCAACTTATGCTCTTAAGTCGACGGCTAAAAAAAATAGTCCGAATCGGGTCCTTACGATGCCACTTGCAGGACGACGTCAGAAGACCATACTGATTCAAGATAGATAGGTGATTTGCGGGCGGTCAAAACAGATTTGCCGGAAAAAAATAAAATTTGAGAATCTGAAATACTCAACTTATGCTCCCTAAGTCGACGGCTAAAAAATATAGTCCGAATCGGGTCCTTACGATGCCACTTGCAGAACGATGTCAGCAGACCATGCTTATTCGAGATAGATAGGGGATTTGCGGGCGATCAAAAGAGATTTTCCGGAAAAAAATAAAACTGGAAAATCTGAATAACTCAACTTATGCTCCTAAGGCGAAGGCTGAAAAAAATAGTCCGAATCTGGTCCTTACGATGCCACTTGCAGAACGACGTCAGAAAACCAAATTGATTCAAGATAAATAGGTCATTTGCGGGCGTTCGAAACAGATTTACCGGAAAAAAATAAAACTTGAAAATATGAATTACTCAACTTATGCTCCCTAAGTCGACGGCTAAAAAAAATAGTCCGAATCGGGTCCTTACGATGCCACTTGCAGAACGATGTCAGCAGACCATGCTTATTCGAGATAGATAGAAGATTTGCGGGCGATCAAAAGAGATTTTCCGGAAAAAAATAAAACTGGAAAATCTGAATAACTCAACTTATGCTCCTAAGGCGACGACTGAAAAAAATAGTCCGAATCGGGTCCTTACGATGCCACTTGCAGGACGACGTCAGAAGACCATACTGATTCATGATAAATAGGTCATTTGCGGGCGTTCGAAACAGATTTACCGGAAAAAATAAAATTTGAAAATATGAATTACTCAACTTATGCTCCCTAAGTCGACGGCTAAAAGAAATAGTCCGAATCGGGTCCTTACGATGCCACTTGTAGGACGAAGTCAAAATACTATACGGATTCAATATAGATAGGTCATTTGCGGGCGTTCTAAACAGATTTACCGGAAAAAAATAAAACTTGAAAATCGGAATAACTCTACTTATGCTCCTAAGTCGACGGCTGAAAAAAATAGTCAGAATCGGGTCCTTATGATGCCACTTGCAGGACGATGTCAGCAGATCATACTGATTTAAGATTGATAGGTCATTTGCGGGCGTTCTAAACAGATTTACCGGAAAAAAATAAAATTTAAAAATCTGAATTACTCAACTTATGCTCCTAAGTCGACGGCTGAAAAAAATAGTCAGAATCGGGACCTTACGATGCCACTTGCACAACGATGCCAGCAGACCATGTTTATTCGAGATAGATAGGTCATTTGCGGGCGATCAAAAGAGATTTTCCGGAAAAAAATAAAACTGGAAAATCTGAATAACTCAACTTATGCTCCTAAGGCGACGGCTGAAAAAAATAGTCAGAATCGGGTCCATACGATGCCACTTGCAGAACGATGTCAGCAGACCATGCTTATTCGAGATAGATAGGTCATTTGCGAGCGATCAAAAGAGATGTTCCGGAAAAAAATAAAACTGGAAAATCTGAATAACTCAACTTATGCTCCTAAGTCGACGGCTGAAAAAAATAGTCAGAATCGGGTCCTTATGATGCCACTTGTCAGCAGATCATACTGATTCATCTATATTGAATCAGTATAGTCTTCTGACCTCGTCCTGCAAGTGGCATCGTAAGGACCCGATTCGGACTATTTTTTTTAGCCGTCGACTTAGTGAGCATAAGTTGAGTAATTCACATTCTCAAATTTAATTTTTTTCCGGTAAATCTGTTTCGAACGCCCGCAAATGACCTATCTAACTCGAATAAGCATGGTGTGCTGACATCTTTCTGCAAGTGGCATCGTAAGGACCCGATTCTAACTATTTTTTTCAGCCGTCGACTTATGAGCATAAGTTGAGTAATTCAGATTTTTACATTTTATTTTTTTCCGGCAAATCTGTTTAGAACGCCCGCAAATGACCCATCAATCTTAAATCAGTATGGTCTGCTGACATCGTCCTGCAAGTGGCATCGTAAGGACCCGATTCTGACTATTTTTTTCAGCCGTCGACTTAGGGAGCATAAGTTGGGTTATTCAGATTTTCAAGTTTTATTTTTTTCCGGTAAATCTGTTTAGAACGCCCGCAAATGACCTATCTATTTTGAATCAGTATAGTCTTCTGACTTCGTCCTGCAAGTGGCATCGTAAGGACCCGATTCGGACTTTTTTTTAGCCGTCGACTTAGGGAGCATAAGTTGAGTAATTCATATTTTCAAGTTTTATTTTTTTCCGGTAAATCTGTTTCGAACGCCCGCAAATGACCTATCTATCTCGAATAAGCATGGTCTGCTGACATTGTTCTGCAAGTCGCATCGTAAGGACCCGATTCTGACTATTTTTTTCAGCCGTTGACTTAGGAGCATAAGTTGAGTTATTCTAATATTTAAGTTTTTTTTTTCTAGAAAATCTGTTTATAACGCCTGCAAATGACCTATCTATCTTGAATCTGTATGGT
Organism: Cydia amplana; assembly: GCF_948474715.1. Lineage (NCBI taxonomy): Eukaryota > Metazoa > Arthropoda > Insecta > Lepidoptera > Tortricidae > Cydia > Cydia amplana. Next base: position 1,392,917 of record NC_086079.1, on the reverse strand, counting down.
CTTCTGACGTCGTCCTGCAAGTGGCGTCGTAAGGACCCGATTCTGACTATTTTTTTCAGCCGTCGACTTAGGAGCATAAGTTGAGTAATTCAGATTTTCAAGTTTTATTTTTTTCCGGTGAATCTGTTTCGAACGCCCGCAAATGACCTATCTATCTTGAATAAGCATGGTCTGCTGGCATCGTTCTGCAAGTGGCATCGTAAGGACCCGATTCTGACTTTTTTTTCAGCCGTCGACTTAGGAGCATAAGTTGAGTTATTCCGATTTTCAAGTTTTATTTTTTCCCGGTAAATCTGTTTAGAACGCCCACAAATGACCTATCTATATTGAATCAGTATAGTCTTCTGACGTCGTCCTGCAAGTGGCATCGTAAGGACCCGATTCGGACTATTTTTTTTAGCCGTCGACTTAGGAGCATAAGTGAGTAATCCATATTTTCAAGTTTTATATTTTTCCGGTAAATCTGTTTCGAACGCCCACAAATGACCTATTTATCTTGAATCAGTATGGTTTTCTGACGTCGTCCTGCAAGTGGCATCGTAAGGACCCGATTCGGACTATTTTTTTCAGCCGTCGCCTTAGGAGCATAAGTTGAGTTATTCAGATTTTCCAGTTTTATTTTTTTCCGGAAAATCTCTTTTGATCGCCCGCAAATGACCTATCTATCTCGAATAAGCATGGTCTGCTGACATCGTTCTGCAAGTGGCATCGTAAGGACCCGATTCTGACTATTTTTTTCAGCCGTCGACTTATGAGCATAAGTTGAGTAATTCAGATTTTTACATTTTATTTTTTTCCAGTAAATCTGTTTAGAACGCCCGCAAATGACCTATCAATCTTGAATCAGTATGGTCTTCTGACATCGTCCTGCAAGTGGCATCGTAAGGACCCGATTCTGACTATTTTTTTCAGCCGTCGACTTAGGAGCATAAGTTGAGTTAATCCGATTTTAATGTTTTATCTTTTTCCGGTAAATCTGTTTAGAACGCCCGCAAATGACCTATCTATCTTGAATAAGCATGGTCGGCTAGCATCGTTCTGCAAGTGGCATCGTAAGGACCCGATTCTGACAATTTTTTTCAGCCGTCGACTTAGGAGCATAAGTTGAGTTATTCTGATTTACAAGTTTTATTTTTTCCGGTGAATCTATTTCGAACGCCCGCAAATGACCTATCTATCTCGAATAAGCATGGTCTGCTGACATCGTTCTGCAAGTCGCATCGTAAGGACCCGATTCTGACTATTTTTTTCAGCCGTTGACTTAGGAGCATAAGTTGAGTTATTCTAATATTTAAGTTTTTTTTTTCTAGAAAATCTGTTTATAACGCCCGCAAATGACCTATCTATCTTGAATCTGTATGGTCTTCTGACGTCGTCCTGCAAGTGGCGTCGTAAGGACCCGATTCTGACTATTTTTTTCAGCCGTCGACTTAGGAGCATAAGTTGAGTAATTCAGATTTTTAAATTTTTTTTTTTCCGGTAAATCTGTTTAGAACGCCCGCAAATGACCTATTAATCTTGAATCAGTATGGTCTGCTGACATCGTCCTGCAAGTGGCATCATAAGGACCCGGTTCTGACTATTTTTTTCAGCCGTCGACTTAGAGCATAAGTTGAGTTGTTCCGATTTTCAAGTTTTATTTTTTTCCGGTAAATCTGTTTAGAACGCCCGCAAATGACCTATCTAACTCGAATAAGCATGGTGTGCTGACATCTTTCTGCAAGTGGCATCGTAAGGACCCGATTCTGACTTTTTTTTTCAGCAGTCGACTTAGGAGCATAAGTTGAGTTATTCCGATTTTCAAGTTTTATTTTTTTCCGGTGAATCTATTTCGAACGCCCGCAAATGACCTATCTATCTCGAATAAGCATGGTCTGCTGACATCGTTCTGCAAGTGGCATCGTAAGGACCCGATTCTGACTATTTTTTTCAGCCGTCGACTTATGAGCATAAGTTGAGTAATTCAGATTTTTACATTTTATTTTTTTCCGGAAAATCTGTTTAGAACGCCCGCTAATGACCTATCAATCATGAATCAGTATGGTCTGCTGACATCGTCCTGCAAGTGGCATCGTAAAGACCAGATTCTGACTATTTTTTTCAGCCGTCGACTTAGGAGCATAAGTTGAGTAATTCAGATTTTTACATTTTATTTTTTTCCGGTAAATCTGTTTCGAACGCCCGCAAATGACCTATTTATCTTGAATCAGTATGGTTTTCTGACGTCGTTCTGCAAGTAGCATCGTAAGGAACAGATTCGGACTATTTTTTTCAGCCTTCGCCTTAGGAGCATAAGTTGAGTTATTCAGTGTTTCCAGTTTTATTTTTTTCCGGAAAATCTCTTTTGATCGCCCGCAAATGACCTATCTATCTCGAATAAGCATGGTCTGCTGACATCGTTCTGCAAGTGGCATCGTAAGGACCCCATTCGGACTATTTTTTTTAGCCGTCGACTTAGGGAGCATAAGTTGAGTAATTCAGATTCTCAAATTTTATTTTTTTCCGGCAAATCTGTTTTGATCGCCCGCAAATAACCTATCTATCTTGAATCAGTATGGTCTACTGACGTCGTCCTGCAAGTGGCATCGTAAGGACCCGATTCGGACTATTTTTTTTAGCCGTCGACTTAGAAGCATAAGTGAGTAATCCATATTTTCAAGTTTTATTTTTTTCCGGTAAATCTGTTTCGAACGCCCGCAAATGACCTATTTATCTTGAATCAGTATGGGATTCTGACGTCGTCCTGCAAGTGGCATCGTAAGGACCCGATTCGGACTATTTTTTTCAGCCGTCGCCTTAGGAGTATAAGTTGAGTTATTCCGATTTTCAAGTTTAATTTTTTTCCGGCAAATCTGTTTTGATCGCCCGCAAATCACCTATCTATCTTGAATCAGCATGGTCTGCTGACGTCGTTCTGCAAGTGGCATCGTAAGGACCCGATTCTGACTATTTTTTTCAGCCATCGACTTAGGAGCATAAGTTGAGTTATTCAGATTTTCCAGTTATATTTTTTTCCGGAAAATCTCTTTTGATCGCTCGCAAATGACCTATCTATCTCGAATAAGCATGTTCTGCTGACATCGTTCTGCAAGTGGCATCGTAAGGACCCGATTCGGACTATTTTTTTCAGCCGTCGACTTAGGAGCGTAAGTTGAGTTATTCAGATTTTCCAGTTTTACTTTTTCCGGTAAATCTGTTTAGAACGCCCGCAAATGACCTATCTATCTCGAATAAGCATGGTCTGCTGACGTCGTTCTGCAAGTGGCATCGTAAGGACCCGATTTCTGACTATTTTTTTCAGCCGTCGACTTAGGAGCATAAGTTGAGTTATTCTGATTTTCAAGTTTTATTTTTTTCCGGTGAATCTATTTCGAACTCCCGCAAATGACCTATCTATCTCGAATAAGCATGGTTTGCTAACATCGTTCTGCAAGTGGCATCGTAAGGACCCGATTCTGACTATTTTTTTCAGCCGTCGCCTTAGGAGCATAAGTTCAGTTATTCAGATTTTCCAGTTTTATTTTTTTCTGGAAAATCTCTTTTGATCGCTCGCAAATGACCTATCTATCTCGAATAAGCATGTTCTGCTGACATCGTTCTGCAAGTGGCATCGTAAGGACCCGATTCGGACTATTTTTTTCAGCCGTCGCCTTAGGAGCATAAGTTGAGTAATTCAGATTTTTACATTTTATTTTTTTCCGGTAAATCTGTTTAGAACGCCCGCTAATGACCTATCAATCATGAATCAGTATGGTCTGCTGACATCGTCCTGCAAGTGGCATCGTAAGGACCAGATTCTGACTATTTTTTTCAGCCGTCGACTTAGGAGCATAAGTTGAGTAATTCAGATTTTTACATTTTATTTTTTTCCGGTAAATCTGTTTCGAACGCCCGCAAATGACCTATTTATCTTGAATCAGTATGGTTTTCTGACGTCGTTCTGCAAGTGGCATCGTATGGACCAGATTCGGACTATTTTTTTCAGCCTTCGCCTTAGGAGCATAAGTTGAGTTATTCAGTGTTTCCAGTTTTATTTTTTTCCGGAAAATCTCTTTTGATCGCCCGCAAATCCCCTATCTATCTCGAATAAGCATGGTCTGCTGACATCGTTCTGCAAGTGGCATCGTAAGGACCCCATTCGGACTATTTTTATTAGCCGTCGACTTAGGGAGCATAAGTTGAGTAATTCAGATTCTCAAATTTTATTTTTTTCCGGCAAATCTGTTTTGATCGCCCACAAATAACCTATCTATCTTGAATCAGTATGGTCTTCTGACGTCGTCCTGCAAGTGGCATCGTAAGGACCCGATTCGGACTATTTTTTTTAGCCGTCGACTTAGAAGCATAAGTGAGTAATCCATATTTTCAAGTTTTATTTTTTTCCGGTAAATCTGTTTCGAACGCCCGCAAATGACCTATTTATCTTGAATCAGTATGGGATTCTGACGTCGTCCTGCAAGTGGCATCGTAAGGACCCGATTCGGACTATTTTTTTCAGCCGTCGCCTTAGGAGCATAAGTTGAGTTATTCCGATTTTCAAGTTTAATTTTTTTCCGGCAAATCTGTTTTGATCGCCCGCAAATCACCTATCTATCTTGAATCAGTATGGTCTTTTGACGTCGTCCTGCAAGTGGCATCGTAAGGACCCGATTCGGACTATTTTTTTTAGCCGTCGACTTAAGAGCATAAGTTGAGTTATTCCGATTTTCAAGTTTTATTTTTTTCCGGTAAATCTGTTTAGAACGCCCGCAAATGACCTATCTATCTCGAATAAGCATGGTCTGCTGACGTCGTTCTGCAAGTGGCATCGTAAGGACCCGATTTCTGACTATTTTTTTCAGCCGTCGACTTAGGAGCATAAGTTGAGTTATTCTGATTTTCAAGTTTTATTTTTTTCCGGTGAATCTATTTCGAACGCCCGCAAATGACCTATCTATCTCGAATAAGCATGGTTTGCTGACATCGTTCTGCAAGTGGCATCGTAAGGACCCGATTCTGACTATTTTTTTCAGCCGTCGCCTTAGGAGCATAAGTTGAGTTATTCAGATTTTCCAGTTTTATTTTTTTCCGGAAAATCTCTTTTGATCGCTCGCAAATGACCTATCTATCTCGAATAAGCATGTTCTGCTGACATCGTTCTGCAAGTGGCATCGTAAGGACCCGATTCGGACTATTTTTTTCAGCCGTCGACTTAGGAGCGTAAGTTGAGTTATTCAGATTTTCCAGTTTTATTTTTTTCCGGCAAATCTCTTTTGATCGCCCGCAAATGACCTATCTATCTCGAATAAGCATGGTCTGCTGACATCGTTCTGCAAGTGGCATCGTAAGGACCCGATTCTGACTATTTTTTTCAGCCGTCGACTTATGAGCATAAGTTGAGTAATTCAGATTTTTACATTTTATTTTTTTCCAGTAAATCTGTTTAGAACGCCCGCAAATGACCTATCAATCTTGAATCAGTATGGTCTTCTGACATCGTCCTGCAAGTGGCATCGTAAGGACCCGATTCTGACTATTTTTTTCAGCCGTCGACTTAGGAGCATAAGTTGAGTTAATCCGATTTTAATGTTTTATCTTTTTCCGGTAAATCTGTTTAGAACGCCCGCAAATGACCTATCTATCTTGAATAAGCATGGTCGGCTAGCATCGTTCTGCAAGTGGCATCGTAAGGACCCGATTCTGACAATTTTTTTCAGCCGTCGACTTAGGAGCATAAGTTGAGTTATTCTGATTTACAAGTTTTATTTTTTCCGGTGAATCTATTTCGAACGCCCGCAAATGACCTATCTATCTCGAATAAGCATGGTCTGCTGACATCGTTCTGCAAGTCGCATCGTAAGGACCCGATTCTGACTATTTTTTTCAGCCGTTGACTTAGGAGCATAAGTTGAGTTATTCTAATATTTAAGTTTTTTTTTTCTAGAAAATCTGTTTATAACGCCCGCAAATGACCTATCTATCTTGAATCTGTATGGTCTTCTGACGTCGTCCTGCAAGTGGCGTCGTAAGGACCCGATTCTGACTATTTTTTTCAGCCGTCGACTTAGGAGCATAAGTTGAGTAATTCAGATTTTTAAATTTTTTTTTTTCCGGTAAATCTGTTTAGAACGCCCGCAAATGACCTATTAATCTTGAATCAGTATGGTCTGCTGACATCGTCCTGCAAGTGGCATCATAAGGACCCGGTTCTGACTATTTTTTTCAGCCGTCGACTTAGAGCATAAGTTGAGTTGTTCCGATTTTCAAGTTTTATTTTTTTCCGGTAAATCTGTTTAGAACGCCCGCAAATGACCTATCTAACTCGAATAAGCATGGTGTGCTGACATCTTTCTGCAAGTGGCATCGTAAGGACCCGATTCTGACTTTTTTTTTCAGCAGTCGACTTAGGAGCATAAGTTGAGTTATTCCGATTTTCAAGTTTTATTTTTTTCCGGTGAATCTATTTCGAACGCCCGCAAATGACCTATCTATCTCGAATAAGCATGGTCTGCTGACATCGTTCTGCAAGTGGCATCGTAAGGACCCGATTCTGACTATTTTTTTCAGCCGTCGACTTATGAGCATAAGTTGAGTAATTCAGATTTTTACATTTTATTTTTTTCCGGAAAATCTGTTTAGAACGCCCGCTAATGACCTATCAATCATGAATCAGTATGGTCTGCTGACATCGTCCTGCAAGTGGCATCGTAAAGACCAGATTCTGACTATTTTTTTCAGCCGTCGACTTAGGAGCATAAGTTGAGTAATTCAGATTTTTACATTTTATTTTTTTCCGGTAAATCTGTTTCGAACGCCCGCAAATGACCTATTTATCTTGAATCAGTATGGTTTTCTGACGTCGTTCTGCAAGTAGCATCGTAAGGAACAGATTCGGACTATTTTTTTCAGCCTTCGCCTTAGGAGCATAAGTTGAGTTATTCAGTGTTTCCAGTTTTATTTTTTTCCGGAAAATCTCTTTTGATCGCCCGCAAATGACCTATCTATCTCGAATAAGCATGGTCTGCTGACATCGTTCTGCAAGTGGCATCGTAAGGACCCCATTCGGACTATTTTTTTTAGCCGTCGACTTAGGGAGCATAAGTTGAGTAATTCAGATTCTCAAATTTTATTTTTTTCCGGCAAATCTGTTTTGATCGCCCGCAAATAACCTATCTATCTTGAATCAGTATGGTCTACTGACGTCGTCCTGCAAGTGGCATCGTAAGGACCCGATTCGGACTATTTTTTTTAGCCGTCGACTTAGAAGCATAAGTGAGTAATCCATATTTTCAAGTTTTATTTTTTTCCGGTAAATCTGTTTCGAACGCCCGCAAATGACCTATTTATCTTGAATCAGTATGGGATTCTGACGTCGTCCTGCAAGTGGCATCGTAAGGACCCGATTCGGACTATTTTTTTCAGCCGTCGCCTTAGGAGTATAAGTTGAGTTATTCCGATTTTCAAGTTTAATTTTTTTCCGGCAAATCTGTTTTGATCGCCCGCAAATCACCTATCTATCTTGAATCAGCATGGTCTGCTGACGTCGTTCTGCAAGTGGCATCGTAAGGACCCGATTCTGACTATTTTTTTCAGCCATCGACTTAGGAGCATAAGTTGAGTTATTCAGATTTTCCAGTTATATTTTTTTCCGGAAAATCTCTTTTGATCGCTCGCAAATGACCTATCTATCTCGAATAAGCATGTTCTGCTGACATCGTTCTGCAAGTGGCATCGTAAGGACCCGATTCGGACTATTTTTTTCAGCCGTCGACTTAGGAGCGTAAGTTGAGTTATTCAGATTTTCCAGTTTTACTTTTTCCGGTAAATCTGTTTAGAACGCCCGCAAATGACCTATCTATCTCGAATAAGCATGGTCTGCTGACGTCGTTCTGCAAGTGGCATCGTAAGGACCCGATTTCTGACTATTTTTTTCAGCCGTCGACTTAGGAGCATAAGTTGAGTTATTCTGATTTTCAAGTTTTATTTTTTTCCGGTGAATCTATTTCGAACTCCCGCAAATGACCTATCTATCTCGAATAAGCATGGTTTGCTAACATCGTTCTGCAAGTGGCATCGTAAGGACCCGATTCTGACTATTTTTTTCAGCCGTCGCCTTAGGAGCATAAGTTCAGTTATTCAGATTTTCCAGTTTTATTTTTTTCCGGAAAATCTCTTTTGATCGCTCGCAAATGACCTATCTATCTCGAATAAGCATGTTCTGCTGACATCGTTCTGCAAGTGGCATCGTAAGGACCCGATTCGGACTATTTTTTTCAGCCGTCGCCTTAGGAGCATAAGTTGAGTAATTCAGATTTTTACATTTTATTTTTTTCCGGTAAATCTGTTTAGAACGCCCGCTAATGACCTATCAATCATGAATCAGTATGGTCTGCTGACATCGTCCTGCAAGTGGCATCGTAAGGACCAGATTCTGACTATTTTTTTCAGCCGTCGACTTAGGAGCATAAGTTGAGTAATTCAGATTTTTACATTTTATTTTTTTCCGGTAAATCTGTTTCGAACGCCCGCAAATGACCTATTTATCTTGAATCAGTATGGTTTTCTGACGTCGTTCTGCAAGTGGCATCGTATGGACCAGATTCGGACTATTTTTTTCAGCCTTCGCCTTAGGAGCATAAGTTGAGTTATTCAGTGTTTCCAGTTTTATTTTTTTCCGGAAAATCTCTTTTGATCGCCCGCAAATCCCCTATCTATCTCGAATAAGCATGGTCTGCTGACATCGTTCTGCAAGTGGCATCGTAAGGACCCCATTCGGACTATTTTTATTAGCCGTCGACTTAGGGAGCATAAGTTGAGTAATTCAGATTCTCAAATTTTATTTTTTTCCGGCAAATCTGTTTTGATCGCCCACAAATAACCTATCTATCTTGAATCAGTATGGTCTTCTGACGTCGTCCTGCAAGTGGCATCGTAAGGACCCGATTCGGACTATTTTTTTTAGCCGTCGACTTAGAAGCATAAGTGAGTAATCCATATTTTCAAGTTTTATTTTTTTCCGGTAAATCTGTTTCGAACGCCCGCAAATGACCTATTTATCTTGAATCAGTATGGGATTCTGACGTCGTCCTGCAAGTGGCATCGTAAGGACCCGATTCGGACTATTTTTTTCAGCCGTCGCCTTAGGAGCATAAGTTGAGTTATTCCGATTTTCAAGTTTAATTTTTTTCCGGCAAATCTGTTTTGATCGCCCGCAAATCACCTATCTATCTTGAATCAGTATGGTCTTTTGACGTCGTCCTGCAAGTGGCATCGTAAGGACCCGATTCGGACTATTTTTTTTAGCCGTCGACTTAAGAGCATAAGTTGAGTTATTCCGATTTTCAAGTTTTATTTTTTTCCGGTAAATCTGTTTAGAACGCCCGCAAATGACCTATCTATCTCGAATAAGCATGGTCTGCTGACGTCGTTCTGCAAGTGGCATCGTAAGGACCCGATTTCTGACTATTTTTTTCAGCCGTCGACTTAGGAGCATAAGTTGAGTTATTCTGATTTTCAAGTTTTATTTTTTTCCGGTGAATCTATTTCGAACGCCCGCAAATGACCTATCTATCTCGAATAAGCATGGTTTGCTGACATCGTTCTGCAAGTGGCATCGTAAGGACCCGATTCTGACTATTTTTTTCAGCCGTCGCCTTAGGAGCATAAGTTGAGTTATTCAGATTTTCCAGTTTTATTTTTTTCCGGAAAATCTCTTTTGATCGCTCGCAAATGACCTATCTATCTCGAATAAGCATGTTCTGCTGACATCGTTCTGCAAGTGGCATCGTAAGGACCCGATTCGGACTATTTTTTTCAGCCGTCGACTTAGGAGCGTAAGTTGAGTTATTCAGATTTTCCAGTTTTATTTTTTTCCGGCAAATCTCTTTTGATCGCTCGCAAATGACCTATCTATCTCGAATAAGCATGGTCTGCTGACGTCGTTCTGCAAGTGGCATCGTAAGGACCCGATTCTGACTATTTTTTTCAGCCATCGACTTAGGAGCATAAGTTGAGTTATTCTGATTTTCAAGTTTTATTTTTTTCCGGTGAATCTATTTCGAATGCCCGCAAATGACCTATCTATCTCGAATAAACATGGTCTGCTGACATCGTTCTGCTAGTCGCATCGTAAGGACCAGATTCTGACTATTTTTTTCAGCCGTTGACTTAGGAGCATAAGTTGAATTATTCTAATATATAAGTTTTTTTTTTCTAGAAAATCTGTTTATAACGACCGCAAATGACCTATCTATCTTGAATCTGTATGGTCTTCTGACGCCGTCCTGCAAGTGGCGTCGTAAGGACCCGATTCTGACTATTTTTTTCAGCCGTCGACTTAGGAGCATAAGTTGAGTAATTCAGATTTTCAAGTTTTATTTTTTTCCGGTGAATATATTTCGAACGCCCGCAAATGACCTATCTATCTTGAATAAGCATGGTCTGCTGGCATCGTTCTGCAAGTGGCATCGTAAGGACCCGATTCTGACTATTTTTTTCAGCCGTCGACTTAGGAGCATAAGTTGAGTTATTCCGATTTTCAAATTTTAATTTTTTTTGGGAAAACTGTTTTGATCGCCCGCAAATGACCTATTTATCTTGAATCAGTATGGTTTTCTGACATCGTTCTGCAAGTGGCATCGTAAGGACCCGATTCGGAATATTTTTTTCAGCCGTCGCCTTAGGAGCATAAGTTGAGTTATTCAGATTTTCCAGTTTTATTTTTTTCCGGAAAATCTCTTTTGATCGCCCGCAAATCCCCTATCTATCTCGAATAAGCAGGGTCTGCTAACATTGTTCTGCAAGTGGCATCGTAAGGACCCGATTCGGACTATTTTTTTTTAGCCGTCGACTTAGGGAGCATAAGTTGAGTAATTCAGATTCTCAAATTTTATTTTTTTCCGGCAAATCTGTTTTGATCGCCCGCAAATCACCTATCTTGAATCAGTATGATCTTCTGACGTCGTCCTGCTAGTGGCATCGTAAGGACCCGATTCGGACTATTTTTTTAGCCGTCGACTTAAGAGCATAAGTTGAGTTATTCCGATTTTCAAGTTTTATTTTTTTCCGGTAAATCTGTTTAGAATGCCCGCAAATGACCTATCTATCTCGAATAAGCATGGTCTGCTGACGTCGTTCTGTAAGTGGCATCGTAAGGACCCGATTCTGACTATTTTTTTCAGCCGTCGACTTAGGAGCATAAGTTGAGTTATTCTGATTTTCAAGTTTTATTTTTTTCCGGTGAATCTATTTCGAACGCCCGCAAATGACCTATCTATCTCGAATAAGCATGGTTTGCTTACATCGTTCTGCAAGTGGCACCGTAAGGACCCGATTCGGACTATTTTTTTTAGCCGTCGACTTAGGGAGCATAAGTTGAGTAATTCAGATTCTCAAATTTTATTTTTTTCCGGCAAATCTGTTTTGATCGCCCGCAAATCACCTATCTATCTTGAATCAGTATGGTCTTCTGACGTCGTCCTGCAAGTGGCATCGTAAGGACCCGATTCGGACTATTTTTTTTAGCCGTCGACTTAAGAGCATATGTTGAGTTATTCCGATTTTCAAGTTTTATTTTTTTCCGGTAAATCTGTTTAGAACGCCCGCAAATGACCTATCTATCACGAATAAGCATGGTCTGCTGACGTCGTTCTGTAAGTGGCATCGTAAGGACCCGATTCTGACTATTTTTTTCAGCCGTCGACTTAGGAGCATAAGTTGAGTTATTCTGATTTTCAAGTTTTATTTTTTTCCGGTGAATCTATTTCGAACGCCCGCAAATGACCTATCTATCTCGAATAAGCATGGTTTGCTTACATCGTTCTGCAAGTGGCATCGTAAGGACCCGATTCAGACTATTTTTTTCAGCCGTTGCCTTAGGAGCATAAGTTGAGTTATTCAGATTTTCCAGTTTTATTTTTTTCTGGAAAATCTCTTTTGATCGCCCGCAAATGACCTATCTATCTCGAATAAGCATGGTCTGCTGACGTCGTTCTGCAAGTGGCATCGTAAGGACCCGATTCGGACTATTTTTTTCAGCCGTCGACTTAGGAGCGTAAGTTGAGTTATTCAGATTTTCCAGTTTTATTTTTTTCCGGCAAATCTGTTTCGAACGCCCGCAAATGACCTATCTATCTCGAATAAGCATGGTCTGCTGACATCGTTCTGCAAGTGGCATCGTAAGGACCCGATTCTGACTATTTTTTTCAGCCGTCGACTTAGGAGCGTAAGTTGAGTTATTCAGATTTTCCAGTTTTATTTTTTTCCGGCAAATCTGTTTCGAACGCCCGCAAATGACCTATCTATCTCGAATAAGCATGGTCTGCTGACATCGTTCTGCAAGTGGCATCGTAAGGACCCGATTCTGACTATTTTTTTCAGCCGTCGACTTAGGAGCATAAGTTGAGTAATTCAGATTTTTAAATTTTATTTTTTTCCGGTAAATCTGTTTAGAACGCCCGCAAATGACCTATCTATCTCGAATAAGCATGGTTTGCTTACATCGTTCTGCAAGTGGCATCGTAAGGACCCGATTCAGACTATTTTTTTCAGCCGTTGCCTTAGGAGCATAAGTTGAGTTATTCAGATTTTCCAGTTTTATTTTTTTCCGGAAAATCTCTTTTGATCGCTCGCAAATGACCTATCTATCTCGAATAAGCATGGTCTGCTGACATCGTTCTGCAAATGGCATCGTAAGGACCCGATTCTGACTATTTTTTTCAGCCGTCGACTTAGGAGCATAAGTTGAGTAATTCAGATTTTTAAATTTTATTTTTTTCCGGTAAATCTGTTTAGAACGCCCGCAAATGACCTATCTATCTCGAATAAGCATGGTCTGCTGACGTCGTTCTGCAAGTGGCATCGTAAGGACCCGATTCTGACTATTTTTTTCAGCCATCGACTTAGGAGCATAAGTTGAGTTATTCTGATTTTCAAGTTTTATTTTTTTCCGGTGAATCTATTTCGAACGCCCGCAAATGACCTATCTATCTCGAATAAGCATGGTCTGCTGACATCGTTCTGCAAGTCGCATCGTAAGGACCCGATTCTGACTATTTTTTTCAGCCGTTGACTTAGGAGCATAAGTTGAATTATTCTAATATTTAAGTTTTTTTTTTCTAGAAAATCTGTTTATAACGCCCGCAAATGACCTATTTATCTTGAATCTGTATGGTCTTCTGACGCCGTCCTGCAAGTGGCGTCGTAAGGACCCGATTCTGACTATTTTTGTCAGCCGTCGACTTAGGAGCATAAGTTGAGTAATTCAGATTTTCTAGTTTTATTTTTTTCCGGTGAATATATTTCGAACGCCCGCAAATGACCTATCTATCTTGAATAAGCATGGTCTGCTGGCATCGTTCTGCAAGTGGAATCGTAAGGACCCGATTCTGACTATTTTTTTCAGCCGTCGACTTAGGAGCATAAGTTGAGTTATTCCGATTTTCAAATCTTAATTTTTTTTGGGAAATCTGTTTTGATCGCCCGCAAATGACCTATTTATCTTAAATCAGTATGGTTTTCTGACATCGTTCTGCAAGTGGCATCGTAAGGACCCGATTCGGAATATTTTTTTCAGCCGTCGCCTTAGGAGCATAAGTTGAGTTATTCAGATTTTCCAGTTTTATTTTTTTCCGGAAAATCTCTTTTGATCGCCCGCAAATCCCCTATCTATCTTGAATAAGCAGGGTCTGCTAACATCGTTCTGCAAGTGGCATCGTAAGGACCCGATTCGGACTATTTTTTTTAGCCGTCGACTTAGGGAGCATAAGTTGAGTAATTCAGATTCTCAAATTTTATTTTTTTCCGGCAAATCTGTTTTGATCGCCCGCAAATCACCTATCTTGAATCAGTATGATCTTCTGACGTCATCCTGCTAGTGGCATCGTAAGGACCCGATTCGGACTATTTTTTTAGCCGTCGACTTAAGAGCATAAGTTGAGTTATTCCGATTTTCAAGTTTTATTTTTTTCCGGTAAATCTGTTTAGAATGCCCGCAAATGACCTATCTATCTCGAATAAGCATGGTCTGCTGACGTCGTTCTGTAAGTGGCATCGTAAGGACCCGATTCTGACTATTTTTTTCAGCCGTCGACTTAGGAGCATAAGTTGAGTTATTCTGATTTTCAAGTTTTATTTTTTTCCGGTGAATCTATTTCGAACGCCCGCAAATGACCTATCTATCTCGAATAAGCATGGTTTGCTTACATCGTTCTGCAAGTGGCATCGTAAGGACCCGATTCGGACTATTTTTTTTAGCCGTCGACTTAGGGAGCATAAGTTGAGTAATTCAGATTCTCAAATTTTATTTTTTTCCGGCAAATCTGTTTTGATCGCCCGCAAATCACCTATCTATCTTGAATCAGTATGGTCTTCTGACGTCGTCCTGCAAGTGGCATCGTAAGGACCCGATTCGGACTATTTTTTTTAGCCGTCGACTTAAGAGCATATGTTGAGTTATTCCGATTTTCAATTTTATTTTTTTCCGGTAAATCTGTTTAGAACGCCCGCAAATGACCTATCTATCACGAATAAGCATGGTCTGCTGACGTCGTTCTGCAAGTGGCATCGTAAGGACCCGATTCTGACTATTTTTTTCAGCCGTCGACTTAGGAGCATAAGTTGAGTTATTCTGATTTTCAAGTTTTATTTTTTTCCGGTGAATCTATTTCGAACGCCCGCAAATGACCTATCTATCTCGAATAAGCATGGTTTGCTTACATCGTTCTGCAAGTGGCATCGTAAGGACCCGATTCAGACTATTTTTTTCAGCCGTCGCCTTAGGAGCATAAGTTGAGTTATTCAGATTTTCCAGTTTTATTTTTTTCCGGAAAATCTCTTTTGATCGCCCGCAAATGACCTATCTATCTCGAATAAGTATGGTCTGCTGACGTCGTTCTGCAAGTGGCATCGTAAGGACCCGATTCGGACTATTTTTTTCAGCCGTCGACTTAGGAGCGTAAGTTGAGTTATTCAGATTTTCCAGTTTTATTTTTTTCCGGCAAATCTGTTTCGAACGCCCGCAAATGACCTATCTATCTCGAATAAGCATGGTCTGCTGACATCGTTCTGCAAGTGGCATCGTAAGGACCCGATTCTGACTATTTTTTTCAGCCGTCGACTTAGGAGCATAAGTTGAGTAATTCAGATTTTTAAATTTTATTTTTTTCCGGTAAATCTGTTTAGAACGCCCGCAAATGACCTATCAATCTTGAATCAGTATAGTCTGCTGACATCGTCCTGCAAGTAGCATCGTAAAGACCCGATTCTGACTATTTTTTTCAGCCGTCGACTTAGGAGCATAAGTTGAGTAACTCAGATTTTTAAATTTTATTTTTTTCCGGTAAATCTGTTTAGAACGCCCGCAAATGACCTATCAATCTTGAATCAGTATGGTCTGCTGACATCGTTCTGCAAGTGGCATCGTAAGGACCCGATTCTGACTATTTTTTTCAGCCGTCGACTTAGGAGCGTAAGTTGAGTTATTCTGATTTTCAAGTTTTATTTTTTTCAGGTGAATCTGTTTCGAACGCCCGCAAATGACCTATCTATCTCGAATAAGTATGGTCTGCTGACATCGTTCTGCAAGTGGCTTCGTAAGGACCCGATTCTGGCTATTTTTTTCTGCCGTCGACTTAGGAGCATAAGTTGAGTTATTCAGATTTTCATGTTTTATTTTTTCCGACAAAACTGTTTTGAATGCCCGCAAATGACCTATCTATCTCGAATAAGCATGGTCTGCTGACATCGTTCTGCAAGTGGCATCGTAAGGACCCGATTCTGACTATTTTTTTCAGCCGTCGACTTAGACACATTACTTGCCTCGGCTGGCCCATATATATGAATTTTTAGATTTTTTTTTACGGCATATCTAATGAGATCCTATCGATTTTAATGCCTGAACAAAAGTGAACTAACGTCGCCCGATGACTTCACATAGTTAGTTTGACTGATTTCGAGGTGGGGTGGTTAGCGTGAAGACAGCCACCCCACTTTAAAAAAAATAAAAAATGAAGGAATCGGGTCCAAACGATTCCAATGCCTGAACAATCATGAACTAACGAATATCTTGCTATCTAGACCAAAAAAACTTGCAAAAAGTGGTATGGGGTGGCTAGCGTGAAGACAGCCACCCCCATAGAATAAAAAAATATAAAACTACGGAAATCCTTTAATCTGTTTTGAGCGCCCGCATGTTACTATACTGTCTGGGCTATAGATCGTCTATAGATGCTGATTTAGGGCATATAATCGTTATTATCTGTGTCGATTGCTAGTTACGCCTACTTACTGACTAGTATCTCGGCTAGCCAATATGAATTTTTCGATTTTATTTTTTTATAGCAAATCTAATGAGATCCTAACGATTTTAATGCCTGAACAAACGTGAACTAACGTCGCCCGATGACTTCACGTAGTTAGTTTGACTGATTTCGGGGTGGGGTGGTTAGCGTGAAGACAGCCACCCCACTTTAAAAAAAAATAAAAAAATGAAGGAATCGGGTCCAAACGATTCCAATGCCTGAACAATCATGAACTAACGAATATCTTGCTATCTAGACCAAAAAAACTTGCAAAAAGTGGTATGGGGTGGCTAGCGTGAAGACAGCCACCCCCATTTTGTTTTTAAAAAAAATCGATGTTGGAATCGGGTCCTTACGGTTTTACCTACTGAACAAACGTGAACTAACGATGAACTAACGATATAGATATGCCATTTGCGGGCAAACGATATGGGGTGGTCAACTTCACGAGCATGGCGGTGTGACACCGCTACAACCCGATTGGTTGTTGACTGCGCATCACGCGCGCCCGGCCGCGCGATTGGTCGCAACTAGTTGCGTTAGACTGCACGAATTCGTGAGTGACACCGCTGAACTAGTACCATTTTTAGTACACGTAAGGCCTGTCCTGAGATATATATATATATACGTCAATGCTTCAACCAGTCGTAAACGCAGTAAAACGGTAGACCGACAAGTGAAACAGTTAGTTTAAAGTATTTTTGCACCGTGCACCGCTGCGCCCTGTAGAAAGCGCAGTGAAAGTCGCCCGGCCGGATCGGCTTATGTCCTGCGATACCGATTGGAAAGCCCGAAAACGTGTATCTGCAATGGCACGGCAAGATTTGCGCAGATATAGTCCGGCTAATTCAATATTTCGTAGGTAACAAGCCAAGTTCAAAAGAAAAAAGAACTGGCGACGCAGCGGCCGTGTGTTACACCATTTGGAGCCACTTTTAACCCCTGCGTAACCCATAATCTATTAAACATAATAGTACATTACATACCTAGGGAGGTGAATTCATGAATGCCCCAGATCGGCCATAAATATGCGATCTGCGGCTTTACGAATTACCGGCCGTGGTTTGTCTAAAGTTTTACGTCTTGCCTTGGCTAGGAAGACTTCCTAGCCAAGGCATTCCATCGCACTTAGTGCGATCCCACTTACGGGCCTAGGGTGACGTAAACATATGAAATTCAAATCCTGAACTTTAATTACACCCCAAGCAAACTAGAACTTGGCACCCATATAGATCTCAATTCTTTTTCCGGCGAAGTCAACAACGACGAATATTCTTAATATTGAACTTGGCTCTCATTTCACATTTTTGTTTTTGATGGGATCAAACTTTCGTCAGTGGGGCGACAGTGGCGACACATGATCAGTTCGAGCATTCTCGGCTCCGTTCGGCTCAACATTGCTACGAGGAATTATTAGGGTTGGCACGACTTGACGTCCCTTTGCGTGGACAACCACAGATAAGATAATGACTTGAATTTTGACAACCCTAAATAGCCGAAAGGGATAGTGCCATACATTAGAAATCGAATTCGTCCTTCGTCTCTGAATCGCTGTCAAAGTTGTGTTGTCGCGTTTATGTCAAAAAGACGTTTAAGGTTCCGTCACACAGGCGTGTTTTCCGGGCGGGGCGTGAACGGGGCGCGCCACTTTAACATATAAAACGCTCACGCTCCACCCGGAAAATGCGCCTGTGTGACGGTAAATTCTCACACGGATTAAAGATCACGTGTTACTAAACAAAAACGTTAATGATAATCCTTAATGAAAAAAAAACTTTTAGTAACAAGTTCTTATTCTTGTTATTAGGGGCTATATAAGGCTCTATAGCCTATGTATCACTGCGACCATACACGTAACACTGTAACAAGTTTCTAAATATGAAAAACTGACGGATAAAACTGTTCGAATTTAATACCTGAGACTTTAGTTCCAAAAATAAAAATGATTTTAAGATATTCTGACGACAGTTTAATTCCGTCAGTTCCATTTTAAGAATTGTATTATAAAAGAAACAAAACTTTAATAGGGCTTTTAAAATTCCTTTTATTTCTGGAATTTACGGCCCTTGAACATGAACAGTCGTCTTTCCTTATTAAAACCAATTAAAATAACAAAATTAATACCTTGTTTTTTGCATAACGATATTTTACCAAAAACCGGTTTCATATAAATTACGGTGTAAATTACAAGATGCCCGTGCCGATTGTTTTTGTTCGCTTCAATCGTGCGAATTTATGGATTCCTGTACTTAATTTAAGCTCTAAAGGCTTCGGCACACAGACGCGTTTTCCGGGCGGGGCGTGAGCGGGGCGTGAGCGTTTTGTATGTAAAAGCGGCGCGCCTGGCTCACGCCGCGCCCGGAAAACGCGCCTGTGTGTCGAAGCTTTAAGATAAACTTTTTTTAAACAAGCCTTAAAACTGCGTTTCCACCAGAGGATGCGTCGTGAGGGATGTATTATTTGTCAAGAATACTCGTACTTTCGCTCACTCTCTTGTTAATTCCTATGACCTATCCTTAAAATCCACCCATAAGATTCGAAGGCATTGTTATTTGCAACAGGGATGTTGCGGATGCAGATTTTTTGACATCCGCGGATGCGGATGCGGATGTCAAGATTAGGTACTTAGAAAACGTCAAATATTACATTTTTAGTATTTTTTTATTAAAAAAAAAATGAAACTTTTAGTATTTGAGCAAGAATATAGGTGCGTTATATTTAATAAACAGTAACTTCGCCGACTTCATAATTATTAATTAACAAAGAAAAATATGAATGTCAGGAAAAATATTCGGAAATCAGGAATTTTGTCAGGAAATTCTAAATTTGTATCTGGTAACCCTAAACTCACGGCAATTGGAACTGAAACGTTTGCAGCGCCATCTGTTTATATCTTTGCGCGTTTATCCCCATTGGATACGCGGTGACCTCGCTTTAACCTCTAGCCGCCCAGAGGCCTATAAAAAGTCTCCTATTCTGTTGTAATTTGAATCCTTTCTTGACAAATCAAAATTGCATTTGCCTTGGCAAGTTTTGATGTCTGGGCAGAAAGAGGCTTTTCCACTTACCAACTCTCTATTATTAGCCAATATGCAATTAATCCTGTTACCACAAATCTGTCCTAATTATTAGATTAACGGTACGGTCAGCAAACAAGGTTGTTCCATTATCCTCCTAACCTCTTAGTATTGGTAAAGTAATTGTGTCGCTGACCGAATCTGGCGTGTTTCTTTCAATAGCGTCAATTGACACGTTTATGTAAGTATGCTGTTTACCTTCACTGTTAATATTGTTTGTTTTTGACGTGATAACGTCTTATAAATCGATGACATTCGATGAACACCCGTAGCATGCACGAAAAAGTGTCACGTTGTGGACAGATCTCCATGCTAACGTATAAAAGTATGCAATTTATCATCATGTTTTCTTAAGGCTTCGGCACACAGGCGCGGCGTGAGCGGGGCTCGCCGCTTTTACATACAAAACGCTCACATCCCGCTCACGCCCCGCCCGGAAAACGCGCCTGTGTGACGAAGCCTATATGACGTTATCGCGCAAAATTATCATCCGTAAACCGACTTTACAGACAACCATTTTATTTTTGTCTATGGCAAAACGTTCACAAGAATTGTTGGTGATAATGGTGCTCACAATAAAAGCTGGCAGTAAAGGGAAGAAGAAAAACAGTTTATTTTCTAAAAGTTACAGACGTATTTAAAGTCCCCTGCCGCGTCTGTCTGTGTGTTTGTTTGTTCGCGATAAACTGAAAAACTACTGAACGGATAGTCATGCGGCTTTTACCTATCAATAGAGTGATTATTGAGGAAGGTTTAGGTAATATATAATTTACCAAATATATAATTTGTTATGGGTTTATGTAACCCCTGCGAAGCCGGGGCGAGTCGCTAGTCTATATTAATACATATTATAAATGCGAAAGTTACTAATACCTCCTCACCACGGTTGACGATCGAAGGTATTTTTGGCATGTGGTTTAAAACTTAATAGTTATTAAAAAAACATTAATTTAATAGTTATATTGCCAAAACTGCGATTACTCACGAAACCATAGCACATAGGTACAGCAAAATGCTGAGTAAAAAAAATATTACGTGACTTTTTTAGAAATCACGTTATTTCGTAAATTACGTTCTAGTATCAGATTAAAATGTGCTTTTGTAATATATATATTGTTGAGAACACATAATAACGATATATATTATACGGTCTGTATTTCTCAATTCAGCGTGCACATGGCTCCGTTATACGACTGCTGGCTGTACATTCTTAAGATTTACGACTTTCAGCGACAAAATGACCTCGGTGCGGTCCCTAGCTGCTTCTAAAAAGTACTTACCAGTTAATATCTATAAAATATACCTACGTACGGGTTCGGCACTATCATGAATAATGACATTACTTTGAAGAAATATCATTTTTATTGATAGTGTAGGGATTGGCATGAAGGAATGACAAAGGTTTGTCAAAGGACTGTCTCATTTCAAACATAGACACAAAGAATCATACTATACTATCTTTGTCTTACACTAGTACTAGCACCCAAAAGAAAAGGATGAATATAGTATGAGTACTTTTTGGTTCTTATTTACTGACAAATTGGTTTGACCAACTTTAAATAACTTGCTTCAGTATTTGAGTCAAAGTAATGCTACTTCAGTCAACCTCAGTACTTTTTGTACCGAGTCTGACTGAAATAGCAAGACACGTTCGTACGTTTCCATGAAAATACAATGGAATATAATTATGCACTACATCTGTACTACTTTATTCTCTTAACGAGAGAAGATAATTTTGCTAGTTTAAGAAAACTTCATCTATTCATAGAGAACCCGTTAGCAATGCAATGAAACTCGCCTGGGAATGCATGCACCCATTGCACCCACGTAATGCATAAGCAAGCAGCTCTCTAATGCTTAGAGCACTCGTTCATTCTACTTTACACTTAACTTACAAGATTTATTCTTTCTAGGTTTCTAAACCACACCCATACCGTATAAATACTGGTTGCTTACAAAAAGTACGATTTATGTTATCCTACAACTTTGTAAGGATAAAGTACAGTCACCTGCAGAGATAGTTGACCCCTCATGCAAACAAATTACTATGCAGGGGGGTCAGTTCTCTCTGTAGCTGACTGTATCTACTACTACTGTTTTGGTGATATTTTAAAACATTGCATTTAAATTTTAAGTAGGTATTTAGAATTCATCATGTCGATGATGAAATCATTATTGTGGAAATGGGTCGGTTTATGGAAGATTGTCACATAATATATGTTTATTTATTGATTTATATTAATTTTGTCTTAGTAAGTATTCCTTATTTATATTTGTTATTTTTGAACATAATAAGCTGCAATCAAACCACAAATAAAGTAATTGACTTGACGACCTGAAAAACGCGTATAAAGCTACAAAAAAATAAACTAAAGAGGGTCGTATAAAAACAAGTTTTTATTGCACTCCCTCGAGTCTTGACTTTGGACGATGTACGTGTAACTAACCTTGGACGTTTTTGGACCAGTCGTAAACAACAATGTACCTATATTTATGTCCAGCAATTGTTAAGTATACGATAATAGGTACAGGCCATCGCGGACACGCCAATGTCCATTGTCCATAGTATTACGGAAATCGGAGGGTCTACCGCGAACATCGAAATTTGGTCATGTAGCCATAGTACAGAAATATTTCTTATATGTGCGCATTGTGCGCAAGTTAATTTCTTCGAGCAGTCAGCCAAAAATGCAATCATGGCAAAAACTTACAGGAAAAACTGGTAAGTAAAAAGTAATACCATGGTTGCAATAAAGAATTATGATTATGATTATGATAAATCCTGCCTGGGGCCCATTTCTCGAACGATATTAGTCTAATATTATTTGTGTGTTGTCATGGCAACCCATACGATTTGACAGTTCGTAGAGTAATAATATTAGTCTAATATCGTTCGAGAAATGGACCCCTGTCAAGTCGTATGGGGGCGTTTTTTTTTAAGTTGTCCCCTACACTTTTTTTTCAAATTTGGGATTTTTTATGTTATTTCTACTCAGAATCACGAGCTCTTTCTATCCTAATAGGAGAAAAAAAGTGTCCCAAATTTTCCATACATTCTTCGGTCTTTCCATTCCCCGACCGCCATACAAAGTCTATGAAAAATGGTGACGGATTGGAAATAAAAACCTTAGGACACTTTTTTTCTCCTACTAGGATAGAAAGAGCTCGTGATTCTGAGTAGAAATAACATAAAAAATCCCAAATTTGAAAAAAAGTCTAGGGGACAACTTTAAAAAAAACGCCCATGGGTTACCATGGCAACACACTAATAATATTAGACTAATACCGTCCGAGAAATGGAGTATGACTAAGCACTATTATAATACATATTATGATATTACCGTCGTTCCTTTGTACAGTCGCCACCAGATATATCGGAGCGGCTAAAGCGCTCACAAATATCTGAACACGCCTCTTGTCAGTGCGTTAGAGTGCGTGTTCAGATATTGTGAACACCTTGGCCGCTCCGATATATCTAAAGCCCTTGCTACACGGTCGCCGACAAGCCTACTAACCGTCTGACCTTGGTCTGTCCTTGGTATGTGGGTCCGTCTGAGTTGTCTGGCTAGACGGTGGCAGACCACAGTGTGTTCAGAACTCGCGGACGGACAACACGTACTGCAAGCGCACAAAATGGCCCGTAAACTTTCAGAAAGTTGGCGTGGCATTAGTACCTACTCACTTACTCAGTGGTGTATGGCCCTAAGGGCGGCGTATGCCACTCCTGGCGGATTGCATTTTGTTTTTCTTCCTTGACTTCTGGGGCGGCAAAACTTATTGGCCGGTGCGCCAAATTTCATAACCTACTCATACTAGTGCAATGACAAAAAAAATAAGTTTTTGTCAAAAATTTCATTTTTGGTACAAGCTTTTATCGCTGACTGTACTTTTCTTTCCACAGGCAACTAATACTCGTCGAGACAATTCTAAAAACTCCAAACACAATTAGGTCGCGTTGTTCTATCACAGGGTTGCTATGGCCACCTCCCGTCTCCATCATCAGATCAGCTCTATGGTACCATAATAATGCATTGTCACCCGACATATGTATGCAAATTTTCAGCTCTATCGGAAACTAGAAAGTGAGTCTAATTTAACTTGCAAGATTTGACCCGTACAAACATATTTACATACTTACATTAGGTATATTGCAAGTTAATAAAAAGCTTGTAAAAAAGAAAAGGGTATATGAATGAAACGCTGGCTCAGAAAACGGCATTTGTTGAGTCATTTCAACTTAATGAATTTGCTGGACTACGCTACTGGGACATACATAACTTTCTAAGAATGAAGAGGAAAGTATTTGATGAATTATTGCTACTGAGTACCCATGGCATGGCTATTAACCACACGAGCGCACACGGCGCGTCCTCCAAGCGAAATGGCCTAGTGCGGTTGGCGACGGGCGGCTACACGGTTCCGGACCGACCGCTCAGACCGCGGTCGCTGGCGCGCGCTCGCATGCCAAGGGCGTCCGGAGGTCAAACGAAATTTTGTTGGAAACTACTGTCTACACGGTCCGGGACGGACCAAGGCCACGCGGTCTGGGGGCTTGTCGGCGACCGTGTAGCAAGGGCTTAACGGCGACTGTACACCTTTGTCTTTGCACATACCAGTTACCATTTTAAATACCTCTGTTGTTGTGAAATCGATATTGTTCAGTTTAGTTCATCGACCATTGTACCGACTTCCTTGAATGAACATTGTTCAGATTGTTCTCTCTGTCTGTTGCAGGTGCGGAAGGGAGATAGACAAATCAGCTTTTCCTCATAATGGTATGTAACACATGCAATAATTCCTATATTACTACTGTTTGAATAAGTTAATATTATTATATTACACGCGTCGGTATATTAATTTTATGCAGACAAAGACCTTAATGGTTTATAAGTAACGCTATAAATGGCGACTATAATATTACTACACCTTATAAAACAAATCCCCCGCCGCGTCTGTCTGCGTGTATGTATGTTCGCGATAAACTCAAAAACTACTGATCGGATTTTCATGCGGTTTTCACCTATCAATAGAGTGATTCTTGAGGAAGGTTTATGTGTATAATTTGTTACGGTTTTGTGTTAACCGTGCGAAGCCGGGGCCGGTCGCTAGTACGTACTAAGTAGTAATAATAGTTAAATGACTTTGATATGACTTAAGCATGATGTCGTTTTAAAATGAGAGCATCATTTCTATTGTATTGGAGCGGTTTTAAGCGGCGGGTTCATATGAATTATGACTTTAAAGGGTTCATTTGACGGCGCGCGAACTCGTATACGATTTTAGTTACATTGCGGACCATTGAGGTGACATCAATTCAGCAGACCGATCAAATGACGCAATGTAATGAAACTCGCATGCGAGTTCTCGCACCGTCTAAGTGTAAGGCCTGAGTGGACGCTCGAGTTGGGCGTGCAGCAGGGCGGGGGGCCGTGCGGCGTGCATGTTTAAAGTGTTTAAACAAATGCAAACGTATAGGAGCGGCCTTAGTACGCTGCTGAAATTACTCCTGACCCCGACGCCACGCTGCACGCCCCGCCGAACGCTCCGTTTCGAGCGTCTACTCAGACCTTGCACTAAATGAGCCCTAATTTCCAAAACTGGCCAGTATTTTCGCTTAATAGTATTGCAACCTGCGACATCTACCGTACACAAGAAGCTATTATTTATTTATCCCATACCTGTTTGTTTCCAAAACAAGCTCCGTATTCGTTAATACCCTATTTTATTTAATACATTAATTATATGTTGAACGGCTGTATTTACTTGAGTTTCAATAACATATTATGTCTTTCTTACTATGTGATTACGAGGATTTAAATTAAACTAATATATCTCCATTATGAAAATGAGATGGGTCAATAAATAAAAATTGGCGGAACTCTCTAGATAATTTAAAAAATAATGGAATAGCAATAAGTAATTATTTCAAACTTGTATGGTTTATATTGGTTTGTGTTAAAACCGGTGTTGTGTACCGGTTTGAAATCTAATCGCGACTGGTTTTTATTTTGGCAAGCCCCGACACCAACACATTTGAATAACTAAACATTTGTATGGTTTCGTATTGGAAGATACCTTACAATTTACAATGTTTTATAATGTACATCATTAAATGATTAACCTTTGGATACCAAATACGTTTAGTCGTCACGAGTACTCGTAGACTAGACGAGAGTGTCTAACGTAGACTTAGACGTTAGCGTATATGTCAGTTTTGACAGCCGTGACCGTTAGCTTATGCTATCTAAAAATAAAAGCCGCTTATGCGCTTATCTTTTACTTACATCTAAAAGTCAAACACTATGTCAAAAGTCAGACATTATGTGATGCGTTATTTTATACTATGAAGTGATAGTTTGTTTATAATACATAATACGCGTATTGAGCCGGTGAAAGCTATTATATTATTGATGCAACTTTCAATTTTATACTTCCACTCTGTTGTGTAACGTGTGACAAAAAGTTCTTTATGATGAAGTGTGCTCACGAAGTCACGACATAATGTGGTCGTTCATCAACTGGTAATCTGGTATAGTTTTGTTAGCTAAACATTTAAAAATCGTTTTGAAATTCGCCATGTGTAGGTACACTCTTGAGGGGCTACCGCGAAAACCGAAATTCGCAAATTGCGGGTATCTTTCTCTTTTACTCCAATGAAGGTGTAATTAGAGAGAGAGACAGATGCCCGCAATTTGCGAACTTCGATTTTCGCGGTTATAGCTCTGAAATAATATGTACTACAAAATACATATAAATAAAATCGTATTAAAATCTACTCAGGTTCGATGACATTTGTTTTTTAAAGCTTATTATTTCGTAAATCATTTAGTAACGCTATATTTTATGTTTTTGTTTTTTTAAATATATTTTGTCGTCTTATACGTTTGTATGACTGCAAATTGATTGATTGAAATTTGATTGAAGAATGGTTTTCGAAGACCGGTTTAATTTTTGTGGTGATTTTACGTTAAAAAAAACTATGGGTCGACATGCTCAACAGTGACATTTTAATCAAATTTCACCTTTTATAGTACTAATATGATAACCTACTGATTTAAGCTACATACTACGGTCAGACAGGCAAAGCAATGAATAAGACTGTAGGAAGGTAGAGGGCCAATAGTACTCTCTCTAGGTGGGTCAGGTGGGTGTTATGCCTGGGGACCAAAGTCCACCGAGAGTTGGTCGGAAGTTGTATATATCGCAACTGGCATTTGAAATTCCGTAAGCGCGATGTAGGTTTGTACCAAATTGCGTTCTAGCTCCCTAACGCCATGTGTTAGATTGTTGTGGCACGACGTCGATAGAGACAGCTAGAGGAGACGCCACAAGACCGACGAGGCATGGCGGAACTATATCTGCTACTGATTCTTTATTGAACTCAAAAAACACTATAAAAGTGACAATTCAGGGGTCTACCGCGAAAACCGAAATTCGCAAATTGCGGGGATTTTTCTCGTGTACTCCAATGAAGGCGTAATTAGAGTAACAGAGACAGATGCCCGCAATTTGCGGGTTATTAGCCCTGTTGCCAAGTCTATGACGTGACTACGATTGTCAATGACAGCTCATTACGTCAAGGCACGGACTTGCACTTGTGGTTTGCGGTGGTTAAGTAAAGTATACCCCTGTTGTTAACTAACCATCGTGAACCTTATAGTGAAGACATAAGGTCCAAGTTAGTTAAATGTTGCCGTTATTATACATATGTATAGCGTGTGCTGTTTGTGTTCGAGGCTAACTTAATCATACTAATAAAGCGTCTTTTCGAATTATGTATGGTTGGTTATTGTGATAATGTTGTATTATTCGGTTGTCTATTTAAGTAACAAGGATTATTTTATTACAGTACATATGGTGCTACTTTACCGCCCTAGTGCGGTAATTAGCACAATACATGCCTATGTGCAAAATTTGAAGGGCCATATGTAATTATGTACCTTCAGGATAATTTCGAACCCTGTCAATACAAAATTTACAGTGACATAACAAAGTGACATGCAAATTAAGCAACATTTATAAATACATAGCCAATAACGGGGTAAAGACGAATGTAATTAATTAAAATACTCGTGTCTCTACCAACACTATAAATAGACTTGATTTGTAATTTATATTAATCACCACAGGCTTGATCATATCTTTATCTGAATAATTATCCTGCTTCCGTAAATTAGGCCAATTACCATATTATCATATTCTCATGAGAACTGTATTATTTCGCCTTGAAACGAGTAGACAATAGTATTGCCAATATAGCAACATTAGCAACTATAGGTGCTTAAATGTAGCAACTTTTGAATCCATTAGGCACCCAAATTTCCCAATAGGTAACTTTTTCCATACATTGAAGCACCCAAAAAATTGTTTACATAGCAATGTTTTGCCTAATTAGTGTAATTAGCATTTTTATTCCGAGTTGGCAACTGCATGGCCGGCTATGAATGCAACAGGTATGCGACAAACGTGATGTAAGCTTTGCTGCAACATCTTATCTAAATATAATAGGTACAAAACCGTTGATACAGGATGTTTTGTCCGAATATATACACGGTGCGGTAGCTAAACAATAACTGCATTCCCGTTGCCAGGGAGGTTTTGGGATTATACTGAGCAACTTTTACTATGGGACCGACCACGAAAATATCTATCTATCTATTTCAGTATAATTCCAAAACCTCCCTGGCAACAGGAAAGCAGTTATTTTTAGTCACCCTGTAAAGCAGAGGGAACATCAAACACTGTATAATATAAGAGGCATTTGCTCTTAGAAACCGTGTCAACCATGAGAAGCCGGTTTTGGACATAATAAACTATTTAATATACGATTTTTTTCCTTTGTTCCTATTGTGACGCTCGTAAATCGTAAACAAAACTATTTTGGCAATTTCCATTGGTGTCCATGTAAATTTTCCATAATAACGTAGGGGGCTATTCATGAATTACGTCATTTCAAAAAGGGGGGGGGGGGGGTCTGGACACCGGATGATGGTAGCATGACGTAGGAGGAAACGGGGTCATTCGAAGCATGATTTTTGGAGGATTTTAGGGGGGGGAGGGGGCAAAAAATCGTCAAAAATAGATGACATAATTTATGAACAGCCCCTAGGTTGCATTCATCGCTGAATATGAGTGCAAAGTCAAAAGGGGACTATACGTTTGTATGGAGAAGTTGTTGTCCCATTTGAACACGCTGAAAAAAATTATGTAAACCAAATAAAATGCATTTGAACAGTCATGTGTAAAAATATGGGTGTTATATTCTTAATTCGCTGACATAAGAGCTATGGTACATATTTTTGGGTATGATGTGTGCAGTTGTGCACCCATATTTTTACACTTGACTGTACAGAACATCAGCCCGCCTGCAATATGCTCCATTTAGAATTTGCTTTGAACACCCTGTCTACAAAATGTATTTTTAGCCAACAACATAAATTCTCTCAATTCTTTCCAAACAACACCGTTTTAGTAGACGTTAGGTGTTTTGTTTTTATTCGAATTTTTCGTGAATGGTGCTTTTACGTCCGCCAAATTGGGGTCTAGAAAAACAAGCTATTATGAGATTTATACAGAGGTCATCTTGTGGATGTTTTGGACATGTGCATACTTTTGGAATCGAGTGCTTTTACTAAATCAACTTCATTTTAATGGTGGTCGATAGGCGCTGCTCAGTTCACACACATGTAGGTTGCAGTTATCGATCCATAAGTGGGCGTTACTTCACAATCAATCAACTGGATTGAACTTAATCTCTGGGGATCCGGAATTCCGGATCGTATCTTGCTGACTGTTATTGCAGCTGCGGTGATTTAAATAGTTAATTACAGTTGGGGCTTGAGAGTTAGAGCGGTTTCGCACTACGTCCGATCCGAATCCGATCCGAAACCGTGAAAATATGGTCCGAAGTAGCCGTAGAACTATTTCTATGGTAATCTACGCACTCCGTCATCCGATTTCGGAAAGAAATCAGACGGATTTAGTGCGTAATAAATTACCACAGAAATAGTTCTACGGCTACTTCGGACCATATTTTCACGGATTCGGATCGGACGTAGTGCGAAACCGCTCTTAAGGGCTTAGGTTACATTACGAATAGACGATGTTCATAAAGTTGGCAATCTATTAATTCGCAACTGTAACATTTGAAATTTTGAAGTTTATTTCCTACTATATATTACCTTTTGACTTCCAAGTTCCTGACTGACTGACTGAGTTTTCGTGTTTTCACTTTTACTCAACAAAGTTAGCATTTCCCTTCCCTGTTTTAATTAGCTTTCTACAAGCTGCCGCGTGCCAAGACTCTAATTAAAAACCTACAAGGCCGATGTATCGTGGAATTCACGGGTAATTATAACGTCTCGAATACGCCCTTGCTGTATCATCATAATTTTAAAGGGGCCACTGATTACCAGTCTGCCGGACGATATCGGCCTGTCAGTTGTTCGGCACTGTCAACTGACAGGCTTCGAA
The DNA here is from genome assembly GCF_948474715.1 of Cydia amplana. Lineage (NCBI taxonomy): Eukaryota > Metazoa > Arthropoda > Insecta > Lepidoptera > Tortricidae > Cydia > Cydia amplana. The sequence goes on along the minus strand of NC_086079.1, from coordinate 1,363,090 downwards.
GGTTAGACTTGTGCGTTCTCTGGTTTTCCCAATCTTTCTGTACGGTTCGGAGACATCGACAATCCGAGCCAATCTGACCAAGCGTATAAACGCGTTTGAGATGTGGTGTTGGCGCCGGCTTTTACGAAAACCGTGGACAGCAATGCGTACCAGTCACTCCATACTGGAGGAGCTACGCATAAAACGCCGGTTGGCAACGATATGCCAACGATATACTTCGGACACCTCTCACGTCGCTCTCCTGATATCCTGGAAAGAGTGATAATGACGGGCAAAGTTGAAGGCTCGAGACCTCAGGCCCCTCCTCTTACTAGATGGTGTCCTCAAATTACGGCACCTATGCAATTAAAACTGCACGAGGCCATGAGCTTGGCGGGGAACAGAACCCTATGGAGGAACCTGGTCTTCAACAGAATGACATGATATCACGATCCGCAGTATTGAGGGACCGACTGAAACAGAAGAAGTTTCCCTTGCTTCATCTTCAATTGCATATTCATAAACATCCTCAGCGTCATAAACATACTTTACTACCTTAACACACTGAATTACTGGAAAATAACGAAGTGCATATGTTTATTTATGACGTTATGACGCATTTTGTACTTCTTACAATTCGTCCTTCATGCTATAAGAACAATTGCTTAATAAAATGTGCCTTTCATTTAATTACTTTGAGATTTCAGTTCGTATCTTCTTAATTACCTTACGAGTACCTAGATTGTGAAAATGTGTAGAGTCTAGACTATTATAATTAGGTTATGTTAGCAACATATCTAGGCAATTTAGTAGCGTGTTGAAACCCGCCAGGCGTTCCTTCATTCATTCATAACCAGAATTTACAGATAAAAAAAAATGTGATTCTGCAAGCTGTAGAAAGCGAACCGCCAAGGGCATTTTGAAAATTTTCTGGAAACGGTATTGACCGAATCATCCATTATAATTATTGAATCTGCTCACATTATCACGAGATTCGATTGTGTAATGCGACCTGAAGAGAGCAGAGGGCCTACTCCGGAAAACGAAAATAGAAATTTCGTTATCTACTTATATTGGAGAATAACGATAGAGAGGTTACTTATAAAACGCTCACGCCCCGCCCGGAAAACGCGCCTGGGTGACGAAGCCTTTATAGTTTTAAGACTGTATGCTTTAATTTGACCTACATCCAACGATTTAGGTTGTGTGTCTGTGTTGTATAGATAAGATATATACCTTTTTTTATTGCGTTTCACGATATTTGTCGACGAGTGAATATCGTAAGATGCGGAACTATATTTTTACTAGTATAAAACGCGATCAAAATTTATGTTTATAGGTAATATTCTTTCATAGACTAATGTCTTATAGCTATAGGTAGGTAATTAACATCCCAAGGGACCCCTGAAATCCTAAATGGAAATACGAAACCTAATCAAATCAAATGCTGATGTAGGCACTGGGCATCTAGGCACTTCGCTAAAAAGCTAAAATTTTGCTAATTGATTCATTCAGCGACATTTTAGGTTTTTTTAATAGTCTACAAAATGTTTGATGTATTTATTTATTAATATACCTTACTTAATTGGCTCGCTATGTGGTTGTTCTTATTGTGACCAATTAATGCACATCCAGCTGCAAAAGTGCATACTTACTCACTTTATGAATGAATCCCATTTATAATTTGGGTATGCACTTTTGCAACCATTACGAGGAACGAGATCTGAACACACTTTTATATGCTCCATCTTATCTTATAGTTGAAGTTATCTGTGGTTCAATAATGTGGCTAATTCCGTCCACGAGCGTATAGTCGTTTGCTTTTCAATCGTAGGAAACAAAAACCATGTGTGTTTTTTCATGTTTTATGTGTCGTTTTGTACAATAAAGTGTTTTACTACTACTACTACTACCATCTGCTTTTGCTTGCTGAAACTAAAAGCAATCGCTGCTTTGTCGATGAAATTATCAATTTTGTTCGTTGTTCGAGAAAAACGCTAGTAGACGGAATAGTCCCTATGACGGAATTAGCCACATTGACCTTACATTAATTATTTTAAGTTTTAATGTTTCACGGTTTCTATTTAAGGTATTGTTTGTGAACAAAACATGAGTTCGAAGACCTTTTTTTAGAGTAGCACTAATAAAAACGGAGGTTAATTTCATTGCTTTGGTAAATAAGGCATTTCCTTTCACATCTTGTAATTTATTGTAATTTGTATTTTGTAATAAATTACATGAATAATAATGGTTGGTAAAACATAAATAAATAAATATTAGGGGGCATCTTATATACCTAGCTCCAAACAAAGCAATGCTCAAAACATGTTTGTACAAGTATTTTTTTAACTTCAGTATTTGACAAAAGATTCATTTCCCTCTTCGATCGTAAACTTCACGATAAAATAAGAAAAAACAATTAAATAATAATCCATTGTATCATTAATACACATAAAATAAAATAAATAGATATTACTTACCTGCACCGTCCTAAAGGAATGATAACGCAGAATTTTCCAAGCATTACTGTTCGTTAAATAGAAACACAACAAAACAAATCGCATGGCAATTTATGGAACGTGCCATTTGATGACGCTACACGTGCTTGTCATTGGCCAGAGAAGAGTAAATAGTAAAGACTGCTAGCCTTCACACAAAGTGTCATTAGACATTAAAACGAAAAACGTGACCAAGACTAATTACGAATGTATCCAGAACCGAAAGTGTCAAATATAAATATTGGCGAAAACGTCCATGAGATAAAAAACGATAGAGACAAATGACGAATGAGACTAAAAAAGACCATGACGAAAACAAATAAGGTAAGACATAGTAAGAGAAAGAGAAATTATAGAATATTACCAAAGAAGATAATAGTGACAAAGAGCGAACAAGACGAGTGACGAATACAGAATGAGTGAATGCACGACGGATCTGAAATGTATTGGAATATTCGCGGATCCAGATCCGGATAATTTCATGCATTTCGGATCCGGATTGCAAACTCTACGAATGAGACGAGCGATGCTGATACCAATTTCGCGATGTTTTAAAAAGATCCTGGAATCTTGCATAGTGGCGCGTAGTAGAAAAAGGAGCACGATTTTATATAGATATTGCCAGTCTTTCACACGATCTAGTCTCTGGCCGGGCAAACAATCGTTCATTGTTTGTCTGTACTGCCGTGTATGTAATTCCGCTATCAGTCTTCAATATCATTGGTAATGTTATGTTTGAGTCTGTCGTTAAGTGTTTCTAATTGGTAGAAGAATAGGGGTATTAATGTGTTATACCGACAGCGGCTGATTCTGCTATTTGTATAACTTAAGGCTAACACATACCGGGTGCATGCAACACGGCATAGAGTGGCGCATGCGAGGCGGCATTATACAGACACAGTTTCGGTTCGCAATACGCGGGTGCCTTATCCTCTAGCCGCCCATACGTCAAAGCTTGCCAAGCAAAATGAAATTTTATTATGTCAACACAAAGTTCAAATTAGAATGGAACAGGAGACCTTTTTATAGGTCTCTGGACTTTTGCACCACAAGTAGAATTATAAGACAAGCAGCTATCAGTTCTTCAATCTTTTATCTCCATTTTTGTCGACCCGATTTTGAAAGAAATGAATGCTTATTTTTTTATGATTTTTTTAAATATTGTCTAAAAAAACTCTTTTTTCGTATCTAGTTTGTTGGGACGGATCGTAGATATACGAAATCTACATATTTGGGTTCGTCTTTGACGTCTCGAAAAACGTGTCGAGGATTTTAATTTTAAACTAACACAAAAGTTATGGCCAGAAACCAGTTTTAGGCCTATAATTGTAAAATTTTGATGCCAAATATCTCGAAGACTATGAACTTTGAAGTAAATATGGTATACTATATTGCTTAAAGCCGTTGCTGTTAATATAATAAGCTACAAAAAACATTAGAAAACTAAGGGATTCAGATCGAGGGTCATTGGCGTGAGGGAGTCCATTAAAAGGGCGCTACCAACGCAAAATTGTAGTTTTTTTTCTATTGCTGCATTATATTTTGATTACACTTCTTTATTATATTTTCAAGTTTTCTCTTCTAGGTATTGAGGTTGGTTGCTCTTCTCGCAATTACAGTTAGTAAATACTCGGACAATTCCATTTCGTTCCGAGAAAGCTTGATATTTTCTCATTTCCAGTGCCCCTGAAATGTAATCGTCTGGAAATGGGGCCAATTGGGGGAGGCGGAGACATTGGACCTGGCTTTTGTAGACATACTCGATAGCTAAGGGCAAAACGGATAAAAGTTACAATTACAATAGGGACCGTGCGCGTTGGAGGGTCTGCCACCTTGTGGCCTGAATCGGAAACATATGTGCTCATGTACATTGCCAAAGCAAGTGTTACCATCTACCGTTCTCGTCGGTATGTTTCCTTGTGCATATTAGGTTCTGCCATCTTGTGGGCTACCCCACAAGATGGCAGAATAAAAGACACATTTACGCCTCGCGCCAAATTTGACAGCTCCTGTGCTGCCGCCTATAGTTCATGCACAGTAATGAAACTAACGAGGTTTGAAAACTTAAAAAATCTAGGTTTTTATGGTATGGAGTAGAATTTCCTACTTTGGAAGTCGGTTGTCATGCATATACAGGTGGCCTAAAAATATTTTTTTCTTACTTCAAAGATCTTTGACAAAATATAATTCTAAACAGTCAATTCAACTACGATAAACGAATTATCTTCAAAGCATCGCAAGCTTTGATTTCATTTCAATGCATTCCTTTCAATTCAAAGTAAAAAGCCGTCGAGAGAACAAAACATTTTAATTATTTTAAGTACTAAGTACAGGATTTTAGATCTAGGTTTATTCAATTATGTAATTTATGTACCATGAAACCTTCATAAAGTCTACAGACTTAACTGTTAACTGTATATAGCTATAGACTCGTGCCGCACAATGTACATTAAGATGTACACTCAGTTTCGATGGAATGTCAACTTTAATTAAAAACAAAGTAGGTAGCATTTCATTTGTCTCGTAAAATTTTCAAACAAATGAAATTCAACCTAATTGAAAATACAACAAGATTCTATTTTCCTTGGCTATAATTCTGCATGGTGGGCGGCACGAGGATTAGACTAGCGGGATTTAATTACTTAGACATTCATCCCCTTATCTCCATTCAGTTCATTTAATTTAAAGTTTCAGCTTTAATCTTTGATGTTTAAAGCTGGCAGTAATGGAGGACGGTTTTAAATAGGTAACATTTACCGATATGGTTTATGAGAAGATTTTACTGAAATATATCTTAATTATATGACAGAAAAATGGGTTTCGTTTTGCGTGGAAAATGGACGCATAGTCGTGCTTACTTACTTGGCTAGCGCGATGTCCCAAAATGAATCTTGGTCTCCAACACAAGAGGACGCCACTTTGCTCGGTTCAGAGCGGTATCACGCTAGCTTTCGCCGACGCCGAGGTCACGGAGATCTGCCTCCACTCTGTCCGTCCAACGATATTTAGGATGACCAACAGGACGGCGTCCAGTTGGTCGACACAAGTAGGCGCTTCTGGCTGCCCGATATCTAGTGTAGTTGCAAGGAGCGATGCAGGTATTATAAACACACTCCCTAACGCGTGATAACTGCTTACATTACACCGATAACGCTCTTACCCCTATCTAATTATACCTCCTCCTTCCAATTCCTATTCAACTATCGACCCAATCCCACAGAGCGTAGATATCAAAGTCGAGTGGCGGGATAGTTTAGGTGTTTACGTGACCTTGCTGATAACCTAGACCTTGATATATGAACATATTGAACAGTGTTACGTATACGTACTCGTGGTAGGTATTCTCTGGGCGTGATTTTAAATATGTTGATATGTATTTGAAAAATCTAACGAGATCTGCTGCTCCTCAGTTAGATTTTTTTGTGTGTGGTTTTGTTAATGTTGTATCTTTTGGTCAATCATACGAAGTTGATGAAATTGATAAATGATGAGGAATAATACCTTATTCTAGTAAGTATTTTAACATTTTCGTACAAAACGATTATTGCGAAATTATAAACTAAAGATAAGAAGAGAAGAAAGAGAACACACAAAAAACACATTCAGAATATGTATTCGCTCTACCTTCGCTACCCTAATAACTTGGTTGACAAATTTTAATAATAATAATTGAAAAACACTTTTGAATTCAAAATGATTAGTCAGCCAGTCAACTGCAGAAAAGTATGAAAATGTATCAACGAACCAGATACCTAATCTCTATGACTTTGCTAAATATATACTTGACCTACAAAACTGTTCCAGAAATCGAGATAATCAATTCGGATCCTCAATAACATGCGGTGTCATTTCCCCATTTTTAAAATAAGGTCGGCCGTGAGAAGCATCATTGACCTATATGAGGGAGCTTCAATATATTTTTGTTGATATAAACTTTGATAAGAGTTACTCTCATACATCTCGTATTTCAATTTTAAATTGGGAATAGGCCTTCCTGCTGGACATAGGCCTTCTCCAAGGATCTCTGCTCGCATCCAACGGTTCCCCGCTACCCGCGATCATGACCAGTGCCCTGTTTATCAAAAGCTTGTAACTTGTAATACAAGTGGAAGTCCCTTTTTGACAGCTTTTGTTAGAAAGGGACTTCCACTTGTATTACAAGTTACAAGCTTTTGATAAACATCAGGGCACAGGGGGCTGAGGGAGCCTGCCGCGAACACCGAATTCGCAAATTTCGGGAATCTCTCTCTGTTACCTATTGAGGCGTAAGAGTGACAGTGGTAATTGTTCGAAATTTACGAACTTCGATTTTCGCGGTTATAGACCAGAGCGGAGGTTCGCTTTGCTAATAGGGGCCATCTTGCTACGTCCTTCGGTTCGCGTTCGCCACTTAGGAACCATGCTGCCCGGGTTATTACTTAAGAGTTGGTTTTTTTGCAGATCTACTTATTTCTATTTTATTATCTTAGTGCATTGTAATATGTCTAACTTGAAGAATATAGAGTTTTCTCTTTAAGTAATTTTGGCAAAAAATAGTAGATAAGTGTTTACGTTACGCTCAGTTGCACGAACGTTGTTCATTTCAATGCCACTAAATAACAGCTGCGCGTGCACTTTGTTGACACATGACGAATTAGAAAGTGACAAAGTGTTATTAATTATATAGCGAAAAAGAATATCCATTTTTTTAACCGTATACAACGTCCAAGCAGTGCCCATCTAAAGTTGAAAATTTTTTCAAATTAATACTTGCACTAGTATCTAATAGATCTTTTTTGCTATCAGCCAAAATAATTAAATGGGAATATAAAGAGAAGTTACTACTACTAAGGAATATTGTAATGAGACATTTCTGTTAAAATTGCCCGTTTATTCGTTTTATTTCTGCTTAATCTTACGTCATTCCAAAATAATAGCAAAGAAAACGGGTCACATTGCATGAAATTTGCTCTTATACGTATGTTCTCAATTAAGAAACTTGCACGAAGTTGTGCCCGTGCCAGCAACCATACTTTGTATTAAGTTAACGGCCATTTTTATCCCATATTTTTCTTAGATTGGCAAATTGCCCTCGAAAAGTTGCCTGCACTTTGACAGGCGTATTGTTATTATAATTTACAGAAACTCCAGAACACACCCAGCGTAAACTAACGGCCTATTCCATTGTTCCAGGGGTATTCCTCACCGCGGCCGCGTCGTACCGCCGCCCACCATGCTGCGTCCGGAGTCGCCCCTCGCTGACCACCGCAGCCTCCTGCCGCGCCGCCTCCTCCCCGTCAAGGCCCAAATAGCCCCCGCCGACAAACGCAAGAACCGCCGCTCCCTCGAACTCAACCCACCCACCGACTACGAATACCCCAAGCTCCTCATCTCCAAAACCACTGACTCACTCAACACAGCGAAAAAGCAAGAATCCGCTGATAGCTTGAAGAGACTCCTAAAAGACGATAAGAAGAAAGTTGTTAAACAGGATTCCACTGAGAGTCTTAAGAAAGCTTTCTTAAGCAGACAAGACTCCAATGATAGTAAGAAGGAGCCTAAGCGGCCGAAGCAGGATGTCAAACCTGAAGTCAAGCGGGGAAGCGATAAAAAGGCTTTACTCGAAACAGACAATTTCGAGGAGACTTGTAAAAGATTATATGAACGCAGGACAGGCGCCGCTCGTCCGACTTTACCCCCCGTAGCTGAGAAAGGGCTCGAATCTCCAGAATCTCCAAACAGGAGTCCTTTAACTCCTGGAGTGGCTGCGATTGCCGAGGGTGTAGTTCGGTGGGGAAGTGGCTTGCTCTCTCCCAAAGAAGAGCCTAGGTTGAGGACGGCTAGGAGTTGGTATGGATATGGGACGCTGCCGACTGATAGCGAAAAGGTAAGAATCATTTTAACAGTGAAACTTATCGCTTGTACAGTTTAAGATATTGGTCGAAGTTTCTAGCTCAAGATCCGCTTTCGTTCTCACGCCAAGGCCAGAAACGAATCCCCTAATATTATAATAGGTATCTAAAAGGACACCAAAATATAGTAGAATGACCTCGTAGTGCGAGAAAGAATACCGCAATTTTAACCCTACGAGTCCGGATTAAGGTTGCATCCGAAAAATTGCAACCGCGTTATTTACTCAGGTTTTATGTATATCAAATACGTGTAAAACCAGCCACTTTCTTAGTCTTATAGGTCATTACGTCAGCACCATAAAAAGGTGCAACAATTAGCACGCGACATGGAGTCACGGCCGGTCGTGCTAGCCTACCTAGATAAATAAGATTATAAGCACGATTATGATATCAAAGTCCATTCAATGAATAATTAACTATTATTAGCCTATAAGAGTGTCCCACTGCTGGTCGTAGGCTTACTCTCTTTCCCGCCATTTGGTCTTATCCATTGCACACTCCCGCAACTCTTTACAAAATGTATCAAGGTCGTCCCGCCATCTCCGTTTTGGTCTTCTTCTGCCCCAGTCTGTGGCTAGTTTAGTCCAGCACTCCATGTGCAATCGGCAGACGTGCCCTGTCCAGTCCCACTTTCACTTGGCGGCCTTCATGCCCACATCCACAATGCCGGTTTGAATGAATAACCAATTATTTTCTTTTGTTTAACTACAACAATAGGCGTTACGTGTAAAAGTAAAGGCGTTATAAGTGAAATTTTATCAGCTATGCCTTACGTTTCACCGTTATCTTGTAAGTCACAATGGAAATGGTTTTTAATTGTGCGTAAAACTTATTAAGATGGATACTTTTACTTTTAACTTGGTGCCGTTTGTACTATTTCTATAAATGTACCTAATGAATTGCTTATAATGTAATTTTATAATTATGTATTTACTTTTTACTCTACAGTTACGTTTCCAACAGTCCGAATTCAAAAATAGTGACTAATGAATAATAATGTCTATTTGAGTACCTACCCTAGGGTGGGAAATTGGATTGGAACTCAACAATTTGTTTGTTTTTGTATATCAATATACAAAAACAAAATTAAAATAAAATAAATAAACCAATGCTTAATTACTTTTAAGTATTAGGTAAGGTAAGGTCAATGTGGCTAATCTAATGCCGTCCATTAGCGTTTTTCTCGAACAACGAACAAAATTGATAAATTCATCGACAAAGCAGCGATTGCAGTTGAATTACATTATTATAGGTGAACCAGGATCTATTGAGGGTGCGCCATGTTGCGGAATTTCACTGGAACTAATTTTTTCATACTACACTGAATTGTCACCCTATACATGAGAATAACAGCGCCCACTTGACAATTATCATATATTACTGGTCAGGCTATACATACATGAAGAAGTAGTAGATATAATATAATAGACATTAAAAGTGGGTAACACCGGTAGCGGTAAACTAGCCTATACTCATTTCTCATACAGTCCACATGTCTACAATACAACAAGTATGGCGTCGATCCATCGGCATACCTATCATCGCCAACAATAACTGTTCGTGAACCTTATTCCCAAGACATAAGACCCATCTATGGCCAGTTGAGAGCTGTTACCTGTTCAGAATTCAAGAACGCGACATCTGTGCCAACGGCGCGTGGAAATAATGAATAACAATGTGTTTTCAAAACAGCATTGTTCGAGCCGAGAATGTACAAGCGTTACAAGTGCACGTGTCCTCACGTCTTACTTGTTGCACAATTTCTAAAAATACTGTTGCTGTACATGTTATACTTAAAGACAGTTTAAGCCATGGGGCCCGTTTCTCAAAAGCTTGCAACTTGCAATACAAGTGGAGGTCCCTTTCTAACAAAAGCTGTCAAAAAGTGACATCCGCTTGTATTACAAGTTACATGCTTTCGAGAAACGGGCCCCTGCACCCCTTGCACATGATTGGCGCGACAGTACCTCGCGGTGAGATAAACTACCCGTCTTTTTCTAACTGTTAACAAAAGAGGGACGGGTAGTCTATCTCGCCGCGAGATACTGTCGCGCCAATCATGTGCTAGCCCGGCCGAAGTGGATCTAGGCCTCCGACACCAAAGACCGCCATGCTTCTCTGTCCAAAGACGTTTCTGTCCAATCGAAGGCGCCGAGTTCGCTAAGGTCTTTTCGACAAAATATTAAATATTAAATACATATAGCCTAATGTCTAATGTGTGATGTATGTGTGTAATGTGTAATGTTATGTCTATTGTCTGTCAATATTTATAAAACCATTTCTGTAATTTCTATTGGCTGTATTATATTAAGGGCTAATTATAAATTTTCCTTATTTGATAATATCACCAGGGTCGACAGGTTCACGTTTTGTAAAGCTACAACTTCGCTGCTTGCTTGCTTCTCTTTCGAACAAATAAGGTTGTTAAGAACTTTAATAAGAGTCTAATGTAAGAGGTTTGAGCTACTCTATCCAGTTCAGTTAAGACTAAATATAAACTCCTAAATTCCGGTTGTGTTACAATAGAATTACAACTAAAAAAAACACAAGTAGTTATTAGTGTTATTACCTTCAAGCAATACGTATAAATAGTTTAAAATGAGTCACACGAATTGTCAACGATAGCACGATTTACGTCAGAATAATTACAAACAAGTATATAAATTATATCGATTGTTTATAAATCTCAAGCTAACATGTTCTCTAGAACTGTGTTTTTCGAACTTTTTCATGTGGCCCTCGTGACATGAGATTTTTTTCACGACACACCCTTATTGGCATTACGGCATTGGCATTATTGGCGGTCTTACGGTCACGTGATCGTCTTACGCTGTCTCGAGTTTAACATTTTTTCCCCACCTCAAAAAGTGCACAGCGCCGCTAAAGAAGTCTTCACTTCAAAAATTTCGCGATCTGCCCATAAAAGCGATGTATGTTATCTATCTATCTAAGTATGTATATCGTTGCAAGCTTTACTTTGCTCGATCTGTTTTTCCCAAAAAAAACCTACAACTGAAGCTGCTGAAGTTTGCACTTCATTCATCTTCTTCCTCGCGTTGTCCCGGCATTTTGGGGAGCCTGGGGTCTGCTTGCCAACTAATCCCAAGAATTGACGTAGACACTACTTTTTACGAAAGCGACAGCCATCTGACCTTCCAACCCAGAACTAGGCCTAATTAGGATTAGTCCTGTTTCCACACGTTTTCCTTCGCCGGAAAGCGACTGGTAAATATCAAATGATATTTCGTACATAAGTTCCGAAAAACTCATTGGTAGTTGGTATCAGCTGGGATTTGAACCCGCGACCTCTGGATTGAAACTCGCACGCTCTTACCACTAGGCCACCAGCGCTCTTTCAGCGACATTTTGTTTTGTAATGACGTGTACAAAACAAAAAACATGATAGAAAACAGCAAAACACGGTCACGGTCAGTTACTCGTACAGCATCTCCGACGAGGAACTTAAACACGGATACGGAATGAGACACAATTAGACTCCCAGACGTTTTTGTCGAGGAAGCGACGGGAATGGGAACTGGAACTCATTCCGCGACTAACCACCGTGGCGTACTGTCGTGCGCACACGCCGGCGTATGTGTGTGTTTTAAATGGTCATTTGTGAACCTCCCCTATGTTGCTATGCTAACTTAGTGCGTGCGTAAAACAATTGTGGAGTTTTGGTGTACCATTTTATCTCTGGTGGTTGATTTTATAGTATAATGTAGATGAGTTTTGGGAATAATTATATTTTGTGTTAAATTTTAACTTACCAGCTTCATGCAGCTAAGCCTTCAACGTAGCTGTCCATATCTTCTTACCAACTGCCTCAGTCAAATGGTAAACCTATAAGTGCTAATTTTCTTACTAAATCTTCCCTATTATAATTTTTGTTAGTGTGTGGGTTGTTTTGGTACAGTGTATTTTAAATTGTGTTTTCATGTTAAATAAGTTATAATACGTCTGTGTGTGTCATCAGTGCGCGCGTACGGTTATCACTGTTATCAGTGAGTGACAAGTGACATATGACCGCAGGATTACCGTATCATTTGATTACGTAAATCGGCGTATGCCTTATCGGCAATGCCGAATGAAGTTCGCAAGGCGAGGGTGAGGATAACCTTTGTTGTTTATATTTTATTTTGATAGACCTGCAGTTTGTTTACTATTTTTTATCTACTAGTAGCTCTATGAGCTACTGACCTCGCTAACCCACAGGGGCACAACAAATTTAAAAACAAAAACACGAGTATCAGTAGTGAAATGCGACTTATATAATAGAGACGATCAAGCGGACCAAAGAAATAATTTTTGTCCAACCTGACGGGGACCTTCGCTTCGCTCTGTCAATAATCTGTGCAAAACTGCAGCATATCAGTAAAAAAACCTGTATCCTATCGGTTAAAAACCCATTTGTACAGTGGACTAATCATTCGTTTGATCTGACTAAACGTAAACTACCCACATTATTATACCATTTTGTTTATCTTTACATTCCTTGCAATAGTTGCGATGCTATTCTCTAAAGTACATAATTCAAAAAGGTGTTTCATAATGTTTCGGCCAAGGTTACGAAGGTACATTTGGGCGAGTTGAAAAGGTCTTAGCCAAAGTAACTAACAATTCTCTGTATAATCATTAATTGTGAGTGCGTAACCCGATCGTTAGTTTTGAACTGTCAAGAAATACTTGTACAAACAGCAATACTCTTTTAACTGTCCATCGGTGGACCTTATGCCTTTTGTAACAAGGTTTACGAACTGTCAGTTAACAGTGTGGCCGATGGTACTGTCAATTTTAGAGCTTTTTAGGGTCCGTGTCCGTACCCAAAGGGTAAAAACGGGACCCTATTACTAAGACTCCATTGTCCGTCTGTCTGTCTGTCCGTCTGTCTATCTGTCCGACCGTCTGTCTATCTGTCCGACTGTCTGTCTGTCACCATGCAGGCTGTATCTCATGAACCGTGATAGCTAGGCAGTTGAAATTTTCACAGATGATGTATTACTGTTGCCGCTATATAACAATAAATACTAAAAAGTACGGAACCCTCGGTGGGCGAGTCCGACTCGCACTTGTCCGGTTTATATATGACATGCTGTCGCGTGTTTTACACAGGTTGACGCTCTGCATTCTGCATGGGACAGTCACCTATCTATATTGAATTACTTTCCCACAAACAATGCAGATTATAATTATTATAATAAAAATGACACGCTCACTTAATTAATCGCAGGGGGCTAACGCGAAATTGTAGTTTTATTTGGTCGAATTGATTTGTTGCCCACCAAAATCCATACTAAATTTATTGGGGAATAAAAAAAAAGTGAGACTGTGACAAGGCAAGGACAAACAATAATAGCACTTTCGCTGCTACTCCTACTGAAAGATACATAAGACTATCCCGTTCGGTCATTTCCACCCACCCCTCATGCCTGATCCAGTTATACTAGATTCATGGTACAACCCGAATCTTACAGATACCTAGAACATACTTAAGTAATTCTCAATTCAATTGATATATTAGTTGATTGACCCACAATCACGATCGTCTAGCCGATCCGTCTCATCCGTTCACTTCGTAACGGACTTCCTCGTAATGGCGTTCACCCCTGACCCCGTACCGTTTCCTTGAAGGAAGAGGCTTGTTCAACGTGCATATCAACCGTCTGCACCAGAGACCAGTGAACAATAAAGATTGGTACTACACATGTCCCACTACCGGGCCTGGGGCTTTTGGGGACATTTACCCGTGTGAGGACGTCAGATTTGCTGGCGTGCCTCTGTACAGTGCAAATTTGCTCACGATGTGTTCTTTCACCGCAAAACAAATTATCAAATGATATTTCGTTCCGTAGGTATCCTCCTCCTTGCTTCGTTCTCCTCAGTGCTGAGGGTCGTAGGTATACATTGTACAAAAGTTCCGAAAAGTGTCACGCCTTAAATATAATTTTCTCCTACCAGTTATTTCTAAATATAATGGCGTTGAATCGATTTTCACTTGATGACTTTAAACCTAATTGTACCCAAGCGCCCTTCATGGACTTAGCCAAAGTAAAACTTGAATTTCACATGCAATTTCGTATTTAGATTACCATTTCTTATGATTTACTCGTCTTTTGTCCGAACACATGATTCAGCAGCGTACGCGCATGTTGACCGTGTCATTGTCACACTCCTAACGGGTTCATATTGGTGTTCGCCGGTTTGAAAAAAGAAAGTGTTCATGTATTGTCACTGATACTGATAGCCTGTAACCTCGTAACCTAGATGTAAATACTGTATACAATGGATAATAAGCCTGTTTCTTGTAACAATGAGTACCATTGTCGGAATAGTTTAACGAAAAGGACCCATCCTAAAAAAACGCCTTAAAAACGGAAAATTCATATTTTATTGCCAGATTTTTGTGAGTTGGATCCTTTTGCCTAATTACGCCCAGTTAACTGATCATTCATGACTATGGTTTGCACGACGGATCTGAAATGTATGGGAAGAACCGCGAATCCGAATCTAGATCCGGATAATTTCATACATTTCTGATCCGGATTGCAAATCCTATTACTGAGCCTAATTGCAACAACATAAAGTCTATCCATAGAAATGTCAAACTTCCGTTACATAAGCATTATCCTGGCCTTTTTGGGGTTCCGTACCTCAAAAGGAAAAAACGAAACCCTTATAGGATCACTCGTGCGTTTGTCTGTCTGTCCGACCATTCCCGAAACTACTGGTTCTAAAATTTTGAAAATTACCTATAGATGACAAGATAACCTATTAGAAATGTGCAGTCAAGCGTGAGTCGGACTTAATGTACGGAACCCTTGGAACGCGAGACCGACTCGCACTTGGCCGGTTTTTTTTTTATCACGGCTCGCTACGGAGCCAATAGGATTCGCTTGGTAACCTAGTGCGACAATCTTTACCTGATGATATGAAACGATAAGATGAGTACAGGATTATTTGTTTATCAAGGTCAATTTTGTTGTTTTGTCCCGTGATCGGGTGTCCCGTGACCAGGATACCAGGATGTTTGTGACGTTCATCTGTCACGCGAAGGGATGTGAAAGAATTGACTTACAAATTGCTAGATGGGCATTTTATTAACGGCCGGAAAGCAATCGTTACAAAACTGACGGTCAATGTCAAACCCCATACATTTTGTCAGGAATGTGACGGTTAGACGGTTAGACTAGGGTTTGCACGACGTTTCCCCTCTTAAAAAAAAAAAAAAAAAAAGGGTTTGCACGACGGATCTGAAACATATCGGAAGATCCGCGGATCCTGATCCAGATCCGGATAATTTCATACATTTTGGATCCGGATTGCAAACCCTAGGTTAGACGTTACTGAAACACGACTTAAGTCGCGCTTTAAAGTACAAGTTAAAATGAAATTGTCCAGATAATTCATAGAATCATGCGATAAATACTTTGCGAAAATCTACATTAGTTAAAACAAAAATATAGCTTTGCTAATCCACGAATGTGCTAGTCAGTCAATGCTAACCCGTTATACTTTAATTCAGTGATTTGGTCGATTTCTACATTAATAAAAAATAGAGTTAATTTTTACGCGTAACTAACGGTCGTCATTATTACGTAGCAATTTCTCAATTATAGCATTCTTTACAATTCTTAAGGTTGTATTTCAGTTTATAGCATTCTTCCATGATATTTCCTAGCAAGTACTAATTGTAACTTTTTTCTAACAATAGGTACAGCATTTATAATAATTATTGTACAAGTATGACAATGAGCTAATAAATAGTTACTTTGAAACATCCGTGACAATATAGACGATCTGCGAGTAATTAAAAAGTCAACGAGTTTTATTAAATATTACATCAAAAGATACACTTAGTGTTGTTAGGAACTCGAGTCTTTTGAGTCTATATTTAAAAGACTCGTCTTGTCCCGAGTTGAGTCGTTTGTTTACTTTTTTTAAGCTCAACTCGAAATGACTCCGAATAAAGACTGCGTCAACAATTTTTCTGTTTTATCAGTCTAAATTAACATCAAAAAGAAACTAGGCGGTATTGTATAATTTGTTGACATAACTTATGAACTATGAATAGGGATGATGTTGAATTTTATAACAAAATCTAGTAAAATAGATAGCAAACGAGCAATTTATCACAATAATGTGGATATTAAAATAAAATATTAAAAAATTACAAAAATACAGGACCTGAAAGTTTCAACATTTAAGTTTTTTTAACTTCCAAAAACGATAAAAGTAAGGGTACCATTCGATTCCTTACATTTCATCCAAAAAAATATTGTATAGCAACTATATACATAAACGCAATATTTCACCGACAAAAACGCAATTTTCTTGTTTTGTCCATACTACAAGATGGGCGATGACGTCACGGCCCCTGGCCGTTTTCTATAGGGCGTTTCGCGAGTGAAGTGCGACTGTCGGCTTTTGACTACAATTCCTGACTTTTGTGTTACTTTAATGCAATGGGTCCCATATAGACATTTGATCCTAAAAACAAACCCGGTCGATTGATACCATAAATGAAAATTAGTCATGTAGCTTATTATATGTAAAGACAATAAGTTTTGCAACGTTTTTGTAAAAACTAGAGAGTTCTCTGAAAATAATACTCGAGTTTCTACAAAAGACTCGGGTCTCGCACAAGTTGAAAAGAACTCAAGTTTTGACTTAAATTAGTGTCTGAAAAATACTCGAGTCTCTACAAAAGACTCGGGTCTCGAACAAGTTGAAAAGAACTCAAGTTTTGACTTAAATTAGAGTCTGAAAAACTGACTCGAGTCTCAAAGCAGAGTACTCAAAGGTCTCGAGTGTTAACCAACACTAGTCACATCAAAATTCTTGTATTTAAAGAGTTATTTCTTTCCCCCGTCCATTAATTTTTTCATGGCAATGTCGAAGATGTTGACAGAATAGTAATAATCTATAGTTTACCTGGAAACTGTGAATAAGATTTGTATTGAAAGTACACTTTTTATAGGATAAGCTAGTAATTGTAGTAACTCTAAACTCTAACTAAAATTATCATTATTACAAATATCATCCATGTACTTTCATCTGTAGTTTTCGCTTGTGTAGGCCCCATATTTTTCACGTATATGTCGTATATGCTCTGTACTGTACCTACTGTAGAATTTACCTTCGTTGATGTCAGGCAAGGAACTTTAATCATTATATAAAAGTCGCTTGGGGTTTCATAAATTTTAGCACTAGGTAGGTATACAAAATATAAAATTTGCTAAGTAAACCAGCGGCGGTAGCACGGTCGCATTTTTATCGCTTGTCACGAAAGTGACGGGCATAAAAATGGAACCAATGCTGCGCCCGCAGGCCAAACCCAATTTGGCCAAGTTCCTCTCTGCATTGGAAGGTTATTACAGTCGTATTTGTAGAAACTAAACTTGTGATTAGCTGACCAAACAGACCCCGGGCTCCAGTCTACTTTAGGATCCAAGTGGTGTAACCGTTATTATGATAGGTTTGCCCCCAGTGGGCTTAACAAAGGACACATACCTAATATGCACATTATCATCGTGTCAAATATTTTTGCGCGCATGCTTGTGCATATAAGATATTGCAGGTTAACGTATTGGAATATTTCCAGAATGCAAATTCTTCGATTTTCCTCCACAGTAATTGTCAACTTGTCCATTTAATTGCGTGTTCCATGTTTTGTTTTTTATCACCCCGGGGTCACTTCAGGTCAGGACGGCCAAGTGAGTCACACGTCCTTCAGACGACGACCCAGTTCCTTTATCTCTGCGTGTTAAAAACGTACGATTGTGAACCTTAACCATTATACCTTAGCGGGTACTTTTGAATGTAGTTTTCTACACGAATTTAATGTTCTTCCCGAAGAGCTAAGTCTCCTTCTTCCTCGCGTTATCCCGGCATTTTAGCCACGGCTCATGGGAGCCTGGGGTCCGCTTGACAAGTAATCCCAAGAATTGACGTAGGCACTATTTTTTACGAAAGCGACTGCCATCTGACCCTCCACGGGTTTCCTCACGATTTTTTCCTTCACCAAAAAGCAACTGGCAAATATCAATTATCAACTGATATTTCGTAACATAAGTTCCGAAAAACTCATTGGTACGAGCCGGGGTTTGAACCCGCGACCTCCGGATTGAAAGTCGCACGCTCTTACCGCTACACCAGCGCTTTTTTTTACCCGAAGACCAAGAGTATTTTTAAATAGACTGTGTAGTTAATTTGCTTGGAACCGCATAAATATAACTGCATGCGTTGTGGTTTGGTTATTGGTTTATTGTAGTTAGCTTTTTAATTAGAATTTCTGAGATTGCTTCGTCCTCGTGCTTCATAGAATTGTTCAGGTACGCAATAAAAGGCTAATACTGCGACTAGTTTAACAGGGTGCCTAGCCAAGGTGACAGTCGCTTGCGATACGACAACGAAACGTTTTGTGTCTCCCTATCCCTCTTTCTTACTTGCGCCACTTGCGTCGATATTGGCTATGCATGTAAATGAATTCATTAGCAAAGCAAAACAATAAGAACATGCTATATGTATATGGGTATAAAACGTTCGAATATTAGAACATTTGTGACTGTATTTCTATAATTAAAGTGTTATTCTCAATTGCATCTATTTTGAGCTGGTTGACCTGAAATTTGGCTCCAACCTCCATTGTGGTCGTCCGATGTCAATACCAATCTGATCAAGTGGTATGAGCCAGAACATTATTATAGCTAAGTACTTCTTTATTTAGCTTCGACAGTAGTACAAGTGAATTCTGTGTCAAAAAGTGAAATCTTTGGCATTGAAATAACATGTCTCAAGTGTTAAAATAACTAAGTAGCCTATACATGTTCAACAATAGGTAAATTATGTATAAAGCTATAAAACTATTAATCATGATTTATCTCTTGCAGCGCTGTGAATTCATTAGAATTTTACTTACAATGAAATTTGTTTGAATTTGAACGTGATTGAAATTCTCTGCGTATTTATGAAAGGCGGCATTTAACCTCTGAATAGTCTGAATACTTTTAAATGTACACGCTCGTGGCTATCATACTGATTGCCATTCACAAGCTCCAATAGCGCACCGTAACACAGAATACATAATAGTACTAGGTAGTCTAGGTACAGAAGATTCACTCTCTAACAAAACGCGTCTATTACGACAGATATGACCGTTAGGTGGCGCACGCGCGAACAGGCGTCCGTTCCGTAGCGGTGCGCGGCAACTACTATGGCTAGACACCAAAATTGGTGTGGGCCGCATGTAATTTTAGGTACTTGTAGCGACGCGACGAAATCGTGGAGTGAGCCACGCCTGACCGTAATTTAATTAGCTTTACTATACGGTACAGAAACATAACAACTGACCATCGATAGACCTTATCTCTTTGTAATAAGGTGTACGAATGATTCATATAATTCTGACACATGGTTTATTCTGAGACGCTACCGTTACCATCTAAATTTGTCTTGTCTACCTTCATCTCTACCGCTCTTGCTATCGATTTTCGTAAGAGGCCCCTACTGCAGTATCTGCATCAGTAATTGATTTTTATGATTTAAAAGTAGAGTTAGTGTTGGGTAGGACTCGAGTCCTTTGAGTCCTCTGCTTCAAGACTCGACTCAGTTTTTCAGTCTAAACTCGAGTTCTTTTCGACTTGAAAGAGACCCGAGTCCTTTGTGGAGTTTTGAGTCCTTTTCAGAGAACTTTTATACAAATAATTCCCAAATTGCATTGTCTTTATGTACAATTTGTGGATTAGGTACATAAATCATACAATAACGCCAAATTTCTTTACTGTTATTTCGGAAAAACCTATAAAATTGTTGACGGAGTCTTTATTCAGAGGCTCGAGTCCTTTTAAGTTAGAAAAGACTACTAACGACTCGACTCGGGACTTAAAAGACTCGGAAGTTTTTTAAGCGCAGAGTCACGTAAAAACGAGCTGAGTTGAGCTGATTCAGACTTAAAGGACTCGAGTTCCTACCTACACTAAGGCGGCTAAGGCCCACTTGCACCATTTCACTATCCCGGTGTTAACCGGTTAAACCTGGTGTTATCATGGTTACCAGTACAATTTGACACTTGGTTAACGGTTTAATCCCTTAACCCCAGGTTTGTGGGATGATGCAAGTGGGCCTAAGTAGAATAGGCAGTAGGCATACCGTCTGCATCGGTGATCGATTCGCCCGGTGTAACAATGGCAGGCGTGTCTCACTCCGCGATTTCGTCGCTTTGCTACAGGTAAAAGTACATCCGTTCGGCCCCAATTCTGGGGAAAGCCATAAGCCGCGCGTGGCGCTGTCGCCACCTAGCGGCCATATCTGTGCTGATCGTAACAGACGCGTTTTGTTAGAGAGTGAGTCTTCTGTACTTAGTACTATTATATTTATTCTGTGACAATGGTAACAAAACGGTCTCGGTCTGGACTGGACGCACGCCAAGTGTTTACGCCGTCAATGGTGTCATTTGTTTACGTTCACGAACGACATGCTTATAATATGAATGATGTTTACTAGAAATGGACGGATTGTTGCGTTGCGAGTTGCGATAACAATGCTAATTAAAAGGTGTAAGAAATTGAGGGAAAACGAGATTGATTTAAACTTACGCTTTTTTTAGGGTCGGCAACGGGCATGATTATAGTTATGCGAGGCTACGGTGACTGGTTACCATCAGGCGGGCCATATGCTTATTTGCCACCGACGCGGTATTAATAAACCGGCCAAGTGCGAGTCGGACTCGCGTTTCAAGGGTTCCGTACATTAAGTCCGACTCACGCTTGACTGCACATTTCTGATAGGTTTTCCTGTCATCTATAGGTAAAGAACTATTTTGTGTATTTTTTTCAAAATTTTAGACCCAGTAGTTTCGGAGATAAGAGGGGGGGGGGGATGGTCATTTTTTGCCTATTTTCTTGAATAACTGCGAAAGTATTAATCCTAAAATTATAAAAAATATTATTTGACATTCTTACAATGAGCTCTTTCATTTGATATGTAACTCGATATAGTTTGAAAAACTTTATTTTTTAATTTTCTCATTTACCCCCCAAAAATGCCCTCCATATTTAAAATTCATTTGTTTACGTTACACGTCCATCTTTGGGTCATAAACTTACATATGTGTGCCAAATTTCAACTTAATTGGTCCAGTAGTTTCGGAGAAAATAGGCTGTGACAGACGGACGGACTAGGGTTCCGTTTTTTCCTTTTGAGGTACGGAAATCTAAAAAGTCTAAAAACATGATTGATTACAGCAAGGTCTATAACTCACAGACCCACTATGTTAAATAAAACACATTTAATTATTAATTAGAGCCCGTACCATGACTCACTGACAGTGTCAAAACTGACATATACGCTATCGAGAACGTAATCTACTTTCTATACATCTCGCTCGCACTAATATGCGAGTGCCAGCGAGATGCACAGAAAGTAAATTACGTTCTCGATGGCGTATGGCACTGACATCCAAACTGGTGGTAGCCACACTGGTTCCTATTACTCGCATACAATTTACATATATGCATCTCAGTTTCACTCGTGCCGCGCTAACGAACACCATTGTTCGTTTAATCTTGTGCCTCGGTGAACTATTTCATTTCGTGTTCGACATTTGTCTGATGAACTGAACAATTATGCATTTTATGTACCGCCCACACTGTTAACTGTTCGTAAACCTTATTACAAATAGCATAAGGTTCACCGATGGACAGTTAAGAGTGTTGCTGTTTAAGCAAACAAGATGTTATGTTTATTGTCACTGTCTATCTAGCTGTTACCTCACGCTTCGCGTAACTACAAATTTGGTAAAGAAATAGTTTGAGTAGGGAAAGACATGTATACTTAAAATACTATACATATTTATCACGGAACATACGCAGACAAGGTCGCGGGCAGAATCTGGTTCTGATATATAATCTACCTAACCTTTAGGGCCGTTACAGACGGACTGCAATTTGTATTTGAACTGCACGCCGACTGCATGCCAACTGCAACTTGGCGGGTTGCAGTCCGTCTGTATTGGCCCTTAGCTGTCCTAAATACCCCAAACATGTATCTACGATTCTACATCCGTAATTGTCACGAATTGTCAAAGATATTGCAATGTCTTTCAGTTAAATAATATACCTAATACCTACCTACACTAGTATAAAGAACAATACTTTGGACAACAATAAACTAAAATTAGCTAAGCCCAAGACCAGCTTATGTTTTTAGAAACAATGGTAGTTTACGAGCGAACATGTGGATTTTGTAGGAAAACCTATAAGTATTAAGGAATTCTGTATGGAACAACGCTTGCAACAATTCGAAACGGTCATACATAAGTTAAGCTTTTTTCTAAAGAGAGAAAAATTCTCACGACCCGGTTGGTATGAAAAAAGTATACCGCGTACCCCTAACTGGGCGCTGATTCGAACATTTATTGTTATTTTTAACAATCTTTTATTAGGTCGACCTGTATGTAACTAACTTAATGGAATCTTGCAAGTTAAATTTGATCCACTTCCCGGTTTCCGATTGAATGAATGAATGAATGAATGAAATCGTTTATTCACAATGAACATATGGTAAAAATAGGATCTTAATTTAAATACATTGCTTCCCATTATACATTCAGTCAATATAGACATGTGAAAATATTTGTCAGTGATATATAGTCACTCAGTCATTTAAAATTAGATACACTTACAGGATTAATGACAATTTTCGCCAATATTTATAATAGTAGATAATTAATTTAGTAACAGGTCAAATAAAATAGTAATCAGAATAAAAAAAAAAAAGAAATTACAATTAAAATAGGAATAAGTCATGTCTTTTAAATATATGTAAATTAACTGTCAGGTTATATTCAAAATGTATACAATAAAAATTCGTTAATACTATAAAAACATTTATCGATCAATATGTTATACAGCTTTGTTTTAAACTGGTTTATTGGCAATGTCTTTAAGTCGGCTGGTAGTTTATTAAATATAGTAATGCACATGTTAAAAGCGCTTTTTCTTCTAAGTGCTAATTTGTTACTAGTTTGTAATGCTAACCTACAGCGTCTATGTGACCGTGTTGTTTCCTTATCTTCTACGAACGTGAATAGTTGAATATTGTGTTTTACAAAAACACATATCTCGTAAATATAGAGACAGGGGAAGGATAGTAACTTATGTTTAATAAATAATGGTTTGCAAGGCTCCAGTCTATCTACTCCACAAAGGGTTCGGATACATTTTCTTTGAGCGACAAAGGCGCGATCAGCGTTAACAGAATTACCCCACATAATTATGCCGTATCGTAAAGTAGACATAATGTATCCGTGATAGGTTAGTAAGGCAGTTTTGAATGAAACAGTTCGTTTAATGCGCCAAAGCGCAAAAATAAATTTGTTCAGTTTCATACAGACCATGTCTACATGTTCTTTCCAATTGCAATGTATGTCGAGTGTCATACCGAGGAAAACAGTGCTATTTACTTGTTCAACTAAGCCTAAGTTATGTTTAATGACAACTTGGTGGATTTTAGATTTATATGATTTAAATAACATAAATTTGGTTTTGTCTACATTGATTTTAAGATTATTAAATTCTAACCAATCGATAATATCTCGCAGACCTGTATTTATTTCATTTTCAAAATTATCTATGTCTGTTCCCTTGATTACTAATGTAGTGTCGTCAGCAAATAATATACAGTTATGGTTTGTGGAGTCAGGTAGATCGTTTATATAAAGAAGAAATAAAAGGGGTCCTAAGATACTCCCTTGCGGAACGCCATGCTTATTTACTTTAAAACACGACTGGGCCACAGAACGCTGATTATTAATGACTTGTTCTATTTCAGTGCATTGCTCTCGATTTTTTAGGTAACTCTCAATCCAGGAGTAGGCTGGCCCACGTATTCCATATTTCTCCATTTTATCGAGAAGGCGTTTATGGCAAACCGTGTCAAACGCCTTTGTCATATCGAGAAATAGTGAGCTGAACTTTTGCATACACATGTAAGTCGGGTGACAGTGCAATATTATGGTACCATCGAGCTGATCTGATGATGGAGACAGAAGGTGGCCATAGGAACTCTGTGATGAAACAACGCAACCTAATTGTGTTAGGGGTTTTTAGAATTGTCTCGATGAGTATTATTATTATTATTGGGGTGGTATCGGGCCTTTGAGTGTCACGTCGACCAAGTATTGATCTATTGTGACGGCCCTTTAAAGTTCATTACTAATGCCCGTTGCATCCAGAAAATTACAGATGCTTTGGGCCGTAACGTTCTGTACCTCATAGGGTTGCAATACATGCCGCCCTAAGTAGGTACTTCTTTTTGACATTAGTGGTCCACAGGAGTAGAGAATGTGCATTGCAGTCTCCTCTGACTCCTGGCAGAACCTGCATGTCGCATCTTGTTTCTTGCCAATTTGAAACATGTGCTTGTTCAACTTACAGTGTCCAGTCAGTATTCTAGTCACCGCGCAAGTTTTGTGCCTTTTGAGCCCCAGAAGCTCCTTAGCGATTTTGCTGTTGAACCCTTTGATTAGAGCTTTCGAGTGTACTCGATGAGTATTAGTTGTCTGTCGTAAGAAAAGTACAGTCAGCGATAAAAGCTTGTACTTACCAAAAATGAAATTTTTGCCAAAAACTTATTTACTCCTTATATTTGAGTATTTGAAAGACTACGCGATGGCTTTGCGCCTATAGTGGTGTAGTGTAAATTTCATTCGATAGCGTGACGTGACGTACACGTTTACGTTAAGTAACTTTGTATGGGAATTTGAGTTTCGAAACGTCCCGCTTGGCGCGCTGTTCGATCCCATACAAAAATAGACATAATGCATACGCGAATGCTCGTCGCTATCGAAATAAATGTACGAGGGGTATTCAAAATATTCTCGGTATGAGAATGAAAACAAACAAGTACGAAAAGTTTGATATTTTTATTTTTCAATATACTCCCCCCCTATGTTAATGCACTTAAAAGATCGATCAATTATTTTTTTTAATCCCTCGTAAAAATATTTTTTATCTTTCGTGTAAAAATGCTCCTCCACTGCCGCCTTCAATGCTTCATCGTCAGAAAATTTATTTCCACGCAGATCCTTTTTAAGATTGGGGAGCAAAAAGAAGTCGCTGGGGGCTAAGTCCGGACTATACGGTGGGTGAGTAACAGTTTTAAACCCACGTTCAACAATAGCTGCCTTGGCAATATGAGCAGTATGGACGGGGGCGTTGTCATGCAGAAGCAGAATACCTTTGGTTAACTTTCCTCGCCTCTTTTCTTTAATTACATCCTTTAATTGACGTAGAATGTTAGCGTAGTACTGTCCTGTGATATTTACACCTTTTTCTTTATAATCGATTAGTAATACTCCTTCACAATCCCAAAATATCGTGGCCATGACCTTGCCAGCTGAAGGGATGACCTTCAACTTCTTGGGATGAGCTGAACCCTTAATGTGCCACTGCATGGACTCTTGTTTACTCTCTGGGTCATAATGATGAACCCAGGTTTCATCTCCAGTAACTATTCTTTGCAGCACCTCATCAGGATTTTCACCGCACAGGTCAATAAAATCGGAACAACAAGCTACACGCATGTCTTTTTGAAGCCGAGTCAGCATTCGCGGAACCCATCTTGCACTTACTTTTGACATATTAAGATGGTCATGTATAATATCAT
The DNA here is from genome assembly GCF_948474715.1 of Cydia amplana. Classification (NCBI taxonomy): domain Eukaryota; kingdom Metazoa; phylum Arthropoda; class Insecta; order Lepidoptera; family Tortricidae; genus Cydia; species Cydia amplana. The sequence goes on along the minus strand of NC_086079.1, from coordinate 1,337,058 downwards.
GTACGGTACCAATAGAGAGATTGGTTACTTGTGCTATAGATTTTACCTTCACTCGACCATCTTCCAATATAAGTTTTTCCACTTTATCAATATTTTCTTGTGAAGTAGCTACTACAGGCCGGCCAGGTCTAGGGTCATCTTCAATACTCTCCCTTCCGCGTTTAAACTCGCTTGACCACTTTTGAATGGTAGATAAAGAAGGAGCAGACTCACGGTAAACACAATCCATTTCCTCTTTTATGGTTTTTTGATTTTTACCCTGTTTTGTCAAGAATTTTATCACGCATCGATGTTCTAATTTAGTTAACATTGTCAATTCGCACAGGATGTTCATGTTTGTTCAGCAATTGCAGAAAAACAAAAGACTATCTCGGTTCGAATTATACTTTTTTTTAATGTCAATGAATAAACCTTAGCGGCCAGTAACGAAAGAAATTTTAGAAGAGGTCGTAAGATATCAATACCGAGAATATTTTGAACGCCCCTCGTACACTAGGGGTTCTGTTTCAAAACTTTCAAACTTACAAAGTTTTGTATACATGTTACTAACTTCGTATATAATTCCAATGACGAAGCAATCGTTTTAGTATATGTTCCTGTATAGTAAATGAAGGTAAGTTTCGTATCAAGTTCTGAACAAAAGGTAAATTGCTGAAAGGTTGTTTGTTTCGGGAACAGAATAGACCCTTTGAAACGAACCGAATCCTTATTTCCCCTGTACCTATGTAATTGGAAATCTAGGTTACGGTGAAAATACGAATGTTTTGTGTTATGAGAATATTCTTTTATGGTATTCTGGGAATATTCTTTTATGGTATTTTTATGAAAGTCATTGTTTTACATACCTATTAGGTCTCAGGTAAATAAAAAAAAAAATAAAGGCACAAAAGCTGTCACGCTAACGCCACGTCACCGAAGTGTCAAAGCTGAAATTGAACTTTATGCATATGCACGTAGGTCTATATTGCTCTGTGGTTTGTGACGGATTAATCCGTCGTTGGCATTGGACCTGCGGTTCGGATAAATCCGTCGTTGTCGTCGAAAAGGTTAAATTAAAAGGTTTCGTTTCCCTGTGTTATTACTGACTGTTATTAGCGGAATTGGTGACAAGTTCGGAAGGAAGAGGAAGGTAGACATACAAAACAACTGAAACATTACCACAAGTTTAAATGACTGTTTATGAGTCAATCAGTATTCAGAAATAGGTACATAACTACATACTCGTAATACATACAACCTTAGTAACGGAAATTGTCATTAGATTCGTTGAAATACTGTATTTCCTTGAATTACTTTATAAAGTATATAAAATTTTATTGTATTCTGACAGTAACATCCTTCTCTGTGTAATTGTTTACAAAAGGCGATAATCTAATCTTCATAGTCATAACCATCTCGAGTCTGTACATCCACTCCACTATTATAAATAGCAGTAGCAATGTAAGTAGGTAGGTATTCTTTTGGTAGAATCAATTACCAGGGTGGTTCAAAATACCATTTTTTATTCCGATTATTTGGGGCATCCGGGGCATCCCTTACTTTTTACACTTCTAGAGAATTAGACAGCTAGAGAATGTCAACAAATGAAAAAATTCAATTTGTTCTTATTTATTTTTAAATAATAATAATATAAATTTAGTAAGTACCTAGTCTTACTTGATTCATTAAATAATAAGTCCATAAATCGACAATAAAGTATTTTTTAAGTTTATAGCGATTTTAATTTTCTTTGAATACTGAAAATAACCCTAAACCCATTTTTGTCTGCGTCAGTCATGTGTGCGTATAGGCGTATGATAAAACGCTATGTCATTTTGTTATCCTATTTATTTAAAAAAAAAATGTAAATGTAAGGTAAAAATGTATTAGGTACAGAGATAAGGTGTTAACATACAATTTTGCGAGTTCATTTCATCTAGGCAGTAGGCATGCAAATTATGCAAGTCACTGAAGTATTATTTATTAATTTGTCTCTGAAGTATGATTCGCAAATACTATTTGTATCATCAAATATCACTAGCATGTTTTTCTCGCGAAACCGACCTTGCAGACGCCATTTAATCTCTTTCCCCCAACGAAAAGACCTTGGATCTGTTTATCCTACTTCATCCCATTTGACACGACTCCGATATACGCGGGATTCTCGGCGCGGAAAAAGGTCAACGGCAACATTTGACTGACCACATGTGGACTTTATGGCTTTGCAATAAGGATTAAGAATATATAGTTAGCAATGGACGATGGTCCGACACGCTGAGATTAGTAAACAATACGCTTTGGAGACGTTACTTCTATTGAGTTCTGTCATGAAGGAATGGGTACCATCGCCCACACTGTTAATTGACAGTTCGTAAACCTTATTACAATAGGCATAAGGTCCACCGATGGACAGTTAAGAGTGTTGCTGTTTGTATCAGTATATATTATATTTGTTATGTGTTTTGGCATTTTATGCGAGGTCAATAGATATATGTACCCTACCCTAAATGAGCTGTTTCATACTTTTCCTCGAATTATATAGGTATGCCAATGTTTTCTATGGAATAGTTGTTTCATGCTGATCTTTTTAATAGTACATACATACATAGTTATAAATTATAATTTCCTCTCAAATGTAGGTAGTGAGTAAGAGTGTAGTAATATATTGTTGTTGTAATGTTTGCGTTCCCACAAGTCTATGATTGATAAGTAATTTTAAATTTAGTATCGTATCGAATATTTACATATTAGTCGAAGAGTGATATTTACTTCGTGTCTACACTCCTACAAAAGAAAACTAAGCGTCAATATTACCTCGCTCATGAGCACGTAATCGTGCACGAAAACAACGAATATTGGAGTCATGTGACTTTAGTGCATGTCTCATACAGGCCTGTTCCCAAAATAGGCCATCATAGTGTCCTCCGAAAAGAAACCACAGCTTATTTCGATTCCCGGAGCGGCAATCAGATTATTAAAATATGTTATTGATATGATAATACTGTATGTGCATCACGATCGCACCAATACAAAAGCGCACCGGTACTAAGAACAGTATCAAATCATTAACAATTGCAATGAATCATAATACTGCTCCGGATTTCGCAATCCCGTTTTATATAACGCCAGGCATTCGGCCAAGCGTTTGCGTAATATTTACGGAACTTCGGTGACATCTGCTAGACTATGCTATAAATATATACGACTATTTGTATTTTTATTTTGAAATTCGGTGCTTGGATACTCGGAAGTGTAATGGTTTGTTTTGTAGTCATTAACAAGGTTGACGTGTTCACGGTCGCGTCACCGAACTTTTTAACAATTTTTATTTATTTTTAGGGTTCCGTACCCAAAGTGTAAAAACGGGACCCTACTACTAAGACTCCATTGCACTATCCGTCTGTCTGTCACCAGGCTGTATCTCATGAACCGTTATAGCTAGACAGTTGAAATTTTCACAGATGATGTATTTCTTTTGCCGCTATAACAACAAATACTAAAACGTACGGAACCCTCGGTGGGAGAGTGAGGCTCGCACTTGTCCGGTTTTTTCTGACCACCTACCTATGTGTATCATTCTGTGCTCAGAAGTGTATCTAATCTTTTCTTACTCATTAATCAAGGTTGAATTTCATGGTTACACCGAAAATATTTTTGATATATAAATATTAGTAATTTAATAACACAACGAAAGTTACATTGTACAGCGAATAAAAAAATATAAATTAATTTTCGGTTACTGATGAAGTTAAAGTGACATCACAATGTTTGTGACTCCCCACTCCCCCATGTCAGAACATGTCACATTTTCTTGACCCCCTCCCTCCCCCTAAACGTGTGACGTAATTAATGGATGACCCCTTATACTTATACTTACATAAGGTATAAATCAATAAAAATCATTATATTTTTATTGCGTGCAGATTCCTGTATATATAGTTCCTTTTACTGTGATTATCTTAATCCCCTCTGCAATTAAACTGAGACTATCCTGTTATCTTTCAATTTTATCTTTTCACATTTGTTCAGATTGTTATATTATCTAAGTTGTTATCTATTAAAGGTCGTGTATATCAATTAATATTATAGCTCGTCTACACGATCAATCATGAATACAAGTGTATAATGGCTCTGTGGCTGACATGTTGCTGTTATATCAAGCTACTTATATTTTGGTTTGTTTTATATCTATTATAGTTTGTAGCTTTCTAATAGACCCCGAAGGCTAATCCTATTGTCTATTGTTCAGTAAAACCGCACGTGCTACTTACCTGCAAAAAAGGGTCCTAATTATTATATTTGGCACCTGAGCGCGGGCTAGTCCAACGCTCAAAAAACCAGTGTAGGTGCGCTCTCCGATAACGCGCCTTTGTTACGCATCTCGATGACACATTTTTGCCTGGGTCTGTAGCGTTCGACTCGCCGGCACTCAGTAACCGAAGTACCGATTTTTTATGCAGGTGGTTGTGGCCCGTGGCACGAGCGGTTTTTCTTAACAATAGACAATAGGATTAGCCTTCGGGGTCTATTAGAAAGCTACAAACTATAATATCATATTTACTGTAATTGTGTATGCAATTAGATTTTGGAACTGGAATTAAACTGCAGCCAGCTGCAAACCGCCTTTGAACAACGATGAGGGACTTTTTGGTCAGTCCGCTTTCGACTTGTAAACTTGTAACTTTTAGCTTTATAAATGCGCTAAAGCATAGAGAAATATAGTAAGACAAGAGTGCTCACTCCATACATCAGTTTTGGTACCAAAAAGACTATTATTTTCAGTGTCGACATCTAGCATCGAGTAGCGGAATTATCAGTACTGCTACCTCCGCTACTCGATGCTAGATGTCGACACTGATTTGTCTTTTTGGTACCAAAACTGATGTATGGAGTGAGCAATCCATGTATTTTTTTCTCTGTGGCTAAAGTGAAGAAGATAATTAAAATAGTTCGTGAAAACTGCAAACTCCCCCTGTGCCAACCCAACCCGCATGTTTCTTATCCGTCCAGTCCGCCATCATTAGAAATCAGATGACGTCAGCGGTTAGTGTTCGTTGTTTGTTTGCAATCAATCGGGATTCGCGCGGAATATAGATGAGCTGAATGGACAGGCGACATGTTTACTTGCGTTGCGTATCGTCTGATAACGTCGGAGGGCCTTTACAGAATTGTGTCGGGTACTTTACGCTATTTTATTACGTTTGGTTCATTACTTGCCCGAGCAATCGCGAGACTGCAATACGGTGTCGGGCCGTACAGCAGGGCTAAGATGGACGGCTGTTTATCATTTGTCGCCGTACCTGTCACGCTCTAACAAGTACGTAAATGCGAAAGTGACGCATGATATGACAAGTGACAAAAACGCGACCGTGATACCGTTGTTGTTCTTTAACTATAATATATTCACTAAATAATACTTCAAGACTAATTAAAAAGTATGTAGTTTTAAACTCCTTATCGGTCTGTCTAGAACTCTAGACTACTATAGGCGTATTACACTCGCTGACGTCACAAAACAAATATTGTCAGTACAATAATCCGATTGATAAACAGTAAACACGCACTCCACTCACGTGTGTGATTACACACGTGAGTGCTGATTTAACACAATTACACACTCCGTTAATTCCCAAAGATGACAATAGTTGGTTGACTGGCTGTTGAATGGAAAATTGGATAATGTGCAATTGTGCAGCTTTTAACACGATACACATTTATCAAATGAAATGTGCATATACTGCATGTGCTTATGCAGTTTTTCTTCGATTATTGAATTTGATCGTAAGTAGATGCACCCTGAAATGTAACAACTCCATATGAAATTAGCGAGGGTGCTGTGTTCTGTAGCCTGATAAGTGATAGGTGATAAGCCAAGCGGTTTCGCGTCAGGCGCCATACAGGCCATCTGCAATAACAATTGTGATTGATTGGTCATATTTTGGTCAGTTACTATCACGCACCGCATGTTTTTATTACTGCCAGTGCCATCTGTGACAATAATTGCATGACATCACAGTTCCACTATCATCTGCCAACTAATGCGAGCTAATCAGCGAGTAAATAAGGAAATATGTTAGTCAAGAAAGAATGTTTGCGAAATTAATTACATGTTGGCATGTAATGTTTACTTGTACCGAACGATTATACACATGCATATATTGCATATAACATGTAACATTATCTTTGCGGATAAAAGTACCGTTTCGTGAGGTTTTAATAAAAATAACCAAAACAATGTTTGTCTTTTAATCTGTCATTTTGACTTATGTATTAAGAACGGGATATAACATAATTTAACTAAATCAGACCAGCTATCACGGTCGCATTTTTATCACCTGTCATGCTTTGCGTCACTTTCGCACTTACATATTTGTTAGAACGTGACAGCCATGGTGACAAATGATAAAGAGCCGGCCATCTTAGCCCTACAGGCCCGTAAAGTTTTATGAATAAGGGGGTTAGACTAGACATCGTACATCGAGTCATAGAGAAATATAGTAAGACAAGAGTGCTCACTCCATACATCAGTTCAGACTATTAATTTCAGTGTCTACATCTAGCATTTATTAGCATCGAGATTATGCTAATAGTCTTTTTGGTACCAAAACTGATGTATGGTGTGAGCACTCTATGTATTTTTTTCTCTATAATCGAGTTAAGACTCGGGGCTAGACTTTTAATTAAATAGGTTTTACACCTCTTGAACGACGTCTACTACGGATTGAGATACTGCTGAGTTACATGTAACTGTAAGGCTTCGTTCACACGTATGCCAGTATTGAATTCAAGTTGCTACTTGAATACAAGAATGTCACGTATGTTTAGATAGTTCAAGTTTTTTGTTGCCTCGATTTTATTGTATTGAATGTTCAAGTCTTGTATCGTGTGGCTTAAGTCATTTTAAAATAGAGCTGTCAATACTCAAAACAAAAATCTAAAACCAATATTGGTATACTTTGAAGTACCTATCTAAACTACGTCTATCGACAGTAACCAGTAATCGAACGATACCTTTTGGCAGACACACACGAAAACCACTTAGATGTTATCTGTGCTGTGCTCATGGTAATGGTTTTGATTATGGTTGCGAAGTTTTAACGATGTGCCAGATGGTTTATAAGATAGATTCATCATCATCATTGGCCTTGAAGTCTATTACCGACTATTGAAACAGTGTCAGGTAGGGCGACAACGTTTTTCGTGGCTATGTAAGCCAATACGGGAGCGGCAAACACAACCACAGGCCTGGCAGGTGTAATTTTAAAATATGTTTAATAGCATATCGTTTCGGCCGTTCCAATTTTAATTTGAAAATGTCACTGTCAAGTCAAAGGATCTTCCACATATGCTTTATCAATATCTGGGTGACCGAGCGAATAACTCGGAAATGCGCGTTTTTCCAGAGATAAGACCTAGCTAGATCGATTTTTCGCCCCCGAAAACCCCTATATACCAAATTTCATCGAAATCGTTAGAGCCGTTTCCGAGATCCCCGAAATATATATATATATATATATATATATATATATATATATATATATATATAAATAAATAAATAAATAAACAAGAATTGCTCGTTTAAAGGTATTAGATTAGATTATCATCATTCATCAATAATTACCATGATTCGCATAAAATTCGGGCCTCGGGCCGAAAAATGTTCATATTTCGGCGAAAGCATTAATGTATGTGCTGTATTCTTTCCATATTTTACTTTTATACTTTTATATACATGTTATAATTATAAATAACCTAATCTAAGACTTAGATAAATAAAAGAGGCAAATCATCTTCCTATAACACTGCCTGCCATCATAGTTGAAAATGTAACTAAAAATAAAACATGCCTTAAGAATGTTTATGTATGTTTACACATAAACAGATTCTATTAAAGTTCCAACAACACCTTACACCTTAAGCAAAAGCTTATAAAAATGGCTGTTGTTGTTAAATAAGGAAGTAAACAAATCGTTAAAAGTTAACGATGCATATGCAAGCCACACAAGAAGTTTATGTCATGAGATGAGTGTCTTGAACGAAAGTGAGTGTTTAGTGCGCGTGTATGTAGGTAATGTAGGTGTGTTTATATTTTTATACGAACCTTTTACTTGTGCTGATGCATGCGCCACAGATTAGGTTGAGAAACTTTCTATAGGCAGATGTATTATTTCACTTTCATAACTTATAACTATTCTTAAGAATTAAGTTTGTGTTTTTCTGTCCTTTTAAATGTCTGAAAGAAGTTTTTTCGTGTTACTTATTCGTGTTATTAATTTGAGGAAAATGTAAATGTATGTATTAGTAGATAAACTACGTTTCGTAGTAAGAAAACGTAAATCATTTCGTTATTTTGGGTTTGCATATAAAATATTGATTGCTATATAAAAGTATACGGAATAAAACACGAATGTTTAGACGAATCCTGATAACAAATCCGGACGTGAACGGGCAGCATCCGAGTGATCAGAAAAGAAAATATTTATACGAAATACATATATATCTGGATCTTCTTGTCCTAAGTTATCCCATTATCGATTCTGTATGTTAAAGCGCGACTGTTTCACGAAATCCGGAAATCTTTACGGAACTGTATCTCTGAGGCCGGGCTATTTGGCACGATATCAACTTGCCAAGCAAGCTATCCGTATGCGATAGAGCAGGTTTTATTCTATCACGTCTATTTCCTATCTGAGGACAGAGGGTAACTTTGCACAGCCAGCGTCTATTAAGGCCTTTGCACACCGGCTGCGTGTGCGTGACGTGCACGTGCGCGTGTGGCGTTGTAGTATACAGATCCTTATGAGATGGCACACCGCTTGCGTGATGTGTGCGTGTGCGGCTCCAACATCCAACAGTGCACGTCAATTTCTATGGTAACAAAGGTGTGTTGCGATACTTGCGATATATTTGGCCCCGTTGCCTGCCACTATAAATTTTTAGCTGACTGTACAGTCGCCATCAGATATATAGGAGTGGCAAAGGCGCTCACAAATATCTGAACACGTCTCCATTGTCAGGGCGTTAGAGAGCGTGTTCAGATATTGGGAACACCTTGGCCGATCCGATATATCTGATGGCGATTATATTACAATGAAACTTAAACGCGGTAGTGCGTTTTTTGAAAGAAGTTAAAGAAACGTCTTTATTTTATTTAACTTTTTTAGAAAAAGGTTGCACAGGCAGGTTTTTCGGGCGGCACGTGAGCGCACGTGAGCGTTTTATATCTAAAAGCGGCGCGCCCCTCTCACGTGCCGCCCGGAAAACGCGCCTGTGTGACGAAGCCTTAATGGTCGTCAAGCTAATGATTTTAGTTATAAAAGGGTCAAAGGTTATAGGTTCAGTTGGGTTGGGCGTTATTCAATTAAAACAGGTGGGAAAAGCTGCAAGCTTTTCTTTACTTAAAGTCCTGCATACAAATACGGTATTTATAGTAGCTAATCCACTGGAATATGTTTAATCAGTCCGATAAATACGCTGCGTGGGGTATCCGAGGGATTGTAACAGCAGCACTGATCTTCGATGGACCTTATGTTCATTGCAATAAGGTTCACGTATGATCAGTTAACAGCGTGGACGATGGTACTATACTATCCGCAAACCAAACTGACTCGAGATCATATCACCATCTCTTTCACTCTGGCTTCGACCATGCTAGTGTGAATGAGAAGTTTTACGCACCCGGTCGTTACGTCGTTAGTGTGGTTAACAGTACAGCAACGCTTTCAAGTCACCATATGTAGACCATATGGCATTAGAATAAGGTTTACTAATGATCAAACAGTGTGCACGATTGTATGTTAATGCCCGTCGGGACATGACCTGCAGACTGATGTAGTATTAACGTAGGTCTTTCCATTATTGATGTTGGGACGCATGTAAAGTTGTAAACAATATTTATCGATTATTATAAGTATGCCATTGTTAGAAGAAATCACGCACGCATTAAATATATAAAGTGTCGACGCCATTTTAATTATTATAGAAATCATATCCCATTTAATTACGTTGTAAACAGAGAGCGAGGCGGCTATATAAAAATGACAACTACATATAAGCTTATTGTAGTGTTGTGTACATTACAATTAGGCTGCGTTTCCACCAGAGATGTGCGATGATGCGTGACGCGGGATGTGTTCCACCCCTAAGGTCTTAGGTCTTCTAGTGACCGTTATATTTCACCATAACCTCTTTGTCCGCAGTTGGGAGCAGGCGCGACGGGCCCCGGGGCCAGGGCGCTGGAACTGATCCTCAGCGGAGGCCTAAAGTCTCTGGCGAGGCCCGCCCGGCCTGTCCGCAGGGCTGCGTCGCGGGACTCGGTGCTGTCGCAGCCACAGCCGCTACTTGAAGGTGAGATCTGAGATTAAATTAAGATAGCTTTTGTTTTCAGGCATCTAAAGGCCAGGGTACCTAATACTAACATACAGGGTGTCCCAGAACTACCACGTCTGGTGTCAGATACTAATATGTCTTAAGCAAGTAACACTGCATCGCAGCTGGTTACAGGAACAATGACAAAAATGCTGACTACACATAAGTAGGTATGTATAATATGTTAATATGTCCAATCGGCAACGTTTAGCTCGTTTGCTATACCTAAACCGGTGTACAGTACTGTGTACAGTGAGCCTTCTGTACGTAGTACAGTCTCCACACGGGATTGTTACGCCGGTCCTAGCTAAATTAATTGGTTGTTTCATACTTACGCTATGGAATGTCCAATTTAGCTAGAACCCTAAATGGCGTAACAATCACGGAGCGTGACTGTACTATTATGTATTCTGTGGTATGTCGATATTTCATTTTGTCAATCTCTTGTTTTTGCGAAAAACAAGACCTAGGTCTACAGTTGTGGGTTTTCTTTGCGAATTGTCAGTTATCATTGTTTACGATTTACGATAGTACGCGAGTACTAGCTGACGCTCATGGCGCCAACACTCAATCCATTACTCAATTAATAAGTGCTAAAGTTTTAATCAATATAAAACGGAATCACTTTGAATTTAAATTGTCTCCCACTTGCTGATTGGAAATAGGACTTTATATCTAAAGTGCTACGTTCGCTTTTGAATTGAGACTTGAGAGTAAACATCCGAATGCATAAATACTACTAAATTTTGACTGACAGCACTGACAGCAGTCGCGATCTTTCTAAGCGGCGGTAGTACGGTTGCATTTTTATCGCTTGTCACCATGCCTGTCAAGTATGTAAGTGCGAAAGTGACAGGCATAGTGACAGGCGATAAAAATGGAACTATGCTGCGCCCGCAGAACTCAATTTCAACCATTTGAGAGTCTCATCTTAGAATATTAAAAGACGAACAACTCACTCGATATATATTCAAGAGCAATCAAAACGGGAATTAAATACAGAGTATTAAAATTATTTTAAACGGGCTACTCACGAGCGTTTATTCGACTTAATAATATTAATAGGGTTTAAAATAATTACTTTTCGTAGTCGACATCTAAGCGCCACTTGCACCATCCCAGTAAACCAGGGTTAAGCGGTTAAACCGTTAACCAAGTGTCAAATTGTACTGGTAACCATGGTAACTCCAGGTTTAACCGGTTAACCCCGGGCTTACGAAATAACTCGCGTTTTTGTAAGAAAACTGATGTATGGATGGACTATGGAGTTACCATTCTTTCTTTACTTATATTTCTCTATGGTCCGTACGGATGGTATGGTCAGGGATGTTGCGGATGCCGATTTTTTGACATCCGCGGATGCGGATGTCAAGATAGTACCATAAAAAACGTCAAATATTACATTTTAGTAATTTTTATTTAAAAAAACCGGCCAAGTGCGAGTCGGACTCGTGTTCCAAGTACTTCCAAGGGTTCCGTACATTAAGTCCCACTCACGCTTGACTGCTCATTTCTAATAGGTTTTTTGGTTAATGACTAAATTACCTAGCAGTCTAGCACGCCGATGCTAAGACGTTCCTGTACCGACCTATTCCACATCCGCATCCGCATTAAATCCGCATCGATTTTATGCGGATGCGGATGCGGATGTTGAAAATAATGCGGAAGTTCCGCGGTTGCGGATGCGGATGCGGATATTCGCAACATCCCTGGTCCGTACAATGCGATTGTTTCAGCCACCTGTTGATAATGATGTCATACAATACATACATGTATATTATAAATATGTTCGAGGCATTGTCATTGTTCAGAACAAAGTCCGGGTGAGGAATTACAGTTTCTTCACGTTGATTCAAAACGTGAGGTTTTTTTTGTTAATAATTATCGCCTACCTATTTGCGAGGGTTTTTGTATTTGTTTTATAAGTTAATACTTTACCTTTATAGTAACTACTTTACTACTTTGACAACGTATTAAAAAACCGGCCAAGTGCGAGTCGGACTCGCGCAAGAAGGATTCCGTTCCGTACCATTACGAAAAAACGGCAAAAAATCAAGTTTGTTGGATGTGGAGTCCCACTTAAACATTTATTACAAGGTGTATTTAGTATTTGTTGTTTACGTACTCGCAATAAGGAAGGGGGGTGGGTAAGGTAAATATCACGATGGGGGAGGGGTGGTCAGAGAAGATATCACGTGTAATTTTTTTTCAAAGCGGGAAAGCCAAAAACAACAATATTACTCAAAAATTTAATCAGATCAAATATAAATCCGCTCTATGTTTTCGCTCGCTCGTGATAAGCAGATTTTTACGATGCCTGTTTTTGAGAGATAAAATCTTGAACATACACGCAATACAGAAGAAACGACATTAGACTTGCTTAGCGTCTAAGAGTACCCGCATCATAATTATCACGTGATCTTGTGGCAGGGGGGGGGGAGGGGGTTGCGTAAAATCACCAAATATCACCAAGGGGGGGGGGGGGTCAAAAATAGGCCAAATATGATCACATGATTTCTGGACGACCTCTTTGAAGCGGTTTAAGTCGTAATTCACACGGTGTTCAATAAAACGAAGTTAAGTCAACTTGGCAACCAGGTTGATTGGCAATTAACCCGCTCGCCTTCGCTTAGTGCAGCTTCTTAGAAGCTTTCGATGCACTAGGTTAAGTGTTATAACTGTAGACCTAGTGAATAAGGGTACAAGTCTCGCGCAGCTTAGGTGTAAAGGGCATAAGTGTAACGTGGAACTTACACCCTTTTACACCGCGACTGAGACTTGTACCCTTATTTACTAGGTTTATTATCCAAATTTACTTATTGTCCATGTCAATTGTGGTAGTGTGTGTAATTGCGAAAGTGTTCTGGAATGTTCCAATATGGGATGTATACTTAGGGTTGCCATACGTCAGGATTTTTAGTCCCTTGTCAGGATTGCGGGGATTGGCGAGTGTCAGGGTTTTTTATAGGCTTCAACTGATCACTACTGGAAGTTAGCTTAATATTTATTGTTGGACAGAGGAAAGGGAAGGTTATGCTGTAGCTAGCATATGGTGACGAGTTAAGGGGCTAGTGGCCCACTGGGTAATTTTTTTGAAAAATTATCTTCCGAAAATTTCAGGATTTTAGGATCATGTCCGCAGATAGATAGATAAACCATTTATTCGCTTGCCACAATACACACATATTGACAAAAAAATAGAAACAATAACAATATCAAACTAAAAAAAAATAAAGAACAAGATGCATCACTAAAAGGTAGGTTTGAAGGTAGATATGTAGGTAGGAATATCCGTAGTTTTGTCAGGATATTCCATATTTCCATATGACAACCATACATACATATGATATACATAGGTATATCTATCTCTACAGCGGATTGAGCTCTTCGATCTACTATCAAAAAGTGCGACTGGAGAAAATTTAATCTCGTTTCGACGAAATTCAAGTTATAAATGTTAAGGATAGAGATAAAACAATAGTTTACCAAAAATATGTTGCCGTACCTTGTTCGTAGCACATAAAGGCGTATAGTACGGCTCTTCTGAGGTGAACTTTTCGCTTCAAACCGTAATTTTTCAAACAAAGGCCATTGTCTCTATTATCGCAAAAGCGCTTGCTCCCGACTTGGCACGTGCCAGTACAACATTCATATTGAAAAACAACCGGTATCGTCATAGTATTAAGGTTCAAATTTAATGTCACTGATATTCTAGATATTACGTTTTGGTAGTGTAGGACGATAAACCGCCCCGAAGCGATACGGCGCTCATATTATTTTGATACTTAGTGTGGTGTTAAAAATGAAACGCGGTTATTTATTATATTGTTTTATTTAAATTATTAGCTTGCGGTGGTAAATGTAATAATTTACAAAGGTGCAGCTGCAAGCATTGTTATTTTTTCTTATCTTTAAAATAACGATACTGTGAAATTAGCACCTCTGATGTGATGCCGACGCATAGTAACAATAAAAACACTGATAAGGCAAACGTGGAGCTTTGAAGCGCAGCTTTTCTAACAAAACGTCACGTGTCAACGGTCAGAAGAAAGGTCGGTTATAATATAAGAAAGAAATTGATTATATCTGATTTTTTATGACACGATTTTATCTAGTATTACGTATAACTGTTTATATACCTACACGGAAAAATTTTGATTATACCTATGTTAAACTTATTAATCTTAAATTTACATTGTTACCTTAGATTTTGTTATATAACAAATATACAACGCTTTATCATAAATAACCGTGTTTCATTTTTAACACCACACTAAGTATCAAAATAATATGAGTGCCGTGTCGCTTCGGGGCGGTCTATCGTCCTACACTACCAAAACGTAATATATAGAATATCAGTGACATTAAATTTGAACCTTAATACTATGACGATACCGGTTGTTTTTCAATATGAATGTTGTACTGGCACGTGCCAAGTCGGGAGCAAGCGCTTTTGCGATAATAGAGACAATGGCCTTTGTTTGAAAGATTACGGTTTGAAGCGAAAAGTTCACCTCAGAAGAGCCGTACTATACTTTTACTTTGACTCCATCCTTTCATCAGCCACACTTCATCACTTTCATCCCAACCCCTTTGTCTCCTTCCTTTGTGTCAAGAAATTATGTCATGCTCCTACCGCCTTTATCACTGGATTTTATACTGTATCCTATAATTTTACAGTCTATTTTGACTTGTTACAGTTGTTCCGTTGTTCCTAGTTTTGTTTATACCTACGAGAAATAAGTGAGGATATTTAATCACGCCTAAGTGCGATATTTGTAAACACCATTAAGTCGGGGCGCTAATGAACTCGTAGGTATTCATCGTTGCTGTGTATGGTATATAAGTTGGTACATACAGTAGTTGAGATGAAACAGATACGATTTGTATTAATTTCGATTTGATTCTATGGTGCGTTCTAAGCAGAGATATTTTAGCAATTACTTAGAATTTATCAACGATTCGTCCACCAGCCGTCAACCATTTTGTTAAATATTAATAAATATTTCGGGACAACGTTACACAGGTTGATAATCCTAAACTAAGAAGGATGACTATGGGTACTAGGCGAAGATATACATACGAGCGAAATGTACGCCTCAATGATAATAAGTCTCCTAGTCTCAGTACCATCGTTCACATAGTTAACTGACAATAGTCATCATCTTCCTCGCGTTGTCCCATTTTGCCACGGCTCATGGGAGCCTGGGGTCCGCTTGGCAACTAATCCCAGTAATCAGTAGTGGCAGTTAACTGACAATAGTGACAATCAAATAATCTGGTCAGATAAGGTGGCTGTTAGTTTTATACCTGGCTCGGTCTGTAAACCTACCATGTTCTCAACCTCTAAATCCCTTCTTTCTCCCCAGGTCTCCGAAAATGCTCGACAGTGCTCGCGCTCACCGACCGCGAGAAAGTCACCGAGCCGATCCGCGCCCATAACCGTCTGCGGGCGCCCTCCGTCTGCTCCCGATGCTCCTCGCTGCTGTCCCTGGCCGGCGCCGGATCCAGGTAACTGAAGTAGGGTTTGCAATCCGGATCCGAAATGTATGCAATTATCCGGATCTGGATCCGGATCCGCGGATCTTCCCATACATTTCGGATCCGTCGTGCAAACCCTAAACTGAAGCGCTATGCTAGACAATTCTCTGACTGCGAGAAGGTCACCGAGCCGATCTGCGCCCACAACCGCCTTCGAGCACCCTCCGTCTACTCCCGATGCTTCCCTGGCTACCGCCGGATCCAGGTAAATGATACGCAAGTCGCAGCTCTGACCGCAAGCGTGTCCCAACTGATGCACGACCACAGCTGCAAAATTTTCTTCAACGGCGACAGCGGCGTGTATTCGATGGTGGCCAACCGTTGTGCACACGCCTCTTCGAACTCGGAGAGTGTTCGAGAAAGGTTCTCCAAGCCTGCTGTCTTCTTTGTATCAATGAGCCTTCGGGGAGACCACTTGGTCTCCACTCAAAACCGCGCTTCTTCTTAATGTTAAATCACTGATATATCAATGCTAGAGTATACTTGTTAAACCTCCTTCATTGCTCTTTCAGGGTTGAGGACCGTGTTGAATGCCCTTTGCAAGGAGTCACAAGCTTATTTGATGGTATAAGATAAGATATTAAGCATTAAGCAGGAATATTCCCTCATTGGGGCCTGTGCTTGACCAGGTGATGCTTCTTTTGAAGAAGTGCTGAAGGCGTTATTATTATGTACAAAGAAATTTCGGTTCCTCGCGAAGACTCTTAAAATCCGCTTGGGGAGATTTTTTACTCCCTCTCTAAGGCCAATATAAAATATCGGTATCAGCTTTACAGTTTAATCTACGTTAATAGTGTTTTATGCAACCGTTGTTTAAGAGAGGTCAAAAAAGGCGAGTGGCGAGAGTAACAATTTGAGGCGAAGCCGAAAATTGTTAATAAAGACGCCACGAGTATTTTTTGACTCGGTTAAACAACGTTGCATACAATACTTTTTCTACGACCAAGCACTTACTTTGAAATAAAATTGTAAATTTAACAAATATGTTTAATTCAAGAAGTAGCAAAAATTGAGAGTACGGGAGAGAAATGAATGAATGAATGAATGAAATTTAAAAAAAACATGTCTATGGTTCACTTATTTGTCAGAGATGACATTTAAAATAAGGTTGGCAACACTGTATTTCATTCAATATTTTTTAAGTGGTCATTACACGAAGTATCGTAAAATCGTCAAAAAGATACTGCGTGTATGCACAAATTCTTTTTTGGGGAATAGACTAAAGACTTGTCTTGACGACTATAAGGTAGGGTTTTAAAGGTGTATGCACGACCCTTTAAATGACAAATAAAAGTACGGGAGTAGAAAAAAGTGTTAAAACTGATAAAAACCAAATTATTCCGCAATGTTGGAATTATGCATGCAGCAATAACAAAATTGCTACATGACATGAACAAATCTTTTCATTAAGGCAACCTAGTTCCCACCTAAAATAACAATGGCATTTTCGCATATCGCTTGTCAATAAAAACCTGTGATTGTGTTTTGTCATTGTTAAATGCAATGCTCAATGCCAAATGTCATTTAGGGAGAATTAATGAAAAGTGCTAGCCCCGCATAGCGGGCGTGTGAGTGCCTAGGTGTTCGATGTGATAACGAAATGATCTGATTTGTTAACATTTTTGACACCGCTCCGTAATAGAAAGAGTCGGATGCTTTATCTTCTCATTGTCACGTAATCACGTAAATCAGGTTTGGATACAACTGATACAAGTGCCTCCATATGCCTCTATATAACCTTGGTATTAACTTTTGTAGTTTTATGTTACTTTCTCACAGAGGTACTTGCCACTCTTGCCAGTCAGTTTTTAAGCGTTGCCTCAGGCGTCCCAGTTGTTTGTGCTGAGTGCAATGCCACGCGCATATTATGTTTGTACATATTTGTTTAAAAATGAACGCCACGCCCACTTAGACTGCGTTTCCACCAGAGATATGCGAGGATGCGTAGCGAGGGATGTTTTTTTAAGAACCATTTCACTTACCCTCCTCGCTCAACCTGAAGTAATTCTATTGTTTAACAAAATTTTCCCTCCAATCGGGCAAAATTTTCTCTGGCTGAAACGCAGCCTCATCGACTATTCGACCGTCCACTCTGTTTGCACATACTGGCTGGTTAACTGGAAGAGATCCCTTTTAGGGATAAGTTCGCCTTTGTACATAACATTTATATTTTTGTTTTGTTTTTGTCCGTTTTATGTAAACCTGTTTATGTGCAATAAAGTGACATACATACATACATACTGGCTTAGTAGCGATAGTAATTTTGACCTTTTTCGTGTAGATACTCCCTGGATGGCGCCGGCGGAGGCTTCGTACCGGCCGCTCCGGTCAACTGCAAGCTTTGCTTGGAAGACGCCGCTCCTGACAAGGTGACCGTCATCGGCGGCTGCGGCTGCGCGTACTGCACTAAGGTAAGGCTCTGATTACCTATTGAGAGTCACATGGAATTACATTCTGAAATAACATGAACATTCAAGTGACATATTTCCATGTCTGGTATTAGTTTTCGTTGCTAGCATTTGTCATTCATAGGGGTCGTCGATTTTGTAGACCCTCTCCCCCTTGTCACACTTTTCATAGGAAAAAGATAGTTCTTTAATACCTACTGTCTCACTTGGGATGACCCCTTCCCCCTCCTCCTGTTGCTGTGACGTAATGTGTGGATGAACATAGATTTTAGAGCGAGTAGAAAAGTTTATTTTACTCGCTCTATTCGAATCTCGCCATTCGCAGGCTTTTACCACCAGCAAAGGCTCTTGCACCATTAGTTTGCCATCTGCGGCCAGTTTCTCAAAAGCTGGTAACTTGTATTGTAAAACAAGCGGTTTCACTTTTTGACAGCTTTTGTTAGAAAGGGACTTCCACTTGTATTACAAGTCACAAGCCTTTGAGAAACGAGCCCCTGGTGATAAATAACATGATGCAGGCCATTTATTGTGACCGCAGTCAGGGTCACAATGCCTGCTTGGCACTCTGCCAGATTCCAGCGACTGGGTTGTCCCGGAGAACCGTCCGCAATTGATTTAGATGCGGCCTATATAGCTTTACTTACTCTCTGGACTTTTTTAAAAATCTATTTAGGAATTTATGACCAGGTTCTTCTCTGGTGAGGACTCGTAATGTGACCAAGGGAGTCGTATTGTAAAGCCTTGTGAACGTCGTCTGCCGCTCCGTTGGTGGATTGAGGAACGGTAGCCACCAAAGATTATGTAGAAAATAAAAATATTTTTATTAATTCCTCCCGATTGGGAATTTGTGAAATTACAGTTCTGAACCGTCTATTCTAAAAATAACAAAAAAATATTTAAAAAAAAAACAGTTCTAGTTGACTATAAATTATATTTTGCATTTTGGGGCCCGTTTCTCAAAAGCTTGTAACTTGTTATACAAGCGGATGTCACTTTTTGACAGCTTTAGTTAGAAAGGGACTTCCACTTGTAATACAAGTTACAAGCTTTTGAGAAACGGGCCCCTTGTCATTAACGACTCCTATCCTATTCGGATATCGGATGGACTTATATAGCTAAAAAAGTTAAGAGGAAACTGCCCGGACATTCCGATTCACGCATAACTTGCAATAATTAGTATATTTATTTGACTACGAAGTTCCAAGCCAGTGGCGCGAGAAACGCGCCCATTAAAATGTCCGCTCGCGAAATAATTACGGACGTCGTACCCATTCCAGTTGCCGTGCGAGTCGATCATCTTGCTAAACCAATGTTACCGAGACAGTGAGAACCGTATTCAGGGTTGTCATCTTGTCATATGGAAAAATTTAATATCTTGACAAAAGTCCCAACATCACCCTAAAAATCCTCACATTCCTGGACCGTCAATTTTCCAAAGTCTAAAAGAGCTTAAACCCCTTATTTCATAACCTTTAACCACTAGTCCACTTAACTCGCGACTATTCTATGTGCAGTAGTTACAGCATAAACTTCCCTTTCTTCCGCCGAACTACTAACTTAGTTAAGCTAACTTTTAGTAGTCTTTTGAGCTTTCTAATAAAACAGAAATCCATGTATCAGGGGAAATCACTACACCTTAAAAAACAAAATCCCCCGCCGCGTCTGTGTGTGTATGTATAGTGATGAGCCGTGGGAATTTTCCCGGGAACGGGATTATTTCCAACGGGAATATTCCCGGGAATATTCCTTTGTTTCCGGGAATATTCCCAAATCAAGGGAATATTACAATTCAGATTGGGTAAATCAAATTTTAAATTAAAGTTTGTTAAAATATGTATAATACCCTGAAAAATAAAATGACGATCACAAAAAAACCTCGTCTTTATTCTAGAATTTCTAGATACATAAATTATACATGTTTTAAATACTAAATTTTAAGCTTTTTTTTAAATCACACAATCGTTTATCTTTTTCTCGGTGCTTTTTATGTGCAATATTTGTTTATTTGTTATTTGAGAGTTCATGTCTCTATCTCTTTCTTTCAATATATTGGTATCCCTTCTTCTAAAAAGATACACCATGGTGCACTTACTCAGTCTTCGAACGTATCTGGTTCTATCAACACGTGCGTAGATGTGCATAAGTCATGAGGCCGAAAAGTAAAGTGTTTGAACATTTTACTACTCATACAGTTAACAACAAAGTCACGTTTTGTTACAAATATTGCAATACTGTGTATTTATTTAAAAATGCTACGAAATTCGCCTGCCATTTAGGCAAATGTGCCAAAACACCATGTGACGTTCAGTGTTTCTTTAAAAACCGTGGAAAAAATAAGTCCAGCAGTGCTGCAAGTGAATCGCATGGTGAACCTAGCGGTTCTTCACATTCTCACATTCCATATCAAGAGCCAAACCAGGACTCTACTGTGTCTGATATCACAGATAATAAAAAATGTTCCTAGAAAAAATATTTAGTCAATTTACTGTGATTTTTAATTAAACTGTGATGATTTTCTAAAATTTGTTTTCTTTTCAATTTTTCCAACAACTATGGGCATATTCCCGGGAACATTGGGAATGCTCCCAGGAAATATTGGGAATATTCCCGGAAACATTGGGAATTTAGTTGCCTGTGTGAGTTACACTGTCTAATGTCTCAGTTAATAGTTAAATGGATAACGTTTTGATAGAATCCCCTATAACACAATATGTAAACATTAACAATTTCAAAATTCCCCAATGTTCCCTTCGTGTGGGAATATTTCTGGGAATATTCCCAGGAATATTCCCACCTAGGGATTATTCCCGGGAACGGCACATCACTATGTATGTATGTTCGCGATAAACTCAAAAACCACTGAACGGATTTCCATGCGGTTTTCATCTATCAATAGAGTGATTCTTGAGGAAGGTTTAGGTGTATAATTTGTTAAGGTTTAGTGTAACCCGTGCGAAGCCGGGGCCGGTCGCTAGTCCTCACATATGGCAACCCTAGCTCTAATTGTATTTCATAATTATGAATTATTCGTTATGTTCGGCTCAGTAAGCAGCAACAATATCCGTGCAGTTTATTTCAGCCGCTCGCCGCCTCGACCTTGCACTTGCGAAATTGTGTAACAATGTATGCGAACTTGCGTCGAGCCAGCGGGCCGGCAAGTAACTGGAATGTGCTACTTGAATGGCTGCTTACTTACAGTGGTTACAGTGATTGTGTTGAATGATACATATTTGTTAGTCAGTTTTGACACTGGCTCTGCTGAAAGTAGGGTTGCCAAACGTCAGGATTTCTCCTGACATGTCAGGATTTTTGGGTTCTTTGTCAGGATTGCGGGGGAACTTGACGAGTGTCAGGATTTTGTGGGAAAGTAATCGTATTTACTTGTCGTCGTAATAGCTCTGGATATTGACAGCCATTCATGTGGTTGTGGTAGTGGTATTTGGAAAAGGTTAATAAACATCTCTGTACTTAACTTAATGTTGACCTTTAAATATTAATTTAATTGTTCCCTGCGAAACAAACATTCACTTACTGGATCTAAAATATTCAAACGATAATCGTCTTTGCACATATTACATTAAAGCTCATTTTATTCTACGCATCTTCTATTAATACAGCAAATGCCAAGGTAATCCAAATTGATGCTACAAAGAGTTTAGAAGTTACCTTTCTCATTACGCGAAAATGAACTCTGACCTTTAGCGTTTATGGTCTTAATTTGCTGGCAGGTCATTATACAAATCCCTTGGATTTATATAAAGTTGTTCCTGAGAAAAATAGGTTTTTATTAATATTCTGGCTTGGGGTGAAAAGGTGTTGTGGATTTTTTCGTGTGAAAAATGTTTATCGTTATTTACTTTGGGTGGTAATTTTATAACAGAATTAGTATTAATGAGACTGCTTTTTATAAATGTTGGTATAGTGATCCACATTTAACATGAATCTTTGAAATACTCGAAGTTATAAACACACCCTAAATACAGGATGCTTCCTGTAACAGGAGCAATAAATTAAACTAAAGGCTGTAGGGCAAACCTTGGCTTATCGGTGATACTTGGTAATTCGGTGATACTGCGTTATAATCTTACACAGTTCTCACCATGAGGAAATGCGAGCTATAAAATTGTTGGCAGCTGTTAGTTTTGATGCTTGCAATTGGGTTGGCAGCGATTTAATTGCTTACATTTCAGCATTGTAAGCTCAGCGTAAGATAACAACGCATCATCACCGAATTACCAAGTATCACCAATAAGCCAAGGTTTGCCCTACTCCTCAAACTGACCAACATTTGTTCAGCAACTTTTAAAAAATTATGAATCCTTTAGAATTCCTCTTTTTCATACAAAATAAATATTGCCTTCAATGTACGCTGACATCAGTGTGTTTGACGTTGCTTGTCACGCTTTAAACATAACAAAATTTGCAATACATTACGTCTTAGAATAAACTTTAAAGTGTAAGTAATAAAAATCAAAACATGAGTTATTTTCAAAAGTTGCTGAACAAATGTTGGTCAGTTTGAGGAGTACAGCCTACAGTTTAATTTATTGCTCCTGTTACAGGAAGCACCCTGTATATATTATATGCCTGATTTTATCACTAACAATAATATGACTGATGATACTTTGATTGACTAATCTACGACTGTGATCTCTATTTGTATTGTCCTAAAATGACAGTTGGGCTGAGATTGGGTAGTAAATTGGTCAATTGAACTGTCATTTTCTCAAGTCAGACATAAATAACGAAGCTTCGTCATGTCGATATAACGGGCTGAATGTCATTTTTTTGACAGATTTTGATAACATTTAGTAGGGTTGAAAAGCATCCTCGTTCTGGTCGAATATAGGTATACACAGAATCCCGATTCAGGAAAAAAAATGTAAATTCCCGTTACAAAAAATTTCATACGTTTTCGTAACTAAGTGGAAGATTTTGTAGGACATTCGGTGAAATTGCACTTAAGTTGTAAATAATAGGGAACTTTATCTATCCACCAAATTTTATGTAGATTTATATTACCGTCGGCGCATCGCATGAGTCTCCAACATACTATTTGCATTTGCACAAGGTACGTGGCAAACAATTCGTCAAGTTCTAGGCAACGTGTTCATTCACCCTTGCATGGTCACCATTGCGACAACTGTTGGACTGGGGCCAGAATTGGTTATGTCAATGTTGTGTGGCGGTGGCGGTGACCCCATACCAGAAAGATTCTAGCATGTTCTGATGCTAACTGAACACCAGTAGACCTTAATGTCTTTGCAATAAGGTTTAGGTACGAATTGACAATGTTATTTGGACTAGCTGTAATTTTTAAATGGGTGTTTACTGTAATGTTCACAAAAGTGTCGGCCTTTATGGCAGGCAGTACGTATCTGCTCTCTTGCAAATAAAATGTAAATGTAATATATGTATTAAATAGATCCTAACTACAACCACATTAATGTAAATAGAACCTGATATAATCTACATAGATTGTAATTTCGTCTGGATCAGAATTTCGAAGGATTCTGTATTTATCCAGCATTGACATATCGTATTATATTAAGCCGGCATATATTAGCCTAATACCTATTCAAGCGAGGCGTTGAAAAGGTCTAGTCTAGACGAAAAGGAATTCCTCTGAAAATATATTGAATTCTTGATATAACAGGAGACACACAATATCTACTCTGCCTGCTCATGTCCCTAGTAAAATTAACCGACTTACGAAATATTTTTCTAAGTATTGGGGGTTCCCCATACTTAGAACTGAAACTCAAAAATTTTTTTTTCATCAAACCCGGGGTATCTATGAATAGGTCTTCAAAAATGATATTGAGGTTTCTAATATAATTTTTTTCTAAACTGAATAGTTTGCGCGAGAGACACTTCCAAAGTGGTAAAATGTGTACCCCCCCCCCCCCGTAACTTCTAAAATAAGAGAATGATAAAACTAAAAAAAAATTTTTGATGTACATTACCATGCAAACTTCCACCGAAAATTGGTTTGAACGAGATCTAGTAAGTAGTTTTTTTTTTAATTTGTCATAAATCCCCTAAATACGGAACCCTTCATGGGCGAGTCCGACTCGCACTTGGCCGCTTTTATTTGATGGTAACTTCACAGTCCCATTGTTACCAGGGGCCCGTTTTTCAAACGGATGTCTTTTTGACAGCTTTTGTTCAAGGGGCCCCAGGTTATGATAATAAATAAATAATAAAATAAGTGTCACTTTATAACACTGCGCGATTGAAAGAGACACACTGTTTATCGTCATCGCGTAGACAATTATGAACATCATAATCATCATACTGGTGATGCAATTCTGGTGTAATCAAAAAAACTAAAGAAATATGTTAGGAACTCTACAGGTGGTATGAGTTTCTTTTTCTCGTAAATTCTCTTATCTGTAATAGTAATTAAGTACATATTAAGTAATTCTCGTAAAATCTCGTAAATTTGCTTTCGGAAACCGCCATTATTATTTTTTTAAAGGTTATTTTATTATTTCTCATCTGATAAACTCCATTGTAATGTAATTTTACGGCAAGACCTTTACTTGCTTAGCTAAATTGAATTCTAAAAATAGTTTTAATCTTTACATTTATCCGGCAAAGGAGAGTAGATTGATGAAACAGCCAAATTTAGCTCAAGATAATCTGAACTTTACTCTAGCAGACGGATTACTATTAAGTATTCATATGCTTTATTAAGTATTAGACTTCGCCCGCGACTTCTAGCTAAAATCATTCAAACACTCTGTTTAGATATAAAGAAAAAAATGTCTGATGTATATAGTAACAGACGTTTCTGTTAATACAACATTTAAAGTCAAAATAAACTATTAAAGTCTGTGACAAGTGCAATTACACTTGCATTAGATATTGCAATTACGTTAGGAGTTGGATCACTTAAATTCGATTTATGAAAAAGGTGTTGGTTTTTCTACGGTGAATGTATGAGAATTGTAAGATTTGTATGGGATTCAAGGAGCTGGTGAAGGGAACAGCACCAATTTTCAGCCTGGCAACATAAGTTTATTATGGCTCCTTTACACGATGGGCCATCATACTGGCCCACTAAGATGGACCAGCGTGTAGAGAGGGTATAGTGGCATCGGATGGCTTTATGGTTCGGCGGGATGGCGATGGGATGGCCACGGTGTCGGTTTTCCCTCTGCATATCAAAGGTAGTGGACCAGCGATAGTGCGGACGCATCTACACGTGGTCCATTCCATAGTGCGTGCTCTCAACCATCGCAGGGCCATCGCGCAGGTCCAGCGCTGGGCCATCGTGTAGAGGAGCCATTACAGCCTGGGGCCACAACAGAGGTTGAGCTGCGGTCTAATATGATGCTGTTGTAGATACGCTGCACTATAATTGGAAAAACCATTAAAATGCCTTAGTGCCCTCGTTGGAAAAACCCTCAATACAATTTCCTCCGACCAGATGAGTCAGTGCGAAATAGTGCGAATCCGTACACAGCTGATTGCCCGCGTCACGCGCTATTTTTATACAACCGTTTTAAAATGCCGCTTTCTTGCACGAGCAATCCAATTTGCAGGGAAACCTACGCAGGCGAAAGGTTAAGAGGTATTTCTAGCTGAGAGTCAGCATTGGTAGTTATTTGGATTCATAAAGCCATGTTATGTTAATGGCATGTTCTCATTCATAACCTGGTAACATTTTTCTTTTATATGTAAAAAAAAACAATAAAGAGTTATTTTTCCGAAAACATGGAATAATAATTACCTATACTCCCTTGATCTCAAAACTGACTTATTGTATGTATAATAGGGGACACTTTTTAATTTTTTAATAGTCCCCGTGTAGGCAGAAATAACCCAAAAGTTGTTATTTTTTCAAAAATATTACCTACATTATTTTCTATAAAACTGAAGTATTCCACATTACATGTACATGAAATAAAAGTTATGAAAACTGTATCCTAGTTAAGAGTCCATATATACGTATCAACTTTAATACTTAAATGGAAAAACTCAAAAACGATTCCCAACACCGAAATCCCCTTTTAGTTTACCGGTAGGTCCCACCCGTCATATATATTCAGCCGAGTGTCCTGGATGCTCGGCTATGAATTTTAAACGGTACCTGCGCGACCTTTGCCGGCCCGGTGCATCGCTCGCGATGTAGGCCAGTGGAGCGGCCCGGAAAATGTCGCCCCTGACGTCAGTCTAGGGTTGCTACTTGTTCTTGTTACACGTCAGAATTCTGACATGTCGAGAGTTTCGTCAGGCGAAAGGAACAAGGTGTTAGATTTTTAAACGCTTCCTGCTTGAGCTTTGCCGGTGCATCCCTAGCTGCTGTAGGCCAGGGGAGCGGCCCGGAAAATGTCGCCCCTGACGTCAGTCTAAGGTTGCTACTTGTTCTTGTTACACGTCAGGTTTCTGACGTGTCGAGAGTTTCGTCAGGCGAAAGGCACAAAGTATTGGATTTTTAAACGCTTCCTGCTTGAGCTTTGTCGGTGCATAGCTACTATCGCTGGCGATGTAGGCTAGTGCTAGTGGAGTGGCCCGGCAAATGTCTCCCCTGACCTCAGTCTAGGGTTGCTACACTTCAGAATTCTGACGTGTTGAGAGTTGGGAGAAGACGTACAACTATTAAAAATATCACAGAATACAGAGGGGCAAACGACGATCATCAGCTTTTTGTTATGGCTTTACATAACTGTTTCTGGTATCACATGGTGCCCCCTGTATGCGCGTGTTTTTTAGGCATCATGAATTCCTCAACTTGCCGTAAAAATCTCAGGATGTTTTTCTTAGTTGGCATCCCTAGTGACTCAATGAAGATGGCGTCTATGGGCTTTAATGAATGGACGCGTGTCTTTTGAGGTGTAGTAAATGCTCGCTTAGAGCTTATTCATACGCACGCGTTCTAGTGTCAGTTGATGATGATATTGTATGGTTGAACAGCTGTTGGGCTATTTGACTCGTCAAACTGAGATGCCTAATAGTATTTGGCTACTTTAGAATAGTTTAGAAGCATGTTATCGAATCGATCCGAATTTTGAAGTGATAACTTCTTTAGCGGCGCTGGGCACTTTTTGAGGTGGGGAAAAAATTATAAACTCGAGACAGCGTAAGGCGATCACGTGACCGTAAGGGGCGTAAGGCGATCACGTGACCGTAAGCCTCGTAAGGTGGCCACTCATAATTTAAATGGCATTTAAATCAATAAAGAAAAACTCAATGTTATTTGACATTTATGTTGCGGACTCCTTTTCAAGACTCTTTACCTATGTTCAAATAATTTGACGTTGTCATGGCGGTATGTAAATAAACATGTCAATGAAAAAGTGTGATCTTATTTGAGAATGATAATAATACATAATAAATAAATAGAATACCTCCGCTAAACGTATGTATCGTGTTACCGGGCGTCGGTAACATAGTGAGGTGAGTTTTCACTTCTATCGGCACTCCCGGAGTGCAACCGTTGTTGCTTGTTTTTTGTGCTTTACCAACGGTTTCAGACTAGTTCTTAATACCAGTTCGTATAGGTATCTATGCTTTTTGATCATAGAATTATCGTACTTGGAGGAAAGTTATGAATACACTCCACTCTCCTTCGGTGATGATTTTCGAGATATTTTTTTTGATTGGTGTTGGTAGCGTTGGTGCCTTAATGAAGATGGCGTCTATGGGCACTAATGAACGAACGCGTGAATTTATTAAAATATATATGTCGGAATCGTGGGCGTATCATACTATCAGGAGCACATCAGGACCTTCAATCATGGATGACGAGCCCTCGTCAATGAAATACGTTATTCAACTCACAGTCTTTACTGGATAAGACTGATTACAAATCATAGCACACGTTACACTTCTTATTCAAAGCAAACCAGTGGATTAGACCCAGGAACCGCCACAGACGTCATCTTCTCCCGTTCATTCTCATCATGTTCTCCTCTGAAGATTGACAGCATCACTTCAATTGTTCTGGCTTTCATTTGTTTTTGACAGCGCACTCTATGACGCCTTGGCGGAACTGCGCCGAACGCCACTCAGGTGTACCTACACCCTAGTTTGCTCTATTTGTCAATGTTCAAAGCGATAGATGGCACAATTCAGCCATTCTCCGACATATATATGAAGGTATCTAATCTAAAGGAGCATATGTTTTTCACAACTGTCACCTACGCCACTATTCGAGTACTCCTCTCTGGGGATCACTTTCTAAAAACCGGCATTTATTATATATTTTTTTGTAAATACCTTCTGGAAAACCCGACGCGAATTCCACAATCTGATCGCTCGCGGATATTGAAGTGAATATTAAAAATGGTTGTGCTTCGATTATTGAATGTAGGCCACTGGAGCGGCGGCTCAGCCCTTCAGCGTTCCAGCAAGTGTTTCAGCAATAATTGAAAAACAATATCTGAATAATCTACCTTTAGACAAATCTCCATATTTGAAATCGCGCTTAACATATATGGAGTCGTGCGTCGTGGGTGACAATGCAACTCATGCTAAGGGCTTGTTGCACAAATCACACGAGGTTTGAAAGGGTAGGGAGGTTTGGTGGACAGATCACCGAATCCGATCACGAAAAAATCACATCAGATTTATAGCCAAAAACCTCACCAAATATCACCAAGCTTGTCAAAAAGTAGCCAAAAACACCTCGCGTGATTTGTGCACAACCCATAAGCGGTCTGCTACTCTACAGTGTCTACATGTCGCCATCATAATACATATTGAGGTCAAGGTGTTCACAAATATCTTAACTCTCTTTATTATCAAAACGTTAAAGTACATGTTCCGATATTTTTGAGCACCTTGGCCGCTCCGATATGTCTGATGGCGACATTGGCGACAGCAAACTTTGGTCACATTACACTGTTCAGTCTAATGTAATTTGTCCGTACATAACTAAACTATAATTGTGTTTTTAACAAAAATATTGATAGAATTTTCTTTTGTTCCAGGTAACTATTGCATTGAAAAGGCATCAATTGACAATTAGGTATAGATAGATAGGGAGAGTGACTCACCCGAACCCGCCTCCAAAACACCGCCCCCATACAATCGAAATCACGCTCTTATTTTAAAACGACATGCTGTAAATACAGTTTTATAATTTGAAGTTTCTCGATTTCCTTATTAAAAAGTTATTATTGGTACTTATTCTCTTCACGAATTTCTGTAGGCCTATTAGCAGTTAGCATATGATTGGCGCGACAGAATCTCGCGGCGAGATAAACTACCCGTCTTTTTCTAAGTATGTTAATTAAAAAGGGATAGGTAGTCTTTCTCGCCGCGAGATACTGTCGCATCAATCATGTGCTAGCCCGGCTGTATGACCTAAAAAAATGTAAGAAAATATTTCTCTGTCATTCCAATTTAAATTTCCTTTCTTTAAAGGTTATTCGAATGAAACCAGCTTCAGAGGAAAATAATTTTATGGTGAATTGAGTTTAATTATTTTCTTTGTAATCTCAATCAGTTACAGTTAGTGGTTTTGATAATAGCTCCATTTGTATTTTCTGAATTGTCTTCAGTTAACATTTTAAAAACATTGACAAATCCATCGGTACTGCCGCTTTGCGGATCGTCCTTTTAAATTTCCTTTTTTATACGTAACGTATTTTAACAGCTTTTTATTGTCGTATTTTCTTGATCCATAATCACCATACAATACAGTCTTTACAATTTAAACTCTGGTAGGCTCTCCTTAAACGAAATATAACGCAACAGTCCGATTTTTTTAAAAGTTGACTGTACCTCTCTGTGGCGGGGTATCCATAAAACTCGATTGTCCCCAGCTTGCTAAATCGGACAATTTCACCTTATGTTGTAATGCTTAAAGAAAAGTAACCTAAATTACCTACTTCAGTTCTTCGAGTGTATGTTTGAAGACCGATACATTATTTATCACTTGTTGCAGCCTATTTTCCCACAAACAGATGATGAAGCACAGTCCAACTGTGTTTGTTCTAAAATTATTATCATTTCATTTGTAGGAAAACTGATCTTTATTTTGATCCTGGCCTGGGTTCGCATTTCATCGCCATTTCCACTATTATTTTAAGTGTGTTTATGAACTTTAGTTGCCTTTGTAAACAATACTTGTTTATAATATTGTCTTCGGTTACCGCGATACTTACTCATAAATATGTACTTGTTTATTTAAATCGTTTGTTTAGTTTGAAATTGTGTTGTTTTATGATGAAAGTTTTGTCTCCTACAAATTGATTCATCATTTGTCTTTCTACGAGGCTGTGATTTTAATCGGGAGTAATATCAAAATTATCTTTTTCCCGCAAATTCCTCTGCGTGGGATGCTGATAATGATTGATAAAAACTATCCCAGGTCCTCAAATTACCTTCATTAACAATTTCGTCTAAAACTGTTCAGCTGTTTAAGGGTGAAGGGGTAACATACAGACAGACAGAGTTACTTTCGTACTTATGTTAGTAGGGATTCCTAAGCTGTTATTTATATTTGCAATTATATCTAAGAAATTATAAGACATTGATGCAATGTTAGTAATGCCCATGTCACGACTTTACGTAACAACTCTTGTACAATGAATCATCTCAATTAGTTCAGGAAGTGGCATTTGATGAGCAAATTGAGAAGGCTCTGGTTACTTTAATTAATTCGCTTGAGTCACTGTTGAACACCATGGCAACTGTGAAACTAGTTTCACGCTTGTTTTTTACACGTAGTTAAATCAACAGGATTAAAAAAGTGACTAACATTTTTAATATAATAATACGAGTACAGTCGCCATCAGATATATAGGAGCGGCCAAGGTGTTCACAATATCTGAACACGCACTCTAACGCCTTGACAATAGAGGCGTGTTCAGATATTTGTGAGCACCGTGACGGCACCGATATTTCTGATGGCAACTATACCTATCATACCTATGGTTAACTTATTTCAAACATGTCACTAGCGTAGCGTCTGCCCGCGACTTCGTCTGCGTGAAATGATGACGATTGATAAAAACTATCTATGTCCTTCTAAATAAATTTCATCTTGTTAAATCTTGTTAATCACTAAAAGTGTTTTATTTGGTTTTCTTTTTTGTCTAAACTTCGTCTTCCCTTTTTTATAACCTTAAAAATGAACAATAAGTACAAGTGTTTCCAGTTTTCAGTATGTGTCCGTTTGTGGCACCTACTCGGTAGTCAGTACCAGTTAATCCAACTGCATTGCTTACAGCTCCATCATTTAACCCTCGCAATGCCCAGCTGACGTGAAATCCAATTTGCTTCAACGCGGGCACGTCACGCCCGTCCTTCACTATGTCACAGCCTACAGCCCTTCCTGTACACCCTCCATTCAATTCCAAACCTTAACACAAAGGCTGTAAGCTCGTAGTCCCATGGGTCGTTTGTTTATCCAGTGTGAACGAATCACTTAGAGCAGGCCCGCTAATTCATATAATCCGACTATAGTATTACGCTGATCCAATTACTGCGGTAGTGTTATGGAGGAATAGATTTTTAGCATGTGATGGTGAAGATTATTGTAAAGCTATGTAACATCGTAAAAAGTATACTTTGTCGGTCGAAAAATCTTGAATAAGATATGAGGCGCAAAAGTCTTTGCTATATAGATAGCCATGTTCAGATTTTATAAAATTTCGCGTCAATCGTCGTAGAACATGCCGATATATGCTAAAGTTAGAATCATGATGATATCAACATCCAGCTTAGAATTTATCAATGACTACAGAATATATTATAAGTTCTACATGTCTAAACGCTTCTCACTGCACTCACTTTGACATTTTTCTGTTTGGCCCTGTGGTAAACTGGCAGTAAATGCCATGAGATAGGCATTAAGTCCGCCATTTGTACCTTTTTTTGATATGCAATAAAGTTTGAAATAATAATAATATAGACAGTCAAATAACACAAAGTACCTACTTGTTGTAGAAAATGGGTCCCATGCCTCTCCCCTGAGGCGCACCTGGATATATGAAAGCTACTTCTGCCTCACGGTGACTCGTTTCGGATCAATCATGAATAATTTAGCCCTGGCTTTGGTGAACACGAAGTATCGCATTTCCATAAATTGTGTTACCAAACTGAATATATTAAAACAAATTACAGCGCCTAGAGAAACGAATTGCGGTAGGTAGAACTTTTTTCATAGAAAATACTTAAGCATTTGACCAATCTGACCACACAGCCAATTTGTAACTGAATACCATTGATATAGTATAAAGAACTGGATACCCAATCAGCCGCCAAAAATGGCCCCACAAAAGTGATGTCAAAACAGATCATGCATTACTTTTTCGTTTAGTCTTGTTTGAAACGCTCAAATGTGAAGTTGTCAACAATTACGAAATGTGCCGTTAAAATATGTAAAAATAACAATGATAAAACAAGGAAAAAGGATGGAATGTATTTCTTTCGGTTAGTTCTTTGGATAGCATTACATAATTTATGTAATCTGGTGGTAATTTTATGGTTTTGAATAAATTAATTTGTTAGTACCAAAGAAGGGATGTCAAGGAACAAAATTCTATTGAGTCGATGTGAGGTCAATATTTTTTTATATTTTTATATGGAATTCATAAGAAATAATATTATGTTTAAATTGAAGATTTCCAAGAAAACCTATGCGACGTGCAAAGTGGACTGCTATTTAATTATAGCAAGAGATAGGGGTGATGCAGTTTTAAACAAGGCAAAACGGCACTTGTGTGTTTGGCCCATTTCCCTGTTTCCGACATATACACCACCAATAAGGGCTTATATCGACTAACTGTAAATGCTAAACCTGTCGGAACACAGTGACAACCACAGGATTTTTTTTTATAAAGTATAGGTAGACTTTATAAAAAAAATCCAATCAGTATCTAAATGTCCCCGTGCACCCGTGCTATGAGTAAATGTAGATCTTAAATACACAGTTATTTAATAAGTAGAATTTATTTCAAGGAAATTAGTATTTAAAGACGTATACTTACGAATTAAAAATTTAATTTGTTTGAATTTGAACCACGAATTATTTTATTTGAGCTCCCGATTTAATTAAATTTGTTTTATTTATTACTTAAATTTTAATATTTTCCTGTACAGTAATACATATTAAAGTGTACCAAAGTGACTCCATTCGTTCATTATTCTCGTTTGACGTTGTTTGACGTAAATACGTTACGTTTAGTGCCATCGGACTAAATTTTTTAACAGTGTTGGTACTTATGTTTGCAAATTTGACACTTAATGCTTACGACATTAAGCTCTTTTCTGTACGAAACATTTATCTTGACTCAAAATTTACGTAAGCGTTTTTATCATCAATGCAAATGGTGCGAAACGTCATTGGGATCCACATTTCTTGACGTTTTTGTTCTGCTTTGTGTGTCTATTTCTTTTATATTAAGTCAGTGCTGAATACCATAAATGTTAACGGTAAATTGTTATGGGTTTAAAATACGCACGTGACATTAAAATACATAATTATGAAAAAAGTTTTCCACAATCACTTGGTAGTTTGGTAGCAAGTCGACGTTCATAACGCCTTAGGCGTCGTCCCTTTGATCTTTAATAAACCATTCCGTTCGTAACCAGCAATTTAAATTCCAATTTTATATTCAATTTTCATAAAAGAGACTGGTACGTTTAAAATCTAGTTAGCCTAATGCTTTTATGAGCTAGCTGCTTTTATATTTTAGTCTGACCTTGTTATTACACATTTTTTTTACTTGGAGTGTGTATTAATAGTTGGATTTCATTTATTTGAGTGGTATGAAGTGAATGATTGTTCAATGAATGGTTCAATGATTACAAAATATCTTTGGCTACACAAAAACTGCCTGGTTTTCCTGTTTGTGATAACATATAATACTGAACATTTCTATGCAAAATATTTTATCTCTAGTCTGTAATCAAGGTTCGATTCGTTCGCAAATAAATTATGTATTTTTTTTTATTAAGGTTATCTTTTAACTTGGGCCTGGTTAAATGCTTATTTTGCTAAGAATTTATTTGCATAGGAAAAATATCGGTAAAAAGTTCAATTAAGATGTGACAAGATTAAAGAAATCCTAGCATTGAGTCTGCACGAAGGCGTGCAAATACTTATATAAAAAAACAGGCAATAATTACAAATGCAGAAAATAATTTAAATAATTATAATTTTTTTTTATCATTTATCGCTACGAATAAGACATCCGTTATGTACTGTGACATTAAAGGCGAAAACACACTTATCCCACGTACGCAACGTATGCTGCATTATGACAATCTGAACCCTGAAAGTTGTATGCAGCTTAGAACAATACTTGTCATGCGTTGCGTTGCGTATGACAAATATATTCCTAAGCATACAAATTTCAGGGTTCAAATGTTATAATGCATTGCATACGTTGCGTACGGGGGATAAGTGTGTTTTCGCCTCAATACATGCGGTATTGACGTAAGGTATCCATCCGATATAAACAAAGACCATAACAGGCCAGTTGTTTGTACCTACATATTTGCTTAATATGAAGAATACCTACACGGGAAAAACATAGTCACTGTGACGGTGACAACATTTTGAGTTATCGCGGTTTGAAAGGAACGATGTACATAATTAACCATATTATTTTCGTATATAGGTGTTTGTGAGAAAAAAGGAGTTATATTTATGATTACAGAGGTAACAGAAGCTGTAACTAATAGTTCATTGAGAGCTCTACATTTTGTGATTAAAATCTCATTTTTCAAATAAGTGACTAGACATGTTCTTTCCGTGTTCCCTTCATATAGTAGTCAGTACTAGGACAAATTTAGCCTATGCAATCAGAGACAGACGTCATATAATGACGCCAGCGTAAACGATAAGACTATCATCATTTCGTAATTATTGTGTTTGTTTGCAAATTGCCGTAATCTGGCTCGTTTTGCTTGTTAACCGCAATTTATATTGTAAAGTGTTTGTATCGATACAAGTGTGTTGCGATGGAAATGTTTTCCTTTTCTAGTTAATCTCATCATCATCAATATTTAAAAGCTATGGTGTTGTCGGTGGAGTAATCACCACTCTTCTCTTTGCTGGGCCAGCCTTTTAACTCCCTCGTAAGACACGACAGAAACTTTTATTTGGCTCATATATGTGATCCTGGGCTGGCCCTTCCTCTTCGTCTTTTACCCTTAATCTTGCCCTCCAGGATGTTTAAAAAGAATATGTCGTGCCGTATCAGGTGTTGTGTCTAACAGGCATCTCTTCTCTCCTGTCATGCTCAGTACCTCTTCGTTCGTCTTCCTTTCTGTCCAGCTAATCCTTAGCATCCTTCTAATTAATCTAGTTATCTACCTGAAAATTGATTTGATAAGTAATAAAGTTTGCTTTTTATTAGGTATATTTTTGTTTAATTTTATGAGTGGTAACCATTCATATCGGTATGTGCAGGAGTAATACCAAAATCGGCTTATTCGGTAGTGATGACGTAGCATGCTACGAATATAACTTGTTACATGATCATAATATTCATAATGATTTAAATATTTGCACATTATTAATTTTGCGCTCAAAACTCGCAAAGCAAATTATGAGCCTGAAGCTCCCTCTATCTCTGTATCTATCTGTTTTCATCAGCTCCTTTAGCTACGGAAAGATTAACCCTCTTATTCATAAAACTTAGCAAAGTTCTGATAGAATTTGCCTCTGTTTATTTAACAAACAATATCTGGGCGACCGAGCTTTGCTCGGTAAACATATAAAAACTCGAAAATGAGCGTTTTCCCAGATATAAGACCTAGCTAGATCGATTTTTTGCCCCCGAAAACCCCCATATACCAAATTTCATCGAAATCGTTAGAGCCGTTTCCGAGATCGCCGAAATATATATATAAATAAATAAATAAACAAACAAGAATTGCTCGTTTAAAGGTATAAGATAAGATAAATAAATAAACACTCGATGCAAAACATCAGATAACTGGCAATGTGATTGAATTTTTTTAATTAACATCGAATAGTCCGCGTGACATGAAGGTCATGAAGTGATAAAGTGCGTGAAGATTAATTTGACTGATTGACGCTTATACATGTAGGTATTTAATTAATCATTAGCGAACTCGTCTCAATTCGACCGGATTGCCATAAAATTTCAGCATATCTACCATATTTCCGGATATAATTACTAAATAATTTAACTGCGGTGCCTACTTTTGGAAAATGGATATAAATTTTAAGTATGTAGGTAAAAGGGAAAAGCGAAATGAGAGCACCTCCCAGGCTTGCATTTTCTTTCGGAAGTTTCATATATGTTTAATTTGTATCATATAAAAGCAAATTCAGTAACATCCACAGGTAAAATAGTAGATTTTGCTATTTTTGCTTCTGTATGACTCATTTGTTTAAAAAGTTTCGAATTGGTACGTAAACACGAGTTCAACTTGTTATACGCTACTGAAAAAGTGAAGGTTACTCTTTTAATTCTTCGAATGACAACGAGATACTCAGGGCACATTACCGTATTTTAACATTTTTTCCTGAAAACGTGGCCCTTTTTTATGCCACCTTTCCCTAAACATTTTCCTTAAAAAAATCTGTTAATAGCAGCGATGGAAGTGGAAAGATTTCCCTTTATATCAATTTAGAAACGTCCAAACATTTCTTGCGTTGTTTTTCTGTTTTTGTTTAGAGGCCATTCGCAAATTACAACATCTCCAAGGAGATTAGTGTCCGGCCGAGTGTGACAAAGCGTCTTTATTGAGACACGATTTTTTCAGGTTCTCGTTTGTGTAATTTAATTGTCAGGGTTGTTGCCGAGCAATTAAAATAAACCATTAGGTATTGCAGTTTCTGAGTCTTCAGTTGATGAGGCCTTGTTGCAAGTCTGATTTTTAGGCCCCCCCCACATCTAGCGTCTCCCGAACGTCGACGCCTCACCAACGCCCGCGCGGCGTCGACGCCGCGCTCCCGCAGCGCCGACGCGACGCTGCGGCGCCTCTCGAACGTCGACGTCGCAGTGTCGTCCGCGCGGCGTCGGCGCCGCGGCAGCGCCGTGCCTCCTCGACGTCAGTGGCGGCTGTCGAGCGTCGGAGCGTCTGACTGAATGTTGGTCGCCGCTGGCGTCGCGGAGGCGCTACGCGGGCGCGGCGTCGGCGCCGCGCGGACGTCACTGCGACGTCGACGTTCGAGAGGCGCCGCAGCGTCGCGTCGCCGCTGCGGGAGCGCGGCGTCGCCGCCGCGCGGGCGTTGGTGAGGCGTCGACGTTCGGGAGACGCTAGATGTGGGGGGGCCCTTAGAGTCTGACCATGCTAACTCTGCACGCACATTCGTCATCGGATATATCGGAGCGGCCAAGGCTTCACGCCTCTATACTCAAGGCGTTAGAGTGCGTGATCAGGAATTTTTGAGCATCTCGGCCGCTCCGATATATCTGATGGCGACTGTATTTGCAGTGAAAGATTTTAGAACTGTCAAATTTCTGAAAATGGCACCTTACACTTTATCACGTCATAGTCGGTACAAAGAAAGTTTAGTTTAGACGGACTCTCGAGGTTCTTCTTAAAGTGGGGAATATTTTAATTGAAATCTATATCAAAAAGTTAACTGGAGTTACACATTTACAGTGGCGACAACTGGTGAGCACAAAAACGGTAGCCCTCATTAGTGTGAGCGACCTTTAAGATCGTATCAAAATAATATCAAATACATAACAATTTGTTAAATCTGAATTGGGCTCACAAGCATTCGATACTGCGCTCATCCGTAAGCAAACGTCTTTGGTTTGCCCTCTAAAATAATATGCGTATCTTTTGTGAGCGTCTCGGTAAATATATTCTCAAAGGTACGCCTAATCTTTTTTACACTGTATTTTCCTTTTCAAAATACGTTGTTCTTTTTTGCCTTACGTAAGAGTGTGGGTATTACTTATAGTGTTGGGTTCATTATGGTACCTACATCTATTTTTTTGTTCGCGTCATCATTTTTTAGGAGTTAGGCCTATACATATTATACATGACTGTATATTTATATTCAATGGTAATATATATTATGTTGTTGTATTATGTATTTTTCGTTACATCATATTTGCGGTTTCTGTTCGATGGAAGAACCTATTAGTAAACGGAGACATGACAGAAGGACACTATATGTATTTGTTTATGTTGGTCTGTTGCCAGAAGCCTTTGCCTATTAAAAAAAACATTAATCATGCACTTTTTATGAAACGTGTAAACAAGCTGCGCGTGGGCACATTATTACAGTTTAGTTTTACCTTGTACTTACTTATCTTTTGTTCAGAAAATTACCGCCACTACGTCGCACAGTCACCGGTACCAGGAGCCCATAAAAGCGCAGAGGTTTTCGCGAACGCCGTGCATACTTGACTTGCACAACCGGTCACGTTCGCGTGCCGCACACAGCATTGAACATTACGTCATGCATTTTATTTAGCCTTATGTAGAGCTGTGTAC
This sequence comes from Cydia amplana, assembly GCF_948474715.1. Classification (NCBI taxonomy): domain Eukaryota; kingdom Metazoa; phylum Arthropoda; class Insecta; order Lepidoptera; family Tortricidae; genus Cydia; species Cydia amplana. The sequence goes on along the minus strand of NC_086079.1, from coordinate 1,298,368 downwards.
GTAAGCACGGCCAATTCGCAACCGGTATGCCACACTCCTTCTAACTTATGCGGCCCTGGTAGCTTGAGCGCTTCTAAGGATTCTTAAGGACCCTGTAAGGACGCAAAGTACGTCTTTGTTACTCAAACATGCACATTTTTCGCAATACTCTTGAATGCAGTGTTCAAAAGGGGCCTTAAGAAACTAAAGAAACATATTGTTTTTTAGTCCTTCAAAAATTGTATTTAGTCACGCGAGATACCCAGGTGTGACTAAGTAAATATTAGATCCTTAAAATAGCTACGTCGAGATAGCAATGGTCAGCATTCTAAAATTAGCTTGAGACGTATTATTAAATTTGGTTACGTATGAGTATTTAGCGCAGAAATTATTTTCGGGTTTCAACGAATTTACACATTTTATGGATCCTGTCTTTGGAACGTCCGACGTCTGTTTACACTTTCATCTTTGATCATTCACAAATATTTTTACAGAAACGGTGAAATTATATCAGCATCTTAGAAAATGTTAACCACACCGAAAATCACTAGGTCTCCATCCATCACAGTTATATTTTTAATATTATACCTATCCAACCAGTTTTTGTTTCCGGAAACAGGTAATTCTAATTTACGAGTAGAATTACACATGAAATCATGTAAGCTACTAGCTACTATACGGAAGTTTGAGAGTATGACCTCGCCCGTGTCCACCGGTTTTTTGGCGTGCGTAATGCCAAGTTCACTCGCGTGACCTTTATCATTATCATTATTATCAATTATCACAACATGTCGGCTATGTTACATAACTTTGTTTTCTTCTTGTAACGCCGCGACCTCGTTTTCAGTTTTTCCGATAAAGGCTTCAACTTAGACTGTTTGAGTAATGATCCGAACGTGAATGTGCTTTTTTGTGTGCAAAGTGTTTTATTATTCATTGAAAAGTCAAAGTCACGAAGGTAGATAAAAAACTACATGTCACTTTTGCTCAATTTGACATCTGTCACGATTGTCTTTGTGTTAAATTAGTAAAGATTACAAGTACAAGGTACAGTAGCATGTGTCAAAAGTTATAAACTTTGACATAACGATTTGCCTGATGTTTATTTATAACTTTATTTTGCCGATCTTTATTTAGAAAAGTATATGTATGTATAATTATGTTGATGTGTTCATCGCAGTCATTCTAAAGTTAGCATAAGGTCAATGTGGCGAAAACTATCTATCAGGTAAGACCGTCTACAAACTCTTTCGTCGCTTCTAACTCTTGCGTTTACATACTCCACTTACAGAATATCGGTAGAGCAAAAGGAGCGCAGCGCTTCCTTTCTGATTGTGTATGAGTGAAGGACGTATTCATTAAACACTGGAGTTCTTGTTCTTGCCCTATGACGGTCTTCCCAACAAAAATGGTATATCCGATCTTCTCCACATCGACCTTAATTATAAAACAGGTTAATGGTCCATGCGTCGGACATTGGAAAAGCTTCCGATGCTCCAAAATAACGTTGATTGATTTAGTTTTACGATCGGATATCAATCATTTATGATTGCATTTTTAACGGAGATTCGATTGGTCATATTGTGATATGTTGAATTATAATAAAAAACTAATGTTTTTGTCTAAAACTTATTTGGAAAGTGGGAGTTATGAATTAAATAGTACAACATTTATACCACTAAGTTAGTCGTTCACAGGTATCAAACTCTGCCGAAACTCTCTCTCTCTGTTATTACACCTACATCTCCATCAACATGTTTTAAGTACTTTTCCGATCTTACATTAATTAAATAAATAATTGTTATTACCGTGTCTGTGTTTGCACTCGATTTCTCATCATCATCTCGCATTTTCTCGGAACTTGGCACATAACAGGTAAACAGAATTTTCCGCCTGACTCCACATGTTCGCAAATAGCCGTTCAGAGACACTTAGCAACTAAGTAATACGGCTCGTGTATGATTTATCTGTCACAATACGTGTGTGTTAGGTGGCGAGGTAATAATAATGTGTTTATCGTAAATAACTTGTATTTTAATGTGTTTCCAGATTTCTCGAAACCTTGTGTTGCTAATAAATGACAAGTATTATTTACTTCCTATTAATAGTTTTTCGGTGTTCGTGTTTTTTAGTGTCGTTAGATCTACTACAATGTAATTTTATTGTTGTATATAACAAGTCTGCATAAGGATCCCAATCGGATATTTAGTTATCTTTTTGGATGATTTCCATGCCTACATAAAAGTTTTTCTGTTGCTCATTTTTTGTGTACCTACAGCTATCCTAAGTTATCCTACCCGTACAATTTTTAGGGTCTTTTTCACTTTGGCTTTCAACCTCTGCAATTATGTATACGTAGACTAGACTTTGCAAATAGCAGTGCATCACGACGCATGTTACAGATAGAATTCGTAGAAAATCTCTGCTTCTCTCTCTGAAAATCAGATTGCCTTTCCACAAACGTGCAGCATTCTGCACTTGCCATCACCAGTTTTGCAATAAACTAGCCCCAAGTCCCACTTTAGTGGCATCGCGCCTGAAGGTCAAGCCCAAACTCGTTTACATTACGGCGTCGCCTGGCGGATACTGAGCCAGGATTAAATCCACTTCCGCTCTTAGCGCCATTTCCTTAACTTGTTGCTGTTTAACAGGAAGTCCAATTAGCCTTAAATCTAATTAAAATATAGAATGGCGTCTTAGCATAAGTCGTTTATCGCGGATCAATATGCAAGGAAGAGATTTTGTAGTTTTTTTTGGTTTGGAATTTTTGTGTTGTTACTATATCATTGATAGAGTCCCTCTGACCTAACTTTAGACCAATAGATATAATATAATATCAAAGTGAGGTAGTGTCATTTTAAACGTCACGTTGAAACACTTTGTCATTGCAAATGCCATGCAGCGTCTTGGTCTGACTTTATTTTGTTGTACGTGGTGCGTTTAATCTCTCATTATTCATTTTGCATGTATCAATTAATTAAAAATAAAACTACGCGCCTTTGTGTATTTTCGCAAATAAATTAATATAAACTTAAGTATAATATTTTTTAATTCGGAAAAACTTCTCACAGCTACTTATCCTGTAACATACATAACTCATATTACGCTTCTCTCTCGTCCATTTCACCTCGCATCATTTATTATTCCATAACTCATATTCATATATAATTCAGTACGAATACAAGATGGAGATGACATGAATGTGGGAAAAGCATTATGCTTTTGATTAATGAACTAAATCTGTAGCTGATATTTATGCTTGTATTTCGGGTGGTCAATGACCACTAGCTATTATTGCAGTTTTTCAGGTCTTTGTACTTGATCTTTACGCAAGTCTGAATTTTTGTGTAAGTAAATACATTTCCTGCAGTGTATGTAGGGTTTTTATCCATATCATCGCTGTGTCGTGGTGCGAAGATGAGAATAAGTTATATCATTTCCACCTTACCCCGCAACCCTTGACCCAGGACAGATGAGAGTACAGCAGTCTTGGCATCATCAGGCTTCAGAATTAGCTGACCCCCCTCCCAAACAGTCATATACAGGGGGGGGGGGTCAAATAACTCTGCAGCTGACTGAGCACTTATTTTTCCTATTTTATCTTATTCACCTCGCAATTGACATAGTTCTTCGTGTGGCGTGCCGCATAGCAATGAGCCATGTGAATAATAATATCGTAAATTCCAATCAAACGTGAGATACGGGATGCATTTCATAGCTTCTGCGATGAATGCGCCCTACATACCGGGTAAGGTGATAAGCACTATTACTGGATTATAAGGGAGTGCCTTAATGGGATTTAAATTTTATTATAATAGGTATTTACTCCGTTGGCTCACGACCCAAAATGAGACTTGGCCTCTGAGTCCTCCGACACAACACAGCGCCTCTTTTCTCGGTCTTGTGCGACCTCTCGCCAATTGTTGCCTCGAAGTTCGCGCTGATACGCCTCCACCATGTCGCACCTGGGCAGGCGTGGCTCACTCCGCGATTTCGTCGCCTCGCTACAAGTACCTACAAGTACATGCAGCCCACACCAATTTTGGTGTCTAGTCATAGTAGTTGCCGCGCACCGCTATGGAACGAACGCCTGCTCACGCTTGTTTTGTTAGAGAGTGAATCTTCTGTACCTAGTACTATTACCTAGTACTATTCTGTGACCTGGGGCGTCCGATAGGTTGTTATAATCGAAATTTGAATAGTTTCTCACAGATATGTGAACTCGACTACAACTACTACAAGCTAATAAGTGCATTATCAAGTACAAATATTTTAAATGGCATCTGTGCAAAATGGCAGGACACCGCGACATTGACAGCTAAGGTGTTCCTAATTAGAATGCCTACTTACAAACTGGTTATCTCTGACTCATCGAGCACATGACATATTCTCTTCTACACGACACTAATACAGCCCATTAAGATCCATTTTACATTGGCACGTCAAGTTTAAAGTGATTATTAGCAATTCCATCGTTGTTCTGTCTTGTTTGTAGAATCACGGTCATAAACATGTATACACTATTTCACTTATATTATTGGGTAAAAGTGAAGTTTAGCGTTTACATTGTCATTTGATTTAGTTATTTATACTTACTAGGAGCGTGTCACTATCAGGAAAATTTTCCTGTATTTAACTGTATATATAATATATATGTTTAAGTTTATTTTGAGCACATTTAAGAACATTTTGATTTGTGGCTTTTCTATTGCCCTAACTAAACTAAACACTTTATTGCACAAAACAAGTACATAACACAGAGAGAATACAGTAAATGTGTACAAAGGCGAACTTAAGCCGCTAAGGGATCTCTTCCAGCTAACTTTTAAGTAACTGAGAGATACATATGAAATGGTAGTCAAACTAAGATAAAATGTAAATGACGGCGAGACTTAAAAGAAGTAGTTAACCCTAGAAACATAACTAAATACGATGCGATGCATTAGGTGCAAAGGCATATACATATATGTTATCCATAAAAGTTAGTCTGTAAGAAGCTTTTGATTCTGGATAAGAATGGAATCGATTGGCATTATAAAGTTGAGGATTTTATCCACAACCTGTAAATGCCAATCGGTTTGAATTAAAAAGTTAGAAAAGGTCTCAGACCATTTTGGAATAGTAGGAGTCTCAGCGCCTAAAAAAATCCAACCTGAAAATATTGGTTCTTTTCTTAGTGATAAGTACAATTTGTCTTTAAAATCGGTAGCAAATAAGTAAATATATGTAACCTGTTTTTGGCACTTTGCTACTGTTATTAAAATGTATAATAAAATAAACTAAATTACAGTACAATAAACCTAACCTTCACACAGATTCGGAACTTAAGAATGCAAATTAAAATGTCGGAAACTCAAAATCGCCTTGATATTATAAGGAGTTATGGTCGATTAAGACTAATTAAAAATCACTGTTTTCTGAATTGAATGCATTTAAAGTCATATGTCATATGGATATGCAAGGTTAGGTACGTGTAAACAGTGCTGTGTTATTTCACTTTTATTTATAGATTATTACAGTCAAGGATATATACAAATACAAAAAAAAGTAAATACCATTTACATAGTTCATTGACAATCCGTAAAAATGATTGTACAAATACTACCTTCTGCCTGCAACTTTGTTCACGCATAAATAATTACGATTTCCGTGATAAAAACTATCCTGAGTTATATTTATATTCTTCCCCGGAATTCAAACTATCTGCATACCAAATTTCGTCTAAATCGGTTTAGCGGTTTTCTAATCATGAAGAAGTAATATACAGAGTTAGGGAGTTACTTATGTTTTTATAATATTTATTGGGATAACGTCTGAATATTACTGTTAAGAGTTCTGTACGGAAAGAGAAGAGTCGTAGAATGTATTGGATTAGAACCCGTACATTTCACGACTCTTCTCTTTCCGCAATAACTCTAAGTTTAGTAAATACGAAACGGTTCTCGGGTCCTTTGTCTTTAGTATTTGATTAAACCAGAAACATTTCACCACCCCTATTATCAATACCAATCCATATTCAAAGTCACCGATTATCGGTTACCTACGCGTCCACACCGAGCGATCCGCCCACATCGGATTTGAATAATCGTCCACATAATTGCCAATAACCGGCGGCCTCACGTGTGCTTTATTTGCTCCGATACCTCTTATATTCTCTCAGACATCTTACTTTTAGTATCATAAGGTCTTAAGTGAATGTTTACCTTGTAAGCTCTTTGACTTTTTGCATTGAGGAGCATCGGACCATGAAAACATTGAGAGTGTGGGATTCTTGTGATATTGGGTATCTTTTTGTGTTTTGAGAACAAGGGAAGTTGGGAAGGCTACAGAAGAAGAATGTGTCATGTAAAATAGTAAGTACTTAATAAACACTTTAATGTCTTTAATATATGAAACGAGGATATATGTAACAACAGATATAGGAATTTAGAGTATAAAGAAGAACTTTAACAAAAACAAAATTTATAAATTGTACAACGGGACTTAATCGCGTATCTAAGTTTTAAGATTTACCTCCGACGTTTCAAGGACGGCGTTGTCCCCGTGGTCTCGGAGAAGACGTTTAATAATGTGTAAAAATCGTGAAAGTTTAAATCAGTGTTAAAACAAAATTACATTTTTGTTAAGATAACAAATGAAGTAAAGTTTTAGTTGGTGATAATTTTGGCCCTACCCACTAAAATTCCGGCGTTTCGCCCTCTTTGAAATGATGTGAGCCTAGCAGACGCGTTGTGCCTTCAACCCACAGACTTAGAATAAAGCAACTATAGACGGGATTACCTCACGTCTGAACCTTATACGTCTACTAGACTATCACTTGACTCAGGCAAGACTTTGCTGCTATTAAAAATAAAATTCGTGCACCAAAAGACTGGGGGTCTAAACTGTTAAAGCACGGAATTATGTACTTATTATTGTCAATTATAGGTTAACTCAACTGTCACCTCTTTTCCCATATGTTGTATTAAGTTTTGCTTTATTTTATATTATTTATTTTGTTTTTATTTTGTGTTTTTAATTTAAACTGGTTGCCCTGAAAACCAGCGCCATGGCTACGGACGATAGTCATCGGCATATGCTGAGTGGCATCCATTAAGTAGAATAAGATATTTGCACATGTTAACGCGCACACAAATACCTATCACAATACCTAGTGACAGCATTATACATGCATTTCTTATTTAGTCGCATTACAAAAATCATAGCAAGAGGACGTGTTTTAATTTCCCACTCAATAATGAACCTTACTGCATTCATCATATGGTCCAAACGATCCGGATAAGGAAAAAGTGCATCGAGTGCCCGCCGTCCGACACCTGGCCGCGAGAACAAAAGAATGTGATAAACAAGCCGATAGAAACAAGTTAATAGATACGATTTCAATGCAATTTAGTTTCAACTTAAACAATTTACTTCGAAACATTGTGTTTACTTCTGTGTTTACTTCTAATTTTACTTCTGTTTTTACGTGAAAGTGAAGATTGAAATTACGAAAAATGGCTACGGTGGATCAATTGATGACTGTTTTGCAAGATACGGCAAGTTTACTTCAGAAAACACAAGTGAATTTAAAGAAATGCGCTAAGGCACGATTAACAAGAGGTTATGTTGAGGCGAGATTAAGTTGCATACAAGAGTACTGGGCGACGTTCAAACGAACACATCAAGAACTTATAAAGGTTATGCCACGCGAACAACGGGCTGTTACGCAATATTTTATTAATGAAGAATACTTTATTTACGAAGATCTATACCTGAACATTGAAGGCGATCTTAAGGACTTATTGAACAGCAACACAAAACAAATCAACCCCAATATAAGTAACTCGGATAACCAAGTGGGAAAATTACCTCGAATTCAACTTCCAAGTTTTAGTGGTGGTTATGAACAATGGCCCACTTTTAAAGATTTGTTTTTGTCAATTGTGCATAACAATGCGTCGCTTAGTAATGTACAAAAATTGCATTATTTGAAGACCAGTGTATCCGGCGAGGCAGAGGCGATTTTAAAGCACGTTCAAATCACCGAAAGTAATTATACACAAGCGTGGGACATTCTACAAAAGCGTTATGGAAACAAAAAGTTAATAGTGAATTTTATATTGAAGCGGTTATTTCTGCAAAAGAAATTAAATACTCAGTCGGCCACTCAACTCAAATCATTATTGGATACTACAACTCAACTCAGGGTCAGGGTAGCAATTTAGGGCCTCTCGAATTTTTATTAATGATAAACGACTTACCTAAAACGGTAAAAGATGCTAAGTGTTTATTATTCGCAGATGACCTTAAGTTGTCCCTGGCGGTAAATACTGGTGATGACTGTAAAACGTTGCAGGCGGATATCGACAGAGTCGTACAGTGGAGCAAGAAAAATCTTCTACAGTTCAATACCAAAAAATGTATGACTATCTCTTTCTCTCGGGCGCGTACTCCCATTCAAAATAGTTATAAGGTAGATGGAGATTTGATGGTTAGAGTCTCAGAAGTAAGGGATCTAGGAGTCACTTTTAACACTGAGTTAACGTTTCGAAATCACATTGTGAATATTTGTAAAAAAGCATTCAGGAATCTAGGTTTTGTACTAAGGACGGCTAATGGATTCACAAATATGAAGGCTATAACATCTTTGTATAATGCGTTGGTTAGAAGCCAGCTAGAATACAATGCTGAAATATGGGCTCCACACGAAGCAAAGTATATTTTTATGTTAGAGCGGATACAGAATAAGTTTATTAGGTATATGTATATGAGACAATACGGCGTCTATCCGTTTTATCCGCTGATGTATCCGACATTGTTTATTTTAGGCATGGTCGGATACAATCAGCTGAAAGTCAGAAGGGAGCTAGCACTCGTTACATACATCTTTAAGCTGCTTAGGGGAAAAATATACAATGCGGATATATTGGGGTCGGTGGGTATTTGTGTTCCGCGCGCTTGCGTGGCGCGCCGTCAGCCCGGGCTACTGGCCGTGCCGCGCGCGCGCACCAAGCTGCTGCGCGAGGCGCCGATGACGCGCGCCGTGCGCACCCTGAACCTAATAGCCTCGCATATAGACCTATTTTCATGTACTACGAGTGAATTCACTAAAGTAGCTTTAATAACTCTTTGTTATATTGAATAGGTAAAAATATGATTTGTTAGATATAGGTACTTGTGTATTTGTATGTAATATTTTGCTACATTATCGCATTGGGTGCAACCTGTAATGATAATTGTATGTGTGTAAATAAATAAAATAAAAAAAAAAATAAAAAAAAAAACTGAATGCTTAAATAGTTTACAAAATTTGAACATGGCCACCGATTCCTGGGATCCTTTAATTATTTTTCTGGTAGTGCAGAAATTGAACCCGGAGTCACACAAGGATTGGGAGGAGTATGCTCACAAGGACGATTCCGAGGAATTACCCAAGTGGACAGACTTCGTCAAATTTCTAGAAGCTAAATTCCGAACGCTAGAGCTCATCACCGCTTCTTCATCAACTCCGCGCGAAAGAAATGTAGTCAAAGAACGCGCGTTCCACGCCACAGAATCACAAGCAGAGAAGAGTTGTGTCATGTGTAAAGGTAATCACACACTCGCTCATTGCAAAGAATTTACAAAAATGCAGCCTAATGAGAGATGTGAATATACAAAAAACAATAAGCTATGTTACAATTGTCTAGCACCAGGACATGCGGTTTTCAAGTGTCGATTGCCCATGTCATGCCGTATATGTCGCAAGCGCCATCATTCACTCGTCCATGTGACCAAGAGCCCGGAAACAGCAGAACAAGATACTAAGACCCAGCCGACGCTCCCCAAGGTCAACGAGACTGAAACAGAAATTCAAGCTACCATGGCAATTGCATCACACCACACAGCTAGACATAGTGATGGCTTGTTAGCAACTGCGATTGTAAACGTGAAGAGTGAGCAAGGTCACACCATTGCACTGAGAGCTCTTATCGACCCGTGCTCACAGGCATCTTTCATTAGTGAGAAAGCGACCCAATTACTTAAACTTAAAAGAGAGACAACAAGAGCAAGCATAACGGGATTGGGGCCTATAAAGGCGAACGCAAATCAAGTGGTTCAATTAGAGGTTTCGTCGCAATATCAAACGTCGTATTCTATACAGCTTCGAGCCTATGTGATTTCCAAGCAATTGACCACTCAAATGCCCATGAAAACCATGAATACAAGCAACTGGTCTCACATACAAAATCTACACCTGGCCGATCCAAGTTATAACACACCAGGTCCAGTAGATCTTCTTCTTGGAGTTAAAGTATATGCGCAGATCATTCAAGAAGATACAACAATAATCAAGGGTCCACCGGGTACACCATGTGCTCAGAAAACATACTTGGGATGGATCCTGTTTGGAGATAATGGAGAGACGGATACAAGTATACAAGAAAAATGTTTCATTACGATGCATCATCAAGTCGATGTTGATGATCTATTGAAGACTATATGGGAGGTAGAACCAGATACAAAGAGAACATTAACTGAAGAAGAACAAACATGTGAAAGAATTTACGAAAGTACCTACAAAAGAAATGAAGAAGGAAGATACATCGTCAAATTACCTTTAAAAACAGAAGTACCAAGAGCATGTGAAGGAAATACAAGAGAAATAGCACAGAACAGATTAATACAACTAGAGAGAAGATTTCTAAAAATGCCAAAGCTCAAAGAAGAATATGTAAAGGTGATTGATGATTATATTGAACAGAAGCACATGGAAAAGGTACCAACCGAAGAAATACATACAAAGAAGAGTGTATACTTAGCCCACCATGCAATTATTCGAGAAGAGAAGGAAACTACAAAGACGCGCGTCGTGTATGACGCGTCGTGTAAGGGCACCAATGGTTTCTCATTAAACGACGACCTCCTGGTTGGGCCAGTTTTACAAGAAGATTTGAGAAGTTTGATAATGAGATGGCGAATGCACGCTATATGTTTCGTCTCAGATATTCACAAGATGTATCGGATGGTGCTGACAACTAAAGAAGATTCCGACTATCAAAGAATTTTATGGAGAAGTAGCAGTGACAAGCAAATAGAGGATTACCGTCTCCTGACAGTAACTTTTGGAACAGCTTCAGCTCCATATCTGGCAGTTAAGACGTTGCAACAGCTGGCTATAGATGAAAGAGACGAGTTTCCTGCTGCATCAAAGATGATCAAAGAAGACTTCTACGTCGACGACCTGATGTCGGGATGTGACACCATCGTACAAGCCATAGAAGCCAACAATCAATTGCAAGAAGTTATGCGAAAAGTGGATTTCAGCTTAAAAAATGGTCATCCAATAGTGTTGAGTTCATGCGCAGTTTGAAGCCCGAAGACAGATCAGCTAATGCGCATCTTGATTTAAACATGGACGGCACGATCAAGGCACTTGGTGTTCAGTGGAACATGGGAACAGACCAGTTCGAGTACAACCTTAACCTCCCAGAGGTAAACAATCACATCAGTAAACGAACAATTTTGTCTGATATCCAGAAACTGTTTGACCCTCTGGGCTGGATCTCGCCGTGCGTCCTGATGGCTAAAATACTGATACAGAAGTTGTGGCTGGCGAAGGTAAATTGGGACGAGGAAGTGAGTCAACCCTTAAAAGATGAATGGCTTCAATTAAGAGCAGACTTGAGACATGTCAATGAGATCCGTGTTGATAGATGGCTGGACACTTTGAGCACTGAAGGAACAAATATTCAGATACACGGATTCAGTGACGCCTCTATCTCTGCCTACGGTGCAGCCGTTTACATTAGAGTCGAAAAGGCGGATGGCACAGTCAAAACAAGGTTGATTGCTTCGAGAACAAGAGTATCTCCCGTGAAGACTGTTTCCTTACCCAGATTGGAATTGTGTGGAGCTGTTGTGTTGGCAAAATTGTTAGGACAAGTCAGCCATGCTATGAGAATACCGGCTTCACAAATATTTGCATGGACAGACTCTTCCATTGTCATTTCATGGATTTTCGGCGAACCACAGAGATGGAAAACGTTTGTGGCAAACAGAGTTGTTGAAATAACAAACAATGTTAGTCAAAACCAATGGCATCATGTCACTTCAGAGGATAACCCCGCCGACATTGCTTCCAGAGGAATGTACTTGTCAGAATTGAAGGCTTCTAAGCTATGGTGGGAAGGGCCAGAATGGCTAACTAGAAAAGAAATAGAATACAGAAGACCAAATGTCGTTTCCACCGACATAGAAAGGAAGAATGTGATACAGACAAATTTAAACGTGTATGGAAGCGAGATGGAAAGAAATTTGACAGACCAATTTAAAGAATTTGATAATTTACAAGAATTAATAAAAACAATCACATATTGCCGCAAATTTCTGAACATGAAGAAACTGAAAATAGACAATTTCAATCTAACAACTCATGACTTGGACCACACATTGCAAATATGTGTACAACTTGTACAAAAAGAAGAATTTGGCGAAGAAATAGATAGATTAACGACAAACAAACAAGTACACAAACGAAGCAATATAAAATCTTTAAATCCCTATTTGGAAGAAGGTCTACTAAGAGTAGGAGGAAGGCTCAGACTTGCAAACATAAATAATGAAGAAAAGCATCCCTTAATATTGGGCAACAGAAACAACTTAACTCCTCTTATAATAGCAGATGCACACTTGAAGACCTTGCATGGTGGAATAACACTCACGATGAGTTATTTACGTTCCAGATTTTGGATTATAAAGTCAAAAAATTTAGTAAGGGCTCACGTCAATAATTGCCTTGTATGCGTCAGACAAAACGCTGCTCCTAAACCACAGCTGATGGGAGACCTGCCAAGAGAACGAGTCACACCTGCCAGGCCGTTTTTACATAGTGGCGTCGACTTTGCAGGACCTTTCACTACCCTAATGTCTAAGGGTAGAGGAGCAAAGACCACGAAGACGTATGTGGCTATATTTATATGCCTATCAGTTAAATGCATACATCTAGAACTAGTCAGTGATCTGACTTCTGAAGCCTTTATAGCCGCCTTCAAGAGATTTGTAGCCAGGAGAGGAAGATGCAACCATTTGTGGAGCGACCAAGGAAGAAACTTTGTTGGCGCCAATAAGGAATTAATTAATGCATGGAAAGAGGCACAGCTAGAGTTTACTAGAGAAATTTCCGATTCCTTGGCTAAAGATGGTACGCAGTGGCATTTCATCCCCGCCTATAGTCCGAATTTTGGTGGTTTATGGGAGGCTGGTGTAAAATCCCTGAAACATCACTTAAAAAGAATCATCACCTCTCACCTTACCTTCGAGGAATTTAACACGGTCCTTTGCGAAATTGAGGCATGCTTAAATTCAAGGCCGTTATGTCCAATTGATAACGACGATACAGACAGCATAGAACCTCTTACACCCGGGCACTTTCTGATCGGCGAAGCACCCATAAATGTCCCATCGCCCGACTTGAAGGATGTTAGAATGAGCTCACTGTCACGATGGCAGCACACACAGAAATTGGTCAGAGATCTTTGGTGCAGATGGCAGCAAGAGTACCTGTCACGTTTGCAACAGCGACCAAAGTGGTTGAAAAGAGTAGAAGAGTTCAAAGAGGGACAGATTGTTCTCATTAAAACCGACAATCTTCCACCTGGAAAATGGGCTCTCGGCCGAATAGTCGCTAAACATCCAGGTCCAGACCATATTACGCGAGTGTATAGTGTTAAAAGTGGTGATAGTGTGACGAAAAGACCAGTTACAAAACTATGCTTGTTACCAATAGAGATTAATGATTAATGTACTAATTTATTTTGCATGCTTTCAATTTATGTATTAAAATGTATAATTGTTTTTAAAGGACTTAGTAGTCCTTTGGCCGGCGGTATGTTAACGCGCACACAAATACCTATCACAATACCTAGTGACAGCATTATACATGCATTTCTTATTTAGTCGCATTACAAAAATCATAGCAAGAGGACGTGTTTTAATTTCCCACTCAATAATGAACCTTACTGCATTCATCAGCACATATTATATGTTAAGCTTGTACACCAAATAAACCATTTCTATTCTGTTCTATTCTATTCTAAATATGCATTTACGATTTCACATGCTTGTTGTCTGTTCGCATCACGGCGCTAGGACGTCGGGATTCTTGTATGGTGCAATGAACCGACGTACGAAGCGTGGGCAGAAAGGCATGCAAGCTGCAGAAATGTTTGAAAATAACTGGAGTATTTAGAACTAACTAGAACATGAGTGATAACCACTTTGAGAAAACACTCAGATTAAAACAATTTATTACTACACCGGTAGATTTTCAAATTCAAATAATTTTTGGACGCGAATCACGCGAAGTGCGAGGGACGCGGGGAAGTGTTTTAGGACTGCCCTGTCTGAACTTTTATATTTGACCAACAGGTGATATCTTTTTTGTTAATATTTCAATAATAAGACAAACAGTTATTTCTTTATCTTCGTTCCAAATTTGTATAATACTGTAGTAGAGGTATATTACGTGTTATACAAATACGTTTATGACTAAATATTATACGAAACTTTTACTAAACCTATGAGTTATGAGTCAATTTTCTGGTCCAGCCTATAAGGGTAGCGTCTGCACAAATTTGGCTAAGAAACTAAAAGGTGCTAACATTGCTTGCAATTTGATTTACACAACTTATTGTGACTTTGATGTTAGCTTGCAAAACACCCCATATGTATTCATAGGCCGCCTAAATTACGCAAATACCAAGGGTTAAACCCCACTTAGGCTCGTGCACAGACTGAAACAAATCCACTAAGCAGCCCTTTGCGAATCGTGGCACGTTCCTGTGAACCTGACCGCGAAATCTCTTGCCCAAGACGCAATCTTACGTGCGGTATGAAAGTTACATAACCGAACTCCGGCGTGTATACAAAGAGCCTACAGCGAAAATCGTGTTGTCGGCCTCTCTATTGCTCTTGCATATCCGAGAAATAGAAAAGCAGATACTTAATTACTTACTTACTGCTCTGTGGTGCAGCGACTCGAATGTGGATCTTGGCCTCCGACACAAAGACCGCTATGCTTCTCTGTCCAAATCAAAATCAAATCAAAATACATTTATTTCGGATAACTAGGGCCCATACGAGTACATAAAATTTTTAGATAAAATTACAAATAAGAATAATCATACCAAATTTAAAATAAATAAAATCACATAAATTAAATTTACAAAAGCCGAAAGCCGTTTGAAGTAGTTTAAGCCAGGGCAGACAGGCAACAATTTTTTTAAGCCTGAGCCCAAACCAGACTGACGCTTTGTGATTCATTAATGTACCTCTAGCCTCTAGCAGATGTATAAGACTTGTGATGACATATACAGATTAGAGAAACAACCATTCTATCGTTCTACTTACATTTGTCTCTCCCTCTAGTGATGGGTAGGACATCAATTTAAAATGAGTTTGTATGAGTACCTCATTTTCTAAAATGAGGTGTTACAATGTCTTACTTCAAATGAGGTGAGGTACTAGCATATTTTCAGCGTCGACTATTCCATTAATTCCAACGGCGATAAAAATATTTAATGTATATACATATTTATGTATTCATCACTTCCTTTATAAATAAATAAATAGTAACATTTAATTGGAGTGCAATTCTGGAGGTTAAGAATAGAACTATTAGGAGAAAGATAATTTTAGAATCAAGTAAAATGAATAGAGGAGTGAAGTAAGACATTTTTGCGGTACGAAGTACTGCGACAAATTAACAAAATGAGTGGTACAAATGAGGTGCCTCACGAGTGAGCGACTCAACACTATCTCCCTCACCTCTGGTTCCATTTTCCTGCCAATTTAAGATGAGAATTAAAAATTACTCAAATGCGTGTGACAATTTATGAACCTACCTAACCTATATAAGATCCACCGTTGGTAAATTAAGAGTATTGCTGTTAGTTCAGGTAATCGAAGCCGTCTGTAAAACTGAACGTACCTATACATCTAGCCTCGACTATAAATAACCTAACTACGAAAACAACACGGCTGGAGTCAATTAAAGTAAAAGCTAATATCCTGTTGCGTGTGAAGTGTGTGTTAGGTAAGTACGTGTGGAAAATGTATGTGTACAGGTATAGCTATACTCCGTCTGTGCTATGTGCTAGAACAAGTATAGCGTTACTATAAAATAGTTCCCTAGCTATCTATATTATTTACCCACTGTGACAAAACATTTGCTGCTGCTGCATTTGCATTGCTGGGAGCAAAACGAATGAGAAATACAATTCCATATTTTGTTTCTCTTCTCTAAAATACGAAAGAAAACATACAACATGACAACTTTAATCAATAATCATTTAGCAACCCATTTTTCATAACAAACATATAAGTGTTTCGTGTAACGTCTTGCGTGCGCCACCACCAGTGAATTTTATTTTAATATTAGGTACGACTTTTGCTCAATCTTTTTCTCGTGTTAGAAATTTATGTTCACTTAAATGTTAGGTTTCTTGTGATGTTCCTTTAATCAAATTAGATTTTGTCATAAAACCTAATTCCTCAAGAATTCTTACAGTCTTATAAAATAAGTAGACCTATGAAATCTCGCAAGAGACAGTCTCATTCACATAATGGGAATTCTTACCGAAATGTGTTCGCTAAATTTAGACTGTCACATGATCTTGGAAATTCTAAATTTCTTAAGTTATGTCTCAGGAATTTTTATGGCTTTAATTAAACTTCGGCTATTTAGAAGTTTTCTGGCCCTGAAAACCCATAGGTTGTGAATTTCTAGAGTATTAACATTGTTATTCGAACCTAATTCTATATTTAATAACCATTTTTCCTTTGTACTTGCTTAATTTACTTATTGTGGGAACAAACAAATTCCATACATTTGGATGATCCCGATACTCTTAATTTTATAACAATTTAAGACCTTGGCACTCTTGGCAGCAGTTAAAAAAGCAAAATAATGCTATATATTTACTCACGACGATACGGTACATTCTATTTTTAGCCGTCACTATTACATCGATTTTCTCGTAAAGTGTCATTTCATGGAACTTCCTAACTATGTAAACAAAAGTCACTAGTAAATTGACATTCAGAGACATTTTCAGTATGGCGGTTTGTTTACATAGTTAGCAAGTTCCATTGAATGACACTTTAGTTATTATGGTACGAAATAGTTCAATTGACGTAAAAATGTCTTTAAATAGTAAAAATAGACAAAGTTTTATCAAGGATTAAAAGAAGATTGTGGTAACGCTAACGAGACACCAATAAACTATTATTTAGGAAATTGATCACTGGGGTCTTTATAATTCACCACAAACAATGGTCTATAGAGACATTAGAGACTTTGTGATAAAACAACGCAATTTCATTAAGTGTGAGCTCGTTAGGTCTTGATTGACGACTAGGTAGAAAATGGATGTCCTAAGAGTGAGAGAGACTGATTACAGCAATAAAATTTGTATTGAAAATGAAATCCCATCAAAAACATTACATTTAAAAAGGTGCAAGTCTCGCAACGCTTCTACTACAAAAAAGTTTTGAGATGTAATGTGAAACCAAGTCGGTTATTTTAATCAGTGCCAGGGGGTGTTAAACCGTATTATCAATAAGATATCTTTAATTTGTAATACGTATGTAAGTTCGTTTTGAATTTAGAGTTTTAGGGTGTTTTGGGACTGGGGTATTTTGTTGTTAGGCTATTTTGAATTTATGTTTATATGAGAATATGTGTTTTTGACCTTATGTTGTACTGTGCAATAGGGTAAATTGAGTTTAGGTTCAAGTGAACCGGAAACCTTGCGAGCACACCAGAGACAGCATCGGAGTAGAAGCATATACAAGAAACATCATCTTATAACATTGTAATGCATTGCTAAATACATAGACCACACTATTGTAAGTTAATCAATACAATCATTGTTTGACCATCACTGCATGAGCCATCATCGCAAGGTTACATACAAATCGTGTCCAATGTAACCTTTCGAGAATCTCCCATATGTTCTTAACACAATATATAAGTTCGTTACAAATGCTTCCAAAGTGCAGAGAAGTTGAAAATTAAATAAAGAAGTTTGTTAAGATAAGTTATATCTTATACCTTTAAACGAGCAATTCTTGTTTATTTATTTATTTATATGTATATATTTCGGTGATCTTGGAAACGGCTCTAACGATTTCGATGAAATTTGGTATATGGGGGTTTTCGGGGGCGAAAAATCGATCTAGCTAGGTCTCTGGGAAAATGCTAATTTTTGAGTTTTCTTATGTTTTCCGAGCAAAGCTCGGTCTCCCAGATATTAGTAATAGTACTTATATGTCAGCGGTCTTGGACTTGTAAAGTTAATAGAAGAGTTGAAAGTTACGACGAGAAATGTGACTTTATAATACATTACATACCAATTACATACCTAGGGAGGTGAATTCGTAAATGCTCCAGATCGCAGGTGTTTGTGGCCCGAACCTAAGGTGAGAGCCATAAATATGCGATCTGGGGCCAAGATAACTCTGCAGCGATTTTGTTAGCATAGACTGTGCACGTGTTATTTTAAACGTCAAACTTTTTTGAAATAATGACGTTTAAATAAACACATGCACAGTCTGTGCTATCAAAATGCACTGTGTACCACCACTACAGATGAACAAGTTGCGGAAAGTTTCAAAAAAGTTGGAAAAGTTATCGGAAATTTCAGGAAGATTTCATGAGGAATCAAGGGAACTCTCATTTTGGAAACGTAAAATTTCAATACCCATAAAAATTAGAGATGCTTTCGAAAATTTCCAACGTGGAAATTTCAACAATTTCAGAAACTTTCCGACGGTACATCAATAACCACCTTTAACGTGTACGGTAACGGTGCTATTCACCGGTTTACAGTTTTACAGTCGAAATTTTATGGAATTACAAGTTTTACTTTCGAATTAGCTCAATAGAAGATGCAGTCACGGGGAGGTAGGGGTAAAACGGCTCGCTTCCAGTGTTATTTCCCTTCGCAATAATAAGCACCATGCCATTATTGTCTCGAACAAGACTGCAATCATCTTGTAGGAAATTGCGTCCGCTTTCCCAAGTCAGTGTTCAGTAACGACGCTATGATCAAAAGTTAAAGTAAATGTAACATAACATTACTCTTAGAGGACGGAGAAATGCTATAATGAGTTTGAATGAGAAAATAACTCTGTCAATGCACATATTATCTCTTCACGCTTAAAGTCAGAGCACAAAGGCTGCGTCAGAAATCAGAAATTTATTTGCTTAAAACATGGCCAGTACAAAAGTATTTACAACAAAGTTATTGAGTTTCACATGCTTTGTCACTAAATAAATGCAAATATACACATGTATTCTAGTATAACTAAACTATTTTGGCGAAACCAATGTCAATATATTAAATAACATAGGGCAATTTCTTTTCTCTTCAGGAATTCGTTAACAGAGTAGAAGCATTCCTCTAGCAATCATTTTGAAAGTTTTCTTTTCAGTTCCCTTAAGGGCAAGTTTTTGAGACTATTCGGAAGAGCATTAAATAATCTGATGGGCATGGATGGCATGTGCTTAAATCACTCCAACAATTCTGACATATCAGGGAAATTCCTGACGTATGGCAACCCTAAATGTATATTGTATACAGCAATCTGCAGCTGTGTATACACTGTCTATGTATAAGGCTAAAAACAGTAAATAGCAGGTATTCCCGGGCATTGAACGAGTCTCCACTGGATTGGAAAATGATCAGCATCTGCATTCAAGCACAAAGCTATCGATTCTATGTCCGTCCGGGACAATGCCGTCTTTGGAGTCGGCGTGAAATATGACGCCATTGTGCAGAGTCGATATCGGGAAACCATCGAGGACATTTCAGCTTTGGTTATTTTAGCAATTTCATTGTATCAGTGTGTTGAGACATCAGAAACAATTATAACTTGAAGATTGTATATATAAATGAAACACGCCTTTTACATTAGTTACCGTAAGATCAAAAAAGATCCGAAAATTTCATGGTTTTTCAAGAATTTGACAATGGCCCGATAGGGTTACACTTGAATTTTACAAGAACATTTGGCACTTGTTAACCAATAAAATAAAAACGGGACAAGTGCGAGTCGGACTCACCCACCGAGGGTTCCGTACTTATTGGTATTTGTTGTTATGGCGGCAACAGAAATCCATCATCTGTGAACATTTCAATTGTAGCTATCATGGTTCATGAGATACGGTACAGCCTGGTGACAGACATACAGACGGACAGAGGAGTCTTAGTAATAGGGTCCCCTTTTTACCCTTTGGGTACGGAACCCTAAAAACCAGCAGGTATTTAATGCAAGGAAGAATGTAGTAATAAAATGGGCTAAACGTATATTCTCTCTTGTTACAGTGCATGAAAGCGTACGTGGAGTTCGAAGTGTGCAACGGAGCTTACGAAGTGTCATGTCCAGACGCTCGGTGCCGGGTGGGCGCAGCACTGGCTCTTGAAGAGATCTCGCTACTGGTGGACGCTAGCGTCATGGAGAAGCATCTCAAGTTCAGGCTTAACCATGGTGAGTCTTATGACAACACTTAGATGGCTGGCAGTCCTCAACTGTGCGTTTCTCCAGAAACTTCCTGCCTCGCACAGCTGAACTGTGGAATAACTGTAGCCTGCGGTATTTCCGGATCGAAACGACCTTTAAGCCTTCAAGAAAAGGGCGTACTCTCATCTTAGATGCCGCACTTATAACTTCTCTGGTGTTGCGGGTGTCCATGGGTGCCATTGACCCTTTGTACGCCTCGCCTATCGTGTGCGGCGCGTCATCGTGAACCTTGTCAGAATGCACGAAGGTTGATTTTGGGCTGTAGCCGTGCGCGTCATTTGACGTCTTTGGTGACTAAAGAGTTAACATGAGCCGGGTCACATACCCTGAAGAAAGCAGCTGTTCGTTATGTGTATTCTGCCATAGACCAGCGGGTCCACTTGAACGTTAACCAACTACTTTTCAATCTCACTTAAATTTATGACCTTTGAAATGGCAGTGAGGCATGGCATGTGCTTTAGGGACACAAGCTGCGACTTGAAATTTTACTTACCTTATGTACTTGGCTGGCACGATGACCCTATGAATCTTGGCCTCCAACACAAGAGCACGCCACTTTTCTCTTTGCTTTGCTTTGACTTGAAATGTTGATAAAAGTTATTTTGCTTTGATCGCAACGCGTTAGCAACGTTTCTGAACGCATTAGATCGACTATCAACACAGATACGGTTGCTGTGTTCCTGACACACGTGAATGCTCGCGCTAATGCTAAAAACAAATGGACTTGCGCTCTGATTCGCGCGTTTCACATAGGGCTGTCAGGTGGGTGTAGGATTGCCGGTTTTTATTTTATTTCAACCGAAAATAAAACGATGAAAGAATATTCTAGGGCTTATAATGACATTTTTGATCCACACTTTTCTTGACAGTTGTCAAAACGAATCATTAGAGCCTTAACTTAACTCAATAGGTTAACCAGTAGCTATCGAGGAGTACTATCGAGCTGTTTTGATGACTATCCGAATTATTGTATTATCATCTCAATTGCATATCTTGCAGGTTAATGGTCCGAATCTGGGCCACGGCAGGATAATGGGATCCATGAGCAAACGAAGGAACTCTTCAATTATTACATTAGGCATTTGGTTACTTTTATTATTTGTAACTGCTAAATTATTCGCTAACGAGACTTTCCTCCCTCCCTCCCTCCTTGCATCGGTTTCCTCATCACTGAGGGCCGTGGCCACTTCTAGGGAACAGCTTCTCTTTGACAATTTGCCGCCACCTCGTTCTGTCTGTCGCCGAATGTAGGGCACCATGGAGCATTGCATCAAGGGCTGAGCGAATTTGGTCTGTCCACCGCATTGGGCTCCTGTAACTCGGCTTATCGCCTTCGATTTTACCAGTGATTACTAGCTTTTCCTGCTTTTCCAGGTTATCACTGCAACCGAGACTGCTATCGAGACTTTAATCCAAAAACAATTCGTCGACACCCCTATCTTCCGCATGTCACCTGCATGGCATAATCCCCATGCTATTTGCATGACGCGCTCTATTTCTCCATGCGTCAGCATACACCATGCGTGAATGTGATTGCCAATAATGCCAATAATATAGTTGGTCAAACCAATTTGTCAGTAAACAGGAACAAAAAAAACTATACTCATCCTTTTCTTTTGGGTGCTAGTACTAGTGTAAGACAAAGATAGTATGATTCTCTCTGTCTATGTTTGAAATGAGACAGTCCTTTGACACACAATACTATCGAGAACCATCTTCCGATATCGTTATATCACATTTAATTACACAAACGGGTCTACCGCGATGCAGATTCTTTGTTTTTTACCTTAAATTCCGACGTTTCAGCAGAATTGCAGCAGCTGTGGTCACGGAAATGAAGGTAAAAACACGGATTTAGAGTTAATAAACTGGATCGAGTACATTGACCAAAAAGTGTGTCCACATGAGAAGTCAAACTAGAGCCCTGCATCTCGTTCTAATTAGGGTGACCATAAGACATCTGTATGTGGGATATTAGGATAACATGGAATATATCAGTAGGGTGTGTCATTTTCTAAATAAAGTGAAATTTTAAGTGGTCAGGTTTTTTTTTCATTTGTAGTCGGCCTCTTTCGCACTCACTCATGGTATGTTCATAAAGGTAGGCTACCCTTTTGTCCACTTCAGTTTTTTTAAGTATAAGCGTCATTGAAGATCTGTTTAGCAAATATGACGTTTTTTTTAAAGTTGGTGCCTTTTTTCTATTGACGGAAATGTGTCCTACCTATAAAGAATCGATGTCATATATAAACAGTTTAACACACCTAACAAAATATTATGTATAAATGAGAGTCCGTAATGTTTAAGGAGTTAAGCACTTTGGTTTTAAATTTTGGCAATTGAAGGGATGTTTACAAAAACAACATACCTGACTACACTGGTTGACACCTGAAACGATTAACAATGTATGTTCTTAAAAAAGTGTCAACCGGTCTAAGCAGTTATGTTGTTTTTGTAAACATCCCTTCAATTGTTCTACAACAAATCTTAAATTAAACATGCCGTATTAAAGACATAAGGTACCTATTATGTTAAACTTACTTTTACATTACCTACGTTAATAGTATTAATATTACATTACCTACGTTAATAGTATAATATATAATTTAATATTCCAATTTATTTATTGACATTATAATCCTGAATTAATTTATGTGACTATGTAGATGCTATTTTATTAAATAATTGGTAACTTTAAATGATTATGTTATATAACCTGATAGAATCGTATAAAGTCCTATATAACTGTAAATATAAGTACCTACTATTGTGTGCCCTTACAGGGTGTCATGAACTGGCCTCTTAAATTGTAACACCTTATTATGTACATGAGAATGCAATATTGAATAAATGACTAAATGACTAATAATAACTAATAAGAATTCTGTGAGACCGATTCAAAACGTGCCGACATCATAGTCACCCTAATGAGTTTGACAATGTTGTCTTGTATTTTTATAGTAAAATGTAATAATTGTGGCTTTCTTGTGAAACAATATTCCACAATTAGCAATTATTTCACTCCAACAACCTTTAACACAACATTTCTTCACAATTTTTAAGAAATTTCGCATTCACGTGTTTTGAAGAAATGTCATCAAGTTGGGGATACCAATTAATATTTAAAGTTACTACAACTTCTACCATACTAAAATTTAGTTTTTTTTTGCTGTGTATGTGCTTGGTTTAATCAGTTAATAATATTGGCATCATAATTATTTACAAATTACTTAAAAGATATCAGAACTGTAGTCTGAATATAGCACTAAAATTGTATAAGAAGGTAATTAAATTCAGTAGTTTATTGATATAATTTCTACCATAATGGTATCCATAATGGTTTCTTTTTTTTTTTTTTTTGGTATCATTTGATATTTACCAGTCGCTTTTCGGTGAAGGAAAACATCGTGAGGAAACCGGACTAATCCCAATGCGGGCCTAGTTTACCCTCTTGGTTGGAAGGTCAGATGGCAGTCGCTTTCGTAAAAACTAGTGCCCACGCCAATTACTGGGATTAGTTGCCAAGCGGACCCCAGGCTCCCATGAGCCGTGGCAAAATGCCGGGACAACGCGAGGAAGATGAAGATGATGAATGGTATCTTTTTAACATTGGCAACATGTGCGAGTGAGACACAGGGCTCGGGTTTTTCTATCTCAAGTGGACCGTTTTCTCTAGTCTGGTACGAACAACTTTCTGTCTCGGTGATAAGGTTCAAATTAGTATGGCAAAAAAAGTGACAACTCGCTCCAGTTTAAAAAATATAACTTCATGGGTAAAAACAACGAAACTATATCGCCGTAGACCCGTTTGTGTAATTAAATATGTGTACGAAACGCGAGAGTTCAAAGTGTTATATCGTTATATCAGGCCCCACGTTATATATTTCACCACGGCGACAGGTGCGACAATTCGACAAATGTCACTGTTGCTGACGTCACAGGCATCCATGGGCTACGGTTACCGCTTACCATCGGGCGGTCCGTATTCCTGTTTGCCACCATCATTGTATTATTTTAAAAAACTTTATTATATCGGCAAAAACAGGTATTTCTCTTTCGAAGTTTATGATGATGATGATGACAATTGTCACACGATTTAATAGAACTTTCGGTAATTCTTGACAGGAAATGAGTTCTGTGTCGGAATTTCGTGACAATTGTCGTGTTTCTTGTGACAATTGTCATTAGCTTCGCAAAATAAGTACGTACTTATTTATTGGCGATATAATGGAGTTTTTTTTTAATTGATATGTTGGTGGCAAACAAGCACACCGCCCGTCCGATGGTAACCGGTTACCGTAGTCTATGGAGGCCTGTGACGTCAGTAACAGTGATGTCAACAATTGTCGCACCTGTCACCGTGGTGAAATAGGGGCCAGGTAATTTGTGTATAGAAATTTTATACGAATTAAGTGACACTATATACTTAAGTATGTCATGAAGACTAGTCAATGTAATTTAATTTCACACTTTCAGATAGGTAGGTTTATAATTGCCTCGCTTACGCCGTGATTTAAGGCTTGTGAGTGGCATTTTTAATTATGCCGTAGGTACGGCGTTTTATTTATTTATTTGTTTATTTAGATTAAGGGTTAACTAGTATATCCCTTGCAGTAAGTATTTATAAGTAGTCTTCAGCCTTAGGCTTAGGCCTTGATTTATTCTAGCCAGTCATATTTCGATATCGGTACCTGGGTACCATTACGACGTGCTAATCCAACAGCTTACCAAGCGCAGGTGGGACCAACTTTCCGATTGCGCATCATAGGAATTACGACACAACTTGATTGTCTTAATATAATCTAAATAAATGTGTAAGTCGAATAAATGGGACGATCTTAGACTAATCGAGCTAGCCCCACAGACCCCACAGTAAGCTAAAAAAAACCGGCCAAGTGCGAGTCGGACTCGCGCACGGAGGGTTCCGCACCATCAACAAAAAATAGAGCAAAACAAGCAAAAAAACGGTCACCCATCCAAGTACTGACCCCGCCCGACGTTGCTTAACTTCGGTCAAAAATCATGTTTGTTGTATGGGAGCCCCACTTAAATCTTTATTTTATTCTGTTTTTAGTATTTGTTGTTATAGCGGCAACAGAAATACATCATCTGTGAAAATTTCAACTGTCTAGCTATCACGGTTCGTGAGATACAGCCTGGTGACAGACGGACGGACGGACGGACGGACGGACGGACGGACCGCGGAGTCTTAGTAATAGGGTCCCGTTTTTACCCTTTGGGTACGGAACCCTAAAAACAAGCAAAAAAACGGTCACCCATCCAAGTACTGACCCCGCCCGACGTTGCTTAACTTCGGTCAAAAATCACGTTTGTTGTATGGGAGCCCCACTTAAATCATTATTTTATTCTGTTTTTAGTATTTGTTGTTATAGCGGCAACAGAAATACATCATCTGTCAAAAATTTCAACTGTCTAGCTATCACGGTTCGTGAGATACAGCCTGGTGACAGACGGACGGACGGACGGACAGCGGAGTCTAAGTAATAGGGTCCCGTTTTTACCCTTTGGGTACGGAACCCTAAAAAGGCTTATTAGTTATTATAATATATAGATAAATATGTACATAGAAAACATCCATATTTCCGGAACAAATATGTGTGATGAACATCCAAATAAATGTCCTTACCATCATTTAAACCCGGGACCTCCTGCTTCGTAAAGTGTCATTCTATGGAACTTGCTAACTATGTAAACAAACCGCTTCAATTTACTAGTGACTTTTGTTTACATAGTTAGCAAGTTCCATAAATGACACTTTAGACAGGATCACTTTTATTTGTCCCGTTTCTTCGTTAACACCTGTTTCTCGCGCTATTTCAATATGTAGTTTCAAATTAGGCAAGCCGATGGCGATCGAGTTAGACGACGGATAGACACGCGGCTGGGTCACAGACTCTGGTTACCTAAAACCAGTAGGAACAACAAGCAAGGGTGCCTTAATGCCTTTAAACTTAGCTCACAACGTCACGCGATCCCCGCATTTGCGTTTACTTTGATACCTTGTGATTTTACGAAGTTTCTCCTTGTAATATCGCCTCTGGGAAATGAGAAATTGTACTGGA
The DNA here is from genome assembly GCF_948474715.1 of Cydia amplana. Taxonomy (NCBI): domain Eukaryota; kingdom Metazoa; phylum Arthropoda; class Insecta; order Lepidoptera; family Tortricidae; genus Cydia; species Cydia amplana. Next base: position 1,271,759 of record NC_086079.1, on the reverse strand, counting down.
TTAATGGGCAGGCAATATCGGAACTCTGAAGATATAAGAGAGTCAATACAATAGATATTCTTTTGGTGTTCGTCTCTTTGTTATCTATTTTTTGGTATAGTTACTTTACAAGTTATTTTCGGAAACAAATTATAAATATATGGCTGATATGAAGATTATGAAGGCCTCTTGAGACAGTAAATTCTTATGAAACTGTTATGGATAATTGGATATATTATGATCTGCCAGTTGTCAAGTGTCATTTATCCAAACAAAAATAAAGGTATCTAATCATTTGGTCAGAGCACGATTCCATTAATTCATTTTATGCATCTATTTTATATGTAGAAGAATGCTTTCGCATGTTAAGGGGCCCACCGATTACCAGTTCGTTGGACGATATTAGCATGTCAGTTAAACGCAAAAGGTGACAGTTCCGAATAACTGACAGGCTGATGTCGTCTGGCGGACTGATCATCAGTGGGCCCCTTGAGGCTGTTTTCTTCCACAACCAATTCAAGTGAAATTTTACCGATTCAGGTCTGAGAAATTTTCAAAATGGCAGAGCCCAGGAATTCGCGAGGTCGACAGCTCAGGACGCCACTAAAGTAGTTTATTTTTTTATTTTCTTGTTATGGACTTGAGGGCGGTGTTGCCCCTAGTCAACGTCAAGTAAATTGTTATTTGTTCTTCATTTTTATGGCTTTCAAAATTATGGCTTCAGTCCAGTAGGACTTTTTCGCCAGTATCAAGTTGGTATCTGTATTAAACAGTCAGTGTACGGTGATTTTAGCTCTAAAGCAATAGCCGGTCTTTACAAGCACCACGTGGACTACCGGCTGTTGACTCCAAACTGGTGGTTAAACGCGTTTCAAGATTAATTCTCCATTCACTGCACACTACCACATTAGTTTACTGTATAAAAAGCTATCGGTATTACACTTTAAACAATGTTAATGAGCATTTGAGCAAAAAAACAAAGGAATTAATCACGAATCGTGACTATCAAGATGGCGCTCGAACCGGAAGTCCACTAAAGTAGTTGCTTTCCTAGTCTATGTCCTGTACAAACAGCACCACTCTTAACTGTCCATCAGTGGACCTTATGCCTTTTGTAATAAGGTTTACGAACTATCAGTTAACAGTGTGGGCGATGGTACCCAGTGTCATATTGTAGCCCTTTTCTCTTCCTAGTAACAAATATTATTTCGGTTTGCGGTCGGGCCCCGCGTGAAGATTGTGTTGTTCCGCGGTAACCGCTTTCGCTTCCAATGGCTGAAAGTGTTGAATACTAATGCAAATGACTATAGTTATTTGTACAACAAGTGATCAAAGTTTGATATTTCTTCGAGTGCTTATTTTGAGTCCCGTGCAAGCGAAAGATTCTATAGAATCTTGAGCGTAGTAAGGGACTCAAAAGCGCACGAGATGTAAATAACTTTGATCTCGTGTAGTACACAACATTTTTCACCTCAGCGCAGTGAGAACATACCTATTAGACAACTTGAAAAATGTAATCCTTGTTCATCACTTAATACCTGCACTCATGTTTTCTTAAGATATACAAACAATTAAGTTTAATTACCGCAATGGAACACAAAAACAAAACGTAATAATAAATTCCATTAAAATAATATAGAAATAACAAACATTAACTGACACTTCAATCGACAACATTTTTGAAAAAAAAAATCTTTGTAAGATAGGGTCCGAATTGCGGATACGTACTATTTGTCAACTATGGTAGAAATTCTTAAAAGTAAAATAATTAATTTTGCGTGATGATCTGTGTATTTTTTGAGTTCGATATTTTAATTGTACAATAAAATACCTAAAATATAGTATTTTATCAGTTTTTATTAAATCTTAAACTTTATTTTTATTTATTAATTATTAAGAATTCATACTCGTACGTGGTTTGGAACGATGCGGTCTGAAGTTTTTCGGGGGTCTATTATAAACCGTGAATATAAAGTCCGTCAACCAAATCTTGTCAGTAGTAAAAGGCGGCAAATTTGAAAAATCGCGGGTTAGCAACACTGTGTTCGAATAATTCCAAAATGCGTGTCATCTGTGTTTTATCTGTGGAATGTGGATCGTGAACGACAGCCGTCACCTTATTTGTTTTCATTTGGTTTTCATTCTGAATCGTTTCTGTTTCAAGAGATATTTCTGCTGTCACCATTAAATACCAATACATTAAATAAGAATAAGCAAAGCTAAGGGGCCTACAATGTACAATCATGCTCGTTGATGGTAAACATTACTAAAAATTGAGGTTATGACAAGTACATACTGGAAGAACTCTTTCGAACTTTTAAGATTATGTTCAGTTTTTTTTGTTTTAGGGTTAAAAGGCATAAATAAAATTAAAACGTATGCCTAAATCTATCCAACAAGACCATAAATTGTGTCCTGGAAACCGTCCATAGGCCCACATGTCTAATATTTTCAGCAATCAGTTGTGACTATTTACAAAGATGCAATAGAATACTACAGAATATTATGCTTGGTTGAAGTGACCCGGTAACATTGGTAACTTCATTATATTTTTTCAATTAATGACCTGAATTATAGTGTAAGCTAAAGTGACCCTTATCTTATTTACCTTTAAATTAAATAAACACCCATATATCAGTTGTTTTATTTTTAATATGTAATCCTATTGTACAATATATACCAATCAAAAAAATTACACAGGTATGTCATATTCATCCAGAAGAGTACACTAATTTACATTAACAAGTGGCATATTATATTATAAATAACAAATATATGCACTATCTAATTATCTGCATTTTGATATGATTTTATTTTAGTAAACTTAGAAGACATAGATAGGGAACAAAGAGAATATAAGCACTACGATAGAGAGTTGTTTTTGATATCTTCAAATTTGTTCATCATTTTGATTAACATTGTTTTAACATCGCTTTTAAATTGTCCGTCCGTTTCAAATTTTTTCAATAAACCGCGAGTGACAATTTGAATTGACGTACGCAGGGCGCGCTCAGCGGAAAAAAAAAATCTTTTGGTTCGATGTACGTTGCTGCTTTTCTTAGCGCAATACTGCTCTTTGAGTGTTGCCCTACTTTAGTTTGCTTTACATTGCTACTGACAAGATTTGGTTGACGGACTATACTGTTGAATGTCGTTTTAACTTTTTTTTGTCTGTTTCTTTTTGCTAACAGTGTGAAAGGGACAGAGATAATAGAACCCAAGTATTTCGAACTTTTATTAGACCCCGCATGTTGAAATGACATTTGACTATAAAGGTCACTTGAATGTCATTTTGTCTCACTCAGTGAGCAAAATCTCATTTTGCTCACTGTTTTTAAGAATCAAAGTACCCTTGTTCGAGCTGCTGAGGTGAAAAAGAATTTACTAGGAAATTTATATATTTGTTCTCTGAAATACAAAATGTATTTCGCTTGCCTTTGTATAGTTTAATATTTACAATTTATATTAATACTGTATGTGGAGTGTTCTTAATAGCGAGCGTGAACATAGCTGTTTCATTTGAAGTTTTGAACGTTATGTTTAACTCGGATTCAGTTACATTTAATTCAGCCAGCCTATTATGGATAGCTTTATCCATCTTTATCCACGTGATAAAATAACTGTCACTGTTTAACACCGTGGGAAAGAAAGTGACGGACACCGTTTTATCACGCTGTCACGTAGACAAGAACGACCATCATATCCGTACAGGTCACTCGAGGAAGTTGTCAACAGAATTAGGTTTATACTTTAAAATATAATTTATGCGGTTGGAGGTAACTCGAATGTTATACAGATTTACTACGAAAACGATGGCACTGGCCAATACACACCAGACGCGTAAATATGTAGAAACGTACAAATCGATTCAGAAGAGTCGATGTTTTTTTTTTTTTTTTTTAATTTATTGTTATATAAAAACACATACATAAACAGTAACAAAAATTTCGCCAAACTGTAGAACAGTTTGTTGGCGGTGCGCTCTTATCTTTTATCTTAAATTAAAAGTTAGTAAGTACCTAAATCTAAAACAAGCTCAAATAGAAGTGTACAGAAATACAAACAAGTATAACTAGTTAACAGTTCACCTCGATTTAACTGCACTAAAAGTAATAATAATGCTATGTAGTGTACATATACCTATACTAACAGTGGTTTTTAGAATAATTATTTAACAATATTTCTTTAAGCTTTGCCTTAAGACTACCTATTTTTAATTTATTTTTCTCCAGTAAGAGAGGATATTTATTACAAATCTTGGGTGTTACATATTCTTTAGTTCGTTTACCGTAATAATTCAATGTCATGTCAAATGCCTAAAATGGGTATAAATCTTATGCCAGCTCTAATAAATCGACCTGTACTAGCAGAATATTCATATCGATGTCTCATAATTCAGTGTGATAGTAAATAAACCGGGTAAAATATTCAATCTCATGTTTTCCCCGCGCTCGCGAACTGGGCCTGAGTAGATTGACATACTTAAAGAAGTCCATCTTAAATAGAAAACCCTTGAGAGACTCGGCCGTATTAAATAAATGGATCACTCACACTAGTTGGTCACACGCCTTTGTTGCCCAATCCTTATACTCCTCATGCTAATGATAATTGATAAGAAAAGGTTGACTGCTAGGTCATCCTCGAAATGGATCAAAACATGTCGAGGTGTCATGTGCATTCAATTTGCGAGTGATTCCGGTTTAATTTACATATTGAATAGCATAGTTCTTCTTCAAATAAAAATTACTTAAGTAATATCATACGCAAAAGAAAATCGCTACAAGAATACTGCTTACCGATATGAATCGGGACAAAGAGGCAATAGCAGTGGCCAGTAGTGTTACTATGATGATGATGAAGTCACGCTTGGACATGAACATGAAAAAAAAGATGCAACCGAGATAAACGTTTAAGACGTTTAAGTTAAGTGAGACATTAGAGACAAGCAGTCGTTGTATAAGAGATTTGAACTTACATTCTAATGTTCAGATATAGGTTACAAAATTACCGAAGATAGGTAGGCTACTGTCATTGTCCGTACACTATGACGGTACCCTCTTATCGGGCTCGGGATTTCATTGGTTATGCAATGTTTATAAGCCATATCTTATGGTAATGTATGGACCTACATTTGCGATTATGTACGGCAGGAATATTAACACTTTCGCTGCTAAAAATGTGGGAGTCGGGTTCATTAAGAATTGGGGATTGGGTTGTCATTTAGACTTCGATTAGGAAAGGTTTTGGAATTGTTGTAAGACGCCTACACACAGCCTTCACGGCAGTAAGTTTTTAGGCACTTGAAGATTGCAACTAATTCTTAATAATAGGAGAAAGGCGATGAAAGCCGATGAGTTGAGTTTAAGTACCCACTTTTCTACACAGCTGGTATGACGACGTGGGTACTTAAGCAGCACGTAAGTACTGTACTAAGGAATTATATAGAAATATTTATTAAATAAATATTTGACTACTATTTACTACTTACTTACTTGGCTGGCACGATTACCCATAATGAGTCTTGTCCTCTAACACAAGAGCACGCCACTTTGCTCGGTCCAGAGCGGTATCACGCTAGCTTTCGCCGACGCCGAGCTCACGGAGATCTGCCTCCACTCTGTCCGATCAACGATGTTTGGGATGACTAAGTAAGTAGGCCCTTTTGGCTGCCCGATCTTCACCCATCTTTGACTACAATAAAGCTGCGTTTTCTACCTGGGATGTGCAAAGATGAGTGGCGTGGCGAGGGATGTGTTTTTTAAGGACCAATAGAATTTTGTCATCTAGACGAGAATAGGTAAATTAAGTGATTCATTCATTCTAACAAACACATCTCTCGCTACAAATCCGCCCACGTCTCTGGTGGAAACCGAGCGTAAATGGATCTAGCAATTAGGTACCTCTTAAATACTGAAATGTCTTCAGCAAATACACTGCCAATAAACTTAATCTCCTTTTCGATTATTTCCAACTTTATTATTGTTCGATTAATTTTCCTTTCGTTGATTAGGGACCATGTTTTCCTGTTGCTATTCCAATATATGTAATCTTTTACTTATAGTTCCTTCAACCTATCCCTTGGGTTTTATAAAAAAAAATCCCAGGCTAAAAAACAACTAGGCGGAAAACTTAGGTTTCGTTTTGCTGTTTCTTTTAAAAATAAAAATAATATACTTTATTACGAGACCGCATCCCGTCTCAACTACACTGAAGAGGGATAACAAAATGTCTCTCTACGGAAATTTGCATTCAATATAAGTATAACCCATTTTCTTTGCTCTTTAGTTGAAATTGGCGAAGCGGCAAATGATGGTAGGTAAATCATGACTATAAATAAATGTTGACTTTACCGCGGATAAATTTGTTTTGTTCACCTCCGTTGCTGGTTGCGGTTACGCCCCATTTTGCAAATTACTGATGTAAGTACTTTAATGAATTTACATTTTTACTTTAGGGCAGGGGGCCTAGTCAAGATGACAATCGTTGATAGAAAACGCCAAATGAATCTTAAATAATGTATGGAAATAGTCTCGTGACTTTTCGTAGCATTCCGCTACATTTTTACTTTTTTGCGTTTGTCGATGTAAATACGATTTTCATCTTAGCTAGGCCCCCGGGTAGGCCAAGCAAAAGATGATAATGCTATAATATTCTACTATGTAGGTAATCTATGGTCACCTTCCGTCTGTAGTGCGTGACAAAAAAACGAACATCGAGTTTAGACTCGTCAGAAACGTCTAGAATAATTATTATTAATTGATAGATGTACAAAATGATTAGCATAATCTACAGAAGCTTTGGGAAGAAAACTCAATCTAAAAATTACACTTTTGATAGAAATAATCATCTGATATTATTCATCTGATTTAGTCTGGGACGATTCTTTTCTTTAATATCTTAATTCCCATCTTATTTTAGTTCACTTCATAACTGTTATTACGTCAATTTCTCATATCAAATTTTGAGTCATTTATCTTATCCAAGTTTCATCTAACTGACAAATTCTCGAACTGATAGATCTTTCCGTTAATCTCCTACATTTATCCCCGTCGGTATACGTTTCAATATCATTCTCTCGAATATGAGCGGTGAAGCCAAAATTTTATTACGTAGCTGGAAAATAAATCACTGTCGAGGAGTATTAGAATTTCTTACTCACAACAACAGCGAATATAAAGGTCAAAATTAGACATTTTGATGAAATGTCAGACTTTGGATTATCTATGCCTATACTTACTTAGATAACTAGACATAGATTAAGGAGACTCTGATATTTATAGATTAAGAATTTCATCCACCTTTTTTAGGGTTCCGTACCCAAAGGGTAAAAACGGGACCCTATTACTAAGACTCCGCTGTCCGTCCGTCCGTCTGTCACCAGGCTGTATCTCACGAACCGTGATAGCTAGACAGTTGAAATTTTCACAGATGATGTATTTCTGTTGCCGCTATAACAACAAATACTAAAAACAGAATAAAATAAAGATTTAAGTGGGGCTCCCATACAACAAACGTGATTTTTGACAGAAGTTAAGCAACGTCGGGCGGAGTCAGTACTTGGATGGGTGACCGTTTTTTTGCTTGTTTTGCTCTATTTTTTGTTGATGGTGCGGAACCCTCCGTGCGCGAGTCCGACTTGCACTTGGCCGGTTTTTTAGAATCGATTTTCGGATTTGTATAAAAATATTAGCCTCCACCCGCGACCTTGTCGGCTTAAAAGTATTTGAATCTCTATTTTAACCCCTATTTTTATTCCTTTGATGTTTAATTTAAAAAAACATTTCTTAACATACCTAGCTACTACAACATTTGAAAAGTACGTTTTTCTACTCCAGCACTTAAATGTGTCAATTAAATGACTGACAGTGATATCTAAAGCAATGTCATTTGAATGATTTTTCTATAGGCTCATAAGATGACTGCTAGCAGTCATCTTATGAGTATAATACAACTGCTTTATTTTTTTTAAAGATACAAGTTCCGATCATCTTGATTGAAAGAGGTATGTTTTCATTTACAATAATAACTCTTTTTTTTTTTTAAATAATAACTCATTTTTTTTTAAATAATAACTTTATTTTTTAATATTTTTTTTTTTTTTTTTTTTTTTTTTTTTTTTTTTTTTTTTTTTTTTTTTTGCTGCAGCTGTCATAGAAAAAGTAATGTATGCAACAGCTCATAATTGGTTCTTAAAATTCTCGGGTCTTTTTTTACAAAACTCGACTACGTCTCGTTTTGTAACTTCGACCCTTGAATTTTAAGAACCCTTATTATATCACTGTTGCATAAACTACTATTCAAATTCCAAGGGTCCTTCAAGAATTTAAGTACTTACCTAGTGCATTATCTGTCAATTTAACTAAATCATTTGTTGCATATGCAATATGCTTATAATTATAAGATTACTCGTTCAAGAGTAAATTATAAAGATACAAGAAGATATAAGATATAAGAAGGCATGCGTATCTCACGTACTTGCATTGCATGCGCATTGCGCACATCTCGATGTCACGGTCGTGTGTTGACTCCACTAAGGTGGTTCCACACGATCTTACGCCCGACTTATTCGTCCGTCGGGTATATGTCAAGCGGCTAGTAATATGTTTTTGTGGGTCGTGACCCCTTGATATGTCCATCTTCGGCATCATGCATTAGCGATTTGGGCAGTCCATCTAATTTTTTTCGCGTTTCTTCACATTTCCCCTCCATCTTTCCACTCACATACATAAAATATGAGATACGGTATGGCTACTGATTGGGACGTCGGAAATAAAAGAATTTTTCTAATCCCAAAATTAATGTTTCCTTTGTGTCCTGTGGTTTTTTTCTAAAATCTGTACCTACATACCTATATAATCTCCACAATCTAACCGGAATTTGTAAAAAATTACCATGATACAAATCCGCTAATGATACACGTGTACAGCTTACACGTACCTAATGTCATTGGCAACGAAGCTTCGTGCGAAACGAACTTTGATTAGGTTTGCTTATTCATAAACGAATTTAACGCTATTTTTGTGTTGCAAACCGGTTTTATTTATAACCCTTAATATGTGCCATTAATCACTGTATACAATGTATTTGAATGATCGGTTTGGTGCCAAGCAAATGTATTTCAATATAATACTTCAATATGTAGATGCCGTCATTGTATTGTTCTTGTGGTATTGGAAAAATATCTAGACAATTGTTTTATTGTCTCGTTTTGCTCATTATTTGGTATTCTCTCGCATAGGACTATACAGCCACGAACGCAAGTGTCGTCACCAGGATGCTGCTTAAAACATCTGACACAGATGAAAAGGCCTATTATTATTATCTGGTTTTTCATATTTTCTAGGCTTTCACCGGATTACTGCTATGCACGGGCCTAGGCCAAGTGCATCACAGAGGTAAGTGTAATATCTATTATCTCTTCATAAGGTACAGCAGATTGAGCGTTCCTGACCGTTGTGTGAATCTTCAAGTTTGCGGTAAGTGGTTCAGTAGTTGGCGCTATGGAAAGGTTTAAGGTTGCATGGGTAGTTGATAGTGATGTTGGTCTGATTGCAGCAGCAAGCGTTTCTTGGTCAGTTTGTAAGAATTTTCTTATAATGCGGCATGTATTGAGGATGGCGGCTTTCTGAAGGAGATGGAATGTTTTGGGCGGTAATTTTAAGGTCCTTAGAGATTGATGTAGCTGTGTGGGTAATTGGGTATAACGCCTGTAGTGGATAAAACAATCGGTACTTTTATCACTTTCTGTAGATGCCATATCCGGATTATTTCCTCTTTCAGTTCAATGTATTTGTTAAGTTTTTCGGCTATGGTACTTTGTAAGTTATATGTATTAGGTACGGCTATATCTATGAGGTATCCAGTTTTGCAAGTTTTGTCTATTAATGTGATGTCAGGTCTGTTATGATGAGTAGTTCGGTCAGTAAGGATAGTTCGGTCATAATACAGTTTGGCTGTTGGGTTGTCTAATACACTTTCAGGTTTATATTTGTAATATGGCTCTATTATTATTGGACAAATACCAAATAATAGGCAAATGTTGAATAATAAGATTAGGTTTAGTGTCTGTTTGCCCGTTTTCAATCTATCAATAAGTAAACACAATATTACCACAATCACCGTAGAGGCAAGAGCAACACACTCTTTCGGGTGGAAGCAATAGAAATATCTGTTTTCAACGCATGAAGTAACAATCTATACCGTAAATGTGTGAATAAATTCTTAAATAAATGGTCTACAATTCTACATTACTAAACATATAATAATGTCAGTGCGGTTGTTAAAACCCAGCTAATAAAATAGTTTCATTCCATTTTACGCCGATGCAATCGTAAAGCGGCGGTTCGTATTGCATGCAACTACGCAATAAAACCTATAGATACGGCTTTTACTACAGTTCTTAAGGAATCACATGAGATTGAAAGGATGCCCTTTGGGCTAACAACTCTTCCTACATTTTCTAGGCAATTCTTCTCAAACATTTTCCTGTAGGCCTATCGCCGTCGTGCTTATATCGTTTATCGCTGTGGATACGCCATTGTTATTCGTTTCGCTTATTCTGTGTTTAGATGCCTTCTTCGTCTTCTTATGGTGCCGCCTCCTGCCGGAGGTTGGCATTTTGGTTGTTTTCACTTTTACCGCTGCAGCTCGAAGCAGCGATCTGGTGCTTATCTTGAACCAGCACCTGAGGTTTTTGAGCCACGAGGTACGTCTCCTTCTACGTTTTCTTTGCCTTGGATTTTCCCTTGTATTACCAGCTGCGGGTGGTATTTGTCATTTTGTAATCCATGACCAAAGTACTGCAGTTTCCGAATCTATATAGTATCTAAAACGTTTCTTATCTTTTGCACTCTGCTGCACGCTGTCATCCGTCCATGAGATTTTCATTAAGTATTCTCTTGTACACCCACATCTCAAACTCCTCTAGGTGTTTACTTACGAGTATAGCTTTAGTAAGTAAATGCCTTAAAATCCTGTGTGACATCGTGATTTACATGAACGCCTTAAAAGGGAGGAAAAAAAGAAGGAAGTAAACGCGCCCTTTACACGTCGCTTCCTATTATCATTACTACATGATAAATCCATTACGATGATTCATTATGCCAGCCTTTAACGTCACTATGATGTATCGATATCGATTTTTTTAATGTTTATCTGAGTTCACTGCCTTGTGAGACTGACCTAGAAACGTGACGTTCAGTTTGAGTTATAAATAAAGACACGTGGTTGATAGGTGCAGTAAATACACTAGTTTTTATTCTCTTGGCAATAAAGATGTGCCCAGAAAATTACGAATGTGTGAATTGTGTTCTAAGATGTCCTTATTTGATTTTGGATTCGATGTTCCACGTTGGATTTGAGAAAGGAAAATGTCAAAAAGGTATTGAATGCATGCTCTCTTGTGAATATGAAGCATTGTTATTCTCAATGTATTTAGATTTATTTAAATTTTTCGTAATGAATATTTTAAATATTTCGGAAAACATCCCTGGCTTTTGCGTCGCAAAATTATGGCTCAAGTGGGTGAATCTTTAAGGTCAACGCAGCGCGTTCAACGACTTTTGTCCTCGTACTTCAAGCAACCCGAATCTTTGTGGTGAAACCTGTTTTAGCCGAAACTGTGTTCTTCCATAAAAGGCCTGGACGGATACTTCACGGAATTACGGATGTGGTGATCGCATATTTAACAGGGTCCGAAGACCGCGTAAACGAAAACGTGGTTTAAGGTCCACATTGCGCTAGCGTAAATAGGTGTTGTAGATTCTTTAAACAGTCTTAATTTAGATCAAGCATTACCCAAGTTAAAAATAGCATCTCGGTGACTAAGCTAATCGTTTCTACATTGTCTGTGTAATGAAGAGGGACTATAATTAGAAAAGCGTGCACAGTACCTTAACCGACGGTGTAATTGAAACACTCTTGTAACACCGTCGCTTTAATTACTTTAATACTTTAAACGCGGTGAGAGGTGTTGGCATGTTGTTTTAGCTTTGAATTAGGTGTCCAGCGGGCGCAGCATGGTTCCATTTTTATCGCCTGTCGCTATGCCCGTCACTTTCGCACTTACATACTTGTTAGAACGTGACAGGGTGACAAGCGATAAAAATGCGACCGTGCTACCGCCGCTGATGTCTGATATTGAGCACATATAGAAGTAATCAAAGCTAGTATCTTAATTGTTATTTGTTCTTGTTTTTTGTTGTTCAATTCTGACAAAATCAGCTCATTTCAGCCAGTCTGTTAAAAGAAATACTAATATGAAAGGCTTACAATTGCTACAATATGCACTAATGTGATGGTTTTCAAGAGTGATCCTGAAAACGTAACCATGACAAGGAGTGAAAAACCAAAATTGATGTACTCTTTAAAATGTAACCTTGAAAAATAAAAAACAAATGAGGAGAAATACACACAGAAACTTACATTTTTTTTTTGTTAACAGAAGTGGCGATGGACGCGAACCGCGCCTTCTGCCCCCGCGTCGGTTGCGACACCGTCGTGTCGCTGCGCGCCGCCAGCCCAGCGCACTGCCCGACATGTCGGCACGACTTCTGCTCGCAGTGCAACCAGGAGGTAAGCTTTTTGAAGTGAAAACTTCTTTAGCGGCGCTGTGCACTTTTTGTGACGGGGAAAAAATTTTAAACTCGCGAGAGGTGTCACGTGACCGTAAGACGTAAGACGGACGTGACCTGATCGAAAAACTGTTACTTCAATGTCATTGAGTTTTTCTTTATTGATTTAAATGCCATATAGTGAGGGTCGCTCTAACTGGTATTAATATAACTCGAGTACTAACAGTGATGTGCTTAGGGGTTTCAAGTAATGCGACTAAATAACGCTAGATGGCGTTAACCTCAATTATACATAGTGCTGCAGACATTTTGCAATAGTGATTGAATTTTCACTTCTGCCAGCACTCCCGGAGTGCAACCCGTTGTTTTTTTTTGTCCAATTTTCAAGTGGTGACTTTTTTTGCGTGTGTGGTTCCTGTTCCTTAACTCACCAACCGAGCGGCAGCTGATATTCACGAGGCTTCATCTCCCTTATCACTTTACGGAGCTATCTTCCGGGACGCAATTATTAACGAAGTTTGCGCCTGGCCCGGAATCTATTACGACGCATTCGCCGGATCTGGAGTCTGGACGCGCTTTAACATTGTATAATACACATTTCTATCCAGGGGGTCAAGGTGCCTAGCCAAGATGACAATTCCTTGCGCTACGACAACGAAACGCATTTGTCTCTCTATCACTCTTTCATATTAGTGCGACAGTGACAGTTGAGTATCGTTCTTTCGAGAGCGTTAACGATTGGCATGTTAGCTACGCACCCAGATTTCTCTGCAGCTGTTTATACTTTTCTAAACACAACTTGTAGGTACACAATATTAATAAAATTGTGAGATTCACCAGTTACTATCTATACAGACTCACTCGCTATATCGTAAAACAAGAAAAGCGCAACGTAAAAACAGTCGGTTTTCACCATAATAAACCGCGTCGCACCCATTGTCCAATGGAAAGCTCCCGACCTATTGTGCTCACGCGCAGTGTTATTACTATGTCACCGAGCGATGGCTCTCCCGGGTGAACCATATCGCAGCATAGTCGGAAGTGGAAGTGCTGTTTCCAATCAGGTATTTTTATATTTCATGACATTAGGGACGCAGTTTAACATTGTAGTTTTAATTGACCGTAGATTTTTTCTCATAATTATTTGCCCTAATAAGGTTCTGATTTTCACTAGTAAATTCATCATTCAGAGACAATTTCAATCCATTAGTTAGCAAGTTCCATAGAATGACACTTTACTGATAAAGTGCTTCAACACTCTACAGTCACACATATTGATTGTGTAGACATTTGATTTGTCACGTGTTTGTTTTGTGTACGGTACCGTTTCGAAACGGTACCATAGCATAAGGATGCTACCGGTATAAAATAATAAGTATCTTTCTTCTTCTTATCTCTTTCTTATCTTTAAACTTAAATATCAATTTAATCTTGTAATTTTAGGTGTTACTCGTATTATTAGGTTGTTATAATTCGTAGCTGCCTTTTTATCCTAATACACTAATAGTAATTATGGGCCTCAAGGTCACTCTACATTGGTTATCAGCACTAGATTTGGTGTGCAATGGCAATAGACCCGAATGCACAAATGGTCGCGCGCCATGTGCGCTGGGAAAACCTGTGGGAGTGGGAACGCGCATTTACGCGCTAGAGGCTGGTTTTTTCACAGGTTCAACAGCTGCTAGACGAACTTATCGCGCGATAAAGATAAGATAAATCTCAGTTTGTCAGACTCAGACCACAATTGTTGTTATATTTCTAGGGTGCCTTAATTGTCTTGTCTATTTTCATTAACTACAGATTCGCCTCACAACTTAAAAATCACATAATCTCTTAAATTAAAACTAAATGAATTCTTCAGACTCGTAGTAGTAGTAGTAGTAGTAAACTCTCTCTTTATTGTACAAAAAGACATATTAAAAATAACATACAATTAGTAAGAAGTACAAAGGCGAACTTAACCCTCTGAGGGATCTCTTCCAGTTAACCTGGTGTGGATGGTCTTCAGACTCGTATTGAATATCTACCTATTTCTACGGGCATTCATGCTGTCGTCTCTAGAATGGCGGGCAGAAGAAAGGCTAGGATTTATAGAAGGGCTATACAATGCCCTCGCTGAGCACCACTTAATGTAAAAGCTTACCCGGTACAAAGAATATTGGCCTCTCTATACAAGTTTTTAGTTTTATCATAGAGATAAATATTAGTAAAGAAAGAGTGGTAACTACATACATCAGTTTTGTTACCAAAACGCGAATTATTTCGTAGTCGACATCTTACGTCAAGTAATGGAACTATCAGTACCGCTAGTTGTCACTAGATGTCACAAGTTTCGACACTGACGAAAAATGTACTACTAAAACAATTTACAACTAATACTATAAGCAGAAGGAGTTGAAAATAGGGTTCCGGCGGTTAATCCGGTTATAATATTAGCTAATAATTTGATTGTCGAGCATTAGAGTTTTTGTTTGCCGCTACATCTATTGTCAAGTAGCAGAACTGATAATGTCCGCTAATTGACGTTCGATGATAACTATACGAAATAACTCGCGTTTTGGTAAGAAAACTGATGTATGGAGTTACCACTCTTTCTTTACTTATATTCTCTATAGTTTTATTTGTCGTGCAGCGTAGGCCGTAAAGTATCATTCAATAGAACTTGCTAACTATGTGTAAACAAACCGCCATACTAAAATTGACACTGAATATCAAATTTTAACTTTTGTCATAGAGAAAAAAATACATAGAGTGCTCACTCCATACATCAGTTTTAGTAACAAAAGACTATTAGCATCTAGCATCGAGTAGCGGAACTATCAGTACTGCTACTTGACAATAGATGTAGCACCGACCGGAAAGTCTTATGCTGTTGACATAAGACTTTCCGGTCGGTGCTACATCTATTGTCAAGTAGCAGTACTGATAGTTCCGCTACTCGATGCTAGATGTAGACACTGAAATTAATAGTCCGAACTGATGTATGGAGTGAGCACTCTTGTCTTTATTTCTCTATGCTTTTGTTTACATACATAGCAAGTTCTATTGAATGACACTTTAAGGTCCAACTTAATTTGCCTTGTTGTTGGACAAACATTAATGCCTCCTACCTAAGCCATGTAATAAACGAAAGTTTTTAAAATTCAGATCGAGTCGCTACCTAAAAAATTAATCTATGGAACTTGCTAACTATGTAAACAATCCGCCATATTGAAATTGTCTCTGAATTCTTTCTCATCGACTCCAGAATGGCGGACTTAAGAATGGCCGGTGTAGGATTTATAGGATCCCCGTTACAATGCACTGAGCAGTTAAGCACCACTTAATGTAAAAGCTTGTCTGGGACAAAGAATATTGGCCTTTCTATACAAGTTTTAGTGTATATTTATTGTGCAGCGTACTTAGTTTAACTTAAGTATATAGCCTTCACTTCACTTTGGTATAGAAATCAAAGTCATACCTATGATTAATCAGTGGCGGCGCGTCCATAAAAGCCGATTCCCACCGGCTTGCCTGTTTTTGGAATGATTGAGCAGAGTTGTAAAGGAAATATGTAAGCCAAATTAGCCCCGGCTTTCCTATGGATATGTTTGACGCGCCGCCACAGCTATGATATGTATGATACATTATATATAGTTTCGGTTTCGACAGCCAATGTCTTTTGGCGCAAGCGTCTATAATTAACATAGTCCTAGTTCTCTGTTTGAGTGATAACATTCATCATACGATTTATTGCGCTTCAATGTTCTGGTTTAGATTAATGTTACCTATTTATGGCGCGATTAAATATATCTCATACATTCAAGACTCATCTGTTGTGTATGTAAATATTGTTTGTCGATGGACAAAACGTAAAGTTACAAACAGTGCCGCACACACGTTATAACTTAGAGAAATGTCAGCCTAAATACAATAGGAAATTTCGGTTTGATATGTTAAATAAAATATATAACCCGACCTGTTTTTCGCGAAAGTCGTTTAGTTAGTGTTACATTTCAGGTTTTTTTGCTACTTTGTATTTTGCCTCTTTTAGCAGAAACCATGACCTAATGGGTTCTCGAAGTAACCGAGTTAGTTTTTTACACAAGATAAATCTGTTCTAGTATAATAGCTAGAGTCAGAACTAGCTAAATCTGCATTGAATTCAAATGCAATGTCATCATTAATGACAAATTTCTATGAAAATGTGATGATTATAATGACACTCCCTCACTTTTTTCAGTTCAAGTTGGAGCACTTGCAAAGTTAGCTTATCTAGGTATGCCTGGGGCCCGTTTCTCAAAAGCTTGTAACTTGTAATACGAGCGGATGTCACTTTTTGACAGCTTTTGTTAGAAAGGGACTTTCACTTGTATTACAAGTTACAAGCTTTTGAGAAACGAGCCCCTGGCATATTAATGTCACATATGAGACAGCTCAGTCTATTCATGCAGTGTACATAATTGATGGTCGTGTTTACTTGTGTTAATTCACTTTCTTGTCCAAACCCATATTTGTACCTAATCGCGTAACGGCACTGGGCAGATTAATTATAAATTATATCTCGGATTGTTGTTAATCAGAGCCACAATTTTAAACTGACAGACAGTTTGAGAACTGATATATTGGCTTCACAAGTGCGCCGGAAATTGGACATGAGTTTAATCAGTTTTAGTAAAATAATTCTTGTCCTTATAAAAGTGCGTGATTACGAAGTATTGAAGGTAAATTGGTTTATAATGTTGTTGTCATAGTCATGTGTTATTTGCCATTCCTTTTGAACTCACTCTTTATACCTAGGTATGTGGCATATTTGACTTTATGAGTTAAATAATTAGCAACAGCCAAACAGTAACCTAACCTAACCTGTCTATAGGATAACCTTACGAAAATCCTGAAAAGTTAACGGTTTCAGTTTTATGACTAATGATAAATATATGACAAACAAATCAAACAATACATTATGATTTAAAACTTTATGGGAAAGAAAGGGACCCCCAAACAGTGATATAAATGTTTTTAGGTTAATAATAGTGAACGACACGCCATAAAATACCTACAGCCTTAAATGCCTTTAGCTTTAGGCTATAAAATTGGCCTAAACTGCATAAACAAAATCGAGCACAAACACATTTTAATTACCAACCCAGAACCCAGGCGCCTAAGGGATGTATAATATAAAAGGCACACTCACAAATTGCCCTCCTTTTGATCTGTGTATCTGCCAAACGAAAGTTAACCTTAATAATCCAACTTAAAGTTGAATTTGTATTATGCTAATTATGTTTCTAAGGGTCGAAGGGGTGATATTTGGTGTTAAATTAGAATTAAGCTGGGTCTTTGCTTGCCGTAGGTATGCAGTGCAGACTCCAAAATGACATTACCTACATTAACATCTTCAGCATCAATTAATTACAATCCATACATATTTAATCAAAGCGTTTACGCATATGTAATCGTCAGTTTAATATAAATTTATAAATGCATTGAACTGACTATCCATCGAGGCCAATTAAAACATACATTGTGACACCAAAATGATATCTAAACGATATATCCATCGCGCGTGTATTCGCTCGTACTTGCACATACATGATACATGTGTTGGCGCGAGCGAGACGCACGGGCGACAGATATCATTTTAATGTCACAATGTAAGTTGGAATTGGCCTCATGGGCTCGATCAGTATGCAGATTTAACGGTTTTTTACATGCTGTTCAACAGTGTGATGAATCGTCGTTACCCTAAGCCCTAAGTTATAACGATTAAACCCTACTAATATTATAAACGACTTCATGTAACTGATTTAACATGATTTATCTACAAAAAGAAGGGCCGAAGACAGTATTTCAGGATCAATTTGTTGCTGGTCCCATATTAGGATACCCTCCTCCAATTGAGGGGGGATTTAAACCTTCTCGATGCAGAGGTGTAGGGTTGGAGCCGGTGTAGCTTTATTTGACGTTCATAAGCTCATTGTAATATGCGTACTTGAATAAACTATCTTTTATTTTTATCTTTAATAATTGGGTTAGTAACACTATAATTTAATTTATATTCATACTCAAAACATTACCAGAGTAGTTATTCACAGGACCTTCGGATAGTTCAACGTCATCAATCCAATATCTGTGTCAATACAAGCGACTGACCATTTATAGCCCTTAAGTTATTGTAATAAGGTATAAAAATGCTCAGTTGTCGATACATTTCGGCTCTATTGTATTCAAATTCGATTCCAATGCCGTGCCGTGTCGTAATCATTCCGTGGAGTCTTGTCGTGTTCGCTGCTTAATGACATAATGACTGTTGCCTAGGACAACAAAACATTGTACAACCGTACGTACAAGTTGTGTACTTAAGTACTAGGATCTATCATCGTCCATCTCCATACGTTGTTATCTGGCAATTGGATTGCAACATTGACGTATATCTCAGGACTGGCCTTACGAGCAACAAGGATGGTGCATGAATGGGGCCAGTACAGCGGTGTGACAACGCTACAACGCGATCGCGGCGCGAACCGCCACCTTTAGACTGCACGATTGGCCAATTATTCGTGAGTGACACCGTTGAACTTGTACCATTTTCAGTGCCCGTAAGGCCTGTCCTGAGATATACGTCAATGGATTGCAAAGACATGAGTTCCAGATTGTCAGTCGAGTGTTGCTTTTAATGACTATGATATATATTTGATATATGTATGTATATATATATATATATATATATATATATCCATTAATATTATTCCAATCAACGTAGGTCTTATTATTAATTATGTTGTTTTTTTTAGAAAAAGGGTTTGGCCACAGCTTGGCGGGTTTTAAGCCCATCCAGCGTTATAGAGGGTAAATTACCTCATCATCATTTGTTATAGAGTCTGGTAGGTATATCTAAGCATTCTAAGCTCATACCTAAGCAGCAACTTCGTTTTCCTTGCGCATGATTAAAGCGTTAAGCCTTTCAAAGATTATGTACATAAGTATACTTCAGAAATTGGACACGTGCCGCAGTGACCGGATAGCCTAGAGGTTAGGCGTTAGGCTAGTCGCGAAATCTGAGGACGAATGATGGAAACCGATGTGCACTGAAGGGTTTGGTCACGATTTTTCTCAGTTTATAACGTTACAGATGTTTTTCTTTGTCAACAGTGGCACGGCAGCATGTCGTGCGAGGCGGCAGCGGCGTCGTCGTCCATGGCCGGCGCTGGAGCCCCGCTCCTGCCCGACTCGGAGCTCATCAAACTGTGCCCGATGTGCCGTGTCCCTATCGAGAAGGACGAGGGATGCGCGCAGATGATGTGCAAACGGTGCAAGCATGTGTTCTGCTGGTACTGCCTGGCGTCACTCGATGTAAGTGTCTTCTTACTCTTTAATATAAGCAATAAAGTGCGTAATAAGTAAGTATACTGTGTCTCCACGACTCGGAGCTCATCAAACTGTGTCCGATGTGCCGCGTCCCTATCGAGAAGGACGAGGGATGCGCGCAGATGTGCAAGCGGTGCAAGCATGTGTTCTGCTGGTACTGCCTCGCGTCGCTCGTCTTACTACTACTGAACATAGGCAACAGTGTAAGAAGTATGTTGTGTCTCAATAGAGCTGATCAAACTGTGTGTGATGTGACGTGTCTTATAAGAGCGAGGGATGCGCGCAGATGATGTGCAAGCGGTGCAAGCGTGTGTTCTGCTGGCACTTAGCGTCGTTCGATGTACATAAGTGTTGTTTTATCTTTCTGTCTATCAATCAATAAGGATGGACATAGGGCTCAAAGCGCCGCATACGGCTCCCAGCAACCCTTTATGAGTTTTGTCAAGTACCATGATTAACTAAATACAATAAGTACTTATACAGAATTTCTTGCTCCGTGGTCGTAAGTCTATAGTTTTTATACCTCAAAGGCGATTATTTCTTATGGGTATGAGGCACGTTCGTTGCCACTTCAAGGCCTTCAAGCGTGCAATTCTAAAAATGACTTGTCACAGTGACAATCAATATGAAAGTCGCTAGGGACCGCATATTATTGTCATTGTGACAAGGTACGAAATGGTACTGAAATTAAATTCCTTAACCGTAGGTATATCGGTTCGGTTCCCTTAGTTAATTTTTATCAATTCCACCATTTCTCATTGCCTCAAAGAAAATTCGACAATAATTACTATTTTTTACAAACAAGCTAAATGTTAGCGCACTTCGAGGAAAGTAAGTACGGGTTGGGGCTACCGGCCCTTGATCAATTATTACTTAAATCATACAAAGTCAACATAACTGCTATTATTGAAGCAAACGGAAATGTTTACATTATTACAACAACAACATTGAGAGTATCTGTGTTATTAACCCCGATTCTTTGGGAAATTGTTTTTTTGTAACCTCAATATCTTCGTTCAATATGCCATAACTGTAATCTGGCTTGCATTTCTCTGAAATAATGACGCAATAATAATACAGATTTATGTTTTTCACCCACTTTTCTTTTAAGCACCGAGCTGGATTTAATCTTCAATGAAATCATAACACTGTCTTGAAACTGGGACAGTTTATACAGAAAATCCTCAAGACCTGTTTAAAAAAAAAAAAAAAGTACATACTGTATTGTCAGAAATAGTGAAGACTAACAAAAATAAATCGCCGGCTGAGAATACGTTTGTGCCATATCCATTTTTGAGCAAAATCGTTTTTTAATTATTTCTAAAATAGGTAACAAAAAATATGCTATAATTGACACTAATCGGTTTTTGAAAATACATATTTTTCAAAAATGTTGTGCCATATCCGCATTTTACTATAGGATAATTACATTAATTACACTCTGTTAACAGAAAATTATCACAAAAATGTGACATATCCAAAATTTTGGTGTCATATCATACATTGTACGTTTAACATTTACTCATCAAAAACGGATATGGCAATAATAAATGTGCTTTTATTTCATGATTACCACTTTATCACAATATTTGTTTATAAATAGTAAACATATGTGCCTAAATGATAAATAAGTTCAATATTTCCTACTTAAATGTAAAACTTTTAGAGAAATTATTTTGTTTGCTGCTGTTCGCTCTCCTGTAAACCAATGTAAGTGGCGTATGACACAAACGTATTCGCACCCAGCGAAATATAAAACTTTAAGTAGGTAAGTAAAAGTAACAATGAAGTTAGGTTTAAATTTTGAATTCGAATAAATAAAATCAGCAATAAAAGCTCAAAATTTCTAAGTACTTACGTAATGCAGACTTCAGAAGCTGTCTGTGTAACTTTTATTACAATATTTACAAGTTAATTCAAAGTCACAAAATATAAGCATCTAATTAAAATTAAAGAATTTGAAGAGTTGGCATTGAAAATTAGAATTAAGATTCTTGCTCTTTTGAAATTTACGTAGATCACAATTTAAACTTCATTTTAGTTTCATATTTTAGTGAATTCTGTGTTTACATCGAATATTCATTTCAAAATTACTAAGTTTGAGTAGGTAACTATTATACGATTCAATTATGTTAAATGCTTTTCGTTTTCCAATTATAAATTGTGTGGACCAGAGAAGACGATATACCTATAGCTATTTGAAAATCAATTAGAATCTTTAATAAACGTATAAATCTCTGGTTTTTCACACAGTTTACCTACTCTATGGTTCGTTAACTTTTTATTAGATTTTTTTAAGTAGTATGATTAATATCAGTCGCTTGAGAAAACACCTAGTGGGAATTTTGTATGCCAAATGAAGCCGGTACAAAATCACTGACTTAATATAAAAGAAATAGACACACAAAGCAGAACAAAAACGTCAAGAAATGTGGATCCCAATGACGTTTCGCACCATTTGCATTGATGATAAAAACGCTTACGTAAATTTTGAGTCAAGTTAAATGTTTCGTACAGAAAAGAACTAAATGTCGTAAGCATTAAGTGTCAAATTTGCATACATAAGTACCAACACTGTTAAAAAATTTAGTCCGATGGCACTAAACGTAACGTATTTACGTCAAGCAACGTCAAACGAGAATAATGAACGAATGGAGTCACTTTGGTACACTTGAATAGGTATTACTGTACAGAAAAACCAATTGAAGTAATAAATAAAACAAATTTAATTTAATCGGGAGTTTAAATAAAATTAATTCGTGGTTCAAATTCAAACAAATTAAATTTTTAATAAGTAAGTATACGTCTTTAAATACTAATTTCCTTGAAATAAATTCAACTTATTAAATAAAATAACTGTGTATTTTAGATCTACATTTACTCATCGCACGGGTGCACGGGGACATTTAGGTACTGATTGGATTTTTTTTTATAAAGTCCATACTTTATAAAAAAAATCGAGTTGTTCCCACTAGTTACCACCAAGTTCATATCAGTGGTAACTACTAGGATTTTTTTTCCCACCTTTTACCACTGGTAACTACTGGGAAAAATAATTCCCACTAGTTACCACCAAAGCGAGTTGGTGGAAATAACCCAAAAAAATCCTGTGGTTGTCACTGTGTTCAGACAGGTTTAGCATTTACAGTTAGTCGATATAAGCCCTTATTGGTTGTCGGAAACAGGGAAATGGGCCGATCACACAAGTGCCGTCTTGCTTTGTTTAAAACTGCATCACCCCTATCTCTTGCTATAATTAAATAGCAGTCCACTTTGCACGTCGCATAGGTTTTCTTGGAAATCTTGAATTTAAACATAATATTATTCCTTACGAATTCCATATAAAAATAAAAATAAATATTGACCTCACATCGACTCATTAGATTTTTGTTCCTTGACATCCCTTCTTTGGTACTAACAAATTAATTTATTCAAAACCATAAAATTACCACCAAATTACATAAATTATGTAATGCTATCCAAAGAACTAACCGAAAGAAATACATTCCATCCTTTTTCCTTGTTTTATCATTGTTATTTTTATATATTTTAACGGCACATTTCGTAATTGTTGACAACTTCACATTTGAGCGTTTCAAACAAGACTAAACGAAAAAGTAACGCGTGATCTGTTTCAACGTTACTTTTGTGGGGCCATTTTTTGCGGCTGATTGGGTATCCAGTTCTTTATTCTATATCAATGTACAAAATACATGTATACATGTATAAACTCAAACAATTAGAAAAAACCCCAAGTATTGGATCTTGCGATAGGTACTATACCTACTAACAGAATTGTATCGTTTTCCTCATGACTCTTATTATGTAGTTCCTATTTTATATAAGTCAAATACAAAATATCACTCATCTTTGGCATGCAGCTTGTGTGCATATGTATATGTAACGATCTAATTTTATTATTCTGAAACGCTCCCTTACTATCTAGACTAGACTGCAATGTCTAGTCTAAATAGCCATGTAGACGATTTTAAGACCCTGCCAGAATAAGCAGTCGTGGACCTGGGAAGGCCGAAATTCTAACTTTTCCCTTCCTTTTTGTAAGTTTTTTTCTTTTTATTTGTAATCCATTGACATGTAGGTACATATGCCATACGATATAATTACACAGGATAATAGAAAATAGTCTGATCTGTACTACAAGCAAGGTAAGGTCAAGTGTCTGCGGCTTGACCTCGCTTGACCCCTGCTCTTTAACGGTATCACTCTTAATTACACAACGCAATGCCCAAAACAAAGCAAGTGCCGCACAAGAGAAAGTGCTTTAAAAATACTTGAAATCAACCTTTGTGCGTTATAGAAAAATATTCTAACGCGTGTTATAGATGGTCAAGCAAATCTTGTCAGTAGAAAAAGGCGCTAAATTCAAATTTTCTATGGGACGATATCCCTTCGCGCCTACATTTTTCAAATTTGCCGCCTTTTTCTACTGACAAGATCTGCTTGACCATCTATATAAACATTATTTTCTGTATAACCTGAAAAAATCTAACATAGATGTCATTATGCTAAAGACTATTTAAAAAACACAAATCAAAATAATTATTAAATTAATTACATTTGTTCCAGTTTGAAAAAAGATATTTCACCTAATAGTATGCCATCATTAAATAGTCTTCATTTTTAGCAATTCCACTGCATCAAATGGCAAATAAACTTAATATTAAATTATCTTTTTGGTACGGAAGTACGGAACCGTAAAAATTATCATGAATAGAGGTCTTGATCCTTCAAAATTTGAAGTCGGTTAATAATAGGTTTCTATCCTGCTTTTACATATTACGGTTTGTTTTAGGGGTTTTCCGCGTTGCGTCTTACGTAATATGTATTTTTATAAACATCTACCTACGGGTACCTAAGTTCTTTTACACTTAGGTATCAGAAGATTTATAATATGTATAAAACAGCAGCAGTTAAAATATGAAAAAGGACTTGTTATACTCCACAGACAAGACATCCTCTAGACTGAGCATAGTAACGCTACCTCCTCTGCCACAAATATACGATAGTTTTACTCCATCTTCGAGTCAAAGTGTCAGAATCCGTGCCGTGTCTTTGAACGGACCAATCACGCCACGGGATTCGCTCACCTCGTCCCCCGCACCCCAGTATTTTTGGCAGCATCGGTTTCATGAAATAATTCCTCTAAACTCCGTCTAGAGGATTCCTAGTCTATGTTATACTCTAATAGTCAGTTAAATACTTAAACGAGAATATCATCAACATGTCGTCAACGAACGACATAATGATTACCATAACAGTTTAGTATAATAACTATGATTATTTGTATTATAATAATGATTATGTGCGAAATGTCGCAGATTGAAGCGGTCTTGATGTCTGTATAATGATGTATCTATCTATCTCATACCTTTAAACGAGCAATTCTTGTATATTTATTTATTTATATCTATATATATTTCGGGGATCTCGGGAACGGCTCTAACGATTTCGATGAAATTTGCTATATTGGGGTTTTCGGGGGCGAAAAATCGATCCAGCTAGGTTCCATCTCTGGGAAAACGCGCACTTTCGAGTTTTTATATGTTTTCCGAGCAAAGCTCGGTCTCCCAGATATTTTATGTCTACATGTGTCTTTACGTGCATTAAAGTTAGGGCTCATTTAGACGGTGAGAAAACTCGCATGCGAGTTTAATTACATTGCGGTATTTGATCGGATAAGTTTACAAGGTCTATCGTCGTCTTCGTCTGAATATTCATCACTCACCAACATGCTTCGTCGTATTCAAAATTTCCCATGTATTATAAAATAACACAGCGAATATCCGTGTTATACTGGATTCTTGAAATACCGGATTGCCAAAAATAGTCTTGGTTAAACCAATTCTGTATTAAATATTTGAAAATCAATTAAGTATCCTATTTTGACACGACCTTGGCCGTGAGCAGCAATCAACGTTAGCGGGCTCAACGCTGATTGGTGCTGACGAAATGCACATTTCGCTCGCACTTGTCGGTGCGCGTGAGTTTCATAATGCCCGGATTCTGATCCATATTTTGTTAGTAAGACCACAGAATAAAATAATAGTACTAGGTACGGAAGATTCACTCTCTAACAAAACGAGTCGCCGTCGAGTTACGATTACGACAGATATGACCGCTAGGTGGCGCAAGCGCCACGCGCGGCCTATGGCTAGCCACCAAAATTGGTGTGGGACGGATGTACTAGGAGGTATTTGTTGCGACGCGATGAAATCGCGTAGTGAGCCACGCCGTAAGACTTAAAAACTACTGTTAATTATGTACATTATATTAAAAATACTTGGTATTATCAAAATTTTACAAATCCTATAATGTCTAACATGAAACCAATGCGCCAGCAATCATCTCCGAAATGTTGTTGTTACTTTATTACCCCTAAGCCTGTCCATCATCGAGACGATTTTGTCGCATAGCCGCGTGAAAACCGTCTGTAAGGGCCACGGCGTACATGAGCGATGCACTACTTACACCACGTCGGCAGCCGTGGGACAGCCCCAACAACATTCTGCCTTATTAAGTATATTGCACTCGCAGGACTCATAATTTACGGGACATTAAATGGTCAATGCAGTCATCTTGGCAGTGGGCGGGGCACATTGCACGTAGAATCGATGGCCGTTGGGGCGGAAAGGTTCTCGAGTGGCGACCACGTACCGGAAGGCGCAGCGTGGGTAGACCCCCACAAGGTGGACTGGTGACCTGGTAAAGGTCGCGGGAGTCCGCTGGATGCGGGTGGCGCAAGACCCGTCATTGTGGCACTCTTTGGGGTCTATGTCCAGCAGTGGACGTCCTCTGGCTGATATGATGATGTTGAAAGGCTCAATGAGGCCATAAAAGGTTGAGATTAAAACCATATCAAATGGTTAAAAGAGAATCGTCCGGTGACTCGACCGCGACCGCTGCATTGATTGTATTAACATATTGATCGGCGTTTATTTTTAAATCCGCGCTGCAAAACAAGACACAACCTGTTCTGAGTGCGCAGAATTTAGATCGCTGTTTTGATGTCATGCTGATGAATGTTATTCGTTCAAACTATTAGCGACACACCCACAATGATTTATAACTCAAGATAGGTTATAGGTGTTCCAAAATTGAAGCTCTTACCTTGTGACAAATTGTACAATTTGCCTTTAGTCGCGGCTGGACAAGCGAGAAATGTGCACGTGCTCATGAGCTCCCGCACACCGAAAGAGAAAGAGACGAGCTTAGCTTATGTTTATCAAAGAGTGTTACAAAGATGGATGGAATGAGAAAATTAATCAAAAATAACAGATTTCTTCGTAGGCACAGAAATAAATATGGAAGTATTTTTTGAGCTCCTCAAGTATTATGAGTATAACCTCTATCTATGGTTATATAATATCATTGCACACCCACTGATGTTAGATTTGGTATAGTCTAGGCTACGTATACGAGTTATTGTAATATTTTCTCAAGCACTTATACACACATCAGATGCAGCTTAGTAGCCCTACTTCTTCTTCATAGTCTTATTCTATTAGAGAGCTAAGGACCACCACACACTAGCGTCTTTTGAGCGTCGGCGTCTAGTCAGCGCTATGGGAAATGACGTCGCTGCGTTGTTGCGTCGTCATTTCCCACGTTGCGTCGAGCAGCAGCCATAAAGTTGACTAGACGCCGACGCTCGGGAGTCGCTAGTGTGGGATGGCTCTAAAAAGATGATCCAAAATTGATTTGTTTTAACTGCCAAACAGTAATACATAGTACGTCATAAAATGGTAGATTCTGTAAATAAGAGAGGAAGACAAAAAGATGTGAATTATTTGTGTTCCCCATTAACATTCCTTAAAACAAAAACAGTCTAGGTGTAGTCTAAAAAGAGTCATTGACTGCGGAACAGGTCACAGATCTAATCTAATTTATTTATTTATCAATTGAATAGCTTTAAACGTGCAATTCTTTTATATTTATATGTATATATGTTTCGGGGATCTCGGAAACGGCTCTAACGATTTCGATGAAATTTGCTATTTGGAGCTCTCCAGGGGCCGAAAATCGATGTAGCTAGGTCTTATCTCTGGGAAAACGCGCATTTTTGAGTTTTTATATGTTTTCCGAGCAAAGCTCCCAGATATTAGGTTTAATATGAAGTAAGGCACAAAAACTCGTTTGCCTCCAACATTAATCTACTGTCTGGTACGCAAGGCGGCTAAAGAATTATATTTTCACGTGGCCCAAAAAGTTACAAGTTACAATTTGCCTTTAAAAATGTTTGTTTCATTTCAGGATGACTTCCTGCTCCGTCACTACGACAAAGGGCCATGTAAGAACAAGCTGGGTCACTCGCGCGCCTCCGTGCTGTGGCACAGAGCACAGGTAGGTAAACAACCAACCTGCTTTCCACTGCTGGGATTTTTCTTTGACACACTTCGTGCAAGTTAAGGAGAGATTCCAAAAAGTTGGAAAATTTATCTGTTATTTTCACAAGGTTGAGGAAGTTTACATTTGGAAATGCAAAATTTCGTTGCCATGGAAATATGAGATTTTTCTGACGATCAACTTGTGGTTTTCACCAGAAGGTTTACACGCCTTAGACCCAACTAGTACTTAAGTTAGTAGGGTAAGATGATGAGGTGTGCCACGCCTGTATTTACAAATTATGTACAAAATTTGCATATTGTGGACAAACGGCTTTTAATTACAAGGCCTTTAAGGCCTCTTTTTTCCATAATGGGCCACCTACCAAGCATACTAGTTGAACGTGGTACAACAGTTCTTCTGTGCTAATATTATCCCCTCGCTGACGGGACAGAATAAGAACAAGAAATAGTTGATCCACTCATAAATGGAGTTAGAAATGTATATACATAATTCATAATAATTATAATAATTCATTTATTGCGTTTATAATCATGTGTTACATAAGGTCTTACAAAGGGCATTTTACAGCTAGCGTTCACATGAACCCCGTTAGGGTACATAGCAATGTACTTAACTAAAACTTAATACTAAAGTAAATTAGTGAAAAATAATTAAAAATTTAACAATTAATAAAAATATTTTTCATTTTAACTAGTTTACAAAGTAATAGGTTAAATTTAACGTCGACAATAAAATAAATTAGTTCAATTTATGTATAAGTATATAATTATTAAAAAAAATTCATTTAGGTATATGTAATAATTAATAAAAATAAAAATAAATTAATTCATTGTTTAGGATTCAATTGAGTGTATAAGAAAATATGATATACATTTTATTAACATTTATATTTACAAATACCTATATTTTTTAATTCGATAAGGTTGTATCATTTAAAAATTCATTAACAGAGTAATAGCATCTTTTAATTAACAGATCTTTAAGTTTTCGTTTGAACAATTCATCTTTGGTTTCATTTTTTATTTCTTCTGGTATTTTATTCGCTATTAGTATACATCGGTAATACGGACCATTTCTGAACATTGATAATTTTGAAGCTGGTAATTCTAGCTGGTTTAATTGATTTCGTCTCTGTGATTTTGTTACTTTTTGTTTAAATAAATTCATGTTCTTCCTAACAAATAGAGCTGCTTCCAGAATATAAACAGAGGGTAACGTAAGGATTTCAAGTTTAATGAAATGTGAACGACAGCTATCTGGTACATACATACATACATATAATCACGCCTATTTCCCGGAGGGGTAGGCAGAGACCACGGATTTCCACTTGCTACGATCCTGGCATATCTCTTTCGCTTCCGTTACTTTCATAACATTCCTCATACGCGCTCGCCGGTTTAGGGTGCTCTTGACCTGGCCTTTGTTCAGGATTTCCCCGATCTGATCGAAGAAAGTCCGCCGAGGTCTGCCCCTTCCAACTCCCTCTTCTACTTCTCCCTTATACACTCTCTTTGTCAACCATCTTTCACTCATTCTTTCCAAGTGTCCAAACCAGAGAGAAATGTATCTGGTGTTAATAGGTGGCTGTGTATTCCAGGTGGTGGGCATATTCGCCGGGTTCGGGCTGCTCCTGCTGGTCGCCAGCCCGCTGCTGTTGCTGGCCGCGCCCTGCATCGTCTGCTGCAAGTGCAGGTGAGGACTTGATGACGTTACCAAATCTTTTTTCTTATTATTAATATATCCTTTTCCTAATATTAGAAGTTCGTTTGTGGCGAAGCAAAAAGCTGTTTCGTCGCAGGGGAGATGCACCTCTTAGCATTGGCTTGCAATCCATCTAGGAGAAGGATACTCCAAAATTAAATCCCGGTATGGAGTTACCGTAAGGCGCGAGTAGGGTCCGACCTGAAATAAGCGGCAGACTCCTGCAGCCGACCTGCCTCCACACGTATTGGCTCGCCTCTCCTGTGGGTTAAGACAGTGAAGCCGAGAGGGTAATGCAGGTGCTGGGCATCCCTGCGTTTCCTTAATTCCGTCCCAGGCGGTGTTAAGTCTGGAGAGGTTATTGTCTCCGATTTGCACCATTAATCGTCTGCAATAGACGCAAAGGCCAATGGAATTAGAAGTTCGATAGAGCGGCCCTGGTTGATTGTGTCGATCGGTCCGCATCGGAGTTCACAATCTGTCATTTCTTGTAGGTAGGTACCTACTTACGCTCATGTAATTACTCATGAAACGCTAAAGAATCATGAGAAAAAGTATTCTTAGAACTTCATGAGTGTACTCGAGCAGTGAGCACACTGAAACACTAAATGGATCTTTCCCTCGACTAAGTTATTTTCTAATTTGGTTATCCTCGCATATCTTTTAATTTTGTTCAAGATTCTCACCAGCTTCATATCATTTCAGATTATGCAACCCCAGCACGAAAAATCTCGAAGAAGTCGACGAAATCGAGAGCATAAGCCCCGGACGCGAGGGCGACGAGGAAATAACACGCGCCAGGTACCTCTCCGACTGACGCAAGAAGCGCTCCAAGGAGGGATCCGGGCGGTGGTAGGCCACTGGCCGTGTGTGGACTTTGTGAGGTGAGCTGTGATTGGTCAAACGTAGAAGAGGGAAACAGTGATTGGTCAAACGTAGGAGCGGTGATTGGCTAAACGTGTCCTGGAAGTTGGAGAAGAATTTTGACTCGACTGTTAATCGCCGAAGGATTTTTGTTGTGGGACAGAAAGATATTGACTGAGGGCTTTTGTGTAGTTTTCAGCCAACACTAATAAGAATAATAAGAATCTGGCCAAACGGAGGTAATCGTCAAAGGAAGAATGGTCATAAATCTTACACAAGGACCTTTCAATCTTTCTGCAGGTATTTATGGTTGACTTAAGTACCTATCTAATTTTGACGACCATTTATTGGGCAACCATTGAGTGTTGACAAATGTGATGATGTACCTAAAGGGGCTGAATGAGTCAAGATTTCATAAAAGGATGTTGATTATTATTCACGAACACAATGGTATTATTCGAACATTCAGCCATTGACATTGGTGTAGAGATTTTTGCCAAGCGAATACCGGCGATAATGTAAATTGAACACTATGATTATTATATAAATATACCTACTTACTTGATTTTGGCCAAGGTTATTGTATGTGACAATGACTTTTGATTGCAGCAGATTTACTCAGAAAAACGAAATTGGAGGCATTATAATTTCGTTTTTTAGTTTTGTTCAGGGATTAAATTTGTAAAGATTGTTCAGGTACCTACTGTATTTAATGTTGCATGTTCGTACATTGCTGTTTTTTTGTGATTAGTTGATTACTGACGATGGATTACGAAATCCTGACCGTAAATAAAAAAAATTGTCAGTTCAAGGTCGTCTTTTCAATTCAATGTTGTATAATTTGTATGACTTCTTAACTTGGCTTGTAACATTCAAAGCCGTATTTGATCTCTGATTGTTATTTGGACTTTTGGCAGAATATAAAGAACCGAATAAATTTGTGGCAGTAAATATTTATAAATATTAAATGCACTGCCCATCTCACTCTTAACTGTCCATCAGTAGACCTTATGCCTTTTGTAATAAGGTTTACGAACTGTCGGTTAACAGTGGGCGATGGTACTTTAAAACAGCTTGTAGCTCACATATTGATTTGAAGCTTGTTTATATATGTTTGGGGTTGGATTGGGGTGAAAGAGACTGATATCGACGGATGTGTATTCGAGTGCCAATGTTTTTCTTTCCGTTTTCCACTAATGCCAATTTATTTACGCTTTTTGCCAACTTTGGACTTTGCGGCTGTGTCAATTACATTGACAAATTTATCATTAACTTGTTAATGAGACTTAGCTTCTTATGTTGACAATGCAATTGACGTAGCGATGAAGGGAATTTTATATATGGCGATGCCACAATTCTATAATCGCGTAATAAATTTGCGTCTAAATTCTAAAAACCAAATATTAAAACAATGGTACTATTCTTTAAGAAATTGTATAGAAAATGCACCCGTTTTCTTTACGTTTGAATAGTTGAAGTTGCTAAGCGGGCGAAGTGTTCAAAATGAACTAAACATAAGAGAGTAAAAGCGTGTGTTGTTAATTTTGAACATCTCACCCATTTAGCTGCTTCTGATGAATGTACAGGCAAGGAATTTAATTTCCTACCCATTCTGTACTTTGTCACAGTGACAATAGTATGAGGTATCTAGCGATTTTCATATTGATTGTCACTGTGACAAGGTAAGAAACGGGTCCGAAATTAAATTCTTTGACTGTCTAAATATATAATTAATATAATGTCTTGGACAACGAATCTTTGAAGGATTTTGAAAGTTTCTCGAACGATTTAGAATAAAGATGATGGGATTGTATCATGACTTTTCACAGAAATGTAATGTCATACCATTGAGCTGTCTTTCACCTCTAAAGATGGCATGCTCTTTTATAATTGTAATTAAGACATGGATGTTAAAGTGGAACATATAAATTAAACAGGTAATGATGGATATTAATATGTATATTTTTTATAAAAGATAGTATGCAAAGCGTACTTGCGTATTGTTTTGTTAATAACACGTTTTTGAAAAGATACTTAGGCTTGTTACTTCAAATCTAACTTCGATAATAAATTAAATAACACAGGGACCTTTTTCTTGTGAAATATCAGTTTTATTAATTACCCAACCTGCCTAGTTCAGTACACATCTCATATTATTAGACTGATATTTCATATAAAAGAGGCCCCTGTCGTAAAAGTGTTAATACACTTTCATTGCTAAGTTGAATTTTTAACAATTTTTTGGGTACTTGGCAATGAAAGTGTCATCTATTTTTCCCTATAATAGGCTATTTCTTAAATCAAAATCGTCTAGATTTCTAGATAAAACACAAAAATAAAAAACATTTTCGACAAATGATCTATTATCGTCCATTTTATTAACAACTACTTACTATATATTTCTTTATCAAGGAATTCCTGCATCACAAAACTTTCGTATTTCCTCAAATTCTTTTTAAGAAAATGAAAGAAAGTACCATCACGCTCCGCGATTGTTGCACCATTTAGGGGCCTAAATTGATTGTTCAATACTATAGAATTTCCAATTTAGCTAGAACCCTAAACAGCATAACAATCCCGTGTGGTGACTGTACCTACAGTGAAATATGAAAATGAGTTAGTGTTAATAAAGTGGACAATCGTTCTTCTGAATTGTCTGTGATTGTCGCATTATTGCGCGATAAAGCGTCCATCTCTTATACTTCGTTTTTTTTTAGCATTAGAAAAAAGGTAAACAATCTTGATGTGTCTTTTAATTGAAAAACACGTTTTAAAAATAAGTCACGGCAAATATGTAACAATTATGAATCTAATACGATCATTTATATTCTTCTGCTTTCATAAGTAATAGTTTTTGATTTTTAAAAAGCCTTTTTCAATTAAAAGACATGTCAAGATCGCTTACCTTCTTGCAAGTTTTTTCTAATGCTAAAAAAAAACAAACTATAGTGACAACTTTATTTATTTTATCATACAGTAAAGCGATAATTATACGCCCGAACTTTCTCTTACATCGATAATGAAATTATAAGATTTCTTCTCAATTTAGATTCGTAGTAAAAGGTCCAAAGTATTAGTAAAATATAGAGTAACTGCAATGCAGTGTGAAACAGTGCATATGTCAGGAATATTTTTTTAATCACCTGTGATCCATGGAAGGCAGTTAGTATAAAAAGTTAGACAAGATATCCTTTTGGCATGAGTTTTTGAAATTTAAAAGCGGGGAAATTAAATGTTAGTACCGAAATACAACTTACCTACTACCTAATAAGTCCTTTGTCACCAGATAATAACTGTTGAATGAAAGCTATCTCACATAGTTTTTTATGGACATTTAACTGAAAGTACGATAATGGTACCTATTGCATAAGTGACATGTGCGATTATAATCTACTACAAAACTACAACAGCTGTATAATTGTCACATATAAAATAGGGCCCTTATTGTGAACTAAATTTTCCCCATCAAAGCATGCCATAAGGATACCCGGAGTCTACATGTACGTAATACGCACTGCTTTCATGTCCTGCACACAACGCCTTAACTCTTAACTTAGATACGTTATTTATTAATGTAAATAAGGTTTAATTAATGTATGTACTTAAATAGTCGAGGATCGGTGACGTTTTGGAAATAATAGTTGCACGCAGACGCTGCTTAATGTAATAATATATTGTATTGATGTTTTAGTATTACACAGTATAAATATTACAAGTATATTAATTGTAAATAAAAGTGGGAATGTCAGTACTTTTATACAAGAACTTTAGGATTGAGATAAAGTAAGACAATGTATGCTTAACTGTAAAATCTCCATAAGTTATCCTCGATTTTTTGGAAGTATAAAAAGCTACTCGCTCTTATTTCCAACTCTAAACCTTTTTAATCTGTCAGCTCCCACGGCTCATATATGAGCCAGAACGCTTATGGTGACGTCATATCGTGGGATTCGACAGGTTAATCAATCACAGTCAAAATAAACTTCAATTTCCAATATACCTACAATTATTGATAATGCTTGTTAAAGTATTGTTCTGAAAACATGTAATTTAAATTTGATCTTTATCCAATACAGCTTAGCGTTCAAATCTACGTGTTAGTTCTTAATCAGAGGATGCGTGCAACAACTGCTTTTGATCAAAACATATCAATATTATGCATTTTTCTGCTGTTATTTGGTCTAAGTTTTAATTAGTTACACATACACAAAAAATACCCTATAATTACATCTAAACTGGGGCGAGTCATACTGATACCAAAATAAAATGTTGAACTCACGTATTAAAGTTACAATCACGCGACATGTTTCGAATTAATTGAGCATCATAATCATGAGGTTTATTTCCAGTGTTTTTATCTACGCGTCGCGGCTCGCGGCGTAGAGTGAAAAATAATTGTGACTTCAATATGTGACTAATCATTTTATTCTCATTTTAAATAATGTTTTATTTAACCAAAAGCTAAAGTCATCGGTCCCTAAGTAGCTTGTCGTAGCAGGCTAGTTAAAGCATTTGTAGACTTAACTCGACATGTCTGTAGGTGGCTAGGCTAAGTTATTGTACTGTACGTTAGGCTAAGTTGACTGTAAAATCACTTTCCTCTATGGTATTCACGTAAAGACTTTTTTTCATTAAGTTTAATATTTTGTTGTGTTGATAAGACACGTTGTATATAGAAAGAAGTCTATTTTTTGTTATTGATCTATTTCTTCTTGTTTATTTTGTGTTGAGACATAGGTACTTTCCGTTACTTTAATTGTAAACGATTTAATAAAGATTTTTTTCTGACAAATCTCAAGATGGTATTTTTATTATTCCCTCTAAACGCCCACTTGCTGAGAGAGAGAGAGATAGTCGAAAAATTAACCCTTAAATGCATGATTTTTTGTATAATTTCCTAATAAATTGAAATAGATGGGTAATGTTGTATAGCTTGTGGAACAAATAAAGAAAAAAATCTTATTATTTAAAAAATAATATATGCATATTGAGCCACGGGCCATCAAAATATACGATGTAGATCTACATCATAATGCATTTAAGGGTTAAAGGGCCATATGTACTGTAAAACGTACGATACATGTGCGAATAGGTCATTTGCAACTCGGGCCGATTTAAAACACTCCCTTCGGTCGTGTTTTAATTTTTCGCCCCTCGTTGCGAATTTCCTATTTTTCGCACTTTTATCGTAATGTACTTACTGTTAGAGAAAATTTATAGAAAACATTACTGTTACTACACATATGATTTCTTTGAGAACTTGCTGTGGTAAAAAGGACATCACGAGGAAGATGATGATGATTACTTCTTTGACCAATATGACATTATGTTAACGCTCATCATTGGCCTTAAAGTCTATTAGACTATAGACTGTGTCAGGTAAGGCGACGTTTTTCGTGGCTATGTAACGGCCTGGCCACGACATTGCGCCATTGCCCAGTCGCGCAATGTCGTGGCCAGGCCGTAAGCCAATACGGGAGCGGCAAACACGACCACAGGCCTGGCAG
Organism: Cydia amplana; assembly: GCF_948474715.1. Lineage (NCBI taxonomy): Eukaryota > Metazoa > Arthropoda > Insecta > Lepidoptera > Tortricidae > Cydia > Cydia amplana. Next base: position 1,235,422 of record NC_086079.1, on the reverse strand, counting down.
GTGTAATGTACCCGTGGCCAACAGGTGTTGCTCTGATGGCGCTTGGCTCGCTTACTTGCGAGTGTCTTAACACTACCTACATTGCATTATAAGTGTTGATAGTTAGAATGAGTACAAAACTACATTTGTAAAAAGTATTTATTTACAACAGGAATAATTTAAATCTACATCTTACTCGTACTCAAACTAGATGCAGTCAAAAATAGGATACGTCATCACTATTACAGCATTTTACTTTATCTATGATAATTTGATTCATATACTTGGTCAACCTGATCTTGACAGTAGAACAAGGCGGCAAATTTGAAAAATGTAGGCGCGAAGGGATATCGTCCCATAGAAAATTTTAATTTCGCGCCTTTTTTTACTGACAAGATTTGGTTGACCAGCTATATAATAGTTTTCAACCACATTCTTGAAAAAAAAAAAATGTAAAAAAGGTTATCTACACTAATTTTTAAAATGTCAAATGGCTACTAAACTCTAAACTAGAAGCATTTTATACTGTAGCAACAGTAAGCAAGGTGCCTTAGTATGTGTTGCACTAGCATAAGTTTTGCTAAAATATAAAGCACTTATATTTTAACAGATATTTGCCATTTTCAAAATTACCCCATTTCAAAATAAACCCAATGGACCGGGTTGCTTTGAGTTTGATAAAAATGCAGAATGTAAATAATCTATTTAACATTTTTCTTGACTCTGCTTTGTGGGTCCTCATTTATACAAGTTATGTTCTTTGGAATCTACATGAGTGATTCATAAGTCCATAAAAAAATCTTACATAAACGGTACCAAAATTACCATTTCCTCGCCAATCCAGCTGTAGCATCAAACAAAATGGGGTTCTTGAACTCTCCTTTCATATCCAGCATATAATGCATCCAAGTGTTTTTCACCTTCACCGGAAGTTGAACCCTGGCGTTCTTCCTAGCTTCCTTGCAACAGACGTTTTCTATGGGTACTTTCATGATGCGGTTGGCCCCGAACGGAGCATACGTTACGAAGGATAGATGCTTGCCTCCCTTGTGGAGGACGAGGTAACGGACTGACTTTAGGGTGTACATCCATATCATTGCTAGAGAGCCTGTGCCTGTAAATAAAAGGTAAGTATAGTATAAGTATGACTATAATTATAGCAAAAACACATTGTGACATGGAAATGAAAGCCGAGGAGATGCATGTAAAAATTGTGCCTTTTAGATGCTTGCAATGACACAATTGCCTTAAGTAGGTCGGTACCTAGATAGGTTCCTTTCGGCCGTCATCGCAACCACGTTTCGCAACCAGGTGCGACGGAAGAATTTTCCTTGTCTTGATACGCCACCAGTTATCAACGCGTAAACCATTTTACGCATTGGCAACTAAGTTTCGCAACCAGTTGCCAAATAAATAAATATGTTGTCCCTGGCGAAATATATAAATTATATTTATAAAGCAATGCTGCTTTTAACATCTGGTACTACTTTTGTGGCTATGGGGCATCCTCCAAAAATACAATTATCGTTTTCAGGAGTCCGTGTGATGCAGCCCGTTTCGTTATTTGCATTCATGTTCATTTCAAAACCAAGCAAATCCATGTTTCAGAAAATTGTGACATTAGTAGAACAATCAAATAAGTAGTACATAGTAGCATTATGACGAGCAAAAAGATTACAAGATTACAAGTTACTGACAACTAATGTGTGAGAGAGACATTCATAGCATGATTATGCAATTTCCTTACCTGTAAACTTGTTCAAATGAATTCTACAGTTTAGTTGCGTATAAAGAATAAACGGTATTTTGGCACAAATATACGACAAAAAAAATCTTTGCTGGCAACTGGTTGTGTATTACGTTAATTATTCCTCATTTACAACTAGTTGCAAACAAAGCAGGAAAATTCTTCCATCGCACCTGGTTGCGAGACATGGTTGCGATGACGGCCGAAAGGGATAGGTTGACATTTGTATATCGATATAAATAGTATATCTCTATTAATAACATAAATATGAAAGTAAGTCAGTCTAAAACCTCTTCATGCTTAAACTGCTGAAGCAATTTAGATGAAAGTTGGTATGGAGATAGTTCGAGGCATGGGAAAGACATAGGATAGTCTTTATCACGCAGACGAAGCTAGCAGAATATAGAAAAGAAAAAACCTCTCAGTTTAAGTGAAATTAAACATATGTTGCTCTAGAGTGATAGTTGATATCAACTATACCAAACTCACCAACTAAGACAGCTACGCCACCAAGCGTATTCCTATACTTATTATCACCAAGATTTATCCTTCTATACCACGGTGTGTCGTCCGTTATCTTCGACCGGTCCACAGGTGCATCTTTCAGAGATGTGAACGCGAACGTTCCTAAATACATCCAAAACATGTACTGCACTACTGCAAACGCGTTCATGTACTTAAAATATTTCGGGTTCTCATATTTGTACAGAATAACGTCTTTTACAACGTTGGTATTAACTTCATGCACAGATTTTGTTGCAACCGAGCTGAATGGTGCGTTTATCTTGATACAGTCACGACATGGTAGCAATGTTCGGTAAGTCGCACTTTTCTTCAGAATAATTGAGGCCAACGAAATTAATGACATGTTTAATTTCAATGGTGATGATACCTCTAAGTATTTTGTGATGATTTTTTGGTAATATTCATTTGTACACATAACCTCAAAACTGTGAAGATGGAGAAGTGTCAAACTGTCAAGTGTCAAATTCTTTTTTTTTTAATCATCGGATGCGTAGTCTTTAATACTCTGTCCCATGATGCTAGTTTTCGCGTTTGGGCAGGCGTGTCTCACTCCGCGATTTCATCGCTTTGCTACAGGTCTGTACTTAGTACTATTATTTATTCGGTGGTTTGGGGGCATTTTTTAAATTTAGCATGCTCAATTTGGTGCTCAAATATCACCATATACCTAAAATTGCTGATTAAATTGGATATCAAATCGGTCGATTTCATCATCCCGTCTGGACTGGCTTCGAAACAGCCGGCGTCCTATGACCATAGACAAAAGGCGTCTAGCATGCGTCTAGCCGTTTATAGAGCAATTTGTTTTTCTTGTCTATGGACATTGTCAGCGCGTCGTCATTTTGTGGTTGTCGTGCTATTGCAATTTATTAGAATTAAAAATGTTAACTCTTAAAAGTAATTACTAGTTACTCACGTTTTGTCTTAATTTTAAGACAATCAATATATCGCGTAGATCGCACACGCTTTATAAGCACCACGCACAAAATGGCTGATATAAAGGTGAGTGCGAAATCTTGGCGGCATTTTGGTCGGTAACGGTCAAAATTATATTTTGTTGTTGAGAATTTCCATATGCATACTTTGACTTGATATTGTGTTAGTTGTGTTACTGTTATGGGTATTGTTGGGATGTAATCTGAGTGTTCGAATTCGTATTATTTGCAACCGTTACTGTATGTACTTTCACGGGACTCCATAATTTATTTATTATTGCAACAGCTCGTTGTTATTGATCAACTGGACGCTGCGATTATTTAGCTCATGGTTTTCCGTTTAATCAAGTTAAAGAAGGAATATGAAGGAGGAGCTGTGGGGTTAAAATTATTTTTAGGAGATACTTATTTGGGGGTTGAGGGTAGATCACGATTTCCCTCCATTTGAAGTAACGGATAATGTTGACCTTCGGGGATGAAGTTTGTAGATCAACAACATAAAAAAATACTTAAATGCAATCATTTAAGATATTTTGTTTAAGTATTTAAATTAATTACCTAGTTGAATAAGGTCTTTACCTTTCTCCCCAAAACCCAAATCTTTACCTTTCTAAACATATAACAATATTGATTAGATTTTGCACACATACAAATAAAAACCTTCCAAGACAAATAGTAATTTTGATTCCAATGAAAATATAAGAAATATGAAATTGAAGGCTTCTTTTAGGCCTCTGGGTAGCTAAAAATTGTAAGGATTCATATTATAAATTGACTTTTTCAACCAAAAACCCTTTCCAGTCGATGTTCAACAAGATGTCGGCAGCCACAAACGGCACCGGGGATGCCCCGGTGGCAGCACCCGCTTCCAAAAACCAGAAGGGTTCCATCGAGAAGATTTACCAGAAGAAATCTCAGCTGGAACACATTCTGCTCCGTCCGGATACATACATCGGGTCTGTGGAACGGGCCCATGAGACCATGTGGGTCTTTGATAAGGAGAAGGAGTGCATGGTTCAGCGGGAGCTGAATTTCGTGCCGGGTAAGTTCTAAATTTCCTTCTTAACCCTTTAATGGGCATAATGGTGTCAGAAATGACTCTAAATCTGGGGTCACCACTTAGTTTCTTCAGGGGTCCGGTTCTTAAAATAAAATTACCAATTGCAGTCCATTTCTACTTGAGTTTATTACCTAAGCAAAAAAATCAATAAAATAGATCGGCAATCCGGATCCGGACCCTGGTCCGCCATTTGGTGACCCCTGCTCCGAATTGACTCCTATCACTTTTCATTAAGTTAAGAATGAGTGTATGCATCTTTAAGAATCGATGAATAAAGATATGTAGGGACTTTTAAGTAATAAAATTGAAACTTGCTACAATAAAAATCATTAATTTGCAGGTTTATACAAGATATACGATGAAATCCTGGTGAACGCGGCTGACAACAAGCAAAGAGATCCCAAAATGGATGTAATTAAAATTGAGATTAACCAGGAAACAAACACTATCTCAGTGTACAACAACGGATGCGGCATACCCGTCGTCATGCATAAGGAAGAAAAGATGTACGTGCCCACCATGATCTTCGGGCACCTTCTGACCTCATCCAACTACAATGATGAAGAGGAAAAGGTGACGGGAGGCAGAAACGGCTACGGTGCAAAACTTTGCAACATCTTCTCCACAAAATTCACCGTTGAAACTGCTTCCAAACAGTACAAAAAACACTTCAAGCAGACCTGGGGCTCCAACATGACAAAGGCCTCCGAGCCTAAAATTAAAGAGGCGGGGCGAGATGATGATTTCACTAAAGTGACCTTTAGCCCCGATTTGGCTAAGTTTAAAATGGAGAAGTTAGAAGATGACATTGTTTCGCTCATGTCGCGCCGAGCTTACGACGTCGCTGCCTCAACCGCGGGTGTTAAGGTGTATTTGAATGGTGAAAGATTGAAAATCAATAAATTTAAGGATTATATAGACTTATATATCAAAGGTAAAGAAGATGAGAACGGACAGCCATTGAAGGTTGTTTACGAGAAAGTCAACGACCGCTGGGAGGTCGCTCTGACTCTATCCGACAGAGGCTTCCAACAAGTCTCCTTCGTAAACTCCATCGCCACCACTAAAGGTGGAAAACACGTTGACTCAGTAGCTGATAATATCGTTAAGCATGTCATTGAAGTATTAAAGAAGAAAAACAAAGGCGGCGTTAATATTAAGCCTTTCCAGGTTAAGAATCATATGTGGCTGTTCATTAATTGTTTAATTGTGAACCCGACCTTTGACTCGCAGACGAAAGAAAACATGACTCTCCAAGCAAAGAGCTTCGGGTCAAAATGCACGTTTACAGACAAGTTTATAACAGCGGTAAGCAAGAGCGGGCTGGTCGAGTCGGTCCTCACTTGGGCCAAATTTAAGGCCCAAGCCGAGCTTGTCAAGACTTCCGGTAAAAAACAGAGTAAACTTAAAGGTATACCGAAGTTAGAAGACGCAAACGACGCTGGTACGAAAAATGCACATCTCTGCACGTTGATTCTCACTGAGGGAGACTCGGCCAAGACTTTAGCCGTGTCGGGGCTCAGCGTAGTGGGCCGGGACCATTACGGAGTCTTCCCCTTAAAGGGTAAACCATTAAACGTGAGAGACGCGTCTCACAAGCAGGTCCTTGAAAATGTTGAGATTAATAACTTGATTAAGATTCTCGGTTTACAATACAAGAAGAAATATAACACTATGGATGACTTGAAAAGCTTGCGATACGGTAAATGCATGATCATGGCCGATCAGGATCAAGACGGTTCCCACATCAAAGGTCTCATTATAAACTTTATACACCACAACTGGCCCGAATTGCTCAAGCTACCGTTCTTAGAAGAATTCATCACGCCTATCGTGAAAGCGACAAAGAAAGACAAGGAGATATCTTTTTACTCTCTCCCAGAATTCGAGGAATGGAAAAGGGATACTGAAAACCATCACACGTACAATATAAAGTACTACAAAGGTTTGGGTACCTCCACATCTAAGGAGGCTAAAGAATACTTCCAGAATATGGAAAGGCATAGGATCAAGTTCAAGTATGGCGGGCCTACGGACGACCACCATATTGAGTTGGCATTCTCGAAGAAAGGCGCTGACCAGAGGAAGGAGTGGTTAACGAATCACATGGATGAAGTAAAGCGCAGGAAGGAAATAGGGCTGCCGGAGAGATATCTGTACACTAAGGAGACTAAAGCTGTCTCGTACTCGGATTTCGTTAATTTGGAGCTGGTTCTCTTCTCTAATGGTGACAATGTTAGGTAAGAAAATCAATTATTTATTTATTTATTTATTTATAGCCTTATTTCAGAATACATTTTTATTTTTTATTATATCTACAGTTTTCCTTAATTTACTACGGTAACTGATTCTGTGTGCCTTTGGGCAAAGAAAATCAATTGCTAATTATTCAATAATTTTCAGCTAATTGTCCGTTGGCAAACTGCAGCTTGAAAGTTATATTATTTTTATTAAAATTTGCGACTTAAAAATATCTGATAAATTTTTTTTCTGCAGCCAGATGCTATAGAAATAGTGTTGTGAATAAAGTTCATTTCGAGGCTTAAAGACTCGAACCCTTAAGACTCGAGGCTTAACGCCTCAAAGCGCGCGGCAAAGACTATTTCTTACATCCATACGCGTAAAACAAATAAATACAATTCTCAAATATAGTAGTTTTCAAGGCTCAAGTCTTTAAGCCTAAAAATAAGCGTTATTCACAACACTGTATAGAAATTTTTTTGCCCATTTCTTTTACATATATTTCTCTCTCTTTCTTTGGCAAATGCGGCAAATTCCCAATGTTTTTGTATTTCTTATGAGCGCAGTAAAATGAGACATATTTTAGTATAAATATTAGTCATGACTGCTTATGTTGTTCCTAATAAATTGTATTTCTCAGGTCCATCCCGTCAATGGTGGACGGGCTGAAGCCTGGCCAACGTAAGGTGATCTTCACGTGCATCAAGCGTAACGACAAGCGAGAGGTCAAGGTGGCGCAGCTGGCTGGTTCCGTTGCTGAGCATTCCGCTTACCATCACGGTGCGTATACTTATACCAAAGAGAATGTATGGTATAGAGGGGTCCGGTCATAGTAAATTTTTCAGTTGCAGTAAATTTACTGCCATCTATCGACAAACGACTAAAAGTCAAAATGAATTTAAAACTATCAAAACATTTTATATATATGGATAAATGATTTTATTGTTTTTATATCATTTTGATCCATGTTCTGTCACTGATGCCTATGTGTTAAAAAACTTAAAATTGTTAAATATCAAACGGTCGGCCGGTTGACGACAGTCAACGCCATCTAGCCGAGCATAGGCCATAGGTGTGTGCGCCATCTATCCGAGAATTACTTTTTCTTGATACCGTGGCACGTTTTTTCCTTAGACTTTATTCATCTTATACATATGTCTTTGACAATAATATGTTACTTAATCCAACAGGTGAGCAGTCCCTCTCGATGACCATAGTCAACTTGGCCCAGAACTATGTGGGGTCCAACAACATCAACCTGCTGGAGCCCCGAGGCCAGTTCGGTACCAGGCTCAGCGGGGGCAAGGACTCGGCCAGTCCCAGATACATCTTCACGCTTATGTCGCCGCTGGCCAGGCTGATATTCCATCCACACGACGACCCACTGCTTGTGGTAAGTTATCTATACAACTAGAACTACGTGGGGTCCAACATCAACCTGCTGGAGCCCCGAGGCCAGTTCGGTACCAGGCTCAGCGGGGGCATAGAGAAAAAAATACATAGAGTGCTCACTTCATACATCAGTTCAGACTATTAATTTCAGTGTCTACATCTAGCATCGAGTAGCGGAACTATCAGTACTGCTACTTGACAATAGATGTAGCACCGACCGGAAAGTCTTATCTCAACAGCATAAGACTTTCCGGTCGGTGCTACATCTATTGTCAAGTAGCAGTACTGATAGTTCCGCTACTCGATGCTAGATGCTAATAGTCTTTTTGGTACTAAAACTGATGTATGGAGTGAGCACTCTATGTATTTTTTTCTCTATGGCGGGGGCAAGGACTCGGCCAGTCCCAGATACATCTTCACACTTATGTCCCCGCTGGCCAGGCTGATATTCCATCCTCACGATGACCCGCTTCTAGTGGTAAGTTTTCTATAAAGTAATTCCTAATTGTACGCAACTCTATTATTTCGCGCCGCGTTCTATTAAATATAGCATAATATAATGTCCTATGACACAGATTAAATTGTTTAACAGTTCTTCTGAACAGATATAGTCTGGCAAACATAACTGGCCATAAAAGTGCAGGTTATTGGTCGTACGAGTATGTGTCGGCGAAACAATGCTAGGGTTGACAATTAGAAAATTAAAGATTATAAAGTAGCCTATTCACTTAAATTAATTATTATTTCCTAACAAAGATGGTAAGATCCTATAGATGAGTTATACGCGTGCGTCCGTAAGGGACAGAACATACGCAATGCGACAAAATGATTGCTCGGGTTATTTCATGCCCACCATAAACCATACTAAATTTACGGTGGGGAATAAAAAAAAAGTGAGACTGACAAGGACAATCAATAATAAAGCTTTCTCTGTTACTCCTGAAAGATACATAAGACTATCCCGTTCTGTCAGTTCCCCCCACCACCACCAGTCCATACTAATACCACAGAATAAATAATAGTACTAAGTACAGAAGACGCACTCTCTAACAAAACGCGTCTGTTATGATCAGCACAGATATGGCCGCTAGGTGGCGACAGCGCCACGCGCGGCTTATGGCTTTCCCCAAAATTGGGGCCGAACGGATGTACTTTTAGCTACCTGTAGCAAAGCGACGAAATCGCGGAGTGAGACACGCCTGCTAATACTAGATCAGTGGTTCCTAACCTTTTCAGTCCGGTCACCCCTATGACTAACTAGGGAACCTGATTTTACCCCTCCTCCCAATGGTAATAAAAAATAAAACGTGTACGTTTGTTGTATTGTTATATTAGGTTAGCTTATTACCATACTCCGCAACGGAGCTAGCAAAACCGTAGCATATGACAGTTTTGTGTCAGGGTTGGCGATTATGATGAACCATTTTGCTTTAACTTTATTGTATGTAAGATTAATAAAATTGATCAAGAACCTTGTTGACCCTCTTCCGATAGTTCCGATATAACCCGGTTTAATTTACTGTCAAATAATATAAATTAACAGGTCAATGTCAATATTAGATGCGTTTCAATGTATCTGTTATTTTATTTATAAAATTACGGTTTTTTACATTTCTTTCAAATATTAACATGGAATTTTCATTGCTTGAAAATATTGGTGTGTTTGAAAACAAAGAAAAAATATTTTTTGTACTTTAGTTTATGCGTAGTAGTGATAACCCTGACGTACAACTGCTACAGATTTGCTAGCTCGGTTGCGAGGTATGCTTATTACCCCCGTAAAATACCAGTTTTACCCCCACGGGGGTAATTACCCCCAGGTTAGGAACCACTGTACTAGATTGATGTTTCCACAGCACGAGTTTGAAGACAACCAGAAGATCGAGCCGATGTACTACATCCCCATCCTGCCGATGCTGCTGGTGAACGGAGCTGAAGGCATCGGCACCGGCTGGTCCACCAAGATCCCGCAGTACAACCCCAGGGACATCGTCGAGAACATACGGTAAATGAATAAAAAAAAAAAAAAAAAAAAATTACGACCTATGCCGCTGTGGCCCGGTGGCCGAATGGCTCAGGCACCTGCCGGGATAGCAGAGGACGCTGGTTCGATTCCAGCTTGGGGCACTGGAGGCCTTGGTCACTTTTTCTTAGTATATGACATTTATTCAAAGTTAATGAATAAACAGTATTAAATACATAGAATCTATGTATTTAATACTGACGGGGGCGCGCCGCCTTTACATATAAAACGCTCACGGCCCGCCCGGAAAACGCGCCGACGAAAAACCTTCAGTCAATTTGTGTAAGAATGTACCTATAATATCTGATATTATAGGTCCGTTCCTACACAAATTGACTAAAGGTTGAAAACTAATATCTGATATTATAAGTACATTCTTACACAAATTGACTAAAGGTTGAAAACTAATATCTGATATTATAGGTACATTCTTACACAAATTGACTAAAGGTTTTTCGTTAGCGCGTTTTCCGGGCGGGGCGTGAGCGTTTTATATGTAAAAGCGGCGCGCCCCGCTCACGCCTCGCCCGGAAAACGCGCCTGTGTGACGAAGCCTTTAGTCAATCTGTGTAAGGTAAACTCAAGAAGGCTTGTGATTACTCAGACAACGATATATATAATATAAAAATACACAGAAAACATCCATGACTCGGGAACAAATATCTGTGCTCACCACACAAATAAATGCCCCCACCGGGATTCGAACCCAGTAGGTAGGACCAGAGATGGGCATCATTCGAATAAACTTTTATCGGAATAATCATTCGAATAAACAATAATTCACGACTTTTTTATTCGCGGATGATTCATTCGCGAATAATTCATCCGCGGATGATTCATTCGCGAATAATTCATCCGCGGATGAATCATTCGAACACTTTTCAAATGACGAATGATTAATTCGTTATTTCATTCGAATAAATCCACGAAGAATATTTAAGTTTTTTGGCTTATTCCATTCAAATAAACGACACGAATTACACGTTTCATATGACTTGTTTTTTTCAGAAGTTAAAGATTGTTAAGGGTTAAAAGCTAAGCCCAGGTAGTATAATAAAAAAAGGACTAGCGTGAACAATGAATTACTCACACACAAAGTTAGTAACTTTCTGGCATGACCTAGAAAGAGATAGCTGTATAATAAAAGAGTGAGAACACCAAATTTGCTTAGCAGTTGTTTGCTTCAGAGCGAATCTCACAACGCATTTATATTTACAGTAACTGTAACTGTTACTATTTAGGTAGTTGCATTGCACATTACAGTTGCCAATCTTTTTAAACCGTGAAAAGTTAATAAGGTATTCGAATAAACAAATTATTCGTGGCAATTCATTCGACGAATAAATTATTCGCGGATAAATTATTCGACGAATAATTTATTCAAATAAGAATAATCATCCGACATTTTTATTCGTCATTCGCGATAAATTTTGTTATTCTTATTCGTTATTCGTCATTCGAATAAATTTTGCCCATCTCTGGGTATTACTGAATCGCGATTAGAAAGGGATTGAGATAGCTGTCAATCCATACACTTACGTCAAAATCAATATGGATTGACAGCTATCTCAATCCCTTTCTAATCGCGATTCAGTAATAGGACCATCGGCTTCACAGGCATGGCCACCACCCATTATGCCCGACCGGTCGTCAAAATATTTGTGCCATTTTCAACCAAAAGGTCGGATGGAGGTATTGTCGGTTATCAGTTATTTCCATAAAGTTTCAATTTGGAATCAACCTTATCGACGATCGACAATATGGCCTACCTTTTAGTTAAAAACGTCACATTTATAATTTTAATTTTTAACAAGCAGAAACGTCTGCGAACGATGCTAGTCACATTTATAGTATTCAAGGATAAATTATAGATTTAAGTTGATTTAACACCACCAAAGATCCATTGAAAGTAGTTTTTTTTTTCATAGACACACCGCGCATGTAACACCTCTGGAGTTGCAGGCGTCCATAGGCTACGGAGACTACTTTTTTTTTTTAAACATGACTTTGAAATACATACAAATTATACGTTGTAATCTTTTATGTCAGCGGTCGGCAACCTTTTAGCAGCCAATGGCCACATAGTAGTTAACGAAGTTGACGCGGGCCGCACTTTGTTAATATTTATGACTAGACTAGACATTGTCGTTTGTCAATATTACATACAAAATAGCCAGGGAGGCTCGCGGGCCGCAAGTGACAGGTTCACGGGCCGCGGGTTGCCGACCGCTGTTTTATGTAAATGCGCCATCTTTCTTTCCAACCTCATTGTGTAATATTTTTTCAGCCTTATGCTCGACGGCGACGAGCCAAAGCCCATGCACCCGTGGTACAAGAACTTCAAGGGCCACGTGGAGGGGTTCGGCGACAAGTACGTCATTTCCGGCGAGGCGGCCATCTTGCCCGGCGACAAGATCGAGATCACCGAACTTCCGGTCGGCGTGTGGACACAGAACTACAAGGAGAATGTTCTAGAACCCATGCTGGGGACGGATAAAGTGAAGCCGGTCATTTCTGAGTACAGGGTGAGCCATTTTGGATACGTTTTGTCTTATTTTTGAAGTGAAAACTTCTTTAGCGGCGCTGTGCACTTTTTGTGATGGGGAAAAAAATTTAAACTCGTAAAGCTTTGGATTCCTCCGAAAACGGTGCCGTCATATGACGGTCGTCATATAGCGGCCGCAAAAGACGGCCGTCTTTACGGTGGCGACATGTGGAAGGTACCACGGCGTCATAACACACCGTCTTCCACCAAGGTCAAAGCGGCAAATTTGAAAAATGTAGGCGCGATGGGATAACCTCCCATAGAAAATTTGAATTTCGCGCCTTTTCCTACTGACAAGATTTGCTTGATCATCTATAATTTACTTGGAGGATGAAATATCATCAGAAGAGGAAAATAATCGTAGTACGGAATCATTTATTCAAATCTCGTGTCATGTATTCAAAATGGCGTCACCGCTATCTAATAAAACGTTCACGAAACTATCGACACCGTCATGACGGCCGTCATCTTACGTTACGTTGACAATCAACGTAACGTAACGCCGTCTAGGAAACCGCGCCATCTTGTTTACATAGACAACGTTCTAGTGACGTCAGTCAACGCTATATAGCGGCCGTAATATGACGGCACCGTTTTCGGAGGAATCCAAAGCTTAACAGGTGTCACTTGACCGTAAGACGTAAGACGGACACGTGACCTGATCGAGAAACTGTTACTTCAATGTCATTGAGTTTTTCTTTATTGATTTAAATGCCATCTAGTGAGTTTCGCTCTAACTGGTATTAATATAACTCCAGTACTAACAGTGATGTGCTTAGGAGTTTCAAGTAATGCGACGAGATAACGCTAGATGGCGTTAACCTCAATTATACATAGTGCTGCAGACATTTTGCAATAGTGATTGAGTTTTCACTTCTGCCGGCACTCCCTGAGTGCAACCCGTTGTTTTTTTTATACACTACGACTGGAAAATAGGGCGCAACTCAAGGATGCAAGGGTCTAAATTTGACAAAAACGAACTTGAGGGAATTTTTGATTGTCATATTGGATATCGCGTGAGACATTAGGAGTTTTAATACAAGTAAATTGAGAACGTTAGAACATAAAAGGTGGAAATGCAGGGATCCATATTAGTTATTTTAGATAGCTTATTACTAACTTCCAAGTAACCTCTTTCTTGAAGTTTTTATCTAGAATAAATCGTCAGGTGACAAGCAAAAGTCACTAATTACTATAAAATATTTAAACAAAAATCAACCTTCTATTCGTACTAATATGGTTCTCTATGGCTATGAACTTGTGGTGGTACTTGTAGCCTGACGAAATAGTGTCCTAAATGTCCTAATAAAGAAATTAAAAATAAAGAATTTTTTTTTAAGGGATTGTGCGCGTTGGCGATCTCTTGCAGCCTAAATCATAGAGAAATAAAGACAAGAGTGCTCACTCCATACATCAGTTCAGACTATTAATTTCAGTGTCTACATCTAGCATCGAGTAGCGGAACTATCAGTACTGCTACTTAACAATAGATGTAGCACCGATCGGAAAGTCTTATCTCAACAGCATAAGACTTTCCGGTCGGTGCTATATCTATTGTCAAGTAGCAGTACTGCTAGTTCCGCTACTCGATGCTAGATACTAATAGTCTTTTTGGTACTAAAACTGATGTATGGAGTGAGCAATCTATGTATTTTTTTCTCTATGCCTAAATCGAAAGCTTAAAGTTGACATTGAGTCATTGACACTCCCCTAAATAAGATGGTGCTGGCTACCCCTAGTTCACATGCTGGCGTCTTGTCATCTTGTCGCTAACTGGAATCTTAACTTTTGTCGCAGTCTTGATTTTTTCACACCATTCAAATATCAAATATCAACATTTATTCAGCAAATAGGCCATAAGGGCACTTTTACACGTCAATATGGAATTTACATACAGCAAAAAAAAACACATCAATAATTATAAAATACAACTAAGCCGTAAATATCAAATCAAACTAACATAGAGATGTATAAAGCCTCTAAATGTCGAATTACAAAAAGCGGCCAAGTGCGAGTCGGACTCTCCCATGAAGGGTTCCGTATTTAGGCGATTTATGACGTATAAAAAAAACTACTTACTAGATCTCGTTCAAACCAATTTTCGGTGGAAGTTTACATGGTAATGTACATCATATATTTTTTTTAGTTTTATCATTCTCTTATTTTAGAAGTTACAGGGGGGGGGGGGACACACATTTTACCACTTTGGAAGTATTCAGTTTAGAAAAAAATGATATTAGAAACCTCAATATCATTTTTGAAGACCTATCCATAGATACCCCACAGGTATGGGTTTGATGAAAAAAAAATTTTTGAGTTTCAGTTCGAAGTATGGGGAACCCCAAAAATTTATTGTTTTTTTTCTATTTTTGTGTGAAAATCTTAATGCGGTTCACAGAATACATCTACTTACCAAGTTTCAACAGTATAGTTCTTATAGTTTCGGAGAAAAGTGGCTGTGACATACGGACGGACCGACAGACGGACAGACAGACAGACAGACAGACAGACAGACATGACGAATCTATAAGGGTTCCGTTTTTTGCCATTTGGCTACGGAACCCTAAAAAACACAAATATACAAAAACTTCATTTAATCAGGAATACAACACAGACACCACAGTCCGCTTTGTGGTGACCCTGCTGCCGGGGAAGCTGCCCGAGGTGGAAGCAGAAGGCATCCACAAAGTGTTCAAGCTGCAGACCACTATCTCCATGACCTGCATGAACGCCTTCGATCACAACAACTGCCTTAAGAAGTGAGTATTAAATTTTGAATAAATGTCATATACTAAGAAAAAGTGACCAAGGCCTCCAGTGCCCCAGGCTGGAATCGAACCAGCGTCCTCTGCTATCGCGGCAGGTGCCTGAGCCATTCGGCCACCGGGCCACAGCGGCATATTAAATGTTATACAAGGGTCTTTATTGGTTCCCAAAAAGTTTTAAGTCATAACATAACTAGCGATCCGCTCTGGCTTCGTACGGGTTAACAAATTATACATAAACCTTCCTTTTGAATCACTATTAAAAAAATCCGCATCAAAATCAGTTGCGTAGTTTTAAAGATCTAAGCATACATGACAGACAGACAGCGGGAAGCGACTTTGTTGTATACTGTGTAGTGATGTATTGTTTGTCCGCATTTTTGTTAGTCATAATTTGTTTGGTTTAGAAACGCGTAACTTTTCAGGATTGCCATAAAACAAACCTAACCTATCTAGGATAGCCTTACGAAAATCTAGTCTACATTTTAAAACTCTACTGCCTAAATAAAAATATTGAAACACCAACGTGTGCACAAAGAAAAAACTCCGATGACCCATCTACATAGTCAATAAAGCATGTATCTTGCGTTCCTATCTAACAGTTATTTATGAGACGAATTAACTCTGAGCCATGAAAATCCAATATGGAATAGTAATTTTTGTATAATATGGTAAACGAATAGAGACAGGACTAGATAGAAAGGCATAGCATGCTAGAGGGGGAGAAATAACGATACATATATTATTATATACTTATTATTTGTACATTATTGTGTACTTTTATTATGTACCTATGTTCAAACTCTTTGAACAAACGTCTTTTATTATTTATTATTATTATATATCAACGCGATACTATATACGTCAGCTTATTCCAGATACGATAAGGTGGAAGAGGTTCTCCGCGAGTTCTACTCGCTCCGCATGAGGTACTACGCGCGCCGCAAGGACTGGCTCGAGGGACAGCTGCAGGCCGAGGCAGACAAACTGTCCAACCAGGCCAGGTTCATCCTGGAGAAGTGCGACAAGGGGCTGGTGGTTGAGAACAAGAAGAGGAAGGCCATGGTCGAGGAGCTGATCAAGCGAGGTATGAGGGTAAACAGGTTGGAAGCGGAATAACAGACCAATAAGGCCCAATTTCAGTCGGTAGCAAAGTGTGTGTCAACCCTTGTGTCTTGAAACACTCTCAATGCTCAAGGTTCCATTTTTCCAGATATTCCATTATGGATTCTTTCACCTCCTCAGGTGTCAATATTACGAGGGGTTAAACAACAACTTTCCTCCGTGTAAAACCCCTCAAAAGGAAAAAACGGAACCTTTATAGTCCCCCCCCCTTTATCTCTGAAACTACTGGGTCTAAAATTTTGAAAAAAATACACCTATAGATGACAGGAAAACCTATTAGTAATGTGCAGTCAAGCGTGAGTCGGACTTAATGTCCGGAACGCGAGTCCGACTCGCTCTTGGCCTGTTTTTAGGGTTCCGTAGCCAAATGGCAAAAAATGGAACTCTTATAGATTCGTCATGTCTGTCTGTCTGTCCGTCTGTCCGTCTGTCTGTCCGTCCGTATGTCACAGCCACTTTTCTCCGAAACTATAAGAACTATATTGTTGAAACTTGGTAAGTAGATGTATTCTGTGAACCGCATTAAGATTTTCACACAAACAGAAAAAAAACAATAAATTTTTGGGGTTCCCCATACTTCGAACTGAAACTCAAAAATTTTTTTTTAATCAAACCCATACGTGTGGGGTATCTATGGATAGGTCTTCAAAAATGATATTGAGGTTTCTAATATCATTTTTTTCTAAACTGAATAGTTTGCGCGAGAGACACTTCCAAAGTGGTAAAATGTGTGTCCCCCCCCCCCCTGTAACTTCTAAAATAAGAGAATGATAAAACTAAAAAAAATATATGATGTACATTACCATGTAAACTTCCACCGAAAATTGGTTTGAACGAGATCTAGTAAGTAGTTTTTTTTTTATACGTCTTAAATCGCCTAAATACGGAACCCTTCATGGGCGAGTCCGACTCGCACTTGGCCGCTTTTTTTTAAGTAGCACTGTGTTCCAGGTTATGCGCCCGACCCGATCGCTGACTGGAAGAAGCGCGCCTCCAAGATGCAGGGGCTGGAGGTGGTCGATGAGGAGCCCGAGTCCGAGGAGGAGCCCGAGCCGGAGCCCGAGAAGGGCAAACCCCTAGACCCAGGTAATCAGTTTTTCTAATAGTATATTAAGCTTGCTGAGTGGCCTAAATGGGTACGAGTTTGAAAAGCTTGATTAGGTATAGTTTGTAGCTTTCTAATAGACCCCGAAGGCTAATCCTATTGTCTATTGTTAAGAAAAACCGCTCGTGCCACGTGCCACAACCGCCTGCATAAAAAGTCGGTACTTCGGTTACTGAGTGCCGGCGAGTCGAACGCTACAGAACCAGTCTAAAATGTGTCATCGAGATGCGTAACAAAGGCGCGTTATCGGAGAGCGCACCTACACTGGTTTTTTGAGCGTTGGACTAGCCCGCGCTCAGGTGCCAAATAGAATAATTAGGACCCTTTTTTGCAGGTAAGTAGCACGTGCGGTTTTACTGAACAATAGACAATAGGATAAGCCTTCGGGCTCTTCTAGAAAGCTGCAAACTATATATCACTAATATCACTATTGGATACAATAATTTTTTAAGTCATAATGTATTGTTTGTCATATGGGGCATTATCTATGAAAAGGGACCTTATTGTCGATGGCGCTTACGCCGCACAGCGTCGCGCGGTTTTGTATTTATATCGAAGCATCGTTAATAATGGCGTAACCTCCATCGACAATAAGGTCCCTTTTCATAGATAACGTCACATTATCATTAGTCCTAAAACTGAAACCGTTAACTTTCGGGATTTTCGTAAGGTTATCCTAAATATAGGTTAGGTTTGTTTTATGACAATCCTGAAAAGTGTCGCGTTTCTGAACCAAATAAACTATTACTAACTAAAGTGCGGGCAAACATACATTATGATTACATTTTTTTTGGAAATAATAGAAACCCAGGCGGGCTTCGAAGGGTATAACTTGAACGCCACTTGTTACTCACGTGGGTTCTAGCAAAATTATCAGTGCTTCACCCGAAAGAGTGGAGCGTATTACTGAGCCAGAACCCTTCTGTTTTAACACTGATTTAAACTTTCACGATTTTTACACATTATTAAATTATACAACGAGACTTAATCGCGTATCTAAGTTTTAAGATTTACCTCCGACGTTTCGAGGACGGCGTTGTCCCCGTGGTCTCGGAGAAGACTGGCTTAAGTTGACATCAGCATCTTCTAACCGCGCGAGTTTTTCGAACTACCCGCACTTGGTCTTGTTTATCCGCTTGAACGTTTTGCGCACTAAGGATGTCACTCTGTCTTAGGGATGTCTGTTTTGCTGCAACGCACACAGCAAACCTACCTTATTGATGCTTCTTGTTCTTTTGATATTGTTATTAATCGAATTTAAACTGTTGTGAGACATAATAACATTGAATAATTTTACGGTTTAGACTCGCTTGTTTTTAAGTCACTCGCGCGACATGTTTCGGAGAGCCTAGGTCTCCTTTCTCAAGCACAGTGCGAGCAGCGTTCACGACGGTCGTGTCGCGCGAGTGACTTAAAACAAGTGAGTCTAAACTAAACCGTAAAATTATTCAATCGATATTGTTATTGTTTTTTTTTTGTCAATATGTGTGGCAAGCGAATAAATAGTTTTTCTCAAACATGCAATGAAATGTCGTCGCTCCGGGCGTTATATCAGGCTTCGAAGTATCACGTTTAGGGCGGAGCAACTCCAGAGAACTGTAAAGAAATTTCATACGAAATTGAAGGCCTAGGCCGGGAAGTAATTTTTTTTTAAATTCTAATGTAAACATGGGGTCTGTGTCCATGAACAGGCTAAACAGCTGAATCATATTTTTTTTTTTAATATTTTTAGTGAATGAATGGTTATCGGACCAAAATATCCGTGTTAACGCCTGTTATACACGAACGTACTGATATTAAGAATACGAATCTGTATGATTCAATGTGTTGATGAATAAACTTAAAATTTTGTCTATACGTAAGTCACCAGAGACCATAGACAATAGTTAAAATCCTCTGCATTTATTTTATTTATAGAAATTGAGATTCTTATTATCAGATTGTGTATAATGGCCCTAATAAGGTCTATTCGAACACTACACACGCGAAATACGGACGACTTCCGTAAAAAAAAACAATTATGGCGGGATTGGAAGGAAAATTAAAAAACTTTTGTTGTGAAGTTGGATTTTTATTATAAAGATTATAAATTTGTTTTTTTTGAGTGGTGTATTTTTTTATTTCATTGCATGTTTGAGAAAAGCACTATACATGGCTAGCCGTGAAAAGGTCTTGCCGGCTTCGTATCGCTATCCGGCCTCCCTACGGTCGGCCGGCTATACCTACTCACCCGCCAAGCCCTTCTTTCCCGGCGTCTGCTGTAATGTACTATATCTATCTACGGATGTTTCAGAGAAAGCATTCCAAGCGCTGAAAGAGGTGAAAAAGTTCAACTACCTGCTCGGCATGTCCATGTGGATGCTCACGAAAGAGAAAAAGGATGAACTGCTCAAGCAGAGAGACCAGAAACTCACCGAACTCGAGGCCCTTAAGTAAGTAACTAGATAGATAGCGTTTAAACTTAGAATAAATTTAAAAGCGGAAAAAGCGGAAGCTGGAGTATCGATCCAGAGGCCGTGAGTTCAAATCTCACCCAAGACAGTAATTTTTCCGCTTTTAAATTTATTCTAAGCTTAATAGCATCGTTCGCAGACGTTTCTGCTTGTTAAAAATTAAAATTAGATAGCGTTTATTGGTAAAAAGTAATATTTTACATGTCAACAGTTATACAGTTCATCAGTATTTACATATTGCGGTAAATTTAATTTCATTGTAATAATTTAAGTATGTACTTTAATCAAGGAAAGTCACATACTAGTATACATTCAAGCAAATTAAATTCTTAAAATAATATATGTCATATTTATAGTTTAATTAAGTATATATTTGTCAGATTACAATTTAGTTTACAGATTCCCTGTGAGGAATTCATCGATAGTGTAGTAAGCTTTTTCTTGGAGCAGCATTTTTAAATTACGTGCAAATATTTGGTCGCTGGTGGAATCAACTATTGCCTTAGGTAGCGAATTATATAATTTGGGTCCCATGACACCGAGCGACTTTCGAAACTTTGCTAGCCTATATCTCGGAACAAGTAGCTGGTTTTGTCGTCGAGTGCTTCTAACA
Organism: Cydia amplana; assembly: GCF_948474715.1. Lineage (NCBI taxonomy): Eukaryota > Metazoa > Arthropoda > Insecta > Lepidoptera > Tortricidae > Cydia > Cydia amplana. The sequence goes on along the minus strand of NC_086079.1, from coordinate 1,214,914 downwards.
TCAGTCCTAGTGAGAGTTATGTAATTATGTAGATTTTCCCGTACATGCGTGCAGGCGATTTGTATATAAATACTTGGTACCTCGATGTATTGCTTCCCAAATGTTCTTTCTTAAGTTGAGATTCCACCAGTGAATATGCTTGTGCCGCGCAGTGTTGCACACTGTTGGAATCCCGCCTTAAGAGCCACCGCCTTCCATTCCTTAATTTCTTACTTTTTTTTGGTAATAGGGATGTTGACAATTTTTTGGAACTGGTTTCATTTTGTAGATAGACACGTAATAATTACAGAAAAAAATATTAAAAAAATATATTCATTAATTTTGAATAAAAAAACATGTATAATAAGTTTCGTGTTTAAATTTCGCGCCTAAACGCTCCAAACTGTCACGTGACCTTGATGACGTAACGGCGTTTTAAACAAACTGCTGTCAGTCATTTTTTTAAATTCTTTATATGGCAACTGACAATTTTTTTAAAGCGTTAACACACTACCGCATCGGACAGCGACCTTCTTTCTCGCTCTAACTTATAGCTGCGTCCTTAACGCACCACCTTACACACTATCGATTCGTGCGCCGCACCGCACCAAGATCGCGTTTCGGTACGATAATCTGTAGACACTTAGGCAGGTTTTATAACTTGTCTTTGGTGATTCCACTGTGATTACGTCACGCGCTCCGATTGGCGTTTGCAGTCACGTGATACTGGGCATTATTTGAAATACTTTTGATTATTTTTAATCAATTTATTACGCATATTTACACTTGCAAAATATGATTTTCCGCATTCTAATATTCCCTGCTATGGTAAAAACACATGTTATATATTCGCGATTCATGTCAACATCCCTATTAATATGTTTCGTGGATCTGAACACTGCGTCGGCTATGGCGCTGGAAGTTTTCTGCCCGATTGACTTATCCTTAGGCAATGGCGTTGGCCAGTCGAAGTATTTAACAGATGGCGCCAGCATAGCTTGCCCTGCCAATCCCTAGAATTGGTAAAAATTCTTGTTCTTTTCAATAAAATGTTATGCCCTGGATGCCAAATCTCATAGAACTCAACTATGATATGAATCAACTTGAGTGAAACAAGAACTCAATTAGAGAAAGGGGCAAGCTATGATGGCGCCATCTATGCAAACCTTTGACAGTTGCCAACCCCATTTCCTGCATTTTATGGATCACTAGACTTATACCTGTAGGCCTGATTTAGACGGCGCGCGAACTCGCGTGCGATTTTAGTTACATTGCGGATCATTGAGATTACAACAATTCAACCGACCGATCAAATAACGCAATGTAATGAAACTCGCATGCGAGTTCTCGCAGAGTTTAAATGAGCCCGTACCCTGCATAAAATTAATGTTTGTGCGGGACATTCTATCATACTCCTTAGCGGTATCTTGGTCGCGTTTTTATCACCTGTCATGTCATGCGTCACTTTCGCGCTTACATACTTGTTAGAACGTGACAGGCATGGTGACAAACGATAAAGAGCCGGCCATCTTAGCTCTTCTGAATAGGGAATATTACGCGAAAGTCTGCGTAGATGGCGCCACATCAACAACAAGTAAACAATCTAAGGGTCTTCCGCAAACGAGAGTCGACATTTTGTTATCTAACCTCTCTATCACTCTTGCATATTCGAGCGATAAAGAGGCAAATAGCTGAGTTTCGATTTCGCGTTCCCCGGTAGGCCCTTTGTAAGCAAACCGCCTTGATGTATCAATGTCATATTTGATTGTCTGTGAAAACTTGTCAAAAAACAGTTTAAGGTACAGTATGTATAAGTTACTCTATGGTATACTTAAGTCACTAGTGGTGCACTCTGGCGGCAAAACATTACAGTAATACTCCCTATTTGAAATGCTCTGTGTGATGAAAACCATGTTTTGTTATTAAAAGGAAAAAGACTCCATCAATGCTCTGGCGCGAGGACCTGGACGTGTTCCTCATCAAGCTCGAGGATGTGGAGGAGAAGGAGCGGCAGGAGGAAGTCACCACCAACAAGAAGACCGCGAAGGCACTGGTAAATATCCCGTACAACTACTGCTACCATTGTAGACAATCTGGACGAAACACAATCTAATGCCATCAATGTAGACAACCTGGACGTGTTCGTCATCAAGCTCGAGGATGTGGAGAAGGAGCGGCAAGAGGAGGTCACCACCAACAAGACCGCCAAGGCACTGGTAAATATCCCGTACAACTACTGCTACCATTGTAGACAATCTGGACGAAACACAATCTAATGCCATCAATGTAGACAACCTGGACGTGTTCCTCATCAAGCTCGAGGATGTGGAGGAGGTCACCACCAACAAGAAGACCGCCAAGGCACTGGTAAATATGCCGTACAACTACTGCTAACATTGTAGACAATCTGGACGGACAACAGAATCTAATGCAATCAATGTAGACAACCTGGACGTGTTCCTCATCAAGGTCACCACCAACAAGAAGACCGCCAAGGCACTGGTAAATATCCCGTACAACTACTGCTAACATTGTAGACAATCTGGACGAACAACAGAATCTAATGCCATCAATGTAGACAACCTGGACGTGTTCCTCATCAAGCTCGAGGATGTGGAGCAAAGGCCAAGAGGAGGTCACCACCAACAAGACCGCCAAGGCACTGGTAAATATCCCGTACAACTACTGCTACCATTGTAGACAATCTGGACGAAACACAATCAAATGCCATCAATGTAGACAACCTGGACGTGTTCCTCATCAAGCTCGAGGATGTGGAGCAAAGGCCAAGAGGAGGTCACCACCAACAAGACCGCCAAGGCACTGGTAAATATGCTGTACAACTACTGCTAACATTGTAGACAATCTGGACGAACAACAGAATCTAATGACATCAATGTAGACAACCTGGACGCGTTCCTCATCAAGCTCGAGGATGTGGAGCAAAGGCCAAGAGGAGGTCACCACCAACAAGACCGCCAAGGCACTGGTAAATATCCCGTACAACTACTGCTACCATTGTAGACAATCTGGACGAAACACAATCAAATGCCATCAATGTAGACAACCTGGACGTATTCCTCATCAAGGTCACCACCAACAAGAAGACCGCCAAGGCACTAGTAAATATGCTGTACAACTACTGCTACCATTGTAGACAATCTGGACGAACAACAGAATCTAATGCCATCAATGTAGACAACCTGGACGCGTTCCTCATCAAGCTCGAGGATGTGGAGGAGGTCACCACCAACAAGAAGACCGCCAAGGCACTGGTAAATATGCCGTACAACTACTGCTAACATTGTAGACAATCTGGACGAACAACAGAATCTAATGCCATCAATGTAGACAACCTGGACGCGTTCCTCATCAAGCTCGAGGATGTGGAGAAGGAGCGGCAAGAGGAGGTCACCACCAACAAGACCGCCAAGGCACTGGTAAATATCCCGTACAACTACTGCTACCATTGTAGACAATCTGGACGAAACACAATCAAATGCCATCAATGTAGACAACCTGGACGTGTTCCTCATCAAGCTCGAGGATGTGGAGCAAAGGCCAAGAGGAGGTCACCACCAACAAGACCGCCAAGGCACTGGTAAATATGCTGTACAACTACTGCTAACATCACTACATAGTATAAAACAAAGTCGCTTCCCGCTGTCCCTATATATGCTTAGATCTTTAAAACTACGCAACGGATTTTGATGCGGTTTCGTCATGCATGTTCACTTTTCGGAGAGTATGTATTTAAGTTTAGTATTTAGTGCATTAGTGCATAGCATAATATGTATGTTTAAAACGTAAAAATGAGCGCGATCTCACCAACAAACTGCAATCGCAGTTTGGCGAGGAATATAACTTGTTATAAATTGTTGTTTACTTTATGATAAATAAATAAAAAATCTATTATATTCAAGAGGAAGAGGGTGAGCATTCAAGAGGAATGTTTATGTATAATATGTTAACCCGTGCGATGCCGGGGCGGGTCGCTAGTTGTAGATAATCTGGACGAAAAACAGAATCAAATGCCACCATTGTAGACAACCTGGACGCCATGAATATGGATGGTGCTGAAAAATTCTTCGCTTTTATTTTAATTACAACAGTCTCCATACACATTGTTTTAGGTTCTATTAACAATATGTTTTTCTTTTTCCTATTATGCACCCTAGATGGATAGAATGAAGGTATGCGATAATATTAAAAAATAAATAATAATTATTATTTATTTCAGAAAATAGTTTCCATAATATTAGTAACTTATTATTGTAACTTATTATTAAGATATTATTTTCTTTTTTATTGCTTAAATTTAAGTATAGGTAACTAAAGTCTATTTTTTTATTCGGTAGACTAAAATGACATTTCATAGTGTGAAGATCATGTGTCATTTCATACTATGAACTGTCATTTTAGTCTACCGAATAAAAAAATAGACTTAAGTTTTGACCGTCGTATTCTATGATACAGCTGGAATACCACCCTAAAGGACTCGTTTTATTTGATCAAGTACTTAATACTTACTTTCAAGAAACTGGTCAAAGCACACTTTCTCGAGTTGCAAAAGGGAAACCACCCCCTCACTTAAACTCCTAACTAGCTCATAGGAAATCAAATAAAATCAATAAAATAAAATGTTATACGTATATCTATATATATATATAGAAGGGGCCAGGCTGAAAATCAGCGCTGGATATATGCATGCCACATATCTAGCACGGGCTGAGACTGGTACCCATTGCCTATAACAATATGAAATTTAAATTAATGTTAGTTCCTACCTACTATGTTTAAGGTGTTTATTCTAATTGTAAGATATCTAGTTGTAAGAATGTAAGATTTCTAGTTGTGGCAATAAACTGTTTTTTATCTTTTATCTTATCTTTTATCTTAATATAAATCTGTATTCAGGCAAACAAGAACAAGAGCCGCAAATCCATGTTGGACATCGCTCCATCAACGAACGGGCGTAGAGTGGAACCGAAGATCTCTGAGGACCTCATCAAGCGTATACAGGCCGCCGAGAAAGCCAAGACCAGGAAGGAGATCAAGAAGGAATACGACCCGGTAAGTTAGCGTGTATCCAGGTACCCTAGCAAGAGTCTAGTCGACGCTGGACACTAACGGACGTAGAGTGGAACCGAAGATCTCTGAAGACCTAATCAAGCGTATTCAGGCCGCCGAGAAGGCCAAGACCAGGAGATCAAGAAGGGGTACGACCCGGTAAGTTAGCGTATATCCAGGTACCCTAGCAGGAGTCTAGTCGACGCTGGACACTAACGGACGTAGAGTGGAACCGAAGATCTCTGAAGACCTCATCAAGCGTATTCAGGCCGCCGAGAAGGCCAAGACCAGGAGATCAAGAAGGGGTACGACCCGGTAAGTTAGCGTATATCCAGGTACCCTAGCAAGAGTCTAGTCGACGCTGGACACTAACGGACGTAGAGTGGAACCGAAGATCTCTGAAGACCTCATCAAGCGTATTCAGGCCGCTGAGAAGGCCAAGACCAGGAGATCAAGAAGGGGTACGACCCGGTAAGTTAGCGTATATCCAGGTACCCTAGCAGGAGTCTAGTCGACGCTGGACACTAACGGACGTAGAGTGGAACCGAAGATCTCTGAGGACCTCATCAAGCGCATACAGGCTGCCGAGAAAGCCAAGACCAGAAAGGAGATCAAGAAGGAATACGACCCGGTAAGTTAGCGTATATCCAGGCACCCTAGCAGGAGTCTAGTCGACGCTGGACACTAACGGACGTAGAGTGGAACCGAAGATATCTGAAGACCTCATCAAGCGTATTCAGGCCGCTGAGAAGGCCAAGACCCGGAAGGAGATCAAGAAGGAATACGACCCGGTAAGTTAGCGTATATCCAGGTACCCTAGCAGGAGTCTAGTCGACGCTGGACACTAACGGACGTAGAGTGGAACCGAAGATCTCTGAAGACCTCATCAAGCGTATTCAGGCCGCTGAGAAGGCCAAGACCAGGAGATCAAGAAGGGGTACGACCCGGTAAGTTAGCGTATATCCAGGTACCCTAGCAGGAGTCTAGTCGACGCTGGACACTAACGGACGTAGAGTGGAACCGAAGATCTCTGAAGACCTCATCAAGCGTATTCAGGCCGCCGAGAAGGCCAAGACCAGGAGATCAAGAAGGAATATGACCCGGTAAGTGTCTTATCTTTTAATCAGGTTTCATTCATGGTCGAGTCCGTCATTTTGTGACTGAGCTCGACAGAAAACGAGATGAGATTTAGGGCTCATTTAGACGGCGCGTGAACTTGTACCTATACGATTTTATAGCTGGTCAACCAAATCTTGTCAGTAAAAAAAGGCGCGAAATTCAAATTTTCTATGGGACGATATCCCTTCGCGCCTACATTTTTCAAATTTGCCGCCTTTTTCTACTGTCAAGATCTGGTTGACCAAGTATAGTTACATAGCGAACCATTGAGGTTACATCAATTCAGCCGACCGATCAAATGACGCAATGTAATGAAACTCGCATGCGAGTTCTCGCACTGTCAGGCGTGGCTCACTCCGCGATTTCATCGCGTCGCTACAAGTAGCTAAAAGTACATGCGGCCCACACCAATTTTGGTGTCTAGCCATAGTAATTGCCGCGCACCGCTACGGAACGGACGCCTGCTCGCACTTGCGCCACCTAGTGGTCATATCTGTCGTAAAAGACGCGTTTTGTGAGAGAGTGAATCTTCTGTACCTTATACTATTATTTATTCTGTGGTGGTACTGGTACTCAGTAAATGGATTATATGGACACAATGTACAAAATAAGGGAAATTAACAATCAAATTCATAACATCACGAAGCCACACCTCGGACACTGGCGATCAAATGTATGAAACAAACGCGTTCCTACGCACACAGCCTAAGCTCGTGTAGGTGAACGCGTACCATGCTTGTGTGAGTGAGATAAGACATTGTAGGGTAACTGTGAGGTAACCGAGAGGTGGGCGGCACTTTCAACGGGAGGCAGGGAGTGTCCATACTGTAGTCATAGTCATAGTCATAGTTTATTCATAAACAATTTTCATTGTGTTTGAAATTAATTTACATATACATTTTCTTATCTATATCATAGAGAAAAAAATACATAGAGTGCTCACTCCATACATCAGTTTTAGTACCAAAAAGACTATTAGCATCTAGCATCGAGTAGCGGAACTATCAGTACTGCTACTTGACAATAGATGTAGCCACCGACCGGAAAGTCTTATGCTGTTGAGATAAGACTTTCCGGTCGGTGCTACATCTATTGTCAAGTAGCAGTACTGATAGTTCCGCTACTCGATCCTAGATGTAGACACTGAAATTAATAGTCTGAACTGATGTATGGAGTGAGCACTCTATGTATTTTTTACTCTATGTCTATATACACAAATTATAATGTCACGAACAATAAATATTACAATTAAATTTTATTAAAAGAAAATTAAAATATAAAACACGATTAGAACAATATTATAAATTAATAATATTTCATTTGTAAAGTCAAAATTAATATTTATTATTCATGTCAAAAACATGAATTAAAAATCTTAAAATATTTACAGTCATAATACTTGCATTAATCTAAATTTTTACTAAAATATTCCTCCACATAGTAACATTTATATTTACATTGTATGCTAGTACTCTTTATTATACTGTGACGAAGCAAATAATGACTTTATCCGGTCTACCGGTTTAGCCGGTCTACCTAGCTTTATTTGACGTTCATAAGCGCATTGTAATTATGCCTACTTGAATAAACTATCTTTTATCTTTATCTTTTATCTTTAATAAATTTCCAGGATGACCCAGCCGGCATCAGCCCGTCGAGCGGCGAGAAGAAACCCAAGTCCAGGGTGAAGAAGGAAAAGGCCGAAAAACCGGAAAAGGCAGAAAAGAACGGCCTCAAGCAGAGCAAGCTCAACTTCAAGAAGGAAAAGAAACCCAGCCCCAAAGTAAGTATTCTCGACTTATTGAACAACTACCCCCATCCAGTGTTCGAAAGGATAATTATCAATGATAGTTATCTTAGGAGACAAATGGCAAGAAATGGCAAAGGATAGGAAACAATGGGCAAAATTGGAGGAGGCCTTTACCCTACAGAGGGGTTCTCATTACAAATAAATATATACCAATAACTAAATTGATAAAAATAAATTGAACCTTAGACATATATTAAATTATAAAAATAAAAATAAAAATTAAGATTTCATAAAATATTTTCTGAAATAATAAGACATGTTTAATAATGATAATGTACATCATATATTTTTTTTATCCTGTACAATATTTATATCTAAAATTACAAATTAAAATTATAAATTTAAAAAAAAGACAACGCTTCAAGTCGTTCCCGGCGCAAAGGTGCCCATGATGCTCGCAGCATTGCCACGCTGGATCACCAGGGACAGCCTTTGCACGAGGAACGACTCGGAGCGGGGGCCTTCCCCTTTCTGTCTGAGTCGACGTCCTAAGTCGCGTGTGAAGCGTTTCGCGTCGGCTCCCCAGCAACCCGCCGTTTCAACTGCGAAAGGGACGATTATGTAGGCAGGGGAGAGGGGATCATATTTACGACGCTTCACATCCGCTTGTGTTTCCGCTGCCGCTCCGGCCACGCGTGAGGTACGGCTGACATGGGAGGCGGCGAAGGTGCTGACGCACGTAGCGTCCCATACCAAACACCGCCCCCTTTCCCAAGGTACCAAAGTCAGGCCATCAGGCCGTTTACCGTCGGTACGACTAAGACCTGGTGGCTCAAGTACCGATGGCACACCAGCTGATCTAAGGGCCCGCTGGATCGTATCGTTTAGGGCATGGTGGCGCGGATGCCTACCTGCACATCGGCGACAACTCAGTGCGTGATGACCGTCAGCACCCACCATGGAACCGCAGATGCATAAATGTGGTTGGCATACATCGCAGCCCAGGCGGAGAGCAACGGCCACGCGCAACGAGTTGCCGTCGAGTAAGGTACCCAATTGGGGCGAAGGCAATGCGTGGAGCCATGCCCCTGATTCTGGTTGTGATACTGCCAGAAGCCTCGCACGGTCTACACCCGCGGCACTCTCAATAAGGTTGTCAATCGAGGCTTTAGAGCGGGTGTCGTCCCACGCACGCTGTATTTTGGGATTCTCTGGCACAGTCGCTCCCTGGTTGATGCACAACCATTCCCTTAAGGCGTCAGCCACAAAGGGAATGCACACCCTGTCGCCATTTTTAGGTAAAATACGAGCAACGAGGTCTGCCACCCCATGGGCCGACGCCAAAAAGGCCGGTAGACTCACATCTTGAATACGACGCACACCAAGGCCACCGTGACGGACTGGAAGAGCTGCTTGTGTCCACTGGTTATCGTTCATCGAGATGTTTACGATGGACTCAATTGTTAACTTTATAGTGGCATCGAAGCAACTGATGTCGTCGGGAAATAACCAAACCGGGGCCGTACGCATAAGATAGGTTACTTTAGGCACGGCGAAACATTTTTGTAAAAGGACCAAAGCTACATGCGGATTAATATCCTTGAGGCGTTCGCCGGCAAGCAGGAGGAGCTCTTTGCGCGATAGTAGAGCCTCGGGAACTGCAGATGGAAATATAGGGGCTCCGAGTAAGGTGAAAGAGTTGGAGTTAAGTTCCGTAAGCCCAGGCAATATCGATGAGAAGGAGGGAAGGAAAGAAGATGACTCCAACCCGCAAGCGAAAAACTCGCATTTGGACGCATTAACTTCTAAACCCAAATCATTAAGGCGCGAAAGCAAAATAAGCAAGTCTCGCTTTACCTCTTCTGGTTTACCTCCAATGGTCCCATCATCGAGGTACCAGATATTGAGTGGGGACTTAAGTTCAGCGATTGCTTTTTGTATTGAGAGGCTAAACGTGAGGGGGCCCAACGGATCTCCTTGTTGAGCACCCACTTGAGACATAATGCGACTGGAACCATAGAAGAGGTTGGAAGGAAGGTGATAGACCTGATAGAGGAAGGGGTAGAGAATTGGAATATTCTCCCTTACCTCGTTTAATAAGGCGTCCCTTTCAACCGAGTTGAAGGCGTTTTTTAAGTCCAGTTTGACTATCACACTACCTGCATTTTCTGGATCTAAAGCAAAACTACGCACTGCATGTATCGCCGCTTCGCAACCCAACGGTGTCCCGAAACCTACCTGAACTGGCTGAAGGTAGGAAGCCATCTGCTCTCTTACCGCGCGGCACCCAAGTTTAATAATTATATTTTGAATAAATAATAATTGTATATGGATAAAAATGAAAATGTATAATAATTTTTTTTTGTTGCATGTAAATGAAATGTTATACTGCATGTAAAAATAATGAGAAAATAAAAGGCTTATTTATTTATTATATTATTTATTAGTTATCTTGATAATTATCGTGATTTTTATGCCTGATGATAATTATCGATTTGATAATAACGTAAAATAAAACAAACGCCCCAATCATTATTTTTTACTATCAAAGAATTCAAAGAAAATAAATATAGCACCATCTATTACTTGGGATAACTATCCGATATTTATCGGATAATTGTCGCGATAATTATCAAAGACTATAATTATCTGGATAATTTAGAACCCTGCCCCTATCCAAGATTTACCTGCCAGAACATTTCAGGAGCAATGAGTGACGATCTACTAAAGTCTTGGAGGATACAACTAAACGGAGTAGCCATTAACAGGCTTTCCCCTCTGTCGAAAATAGGCGGCCAACGGTCATACACAATGTATGGACTGACGTTTATCTGACATGGCTATTTTTACGTTACGCATACATTTGACGTTCCCCTCCCCCGCAAAAATCGGCAGACTGTTTTGTACAGAAAATTACAGACATGGCGTCTCCGTTTGATTATATCCTCCAAGACTAAAGTAGAAGATCGGCATATACCATCTTTGGTTGGGTAGACCATCATAGGGCAAAAACTCGTGTTTAATGAACACGTACTTCGCTCATACACCGTCAGAAAGGAAGAGCTGCGCTCGTTAAGAGTTAGAAGCGGTCATACCTGATAGGTGGTATTCGCCACATTTACCTTATTATTAGAAGGACCATTAGAACTTTAAGACTATATACCTATGTATATGTATTATAATAAAGCTTACGCATTATGACTACGATGTGTTATGCAATCCTATTTAGGATTCTCAAAGGTCGGCAACGCTTAAGTGGCTCCTGTGATGTTGTTTATGTCCATGGGCGACGATGACCGCTGCCCATCAGGCGGCGCGTCTGCTGGTTTGCTCACATAAAAAAATCCTATGGTGCAAGGGGGCCGGCCACGGAACCGGCGGAACTAGCCAACACTTTTTATGCAAAAAATTCCTTGTTGCCTAAGAAGGAAGATGGTATTTTGCCTCGCTCGCTGTTTTATATAATAGGGATGTTGACACATGTTGAATTTTATAACAAAATCTAGTAAAATAGATAGCAAACGAGCAATTTATCACAATAATGTGGATATTAAAATCAAAATATTGAAAAATTACAAAAATACAGGACCTGAAAATTTCAAAATTTAAGTTTTTTTTAACTTACAAAAACGATAAAAGTAAGGGTACCATTCGATTCCTTACATTTCACCAAAAAAAATATTGTATAGCAACTATATACATAAACGCAATATTTCACCGACAAAAACGCAATTTTCTTGTTTTGTCCATACTACAACGTGGGCGATGACGTCACGGCCTCTGGCCGTTTTGTATAGGGCGTTTCGCGAGTGAAGTGCGACTGTCAGACCTTGACTACGATTTCTGACTTTTGTGTTACTTTAATGCAATGGGTCCCATATAGACATTTGATCCTAAAAACAAACCCGATCGATTGATACCATAAAAAAAATTAGTCATGTAGCCTATTGCCTAATTAGTATATGTTTCCGTTGCAGAAGAAGATGACCTTCGACGGCAGCGATAGCGAGGAGCTGTCAGGTTCCGACGCGGACGTGTCCGCGGAACCCGTCATCCCGAGGGAGCGGACCAACGCCCGCAGAGCGGCCACCAAGGTCCGTGTTCCTTGTTCCTTGTTCCTGTACGCCTAGCACATGTTTGGCGCGACAGTATCTCGCTACGAGATAGACACACACCACTACACGTCGTTTTCCAACTGGACTTTTTCTAAAATAAATATCGAAAACCCGATTCTTTCAAATCTGGACGTTCTTGGGCTCATTCCAGGGATCGGAACCGGTTTTTTGCAAAAACTTCGAAATAACCATATTTTTCGAATTATTTTATACTCGAAATGTAGGACTCAGTTGTGTGTTTAGGTAACGACTACGTATTATTAGATTGCCCAATTAGAAATGAAGTAATTAGCAAAGAACGAAAAAATACCGCTTCCGTTCCCATACAAAAAATACCGGTATCCGATCCCTGGCTCATTCTATTCAGAATCGACAGCACTCTCCATCCTACCATTAAAAAAAGATGTCCCAAAATGTCAATTCCATTACGTCACGTTTTTAGTATGAGAAAAAATTTCACTTGTATGTAACGTGACGTAGTGGAATGTACAATTTTCATACAAAAAATTGGGACATCTTTTTTTAATGGTAGGATGGAGAGTGCTGTCGATTCTGAGTAGAATGAGCCCAAGAACGTCCAGATTTGAAAGAATCGGGTTTTCGATAGTTATTTTAGAAAAAGCCCAACTATGTTAATTAACGCATTCACTGCCAGCAACCCGCACTATCCGTAGTCGCTTTTCGCTACATACGGTTTTCCCATGTCATCGGCTACGCTCGTAGCGCGTAGCTCGCGCTGGCATTGATTGTGTTAAAGAGGGACGGGTAGTCTTATCTCGCGAGATACTGTCGCGCTAATCATGTGCTAGTCCGGCTGTTCCTAGAGTTAGACCGAGAAAAGTCTGCAGCGATTTTGATAGCCCACGCAGTGCAAGTGTTATTTACACGTCATAAATTCATAGAAGTTTGACGTTTAAAATGACACTTGCACTGCGTGGTCTATCAAATCGCTGCAGACTTCTCGGTCTGACTCTACTAGTTAAAATGACACTTGCACTGCGTGGTCTATCAAATCGCTGCAGACTTTTCTCGGTCTGACTCTACTAGTTAAAATGACACTTGCACTGCGTGGTCTATCAAATCGCTGCAGACTTTTCTCGGTCTGACTTTACTAGTTAGAATGACACTTGCACTTCGTGGTCTATCAAATCGCTGCAGACTTTTCTCGGTCTGACTCTACTAGTTAGAATGACACTTGCACTTCGTGGTCTATCAAATCGCTGCAGACTTTTCTCGGTCTGACTCTACTAGTTAGAATGACACTTGCACTTCGTGGTCTATCAAATCGCTGCAGACTTTTCTCGGTCTGACTCTACTAGTTAGAATGACACTTGCACTTCGTGGTCTATCAAATCGCTGCAGACTTTTCTCGGTCTGACTCTACTAGTTAGAATGACACTTGCACTTCGTGGTCTATCAAATCGCTGCAGACTTTTCTCGGTCTGACTCTACTAGTTAGAATGACACTTGCACTTCGTGGTCTATCAAATCGCTGCAGACTTTTCTCGGTCTGACTCTACTAGTTAGAATGACACTTGCACTTCGTGGTCTATCAAATCGCTGCAGACTTTTCTCGGTCTGACTCTACTAGTTAGAATGACACTTGCACTGCGTGGTCTATCAAATCGCTGCAGACTTTTCTCGGTCTGACTCTACTAGTCGCGGGATGCGGGAGGGACGTACCGACTGAGTATTATGGGCTATAGGAGCCCGTAAATACCGCATTGGGCATAGTATATATTGTGCCTGACCATAGAGAAAAAAATACATAGAGTGCTCACTCCATACATCAGTTTTAGTACCAAAAAGACTATTAGCATCTAGCATCTAGTAGCGGAACTATTAGTACTGCTACTTGACAATAGATGTAGCACCGACCGGAAAGTCTTATGCTGTTGAGATAAGACTTTCCGGTCGGTGCTACATCTATTGTCAAGTAGCAGTACTGATAGTTCCGCTACTCGATGCTAGATGTAGATACTGAAATTAATAGTCTGAACTGATGTATGGAGTGAGCACTCTATGTATTTTTTTCTCTATGGCCTGACACAGAAATGGCGCCCTAGATAGGAATCAAATTTGCACCCCCCCAGACGAAACGAACTAACGAAAGGGTTATTCTTATTGAAATCAAAGAGAATAGATAGTATAGAGGGGTCCTGTCATAGTAAATTTTGTAGTCACAGTAAATTTACTGCCATCTATTGATACACGACTAAAAATCTATAAAAAAATATACATATGGATAAATGATTTTATAATTTTATATCATTTTGACCCGTGTTCTTTCACTGATACCTATGTGTTAAAATTTCTAAATATCAAACTGTGTCGTCAACGCCGTCTAACCGAGCATAGGCCAAAGGTGTGTGCGCCATCTATCCGAGAATGACTTTTTCTTGATTTTCGAGGCACATTTCCATCCTTAGACTTTATTCATCTTATACGGAGCAGGGATGTTGCGGATGCCGATTTTTTGACATCCGCGGATGCGGATGCGGATGCGAACTTTTAAAGGCTCACATCCGCGGATGCGGAAGCGGATGTCAAGATAGTGCCATAAAAAACGTCAAATATTACATTTTAGTAATTTTTATTTTAAAAAACCGGCCAAGTGCGAGTCGGACTCGCGTTCCAAGGGTTCCGTACATTAAGTCCCACTCACGCTTGACTGCTCATTTCTAATAGGTTATTTGGTTAATGACTAAATTACCTAGCAGTCTAGCACTTACGCTGATGCTAAGACGTTCCTGTACCGACCTGTTCCACATCCGCATCCGCATTAAATCCGCATCGATTTTATGCGGATGCGGATGTTGAAAACAATGCGGAACTTCCGCGGTTGCGGATGCGGATATTCGCAACATCCCTGGAGTTACATGTCTTTGTTGAAATGTACGTTTATTTTAGACTTCATATGGTATATTTCTATGGACGCCACTCCGCTTGTACATTAACTTAACACCAAACCTATAAATAAATAAATATTATAGGACATTCTTACACAAATTGACTAAGTCCCACAGTAACCTCAAGAAGGCTTGTGTTGTGGGTACTCAGACAACGATATATATATAATATACAAATACATAAATACATAGAAAACACCCAAGACTCGGGAACAAATATCTGTGTTAATCACACAAATAAATGCCCTTACTAGGATTCGAACCCAAGACCGCGGCTTAACAGGCAGCGTCACTACCCACTAGGCCAAACCAGTCGTCAAACTAATTTTACCATTATGTCCACAGGTCCAAAAGTACAAGGACTCTGAGAACTCTTCGTCGGACAGTGAGCCCGAGCTGCTGGACAACAAGGTGTCCGACACGGAGGCGCCGGCGCGGGCGCTGTCGCTCAGCGACGATGACTTCAACGTGAAGAAGACCGCCAAGACCAAGAAACCCGTCGAGATGGACGCAGGTATGCAGCGCATTCATAACATGTAGTACAAGGACTCAGAACTCGCCGGAAAGCGAGCTTGAGCTGCTGGACAACAAGGTGTCGGACACGGAGGCGCCGACGCGGGCGCTGTCGCTCAGCGACGAAGACTTCAACGTGAAGAAGACCGCCAAGACCAAGAAGCCCGTCGAGATGGACGCAGGTATGCAGCGCATTCATAACATGTAGTACAAGGACTCAGAACTCGTCGGACAGTGAGCTTGAGCTGCTGGACAACAAGGTGTCCGACACGGAGGCGCCGGCGCGGGCGCTGTCGCTCAGCGACGAAGACTTCAACGTGAAGAAGACCGCCAAGACCAAGACCAAGCCCGTCGAGATGGACGCAGGTATGCAGCGCATTCATAACATGTAGTACAAGGACTCAGAACTCGTCGGACAGTGAGCTTGAGCTGCTGGACAACAAGGTGTCCGACACGGAGGCGCCGGCGCGGGCGCTGTCGCTCAGCGACGATGACTTCAACGTGAAGAAGACCGCCAAGACCAAGAAACCCGTCGAGATGGACGCAGGTATGCAGCGCATTCATAACATGTAGTACAAGGACTCAGAACTCGCCGGAAAGCGAGCTTGAGCTGCTGGACAACAAGGTGTCGGACACGGAGGCGCCGACGCGGGCGCTGTCGCTCAGCGACGAAGACTTCAACGTGAAGAAGACCGCCAAGACCAAGAAGCCCGTCGAGATGGACGCAGGTATGCAGCGCATTCATAACATGTAGTACAAGGACTCAGAACTCGTCGGACAGTGAGCTTGAGCTGCTGGACAACAAGGTGTCCGACACGGAGGCGCCGGCGCGGGCGCTGTCGCTCAGCGACGAAGACTTCAACGTGAAGAAGACCGCCAAGACCAAGACCAAGCCCGTCGAGATGGACGCAGGTATGCAGCGCATTCATAACATGTAGTACAAGGACTCAGAACTCGTCGGACAGTGAGCTTGAGCTGCTGGACAACAAGGTGTCCGACACGGAGGCGCCGGCGCGGGCGCTGTCGCTCAGCGACGAAGACTTCAACGTGAAGAAGACCGCCAAGACCAAGACCAAGCCCGTCGAGATGGACGCAGGTATGCAGCGCATTCATAACATGTAGTACAAGGACTCAGAACTCGTCGGACAGTGAGCCCGAGCTGCTGGACAACAAGGTGTCTGACACGGAGGCGCTGTCGCTCAGCGACACAGACTTCTACGTGAAGAAGACCGCCAAGACCAAGAAGCCCGTCGAGATGGACGCAGGTATGCAGCGCATTCATAACATGTAGTACAAGGACTCAGAACTCGTCGGACAGTGAGCTTGAGCTGCTGGACAACAAGGTGTCCGACACGGAGGCGCTGTCGCTCAGCGACACAGACTTCAACGTGAAGAAGACCGCCAAGACCAAGAAGCCCGTCGAGATGGACGCAGGTATGCAGCGCATTCATAACAAAAAAGGTCGCAAAAACTAGTATTTCAATTAGCCACGATTTCTAAGACACAGCCAGAATGTCATTACATTTATCACTGAAAGAACTCAAGCCGAAAAAACAACGGGTTGCACTCCGGGAGTGCCGACAGAAGTGAAAACTCAATGACATCTTACACTCTCGCGAGTTTAACATTTTTTCCCCGTCACAAAAAGTGCACAGCGCCGCTAAAGAAGTTTTCACTTCAAAAATTCATCCGATATTAGGCTGTACTATACTCAGAGCACAGAATACTAGAGAGGGGCCACGCCGCCGATGGCCGCGTCGCTGTTGTTAGCTACATGAGCATACTCACTTCAACAATATTTAATATTGCAATACATTGCTGCTAAACAAAGTTACATTATTGCAAAGCCAAGTGTCTACGCCGCGATGAATAGGGTACAAGACGATAAACTCCCTGATAAATTGTCTCATAGTACAGAGGACCTACCGCGAACCACTTCATTAAACTTCATTCATTCGTTCGTTTATTTGCATCTTTATCACTCTTGCTCTTTGTGTGGGGATAAAAAACTTGCGACAGGCGAACTCAATACAAATCGGCCAGCATGTCCGATTTCCTCATATTCATAAATCTATGGTACTATAATACTAAACATGAACGTAATGTTAAAATGTTTAAATTTTATTGTTTTTATGTTACTTATTTTCAAATTCCGGTCTTTCCGAATGTTTTCTGCAAGTATTTTTTTTATTGAGAAAGATTATTTCTCTTCCTGAATGTTCAATCTAATTCTTCTACTCACTTGCAATTTACTTGTCCACAGACTGCCTATTCGACTCGCTCATCGAAGAATCCAAGAAAGACGAGTCCTTCAAAAACTCGCTCAACCATAAGTCCCCCTCCCCGGTCGCAATCTCCAGCGACGAAGAACCCGCCTCCCCACCCCCCAAGAAGAAGGCTGCACCGAAGAAAAAGGCTGAAAAGGCTGAAAAGGCTGAAAAACCTAAGAAACGACCCGCGAAAGCGATCAGCCTAGATAGCGACGAGGATGACAGCATATTTGATAGTAAAAAGGTAAGATTTAGCAATTTTTTTTAAATTATAAATGGGCTTAAGCTTTGGATTCCTCCGAAAACGGTGCCGTCATATAGCGGCAGCAAAAGACGGCCGTCTTTACGGTGGCGACATGTGGACGACCGGTCTGGCCTAGCCTAGTGGGTAGTGACCCTGCCTGTGAAGCCGCGGTCCTGGGTTCCAATCCCAGTAAGGGCATTTATTTGTGCGATGAGCACAGATATTTGTTCCTGAGTCATGGTTGTTTTCTATGTATTTAAGTATTTGTATATTATATATATCGTTGTCTAAGTACCCACAACACAAGCCTAGAGCTTACCGTGGGGCTTAGTCAATTTGTGTAAAATGTCCTCTAATATTTATTTATTATTTATTTATTTATGTGGAAAGTACCACGGCGTCATAACACACCGTCTTCCACCAAGGTCAAAGCGGCAAATTTGAAAAATGTAGGCGCGATGGGATAACGTCCCATAGAAAATTTGAATTTCGCGCCTTTTCCTACTGACAAGATTTGCTTGATCATCTATAATTTACTTGGAGGATGAAATATCATCAGAAGAGGAAAATAATCGTAGTACGGAATCACTTATTCAAATCTCGTGTCATTTATTCCAAAATGGCGTCACCGCTATCTAATAAAACGTTCACGAAACTATCGACACCGTCATGACGGCCGTCATCTTACGTTACGTTGGCAATCAACGTAACGTAACGCCGTCTAGGAAACCGCGCCATCTTGTTTACATAGACAACGTTCTAGTGACGTCAGTCAACGCTATATAGCGGCCGTAATATGACGGCACCGTTTTCGGAAGAATCCAAAGCTTAACGTCCCATAGAAAATTTGAATTTCGCGCCTTTTCCTACTGACAAGATTTGCTTGATCATCTATAATTTACTTGGAGGATGAAATATCATCAGAAGAGGAAAATAATCGTAGTACGGAATCATTTATTCAAATCTCGTGTCATTTATTCAAAATGGCGTCACCGCTATCTAATAAAACGTTCACGAAACTATCGACACCGTCATGACGGCCGTCATCTTACGTTACGTTGACAATCAACGTAACGTAACGCCGTCTAGGAAACGGCGCCATTTTGTTTACATAGACAACGTTCTAGTGACGTCAGTCAACGTTATATAGCGGCCGTAATATGACGGCACCGTTTTCGGAGGAATCCAAAGCTTTACTCATGGCCACAGACTAGCCGAGGCTAAGACGTGGCCTACGATGGAGCGAGCCTGCCCAGAAGGTGCCTGTTCACCCTTGATGTGAAGGTTGCCGGGTTATATGAGCTCGGAGATATACTGGATCAACCAAATCTTGTCAGTAGTAAAAAAGCGGCAAATTTGAAAAATCGCGGGTTAGCAACACTGTGTTCGAATAATTCCAAAATCGCGTGTCATCTGTGTGTTATCTGTGGAATGTGGATCGTGAATGACAGCCATCATCTTATTGTTTACATTCTGAATCGTTTCTATTTGAAGAGAAATTTCTGCTGTCACCATTAAATACCAAGATTATGCATGACCTCAAGCAAAGCTAAGGTGCCTACAATGTACAATCATGCTCGTTGACGGTAAACATTACTAAAATTTGAGGTTATGATAATTCACTCGAACTGACGTATGAAGGGCGGAAAAATAAACACGTTTTCGTTCGATGTACATTGCTGCTTTTCTTAGCGCAATTCTGCTCTTTGAGTGTTACATGGTGTTACCCTACTTTAATTTGCAGTACATTGCTACTGACAAGATTTGCTTGACGCACTATATATAGTTCGTTTTTTTAGCATTAGAAACAAGTTGAAAGAAGGTAAGCGATTTTGACATGTCTCTTAATTAAAAACACTTTATAAAAATCAATAACTATTACTTATTTTATGCTCTTTACGTAGGACTGAATCATCTGTATTTAGGTAACAGGTTCGTATTATTGATTGTCCCATTAAAATGAAATAAGAAGACAAAGAACGAAATAATACCGGTATTTTTTGTACGAAGAAAAAACCGGTTCCGAGCCTTGCTATACTTCGTTTTTTTTAGGATTAAAAATTTGGTAAACAATCTTGATGTCTTTTAATTGAAAAACACTTTTTAAAAATCAATAACTATTACTTATGAAAGCAGAAGACTATAAAAGATCGTATTAGATTCATAATTTATTTTTAAAATGTGTTTTTCAATTAAAAGACACATCAAGATTGTTTACCTTATTTCTAATGCTAAAAAAAACGAAGTATAGACGCCGGCAAGGAATTCCATTCCTTGGCAGTGCGCATAAGAAACGAGGAAGCAAAGCGCTTCGTGCGAATAGGTCTACCAAGTTACCAACCAAGATAATAAGATAAGATAAGATATCTACCAAGTAAGGATGCAAACCGGCCGTGCGTCTAAAAGTCCGATGGTAGAATGGGAACGGTGTAATAAGCTCGAGGTTTGCTTTATCCAGTGATTTACCTGCTTCTCCGTTTCCGAAGAAGTGGTTTTAGAAACCTAAGAAAAGTGAAGGCGATTAGTCTCGATAGCGATGACGATGATAGGTTAGCATATTTGATAGTAAAAAGGCGAGTTTCGTGGGATTTATCCAGTGAACTGTAGTTATAGTTTCGTTCTGGATTTATACATGTATTTTGATTCTTTGACTTCTTTGATTCTTTAAATTTTATATGAACTACTTTTTGGCAAAATTTTATGATTTTTGGTTTTATGGTTTTTATGCTTAAAATATTGTTGGAAAACTATGGAATTTGAACATGAAAAGTACGCATCGAGTCGACTCTAAGGTGTCGCTCGGTGGATATTTTGTCTTGATTTTTGAATATTGAGATGATATATAGAGATAGTAAATATTAGCTTCCAACATGTAATAGGTCGTTTTATTTTTATTTTATTTTATTTATAAGGCACACTATACAGACGACATTCAATACATGATTACAATAAAAGTGGTAGGCTTTGTATAGAAATGCCACCCAAAATAAGTGAGCACAGCAAGAACAATAAATAATAACGAGCATAAACTATCCTAAAATTATAAAAAAAAAACACTACTACCGTTATTCTTTTTGAGAAATAAAAATATCTTTAAAACGACTTAATTATTAAATTACATAAATGATCTAAACATGTTAAATTGCTTACTATTGTTGTTGTATTCTTAAAAACAATGTAGTTTTTTTTTCAACTACGAATAGTACTCTGTCTTCTACCGGCGTGTTCATTCTTATTAATATCAGGGGGGTGTCACTCCGCAGTTTAGGTACATTTGGCCGGCGCGCCCATCGGACAGGCGTATGGCAGTGGGCTGCCGCTCCGCGTGCACGATAGTCGTGTCACGCGGCGCTCGCGCAAAATTGAAAACAGAATGGCTTCGAAACTTACTTCCGTGAGAATCAGACATACTATCTCCGGATAAAAAATGTATGTTTACATAATCAACGTTTGTAATTCCTACATATTTATCTTAAAAATAATAAAGTGGGTATAGGTATAAAAACTTGTCAAGTGATAACCCCGTGCCGACACTCACAGCTCGGTCATAAAACTGCGGCGCGCAAAGGAGATTCACGGTTCGTGCGCGGTTATAAGTTTCAATTTTGCTTGCAGGCGGCGATATAGGTGTAATTTTGTACCTAAATCTGACTTTTATGAAGGAGTGAATTTTCTGTACGGTAGTACTATTAGTTATTCTGTGTTAATATACCAATACAAATCATTCCAGGACAAAAAGAAGTCGAACCCTAAAAAGAAGATCAAGAAGTCTAGTAGTGGGTCCGAGTCGGAAGGTTTCCGCGCCTCCCCGCCGCCCGCCCCCGCCCGCCCCGCCGCGGGTAGGGCACGTGCACCCGCCAAGTCCAAGTACACGTTCAGCGACACGGACAGCGACTAGGGAACCAGGGACTAAACCAACAAGGGTTAGTAGTATAAAAAGAAATACTTGTACTATGTAAATACTTTATATGTATTATTTGACGACAAAAACTCGGCCGTTTATAACATTGTCTATACCTGAAACTCGAGGAATGATCTAAGACACATTCGTCAGATTCCTTTTTCGTCAGGATAAATTATAGTCACTGACTTAATATAAAAGATATAGACACACAAAGCAGAACAAAAACGTCAAGAAATGTGGATCCCAATGACGTTTCGCACAAGAAGTCTAGTAGTGGGTCCGAGTCGGAAGGTTTCCGCGCCTCCCCGCCCCCCGCCCCCGCCCGCCCCGCCGCGGGTAGGGCACGTGCACCCGCCAAGTCCAAGTACACGTTCAGCGACACGGACAGCGACTAGGGAACCAGGGACTGAACCAACAAGGGTTAGTAGTAGAGATGCACCGGATATCCGGTTACTATCCGGTATCCGGCCTATCCGGCCGTTATTTTAGTATCCGGCCGGATACCGGATAGTGACCTACTATCCGGCCGGATACCGGATAGTGACCTACTATCCGGCCGGATACCGGATAGTAAAATTAACACATTTTGGGGTAAAAAATGGAATCTAAAAAACAGTCACGGTCGTAATGCTAACGACACAGTAGATAGAAATGAATACGTAATCAATGTCACACAATACACTTATTTGTTTACACAAAAATACGCGCGCGCACTTGTAACTATAAACGAACATACTATGTAATGACATGATAAAACTCGATACGATCCTAGAAATGTGTCCGCGCGAACGTTCACTACGAAACAGGTCGAAACCTGCACGACGCGCACCTGCAAACCTCAAAATATAGGTATAGTTCTGCCGGCCGAATATCCGGCGGCCGGATACCGGATATTCGGCCAGTGTCCAGGCCGGATATCCGGTATCCGGCCAAACAACTATCCGTTGCATCTCTAGTTAGTAGTATAGTTTGTAGCTTTCTAATAGACCCCGAAGGCTAATCCTATTGTCTATTGTTAAGAAAAACCGCTAGTGCCACGTGCCACAACCACCTGCATAAAAAATCGGTACTTCGGTTACTGAGTGCCGGCGAGTCGAACGCTACAGAACCAGTCTAAAATGTGTCATCGAGATGCGTAACAAAGGCGCGTTATCGGAGAGCGCACCTACACTGGTTTTTTGAGCGTTGGACTAGCCCGCGCTCAGGTGCCAAATAGAATAATTAGGACCCTTTTTTGCAGGTAAGTAGCACGTGCGGTTTTACTGAACAATAGACAATAGGATTAGCCTTCGGGCTCTACTAGAAAGCTACAAACTATATGTATTACTTGACGAAACCACAGCATTTAACCCATCGAGTCGAGCAGGCGCGTCGTACCACAAAAAAAAGTCAAAGACTCGGACGTTTTTATCATTGTCTATACCTGAAACTCGAGGAATTAATGTGCTGGGATTGTGCTCACATGTTTGTCGCAGATTATGCGCTATATGCTAGCCTGAGCGCGAGTAGAATTGCACTAAATAGACGCACATTCTAAAACTATCCCGCCCGACCTTGAGGCGTAGTCGCAGAATCCGGACGCCCTTTAATGTAAAACCTTTGACCTGAAAGCCGTTATAAAAAAAGACTGCGGTAACTTTTGGTATCACAGAGTTTGTTGTTTCTTAAAATAATAATTAATTATCCCACACGAGTTTACTATAAACTTACCCGAGATTGCTTACCACGTGTCAAATATTGCCTAATTAAAAAAAACACAACGGGTTGCACTCAGGGAGTGCCGGCAGAAGTGAAAACTCAAAATATTATATTTCCGATTAAACGTATTTTACACTTATGTTTAGTATTTTATCTAAAAGTACTATATTTTTTTGAAATTACTATATTTTGGATGCCTTATTCTGGAAAATACTATTTTCCACCAAAAAATAGTTGGCAACCCTAGTCTTACGGTCACGTGACACCTGTTAAGAGTTTAACATTTTTTCCCCATCACAAAAAGTGCACAGCACCGCTAAAGAAGTTTTCACTTCAAAAATATTAATTCCCCGCCAAACAAACAACTAATGGTCGCTCTTCCGTCATTACTAAAATTTAAACACCTGTTTGATATTGATACAAAATCACGGGTGTTCCTCAGGGATCGTGCCTCTCTAATACCTTGTTCACCATCCTACTGAACGACTTGCCAACGGCGATACAAGGCGCGGAGTTATTTATGTATGCCGATGACGTCACGGCAGTCGTCAGCACAACCGCTGAGCAGGACCTGGAAGAGACGCTAAATCACGTATCGGAACAGCTGCACGAATGGTTCCAGTTGAACGGTCTGGCACTCAATAAAGATAAAACGTGTTTTATGACTTTTAAACTAAATGGTCACACAAGCAAAGCCCTGAAGGTGTGTGCGGGCGGTACCCCTATACAGCACCTGTCTTGCACGCGCCTTCTTGGCTTCCAGCTCGACAACGCGCTAACGTGGGAGCCGCACATAGACGGACTCTGCGATTCGCTAGGTGCACGACTGGTGCTGCCCTCATTTTGGCGGACTTTCTACGTTAAATTTTATGAAGTAAAATTAGTTCAAGCGGCTGCCGCTAGTACTAATGGCGGACATTCCATAAGATTACGTGTGTTTGTGACGATCAGCGCCACTTCCCCCTCCACCGACTTCGCACCTTGCCAATAGGTTGGGGCGCGCGTGCTTCGCGCTACGGCGCCTGACACAAACAGCGGGAGGAGACGCAGTGCGGGAGTGCTACTTGATATTTCGCAACAGTTCACTCACTCCTTACCTACGGTGTCGAACTATGGGCGCGCGCCTCCGACTGGAACCGTGCGTTCGTAATGCAAAAGCGTGCGGTCCGCGCGATGGCCGGCGCGCCTGCAGATGCTCCGGCACGACCCCTTTTTCGTGACCTTAAGATCTTACCCCTACCTTGCTTATTTATAAGCCAGGCAGCGGTATTGACACGAACGAACCTCGAAACATTTGAGCGAAAGGGTACCAATGCTAATTACAATCTCCGCAGCAACAAACACCACAACGGACTAGTCGCCGAAAAACATAGACTCGTGAAGTCAGAAAGACATTTATTATTTAGGACCCGCTGTTTACAACCGCTTGCCTGACAATATCAGAGATGCAGCTACTACCGCGGCGTTCAAGGTTAGGTTAAAAAAGTGGCTCTTGCAAGAGCTATTTTATGACTACAAAGAATTTTTACAATTACCTTTAATGATGTAATAATATATAACCATAGAATATAATATAATAATATGCAAGAATATGCAATTATGATACCTATGTAATTCTACTTATACTTAAATACTATTGTATACCTACTGACTTATAACGATGTGTTATTAATAATAAATTTCATTTCATTTCACTCGATCGGGCAATATTTGACTTAGATAACGTTAAATAAAGTATATCTGAAACTTTCGAGGCAAGAACTTGTTTTAAATGTTATTTTTGTACAAAATTGTCTTGTTTCAGATCCAGTATTTTGTACATAAAGCGAGTTGCGCCAGCCCGATGTCCCTCCCTGTCTCGAAGAAATATCACTCATATTTCAACCCTAATCTTATTGTTATAAGATTTATTTTTCTACCCCCGACCTATTAGGTTAACTCGTGGACGCACGATTTTATTGACGGACGGAGTGACGAACTCTACATAAACTAAAACAATTTTATAGTTAAATAAACCTTAAGCTCCAAGATGGAGGCTAATAGTAATTTTTAACGTAGACATACATTGGAATTGTTTGTATGTATGAAATGGACAATTGTATATAATTCTTTGGAAATTATCCTTATTTTCTTCTTAATTTTGTTTAACCTACTTTTTCAAACTTATCCGTATGGTGTAAGTCTTTCTTATTAATTTATTATGTCGATTAATCTCAAATTAAGTGCTATTTGCTTAATTATTAAGTTTTGATAGGAGGATTTTACTTTTAGTTTGATCTGTGTCTTGAATGCTCTCATTCCATTTATTACCTTATTTTAGAATGAAATATTTTCATTGTCAATTAATATTACAATTCTATTTAATGTTATTTCTATAAGGATGAGTATTACTTATCGTTTAATTATAATTCTGTCATTGAGTGGCCTCTGATTGTTCATTATCTTAGATAAAATTTGATTCTTTTCTGTTTCGACATTTAATTTAACTGTTTATTAATTTCCATTGACATGTAAATAAAAGAACAATTTTAAGGATTAAACTTGTGTTTTAATTTCCTAAGTTTTACAATAGCAAATCTCTAGAAACCAATTTTGACTTTTGTCATATTTACTATTGATTAGATGAATTGTAAGTCTGAACAGCGTACAAAATTAACATATTAGACATACAAAAGTACCTATGTACATAATGTATGCATATGGGTGATGTTGCCAATATAAATAGTCGTAAATATTCAAGTGGGTCATTTTCGTTGAAAAAAGTTAACGTATATTAACTCGCATTTATAGACAGGTCTATCTCGAAATCTATTTATCGTCGGGTAGTTGCACAAATCTCTGTTTTGACATTTTGCTGGGACATCAGTTAGCCGCGACCACGACCAGTGAAACCTGTATCGAAATGTGAAAATGTCGGTAAATAAAAGTAATCAAATAAATTTCGCGATAGACCTGTCTATAATATGTGAGTTAATGTGTTCAAAACGAAAGTTTTAAATATTATAAATATAATATTCTTTGAAATACATCTTCGCTATGTATCAAACTTCCCAGAATAGAGTGCATGGCATTTAGATTTTGCTAAATTTAATCACAATGACACACTGATAAGATTGGGAAATACATTCATTACAAATATTACAATCATACATACATATAATATAATACAATATGCTTGTGTTCAGTATCGTCACGCGATTTTTTTTATCAGAACGCAACGTTGAATTTCGTGCGCTCACGCAATGTCAGGATGGCCGAGCGGTCTAAGGCGCCAGACTCAAGGCAACTTGCCCGCTCAGCGGGCGCAGGGCGTTCTGGTCCTCTTTGAGGGCGTGGGTTCGAATCCCACTTCTGACAATAACTTTTTGCTTTTTTTTGCCACAATACATTAATTTGTGAAATTGGTAATTGAGACGGTATAAATAGACACGGTAATCTGTGTGTACCATTTTCCCAAATATATTTAATATTATAAAAAATAAAATGAAACAAACATTTTTGTTACAAAATTTTATTAATTACAAATAAATTTAATTTTAGTTCAAATCACATATTCAGATACAGGCGTATTAAAGTAATATATTACTGGTTTACTCTCAATCTGTAAATAATTCTATATAAAATAATGAATCCACCGTTTTTTTTACTATATAACATTTTGTATTTTAATAATTTTACGTAAATTCAATATAACAGGTAAGTTTTTATTATAATAAGTAATATGGCATTTGCTTTAAAGATTGTTAAATTAATACCTTATTAATATATTATTTACAATTACCATTATGTTATCATTAATTATAAAATAACACATCGAGTAAATTTTAATATATATTGAACATTGAGGCGAAAGTGCCTATAAGTCGCTTTAAATTGTCGTAGAACATTGTAAAAAACACAATATGTATTCTATTCTTACTCTTTTCAAAATCTCTTGACTAATTCCAAATAGCATGCAACTATCTGAACCAAGGGATAAATATAAATAACGATTACAATGTAAAATTGTAAACATTACAAGAAAGTGCTTAAAAATAGCATAGACAAAGAGTTCTCAAAAAATATCCATTTCTGCACCAAAATTCACACTGTTAAAACTTCTTAAAAAGTTTAAAATCGTAATGGGCCATAATAATCGTATTCCTAAGAATACGAAAGAAGTTTAGAATATTCGTGTGAATACATGGAATTTAATTTAAATATCATTTACCAAAAATGTTCATAGAGTAAGTAATATAAAAATGGCCCGTCGACAAGCGGGAACTTACCCAAAGTTTCCCGCGCAAAATTCAAAATTCGAACGATGCGTTCAGAAATTAACCTCAAAATTTGTAAGCTACGTTCAGTACCTGCTTAATTTGCTCTCCCTGTCCGAGTAACCTTTAGCGCTTTCGCGGTCCGAATACTTCCCGTTATACTTATTATATCTATCACTGTGTCCATTTTGTCTGTAGGGCTTTTCACTGGCGTTGTAGTGTATTTCCGAAGGCCCTATAGTCTTGGACCAGTGGTGGGTCCAGTAGAAATCGTCAGGGTACTGTGGGTAAGGGTTCTCGCGGCAGAGGACCACGCAGTAGATGAGGCTGCCCACGAGTGTGATGAAGCCGAATATTAGGAAGACTATGCCCAATATCCTGGAAAAGAAAAGAAAATAGAAAATATTTGGTAGGTTGCGTTTATGTTGTCTCTGCGGGCGAATGATGGTCGCAGTTATAGGTGTGGTTGCGTGACAATGACTGTCTGTTAGGTTCAATCGTGGTATTAAAATATATATGATTATTGATTGCTCTATCACGTCGCTATCACTGTACAGTCGGCATTAAAAAGTAGCAGATCCGGGCGCGTAGCCAACGTGACAATCGTTAACGCTTAACGCTCCGTTACGTAGGTATCGTAGTCTCTCTCTATTACTCTTCGCCACTAGTGCGACAGTGACAGTTTCGTTCGATACAGAGCGTTAACGATTGCATGTTGGCTACGCACCCTGACTGTATAAGGGTCAAAAGTAAGTACCTATAGTAAAAAAATCCCGCCTTTTACCACTGGTAACTACTAGGAAAAATAATTCCCAGTAGTTACCACCAACTCATTTTGGTTACCACTGGTAACAACTTGGTGGTAACTAGTGGGAATAACTCATAGGTACATTATATCACTAAAATAAAAATAAAAATTCGGTAACGGTGCTCTCACTCGCGTTCCTTCATTTAAATTCCAGAGATGTGAAAAATACTTTATAAAAAGTATTTAAATACAAAATACAAATACTTCCTTGATATACTATTTCAAATGCAAAATACAAAATAGTTTTTGAATTTGTATTTAAAATACAAAATACGAAATAGGTATTTTCAA
Source organism: Cydia amplana (assembly GCF_948474715.1). Taxonomy (NCBI): domain Eukaryota; kingdom Metazoa; phylum Arthropoda; class Insecta; order Lepidoptera; family Tortricidae; genus Cydia; species Cydia amplana. The sequence continues at coordinate 1,185,988 of NC_086079.1, read as the reverse complement.
AATACTTTTTAAAAATACAAATACTTTGCGATAAAAGGTACTCTGAATAGTGAATACCTCGTCTGAATTAAAAAGTATTACTCAAAATATCCGAATTGAAAAGACTCTCTTCATTCTTTGAAAACAGTGTGTCAATCAGTCCTCTAAGTGCAAATTTCTAGTTGTTTGCTCATATTAACCGGAAGGATGGATGGATGATGGTTTATAACGGACAATTTTTAAAAGCATTAATTTTTTTTTTTTTTTTTTTTTTTAATTTTATTGATATATTTATTTCAAGAAATATAAACAACATAAAGTAACCTAAATAAAATTAAAACTACCTACAAAACTAAAACTACTACTTAAAAAAGGAAAACTAAAAATCTATATCTAAAGAGGGCCCCTGGGGCATAGTACCAAAGATACTGGCAGCATTTCCTCGCTGAATTGCAACGCTTATTCGTTGAGCGAGGAAGCTGCCAGCTCTTTTGTCCCCAGTGACCTCAACCAGCCGTTTGGCCAAATATGTAAATAGATTTTGAGCTCCCGGACCCCATTTAGATTTGTAATGTTTTACAGCTAGTATAATGCCTCTCGTTAGTGTGATGAAAACGTCTCGTTTGTGCAAAAAAGTTTCATCAGGGCAGAATAGTTTGTTCTCCTCTCGTACCTTGAAACCCTCGCAACACTCAAGATTCCACTTTTTTAACCACTCGCTACGCTTGTGGTCATGTGCGACGTTACTAAACAGATTCAACAGTATGAGAGAGTTGCCAGGATTGTAACATCAGAAGAGATTGTAACTCCTACCTACATTACCTACTATAAAGTATTTTGTATTTTGAAAATAGAAAATAGGTCCCAAAAACTATTTCAAATAAAATACAAAATAGTTTTCTTCAAAAGGTATTTAAATACAAAATACAAAATAGGTATTTTGCATTTAGTATTTGCATTTTAAATACAAGTATTTCAAATAAGTCACATCTCTGTTAAATTCGCAAACTACCATGCCCTTGACCATATCTTTAAAACCAGAATCTATTTTTAAATACTTAACTAATAAACCCTGACCTTTGTCACATTTGCATACTAGACCATCATTAACTATGATGTCAAGTAACGTTAGGATTAAGTCATCTAATGATTCGCGAGAGGACGTTTCTGTCGCTGATGTCATGTGGCATGGCTGTCCTAACAGCAAAACTATTACGCACAGAATAAGTAATAGTATTATCATACAGAACGGCCACGCACCGCCCCGCCCCGACTCGCATTACCTCGCCCTGCGACATGAATCTGGCGGACTTCTGGCGTCCTTTCACTGAGAGTCGCTATACTGAGAGGCTCTCAGTATAGCGACTTACCCACACATACACAATGACGCGTGTACAAACGTGCCGCGCACACATATAAACGCAAATGATTTTTGATGTATGGCGTGTCCGCCCTGTGGCTATAGTTACTATCAGCAAACCAAAATGACGATCGAGATCATACCATCGCTTTCACTCCTGCTACGACTATGCAAGTGTGAATGAGAAGTTTTACTAACCGGGTCGTCAGTTTTGTTTGCGAATAGCATAATTGAACTTTGGTAGTTCTTATGCCTTTGCAATAAGGTTTACGAATTGTCAAAACAGTGTGGACGATAGTGTCACTCTAATTAGGTACGCTTTCATTGGAGTAAAAGATCCCCGCTATTTGCGAATTTCTGTTTTAACGGTGTAGGCCCTCTGGTTCGTGTGTACGGTAAATTAATTGAATAGGTTCTGATCTTATTTATATTTATTTGGAAAATAAGTATGCCTAAATAATAATTAATAAGCCACCCGCGTCATGTCATAAGGCCCAAAATAATAAGTTTAGGTACTATATAAATAGGTAATAAATATGTAACTCAAAATGTCATTAGGTACAGTAGCCATCAGATATATCGGAGCGGCCAAGGTATTCACAATATCTGAACGCGCACTCTAACACCTTTACAATAGAGGCGTGTGCAGATATTTGTGAGAACCTTGGCCGCTCCGATATATCTGGTAGCGACTATCTGCTGTACGTTGGTAAATAAGATCGAAGCACAATGAAAACTCGAACTCTCTTTTTAAACCTGTAGCAATTTAGTGACTTATAGTAGTTTATGCAACAGTGATATAATAAGGGTTCTTAAAATTCAAGGGTCGAAGTTACAAAACGAGACGTAGTCGAGTTTTGTAAAAAAAGACCCGAGAATTTTAAGAACCAATTATGAGCTGTTGCATACATTACTTTTTCTATGACAGCTGCAGCAAAAAAAAAAAAAAAAAAAAAAAAAAAAAAAAAAAAAAAAAAAAAAATATTATTAAAAAAAAAGAGTTATTATTAAAAAAAAAGAGTTATTATTAAAAAAAAGAGTTATTATTTAAAAAAAATTGAGTTATTATTTAAAAAAAAAAAGAGTTATTATTGTAAATGAAAACATACCTCTTTCAATCAAGATGATCGGAACTTGTATCTTTAAAAAAAATAAAGCAGTTGTATTATACTCATAAGATGACTGCTAGCAGTCATCTTATGAGCCTATAGACAAAGCATTCAAATGACATTGCTTTAGATATCACTGTCAGTCATTTAATTGACACATTTAAGTGCTGGAGTAGAAAAAATGATTAATGATTCTGGATAACTGTCATGAAATATCGTTTAGCAAATTCAAAAACCTTTTTTGTCACAAATGACTATCACAGTTATGTTGGTGGCCTATTTTTTCCACAAATTGTTTTTTAATGTTCTCCAAACAAAGATGCAACGGGCACAGTATACAGTATGCGGTTGAGGATTGTTAGAAATTCTTAAGTACCTATATTATCTATATGTATAAGTACCGGGTATTACTTAATTTCTATCCGATATTGTCACTGGTGGTCTACTGACAAAATAAGTTTCATTTTGTTTGCTTCTAACGTCAGACGTCACCGATAATCACTTGCAACTTGCGATACATTGCGGCGTTTGATTGATCGATTGAATTCGTTGCTCCTAATACTTAGCTAGCAACTGTCTAAAATTATATCGCATGCCAGCTGTTGGAATCAATCATAAATTATAATCTGTATATGTTTTTAACCCCATTTTAATAACTACCTATTTAAGTTGTTATTACCGATTTTATTAGTGCTATACTTAATGTATGTAATGTAATGTACCTAGGTATGTGCAGCAAGTGGCGGAGCGTCCATAGAACTCGATTACCTAATTTAAGACAATTGAGCGACATATTATTGTTATATACCTAGTTTCAATATTTGACACGTGTACAAATCCTCCAGGAACAGAAAGTTGTATTCTCATAATGTTGAATTATCGAAATGTTGGATTCTCAAAATGTTGAATTCTCAAAATGCTGAATTCTCAAAATGTTGAATTCTCAAAATGCTAAATCTCAAAATGTTGAATTCTCAACTTTACTAGACGGAGCCCCTCTTCGCGGGGCTCCTATTTCTAGGCGGTTTGCCCTTCGGGCACCTGAAGCTACCTAACAAACCTAACCTACCTACCTACGCTTTTTTCCCCAAAGTATAATGTTTTCACGGATATCAGACTAAATCAATAGGTAGGTAGGTTAGGTTCGTTAGGTAGCTTCAGATGCCCGAAGAGCAAACCGCCTAGAAACCGCCGCGGTCTAGTTAAGTTCAGGAGTAAATGTTTCTTGGAAAACCTTGCGGGAAAGTATACATTTTGAGAATTCAACTTTCTGTTCCTGGACGGTACAAATAGGTAAACTTCTATTATGTACAAGGGTAGGTACTTGGTGGCCTAGCGGTAAAAGCGTGCGACTTGCAATCCGGAGGTCGCGGGTTCAAATCCCGGCTCGTGCCCATGAATTTTTCGGAACTTACTTATGTACGAAATATCACTTGATATGTACCACTCGCTTTTCGGTGAAGGAAAACATCGTGAGGAAACCGGACTAATCCCAATAAGGCCTAGCTTATCCTCTGGGTTGAAAAACTAGTGCCGACGTAAATTCCTGGGATTAGTTGCCAAGCGGACTCCAGGCTCCCATGAGCCGTGGCAAAAATGCCGGGACAACTCAAGGACGACAATGATGATGAGGTAGGTACCGTAAAACGGGGTGAGTAGGTTTCGCGGGGAGAGGTGGGTTATGAATGGGGAGAAAAGGTTTGAGAGAGGGGTGAGAAGGGAAAATCGATCCAAGAATCTTCCAAAATCACCTTTGTATGAAAACCGCTCTCACCCCAAATACGAGGCACTACGGCGGGGTGAGGTGGGTTTTCCTCTTTATCGTCAAAGTTATGCAATGGAACTACCCAAAATAAAATAAAAATACAAACGTCCGGAACACTTATTATATACACCATTCAGTTTTCATATGTAAAAATAAAATGTTATCGAGGTTTGAATTTCAGTTTTGACCCTACTCACCCCATTTTACGGTACTTGGTTGTCAGATCATACCGTGTGAACTATCCATGATTTCAGACTCGAGATGAAGCGAGTAGGTAAAGACTACCCTCTGACCCCCTTCATATCTATTGTTGTAGTTACGCATGATCAAATAATTACGCCGCGGTTGCAACCCAACCGAATGCACGTTTTCAACGAATTGTACGAGGGTTTGGCAAGCCGTAGGTACATGTTAGTTGCGAAACTGTTCAATTTGGCAAACTGCATTTATTTGTAAACAATTCAAGACGATCAGTCAGAAGCTGTATCTAGTAAACCGCCACATAAACCTATCCATTGAAAGACACATACGAATCAGAACCGAACTGAATTCGATACGCAATATTGGTAGTTGGCGTTTTTTTTTGTTGTCCCCTACACTTTTTTTTCAAATTTGGGATTTTTTTATGTTATTTCTACTCAGAATTACGAGCTCTTTCTATCCTAATAGGAGAAAAAAAGTGTCTTAAGGTTTTTATTTCCATTACGTCACCATTTTTCATAGACTTTGTATGGCGGTCGCGGAATGGATAGATCGAAAAATGTATGGAAATTTTGGGACACTTTTTTTCTCCTATTAGGATAGAAAGAGCTCGTGATTCTGAGTAGAAATAACATAAAAAATCCCAAATTTGATAAAAAAGTGTAGGGGACAACAAAAAATAAAACCCAGCTACGCATTTTTGTATTCTAGGGTTCCTGTTACTAAATACGTTAGTTTCTTACGATAAAAAGAGCTCGAAGATATTTAACCAATTTTTACGGATGTACAATGAAAAGTACACCTAAAAGAAAAGTAGGCTACAGGGGGCCGATTTTTGAATTTCGACCACTCGATTTCGTGTATTTCGTTAAATAATATCTCCACTACTAGGCATTTAAATTCTACTAATAGAATTGAAATCGAGTGGTCAATACCAATAGATTCCAAATTTCGATCGCTCGTATTTCAAAAATTAGCATTTCGCCGTTTTCCACCGATTTTCGAGTGACGAAATCGAGCGATCGAAATTCAAAAATCGGCCCCCAGGTCCTTACCAGACAAAGAGCGGCTCGAAGAACTGGAGAACGATGACGAAGCCCAGCGTCACCAGGATGAGGCCAAGGTTGAGAAGCAGCATGAGGCAGCACATGCCCTTGACGTTGGGGCAGAACGGGTTGGGGGCCGCCATCGCGTCTACTTTCACACCCGCCTGAAACATGGGGAGATGGATTCCAATAAACTAGTTTGAAATTAGTTAAATTTACCTCCGACGTTTCGAGGTCGGCCAGTCTTCTCCGAGAGCGCGGACATAGGTACATAACGATAAAATATGTTTCGTTTAGAAGAGGAATTCACAAGTTGTAAACAAATTCACGCATTCACTGCCACGCCCCCTAGGAACAAACTTGTATGATGGTCGACGCACATGTGCGTCGGTGGCAGTGAATGTGTTAAAGGCTTAAGGCCTAATAAAATATCGAAACTCGAAAATATTTTGTGCATGGAATGGTACTCAGAATAGTCAGAATTACTGTTCCTGCAGTGTTATATCTAGATAAGTTTATATGTTTACCTTCCGTGATACTTTGGAGCGGTGTGTGGACGCGACAGAGGGCGCCACCGCGCTGCGGTAGGAGTACACGCTGCGCGGCGCACGAGACTGCCGGCTGTAACAAACATACAAACAAATATTATTCATTTGAAAATTAAACTGCCCCACCTCTTAACACTAAGTATATGTGTGACAAATTCTTACAAACAAGTACCTATAAGTATCGCCAAATTTCATCGAGATTCGTCCAACCAATTTTGTGTGTACGAGGAATAAGTATGTTGAAACAACCAAATACTTTTACAATATTAAGTATAGTAGGATCTACGCCAATATTGACATTTAGCTTTTTTCAACGCGTGGGTCGTATCGGCGTTATGCGCTTACACGCGCCCTATATTTCGCTGCATCTATTACAAAAATGAGCTTATACGCTCGTATAAAACGCTAGTCTGAAACCGCCCTAATACAATTTTCTGGGAACAGATAATTCTCTCTCCTACTTTCGGGGATAACATACATTATTAATTTCATCTAATATTAATGTGAGTTAATATGAATCAACGGGCGATGTCAACCGTCGTGTCGCGGTTTAGCATGCGTGATCATTCGTCACCACTACTTAGACTCAGCAAGTCCGCATTATTACGCGCTTACAATGACTATTCTCCAATATAGGCACTCTTTCTGGAAACTTACAATTCTCTTCTCATTTAGGAGTAGTTCATATGAAGCCTTCATCTCATATTAATATGAATTAGCGGGTGATGTCAACCTTCGTGTCGCTGTTTAGCATTCGCGATCATTTGTCACCATGGACAGCCAACAACAGACTCCGCAAATTGTAGTCTTTATAGAAGACTTGTAAAACTGCATCTCTCAGTTGTATCATTTAGGCTTCGTTAGGTGAATGTGTTCAATTCACGATCAGCTACAGGCTTCGTCACAAAACAATACCGCGGCACAGAATAAATAATAGTACTAAGTATCGATCAGCACAGATATGGCCGCTAGGTGGCGACAGCGCCACGCGCGGCTTATGGCTTTCCCCAAAATTGGGGCCGAACGGATGTACTTTTAGCTACCTGTAGCAAAGCGACGAAATCGCGGAGTGTGACACGCCTGACCGCGGTAAAATCTACAACTGGCTTCGCAATTTACTCTAAAAGTATACATTTAATACTACCTACAAATAAAAAAAACACCCTAACGCGCCGCCAGCGGGTAGTGTTACCAGCAGGCTGGCCGCATTTCGCCCGTTGAATGGCGATGCTAATACTCTGGCCCAAATACTGGTCAGCCCTTTGGTCACCCGTGGCATCCACCAAACGCGACGCCAAATAAGCGCCGGGCGCTGTGCCCTCATGGCCTTAACTTTCGACCTGATTTTAGAATTTTATCCTACAACGACAAAGTTACGACGGTAACATCATTGGCCTTAGCGTCTATTGCAGACGATTTATGGTGTAAAACCGGGGAGACATCCCATTACACCGCCTGGGACGGAATTAAGGAAACGCAGGCATACCCAGCACCTGCATTACCCTCTCGACTTCACTGTCTTAATCCCACAGGAAAGGCGAGCCAATATACGTGGGACCGATATACAGGGTATACAGGGGACCGATTTTTGAATTTCGACCGCTCGATTTCGTGTATTTCGTTCAGAAATATCTCCACTACTAGGCATATAAATTCTACTAATAGAATTGAAAACGAGTGGTCAGTACCACTCGATTGCAAATTTTTATCACTCGTTTTTCAAAAATTAGCCTTTCGCCGTTTTCCACCGATTTTCGAGTGACGAAATCGAATGATCGAAATTCAAAAATCGGCCCCCAGGTCGGCTGCAGGAATCTGCCGCTTATTTCAGGTTGGACCTACTCGCGCCTTACGGAAACTACATTATTATCTTTTTTCGTTACAGGGGTGATGGTCCTCTTAACATTGGTTTGCAATCCATATAGGAAAAGGATACGAGGGTAACAAGTAACAAACAAAAGTGTAACAGGTAAGTGAAGTTAAGTGAAGTGAAGTGATCAATGCTTGTCACACAAAGCAGATCCCCGGTCACGATCACGACGAACAACGAATTCCGCCTCAAGGCCGGTCCGTGGCAGCACGACCGTGTCATGATCATACACGACACATGACACATCGCAGATTAAGGTGAGACCCGCTCATGTTACGAATTAAACGTTCTTATAATCCACAAATTAGGTACTCAACTCAGTGTTGTGTACTAACCTTAAAACTACGCAACGGATTTTGATGCGGTTTTTTTAATAGATAGAGTGATTCAAGAGGAAGGTTTATGTATAATTTGTTAACCCGAGCGAAGCCGGGGCGGGTCGCTAGTTTACATATAAAACGCTCACGCCACGCTCACGCCCCGCTCGGAAAACGCGCCTGTGTGACGAAGCCTGGTTGCCAGAGCTCAACAAGGGTGCGGAACTGCGGAGTGTTAGGGTCGGCAGAAGCGCATGTAACTCCTTTGGAGTTGCAGGCGTACATATGCTACGGAGACTGCTTACCATCAGGCGGGCCGTATACTTGTTTGCCACCGACGTAGTATAAAAAAAAAACAAATTTGAAAAACAAAGTGAACTTAGCGTTTTGTTTAAAAAACTATTGAACGGATTTCCATGCGGTTTTCACCTATCAATAGACGTGATTCTTGAGGAAGGTTTAGATGTAAGTAGGTACCTATAATTTGTTAACCCATGCGAAGCCGGGGCGGGTCGCTAGTAAAGCTATAAAACAAAGCTGCCGTCAGCGTTCAATAGCGACAAAGAACATTATATCAATGCATTTTAAAAGACGAACCTAAAAAACTAGACAAGTACCTACCTAAAGTTTTGATTGTTAATTTGTTACTCATATTAAGAAACTTTTGTGATACGTAACTCTACTCTTGTGTACGTCGCTCAGACAGAAGTAGGTATATACAAACTTATTTTACATCTACATATAATATTAGTAGAACATACGAGCCCCTTTCACGGCTTTCTAAAGTATTAAACTTAACGCACGTTTATCGTTTTACGGCTAAATCACTTAACCCAGCTAACAAACAACCTCTATTACTCACAGACACACACTAACCACTTCATTCTACACTCCCATCACTGACCTAACTTAAAAATCAATTCCAACGGCCATACAAAGATGTTTAATAGGTATTTTGATTATTACGGCCTCACGTTTAGCTTTAACTAGTTTCTTTTATAAGGAAGTTTGTTTATGTTTTATTGTGGACGCCTAAAATCTCGTTTTTCATCCGTGTCGGGACTAAATCTTTATTAGCGGCTGTCAACTTGATGTTCTAATACGGGAACTCACGGTTAAGTCGATTGGACGATTCGACATGGCTTGAACAGTTTGACAAACACATATGTAGGTAATTCGTATAAATTTGTCGTAAATTACTTATAACATTCCTTTATAACGTTTTCTACTCATATAAGTTATATAACTACATAGTTATTATTAGCAATTAAATGTTTCTAGGTGTGGACAAGTTTGGATTGCTATTTTGAGTTATTTGTAGTAATCTGAACGTTCTATAAAATAACGAAAAATTGTATAAGACCTAATACGGCCAGAAAACTGAAAGGGATTGAAACGAAGCCGAAGTAAAACTTTACTGATAATGAAATAGTTAAAGTACCTAAATCTTTGTTTGGTATTTTTAAAAACTTATGTTAACGTAACATTATCATAGGACCACCTAGCATCACTTAAAAGTCAAATTGAAACGAACTCACTTGGTACTTCCGTTCGACTCAGTAAAGTGGTAGCACATCAAAAAGCTCAAAAAGGCTTACTAAGCTTTTTACTAACAAGCTTTGACATTTATTTGAAGTCAAATATTTCTTCAGCCTACTTTTATCGGCTCGTTATGTCCTATTTAGCTTTTTTTACTTGATTGGTCTTGGAACACGATTTGAATTGAACGGGAATAAAAAGTGGGGTTTATTCGAAGTATTTTTGATTAATATGGATGACCCTGAGTTATTTATTGGGTTAAGTGGCTTCTTATTTGAAGACGCTACCTGTTTAATAAAATTAGAAAGCTAGTTTTATTATATGAATATAAATTATGTAATAGCTTTGTATATAGTGGTATTTGATTAATTACATATTTTATAGAATAAGAATACTGTATGTTTGAATGGTGGTTTTACTTTGGTGGTGGTGGTACTCAATTACTCAAAAACGGCTGAAATTTAAGCAATGTGGTTGTATTTTGATACACAGATTGCTTAATATAACGTGGAATAGGTATAGTCAGCAGCATAAGTTGCTAAGCGGGAGAGGTGTTCACATTACCTTGACACGCTCTTATTCCCTTAACAATAAAGTCGCGTCAAGATCATTTTGAACACCTCGCCCGCCTAGCAACGTCTGCTGCTGACTGTATCTACCATTGGACTTTTTTATCCCGAGATTCATGCTTTAAGGGGGTGAAATGGAGGTAAAACTTTGTAGTAGTGGTAGCAGTAGAGGAGTATTGTTGTACAAAACAGAAGATATATTAAATGCTATTACTAAGCGAAAAGCAGGCAAGCTTTTCCCTTCCAGATCTCTTCCAGTTAAGCTACTATCTAGCTTCGTGAGGTTAAGCTGTAACAACAATAAATAAGTAAATAATAATAACAAGAGACGGCGTATCTTCTAATCACTACATAGAGTACATAGTATAAAACAAAGTCGCTTCCCGCTGTCTGTTGTGTATGTATGCTTAGATCTTTAAAAGTACGCAACGGATTTTGATGCAGTTTTTTAATAGATAGAGTGAGTCAAGAGGAAGGTTTATGTATAATTTGTTAACCCGTGCAAAGCCGGGGCGGGTCGCTAGTAACAATAAAAAGGAGTTTAATGTCCAAAGCGTTAACGTATGAGAGCGTCCGCCACAATAACCCAAAATTAAGGTAAGTAGGCTCACGTAAACACAAAAAGTACCTACTAAAAAACTTGTAATGTACCAAAAAAGCCCCAAAATCAACATTCGTGACGCGCGGCGTGACGAATCGAGTTTACCTTCCACCTTGTCCTTGGTCACGTCCTAATTATATATGGCTTAAGTACCAGCGGCGGTGCGTCAATCAGATGGTTCGGGGAGTCAGAGTGTAGCATGCTTTTCTTAGCTGGGCCATTTTATTTAAAGTTGTCCCCTACACTTTTTTTTAGCTGGGCCATTTTATTTAAAGTTGTCCCCTACACTTTTTTTTAAATTTGTGAATGTATATGTTACTTCTACTCAGAATCACGAGCTCTTTCTATCCTAATAGGAGAAAAAAAAATGTCCCAAAGTTTTTTTTCCCATTCTGTTGCGGATGCGGATGCGGATGTTGCGAACATCCGCATCCGCATCCGCAACTGCGGAACTTCCGCATAATTTTCAACATCCGCATCTGCATCCGCATCCGCATAAAATCGATGCGGAGCTTATGCGGATGCGGATGTCGAACAAGTCGCTACAGGAACGTCTTAGCGGCGGCGTAAGTGCTAGGTAATTTCGTCATTACCTATAACGAAATCGTCTAGATCCAGAAAAGTTGGCCATGTTACTGTTTATTAAATATAACGCACCTATATTCTTGCTCAAATACTAAACGTTTCGTTTTTTTTTTAATAAAAAAAATATACAAAAAATGTAATATTTGATGTTTTCTAAGTACCTAACCTTGACATCCGCATCCGCATCCGCGGATGTGAGCCTGTAAATATCCGCATCCGCATCCGCATCCGCGGAAGTCAAAAAATCTGCATCCGCAACATCCCTGGTATGAACGTCGTACCTACCTAAACGTATGACGTCGATTTTTTCAAGATTTTGGTGTAGGTAGGTATATACCTACCTCCCAGAGTAACAAATACAACTGTATATTTCATAGAATATGGTACAAACATTTTAAAAATGCTTAGTATGAACTATATCATATTCATCTCGCATTATATTAATGGTTATTAAGGGTTAAAAAAACACATCCTACCTAGAGATCGCTCTTCAACGATAAGACCGCCTGTTGTCTGCCTCTACTTTGAATCAATTGCTCATTTCTTTTTTTTTTTTACTGACGTGTGCCAATAAATAGTATTCTATCTATCTATCTATGTATCCTACGTTGCAATGCAACATAATAACCTAAACTAAATAGTCAATACCTACTGCCTCAAGTACATAGTACATAAGATAGAGATAGACAATTGTTAAGAAGTAAGTACAGTACATATATAAATCTTAAAGTTCTTGTCACTAACTTCTTCTTCTTCCTCGCGTTATCCCGGGATTTTGCCACGGCTCATGGGAGCCTGGGGTCCGCTTGACAACTAATCCCATGATTTGACGTAGGCACTAGTTTTTACGAAAGCGACTGCCATCTGACCTTCCAACCCACAGGGGAAACTAGGCCTTATTAGTCCGGTTTCCTCACGATGTTTTCCTTCACCGAAAAGCAACTGGTAAATATGAAATATTTCGTACATAAGTTCCGAAAAACTCATTGGTACGAGCCGGGGTTTGAACCCGCGACCTCCGGATTGAAAGTCGCACGCTCTTACCGCTAGGCCACCAGCGCTTTTTGTCACTAACATTCCAAATATTTTTTTTTGCCCTTCAACCAAAGTGCATCCCAATTCCCAAGTGCATTCACTCGTAATGCATTTGGTAAGAGGTGGTCACAGACCCATGAAATTACAAATATGATTGCTATAAGTTAATTAACCTTTTTACCACAATCCTCTGGTCACACGCTTTCAAAACTCAAATCCGAAACAATTCCCATTTACCCACAAAAAGCGAAGATAGGCCGGAGAAAGGACAAACTCTTTTGAAGTGCCGCCTTCACTTTGAAAGAAAAAGGGCATTTTGATACGCGATGGACTGGATAGATTTTTGAGATACCATAGACTAGTAAATGAATCAAGAGTATTAACCTCCAATAGGTACCTTCATTTAACGCCGCTTGCCTCGTAATTGACGTAGGTTATGGTTAGTAAGTATGTAATATTTATTAGCACAAAAATTAACAATATATATAATAAAAGAACTTATTAAGACGAACAGAACATTGTGCTAATATATCCTCACTCAGCTTGATGTTCCGAAGTGAGCCTGAGAACACACAACGAGACGCCGATTTTCTATTTTAATGGTGTTTAACGAAGGTAAAATCAGGATTCAACATGGCTCTGATGTGAGGGTCTGCTCGCAAGATGGTTCACAGTGTGACATTTTTGCTACCGTGTTCACCCACACAGAAGATACGATTCTCCATCAATTGCTCAAAGGATAACTGGAAAAGATTATTATATTAAACAAAAGTAGGTACTTCATAGCTAATTTTAACTTCGTAACGTTATAATTTCCCTATCACTGTCCCAGACACAAAAGTACAGTAAGTAATAAAAGTATTTAAAGTTATTTTAGTATTTTTTTTTAATTATATAGACATAGCCACGAAAAACGTTGTCGCCCTACTGACACTGTTTCAGTAGTTTGTAATAGACCAATGATGATGATGAATATGTATATCCCTCTGACCCCTCTGAAAGAGTTAAAAAACTTAAAGGGTAGATTATTTATCAAAGATAGGTTATCAAATAAAATCCATGTCTTCATGTTTTCATACTCACAAACTTAGAATGTAAACATAGTAAATAATGCCACATACAAAAATAATGTGGCATCCAGCTTGTATATGGATGTTGTCAGTCTTCTATATTCTCTAGCCTCTGTAAGAGTGTAGTAATTTAGTAACAAATGACTTGTCACGGTGCGGGTGATGTCGTGACGTCTTGTTTCGGGATCGACTGTGACTGTCATGGTTGTGATCGGTGGGCATCACGGTTCTGGCCGAGTTATTCCGGTTGGCAGTCTTCTATATTTATAGTTCGTTTTTTTTAGCATTAGAAAGAAGGTAAGCGATCTTGACATGTCTTTTTATTAAAAATCACCATTGAAAAATAAGTCACAGTAAATATGTTAGAAATATAAATCATATACGATCTTTTACATTCTGTTGCTTTCATAAGTAATATAAACTAATTTTTAAAGCGTTTTTTTATATTTTTTAATAAAAAGACAAGTCATAATTGTTTACCTTCTTTCTGCTAAAAAAAAACGAACTATAGGCACTAGCGCGAAATTCAAAATGCATTCGCATCTTGTTGTTCCAAATTATCCGCCTTCTTTTACTGCCAAAACAGGCTTGCCAGAATATAAATACAGTGCAGATTTGTCCCGTTGAAACCAATTCAAGACAAACCGTTAGAAGTTGAACTGAACGCAAATTCCAACAGTTCTGTTTATCGGCTCATGGCTCGGGGCCAGTAACTCATCTGCATTCGCCATTAATTAGGTCGGAGATCGTTCCCACACTGCTCTTTACAATGAAAGGTCTTAAGATACTTGGTTCGTACACAAATTTAGAGATGTGCAAGTTGGATTTGCAAGACCGAAGTGATTCCAGAATTGTTCCGTAAACAAATTTTTCAGGAATTATGTAATTTTGTTAGTAGGTTTACTTATATGTTTGTACACATATTTAATTACACAAACGGGTCTAGCGCGATATAGTAGACCCGTTTGTGTAATTAAATAAATATGTGTACAAAACGCGAGAGTTTTTAGTGTTTTAGTGTTTTAAATTTGTGTAACGAATGTCTACAATTTCGGCGTCAAGACGGCAGTTTTAATTACGTCATGTCATAAGTGTCATAACCGGTACAGAAGAGACATCTTTTGTGTTTGTGCTTGTGAATAATGTCAATGGGCCAGACGAGCTCTAATATTATGTTATGTCTTCAGCAATTAACGCAATCATAATACGTACCTATCATACTGGTTGTATTTTCTGTGATATTTTCATATGCTTTAGGTAAACATAAACATTGTATGTCCAAATAACATTATTTTTATGACCCATTTCCTTGATTCCTGTTACATTTTAGGAGAAAAACAGTTTTTTTTCGTACCTATTTGAACGTTTAACATAAGTTCATCTCAAAAGCTTCAAAGGCACTTATAGCCTTCTCAAATCGAAGATAAACTGCATCTTAATACGCTCATGGAATGCGTACGCGTTCCCGTGAATCAATTCGCGTTGAAGTCGTAATTTCAATGTAGCGTAGCGGTGCACTGTATCGATAGAGCTGTAAACATTGTATAAGTTCACTACTTCACTGCCAAGTTAATGCAGTTAAAATACAATGTTTGTTGACAGAACGCAAAGCGTTTCCGTTTCTGCTTGGTAAAAAGTTCTTTCAAATGTCTGCATGAATGTTTGTGAAATTTCTCAATCGATTGTCGTGAAATTAAGGATGACTCACGTTAGACCGGGCCGTGTCCGGGCCGCAGCTTACCTTTCTATGACAGATGACCGTTGATCACGTGCTGCTTTCCATAGAAAACGGTGCTCTGGAAGCTCCGGCCCGGACACGGCCCGGTCTAACGTGAGTCATCCTTTATGTGAGTGCTCGATATTTTTTCCGGTTTATAGTTTTTAGAATAAAAAAATGCGGTAAAAAAAAACTCGAAGTTCAGATATTTTTTGGAAGGATTGTCGCGTGTAAATTGTCATGTGAACATTTATACAATTAAATTAAGATTAACGAAAACAGGTCACATAGTACATACTTATAGAATTTTCCATACTGTGGAGGGGACAATATCGTCGGTGCGAATAAAAAAATCGCCATGTATTTTTTAACTACTTTACAGGAGACGAAAAAAACTGTTTATTTTCGTGTTTGTAATATATTTGTTGCACCTGTATTTTTTTTCTGGTAGATCTATTTTAGTTTTTACATGATACTTATGCAGAAAATAAACAGTTTTTTTCGTAAAGTTTTACAATATAAATTATTTTAACCAGAATTTTGCTACATAGCGACTTAAATTTGGTTCACTTAAAATCGTCATGTGTAAAGTTTACACATAGCGATTTGTTGCCAAAGTAACGTAGCACGAGAAATGACACATAGCGGATTTTAGGGTCAATAAATCGCCATGTGCAACATTATCGCCATCACCCTCGACGGAAAACAAGGCATTTAATTTCGTTATGAGCAAAAAAATCACATAGCTATTTTTAAGCACAAATTTTGTTAGTTATTTTCAAAACTAATATATGTAGATATAAAAAAAAAATATTGATATAGGTCGACGGGAAATTGAAAAAGGAATTAAAATACATATGCCAAAATCAAAAAATCGTAAAAAAACACATAGCGATTTTTTTATTCGCACCGACGATATTAAATAATATTTGTCTCAGCCGGGCTAGCACATGATTGGCGCGAGAGTATCTCGCGGCGAGATAGACTACCCGTTCCTCTTTTATTAACACAGTTAGATAAAGACGGGTAGCCTATCTCGCCGCGAGATACTGTCGCGCCAATTATGTGCTAGGGGTGCAGGTAAAAGGTAAGCCTGAGAAAACATACATAGTTTAAACTTAAAATTTACTCTACCTACCTCTCTTTATTACCGTTATTCAATCTTTAACGGCACTAATAACGCCGGTATTGAACCTGCGACCCCACATTTAGGCCGCCAGTTGCCACCGATACCCACATATCGATGGATCGAGTCGATTGTTATCTGTGAATAAGATCACTGGACCAATAGTTACGCCGTTTTTACCGCAAAGTAAGCGTACTAGATTGCCTCTAATAGAATCCGCATTATGAAGCTTGTCAAATTTGCTCGCAACTACAAACTAGATAGATAGATAGTTGTAGTTAGATCAAAGCGGTCACGTTCGCTTGACGAATTTCCAACCCATATTTCCCTTAAGAGATATAAAGAGATGAATAGGGTATTTGATATGTCAAATATTATTTTACACCATGCAAGAAATAAAGCACCAGAAGATTATTAGAGAAACGTAGACAGCAGTTATTTCTAGACCGAATTTCTATTTTAAAACCCGTATAAAACTATAAAGAGTAGGTAATTTGATCGTTACGTCACATGCCAGAGTTTCATATAAATTCCAAAAGTAGTAGCAAAATAGACATAGACATAGAAAATCGTTTTGACAGTTCGAAAAATGAAACTGATTTGACTAGTAGTCCGCCCCGGCTTCGCACGGATTACACAACCTTAACAAATTATACACCTAAACCTTCCTCAAGAATAACTCTATCGATAGGTAAGTAAAAACCGCATGAAAATCTTTTCAGTAGTTTTCGAGTTTATCGCTATACATAAACACAAACAGACAGACGCGGCGGGGGACTGTTTTATACGGTGTAGTGACTATCCGTATACTACATACATCCTTTTGTAAGACCAGACCCACGACAATTTATGAGTAAAAGCAGCTATTCGTGATTACGGAGCTATTACGGAGTAATAAAGTCCAGTTGATTTGTTTACACTTTTTGCAAATTCCGCTGCATCAAAATATAGGTCTAAGAGTGAATCATGGCTTGTATCTAGGCCGCCATCATAACAGACTCCGTAACCTATTAATTTGAGCACCGTTAGCATCGCCACCCCGATCCGATCCGAGGACTATTACGGCAGGCCAGACGAGCGGGCGAAACGCGGCGGTTTTTCTTTTTCTAAAATTGAGATAGAGATACATATAATATTCTAAAATTTTGCTACCGACTTCATTAAAGTAGCTTTGTTTGTGTTATTTATGTTATACCTACTTTTTAGAATTAATTGTATTTATGTATCTAGGTTAATAAATGTAATTATAGCTATAAATAAATAAAAAATGTTATTAAAGGCAGCTTTGTAAAGTACTCGTGATAGCTACAGTGTTCAGTGGTTCTACTGCGCAGTATTTCGGACATTGAATACTTATGATATGAAGCGTCCAAACTTAAATATAACTCAAAGGTTTCAAATATATTCCAAAATGACCTACCTTAGTTATTCATCTTCGCCTTGGTATGGCTACTATTTAAATAAAACAGGGCATAGGCAACATATAAAATTAAAGAAAAAACTTAGTTGTAGACTTTAATTTCAGACCACGTTCGGACGTCGTTGTAGCTTTTTTGGAAGCCGATTCGGACTTCATCTAATGTTGTAAGCGAGTTGCACTGTTTATTAAATTCAAATTGATCATGACTAACTTGTTAAAAAGATTTGATATTCACAAAACGTGTGACAATGCCCACTCGTCTGCGCTGCTCTGTACAGACAAAACCTTTGCATAAAAGCGTCAGATTGGCGTCAAATTACCTGCGCGGGCGCCGGTCGCTTCGCGCATGCGCGACAACCCCAGAAGAAGAACGGAGTAAAGGTCTATGGAGCACGTACCAAGTTAAGACCATTGTGGTAAAATGTACGCTTTAGAAGATAAAGGGAGTAAAATCTAAGGCGTCGGTGGATTTAATGCAGTTTTGCTTTGAGTTGCGCGCGCGCACATTGGGGCGTAGATGATCGGTAATGACGATCGATCAAGATGATGTCTATCGAATGATGAAATCAAACATTTGTGACAATTCAGTGTTTGTATTGTGCTCAATAGTCAAACTCATCACAGATAGTTGTAGTTACCGGCCTACAGGAAACTACTCTTAATTAGTATTGGTATGGTCTTCTGGGGCCTAGCCAAGTTAACAATCATTGTCTCTCCGGTGTTACACCATAAATCGTACAATAGACGCAAAGGCCAATGATATATCTAAAACCTGCCATTTAGAAATAACCCACATAAACCTCCCATTGACATCGCGCTCACCGAACAGTTTCGTAGCTACATCATAACAGACAGACGGACATAAATCGCCGCAGATTTATACGCCGCGTCGAGCTCGTGACGATCCCAGCATTGTGGGTTTGTGAAATGGACAGACCACTTGATATTAGATGAAGCATGTGAGATTCAGACTTTCAAAGGTAGGTAATCTACACATTTGCGTTGTCATGCAAATTGTGTAGTGATATTCATTTTAGGTGCATTTAATTTTACTTCTTTTTAAATATCACACATAAAAAAATATTTGTACTAGTGGATTTTATAGAATAGAATAGAAACTTTTTGCAAGAATACGTGGGTAAAAGATGTTACAATATAATATTAACCATATGGCTGGAACAAGCACGTGAGCAAGGCTCACAGGTACGCGAAGCTTAAACTTGCAACATGGGAGTGGCACGGGAAACCGGACACAGGCTCGGTGTACACTGAAATGATAGAGGCTCGTAAAGTTTTTAAAGGAAGGCTGAAGTGGTGTCAGAACCACCAGGACCAAATCAAAATGGACCGATTGGCGTCTCATCACTCTGGCGGTGACTTTGCGAGCTTCTGGAAAGCTACAAACAAACTAAACCCTAAAGGCGGCGTACCTGTGAGTGTTGATGGTATTTCCAATCCCAGGGAAATAGCAGACTTGTTCAAGTGCAAATTTACACTTAGTTCTCCCTTGGGTCCGGCGTGTAGGGCTTTCGGGGCTGAGTCGCAGAAAGGTGAGTTGTCTGTTTTTATCTATGCTAAAGATATTTCTAAAGTAATTAAAAACATGACAAAAGGTAAGTCACCTGGACGCAACGGTTTAAGCATCGAACACCTGAGGCACGCGGGCCCTCATCTACCTCGTGTGCTGTCTCTGCTGCTCAACCTGTGCCTTAGCCACTCTTATCTGCCGCCTGAGTTGTTGGAGACTCTGGTGGTGCCCGTTATTAAGAACCGGACAGGTGATGCTTCGGATGGGTCCAATTACAGGCCTATCTCCATGGCTACTATTGTGGCTAAGGTGTTTGACAGTGTGCTTAACTCATATTTGAGAACCCATATCAAACTGCATGACAATCAGTTCGGATTTCGACCTGGACTGTCAACAGAAACAGCAATCCTTGGCTTAAAGCACACTGTCAAATACTAAACAGATAGAAAGACGCCGATATACGCCTGTTTTTTGGACCTGTCCAAAGCTTTTGATCGCGTCTCTTACGACATCTTATGGCAGAAATTACAGAAGTCGAAGCTACCACCAGAGTTCATTCACCTTCTGAGACATTGGTATCTCAATCAAGAAAACCGTGTGAGGTGGGCGGGCGAGGTTACGGAACCGTATAGGCTCGAATGTGGCGTACGACAAGGTGGGTTAAGTTCACCAATATTATTCAACTTATATGTGGACGCGCTGATCGAGCAGCTTAGCAGCACTCATGTCGGTTGCCATGTGGATGGCTTATGCCTAAACAACATCAGTTACGCTGACGATATGGTGCTGCTGGCGCCCTCGGTTGGCGCGCTCCGCAAACTTGTCTCCATATGCGAGTCCTATGCTTCCTCACAGGGTTTGATTTACAATGGTAAAAAGAGCGAGGTAATGGTTTTTAAGGCCGGTAGCAAATGTCCCTCACATGTGCCCCCAGTTCGACTCAATGGGACCGCTCTCGAGAGAGTAAGTAGGTTTAAATACTTAGGGCATATTGTTACCGACGACTTAAAGGACGATGAGTATATAGAGAGAGAACGGAGAGCGTTATGTGTAAGGGCGAATATGGGCCCGAAGGTTTGCTAGATGTTCAAAAGCGGTAAAAATAACTCTGTTTAAGGCATTTTGTTCATCCTTTTACACAGGTAGCCTTTGGGTCAGCTATACCCAAAAATCGTATAATGCTCTGCGAGTGGTGTACAACAACGCCTTTAGAGTGCTGGTTGGGCTGCCTAGGTTCTGTAGCGCTTCAGCCATGTTTGCGGAGGCGCGAACTGATGCCTTTGCAGCAATCATACGCAAGAAAGCGGCCTCATTACTGCGTAGAATATAGCGCAAACAGCATTCTAAGGATGATTGCTGATCACGTTTGTTCTCCCATAATTATTAGTTTAATTAAATTAATTAAGTCTAATATAACTTTTAAGTATTAATATAGTTTTTAAGCCTTATAAAATGTAATACTAACACAAGGGGATCACTGTTATCTTAAAGTAAATAAATATACATACATACATACATACATATTAGGCACAGTATTAATATTAAACCGAAACAGCATGCAATAAAAAAGTAAAATCTACCTACTTATCTAATCCTTATCCTCCTGTATTTCTGTATTAGGAACTTTGTTAATTTACCTATTCTTAAATTAGTTTTCCCTCATAAATGATGTATATATAGAAAAATTGGGTCAGTTTTTAATCAATACTTATTACTTGTGATTATTGTTCGTGTATTCTTTGTATTGTTTTGCTGTAATGAGCAATAAAGAGTATTTGTATTGTACTGTAAACATGTCATAAAACGGCGTCTATTGGTGGTAGTCTGTAGTGAAATGGCAGCATTTGACGGAGGAATGTTTATGTCCAGGATTAGCCTACTTCAAGTACAATGTATGCCGAAGTGGGAAGGTAGTCACAAAACTTGGAGGATATAATCAAACGGAGACGCCATGTCTGTAATTTTCTGTACAAAACAGTCTGCCGATTTTTGCGGGGGAGGGGAACGTCAAATGTATGCGTAACGTAAAAATAGCCATGTCAGATAAACGTCAGTCCATACATTGTGTATGACCGTTGGCCGCCTATTTTCGACAGAGGGGAAAGCCTGTTAATGGCTACTCCGTTTAGTTGTATCCTCCAAGTCACAAAATATATAGTCCGGTGGAGCACTTATAGCCGAAATATAAAATACATATTTTTTATTTTAATAATCTGAATTCCCTTAGACTCCTTAGCGCCACTTGCACCAGCCTTTCCCTCCAACTCAAAATTCCGAACACGTCACGTATCGAGTGCAATTTACACTAGGGGTACAGAAACGGAGACGAAACGCTTCGAGTTCGAGTTAGCTTGTGACCAAGCTCATAAAAAATTACCGATTCTATTGAACCTCATTATACTCGTAGATCCTACTTTTATTTGTGTGAATATTATAGTTTGTCAAAGGACTGTCTCATACCAAACATAGATAGAGATAATCATACTATCTTTGTCTTACCTGATGAGTACCTGATGAGGTACCTATAGTTTTATTGCTTCTTATTTACTGACAAATTGGTTCGACCAACTATATGTACAAATTTATGTCGGCCCAGACAAAAGTCATCTTGCCATCTAAATTGAAAACTTATCTCGCTCCCATTTATTGCCATCGATAACATAAGCTGTCTCGCGCTTAATGAATTTTAATCGCGATTTAACCAAAGTAGTTCGATTTGTAGCGATACAGTAGGTCAACTAGTTCAAACCCCGGCTCGTACCAATGAGTTATGCGGAACTTATGTACGAAAAATCATTTAATATTTACCAGTCGCTTTTCGGTGAAGGAAAACATCGTGAGGAAACCGGACTAATCCCAATAAGGGCCTAGTTTCCCCTCTGGGTTGGAAGATCAGATGGCAGTCGCTTTCGTAAAAACTAGTGCCCACGCCAATTCCTGGGATTAGTTGCCAAGCGGACCCCAGGCTCCCATGAGCCGTGGCAAAATGCCGGGACAACGTGAGGATGATGATGACAGTAGGTCAACTAGTTCGATGATTTGTAGCGATACAGTAGGTCAACTGAAGGCAACATTGTGGCTGCCTGCTAACGGGAGCTACATTCCGGCTGATATCGCTGTCGTATTGTTTAAAGACAATCAAGACTGAAAGGTTAAAACTTTTATGCCTTTTATGGATACATTCCTACAGTTCCATTGAACTGAATAGGTACTTGTAAGAACAGACGGCATTATAGCCCTTCCCCAGAGCTCTGATGGGCGAGCCGTTGGCGTGTTATTTATTTTTATTTTTTTATTTACATCATGCAACAAGGCCCATATTACATGTACCTTATACATAGATAGACTAACATACATATAATTTTAAATAATTTTGTTATGAACGGCTCCAGCCGTTTCGGTGTCCTCGGTGTTCTAACATATCGCTATAATTCTTAGTATTCTTACCTGATCTGTGAGGGAGGTCTGTAGGCGCCGCTAGTGACGTACACGTCGCTATCGGCCCGCGGCAAGCCGTTGGCGTGCTGTGAACGGCTTCGGCCGTTGCAGTGGTCATGCATATATCTCACCTGATCCGTGAGGGAGGTCTGTAGGCGCCGCTAGTGACGTACACGTCGCTATCGGCCCGCGGCGAGCCGTTGGCGTGCTGTGAACGGCTTCGGCCGTTGCAGTGTTCATGCATATATCTCACCTGATCTGTGAGGGAGGTCTGTAGGCGCCGCTAGTGACGTACACGTCGCTATCGGCCCGCGGCGAGCCATTGGCGTGCTGTGAACGGCTTCGGCCGTTACGGTGTTCCCGGTGCTCGCCGGATGGTGATCGTGTCCGTTCGTCCATTGTCTGAAAATAAAAAAATGGCATTAGCAATTGATGTAGGTACAGAGAACCCGTCGGACAGTATAAGGTGATTTTAGGAGAAAATAGTTACGCTTAACTTAAATGCATTAAAAAATTAAAACACAAACGGCCGAGGGTTTTAGTAAATGTCCATCAACAAGCTATTGGCGGCCGCGGTGATACGCAGAACATGAGCTTCGATCAGCTCGGCCAATTTATTGAATGCTGTAAGCCATAAACTTACATATATAAGAGTGCATTACCTATAAGCATACTCTGGGGTTTTGGGTGCGGCATTTAGTGCATTTATTTATTTGTTTATTGTAAAATGAGGTAAGGTCAATGTGAATGTGGCCACAGAATAAATAATAGTATAATATAGTATATAGTAGTATTATACTAGGTACAGAAGACTCACTCTCTAACAAAACGCGTCTGTTACGATCAGCACAGATATGGCCGCTAGGTGGCGACGGTAGCGTGACGCGCGGCTTATGGCTTTCCCTAAAATTGGTGTGGAACGGATGTACTTTTAGCTACCTGTAGCAAAGCGACGAAATCGCGGAGTGAGCCACGCCTGATGTAGCTAATGGCTCTTCTGTCTACTAGCGTACAACATAAAAACAAAATGAAACATGATAGAGCTTAGGGCACATTATATGTATATGTAATAATTAAGTAGAATTACAAAACAAAACATGAAAGATTAATAAATAAAACTTCATATTTTTTCACGTGGTGTTACAGTTGCTTGTTTTGCCACTATTGCCCCCATGTCCCATTTTGACCCATGTCCCAATTCGCAAATGTATCTACTATTTAGTATATCCGATAGGAAATCGCCCATCGCTTGTAACATAGCCCGCCTCAAGTGCTAACGTTCAATATTTAGCATTGCAGCGCTCATAAAACACCAGTGCGTATATTAATGCCATCTGTTTTAGGACGGGAACATTCCGGCCTCGTAGGGTTACCACACGTCGGGAATTTCCAGGGATTCTGATAATTTGATTTAATTAATTCCTCAAAACGCTATCGCTATGATTTTTGGATCTAATTCAATTGGCCTATCTAATACAATTTCTCGTAACGAATTTCTTATTAGACACCTATCCGAATAGATGTCTAATATGAAATTCAGGTACATCGGGTTGAACGATCAGAGTTCCCTTTGATGATTTGTCAGGTCTCACACTGGCCTTTGCGTCTATTGTAGACGATTTATGGTGTAAGACATTACACCGCCTGGGACGGAATTAAGGAAACGCAGGGATGCCCAGCACCTGCATTACCCTCTCGGCTTCACTGTCAGATCTACGGGCGGAATATCAAAGTCAAATTCGATGGGGATCTTTCAAAGTTATACCTACCTACTGATTTATTACAATGCGAGTGAGTTTCTAGATTTTTCGGTTTTACATTGTGGGACAACCTGCAGAGACGGTGCTTCTGTTGGGTGTCCTTTTCCGAGATTCGAGCCTATAATATCTAACTTTAGAGGAGATATTTTTTAATAAATGAATGACATACCTACTGTTTTTTATTTTACCATTTTTTTTCATTTTTAGGGTTCCGTAGCCAAATAGCAAAAAACGGAACCCTTATAGATTCGTCATGTCTGTCTGTCTGTCTGTCCGTCTGTCCGTCTGTCCGTCTGTCTGTCCGTCCGTATGTCACAGCCACTTTTCTCCGAAACTATAAGAACTATACTGTTGAAACTTGGTAAGTAGATGTATTCTGTGAACCGCATTAAGATTTTCACACAAAAATAGAAAAAAAAAACAATAAATTTTTGGGGTTCCCCATACTTCGAACTGAAACTCAAAAATTTTTTTTTCATCAAACCCATACGTGTGGGGTATCTATGGATAGGTCTTCAGAAATGATATTCAGGTTTCTAATATCATTTTTTTTCTAAACTGAATAGTTTGCGCGAGAGACACTTCCAAAGTGGTAAAATGTGTCCCCCCCCCTGTAACTTCTAAAATAAGAGAATGATAAAACTAAAAAAAATATATGATGTACATTACCATGTAAACTTCCACCGAAAATTGGTTTGAACGAGATCTAGTAAGTAGTTTTTTTTTTATACGTCATAAATCGCCTAAATACGGAACCCTTCATGGGCGAGTCCGACTCGCACTTGGCCGCTTTTAGGTACTTGAAATCAGGGATCGGAACCGGTTTTTTGCAAAAACATCGAAATAACCATATTTTTCGAATTATTTTATACTCGAAATGTAGGACTCAGTTGTGTGTTTAAGTAACGACTTCGTATTATTAGATTGCCCAATTAGAAATGAAGTAATTAGCAAAGAACGAAAAAATACCGTTTCCGTTCCCATACAAAAAATACCGGTATCCGATCCCTGCTTGAAATACCTACTTAAAAGATTGTCCCGTAAGTGTAAAATGTATAACGACCAAACGGTTTACATTCGTTATAATTGAGTGCCTTATCAAAGGGTTACAGAGGAGTGGGTGGTATATAAAACATGCCAGGAAATTTCAGTTTTAATTTGTTTGGTATAAATGGTAAAATTGCCAACCCTACGTCGGTCCAATATTTACGAGTTCCCGGCTATGTTCCAGCAATTGATTGAACGATAACTCCAGACCAAAACGCTTCAATAACTCACATGTTTCTTATGTTTCCGATTCGGAATTATGAATGTTTTGTCCACGAATTGATTACGATTTTACCTCCTTCGGATTCGGAGGATATTTCGAATCAATAATTTTGAAACTTATCTGACTGCAGGCTCAAAGTTATGAGTATCCCGTTCGTATCATAAATTGATTGTGTGAAATTGACTCTCGGATTCGGGCGAAAATTCTTTCATAACTTAAGTTTAATTGTTTCCTTACAATATAAAGGAGTATCTTAATTATAAGTTTTAATATTGTTACAAGTGCTATTGTGTGCTAGTTTGCCTTTAATATTGATGTGTGTGTTAAACAAATATTTTATAATCTTGTAAAACCCATATAAAAGCAATAAATGAATTGTGAATTAAACCATTTTTAACTACCTACGTGTCGTTTTTTTATCCTCGACAAAACGGAGTGCATTTAGGGTGCAAGCTGATTGTTTGCGTGTACTTGTGCATACAATGAATGTTTTCATCTCCAAAACGGCTAGGCTAATTTTAGTTTTGTTTAGGGTTACCTATCTGAAAAACCGGTAACGGTTTTATCCTATGAGCGATTAATAACAGCTGGAGAGAGATTTGACCTGCCTACCTGCTGGAAACATTATCATAAAAAGGGGTCAGGGTGCTTAGCCAACATGTCAATCGTTAACGCTCCGTAGCGTATCCATCTCTCTCTATAACTCTTCCATATTAGTGCGAGAGTAACAGTTGCGTTTCGTTCGCTACGGACAGTGTCGATTGGCATGTTGGCTACGCACCCGGCTTATTTGGATCGATTTATAAATACTAGTAAGTGAAAAAACTGTAAATGTCTACGGATATTTTATAACGGTAATAAGACAGGTGGTCGAAACTCCTCGATATGCGATCGAACAATCGTGTACCTACTATAAGATTACTAAGAATCGTATGCCAAATCAATAATGGATTCGCACAGTTTGATATGGGTATCGTGTCAAACGAACGGCGCAAGACTTCCAATGGGCGTGTTTTGAATCATGATGCTCATTTTGGATTGACACAGACCCATTGTTTTACGAGGTATTTACCTGTCTGCCTTTGTGAGTATTATATCAATTTACAGTTATAAATAGATACATACTTATGATACTTTATATAACAAGCTATTAGTGCTATTTGAATTAGGTACTTATATGAAGGTATAATGTGAATGTATTTATAATATGCCGCTCTAGGCCCCAGGCCCTGTAGTAAGCACTAGCTGCCCCTTTCTCAGCACCTGTCATATAGACTGCCGCCCCAAATATCTGGACGCCCTAGGCCCGGGCCTACTCAGCCTTAGGGCAAATCTGCCACTGCCGGTACTAGTACAGTCACAGAATAAATAATAGTACTAGGTACAGAAGATTCACTCTCTAACAAAACACATCTATTACGACATGACCGGTAGGTGGCGCAAGCGTGAGCAAGCGTCCGTTCCGTAGCGGTGCGCGGCAACTACTATGGCTAGACACCAAAATTGGTGTGGGCCGCATGTACTTGTAGCGACGAGACGAAATCGTGGAGTGAGCCACGCCTGCCTTAGGGCAAATCTGCCGATATTTGTAGTTTACTTCAGAACTTACCGTGTACTCGGACAAGGTTCTTTCCGACGGAGCCCTATGACTGTCATTCTCATCCCTCGGCGCTCCGCGGTGCAAGTAGGCCCCCGACGACGGCGAGTCCGCCCCCCGGTGCGTCGCCACGTAATGGTTACTCTTCACTTTGTGCGCCATCTGTACCGCTATGTTGGCATCTTTGCATCAACTGGCCATGTTCTTTTTTGTCTGTGGTTTAGTTTTTTTAGTGTAAGTTCGCAGTGAATCTGAAACAAGAGAGTTGACGTTAATCATTGATTAGCGTAAGATTAAAGAGTAAAGAGATTAGTACGGCTACCATCAGTTTGGCACTGACATAAACGCCGTCGAGAACGTAATTTACTTTCTATACATCTCGCTTGCACTAATATACGAATACGAACGAGATGCATAGAAAGTAAATTACGTTCTCGATGACGTTTATGTCAGTGCCAAAGGTGGTAGTGGTATAGGCGTGGATAATTTGTAGCAATTCTGCCGGTATTCTAGTCCGCCTGTGCAAGTTTTTTTTGCTATTTGCATTCCATTCATTTTATAGATAGTGGTCATGTAAATTCAAGGTTCTTATTGTTACGTTTAATTATAGTATTTTACAAATAGCATGGGTACGGTGACAACTGTCATCTTCATACAATTTATAACCTTAAAACACAAAATCTCGCAAAATTGTATTATGTATATGATAGCTGCCACCGCACTTACGCTATTTGAAAAATAACTAGTACTTAAGTAGGCAACTAGATATAAGTAACAATGGAATAGACAATTAGACAATGAAGACTTTTCTTGGTTACACTAGGGACGGACTAGGCCCTAGGGTGACGTGGATTGACGTCTTTTAAGCACTGGTATGTCCTTTAGTTTCTGTGATTTGATTTCATTTACTTACTTAACTTGTAAAACAAAGTCCGCCGCGTCTGTCTGTTTGCGTGCATGCAATGTTCGCAATAAACTCGAAAACTACTGAACGGATTTTCATGCGGTTTTCACCTATCAATAGAGTGATTTGAGGAAGGTTTAGGTTATAATTTGTCAAGGTTTTGTGTAACCCGTGCGAAGCCGGGCGGGTCACTAGTATTTAAATATAACAAAACAAAGTCCTCGAGATGGAAGCCCGAACGTGTTACTATTAAATCACTTGTCTGATTGAATAATTCAATTGTTATTAGGTCAGCAAAGGCTATTGCTTGGCCTTGGCTCGATGGAGATTTGCGGTAACGGCGACCGCATTCTAAAACCTTTGATATCTAAACCTTCAGTATCTTTTGTACCTTAGAACAAATTTTATAGTGGAAAAAAACTGCCTTGTGTGAGACGAACTCACGGACTCTGGATACCTTTACTACCTTTACTAGCAACAGTCAAGTGTAAAAATATGAGTGCATACACCTTACTCAAAAATATATGTCCCATAGTTCTTAATTCGCTGACATAACTCTCTTTTCTCAACATTATTTTCTCACACATTGATATGTTTAACATTCCGTTCCCGTGGAGCGCCCTACCAAGACACGTGTGCTGGTAACTAGTACTACGGTAATTCTGGGGCGCTCCACGGGTTAAGTTTAAGTATGAGGTTCTTAGTACTTTGAATATTTAATGCTTAGAATATTTTAACTTTAACTAATTTTTTTCCCCATTAATATCTTTTATTTTTAAATTCATTATTAATGCCGACAAATGTTTGTTCTGTGGATATTGTTATTCCGTTGTTTATTTTTTGTATACGTGTTAGTAGTTAGTGGCAACTTCATTGGTTCATGTATTGAATAATATTAATATCTGTAAGTATTATTGTACCGTTTGTGCCCAAATAAACATTAAAACATAAGAGTTATGGGACATATTTTTGAGTATAGTATTTGACTGTACCTGTATCGGCCTTATGTCTGTCGAGTGCATACTGCATAGATCTATAATGTACAGGATTGCCTATCAAATATCAATAGTGCGACCATAATCCAAACATAGTGCGACCAATTA
The DNA here is from genome assembly GCF_948474715.1 of Cydia amplana. Taxonomy (NCBI): domain Eukaryota; kingdom Metazoa; phylum Arthropoda; class Insecta; order Lepidoptera; family Tortricidae; genus Cydia; species Cydia amplana. The sequence continues at coordinate 1,156,531 of NC_086079.1, read as the reverse complement.
TTGCATTCAGAGATAATAATATATGTGACTGCGTAAATTATTTGCTTTTGTAATAATACCTAAATATTCCATATCCTATGTGTCGTGCGTGTATAGTTGTATACCGATTTCCAGTACCTACTCTAACCTTACGTTTTGGGTATCCAAGCGGCCGTTAAGAGCCGCTAAAAGCTTAAAAGTGATCAGTTTTTTATTTACACCTAGTCTGCCTCTTTCGTTCATTTACTATAAGGTACCTTTTTTGCAATTAGTACAAAATCTGCATTGTTCTGTACTGTATTTCGAGTTTGATATGCTTGCATTTTTATTTTTATTCCTTTTCCATAGTATCTAAGGATGACTCACGCTAGATCGGGGCTTCCGGGACTTAATTTTCTATGACAGATGACCGGTGATTACGTGGTGCTTTCCATACGAAACAAAACAAAGCACCAGAAGCTCCGGCCCGGACCCGGCCCGGTCTAACGCGAGTAATCCTTTACGGTACTCTTTTCGTACTTGCTCTAGGTCAATCTTATTGGTAGGTGGACGTTTTCTAACATAAATATCGAAAACCTGATTCTCACAGATCCTGGTGTTTTTGGGTCCTTTCAACTCAGAATCACTAGCATATTCAAGTCTGATGATAAAATAAAATGTTCCAAAAATTTGTATGAATATTGTACGTTCCACTACGTCACGCACATACAAGTGAAATTTTTTTTCATACTAAAACGTGACGTAATGGAATGGACATTTTGGCACATCTTTTTTTAATGGCGGGATGGAGAATGCTGTCGATTCTGAGTACGACTAGAATGAGCCCAAGAACGTCCAGATTTATTTTAGAAAACGCCCAGGTAGCTATTTTATGCAGTGGTTAGTCAAGTTCCAGTGCCCTACTGATATTGATTACAAGAGTATTGTTCCGTTCGCTCTCATTATAAGTAAATCTGACTCGATTTAGGTTTTCATTTCATTTGACAGAAACGCAATTTAGCTTTAAGGATGACTCACGCTAGAACGGGCCGGGACCGGGCCGGAGCTTCCGGCGCTTCGTTTTCTATGGAAAGCACCACGTGGTCACGGCTCAGCGGTCTTCTAATGAGATGTCGGACGCCTCGGCCCGGGCCCGGGCCGGTCTAGTGTGAGTAATCCTTTATTCTGACCGGATTCTGTGGTCAATCTTTAAGTTATGAGTAACCTTTGAAATGTAATGAGAATTTTAGTGAAAGTGCTGTGGTCTCATTCAGATGAAAGATATTCATTGTGTTGGGATATTTTGATTTGTCACTCTTGAATTTAAATGAATTTTCCCATCATTACTTTAATTTTCTAAGAGATGACTGTACCGCATTTGTAAAATGTTAAACCACAATTTAAACTATTATCTTTGACCAAATAAATAAGCAGAAACTAGGGAATTGACATGACCTTTCATTCAATGGCAAAATGAGATAAATTTCCAATCTTCGAATTGGCTTCCTTCTGGCCTATTCGAACTAACATTTTGATATAAAAATTATGTTATTTTGTTATCATTTACGCGTGTATTTCGCTCGTACTGTTTCGCGCGAGACGAGCGGGCCAATGATAAATAACAAAATGTCATAATTTTTACATCAAAATGTAATGCAACTTTGGGAACATATCAAATTATTTTTAACAAATATTCAGTACTTATATTTCAGTTTACAATCAAAATATACATAAGTTTGAACATACCTACTTGTTGCGTTTTTTTTATACCACGTTGGTGGCAAACAAGCATACGGCCCGCCTGATGGTAAGCAGTCTGTGACGAAGGAACAAATATCTGTGACGAACACAAATAAATGCCATTACCAAGATTTAAACCTGCTGTATAGATTACTATACCATTAGGTAAGAGAAAACCTATATCAAAGCTTGTACTTTACCATTTGCGATATTGTCTCCCAACAATACAATTTACATTTTAGACAAATTACATGTAACACGATAAGGTTATATGTGACGTTATCTATGAAAAGGGACCTTATTGTCGATGGCGCTTACGCCAGTATTAACGATGCTCCGATATAAATACAATGCCGCGCGACGCTGTGCGGCGTAAGCGCCATCGACGATAAGGTCCCTTTTTATGTATAATGCCCCAAATGTGAGCTTTGCACATTCACCCTTGACCGTGGGTCCGACACATGCAAATGAAGTTGTCCAATTTCTAATGATAATAGCTACGCGCATACTCGTATACCAAGGATGTAAGGACATTAGATATCGCAAGGGCCAAAACAAACAATTTAACCTTTAAGTTTTTTTTCTACTCGTCGACTTCAATGCTTGAATTAAGACTTCGTATACCAAAGTGAAATCGCATACTTTTTTCACTATGGGACCCCAACTCAACTATAATATTCATTTCGATGCAGTTTAGTCAACTATAATATTCATTTCGATACAGTTTAGTCAACTATAATGAAATTGACCAATCGAAAGCGCGGAGCAAGTACCAGGGCCTCATGAGTTATATCATATCATATGAGTTACGAGAAGGTGTCGTTGACCAATAAAGCGGCCGGGGGCGCGGGGCGCGGGGGCCGGGTCGCGTACGAGTATGAAGGTATCGCGGCTGCTCGCGCATCTTAGCTGTATACTTTTGGTTTTTTTACCTACATATATGATTCTTCTAATAGTTTTAAGTATTTTTTTTGTTGACTCGTAGACAAAGTATTGTATACAATAGTGATATAATTAAGCTTTTCAATCTCCGGCCAAGTCCGAGTCGGACTCGCGTTCCAAGGGTTCCGTACATTAACCAATTTTTAACAAAGTATTTTTTATGTGGAACGTGAATAAAATGTCTTTAAAAAACGTGTAGGGGTCGGATCAAAAACTAAGTACCTAATTAAGCCCGAGTCACGTTTGACTGAACATTTATAATAGGTTTTCCCTTCATCTGTTGGTAAAGAACTTTTTTGTGTAATTAGTAATTTCCTTTTGAGGTACAGAACCGTACGATATCACATCTCACCTTGGTCTCCCCTACTAAGTAAAAAATTGTGATCCTAAAAGCGAAAATGTTGATAGTATAAAATCGCTTGTTCCCTGCATTGCTCCACTAAATAAATGATACAAAACGTTCTCTACCTATTTCTCTAAGTCCGCGTACTTTCCTTAGTAGGTCAGAGGCTGAACTTTCCTAAGATCTAACATATAGATACCAGTTCAGCGCGCTTGTCTGCCTGTCACATACGCATATTGACCCCCTTTGACCCGGGACCATCCGGTGTAGGTTGAACTGAGAAAGCTATCGTTAAATACTGGTTAATTTTACGAGGATCGTAATACCAATATTATAAATAATTGATCTCACTTTGACATCCGCAGTGCATATTGCTATCACAAATATATCAATGCGGTTGAATTGCACTGCGAGTGATGACAAAAAGGGATGAATTGAGATCAATTTGTACAGTAAATAACCAAAAACTGTACTTATTAAATACTTAATTTCTTCACGTTTTTGTGTAAAACTGATAACGTTTCATACAATGACATGAAAATCCCTACAGTTCCTTAAAATACTTTTACACTTGCTTCACAATCAGGATCTCTAACAAATCCCAGATACTTAGATGGTCATTCTGATCAGAATTCATCATATCATTCATAACATCGTAGCAATATTTTGTCGATTTGCATAATAATTTCATGATTACATTTCTGTTAGGTGCATTACTATGGCAGGTAAACAAATATACTTACCTACTAAGGGCCACTTGCACCATACACTAACCCGGGGTTAACCGGTTAAACCTGGAGTTACCATGGTTACCAGTACTATTTGACACTAGGTTAACGGTTTCACCGCTTAACCCCGGGTTAGTGGGATGGTGCAAGTGGGCCTAAAATATTTTATACAATTTACTTTTATGGTCATTTAGCCTTAGTTTCATAATAGTGGGTCAGGTCAGAGTTTAATTTTGCCACAAAAACCTTTCCAAATTGAAGAAGATAACTGGCCAGCAAGAAACCGTAATTCACAATTCGAAAAAAAGTTAAACTCAAAATCGCTCGTCAATTTATTCCACGTTCCATCCACTTTCGTTTTCCGAATTAGAGATGCCACGATTCGATCCTTCGATTGTTCCGATAATGGGCAATCGATGATCGACTCAGACTGTCGAATCGAGGTCGAATCGATTGCTCGACAAAAACTTGACTGACATATCAGGGTTTTGGAACAATTATGGGAACTGTTCGATTGTGGCGGCTATGGATTCTTTGTTAGGGCGTATATACCTAACCTTAATTTTTAAGGTTTTAACTACCAGTCGTTATTAGATAAAGTTTATTGGAAGCTAATCAATCTAAGTAAGCGTTGGTAGTTTAGCGGTAAGAGCGTGCGACTTTCAATCCGGAGGTCACGGGTTCAAACCCTGGCTCGTACCATTTAGTTTTTCGGAACGTATGTCCGAGTATTTATAGTCTGTAATTTGTGATAAGCAGTCAAAATAATCTACAGACTCTTGAAAACTGCGTGTTACTACACATATTGCAAATATTCATGTGGAGTTGGGTTAACTCCAACTCTCTATTTATCTGTAAGTAAGTAATAGGTACTTAGTTTACTTTGGAAGAGCGTAAAAACATTCAAATGTCCAATTACTATTGATATCGCATTGGAAATAAAACATTACTATAAATATTACTTATCCATAATGGTATTTAAAGCCGAAGGTAATGAGCTATCAGTTTTGTGACCATAATTTTGTAGTAAAATGTGTTTTGTTCAGCACCATTAACTTAGTGTCATTTTGTTTGCCGTTTTATGGTAGATAAACGTAATGGTTGGTGGTGGTCATAAAGTTATGCTAAATAAAACGGGACTGCTTTGAAAATACTATTTTATTAGCCGAAGTGTGTTGCTATACGCCTCTCTAAGGCGTGTAAACAAAAAGGAATGCATGGAAAGATTCGTAGGGTTCTATATATCGAATATACCTACCTATCTGAATATAACAAATCTATATATGTACCTATCTATGCACATACCTACTATCTATCTATCTGTGAACAGCTGAGATGGCTGCCAGGGTGGGTTTTAAAACTGCCAAATCGCAAAAAAAATCATATACCTATTTCGTTTGATCAGATGTTGATGCGTCATTTTTGTTCAGAAGCGTTAAGCGTTTAGAAAACAACTTGTATTATGAGTGTAAAACAAACATTTATAATTTAATGCTGATAATTGTATTGTAATTTAGTGTGTAGCTTTTCGAACGGTAAACATACATTCTATCAGGTATGGTCAATTGATGGCGAGAAGAACGTGATACGTAGCTGGGCGTTTTCTAAAATAAATATTGAATACCCGATTCTCCCAGATCCTGGTGTTTTTGGGTTCTTTCAACTCAGAATCACTAGCACATTCAATTCTGATGATAAAAAAAATTGTCCCAAAATGTTGTATGAAAATTGTACATTCCACTACGTCACGTTACATACAAGTGAAAATTTTTCTCATACTAAAAACGTGACGTAATGGAATGGACATTTTGGGACATCTTTTTTTATGGTAGGATGGAGAGTGCTGTCGATTCTGAGTAGAATGAGCCCAAGAATGTCCAGATTTGAAAGAATCGGAAAAGAATTTCGATATTTATTTTAGAAAAAGCCCAGCTTTTACCTAATGCCGCGATGGGGAAAATTTTCATAAGGCTCGCCAGGTAATCACTATTAAGGCCTACATTTCAGTAGATTATTTATTTCGGGCACGGTTCAATTTAAAATACTTGATTTTAAATACAGTTAAGAGTTAAGATCTCTCGATCTGCATCCGCTCCCACTGTGTCCCCTCCTGTTCAGTGCATGCAAATGCACTTTCTTCCTTGTTAGCGACCGCTAATAGAATCGCAATTATGCGCCCGCGCACCCAATAATGCGGGGACTTGTCCGAAAATTACCCGTTTACATGGGTTTAGTAGCCTGCATGCCAGTAAGTACTAGTTGAGCTGACATTGAGTCAGGTTCCGCCGTGGCGAGGTGGCCTAGGTTCATGGCGTTAGCAGCGATGACTAAAAACTCCTTCACCAGTGCTTCGTCACTTTTTGAGTTTATAAGATCTATTTCAGTTTATAATTTATATATGTAAAGTAGTTGATTTATAATTTATATATTTTGATCAAAATAAATTGATTTGTTCTCAAAGTTGTCTAGTTAAAACAACTTGGCTATATAATCGGTATATGGTGTCTATTTGTTGATTTTGGCTGACCAACATCAACAGTAAGAGGAAAAAAACCGGCCAAGTGCGAGTCGGACTCGCCTTCCAAGGGTTCCGTACATTAAGTCCGACTCACGCTTGGATGCACATTTCTAATAGGTTTTTCTGTCATCTATAGGTAGGTAAAGAACTATTTTGTGTATTTTTTCAAAATTTTAGACCCAGTAGTTTCGGAGATAAAAGGGCGCCCCCGGTCGGACAGACAGACAGACGCACGAGTGATCCTATAAGGGTTGTTTTTTTTTTCTTTTTGAGGTACAGAACCCTAAAAAACTATACTTAGGTAGGTACATCTTTCAAATAAAGTGATTCTCTCTGCCTACTTCGTAGAATATCGACATGGTAAAGTTACTAATCAGGCAAGTAGCTCGCACTAAGCGCATGTAAAGCAAGCACAATACTAATAGCCTTACTATTGAGCACTCGTCGTGTTTAAAGCGCTGTAATTGGCTGCTTTTATGCACCTATCGGCTTGCAATGAAAGGTCAAAGATAATTTGCATGAAATTATATTAAAGGAGGTAAATTTTTAATTTGTGTTTATTTACCCACCGGCGTTATATTACTTAGCCCAAAAGGATAAACTACTTATTGATATACCAATTCTGTTAGTTTCGCAGTTAAGACGAAACAGGAGCTGAGATTTAAATATTTTAGGTAAATATACCCGTCTCGCTAACGGAAGCGGCTCCTTAAACTAGTGCGATAAGGACAAGGCAAAAAATCCTACGTAAAAATCTCAAAAATCGAGGTTTCGTACTCGAGTGTTTCCTCCTCCAAAACTTAACCAATCGTAACAAAATTTGGAAATCTAAATGATTTTGAAATTATCTGTGTCGGACCGTTTTGCTTTTTTGGCTAATTGATATCAGTTTTGAATACCACGCCTCTCATTGCGGCATAGTCAATTAGGCCATTTTAGCCATTTTTGAAGGGCTCGCCTTAAAAAACATAAATATCAAAAAAATCAAAACGGTCCGACACAAATATTGACAATATTAATCTGTGTTGAAAAAATCCTTTCTCTAGCTTCAAAACCTACGGAGGAAACAGTCGAGTACGTTTGTATGGAGAAATGACCACTCCTGTTGGCTCTTAACTTGGCACAAAAAACGCGTCTGTTTTTTGCACGCTTATATTGTACTAGTGCTATGTACTTTTGTGGGTATTATTATTCTCGTATGGTACTACTTTAAGTATTTGAAAAATAGTACCTATTAGTCCACAAACTGTTACACAAAAGTAAAGAAAAACAAAACAGATACCAAACACTCAAGGTAAGGGGGTCGACAAAAAATTCTCATCCCAATTATTCTAATCTATTACCACTAAGTTGTTACAAATGGTAAGAACCTTACAGTCAATCCACATTAGTGTCTTTCGAGCGTCGGCGTCTAGTCAGCGCTATGGAAAATGGCGTCACTGCGCAGTTGCACCAACGCTGCGTCGTCGAGCAGCAGTCATAGAGTTGACTAGACGCCGACGCTAGTGTGGGGTAGCCCTTACAACAGTTACAACTGAGTTCGTGTTATGAAAAGATTGATAAGACTGCCCTAGGCAATATAAATATAACAAATGTAAAACGAATTAAAACAAAGGAATTGGCTGACCCAGATCCCAGATCCGCGATAACTCATTAGCGATTACAATTCCTGTGGCAGGTTGCGAATGAATGCGTACCTAATCGATTCCTGCGTCGAATCGATTCAATCGATTCTTTGGTAAAGTTACGAGCTTAGACAAAGGAATACTACATCTAAATCTTTCTGTTTAGAACCTGATTGACTGGTAGATAATATTCTGGTTTAAAATTCCATTTGTGCTTCCATGTATATAAAAATAAAGTTTTTATAAGTCCTACATAAGACTCGTAAAGCAAAATCATGTGGCCGCAATTTTTATGCTGTGGCAGTAACCTTAAACCTACATATTTTTATAGATTTTCCATGTTTTACCTACGTACGTACATCATATCAAAAGTACCGGAAACCGGATCAGACTACGCTTAAAAGTATCTGCCATTGTGTAACGTAATAGTTTAACAAAAAGATAAAACTGTATGTAGAACAATTAGATTGTGACAGGTATTTTAGAACGCGAACATGTAGAAACATAATATATCTTTGGAAAATACCTAATTCATTGATGTTTATAATTCATTCGTCCTACTATTGATGTTGACTGTACCTGGTATTTCTCTTAGGCCCAATTGCACAATCCCCCTAACCCTGGGTTAAGCGGTTAAACCGTTAACTCAGTGTCTAATTGTACTGGTAACCATGGTAACTCAATGTTTAATCGGTTAACCCCGGGTTGGTGATTGGTGCAAGTGGCCCTTAGGTAACTAAATGCATGAAAAATGCACTAGATTTTTTGCATTATTTACGCAACACAACCGACTTTGCATACGACTATTAAGCGCAATGCTTACGTCCTAAAAGTAAAACCAATGACAGGTTTTACAATTTGACATTTACCAACCGGTCATAAAATTGTTTTGAACGAACCGAACACAGCTTTCCTCTTACCGTGACAGAGAACAAATACAGGGTTTTATTGTTTTACAAAGCTGTTCTATTAGTCTGTTTGTTTTCGATGTTTGGTCACATTAACTGTTTAGAACGGAGCGTTTAGTTGACTTTAGTGTAATGTAATGGGTACATGTTTATTACTTGTATCGTTTATTTTACTTCTTAGGTCTGGGTTAAAACCTAGTAAAGGATGACTCACGTTAGACCAGGCTGTGTCCGGGCCGGAGCTCCCGGCGCTTACTTTTCTATGAGACATGACAGGTGATGACGTGATGCTTTCCATAGAAAACGAAGTTCCGGAATCTCCGGCCCGGACACGGCCCGGTCTAACCTAAGTCATCCTTAGGAAATTGGAGTATATAAATGAGGCCTCAATCTTAAGAGTAGGTACATATAGGTACCTGCTAATTATGCATTGAAATATTTTTTTCAAAAATATCAGTGGAATTTTCAAAATAAAGTTCCAGGGAGAGGGCAGAATATACAACTTTACGACATCTGCGCGGACGGGTCGTGGGCAAAGTTTAGTAAATCATTATTCATTTAATTAAACGTCAAATGCATAGATACTTGATAAGACCCTTCGGCCTAAATAGCGTTACTTTACTAATAGCCGCGAAAGCCAAAGAAAACGTTACACAATGCGATCATTTAAAAAGTAAAGTGAGCTATCATGATCATTGCAATCATTGGCGAAAGATCACTTACATGTTAGATTGAGCAAAAAATTGCGGTCAACACGCATTGGCGCTGCCAATATGGATGATCGTACCTACTTTTAGTTTAGCAATAGTGAATCAGGCTATAGATACTTTGCTTAATGTACTATCATATTTATATCCCATTAAATTTACAGTAATTTCATCCAAGGTCGGCAACTTAAAATAAATGTTCCCTTTTAATGGCCTGATTGAAGTCAAGTTGGGTTTAAACAAAGACGTAAGTCGCTGTTAGATTTTCGCGTTACGGTCATACTTTTAACCCAGTGGGTAGGGCCTTCCACTTTTGCAATTATGCCCTCATCCATCATATTTTTTTCTTTATATTATGTTAATCATAACCATATAAAAAGGGCTGGGCACAGTTTTTTGTTAGTGACAAAATCGGCGTGCCAGAATACATTTAGTATGAGAATGCAACCGCTCATGTCAGTCAAGTACACATATTCGTTTTATGCCTATGTACATTAATATTAATTGTATTAGGTATACAATGTAAATGCCTACAATACAATATGAGGGTAAACAATAAACATTCTTCTAGTATAAAATGTAATAGAATGGTGCGGTTTCCAGTATTGCCACAGAATAAATAATAGTACTAAGTACAGAAGACTCACTCTCTAACAAAACGCGTCTGTTACGATCAGCACAGATATGGCCGCTAGGTGGCGACAGCGCCACGCGCGGCTTATGGCTTTCCCCAAAATTGGGGCCGAACGGATGTACTTAGCTACCTGTAGCAAAGCGACGAAATCGCGGAGTGAGACACGCCTGGTATTGCATAGCATTAGCAAGTAAAACAGCACCTATTGGTTACACCGCGAGTTCGTAAACACTACACAATGCGTTGTCTACGTCAGTTAGTCTACAACCTACCATAACAAGCAATGATTGATATCATTACGCGCCAAATATCGTGTTGTAACGCCTGGCCGCAAATAATGACTGCATTGTATATGAATAATGATTGCCAATGATAATTAATTCGATCTGACTGACAGGTACATCTATTAGTGTGTCCTTGAACTGAGCTTTACGCTCGATTTCACTACATTTTGCTGATAAGTACCTATGCAATGATGATAACTGATTAGCAGTGTCCGACCAAAAGCGGATTTTTTGCTGAAACCGAAGGTTCGATTGGATACTATGGAACCGACTACTTTATATCGACAGCGTAAGTAGTTCTCTATTATATTATATATTTATGTATGTATATATAAGTATGTGTATGTATTTTTATTTTGTTTATTTTTTTGCATGGTAATTTGTCTGTTTTCGATGTATTTAGTAATAGGTTTATTTCATTGCATTTGCAACACCTACTGACATGTGTAAATTTATTAATTTCCGCTACCCAAGGGTTGTCTGGAAGAGGTCGCTTTTTAGCGATGAGACCGCCTGTTGTTTACCTCTGCTTGTATTTCTGTCTTCTTTTGTATTATCTTCTTTTATTGAGGTGTGCAATAAAGAGTATTTGTATTGTATTGTATTGTAGTTCTCGAGATATTTAGCTATGTGATAGACAGACGGACAGACAGATAGAGTCGCTCAATAAGGGTTCTTTTGGTACGGTACGGAACCCTAAAAAAGGGATTCCCTCATTGACCCCTCCGCATTAGGATTAGTGCATTCAAAATGTCAAGTCTGCCTGTCAATTCCGACTTTCTTATTTTTCCGCTTTACAATAATGTATAAATTAAGGCGGTAAGCATCAAAAATGACAGAAAAATAAAATAAGTACAGACCATCCATCATAAGTGAGTTGATCAGGGCGGACAAAGGGTATTCGAATTATATTGTGTTCGAACCCGGCCCTTGCGCGGTTCATAATGTCCAATTTTGATGATTGTATTGAACAGTTGATATTTAAAATGACCTTACTTTTGGTAATTTTAGATAAGACCTTACATTGATCAATTTTTGATAACAGTATAATCTTGCACAACGCGTGCCTAAATATTTGACTTAATTAAAGCCATACACATACTCAGAATTAAGTAAAGTGAAATGTAGCGCGCGTATTATGCGATAAATACAGTGTTGAACGCATGCGATCAACGGAATGTACGAACAATGACATTTAACATTATATAACTAATGACACTATATTGTTTTACGATGTAAGAGCATTATAACACTTTAAACTCTCGCGTTTTGTACACATATTACACAAACGGGACTAACGCGACATATAGTTTAATTGTTTTTATCTTAAATTCCGAGATGTAATTAAGTAAGCGCATTGTCATTCGTCATTGAAAAATATACTTGTAATTGTATGGGATGATTTCTTCATACCATTTGACAGCAGTTAACTGTCAGATAACTAATGTGTCCCATAGCCGCCAGGGCCGGGCCACAGTCTTGCAAAGAGGGAACATGTACCTATTTACTTACAAAATGCAAATAACTTCAGCATAATATTTCATTACGTTGCGCTCCTTAGTTGCGGTCCAATTATTTAAGACCATCAAAGACACAATGCTTTGCTTCTAATACCACATTAAAATTACTACCGTGAATATATTTTAGTAGCACTAAAACCCCCTTTGAAATCCTATTGCTACATTTTATACGCAAATATTTTACGACTATTCGTGCCATTCGATTGTAAGCAAGACAATTTGCATTGCAAATCTAAAAGATAATATCAAGCTCGATTTATTGCAAACTAAAATATACCCTATTTTAAATAGCTAAGGTTTAAATTTGGAGTGAACTAGCCACTCTGCAAGAGGCATAGTTTACAATATGACCTTATAAAGAAAGGTACTGGCCACCTAAAATGGAATTCAATACGATATACTTTTAAAATATTTCGAAAATGGAATGAATGTAAATTTGATGACTTTCGTTTAGATAGTTTCGTTAAGGTATTGCTATTCGCTGTTGTCGTTGTTGTTAATGTGTGTTTGGTTAAATTTGGTCATTAAATGACTTTATCTACATACTTACCAATATCATAAACCCTATTTCTATATATAATGCGTTAAGGAACCGCAAACTTCGGCCTGATAAACTGTTTCGTTACAATATTGTTTTTATTATCTGTGAAAATATTTTAATTGCCTATCTAATAATTGCGTCATCTTCGATTTTAAAATGACATTAAAATTTCGAACATATCTAAAAACAAAGGAATTTGGGTTGACCTCATTTCTAGTATCAGTCGAGATGACGTTTTATTTAGTGTTACGAAACGAGCTGAAACAACAAAGAGTAAATTAAGTATATTTGAAACACTCGTATTTGCCATTCATTGCAGCAATCACATAAAGTACCTACTATTATCACATTTGGCATATTTCTTCTATCGTTTTATCGTACCGTTTGTTCAGAAATCAGAACTCTTACGCTTTTTAATTTTATATATTTGTTTAATTTTAACTGCACAAACTAAAAAATATCTTACTAAGTATTTTTTACCTTAAGGCAAAGCAAAACATTAAGGCGGAACATCAAACCAACCTATAATAAACTAGTTCTTATTCAAATAACTTTTTTCAAACACTATTGTCAGTAAAAACTATACAGTAGCCGAAATTCACATCACGAATCACTATGAATGCATTCAAATTCAAATTTGATTGAGTACACAAAAGATCAAAAGCCTTCGGCCAAAACAAAAAAATAAATAAAAAAAAGATACAACACTACCGATAATGATTCCATATAGTTTTAAATAACATTACGTATTATTACGGCGGTACGTTTAAAAAAAAGGTCAATCGATTTTAACTTTTATAGTAATGTAATAAGGTGTTTGTCGTAGAGCGTGTTACATTTAAAAAAGAATAGCCGGCCGATCAGAAAGCAATCTGCTTGGGATTAGTTCCGACGCCTCCCGTCAACGTGGTGGTCAATCATTGCTGCAACAGATAGTTTAATGTTGTAGGAGATACTCCACTTCATAAAGAAGAGTACCTTATTTATTTTTTAATTCGAAGTTTTTGTATAGAAATACTCGTTTGAAAATCGGTTAAATATGTCGCCTATGTTATCTAGGCCACTTAAGGAATGAATTGTGAACTCATTCATCATGACGTATATTATATACTGAGGCACAGCCACATTATCAGTAGTAGAAAAGGGCGGCAAATAAAAAAAACTGTAGGCACGAAGGCTTTTTTTCTACGGACAAGTTAGGAGTGTTGTGTCATACTCAAGTACACGACACAAATATGTCTCATAAAACCTTCCTACCTATTGCATTACTAAAATATTGCTTGCAAATGGAACAAACAAAAAAATAATTTCCTAAAGTTTTTTGACAGCATTCATCACAGAACAATGTCAAATGTCAATGAATACTCTCTGTTTTATATATACTTAAATCCTCTTGTGGCAAGTGAAAGTTATAAATTATAATAAATGTAACATACATGTTTATAAATTTTCAGTGGCTTATCTGCTTATAATTTAATCTGCCTTCTCTCGCGATCATTTGACAGGCAATACACATATTTGTTCACCGCGCATATCAAAAAGGGTGTATGTGTCTATGAGGCTGACACACGCTTGTGTCTTTACCAATCTGACCGGTAGCTCTGATGCATGTTATGACATCAATGCGCTTGCGCATAGATTATGCAACTTGCATATAAATTATGAGATCGACTGATATTTTTGTATAACCGTGCAAGAGGTTATTGAACTTTTGTACGAATTAAAATTAACTGTAGAAATTTGTTTTGGTACTATTATATACATGTTTTGGTACTATTACATATATATTTTTGTAGGAAAATAAAAACAACGCGATAAACGCTCGTCGTTTCTACTGTAGGTATTGAGTATATTACGTTCAAAATACTATCTCCCAAAAACACTTGTTATTGGGTAAATACGCATTAAATTTTTGAGTTGATATCTTCCATGACCCAATCGTGATCATTAGTGATATTTTTTTCACGCCCAACCCCCCCCCCAAACGATCACAGCTTTCTAGACGACCCCTGCATTTGTACTTGTAATAATAAAAACAGTCCCTGCCCAACATTTTGGTGCGTACCAATTTGTGAACACATTAATCTTCCAGTCGAAATGAACCGATCACGCCGATATCACGATCACGGGGTGATATAATCTAATTTATTTAAATTAAACCACCAACGTAATCTCCTAGTAATAAACTTTAATAAAAGACTCAATTATTATACGTGATTGAGTTATTTTTTACTAACCCTTCCTAAAAACGTCAACTGATGCGCGCGGCTACAGCGCAATATAAACCTTCGTGCGTTCCGATAAGGTTCACAATGACGCGCCGCGCACGACAGGCGCGGCATTCAAAGGGTTAAAGCTCATATCGACAGGAGTTAAAATAAAAGAAAAAACGTTTAACAAGCATGTCGGTTAGATCTGTATCGGTAACAAGATAAGACAGGCGGTAATATTAGTTATTAAAGATGGGAGTTAATGAAAACAATGATTAGTAGATATAGTTGGTCAAATCAAGTTTGTCAGTAAATAAGAACAAAAAAAAACTATACTCATTCTTTTCTTTTGGGTGCTAGTACTAGTGTATATAAGACAAAGATAGTATGATTCTCTCTATGTTTGAAATGAGACAGTCCTTTGACAAACTATAGATAACTTCTTAATTTTTTTACGCGGAAAATTCAAGATGCATCAGGTACTCCCAAATTAATCTCTGTATTAGGACCTAGTATGTCACCGACCAACCAAGAATAAGTATTAAATACTACCAAAGATAATAGATAGTACCTACAGAGGGTTACTGTCATAGTCAATTTTGTAGTCACAGTAAATTTACTGCCATCTATCGACATAGGATTACAACTAAAAATGATAATATATAAAACTATCAAAAAAATGTATATGGATAAATGATTTTATTATGTTTAACCCATGTTCTTTCGCTGATAACTATGTGTTAAAATTGTTAAATATGAAACGGTGTCGTCAACGCCATCTAGCCGAGCATAGGCCAAAGGTGTGTGCCAAAATGACTTTTTCTCGATTTCCGAGGCTCGTTTTTTCCTTAGACTTTATTCATCTTATACGGAGTTACATATTATGTCTTTGATATTACTATGACAGGGTAACGATTACCAACTAATCTATGCTAACAATAAACCATAGACAGAGAATCTCGTGAAAGCCGAGAAGGACAAGTCCAGTAAGTACCTAGACTTGGCTCACGAGATAACCGCCATGTGGGATGTTGATTCGACGATCATTGTCCCGATAGTTGTAACAGCGAACGGTCTAATGGCGAAGAGTCTCGACCAACATCTTGAGAGACTCTCGCTAGGTGGTCGGATCAAGGGCCAGATGCAGAAGGCGGTGATCTTGGACACGGCGCGGATAGTCCGCCGGTTCCTCTCTCTGCGGCCCTGACCACCGGCAGCTTGGGCCTTGCCCCGCTGCTGGCGGCACCCTAGGTTAGGTTTTTTATAATATGTTTATAAGTATTTTGTATTGTTTTTGTATTTTATTTTTATATCCATATTATAAAATAACCTAACTTAAGACCAAAAATAAATAAAGAGTATAATAACCATAGACACAAACTTAATTGTAAGACTAACAAACACAACTAAACCGCATTTATATATTAGTCACAACAACTGAACTCCGGGGGGTCTTTTACCACAAC
This sequence comes from Cydia amplana, assembly GCF_948474715.1. Lineage (NCBI taxonomy): Eukaryota > Metazoa > Arthropoda > Insecta > Lepidoptera > Tortricidae > Cydia > Cydia amplana. The sequence goes on along the minus strand of NC_086079.1, from coordinate 1,140,407 downwards.
GTTAAGATAAACCATGAGAATAAGCAGTAACATCCAAAACTATCAATAAGCCACGACGTTTATAGTTAATTAAAATAGCTTTACCTTCGTTTACAGCTAATATAAATATAAAAGGTCAGCGCCGCGCCGTGGAGTTTTAATAGTTTTAAATATAGAAATAATTCCGGTCAAGTGCGTGTTGGATTGCGTAACGCGGTTCCGTAGATAAGTTAGTCAAGTGCGAGTGTGACTACAACTTTACGAAGAGTAACGACAAGAATAACATACCAATTTTAATTATTTATAAAAAAAAAATCGGGATATGTTTAGTAAAAATCGCGAGAGAATAATATATGTAGTAGTATGATTTCTGAATTAAGATTGCTAAGGACATGGAAAAAAAAATCCTATGACCAAACTCGCTTTAAAAAAACGGACATACTAATTATTTTATTATTAATATGAAACAAACGGTCGTACAGAAAATATTGTTAAAGTTTCTTCTCTTAATCTAGACCTATAGTTTCCATTTTTGTTAAACATACATTTATAATAGAAGCACGAAAAAGTACCGATCTTGGCTTAGGTTCAGCTGATTAGTAAAAGGTTACACAGAATATGCGAAATCAGTTATACATAAAACTCAATGAAAGGCAATGAAATACATGTGCTACGTTGTTAACAACGTTTGAATAAGTATCGATTATATAATTATTATGATCAGTCTAAAGGCTGTGTTGTAATACCTACCTTCTTAAATTTTGATCCTTTATTTAGGAGGATATCATTATTTAGGAAAGTCGCATTTTTCAATAAATTATAGTACTATTTCCTGAATTAGGTCACTAATATTATTTAGGTATGTATATATGAATAACATGGCTTATTCTCCCATTAAGACTGTGTGTAGGGAACCTTAAAATTATAAACCCAGCCGAAAGCGTGACTCGATCATAATTTGAAAGAAATAACAGAATCCGGCGATTACCTGCGGTGGGTCAAAATGAAGGCCGAAATCGAAAATAATGGGAGCAAGGAATTAGGTTAATCTTACGTTGGTCCAATTTCGGAACCTTTTCAAACGCACGCGAGGACCAAAGGGTTTGGCCGTTAAAAAATTATACACACGACAACTATATATACCAAGCCCAAAAGCTCCCATTGCAGGGCTCGGAACTGGTGTTTTTAAAAAAACCCAAAATAGCCCAATATTTTGAAATATTTTTATACTCTTTACGTAAAACTGAATCATGTATGTAGGTAACAATTTGTGACGTTCCACGGGAAAAGGTACCTTATGGCACTTGGCGCTTACGTCGCATAGCACCGCAATTGTATTGGAGCGGTGTTAATAATAGCTTAGGCGCCAACCGCCATAAGGTACCTTTACCCGTGGGACGTCACATTTGTATTATTAGATTGTCCCATTAAAAATGAAATAATAAACCAAAGAACGATAAGCGTACCTAATAATACCGGTATTTTTCTATGGAGCAAATACCGGTTTCCGAGTTTCCGACCCCTGTCTCATGGTCCAAAATTCATTCGAAAATCGTGAATATTATGTGAATATCGTTGTACGATAGTAAAATCTGTTTATAAATGAAATTAAAAACTCAAACAAAACGGGAAAGAACACTGGTATTTGAACTTAATTACGTATTGAGCTAATAGATGATTTTTATGGTTCTTAGTATCTTTTGAATTTATGCTTTTTGAACTTTTTTTTTGAAAATTTGAAGTGCATCAAATTGGTTCCTTTTAAGAAAAGACATCAACGAGTAGAGTCTGTTCGGAAAGAGAAGAGTTGTGGAATGTATTGGGCCCCATACATGCCACGACTCCTCTTTCCGCACAGACTTTAGAGTCAGTGCCCCGTGCCCCAACTTAGTAGGAACACTAGGAACCCACGTCGCCATATCTAGAAAAGTGATTACTTAATGTTAGGGCACCGATGTTAATACATAAGCTCAGTTACAGAAGCCATCGCTGACCGTTGGGACAGATCCCTTAGAGTAGTAATGGGCTGGCTAAGATCAAAAATATGATTTCGATAATCCGAGCCACCAGCATGTGTATCCGTGGGACTCGGCACAGATTCAAACCCATCCAACATTTCTTCGGTCTCAATGACGGTGCAGCCACCATACCCAACCCGTCTACCTTTAAATACCCTGCACTAGCGCCATCTTCTTGTTGCTCATTTCTGTTTTTTTATAATTTTACATTTTTGATAATTAAACGTTTTGGAATATCACAGTTACAGTGATTATGTACTATATGCATTTCTGTTTACACGTTCATATTTACATAATTTTGAAATATTCTATTTACAATATGAAAAACTTCCTTTATTGCTTGTGATATTTTGCAAACATTTATATATTTTTTTAATTTTTTGACATTTCCGCAGCTTTTGACAGATTTTAAATTGCAAGCGTCTAATAGCCTATGTTGATTTGTTGAACCGTACCATATGCTTGTTAACCGCCGTATATCGAACAGATTCGTGATATCGACATGACTGACGTTTACAAGGCTAAGTAGGAATCCGAATGATGGATCGGCTTCGGTATCGATTAGCACGGATCGCTTGATGCGACGGCATTTAATCGATCTATTAATCGATTCATGTTTGGGTGGCGGTATACGTTGTAGTGGTGGCAAAAAAATTACAATAAGTAATATCATTTATTACTTCTGATAAGAATCGAATGAAAGGGTATTGCTTTGCGTATTTTATAAACTACAGCTGTTTTTAGGGTTCCGTAGCCAAATGGCAAAAAACGGAACCCTTATAGATTCGTCATGTCTGTCTGTCTGTCTGTCTGTCTGTCCGTCTGTCCGTCTGTCCGTCTGTCTGTCCGTCCGTATGTCACAGCCACTTTTCTCCGAAACTATAAGAACTATACTGTTGAAACTTGGTAAGTAGATGTATTCTGTGAACCGCATTAAGATTTTCACACAAAAATAGAAAAAAAAACAATAAATTTTTGGGGTTCCCCATACTTCGAACTGAAACTCAAAAATTTTTTTTTCATCAAACCCATACGTGTGGGGTATCTATGGAGACGTCTTCAAAAATGATATTGAGGTTTCTAAAATCATTTTTTTCTAAACTGAATAGTTTGCGCGAGAGACACTTCCAAAGTGGTAAAATGTGTGTCCCCCCCCCCCCTGTAACTTCTAAAATAAGAGAATGATAAAACTAAGAAAAATATATGATGTACATTACCATGTAAACTTCCACCGAAAATTGGTTTGAACGAGATCTAGTAAGTAGTTTTTTTTTATACGTCATAAATCGTCTAAATACGGAACCCTTCATGGGCGAGTCCGACTCGCACTTGGCCGCTTTTTTTAATTATTATGTTGATAGAGTTATAGTAATGAGTAATGAAATAATAATATCAAAACAGAGTTAGCCACCTTGAAAGACCACAAACTGCAATCGCAGTTTGGCGAGGAAAATAGTTGATAGAAAATAGTTGTGTACTTACTGTAAGATAAATAAATAAACAAATTGTTAATCATTGGCGATCATTGTCAAATACTTGAAATTAATGTTTTTTTTCATTACTGTAAATTTTTCCCACTATAAGCAAAACTTAGGACGTTTTTCAGTATAGTAGGTACTTATACCGGGTGGGGTCTATAACAGGATCATAAAATTAAACTGTAGGCTATACTTCTAAACCTGACCAACATTTTTTATCGGCGACTTTTTAAAATATGTATATGTATATGTCTTGGCTACAAAACGAACTCAATTGGTCTACACAGTTTTCGAAATTCAATAAAGCCCTTACTAAGTGTGTATACCCAACCAAATGGTCACCACGATTAGTCGACCACATTCCTTGGCCTCTGACCTGGGTGTGGTTGCTGTGATACAGGGCCCAAGTCGCGGTGGGCGCGGCTTACCAAACTAAAGTTTAAGTTTAATTCGATAAATTCCAATATAGACGCGGCAACAGCGTTGAATTACTGAGAGCGGGACAAAGATAACTGTGAATGGCATTTGCAATGACAACATTGCGTCCGTGAAGGACAAAACATAGGCAAGTCGACACTAATATGATTGGTCGAATTTATTTGGTGCCCACCATAATCCATACTAATTTACGGTGGGGAATAAAAAAAAGTGTGAGACTGTGACAAGGACAAACAACATATAATAGCGCATTCGCTGCTACTCTTACTGAAAGATACATAAGACTATCCCGTTCGGTACATGAGCGCCGTTTTAAAAGCTCTAAGTGTCAATATTATTGGTAATTCCGATTGAAGCAAATTTTCCAACGCGCACTGACTCTATAGTCAATACTAGCCTAAATAATATAGCCTTTAGCGTTGCCATGTGTGTGGCGTTTGGCCTAAAATTAGATAAGGTAAACGTACTAGTGCTCGACATGCTAATGCCCAATAGATGACACCCTGCTGTCACCTCTATCGACAATGACTTAAGTTTCAAGATGACATGGACTGGGACCGCGTCGAGCACCAGTACGACCAGTACCTTTGATAGATAGATTTATTTATTTTATAATACAGATTACATTATAAATTGCAGGCATGTCAATCTACAAGAATTCATATTATATGTGATAACCAGTGGAATGTGAATAAATTCAATTTATATTAGGTACAGAGTATCTACACTCGAATTCACCTTTTGTGCTTAGAAGTTATTAAAGGCACAATCTACCTAATTAATTAATCTACATAAAATAATACCTACGCACCGCGGTGTACTTTGCATTGTCATTGTAATGGCTCAGTAATAGATACCCTTATAAGATTGCCGGCTGCCGGAATTATCTTGAGCAACTACATCGCTTAAGGCGTTTTTCCAATCACCGATAAGTTGGCGTGAATTAAATGAATAAGTAGACAAAAATTAGGATATTAAACATTTTGACGACCGGTCTAGTGGGTAGTGACCCTGCCTGTGAAGCCGATGGTCCTGAGTTCGAATCCCGGTAACGGCATTTATTTGTATGATGAGCACAGATATTTGTTCCTGAATGCATGGTCTTCTATGTATTTAAGTTTTTGCATATTATATACCTATATCGTTGTCTAGTACCCACAACACAAGCCTTCTTGAGCTTACCGTGGGGCTTAGTCAATTTGTGTAAAAATATTCAATAATATTTATTATATTTATAATATTAAACAAATTTTGGTCGGACTGATGTATTTTTATTCCCTCGCGCGACATGTTTCGAGATCGTAGGTCTGAATGTTCAAGCATTTGAAAACTTATAGATACATAGTTTTTTTTTTAATATTAGAAAAATCGTTAAAAAAATATTCCTTAAATAAAACAAAACAGGATCGTAAATGAGACTCATGGGTTGTGTCCGATCGAAACTCGTCCAAATCAAAACTGAATTCTTTTAGTTCGGCCGAAGCTTAAAAAGATTATTATGGGTGGAATATGGTAGGTAAATAATTAAATCGGTTGGTAATCGCACTGCCTCTGTCATGTTCTAATTATTATTTATTAAACATGTAGAAAATGCGAAAAGTTTATATAAATTTGGAAAAGTTATCGCACAAGAAATTTCGTTTATGGTTAGAGGTTAGAGGAAATTGCGTTCCATGTCGGAAAAATCTCAATTTTGAGAACTTTGCGTCTGCTCATATGTAGGTACTTAGGTACATACCTACTGTATTAGATAAAGATATAGCCTATCTATACAAAAGGCAAAAGGTACCTACAGTACAGTATTCATTGTACGTTCACTGTCAGTCCTATTTTGACCGTAAACGTAGAATGAATTATCATGTCACATCATAATGGGCTATCCAGACATTCCAGACTACCTAATGCATTGTACTGTATCTCTATATTTAATGGATATAATATAAAGGATACCTTTATTCTATGATATGACAAGTATGTAACACAATCTTTAGAAGCGATACGTTTGCAAAACTGCCTATACCTAATCTCCACATCATAAGTCACATTCCGATTCTAAATTTGAATAATTACGCCCAACATCATAATGCGTGTGCTCAACCATTCGCCGTTCAAATTTCAATTTTATCACCAACACATTTAGGCGAAGATGCTAGTTTCAAAACAGCAAGTAAACGGCTGTAGTGGTGTCAAGGTCAGACATGGCGTGCATCGAATTGTGCACGAAGTTTGTGTCAAAACAGACGATTAGTTCTGCAGCCGGTAGCGATTGTGGCAGGTTGCCTTTCCCGTGTGAACTTTTAGGATTTGGGGAATTCAAGTTTGAAAAATTGGGAGGCAACCGACATAGGAGGTGTTGAGTAAATACCTACTAGTGGTTCTGTGAGCTGTAGAGACCGCTAGGCCCATGGCACAGAATATTAGTACTTATTAACGAATAAGGATAGCACCGAATATCCGGTGCATTTCTAATCTGAGGGGCTACCGCGAAAACCGTTTTTCGCAAATTGCGGGATCTTTCTCTTTTACTCCAATGAAGGCGTAATTAGAGTGACAGGAATTTAATACCCAAAAAAAAATACACAAACGGGTCTACCGCGATATAATTTCATTGTTGCTAGTTCTACACTTTAACCGCGAGAGTTTAAAGTGTTATAGAGTGACAGAGAAAAATGCCCGCAATTTGTGAACTTCGATTTTCGCGGTTATAGCCCTGTACTATCTTACATCTTGCCTTTGCTTGATTCTAGGTACAGTCGAGTCAGCATTTAAATCATAGTCATGCGGAACAAACGGATACGTATGTAAAGTATGTTAATGTTACAGCCATCAATAAGGAGGTATCTTGGCGGATCTAGTGAGACCTTTGACTGACGGTATACGTAAAATGTCTAATAATAACAGTACACTTTTAACGCAAACTGTGGATATAAATATTATTTGTAAAACCATAAGTGGGTGGCATATATTTCTTAGATACTTTTGGCCAATCTAATTGATAGCTAACGGGGTGGACTGTATGATGAGATGATGCAAACACGTAGATATTATAATTAATTTATTAAAAACAACACAAGATATTAAAAGTAAGTGCGGAAAGCCAAGAATTCAAAAACGTAGAAAAGAATATAGTTTTAAACGTATAAAGGAGGTCGCACGCCAGCCAGTCGTCAACACTAATATTTTTTGCCAATGCCAATAATATCTGCGACTTCAAAATGAGTGCATTAGGTTTATTTTCGGGTTGCGCAAATTCGATCATATATCAAGCTTTCGTTCGCAGCTTAAGTGGTTGCCTATCCGTTTCCGTCGCAACATGCATATTCTCTCCCTCCTGTATGCCACACTGTTTCATCCCAATACTCCCTGTTATCTCAAAACCCGGTTTAAATATCTTTCCTCCATTAGAGGCTCTCAAAATCTGCTACTTGTTCCTCCTCCTTCTTCGTCAAAATTTTACATTAACTCTTTCAGTTTTCGCTCTGTCCGGCTGTGGAATGCTCTGCTTGTTGATATCAAACGTGCTAAATCACTATCTATTTTTAAAAGCCTATTAAAAAATCATTATTTATCTCTTTCATAATTTTTTCAAAAGTTTTCTTATAACTCCTCGCCGTTGTCCTTTAGCCTCCTTTGTCATTTATATATTTATTTGTTATTTATATAATGTTTATATAGTAATAAATGTAGTATATTTTTATATCTTATATTTGTAGTGTATGTATTTTATTTTATTTTTATTATTTGTTTTATTTTCGCGCCACCCGTTAACTTGAATCTGGTTCGCCGTCTCACTATCTGAAGGTTGTCTGGAAGAGATCGCTATTTAGCGATAAGACCGCCTGTTGTTACCTACATTTTTGTACCTGATCATACTTTTGTACTATTTCTTTTGTAGTGTGCAATAAAGCATTTTATTATTATTATTATTATCTGCGGAGAGTGCGGAGATTTTACACCAGAGGTCAAAATCGATCCGATGGCGGCGCACCGTAGACGACCAATCTGCTTCATCTATGGGCCATCGGACATTATGTATGTATAGGTACGTACACGTACTTGTGGTGCATTTTGTTTCAAACACTACCTACCATTGAAGCAGACTGTAAGTTCAACATTTGCCCAAGCTGCCTCAATTTACCCACAATGTAAACTAACCCAGTTCTGTTATCTAGTATCAGGTATCACCTGAGTCCGTATCACAGTAACCTTTATTTGACACCCACAATAATTGGCTGTTGACATTTACTGGCCATCATTCCGATTGCTACCGAGCATAGCCGAGTAAAGGACTAAAATACCAAAATATTAAAGAGACTGATAATCTGATAATCAAATCAAAAACCCCCATGACTGAAGAACAAATATCCGTACCTACTCATCACACAAATAAATGCTCTTACCAGGAAATTAACCAAGGACCATCGGTTTGCCAGATTGCGGTAATCACAGCCAGATTACCAAGCGCTGGTGGCCTAGCGGTAAGAGCGTGCAACTTTCAATTCGGAGGTCGCGGGTTCAAATTCAAACTACGGCGCGTACCAATGAGCTTATCGGAACTTATGTACGAAATATCATTTTATACCTATTTACCAGAGTTGCTTATCGGTAAAGGAAAACATCGTGAGGAAACCGGACTAATCCCAATAAGGCCTAGTTCTCTGGGTAGGAAGGTCAGATGGCAGTCGCTTTCGTAAAAACTGCCTACGTCAATTCTTGGGATTAATTGTCAAGCGGACTCCAGGCTCCCATGAGCCGTGGCAAAATGCCGGGACAAAGCGAGGAAGAAGAGAGGCTGCAGGGTCACTGCCGGTAAGGGTACACAGTACAGGTGTTGTTGGTAAATTGAGATGTTATCTTATCTCGGGGTCTCAAGGTCGAATGTTAAATGCACCTAATTGAATGGTTCCCGGTCAAAGATACAATACTGATAACCAATATTCGATTATTTTAAAGGTAACGCAACTTTATTTACAGGTTGGATTATAGAATAAATATGATGAATTAACTTCGGTTTGGTTTGGTACGTTTGAAAATAGAAAAAATTCGTTTAATACCTATGAAATGAAATCTACCACCTTATGTAATGTACCTATGAAAGCTATAAATTACTGCATACTGAAAATATTTACGTGACGGACTTTAGATAAATAAACTTAGCACATAATGGAACTATCCAATAAATACCTATCACGTTTGAATTCCTGTTCATGCCCTGTTTCATCTCCTTACGTGTTGTTTCATCTGGTTAGGTACTTAGTGCCGAGGAACACCTTATTACCTGAAAATAAAATAAAGTACTGTTATACAGAGGTATAAACATATTTCAATAAGTGATTAAAGAGGCATGCAAGCAATTTTTTATAGACACATTTTTTTTTGTATTTCGTAGGTAATCAAAATATGATACTGAATGTGCCCTTATCTTTCTATTTTCATTCCACCTTGTAATTATACTACTTACTACTATATGTATAGGGACATTGCGCTAGTTTTCGTCGATGCTCAAGTTTTCGTCCACTTGACAGATTCGTAAATAATCTATTAATCTATTTGATTTTTAATTTTCTACTTGCGAAATATCATTTTTATGTAGAAGATATATTGTTTTGTCATTAAGGATTGCGATACGTACAAATTTGTGCAGCAATGTAGGTTTATATTCAAATTTTCTCGTGGAGGAAAACTAAAGCTGGACGAAAACTAACGCACCTACCTTATATTACTTGTTATTATGTCTTTGCTAACCGCCTTTCTACTTTCTATTCTATTTCAATTAGTTAAATCCCGATGAAGAGATACGGCAGACATTCCCGGAGCCTGTTTACTGCAGATATATGGTTATGAATCCATAAAGTACATGTTAGGTTGTAGCGGCTATCGTGATCCGAGTTACCATCGACTACGAATATAATTATCACGAGCCCTTATAGGGTTGCCATTATTTCGAAAATGTTGTTGGTCAAACCGAATTGTCAGTAAATAAGAACAAAAAAAACTATACTCATCCTTTTATTTTGGGTGCTAGTACTAGTGTAAGACAAAGATAGTGTGCTTCTCTCTGTCTATGTTTAAAATGAGATAGTCCTTTGACAATCCATATTTACTTTTTACTAGTTATGTTGTCGACCAGGCGGTTTAGCATGAGTTGCGTTCTCAAGCGCGACTCCATACTTGAAGTCGCGCACGATGTAGCAGGTCGCGCGCGAGAACGCAACTCATGCTAACCCGCCTGAAATGTAAGTTGTCAACCCTACCGCAGCAGCACATTCGCAGCAAATTTATTAGAAGTTTAGAACGCTATGCGTAACAGTTCTCATTTATCTGCCGTTTGCATCAGTCAATATCCCTTTTTACCCCCGACCGATTTTTTATACAATTTTTTTATGTTCTGGCGATCTTTTTGTGAAACTCTTAGAATTATATTTACATCAATAAATAAGATAATATAATTACCCATATGCAATAACTGCAATAAGTAGCTACTATTCATAAGTGCTTGTGGCTAAGCCTACATGACTAAAGTATATTTGAACTAGGTATTTGAACTTTGTATAGTTTGTATCATGATGTCAACCCTACCGCTCAGGGCAGTCGCAGCAAGTTTATTAGAATGCTATGCGTAACGGTTCTCATTTATCTGCCGTTTGCATCAGTCACCCCTTTTTGCTGTACTGTACTGACAATACTGACATGACGGCCGACAACCAAGTACTACAGTATGTGTTGGTCATTATTTACCTGGAATACCATAAAGGTGAACTTTTTACAAGCTTTTATTTAACTTGCAATGTATCTAATGTATGTTTGTACGGGTCAAATCTTCCAAGTTAATTTTGACCCACTTCCCGGTTTCCGATGGAGCTGAAAATTTGCATACATATGTAAGTCCGGTGACAATGCAATATTAGGGTACCATCGAGCTGATCTGATGATGGAGACAGGAGGTGGCCATAGGAACTCTGTGATAACCCTTCGAGTGGCATTGTCCGCCTCGAGGTCTCTACGGTAAGTGGCGGAGGCCGCGAGACGGACAGACTATAACAAGTCGTTGAATGGCGGCACCTCAGATTGAACGATGGGTTGAGTGGCGCAGCCATTTTGGAAAAATATACGTCAAGTGGCGGGGCCTCAACGGGTGATCATCGCGAATTTGGCGCGTGTTAGAAATATGACCATTTCCCAAAAAAATGTATGAATGATATATATAAACTATATATCACTAAATTCAGCATAAAATGGCTTATTTGATTGTATACCAATGAATTCCATTATATTTATGTGAATTATGCTAGACTTGTTCTAATCTCATATTACCAAATTTTTCTTCTTTCATGTATAAAAATACGTATAATTAGGAAATAAAACAATTAATTGTAGAAAAAGCAGTCTTTATGACTAAACAATACATTTAACACGATTCACACAGTTTATTTAACTTTTTATCACTGCGTATTCCGTTTAAATGTTCGCGGCTCGACGGTCGGCGCGTAATGGGTGAGGTGGGGCGGGAACATTTCTAACAAACTTTGTTTTACGCGAGAATCCGACCGTTAGGGAATACCATCCTTGTTTATTGACAAATGCATCTTGCAAGAGTGAGCAAGCTAGGCATAGTTTTAACGGTTTTATTAAAATAAAACGAAATGCAGCGTCGCACAGAGGCCGCGAGACGGTCTCTGCCAATTACGGGCTTGTTATGACCGAACCTTCTCGCGACCGCCGCCAATTAGGGGAGTGTCCGCGTCGCGGTCTATGCCACGCAGAGGCATATTTAAAAAAATGGCCGCGCCATTTCTCCTACCGTTCAACCGGAGGTGCTGCCACCCGAAGGGATAAACAACGCAACCTAATTGTGTTTGGGGTTTTTAGAAATGTCTCGATGAGCATTAAGTAGTTGTCTGTGGAAAGAACTGTCAGCGATATAAGCTTGTACCAAAAATGAAAATGTTTGCCAAAAAAATATTTATGATATAGCCCCCTTACGATACCAAAGGGGGCGTAGGGGGGCTTTGACGATGGGGTCACACTCTTTTCTTGAAAGATTTTAAGGTAGTATCGGTCCGGAAATATAACCGGCGACAGTTAATTTCACAGTTTAGCTATGCGAGGCAGGAAGTTTCTGGAGAAACCCACAGTTGAGCAACCAATCCTTAAAGATACCTGACTGCCAAGTAATCTACCGTAGGTAGCCATTGTTTGAAAGGGGCCTATGATGGTCGAGCTTTAATAGTCTGCGAATGTAGCTGTCGCGTTTTAAGAGTCACACAAACCCGCCGCCAAAAAGCGCTCCCATACAATCGAACACTCATTTTAAATCTATACGCTTAAATTACATGAAACTTGGCATGAACATTAAGTATAGTTATTGATCTATTGCCTGTTACTAGTTTTAGTTGCTAAAAGTTGTTATAAAACGAAAATAGAGCGAGAAGTTATGTATGTAAACAAGCATTTTCGTTTCCAATTGGTGACTTACCCATGACACAATAAATGGTGAAAGCGCAACCATCCTATACATGCAGGAAACGCAGTGGCCATGGGACATTCAATAACAATACGACATCTACAGTTTACGACGGAAAACTATCAGACAATCATAGAAAACAAAGGAATGTATTTTCTTTACCTTCTTCAGTGTGCTTTATGACGTTCAATCCGACACTCATTTTATCAAGGAAATTGACAGATACAGTGGCGGATTCAACGCCGCCGCAGTAATATCGCAACAGTTATGCAGCTGCAGCTGTCATCCGAACGTCACATTTATTCAATGAGGCCTGCCGTCCTCGGTAGGATGTACGGATACAAACGGTATCTTTCGAGAGAAAATAATCTTGCAAAAACAATCATATATCGCGTCATAAAAATGATAAACACAAAATTGCTTGCGAAACTTTCAGTTGTAAATCCATAGATAACCAAAGTTTTTAATTAATAAAGCCGGTAGCACATTAACGGCAATTAACTGGCGACGTGCGGGCTACCAACGTCGCGGAACGAACATGGGGCCAATTAAGCCTTGCACACATGGGACGCAGCAGAGTAGAGTTACATCGAGTAGCCTATCTTTAAAAAATGGCACTAAATGAACCGCCCACGCGTCTACCTTCAAGCAAGGCACGGGCCCTTACGGAACCCTTTGTTTGACATAATGATTAGTCATAATGTAATAATTGACAGATTATCATTATTAATTATTCTGAACGCGTTTACTTTTCAGGATTTTCGTAAGGTTATCCTATATATAGATAGGTTCTTAGGTTATGTTTGTTTTATGACAATCCTGAAAAGTAACGCGTTTCTGAGAAAAATCAAATTATGACTAACGAAAATGCGAACAAACGATACATTCATATGACTTAAAACTTTATGGGAAACAAGAGAGACCCGACAGCTTATCATCAATTGACAATCATCATCATTTTAGCCTCACGTCGCCCACTGCTGAGCATAGGCCTCTCTGTGTACACCACTTATCCCGGTCCCTATATTTTCTATAGACCCCGCGAATCCCGCGATCTTCCGAGTGTTGTCCACCTAAACACCATTGAGTTATTATTAGTATAGAGAAGCCAAGAGAAGATAGTTTGGTAGCAAACAAAGAAATTGTCGCAAGCGCAACCTGGTCCAACCAGAACGTCGTAAGCGCCGTAAAATTCAACGCGTGAGATTCACGCTCCGCTTCTATGGTTTGTTGTCAAAACGACAACAACTCATGGCGCAAAATACTGGTTCTCTATGTCGGTTCTATACGTAGTAATAGTTCAATGCTAAACACGAGTTAACGGACGCCAGGCGCTCACATCACAGCTAGGGAAGGGGATCTTTTCATTAGCAGTTTACTGTCACTATCCCTACACTATGACCACACTGGAGGCTCTCGCCACCCAGGCTGGCAACACCGGCTTCATTAAAAAGGATTAGGATTTTTAACGGGCCACTAAGGAAGTTTTATTTAATTGCTTTTTGGTTTGGGTTAGTTAAATTTCTTCCTAGAAATTGTAATTCCGGAGGTCGATTCTAATGTTACAATTTGTCACGGTTTTGATCAAATTTTTAATATGACCTTGAAGATTGCTTTATTGATGCATATGAAATTAAGTGAAATGACGATTCTATACACGAATCTCAAGGTCGTTTTATATTGGTTCTGGTTGGTTCGAGAACTCGAGGACCGATCAGAATACGTCACAGACTCCGTCATTAAGTATCATTGGATAAAGTATAGGGTAAAGGCACCAGTAGTCAGCCTTATAACGACTTTTTTAAGTTTGAACGTTCGGCATTTCTACAGGATTAGTCGGATAATTAAACAAATGATATGGTTAGATCAATTGTTTATCATAGTTTTAAAACAAAATATTTAAAAAAATAACAATTCTCTTTATAATATCTCTAATTAAGTTTAAACAAAAAATGGCACTTTTCTCCAGTAGTCAGCCTCCAAAATCCAGTAAGCAGCCTCTGTGTACCCAGTACTCAGCCTATATAAACTATTCATAATAATTAGATCAAAATCACTAATATTTATATCAAAATCAACGATATTATAATATTTCTTTTTTCTTTATTATTTTTGTTACTGTTATTGTAGTTAGTTGTAGTTTTTAAATTTTAGTTTATAATTTTTTGCATATATCAAAATCAATGATGTTATAATATCTATTTTTTATTCATAATTTTAGTTATTGTTATTGTAGTTAGTTGTAGTTTTTAATTTTAGTTTATTATTTTTTTTGCTTATATGTATTACTTACTTGTTTACTTATTTAATAAAATAAAAAAATCTTATAGGTACATACAATTCTTATGACACGAAATTTGTTGCCCATAGGTACTTAACTAACACTATTCTTGCAAACTAAGAATCGCAATATTTATTTTCTAATAATTAATCCGTCAAAAATTAACGAGGTAAATCCTAATATATAATTATGTTCCTAGTAGGTATTCGGTAAAAAATAATTAAACGAGTCTATTCAGATCTAATTATCATTTTATCATTAATAAACAACGTCATATTATACCGACAAGGAAAATGATAGTTATGTATAGTTAACGTCAAAAATATGTATACACTTATGAACCTTATTTCAATGAGATAGGGTTTAAAAATCTGGACATATTTTTGGCGGCGAAGTACCAAGCAAGGTCAATGGTTGAGTACTGGATCAGCGAAACCCAGTGGTCAGCCGCATTAAAACGTTATTTCAAATGCGGCTGACTACTGGGTTTTACTTTAAATTGACTAGGGCATGCCTAACTAAATTTGAAAATGTAAATTTAACGGTCCTAACGGTCGCATTGGCTCGAAAATAATAAAATAAACGAATAACCCAAAGGTCAGCCGTGGGGGGCTGGGCACTGGATTCTTTGGAAAAAAGTGTTATCCAGTGGCCAGCCCCCTCAATTTATAAGTGAAATATTGATATTTTCATTCAAATATAATGCAATTTAATAGATAAACTGATAAATAAACCAATCATTAACAAAAACAATAACTTTTAACATTAAAACATAGTTTTTCTTGCCTGTTAAGAGAACACCACGTGCAGTAAAAAATATGGCGGACATGACACTATTGCACTCGTCGACAAACAGCACCTTTATGAACGAGTATATTTCTTCCCCCCGTTCCCTCACCGCACCTGTCGTGTGACGTATTAACCAATAAGGAATCAAAGCTCCTATTTGAGTACTCGTGATTTGTTTAAACGAATATACCAGATATTTATGACCAATAAACGACTCAAAAGGCTGACTACTGGTACCTGGCTGGCCACTGGTGCTTTTACCCTACTTGTTTTTGCTATATAAAAGCGATTGATGTGTCTTTAAACCTATTATTGGCGTCTATGGCACTTGTTTGCGGTTTGCGAGAACGTTATGTTTGTGAGTTACAAGTAGATGCCATTATTAGATATAGGTTACCGTTTTTAGATCGATTTACGATCTGTAACCGCATAGCGTGACTTGCGTTGTCGCGCGACATCGCATGATCTGATCTCCACCGTTGAACAGCTGCCAGGCGCCCTCATGAAGAATTAAAGACATACTCTGTTAAATTTTGTCGCTTTCTAACAAACACAAATGTCAAAATGACGGGTGAGGATAAACGATTATCAAGGGCTTGTTATACCTACTTCACCTACTTGACATGAGTTTATGTTAATACATACTTGCCTAGAGTTAGTAAACGAAGTAAAAATGTTTCGTTGTTATGTACCTATACCTTTTCTCTAGCTGTGTTAAGGGGCCCACTGATTATCAGTTCGTCGGACCCGGACGATATCAGCCTGTCAGTTGTTCGGAACTGTCAACTTTTTGCGTTTAACTGACAGGCCGGTTCCGTCCGGCGGACTGGTAATCAGAGTTCAGACAATCAAAAAAGATAATCCTAAAGTGCTGTTTGTGGTGCTTATATATGTACACCACATCGGTCCCTGTGCTGTACTTGACACAACAATTTCAAGACAAACTAAAACCGAATATTGTTTAGTTGTGTAACACAGCAATACTATTAGTATACCTAGAGATTAGGTCTAGTTCTTAGCGGAGCGGTCATCGACCCGAGTAAAGGGCTTCCGATACACCTGCAGAACAACGAAACTCAAACGGAGCGAATCGCGGGTAGCGAGCCCGCTCGGCTGATGGCCGTTTCGTCATTATCCACTGTGCATCGTACATTTTTACGCATAAGGTCAGCTTAGCAATGTGCAAGTTGCAGAAAATTCACCAAATTTCCATAATTTCTGCAAACTACCTAACTAGAAGGTTTGGCAATAAACGTGCAGAAAAAATACCAAGAACATATTTCATAGTTTTTTTGCAATTTTGAAGATTCTGTTTGGCAACATCGCTAGGTCAGCCAGAGCAATTTCAACTATGGGACAAATGCAAATACAGTAAAGATACAAGAAGCGAGTCTCTAGGTAGAGTCACTATACCATGTGTGAACTCTTATAGTCGCCAGCGAGCTCGGCCGAATTTCACCTTCCCATACAAACGAAGTTTTGTTCTCATTTTAAAACTACGTGTTGGATTGTAATGAAACTTTGCACATACAATTACATGAGGTATATCTAGTTCTGTAATTAGTTTATATAGATCCAGTTTATAAAACATACGAAATAGAGTAAAAATAAGATTTGTATGAAAAACTTAAATTCGCTGTATTTTTTTAATTATGGTAGGAACAACATAAGGGTGGAACGCACTGCCGAATCGGCATTGGCCGTAGTGCGCGCGCGCCGCGGTAAGATAACGGTCTGCGATGATAAACTGCCCGCCGCTGGAATTGGGTCGGAACCGAACCCACTAGATAATTACTGGATTAAAGATTATCCGGGAACTGTTACTACAATAGTTGCAATATTGTTGCAATGTTTCCAAGTGTAAAAGGGTAGCATCATATACTAATAGGCCTCTGTTTTTTGGAAAGTTTGTATATGCATACTTACCTCGTTTTTTAGCATTATAAAAGACTACACGAGCGTGACGTGTCTTTTTATTGAACGAGGCTTTAAAAAAATTGTAAGCGATTACTTGTGAAACCAAAAGAATGTAAATGGACGCATATATTATGATTTATAATTGCTGTGAGTTATATTTCAAACGTGTTTCTCAATAAAGAGACACGTCGTAGGTAATCGCGTAGTTTTTTCTAATGCTATAAAAACGAGATATAGAACAATACATTTTTGTCAACCAGAGTTACCGCATAATAAGTGCTGGTGGCCTAGCGGTAAGACTGCGCGACTTTCAATCCGGAGGTCGCGGGTTCAAACCCCGGCTCGTACCAATGACTTTTTCGGAACTTATATCATTTGATATTTACCAGTCGCTTTTCGGTGAAGGAAAACATCGTGAGGAAACCGGACTAATCCCAATAAGGCCTAGTCCCCTCTGGGTTGAATTGTCAGATGGCAGTCGCTTTCGTAAAAACTATATAGTGCCTACGTCAATTCTTGGGATTAGTTGTCAAGCGGACCCCAGGCTCCCATGAGCCGTGGCAAAATGTCGGGATAACGCGAGGAAGAAGAAAAGAGAGAGAGTTATATCGCATAATGTATCTACTAAGCCGTACAGCGCCATCTCGTGTAGCTGTCAAATTCGAAGCACGAAAATGTCAGACTTTACGCATCTAGTGCAATCAATATATCTTATAACTTTGCTACTAGGAGAAACTGAACGTGAACATGAACCACACATGAACACAAACGGGACAATTTAATCGGTGCATGTCCAAGCCACAAATCCCGGTTACCGGTATCATTGGAGCCGGTTGCATGTCCAGATGTACCGGTATCATTGGGGCTGGTTGCGTGTTGGTGTAAACATAGTAATCGATAAATGGGCCGTGCGTCCGCGCCGCGCATTGCTCTGCATTAAGTGAGATTATCGGTAAGTGAGTTTGTATTTACAGTCTTCTGGCCTAGTCCTCACGCGAGCCACATGCGGCTATTTTGCAGGTAGGGGAGGGAGGCCTAAGGGTCCACACCTTTTTTTTGACGGAGTGGGCATTTACGCACGGTGTGTGGGACTCGCCGCTCCTTATCCCTTTCTTGGCGAGAGGGGGGGGAGGGGGGGGGGAGAATTCGGCCCTACCCACTAAACCCACTCCGGCATTTCATCCTCTCTGCCGTTCGTGAGGGCGCACTGGGATCGATGTCATTCCACCACGGCACCCACCGGCAGCCCCGGCTTATCGCCAGAAAGGTCCACACCTATCAATGCGGAATCGGCAAAAGCCGATAGAGAAAAGCTTTATACTAGTTGATACTAGTCTACGCAATAAGAGTGAAAAAGACGTCGCTCCACTCGGCTCGGTAATAAAAACCTAAGTACTGAAAGTGACAAGATGCATTTTACCACTGCACTTGCACAGATACAATTTGAAGGTTTTATAACTATTGGAAACCATAAACACATCTCATGCGTTGGCTATCATGTGGGCTATACATTAGATAGGTACCTATGTGGTCATATAATGGCCGTAGATCAAGCGTGCGGTTGAAGCAATATCGTTTCACCGACTATTTACGCTTTAAGATAGCTGGTTATAGCTTTTCCAATCATTTTAACTGAGCGTTTATTATAAAGTCCCATAACATAAATATAAATTACCTTAGTAGCTTTTCAGTGAAGGGAAAAAAAATGGAAAATATGCAGGCAGTGGATTACCTATAATGGAGGTGCATATATTTGAAAATAATTTTAAAGTTGTCCGCAGAGTGAAGTCCCCATAGGTTAGGTAGTCTAAACGTGGTCTAAACCCTCTAGAACCTACAATAATCGAAGGCATACTTCCGCCTTAAAGGCCGGCAACGCACTTGCAAAACCTCTTGTGTTGCAGGTATAAGTACATGGGCAACGGTAGTTGCTTACTATTAGGGCCTAATAATTAGACGATTCTTTTAAGATCTACGTAGAAAGATAGTTTATTATTCAAGTAGGCATATTACAATGCGCTTATGAACGTCAAATAAAACTACACCGGCTCTAACCCTACACCTCTGCCTCGAGAAGATTTAAATCCCCCCTCAATTGGAGGATGGTATCTTGATATGGGACCGGCAACAAACTTGCCGTTTGCTCGTTTACGTCCTATATCATGATGATCGATGATGATGGTGAATGGTGATCTAAAGCTCTCGCGTATCATGGTAGCTCTTACAACATAACTAAAACCCGTTAATAACGAATAATAAAACGAACATAAGACGACAATAACTCGTCACGGAACCACTGATTCATTACGTTCATTAACTGCGAACCGTGAAAACTCGGCATGCCGACGTGGGAACAACTGGTGATATTGTCTAAGAGATAAGCGGCAGCGAGAGCGGGAGCGATAAGCGACCGAAAGCTGTTGGAGATGGTAATATGGCGCCTACTGCGAAAACCGAAGTTCGCAAATTGCGGGCAACTTTCTCTGTCGCTCTAATTACGCCTTCATTGGAGTGAAGATCCCCGCAATTTGCGAATTTCTGTTTCCGCGTTTGCAACCAATGTCACTTTTACGATAGATCGTGTTAGATATCTATTAGATGTGAATTAGATCTCTAAGTAATATCTTGTGGAAATCGTTCAAATTCGACAGGTTAGATCTTAAACATATCGTTATCGTATCTTGGCGATGTCTAATAGATATCTATTACAAAATCCGAATCGGGCCCTAAGTATACGGGTGATGTGGCTATTACAGCTTACCGATTTGATCATTTCATGAAATTTAGAGTTGATCACTTCATGCTATTGGTTATGTTAGGTTTGAATTTTTAATGAGTAGCCAACCAACCAATGATTTCATGAAATGTTTGACATCATGAAACAATTAATTCTATGGTCTGGACACGAATTAAATTCAAAAAATTCAAAGTTGAAAATGTTTATTGCATATCACATTACACATTATTAAGTGGAGCTTATGAGTAAGTAGGTGGGTTTACATGTGACACCCTGCAAGGGCACAGCAACATACTTAATACTAACATGCATATAAATTAACATTGTTAATCATGTTTATCGCCAAAAAATTCACTTAGGTATTACCTAGGCATTTACTTGTAGGTAGATATAAGATATTTAAGATACAGTATGAACTTAAAACGCCATCTCCTGTGACTCATTAATCTGCAGTCCCGTAAACGCCGGCGGCGTTTCGACAAATATTTTCAACTTGACAATACTAATTAACGAAATTTACATCTTACAAATAGCTGCGATATAACTGTTATATTGACAGGGAATGTCTAATAAAATAGGTTTCTATGGAACGCGACCCTCGTTTCTTAGAAAAAAAACAACGGATTGCACTCCAGGAGTGTCGGCAGAAGTGAAAACTCAATGACATTGTAACAGTTTTTCGATCAGGTCACGTGTCCGTCTTACGTCTTACGAATCTTACGGTCACGTGACCTGTCGCGAGTTTAACATTTTATCCCCATCACAAAAAGTGCACAGCGCTGCTAAAGAAGTTTTCACTTCAAAAACTTCATTTTAACAAAGAAATTAACGGATACAGCGGCGACAACAACGACGCCGCAGCAGTACCTAGAGTCTATTTTTTTATTCGGTAGACTAAAATGACATTTCATAGCATGAACATCATGTGTCATTTCATACTATGAAATGTCATTTTAGCCTGTCGAATAAAAAAATAGACATGTAGCGTTGACAACCGACCGGCACCTTTAGTTAGCAGCGGTTTGGCTACACTATGCTTGTTAGGTAAAATGAATGGATTGACTAAAGGCTTCGTCACACAGGCGCGTTTTCCGGGCGGGGCGTGAGCGGAGCGGGGCGCGCCGCTTTTACATATAAAACGCTCACGCCCCGCCCGGAAAACGCGCCTGTGTGACGGAACCTTAAGGTAACTCAGCAAAGAGGCATAAAACCAAGTTTTTTATTTAGTAAACGTAATTTCGATTACACACAGTATTATACAATCGGCCCTAAGTCAGTCTATTTGTTTCTAAAATCCAGTTTTTATTATATTTTACTATAGTGCGTGTTTTTCTACGTATAAAAAAATATTATACTTAGCTTAAACTTTAATAATTCAAGTCCTAAAAATTTAGTATTAAAGATAAAACAAAACTATTAAAACGGATTATATCGCGTATATTTGAATTTATACTGCATCCCGACGTTCCGAATCCTTTACAAAAGCAAAGAGATAAGATGAGTAACTATCGCGGTAACCGAACACAATAAAATTAAAGATAAAATAAAAAAGATGATGTTATAGGCTAGTAACTTTTGCCCTATGATATCTTAAGTGTGGTGGTGCCTTATAAATCCAATATCTGGGAGACCGAGCTTTGCTCGGAAAACATATAAAAACTCAAAAATGCGCGTTTTCCCAGAGATAAAACCTAGCTAGATCGATTTTTCGCCCCCGAAAACCCCCATATAGCAAATTACATCGAAATTGTTAGAGCCGTTGCCGAGATCCCCGAAATATACATACATATAAATAAATAAATAAATATACAAGAATTGCTCGTTTAAAGGTATTAGATTAGATAGATAGATTAATAGATATAGATACAATACAACAGTGCGCATCATTAATTTGACAGCTTACATCAACGTAAAAGCATTTGACACACTTCAAAAGTTCGTCGACGCGTACCATACAAAACGACATAATTGTTAAATTAATCCTTATCTTGTCAATCAGTGTCAAAGGTCAGGCCGTGTCAAATTGTTACAAGTTTGACATCGGAATGTAAGATATTTTCGAATTGTGAAGATTGGTCATGGCATAGAGAAATATAGTAAGACAAGAGTACGTGCTCACTCCATACATCAGTTGTGGTACCAAAAAGACTATTAATTTCAGTGTCTTACAGTCTTATGTTGTTGAGCATTGACTTTCCGGTCGGTGCTACATCTATTGTCAAGTAGCAGTACTGATAGTTCCGCTACTCGATGCTAGATGTCGACATTGAAATTAATAGTCTTTATGGTGCCAAAACTGATGTATGGAGTGAGCAATCTATGTATTTTTTTCTCTATGGTCATGGTTAAAAGCCGAAGCAAATTGACGTGTTTCTAAAAAAAACCGGACATGTGCGAGTCGGACTCACCCACCGAGGGCGCCGTACTTTTTAGTTAGTAGGTATTTGTTGTCATAGCGGTAACAGAAATACATCACCTGCGAAAATTTCAACTGTCTAGCTATCACAGTTCATGAGATACAGCCTGGTGACAGACTTCAAACTTCAACATTTATTCAGCAAATAGGCCACAAGGGCACTTTTACACGTCAACATTGAATTTACATACAAGCAAAAAAAAATTAAAATAATACATCAACAATTATAGACAGACAGACAGACGCAATATATATATGCGGACATACATACAAATTACAACTAATGCAACTAACCAGTTACGTATATTATAATCGAGTTTTCTGACCTTTCATGGATAGGACCTTGTCAGATATATTAACACATTACCCGCCTATTATAAAAAAATACTATACTTAATTCATACTACTTATACTAAGGTGGTTATTAGATACTGCTATGCTAATTTCAGTCGTTTCCCACGCGTGCTGGCCTTGCTCCAGTGTAGAGGTTTTAGGAGCGAGCTGCGCGGGCGCGGGGGCGGATAGTTGAAATAAAACAGTCGACATCAAAAATATGTCAACAATTTTTACGTTACTCCTTTTTAATAAGACGATAAATGTAAACATATCTTTGACATCAACTGCACCGTATAGGGTGAATCACGCTAGAACGGTCCGGGCTGAGCCATCCAAAACTTCGTTTTCTATTACGGGGTATCGATGATCCCGTGATACATTCTACAGAAAATTGAAAATACTATAAAATCATGGCTGTAATAGAGTCTGTGCGGAAAGAGAAGAGTCGTAGAATGTATTGGGTCGCATACATTTCACGACTCTTCTCTTTCCGTCCAGACTCTACGTGATGACACAAAAAATGACTTTTAATTTGGCTGGAATAGTTATTTTCGATACAAGTGCGAAAAAGAGGAAATTCGAAACGAGTGGCGATAAATTAAAACACGACCGAAAGGAGTGTTTTAAATCCACACGAGTTGCGAATTACCTATTCGCACGTGTATCGAACAACGTTTTACAGTACATAAGGCACTTTAAAGTTTCGACATACGCACGAAAAGTGCTATTTTACGCATTAGTGCGGAAAAGTAGCCCCATATGTACTGTAAAAATTATTTGTCAACGTATTTTAGGCCATCCTGCATTGTGCCAGTCTAAGCAAAGCGCGTAAGACCCGCTACACGCTCCTCTTATCCCAACCGCCACACCCTTACCCAATAGTGATGTCTTCCTAGCACCTAAAGTACCTAAACTCTTAATGAACCGATAAGTAAACGACAATAAATCCGGATAATGAGACTGTATGTAAATGTGGTCGTGAATTCGCGGCGTGGCGGAAACGCACGAATGTAACGGTTGGAAAGGATGTTGATGTTTATAAAGGATGCATTGACATAGATATCTAGGGACTGGCTTTACGGGCAATAATAATGAGGCATGACAGGGGCCAGTACAGCGGTGTGAAATCGCTACAACGCGATTGGTTGATGAGTTCGCATCACGCGTGCGATTGGTTGACGAGTTCGCATTACGCGCGCTATTGGTCGCAACTAGTCGCGTTAGACTGCACGATTGGCTGGAATTCGTGGGTAGCACAGCTGAACTAGTACGATGTTTAGTGCCCCATTAGCCCGTCCTTAGATATTATACGTCAATGAAAGGATGACTCACGCTAGAACGGGCCGGGGCCGGGCCGAGCTTCCGGGGTTTCGTTTTCTATGGAAAGCATCGCGTGATCACCCATTAGCCGTCATAGAAAATGACATGTCGGACGACCCGGCTCGGGCCCGGCCCGGTCTAGCGTGAGTCATCCTTAATGGGGGATGGCCCGATTCGAATCATACTTATTAAGAAGTCACAGCGGTACGATACCGGTATGTCAGTGTCAAAAGTGACGTATTTGTTTGAAGAAATGTCACTTTTGACACTTTTCTTAAGAGGCGTGAAATTAGAAAGAAACAAAAGATATGGCTGACGGCACGCCGCGCGAAAATTGCGACGGAATATTTAACGATCGCGCGAGTTTTAACTTCTTACCGCAATGACTCTGAAAATACATACTTCTGTTTAAAATTCTGCCTGTCAAATCCCTTGGCTATATACAGGGTGTAATCTAAAACGTGATACAAGATAATCAAACCTGAATCTTTTCATGATTTTGAACAACTTTTACTATGGGGTCAACTTTGTAAATTAACAATAAAAAAAATCTTTGCCATACATTTTTGTCTACCTCTCCTTGACCATTGAATGAATGAATGAATGAATGATTTATTCACTTGCATACATATTCAGCGCATGCACTTATATACTATATTCATTTCTATGGAACAGCTTAATTTTTTTTAATATTACAAAATTGACCCCATAGTAAAAGTTGTTCAAAATCATGAAAGATTCAGGTTTGATTATCTTGTATCACGTTTTAGATTACATCCTGTATAGGTAGGTGAACCAGGATCTATTGAGGGTGCGCCATGTTGCGGAATTTCACTGGAACTAATTTTTTCATAGTACACTGAATTGTCACCCTATACATGAGAATAACAGCGCCCTCTTGACAATTATCATATATTACTGGTCAGGCTATACTATTTTATACTAAAATCAAAGAGACTAAAATTATACAATTGCAACTACAACTGTAATTTATGAATAAATACAGGATTGGTGGGTAAATGCCTATACTGATCGTGAAAACCAAAGCGGGTATACTTTTTACTTTATGTAGGTACCTACCTACTATAAGTACTATACTGTGTTTATAATCATTCATGTCAACTCTCCTGCTGACATCTGTGTATTAAATATCAGACCTCTATTGTATGCTTTTTCTTGAAACTTGAATAAAGGGCTTATAGTAACAACCTACGCTATAGTAATTAACACACAATACATATTCACTGATCAAAAGAACCAATCATTTGAAAAAATAGTAAAAGTCTCATACAAAAGGCTTTGAAGAATTAAAATATAATTCACGATCAATATTAACTCACAAAACCAACTAAACGATAATGTAAGAACACGTCACTACTGAAAAAGAAGAAAAACACTTTCATTCCAATGTAAACTTTATGTATTTGTAATAGAGTTGAACTTGAAATTATCTGTTGATGAGATTTCAAGCTTTTTAATATCGATAGTGAAGCGTCGCTTCTCTTTGTATAAAACTATTTTATAGTTAATTAGGAGTAAAAGAAAATGTGTAACAACACTAGCTTAACAAAAGATACATCTTGTAAGTTGTTAAGGACGACTGACACTGTCAATCCATTTTAATAATGTTATAGTAAAACAATTTATTTCACAAAACAAGAAGAATAATTGAATAATTCAAAAAGTATTGTATAAAGGCGAACTTTTTATTTGCATATATACCTAAGTATCACGTATAAAGTAGGTTGTACAATTTTATGAACCATACCATCATATCTAAATCGTAAATAACTTAAAATTGTTACGTTTATAATTTAATTAAAAAATTATCTCAAAGACTTAAAATTGATTTTGATTTTGATTACATGGTTGCCTCTATTAATGATGTGCCTATAGTTCATAAGTACATTGTAGTATGTCTAAATATAAGCATGGGCAAGTATTAATTTAGCAAGTGTTTGTAAGAGCGTAGGGTACAGCAGAAAATTATGTGTTTACATGTATGACTATTCATGTGCATAAATTTCAATTTCTTGACTGTTGGTTATATGTAGGTAATACAGATTTTCTAAAATAGTTGTGGTCATTATAACCTGCCTTTAAGGCGTATAATATTCTTAAACTAGATCGAACACAGTTTCTTTAAATAATTGGTGGTATTTTTTATATTATTTATAACAAAATAATTGCACTTAAAAGCCTCGACAGAATCCATTTAGTAACACATATTCTATACTGTGTATACGTAAAAGCATATTATTTAAGTAAGTACATAGTTAGTGGTAATCTTACTAAATCTCTGCAGAACCAATAATAGGTACATCTTTAATGTCAGTGTGCCCGGTACTTAATGCATAAAGCTGCGCCGACACAGATCCATATCAAGGTGCATACTTTTTTACAAATAAATTAATTTTAATTGAAACGTCACTCAGACCGCGCGTGCTCATCTTATCTTTTATCTTATTCTAAAAACTGACCATCTCACTCATCTTAACCAATGTAAAGTTGAGCCTTATTTACGCATAGTTTAAAAGTATCTGTAGGTCAAGATATTTAGACTTAAATATTGTATGAATGAAGTAGTCTGTATATAGATTATAGATGCGATATTAGGTAGTAGGATATTCTAAGTATGCTTCTGTAGTTATGTGAGTAAAATCTTGTGATCTCGATAGAGAGAATATTATTTTTATGGTTATTTGAGAATACATAGTGTAGAGAGGCTGGGATGTAATGCCAAGGTTTTTGATAATTGACACAGGATGTTAATTTCTGCCCGCGACTTTTTCCACTTTTACCCCCAAAACTAACACTATGTTTTATTGGTTATGACTTATGAGTACCTAGGTATGAGCAAAATCACTACACCTTATAAAACAAAGTCCCCCGCCGCGTCTGCCTGTTTGTGTGTTTGTACTTTCGCGATAAACTGAAAAACTACTAAGCGGATTTTCATACGGTTTTCACCATCAATTTAGAGTGATTCTTGAGGAAGGTTTTGAATAAAATAAGTATACCTATTATGTATTATGATGAACATTATTTCGCACAGCATATATACCTAGGGTTGCCAGATGCTCGGGATTTGGCGGGATTCTCCCGATTTTTAGCATCTGTTCCCGATTCCCAACAAAGTGAAAATTGTCCCGAAAAACAGCTTCACGTTAAATAGTGAAAAAGGCGAAAATATTGTAAAATCGGCAAAAAGTAACATAAAATACATGTGGCAAGGGCAAACTAAGAAATAAATTAGTTATACATACATTTTTTTTTTGATTATTGATACCTAATAAGTATAACTATGATAAATGATAATATAGGCAGATAATGAGAAGAATTTTTTTTGTTTGTTCAAGATCTCAAATAATTTATACTATGTTTATATAAAAACGTCTATGGGCAGAGCAGCTGACGTAGTGCCGATAATGTAAAATATCGTTGTTTTTGATACAATTACTTTAATTTGAATGTTTTTTTTCCGACTTACATCCCAAAATCCTGAAAAATTTATATGAATTCCCGATAATAGCGCCTTTCGATCTGGCAACCCTATATATACCTAAGTATCGCCATACAGCGAGGAAATAGCCTTCTGGGCACATAACCATATTTTTTACCTGTAGATTTTTGTGCTTAGTTAATAGTAAGTCTAAGCCTAATTATGTTTCTTTATTTTCTAAAAAAATCCATATATACGTAAGTCTGAACATATACACTGTAATATTGCTTTAAGTACTACAAACTATGAACGTTACAATTTTATTCAGTGCTTAACAGAATTTCCGGCACCATTTTACATAGTAAACTTAGTAATAGAACTTGATGAAGTACAATCATTATTATGATAATAATAACTATAAATATACCTTTTATGCGGCAGTTCAAACATTCATAACTAACGGCATACTAAACTTATCCTTATTACTACGTCATAAAGTTACTATTCCAATAACCGTTTTGTTTAAGTAGCGACTTAATTACGATTATATACCTAAGTACTTAGTAATAAGGTAGCTATTTATTGTACCTATTTATTATGCTATGTTATCTATTATCTCAGTATATTTACGATTATCGAAGCAGGCGTCCTTGGTAGACTATTCCTTGGTTCAGTCGCCATCAGATATATCGGAGCGGCCGAGGTGCTCAAAAGTATCTACGCACTCTAACGCCTTGACAATAGAGGCGTGTTCAAATATGTGTGAGCACCTTGGCCGCTCCGATATATCCGAGGGCGACTGTTCTTGTGTGTTATAAAAAAGGAAGTAAAGTGGTGAGAAATGTTAGAGAGATAAAACCTTTTGGAATGAGTGATTCAAATTCCTAGCTAAGAGGAAATCATGTTGTTAAGTTTGTATATAAAGTTGACGATGTATTTTAACATGTGACAGAACGGAATAAATTATTAACTACACTGGCGAGTCATTGGAATTGTTTCTAACTTACGGTACAATTAAATCAAATCTAGGGATCGGACCTGGGTGATCTAGCCTAATATGTTCATTATGTACAGGTACAGGTAGGTACATATTGGGCTAGGTCACCCATATTATGTTTAATTTACTTTTTAATAGGTATTCGTTTTGTAGGTACTTTTAATTTTAGGTTACATTTCATTATAAGTTTGTTATTAATTAAGCATATATTTGGTTTTAATAAATTGCTTAGTAATACTTTCACATGTAAATCAAATTATTTTATTAGGTAATTAAGAATCTTGATGTGTTTTGAAGTAGGTACATATATAGCTACACTACTTATGTACATAAATTATAAACTGAAATAGCCATAAAAATATTTACCTTAAAATGGTTAGCTGAACGAGATTTCGGCCGTGACTGCCTAAAACAAATAAAAAATCATATAATTAATTACACATACTTACTAGAATAACTTGATAGAGTCACCCCAAGCTAACTCGGCAGCGATTTCGAACTAACCTAAACTAACCAAACATTAAAACAATGCGTAGACACAGGATAAATAATAGTACTAGGTACAGAAGATTCATTCTCTAATAAAACGCGTCTATTACGACAGATATGACGAGCGCGAGCAGGCGTCCCCGTTCCGTAGCGGTGCTACTATGGCTATTAGACACCAAAATTGGTGTGGGCCGCATGTACTTGTAGGTACTTGTAGCGACGCGACGAAATCGCGAAGTGAGCCATGCCTGGCGTAGGTAATAGTGGGGTATGGTTGAAATTTTGATAAACCGTTGTTATGGTATGGTATGCTGTCGGCCATTTTAAAACGTGTTTTCAATTAGGTCCCATTACGCAACTACATCCCTTTTGTAAATAATGACCTGTCACACAATCATGCAGTTTCTCCAGGCTTGTAGCTAGTTCTCGTCCGATAGCTGCAATCCAACCTTTCATGATCTGATCTTGATTTGATATTAATTTTTCATTTTTCTTGAAATGTTTTACTTGAAATGTTCTCATTTGTTTTACAAGAGGGCAAAGTTGTTGTTTAACCGCTCCGCTCGCTGGTGCTAATATTGATACCCGAGCAAGCGAAAGATTCCAAAATTATAAGGAGACATACCACACGAGTAGATACTTTTTCTCGGTTTCGTTAAACATAAATCTTCACTCCGCAGGCCACACAGGAGTGTGGCTAATATCAAATCATAATCTTATTTTAAAGTGCGAATGATTCAGGGATGAATGCAAATGAGCAACAATGTCAGTCCTATAGATACCCGTCGGACTGTCACGTGGAAACTTGGGAAGCATCCCCATCGGTACCGTGATGAAATCCGATACCAGACTGAGAGCGTGTTTTAATAGGGGACTGGTATGGCTGGTTTAAGTTGTGGACAAAACTTGGACTTAGAAATGTCTCTATCTATATTATAAAACAGTATCTACTGATAGACAGCGCATGTCCTTAAACATAATTTAAAAGTTCTACGTTCAGTCGTTTAACTTAACGGTTTGGACTTGGACCTTGAATTACTTGAAATTGTAAACACGTATTTTTTAAAGTCAGGTGGGGTAAGGGAAACATAATTTATTTTACTCGGGGAAGAGACACCGTATGAGTGCCTTCTACGTACCTAAATATTTTTAAGTGTATTTATGAATTATTAATAATTTTATTTTACTTTTATCATTGAATTTAAATAGATTTTATTATCTCTAAGTATCGATCTCTAACTGTTTATTTTCCCTACAAGTGTCCACCTTCCCCCATTTCCTCTTACCCCACCTTACTTATTTTATCCGAACTATACCTACAGCGAACTATTTTTCCCATAAACTAGAGTAATGGGCACTCCGCTCCAATAATAAAGAGCAGGAGAATAACAATACTGACCATTACCGGACAGATTGAAATACAAGGGGCAGACCCGTTGTTAGTCTAGATATCTAGGTATTGCTGCGGGCTGGATAGAGTAGAACAGCTTAGTTACTGTAAGAAAAAACGCTCAGGTTTTTAAACTTATAAACCACTTCCTGGTATCGGATAGAAAAATAGAAAATAGAAGAGGAGTACTAATTAGACATCTGCTACGATATGACCGGTTTCTTAAGAATATCAAAGAGAGAAAAATAGAGGGAAAGAGAAGAAGAGGAAGAACGAGAAAAAAATATTTCATTCCAACCAAAAAAAAGCGGCCAAGTGCGAGTCGGACTCGCCCATGAAGGGTTCCGTATTTAGGCGATTTATGACGTATAAAAAAAAAACTACTTACTAGATCTCGTTCAAACCAATTTTCGGTGGAAGTTTACATGGTAATGTACATCATATATATTTTTTAGTATTATCATTCTCTTATTTTAGAAGTTACAGGGGGGGGGACACACATTTTACCACTTTGGAAGTGTCTCTCGCGCAAACTATTCAGTTTAGAAAAAAATGATATTAGAAACCTCAATATCATTTTTGAAGACCTATCCATAGATACCCCACACGTATGGGTTTGATGAAAAAATTTTTTTTGAGTTTCAGTTCGAAGTATGGGGAACCCCAAAAATTTATTGTTTTTTTTCTATTTTTGTGTGAAAATCTTAATGCGGTTCACAGAATACATCTACTTACCAAGTTTCAACAGTATAGTTCTTATAGTTTCGGAGAAAAGTGGCTGTGACATACGGACGGACAGACAGACGGACAGACGGACAGACGGACAGACGGACAGACAGACAGACAGACAGACAGACATGACGAATCTATAAGGGTTCCGTTTTTTGCCATTTGGCTACGGAACCCTAAAAAAGTTCCAGGTCGTGTCATAACAGAAGGTTAAGGAGTTGGCAGAGGACAGGACGAGTTGGAGATTGCTCCACCGACAAGAGCTCTTATATATAAAGAAGAAGAAGAAATGAGAAGGAGTACAGTCAGCAATAAAAGTCTGTGTCACAATTTTTTGTTTACAGTTGGACTAACAATACTAATTACTGGTAGTTCGTCCCAAAATGAGATAGCGCATTGTAAGAAGTGAATCATTGTGAAACGTAGTTTTTGATAAAAGATGTATAAACTAATAGGAATTAATAAAACAAGGTACCTCCCTGCATAGAAGTTTGTATGCAAAGGTACTTGCTAATATTATTGCTTACTGCACCTTACGATTGTCATCTTGGAAAGTGATGTGCGTGTGCATCCGGCTAATAGATATGGAGCGTTTTCTTGTTTAAACCGTTCGCGCTGTTTTTATCTGTGGCAGGCATCTAGTGCAGGTCATATCTCTAGGCGGTCGTTACGCCGCTATATATCGAAATAAAGGTGTTTACGCCTACACATTCTTAACCTTCGCCTTACACGACCAACACTGGGCAGTTTATAATCTAACTGTGCATTTATATGAGAAATCATATGCATTCAGGGACTTTGGAAAGAAAGCAATAAAAACTGGCATTCTTAGTCTTAGTTCATATAAGGTGCAGGGGGCCAATTTCGACTGCGGAGTAATTTCAACTAATTGAAATATCTTCCATGTTTAACATTATTAACTAGAGTCACACACAACCATACCCCGGCCGGCGAGAGCAAAAATGCGTTGATAGCTTAATAGTGCGAGGACACACACTTTGGTCGATGTCGATAAAAACAACACGATGTACTGGACCACCGTTATGATATGCAGAAGTATTAATTATTGTTGTAAACAAAATTAAAACCAATTGTTTGTATTTATTCAGTATTTTATGTAATTTTCGTAATATACAATTAGCATTTTTTCTAAATTTTCTGATTTTAAACTCCTTCGCCTTGCCGATAAAATCCATTTCATCCAACTAAAGGACCGTTCTAAATCTACTGTAGTAATCGGAGCAAAACGAAATAATTCATAGTGATTATGAATTTGTTCTGTATTAGGTAGTTCCACTTCTCTGCCAGATATCAATTTATTTAAATTGTTTAAAGTTAAAATGCCAACGTTCTTCTTCAACACATTCTGATACTTATTGTGAATAACTTTACCTTGAGGATGTAACCGTAATTTTGACAAGTGCACTTTCAACTTGTGAACTATATTGAAACTGGCTTCGAGACTTAAATTTTGATTTTGTAATTGTTTTATTGTATTAGGTATTATTGAAATATAATTATTTATCCATTTAAGGTCATTCAAAATATTTAAATCGTTCATTGCACGTTTGACTTTCAAAATATACATTGAATCCCTATTAGGGAATGTCTGTATGACTCGCTTGATTTAAAAAAAAAATTGTGCTTAATTAAAAGTCGACTATTCTATCGACATCCATATGTCGATAGAATAGTCGATATTTAATTAAGCACTAGGAGCAGACGCATTTTTGCTCTCGCCGGCCGGGGTATGCACACAACACATGTTTTTCGCTATCTGGACATATACGGCACTCAGTTGACAATGTAAAACATGGAAGATTTTCCGACTAGTTGAAATTATCCCGCAGTCGAAATTGCCCCCATGCACCTTACAGCGTGTATTTTTTTGATACGACCATATGCCCTAATTAACTAACTTTATACGAAATGTTACTGACAAAATATGGAACAAAGCATACATCAGGCAAATCGCGAATGTACTAATAAATAATATTAATTTAAATCTAGCGTCACTAATACAGCGAAAGTTACAGGCGTCTGCGGTTACCTAAAGTATTACCATACTTATATAAATAATTACCATAAAAAAGACTCTATGATTTAAACAATACGTTACAATTTCCTTTAAAATACGTATAAAGCTTTGTCGCTCATTGTACAAGACGCAGGTGGCACACGCTTCCCACGAAAATATACTAACCACGTTTTTTAAATTAATAAACGACAATCCAAAATTAACCTTAACGTAATACGTTTAAAATACATTTCTGATTAGCAGTGATTTCACGCTAGTTCGAATCAACCACAATTACTGTTTTTTGATTAACATCCCTACAATCAAAATTAGACTCTAATTATATAAGCTTAAGGTTTATTTCAGCTTAGTCGTTGTGTAAGATAAGCTGGTCGGTATCTAAGGCGGGTTAGAATCGTGCAAAAACGCAATGAGATCATCAGCGAGTGTCATTTAGATGCAACGTGGAGTGATCTCTGTGACGATGGGAACACGGGCGTTATTCCTATGGATTTCTGGGGTTAGCGAGCGATGGCCTCTTCGAACCAATGTAAAGCCTGACCAGTAAATACAACGTGTCCCAAAATTCAACGATAAGCTGGCACCAGAAGATGGACCTGCTCATGACTACTCGAAGAAAAAAAAATGAAAAAAAAAGAAATTGAAAAATTGTAGACATGGTCGTTAAAAATAACACTAGGGGTGTCGATTTTAATTTTTTTTTGTAATTCCATAATAAATTGAGATATATTTTTTTCTTTTTTTTTCCTCGAGTCGTCATGAGCAGGTCCATCTTCTGGTGCCAGCTTATCGTTGAATTATGGGACACGTGGTATAGTCACGCGCCATATTGCGGAATTACATTGGAACTAAATTTTTCATACTGAACTGTCACTACATAATACGTGAGAATAACAGCGCCCTCTTGACAATGATCATATATTTCTGGTTGGGCTTTATGTGTGACCATGGGCTGGGCACCTTGCAAAGGTCGTGACACATGGTTGGACCTAGGCGTAACTCGCATTGCGTGAGCGTTGTGTTACAGTTACAGGTAAACACACGCCGAATGAACTTTTATTGTATGGGAACGGTTTTTTGGCAGCCGGTCCTGTGTGTCGATTCGGATTTTGAACAATTTGAACTAGATATCTATTAGTCATCACCAAGATATGTCAGTGTCAAACAAGTGTCAAAAGTGACGTTTTTTGTTTGAAGAACACATCACATGAAGAAGACATCACCAAGATATGTCAGTGTCAAACAAGTGTCAAAAGTGACGTTTTTTGTTTGAAGAAACGTCACTTTTGACACTTGTTTGACACTGACATATCTTGGTGATGTCTAATAGATATCTAATATTTGACGTATCTTTAAGTTCGAATATGGCTGTCATAATCGGCATTCGGCATCAAAACTCGGACCGGAAAAACGAACTACCGCTTGTGACCCCAGATGTTGCGATAACCTGGAATCGGACCGTTTACTTGAAAATATTGTTCTGAATAAGTTTTAAAATGAGAACGTAATTTGTATGGGAGGATTTTTGGCAGTAGGTAGTGTGACTCATAATCGGCATCAAAAGCTCGGAACGGAAAAACGGACTACCGCTTGTGACCCCAGATGTTGCGATAACCTGGAATCGGACCGTTTACTTGAAAATATTGTTCTGAATACTGTTATGTTAATTTGAGTGGGAGCTTTGATGACGTAATTCGTAAACGGTTTAATGAAAAAAATTGGAATTCTTACATACTTTGGGCATTCGAATTCTTACCTACTTACATATACAAAAATTGCTCGTTTAAAGGTATGTATGTTACCGTAAAATTGTAAACACTCTTAAGTTTATAATCTCGCTAGTTAAATTATAAACTGACGGTAGGGAGATTATAAACTAACCTAACCTACGTTAGATTGTAAACTAACGGGTTCACAATATTACGGTGTATAAGATAACTAATCATATAGGCACATTTTTATGGCAGTTAGGTACAAGCCCATACCATAATTGGTAATCTACTTAGCAAATTAGAAGAACTTAAGTAAATATTTCTTCTGACAAAATAACAACAAAAAAAGTCGAACCTACCAGATACGTCTGCAAACGAGCTACAATTTAAAAAAAATGGAAATGATTGACCGCTTCTAAAACTAAATCTGATGATCATAAATCGGTTTCAAGCACAACAAACCGTACACCCAGTAAGAAAAACAGTTAAAAGCATACGAATTATGTACGGTCAACATATCACGTCTCTAACTTACCGTAAAACGTCTGGATCTCGTTAAAATCCGATATCATAAAATACAGAATTGACGTACGGTATCCGCTTTCGACACATTGAATGTACAGGATGTCCCAGAAAGTTTAGAATCTAAACTTTGGATCAAACAAATAGGTTAACAGGTCTGTGAAGAACTCTGCATTTTATTAGATTGTGTGTGTGCTAGTTTGGAATTAACCTTTCATATGTTGGGCAATAGTAGATTGTTAACCAATGGATGAAAGTAAAAATAAATTGGATTTGATAGAGCCATTCGAGTTTATGATAATAATTAATTTCTACCGGCTTGCCTATTTAGAAACAATAAGTAGGGAGCATTTGATCTCGAAAATGGCTTAGTAAATTTGTTTTGGTTTGCCTAAGTCAATAATACCATCCATACGTTAAATTTATTGACTTATTGATTTAAGAAAGTACTCTGTAATAACCCGGATATATGAAGTTTATGTAATAGGGTTTATCCTATACGGTAAATGTAATAATAAGCGGAAATAGTGCGGTGACGCAACGGATAGCCGCGG
Organism: Cydia amplana; assembly: GCF_948474715.1. NCBI lineage: Eukaryota > Metazoa > Arthropoda > Insecta > Lepidoptera > Tortricidae > Cydia > Cydia amplana. Next base: position 1,104,361 of record NC_086079.1, on the reverse strand, counting down.
TCAGGCGCCGTTACCCTAGGTAGTTAATATCAGAGGAAATATCGCGGTTCTATACATATAGCGTAGATCAAATAGCTTTGTCAACAAGCCTTATTAGTGTAACGGTTACAAGCTTTTGATAAACGGGCCCTTGGTCGCATTTATGAACCGATTCTCGTAAAATTTTGTGCGATATCAAAATAAGACCAAAACCGTAACAAATAGCTAAATCTGAATCGGGCTCATGTGCATAAATGTGGCCTTTTCAACCAAACGGGTACTTATTGTAGGTTGTCAATAAGACGCTATTTCCATAAAGGTTCAAAATTAAACCAACCTAATCGACAACCAACCACGTCACAGATGATTATCGGACATTCAATGATTTCGGCCCGTCAATCTGCTGTCTAAACATCGTATTGACATAACAGTGGCGTTTCCTGCGTCCGAGACACTGTGTGTTTTTGTTATATAAGATTAGGTATACAAGGTGTATCAGAATTCTTGTTTTTGGTTAAGGTTGTTAATTTTTTTTTACCCTGTCGTTATAAAAAAATTCACAAGAAAACTGTAGTCTATGGACGCCTGTACCTACAGGGCGCATTGCCGACCCTTTAAAAACCAGTACCCTCCTTTTTGAAGAATCCCATACTGTAATCCCTAGAGAAAACCTTGGCTTAAAAAGTACTAATGTACTTTAAGGAGGAGAGTTAAGTACCTGAAAACCTTGCTAGGTTTCGTGGATGAGCTGGGGTATAAGGGGCCCACAATTACTAGTTCGCCGGACGATATCAGCCTGTCAGTTAAACGCAAAAGGTTCCGAACAACTGGCAGGCTGATCTCGTCCGGCAAACTGGTGATCTGTGGGCCGCGGCCGGTCACAGTAGCGCTATACTTGGTCAACCAGATCATGACAGTAGAAAAAGGCGGCAAATTTGAAAAATGTCGGCGCGAAGGGATATCGTCCCATAGAAAATTTGTATTTCGCGCCTTTTTTAGGGTTCCGTAGCCAAATGGCAAAAAACGGAACCCTTATAGATTCGTCATGTCTGTCTGTCTGTCTGTCTGTCTGTCTGTCTGTCTGTCTGTCCGTCTGTCTGTCCGTCCGTATGTCACAGCCACTTTTCTCCGAAACTATAAGAACTATACTGTTGAAACTTGGTATGTAGATGTATTCTGTGAACCGCATTAAGATTTTCACACAAAAACAGAAAAAAAAACAATACACTTTTGGGGTTCCCCATACTTCGAACTGAAACTCAACAAATTTTTTTTCATCAAACCCATACGTGTGGGGTATCTATGGATAGGTCTTCAAAAATGATATTGAGGTTTCTAATATCATTTTTTTCTAAACTGAATAGTTTGCGCGAGAGACACTTCCAAAGTGGTAAAATGCGTGTCCCCCCCCTCTGTAACTTCTAAAATAAGAGAATGATAAAACTAAAAAAAATATATGATGTACATTACCATGTAAACTTTCACCGAAAATTGGTTTGAACGAGATCTAGTAAGTAGTTTTTTTTATACGTCATAAATCGCCTAAATACGGAACCCTTCATGGGCGAGTCCGACTCGCACTTGGCCGCTTTTATTTACTAACAAGATTTGGTTGACCAGCTATACCTCGTTTTTCACGCAAATGGTTGTCAATTTGCGGAAAATAATAAGTAAAACTAACTAACTGTATACCAAATTACCAATGTAAAGTCATTGTAAGGTTGTGTCAAAATATCGTAGTTATTGTCCCCAGTTTAAAAACACGCCGTATAACGTATACATTGTGTGCTTCCGCGGAGTAATATGATTAGCGTTATTTTTCTCGAGCCCCCGCTAATAACGTCGACATTGCGTTTAAAGTATGTATGTATGTGGTTAAGGTCGACATGATATAGAGTTATGTCATGAAGGACAGTTGTGTGGGTGCAACGATAGCAGGCGTGTCTTACTCCGCGATTTCGTCGCTTTGCTACAGGTATAGCTAAAAGTACATCTGTTCGGCCCCAATTTTGGGGAAAGCTATAAGCCGCGCGTGGCACTGTCGCCACCTAGCGGCCATATCTGTGCTGATCGTAACAGACGCGTTTTGTTAGAGAGTGAGTCTTCTGTACTTAGTACTATTATTTATTCTGTGACGATAGTTACATAATTATTAGGTACCTATTACCTACTTATGATGGCGTTATTGTTATTATTGCTCTGTTCGAGGATTGTCACCCATTTTGATGTCATTAATGTCACATTATATCATTTCTGCCCAAAGTACTGGCATGTAAAGTGTCATTCTATGGAACTTGCTAACTATTTAAACAAAAATCACTAGTAAATTGACATTCAGAGACAATTTTAATATGGCGGTTTGTTTACATAGTTGGCGAGTTCCATAGAATGACACTTAATTTTTTTCATATCACGATAAAAGAAGGTAAATTTAGTTTTCACACCTATTCGAAAAAGAGCTTTTTCCTCCATGCTAGGAGGGATCAAAGTAACACTTTTCTGTTCTAGTACACTATTTTTATATTTTTTGCACATATTTTTTTTAGCTTAAATAATCTGTTTAAGCATCAGATTGTGTCAACACTAAGGTTTTTTTATTTTCCTCATAGTTGGTGTGAAAACCAGTATTTGACACACGGTATCAAAATTATTTCGTCTTGGGCGTTAACACTTGAATCCCTCATTACGCTCAGGATTCTACTTTAGAATCCCTCATTACGTTCGGCATTCTATTGTAGAATCCATCGCTTCATTCAGGATTCAATGTACGCCCTTGACGGAAATATATCATTTTGATCCCTTGTGACACAAACTACTATTGTCGTTCAACAGTTTTATATTATTACGAGACTTTCACGTATCAATTTATTTACCTGATAATAAAACATAATACATATTTTAATTGTACCTTTCAGGACCAATTTAGCTCTCACTGACGCTTTTGGACATACCTGTAACAAAAATAAAAAATAAATAAGATTTTTTTATCATCATCAGCCGAAGTCTCAGCCGAAAGACGTCCATTATCAACCTTAATAAAATTACCTATAAATCAAAAGACAATACTGTATCAGTCATATAACTATTCTGAACCATAGAATTCACAATAGAAAGCAATAACGTAAAAAATACAAATGAAAGCCGGTCACATGCAAATATACAATAGCAAATCGAAAGTACACAATTTTCTACGATGGAATCGTATTTTTTTCATATACAATACTTTCAATTTCTTCGAGTTTCGCTTTCCTCGCTATTGTATACCGCTAGCGTGATGTCAATTTATTTTTTTCTTGAAAATGTTTAAACATGCTTATGCTTTGGTAAAAAAACGTCTAGTTGAGAGGTGTCAAATTCATATGGTGATTACTTTTCAGACTTTTCAGATTTGTTAATTGAGTGGTAAATTTTTATTTGATTTTGATATTTAAAAAAAACTGCTGATATTTAATGCCGGGACAACGCGAGGAAGATAATGATATTTAAAAAAAAACTTAAAATTACGGTTTCCATGATTCCAAAATGTCATATTATTTCAATTAGTTTTAGTGCCAAAACATTCTGCCAGACAACTAACGTGCAATTTATTTACCAATTACCTGACATAATGTGGTAGACCTATAATATTTATAGTTCTCATTAAACTAAGAGACATTTTGCTTATTTTATGTATATTGGAACTATAAAACTATGCCTCCTGATTCCTATAATACTGATAATAAATCGGAGTGAAATGCAATCATAAAATAATCTTTAAAGCCATTTAAATTAAATTGCATATGTTTAGGCCCAAGCAGTTTGGTACCAGCGGTCTCATGTTGAATCACAGACCACTTGTTATACAATAATTAGGGATGTACCGACTAGTCGCCGACTATCCGGCCTCATTTGTAGTCGGCGATTAGTCGGCGACTAGTTGGCAAAAATAGCCGATTAGTCGGCACTTTATAAGTGTCAGACAATCAGGACAAAAATAAATAAACAGCAAATATTAACCATAAACCATAATAGGGGAAACCCTATTTTACCCAAATTCCTATTTTGGGGTGCTTACGAAAACTTTTGTTCGAATTATTGACCGTGTGGTCGCTTTCTTATGTCCGATTGTTCGGTTGTCGTATGAATAGCCTAAGTATTTTTTTTAATTAAATTTTTTAGCGTTACTATAATATGATGAATAGCGCGACGAAGGGGGAAAAAACGATTATTTTTTAAGTGATCTAAATCGAACTTAGACGAAACTAATGATCCGGCCGACTAGCCGACTAGTCGGCCGACTAATCGGCCATCCGAGCGCCGATTAGTCGGCTAGTCGGCCAAATCAATAGTCGGTACATCACTAACAATAATATTATAACTAGACGTGTGCGCCGCGCCGGCGCGCCGCCGCCGCCGGTCTTTTTTGCCACGTCGCCGCCGCCGATAAATGATCGGCGTGAAATCGGCGTGACCTTGAGTGTTGTTAACTAGCTATTCCGTGTTGGCATCTGGATATCAATATGGATTTTTTGTATAATATATGTTACAGTTGTCAAATGTAGGTACATCAATTATTAATTAAATGAAACAGAATAGCCAGTTACACAAACTATTTGACACACCAATTAAAGTAACGAGTTATCCTAAGTATTCAAGAAAAATTAAGGAGCAATAATTTATGAAGTAGAATTTTTTCCTGTTAATTGTGAATTCACATTGCCTCACATACGAAGGCAGAATGCTCCATCATGAAAAGACTTACAACTAGGCAACGAAAACAGGGCTCATGTAATGGAGTCAAGCAAAAATCTGAGAACATTGGTGTGCGAGTTTTCGAGACCCTGAGTTTCCTAAAAACAGTCGTGTGCCAAAAATGTCTAGAAGAAAGAGACAGAGTGACAACACTGTAGATTCACTGTCAATCTGCCCCTGCAAAATGCTTGCCCCACGGAAATGTGCAAGCTGTAAATGGGTAAAGCAACATTATTTTGTCACTCGATGCTATAAATTCTTGTAACAAACTGTGCTACTATTGTCGCCTTCCTGACGGGACTCTCCTGAAGAAAGTTAAAGATGAAAGTTCTAGAGAGGTCTTAAGAACAACCATTCCAAGACCAAAGTAAGGCGATTACGTAAAAGCGAGTTTATATCTTGGGTTGATAACCAGTGCCGGTGGTTGCACCGCCGAGATATTTACGCCGCAAATCTGGCATGGCTAAAAATGATATGGCTAAGGCTAACCTCGACAAGATCTGGAAGAATACAGGTATTCGGCGTGCAACTAAAGTGCGCTTGGTACGAGCTCTCGTGTTTTCAATATTCCAGCTTCCAGCGCTTTTGAGATCTAGTGTTAACGAAGATTTCTGCTTATACCTTGGACAGCTTGAAGAACAAACCCCTCCATAATTTCTCAGAGAGCTCAATATCGCCACTCAAATCTTCACAACATGCCATGGGTGAGCCCTTAGATTCTTCGGACATATTAACCAACGCGTGATGTGGAGAAAAACATGAATTTAGGAATTAATGGCAAACGTGCTCGAGTTAGAGCATGTGTGAGATCGTAGACCGCTATGAAGAGGTCGGCTTGCGCCAGTCTGACCGCGCAAAATGGACACAAAGTACCTACATGTGGTCGTAATCCTCAACAATATGAAAACGAGAAAGAAGATAGTTACGCCTCAGTGAGCATGGTGCTTACTGCTTGTACGACAAGAAAACCAATAAATAGAAGCCATAGCAGTCCACTATGTCTAGCAAACTTCAAGGATATTTGGAGTTTTGTTTTGTTAAAGTATGTCATTTTTAATACGATAAGCCAATGAAATGAGATATTGAGATATCGGATCGAAGGTCATTGGGACCAGGTAATCCCTTAATGCAAGCCAGTTAGTAGAGTAATTTAAGTTATTATAGCTATGTTATATTCATTTACAAACCCTATTTTACTCACAGTCTATTCAAAACCATACGTAGTTCACTGACCAGCAACCTAGATTGATCAAATTTTCAAGAAAAACAACAAATTAATGATTTTTCTTAAGAAACCTGAAAGTCAAGGTCACGCCGATTTCACGCCGAAAACACGCCGCCGCCGCCGATTTTTTGGCAAACGCCGCCGCCGATCATTTTTTAATCGGCGCACACGTCTAATTATAACTAAAGATAGGTTTAATCGAGCAACAAACGCAAACGTATGTTAAAATTAACACTGATTTAAACTTTCACGATTTTTACACATTATTAAATTATACAACGGGACTTAATCGCGTATCTAAGTGTTAAGATTTACCTCCGACGTTTCGAGGACGGCGTTGTCCCCGTGGTCTCGGAGAAGACTGGCTTAAGTTGACATCAGCATCGTCTAACCGCGCGAGTTTTTCGAACTACCCGCACTTGGTCTTGTTTATCCGCTTGAACGTTTTGCGCACTAGGGATGTCACTCTGTCGACACACAACACTAACGATATTCGATTTATCGACTGTCGATATTCATTTACGCTTACATTTACTAATGACTGGATTCCATGTGGATGAGATCTTGAAACCCTCGTCCCGATTGAAATTACTATGTTTTTTGATTTCAATGGCTTCCCGTACTTTCCTGCTGTAGAAATGACGATCCGTGGACAGGATTTTAGGGTTATGCAGCTCAATCCAGTAGTTTGGTCCTGACTCCAGTAAATGCTCAGCCACGGCAGACTTCCGTGAACAATATCGTTAGTGTTGTGTGTCGACAGAGTGACATCCCTAGTGCGCAAAACGTTCAAGTGGATAAACAAGACCAAGTGCGGGTAGTTCGAAAAACTCGCGCGGTTAGACGATGCTGATGTCAACTTAAGCCAGTCTTCTCCGAGACCACGGGGACAACGCCGTCCTCGAAACGTCGGAGGTAAATCTTAAAACTTAGATACGCGATTAAGACCCGTTGTATAATTTAATAATGTATGTTAAAATTATCAACAACAGTATACCTCAGCAAAAAATATTGTCAACGTATTTTAGGGGCGCCTTGTGAAAGAGCATCTGTTTGATGACCACAAGTGTTCGTAAAGGGTCTCTATCGTTTCCCATAAATTTTAAGTCATAATGTATTGTTTATTCGCATTTTCGTTAGTCATAATTTGTTTTTCTCAGCAACGCGTAACTTTTCAGGATTGCCATAATACAAACCAAAATATAGGATAACCTTACGAAAATCCTGAAAAGTTAACAGTTTCAGAATTATGACTACTGATAATCTGACCGTCATTACATTGTGACTTTCAATAATTATGTCAAACAAAGGGATCCGGTTCGTAAATGTTTCACGCGCAGTCTACATGCAGCAATCTATGACAGAAAGTTGTAAAGATGGTACCTACACTGAGTTTAATAGCGTTTTAGCTAACGTCAAAAAGGCTACGGTGAATTTCATGTTAGTTAGGATTTATTTGCGTTATTCACCGTTATGTTGTAAAGCGGGAACTGCTTAATCGAAATGTGGCTATAACTATAAGTATCAAATAATATAATTAATAAATAAATAATTGCTGTTGTGTTGTTGTTACCTCTGTCTTCATGTATTACTTGTGTCTCTCTGTAAATATTTTTACCTAAATTTTGTAGACTTGTGTAATATTGACTATTTTTTATTTGTTTACTACTAGCCTCCATGCGCTACTTTTTCTTTTATTTATTTTTTTCACCGTCTAAGGATAAATTAAATAAAAAAAAATTGTTGGAACTCTACAATAATTGAAAATGAGGATGTGTTTTAAATGGCAAGGTACCTTCAAAGGTTTAGGTTGTGTAATTAAATTATAAATTATTATGACCATTAGAATAGAATAGAATAGAATAGAAATAGTTTATTCGTGGCAATAAAGATATAACAGATAAAACAGGGGAACAAATTACATTAAATCTGGAATAACATTTTTTTAACTAAACGGAATTAAATATCTAAGTCTAGGTCTTTAGTCTAACTAAGATAAGTGATTTTTTATCCGCAAATATCCTAATCCGGAAAGAAAATCCTAACAATTAGTAAATACCTAGAAAAAGAATCAGAATGTCTGGCAATTTGCGGGTACAGATTAGAGACATTTACCTTTACTGCGGGTCATATCAAAATTGTTTGTTTAAATTTGAACTTTAATAGCTGTTAATAGAGTTGAATATTGTAACTGCCTTATGCATAAAACATCTGTACGTGTAAAAACGTAAAAATACTAACGTGACTTCCTCGCCATTAGGATTCCGCTGAGACTGGATTAGGGGCCCGTTAGAGAACCCTGGAATTCCAACATAGTTCAAGGCTCTTGTCATAAGACTCAAAAAATACGTTGCGTCGAGTGAGAAGTCACATTTTTTGCAATAGTCACATTTTTGCATTATAAAAAAACTAGCGACCCGCCCCGGCTTCGCACGGGTTAACAAATTATACATAAACCTTCCTCTTGAATCACTCTTTAAATACCGCATCAATATCCGTTGCGTAGTTTTAAAGATCTAAGCATACGTAGGAACAGACAGACAGGGGGAAGCGACTTTGTTAAGAAAACCGGGCAAGTGCGGCCAAATCGTAAGTCATGGACATTGTTGCACATGTCACAAACGAGGGCCAAAAGTCACGAATCTTGTGACTATTGTGACCATTTGCAACACAAGTTCAAGCTTTGAAATTACTGAACATGCTTGAAGATGGAAAAATTTCTTCCTATCCTAGTCGGTAAGGGAAATGACACTCACAATCAAATTAAATTTTTCCTTTCATTTGGCGTTTGTCGATGTATGATTATCATTTTAGCTTAGGGTCACCAGTTACAGTTACCTGCAATAGTATGTTACACAACAAAGACCGTAAAAATATATGACACGATCTTATTTGTAGAACCATAAGAGCGTGTCACATATTTTTGCGGCCTTTGAATATATTATTGCCAGTGACTGTACAGTCAAAAATTTACGCAATGATCCTTAACCTCTATACAACCCAAACAGGAACTAAATAACTTAATGACAAGGGTAAACAAGCAAAACCCACGGAACCCACACACGTGTCGCAACTATTCGCGCACGTGGGTGGTACGCAGAATGACAAGGTTTCGCAAAGGTCGCGGTGGTTCAATTAACTTTTTTTAATGTGTTCGTAGTGACTATAGCAAGCATATGTGGTTGCGGATAGTAGCAGGGTTATCGTGACCTTATGGGCCTTATATAGCCCGCATATGTATGTGAATCAAGTTATTGGTCAATGTGAATCAAGTCAATCAAGGAATGCATTTGTGAATCAAGATACCAGTGATTTATCTGCTGATTTTTTTTCGTCAGATTTCAATAAAATTTTGTGAATAAATAGAGTTGCCTATTCTGTACAATATAAACTTGTAAAATATGTCCTAGAAAAAATTCCACTTACTTACGAATAATTACTATTTCGGGACAAGTTGTCGGCCAGAAAGAGTAAGTCTTTCAACCAGCCAAGTTTTATCTAAACTTTACGAAAAAACTCAACAACACAATAAAAGTCATCCCTTTTACGATTTTATATTATTGGTTGATCAAAAACTTATATACCTACTCGTAAGTAACAGGTATTACCTACTGGTTTCTATATCTAGTACTCACCAGTTTTCGTTAAGCATTTGGAATAACAGTGGACGAAAAAAAACAGTATACTATGTTTGTCGACGCTTAAGAGTATAAAAACTATAAAAAGGGTGATGGAGTGTTAATTTTGTTAATTTTATACGCCCGGCTAATTGATTACACTAGTTTTTTGTGGTTCTAGAATATTTTTGATTATTATGAGTTGTTTTTTCCTTATGAGGGTCTGTCTTGCAAATAGTTGATGCCTTAACGAAGCAGCCAGAATCATAAGTATTTAACTCAAACGATCACTATACAAAAAGTACTATATTAAGCTGAAATGTATACTTATATGTGTGAAATTTGTATACTGAGATGAATAAAACTAAACTAAATAAATACTGCCTAAAAATATGGCACCTCACCTTTTGTGTTTTTATCTTTTCATCAAAAATAGTAAATAAAACCTTAACGAGGTTTATATAAAATAAAAACACGACCGAAGGGAATCGACACGAGTTGCGAAAATATTACCTAACTGCCGTATTCGAACATTTCGAACTTCAAGATATTCACAAGAGACGACACGTACTAGATCCATTCTAGATACGTTATAGTTTAGATTTCAACTAGTTCTCTTTTGCAGCGCAATTCGGGCAACCAATGTCACTTTTACGATTGATCGTGTTAGATTAATCTATTAGATGTGAATTAGATCTCTAACTAATATCTTGTGGAAATCGTTCAAGAGTATCTCCAGAATCGTGGAAATGTCAAATTTGACAAGTTAGATCTTAAACATATCGTTATCGTATCTCGGCGATGTCTAAAAGATATCTAATAGATGTCTATTACAAAATCGGAATCTGGCCCTCAGTAATTCGTACATGTATCGTAAAACGTTTTACAGTACATATGGCATGTTAAATTTTCGACATAGACACTTAATGTGCTAATTATCGCACTAGTGCGGTAAAGTAGCACCATAAATGGTAAATAATTTGATTTAATTTGTTCCCAAAGTTGTCAAAAATAATTAGTTAAAACTAAAATGTTTAATGAATTTAAGCCTTGTTGATCTATAATAAACAATTATGTTTGTATGCCTGTCTGTCTGTACTAATTGCCAGCTCCAACTCCATTCATTCCATTCAACATTCAATAAACCCGTGTAATGGTTACATCAACACACGAACAAATTGAACGCATTTTTCAACGTAAGTGTCCCATTGTGCGCTCAATTGCTATTGGTAGTGTCTAGTGTCGTTTGATAAAACATATTGAATTAGAGAAACATGGTGTGTTGCCAAATATAACGCAATACCTACTTTAGACAAAATAAAACCGTAGTACTTAATACCAATAGTTTTTTTAAAATTGAAAATCATAAATATTAAAGGAAACCAAACCTTCAAAGTAAGGCTTCAATAATTTTTTAGGGTTCCGTATCCAAAGGGTAAAAACGGGACCCTATTACTAAAACTCCATTGTCCGTCTTTCTGTCTGTCTATCAGTCTGTCTGTCCGTCTGTCTGTCTGTCACCAAATTTTCACAGGTGTTGTATTTCTGTTGCCTGCTGCTATAACAACTGACGTGATCCAGAGGCCGTGAGTCCAAGTCTCACCCAGACAGTATTTTTTCCACTTTTAAATTTATTCTAAGCTTATTACATAAGTGCTCGGTATTGAGTGCAATGTAAACAAGAACGTGCATAACGAACTCACGTAACGCAGACAATGAGAAACGTGCGACAGCTTTACTTGCGTGCACGCTTTTAAAACGCGGAATTTCACGGTTTTACTTCCTTTGACTGTAATGTTGTGTTTGCGATTAGAAATGGTTTTTAACCTAGATTAGAGGAAGACACGTTTGTGAATCGATTACATATTACATTGTTTTGAACCTACCTACTTGAAAAAGCGGCCAAGTGCGAGTCGGACTCGCCCATGAAGGGTTCCGTATTTAGGGGATTTATGACGTATTAAAAAAAAACTACTTACTAGATCTCGTTCAAATCAATTTTCGGTGGAAGTTTGTATGGCATTACCATACCTATATTTTTTTTAATTTTATCATTCTCTTATTTTAGAAGTTTCAGGGAGGGGGACACACATTTTACCACTTTGGAAGTGTCTCTCGCGCAAACTATTCAGTTTAGAAAAAAATGATATTAGAAACCTCAATATCATTTTTGAAGACCTATCGATAGATACCCTACACGTATGGGTTTGATGAAAAAAAAATTTTTGAGTTTCAGTTCTAAGTATGGGGAACCCCCAAAATTTATTGTTTTTTTCTATTTTTGTGTGAAAATCTTAATGCGGTTCACAGAATACATCTACTTACCAAGTTTCAACAGTATAGTTCTTATAGTTTCGGAAAAAAGTGGCTCTGACATACTCGGACAGACGGACGGACAGACAGACAGACATGACGAATCCATAAGGGTTCCGTTTTTTGTCATTTGGCTACGGAACCCTAAAAAGGAGGAATATCTCTCGAATCGTCGGGTTTTTAGGGTTCCGTACCTCATAAGGAAAAACGGAACCGTTATAGGATCACTCGTGCGTCTGTCTGTCTGTCTGTCCGACCATTCCCGTCCTTTTATCTCCGAAACTACTGGGTCTAAAATTTTGAAATAAATACACAAAATAGTTTTTTACCTATAGATGACAGAAAAACCTATTAGAAATGTGCAGTCAAGCGTGAGTCAGACTTAATGGTCGGAACCCTTGGAACGCGAGTACGACTCGCACTTGGCCGGTTTTTTTCATTTTACTTCTCACTAAAACAATATTCTCAGTGTACTTAATAGCTAAGTATATAAAAGTTAGGTAAAAGGTAACGAAATAAAAGTAGGTACCTAGGTATGGTAGTTAGGTAGGGTGACTGCTATAGTTATTTTATTAGCCACTACACAATAATTGGCCACTCCTAAGAAATTAGAATAAAACAAGCCAATTGAAGCTTTATTGTTAAGAGTGGCCACAATACGCGTCTCCTAGTAAAATACTCCACATTAGTTTAGAATGTCGCAACCCTAAACAATATGTGACTTTATCTATGAAAAGGGACCTTATTGTCGATGGCGGTTACGCCATTATTAACGATACTCCAACATAAATACAATGCCGCCCGACGCTGTGCGGCGTAAGCGCCATCGATAATAAGGTCCCTTTTCATAGATAATGCCCCATATGTTACGTTTGCACCATATTGTTCAATACTAAGTAGGTTCTTTGACAACTGAAAAAGATAGCGTGTCGTGTGTTTGTATGTCGCTTTGTTCTAGTTGTGTAACTGGCGGTGTCATTCACAGCAGTGGATAAAACATGGCGTTATTTACTGGTTAGAAAAAGGGTCGTCGTGATACTAATTTTCCCATGCGTTGCACTCGTTTTTAGCACCAAAACTTTGTTTGGTGTGATGGTACCGAATGCTTAATCGCGTTAATTTTATTATAATTATATTATAACAAACCATTTACGGTTTATTTAATTTATTATAAATTATGTCAATGTAGCCACACGGCCCACAAAATAAATGGATTGACATTGTATGATTTTCTTTAGTATATCACATCTATGTATTTCCGTTTAGAATTTAGTTAGTGTGACTAGGGTGACTACTATAGTTATGGCCACTACATAGTAATTGGTCACTCCTAACAGTCCTAACATATCAGAAAGAAAAGCCTTATTGTTAAGAGTGGCCAATTACTATACAGTGACCAATAACTAGTAGCAGTGTATTTAAAGCACAACTAAAAATATTTAATAAAAAAAATATTGGTTTCTTAGTTATAATATAAAAATAATATATGTAATTATATTGTGTCGGCGCAGTCAGGTAAAAAGACACTGCGAAAACTGTAGGAACTTCACTAACACGTACTTCCTCCTTAACTAAATACTATACGTATGTTATGACAAATATGACAATACAACAAGTACAACAACCAGAGCCTTATGACATAATTATGTAAATGTGTCCGTCCGTGTCCGTTCCTTGTTTACATGGTAGTCATTACAGCAACAATGATCAGATCACTTTCACTGTCCATGTGCGTACTGTTACACGCACAAGTACTACGTAATTGGTAATTAAGATTTTGTTGGAGTGTAAAAGGTACTTTAGTGAGAGCCGGGAGCGTATAGAGACATACCAAAATAATAGGCACATATAGAAAGTACCAGTTAAACTATATTTACCGCTTTTTCGAAAAAAAAACCATTTTCTAAAAAACTTTGAAAGGGTAACATTTCCTCTTCCCTACTACATATATTGTGATGATCATCATGATATCAATCGTCATTCTTTTTTGATTTTTTCGATTTATGTTTTTTTACCTATTGCAGCAATTTAATTTAATCTTGATACAACTCCCACACTAGTACCATCGATTTATGCAATAAATAGTAAATAAACAAATGCTCTAAATAAATGTAAGCCACACAAATGAACATGTTATCGCTAACAAGAGGTTAATGACTTCCAATTATTATTAACAAGCATATTAATCACAACATGAGCTAATTAGAAACAACAACATAACTAACAACTTAAAGATGGATGTCGCACATAAATCCAATGTTTGTGGAGCTCCCGGCGTTGTTTTTAATTGTTGAAGACCAAGACCCTGAGGGTATAGCAACTATGTTTGTTCGAAGCGTTATTAGGTGCACTCTGCATTTCAATTAGTCATTAAAAAACAACGGGTTTCACTCCGGGAGTGCCGGCAGAAGTGAAAACTCAATGACATTGTAACAGTTTTTCGATCAGGTCACGTCCGTCTTACGAATTTTCAATCTGTCGAATCTGTCGGTCACGTGATCTGTTTAAAAAATTTTCCCCACCTCAAAAAGTGCACAGCGCCGCTAAAGAAGTTTTCACTTCAAAAAGATAGGGTAAGTAGGTACTTCGAGAAACGGTAGGGTGACTGCTATAGTTATTTAGCCACTACATAGTAAGTAATTGATTTTTGCAGGGAACGGGTACGTCAAATGTATAAACGTCAGTTCATATAAGAGTATGCACAATTGTGCAAGGTTTTCGGCAGAGGGGTAAACCCGACTCCGGTTGTTAAATGTCTAAGCCTTTATCCTGTGCATTTTACAATGAAAAACAAAAAACATATGAATACTCGTAGATATATGTAGAATAATATCAACGTGTGTTCACTTTCCTCTCCGACTGTACCCGAGCGCTCTGTACTTTCGATTTCCAAACGATGCAGTATCGAATGGTATCGGCTCAGCGATAACACAACTTACGAGTATCGGGTTACCTACTACCTGTGCTTGAATTAAGTCAACCGAAAATATTATAATTTATAATTTATAATGCCTTCTAAGTTTCATGTTACAATAATAAGATAAAGTCTCTTTAAATCGTTAGCTCTGTTTGCCTTTTTAAACGTATTGTATGGAGCGTAAAATATTTAATGTACCTAGTACGTTAAAGTTCCGCGAAACTGTTAGGCAGTCTGTTAGCTTAGAAACCTTCGTTTAATACGCTCACAGACACTCAAGTAAAGCAACTTTGCATAACAAATGATTTACAACCCATTTGCGGCGAGTGTACCACTAAATGCATATTGAAATGATCCGATCACACTTTCACGCGTACGCATTCCCAGGGAAATGCTCTCGTTGTGTCGCTGTCGTTGCGACACGGTATTGCCGGTGACGACAGTGTGTCGACATCGCTGTTGTCGGTACTAATGGACCATAAACGATACATTTTACTAAACAACACTGTACTAACTATACCCATTAGACAAAAGTAAAACGTAGAGCGATACAGTTATTTTAAACGTTTATCGACATAAGTATCCATTTTCATGTTCAGCACGGATATTATGGTCCCATTTTTATCACCTGTCATGTCATGCGTCACTTTCGCCATTTCATAGTTGTTAGAACGTGACAGGCATGGTGACAGATGATAAAAAGCGACCCTACAGGTATTGTTTAATAGAATAGAACATATTTTTCCCCGGAGGCCGATTCGAACTTATCATTTTAATCTCATTTTGATATCATACTATACTTGTATTTTGGAGGCTAACTGTACTTCAATGTTTGACCTTACGACACGGAGCTTCAAACTGTCATGTCCTACAGACCTTTAACATTCAGCTTCAGCTATCGAAAGCTGCACTAAAGCACTTTTTCTGCACACTGGCAGCCAGTGTTACCAACTTGGACTTTTAAAAGATGCTAGATCCAGAATTATAGTTGGTCAAACCAATTTGTCAGTCAGTAAAACCCAGGAAAATTATACTCATCCTTTTCTTTTGGGTGCTAGTACTGCTAGTACTAGTGTAAGACAAAGATAGTATGATTATCTCTGTCTATGTTTGAAATGAGACAGTCCTTTGACAAACTAGAAGCACAGACCTAAAATGTAGGTGTACAAGATTGTTTGTCAAATATCAAAAGAGCGACGACAATATAACGTCAAGAGTCATTGGAAGTATTAAACTGAGAAATAATAAGTTATTGAGTAAATGAGGGGGGGTGGAAGTTTTGTATCGCAAGTACACATTTGTTACTTTTAGCCCTGGTGGGTAACTTTGGCCATTGAGACTTACTCGGTCCAGGTTATATGCCATGAGGTTGCTTTAATTTAGCTAACCTTTGACGTTTTTTTATTAGACCCTTTTAAATGAGGTTTTCATGTGGGTCAAAGTTCTCCATTGGGTCAAAGTAACCCGAATTTACGGTTTAAAACTATGTTAGTTACCTTAGCTTAACTTAACTTGACTCTAGGAGACGAAATGTTGCTACAATGTACGCAATGTTTCTTGCTTAGTACATGAAAAAACTGCTATTTGGCAAGTTTAGGCTCAAAAGTTGGTAAACTTTACTCTTGTTGGCAACACCGGTGACAGAGGGAAGCGCAATCGCGTCATCGACACGACACAACCCCGACCCGAGAGCCGATTCATTACCGAGGCGAGGACCTTTCTTTTGGGTTGTAGTCGGGTTTCTAATTCCAGCTTGGATTTGTTTTTAGAAGCTTTTATTTATAAGCTAAATTAAACCCACTTCCCGTTATTCGATTGAACTAAAACTTCACATAAATTATGTCAGTTGGGCAACAATGCAATATTATATTATGGTACCATGGAGCTGATCTGATGATGGTCTTAGGAGGTGGCGGATCAGACAACGCAAACTAATTATATTTGGGTTTGATAGTATTGAGGCTGTTGTTGAAAGAAAAGTACGTTGATTGAATTTTTTGTCCAACTAGGTTTCTGTTTTCTAGGTTCTATATTTTGTTCCAAGATTATGAAACGTTCACCCTAATTAATGACTAAATTATCTTTTAAAGAAGGAAAGCCTCATTTCTCAACTTACCATTTTTAAAAGTCGGTTAATATACCTAAATGTGAATAACTTCTTATGTCATCCTGACATTCCATTTTTAAATTTTAAAAGTCGAATTCATAACTGACGCAACTTTACATAATTACTTGATAAGTCCATAATCTCCACCAACATGAATTCAAAAATCGAAAGTGAATTCGACACATTCGATATTGGACCTTCCGCTTACGCGATAAAGTTGACTGAGGATTCAACGGAGGCAGATTCAAATTTGGAATATCATGAATGGGTGCGTCACGTAGTTATTCATATCGCTTGCAGAGCTAAATGTTCGGGTTGAGCCAATGGACTGGACGGCGAGATTAGTTACAAGAATATGTGTGTATGTGTGTGTTCATTTTCAATGGCGCTTCGTTTTCTATGGAAAGTATCATGTGATCACCGGTCATCGTCATAGAAAAGTAAGCGCCGGAAGCTCCGGTCCGGCCCCGGCCCAGTCTCATCCTTAAGAGGCAACAGGGGTGGTCATTTCTCCATACAAACGTACTCGACTGACCTCCGTGGGTATTGAAGCTAGAGCAATGATTTTTTTAACAGATTAATATTGTCAATATCTGTGTCGGACCGCTAGAGCCCTTTAAAAATGGCCAAAATGGCCTAATATCCGACACAGATAATTTCATAATCATTTAGATTTCCAAATTTGGTTACGATTGGTTAAGTTTTGGAGGAGGAAACAGTCGAGTACGAAACCTCGATTTTTGAGATTTTTACGCAGGAATCAGGATCTTTCGCCTTGTCCTTATCGCACTAGTTTTAGGAGCCGCTTCCGTTAGCGAGACGGGTATATTTACCTAAAATATTTAAATCTCAGCTCCTGTTTCGTCTTAAAGTGACCCGTACTCAATCCGAGCGTAATTTGAAAGCCGCAAACATTGATTCACCCGAGACTTAACCTCTTCGGGCGATCAGAATGCCTCCAGCCAAATATGGCGGCGGCGAAGGTTCCGTATCTGTGTCGAGGCTGCGGACGGTTAGCATGCTAATGTTTATTATGTTTTGTTTATTGTTTGTTATCGATGTTGACGTGTCGATAATTTGTTTATCTGTTATGATTACTGATTATTGTCTGTATAGATAATATGTAAGATTAGGTCTCAGCGCTGGACCGCTGGTAGCCGAACGGTGTCATGGCTCAAACTACTTGTAAGAGAAAAAATACTGAAATCTTTTCACACGTGTAAATGTAGATCCATAATGCATTCATTACAGTAAGTATACATCTTTTAGGTCAGCAAAATATCGGTTTTGAACAAGTACATATGTATCCAATACGAGGAAGCAAGTGATGTTTAAAAGTAAGTAAGTATTTCACCATATTTTACAAAAACATATGAACCGTAAACCGTAACGTAATCTATCACCATATAAAAAATAAAGTACCCACAAATGCAAGATCTCTAGGACCGATATAAAAATAGTTTATGCAAAACACTCAATAAGTTATTGCGAAACTTGACAGACTTTTTACTTTATCGGTGCTAATGGCACTTCTGATAAAACTAAAACTAATAATATTCCCGACGTATATGCATTTTAAAACTCATTCAAAAATGTAACTTATTACAAAGATAACAAGGTAGAAAATTGAATGAATTTTCAAATGCAGATACGACAGTTTAAGCTTAACGCGGTAAAACAAGAGTGATTATCTCATTTCTTAAAACTGTGACATTTTCGTACAAGGAAAGACTTATTTGCATAAGTCTGAAGAAGAAATAGCAATCTTAATGTGACGAAATAGAGCTCTGAATTGTTTAATTTTGGACGGGTCGAGGACATTTTGTAGTCAATGGTGCAAATAAATTAGAATATAAATAATAGTTGTCTAGTTGCTGATGTATGAATACCTAGTATTTTTAATGTTTGAACTTATTTATTGAATTAGGATACATAATACAGTAAATTTACACATTTAGCGTTTGCTTCAAATCCGGTAGTTCTGATTTTTTGCAGACTTAGGTATTTATGATATTGCCCCAACTAATAATCCAAGTTTGAGACATCGAGCGCCGAACGAAACTGTCAAAAATCGAAAAAAACTGCGAAAATTTCGGTTTTCTTTTAGATTTGGGCGATCATGACCCTTTTTAACCGCCTTCAAAAAAAAAAGGAGGTTCTCAGTTTGACCCGTATGTATGTATGTATGTATGTATGTATGTATGTATGTATGTATGTATATTTGTTCGCGATTATCTCGCGTTTGGCTGAACCGATTTTGATGCGGTTTTCAGAAAAGTGTTTGTTATATTCTGGAGAAGGTTTTAGTATACATAGATCTGAGCTGATGCTGAACCCTGGATGTACCTAGTGGAACTCAGGTTTGGTGCAACATAGGTAGACGCTGTTTTGGTCATCCGACAAGCCTTGATGAGCACTTGGGAGAGCAGTACCCAAGATAGAGCGGATGCTGTACCCTGGATGCACCTAGTGGAACTCAGGTTTGGTGCAACATAGGCCCACGCTATTTTGGTCAGCCGTCACATCTTGATGAGCACTTGGGAGAGCAGTGCCCAAGGTAGAGCTGATGCTGAACCCTGGCTGTACCTAGTGGAACTCAGGTTTGGTGCAACATAGGCCCACGCTATTTTGGTCATCCGTCACATCTTGATCAGCACTTGGGAGAGCAGTACCCAAGATAGAGCTGATGCTGAACCCTGGATGTACCTAGTGGAACTCAGGTTTGGTGCTACATAGGCCCACGCTACTTTGGTCATCCGTCACATCTTGATGAGCACTTGGGAGAGCAGTGCCCAAGATAGAGCTGATGCTGAACCCTGGCTGTACCTAGTGGAACTCAGGTTTGGTGCAACATATTCCCACGCTATTTTGGTCATCCGTCACATCTTGATCAGCACTTGAAAGAGCAGTACCCAAGATAGAGCTGATGCTGAACCCTGGATGTACCTAGTGGAACTCAGGTTTGGTGCAACATAGGCCCACGCTACTTTGGTCATCCGTCACATCTTGATGAGCACTTGGGAGAGCAGTACCCAAGTTAGAGCTGATGCTGAACCCTGGCTGTACCTAGTGGAACTCAGGTTTGGTGCAACATAGGCCCACGCTATTTTGGTCATCCGTCACATCTTGATGAGCACTTGGGAGAGCAGTGTCCAAGATAGAGCTGATGCTGAACCCTGGCTGTAACTAGTGGAACTCAGGTTTGGTGCAACATATTCCCACGCTATTTTGGTCATCCGTCACATCTTGATCAGCACTTGAGAGAGCAGTACCCAAGATAGAGCTGATGCTGAACCCTGGATGTACCTAGTGGAACTCAGGTTTGGTGCAACATAGGCCCACGCTACTTTGGTCATCCGTCACATCTTGATGAGCACTTGGGAGAGCAGTACCCAAGTTAGAGCTGATGCTGAACCCTGGCTGTACCTAGTGGAACTCAGGTTTGGTGCAACATAGGCCCACGCTATTTTGGTCATCCGTCACATCTTGATGAGCACTTGGGAGAGCAGTACCCAAGATAGAGCTGGTGCTGAACCCTGGCTGTACCTAGTGGAACTCAGGTTTGGTGCAACATATTCCCACGCTATTTTGGTCATCCGTCACATCTTAATCAGCACTTGGGAGAGCAGTACCCAAGATAGAGCTGATGCTGAACCCTGGCTGTACCTAGTGGAACTCAGGTTTGGTGCAACATAGGCCCACGCTACTTTGGTCATCCGTCACATCTTGATGAGCACTTGGGAGAGCAGTACCCAAGTTAGAGCTGATGCTGAACCCTGGCTGTACCTAGTGGAACTCAGGTTTGGTGCAACATAGGCCCACGTTACTTCGGTCATCCGTCACATCTTGATGAGCACTTGGGAGAGCAGTACCCAAAATAGAGCTGATGCTGAACCCTGGTTCACCCAATGGAACTCAGGGTTGGTGTAACATAGACCCACGCTATTTAGGTCATCCGTCACATCTAGAAAACCAAACCAAATTAACTTAATACTAAATTACACTAAAACTAAATAGAGAACCTAACAAACTAGTATATTTTAGCCCAAAACCTAAAATAAATGAAGTACCTACCTATCACTAAAAAGTATAAAATAAAATAAATAAAAAAGAATTAAAAAATTAAAAATAAACAAAAATAAAACCAAAATAAAATAACTTAATATATCTTTTTTAAAAAAACCAAAATAAAATAACTTAATATATCTTTTTAACCGCCTTCAAAAAAAAAGGAGGTTCTCAGTTTGACCCGTATGTATGTATGTATGTATGTATGTATGTATGTATATTTGTTCGCGATTATCTCGCGTTTGGCTGAACCGATTTTGATGCGGTTTTCAGAAAAGTGTTTCTTACATTCTGGAGAAGGTTTTAGTATACATAGATCTGAGCTGATGCTGAACCCTGGCTGTACCCAGTGGAACTCAGGTTTGATGCAACATAGGCTCACGCTGTTTTGGTCATCCGACACGCCTTGATGAGCACTTGGGAGAGCAGTACCCAAGATAGAGCTGATGCTGAACCCTGGCTGTACCTAGTGGAACTCAGGTTCGGTGCAACATAGGCCCACGCGATTTTGGTCATACGTCACATCTTGATGAGCACTTGGGAGAGCAGTACCCAAGATAGAGCTGATGCTGAACCCTGGCTGTACCTAGTGGAACTCAGGTTTGGTGCAACATAGGCCCACGCGATTTTGGTCATCCGTCACATCTTGATGAGCACTTGGGAGAGCAGTATCCAAGACAGAGCTGATGCTGAACCCTTGCTGTACCCAGTGGAACTCAGGTTTGGTGCACCATAGGCCCACGCTATTTTGGCCATCCGTCACATCTTGATGAGCACTTGGGAGATCAGTACACGAAATAGAGCTGATGCTGAACCCTGGCTGTACCTAGTGGAACTCAGGTTTGGTGCAACATAGGCCCACGCTATTTAGGTCATCCGTCACATCTTGATGAGCACTTGGGAGAGCAGTACCCGAAATAGAGCTGATGCTGAACCCTGGCTGTACCTAGTGGAACTCAGGTTTGGTGCAACATAGGCCCACGCTATTTTGGTCATCCGTCACATCTTGATGAGCACTTGGGAGAGCAGTACCCAAGATAGAGCTGATGCTAAACCCTTGCTGTACCTAGTGGAACTCAGGTTTGGTGCAACATAGGCCCACGCTATTTTGGTCATCCGTCACATCTTGATGAGCACTTGGGAGAGCAGTACCCAAGATAAAGCTGACGCTGAACCCTTGCTGTATCTAGTGGAACTCAGGTTTGGTGCATCATAGGCACACTTTGTTTTGGTTAACCGACTTGTCGTCGTGTGCCTATGTTGCAGAGTTCCCCTAGGTGGGTCGATAAACTTTTTTCTAACTGCCTTTAAAAAAAGGACGTTCTCAGTTTGACCCGTATGTATGTATGTATTAAAAGGCGGCATCGTCAAACAGCGGTCTTGACATCACTACGAGAACCGGGGATAGAGCAACACTATGACGTCTGTCATCTAGAGATCGGTTTTTGCGCGTGATCAGCGTCGCGTATTACCTAAGTCCAAAACTCTGATTATTATTGTGATTCCCTAATAAATATTGTTTAAAATGGTGCTCTGGTGTTTTTACCCTTACAGCTTCAGAAGTGCGATAGTGGATTCCCGCCTACTACGATATAATTTGTCGAAATTGACATTACGAAATTTACCGCGCGTAGTCCTTCCTTGTTTCATTGTTCTGATCGTTAATCTGATTGTAATGAGTAAATGCACCAACACCACTCATCAGTTAGGGACTTAAATATACAAAGTCCAAGATTGGTGTCAAAATCATACCTACAAGAATAACCTACAAAACTAACCTATGCCGGCTATTGGCTGCTGGCGTACCTATCGTGCCTTTGCCCTTGTTTTGTGTTTGATTTCAGATACCTATTTCAGTTTATGTACCTCCGTGATCATGACTGTCAAAAATAATACATATTGACTGTGTAATAAAGCTGCTGGCATGTATGTATTACAATATTCACAGCAGAAGATCACAAGACATAAGCTGACAGATACCATTAGGTACAATTGAATTTTGATATTGGTATGAATGAAATAAATCCTTGGGATTACAGAGTAACTCAGGTAAAAGTTAACTCAGGTAAGAAGTCTGTGTTGATCCAACACCTAACAATGCTACGGGGCCATAGTGGTAAATATTCACTGCCTCACTTATATGTTGTGTTATTTTGGTAATCCATGTGCTTTCAGATACATAACATAATGTGATTAAGTACACATGTGTGTCTACATGACATAATAACAAAATGCTATGAACATTTTCTAAAGTTTGTCTCGTGGCGAAATTTACATTCAAGTAAAAAGCATATTATAAAACAAGTTTGGTAATGTAAATGTAGCCTTTATTGATGCTATATGTATGGTGGTATTATGCTTTCATGATTAACAATGAGTGCTATTTAATACTTTATCCTTTCAGTCAAATTAAAATAGATTACAAGTTTTCAAAAACACTGGAATATTGGTTACAACAACAATAAGGAGAAATTACTTGTTGTTTCATATGTGTGTGTGTATGATATTACACATGCTTATTGCAACTGAAATAATGCTTTGTTGGTGTGTTTTTGGTCTGTGTAATTTCCAGAAATTTGACAGCAATGATTCTTGAATTGAACGACCATACCGTCGTTGAAGGTACTAGAGTGGCTATCGGGTCAGGCCTCTATAATGTGCCTGGATGGACATGGCTAATATTTCAAAATTAGTTGGTTATGGATGCCAGGTATAATATGTCCTAGTGTTCAACTAATTCATTATATGGAGAAAATATGTTGATAAGTGACTAATCTCCGATGTCATGGAAAATGAGGTATTTATTTAGAAATAAAATGTTTGTTCATGTTGTACATGTATACTAACAGTCAGTATGTGTTACATTGACTGTGTGTGGTTAGTAAAATGCGCTTTGTGAATAAGCGAAAGGTGACATTTATTTCAAGCTGGTTAGTAGTGTCTGTGACAAATGTAGTCACTCCATGTATCCGGAGCCTCCTCGGACTGAATATTTTAAAAGCCAGTTCATTTCACATATAACCTCCTGCATCTTTGCAATTAACACTAAGCTGCAGACATACTGATAAATAAGGCAGTAAATCATTTGAGATGTTGAGAAAATTTCTGTCTGTACATATTATTGATTGGTTCTATGTATGAAAAATCTTATGAATGTTTATACAAATTAATTGCATACAGCTTATAGTATGTTGTGGTTGTTGTTTTGTTCATTGGGATGTTGGTTTAAGTTTGCATTGCAAATATTTTTCACAAAATGTCATGTTATAAAATGAACCAAAGACATATATTTAAACAGACTTACCAAACTAATGAAAGTTATTGGCATGACATTGTCAAGTGTTTGAGTTATTGACAATGATAATCATTTGTGATCTAACAGTATGTTTCAGATGCATTTCATTATAACAAAACTTTATTACTGATGAAGTTTGATGAATTTCCAAGGTTAAAATCTTGTCAAAGAGATGGACATATTGAACAAGATATTTACTGAGCTGAGTATGACACTGGTAAAGCAGGTTGTTGCTAATGGTAAGCGAGGTAAATACTTTCAGGAGTCAATATGGATATTGACGGTCTACATGATACATGTCTTTTACATACAAGTGCGACTGGACTCTAAACGTTCCAGTCCGATAAGTGTTTTATGGGTGAATATTAAACGAAGGTAAATAGCTTGGTTAAAGCTAACTATTTTAACCCATTCACTGCTAATGAACATTGACCGAAGAATATCATGTCATGAGCTACTGTTTGAAGTTATTGACGGTTTTTGTCTGAACTTGTAGTGTGTTATGGTACCGGTTGCATTAATAAACAGTACACTTTTATTACTTCTGGGTTTCATAAATCAGAAGTTATAAATAATAATATGTTTCACAAATTTTGTGGGTTCACTAAGTATGTATTACATTGTTTTGAAAAATGCATAAATTGTGGTTTATTATGTTATGAACTCATTTATCTTACAATGTGTGCTTGCATGGCATTTAACAAAATTATTTAGTTTTGTGCAGGTATAAGTTAACCTGGATGATGATGTGTTGAGTTATCTACACATAAAATGCACATGCACAGCTGGAGAAAATCAACCATGTATGTCTTGGGGTGGTCTTGGGATTGGAAGCTTTATGGTTTAAGCATATGTGCCATGATTTGACTGATTGGTCATTATCAATATACACTTCATGATGGTTGAAAAATACAATTTGTGAAACCTCGATAAGGCGAACCTGGGTAAGAGAGGAACCTCGATAACATGAACTTCTGTTCAGGCTCTACTGTAGTTCAATGTTGGTATAGTAAGAGTGTTGCCTTTATTTAGGGGCACGGAAGAGGCAAGCCAAGTTGCACATGATCATTTACAATTGGTTGCATAGTAGCAACTGCTTATTATTTTATATTTCCCATGTTAAGGGCAAATGCTGTTATTTCAGGTACCGTTTTCAGATTAAGAACTGACTACGAGTATATTCTCAGATTAGGAACTGAGATATAATTTTATGAGACACTCGGATTGAGAACTGAGTGATTATTTTATTTATATTACTTACTCTCGAGTTCGGAATCGAGTTGTGATTTTGTTTTATCCCAGATTTAGAACTGGGTTACTGTTGTCATACTTATGTGTTTTGTTAACAGGTTTGCCGACTAAAATAAACACATTGTGCTTGATTAATTTTATTAGACACTCGGATTGAGAACTGAGTGATTATTTTATTTATATTACTTACTCTCGAGTTTGGAATCGAGTTGTGATTTTGTTTATCCCAGATTTAGAACTGGGTTACTGTTGTCATACTGTGATGTATTAAATTCGGCCATGTTCACTGATCGTCATTATAACTTGAACAGTAGGGTTCAAGTTGCAATGCGCGCGAGTCAATCGCTGCTTCGTGGGTTTGTGACGTAGCACCGGCCGGTAGTGATCCGACAATTTCGCATGTCTTCTCAAAGTCACCGTGGCTCTGTGGTAAACCGAGCGATACCTGTGCAGGGGGACGGTGGTTCAAATCCCGGTAAAGGAATTCTTTTTTCTTTCATTTTAAGACATTCTTACTTTAAATAGATAGAAACGATATGCAATTGACCGGGCATTCCAGATTATGTTTCAAAGGCGTGCGGTTGTTCGTTAAAATCATGTACCCGCCATGGCAATAATCAAACAAAAATGTAATAAGAAATTGGACTAGAAATGCAGTTACATTGTGATGTTACGGAAATGTTATTTTGTGTAAATTTGTGATCCACTAGAACGAGAAGGGGTAAGTGCTAGTATTTAAGCACAAAATGAAATGCCAAGTCATATCCTAGGACTACAGCATAAAGTGATTTGTTTGTTCTAGCCTATGGACATGCCCTTTACGGTCTGTGACGAATAACGGATTAAATTAAACTCGCTCGATTTCGCTAGCCGATGGCAGGATCAGCAGGGATCCGGAACATAAGTTCAAACCCTCTTGGCGCTCAACAACTTTAGTTTTAAGGAATAAATTTAAGTTACTCGTAGCATTTAGTTTTCCTTCTTTATAATATAGTATTTGTGTTGATTCCGTCCTTTTATTAAGAACCTCGTATTGGACCCGTAATAAATAGCGCCCAACGTTAAAACTTACGGTGTTGGAAATACGGGTAACGGCGGATGACATGCAAAATTGAAGTGTACGTTACTATGATAATTTTATTTGGGGTATAAATTGTAGGTATTAAGTAATTGTTGTTAGTTAAGTTGTGGCTTGGCAGTTATTGTTTTTGGGTGATAAATATTATTTAAGTGTTTTCCCGTGTATTTTAAGTTTTTTTGTAAATTTACCTATTTTAATTTTGTTTTATACAGTTCGTGTTAGCTTTAGCCTTAATTTTATTTAGAGGTATTTTTTTTTTAACTTAAGAAGTAACTTATGACTGGTGCATTTTAGGTTTTCTTTCCTTGCTTTTAATGTATTTTTTATGTATGTTTAGGTTATTGAATTGATTTAGACACATTGTTTTTTTTACTATAAGGCTTGAGCGTTTTATGATTGATTTAATTGTTTGTATTAGGTTGTTTTATTTAAGTAACGTTGTGTTTTAATGGTTTAAAGATGGATCCGAACTACCTTTTGAAGGATGAACTGGAATATGAGCTCGAGTGTCGTGGGGTTACTCTACAGAGTACGGTGCCGGTTTTAAGGAAGGTTTTGAAGGAATTGTTACTGGCGGAATCGTCGGATGCTCAGGTACGCGAGGTTAAGGCACCGGTTCGTAGTATTCAGTCTGGTAGGTCTGAATTGGATATATGCACTAAGAAGCTAGGCGTTTTGTCTAGTTACATTGGTGAAATAGTAGGTAAGCCAGACAAAGCATTGTTCAAACGATTAGTGTCGAGGTTATACCATGTGCAGAATAGAGTAAGCTTAGTGGTGGAGGTTGAGGATGACGATGGTGTTCGGAAAGATGCGCTGGAGCAGCAATGTCAGATATTACTGGAGAAATTAGAGGGACAGGATGAGAGGTGTGAGGATGAACATTTAACGGCGGACGATAAGGCTATTTTGCAGCAGTCGTTGGGGGACCTAGGCGTTAAGATAGCAGAGAAGCTAAGTGGTAAAGAAGGTTCTAAGGATATACATGGTGGCGTGTCTTTACCGAAGGTGGAGGATCAAGGCATGTCGAATAAAAGCGTGTACTTTGGTGTAGATAATTGGGAGGGTCAGGAAGGTGCCAGAAGAATGAAGTTATTGCGATCGTCTACCATCGATGAGGACTTACCAAAACGGAAGCTGGTTCCTTTATATCAATGGGGGCTCAAGTTCTCAGGTTCTAATATGAGCATCGATGCATTTCTAGAACGCGTGTCAGAGCTTAGAGATGCTAGGAATGCCACAGATCTGGATCTATGGCGATATGCTATAGACCTTTTTGAGGCGGATGCCTTGATTTGGTATAGGGCAAATAGAGAATTTGTTCACAACTGGGAAGATCTAGTGCTTTTACTAAAGAGATCGTTTCAAAAACCGTTCTACCAGGAGGAATTGTTAGCTGAAATAAGGGCAAGGACGCAGGGATGTGATGAGACAGTTGTGATCTATTTGTCAATTATGCAAAACATGTTTAATAGGTTACCAAAAAAGTTACCGGAGGGGGAAAAGGTTAGCATCTTGTTAAGGAACATTCAGCCATATTATCAGCGGGCAGTGTGTAGGGATGAATTTACTTCAGTATCGGATTTGAGCAATGTTCTAAGGATTGTGGAAAGGACAAAAATTAGTTGTGACAGCTTTGTACAGCCAAAAAGTTTGAAAACGACTTTAGAACCGGATTTAGCCTATAAAGTAAGCAACAAAGAGGGGACCAGTAAGGAAGTTATGGAGATAAAAGAAGTGTCTGAACTGCACAGCAAACCGATTGTGAATACTAGAAGGTGCTGGAATTGTCGAGAGTCTGGCCATTTATTCCGAGACTGCAAGTTACCGAGACAAAGGTTGTTTTGCTTTAGGTGTGGTCGTTTTGGAACAACTACGAAGGAATGTGTATGTAAGGGAAACGCCCCAGGGGAAAGTCAGAAATCTGCCCCATAGACTTTCCCCAACATGTTAGAACTTCAGATTGGCTGGATTGGTTAGGGGTAATAAAAAGTTATTTTTCGCATACGGATGATAAATTATGTCCGGTTGTATTGCATAAGGAGGGGGATAATCGGTCATATGTTAAGATAAAGGTGTTGCACAAAGATTTTGTGGGGATGTTGGATAACGGAGCCACTCGTACAGTAATGGATCGGGGCTTTGCTAATACACTGGCTTCCATTGGGTTGAAGAGCTATAAAGTGGCACCGCGGTTAATTACGACAGCTGATAAATCTAGGCATACTATTTCAGAAATGTTCGATGTTCCGATTACGTTTGACGATCAATTTAAGGTCATGTCTGTAATGGTAATGCCATCATTAGGCCAGCCATTAATATTAGGTGTTATGTAAGAAAACGACGGTTGGATGACAACTGATTTAATTTTATAAGTCTACCCACAACATCTTCCCCTTTTAAAGATTACAAATTAATATATTTACCCAACACCAGATTACATAACTTGTATGTTGACCATACATACCCCAATCAATAGGGTTTTTTTTTTTAACGTAGTAATGTGTACGTATACCTTATATATATACTTATAACCTAAATGAAAAATGAATAAAAAACATTTTAATGTATGTACCTATAGAGTGATGCGGGACAAAGCGTGATTACTCGGCTATTTGTCCGCCTCGTTTTCTGATTGTTATCATGGGGGAATGTGACTCGACAACACTTTCCTCCGATGACTCTGCAGATGAAAAGCGGTCCATGTCAGGTGACAATTCCTGTTCCGCATCACCCTCATCGTCACAATTAACATTGGCTTGGTCACTAACATGCGATAAGCATTTTATGAGATGTCTCCTATTCCGTCTATAAATTCCCCTTCTATTTTTCACTATATACGATCTAGGTGTACTACTTTTTGATACAATTTGACCTCTCGTTCTGTAATTTCTGTCTAATATTATAACATTATCGCCTTTTTTCAAAGTTGGTAACGCCTTACACCGCTGATCATAGTACCGCTTACTTTTTTGTTGATTGTTAACAATCACGTCGTATTGATCGGCGGGTAGTGGTTTAGGCTGCAGCAGATCAGGATGAACTGGCAAACGACACTTCAACATACGACCCATTAGCATTTGGGCGGGGGAACTCAAGTTCTCTCGCGGTGTGTTGCGATAACTAAGTAGATTTAAGTGAATGTCGGTGTTGCTTTGAATTGACTTTTTCAATATGTTTTTTATTGTTTGAACCGCTCGTTCACTTTTTCCGTTTGCCTGTGCATAATTTGGCGAAGTCGTTATATGTTCGAAGCCCCAATCTGCTGCAAACCGCTTAAAATCTCTGCTGGTATACTGCGTGCCATTATCACTTACTACTTTTTCTGGAATTCCGTGTCTAGCAAAACTTTCTTTTAAAGCCTGTATAACTGCGGAACTAGTTAAATTATTTAATTTTGAAACTTCAACAAATCCCGAGTAGTAATCTACTACTATTAGATAATATTTTTTTAAGTATTCAAATATGTCTGTGCCAACTTGACACCATGGCAACTTTGGCACTTCAACCGGTATCAATGGCTCTCTACTTGGCGCATTTAAGTGATCCTGGCATACTTTGCAGCATTTTACATACGTTTCAATTTCCTTATTAATTCCAGGCCAAAACAAAACTTGCCTAGCGCGTCTCTTACACCGATCAATGCCAAGATGTCCGTCGTGGATGACCTTGAGCATTTCCGCTCGCATCGATTTCGGAATTAAAATTAAATTGTTTTTAAATATTATGTCATCCACCACAAATAATTCATCCCTCATTGACCAGTAACCTTTAACATTTTCTGCCACTTCGTACTTATTGTTCGGCCAGCCCTTGTTTATGTAATTTAACAACGTAACAAAACTGCTGTCCTTCAAGGTTTCCTCTTTAACCAGTCTTAGTTTATTTTGTGACATATTTAAATTAGTCATTAAAAGATCTACCTGATACCTTATTCCGTTACTTACAGTTTCATCGTATTTCTCGGGTAAGGACGCACGAGACAAAGTGTCTGCTAAGTACATATATTTGCCCGGTTTATACGTGACCAATAAATCTAGGCCCTGCAAGCGTAATAACATTCGTTGCAAACGTACTGGGACGGACTCTAATGGCTTTTTAAATAAACTCTCAAGTGGTTTGTGATCTGTTTCCACGACCACGTTTTTCTTTCCATAAATGTACTGGCGAAACTTTTCGCAAGCAAATAAAATAGCCAACATCTCTTTTTCAACCTGAGCGTACCTGGTTTGTGTATCAGTGAGCATGCGCGAAGCGTACTCTACGGGCCGCCCGCCTTGCAGCAAAACAGCGCCCAGCGCGATGCTGCTCGCGTCAACCGACAGCACTACCGGCTGCTGCACGTCGTACAAGGCTAAAACCGGACTTTCACTGATCAGTTTCTTTAGTTTATCAAGCGCGTTTTGATGTACCGCGTCCCAAATCCAAGCTGTATCTTTCCTTAATAAACTGGTTAACGGTTTAGTATGCTCTGAATAACTTGGTATAAATTTTGACAAGTAATTAGTTGCCCCCAAAAAACGTTCCAAGGATTTCTTGTCGATGGGAGGCGGCATTTCAATAATCGCTTTAACTTTAGTGCAGTCGGGTTTCATACCATTTTTGTTGAACACATGTCCAAGATAAGTCACCTCTTCAACACCTATTTTGCATTTAGATTTATTAAATTTTAAATTAATACTCCGCGCTTTTTCTAATAATGCAATCAGCCGTTCGTCGTGCTCCTGTTTTGTTCTACCCCAGCAAATAATGTCATCAATAAAAGAATCGACCCCGTCTAGATTCTCAAGCAACTGTTTTATCTTGGCGTGGAAAACTTCCGATGCACAATTAATCCCAAACGGTAATCTAGTAAACTGGAATCGTCCAAAAGGTGTCGCGAAAGTGCAAAGATCCGCACTGGCGTCATCCAGTTTTATTGCCCAAAATCCCGAATTTGCGTCTAATACCGAAAAATAACACGCTCCGTGTAATTTTGAAGTTAACTCTGTGATTGTTGGTAGTTGAAAATGAGCACGGCGAATAGCACAGTTTAATGGACGAGGGTCTAGGCATATCCTAATATCTCCATTTTTTTTAGCCGCTAAAACGATAGAATTAACCCATAAAGTGGGGTGAGTCACTTTTCTTATCACGCCCAAGTCCGTCATCCTATTCAACTCGTCAAGCAACTTATCACGCAGCGCGAGCGGCACTTTTCGCGGCGCACTCACTACCGGGGGTACGCTCGGGTCGATGATAATGCTATATTCACCCGGTAAACAGCCAAGACCCTCAAATATGTCACTATAATCATCTAATGTAACATCATGAACCCGTTTTATTAATCCTATTTCACGGCATGCTCGTCTGCCCAGTACGCTTTCACATACAATATTCGCTATAGCAAATTTAACACAGTATTTTTTATTTTTATGCCACCAATTTAAATAACAAATTCCTTTTATAGGTATTTTTTCATCACTATAGTTGCGTAATCTCACACCATGCTTGTTTTCTATAATTGAATCACTATAACCTAAGGCAGAGAATCGCTTGTACGACAGTACGCTAATGTCCGCCCCAGAATCTAATTTAAAGCGCTCCGAACCACCGCCATCGCGGGTCAACGTTTCATACCAAACGCGGTCATCATCATCACCATCGGACCGTCCCACAAGCGAAATATTTTCTACCACGGAAACATAAAATAACTCACAATCGTCCTCGTCGCCGTCCGAGTCCTCGTGTACCTCGATGCCGTACATTTTTTTAATACCTCGCGGCGCGTTACACTGCCTAGCATAATGCCCGTAATTTTGACACACGTAACACTTCACATTCATCGCGGGACACGTACCCGGCAAACACTGCATACCACAACCGTGACAGCTCGCCCCCGGCTGATCCTGCCCGGCGCTGGTGCTGGCGCGAGGCTGCGCCCTGGGCTGGCGCGAGGCGGCGCCCCAGGCGCCCGCGCCCCGGCCCCGGCCGCGGCGGCCCCCGCGCGCGCCGTGCTGGCGGACGCGCACCGCGTCCACCCGCGCCGCCGCCGGTGTCGCCCCGCCGGACTCCAAGCTCCGGCTACCGTCGACCGACACCTCATCGGCCTCGCACATCTTAATCGCCTTATCTAACGTTAATTCCTCGACTCGCAACAGGCGATCCCGTACGATCCCGTTTTTTATGCCGCAAACTATACGATCACGAATAAGCGAATCTTCCAAAGTCCCGAACTCGCATTTTTTACTAAGTAGCTTCAGAGCCACGACATATTGGCCGATCGTTTCTCCTTGTTCCTGGCTCCTCGTGAAGAAAGTATATCTAGCTAATGTTAGATTTGACTTCACTCCGAAGTACTCATCAAATTTTTTAAGTACCGCTTTGACGTCTTCTCGGTCAGTTTCGTTTGTGAATGTGAGCGTTTGATATACATCAAAACCGTCTGGTCCTATCAAATTGATGAGTAAACTCGACTGCACAGCTGATTCTTCCTTATGCACCCCAGATGCTTTTAGGAACAAATTAAACTGTGTTTTCCATTTCCGCCATGCGTCAGCCCGGCTGACGGGGCTGCCATCCAAATTGAGTTCCGACGGTGGTCTCGCGTGTTCCATACTAGTTTTATGTAGGTAAACAAACTGAAACACTAACTTTGTTGCACTTTTACACCGAACGCGAACGCAAACTCAATTTAATCGTAATTTAAAACACCACCGCTGCCACCATGTTATGTAAGAAAACGACGGTTGGATGACAACTGATTTAATTTTATAAGTCTACCCACAACATTAGGAAAAGACTTCTTTGATGAATTTGGGATAGAGTTAAAGTTCAGAGGAGCTGCAAGTGAGGTATTGTGTTTAAATGGCACCACAAAGGATATTCCCGTCATCGTTTCTAGGGAAGATTTGGACGCGGAACAAAAAGGCGAATTGGAACGTGTCATATTAAGGATGAAAAGTGAAGTTGGAAATGGATTGGGTCGTACAATGATTTTAAAACACAACATTGATACAGGTGACAATAAACCTATTCACCAGAAACAATATAATTTTTCACCAGTCATAAAAGCAGAAATCGAAAAAGAGTTGGATAAGATGTTGGCAGATGATGTTGTGGAACCTTCGTATAGCTCGTGGTGCTCACCTGTGTTAATAGTAAAAAAGCCCAACGGTGAGAATAGGCTATGTCTGGACAGTAGACAACTGAATAGGGTAACAAAACGGGACACTTATCCTTTGCCACGTGTGGCTAATATTCTTGACAACTTACGCAATGCCAAATTTTTAAGCACGATTGATTTGAGGTCTGCGTTCTGGCAAATACCTCTGGATGATAGTAGTAAAGAAAAAACAGCGTTTGCGGTAGGGGGGCGAGGATTGTTTCACTTTAAGGTAATGCCATTTGGGTTGGTTAATGCGTCTCAAACGCAGCAGAGGCTGATGGATATTCTATTTCACTCCAATGAAGATAAGGTCTGGGCATATTTAGATGACATAGTCATTTGTTCCGCGTCGTTTGAAGAACATATAGATCTCATAAAAAAGGTTATAGAAATTTTAAAAAAAGCTAACTTAACTGTCAACGTAGATAAGTGCAAATTTGCTCGCGCAGGCATGCGGTATTTAGGTTACTTGGTTGACAAGGATGGGCTTAGGACGGACCCTGAAAAAGTATCTGCGATTATTAACTTTCCCAGACCACGAAACTTCACTGAATTGAAACGATTCATAGGCTTAGCTAGTTGGTACCGGAGGTTCGTAAAAGACTTCGCAGAAGTTGCAGCACCTCTTCATGATCTGACAAAAGGTAAGAGGAAAAAGTTATCGTGGACTAAGGAGGCGGAAGGGGCATTTGTTAAACTGAAGACGCTTCTTACCTCTGCACCCGTAGTGACCTGTCCAGATTATACCAAACCTTTTCTTATACAGTGTGATGCATCTAGTAGTGGTATTGGCGCAGTTTTGTGTCAGAAATATGAAGAGGTGGAACGGCCTATAGCATATTTGAGTAGAAAGCTAAATGACCGAGAAAAGAAATATTCCACATCTGAGAGAGAACTGTTAAGTATAGTGTTTGCAATCGAAAAACTTAGACACTATATAGATGGAGTACATTTTACAGTCGTAACTGATCATAGTGCTTTACAATGGCTTCATAAAATGAAAGATCCACATGGCAGGTTAGCCAGGTGGGCTATGAAGTTGCAACAGTTCAGTTACGATATAATCCATAGACCAGGTAAGAGCAATATAGTTCCCGATGCGTTATCTAGGGGCATGGAAAGTAGCGTTAGCGTTAGTAGGGCAGAAATAAATAACTTGGAAATCTTAGAGCGACATAAAGATAAGTGGTATAGGTCTAAAGAAAAGGAATTGCAGGACAATGTGTCTCCCGAGTGGAAAGTTATGGATGGTATGCTATATAAAAAGGTAGTGTTAAAATCATTCCCAAACGCCGAGGACGTCTGGAAATTATATGTCCCAGAACCGCTAAGAATCAAGGTGCTTACAGAATGCCATGACAACATAACTGCAGGTCACTTAGGGGTCCGGAAGACGTATTTCAGGATAAAACAAAAGTATTTCTGGCCGAACCTTTTGAGAGAGGTAAAGCAATATGTCGCAAAGTGTGATAGTTGTGCCAAGCACAAAGT
Source organism: Cydia amplana (assembly GCF_948474715.1). Taxonomy (NCBI): domain Eukaryota; kingdom Metazoa; phylum Arthropoda; class Insecta; order Lepidoptera; family Tortricidae; genus Cydia; species Cydia amplana. The sequence continues at coordinate 1,069,139 of NC_086079.1, read as the reverse complement.
TTCACAACAGGGACCATTAGGGTACATGGGGAACCATAGAGAGGTGACACGTCCATGGCAAATAGTTTCCTTAGATTTGATGGGACCTTTTCCCAAAAGTAAAATGGGGAATACAATGTTGTTGGTAATGACATGTTGGTTTAGTAAATTTGTACTTCTGTTTCCCTTAAGGACTGGTAAAGCAGAAAAGATATGTGACGTGGTAGAAAATCAGTTTTTGTTGTATGGTGCACCAAAGGCAATAATATGTGATAATGGTCGACAGTTTATTTCGCAGCTCTTTAAAGACTTAACAGATAAGTACAATAGTAAGTTGTGGTTTACTCCAAATTATCATCCTCAGAGTAACCCAACTGAAAGGGTTAACAGAGTAATTGGTACCATGATCTCGATTTATGTCAAGCCAGGTAAACACAATATGTGGGACGAAAATTTACCAAAAATCGGACATGCTATAAGAACCGCGGCGCACGAAACGACAGGGTATACACCTTCATACCTATTTCTTGGCAGAGAGACAACGGTACCCAATGTTAATAGACCAAACTCACTGCAATTGATACAGAGGCCGGATCATGAGTATCCTATAAATGTCTCAGGATATTTAGAGGAGCTAGAACAGAGGCATGAAATATATACATTGGTTCAACAAAGGTTACGAGCAGCTCATGAGCAAAGCCGGAAATTCTATGACAGAAAGCGGAATCCATGCAGTTTTAAGGTGGGTGATATGGTGTTGAAGAGGACAAAACTGCTATCCAGTACACCTAATAAATTCATGGCTAAGCTAGCTCCAAAATTTGAAAAGGCGATCATAGTACATAAGCTTTCTGACACTGTGTTTCGTCTGAACAATGTTTTTGGCAAATGCGTGGGTAACTGGCACGTAAAGGACTTTAAGCCGTTAGTGCGCACTTAAAAAAAAAAAAAATGTTTTTTTTTTATTGAGGGAGGAGGAATATGTGATGTATTAAATTCGGCCATGTTCACTGATCGTCATTATAACTTGAACAGTAGGGTTCAAGTTGCAATGCGCGCGAGTCAATCGCTGCTTCGTGGGTTTGTGACGTAGCACCGGCCGGTAGTGATCCGACAATTTCGCATGTCTTCTCAAAGTCACCGTGGCTCTGTGGTAAACCGAGCGATACCTGTGCAGGGGGACGGTGGTTCAAATCCCGGTAAAGGAATTCTTTTTTCTTTCATTTTAAGACATTCTTACTTTAAATAGATAGAAACGATATGCAATTGACCGGGCATTCCAGATTATGTTTCAAAGGCGTGCGGTTGTTCGTTAAAATCATGTACCCGCCATGGCAATAATCAAACAAAAATGTAATAAGAAATTGGACTAGAAATGCAGTTACATTGTGATGTTACGGAAATGTTATTTTGTGTAAATTTGTGATCCACTAGAACGAGAAGGGGTAAGTGCTAGTATTTAAGCACAAAATGAAATGCCAAGTCATATCCTAGGACTACAGCATAAAGTGATTTGTTTGTTCTAGCCTATGGACATGCCCTTTACGGTCTGTGACGAATAACGGATTAAATTAAACTCGCTCGATTTCGCTAGCCGATGGCAGGATCAGCAGGGATCCGGAACATAAGTTCAAACCCTCTTGGCGCTCAACAACTTTAGTTTTAAGGAATAAATTTAAGTTACTCGTAGCATTTAGTTTTCCTTCTTTATAATATAGTATTTGTGTTGATTCCGTCCTTTTATTAAGAACCTCGTATTGGACCCGTAATAATACTTATGTGTTTTGTTAACAGGTTTGGCGACTAAAATAAACACGTTGTGCTTGATTAATTTTATTAGACACTCGGATTGAGAACTGAGTGATTATTTTATTTATATTACTTACTCTCGAGTTTGGAATCGAGTTGTGATTTTGTTTTATCCCAGATTTAGAACTGGGTTACTGTTGTCATACTTATGTGTTTTGTTAACGGGTTTGCCGACTAAAATAAACACATTGTGCTTGATTAATTTTATTAGACACTCGGATTGAGAACTGAGTGATTATTTTATTTATATTACTTACTCTCTTCAATGTCTGCTATAGAGCTTTAATTATTATGTGCTCTTTAAGAAGGGCTGTTACTTTAGTCTTGGCAAGGGATGCTATCCTTAATAGGCTACTTCCTGGCGCCGGTAATCGCAACAGAGGCTTTAAGGAGCGGCCTGTTGCTTGTCACTATCCTTGAGAGGGTGGTTGTTGCTGATATTTGCAGTGTAGGCTTTAAGAAGCGGACCATTGCATGTGATATAAGACTATCCTTCAGAGGATGGTTGTTACAGGTATTTGCAGTGTAGGCTTTAAGAAGCGGACCATTGCATGTGATATAAGACTATCCTTAAGAGGATGGTTGTTTACTGGTATTTGCAGTGTAGGCTTTAAGAGGCGGACCATTGCATTCCTTAAGAGGATGGTTGTTTACTGGTATTTGCAGTGTAGGCTTTAAGAGGCGGACCATTGCATGTCATATAAGACTATCTTTAAGAGGATGGTTGTTACTGGTATTTGCTGCAATGCAGGCCTTAAAAGGCGGACCGTTGCATGTGAGCTTAGATTATCCTTAATAGGCTAATTTTGTTACTGGTATATAGGGCTTGCAATTCGAATATTCGAATATTCGAATTTGTCGAATATTCGACCTGTTTTGATATTCGAATATTCGGCCGCTCAGGTTTCGAATATTCGAATATTTTTTATTACTATAAAAAATCTATTTTATCCGCTGTAGTTACAGTTTCTGTGTGTTTTCCGGGTATTTACAGTGAATGAGGAACGGTAGGTACCCAAACACGAAGGAAATAATAGTTTTACTGTATTCCTCTCGATAGACTTCGTAAATACAGTGAAACCTAACTCAATTTCAAAGAAGACGAAATCAAAAAGACTGTTATTTTTACGGTGCATAAGTTTTAAGTTAAAGGGTCATTCTGTTTATTCAGTACAAGCGTACGTTAAGCGAATTTTTGAAGTCTAAACCTTGCCAATTATCGCAATTCTCAAATTTAATCATACACCAAACCTGCCCAACTAGGTCTAACCATGCACCTTTAGCTGACGAATAATCCACCCAGTAAACTAATATTTTCCCATATTCCAATATTATATAATTAGCCGACCATTAGGAATAAAAACTTGCCAATACAAATAAAGTCAATAAAAATTCAAAATACAATGGAATTAAAGGCCTTTTTACAGGCCTCTGAGTGACTACAAGTTAATTTAAATCGGAAAATAATTACCTACTAAAAATATATATTTCACGCACCGACGCATTTATAATAAGTTTTATCTAGAAATATGAAATACGTCTAATTTTGGCGGTTTAAGGTGAGTTCGACTAAGATCGGACACCGGGTAAGATCGTATGATTCAAATTTCTGCCTGTTGCGGGGCTTTTTTTTAATTACAAAATTGTCTCTATTTTTGCTTCTAGTTAGTATACAAATATGAAATAACTAATTGTTCGTATAAAATGATTTATCGTACAAACATTTATGCCCTTAAAGTATCAAATTACGCAATTTTATATTGTCGGCATTGTCAAACCCATTGACTTTTTTAAATTTATTTTAATGTAGTGATCAGCCGTAAAAGTATTACCATCGGCCTTAGATTGACAAAATATATTTATTTTCTTTATAAAACATCATATTTCATGCTAAGTAACAGAAAACAGTCAAATATTGTGCCGGGCATTTCAGTCCCGAAAATCCCGGGAGTACCGGGATTTTAATTTTGAAATCCCGGTTCTTTGCTTGGCTCTAAATCCCGGGAATTCCCGGTACTTTCGGTACCGGTATTTCCCGGGAGCAAACCCTAATTGCATCACCTTGCCAGCATTAAAAAAAAGCCCCGCAACAGGCAGAAATTTGAATCATACGATCTTACCCGGTGTCCGATCTTAGTCGAACTCACCTTACTTGTTTTTATAAATGTGGGCATCTTATAAATAGTAGGATGATAAAATCTAGTCAATTAAGTGGATTTCTGCCAAATATCCTTAGTTTTAGCAATATGTGAAAAAAGCTTTTGAATAAAACGATAATAAACCGATTTTCCGTTCCTTTTCTTATTTTTTATAATATTCGAATAATTATTCGAATATTCGAATATGTCGCCAGAAAAAGTCGAATATTCGAATATCTGAAAGTTTCGAATATTTGCAAGCCCTACTGGTATATCTGCAGTGCAGGCCTTAAACGGCGGACCATTGCATGTGATATAAGACTATCCTTAAGAGGATGGTTGTTTACTGGTATTTGCAGTGTAGGCTTTAAGAGGCGGACCATTGCATGTCATATAAGACTATCTTTAAGAGGATGGTTGTTACTGGTGTTTGCAGTGTAGGCCTTAAGAGGCGGACCATTGCATGTGATATAAGACTTTCCTTAAGAGGATGGTTGTTACTGGTATTTGCAGTGTAGGCCTTAAGAGGTGGACCATTGCATGTGATATAAGACTATCCTTAAAAGGATGGTTGTTACTGGTATTTGCTGCAATGCAGGCCTTAAAAGGCGGACCGTTGCATGTGAGCTTAGATTATCCTTAATAGGCTAATTTTGTTACTGGTATATCTGCAGTGCAGGCCTTAAGGGGCGGACCATTGCATGTGATACAAGACTATCTTTAACAGGCTAGTTTGTTCCTGGTATCTGCAGTGCAGGCTTTAAGAGGCGGACCATTGCATGTGATTATCCTTAAGAGGACCATTATTTCTACTACCGATGAATGTTTTATCTATATCGTATCGTACTATTTGTTGTTGACCTTGAGAGGTTGGCTTGAGACCTTGTTTACAAAAGGATATTTTAATGACCTTAAGACTGATGATCTCAAGGTTACCTTGAAAGGGTTGCTTGCACTTATACCTTCTAGGGATCGCTGGCGAAGTACCGGATCCAGTAGAGTTGGAGGGAGTGCCTGTTCGAAATACCCAGTTGGAGCGAGTGCGTGCACCGGGCTCCGTGACAACCTTATCGTGAAGGGCCGACTTCTACGGTCGTTGCGCCTACAAGGGCAGTGGTGTCCTAGCCTAGGCAGCTCCGCACATGCATGAGACGTGTCCCATGTTAGCCTCTCACGAGTTGTACGCATTTTTGTGCGTGCATGCGAGGGAGTCTTACATCCTACAACGGAGAAGCCAATTGTGAGTTTGTTCCAAGTCTTTGCTTTTAAAACGACACAAATAGTCATTGTTACGTTAAGCGGTCAGTATGAACGCACCGCTCAATGGAAGGTTTGGGTTAGCTGCATGGGTATACATGCTAGAAATTTATCAAAATCTAATAAATCCTTCAAAGTTATATGACGTTATTCACAAGAAAATAATTTATGTTAGATGGTGTTACAAAAAAAGGGGGTGGTTTATCTACCTGCCGCTAGATGTCACGCTCATCGCAATATTTTATTATTTTGCATAATTAATTAATTGGTATTTATATCCTCTTGGTGTCATATGCACGTGAATTAAGCCTTTTGTGTATTTCAAGCAAGTGCTGAGCAGACTTGCATATCCTAACACCTCTCATACCACGAATTATTTGGTACCTAGCCTGGTCATGCTTTCTTACATTTGGTTCAGTCGGCTTAAGCCCTTACTCCAATTCGACTGAAATAGAACTAAATATCTTGGTGTAAGTTGACAATAACGAAATAGACCGTTTCAACGGAACTCGAGTCGAATTACTCAAAAGGACCAAGGCTTGTATATCGGCTGAGCGTAAAAGGTGCTTGTTCAATTCGCAGAATATTGAACTGGTGGAGGCTACATCCACCTGGTGAAGACCCAGCTTGCTGCGACTGCGTTGGCTGTGGCAGACTTCAGTGGCTGCACTGATGACAGTGACCTGCGGGGCGCTGGTCGGGTCAGGCGATGGCCGAGCTAAAAGGCGGCATCGTCAAACAGCGGTCTTGACATCACTACGAGAACCGGGGATAGAGCAACACTATGACGTCTGTCATCTAGAGATCGGTTTTTGCGCGTGATCAGCGTCGCGTATTACCTAAGTCCAAAACTCTGATTATTATTGTGATTCCCTAATAAATATTGTTTAAAATGGTGCTCTGGTGTTTTTACCCTTACAGTATGTATGTTTGTTCGTGATTATCTTGCGTTTGACCGAACCGATTTTGATGCGGTTTTCAGAAAAGTGTTACATTCTGCAGAAGGTTTTAGTGTACAGTACATGTTTGGTTTGAAAAACCAATTGGACCCCGTAGGTGGCCATGCTATCCGTATACCTACCAACAAATTTAAGTTGCTGAAACCGATTTAGATAAAATAGTGGGAGTGGGAGGCGGACTCGGACTGGGACTGGGAATGGGAGTGGGAGGAATATACATACAAATCGTTTAGCACCAAAACGTCATATTATGTTGTGTCGCGATTATCGTCGAGTTAGGCCATCACCAACATTAGTAGGTAGTTACTAGCCCAATATTAAATGGAGAGCCTAACAAACATATTTTAGCCCAAAACCTAAAATAAATGAAGTACCTACCTATCACTAAAAAGTAAAAAATAAAATAAAATAAATAAAAAAGAATTAAAAAATTAAAAATAAACAAAAATAAAACCAAAATAAAATAACTTAATATAATATCTTTTTTAAAAAAAGGGAACCGCCTTCAAAAAACCAACCCACTGAAAAGTACAAAATAATTTTTATATGGCACCCCTTTACGTGTCCAGTCCCTATCCCGTCGTAAAGCAAATTTTTGCCAAAAAGTAATTAATACCTAATAATAAGAAAAATGATAATCATCCGGGTAATTACTTAGTTTTTGAAGGCGGTGCCAAACCAACAAAAACATTCTTTACTACCAATCAGAAAAAAAATACGAGTACGTAGTACCTACAAAAACTAAATTAATGAGTAAACTAAGTATGTCTTTATAATGCAAGTAAGTGCAGCATTCTTCGTTGTCTAAAATATCGGTTCTCAAAAATTTTGGTTTGGCACCGACTTCAAAAACTAAGTAATTACCCGGATGATTATTAATTTTCTTATTATTAGATATTAATTACTTTTTGGCAAAAATTTGCTTTACGACGGGATAGGGACTGGACACGTAAAGGGGTGCCATATAAAAATTATTTTGTACTTTTCAGTGGGTTGGTTTTTTGAAGGCGGTTCCCTTTTTTTAAAAAAGATATTATATTAAGTTATTTTATTTTGGTTTTATTTTTGTTTATTTTTAATTTTTTAATGTCAATAAAAAAACACGTCAAGATCGCTTACCTTCCTTCCAATGCTAAAAAACGACGTATAGTACGTACGTACATATAGTCTTGTAAATAAAGTGAAATGTTTATGGCACAGACAGGCTCTTAAATAAATAGATTTAAATAAAACTATAACAGTATTTTAAACACAAACATGCAGCCTCAATGCAACAATGTATGGAATAGCTTCGCGGACTGCGAGAACACCAACTTGTTCCAGAATCCAGATAAATGTCATAATCTTGACCGTTTACCCTCTTTTAGAGAGGTTTGATTTTGAGTTCGTTACCTCAAAGCGAGGACGACATAAACCTTTTCATTTCTAATGCTCTGAAAGAGGGTCATTGTTGTTCTAAAAGGTGTGCAGAAAATGATACGTTTCTGCACTAGAGTATTTTAAGTTCCAAGTACGATTTTATGATTTTGAAATTTGGGTTTAAATTTAAATGGCTTTGTTATACAAATTCTGATATTTGACTCCCCATTCCATAAATAACGATACTTTTGCTTAACTTAAATTGTTAATTGAAAGTACCCTCAAAAATACTATAAAAATGTATACTTAATGTGTTTTTTAAACACATGCATTTTACTTTCCTCGTATTCGAAATGAAAAGTAGAGTGTTTAACTCGGGTGAAAGGCTTAATTTCTGCCGAGGTAGTTTGGCGCTCGAACGCAGTGAGTGCCTCTCATCCCTTGGCTAACAATCTACTATTGTATTGTTCGTATTGTACGTGACACTGACATGTGACATATTGGTATTATAAGTATTGAGATCGCATAATACTGAGTTTCTCGTCCTATGGGCAAGAATTAAGAAAAATTTGAGACGTTGTCGGATACTCGTAATAGTTAAGGTCAAGTGAGGTAAATGCAACTATGGGGTTATTGCGTCTCTCCGTTCTCTCGAAAGGCCCTCCCGTCGTCTAGTAATAAAGCCTGAGCTACTTGCAAATGAAACGTTGCATAGTAGAGGGCGTTTCGACCAATCGTATTCGAGAAAGAACGGAGAGACGCAATAATCCCATAGTTGCATTTACCTCACTTGACTTTAGCGAATATGTCAGTGTCAAACTGGTGGTAGCCGTACGGAAGAAACAACATTCGTTAATTATAATTAGTAATGTCCTATGACGAGGTAAGCATAATAAAGTTATCGAAATATATTGAGGTGAGCAGAGATACAGCACTAGTTAATTGAAGGCTGTAGGCGCTTCAACAGGAAGTGGAGTGTCGCATCGCATACGCATGCCTTCCTGCAAAAGTTGTGCATCTGGGATTACATTATTATGTCCACTTCATTTCCTCATCATGGTGGGTCTGGATTAAATGCAAGACCACATGCAAGACCTTAATTAAAACTTAAACAAGATTTAAGATTAATAAGTTTAGGTACCTATATGTTTTGTATGTACATCTATGCAACTTCAATTTCTTTGTGTTACAATTACTCGCGACAAAGACTAGTACCAGAAGTACCAGAATGTTATGCTGCCGTAAAATCAGGTAGGTACCTAACTATTTAGTCCACAACTTACAAGCTACTATGGTCCAAATTCAAGTTCTAGTAAAAGTATAAGTATTTTTCTAATAATGTTGAGTAGATATATAATATGTATAGAAAGAGCATTTAGTGTAAGTGTATCTAAAATTTTGTTTGTTTAGGTCTCGCGTTTTAAAATGAGAGTAATTGGTTTTTGTAGCTTCAGTGTGGCTACCTTCAGTTTGGCACTGACATAAACGCCATCGAGAACGTAATTTACTTCCTATGCATCTCGCTCGTACTCGCATTTTAGTGCGTGCGAGATGTAGGTATAGAAAGTAAATTACGTTCTCGATAGCGTATTGTCGGTCGTGACACTGTCAGTGACTCATGTTACGGGCTCTGATACCATAGTTAAAAAAATACAGCGAATTTAAGTTTTTCATACAAAAATTGTTTTTGCTCTATTTCGTTATATAAATTCTAGATATACCTCATGTCAATGTCAACATACGTTACAATGAGAACGAAAGTCCGTTTGTATGGGAAGGTGAAATTCGGTAGTTCCTTATGTTTATAAGACAGTAGGTAACAATTTAGTTCCTTGTTTACCAACTATCGTAACCAAATGAAATCAGTATTTTAAGAGTGTCTGACTCAGTGCTAAAGGATCCAAACAGAACATGCAAATATCGCTTTCACCCAATGGGCAATTTCACCGTTCAGAGTTCTGGGCTATACCGCGAAAATCGAAGTTCTCTGTCACTCTAATTACGCCGTCATTGGAGTAAAAGAGAAAAATCCCCGCAATTTGCGAAAAACGGTTTTCGCGGTAGCCCCGCTGCACTCCATTGTGTTGCGTCCAATCGGATTCCGTTATCAGCCAGCCTATTATGGATAGCTTTATCCATCTTTATCCACGTGATAAAATAACTGTCACTGTTTAACACCGTGGGAAAGAAAGTGACGGACACCGTTTTATCACGCTGTCACGTAGACAAGAACGACCATCATATCCGTACAGATGGAAAAGATCGTTTAGTGGATTTTAAACGTTTGTTTAATTAGAATAGGTATGTAAATTTTTAAACAAATCTAATGGTCAGAGAAGATATCACGTGTAATTTTCAAAGCGGGAAAGCCAAAAACCATAATATTACTCAAAAATTTAATCAGATCTATTTGATCCGCTCTATTTTATATGCGTATTTACCCAATTAAAACATGGCCTTGACCTGCCTGCGTTGACCTCACATCAAAAATAGGCCAAATATGATCACATGATTTCTGGACGACCCCTTATCAACCAAATTACCTACTGGTGCAATCGAGGTGTTGTATGTACATCCAAATATTTTTTATTGAGATGTTATTCAAAAATTCTTGCAAAACATCGTTTTAGTGTCTTTTTCATCAGCAATAATACATATTAAATAAATATAACCTGGCGAATGGGACCAGTTTCTCAAGCCACCTTTTACCTGAGCTGAAATAGCGGGAAGTTACGATCTGCACTAAAGAGGAAAGAGTGGGCGATCTTACTTGCCTTGGAACTTGGAAGTGACCGGCACACTTTATCGACGCTAAGTATGCGTAATGTCCCTATATAGAATTTTCTGTTCTTAGACAATCCTGTAGACTCTGTAGAGTCAAAAACACCCAGAGGGGCTACCGCGAAATTCGCAAATTGCGAGAATCTTCCACTTTTACTCTAATGAAGGCGTAATTAGAGTGACAGAGAAAAATGCCCGCAATTTACGAACTTCGATTTTCGCGGTTATAGCCCTGACTGGCTTCGAGAAAAGACAAAAGAAAAGCAAATTTGAAAAATCGCGGGCTAGGAACATACGGTTGAATTGTTCGAAAACTGCGTGTCATTTATATCTTATCTGTGGAACTGTTTTGTTTACATTTCAGCGTTGTTCGATGTACATTGCTGCTTTTTGTTCATTTCCCAGGGATACCATACTTTAGTTTGCTTTACATTGCTACTGACATTTCCAGCTTGACCGACTATATGTAGTAGTTTGTCGAGTCGATCTGTATAAGATTGTCAATAATTTTGTTTTATAGTTGGTCAACCCAATTCGTCAGTAAATAGGAACAAAAAAAATATACTCATCCTTTTTTTTTGGGTGCTAGTACTAGTGTAAGACAAAGATAGTACCTATGATTCTCTCTGTTTATGGTTGAAATGAGACTGCCCTTTGACACACTAAAGTGTCATTCAATAGGACTTGCTAACTATGTAAACAAACCGCCATACTAAAATTGACACTGAATGCCAATTTACTAGTAACTTTTGTTTACATAGTTAGCAAGTTCTATTGAATGACACTTTATATTTCTATATCACCAGACAGTGTTGCAACATGGGTTCACGCGGTGAGTGAAGATGACAGGTGACGTCACGCGCATTGTGCGACTGTGAACAGGTGCGTGACGTCATGCCATTGTATTCTAGGCGATGACTAACCGATTTAACCTGATGATACCTGTTATCTTTTTTATTTCTTTTACCTGTTGTACTTAGTTTGTTTCTTAAGTTTGAAAATATTAAGTGGTACAATAAGTAGATAAATGTACCTAATCATTTTAATGTGCAGTAACTTTTTGCACAAAATAACCTAAATTAAAAACAGCTGAAAAAACATTTTCTATATTAAAATATTTCAGACATCCATCTCAATTGATATGATATGTGACGATACTCAAGTCTTACAATTAGAAAATTCAAGACAAAAACAAAAAGATAGCACAAGTAAAATTACAGCCAGTCCCAAACGATCTCAAGTGAATATAATAAAAAGCGGCCAAGTGCGAGTCGGACTCGCCCATGAAGGGTTCCGTATTTAGGCGTTTTATGACGTATTAAAAAAAAACTACTTGCTAGATCTCGTTCAAACCAATTTTCGGTGGAAGTTTACATGGTAATGTACATCATATATTTTTTTTAGTTTTATCATTTTCTTATTTTAGAAGTTAGGGGGGGGGGGACACATTTTACCACTTTGGAAGTGTCTCTCGCGCAAACTATTCAGTTTAGAAAAAAATGATATTAGAAACCTCAATATCATTTTTGAAGACCTATCCATAGATACCCCACACGTATGGGTTTGATGAATAAAAAAATTTTGAGTTTCAGTTCGAAGTATGGGGAACCCCAAAAAATTATTGTTTTTTTTCTATTTTTGTGTGAAAATCTTAATGCGGTTCACAGAATACATCTACTTACCAAGTTTCAACAGTATAGTTCTTATAGTTTCGGAGAAAAGTGGCTGTGACATACGGACGGACAGACAGACGGACAGACGGACAGACAGACAGACATGACGAATCTATAAGGGTTCCGTTTTTTGCCATTTGGCTACGGAACCCTAAAAATCGCTACTTAATCCAAAATATTACGTTAACCACTACGTTTTAACACAAACTTTCCTCTCCTAATGACACATTAATCAATATTCCTAGAAAAATCGTCACATAACCCAGAACATTCCAGTACAACAGTTGCACACGTTTCCACCACAACTACCTCTGTTATCAACATATCAACGTGCGGTGTGCACTGCACTGCGCACGGTACTGTTGCACACGCTTTACAATTCGAATATATACGGTGCTCGCGCGCTGCGGTTATCAGTACGAGTCAATTGAGCGCTGTGGGAAGTGATAATTGATAAGGTAAGATTGCTAATTGTTTTTGATAAAGGGCGTTTAACTGGTTGTTTGTTTGTTGTTTAATTAAATGGTACTTGAGATGCGATTATATTATTTAATGATGATTATAGACGTTATCGTTAGAGATTAACATTTCAAATTTTACGATTTAGACATTATTATACGTAACTAGCGACCCGCCCCGGCTTCGCACGGGTTAACAAATTATACATAAACCTTCCTCTTGAATCACTATCTTAAAAAAAACGGAATACATAGGGACAGACAGACAGCGGGAAGCGACTTTGTTTTATACTATGTAGTGATAGTGATGTACCTAATACGATACTTTTTGACGCGAGTTAACTTTCACTTTTCTCATTTAAAAAGGTATTTTTATTAAGTGTCTTCAAAACGATACAATACTATCGATCTCAAACTGATATGGAAGTATATACCTAACTATTACGAACGTCCATCATACTCTATGTTTTTATTAGATGTATATTTTGTTTGTGTTAGTCAGGGTTTTATAAAAACATTCTTACTACTTATTCCTCATATCAGACACAATTAGTGTACCCCACTGACAATCCAATCTCTAGACTGAGCTTAGGCCAATTCTTTCATGAAACCGATGCTGCCAAAAATACGGGGGTGCGGGGGGACGAGGTGAGCGAATCCCGTGCCGTGATTGGTCCGTTCAAAGCACGTTGGCACAGGATTGACTCGAAGATGGAGTAACGCTACCATATGTGTGGCAGAGGGGGTAGCGCGACTATGCTATGTCTAGAGGTTGGATTGTCTGTGGTGTACCCGTAATATTATCCGCTTTAAGAAACAAGTTTAATTAACATAATACTTTTATTTTACAGATAGTTTCCTCATCAACATGCCTTGCTGCCAAGTCGCAAACAAACTCCAGTGCAACATGGAGTGCAACAACACCAACTGTTTCTGTATCCAAGATGGCGGAAAATCCTGCATCTGCCTTGAAGAGAAGATCGAATGTCAGTGCAAGACCTGCCAATGTGACAACTGTGCCTGCTCTACCACTGGAGACTGCACTTGTATTTGTCTACGTCGTGACGAAACAGGAAAGATCGTGAAATGCGACGAAAATAGTAAGAAGATTAACAAGGAATGCAAGTGCAAATGTGACAATTCCAAGTGTACTTGCATTGCTACTGATGGTGCCGCTTGCATTTGCATATACCGTGATGAAAGTGGAAAAATAAAGAAATGCGATGACTGCAAGTGTACTTGCAAGTGCAATTGTGATGATACTAAAAACACTTGCGGTGCTACTTGCAAGGCTATTAAGACTTGTAGTCGTGATGAAAGTGGGAAAATAAAGTGCAGTGACTGCAACTGCGCTGCAGGAAACTGCAATCCTCAACCATGCCAAGCTTGTCAGAGGAAAACTGATGACAAAGGGTGCACCTGCATTTCTACTGAAGAAAAACCTTGCCTTTGTGTCTCTAAAGAAGATAAAGGGAAGCTTGTGAAATGTGACCATTGCAAGTGTGATGATTCCAAGTGCACTTGCATTGCCACTAAAGGGGCTACTTGCATTTGTGTATGCTTTGATGAAAATGGAAAAATCAAGAGATGTGATTACTGCAACTGCACTACTGAAACTTGTTGCAAAAATGGGAAGAAGTGTGACAAGGACGGCTGTATATGCATTTCAACTGAGGGCAAATTCTGCGTTTGCATCCGCCAAGACAAGGGGCAACTTGTAAAATGTGATGATTGCAAGTGTAACTATTGCAAATGCAAATGCGACCATTCTAAACGTACTTGCATTTCTACTGGAGGTGCTGCTTGCATCTGCGTCTGCCGTGATGAAAACAGAAAAATTAAGAAATGCGATGACTGCAAGTGTACTTGCAATTGCTATTGTGATGATACTAAAAACACTGGCGGTGCTACTGGCAAGGCTACTAAGACTTGTAGCCCTTACGAAAGTGGAAAAATAAAGTGCAGTGACTGCAACTGCGCTGCAGGAAACTGCAATCCTCAACCATGCCAAGCTTGTCAGAGGAAAAGTGACGATAAAGGATGCGCCTGCAATCCTACAGAAGAAAAACCTTGTCTTTGTGTCTCTAAAGAAGATAAAGGGAACCTTGTAAAATGTGATAATTGCAAGTGTGATGATTCCAAGTGCACTTGCATTGCCACTAAAGGTGCTACTTGCATTTGTGTATGCCTTGATGAAAGTGGAAAAGTGAAGAGATGCGATGACTGCAACTGGACTACTGAAGCTTGTTGCAAACCTGGGAAGACTTGCGAGAAGAAATGTGACAGGGACGGCTGTATCTGCATCTCAACCGAAGGAAAATCCTGCGTTTGCATCCGTCAAGATGACAAAGGGAATATTCTAAAATCCAATTACTGCAAGTCCAACTCTTGCGACTGCAAGTGTGATGATTCTAAATGCACTTGTATTGCTACGAAAGGAGCCCCTTGCATTTGTGTATACAGTGATGAAAATGGGGAAATCAAGAAATGCGATGACTGCAACTGCGCAAATGAAACTTGTTGCAAAAATGGGGAGAAGTGTGACATAGACGGCTGTATATGCATCTCAACTGAGGGAAAACCTTGCGTTTGCATCCGTCAAGATAAGGGGCAACTTGTAAAATGCGATGATTGCAAGTGTAACTCTTGCAAATGCAAATGCGACCATTCTAAATGTACTTGCATTTCTACTGAAGGTGCTGCTTGCATCTGCATCTGCCGTGATGAAAACGGAAAAATTAAGAAATGCGATGATTGTGACTGCATTAGCGACGCTTGCTGCAAACCTGGGAATATTTGCGAGGGAAAATGTGACAAAGACGGCTGTATTTGCATCCCAACTGAAGGAAAATCCTGCGTTTGCATCCGCCAAGACAAGGGGAAACTTGTAAAATGCGATGATTGCAAGTGTGGCTCCTGTAAATGCGAATGTGATGGTTCCAAGTGCACTTGCATTGCGACCGAAGGGGCAGTTTACGTCGGTGCATGCCGCGATGAAGCAGGGAACGTTCAAAGGTGTGGCGATTGTTGTTGCGACAATGTCAAGTCAGTCACTTTGATAAATTAAATAAAAGTGCCTATACAATTATTATTACCTATACCTAGGTATACTATGGAATTTACATATATTAGTGTCGATGAAATATTCTTTCTTCTTATATTCAACATGTTAGATGTAGGTACTTATTTGTTACATTATGAAGACTAAATGTTAGTAGACTTAATAAAACGATGTATTTTTAGATCTAAAAGTCAACCTTATCCAATGTATCCTTCATATATTATTCATGTCGGTGTTTGAGCTATATCAATTTCATTCCTTTATTATTTTAATACAATTAAAATATTCCATAATAAATATCAATTAATCCTCATTCCCCTTTTCATCATGTCAAAACAATTCATAACAAGCTGGCAACTAGTAGTTTTGAGCCACTTAGTAACCCATTAGTATGCCGGACCGTTCTTCTAAAGTCCTTAGTAGGTCTTGTCACGTAGTGTGTATATTCTCGTATCTTAAAGAGCGCAGGCGATTCGTCTCAAGCTAGTAGGGTAGCCATCTAGCCATAGTACAGTAGAATCCGCTTATAATGACATCGAAGGGAAGTGACAAACATACTAAGCGGATTATGAAATCCGCATATATGGTATGGTCCGCGGTATGGTAATTTTCCGATACTAAGGAGCGATACTTAACGTTTGTTTGTTATGTATTATATTGTATTGGCTTTATATGAATAAAGCATAGTTGATTAACTTCTTATTTTGGTTGAATTTTCCAAATTAATCTCAAATTACTCTGTTAGAAATGAGTTTTAACCTTGTATCAATTATCAACTTTCACCGATAATAAAAACTAAAAACAACTTAAACGGCACGCACGCACCAAACGTCCTCGCAGGGAAAGAGTCCCCACGGCCACGAAAACCAGCGAATTTGTCAGTATAACCGGACATAATTCCATAAAAATAGGATTTATAGGTCATAGTAAGCGGTTTGTCACTATAAGCGAAGTCATCTTATCCGACTTTGTCCCAAAGAATTTTATAATATGAAAACCAAACTTCGCACAGTAATGCGTCATAGTAAGCGGTTGGTCAGTATAAGCGGTGTCATCATAAATGGACTTCACTGTAATTGGTTTCTAACGTCACAACATTATCTCCTTTATACCTCCTAAGATAAGAGTCTCCGAAAATTGATTTACCTATTTTTTTATACCTAATGGTCAATTAACCTAAGCTCATAACACATAATGAACGAAATACCTAAATGCATACTACTACTACTACTCATAATACTGTAACATGGGCGGTTCAGTAATAACTATGCGTGATTTATCTTGCTTAAATATATTCGTATTTATTTTAGTCTATATTTGATTAAAATTTGATAATTTTGTTGAAGGGCTAAGTCGGAGCAGTGTTTGTTTTGTATCGAAATGTGAAACCCATTGCGTAGGTACTTACCCAGTTTATTACAAGGATCTCCCATCTTTCTCTAGTATCTCTCTCAAGGTAATAGTAATCTATTAATAATATAATGTTGAGCTTGAAATGAAGATTTTACCTGAAACAATCAAACAGTAACATTAACACAACAATCAATATAACGCATAGTTTCTTAACAGTAAATAATAATTTACAATGATCGTTAAAATAAACTATGATTTTAGTTATCTAAGCAATGTAATTAAGCGAACAGCTTAATAACATAAACAGTAATAAACAACAGTAGAAATAAGACGTAACTCGTAAATGTTTATAGAAAGTAATTGTTTTACGCGGCGCAGTAAACGTGATAATGTGGTTTAGAATATTTATCTTGACCCAGTAAGCAAGTGGCCCGAATGGTTAAACTTGAACTGTAAACTGAGTGATTTGACGTTATTATTCTACAAGATCCTCAAACCGTAAAATGACAGAAATAGGGACTGCAATATACTCATGGAATAATTTAGAGGAATGCAAAATTCATATATTTAGGTATACAGTCAAAACCGTTTGCGACGACATCGTTTAGAACAACATACCGGTTATATTGACCAAAATCAAAGGTCCCGGCTGATTTCTATTAGACCGCCTTATAAAAAACACCGCTTTTTACGACATCGCTTATTACAACATATCTCTTTAAGCGACTACATTTAACTGATATTTTCGGAGAATTATATCTGTTAGAACGACCAGCCGTATTGTAAACATTTGAATAGGTGAGGGCAGTATCCCCTTCCCACATCTGGCACACTAAAGTCATCAAGATCGCAAAAGTAAACAAAAACAACTCGAGTTTAGGGTCTATTGTATTTCTCAAAAACAAAATAGGTACACGTATATGCAGTATAATCGAAACCCAAAACCCGCTTTCTCATTTCTTTTCAGTCAGTTTGTTACTTATCCGAACCATTGACGTATAATAGGGACTGGCTTTACGGGCAATAATAATGAGGCATGACAGGGGCCAGTACAGCGGTGTGAAATCGCTACAACGCGATTGGTTGATGAGTTCGCATCACGCGCGCGATTGGTTGACGAGTTCGCATTACGCGCGGTATTGGTCGCAACTAGTCGCGTTAGACTGCACGATTGGCTGGAATTCGTGGGTAGCACCGCTGGACTAGCCATGTTTAGTGCCCCATTAGCCCGTCCTTAGATATTATACGTCAATGATTGTTGAGTTATTCGTGAAACTTTTAACATGTCGCAAAGTAAAAGAAAATAAATTACATAATTATGTACGTAATGTCTTTTTATTATAATTTTCATGTGAAATAAATAAAATGTACTTTTATTTTATAGATGAGTATATTATTAATCACACATGTAATAATAAGTATTAGGTACGTCATCGGCTGTTACGACTATCGGTTTTTACGACCAAATATGAGTAGTCCCTTCGATGTCGTTATAAAAGGTTTTGACTGTATTTATATAGAGAAACATATCTCTTCTTGTTAAGCTATCAAAGAATACCTTTTTTTTCTTTGAATCAAAATTCAAAAACGTAAAATTATAAAAAAAAAGACAAAATGAGCAACAACAAAAACATGGCGCTAGTGCAGAGTTGAGGTAGTGGGGCTAGGTATGGCTGCACCGTCATTGAGACCGAAGAAATGTTGGATGGGTTGAATCTGTGCCGTGTCCCACGGATGTGCACATGCTGGTGGCTCGGATAAAAGAATACACCTACTTTAGTTAGACGCATTGTCTGATACGCTACTTTTAGTGCTGACTGTACAACTAATTTACCTTATCAAGTACTCCTACAGCATTTCCGAAAGCCACAAACTATACAAAAAACCTAATTTTTCACGTTGAGAGGTAATTGGCCGTATAAACGCTGTATAAGTGTGTTTTAGACAACCTGGCACGGATGCGTGCGTGTTTGCTTGCATTTTGTATTAATTAATCAATTAGGAGCACGATTGGTTAACGGACGAATGGATTTTTGTGCAGATTCTTTCAATTAATTTAAATTTATTTACCCACTTGTATTGCCACATAATATAGAAATTGTATTTGTAGAATAATTCAAGGAGCAAATGTGATAAATATCACATGGTTACTAAGTAGGCTAATAACAATTATTGTCAAATAAGGAAACATTGTCGAGTGATGTTAGTAATTTCTGTACCGATAAAATCTCCAAATCGATCCATTGGAGTCTTATAAAGGTCAAAGAAACAATAAAACCACTTCCTAATACAAGAATTTAATGATTCGGTCAGGACTGTCATTAAATCTGTCCTTTACGTGTCGCGGTGAAAATAGTCTTTAAGAAACTAAGGATGTGATCACTGGGTATTGACAAGCATTCACTAATTTCACTATGAATTTCGTAGAATTTCTTCTTTTATTAAATTTATTTTATTAAAATGAAATAATTATGTGAAAATTGTTGTAAATGGTGCTTAAATCTGAAGATGAATCTGTTAATCATTTTTAGGGTTCCGTACCCAAAGGGTAAAAGCGGCCAAGTGCGAGTCGGACTCGCCCATGAAGGGTTCCGTATTTAGGCGATTTATGACGTATTAAAAAAAAACTACTTGCTAGATCTCCTTCAAACCAATTTTCGGTGGAAGTTTACATGGTAATGTACATCATATATTTTTTTTAGTTTTATCATTCTCTTATTTTAGAAGTTAGGGGGGGGGGGGACACACATTTTACCACTTTGGAAGTGTCTCTCGCGCAAACCATTCAGTTTAGAAAAAAATGATATTAGAAACCTCAATATCATTTTTGAAGACCTATCCATAGATACCCCACACGTATGGGTTTGATGAAAAAAAAATTTTTGAGTTTCAGTTCGAAGTATGGGGAACCCCAAAAATTTATTGTTTTTTTTCTATTTTTGTGTGAAAATCTTAATGCGGTTCACAGAATACGTCTACTTACCAAGTTTCAACAGTATAGTTCTTATAGTTTCGGAGAAAAGTGGCTGTGACATACGGACGGACAGACAGACGGACAGACAGACGGACAGACAGACGGACAGACAGACGGACAGACAGACGGACAGACAGACATGACGAATCTATAAGGGTTCCGTTTTTTGCCATTTGGCTACGGAACCCTAAAAACGGGACCCTATTACTAAGACTCCGCTGTCCGTCCGTCCGGAAATTTTCACAGATGATGTATTTCTGTTGCCGCTATAACAACAAATACTAAAAACAGAATAAAATAAAGATTTAAGTGGGGCTCCCATACAACAAACGTGATTTTTGACCGAAGTTAAGCAACGTCGGGCGGGGTCAGTACTTGGATGGGTGACCGTTTTTTTGCTTGTTTTGCTCTATTTTTTGTTGATGGTGCGGAACCCTCCGTGTGCGAGTCCGACTCCCACTTGGCCGGTTTTTTTTTAAATAATCCTAGATACTCTAGTCATTAAACGAAACAGTTATCCTTTTACATATCCTTTTACACTAAGGGCTCATTTAGACGGTGCGAGAACTTGCATGCGAGTTTCATGACATTGTGTTATTATATGCGAGTTCGCGCACCGTCTAAATGCGCCCTTATAGTGTGAACTAATAATATTTAGACTAATATCGTTCGCGTACTATACTATTTTATTCTTAGTTTTTGACAATTCCAAAATTCTATTCATTCACACGCTACAACATAATAATACTACGCATGAACCTATAATATTACGGACAGAGTTTCGCTTACAACACAACTGTGATTCCAACATCCACCAGTTTCTAAGTATTTACGCGTGACACACACACATTGACAGCCCACATCCACCAGTTTGCCGTCAGACGAATCGAAACGTCATTGAAGTAAACATGTCGAAGAAAAATATAAAATATGCGTAGCTAAATCCTGCTAGAATTGTACCGATCGAAAGAAAAAAAGTCACGGAATAACTTTTCATACTTAAGTTTATCAATTAGTACGTAAAATCACGATAATTTGTTGTTTATAAATTATCAAACTG
Organism: Cydia amplana; assembly: GCF_948474715.1. Lineage (NCBI taxonomy): Eukaryota > Metazoa > Arthropoda > Insecta > Lepidoptera > Tortricidae > Cydia > Cydia amplana. The sequence goes on along the minus strand of NC_086079.1, from coordinate 1,048,278 downwards.
CAAAACAGGAGTGTGACCAGTAACATGAATAGGGTAATTTCCCGAAAGTAGGGTAATTGATACCCTTCTTATTAAATCATTATGTATTAAGAGATCATTTAGGTAAATGGTTAAATTATTGATTATGCATTTCAAACTAGGTCGGTATGGTAATTTTCCGATACTAAGGAGCGATACTTAACGTTTGTTTGTTATGTATTATAATTTTTTTGTTGAAAACCAGATATGTTTCAAGTTAAATGTATAAATTAAAAAAACATGACGAACGGATTTCATTACGATGCTAAATATCATTAGGTATTGAAAATAATGTTTGGACAAAGTAATTGTGCAATATTGCGCATTTTCAAGACCTATAAAATCAGATACGTACACACCTTTTTTATTGTCTAACGTAAAACTGTCCTAATTTTTTTATTTGAAAACAAGGACGATATTATAAATAATTGGTTCACCATTAGGGGAGAATTTGTGTTACATGGTAACACTCGTCTACACACACACATTCAAACCATCCGCCATTGCAGTGTCACAGTTTGTCTTAGGTGACAGTCCGTCCGTAATATTCTAGGTCCATGATACTACGGCGCGATTCGGGAAATGATTTAGAGATTCACTAGATATGAAAAAGTAAAGATATGTGACGTTCCACGGCAAAAGGTACCTTATGGCGGCTGGCGCTTACGCTATTATTAACGCCGCTCCAATATTCAGCCGGGGCAATGGTACCTTTTTTCGTGGAACGTCACATATCTTTACTATTTCATATCTAGTGAATCTCTAAATCATTTCTCGAATTGCGCCGTTAATTATTATTCAAGTGTGAATTGGCCCTTTCACGATTATTGCGCGCACGCTCAAAAATCCATGTTTTCCTGCTATGGCATAATGACTTTGCATGTCATATTTTACGGCCGTAACAGTGCTTTAATGTGATAAGAATGCGTAATGAGATTTTTGAACTTATTACCATTTTTGTGCGCTGTGCTTGCTAATGGTCCTTGCACAAAACGAAAATAAATATTTTACGAGAAATATGAGGAGGACGAAAGATAAAATCGGGTATAAGAGCTTATTATTTGTAAAACCAACGGGTCTGTTTTGATTGAGGAATAATGTTTTAAATTATTTATTTATTGAGTTAACCTTTGTAGGTACCATTACTGTTTTGTATTTCGTGATTTATTTGTGTAGTAATATTATTTATACCTTGTCGGAACTAAACGTGTTTTTTTTGCCTTGTTAGAAAGAGACTTACATTTGTATTCGCGAATTACACATTCCCCAGTTTACTATAGGCACAACAAGGTTCAAATGAAAAATAGGAAAACTTTTGTACGTTGGGCCTTAGGAGGAAATACGGGTAATAATTTTTAATAATTATAGAAATATACCTACTAGTGGCTCTATGAGCCGTATATAGACCTCGTGAACCACCATGTAATTTTGAAAAATTACCAATATCTGAATCAAAAAAAAAATTAAGAAGTAATTATCAAAACCGCTCACCAAATTTCTGGCCAGGCTGAGACGGAGACCTTTGCTTTCGCTCGGTCAATTAATGTACCATACTTTATTATCCTCCGGCAAAAACAGAAAAAAATTGCTAAATTGCTTACATGTAAAATATCATGTGTCGACGCGAACTGTAAAAAAGCATTTTTATACCCAGTTTCTGTGATTTATTATCTAGACTCAGATCTTTATTGCTTAATCATACATGTATGATTTTGAACCTTTTTCCATGGACATAAGTACTAAAATGTTTGGTAATATTAGTGTACGTCCAGTTATAAACACGAGTTAATAAAAAGGCTATAAGAGTAATTCAAATAAAACGCAGGAAACGATATTTTATTTTTAAATAAACAAATTCGGTATTTTATACGCAGTATCCGTGGGACTTGCTATTTAATATGGTATCATAGTTTTCTCCGAAATTAGTTACAACGGTAAAATTCTACAAATACTATATTTTCTCGTATTCAGATATTAATAAATGTCTATCTCGCCCATAGAAAAATATAATGTTCTTTGAGTTGAGATCATTAAATTCTGTAACCACATATATATTTCGTGCATGTTGTGTCAATTAGAAAAACATGATTGCATTTCATTTTAATTACTACCACCATTTTTATACGTTGTATTTGAAGTCGTGGCAATTTATACCACAGACATATTTCTTAAAACGGCCATTCTAACAAACAATTAACCCTCCTATTATATACTAATCCCCTTGCGGCCCACCACACAAGAAAAATTGCCAGCCAAATTTGAATCAACGGTTTTTAGAAAACAAAATTGAATTTGTTTCACACTGATTTCGACTTTCACGATTTTTACACATTATTAAAACTCAAAATCTTAAAACTTGGATACGCGTTTAAGTCCCGTTGTACAATTTAATAATTGAATTTGTTTCGTTTTAAAATCAAACGAAACAAAATAAAAGCAACTCTGATCCATTCAACAATGTTTTAAATTTCATTGGAAGTTTGTATTGTACTAGTATTAGGACCGTGGGATGCTTGATGCTATAATGTTTATGTATAGAGTCTGTGCGGATAGAGAAGAGAAATGTCGTAAATTGTATTGGTTCCCATACATTCCACAACTCTTCTCTCTCCGCACAGACTCTACTCGTAAACCGTTGTCCCATTTCTGCTAAATAAGTTGTAAATCATCGTGCAACATTGCAGACAAGTTTATGCATGTGGTATCGGCGTCGATGATTTTGCATGTCACCGATTCACGGCTGCGTCATCGCCACTTGCTATAGCGTGAAATGATTCCGTTAGACGCAGTGCAAGTTACAAGCGTCAGCGGAAAGTAAGAATAGATAAGAATATTCTTACTTTCCGCTGATTAGATTCCGCTAATTAGACGTGCTGGACGTGGCCAAGAAGTCAAAAGATACACATAATTACGTATCTATGTAAGCGCAAGGCAAGCGATACGAGTTTATATGTGTCATATCCTGACATCTGAGCAGATCTGGACGAGAGGGGTTGTAGAAATATATGATCACTGAACGGCGTCCAATCGATACATGGCAAAAAAGTGTAGGAATGATCGTATGGTCACGCGTTCATGCGTGGATAGAATATCATCGGAAACAATAAGCCACAATGCAGGTTAGCATGCATCGAGTCTAAGATCGTGCGTTGCTGAAAGAGTGTCCACGATCGCCGCATCACTCAGTGATGAATCCTATAAATGATTATCTTATCTTATGAGGATTACGGCAAAGAAAAAGAAGATCAAATAAGAGCAATCGGAAAACAATTCGATGGAGTAAGAACGCTTGGTCGCATTAACGGCAATTTACAATAAATATGCATGATGGTAAAATATTGCGTTTCCAAATTAGACCAACAGTTTCAACAATATAAAGGTGCTAAAATGTATAAACATTTTTTTGTTATATTTTACCATAACCGTTAACCGCTTATAACTCCCGCCTTCGTCTCGCTATAGTTACGGTAAGCGCCACAATTTAAGCTATCGCTGGGATCGAACCCGCTACTTCTTAACATGCTCATGCACCAAGTCGCGTGATAATATTATATTAGCGTTATGAGAACGGTCCCCGTTATGCGCAGTTACGTTTTTTAACTTCGGTGACATTGTGGATTCTGCCCCACCTGCGATAGAGTTTTTAAAAGTAAATTCGGCTTTGCCAGCCATATCAGAGCTCACGCTTGTAATTAGACTCGCCGTTGCCGATTACGGCATGGATAGTTATATATGGATTTCAAGTGACTAACAAGGATATTATTTTATGATCTTACATATCCATTATATTTATTCATTATAATTTTAAGAGTAAAAGAAAGTAAAAAAGCAAAATTAATGACAGAAGATTACGGACCTGTAAACAAAGATTTGTGCAGATTTCTATTATCTTGTCGTTTTATTTCGTCAGTTTTCGATCAACTTTGGTGAATAGATGGAGCTCCCTATTCTATGAGTAAGTTAATTAGGTACAAATGTACATAGGAATTGTAGAAATGATGTTATGAATTTTGCCAAAAAATTGTTTCATCATATCACACAACTGTTTTTTTGTAGGTACTAATAGATAATCCAATTCGACCTTGCCCGTATTATATCTGGAACTCTAAAAAAAACATAAAACTGTCATTTGCGTGCTTACTTTTCTCTTTATATTCTACAGTACTTATTATACTACACTGCAGTTCAATTTAAACCAAGAGCAAAAAAACACTTTACGTGTACGACAAACCTTAAAAAGGCACTTGTCGACGATCGATCCAAATAAGGACTCGTTGCATGACATCACTTGCTAATTGTAGGCGTAGGCGCATAATGCTTCTCAAAATAGTAATGACGTAAGATTCATACAACTGTTCGGAAATTTTTACGTTTGGGCATAAAGGTCGTTTCAGCCTTATAGTTTAGCGTGGCTTAGCTTCGAATGAATAATGATTTAAGTTCTTATATAACGTTAGAAGCTTTGACGTTTTTGTAAATGTGTTTCCTGGCCTTAGTTATGATTCGTTTCGCTTCCGTAGGCGAATTAACTATACTTATTTGGTTGAAAGTGTATGTAATTAAGCCTATATTTGAGAAGCAGTGGTGAATACTATTACAGTATGATTTGTCGGATAAAGGTTGGTTTTTAAGTTTTTATGTAGGGTCAGTTGTCGAACATTGAAACAATCGTACACAGTGAAACTTTGCGATATCTCAGAAACTAGGTGTTATCAGCTAGTGCCGTCTGTCAAGCAAGGGCAGGCTCAGGGACCCCCAGCACCTCCCCAATACGCGAGCGCGCCTCGGAGAAGGAGCACGTTGCTACGAGCGTTATTGTGAATTCGTGTGACAAAAGTAATATTTTTCATTTATGTTTCGCAATTTTTTACCAAGATATAGAGTCTAGTTTGGCGTTATTTAATTTTTTGTTGTGTTCTATGTGTTAATAAAGTTACTTTGGAACTAAATATTTTTAAATTTCTTTCACTCTTTGGTGCAGTTTTTTTTTAATTGTTTCAAAAAACACCCCCTAGTCTCACAATGAAACATATTTATGTAGTAAACAATGAAACATGATGTTCACTGAACACCAGTATTAGTACACAATGAAACAAACTCATTATTTTTTTAATTAATTAAAGACTATGTGCGAAATTTGTGAAACTAAAATACCATGAAAATTGATAATAATTTGTCTATCATATGACAAAATATAAGATACTTAACTTTAGAAATGGCTGAGATAGGATAGTTTATATGTTGAATGTTTCATTGATGGCAAGGTTAAGGTCACATGTCTAACATTGAAACAGCCGTTTATAATCACTATGTTGCAAGAAAGTGTATGATATCAAGCATGGAGATGCTTAAAACCCTCCCGCGTCCACCTAGTTGGCAATCATGCTCCGTGGACATAAAAGGCGCCTTTCTCGCAGCATGCCGTAAGTGCCGACCAGATTTTCGATTCACAATGAAACTTAGGTGTGCGTACAATGAAACAAGTCTTTCGCTTTTAGATATTTCAGCAATCTTATAACGATTCCATATTTTGGAAACCTTTTAAATAACAAATTTCAGCCTACCACTATTTTCTCCTTTCCTTTCTCATTAATTGATTGAAAGGATGTATGTATTAATGTAACTTATTTATTACAACGTTTCAATGTTTGTTAAGGATGTTTCATGGTAGACTATATATATTACATCTGTTTCACTGTAAAAATTAGAGTGTTTCATTGAAAACATGCACAAGTACACAATGAAACAAAACTCATTTTTCAAAAAAAGCACAGAAACTGTTAAAAATAAGTAGAAACCAAGAACGCCATATGATAGCCAAATAAATTGTTTATCTTCATACGAAATATCACACTCATAACTTTAAAAACACCAGAGATAGGAAGGCTTAAACTTTTAGTGTTTCATTGATCAACAACTAACCCTACATGACACTGAGCGTGCCAGACACGCGACAGCACCTGTGCGTTTTTTTCTATTCAGTAGGCCTAGCAAATGATTGGCGCGACAGTATTTCGCCGCGAGATAGACTACCCGTCTTTTTCTAACTGTATTAATTAAAGAAGGACGGGTAGTCTATCGCCGCGAGATACTGTCGCGCCAATCATGTGCTAGCCCGGCAGTTGTTTAACTGAACAAGTTTGTACAGATTCCAATTTCGCTGTAACTTGAACATTCACTCAAGCAGAACAAAGTGCATTGCAGCTTTTAAGGAGATTCGGTGAATCGTTCTACGAACGCTAGTACACTCTTCTGTTCGCGAGAATGCTCAAGTCTGTCAGCACCTTAAAAAAACTGGTATGTGTGTATGAACATACAGATGTAGTGCATAATTATTTTCCATCGTATGTTCACGGAAATTTACGAACATGTCTTGCTATTTCAATCAGTCTCGGTACATAAAAGTACTGAAAATACCATGGAAAACAATTATTCACTACATCTTTAGGTACCTATTCTCTATTAGGTAATACATATTCACAACAGGAAAATAACAAATGAACATTGAACTTGTTTTTAAGCAATTACTCAAAAACTATAGTAAATCACAGTAAACAACTGCAAAACATCTGTTCATTCATTTAGTAAACAAAACCTACGTAAATTCCTTTAGGATTTCGGAATATCACATTAAGCGTACAACGTAAATCCAAAAATAATATTTAACGCCCATTACATTCCATAAGGTTGATGGAATCTCGTAAAATGCGCAGGCGACGTCTAAAGGCTTGTTCACAATGTTACCTCTCCTTGGATATCCGATTGTATCATCTACACCCCACACTAGCGTCTCCCGAGCGTCGGTGTCTATATGCAAGTCTATATAAGTAAATTGGCGTCGTTCGGAATATAAGTTTAGTGTCAGGATCAAAATTATTTTTGTTGTCTTGTTTTTTGTCCCCAAAAAATATAATCTACAGCTAGAAAGATATGCGATAGCATTAGTCGTTTTTTTTATTTGATAGAAGACGGATATACTAGCGTGACAATGGTCCGAAACAAGACAACGAAAAGAATTTTGATCCGGCAGCACCACTCACACTATTAATTGGCTAAAGATTCACGGATACAGTCAGAAGTCATCACGCCCTTCCAGCTTAATTTGACTGTAATGTGTGTAAACCGGCTTTAAATTTTAGATGCGTCAATTACTGTCATCGCGCCATAATCCATCCAGAAACCATCGTGTCGCCGAAATAAAATATTTTTTAGCTTGTTATCGGCCTCCGTAGCCTAGTCGGTAGTGACCCTGCCTACGAAGCTGGAGGTCCCGGGTTCGAATCCCGGTAAGGGCATTTATTTGTGTGTTCATCACAAATATTTGTTCCTTAGTTATGGATGTTTTCTATGTATTTAAGTACTTATATGTATCTATATTATTATATATATCGTCGTCTAGTACCCACAACACAAGCCTTATGAGCTTACCGTGGGACTAGGTCGATTTGTGTAAGATTGTCCCATAATATTTATTTATTTATTTTATTTATTTGTAAGATTTTTATTATTGTATGTATGTAGTTTGTAAGGTATGTATCTATAGGCCTTAGTTGCCTGATAATAAATGATATTTGATTTGATTTGATTTGATAATAAAATATGGCTTTTAACTTTTCGTTGTCGACGCGATATACACGACCAAAATAAAAAGTCCTTATATTCTAAACTGTATACAGTGTAAACGCGCTCTTAGTTTGCGCGGACGACCGGTCGATTGCCTTTTGTTTTTGGAAACTAAATTAGTTTTCGACACAAATCTGCATTTACTTTGTACTAACGATGTTGTTGTTTTCGCGTGTGTACAAAGGTGAGTGGAAATGTACAACCTGACTGATGGTAAGCAGCTATCGTAGCCAATATGCTCTTAGATCAACAAAGGTGCCGATTACATTTTATCTGTTTTAGGTTAGGCGAGACGGGGTAGCATTGCAGCAAGTTAAACATTTGAAGGCTATTTGAAGGCAATATAATAGGACCTACTGTTTCTCTTGTCCCGATCAAAATAAATTTACCTATATAGCAGAATTATGAGTGCTTTACCTGAAACATTGGAGCGTATTAAGGATGATTCATGTTAAACCGGGCCGTGTCCGGGCCGGAGCTTCGAGCGCTTACTTCTCTATGACAGATGACAGGTGATCACGTGAATCTATCCATAGAAAACGAAGCTCTAAAAGCTCCGGCCCGGACACGGCCGGGTCTAACGTGAGTCATCCTTTACTGTGCCAAAACACTTTTCTTCTGCAGCAACGCACACAGCAAACCTACCTGCCTTTTATTGATGATTATTCTTTTTTTTTTGTATTATGGCAAACGAATAAATGCTTTATCTATCTACCTACCTATCTCAATGTTTTGTATGCAAGACAGTCGTCTGTAAACAGGCAGTTGGCCAGGATCCAAAGGCTTGTGTCAGGATAATGTGAGATATCACGAAAATAGCATTTAAAGCGTTTACTTAATCAGAATGCATTTAATCCTGTTGTGCTGGAATGCTTAGCAAAGTCTTTTGTTTGAAGAATGCTACACACAAGATTAAAACAGTTTAACCTTGTGTGTAGCATTCACTCTCAAGAGAAGAGTCGTGGTATGTTGGGGCCCAATAAATTCATCAACTCTTCTCTTTCCGAACAGACTCTATATATAAATACATAGAAAACAAATCAACCATGACTCGAAATCGTAAAAATTGAGGACAACTTGATAGCCTAAATTATAATGTCGAAAAAGTTGACATACCTAAACAAAGTAGGTATACATACTGTAAGTAATACAAATCTGTATTTGTAGTCGATGAATTTATTGGGCCCCATACATACCACGACTCTTCTCTTTCCGAACAGACTATTATACATATATATCGTTGTCTTGTCTAAGTACCCACAACACAAACGTTCTTGAAATTACAGTGGGGCTTAGTCAATTTGTGTAAAAATGTCCTATAATATTTAATATAATTTATACGCTATATTTCAGTCAAACAAAAAACCATAACAAACAAAAAAACATAATGTTACTGTAATAGATGATCACTATACTAAGTATGCCAAGGTCCAACCATTCATAAACCTAGCCATGTATCAGTGTGTTTACGACCTATGATACTTTTATTGCGACTAGTATTTTTATGTAACGTTTTGTTTGATGTTTAACCTAGAAAAATTGTGTAAATAGTTATCATAAAGTCCAGGTAAAGTATATCTTGATAAAAATTAGGTACGTAAAAGGTACCTGTACGATTTAAATTAAATCAAGTTTTGGATTAATTAGAATAATTATTAGATTAATTATAGAGCAAAACAAGCAAAAAAACGGTCACCCATCCAAGTACTGACCCCGCCCGACGTTGCTTAACTTCGGTCAAAAATCAAGTTTGTTGTATGGGAGCCCCACTTAAATCTTTATTTTATTCTGTTTTTAGTATTTGTTGTTATAGCGGCAACAGAAATACATCATCTGTGAAAATTTCAACTGTCTAGCTATCACGGTTCGTGAGATACAGCCTGGTGACAGACTGACGGACGGACGGACGGACGGACGGACGGACAGCGGAGTCTTAGTAATAGGGTCCCGTTTTTACCCTTTGGGTACGGAACCCTAAAAATGGGATATCCTGTCAAAAATCCGGACATCATCCGAAAAATCCTGACATGTCATCATTCAAAGAATCATGTCTAGTTATGCTGTAGATGGGTATCTATTGTTTCCCAAAAAGTTTTAAGTCATAATATATTGTTTGCCCGCATTTTCGTTAGTCATAATTTATTTGGTTCAGTAACGCGTCACTTTTCAAGATTGCCATAAAACAAACCTAACATATCTATAGGATAACCTTACGAAAATCCTGAAAAGTTAACGGTTTCAGTTTTAGGACGAATGATAATATGACAAACAATACATTATGACTTAAAACTTTAAGGGAAACAACGGGGGCTGTGGGTACATTCCTCCTTCCATTGCCCAACTTTAAACTTTTGGCGAATCTCTAATGGTTAGTTACAAAAAACCCTGACACTCGCAAAGTCTCGCGATCCTGACAAAAGGCCAAAAATCCCGACATGTCAGGGTAAATGGGTATGACACGTTCATACGTGTCATCACCTGCGTAATAAGTATGACATCTATTTCTGTATGAACAGAAATAAACTCTTGCCTACCTAAAATAAGCTTACAAGTAGGTAACTGCCAAAGTGGGGCAGTAGGTAGCATCTAAATACCTCTAAGCATACGCAGGATTCAACCCGTTCTTAATGTATTCGTTGCTTTATTAGGACTGGTCCGGTGACGGTGACCCACACGGGTAGGGTTACCAGATAAAAATTTAGAATTTCCTGACAAAATTCCTGATTTCCGAATATTTTTCCTGACATTCATATTTTTCACGACGACGACGGGGGGGGGGGGTGTCTAGCCGTTAGCGATGGCCATCCGATTGAGCTGTTAATTAATAATTACGAAGTTATTGATAAATTAAGTGGATCTCATTTATTTATTTTTTTACAATGTTTTTGATTACTTTAAGTAAATAAAAAGGTACCTACTTTATAATAAAGTCTATCAATTCAAAAAATTCCTGACATTTTCGTGTTCCGTCCCCATTCCTGACCAAAGGCATGATGACATGATGTCAGGAAAATTCCTGTCATCTGGTAACCCTACACACGGGGAATCAGAAACGGGTTAGCATTTGCAAACTTGCTTGGAGGTTTTTGCTTTCAGCTAATGTTGGAGATTGATTCTGGATTTACGAGTATGATCTATTCGCAAGCATTTTAGTAGTCGAAGAAATTAATACACTTAAGCGACTTGGAGGATATAACCAAATGGAAAGGCCTTGTCAGTAATTTTCTGTACAAACAGTCTGCCGATTTTTGCGGGGGAGGGCCACGTCAAATGTACATACATATACGTAACGTAAACGTCAGTCCATACAATGCGTATGACCATTGGTCATAGAGATTCGATAGAGGGGAATGCCTGTTAACGGCTACTCCGTTTGGTTATATCCTCCAAGATAAGCGATGAAAGTTTAAATTATGTATGTATAAAGTTTTAATTTCATGGTAGATTGGGTCACAAGAGAGCAAAATGACATATTTATTACGGCGGGACACATTGACTTTGAATAATGAACGAGGCGAAGGATTCTTTAATTGAATCCCGAGCGTAGCGAAAGAGTGTCACCTTGATCCCTCCTAGCAGGGAAGAAAAAGCCCTTTATCGAATATGTAATGTGAAAAAGTTATTTGCTGACTAAATTACTTAATACTTATGTTTTAACTTATGAGTCACAGCGCGAATGGTTTCGTTGTATAACTGCAATGAGAAAACTTGTTATGTAAATAAATGTTACATTTAAGTTAATTTTATACATAAACGACATTTCAACAAATGTCATATTTAACATGAAATCGTGGTCCATTCTCAATAAAATCTTAAAATCTATGTTCACTTCAGTTAGCATTGTGAGTTAGGTGAAGTTGCTAAGCGGGCCAGGTGTTCGAAATAATCTTGACGCGACTATTGTTAAGAAAAGGCACGTATTTAACCGGTCAACTAATTAATTGAATCTGGGTAATCTAAAAAATACAAATGGCTACTAAAATTAATAGTTTGGCAACAAAAACGGAGCCTTAAAATATATCAATATGAGTTTGTATTTTAATGCCGTTACAGCTTTTGATTATTTTTAGGCAGGTACCAAGTATTTATTTGGCAACTGAATTAATATTTTGGAGACCATTTATGAAGCACATTTTAAAAAGAAAACGGCTATCTAATTCGGCTATTTTGTTTGGTCATTACACGGTCAACCTAACACGCTCCTCCTCGCTTCGCTCGTCGTCGCACCTATCTGTTGACTCTAGCAGAACACAGTGGTAACTATTGAAATTAGTAATTAAAAATGGCATAATTGCCATTAGGCGTTTCATGATTAGAAATTTCTACTATACGTATACTGACCATTGCATATTGGTAAATTAATTTGAAGTGTTTTGTGTAAAAAGTGACCAATATTCATTAAATTTAACTGCTTTTGTGTTAAAATACTACCTAGCTGAAACGATATGCTCAGTTATGATTAGTTGATTACTTAAGTGTGAACAACTAGATGACAACTAAATTTTATGATCGCTTTACAATATTAGTTGCCAATTTATTATTTTAGACGCCAACCTATCACTTTAAGTTCCCTATAATTTTTTTGGGTGGCTTGATTTTGCTGCCAGTTTTTTTAATAATATGATGCTTATATTTGAGGCTAAAATATTTTTTTTGGCGCTAAAATATTAATGCACAGCCAAATTATATTATTATATGCCCAATGAAAGTTCCTGTTTAATATTTTAGTTGCCCGGTTAATAATAAGCCTTAAGAAAATAAGAGCGTGTCAAGGTAATTTAAACACCTCGCCCCCTTAGCAACTTCTGCTGCTGAATGCACATATTTGTTTCAAGTCATCTTCCACCTACACTAATTTCGTAAAACCATCGAAAAACTGAATAGTTTCTCAAACACTGGCCCACTAAACTGGAACATTGAGTACAAACAAACCTTCGAGTGGGTAAACGTCGCCCACAGCGGCCTTGCGCGACAGATGGTGAGTTGGTGACTAGGAAATGTGTATTGATCACATACAAACACGCTTTGTCATTCAAGGAATGTTTTTACTTAAGGGGCCCACTGATTACCAGTCCGCCGGACGGTATCGGCCTGTCAGTTGTTCGGAACTGTCAACTTTTTGTTCTAACTGACAGGCCGATATCGTCCGGCGGACTGCTAATCAGTGGGCCCTTTTAAGGGGTCCACAGATTAGATTACCAGTTCGCCGGACGATATGAGCCTGTCAGTTGTCCGGAACTGTCACCTTTTGCGTTTAACTGACAGGCCGATATCGTCCAGCGGACTGGTAATCAGTGGTCCCCTTTAGAATAAATATCTTACGTAGTTGAAATACTGGTTTTATTTAATAACAAAGAAACATTAAGAGACATAATAAAACTTACTATTATTATGTACGAGTATAAATTAAAGTTCTACAGATAAAAAATTAGGTCCAGGTAGCCATCAGCGGGCAAGGTGCCCAGAAGGCTGGCCGTATTTCCTTATGCAGACTCCGAGCTTATGTAGGATGCTTCTTATCTGGGATAGAGCTAACATAAGGAGGAAGAACTACATTAAATTTAACAATTGGATTCTGGTATCTAGTTACTTATGAACTTAATATTGACAGTCCTTGCTAATACCCTTCTGACCGTGGGAATATATCATCACACTTCCCGACAAAGGTCAGTTATGTGTTTAACTCTCATTAGAGTCATTATTAAAGCGGTTACGAGTTAACCTTAATATGTAACAACTTGTTTCCTTAGAAGACATGTTGCTAGTTTTTTTACGTTTTCTACATTTTTCTTCAATCTTTTCGAAAGATGGCGCACCATACCTTTGGCCTATTCTCGCCTAGATGCCGTTCATTTCAATATAATTACAAACTAACACATATCAGTGAAAGAATAAGGATCAAAGTCAAATGGCGTTCTAACAGTTTTAATCTTCTGTCAAAAGATGGCGGTGAATTTACTGTGGCTACATAATTTACAATGACAGTAACTCTCTATAAAATCTATACTCATTGGTAGAATATAGGGCAATGAGGTGCAAAGCTTAACACAGATGGCGCTGCAGGAAAATGGTTCTATTAAAAATATTTCCATCTGGAGATCTGTGAGTGGCTATCGCGAAAAACGAAATTTTGTTATCTGCCTCTCTATCGCTCTTGTTTGACTCTTGTTACGTCATGTTTTCATAGAAGTTTGACGTTTAAAATAAGTAAAATAACATTTTGCACAGTCGTCTGGGCTATCTAGATACTGCGGACAGTGCGGACGCGGACGTATCTTAGTCTAACTCTAGACAGTAATAAGAGTTCATAAACATTCAATTCTTCACTACATAGTATAAAACGAAGTCGCTTCCCGCTGTCTGTCTGTCCCTATGTATGCTCAGATCTTTAAAAATACGGAACGGATTTTGATGCATTTTTTGATGCGTTTTTTTAATAGATAGAGCTGATAGAGTGATTCAAGAGGAAGGTTTATATAATTTGTTAACCCGTGCGAAGCCGGGCGGGTCGCTAGTGGTCTATAAGGGCCCGGCCACATGTGCGCGGTGCGGCACCGCCGCCGCCGCGCGGCGCGGCACCGCAGAAATCTGCGGCGCCGCAAACCGCTCTGCGGCGACGCCCGCCGCAACGCAAAATTTTGCGGTGCCGCGCCGCGGCGCCGCAAAGCGGTGCGCGTCGCCGCGCGCGGTGCCGCGCGCGGTGCCGCAGCGCGGTGCGCGGCGCCGCGCGCGGTGCCGCAAAGCGGTGAGTTTCGCCGCGCGCGGTGCCGCCAAGCGGCGTGCGGCGCCGCGTGTGATGCCACGCTGCATAGTAAAGAATAAAATTCGACTACCAGTTGTTTAATCAGACATGGATCCCTTCACACGTGTTCTGCTCTTGCTGTTGTTATAGCGATAGCGGTTCGCCAAAAAACGCTGTAAATGGTGTTAAAGGTATCAAAATCGGTACGATTGATCTTTAGGACATTTGAAACAATTTGACCCGAAGCACCAACAAATAAAAAAACGAGAGGAGTTATGACGTCATCTTTTTTTGTATGAAATTAAAAAAAAATTGTTTAGAAACCTATCGTGTGTAGTATTAAACGAAAGGGCTTTCTAAGACGGTTCCAAAAATATATCACATCATTACATTTGAGTATTTTTTTTTTTTTATTATAATAAAAATATTTTTTAAAACATACCAAGTTTGGGTTTCTCCAGATACAATACCGTTAAAATTTTTTTTGTTAAATATACCTCAAATTATACCTAATATCCCCATATCTAATTCTAATAAAGCAATTTTGAAAGTATTTACATTTAGTATATTTGTTTTAATTTTTTCTACTCCCGTACCTTTATTTGTCATTTAAAAGGTCATCTCATACACACACCTTTAAACCCCTATGTTATAGTTGTCAAGACAAGTCTTTAGTCTATTCCCCAAAAAAGTATTTGTGCATACACGCAGTATCTTTTTGGTACTTTTACGATACTTCGTGTAATCACCACTTAAAAAATATTGTATTAAATACATTGTTGCCAACCTAATTTTAATTGATTGATGAGTACTAAGTGCATTGCTGCTAATTTACAAAATATTCATTAGGTTCTATAGTAGAAACAATAAAATTCCTTCAGAAGTCAGAAACGCGCATGTGACACCCGTAATATAGCAAGATCCATAGACTACGAACACCGCTTAGCGTTGCTTGTTAGTCTCCATAGGCTACTGTGGCCAAAATCGAGAAAAAAAAAACTATCCAAAATTGTAATTTAACTAAGAGCAAGTACCAGGGCCTCACGAGTTACTAGAAGGTGTCGCTGACCATCCGGCCGTGGGGCGCGGGGCGCGGTGGCCGGGTCGCGTATCTTAGCTGTATACTTTTGGTTTGTTTACCTACATATATGTCCTATATGATTCCACTTGTTTAAAGTATTATTTTTGTTGAATGAAAAATATTTGTTAAATTTACAATTTTTAATATTTAAAGGTGAGATTTTTCAGTTAATTCTTACATAAATAATTTTTACTACGAATTATAGATTCCGAGATATAAGCGACTTTCTGGAAAACCGTTATACTTATATTAATTTTATGCTTTCTATTTAAATATTTAATTGAGAAATTCATAGATCACACTTTGTAAAATTGAAAAATTAAAAAAAAGTACTTCATGTAATTATTTTCAAAATTGCTTTCTTAGTGTTAGATACCTAATATCCTCGTAGGATATTAGGTATAATTTGAGGTATATTTTACAAAAAAATATTGAACGGTATTGTATCTGGAGAAGCCCAAACTTGGTATGTTTTGAAAATTATTTTTATTATAATTAAAAAAAAGCGGCCAAGTGCGAGCCGGACTCGCCCATGAAGGGTTCCGTATTTAGGCGATTTATGACGTATTAAAAAAAACTACTTGCTAGATCTCGTTCAAACCAATTTTCGGTTGAAGTTTACATGGTAATTGTACATCATATATTTTTTTTAGTTTTATCATTCTCTTATTTTAGAAGTTAGGGGGGGGGGGGGACACACATTTTACCACTTTGGAAGTGTCTCTCGCGCAAACTATTCAGTTTAGAAAAAAATGATATTAGAAATCTCAATATCATTTTTGAAGACCTATCCATAGATACCCCACACGTATGGGTTTGATGAAAAAAAAAATTTTTGAGTTTCAGTTCGAAGTATGGGGAACCCCAAAAATTTATTGTGTTTTTTCTATTTTTGTGTGAAAATCTTAATGCGGTTCACAGAATACATCTACTTACCAAGTTTCAACAGTATAGTTCTTATAGTTTCGGAGAAAAGTGGCTGTGACATACGGACGGACAGACAGACGGACAGACAGACAGACAGACAGACAGACAGACAGACATGACGAATCTATAAGGGTTCCGTTTTTTGCCATTTGGCTACGGAACCCTAAAAACCGGCCAAGTGCGAGTCGGACTCGCGTTCCAAGGGTTCCGCGCATTACACAATTTTTAACAATATGTTTTGTTTAATGAAAAGTCAGTAAAATGTCTTTAAAAAACCCGTAGGGGCCGGATCAAAAACTAAGTACTTAAGTCCGACTCACGCTTGACTGCATATTTCTAATAGGTTTTCCTGTCATTTATAGGTAAAGAACTATTTAGTGTATTTTTTCAATATTGTAGACCCAGTACCTAGTTTCAGAGATAAGGGGGGGAAAGGGTCATTTTTTGCCTATTTTCTTGAATAACTGCTAAACTATTTATCTTAAAATTATCATTCCAAAGTTTAATTAATAATTAAATTAATAAACTTTATTTTGAAACACTTTTAGGTACAGAAATTTACAAACTTTTCTCAAAATGAGCTCTTTCATTTGATATGTAACACGATATCTTAGTTTGAAAAACTTTATTTTTTAATTTGCTCTTTTACCTCCCAAAAGTGGCCTACATATTTAAAACTCATTTGTTTACGTTACATATATGCCCGTCTTTGGGTCACAAACTTACATAGGTATGTGTGCCAAATTTTAACTTCATTAAAAGTGAGTAAAATGTCTTTAAAAACCCCGTAGGGGTCGGATCAAAATCTAAGTACTTAAGTCCGACTCACGCTCGACTGCACATTTCTAATAGGTTTTCCTGTCATCTATAGGTAAAGAACTATTCAGTGTAATTTTTTCAAAATTTTAGTCCAGTACTTTCAGAGATAAAGGGGAGGAATGGTAATTTTTTGCCTATTTTCTTGAATAACTGCCAAACTATTTATCTTAAAATTATAAAAAAAATATATTTGAGATTCTCAAAATGAGCTCTTTCATTTGATACACACACGATATATTTTGAATAACTTTATTTTTTTATTTGCTCTTTTACCCCCAAAAAGTGGCCTCCATATTTAAAATTCATTTGTGTACGTTACATGTTCGTCTTTGGATCACAAACTTACATATGTGTGCCAAATTTCAACTTATTGAAAAGTGAGTAAAATGTCTTTAAAAAACCCGTAGGGGTCGGATCAAAAACTAGTACTTAAGTCCGACTCACGCTTGACTGCACATTTCTAATAGGTTTTCCTGTCATCTAAAGGTTAAGAACTATTTAGTGTATTTTTTTAAATATTTTAGACCCAGTACCTAGTTTCAGAGATAAGGGGGGGAAAGGGTCATTTTGTGCCTATTTTCTTGAATAACTGCTAAACTATTTATCTTAAAATGATCATTCCAAAGTTTAATTAATAATTAAATTAATAAACTTTATTTTGAAACATTTTTAGGTACAGAAATTTACAAACTTTTCTCAAAATGAGCTCTTTCATTTGATATGTAACACGATATCTTAGTTTGAAAAACTTTATTTTTTAATTTGCTCTTTTACCTCCCAAAAGTGGCCTACATATTTAAAATTCATTTGTTTACGTTACATATATGTCCGTCTTTGGGTCACAAACTTACATAGGTATGTGTGCCAAATTATAACTTCATTAAAAGTGAGTAAAATGTCTTTAAAAACCCCGTAGGGGTCGGATCAAAATCTAAGTACTTAAGTCCGGCTCACGCTCGACTGCACATTTCTAATAGGTTTTCCTGTCATCTATAGGTAAAGAACTATTTAGTGTAATTTTTTCAAAATTTTAGTCCAGTACTTTCAGAGATAAAGGGGAGGAATGGTATTTTTTGCCTATTTTCTTGAATAACTGCTAAACTATTTATCTTAAAATTATAAAAAATATATATTTGAGATTCTCAAAATGAGCTCTTTCATTTGATACACACACGATATATTTTGAATAACTTTATTTTTTTATTTGCTCTTTTACCCCCCAAAAGTGGCCTCCATATTTAAAATTCATTTGTGTACGTTACATGTCCGTCTTTGGATCACAAACTTACATATGTGTGCCAAATTTCAACTTATTGAAAAGTGAGTAAAATGTCTTTAAAAAACCCGTAGGGGTCGGATCAAAAACTAGTACTTAAGTCCGACTCACGCTTGACTGCACATTTCTAATAGGTTTTCCTGTCATCTATAGGTTAAGAACTATTTAGTGTATTTTTTTCATTATTTTAGACCTAGTAGTTTCAGAGATAAAGGGGGGGAATGGTAATTTTTTGCCTATTTTCTTGAATAACTGCTAAACTATTTATCTTAAAATAATAAAAAAATATATTTGAGATTCTCAAAATGAGCTCTTTCATTTGATATGTAACACGATATAGTTTGAAAAACTTTATTTTTAAATTTCTCTTTTACCCCCCAAAAGTGGCCTTCATATTTAAAATTCATTTATTTACGTTACATCTTCGTCTTTAGGTCACGAACTTACATATGTGTGCCAAATTTCAACTTTATTGGTCCAGTAGTTTCGGAGAAAATAGGCTGTGACAGACGGACGGACGGACAGACAGACGCACGAGTGATCCTATAAGGGTTCCGTTTTTTCCTTTTGAGGTACGGAACCCTAAAAAAAATGACTAAAATATAATGATATGATATTTTTGGAATCGGCTCAGAAAGCCCTTTCGTTTAATACCACACACGATAGGTTTCAAAACAGTTTTTTTTAAATTCCATACAAATCAGAAATCAGAAATCTGCGGCGCCGCAAACCGCTCTGCGGCGACGCCCGCCGCAACGCAAAATTTTGGCACACATATGTAAGTTTGTGACCTAAAGACGAAGATGTAACGTAAATAAATGAATTTTAAATATGAAGGCCACTTTTGGGGGGTAAAAGAGAAATTTAAAAATAAAGTTTTTCAAACTATATCGTGTTACATATCAAATGAAAGAGCTCATTTTGAGAATCTCAAATATATTTTTTTATTATTTTAAGATAAATAGTTTAGCAGTTATTCAAGAAAATAGGCAAAAAATGACCCTTTCCCCCCCTTATCTCTGAAACTAGGTACTGGGTCTAAAATATTGAAAAAAATACACTAAATAGTTCTTAACCTATAGATGACAGGAAAACCTATTAGAAATGTGCAGTCAAGCGTGAGTCGGACTTAAGTACTAGTTTTTGATCCGACCCCTACGGGTTTTTTAAAGACATTTTACTCACTTTTCAATAAGTTGAAATTTGGCACACATATGTAAGTTTGTGATCCAAAGACGAACATGTAACGTACACAAATGAATTTTAAATATGGAGGCCACTTTTTGGGGGTAAAAGAGCAAATAAAAAAATAAAGTTATTCAAAATATATCGTGTGTGTATCAGATGAAAGAGCTCATTTTGAGAATCTCAAATATATTTTTTTTATAATTTTAAGATAAATAGTTTAGCAGTTATTCAAGAAAATAGGCAAAAAATTACCATTCCTCCCCTTTATCTCTGAAAGTACTGGACTAAAATTTTGAAAAAATTACACTTAATAGTTCTTTACCTATAGATGACAGAAAAACCTATTAGAAATGTGCAGTCGAGCGTGAGTCGGACTTAAGTACTTAGATTTTGATCCGACCCCTACGGGGTTTTTAAAGACATTTTACTCACTTTTAATGAAGTTAAAATTTGGCACACATACCTATGTAAGTTTGTGACCCAAAGACGGACATATATGTAACGTAAACAAATGAATTTTAAATATGTAGGCCACTTTTGGGATGTAAAAGAGCAAATTAAAAAATAAAGTTTTTCAAACTAAGATATCGTGTTACATATCAAATGAAAGAGCTCATTTTGAGAAAAGTTTGTAAATTTCTGTACCTAAAAGTGTTTCAAAATAAAGTTTATTAATTTAATTATTAATTAAACTTTGGAATGATAATTTTAAGATAAATAGTTTAGCAGGTATTCAAGAAAATAGGCAAAAAATGACCCTTTCCCCCCCTTATCTCTGAAACTAGGTACTGGGTCTACAATATTGAAAAAATACACTAAATAGTTCTTTACCTATAAATGACAGGAAAACCTATTAGAAATATGCAGTCAAGCGTGAGTCGGACTTAAGTACTTAGTTTTTGATCCGGCCCCTACGGGTTTTTTAAAGACATTTTACTGACTTTTCATTAAACAAAACATATTGTTAAAAATTGTGTAATGCGCGGAACCCTTGGAACGCGAGTCCGACTCGCACTTGGCCGGTTTTTAGGGTTCCGTAGCCAAATGGCAAAAAACGGAACCCTTATAGATTCGTCATGTCTGTCTGTCTGTCTGTCTGTCTGTCTGTCTGTCCGTCTGTCTGTCCGTCCGTATGTCACAGCCACTTTTCTCCGAAACTATAAGAACTATACTGTTGAAACTTGGTAAGTAGATGTATTCTGTGAACCGCATTAAGATTTTCACACAAAAATAGAAAAAACACAATAAATTTTTGGGGTTCCCCATACTTCGAACTGAAACTCAAAAATTTTTTTTTTCATCAAACCCATACGTGTGGGGTATCTATGGATAGGTCTTCAAAAATGATATTGAGATTTCTAATATCATTTTTTTCTAAACTGAATAGTTTGCGCGAGAGACACTTCCAAAGTGGTAAAATGTGTGTCCCCCCCCCCCCCTAACTTCTAAAATAAGAGAATGATAAAACTAAAAAAAATATATGATGTACAATTACCATGTAAACTTCAACCGAAAATTGGTTTGAACGAGATCTAGCAAGTAGTTTTTTTTAATACGTCATAAATCGCCTAAATACGGAACCCTTCATGGGCGAGTCCGGCTCGCACTTGGCCGCTTTTTTTTAATTATAATAAAAATAATTTTCATTACATACCAAGTTTGGGCTTCTCCAGATACAATACCGTTCAATATTTTTTTGTAAAATATACCTCAAATTATACCTAATATCCTACGAGGATATTAGGTATCTAACACTAAGAAAGCAATTTTGAAAATAATTACATGAAGTACTTTTTTTTAATTTTTCAATTTTACAAAGTGTGATCTATGAATTTCTCAATTAAATATTTAAATAGAAAGCATAAAATTAATATAAGTATAACGGTTTTCCAGAAAGTCGCTTATATCTCGGAATCTATAATTCGTAGCAAAAATTATTTATGTAAGAATTAACTGAAAAATCTCACCTTTAAATATTAAAAATTGTAAATTTAACAAATATTTTTCATTCAACAAAAATAATACTTTAAACAAGTGGAATCATATAGGACATATATGTAGGTAAACAAACCAAAAGTATACAGCTAAGATACGCGAGCCGGCCACCGCGCCCCGCGCCCCACGGCCGGATGGTCAGCGACACCTTCTAGTAACTCGTGAGGCCCTGGTACTTGCTTTTTTCTCGAGTTTTTTTTTTCTCGATTTTGGCCACAGTAGCCTATGGAGACTAACAAGCAACGCTAAGCGGTGTTCGTAGTCTATGGATCTTGCTATATTACGGGTGTCACATGCGCGTTTCTGACTTCTGAAGGAATTTTATTGTTTCTACTATGCACTTAGTACTCATCAATCAATTAAAATTAGGTTGGCAACAATGTATTTAATACAATATTTTTTAAGTGGTGATTACACGAAGTATCGTAAAAGTACCAAAAAGATACTGCGTGTATGCACAAATACTTTTTTGGGGAATAGACTAAAGACTTGTCTTGACAACTATAACATAGGGGTTTAAAGGTGTGTGTATGAGATGACCTTTTAAATGACAAATAAAGGTACGGGAGTAGAAAAAATTAAAACAAATATACTAAATGTAAATATTTTCAAAATTGCTTTATTAGAATTAGATATGGGGATATTAGGTATAATTTGAGGTATATTTAACAAAAAAAATTTTAACGGTATTGTATCTGGAGAAACCCAAACTTGGTATGTTTTAAAAAATATTTTTATTATAATAAAAAAAAAAAAATACTCAAATGTAATGATGTGATATATTTTTGGAACCGTCTTAGAAAGCCCTTTCGTTTAATACTACACACGATAGGTTTCTAAACAATTTTTTTTTAATTTCATACAAAAAAAGATGACGTCATAACTCCTCTCGTTTTTTTATTTGTTGGTGCTTCGGGTCAAATTGTTTCAAATGTCCTAAAGATCAATCGTACCGATTTTGATACCTTTAACACCATTTACAGCGTTTTTTGGCGAACCGCTATCGCTATAACAACAGCAAGAGCAGAACACGTGTGAAGGGATCCATGTCTGATTAAACAACTGGTAGTCGAATTTTATTCTTTACTATGCAGCGTGGCATCACACGCGGCGCCGCACGCCGCTTGGCGGCACCGCGCGCGGCGAAACTCACCGCTTTGCGGCACCGCGCGCGGCGCCGCGCACCGCGCTGCGGCACCGCGCGCGGCGCCGCGCACCGCGCTGCGGCACCGCGCGCGGCACCGCGCGCGGCGACGCGCACCGCTTTGCGGCGCCGCGGCGCGGCACCGCAAAATTTTGCGTTGCGGCGGGCGTCGCCGCAGAGCGGTTTGCGGCGCCGCAGATTTCTGCGGTGCCGCGCCGCGCGGCGGCGGCGGTGCCGCACCGCGCACATGTGGCCGGGCCCTAAATGATGGCCCAATAATGGCAATATTTGTGGCATTCTCAATCAAAAGGGTACTTGTTGTCGGTTGTCAATAAGACGCTTTTTCCATATGGCTTCAATTTGAAATCAACCAGTATCGACAACCGACAATGTGGTACCTTTTGATTGAAAATGTCACATTTACGCGTTAAACTCTTAACCAACCTACATTTATATGCACACTAGCGACCCGCCCCGGCTTCGCACGGGTTAACAAATTATACATAAACCTTTGATACATAGAAACGAAATACCAAAAGGAAATTGGCTTTAATTAACTAGAAGTATGCATAACATAAATTAGACATATAGGATAGACGTTAGGTTTTTAAAACACGTATGTCAATATCATAGACAATATTTAGAAGGCATGTCAACCTTGCTCTTGAATCACTCTATTTAAAAAAACCGCATCAAAATCCGTTGCGTAGTTTTAAAGATCTAAGCATATACCTACATAGGGACAGACAGCGGGAAGCGACTTTGTTTTATACTAATACCTATGTAGTGATTTAAACTTGGTATTAGTAAAGATTTACTTACCTCTGACTAATTAAGATATCTATTAGGTAATATAATGTGCATTTAGACTTGCAATTAGCAATAAGGAAGCTCATAAACGAAGATGCATTTTAGTTATCTTTAACCAAAGAGTATAGATTTTATAGAGAGTTACTGTCATGGTAAATTATGGAGCCACAGTAAATTCACCGCCATCTTTTGACAGAAGATTAAAACTGTTCGAACGCCATTTGACTTTGATCCTTATTCTTTCACTGATATGTGTTAATTTGTAATTATATTGAAATGAACGCCATCTAGGCGAGAATAGCCCAAAGGTATGGTGCAATCTTTTCGAAAGATGGCGCACTATACCTTAGCCATTATTCAAAATTATACAAAGTGAGCGTATATCTTGTGAATTTTATATTAATAATTGGTACTTATATACTATATTACTTACCCGTCGGGTAGCCCTGCCACGATACCTAACCCCATTCCGGCATAATGCATTAAATCGGAATAACTCGACCATCGGGAGATCGTGGGTTTATTTATTGCTATCGTGCTGCTAGATTATCGTAGGCACATATACGTATATTTACATTGATATTACTTCTAAATATTAACACGGACATACATTAAAAAGGTTGTCTAAAGGTCTAAAGGTTGTTGCCGCCGGTTTACCTCGGGTTTTGTTGCTGTTTTTAACCGACTTCAAAATTTCAAAAGGAGGAGGTTCTCAATTCGGTTGGATGTTTTTTTTATTTTAAATGTTTGTTACCTACTCCATAATTCTATTATTTTCTTCTGTTGACTTGTACCATAAAGATAATTTGTATTGTACATATTTTATTGAATATTACCTACGTCCAAAAACATATATGTGCATATTACACTATGTACGATAAGAGCGTGACCGGTAAAACTTGTATTGCGATATTTTAAACCATTTTCATTCAAACGCCTTCTGATTGTATCTAGACTCTAGAGATATTTTCAAACCTTTTTTCTTTAGTTTTCTTGCCCAGACGGCCCAGAACGCAATGATACGAGGGGTGTTCAAAATATTCTCGGTATGAGAATGAAAACAAACAAGTACGAAAAGTTTGATATTTTTATTTTTCAATATACTCCCCCCCTATGTTCATACACTTAAAAGATCGATCAATTTTTTTTTTTAATCCTGCATAAAAATATTTTTTATCTTTGGTGTAAAAATGCTCCTCCACTGCCGCCTTCAATGCTTCATCATCGGAAAATTTATTTCCACGCAGATCCTTTTTAAGATTGGGGAACAAAAAGAAGTCGCTGGGGGCTAAGTCCGGACTATACGGTGGGTGAGTAACAGTTTCAAACCCACATTCAACAATAGCTGCCTTGGCAATATGAGCAGTATGGACGGGGGCGTTGTCATGCAGAAGCATAACACCTTTGGTTAACTTTCCTCGCCTCTTTTCTTTGATTGCATCCTTTAATTGACGTAGAATGTTAGCGTAGTACTGTCCTGTGATATTTACACCTTTTTCTTTATAATCGATCAGTAATACTCCTTCACAATCCCAAAATATCGTGGCCATGACCTTGCCAGCTGAAGGGATGACCTTGAACTTCTTGGGATGAGCTGAACCCTTAATGTGCCACTGCATGGACTCTTGTTTACTCTCTGGGTCATAATGATGAACCCAGGTTTCATCTCCAGTAACTATTCTTTGCAGCACCTCATCAGGATTTTCACCGCACAGGTCAATAAAATCGGAACAACAAGCTACACGCATGTCTTTTTGAAGCCGAGTCAGCATTCGCGGAACCCATCTTGCACTTACTTTTGACATATTAAGATGGTCATGGATAATTAGGAATTAAAGGAACTTACCTTGTGAAGTTCAATTCCAATTATGCGAGAGCTTCAACCGAAGACGATTTAAAGTTTACAAGGCAGCAGTACACGGAATGATGCTGTCTCAGTCACACATTTAGAGCCCACAACAAAAACTAGATTTTTTATCTCACTCGCACACTCCTGGTGGTAGTGGGAACCGGGGCTCGCGCCATTACTTTTTAGAGGCTTTATGAGGTTTTTTTTTTTTTTTTTTTGGGTAATTACTTGGGTTATGGGTGGGAGTGTAATCGTCTTCGGTTGAAGCTCTCGCATAATTGGAATTGAACTTCACAAGGTAAGTTCCTTTAATTCCTAATTATACTTCGAGCTTCAACCGAAGACGATTTAAAGTTTACAAGGCAGATGTTTAGAGTTACTGTATGTACAAAAAAAATAAACAAAACTACATATTTAAATAATCAATTAATTTTATTGAGTCTAACTCAATATTGATTGATTTAAATTTCGTATACATAAATACTTTAATTGATTTATAGCTTGTATGTATAGCAATAACTGCATTAACAACTCATTATTGGAGTAGTTGATTGTATGTATTTAGTTTACTATAGCTGCCACCATTCTCAAATGCCTCTGTCAAGAAAGATAAACTTTGAGAAGGTGTAGCTTCGTAAAAATCATAATCATTATTTTGTCAAAATGCCCACCATGATCTTAATGATGAACTGTACTTAGCAATTAGTATTATTAGAAAATTAGGCCCTGATAATGTTTAGAGAACTATGAGGTGTATGACTAATTTCGCAAACGATTGCCCGATAACCTCGCTGCCACCAGGGAAAGGCTTGCATGCAGCGGGTGGCGGTCTCTGAAAGGAGAATGCAAAAGATATTTGTCAGGATTAAATATTAGTCTATTCGATACTATTAATTGTGACCACAGCGGGTACCATGGCTGTGATGGCCAATTGGGTACTACTAATATCCCTTCCGCTTTATCGGCAATAATCTTGTGTAAGACCTTTAAGATTAGGCAAAAGGGCGGAAAAGCATAAAAAAATATGTTTTTCCAACTAAAAGTGAACGCATCTATAACCTCAGAGTGAGGGTCAAGTTTCCAAGAAGCAAACCTTCTACATTTATTATTTTGTGAGCTTGCAAACAAGTCAAAATCAGGTTTGCCAAAAGATGTTATGATTCGTTTAAACGCATAATCCGAAAGTTCCCATTCTGTGTCTATCTTTATTTGACGTGATTCACGGTCTGCAATTGTATTATCCTCAGATTTTATATAAGAAGCAAAAATATGTATGTGTCGAATTTCACACCACTGCCAGATTTCTCGGGCTATATCATTCAGATGGGTATGTTGAATACCCCCCATTCTGTTGATATAGCATATGGCAGTGGTGTTATCAATCCTTAATAAAATTTGACAATTGTTACGATGACGAGCAAACATTTTTAACCCATAGAAAGCGGCCTTTAATTCTAAAGCGTTTATATGCCAATCTGATTTCGACTTGTCCCAATGCCCTCCTGCAGATTGGTTATCACAGGCAGCGCCCCAGCCAGTAGGGCAGGCATCTGTAAAAATTACAAGATCGTAATTATTACTATATAAAGGACAATAAGAATCATCAATATTATCAATCCACCATTTAAAATCTTTCTTTAGGTACGATTGTAACTTCATTATTTTATTGTAATTTTCAGTATAATCTAAGGCTAAAAACTTTTCTCTTTCGAATAATTTTGTGTATAGCCAGCCGTATCTTACAGCTGGGCAAGCTGAAGTTAATAAACCAATAAATTCGGCAAATTGTCTAATAAAACATTTATTCAATTTAGAAAATTTAATAGCTTTGTCTTTTACTTTTTTCTTTTTTTCATCGGTCAAATTAATTGTCATGTTTTCGGTATTAAATAAAAAGCCTAAGAAAATACACGAAGTATTAGGACTCATCACACTTTTTTTAGTATTAATAATGAAACCTAAGGATTCTAAAAATGTTCTTGTTGTTTGAACATTATTGAAACAGTCCCAGTAAGACCTTCCTATACAAAGAAAGTCGTCTAGGTATTGAACCGATACATAACCTAAATTTCGTAAGTGTTGTATAACAGGTTTTAATAATTTAGTAAACATGTAAGGGGCCGTGCATAAACCGAATGGTAAAACGTCAAATTGATATAATTTGGAATTCCAACGGAATCGTAAATATTTTTTATCGTTTTCGTCAATAGAAACCAAAAAATATGCATCTTTAAGATCAATAGTTGCCATAAAGTCATAACAGTTTAACAATTTTAAAACAGTACGGTGGTCTTCCATTTTAAAATGTTCGACTTGTATACATTTATTCAAGTTTTTTAAGTTTAAAATAAATCTACATGTGCCATCTGGTTTCGGAACCGTAAAAATCGGTGAGATAAATTGACCTCCACACGGTTCGCAGGATGAAATAATTCCTTTTGCCAACATATCAGTTATACACGCATTGATTAACTCAATTTCATTACTAGTATAACAACGATCGTTAGGTACCGAAGACTGAAAAGGCTTATGCTTAAAAGGTATGGAATAGCCCCTGATCCAAGATAAAATCATGGGATCGTGTGTTAACTCACACCAGTTTTTATAAAAATATTTTAATCTCCCAGCTACTGGAATGTCGTGGTCTGGTATCTGCAACGCGGTGCTCAGCGTCTCCTCCCTCGCTGACGATGGTAGCTCGAGCGGCTCGTAGGCGATTCGTGACGGCGATCCCTGGTCGTCGGAGCAGTCGCTGGTGGTCTCCGGGCAGCGGCATACGGGCGCATCTCGGAGGCTGCTGTCCGCGACGCCCCCCGTGAGTTTAAAGCCCCTCGTTGAGGTTGAGTGGCTGGAACTACTTTGGATTGCACCCGCGGCGTGTAAACGGGTTTTAATTCTAATCCCGATTTCTCAATTGCCTTAGACGACTTCAAATGATATTCGTATACCTTTTCATTATTATCTGCAATGCAAAAAACAAAGCGCTGACATGCATTTGTAGCAAGCAGAAATACTGGGTAGTGGGTGCACGCTTATAGCGTACAAGCAGGTAGGAAGTTACAGTACGCATATTTTTGCGATCACCAGTTAAATCTAGGCCATAAATGCACCTATATTCTCAACGCGATATAGGTATAAGTACGCGGAAAATACTCAAATAACAATCCATATAGGATGTTAGGTCAATTACTCGACACTATAAGTGGAGATTTAACATTCCATATAGGAAGTTAACTTGTATTTAACCACACGATATACGTGAGTCAATACGTACCGCGAAGTTTAAAAAATAAATTATTACTAAACTTCGTAATCATATGCACTTAGGAGGCAAGAAACCTTAATCCAATACATTAAGGATCACAGTCGGATGCGAAGCTATTTTCACTTAACTGCGACACTGTTGTTTTTAGCGGTAGGTAGGTCACTAAACGGTAAACACGACCTACCTGGTTTGGTAAATTCCATATCCCGCAAAGACGACTGCATTTCCGATTGATGCACGTCTATCTTTTCCTGTTCTGTAGACGGCGAGCGCGAACTACTTCGTCGACGATTTTTTAACCGTTGTTCGAGTTTCTTAATTTTTCTTAATATACTGTCGTATTCGTCGTCCCTAGAACGCGACCTTTTTCCCATGGCGTAAATCTTTTTGTGCTTATTCGAATCGAAGGAATACGATAAATTAATTTGCTTAAGATACGTGTGACTTCGACCGCACAAAAACGCGTAATGGCGCGAGCCCCGGTTCCCACTACCACCAGGAGTGTGCGAGTGAGATAAAAAATCTAGTTTTTGTTGTGGGCTCTAAATGTGTGACTGAGACAGCATCATTCCGTGTACTGCTGCCTTGTAAACTTTAAATCGTCTTCGGTTGAAGCTCGAAGTATAATATCATGTACGGTACCAATAGAGAGATTGGTTACTTGTGCTATAGATTTTACCTTCACTCGACCATCTTCCAATATAAGTTTTTCCACTTTATCAATATTTTCTTGTGAAGTAGCTACTACAGGCCGGCCAGGTCTAGGGTCGTCTTCAACACTCTCCCTTCCACGTTTAAACTCGCTTGACCACTTTTGAATGGTAGATAAAGAAGGAGCAGACTCACGGTAAACACAATCCATTTCCTCTTTTATGGTTTTTTGATTTTTACCCTGTTATGTCAAGAATTTTATCACGCATCGATGTTCTAATTTAGTTAACATTGTCAATTCCCACATGATGTTCATGTTTGTTCAGCAATTGCAGAAAAACAAAAGAACATCTCGGTTCGAATTATACTTTTTTTTAATGTCAATGAATAAACCTTAGCGGCCAGTAACGAAAGAAATTTTAGAAGAGGTTGTAAGATATCAATACCGAGAATATTTTGAACGCCCCTCGTAGAAGTGAATTTTTTGAAAACATCTGCAAGACCCGTTTTAAATCGTATGTGGAGGAGGTCTTTTTTATTTTTTCCCGTGTTCTGGTAAATCGTAAACATTTTTATACCAACTCCATATAATGCTTCACCCACTTAATTACAAACGCCTTCGATTTATTTATATGCAATCAGCTTGGTTTCGTAACATTTTGGGCCCTTTCGGGTACGTACCTACAGAAGAACACTGCCTCATAATAACGTAAATCGTAAGCGACATTCTTTTTTTTATTGAAGTTTAGGTGGGAGCCTGTCAAAAGATTTTTATTATTTTTTACGAAGCATTGTAGGCAAAAGAACATTCTATTCAGCTAGTACTTTTTTTTCTGTGCCACATCCTTAAGAGCCAACAGGAGTGGTCATTTCTCCATACAAACGTACTCGACTGTTTCCTCCGTGGGTTTTGAAGCTAGAGCAATGATTTTTTTAACACAGATTAATATTGTCAATATCTGTGTCGGACCGTTTTGCTTTTTTTGATATTTTTGTTTTTTAAGGCGCTAGAGCCCTTCAAAAATGGCCAAAATGGCCTAATTGACTATGCCGCAATGAGAGGCGTGGTATTCAAAACTGATATCAATTAGCCAAAAAAGCAAAACGGTCCGACACAGATAATTTCATAGTCATTTAGATTTCCAAATTTGGTTACGATTGGTTAAGTTTTGGAGGAGGAAACGGTCGAGTACGAAACCTCGATATTTGAGATTTTTACGCAGGATTTTTCGCCTTGTCCTTATCGCACTAGTTTTAGGAGCCGCTTCCGTTAGCGAGACGGGTATATTTACCTAAAATATTTAAATCTCAGCTCCTGTTGGCTCTTAAAATATACATGAACCCTGGTCACGCTCTTGTCAAACACACTGTGTAAAGATAGGCTCAGTTCTTTGCACAGCACAAAAAGACCTACCTACCTACTAGTATTATATGATCTGTGCTACTGGTATCAGAATAAATACCAAGTTTGGCATTTATTCTGTCAACGGTCAAATCAATTTCTTGTAATTAATTTTGAGCCCTAACTTCATAAACCAAAAATGTTTTTTTTCTGATACCACCTTTGACCTTTTGTCTGTGTACGTATGATAAGTATCGTGACCGAATGTTTAGTCATCATTTTGTATTATTTTCGAAAAATACATTTTCTGCTCTATAGAGACAACCGAGGTTTGACCCCAAAGATTCCTTGACGTCAGGATTTTTTTTCCCACTTTTATTAGTTGTATCACGAGACGAAACAAGTCGTCGACAGCATTATAAGTAGTCACGCGATGTTAGATTCCTCTGACACATACCATCAAGATACTTACATTACTACCTTGTCATTTTAACTGACATACCACATTTATAACTACAATAATATCATGTTACTTCCACATGGTACAGTCAACAGCAGAATTTGCTAAGCGGGCGAGGTGTTCAAAATGGTCTTGACACGACTTTATTGTTAAGATAATAAGAGCGTTTCAAGGTAATTTTTCGAACATCTCTCCCGCTTAGCAACTTCTGCTGCTGACTGTACATCTCTGTGTCCGAGTTTTATAGTGCCAATAATGAACCGGTCCAAGGTGTAGAGTTATGTAATGGGGAGATAAGAAGCTTCTGATGTCACTGTAGATGTAATAAAGAACAGATATAAAGGCAAAAGGCGGTATAAGGGCTTTGTCTTTCTTTGTTGTAGTTAGAAGTTAAAAATGTAAGATTGTTGGACAAGGGCTTTAAACGGGCCGTTTTGACGAGATGTTTAATAGGCCAAGTAAGTAATGTAAAAAATATGTCACCACAGTGTCACTTAAAGAGTCACAAGAATTTAAGCCGCCGCCGTACAATAAAAGCTAGCGTAGCGTAATTCTCATTTTAAAACGATATGCTGAAAAATAAGTGCATTGAAAACAAAATCTAGGATTTATGTAGTAATGGTGCCTAAACGTATACCTATGTAAATAGAAAGTATAAAGGATGACTCACGTTAGACCGGGCCGTGTCCGGGCCGGAGCTTCGTTTTCTATGGAAAGCATCACGTGATCACCTGTCATCTGTCATAGAAAAGTAAGCGCCGGAAGCTCCGGCCCTGATACGGCCCGGTCTAACGTGAGTCATCCTTAACTCTTAGGTTTAGGACATCAAAGTTTCACTTTAGGTTTCCTAATACTTAATGGCCTTATTTAATAAATAATATATCCATAATAAATGTAAAAAAACAGCATTTAAACAGCAAGCAAAACGGATTAAAAAACGAAAGTCCGATATAATGACGTGATAAATTGCATAACCGAGTGTCTGGGAAACAATAAAAAATACCAGCATTGTACCACAATATAGTACAGATCGTATCAAATAAGCGTTTAAAGACATTTACATACATTAGCTGGGTATTTAATATGCCTGACTAAACTGACGATTTTTGAGATAAAATTATCAAATTTTCAGTGTACGTACGTACATAGGCCAATCAAATAAGATTTTTTCGAAGAATGAATTCCCGGCAGGCTGGACATCGTTTTAATACCTTCATTTCTTCCTTTATGCGTGTATATTTAATCCGAGTTTGCTTAATCCTAGGAGGTGTCCATGTGTGATATCCAGCTTGCTGGGAATTCATTCCTCGAAACGCTTTTTATTGGATCTAATTTGATTGGCTTAACAAACTTGCTTACAAAAAAGGCTGTTTTTGATGCGATATCTCGGTCATGAAAAAACTGATTTTGGAAACTCTTTTTGCAATTTAAGGACACAATATACATAATAATTTATTTTTAAGGAACATAGGTAGGAACACAACTTTGTATCGTTTTTATATTCTCAATAATGATCGCATCTGCATCCTCATAAATATATCAAATTAATGCGGTAACGTAACGTTAAGTGGATTAAAAATAAATGTCAAACCAACTGGATATTCATTGTGTAATCCTTGACATTTTGTAAGCTTAGCTTAATACATAATTACCTAAATAGTGAAGAAAATGTTAAATTGCCACTGTTATTGTTTAAAGGATGACTCACGTTAGACCGGGCCATGTCCGGGCCGGAGCTTCCAGCGCTTCGTTTTCTATGGAAAGCATTACGTGATCATCATCTGTCATAGAAAAGTAAGCTCCGGGAGCTCCAGCCTTATCTAACGTGAGTCATCTTTAATGCTTTATTAACTTCACAAATCTTAAAACATTAATAAAACAAACAGCATATTGAGAATAACACTTAAATAATTGACGATTACAATAATTTAATTAGCGTACATTGTCATTTACAGATTATGCCCCTTGTTAATTAAGTACGGACTTTTAAAGTGAAATAAAAAACCAAAGTGTAATAACAAAAGCGTAACGAATCATCAAATGGTCAAACACAACCAGAAATTACTGTTTTATTATAAGCCCACCCAGGAATTATCAAGCGTCATCCCGTCATGACGAAAAATATAATTATTATATTTTAGTCACGTCACGGGTGATAAGGCCCGCCACACACGATGACTAGTGAAGTGCCATATCCGGGAATAGTAGGGAAATATTACTAGCAATAACAAATCTAAGTCCAATGTCCAAGTGTAGGTAATATTACCACACTTATGGTTTGGTAATATTGATTTACTGAAGCATATTATGGTCACTATTTTCTCACACGAAGAGATATAAGAACTTTTCGTTTTTAGATAAAACAGCTATAATTTTTATGAGATTTAAAGACATGAGTGTAAATATGAGGTCGTCATTTTGGTTAAGCAAATAGCGGTTCAGTTTTTAGTATGCATGCCTTTCAAATTATATGATTGAAGGATAAGAAATATGTATCACATTTAGATTTGTTTGCCGGCAATATTCTAAAATATTTCCGTAAATAACACTGTGTACAGCGCATCACTATGTCTCCCTGCTCCACTTTTCCTGCCAGCCCGCGGCAATATGTCGAGTGCAGCCCCAATTTGTATGGTGGAGCAGCGCCTTTATCGAATGCTTACATCGAGGTAACGTTCAAAAACGTGTCGTAGATAAAATTGTTTACAAAGGTCTCCTAATAAAATTAAAGTTACTCGATTTTAAATAAATAAATATTGAAAGGGCAATCTTAAACAAATCGACCTAGCTCAATAAATAAATACTAGCGGCGTTATTCATTAACGTCTGCTAAGTTAACCAGCTAATGTTAACCATTTAATGGTAATGGTTTTATTTATTTTTGTTTGTCCCTCTCTATGGCATAGCGACAAATAGGGACAAACGACGATCATCAACTGATTAAGTTAGCAGCCGTTTATAAATAACGCCATTACTCATTATAGGTATGTTTTATTTGTATTATTATAAATCTCATATAATCAACACTAGGTATAAGTACAGACAATAAAAGATATTCTCTGTGTAACCCAGCATAATAATTAGTTAACAGTATTTCTTTGCAAAATTTGGTGAATCATATCATCACCTTTATAAACAAAGACTGTGGCGCACATATTTTTAATTCACATTCGATTATATTTCATATTGCGAATTACATAAATATTAATAGTCACCGCGGTCAAGAGGTTAAATTAATTAATTATTTCAAAACTTATATTCTTATGCGTGTTATAACCTTAAGTCGCAGAATACATCAGGTATTTAGCTTCAAACCTGTCAACGAACTTAACAAATCGACTAACTATCACCTAAAATCATTACTTAAATTAAAAGCTTTGTTACAATGTCAAATTAACAAAGTGATTGATGATGATCATGCAGTGTAGGCAGTTAGGAAGCAAGGTGTCGGCCTTCGCACAAATGTCACAGATTATTCATGAATAAATGAATAAATTCATCAGAGATCATTGGAGAATAGTGATCTGGTTTGCCTTAATCGTTTAGATTGTGATGTAAATCGGGTTTGTTTGTCTAGTTAGTGTTGGAAGAAATATGACTCACGCCTCAAAAGACGAAGAACACATACCTGTAAGCCATATTTCTAATATATCTAAGAAAAGTTCTTCTAAAGACTAACTTTATCCACTAGCGGTCCACTACAAGAAAAATCGGCAGACAAATTAATCAATGGTATTAAAATAGAATTGAATTTAAGTCGTATTTCGTATATTAAAAACAAACGAATCAAAAATAAAAGGCACTTAATAATAATTACATTTCATTAGACGTATATAATTTAAGTATGTTTTTACTAGTAGGTATTTAGACAGTAATAGCACCTGCAGTTCATTATTAAAGTCTATTGGAGTCTGTGCGTATCTAAAACTAAATAAATATTTTACAAATTGGAAATTGTCCTTTCTTTATTGTTAACTTTATAAGGCCAAAATTTAAATTTTAACTTTAAATTCTAATGAACAGTCTTAACTTTCCCATGATCTAAAGTTTCCTCTCCACCCGCAGATGCGGTTATCTTGATGCTATGTAAAAACTCCGGTAGTGATCCCTATCTCACAAGTAATTGATACTTGGCAGGCAATTAAAGTCCCAACATGATGCTATGCCTTATTCAAACACCTATTAGGACATATATAGGCGTCCGTAAAAAACGTACAGTCGCAAATATATCGGAGAGTGAAGGCGCGAACAAATATCGGAACACGCCTCTATTGTCAAGGCTTTAGAGTGCATGTTCAGATATTGTGAACACCTTGGCCGCTCCGATATATCTGATGGCGACTGTACATGTCAACTTAAGGCGTCAATTTATACTTTGATCAAGAAATAAGATAAGGGATGCAATTTATAGGAGTTATTTAAGTTGAGGTAGTTGAATTGAAATTTGTAGTTTTAGAATTTTATGTTAACTAGAGGAATTCTTGTGGCTGCAGTTTAGCTCTTTCCGTGTATCCGTCTGTATGTCACAGGCTTTTAATTCAGTATTTTTAATATTATCTATTTTTTAAATTAATATTTTTGTGGCCCTAAGGATTTTGGCCCCTAACTGGGTCTACTCAGAAATCCGAAAACGGAAATATTTATTGTGTAGCTAGTAAAACTTGTAAAACAAACTAGTAAAATATAAGGCGAAAGTTAGCAACCATACACAATAAACCTATCTGGATATTTCGAAAAAAGTCAAACAAAGGGATAGCTATGATCAATATACAATAAATTATGTAGAAATATTTTCCATACAATTATAATCTTACGGCGCTTACTTTAGACAGGTGACGTGATGCTTCCCATAGAAAACGAAGCGCTGGAAGCTCCGGCCCGGACACGGCCCGGTCTAACGTGAGTCATCCTTTAAGTGACATCCATAAACATTTTTCTGCACATACGATCATTGCGTCGGCGGTTGTTTGCTTTTAATCAGTTTCGCAAATTGGTCATCTCAAACCGGCTCCGACGCAACGGTGTGGCAACGGCGAAAGTATTGCGTAACGACGGCGTGTCCATATAAAAGTGATTTCTTCTTATGAGGAGTGGACCTGGTGTGATAAAGCCTTTTTAGTATTCTTTATGGCTCTACACAGTTTTTTAGAGTCTAGGTATTTTGTTGTACTTAGTGTAGTAACAAGAATCCTTTTTAGAAAAGATTGTTTAACTAGTTATTATGTTTAACTTTCAGGTTAAAACAAAAATATTACTTTAGCTAATTCATGAAATAATAACGTGTTAGTCAATCAGTTTTAACCCGTTATATTTAAGACTTGCGTTCTTTTGCATGCAATTAATGTTCTGCATCATCTCAGACATAAAAATCTAACATACATGTATGACCAAAAGAAATCAGAGGCGCCAGGAACATAATTAAAAGAAACATTTTATGTGAGGGTGATCAATTCTTCATCATCATCTTCCTCGCGTTATCCGGGTTATTTGCCACGGCTCATGGGAGCCTGGGGTACGCTTGTCAACAAGAAAAAAACCCCGAGAATTGGAGTAGGCACTAGTTTTTACGAAAGCGACTGTTATCTGACCTTCCAACCCAGAGAGTAAACTAGGCCTTGTTGGGATTAGTCCGGCTTCCTCACGATGTTTTCCTTCCTATTAAATGATATTTCGTTCATAAGGTCCGAAATATTCATTGGTAGCCGGGATTTGAACCCACGACCTCCGGATTGAAAGACGCACGCTCTTACCATTAGGCCACCAGCGCTCAGAGCGCTATGGGTGATCATTCTTATTATCACTAAATAATCAATAAGTATGTAAGTAAATAAATTAAAACCATCCCATTTCTCCGCTCTAGTAAAATCCGTCTGATTTAAAACCTCGTTTAGCTTGCGCATTTCGGGCGATCGTGATTCGTACAAGTAATTATTTATTTGAGACGATTCTAATGACTTTCCACTCTACTTTCCACTGAATAATTAGGGTCGTATTTATTTACAATTATTTAAACTTTCGCATTTTAAACACATAAGTATTAACTCACATTTGTATTAGACGGGTCTATCGCGAAATTTATTTAATTACCTTTATTTACCGACGTTTCGACACAGGTTTCACTGATCGTGATCGCAGCTAACTGATGTCCCAGTAAATAAAGGTAATTAAATAAATTTCGCGATAGACCCGTCTATAAATGTGAGTTAATACTACCATATTTACTTGTTATAATTTTGAATATTTGATATTTAAGTAGCTTATTTTAGTAGCTTAATAAATCTCAATTAGATCCTCCCAATTTGAGTAGGTGTCACTAAGCGTTTTGTGTGAACATAGATGGGCTTTTAAAGACTTTTCTAACCGGACTCTTATACGTATTGTTTAACCATAAGGTAAACCTTGTTAAAAGCTGTATGATGAAAGCATTAAAATGTAAGTATATCGTATGTGTCCAAATCGTTAATTAATTTAATTATATTGTCCACAGAAAAAAACGCCCGTTTATCGGAACGATTTTATACAACACATTTATTTTTAACCGACTTCCAAATCTAAAAGGAGGAGGTTATCAATTCGGTTATATGTTTTTTTTTTTTTTTTTTTATGTTTGTTACTCCATATCTCCGTCATTGCTGGACCGATTTTGAAAATTTTTTTTTTGATTGCATGTATATGCTTACAGATTGGTCCCGTTTTTGTCAAAACCCAGTTCTGATGATGGGATCCATGAGGAATCGAGGGAACTCCTCAAATCTTAAAGGCATACATATAGTGATTTTTGTATTTTTATCAACAAATCAAGCATATACATTCAAAAAAGTGACATTTGATGAAGTGGAACTGCTGATGATGATCAGAACGGAACTCTTCAACGACGCATAGTACACGTTTGACGATTTGTCCTCTTCGTTATGTTTGTTAAGCAAGTTAAGTTTTTAAGCCACATTTTTGTCAAGCTCGAGTTCTGAAGATGGGATCCATGAGGAATCGAGGGAACTCCTCAAATCTTAAAGGCATGCATATAGAGATTTTTGTATTTTCATCAGAAAATCGAGCATTTTCATTAAAAACTGTCGCATTTGATGCAGCGGAACTGCTGATGATGATCAGAACAAAACTCTTCAACGACGCATAGTTCACGTTTGGCGATTTGTCCTCTTCGTTATGTTTGTTAAGCAAGTTAAGTTTTTAAGCCACATCTTTGTCAAGCTCGAGTTCTGATGATGGGATCCATAAGGAATCGAGGGAACTCCTCAAATTTCAAAGGCATACATATAGTGATTGTTGTGTTTTTATCAACAAATCAAGCATATACATTCAAAAAAGTAACATTTGAGGAAGTGTAACTGCTGATGATGACCAGAACGAAACTCTTTAACGACGCATAGCTCGCGTTTGGCGATTATTCCTCTTCGTTATGTTTGTTAAGCAAGTTAGGTTTTTAAGCCATATTTATGTCAAGCTCTAGTTCTGAACATGGGATCCATGGGGAATCGAGGGAACTCCTCAAATCTTAAAGGCACACGTATAGAATTTTCTGTATTTTCATCATAAAATAAAGCATTAACATTAAAAACTGTCGCATTTGATGAACTGGAACTGCTGATGATGATCAGAACAGAACTCTTCAACGACGCATAGTACACGTTTGGTGATTTCGAATTTCGACTTTGACTTGGACTGGGACCCGGACTCGGATCCAGATCCGGACTCGTACCCGGATCCGGTTCGGACCCGGACCCGGACCTGAACTCGGACTCGGACCTGGACTAGACCCGGACTCGGACTCGGACACAGACCCGGACCTTGACCCGGAAAACCACTATGATACCTAAACTAAATTAACCACTATGCTTACCTACCATAAAATGTAGGTATAAAGTATGATGAGGCCAAACCCCTCCTTCTCAAACCCCCGTACACCGCACCGCATATGCGCTGTTAAGTGGGTTAGGTTAGGTTTGAACTGCTATCCTCACAGAACCGAACAAAAGTGGGTTAGGTTAGGTTAGAACTGCGAGCCTTACAGAAACGAAATGCTACTAGAAAAGTGGGTGGTTTTACCTCCTTTTCTACATAGCGCACCATCTACAATAATCTTTCACCGGGCCGCATAGAAGTCGGTTTTTTTTTCTTAAAAATTATATATTGTCATTCTGGCAATAACTGTCAATACCGTCATTTGCCATAAAGGGGCCTTCAACGGCACCAACTTATTATTAGTGACGAAAACACCGAGAAAATAAATTTAATCCCAATAATAAATAGTTTCTTTCATGGGTCAAGGGAACAAACTTAATTGTGATAGTTTACCAGATATACATATATCGTCAATTGATTTTCTGTTTTGCTGTTTATTTCTCATCAAATGCAGTTGACGAAGCAATAAGTAATTTTTCACCTAACGGTCCGCGACGCAAACGGTCGCGCACCTGGCCCCTGGCCATAGCACCTGGCAGGGACTCCACGATTATACTAGTTTGAATTCAAATTAAAACCGAAACTCTGTAGACTTTAATTTAAATCTAGGTGGATTCTAAACTGACATAGATGTCATATATGAAAGAAAAAGTGAAGCCCTCCAGTGCACAGTGGTGACTTGTTCTTTCATATATGACATCCATTTCAGTTTATAATGTATATATAGTAGTGTGACTACTTAAAAAAACACAAATCACATTATTTAATAAATAATTTGATTTGTTCCCAAAGTTGTCTAGGTGAATTTGTAATGGATAAAACTGATTTTGTTAATTATTGGAGTGTGTCTTTATATTTTTTATTTGCACTGCGAACATTCTGTTTCCCCTCATATTTATTAACTTTAAAAGTACCTTACCTTTATTTTAGGTTAGAATTAAGAAACGTTTTTGTTTCGTGCATAATAGTATTTTATTTCTTTTGTAGATTCGTAGATATATTAAATGTATATCTACAGAATACAAAGCTATTTAGTTCAGCAAAAATTATAATTATAGTACCTAAGTAATGCGTGACTTCCTTCATTACATTTGCTGTTAAGTAAGTACGTAAAAGTGCGATAATCACCTATTAAGCCGCAGTACATATCATAATAAGTGTAGTTTTAATCCCCAACACACGTATTTAACATTTAAAGGCCTTCGGGGCTGATCATTTAACAATAACTCCATGTTTACTAACAGAGTTCACTCGATTGATCTTGAGGCCATTGAATCAATGAAAAATCATTCTTGCATCACGGCGAATTGTTCAACGTTTCTAAAGAATTTCAATGTAAATCATGAGTGGTGGTTAATCTTTTGTTATACGCGAAACAAGTGTAAATAGATTGTTTGTATTTGTTTTTTTAGCATTAGAAAGAACTTGAAAGAAGGTAAGCGATCTTGACATGTCTTTTAATTGAAAAACGCTTTTCAAAAATCAGTAACTATTAAGTACTTATGAAAGCAGAAGAATATAAATGATCGTATTAGATTCATAATTGTTACATATTTGCCGTTACTTATTTTTAAAATGTGTTTTTCAATTAAAAGACACATCAAGATTGTTTACCTTATTTCTAATGCTAAAAAAACGAACTATAGTAAACCAGCAATTATTTATGTAAGTATATTCTTAATTAGGTAAATTAACAAAATAATCACGCTAAAACTACTAGGACTACAATTAGCGGGTTATTCCCCCGTTTTGTTATCAACTTTGGCGTCTTACTCTAGTATAACTAATTGAATAATTAAAAAGTTTAAGGTAGATATAATTGGTGAATTTTTCAATAGAAAATACCTCACTGTCGGGAGTGTCGGGGGCATATATATAAACTTACAGGGGTATTTAAGTCACAATTATTTAAATAAAACATTATAAATACGAGTACCTATATAATATTGTGCGTCTTTAATTCTAAAATTATACCTAGGTACACTAACAAGTAAAAATGTTAATATCCAAAAAATAATAACAACCTGACAAGAATCAAATTAATGGCAACATAAAAAGCGTACACAAAACTCAGTCGCTCGTTAAAGTCTTATTAAAGCAAAACAAGTTCCGTCCAAAAATACCCTCGATGACCTAAGCTCGACTTTATACCTCAACCACAGACTTGTGTCATGTGTAGTCGTCTTAATAATATTCTGACATCGGATTAAAATAAAATAAAAATATTTATATATTTAAATATTTATTAATTTAATGGCAGGGAATTTCTACATATAGGTAAACTCAACTATCGATGCTTTTCGCAAACTGCAAACGCTATTTTTTTTGTTTTATATTTTTTCGCTTTTTTAAGTTCGCCTATGTACAAATGATGTTTTCATGGTTTATGTTTTTCTTTTGTACAATAAAGTGTTTTACTACTACTACGACTTTTCCCATATGCTAGTGATCACTGCAAGTTTTTTTTAGAGTGCGTATAATTTTGGAAATATATGAATAGCAAGTCTCAATACCATTGTAAAATAAAGAAAAAGATAACTTTTATACATTCAGCAAAATTATATTTTATTAATTTATACATATATAAAAAGCATCGATCATTGAGTTTATTGATATCGGAACTCCCTACTTGTTATTAAAATTTGCCTCCTATAATCCGATGTGTACAATGTCTAACATATTGCAAACTAAGTAAACCTTTCTAACATTTAAATACAACAATGCATTCCGCAAGTAAATACGTGTGGTGTATCAGTATTAAGAAAAGAAACCTGTAACAAATACATTTTAAGACAATTCTACTAACAAATAACTAGAAATAGTGAATGAATTCGATAACAGAAGGACAGGTTCCGAAATCAATCGGACTCACCTTGACAGTATAGATGTTTTGACAGCTGGTTCGCATCAACAAAGCAAACAATAGCACTTGCACAAAACAGGATACAATCCTCTTAACATCCTTTAAAACCCCCAATAAACTGTAACAAAATATTAAACACCAAAGTTCACTGCA
Source organism: Cydia amplana (assembly GCF_948474715.1). Classification (NCBI taxonomy): domain Eukaryota; kingdom Metazoa; phylum Arthropoda; class Insecta; order Lepidoptera; family Tortricidae; genus Cydia; species Cydia amplana. Next base: position 1,006,152 of record NC_086079.1, on the reverse strand, counting down.
GCACTGGCCGAAAACTTAAAAATTCACTGTTCACTGTCTCGATCGTTTTAAATTTCGAACGCTGTGCGGCGTGCGCTCGCGTCGAAAATCGCGCGCAACACTGACTCGTTGTCCGCCATTTTCTAGCAGCGTGGTGGGGAATAGGAAATAAAATGGAAAAAGACTTCGGTACCTTATGTGGTACTAAGGTTTCGCACTTCGCGTATCATGGGACAAAGTTTAATAGATAGGTATAATAAATAGTTTAAGGAATGCGAATGCTGCTGATTGTACGGATTTTTGCTTTTGCGGTGAATGTCCCCGTACAATAATAAGGTCAAATGATATGTTAGATTGCATAAAACTGCGGTCAGGTTAGTTTGAGAAGTTGGAGGTTAGAATAAGGAAAAAAGAGAAAATTATATGAAATATTATTAGATGTTTTAGGAATGTAACAAAAAAGAAGGGCCTTAGTTTTATTAGGTTTAAAAAAGTAAACGAATATTGTATTAATTATGTATTTTGATTCAGAAACAGAGTGAATAACTAGGAAAAATAATGCAACATCAGATAAATCACCTAAAAATTCTTAAACCTCAATAAGCACTTTGGGTCATCCAATACAAAGTTCTGTAAGGAAATTTCGATTTCGATAGGTGGTTTTTAGAAAAATGATTTTTAGAACATTTTAATTGTTAAGGTGTTTGTAATATTTAGCAACTAACCCCTAGGTACCTTCCAAAAACAGGGGAAAATGGCAGCTTCTGCAGTCCAATTTGTGCTCAACACTACTTCTGCATACCCGTAGAGTCGGGCCAAGCTAACACTACATAGCATTTCCATTAACAAAGTGCGGCATCGTCAATGTTTTTAATTTAAATAAGTACAAGTATTGCAAATATAAGCACTCATTTTAAAAGTTAACGTTTAACAATTCAGTGACCACAAAACATGACACATACAGCGCCATCTGTTTTGGCTATCAAACTAGGGGGCACGTTATTACGTACTTTTATCTCTCGATTACAATCAATATCAAAGTTTTTTGGTAAGTACTTAATTTAGCTTTAGCTGTGGGGTGACACTGCACCTCTCGGGCGTTCTTGGTTCCGTTCGGCTCAGCGTTGCTACGAGCAATTATTAGGGTTGGCAAAACTTGACGTACCTTTGCGTGCAAAATCACAGATAAGATTTACTTGAAATTTTACAACCCTAAATAGCCGAAAGGGATAGTAGATTCGAATCATGATTCGTCCCTGATCGAATCGCTGTCAGAAGTGTCATTTCTGTACGGTAGTACATAAGTACTATTATTTATTCAGCAGTCAGTCCACCAGTCTGCGCCGGTCCGTCACCGTTAACGCAAGCTCCTGATGATGCTCCTCGGTCCGGAGTGAAACATGTCGAGCGTGTTCGACTTAAAATACGTGAGTTTTTAATATATTTAATATTATTTATTATGTGGCTTTAGGTGTATATATGTGACGTTATCTATGAAAGGGACCTTAGTGTCGATGGCACTTACGCCATTATTAACGATGCTCCGATATAAATACAATGCCACGAGCGCCATCGACATTAAGGTCCCTTTTCATAGATAATGCCCCATATCTCCTACGGCTGTACGATCCTACAACTTTTATCGAAGCAACTTTGCTCCGCATGTAACAGTTGGTGTACATATTTACTAGGCGCATGGCTAAAATAAAATTACTCAAATCATTCCACTGTTTGCTGTATTCTCTCGCATAAAATTCCAAGTTTAATCTCATTTTGTAATGTAACTTACGGTTTTATGTGTTCAGCATTGTAAAAGTTATATATATTAGACTGTCATTAAATAGGTATACCCACCTAGTTTTCAGCATTAAATGGACTGGGATATCGTACAGGATATTAACTACGAATAAAAAATAATAAAAATCAATAAAATTATACAGTTTAAAAAACGCCATATCACGATTACTATTATAACTCGAATTACGTCTATTATTTATATTTATTTCCTTTCCTCGTGATACCTTTAGATCGTCCTTGCTCGAGAGACGTATTCAAAACTGAAAACTTAAACAAACCTAAACTATAAAAATACCTACGAGTATCAAAACCAAAACCTACAGATTCTAGATAGAACTTTTAAGGTACTTATTCGATTAATTATGATAGATTTGTTCGTAACTTTGAAAAAATCTAACTAAACAATTTTTAAATTTGATTTCGGTGATGAATATTTTTTTTACTACTAACCCCGGGTTAGTGAATGGTGCAAGTGTGCCGATCGAGTGGCAAGTCGCAAGACGATCGGACAGCTCGTATCAAAACTAGTCCAAAACCATAACGAATTGTTAAACCTGAATCGGGCTCGTGGTGGTGTCTCTAAATATCGAGCGAAATACGACCATTTACGTCTAATTAAATTTGAATACATAAGTACTGGTTTCATCTATTGCTAAATGCAAACTCTAATATCTTAGGATTAATTTATGTTCTTGATTTTCTGTTTGCCTCCAGTTAACAATTTTACCAGTGTGTTTATCTTACAAAAGGCAGACATGATGCAATAAGGCATTCTCTTCCAGCCAACTCAATATCGCCTTATTGTAACTACCATCTTGGAATAGTCGGAATACAAAATTTCTATGGCTACAATCGTCTCAGAATAGGTCCTAGTCTCGATAGACAGTCTTCACCTGTAGACCTAACCTGACCCAGACCTATTATCATGCGGACAATTAAGGAAAACCCAAGTATAGTAATAAATTGGCAATAATGTTATCGGCTCTTGTAAATAGCGCATTGAAATAACTTCAAAAGTACGAAAATTTTGGGACCTTTCCTCAATTGGTTTATTTTTTTACTTATTTTTGGCATTTTCCAATATTTTTAAATAGAACAAACGACCAACGGAAACGGATGTGTTCTCTTCTCAATATAGGTACCAGTGACCAAACATGCATGTTTGCTTATCCTTGTCACTTCCTTGTGTAATGTCCCTGATCAGGATCACCAAACAACGCTAAAAGTACCTTATTTTTAAAACGCCTACTCGGAACTAAGTATTTGCAAATTGAGTCGCTTAACTTCAAACTTGGATAAATCCAACTGTACGAGTGACTTAAAACAAGTGAGTCTAAACAGTAAAATTATTCAATATAAAAAGGTCTCCCGTTTCTTCTGCTTTTATCTTTAAAACTTTCATTTTTACAAGCTTTTATTTAGTTTCACCTGTCCCGTTGTCTGTCTGTCTGTCGGTCTGTAATCAAATTTTGCAAGTTAAATTTGATCCACTTCCCGGTTTCCGATTGAGCTGAAATTTTGCATACACGTGTAAGTCGGGTGACAATGCAATATAATGGTACCATCGAGCTGATCTGATGATGGAGACAGGAGGTGGCCATAGGAACTCTGTGATGAAACAACGCAACCTAATTGTGTTAGGGGTTTTTAGAATTGTCTCGATGAGTATTATTAAAGAATCAAAATTGCATTTATCTGGACGGTAAGGTGCATTCCTACTTGTACCGCAAAGCATATGTATGTACCTATCTAACAGCAGTTTGTTGTATTTTAGGTAGTATTAGTTACTTGAATTATTTATGATACTTTCATCAAAGTAAAATCGCATCCCGTTCCGGTCCGTAATTACACAATAGGGTATTTTCCTACTAGTCAAATCAGTTTCTTTTTTAGAACTGTCAAAACGATTTGTTAATTTGGAATTTATATGATATATTACGTGACGTCACGGTCAACTGAGCTACTTTTTATATTTCTATCCGATTTATTAAATAGAACTTGTGTTTAAAAATAACTGCTATCCGTTTTTCTAATAATTATCCCGTGCATGGTGTGAAATAATTTATTTTAAATACAGTATAATACCCCCATTCTGGACATACGCCCTTTTGGCAAAGCACGATGTATAAGAGTCAATATACAGGACTAGGTACTTTACATAAATGGCACAGCATCTCAGATAAAAGTTAGTTGAGTATTTTAATAGAGGCCACTCAGTCGTAAACGCTTATCTCTTAAAAAAATAATAATAATAATAAAAGATCAAAAATACATTCAGCCAGAAATTGTTGTAGTTTAGTACAATAATAGAAAAAGTCATCAGGATTAAAAACAATACAATAACCAGAAAATAGAGCCCAGAGCATACGGGAGTTGTTAAAATGGTGAAAGTGTTGTTTTGTGTGTTTTTATTTGTTTTTGTGAGAGCGGTGGAATATTCTAAAGCTGGAGAAGGATATCCTGTAGGATTTATTTCCGATTGTAAGTATTTTACTTAAATACTTTTAGGTACCTACTTATATCCTAGATTAAACAGAGGTCCTCATATAAAATTTTTAAAAGCTCCGTGGAAATGGAGAAATTTTCGATGTTCATTTTCCAGGGCATTTTCCGAAAATCCAAAACCATTTTGCGTGAATTGTCGATGTTGTTTTTTGGTCAAAATTGTTTTCGTTGTGTTATTTCTGACCATTCTGGCACGCTTTTGTTTGTGTTCTTTCAAGTAGGTAGGTAAATAAAAAATTCGAGTGCTATTTAATTGCTCATCTTTCTAGCTACCTATATTAAAAACACTATCAATTGTACATATAGTAGTGAATATAACTTTTATAAATAAGAGTAAGTATCACATTAGGTACATGAATGGCATGAACAAATAGCCTTAATTAGATTTATCCAGGATACCTACAAGTTTACGTAAATTGTACCTATCCAAATCGTATCAAATCAGGTTTTTAAGTAATTCATATTTTTGTCTTATCAGGCCCAGGCTCCTGGAAGCCAGCAGCCATCAAACCCAAGTCCTTAGAAAAGCTGTACCTCTCAGTCCTGGGTCCCGGCAACGTGCTCCAGGCCAAGTGGACTCCATACAACTACTACCAGATGCAGCAGTTAGCCAAACATCCCGAGATAGACTTTGAGAAGAAGACTTTCCTCTACGTCGGCGGATACCTGGACGGGACGGGGTTGCCTGTTGGAAGGGTTTTGGGCCAGGTGTATAAGGAGTTGGGATATAATGTTCTCCTTTTGGACTATTTGGAGTTCACTGCGAGGGATTTTCCTGTGTAAGTTATTATTTATTGGCTTCTGCCCGTGACTTCGCCTGCGTAGAGTACTGGGCTATAACCGCGAAAATCGAAGTTCGCAAATCGCGGGCATCGTCTGTGTCCCTCTAATTACACCTTCATTGAGTAAAAGAGAAAAATCCCTGCAATTTGCGAATTTCGGTTTTTGCGGTAGCCCCTCTAATTTTTGTAATAAAAACTGTCCTATGTCCTTCCTTGGGCTTTGCTCGGGCCTTGTATATTGTTTGCCACCAACGTGGTACCTATAATAAAAGAGCACTGCGATTAAAAGAAATGTTTCTGTTCCAGAGCGGTTCGTCTCACCAGGCCAGTGGGGAAGCACGTGGCCGAAATGCTGGCCAACCTAACAACACTCGGCATGAACCCAAAAAACCTGGAACTCATCGGCTTAAGCCTGGGCGGACAGACCATGAGCTTCATCGCCAAGAACTACCGTCAGATCACCGGGAAAAACATCTCCTCGCTCACAGGCCTTGACCCAACCGGCCCCTGTTATAGACACCTCGGTCCGGATCAGAGATTAGACCCCTCCGATGCTGATTTTGTGCGAGTCGTAGCCACAAATATAGATGGCTATGGCATAGCAACTCCAGTCGGACATATCACGTTCTACGTCAACGGGGGAGAGTACCAACCTGGCGACATCTGGTGGCTCCCATGCGATGTAACTTGCAGCCATGTCAGGTCCTACTTCCTCTGGCTTTCGGCGTTATTGAACCCTGGAATTTTCATAGGAATGCAATGCGATTCTATTCAGCAGGCTAGAGAGGCTAACTGCTATGATAGAAAGCCGATGGTAACGAATACGATGGATTTATTTACGGATAGGAGAAAACCGGGAATTTATTATGTGACGACGTTTCATAGGTATCCTTATGGTTTGGGGAAGAGTGGGTTGAAAAGGAGTGGGGAAAAAACTCTAACGCAGTTGGCTTCCCTGAATACAGCTGAAACGTTGTGGGTGAAGTAGATTTGCCTACTAGCTTCGTCTTCCATAGTAAATTCCTATCCTCTGATGATTTCCTTAGTAACGACTGTCCTACCTATGTCCTTTTCGGGAAAAGAAAGTTTTTCCGCCTTCACACTAACTTTTTGTATGGACGGACAAACAATACAAAAAATTCTGAAAAATGTATCTTTAATGTTTCAACCTTAATTGGTACCTTTCCCATAAGTAGGTACATCGTGTTTATTTACTTACTCGTAGCTTTAAATGTATTTAGTACTTATAGAAAAATCTCAGACTAGAGTTAAGGAAACCAACTGTATGTAAGTATTATCTTATTGTATGACCGTTTATTTCATAATACCTACACTAATAAAAGTGTAATGATGTACATATAAGTTGTATTTTTACTCACTGACATCCCACCGTTAAGTTTGACCTACAAAAAACCTTTATTCTACTAAGTATCGTAAAAATACTCCCTATCATATGACCAAATCATAGTAAAAATGGAAGTAGGATATTTTGGGCGCAGTGTCCCGTAAAAAAATGGTTTTATTCTCCACACAAGCTAATAAAGGCTTCTTTATTCTTTAAAAACTGATAGGACACAATTAACTCAAAGGCTCGGTTTGAAAACCAGCACTGAGCCTCCGGCACAGCACATGCTGAGACTGAAACCTATTGCCTCAATAATTGTAACGATGGATTCATTAGTTAAGTACATATATGTATTAGTTAATACGTTTTATTTTTGTGGCAATAAAATATTTGAAGTTTGAAGGGAGGGAGAGGGAGTATTTTATCCACAAGAGTGGCAATGTAATAAAATGACTCATTTGAGTTGTTTCTTCATTTTGGCTTTGATTTGTAATGTTTTACAATTAAGTGTTCCTCGCGTTGGTGTGGTTTAAAAAAATCTAAAATAAAAAAAATCTATTTCAGCTTAACTATAGTTCGTTTTTTTTAGCATTAGAAATTTGGTAAGCAATCTTGATGTGTCTTTTAATTGAAAAACACATTTTAAAAATAAGTTACGGCAAATATGTAACAATTATGAATCTAATACGATCTTTTATAGTCTTCTGCTTTCATAAGTAATAGTTATTGATTTTTAGAAAGTGTTTTTCAATTAAAAGACATGTCAAAATCGCTTACCTTCTTTCAAGTTCTTTCTAATGCTAAAAAAACGAACTATAATAGTTTTGGCAACCTATAAGATGCCGCAGGTACTTTAATGTCAAATTACGACAGTAACAAAATAACCCAGGCCCACATGATAGCTGTCATGTCTGGATTGTCTACAGGGCCTACACAGTCTTAATATTCATTGTCATTGGACGGGATCACTGTCAATTTAAGCAAGTCTAATAAGAGTAATAAGATTCCAGATACCCTACTCTTTTCACTATGTCAAGGCTTTCTGGAACCAGTTTCATAAGACAAAGTTAGACACCATTCCGCCTGGCTGCGCTCATTCATGAGATGTTATATATAACGTCGTCTGTCTGTCTGTCCGTGTTGGTTCAGATTCAGAGACGGAGCAAGTGGCGAAGGATATAGGTGTATGTACGTTTATATATTTCCAGTAGGTACATATGGTGCTACTTTACTAGCACAATACGTGCCTATGTCGAAAATTTAAAGAGCCATATGTACTGTAAAACGTTGTACAATACACGTGCGAAAAGCACTACTTCCTACTTTTCGCACTTGTATCGTAATGTACTATTTTTTATATTTTTCGAACGTGAGGCCTTGTTAAAAAAATAATATAATATGAAATATTGTAATTTTGAACTTCTATTTAAACAAAAGTTTCCATATTCATCTCTTCGGTGACTACTCTATTACGTAAATCCCTCTTTGTGATTCGAGTATTCGAGTTACACTGTACAGTCGGCATAAAAGTTAAAAAAAATGATATTTTTGGCTGAAACTTACTTTATCAACGGTTGCAGGTCGCTACGTTTGCCTGTGCTAGCTCCGATCGTATTGTCTAGCCATAAGAAATGTCAGGCTACTCCCAGCCCGGTGTCAAGAGGCAGAAAGTCAGAGAAATTAAGGACGTGGACTATTTCCAAGGTAACCCTATTTAGAACAGGAAAGTCGGGCCACCTTTTACGATTACATATACAAAGACTATAGGTAGAAGGGAAAGTAGAAGCATCGAGGAAAACGGGGAAACCAAAAAGAACTAAACATAGACCAAGTAAAAGACACTAAACGTAATGTCGTATCCAGCTAAGGGACCTACTCATATTTCTGTAGAAAATGAACCAAAGCTGCCCTAAGGTTAAAGGTGCCAAACATTAGAGTACTGCAAAATGAAAATGTATTCCGTTAATAAAAAATGGGGCTTGAGCAAGCCATCGCTCCACTAATTTTGCAGGCACACATACTCACTTAGGTATTCAGTTTGAGCCGTTCACCGCTAACCCTCGAGTTATTAGCCGTTCACCGTTAACCCATCAGTAAATCGGCGTATAAGAAATCACAGTTTTGTGATAGCGTCCATATCTCTATCCCGAAGATAATTGTTTTTTTAGGAATAGAGAAGATAGAGTATAACAACATGGCGGCGACCACGGACACGAACGTGTATCGTTACTACAGCGGCAGCGAGCGGGTTCACGCGCGAGCGATGGAAGACTGGCTCAAATGCAGCATCTCGCTCACCGAGTTCAGGATGAACGGTAAGGTCGGAATAGGTATTCGGTATTGGTAAGTTGAAGTTTTTTTATAAGGGCGCCGTTGGGGGCGAGCCTCGCGCGCTCCAGAGCCGGGCTCCTTTGGAGCTCTCATATTAAAAAGTCGGTCAAAGCCCGCTGCGCGCGCTCCTAACACAAGCGCCTTCGACGTAAGTATGCCACGTATACCTCTACAACACAATACACTAAAGGACCATTAAGGTTTAGACAAAGTGGCATATGACCACGGCTAATAAAAATATGTCGCGTAATATTTTCTACATGATAATTCCACCTATATTACCGTTTCATACTTATTCAGTTTTTAGAGAATGATTTTTCAGTAGTATTTGAACTTTTTTTTCTCTTAGGTAACGACAAGACCCGTTCTTGGGACGACCACACCAACACCCTTGAGAACCGCAAGCGCTGCGTCAAAGCCCTATTTGAGCTGTTATCCAAGCTGGGCCTGAAGTACTGGACTGGTCTAGACTCGGACCTTATCGAGTGGGAGGATCGATCGCAGTGGGACGACATGGTCGAGTTTGTCAATGAGATGGCTGCGAAATATCATGTCAGACTGCTGTGGTTGGCGCCGGATTTGCATACTAGTGCGAGGTAAGTCTGTCTGTCTATCTTACCTACTTGTCTTCGAGCTATCGGATCCATTCAAGCTCGGAATAGGGTTTGGTTTGTACGTAGACGTATTTTGAAGGCCGAAAAAAATAGTCGATAAGGAACTCGTGTAATTTCGCAATGTACGTTTGATTTCATTTCCATTCAGTAGGTCACTTGTCTCAGCGTTCTTAGCATGATGTCCTTATTGCGATTCTGTTTAGGACCTAAATAAACTGAATTGCTGAAGGATTGTAAGTCGCATAACTCCGTCCCTTAGTAATTCAGTTTAGGTCCTAAACAGAATCGCAATAAGGACATCATGGTAAGGAAGGACAAACCAACGGATTTTAGGTTCAACTATATGAATCAGAATTATGTACAGTTTTAACCGAACTTCAATAAGAGGATGCTCATTCATTACGAAAAATTCGTAGTGGGGTTGGCAGACGGTTGGCTGCATTTTCAAATACTTATGGTAGATATTTTCTTCAGATACGCATCCGGAGCATTAACCAGCCCAGATGCTTCCACATTCATCCACGCCGCTTCTCAAATAAAGCGCTGCCTCGAGATGTCGCAACGACTCAACGCCGAGAACTTCCTCCTCTGGCCTTCCAGGTAACCCATACGCCATACGTCAGGATTTCCCGTCATGACAGGATTGCGGGCCTGCGGGGCAGTGGCGTAGCTAAGCGTGGGCGAAGCGGCTCCTCGGCGACGGCCTCGGGCTTAAGGGGGCTCCGCGGAAGGCAACCCTTTTTAGGGTTCCGTAGCCAAATGGCAAAAAACGGAACCCTTATAGATTCGTCATGTCTGTCTGTCTGTCCGTCTGTCTGTCCGTCTGTCTGTCCGTCTGTCTGTCCGTCCGTATGTCACAGCCACTTTTCTCCGAAACTATAAGAACTATACTGTTGAAACTTGGTAAGTAGATGTATTCTGTGAACCGCATTAAGATTTTCACACAAAAATAGAAAAAAAACAATTAATTTTTGGGGTTCCCCATACTTCGAACTGAAACTCAAAAATTTTTTTTTCATCAAACCCATACGTGTGGGGTGTCTTCAAAAATGATATTGAGGTTCCTAATATCATTTTTTTCTAAACTGAATAGTTTGCGCGAGAGACACTTCCAAAGTGGTAAAATGTGTGTCCCCCCCCCCCTAACTTCTAAAATAAGAGAATGATAAAACTAAAAAAAATATATGATGTACATTACCATGTAAACTTCCACCGAAAATTGGTTTGAACGAGATCTAGCAAGTAGTTTTTTTTTTAATACGTCATAAATCGCCTAAATACGGAACCCTTCATGGGCGAGTCCGACTCGCACTTGGCCGCTTTTTATCACTTAGGGAATACAGTTATTTTGAAAGAAAAGGGCCTCGCAGATGCGACTACGCTCACGGGAGTCTTGGCAAGTAGTGGCCCAGCATAAAGGGTTTGGAAGGGGTTTTCGCTTATAGGAAATGTCACGGCTTTTAGGGTGAATTCCGGCTTTTTGTCAGGATTTTTCATTTCATATGGCAACTTCCAGAGAAGGTTACGACGCCATCTTCCAAAGCGATGTGACGAAAGAAATCAAACTGTTTGCGAAACTGCTGAAGATGACGGTGGATTACAAGGACAGGCTGAACTATAGATGTCAGTTGCTGATTATGCCGTACTGTAGTGAAGGTAAACTTCATTGATAATCTATTCTATTTATTTATTCCAAGAAAGTGTGCGTTGGGGTTGAGTATCAATCAGGCGGGAGTTCTTTCGCTGCCTCGAACCTCATGCTCGATCTGTAAATCTGAGATGTGTTGAAGACCTCAGTTCTTTAACCCTTATCTTGGCAAGGCTCAAAATATCTTAAATATAATATTTTTTTACATTTTGGTCACCTATTGAGCATACTAGACTATAAAAAAATAAGGAAAAAAATCCAAGTTTTCCCAGTTTCGGAAAATCATATGTATCATATTTGATACAATGCCAATACCTCGACAAATCAGTTACCTACTTTTTAAAAGAAAAATGAGGATTTTAATAAAAATAAAACATGTAGTGCAACAGAAATCATCATTTATTGCTTATTAAACGCAATCTAAACCATCAGATAACTATTACACCTGTAAATATAAATTATATCTACAAATACCTGATCACATGGGCGAAAAATTTGATTCCGTAAAGTTTCAAAAAAAGTCGTCAACAAGAAGTTACATCAAAAAGGAAAAGTAAACAAATATATAAAAGCTAAAAAAATGACTTTTTTTTTTACTTAGGGGGCATTTTTGGGCATACACAAAATTTTCTGCGCTACGAGCTACGCGTAGCAATAATGCTACAGCGTACGAATATACAGTTAAAAAACATCTATTACTTTAAAAAAATCAAAGTTCAGTAACTAAATAATACGACAACTAATATGGCATATTTGAAACATGTTTTGTAACCCCACAAATATAAAAAATATTTAAAAACATGTAAACCTATTTTGATGATAACTTGGCAATGTATTAAATGGAGTACAATCCTTTTGACATGTACATTTCTGAGTTCTTGGCAATGTATCAAATATAATACGTAACAGTTTCATGTAAGATTCTGTGTATTAAATGTTTTAAAATTCGACCGCCATGGAAATATTTACGCACTAACAGATAGTTAATGCATCAAAATGTAGATTATGGGAAAATACTTATTAATCTAAGAAATAAGTGCATAACTTCCAATACGAAACGAAATTTGTTGTTTCCGCGGCGCCATGTTGATTATTACTAATTAATTTACAATGACACTTGTCTCCATTATTTTTTTCTATAATAAAGGAGGGTAGCTCGACATATTTATGGCAGAATTATTTTGTTAGGTAATAAAGTTAACCTGCTAGATTTTTTAAAGTTCCATGTATCACGGGTGTTACAATGCCAATATAAGGGTTAACCTAGAAACTTCAGTGACTATGTACCAAGGAGTAACTTACCCTCCTTGGTTACCTACCTACTCTGTAACCATGGAGGGCTGGACGAAAAATCGTAGGGTACCACTCTGCATGCCTATTTGTCATTACATCTCCTTTGCAGCTATGACAAATAAGAGAGACAGAACGCTAATGCGAGATGAGAAAGTGCACAACTACATGTGGGACGTGACAAGCTGTCTGTTCTTCTTGAAGAGCAACAACCTGGAGAGGTACTATAAGGTGTGCTCGCCGCCCGGACACCATATGTACATGGCTAATGTGTAAGTATGATCAATGTCGTCATCATCATATCAGCCTAAATACCAATTCTGGGTACTGAGTGATCCTGGACTCTTGATTTAGAATGATGTAAAGTAAAGATGGTCCAATCCAATCCATTTCCAACTTGAAAAACGTAAAAAATAAGTTGCTTTCATAAACTTCATTTTTATAACACATTTATTGATGTCTGTACTTAACGCTCCCAAATAAATACTTAACTAATTTATCAAAACGAACTATACATATGAATGATATGAATCTTGAAAAATTTCTACTAATGTAGCCACTAAAGAGTTTCAATATGCACCTTCTAAGATATATGATTCAATCAAAACTAAGTTGAAAAAATTGATAAAGTAATACCCACTAAACTAACAGATCTTGTCGGTTTCTAGGTACAACATGTTAGGCGGTGTTACCTTAACGAACGATTTTGATTCGTACAACAGCAAAAAGCTGACTTTGATGATGAAATCCATTGTTGACCAGGTGAGATATTAAGTCGTATCAAATAAGCGAAACTAACAAAGCTAAATTATAATTTCCTTAATCAGCTCTAAATAAGTAAATAGGTACGATCTTAATGTTAATACAGTGAGAGTAGATATCGGATCCGGAACCGATTCCGAATCGCGATCGGGGACCGAGTTCAATACCGGATCCAAATTCAAATCTGTGTAGGTACGTGTGCTGGTCCAGTCTAGATCCGGGAACCTAAGACTCGATTGCGGTTCCGGATCCGGGTCCGAGTTTAGATCCGAGTCCGTGTCCGAGGACCGAGTCAGAGACCAAATCCATTCGAAACCGAAATGGAATATGAATCACGCTAGTGTAACAGGGCGTTTTATTTTTTGTTGTCCCAGACACTTTTTCTTTTCAAATTTGGGATTTTTTATGTTATTTCTACTCAGAATCACGAGCTCTTTCTATCCTAATAGGAGAAAAAAAGTGTCCCAAAATTTCCATACATTTTTCGATCTTTCCATTACGCGACCACCATACAAAGTCTATGAAAAATGGTGACGGAATGGAAATAAAAAGCTTAGGACACTTTTTTTCTCCTATTAGGATAGAAAGAGCTCGTGATTCTGAGTAGAAATAACTTAAAAAAACCCAAATTTGAAAAAAAAGTGTTTGGGACAACAAAAAAAAAACGCCCAACAATTCGTAAAATTATAATTACAAGTTAATTTTGTCTCACGCTCACAGCAAAATCGGATTTTGCTCAACTCCTTTAATCACCAAAGTACCCTTATTCGATTGATGTGAAAGCGTTTATTTGTTAATATCCCAGGGCACAGCGCCCCCTGGCGGCATCAACCTGAAACTCTACCGCCGCGCAACAGACCTCAGAGGCATCGTGATACTCTACATGAGATACGTGGACGCTCTAGCGAGAGCGCTGAGACTCGCCGCCAATATCGTTGGAGAGCAGGTCTTCTCTAAACATGTCCAGGTGTGTACAACAGTAGAGATACTGCTCTAGTTTCTACCATAGACCTCAGAGGCATCGTAACACTCTACATGAGATACGTAGACGCTCTAGCACTCTAGCGAGAGCGCCATAGCCATGCCATAGCCTCCTAAGGTCCAAGGTCATACCTATAGTACCTATTCAGTTCGATGTAATTTAAATCATGTTCAATTGGAACAGTCGCTTTAGCTTTGTTTCGTTAAATTTTCATACAACGCTAAAATCAACTCTATTTCCTACAATGTAGGTTCAAATTTCAGTGGCAAATTTTGGATGTTTCGTTTTCGCTGTGCCTTAGGATAGGCCTCAGATGCATCGTGACACTCTACATGAGATTACATAGATGCTCTAGCGAGAGCGGTGAGAGTCGCCGCCAACACTTGTAACTTGTAATACAAATGGAAGTCCTTTCTAACAAAAGCTGTCAAAAAGTGACATCCGCTTGTATTACAAGTGACAAGCTTTTGAGAAACGGGCCCCAGGTTTTCTCTAAACATTTCCAGGTGCGTAGGTACCTACTATTTCAGTTTGTAAGAATTGATGTGTCCATTGTTCTTGTCCATTACTGGTGCCATAACTTCGTTTTTTTTTCAGCAACGTTACGCGAGTTATCACAGCGGGCTGGGCTCTCGACTCGCCAGCGGTGACGTGTCTATGGAAGAGTGCGAGGAGCACAATAAGTAAGTGCGTCTCTCTCTTAACCCTGCCCTAGAAGATATTTTAAATACTCAGGACTCTAAAGCGTAACTTTGTGGGCCGCTATATTTAGGGTTGCCAGATCGAAAGGCGCTATTATCGAGAAAAAATATCAAAATTTCGGGATTTTGGGCCTTAAGTCGGGAAAAAACCCATTCAAATTAAATTAATTGTATTAAAAACAACGATATTTTACATTATTGGCACTACGTCAGCTGCTCTGCCCAATCTCGCCACGTGTGCCCCGCGCGCGCGCTGACGGCTCGATGCAGGTCGCTCGACGACAGTTCGGAACTTGAAATTATTGTTTTATAACGTGATGCTGTTTTTCGGGACAATTTTCACTTTGTCGGGAATCGGGAACACATGCTAAAAATCGGGAGAATCCCGCCGAATCCCGACCATCTGGCAACCCTAGCTATATTGCTGTCCTAAATAAAGGACATTGGGCTTTACGAGTTTAACTTTACTCGACCTTAAGGAAAACGCTAATAGAAGAGCGAGAGTAAAGTAGGTACTTTCAGACAGATTTCATTGTCATCTTTTTAGTGAAAAAAGTGTACTACCTACATAAAGTCCCGAACGTACTTACAGTCACCACACGGGTACGCCATTTAGGGTCCTACTGCCGTATTCGAACTTCAAGATATTCACAAGAGACGACACGTACTAGATCCATTCTAGATACGTTATAGTTTAGATTTCAACTAGTTCTCTTTTGCAGCGCAATTCGGGCAACCAATGTCCCTTTTACGTTAGATAGAGTTAGATATCTATTAGATGTGAATTGGATCTCTAAGTCATATCTTGTGGAAATCATTCAAGAGTATCTCCAGAATCGCGCAAATGTCAAATTTGACAGGTTAGATCTTAAACATAACGTTATCGTATCTTGGTGATGTCTAAAAGATATCTAATAGATGTCTATTTTAAAATCAGAATCGGGCCCCTAGCTATATTGGTTGTTTCATACTTACGCTATGGAATGTCCAATTTAGCTAGAGCCCTAAATGGCGTTACAATCACGGAGCGTGACTGTACGTTCACACTTTGCGAACGTAAAACGAATTTATAAGGTAATCTACGTAAGATGTTCAATACGGTTATTGTTAAGTTAAAGAAGAAAAAAAAATGTTGCTTCTTATATTCTCTCTTTTATATACAAAGTTAAAATTGGTGTAAGAGTCATACCTACCTATATTTTATGCTGGGTAATTTTGAATTCTATTACAATTGCAGGAAGACTCAAAACCAAAACGAGCCGACGTCAAAATGCGAACAATTTGAAGTGGTGTTCCAACGATACCTCGACACTTGCGACCACATCTGATTATTGTAAATCGAAATTATGTGTATCATCTCTTTCACTCCACAGCATGAGCGATAGTGATGGAGATAGATAATTTAGTGTGTTATGTAGATTGTTTTAAATGTTATTAAAGTTTGGAAATATAGTGGTGTCGGGTAGTTGTGTGAAAACTAAGGAATTGAAAGAGAACGCGATGAATTTCAGAAAAATTCTGCTGTGTAAAGGACAATATTTCAGTAAAGTAGAACAGCACTGAATATAGGAAAATGACATCACTACACCTTATAAAACAAAGTCCCCCGCCGAATCTGTTTGTATGTTTGCGATAAACTCAAAAACGACTGCACGGAATTTCATACGGTTTTCACCTATCGATATAGTGATTCTTGAGGAAGCTTTGTGTATAATTTTTTTACCCGTGCGAAGCCGGGTCGGGTCGCTAGTATAAAATACAACTAGATTTTTGAGTTGTAGTGCCAATTTTGAATAAGACCTTCATAAACTATACATTTATAATTGTATTAACGAAGATATTATAGAAAAAAAATACTTCAAAAATGTCTTGTAACTAGTTTTGAATAAAGTTTATTTATTACATTGGTTTTTTTTATTTCTTTAGGGAATTACGAACCTATACCATAGATAGCCTTTCTAAGGAGGGTTCAGGTTATCAAATGAAAACAAATGTAATTATAATTCAGTGGATTTACTCTCACTTTTGTATTACATATTTTTTTTTGGATTTTTCACAATATTTATTTACACAGACTTATCTAAGTACTTGTGCAGAGGCAAGCCCCGATCGACATAAATCTCGCGAATTAAGTGAAAAAAAAGACTGCATTTTTAGCTTAGCTACATATTTGCTGCATTATTTAATGCTTCCATTTTATGTATGCTGCATTTTTTACTCGATTTAAGCATTTTTTTACACTTTTTCGCGATGCTACGCACACTGTGCAATATTTTCAACAACAAAAAATCGCTTCGGCGTACATAGATCTAACAATATGACCTAAAAAAATAAGCATATTTATAATTAAGCGTTGAGAAATTATACAACCAGTATTACTGTCGCCCCAGCCCGTAAAAAGATTTTTTTTTATCTAATTACCTGGTAAAACACTACAAATTCATTAAAAATATACAAGTTGATAACCAATCGTCCTATACAAAGCACGTTTGATTTTAATCGAACAATTAACAATCGGGCAGGACGTAAGTAACTTTGCGTATTTTATATTTAAAAATAAATATAATATCAAATCGTAAGATATAACACCAATAATATATACACACACAGGAACTGGGGAAACTAGGCGTTTTATAAAATATAATATAATACTGAAAAGTACAAAATATATAAAATAGTGGCAGTACATGGAATAATTATTTGGGATATCAGAATTTCCCGTTTGGAATTATATTTTTTGTGCACATGTATTATTTTAATAGTAGGTACACTTTACAATGAAAATTTGCTTTATTTTGTATTAAAAACAATTGACATTTAGGTTTACATTTTCATCGGAATATTTAATGCATATATTAGATATAAAAAAAGTAAATCATAAGAAGTATAAAACTGGAAGTACATGAACTAAGTTGTTTTATTTAAGTATATTGTAAGCACCGCAAATTGTTATCTTTTACGTTCAATAAAATATATACAAATATTATCCGAACTTAATAAATATTGAATAAATATGATACCTACCGAAGCCTCCGTAAGTCCTAGTCCTATAGGGTCATGTTTGCAGTCAATTGGAACCTACACTGATTAAGTTAAAAACTCGAAATACTTAAGTTAAAAATTCGATTTAAATTTGTCCTTTTTAAAGGACATCGGAACTTGGGAAGGTATATTTTTGTTTATGCAATGTTTGAACCAATTCTGAAATCGAATTAACATACAAACATAATCGTAAGTATAATAAGTGTGTCAAAGTACAGTATTCACTAAAGTACTTATTTCTATACGTATTTAGTTTAACGTTTATGTTGCGACAAGTTACTATGGAAGTTTTTTTTTTGTTAAAAGTTTTAGTTCATTGTTATCAGGTTAGTTTTTAAAATATATAGCAAATATTAAGGTGTTGTTAATTTACATTTATCTATTTAGGAACAACCAATCTTTGGTTCATATTGACTTCATCAGTTTATGACTTCATAATTAAATAAGTTTCAATAAATTATATTAAGAACTAGTTTGTACTACTATTTGTATCTCTTTTCGTTAATTTCTTTAGTTTTAAGTACTTTTTGGATTGACGCACGAAATAAATAATCAATAAATTATTAAGAGATCTTAAAAATATTAAGTAACAAATTGGACTAGATTCAATATCATTTGCTATTTTTGGAAACAAAACCTACAATGAGATATAGAAAATCTAATTATGTTCATTCATGTTAAATTTCATTTGTGTTCGAAAACCTTGGAGGATACAACTAAACGGAGTAGCCATTAACAGAATTTCCCCTCTGTCGAAAATAGGCGGCCAACGGTCATACACAATGTATGGACTGACGTTTATCTGACATGGCTATTTTTACGTTACGCATACATTTGACGTTCCCCTCCCCCGCAAAAATCGGCAGACGGTTTTGTACAGAAAATTACAGACATGGCGTCTCCATTTGATTATATCCTCCAAGTCGAAAACACATAGACTTCCATAGCAAAATGACGACTACATAAAAGTTAATATTCGACGACAATAAAAACATTCATTTTACCTTTTTATAAAATGTCCTTTTTGAAGGACATCTCAAAATGGTTGAAAATACTTTTAAAATTCAGTACCATAGAAAGGCTTTTTAATGACATAAATTATGTATTTTGTACCGAATTGTTCTTAAAAATAAAAACAAATCATTAAACTAAAGATCAGCGTCGAGTCTGCTTTAAATTTAACTAGTTGCTTTCATTATTTCATTTATTTGTATCAAGGCACAACATAATCCCAAATCTGTCATAGAAATCTCGACTTTAAGGCAAAGTGATACCATCGTCAACGGAAGATTTCATGATATTTTTATTATATTTCATCAATACCAAGTTGAAAAAGTTACGTTATCAACGGGGCAATATGCGATTAAATGAATTAAGGATCAAATTCATAATTTATACCCTTCTTTGTTTGAAAATTCATTTATAGTACGAATAGACATAAATTATGTTCTATATAAAAGACAATTCTTAATGCTAAGGACAAAAGTTTACCATGTATGGTAAAAACTTACATTTAATTCATCTAGTCCGTGTCTTGTAAATGTCACGTAAAAGCCATTATTTAATTAATTTTAGAATTGTCTTAATACAAATGTCCTTCATACGTTACAACAGGCAGGCAGATAATAAGTTATAATATTTTTTTAGGGCAACTGTACTAGAGTCAGTCCAAGCTATAACTTTAGACTTGACAAGTAACAAAGTGTGAAAGTGTAAAGGTCATATGTTCATAGAAATTTGCCATTGATGATGGCATTGCCACACTTTGAGCTGATGCCATGCAGAGTTAGCTTGGTCCGACTCTAGTTAGTTAACAGCCTATGGTACCTACTGTCTACGTTTATAGTCGTTTTTTTTTTCAGATTAGAAATTTTTAACCTCAAAAGTAGTGGTAACTTTTTTTCTCCAAAATTTAATCCCAGTAGGTAATTATTAAATTATACAACGGAACTTAATCGCGTATCTAAGTTTTAAGATTTACCTCCGACGTTTCGAGGACGTCGTTGTGCAAAAATCAAAAAATCAGCTAAAAAATCAACTAGTAAAATCAGCTGTAGTTGGCGTAAATCAGTGTTATGCAGTAGGTAATTATCCACCTGTGTCGTTTACATATTGTACCTCAATATACCACTACTTTTGAGGTTAGAAAATTGTAATCTTAAAATATACAGGGTATACAAGTACAGTCAATAATCAGCCTTACGCTGTGGGCAATGGGTTCAGTCTCACTCGTCGTCGGCGGGCTCGGTGCCGAAGTAGCGGTCGCCGAAGTTCCCGATGCCGGGGAGGACGTAGAATTTCTCGTTGATCTCTGGGTCTAAGGCTGACGTCACGATTTTTACCTGAATAACAATTTTATTGAAATATGATTCAAGTTCAAAACTCAAACTAGGGTGCCGCGTGTACTCTAGGGTTGCCATGTCATTCTTAAAGGAATAATTGTAATGGAAGTTCACGACGTCTTTTTAGACACAATTTTGGGATGTCCGTTTTAAAGGACATTTAATATTATTTATTTTAATCATTATTGCACAATACATGAAGGTACAAATGGCGGACTTAATGCCTTAAACTCCTTAAAGCATTCTCTACCAGTCAAACAATGGGTCAAACCAGAAAAATTAAGTAGTGCAGTGTCTTAAAAAGTAGATGAAAAAATGTATATAAACTATATTGATAAACTTACACATATAATTACTACAAATAAACCTACACACTATACATATTTATATACCTAGTGTGAATCATTAAGTTGACGAAGAGTAAAGTTAATACTTGTCAAGGAAATATTACCCGTGGAAAAGCGTAGGCTATCGAATGCACCCCAATCTCAGCCATCAGCAACGAAACCAAACTAATATGTTCTTCGGGCACATCATGGTCGAGCAGCACTCGGTGTAACAAAATGTTAAGACCTAGTTTTCCCACAGAAAGGTCAGATGGCAGTTGCTTTCGTATAAACGAGTGCCTGCACCAATTCTTGAAATTAGGGTGAGCGTACTCTAGGCTACCTTAATATTGATCTTTATAAGGAACGAGTCATTTTCAAAGGAAGTCCTTTAATTAGGCACGTCGTTATTTTAAATACTTTTTTTGGGATGTTCGTTTTAAAGGACATTTAATCTTACCTGTGGAAAAGCGTAGGCTATCGAATGCACCCCAATCTCAGCCATCAGCAACGAAACCAAACTAATATGTTCTTCGGGCACATCATGGTCGAGCAGCACTCGGATGGCCATGATGGCTGCGGCGCCCGTCGCGACTGTAGCGTCCATTAGGATCACGCGGTAGTCTTTTATGTCCTTTGGTAGGCGGAGGTAGTATAGCTGGAAAGAGATGGAAATAATTTGTAACATTGAAGGTTTGATTGAGACACTTGTAATTTTTCTGGTCATTTAGTTAGGCCATGTTCGTTTTATCGAACATTACTGAAACCACAATCATAAAATTAATTTTGTTTTCCATATGCTACAGTCATATCCCAGTTATTTACATTAACATGGACCGGAGAAAATGAACGCAGAAACTATAAAATCTATATATCATATAATACTATTCTAAAATATAGGTCCCGATGTCCTTTTAAAAGGACACAAACAAGTATACTGGAATAAAAAGAAGGTTCCGAATTCAAAACCGCAATAATGACTCTGGGACTATTTATTAAATTCAAATTGAGCCCATTGCTCAAAACATTACGGTTCAATTTAGGTTGCCGCGAAACTTTTTTTTTCAACGGTTGCGATAGGAATCTACAATCATTCAAGTTTCTACCTTATATCTATATAAATAAGGCTCATCTCGGGTCTCCTGGGTTTGTCTGTATAAGTATCTTGCCTATACAGATAACTCTCTTTTATAACTCCACTTCAAATCGAGCCTTTAACTTATAATATTACGGTGCAATTTAGAGTGCGGCGAAACTTCTTGCTGCGTAGCGATCAGAAAAGACTACCATTGAATTTTCAACCTTATTACTATACAATTAAGGCTCACCTCAGGCTCATCAGTCTCCTGGTTGGTCTGTATGAGTATCTTGCCTATACGGATGTCTTTGCAGACATCGCATACGGCTTGTTCCATGGTCTCGCCGGCTCGGAGGATGGATACACCGCAGATTTTCTCCACGTCGCATTTACGACCTTAGGACAAAGAGATAAGGCTTATTTTTATTTGTAGTAGAATTGTACATTTTACGAAGTGCTATCGTTGTATTTACAACTCTAAAACAAAGTGAATAGGGTTAACTTTTTTCGTAGCAGAACATAAAAAAACTTACTTCAATTTAAGGCGCTGGGAATTGTCAACAACATTCAACTCTTTGGAGTATAATATGCTTTTATTTCTTATAATCGAAAACGAACTTTTATTTTGTAATTTTAATGTCACTAACCTCAAGTAATTTTAAGATTTGTTATATTGTACTAACAATATTATGGAACTCTGGATTTGAATTAAATAAATAATTGCAATTGAATTAACTCACTCTATCCAGGCTAATCCCAGCTTGAATTTTTAAAATCGATCTTAATTCTTTAAGGTTATGTTCAAAATCGCCAACTTTTATATCAAACTAGTACTTATACTCCTAGGACCTAAAATCTTTAGCTATACCTTTATTAATAGCAAAAAATACCTTTACCCTTGACCCATATGGTGGAAAGATTTGCTGGCTATGGATGAGGTCTTGGTGGCTCGGATGGCAGAGCGCTGGAGTATCGATCCAGAGGCCGTGAGTTCAAGTCTCACTCAAGACAGTAATTTTTCCCACTTTTAAATTTAAATTTAAAAATACCTTTGTAAGAGAATCCCTGGGGCGTTTCAACGGTCCTCTCCGAGTAAGGTAACAATGATAGTGCGAATTCTATGACGAGTCTCATCAGGCGCTTGGAGTAGAATATGAACTCGTCGCGGGGCGTGTCCTTGTTGCGGATGAACGTGTGGAGACCTTGTACCTGGCGGTGGAAATTTATGGTTACCATCATGTTAAATGGACGAAAAAGTTTATTGTATAAACGAAAAACCTATACAGGGTGGCTAAAAAATAACTGCATTCCCGTTGCCAGGGAGGTTTTGGGATTATACTGAGCAACTTTTACTATGGGACCAAACCCGAAATCGCGAAAAAAAAATTTGGCTGTTTCATACATTTTGGCTGGTCCATTTTCTATGGGAGGGTTGATTTACCATAGTAATGATAGATTTAACTCACTTGTGGTGTATCTTTGAGAAGATATAGGGAGTCTGGTACGGGCTGACCGACGTGTGCTACTGCGAGCTTTTCACGGACCTTGAAGCCTCTCTAAAAAAGAAATAATTAGGTAGCTATAGACATAGAAAAAAACTAATTCAAAACATTACGATAAATGCATTAGTGGTATGAAAAAAATATATAATGAAACTAGGGGATAAGGTTCTGTAGCCAAAATGGCAAAACCGAACCCTAGTTTCGCCATGACAGCTTTATAATATTAAAATTATCGTCCATGAAATATAAAATTAGCGGACACAATATTGACGCTTAATCTCACTTAACATACATACACGAGGAATAATAATTGGCCTGAGATAGATCCTTGTGGTACTCCTATCTTCACCTATATCTCGGACGAAACGATTTTATTTTATGCTACCTTTTGATTTCTCTCAGCTAAACATGGCCCAATCAGATCTAATCAGATCCTTAAAACCATAAAGTAGCAAGTTAATTAAGTATACTAATGAAAATATTGTGGTTTACTCAATCAAACGCTTTGGAAAAGTCGTAGAGCACTAATAGCGTAATACTACTACACAAATGAATTCGATCAATTATTATATGTACTAACCAGCTGCAGTTGTTTGTGGACATGTTGAACTATCAAATGTATGGCAACTTTGTTCTCCCCGCCTCTCGGTACTATGATGTCCGCGTGGGCCATACAGGGCGCGATGTAGCTCTGGTAAGCTGGCTTCACGTGGGTCATGTATTGCTTGAGGACACCTTCTAGGTCGCGGCCGCGTTGGACTATATCCCTGGAAAAAAGACAATTATATTACCTATGGGGTCTATTTTTGTAAAACACTCAGTGTTAACACGAGAATTATGATCAAATCTTAAAAATTTCTACTCAAAAAGTTACCTTTGCAAATATAATGAAGTATATTATTTCAATCAATAAAATATCGCTATCGTCGTTGAAATTAACTGTATATTTAGGCATATTAAAATCAGTAATAGAGTTGTTTTTAAACCCGACGGAAAAGGAAGGATGATACAGATTTACTGTGTCCATCTGTCTGTCTTGTCTGTAGTATCGTAGCCAACAGTTGATCCGATATGAATGCGTTTTCTTTGAAAATGTTGTCTGTTGAGATGGTTTTCAGATATCTTTTGACGATGTCTGGGATTTATACATTTTTATGATTGCTTGTACCTTCTAAGTCGCCTAGCGAGTCTTATGTCAGCATCAGTGTCTACAAACACTTTCATGTCCAACATGTTTAGTACGTCACTGTTATAGAACGCTAATATGCCTTCGAAGATGATCACGTTCGCTCCGTACATCGTTTTCTGAAAACAACAAACATCTTTAGAACTATCTCGTTAGCTAACTTGATTTAAATTTATATTTTGGTCTATCAGTCTAGCGAAAAACCGCTAGAAAGTGCTAGAAACAGAACTTTTCATGCGTTTGGTTTAGATCTGCTTCTTGATTTTCTTAGTAAGAATTCTATACATTTACGGTACTTTTTTCATGTCAAAAGCATCTTAGGTGTCGAAATTTTACTGATGCGTCTCATTTAACATCTAGAGAGTGAAAGAGCGAACATACTCACAGTGCGATTCTCCCTAGAATGCGTGACGTAGTTGTATATCGGCACTTCAACTTTCTTCCCCTCTTTGAGTCTCTGTAGCACTCCACTCAGTAGTTCCATGTCGAAAGCGTCCGGGTGGTCGAAATTGTACTCGTTCCGGGTCGCGGCTTGGTGTTGCTTCTCATTTAATACCTGAGGGATGAAAGAGAACAACTATTATCAAAAACAATTGGTGACAGAGACTGGATTACTTAGTTAGCTCGAGAGATGGAGATTGTAAATTCGAATTCCGGCTTGTTCCAATGAATTTCTTGGAACTGTAGGAAATATCACTTAATATTTACTAGTTGCTACTGTTGAAGGAAAACATCGTAAGGAAACTGAAGGTTAGATCGAAGTCACATTCTTTAAAAAAAAACCGGTTAAGTGCGAGTTCGTTTAACTCGCGCACCGTCCGTACAAACTTTCAATTTTGTCATGTAACTATAATCACGAAAGACTTGACCAGAAACATTGGCTAACTAATTTGCGCGACATGTATATGGGGTTTTCAGGTACAATTCTTTATCATGTGAACCGATTTCAACATTTTTTTTATTTGAAAGAAGGTGTATTTAGTACTACATGTGATCTCATAGATATTTCAAGCATAATTGATGATCAAACGAACTTCTTCAAGTGAAGTTCGATTGAAATTATATGAGTCGCTTCATTTGAAGATATATAGTCATACATATAACCATGTAGTCATAATTTTTCGTTGCTAAACTTGGGAGTGTGAGGGGTTAGGCTTCTCAAAAAGGCCCCATTACTGAGTTATTATGAATGTTTAGTATTCGTACCTTGTAGAAGGAATCCATGCTGACAATAGTGACCCACGGCATGTTAAGAGATTCTATTATTTTCGCGGCGACTGTCGTCTTTCCCGAAGCGCTTGCGCCGCATATACCTAACAAGGGAGAAAAATACCATTCATAAATGTTGTACATGTAATACCACGATACTAGAATGGTCGTATTCTCTGAAAATGACAATTTGTTAATATTGACTATTGCACAATTGAGTTTTAAATGTACCTCCGACGTTTCGAGGACGGCGTTATCCCCGAGGAGGAGACCGGAGAATGAGAACTTGGATAAAGTTTTCGTATATTATGTTTTCAAGTGGAAACATAGTATGATTTGTACCACCACAAACAGTACGCAGTTGTACCACAGACACCCCGCCGTACATAGTACGCCGGTCGACGTGTAATATGCTTTCAATCGTACAATTAATTACACTTACCAATACGGAACGGTTCAACCTCCTGTCCACCAATACAGTTGTACCAAGGCGGACGCCCGGCCGTATATATGGTACGCCTACCGGCGTGTACGGCTGGCGTACGCTTGTTTAACTGCGACGTTGAAGCCTATATTAGGCTACACTCACCAATGAGGAACGGTTCAACCTCCTGCCCACCGTACAGTTGTACCAAGGCGGACGCCCGGCCGTATATATGGTACGCCTACCGGCGTGTACGGCTGGCGTACGCTTGTTTAACTGCGACGTTGAAGCCTATATTAGGCTACACTCACCAATGAGGAACGGTTCAACCTCCTGCCCACCGTACAGTTGTACCAAGGCGGACGCCCGGCCGTATATATGGTACGCCTACCGGCGTGTACGGCTGGCGTACGCTTGTTTAACTGCGACGTTGAAGCCTATATTAGGCTACACTCACCAATGAGGAACGGTTCAACCTCCTGTCCTCCCGTACAGTTGTACCAAGGCGGACGCCCGGCCGTATATATGGTACGCCTATCGGCGTGTATGTACGGCTGCCGTACGCTTGTTTGACTGCGATATTGAAGCCTATATTAGGCTACACTCACCAACGAGGAACGGTTCAACCTCCTGCCCACCGTACAGTTGTACCAAGGCGGACGCCCGGCCGTATATATGGTACGCCTACCGGCGTGTACGGCTGGCGTACGCTTGTTTAACTGCGACGTTGAAACTTGAAACCTATATTAGGCTACACTCACCAATGAGAAACGGTTCAACCTCCTGTCCTCCCGTACAGTTGTACCAAGGCGGACGCCCGGCCGTATATATGGTACGCCTATCGGCGTGTATGTACGGCTGCCGTACGCTTGTTTGACTGCGACGTTGAAGCCTATATTAGGCTACACTCACCAATGAGAAACGGTTCAACCTCCTGTCCTCCCGTACAGTTGTACCAAGGCGGGCGCCCGGCCGTATATATGGTACGCCTATCGGCGTGTAATATGCTTTCAGCGGCCGTACGCTTGTTTGACTGCGACATTGATGTGGTGCGTACGCGCCGCGCCCGCGGCGACTTGAGGATGTTTGATCCTGGAACAATTTAACGTTATTACTTAGGTTTCGAATACTATACTTAATCAAATGTAATTGTTTAAAGTTAAGGTCATTAGAGAAGTGTTCTTGTTTACTTTTGATTAATTAATTGTATGTCAGTTGACGACGGTTAGTGCAAAGTGTAAAGTAAAGTTGGTGTATCGTTTTATAACCTTAGGTATAACTATGGACATGACAAAATGATCATACCTATGTAGCTGCAAAAGTGATATAATATTTATACATATTATGTATAAATATAATTTATGAAATGATCGCACTTACTATTAGCAAAAGATTTGTAGTTACATTTGAGTTACATACATCTAATCTAAGAAAATTAAATAAGTTAATAAATCAAGGAATAAAAGTATTTTAGTCTCTCACTCCGTAATCAGTTATAAAATCGAACCTCGCTTGCAACAGCAATAAAATATTATATTTAAAAGCATATTACAGGAAATTTTCTTTACACAGGCGTCCGCCCTAAAACGCCGTATCTCCATACTATACTATGCAACATATGACGTTTGTCAACTAAACAACAGCAATATATACTTTAGTCATTCACAAGGCCGGGCGCTGGCGACATCGCAAATTGCTTCTAATAACGTATTTATTAGCAGAGACGACCACACATTAATTCTATAGTACCAAAGTACCAACTCATTTGTAATATAAAATGAACATTTTAAAGCGTTTTAAGATTAGGAGTTGCTTAAGAAATGAGAAGATGTATGTATTTACGCGAGTAAAATGAATAAGTACTCAATTTAATTTTTTCGAACAAAATTTAAAAAAAAATGAATATTTGTTGTAGAAAGTAACGTACGTGTTTAAAACGTGTCATTTTTTACAAGACGAAATAAAAAAATGTAATAACGAAAAATAAATTACAAACAATATTAAATTTAGACTAAAGTGTAACTCAGAGATTATTGCACTACAGACATTTCAAACATTTTTAAAGTTCACATTCAAGTACATATATTCGATATTTCATTAATTAAGGTTAAATTAACTCAGGACAAATATTCTAATAAAATGTCTTGACACATTTTCATTATAAAGTAGAGTTGAATTCATAACATATTTACTTAGTATGAATATTGGATACAACTATGTAGTTTTCCTACGTGTAACGCTCTGCCATATAAAACAGTCGGATAACATCTGTCACAGTAAACGTCATAACAAAAAGGTTATGCCGGCACGTTTCACACGCTTCTACATATCATCATTCATCATAAACATATACAAATATAAATAATATTTACAATAAATGTTTCTATTTTCTACTTTATAAACAACTGAAACATTTTAAACACGTGATTATGTCAAACAAACTTCAAAATATTAACCTCACCGAGTTAAATGGCACCCGTGGTCTCTCATACACGAATTGTCGAACAATGAAGACATAAAATGTGGAGTGACTCACGGACATTACCATTTCAACTCAAAAACATCGTATGTCACTATAACTATGTAATGTAGATACGTCCTTCTTAGTGTAACATAACTATTGTGGTGAAAAGCAAAAGATCGTTATGTCATTTTAACATTTTAGTGTAGATACGCCCTTTCGAGTATAACGAAACTGTTGTAATGAAAACAAAATAAACGTATGTCATTGTAACACTCCCGTGTAGATACGCCTTTTCTAGAGTAACATGATTGTTATGGCAAAAAGTCGTATGTGCCGTGATACTAGTAAGGAAATATGACTTTTAGTATGAACAACGTTATATTTAGCCTGGTTGCAAATCGTATGGGTGTTATAGTTTGTTTTTCATGGTGCGCTGAACTAACAGGATAAGTTCATATGTTTATAAATGTAAAACATGAATAAAACAGTATATTTTTGCACTCAAGAGCTATAAAATCTGGTCACCTAGGTCATCTTATATGGAACTTTCCATAACATTAGCAAGGCCAAGAATTTGTCGGACCATGCAAGCATAGGGTTATATTTTATATTGTATACAGGTACAGTCGCGCGTCTTGATTATTGAGCCATTTAGAACCCTATTCTTGCTAAATTGGACATATCGTAGAGTGTATTGTTGAACAAAATTATCTAGACCCCAAATGGATAAACAACCACTGTGCGTGATGGTACCTAGTTTATAACCAGGCATCCGAGTTTTTGTCGCATGGTAAGACTAATAGCAAGCTATGGAGTCGACATTTGCCATAAATGTAAACTCTTATTCATACTCATACTCATGATTAATTTTATTTAATATGAGAACAGATTACTAAATAGTTACTACGTATATGAGTTTAATTTATTAAACCTCATTTGTTGCAATAGAGCCGAAAGTGAATGGAACTGTCACCTAAGAAAATAACCTTCCGCAATTAAAAAAGTTATGAATTAATTCTATCATTACTGTAATTGATTAGTTGTTTACTTGAAAGATATTTTACGTTTCAACATGTGTCCGTCTATACTTTCATACTTATTTAAACGAGAAATTGGAAAGATTAATCAGATGTGCGATTTGGTCTAATCAATTTTATCAGCGGTCAGTACCTACATAACATTAGGTCTTTCGCAGCGATGTAGTTTGTATAGTTGTATGTTAAAATAGTTGAAGTTATGAATTCATAATGTAATAGAAAAATATTTTTTTTATATAATTTGACTAAGATAATATACACGACTGACCGCTCTAAAGGCATTTTAAGATAAATTAAATAAATGAGTATGAGTATGAATAAGAGTTTACATTTATGGCAAATGTCGACTCCATAGCTTGCTATTAGTCTTACCATGCGACAAAAACTCCGATGCCTGTTTATAACTTATGCATCGGTTTCCAATCTGGGTTAACTACTTCATACTTTCATAGGCCTAATCGAGTTTACCTAAATTTTATTTTAATTTTCTTCTGTTTCCTGCTTAAAATTATTTTAAAGTATGGGTGAATTGAGTAATAAACAAATACAGAATGAAGTTAGACACTCAACACTATCTATGTATACATACGCCCTTCTTAAAATTCAGTTAAATTATTTAGTCAAAAAAAAATTGCCAAGTTCACAGAAGCGGAACGGTACGTGAGTTAGTGTAATAAGAAACTAATTTGCAGTTGACGACGCAAATACCGGTAGTACAAATAACAACACACTTAATAGACCTAATTTCGTTGCAATACGGTTCACAATAGAGAAGTGCAAGAATGCTGTGCCTAGTGCCTCCTCGTGTACACACTGTACATCTGTACATACACACGTGTACCAACCAACGAAGGTATTTCACAAGGGACCAGACTCCACAGAGTCCACATAGACCTGTCCCTCCAAGAAATTTCCATACGAAGCTGCTTGCTTAAGGTAGTTAAGTAGTAGGTTGGTATTCTGTACCTGTGGATGGAGGTCGGTACGGGCGCACATTCGGCACCGTGGTCGGCGAGGCCGGGGCTCTGGTAGAATAGTCTTCATCGTCCAAGAACACTTGTTAATCTGTCAGCTCCCACGGCTCATATATGAGCCAGAACGCTTATGGTGACGTCATATCGTGGGATTCGACAGGTTAACCAAGTTCTAGCGCCAATGCTTTTGTAAGTACTTAGATATTACCTATATATTGTTTAAGAACTCTAAGGCTTAGTCCTTTAATATTACAGCGAAAAGGTCGGAAAAGGCAAAAGTCGGCTGACGCTCAGGGCAAAGTTCAGACTTAAGGTTTAGGGTTGGTATTCTGTACCTGTGGATGGAGGTCGGTACGGGCGCACATTCGGCACCGTGGTCGGCGAGGCCGGGGCTCTGGTAGAATAGTCTTCATCATCCAAGAACACTTGTTCACCAAGTTCTAGCGCCAATTCCGAGTCACTGTGGAAACAATATGATGTTACAACTTCAAGAAATCAATTCTTTTATACACGAGTAGGATTCGCCATTTAAACAACGGCGACGGAATTAGACACACAAACAGTACTGTCACCACACGGAATTGTTACGCCATTTAGGGTCCTAGCTAAATTGGTAATTCCATACTTACGCTATAGAATGTACCCATGTATGTATGTATGTATGTATGTATGTATGTATGTACTATGTATGTATGTATGTACAACCTGTGTTGTGTACAATAAAGTGATTACTACTACTACTACTACTACTACTAATGTCCAATTTAGCTAGAACCCTAAATGGCGGAACAATCACGAAGCGTGACAGTACGATGATGAAAATAGTAAAAGTCTTTACACGATATTGAGTGCATATTTTAAAATAGCGATAGTAATATCAATTATAAAACCTAGAGACTGCTTTTCTAATACCGAGAACAACAGTTCTGTTCACATAGGTATCTCATGATGTTCAAGGAATGGATGCTTGGTCGAGAAGTAGAAAGAAACGGACGGTATTTTCTTTAGACTCGTTTAGTAAATTAAAACTTTCAATACAGGTTGTATTTCAATAAGATAAAAAAAAATACTGATAAAAACTACGCAATTATAATAGTTTTTACATAACTATTATAATTGCGTAGTTTTTATCAGTATTTTTTTTTATCAGTATTGAAAGTTCACTATCAGTATCTGCTAACTTTGGAACAGTTAAGATCAAAAGGTATCGAATAAAATCATCGTACGAATAATCGTGAATCAAGTGACACACGTAACTACATAATATTATACTGTACTACTGACCCGCCCCGGGTTCGCACGGGTTAAAAAAAACCGGCCAAGTGCGAGTCGGACTCGCGCACGGTGGGTTCCGCACCATCAACAAAAAATAGAGCAAAACAAGCAAAAAAACGGTCACCCATCCAAGTACTGACCCCGCCCGACGTTGCTTAACTTCGGTCAAAAATTACGTTTGTTGTATGGGAGCCCCACTAAATCTTTATTTTATTCTGTTTATAGTATTTGTTGTTATAACGGCAACAGAAATACATCATCTGTGAAAATTTCAATTGTCTAGCTATCACGGTTCGCGAGATATCAGCCTGGTGACAGACGGACGGACGGACAGCGGAGTCTTAGTAATAGGGTCCCGTTTTTACCCTTTGGGTACGGAACCCTAAAAATTATACACAAACCTTCCTCAAGAATCACTCTATCGATAGGTGAAAACCGCATGAAAATCCGTTCAGTATTTTTTGAGTTTATCGCGAAGAAACAGACAGACGCGGCTGGCGACTTTGTTTTATAAGGTGTAGTGATAATATATCTTGATGTAGGTCAGTTGGTGACCGTGTACGTATTGTTTAAACTGCGAAGGAAGGAAGGAAGATTTAACTTCAACAAATAAGTAAAATATACATCGCATCACCAGAAAACGACCTACGTACAGTCTGAGTATTGGCACAGAATAAGTAATTGTATTTACTACCGTACAACAAGGACACTTCCTACAGAACCGAAGTTTGACAGCGAGTCAGGGTCGAATCGTGATATCCCTTTCTAACTTATGGCACTATCCCTTTCGGCTATCTAGGGTTGTCAAAAATTCATATCATTATCTTATGTGGTCGTGAACGCAAAGGGACGTCAAGTTGTGTCAACCCTAATAATTGCTCGGAGCAATGCTGAGCCGAACGGAGACGAGTTTGCCCGAAGTCAGGAGTGTCTCCCTACTGGTATTGACTGAAGTAAGCTGTAACTTGGTTCTAGGTTAGGTTATCTTGGAATATACTGTTCGAAAAGCAAATAATTAATTTACGCAATCACATATTAATTCTGAATTCAATAGGGATGTACTTCCAATGACACTATTAGACATCATTCCGATTTAATGTGCTTGTGATTTTTGGCAGGCAATCTTCTGTTACCAGTGGCGGCGCGTCCATAAAAGCCGACTCAAACCGGCTTGCCTGTTTTTGGACGCTTGAGCAGAGTTGTAAAGTAAGCCAAATTAGCGGCTTGCCTGTGGATATGTTTGACGCGCCGCCACTGGTAGGTACAGTCCCGCTTCGTGATTGTTACGCCATTTAGGGCTTTAGCTAAATTGGACAACCCATAACCGAAGTATGGAATAACCAATGTAGCTAGGCCCCTAAATGGCGTGACTGTACCATCGCCCACACTCAGAAACTGTCCATCGGTGGACCTTATGCCTTTTGTAATAAGATTCACGGATGGACAGTTAAGAGTGTTGCTATTTGTACAGTAAACTGCAGAGATAACTGACCTCCTGCGTAGAAACTAGAAATTTGTTTGCTGTGGGGGTTTAGTTATCTCTGCAGCTTACTGTACATTCTATACCTGTGCGAACAAGTGCAAGTGCATTTTAAAATATTTCTGGCAACCTGTATAGGTAGTATACAGATATCATATCATTAATGATAATGACTGTACAGTTATGTAGTGTATGTAGAGGAAGTTCTAATTGCGGTACTGATAACAGGTATTGTCAGGCCGTGACCTTAGTTCAGGGCACAGATAACACACAAACATACCTACTAGTTAAATATACGATGTGATTCATGGTATAATGACCTGAGATGGAAAGCGTAAATCTAAACACCGTGTTATTTGATCGAAACTCAACTCTATCCATTTAGGATTAGGTCGAATTTGCAATTATTTTGAGACCCTTAGAATCGTTTTAAAAACCGTGTTTAGTTTTATCGAAAGTGAACTCTATAATTTTAAGCTAAGGTCGAATTTTCGTTAACGTAATAGTAGAGAGGTTGTATCTCGAATAGAAGCGAGGTTTATATTGAACCTTAAGAATAAAGAAATAAGGTTGTATTTAGAGATAAAGATAATGTTTGGTTTTTGGGTTTCTTGTTAATAGACTAGTTTGATAACGGTTTTTCCTTAAAAATAGTTTTAATGAGTGGAAGGTGGGAGGAAGACTAAACTGCGCAATATGGTTATTATTATTACTCTCAAAAGCAATTAAAATGGGTTTTTTCTATAGAGAAAGTTTTTTCTTTCATTAAAAAAAGATGTCCCTGCTTAATATAGTTGGCGTCAAAGATATATTGGCATTTTTCGCCTTATTTCAAAGGAGCACCGTGCAAAACTGTAAACATATTTTTGATGTTGACTGTACAAAAATTAATGTCTCATGATTGCACCAGTGTTAGTAACATATGTATTTATTATATGAGATCCACATTTAGAGTTGTGATTAAACAAGTTTTGGCAAGGCCGCAATTCAGTTTGGAAAGTAAGTTATGTAAAATATGTTTATCAATAGATTTTTTATAAAGAGCATTTTATTATGTATTCTTCACAAAAAATACATTGTCATTTACACATATTTAAAAAATAACTAGTAACCTTTTATTTTAAATTCAATGTGCAAAATAAAGTACAATATAGAGACTTAAAACCAAACAGCTTCCTTATTTTATAAATTCAAATACCTTGTTTTTACTAGAGATGCCCCGAATAGTGGTTTTGGCCGAATACCGAATATTCGGCCCCTCTCTCGGCCGAATACCGAATATTCGGCATGACATATGCAAACATTTTGAGTCACAATTATTATGAAAACTGATCACCAACAAAGCTCAATGTTAGATGATGTTAGCTAAGATATATTTTTGTTGAACAGAATAAAATTAATGAATAGAGTCAAACAAATCAGACACATGATAAAAATAAAATGATATTTAACCAACAAATGCTCATAAAATGGTTTTCGTATTTAACAACTTTCCAAGAACACATTCTAAATATACATAGTTTTTGGTTATTTTTATTGTGCAATTTTTCTTTTTAAGTAGATGCAACAGATATTCGGTATTCGGCCGAATAGTAGGCAACATTCAGCCGAATACTGAATATTCGGCAAAGTGGCCGAATAGGCCGAATACCGAATAGTTGCCGTTTTCGTGGCATCTCTAGACTTTTTACCATTAGAAAAAAGGTGGTACCTGAACAACTTTGACATTTGAAAAATGTTTTTAAATAAATAGTAACTTTTCCTAATCCTTATTAAACTAAAAGAATGTAAATGAACATATATGCCACATAATTCTTACATATTTGCTGTATAGAACAATAAACTACAACTAAGCCCAATCAAATTCGTTTTGGTGATAATATTGATTGATACTAATGGCATGTTTTAAAATATTCTTTAGTGCAAAATATTAGCGTGTTTTTCAACAGCATAATTATTCGCAACATTGTAAACTAATCATGCTTATACTATCTTTATTGTTTGAATTATATCTATTACCTAAGAAGCACCTCTAATCAACCGTTATACTTATTTCCTATCACCTCTTATCACATCTTATCACACTTATATTAGACATTATTATCACTCAAGGTCATGTATTGTTTACAGCCACATAATGGAGTCATTGGTTGTAACAAATATTATTAAAATGAAAAAATAAAAATGTTTTTGTTATTTCAACTCAAAAAACGCTAAGTTAGACACAAGACACAACACTACACCATTTAGTTTTGCTCGCAAATAATCGCAAACCAAAAAAAGCGGAAGCTTCACTGACACGGATTGCTCTTACGGATTCGCGAAGATGAGTGCGGGATCCATCACGTCAGCGGCAAACACGTGCCGCGCGACTCCGCTGCCAACGAACTAAATTAAAGTCTAAAAATAAAAACCACAATGCACGGCCGCAGAGGTTATAATGCACAATGCAGGCGTTCAACTTAAACCTGGACACTCTCGTTATCATCAAAACACACTCCACTTCAAAAAAACCGCAAGTATTAACTAGCACTTGTAAAATAATGAAATGCGGAATTTAATGACAAGAGACAGCTGATCAAACAAACAATTGCACTAACTTAGCACGCTTTTTACCTATCCGAGCTAGCAGAACTGGGGGTTTCGAACTTATTCAGCTTCCCAGCCATCGGAGGTTAACACAGTACTAGATTGAAAATAAAAAATCAATTTTTATAAAATCCACGCCTGTACGGAACACAAGTAATATTTTTGTTTGACGTTTGCAATTTTGCAAGTGACATTCCGTATCTATGACACGCTTAAATGTGTTCGGTCCATGAAGTTGTTCGGTCTTCATTATGGTTCTTTTTACGATACAAAAGCATGAGTTATATATAGCGGTATTTGAATAACAAAGAAGCGATTTTAAATTCCAAATTCCCTATGCGGAAAATAATGCTAAATACTGGACAAACAATACATGTTTATATTTTTATCTACAGTTAGCTTTTAAAAGGTTTCTGAACGCACGACTGACACGTTTCATTCCAAGCAATAGTCGTTTTGATATGCTAATGCATTGAGAAAATTAAGTCAATCAACCGCCGAAGATCATTCGAAGATTGATAAACCTATTTTATATTTATACTTGGTCAAGCAGATCTTGTCAATAGAAAAAGGCGCGAAATTCGAATTTTCTATGAGACGATATCCCTTCGCGCCTACATGTTTCAAATTTGCCGCCTTTTTCTATTATACCTATATATAGTTTGTCAAAGGACTGTCTCACTTCAAACTTAGACAGAGAGAATCATACTATCTTTGTCTTACACTAGTACTAGCATCCAAAAGATAAAAATGAGTATAGTTTTTCTGGTTCCTACCGACTGACAAATTAGTTTGACTAACTATACAAGCGTTTACAACTACTACCAACTTTACATACAATTTATATATTTACTCCTACCTCACCAACCATACCACTCTGTCCAGACTTATTTCGTAAATTGAAGTTTGATTGAAGTGGACGGACGTCCATCGTGGATGACAAAATTTGTTACGAGTAGGTAGGTATATAAAGTAACAATATAGGGACAATACTAGAATACCTATAATATGTGATGTACTATTGTAGATTAAAGATAACAACATACCTACGTATTTAATTTTGTATATGTCGTAGTCAGATCGTATAATCCGCCGTATTACATTACGGCTAGCCGTTTTACAAAACAGGGGCGTTTTGAAATGCGGCGGTTCGACGATTAGCCGGATTGTCATTGCGATACGTTCTTCAATAAGGCGGCCTACGTTTAGCCGCATCGTATCTACTATTTAGATTGTAGTGACCAGTTCTTTTGGTCGCCTATGTAACCGGAGTTTGACAATGTTTGCAATTTAATTTATTTTTACCATGGTCCCACCGCACTACATGTGATTATTTTCCAAAACATTTCCTTCACAACTTAAATAGACGGAGCCCCGCAAGCGGGGCTCCTATTTCTGGGCGGTTTGCCCTTCGGGCGTCTGAAGCTACCTAACGAACCTAACCTACTTACCTACCTACGCTTTTTCCCCAAAGTGTAATGTTTTCACGGACATCTCACTAAATCAATAGGTAGGTAGAGGTAGGTTAGGTTAGGTTCGTTAGGTAGCTTGAGATGCCCGAAGGGCAAACCGCTCAGAAATAGGAGCCCCGCGAAGCGGGGCTCCGTCTAGTTAAGTTGCGATGGAAATGTTTTTTGAAAAGAAACAGTCCGACGAACTCTAGATTTGATGGACACCCCAGCGTTTTTCATAGTTTGTTGTTGTTATGCCAGGCAGCGCCACGAGTGTTAAAAATGGGAACTAAAAACTGTCAAAGCGGCGGCTAATGACTCGCTGTATTACATTACGGCTAGCCGTGTTGAAGAACGTATGGCGCCGAATACATTCCGGCGGATTTTCATTCAGCCGCATTCAATCCGGCTAATCGTCGAACCGCCGCATTTCAAAACGCCCCTGTTTTGTAAAACGGCTAGCCGTAATGTAATACGGCGGATTATACGATCCGACTGCGACATATACAGTAGAACCCGCTTAAGACGATTCTGAGGGGACCTAGCAAAAAAAGCGTTTTAAACGGGAAATCGTATTAAACGTGAACAAAAAAAACTATAATAATGGATGATAATGAGCGAATGTGATCTTAAGTGTAGGTAGGTATAAGTTAAATAATCTAGGAACACTAACGATAGGCTCAACTAGAAAGTCTTGGAGAAACTGGCTGCAAATAAATCTGGGAGCGATAGCTTGCACTCCGTGCTCCATAACGGTCAAGCAGATGGCATCGCCTTCTCACGCCGATAAGGACCCGACAAAAGATATTAGACAAAACAAAAAACCTAATGTAGGTAATAAACACATAAAAATGTTGGCTAACGGCGTATTGCATAACAATACGACGGTTATGACAAAAACACAAACGTACAGATGGTACGTAATGGGACGGATAAGTAATATATAATTTTAGATGGCGTATTAAGCGGGACTCGAGTCGTATTAACCGTGAAAAAATGTATGAAAACAGGCCTAAAATTGCAGGGACCGGCGTAAAATGGCTTATTATACGGGAAATCGTATTAAACGTGATCGTATTAAGCGGGTTTTACTGTATACTAAGTTATCAAATCGTAAATTTAATGCACGGTAATCGCCCATTTTTACAAAACCCAATGATGGGGTTTACAAAAATACCGCAAACGTCGTTGCGGGCAACAGCTAGTTTATACGGGATGAAAGTCTGTACAGGTGAACTCAAAATCCTGAAAACAACGTATTGTGGTTTCTGACACTGCCGAGCGTTACCTAGTTTCTGGTCGTAACAGAGCCATCTAGTGGTCTATTTCGACAAAAAAATCATGCCTAGAGAAGTGTGGCAACGACATTATTAAATGTCATTAAATGTCTATGAGTGTAGTACATATGAAGTTACAATGACACTCCCTCACTTTGTCTTAAACGGACTTAAACAAAGTTGACTTAAACGGACATGTGCTGTACCAAATAAAACAAAAAAAATGCTTAAAACAATTTTATTTACAAAATACTATAAGAAAAACCAGATCAGCCTCAACACCACCGCAAATATCAGAACATATATCGGCAAAGGCACCGCCATTTTCTTTTTCTCAACCCCATAGAGCCCAGAGACCTCACCTTTTTTTAACGGAGCTGTCAAACCGGGCATCTTTGGCTTGTCTATGGGCTGGCCCATCATAGAGTATTTCGTAGCCGCCGTAATTTTGACAGTTAGCATTTTCCCCATATATTTCTCTTCCTTCGGTACTAACACTTGTTCGTAAAATTCGTTGTGGGCCACGAAATAGTTTTTGTCGTGCGATATGTCGGTGACGAGCACTTGTTGTGTTTCGCCGACTTTGTGGCCGTACGGCTCGTACGAGCGGAAGAATTCGGAGAGCATCTTCGTTCGCTTTTTTACCTCTTGGCCGGGTACCTGGAATTAAATGAAAATCCATGTTGTATAGTTTGTCATATTATCATTAGTCATAAAACTGAAACCGTTAACTTTTCAGGATTTTTCGTTAGGTTATCCTATAGATTGGTTAGGTTAGGTTTGTTTTATGCACT
Source organism: Cydia amplana (assembly GCF_948474715.1). NCBI lineage: Eukaryota > Metazoa > Arthropoda > Insecta > Lepidoptera > Tortricidae > Cydia > Cydia amplana. The sequence goes on along the minus strand of NC_086079.1, from coordinate 966,966 downwards.
GACAATCCAACCTCTAGACTGAGCTTAGGCCAATTATTTCATGAAACCGATGCTGCCAAAAATACGGGGGTGCGGGGGGACGAGGTGAGCGAATCCCGTGCCGTGATTGGTCCGTTCAAAGACACGGACCAATCACGGCACGGGATTGACTCGAAGATGGAGTAACGCTACCGTATGTGTGGCAGAGGGGGTAGCGCGACTATGCTATGTCTAGAGGTTGGATTGTCTGTAATTTTATGGCAATCCTGAAAAGTGACGCGTTTCTGAACCAAACAAATTATGACTAACGAAAGTGCGGGCTAACAATACATTATGACTTAATACTTTTTGGGAAACAATAGAGATTGTCTTCGAATGAAGTCGAAATTCAAGATAAAACCTTACCTTGGTCATTTTAGCAGCAGGCGTGCCCGGACGGGGAAAAAACTGGTTGATGAAGAGTGAAGGGAAGCGGTACTTCCGGCATAGCGTCATGGTGTGCTCGAAGTCCACTTCCGTTTCCGTGGGGAACCCGCAGATTATGTCTGTGGCTATGGTCATGCCGGGAACTCTGGAAAATGGATAAAAAACCTTATGTGACATTTTAATCAAGTCACACTATCCTCGTCCACCATACAAAATTATAGCCAAGCAAGTTTGAATCTTGTTATATTTTCAATTGGGTTGAATTTACTTTGTTCGAAAATATTACGAGACAAATAAAATGCTACCTAGTTTGTTTTTAATTAAGGTTGACATTCCATCGAAACCGAGTGTACATCCTAATGTACATTGGGCGGCACGAGGCTATATAAAACTGTGAAAGGAAATAAAATGGCTGTAATTAAATGCTGTAATACGAGTATACCAATGGACAGACAGCGGATTTAGTTGAAACACCATCCTATTTTCTTCCAGTAGGTCAAAGGTTATGGCGCCATCGCTCGAAAAGATTGCACCATACGGCCTAGTTTCGAGTAGATGGCGTGAATTTCAATATTAACAAATTAACACTAGGGAATGCAAATAGGTTATTTTCGGTTATTTTTTTGTATGGAAATAATCGGTTATTAACCGAAACCGCGGTTATTTCCATACAAAAAATAACCGATTTGCATTCCCTAATTAACACATATCAGTGAAAGAATAAGTATCAAAGTCAAATGGCGTTCTAACAGTTTTAATCTTCTGTCGAAAGATGGCAGTAAATTTACTGTGGCTACATAATTTACTTTGACAATCCGCCTCTATTTCAAATTTTCTTTGCTTTTATTAAAGCCGCTCTTCGGGTATAAATGGCCACATTATCAAAAATGTAATTAGCTCTTAAATAATATGCTCACTCTTTTCTAAGAAAATTTACGACGTGTTCAAAGTCTGCGCAGGAGTATTCCCTCTTCATGTCAGCAAGTACTGCGTCGCTGCCCGACTGAACGGGCACATGGAGGAACCTAGAAACATATTTATTTTCACCACAGCAGCTCGAACAAGGGTACTTTGCTACTTAAAAACAGTGAGCAAAATCGCATTTTGCTCACTGAGAGAGACAAAACGAGCAAAATGCGATTTTGCTCACTGTTTTTAAGTAGCATAGTACCCTTGTTCGAGCTGCTGAGGTGAAAACTTAATTGTTAGTATATCTTAAGAAAACATGAGTGAATAGAGGTAAGTGATGAAGAAGGAATACATTTTTCGGGTTCTCTAATATGTTCTCACTGCTGAGGTGAAAAGTTTTGTGAACTACACGAGATTAAAGTTATTTACATCTCGTGCGCTTTTGAGTCCCTTACTACGCTCAAGATTCTAATTTAGATTATTAGAGTATTAAATTAGAGTATTAAATTAAATTAGACGAGCGTAGCGAGTGAATCTAGTATAGAATCTTTCGCTTGCTTTGGAGTCCCAAATAAGCACTCGAAGAAATATCAAACTTTGATCTCTTGTTGTACAAATAACTACTTCACCACACCAGCTCGGAAAGGCTTACTTTGCACTTGAAAAACTAATAGCAAAGTTGCATTTTATTCACATGTGAGGCAAAGTAATCAAATGCAAATTTCGAGTTGTTTTCTTATGTTTGCTGGTAGAATTGACTTTTAAATGATGATTTTGGATGATAAATATTTAATAACATTCATTTAAATTTGATTAGGTTTGATTTTTTTTTTATATTTTACATTTAATATTTGCTTCGGGTTGGTGTGGTGATAAATGTTGTGTTTCACTCGGGGGCAAATTTTGTTTAACCCTCGTGCTATGAAACCCTCGCAACGCTCAAGATTCCATTTTTCGAACCACTCGCTACGCTCGTGGTGCAATTTTAGAATCTTTCGCTTGCTCGGGTATCAATATTAGCACAATCGAAACATACCAAAATTGTAATACGAGCGTTGCGAGGGTTAAACAAAATTTGCCCCCAAGTGAAACACATAATTTTTCACCACACGAACCCGAATAAAATATTAATACAGTTAAAATATAGCGGCGGGGGGACTTTATTTTATAAGGTATAATGATAGTAAATGTTTTTATAGAATTTTTAAATTTTAACAAGCAGAACGTCTGTGATCGATGCTATTAAGCTTAGAATAAATTTAAAAGTGGAAAAATTACTGTCTTGGCTGAGACTTGAACTCACGACTTGACCCATATGGTGGACAGATTTGCTGGCTATGGATGAGGTCTTGGTGGCTTAGATGGCAGAACACTGGAGTATCGATCCAGGGGCCGTGAGTTCAAGTCTCACCCAAGACAGTAATTTTTCCACTTTTAAATTTGTTTTTATAGAAGTTTATTCTTACTTGTACACTCTCGGGTGCTGTATCACCTTGGCCACCTCGGCCAAGTGTTCCAAGATGTACGGGGGGTTCGTCATGCCCAGTCGCACCCTGCAGCCCTCGGGGATCGCCTGCACCAGGCGCCAGAGTAGAGCGGGGAGGGATGTGCCTATGTCGCGACCGTACGTGCCTAAAATTTAAAAATACACATTTCAACTAAAAATACACGACACCGATTTAAACTTTCACGATTTTTACACATTACTAAAATTGTACAACGGGACTTAATCCGAGACCACGGGGACAACGCCGCCCTCGAAACGTCGGAGGTAAATCTTAAAACTTAGATACGCGATTAAGTCCCGTTGTACAATTTAATAATGTTAAAATACATGTTTGCAAGAAAGCTGAATTATGCTGTATTTTATTTTGTTGTTTTGCTTGTCAAAATTTACTTATTCATTTACCGTAAGAAAGATTATACATCTTATTTTATAAACTGGAGTTTTTTAAGGAACCTTAACAAAAACTGAATTCCATAAGTCGTCTAGGTTAACTGCTAGGGTTACCACAATTCGTTGAAGAATTTGCACTTCTATTAAATTGCTGGTAACCCTCACATAGTGTTAAGTCTAAAATGTTACTAACTAAATATGGATCGCTTTTGGTCCGAAATAAAGACATTTATTTTATTTATTGCACACTGATATATTTCATTTTCAAACTCTGTCGCCTTTTTTTTTCAAATACACAACTTATACAATCTGTGAATCATTGTAAGTAATACCTCCTACTCGTACCTGTATCCTCGCTAGTGAGCCAGATCTCCACCACCCCCTCCTCAAAGCTATGCCTCGCCCGCTCCACGATCTCCTCAGGATAGCTGCCCAATTCTCCTCGGGCATGTTTAGTTTACTACATTAGCCTACCTGTATCCTCGCTAGTGAGCCAGATCTCCACCACCCCCTCCTCAAAGCTCTGCCTCGCCCGCTCCACGATCTCCTCAGGATAGCTGCCCAATTCTCCTCGGGCATGTTTAGTTTACTACATTAGCCTACCTGTATCCTCGCTAGTGAGCCAGATCTCCACCACCCCCTCCTCAAAGCTCTGCCTCGCCCGCTCCACGATCTCCTCAGGATAGCTGCCCAATTCTCCTCGGGCATGTTTAGTTTACTACATTAGCCTACCTGTATCCTCGCTAGTGAGCCAGATCTCCACCACCCCCTCCTCAAAGCTCTGCCTCGCCCGCTCCACGATCTCCTCAGGAGGATAGCTGCCCAGTTCTCCTCGGGCATGTTTAGTTTTGCAGTATGTGCACTGGTTGAGACAGCCCGTGTTGATGGGGATGATCTCGATGAGGGGGTTCTTCCTGACTTTGGGGAGGAGGAGGGAGGCGCCACCTGCTTTGCGGCCTGTGGAGGTCTTCTTTTGGCCGAGCAGGCGAACTGTGTGGCCTGGCGAAGAAAGTTTGGTCAAGTGGTTTGTGACGAATTTAAAAGACCACCATAAAATTTGTCTAAAATTCCTGTAGGTTTCGTTAATAGAATCCGTGCGGAAAGAGAAGAGTCGTACAATGTATTGGGTCCTATAAATTTCACGACTCTTCTCTTTCCACACAGACTATTATGTAAATTTAAAATGATTGCTTTGTAAGAAAAAAGTCCTATATTTTGAGTAAACAAAGTTAATATTTTCAAGTAAAATGCTGCATTCTGGAATCAACAATACCAACTTAAGGTTTATTTTATATGATGTTTAATGTTTGATGCCAATCTGTTACAATTAAAAATTATTTAAATTTTATTGACGTTATTTAGAAGTTACATTAGAACCGTAAGATCCTAAGGGCTTGAGCTATCAATTAATGTTCCATTTCATGCTCTTGTTGTTTTCTAAGTTACCTTTTAGTGTCTCTTCTACAAGCTCAACAATCCTGTCAATCTGCTGCACTCCAACTACACTGATGCCCTGCAGGTAGCCGGCGCGAGGGGCCCCTTGCGGCACGCAGCCCGCCACTACTACATGTATGCCGCGGCTTTTGCCAAGTTCCACCTCATTTCTGTAAACAATTAGGTTGTTAAATATTGTAGTAAAAAAAAGATAATATCGACTTAATAACCATTGTACCCAAGGATCAGAAATACAAGGCTATATAGATACTATAGATAGATAGGTTGTTAAAACATGTTGAACTTTAAACAAACATGAGATAAAAATAGGTACTAATGTCAGACTTTCACTGTCATTTCTGAATTTTTCCTATCGCTCTAATGCAGTTTAGGCGGTCCCAAATAGACTCAAGTAAAAGGTTCGGGCCGGCTGTTGCAGGGGGATGGAGGCCTTGATAGATTAGATTAGATTAGATTAGATTTATTTATTTCATAATATGAAATTACAATATAAATTATTATACACTAATCTATACGAATTTATATTATGATCGTCAAGTAGGAAAATAACAATTGATTATAATTATACAATCTTTTTCTTTGTATTTTTTTTGTTCTGGTTTGAACTGCCATCATGGTCACTACTATAATCAGTTTTGCTGTATATAGATATTAAAACTTGGGTTATGGAGACCATCATCTTACTTAACCACTACTTTCATATTGCACGGTGTGCTTCCTTTTAAGTCTTTTTACTGTTTCTGTCTTGTCCAGTAATTTAGATTTTTCTTTGTATATGACTTTATTTCGGTTGATAATTAACTCACTTGAAATGGTCCTCAGAAGGACTCTTCACAGTGCAGGAGTTAAGTAACCACAGCTGGGCTTGCCACTTGTCCTCGGTGAGGGGGTAGCCGGCCGCAGCCAGCAGTCCTGCCATGTACTCCGAGTCTGAGTTGTTGTGCGCACAACCCCATGTCTTCACGTAGATTGTTTGTGTTCCTGAAAGTTATAAGATACAGAGCACATGATTAGCCGGGTCCACACAGAGCGAGCATACGCGTGAGGTAATTTCCTCGAGCGCAAAACGGCCAGTGTGGACTTGCCTCGGCCGCATTGCCTCGGCTACCCTGTCTACCCTGGCCGTTTTGTGCCGGCTATTGAAGTTGAAATATTTTAATAACAGGCCACGTATGATTTATGCCCTATTCCGCTACAATCCATTATGAAATACACAATAATACTAAGATCATCTCTTTTCACACTAAATATTTAACAAGTCATATGCTTGATATGCTGTATGATGCAAACTATACCGATTTGATTCGATCCTCGCTTTAACCATAATTAGTATACAGAACATTTAAAGCTGCTAGACCGAGCGGAAATTGTATGTCTGTGTGCTAGACTCGCAAAACAACGTAATTACTGTCTTTTTAAATGGTTTCTATCGTAAAATAACACAAGTTTGAGGTTACCTGGAACGACACTTTCTAATATAACTTTTTCCACAGGCTCAGCATCCTTCTCCCGTTTTTTTGACCGTACACTCACATTTTTTCTACTGGAATATCTCTCTTTAGGCGTTATATCTTGTGAAGATATTAAATCTTCTATATCATCAATAATTTCTTCACAAGCACCTGGCATTTTTTATGCATTTTTTATTTATGACGTCGTCAAAACATAGATGGTAGTATTTCTACGTCAAAATGACATTGACAGTGAAGAATAAATAATAGCCAGCGGTCCTAATTGCAAAGAATCTTTTTCGGATTATATTGATTTAACCAAAATGGGAATAGCTTAGGAATTTTAACTATTCAAAAGTAAAAAACATATATAAATTATTTGCTTTTGCATAGAACTCTGGGCGACAAAATAAGTGAAGTAAATCAAGTATTTGCAAATGCATTTTTGTTATTCACTGAAAAACTTAACGTTACATTTGGACTTTTCAGTTCCATGCTTCCTTTATTTGATTTCCAGTAATATCATTGAAATGCCTTCGAATACTGTCATCGTTTGTAAAATGCTTAACAAAAATTACCGTGGTATTGTCTATGGTGTGAGCATATTAAAAAGTTTTTGGTTTGAAAAAAATACCGCGAAATTAGATTAGAACGTGTAATTTGGGAGCAGGTTTAAATACAATTTTGCTTTAATTTTATATTTGTAGCTTAGCTTAGAGATTATTAAATAATTGATGTCTAATGTAATAATAAAGTAGGTAGGTAACTACTGTAGTTACTTACAAAAGCCAAGCTAGGCTAAACTAAGCAAGGTATAGGTTTTTTATACGATTGAGTATTTTTATCCCACTATTCTTATAAATGTGAATATTATGTACACGTACGTTAGGATCTTTATTGTTGACTGAAATTTGGCTTACAATAATACAGATCGTAAGTAATATTATAGGATATTTTTTATTTCTCGCATCGTTTCCTATAATATAAGGTAAGTAATCGCTCACATGGCTATGATCTTTTCAAATTAAAGACCTATAAATTTGTCACATGAAATGCACGAGGGGTCATAACACAATTACAGTCAAATAATCCCAACACATTAAAATTTGCGGCAAAAAACCATTGAAACAGAACCCCAATAAATTGACACATCCGATTAATAATAACGCATCACAATAAAATAGCCAACAATACCAACTTAAACGTGTCATCGCTGTAGCTCTTACGTGGTTAGCAGAAGGTTGATAATCATTTGACTTGGTAATGGGTGTTTTATATGTGAGGAGACAATAAGTCTTACAGCTGCTAATGTTATGGGGGTCATTCAAAACGAATGAACTTGGAGCGAACTTGGCTGTATCGATGGAACCAGTATAAGAATACTACATACATATCTACTTACCGAGATTTTCACAAAGACTACGATCTACGATAATTATAATTAGTGGTACTTCTACACAGAAATGTAATAATGCTTGTGTGATTTTTTTAAACATGACTGTAGAGTAAGTACCTATACATTTTTATAAGTACTATTTCTTGAGGGTACCTACATATTTTACAATTTATGTAAAAGTGTCGTTATTTATGGAACGGGAAGTTAAATTATCCGTATGAAAATTGTATATTAACAAATCCATATAAAGCCAAATTTCAACTGTTTATCTTAAAAAAGTGAATAAAATCGTAACCTACTTGGAAAGTTAAATACAGAAACGTACTTTCTACACACTCTTTAGAACAACAAGAAACCTTTATCAGAGCAGAAGAAATGAAAAAGTTCATGTTACACTGGATGCCTCGAAACCCCAGCTCTCCCAAGTTAGTCCAACTATTAGGAATATATGTTTGGTATGGTGTTATGATAATGGCTATGGGTCTGAATGTGGCGCCTTTATCCTGTGTGGCTTCGATATCGACGGTAAATGCGGACCGGGTGATTGTAGCATTACGATGTAAATGCATGCTGTCGGGTTGTTGATGACTTGTAAAAATAATACCGCCTATTGCTGGTAAGCACTATAAGGTAAGTAAGGTAATTCACTTGAATCCCATTGTAAATATTAACCCATGTTGACAATGTATGATCAGTATCAATAAATAAATCTATCTATCTAAGCTGTGGTAAAAAGAGTTTTGGCTTAGGTGAAACAAACTAAGGACAAAATTAAAGACGAAAAACATGAGTATAACGAAGGTACCTAATGGTTTATTTTACCTCGTTGAACAGTTAAATCTGCTCATTACCTACAGTTTTCAATTTCTACCTTAGGTCAAATATATATATATGTACTTTGAAAACTACATAGTTTTCGGTTTTCGAGTTGATAAAATAATGTCGAATTTTAATCGTTATTTGCAATAATAGGTAAGTAGTCGTTTAAATTGTTTTATACCACAACTATTGTTAATGTTAATAAACATAGATATTTAAAAAGTATACTCAAATTAAATTAGTATTTTTAATTTTTTTTGCACTTGGAAGCGCTGGTGGCCTAGTGGTAAGAGCGTGCGACTTGCAATCCGGAGGTCGCGGGTTCAAACCCCAGCTCGTACCAATGAGTTTTTCGGAACTTATGTACGAAATATCATTTGATATTTACCAGTCGCTTTTCGGTGAAGGAAAACATCGTGAGGAAACCGGCTAATCCCAATAAGGGCCTAGTTTACCCTCTGGGTTGGAAGGTCAGATGGCAGTCGCTTTCGTTAAAACTAGTGCCCACGCCAATTCCTGGGATTAGTTGCCAAGCGGACCCCAGGCTCCCATGAGCCGTGGCAAAATGCCGGGACAACGCGAGGAAGATGATGAATTTTTTTTGCACTTGGTACTTTGGTTGGCGCTTTGCTTTAAAAACATTTAAGTCCGTTGAATAAAAAGAGCATTAAAATAGTTAGCGCTCATTAATTCAATGACAAATCACTCCGTGACAGAAGAGAGAGCAAGTGTTGAAAAGTCCATAACGTAACATTAAGGGAAAGCCTAATCTTCATACATCACCCGGAGACACGCACTAATCCAATTATTTGCTTTTTCTATAATACTTAATTGTGTTGAAAAAAGGCGCCAGCGCCGGCACGCGCCACGCTGTGGTGTTGCCAGGAGCGAGTTAAAACCGGGAAACTTACAAATTCAGTTGGGTTCGCATGAGATATTAAGGGAGATCTCAATTGAAAGTTAGTAAGAATTTGGTAATAAATTATGGTATTTTATTTGATATTATTTCCTACCTGCAATTCAGGGTTAGTTTAGGTAACGCACATAAATGTTTTCATTTTGACAATGTCCAAAAAGTTTGTGCATACCGGCCAGTGGCCACTAGCAAAAGTAGCAAGTTATAATATCTTCACAGTATTTTTGTCGTTGTCACTGCACTGACAAAATAGTCTGTGCGGAAAGAGAAGAGTCGTATAATGTATTGGATTCCATACATTTCACGATTCTTCTCTTTCCGCACAGGCTCTAAATGTGCCGCAGGCCTTAGAGTCTGTGCGGAAAGAGAAGAGTCGTGGAATGTATGGGGCCCTATACATTCCACGACTATTCTGTTTCCGAACAGACTCTATAAAGAATTTCCCATTATTTCTAAAATTTCTATTACTAATGCGAACAGATCACATCTCGTATTCATCGGTGCACATGGATAATATTGTTAGTAAAATATTATTGTCCCCGATTCCACTGCGCACTCTGGCAACACATTTAGCGGCAGCTGCACACAACACAACAAACCGTCGTCAGTTGCATTGCCGCCTCGCTGTGTGTGCGTCGTCCAGTTATTGTGTGTAACTTTCGTTTCGAACGTTTTCGCGCCGCTGTCGAACTAAATAAAATATACGTTTTGATTTGAACTATTGTGGCTTGGAATTTTATGAGTTTTCTTCCAGGTGAGTTGAGTTTTCTATTATTTTTAAAACAGATGCACGTACCTAATTGTTTAAGGTTTATTCAAATTTAGCAATCATTCATAGCTGCATGTTTTATTCAAATGTTTAGCATAAATCTATTTTGTTCAGTGTTTTGTATGGTACCTATCTATAGTTACCGGTACTTATTATAGGTACTCTAGACTAGAATAGAATGATAAAAGTTTGTTTTTATTACAATTAAGGAATCAAGCGGAATAAAAAATAATTATTTTTCAAATGAAGCGGTAAATAAGGATAGGAATTTAAAACTTTTAATTACTTACCTTTTAGGGGTTTAGGTAATCCTGAAAACAAACAAATACCTACCTACATTTTATTAAGTTAGGTGCTTAGTTGTTTACATAATATTTTATTGAGTCTTTAAAAACACACTTCTACCCACATTTACTATTGTGACACATGACATAACATGAATTCGTGATCGTAACATTCGTAACACGACAGAACTATTGGCTATACACCATTGTTTAAATCTTTCACGATTGATTTTGACACCCACGTTACTTTAACATAAAGTGAGCTAGGTTCGTAAGAACTCATTAAGAACTGTTATTATATACATATGTCAATGGTTATATTGTATAATCTGTGTCTAGGTGATGCTTAATGTAGATCTGTTCTGTCGGCAAATCTCATCAGGATTTAAATTCAATTAATTTATGTGCCATAAACGACACTAATGGTATAGCATAAAGAAAAACAAATGGTTAGCAACGCGCATGTGACACCTGGTTTTTGTTTGTGCCTTCCAATTTTGTACCGAAATTACAGATTGGTTGGCCAAAAAGTAGAGTTTACTTATAAATAACATACGATTTAAATCAATAATGATTTAGGTACCATTGCTTACACAATAAAAGATTATAAAACAGATGATACTTCATTGCTCATTTCAAAGCAAACCCACTTTCTGACCATGTAAGGCGAGCCAAGGCCGACACGGTCCCTGCACACGGGCCCTTGGTGTTGAATCTTGGGGGAGCATTGTTTGACTCGTCTTGAGGGGATCTTGTGTTCCGTGCTTGTGTTGACTCGACGTTGGTACGGTCGACTGATCTGTGTTATCTTGTATTAATCTTCATATTATTATCATTAACTACGTGTAGATGTACATACATAATTACGTTTAACGTTATGCCACTACTGGCCTCAGAACATTACCATTTTGAATAAGTTGAAAAATCATCATCATATATTTAAGAGTAAGACTCTTGTCGTTTGGCGGTCTTCTGTCTTCTCTTTGACATCCTTAAGTTTAAAAATAGGCTATAACTATTTACATTTTACATGCGTTTTACATATAAAGAAAGTTTTTTAAAATTGTAAACTTAAAAAACAATAGCAGGAAACAAGGAAGAACAGTCAATTCAGTCAGACCCTTATTTACGCTCTACCAACCATTTTGCCACGGACAGACCAGCATTAAACTTGATATCTATAGCTACGTATATCTGCTACGAATGTAGCAGGCCAAGTTATAATATGGGCTTTACAGACGTCACCGATTGCAGGCGATTTTCGATACACTACCGTTTACTGAGGAGTAGGTAGTGAGTATTATATTCTTTGCTGAGGAACAACGAATTTAATCGATCGATCAAATGCCGCAATGTATATAGAGCCTTAATAGGGATGAACTAGTAGTCAAGACAAAATGTTTTGTCTATGGGTACGCGACCACCTGTCATTTAGTTTTTTAAACCCACAAAAAAGAGGCACGTGTTGACCCTTCTGGAAACCATGTGTTGGAGTTAACCCGAGCGTGGTTCAAGCAGCCATTTTTATTAGGCAGGTTAACGCACGTGATCGTGAAATAATTTGATCACTGTAGTCTGTCATATCAAGCCATTTTCGTCAGTAAAGAAAAGTCGTCCCGACAATCCAGGAAATTGACACTAACAGACTTAAATACGGACACGGACACAGCTGGTAAACTAAATAAAACTTGTAAAATAATGTAGAACTTTCAAAAATTAAGCATAGGTACTTATAGGCAGGTAAAGCAATTAATGAGCTTAAGAGACGAGAGACTGGTTTAACTTGGCCGTAATGGCGTTGAGTGTCCATGTTCTGATACAGACCACTTAATTACGTCAGGCTATGATATCAGTAAAGTTTTATAAAAGTTATCAGTACATTTATATAATTACCCCGTAAATTATTGCAGGTGACAAAATTTACACCCATAGGTAGGTATATCAAATTTTTGACGACAGAAAACACGAGTTAAACCAGCCGCAGCCGCGCAATTTAGTTAAGACTTAAGGTTAGGTAAAATTTTAGTTAAAAACTTTTAATTAAGTCAATAACACTCCCGAGATAACAGAAAACGAGCTGATTAATTGCGAACAGATAAACAATCACTTTGCCGGGTCAGGTTATCACATAATTGGCACCAGATTTAGACGAACACTATCGTCCGCTATAAATGATAATTCGAATACCTTAATGAGAAGACTTAAGGTTCACAGTTCGTCAGTTAAGAGTATTGCTGTTATTAATAATGACTTCTCTGACCTGAAGTAGACCTTATCTCGTTAGAAATAAGGTATACAAACAGGCAGGTTTGTCAACTTTCAACTTTGTAATAAACCTAGTTTCAGAGCAAAACAACGATGTTACCCTTCAATATAGCTTTGAGTGCACTTTAGTTCACTACTACAAATAAAGTAAATAGACTCGGACCAATAAGTGTTAAGGCCTGAGTGGACGCTCGAGTTGGGCGTGCAGCGGGGCGGGGCGTGCGGCGTGCATGTCAAACAAATGCAAACGTATAGGAGCGGCCTTAGTGCACGCTGCTCAAATCACTTGGGAACCCGACGCCACGCTGCACGCCCCGCCGAACGCTCCGCTCCGAGCGTCCACTCAGGCCTTACACTAAGCGAACTCTGCATGGCAGTTGCAGTGACAAAGTGTGTCAATGATGTTATCATTTTTATTTTCCAAAAATAAAAAATTGCCATACAAATGTCGAAAAGTCATCCTCTTCAAAAATTTACTTACTTGTGTTGCCTTACCACCATTAACTACATCGGCATACATCAAGCACCTTGTTGGTTCCTTTTAGGTTTATTTACATTAACTACATCGGCATACAAGCACCTTGTTGGTTCCTTTTAGATTTATTTACATTTATTCAAATAGGATAGATAAAGGCGATATGTAAATAACAGGCTAAAGAAAATATTTGAATTTCTATCGCGCCCCGCACAGTATGTAGATATTCGTCATTCCATCGACAATAATTCAAATACGTAATAAATCTGTCAGATAAATAGGTTGCGGAATTTGTCTCTGGTCAATCATAATAGAACAATAACGTTATTGTTGTAAATGCATATAAAATTCTTGTCTTTATTACCTACTAATATAACAAATTTTACTTAACTAAAATTTTTATTTCTATTTCAGCAAAAATCTACGTATGTATTACCTTTATGTGTCTGTTTTCAATAAATTATATCTAACCACTTTTTTACAGCAGATATATATTCACCTATAACTCTGTGTTGATAACGAATCAAAGTTAGTAATAAACAGTAAGGAATTATTTTAACTACCTATTTATAGAATTTCATCACCTTTCAATCTCCTCGCAGTCGGTTTATAGTATTTTATGCAACCGTTTTTTAAGAGAAGTCAAAAAAGGCTGGCGTGAGTAGTAAAGTAATAAAGACGCCACGAGTATTTTTTTACTCAGTTAAGTTAAACAACGTTGCATTGCATACAATACTTTTTCTACGACCAAGCACTTACTTTGAAATAAAATTGTAAATTTAACAAATATTTTTCATTCACGATTCAAGAAGTAGCAAAGAATGGAGGTTACGGGCGGGAAATGAATGAATGAAATAAAAAACCTGTCTATGGTTCACTCATCTGTCAGAGATGACAATTAAAATTAGGTTGGCAACAATGTATTTCATACAATATTTTTTAAGCGGTGATTACACGAAGTATCGTAAAAGTGCCAAAAACATACTGCGTGTATGCACACATACTTTTTTTGGGGAATAGACTAAAGACTTGTCTTGAAAACTATAAGATAGGGGTTTAAAGGTGTGTGCACGACCCTTTAAATGACAAATAAAAGTACGGTAGAAGAATAAAAAAAATATCTTCCCGTCCATTTATAAACTTTATAAGTAATTTTATTTTAATTTTTAACAAGCAGAAACGTCTGCGATCGATGCTATTAAGCTTAGAATTTTAAAAGTGGAAAAATTACTGTCTTGGGTGAGACTTGAACTCAAGGCCTCTGAATCGATACTCCAGCGCTCTGCCATCTGAGCCACCAAGACCTCATCCATAGCCAGCAAATCTTTCCACCATATGGGTCAAGGGGACCCAAGCGACATCTACCGTAAGAGCGTTACACTTCTTGAACGGCTACCGGAGTTCCAAGTCATATTGGAAATTCAAAAAAATAGTATGGTTAGCGCATCGTCACTGGTGAATTTCCAATATGACTTGGAACTCCGGTAGCCGTTCAAGAAGTGAAGTTCTCTTACGGTAGATGTCGCTTGGGTCCCCTTGACCCATATGGTGGAAAGATTTGCTGGCTATGGATGAGGTCTTGGTGGCTCAGATGGCAGAGCGCTGGAGTATCGATCCAGATGCCGTGAGTTCAAGTCTCACCCAAGACAGTAATTTTTCCACTTTTAAATTTATAAGTAATTTCAATAAAAAAGACTATGTGTTACCTACATAAGTACTCACTTCTAAGAAGTATAAATACCTTCGTCAGTACTGGTCTAAATAACATTTACATGCAAACCGCTTCGTACGCGAGCAATAATTAACTAAGAATTAGCAATAGGTTAGATCTGTGTCAGTGCCTAGTTACATCACTAAGATAAATGACCCACAATCCACTAATGTACGTTAAACTAAAAATAGTAATGCCGTGGACAAAAAACGTAAATATGAGTAACTCTAGGAGCAAACCGCACGAATCAGTAGATACAAAAAGTGGCCTTAAAAATAAATTGAGGTTTTGGATACATAAAGCACCTATAGTATAAAACAAATATACAATTGTATATCTATTGTATTATGTAGACGTAATAATTATGAGCCAACTTAAGGTATAAAAGTATACCTATTATTATGCAAAAGTTTATGTAAGTACCTAATGATTGATGTTGAAGTTAGTAGAAACAGGTAGAGATTTATTGATATGACCTCTGTGTAGGCATAACAAATGAATGCATAATGAGAACATTAGGTAGGTACTACGTAGACTAGAGTCAGTCCAAGTCCAAGCTACAAAGTGTGAAGGCGCCACCATAAACATTGAATTCCTATGAAAATACTTATGACATTTATAGTTTACCTTAGTGGCAAGTCCACACTTATTATTATACACTCTGTGGAGAGTTAGCTTAGGCGAACTCTTATTTCATCAAGTTTTTCCAAATTATATGTTCGTGTTATTTATTATTACTCCTTCGTCTATAACTATAATATGATGATTGAAAGTATTGAAACAGACCGCAATCTGCTCAAGCCCAAAGCTTCCTCCTTCCATCTTTGACAGCAGTTACATAATTAACTATTCCTAACCCCTATCGCAAAGAGATAAAGACTACCAATGATCAGTAAATTCATGCTGATTGTACATCCAGAAATACTAGCCACTTGTGTCTCTTACGTCATTCAACTCATACAAGTGTAATCGATCTTTCGAAACACCGTTACCTTTCGTGTAGACGTTAAAAGTATGTTAATTTTCATCTTGTTACAATGGGATAGAGTGCAAAATACATTCGATTTTACGAAAACTGGGATAACTTTCAGACAATTCGGTAGTTTGGCTCCACGCGGAGTCGCAAACTGGACCAAATTGTCCCGTAATAAGCTTAAATGGAATATTTAAACAGATTGCTATATTATCTTTTCCATATTATGTAGTACCGTCAGGCGTGGATCATTGTTACAAGCTATTATTGTTATTGTTGTGTGTAAGTTGTTAGGCTGTTGTTTATTTTCGCGCATTACTTATGTGCAGGGGTCGGACAAAAAGTGCGGATGACGTCAAACCACTTATAGGATGATTTCAAATAGTATTTTTGATTTTCATAAACAATTATCACTTATCATTTATCAACCTCTTTATTAAACGATATCGCCACTTGAAATGAGTAAGTACGTTTTTGACTGACACATTGTCAATCAGATGAACAATAAATTGACTTCGTTATTGTTTAGCTATTGTATCTTCACGATTATATTTGTACTTAGTCCGTGGTAAACTATTGTAGTTGTCTTCAGTTCTGCCTTAGAACGTCGCGAAATACAAAGCTAAAAAAAAGAAAAACTCCGACGCTGGCAACATTATTAGTAGCCCATATCAGTTTTTAGTTTCGCGCCTAACGTGAACGTTATGCGAAACCGATTTTGTTGAAATTCGGTGTTTAAAAATAGTTTTTCAGTGAAATTTCAGGAATTATTATATCTACAAATATTAATGTGCAACAAACGCCAAGTGGATTTGTATGCTTATATGCTGACGCATGCTCATGCTGCTGTAATATGCATATTGTCAGAATGCATCATAAATAAGAGATTTAATTAAAAATCTATTTACTTAAGTGACTTTGTTCACACAAACTGAAATCCCAAAATGGGTAATTGGGGATTGCAAGATTTTCCAACTTTTATGGGTTAAGTTATATGTATAATTTTAATATACAATACCACATGAGTGGATACACCAAGATCTTAAAGCGGGTTAATTACAAATAGATAATTATATTCTTGGACCTAAGTAGTATTTATTTCTACAAAATATATAGGATCATTTGTTGGATCTTACACAACCACAACCAACCATCAAGATAGGTTTGCCTAGGCTCTAGGCCTATCGATAGCTATCTTTATGAACTGTATTAAGTATAGCAGTCCTTTTAGGAACCATAGATCTTTTTATTCTAGTTTGGTTCCTCAAGAAGATAGGTGTTTAAAATCTATACTACAAAATACACAGTACAATGCAGGTTTGCATCTATATATATATATATATATATATATATATAGCAAGAAATATTTCAGCAGTGGAGTATATACTGGTTATTAAATTTCGTGTCATAAGGAAGGTGATTTTAATGCCAATGTTAGTAAACAATCTAATGATCTAATTTTCGCTCGGATATATTGACATAATCCATTAAAAAGCAATAAGAAGATAACAAATATCCAACTATCTTCACAGATTTTATAGTGAGTCCTATATAATAAATATAATAGGTACATATATTTCATTCATAAAACCCTATAATTGCTCAGAGAAATAATAACATAAGCAATCACAGGAGGATTTGGCAATACAGCGCAAATTAGAATGACACCTTTAAAGATGAGAATGAAAAATCTTTATAATGGCATTTTTAGGCTATTTACCTGGCTTCTTAGGCTAATGTTAAATAAGATGGTTATAAAAGATAATATACAATAAACACATAAAATACCTAATTTAGTCATTAGTGTGTATATATATTTACCAACATTGCCAACAATAACATTTAGTAATTAGAGACATATTATATAATGTATGTCTATCATATATTAGAAAGATCAGGTTCTGAAAATGGTTATTGTCTTACTGTCTCTCTTCTGTGGATAACAGCTTTTGATAACATGTCTAACTAACTATTCAAGGATAACCAGAATTTGAGATGTACAAAGTAATATCACAAAGTAATTTCAATCTGAGCCTTATGTATATGTATATAGATTGAATGCCCTGCAGACAGGAAACACATGACATAGTACTTAGACATGTCCCACCTGTACCTTAAGGAATGTGATTCACTCTTCATCATGATATTAAAAGAAGCTGGAAAAACAGGGAGTAACCACCACAAGATTGGGATAACGCAATCTTTCCAGGTATTCAGAAGGATATAAATAGTCATGGTAGATTGATAACAATTTTGAGATACATACTGATTGCTACTTTCGGAACTATTAAGAGACTTAAAATATAGGTACCGAATGATTTGCTGATAGGTGGATTATATGGAATAAAGAAGTAGCATTCAGAAATCATCATACAGCACATATTATACTTTTCTCTATATACAAGAATCTTACCTATATGAGAAGATGAAATATTTATTCAATTTATTTAACTAAGTCGTCAGATACTAATAAGGCTGACAAATATATTTCCCATGTCGATTTTAAACTTTAAGTCAAAGTGATAAGGTGCAATTTTGTATTAATAATTCCTGTTAAAGGGTTCATTATGACATACTTAATGTATCTTATTTAGTTTTTGTTAACATGCATACCTGTAACTACTTCATAGTGGATCATAGACTCGGTTTATTCCTTATTTTGTCGCCGCACACGCTACTAGACATACTTCCTTTTAGCTCTCAATTTATTAAATCCGTATGGATTAATTCTACGTCTAACGATTTATCACGTTGGATATGGCGGTACTTATATCGCAATGAAAAAGAGTTATTTTTTTTCCATGATTCTCTCCACCTTATCTATAATTAATTACTTTCACAACATTTGTGACAAATGGATCAGTGTCGCGCTAGACATTGTTTAGCTTAATTGTAGATATGTACAATCGATTACATCGATTTGGAAGTTCAAGGAGAGTTTAACGTACATACATATATATATATATATATATATATATATATATATACATATAATGTTTCTACTTTACCATTTCGTTAGTCTTGTCAACAGTCACAGAGTGACAGTTATAAATGGTGCAAGCTTATTGAATAAAATGGAATTTGTTAAACAGAAATATAATTAGGTAGGTAATCATTTAAAGCGAGAAAGAGAGATGATCAAGAAAGTAAACTTCAACAACAAGAGTTCAGCTAGCTTTCATTGATAAATAACAATTATTGTTTTTATTTTTAAGGCGCGCCTCAAGGCCCAAATGACAAAAACAAATAGTGGTTTACTTGAATACATACCTTGCGATGTACTACTTATCCAACTATTATATTATTATCAAATAAATATTGTGTGGATAATTTGATTACCTCAGAACCAGAATAAATTAGAAACTAATTTGTTTTTAGTATACCTACACAAATTATTTATGCAATTCATGATGATTAATAATATCATGTATATACCTACTTAGTACACGTTTTGGTTGGTCTTACAGACATTAATCTGTAATACGAGGTACTTCTCTAAAGCTTAAAGATAACAATGAATCTCAGCTAGGTCATTGAAAGATACATCTTGATATATCAAGATTTGCTCATACAAATGCCTAAGTCATTACCATTTTTATAATGCTAATTAAACGTTTGACCAATAGTTACAGATATTTCAATACAGGCTCTCATGAGCCACGCGTAACGACGATGAGATATTTACAAAGATCGAGAGCTCTCGAGAACCATCCCTAGGTCAGTTATTAATTGTATAACACAGTTCTATAAATTTGTTAATAATAAACTTCCACTTGTTTTTTAACTGTGTACTATCAATAATTATATATTACGAATATGGACAGAAGTATGTTCCTACGAGGCTAAACTTTATATCATCAGATCACAAGTCATATAATATATTGATGTTAAATACTCTAAACATCTACAATAGTTTACCACGGACTAAGTACAAATATAATTACAGGATTAAACGAACTTACCTGAAGTGAAGTTCTATCCTGATTATATGAAGTACTTAGTCCGTGGTAGGAGCTTCCCTCCCTCCCAAGTTAACATTAATTTTGTTAACTTCTTCCCTTGTTAGCCTCTGGATGTAGCTCTAAACTTACTGATATGGGCTACTAATAATGTTGCCAGCGTCGGAGTTTTTCTTTTTTTTAGCTTTGTATTTCGCGACGTTCTAAGGCAGAACTGAAGACAACTACAATAGTTTACCACGGACTAAGTACTTCATATAATCAGGATAGAACTTCACTTCAGGTAAGTTCGTTTAATCCTGTAATTATATTTAGCTAAAACTTATATTTACTAATGTATAAGAAAACGCTCTAAAATGTCATCTTTACTCGAATATTGTGGCAAGTTTCGTGAAATTTATTTTATTCACTACATCACCCTACCACCTGTATTATTAATACCATGGATTTATTTACGATTATTTTGTTATTTCATTAATACTACTTTGTTACTACATGTCACACGGAAGTTTAAACACAAACTCAAACATCATCCTGTGTGCAAGATTACGTCATTTTTACGTCATCCGCACTTTTTGTCCGACCCCTGCTTATGTGTAATTTTTAGGGTTCCGTAGCCAAATGGCAAAAAACGGAACCCTTATAGATTCGTCATGTCTGTCTGTCTGTCTGTCTGTCCGTCTGTCCGTCTGTCCGTCTGTCTGTCCGTCCGTATGTCACAGCCACTTTTCTCCGAAACTATAAGAACTATACTGTTGAAACTTGGTAAGTAGATGTATTCTGTGAACCGCATTAAGATTTTCACACAAAAATAGAAAAAAAAACAATAAATTTTTGGGGTTCCCCATACTTTGAACTGAAACTCAAAAATTTTTTTTTCATCAAACCCATACGTGTGGGGTATCTATGGATAGGTCTTCAAAAATGATATTGAGGTTTCTAATATCATTTTTTTCTAAACTGAATAGTTTGCGCGAGAGACACTTCCAAAGTGGTAAAATGTGTGTCCCCCCCCCTGTAACTTCTAAAATAAGAGAATGATAAAACTAAAAAAAATATATGATGTACATTACCATGTAAACTTCCACCGAAAATTGGTTTGAACGAGATCTAGTAAGTAGTTTTTTTTTTATACGTCATAAATCGCCTAAATACGGAACCCTTCATGGGCGAGTCCGATTCGCACTTGGCCGCTTTTTTTCTTTTGATTTGGTTACCTATAGCAAGCCCTAGTGTAGGAACCCGCTATGTAAGATAATGTGGAATATGTCGTGTAAATAAATAATCCTTAAGCCTAGTACTATTATTTATTCTGTGGTACCGTGCGATAGTGAGACTGAGACATTAGCGTTTGTTCGCTACGGCGCAATCGATTGTCATCTTGGCTAGACCCCCCGGATCTGTAATCATAAAAGCAAACTTTCAGCTTCCATCACGCTTCACGTATTAATGAAAGGTTATCCATTTTTATTGACCAGTAAAAAAAGCTGATCAATTTCAATAAATCCTACGTGTAGATACACTTCATAAAATTGCACACGCAAGTCACTAATATATATAGGTACACTCGTATTAGTGACTTGCGTGTACTAATTGATCTTAACCACAAAACTGAATCAGACACCGACCTACGTAAGAACGAATCTAAACCCACTAATGTCACGGACAGTATGAACTGTTCCACTGACCACTGTTCAGCAGCGAATCTTACCTACCTATGTCTTTTATAATGATTAAGGTTTAAAATAAAGATAAAGATAGTTTATCTTTTAAGTTGGCATCTTACAATGCGCTTATGAACGTCAAATAAAGCTACACCGGCTCTAACCCTACACCTCTTCCTCGAGAAGATTTAAATCCTACCAAAAACATTTTCATGTAAAATGTTGCCAAGACGAAACCATAAGGCTCGCACTGACAAAAAGTTATCAGATCTCTTGTAGAGCTAAGCTTCTAACTTCACAAACTCTACACCTTAGTCAAAATATGTGGCTTGACCGTTTCGCTACTGTCACATGGACGTAAGGTGAAAAATATATTCACTATTAATTATTTTTTATAATACAATAGTTCTTGGAGTAACGAAACAGCCAAGCCACATATTTTGACTAAGGTGTAGCGTTTGTGAAGTTAGGGCTTGTAGAGTTAGAAGCTTGGCTCTACAAGAGATCTGATAACTTTTTGTCAGTGCGAGCCTTATGGTTTCGTCTTGGCAACATTTTACATGAAAATGTTTTTGGTGGGATTTCACTTATTTTTGTAAGTTACTTCCATCCCCTATTTAAAGGGTTGCGCGTGTGATTTAAGGACCTTAAGGACCTACTATTAAAAATCCTTAAATACGTACCTCGGGGCATCTTTTATACAATCTGCTTTTTACTGATTCCCCATACAAACTTCAACCCTCTTTTTCCCCTAACGCCCTTTTCCACCCCCTTTTCACCCTTACGGGGTGATTTTGGGGTTGAAAACCATTCCCGATTACAAAAACTATCTACATACCAAATTTCAACTAAATCGGTTCAGCGGTTATTGATTCCCCCCCCCCCCCTTAGGGGCAAAAAATTTCAAGTTTTTGAATTTTTTTGTTGTTTGTGTAGTAATACTATCTTACATACCAAATTTCAGCTTCCTAGGACTTCAGGATGTACCCTAGAGGTTTTGATGATCAACAGTGAGTGAGTGAGTGAGTCAGTGACGAAATCGAGGTTTTTTAGATATGAATAAAATCTTAAGTATAAAAGCTATGCAATTGAAATTTTTTATGTTTAATAAGTCCACTATTGACATCATATCCCGAGAATTTTGTTTATCTGGTATAATCCAAACCCAAGTTATGAGGGTTCAAAAAAACGACGAAGCGCTTCGAGAAAAGGTAGGTAGTGCCCTTGCGCTTCGCTTTGCTCGTCTTGGCGGGGGCACTACCGTGCCCCCAGATCCCCCCTCAATTGGAGGAGGGTATCCCAATATAGGACCGGCTGCAAACTCGGCGGGGCACATCTTTTCAAAACATTACATCTTATTATAATTAACATGAATTACGAGAAAATAAAAAAAAACGCAATTTACAATTAAAACTTGTCGATTAAGTTAATGTAAACCGACCAGTGTACGTGTGTTTTTATTATATTAAGTTCTAATGGGTCTAGAGCTCAGTTTTACTGGTAATCTGAGACTTTGGCTCACTGAATACATCGGTCTTCGGAGTCATTTTTCATTCACCTTTACCGCGTCACTCGGTAGAAACTAGAAACTCAAACGAATTTAAATACTAAGAGCGGTTTCGCACTACGTCCGATCCGAATCCGTGAAAATATGATCCGAAGTAGCCGTAGAACTATTTCTATGGTAATTTACGCACTAGATCCGTCTGATTTCTTTGCGAAATCGGATGACGGAGTGCGTAAATTACCATAGAAATTGTTCTACGGCTACTTAGGATCATATTTTCACGGATTCGGATCGGACGTAGTGCGAAACCGCTCTAATACAAAGAGAAGATATCTTTTAATAGTACCGTAAAATGGGGTGAGTAGGGTTCGCGGGGAGAGTGGGGTTATGAATGGGGAGAGAAGGGATGAAACGGGGTGAGATGGGATTTTAAGGCTACTGCTACAAAAATAATGTATTCCAATATAAAATGGAGCTATAGTAATACTCATAATAAATAAAAATCGATCCAACAATCTTCCAAAATCACCTTTGTATGCAATCCCATCTCACCCCAATTACGAGGGACTACGGGGTGAGGTGGGAGTTCCTGTTTATCGTCAAAGTTATGAAATGGAACTACCCAAAATAAAATAAAAACTAAAATACAAACGTCTGGAACACTTATTATATGTATACACCATTCAGTTTGCATATGTAAAAATAAAATGCTATCGAGGTTTGATTTGAATGTCAGTTTTGCCCCTACTCACCCCATTTTACGGTAATACAAGAATGTTTAAGTGTAGGCAGACGGATCAATTTAGTCTAGATTGCGTCATTGCAGTTTTTGTTTTGCGAGCCACTGGGACGTCGGGTTTGTCACACGTGTTTATTTTTTATAAATAAACTGTTAATTTTATAAATGAGCTCTTAGTTTAACAAGCTCCAAAAATGTGAGTTAACACTCACAGTTTTGGCACTCATTCGCGTATGATTGGTCCAGGATTGGTCCCACTCTCACACTCCCGCATCATTAGGAATTGAAATCCTTATGGACGTCAAATTATAAATAAAAATTACCAAGTATATATGTAATTTAGTACTTATGTAAGTATTAAAATACATAGAGAACAACCACAATCCAGGAAAACGTTGCGCTTGTCCTTGTCACCCTAATATCCTCCAGACGCGATCTGTGAGTAGTCCAAAATTATATTACCTATAGCCGAGAAAGTTACCTAAATAAACCTCAGGAAACTAAGAAGGTAAAAACCCACCTTATTCAACGTACGAAAACATACCGTAATGAATGTTCTGTGACTCAAAATTGTACAAATCACGTTGGTGGAAAATACAACTAAAACTTTGAGGATAAACAAAATGTAGCAATTATTTGCACACTCATTTTACTAAACACACCATCCTATCAGGAATTTTATTATAAAAAAAAGTAAATTATAGATTTGTATAAAGATTGATGGATAGAGTTCCTTATTCTGTTCAATATAAGTGCATTTGCACCGTTGGTCCTACAAAATCTTCCACTGAGTCACGCAAAAAGTGGTAACGTATTTTCGTTATTCAACGGAAAATTACATATATTTTGTCGTGGCTAAATATTTGTGATTACGTATTTATCACGCCCAGAATGAAGAGAACTCTTCAAACCAGTCAAAAGTACAAATCTAAGTCTAAAACATAATAAACAAAAGAACAGTAGGTAAACCATCTATACAGTAGTGATTCTATGACACAGGTTAATGGAAAAGGAGTGGATTAGGCTTCAATCAGAAAATATGACTTTATAGCTGGCAACGGTATAGGTATGTCCACAGGACATTAACCTAATTGCTACGACTTATGATCGAAACCCAAAAACAACCACGACTCTCTAACCTAACCCAACCTTCCATTTCGTACAAACCTCAATGACAGCAGGAAGGTTCCATGGGTTCCTCCCAACATCACAGGGCGCGAGCCAAGCCGCAAACCCACAAACAAACATGTGGGCTTCAATCGTAAAAACGATTGAATCGTAAAAGAGGAGTGATCTCAGGCGAGTGATAGTTTATTTTTGAGACCGATCGCTACAGTACAGGTAGTGTAAACAGTATTGTATGTCAGGGTTGGACCACAGATTAGATAATAACTAGGTACGTACAGAATTCTCACCAAAGAATATAATACTCACTAGGAGATTCTCACTGTCTAACAAAACCATTGTTTGACGGCGAATCAAGTTGTCCCTCTAGCTCTAACGCACGTCGCAGACGTTTTCTCTTTTTCGCTCACTTAGCCTGTGCCATGCCAATGACTACTTGGAGCAGTTGTGTTGTGAACCGAGTACCTACTTCCAAAGAATTAAGTGGGATATCAAGGCGAAACGAAGACGAAGTATCCCTTGTCTGTAATAGTTTTGAACTCTGTAACAAATTCTTTATATTGCCTGAACAATTTTAGGATGAAGGTAAGTCGCAAAATGATATTCATATCTTATGCAATTTTGTTGTTTAGAGTACCATTACCTACAATCTTAACTGTCTATCGGTGGACCTTATGCCTTTTATAATAAGGTCCACCGATGAACAGTTAATTTAAGAGTGTTGCAGTTTGTACAATGTGTGTTAATGTTGAAACTTGAAGCAAATTTATTCGGCGTCGATAAAAGCATCTGTGTTGATTAACTCTGTGCTTCATCAACTTTTTGGGACTAGCTTTTTTTAACACTCATGCTTTAGGCCAGCATTTCCCAAACAATGGGTCACGACCCACTTGCGAGTATTGAGTAGGCCCTGAAACTACCAGGAAATCTGAGGGTTACCAATATTATTTTATGC
This sequence comes from Cydia amplana, assembly GCF_948474715.1. Classification (NCBI taxonomy): domain Eukaryota; kingdom Metazoa; phylum Arthropoda; class Insecta; order Lepidoptera; family Tortricidae; genus Cydia; species Cydia amplana. The sequence goes on along the minus strand of NC_086079.1, from coordinate 941,292 downwards.
CCCCTTTTTAAGATAGTCAAAGTCCCGAAGTTGGCAGTATTTGTTAGGTGGATCGGAGCCCTGTCAACTTTGGGAACCACGTACTGCTTTAGGCGGTTATAATAGGAAGTTAAGATACTGCACACGATGTTCATATCATCATAAATCGATAGGAAGTGTTTACTGGCCGTTTTTAGTGCTTTCAGCCGAGTACATACTGAGGACCAAGGATAACCGGCATGACACAAATCCATAAACAAATTATTTTATTACTAGTTGTGTCTGAATCAGCCCGCGTAGGACTCGGTTTGTCATTTCCCCTTCTACATAAGTATGGATTTCAGAAAAAACCTAGTATGTATCCTTATTTAGGGTCTAGGCTGGAAGTGCTGGGACTTACTGCGATCTTTGAAAAAATATAATAATTTCGTCACTACAGTCATAGAACAAAAGCGATAAAGTGATGTATAGCGTCGATCTCTATAGATTTTCTAGCTGGGTCCATTTCGTGGTGCACTGCACTCCATGTTCTGCTATAGTTGTTGTACATGTACGTACATGTTTTGTGATCGTCACGAATCATCTTTTATCTTACCTTAATATCTATCTCAATTCGCTGACCACTTCAAATTACTATGTTCATGGTAGCCTGTACGTCGGTTTAGGCGGAGTATGTCACTATCTTAGGACGTCACTTTCTGAGATCGTCACATTCTGAGTACGTCACTTTCGGAGAACGCCACTTTCTGTGGACGTCACATTCGGAGTACGTCACTTTCTGAGTTCGTCACTTTTTTAGCATGCACGTGGAACGTGCGCCTCCACGAACAATGGATACCATACCAGCAATCATAATTATTAGCTATACGGCATACGGCCGCTTTTATGTATGACGTATGAGTCGTATGACATACAGGTTTTTTTTTATATTTGCAGTATTGCTTTTGCAGTCTGAATCCGAACGTCAATGACAGTTTCCCGTTATCGTCTATAGATTCGTATTTCCCTTCTATGGCCACTGAAAAAAACACCCTGTATGTCATGCATAAAATCGGCCGTATGCAGTACAGCTAATATGATAGCTGGTAGCTATTGTTCGTGCAGTGCATGCTAAAAAAGTGACGAACTCACAAAGTGACGTACTCCGAATGTGACGTCCTCAGAAAGTGACGTCCGTCCTAAGAAAGTGACATACTCCGCCTAAACCGTTCTGATAAAATTCATCGTTCCTGCTCGCTGCTCGTAACCGTAAATAAGAGCACACACTAAGTTTGCGGATTGTAAATCAGTCCCCGTAAATTCCAGTAAGTATGTTTGCCGAGCAAACTGGAACTCCGTCTACGCAAATGGGGGAATGAGGCATTTCATGCGTGCTGTTGTGCTTTGTTATGTGGTCGAGCTTTACCAGGCGTGGCTCACTCCGCGATTTCGTCGCGTCGCTACAAGTACCTACAACTCCTACAAGTACATGCGGCCCACACCAATTTTGGTGTCTAGCCATAGTAGTTGCCGCGCACCGCTAAGGAACGGACGCCTGCTCACGCTTGCGCCACCTAGCGGTCATATCTGTCGTAAAATACGCGTAGAGAGTGAATCTTCTGTACCTTGTACTATATTATTTATTCTGTGGCTTTACGCACTTGATCAGCATTTTTATTTAATTATTTGTCTGTCTTTCCATATCTATCGTGACTATGGGATCCAGACCTTTGTGAGGCATGCGTGGGGCCGAAGCCAACAGCGCAGAGGGCATTTAAGACAAATTAATCTAAAAGCAAGGGATAGACGTGGCGGATACCACCCCCAAACGCACAATGTGATACATCCATTATTATTAACATACAGTACAAAGGCTTAAATCTATACAAATCCCTGCAAAAGTGTATTTACAATTTGCCTGGTTCGTACGTTTCCGTGAAAATACAATGGAAAATAATTATGCATTACAACTACGGGCGCAGCATGGTACCATTTTTATCACCTGTCACTATGCCCGTCATTTTCGCCCTTACTCGTTAAAACATAACATGCATGGTGACAAGCGATAAAAAGCGGCATTTTTATCGCTTGTCACCAATGCCAAGGTGAAGGGCAACATCGCAAAGCAGAGTTCTCTGTATCTCGCCATGTGGCCAAACATCCACCCCCAGCATGCGTGCAGATAACAATACCCCGCGGCTTAATGGTTATCAGACATTAAACACGATAACTCAATAATGGTTCCCAAATACACTATAAAAGTTTCCCTTATTTATTATTTCCTTAAGCTCTGTTTTTATATCCTAGGGGGGCTAGTCAAGACGACAGTCGTTGATAGAAAACGCGATTCGTAACATAAATAACGCTCATTTCGAGGCTTAAAGACTCGAACCCTTAAGACTCTCGAGGCTTAACGCCTCAAATATAGTCGAGTCTTGAAGACTTACGAGTCTTGTGGGCTCGAGTCTTTAAGCCTAAAAATAAGCGTTAAGGCCCATTTACACGATACAAGATTCTTGAACATTCAATACAATAAAATTGAGGCAACAAAAACGTGCACTATCTAAACATACGTGACATTCTTGTATTCAAGTAGCAACTTGAATTCAATACTGGCATACGTGTAAACGAAGTCTAGTGCAGTTAATTGAATACAAGAAGTGCCAATCCATATTTTATTTTCGGCATGAATTCCGTACGCGAAGGTGTGTTCCTTGTCGCTGCTATAGTAGCAACTGTGTTACGAGAAAGACTGTTAGAAAAACGTAACAAAAGAAGCGTTAAAAATGCGTCCATCAAATTGTACCACACAAGTTATTAATATGGCTTATAAACATCAGCACTGCTAGATCCAGTTCCCATTGAATCCTTCACTTTCTTCTTTTGAGCTTGATATTGCGTTCTTATGCCCTTAAGTTTCTTCGTTATTTCTTTGGGACCAAAACCTTCTACCCCAAATTCTTTTGAAAAAGCTGCAAGGGCAATCCCGCGAGCCTCGCGGTTTTTATAATTTTTATTCTCTGTGTCCCACGAACATTGATGAATTCTATAAATTTCTATGAATTTAATTATCTCCGAACTACCTAATTTAAAATTATTTTTGCTCATTTTATCAGTTTTACCACCCACAAAGAACGTTCAATATTGAATGAAAATCTGCCAATGCAAATCGGTTCAATTCTTGCTTCAATATGGCTTCAATACATCATACTTGATTCAACTTGAAGTTTAGACCTGTCAAGACTTGCATGCAATTATTGCCGTTCAATAAATGTCTTTGGTGTAAACGAAATACGGTCAAGAATATTGCCTATCAAGAATTGTATACAATAATTGCATTCAGGATTTTGGTTATTGCTCATGTGTAAACATTTTGATTCAATTCTTGAATTCAATTATTGAACGGCAAAACTTGCATACAATTATTGCCGATTCTTGTTCAAGAATCTTGTATCGTGTAAATGGGCCTTTATCCACAACACTGACCCATTTGCCTACTTACAACACGCCAAAAAAGTTTTACGTCTTATCTTTCGAAGGCTAAGTGATTCAAATTAGTTCCGACATTGCTACTATTATCGCAAATACAAGACGTATAGCAGTTGCCCCTCTTATCTCTTTTGGTGTTTCTTCCTTAGTTAGAGGTTATAAAGTTTAAATATGTAGGTAAGTACGTCGTGGTAAATGTCGTTGCTGGCTATGTGATGACTGATGATATGAACATGCCATTTAGAATAGCTTAAATATGAGAACGATTATCTTACAATAACAATATTTATACAGCTAATAGCAGACTGAAGAACCTTAAACTACCTTTTATCATGACGTCACATTTTAACAAAACCATAAATGCTTAATTGACCAACCACGTGCCTGCCTTTTAGGCCAATCACGTTACAGGAACACTAAAAATTGAGAGTTGTGAACTTGTGACGTGTGCGATTCACTAACAATGTTATAAACATTAACTTACTAGTAGTGAATACGTCACTAACCAGTACATTTCAACTGTATTAGAAATTCACGGACGAAATCAACTATAGTGGCTGTACAGTCAAGTGTAAAAATATGGGTATGGGTGCATTTAACTTGTAAAAAATATGTCCCATAGTTCTTAATTGGCTGACATAAGAGCTTAAGTATAGGACATATTTTTGAGGATGAAGAGTGCACCCATATTTTTACACTTGATTGTACAATGAGATTTTAATCATCATCGTCACAATTTTAAGACATCATGACTCTTGTCGATGGAATAAGCCATTCCGTTCGCGTTCTTTTCTCGGCCACTGTTTTGAGCTCCGATACGTCACTACGTCGACTGTCTCATTAGCTTGGTCCATACACGTTTCGGTCCTCCTGTGCCTCTCATTATGGTTCCGTGCCAAAAAGGTAAAAAGGACCCCTCTCATGGTGCCTGTCACATTGCTAAAATTTCTCGAGAACTACTTATTTGTATTCTCCCCTCAATTATAGATGCTTACGTGGCAGTTTAATTTTAGTTTTGCGTGTGACTTCTTGAGGTCAACCTATCACAGTAGTCATTAACTACATAATAATCCATCGATTCACGTATCAGCTCTTAGCCGATTAGTGAAGGAAACAAACACTCGAACAAATTGACATTTCAAGCGCTCGCTGTTCGTAAACAATGTACACGTTCTGCGTAATACTGACCAGGCGGTCTAGCACAACTTGCGTTCTCGCGCGCGAGTCCATACTGCCAGATGTCGCGCGCGAGAACGCAACTCATGCTAGACCGCCAGAGGCATACTAGGCCAAGGCATGATATGTATCCGATGAGGTTTTGAGATATACATAAATATAAAAATAAAGAAAATAGAAAAATTTACCGCCACAGACGACATAGACATACGAACTGATTCTGGCATACTTACAGATAATAAAATTGGATTCGAATTGCAGAATTAAGGTTTTCTGATTCTGACGAAACTAAACTCCGACCACGCTAATTTTGCACAAACTTGCCAGTAAGAACACATAACATATCCCTATAAGCTAAATATTTTCGAGCTTTCTAAGGGCTTCATTAAAGTAAAGTAGGTAAATCAAAACCCAAATACTATTTATTATATCTATGCAAGTATGCATTTCTTTATTATTTATTTTGTATATTTCTACTTTAAAATAATTGTAAGTATTTACGTTTCTTTAGCCTACTTATTGAACCAAATCAATCGAAACTATTCAAACCGTAAAGTTACGCTATCGAAATGTAAACATCTATAGCCCGATCAACTTGAACCTTGCCCCATTGGGTTAAAGTTCAGAATGCAATGTCACGATTATGCACGTTTGTTTGTATTACGTTACGTGATGTAAGGGCACATCAGTCGTTATCGGACAAGGGCGTCTGCACACTACAGAAACGTTTTATTTCGCTAACGCTTCTAAGCTTCTAACTTCTTCTGGGTTAAAGTTGTTGAAAACTTTCTACCCCATTTTCTACTCAAGGTTTTAATGTCAAAAATCCTTTCTTAGAGGCTACAACATTTGACGAATTCAGCGGGCGCAGCATGGTTCCATTTTTATCGCCTGTCACTATTTGTTAGAACGTGACAAGCCTTAAAAATGCGACCGTGCTACTGCCGCAGCGCAGGTTTCAAATCCTAATCACTATGCGTTGTCTGTCAGTATATTTAAGTAAAGGAACTATTTTATATGCATTTCTCATTACTCTACTCTACAGAAAGTGGAATATCAAAAATTGAAATATAGGTAATAGAGAGAGAAGAGAATATTATATTTTATCGACTATCGATAAATTATTTTTACGTCACATCTCAGGAATTGCACAGGCGTCTTTAGGCTACGGAGTCGGCCATCAGAGGGACTGTCTGCTTGTTTGCCACATTGAGAAATTTAGCTTGTGTATGGTAGTCCTAAGTTTACAAGCAGTTTGTATGCGCGAAGCGTAGTGGGGAGCGCTGGGTGCGCACGCGCCGGGCTCGGTACTCGTCTTTGTATTGAGGAAAATATGTAAAAATGTATTTATTAATAAATAAAAAGGATCAGTAGGACAGGCTTTGGAAGTTTATCTCAAGGTCAAGGCAATAGTCGCATTTATAAAACCGTGTTATAACGATCACTACATAGTATAAAACAAAGTCGCTTCCCGCTGTCTGTCTGTTCCTATGTATGCTTAGATCTTTAAAACTACGCAACGGATTTTGATGCGGTTTTTTTTAATAGATGGAGTGGTTCAAGAGAAAGGTTTATGTATCATAATCATAATATTTTTATTTAAAATAGATTCTTACAGAACACTTTTTGAAAGTCAATGTAGAGAATAATTTACATAGAATATACATGTGTATTAAAATTACATACCAGGGATGTTACGGAGCTCCGTTTCCGTTTCCGTTAAGTCGGAACTTCCGTTTGGTATTACACATCCGTTTCTGTTCCGGTTCCGTTACTTTTGAAACGGAAGTTATATCGGATGTCAATTATTAGCGTGGCAGCGGGACATGAACGGTGTACATCAAAAACAAACAGGTTTATACCAGTCATTCGCTCATAGCCCCGCTTGCCACGTGCTGCAGTAATTAGATGTTCTGGTATATCCGTGTTTTTGAATTTAAAGTACCTATTCGTATGTGTTGTGTTGTGTAATGTATACCTACTGATAGTACTGACTCAGGCTCCGGTTCTGGTTCCGGTTCCGTTTTCGGTTCCGATTCCGTTTCTGGTTCCGATAAACTAAATTTAAAACATCTGGTTCCGGTTTCGGTTCCGATAAAACCACATCCGTTACATCCCTGTTACATACATACATACATACATATAATCACGCCTATTTCCCGGAGGGGTAGGCAGAGACCACGGATTTCCACTTGCTACGATCCTGACATACCTCTTTCACTTCCGTTACTTTCATAATATTCCTCATACACGCTCGCCGGTTTAGGGTGCTCTTGACCTGGCCTTTCTTCAGGATTTCCCCGATCTGATCGAAGAAAGTCCGCCGAGGTTTGCCCCTTCCAACTCCCTCTTCTACTTCTCCCTTATACACTCTCTTTGTCAGCCTTCTTTCACTCATTCTTTCCATGTGTCCAAACCATCTCAACATACCTTTCTCAATTTTTGTCACTACATCTTCGTTCAGTCCACACTTTTCCCTTATCACACTGTTCCTAATTCTATCTTGTAATCTCACACCACACACACTTCTCAACGCTCTCATGTCCACTGCATTCACTTGGCTCTGATGCCTCTTCTGCCATACCCAACTTTCGCTACCATACATGAGTGTAGGCACCAACACCCCGTGATTTTTGCGACACCTTTTAGCTGCTCATAAAAGCGTTAAGTGCCCCATTCAGGCGATTACCAGCATTCACTCTCCTTACAATGTCCTTATCACACTTACCGTCCCTAGTGAACAAGGTTCCCAGATACACAAACTCTTTCACTTGTTGCACTCTTTCTTGACCAATCAAAATCTCACAGTTAGTCATATTTTCTTCCTTTTCAAATACTATTACTTTCGTCTTGCTTACATTAATTTTCATTCCTTTCCTTTCAAAAGACCCATGCATTCTAGTTACCATCTCCTGCAACTCCTCGCCCGATGACGCTAGTAGTACCAGTTCATCAGCGTAAAGAAGACATTTGACGGGTAACCCACTCATTTTCAGCCCACATTCATCATTTCTCAAATCCTGCAAACTACTGTCCATGAACAGATTAAACAGCCACGGTGACGCTACACATCCCTGCCTAACACCCTTTTCGATGCTAAGCTAAACCATTCAGTGTACGATCCGTTTACTCTCACACAAGCACTGGAATCCTCATAGAGCGATTTCAGTGCCTGAATGAGACGGCCGCCCAATCCATACACAGACAGTACCGACCAAAGTTCATTCCTCACCACTCTGTCATAAGCCTTTTCCAAATCCACGAAAGCGCAATAGACCTTTTGACCTTTGGCCAAATACTTCTCGGCTATGCATCGCAAGGAAAAGACTTGGTCCGTACATCCCATACCCTTTCGGAATCCCGCTTGTGCATCCCATACTTGCTCATCGGTTTCTTTCACTACTCTTTCAATCAATATCTTTGCATACAATTTGCCGACGACGCTGAGTAAGCTAATGCCTCTGTAGTTTTTGCAATCTAATTGTGATCCCTTTCCTTTGTAAAGAGGCACACTGACAGCCTTGCACCAGTCCCTGGGCACTTGACCGGTTCTAAAGCACAAATTGAAAAGGCGATGCAACTGACTTGCTACAATGCCTTGTCCAGCTTTCAGCATCTCGACAGAAACCTTATCATATCCTGCAGCCTTAAAATTATAACTTAATATATACCACGCTTGATTGTAGATAAGGTATCCGACCATACGTGTGTGTCTGTTAAATAATCGTCTACTCTGTAATAACCTTTCTTTATTATTAAAGTATCTTTTATTATAGTTTTGAACTTGTTTTCTGACATATTCACAATATGATCGGGTATCCTATTGTAGCAACGTGTACAGAGCCCCAAAAATGATTTTCGTACTTTGCTTAGCCTAGTTCTTATATCTAATAAATTATTCCTATTCCTGGTATTAAAATTAAAATTACATCATTTTTTTTTAAACAGTGTAAGATTCTTTCTCACATACATTATATTATCATATATAAATTGACTAGGCAATGTCATAATATTTATTGTTTTAAACAATTCTCTTAGAGACTGACGGCTTTTTAAGCCATAGATCGCACGTATTGCTCGTTTTTGTAAGATAAAAATATGGCTTATTATTAACCGGGCAACTAAAATATTAAACAGGAACTTTCATTGGGCATATAATAATATAATTTGGCTGTGCATTAATATTTTGGCGCCAAAAAAAATATTTTAGCCTCAAATATAAGCATCATATTATTAAAAAAACTGGCAGCAAAATCAAGCCACCTAAAAAAATTATAGGGAACTTAAAGTGATAGGTTGGCATCTAAAATAATAAATTGGCAACTAATATTGTAAAGCGATCATAAAATTTAGTTGTCATCTAGTTGTTCGCACCTAATTAATCAACTAATCATAACTGAGCATATCGTTTTCAGCTAGATAGTATTTTAACACGAAAGCAGTTAAATTTTATGAATATTGGTCACTTTTTACACAAAACACCTCAAATTAGTTTACCAATACGCAATGGTCAGTATACTTATAGTCGAAATTTCTAATCATGAAACGCAAAATGGCCATTATACCATTAGATCTTTAAATTTTTAATTACTAATTTCAATAGTTACCTGCTGTGTTCTGCTAGAGTCAACAGATAGGTGCGACGACGAGCGAAGCGAGGAGGAGCGTGTTAGGTTGACCGTGTCATGACCTAATGACCAAACAAAATATTTTAAAAGAACTTCTTTTTGAATTAATAGATAGCCGTTTTCTTTTTAAAATGTGCTTCATAAATAGTCTCCAATATATTAATTCAGTTGCCAAATAAATACTTGGTACCTGCCTAAAAATATTCAAACGCTGTAACGGCTTTAAAATACAGCTCATATTGATATATTTTAAGACTCCGTTTTTGTTGCCAAACTATTAATTTTAGTAGCCATTTCTATTTTTTTAAACTACCCAAAATCGATTAATTAGTTGACCGGTTAAATATATAAAATAAAAATAAAATAAAACCGGTTATACCGGTTAAATACGTGCCTAAAAATATATATAATTTGTTAACCCGTGCGAAACCGGGGCGGGTCGCTAGTATAAGATAAAATATTGTTTATTTAAGTGTTGTCCTATCACTGATGCCCATTTATATTGGTTTGATCTCACTGACGTATTGTAGAAATGTTTGAGTTAGAACGGACATCTGTTTGTCCAGTTTAAAGTAAACTGTCAATATTAAAGTTTAGCCCAACACCATTAATTGACGAATAGGTCTATAAATCTAAATTGGTTGTGATCAGGCTGATTCCCCTTCGAGGAACCGTAAGTAAATTACAATTTTTTGGGGAAAACCTTTACAATTATAGATTTCGTGGAACTTAAATAATTATCTTGAGAAATCAGAGGGATAACCTTGATAAAGCAAATAACATGATAACGTTTGTTAGTTTTAAAGTGTGAAAAATGCAAATAATTAGATGACTGCAGCGATTTTTACACAGTTATATTCTTCTATAAGAAACTACATATTAGGCTATTCCGTAACCCATTTTTGCCAGGAGCTGGGTTTTCGGGAGACCGTATTTAAATCTATCTCTTGCCCAAATATACGTATTTTATTACTTTTTTAGGGATAAATAAAACAGAACTTACTTAGTACCTATGTTATTTGATTCGTTCGTTCGTTAGTCGCCTCATCCGTTGTTAAATTAAACTAGGTACATATTATGCAATTTCTACAGTTACTTCCTAATATGTGAAGTTTACTTCACATTCACTAATCAAAATTCTTTTTAGCAAAAATAATGATTAAATTAAATGTTTAGCTACATATCTTTACATTGACGACTAGACAAACATAAAAACTAGGTAAATGCATTCAGGAAACTGTGTCAGTGGCTAACTTTCCATATTGTATATGCATTCTGTTCTGCATAAACCATGCAAATGAATCGCGTGATTGGCCTGGCGGCAAAAAATTGCTAAGCGGAACAAGTGCTCAAAATTATCTGCTCAATCTCTTATTCCTATATCAATAGAGTTGTGTTTAAATCTTTCTGGATACTTTATCCGTTTAGCTACTTATGCTAGCCGATCGGGATATGGCGCCGGTCCAGTGGTGTTCTAGGGTATTAAACACCTCATGCATGAATAATAAAAACAAACACATTAGTTACTGTTAAAATGAGCGATCGTATTGGCTTAATGGCTATATCGCTAGTTTAACGGTGTAGTATTAGTCGGGCCAGCCAACCATTTTGCGTTTTTGACAGCATTTCAGAAATTTTCTTACCATAGCAGTCATCAACTCAACTAGTCAGCTACTAGAACGATTAACTGGCATTACGACTACTACACGATTATTTGGATTGGTACTATAATTGGATTGCGAGAGAAATAAGATTATAAAATCTTATTTAAGTACTTATTAATTATATACTGTCATATCCACGTTCTTAAAAATTCGAAAAACGAGATGATCCACCTAATATATATGTTTTATTTGGGGTGTTTAGCCTTATTAAAGTTAAAAGTTTATTTTTTTCATTGTCACCTATTTTTGGATTGAACGACTGTGACGCATGGTACCTACACCGTCATCGGTTCTTCAGTGTACAACCCTGACATCGATGATTTCAAGTTTTTAAACACAATACAATAATAATACGACAAAATCATTGTCATTCAATGCGAACTACAACTGCCTTGTCTGTATGTCTGTATGTGCGTCTGTTAACTCTTCACACTTAAACCTTCGAATGGATTTAGGTGAAATTTGGTGTGGATAAAAATTTTAGTCCCGTGGCCTTTCTCGTCCTTCATATGTCCTTTTTGACCGAGCGTTAGCCAAGGTCTCCGTTTCAGCTTGGGCAAAAATGCTTTCGTATGTCCGGATGTACTTCTCTACGTCGCAATTGTCAACCGATTCTCGTTTTTTCTCGTTTTATCGCGGAAATTATAATTTTACACAGGCGAAGTCGAAGACATTATATCTTAAAACTATGACAGTGTTGGTGACAAAACTACAATAACATTATTCATTTGTTTCAGTTGTCACACGATCCAGCGATAGCAACCAGATGGCGCATAAAACAGTGATTCAAACTAAAAGAAAAAACAAAAATGCAAAGTGAAAGTTCGATTTCAAAAGTGTAGTGATGTGCTGACGTTGTCGATAATCGTCACGATGGATCTGGATAATCTGACTGTGGTAGTGAACTCGACGGCGACGATCTCTTATCCGAGAGAGGCGACCATATTGGCGGCCGTGTGTGCGTGTATCTTCAGCGTGGTGGGGGTTGTTGGTAAGTTTATTTCACTATTGTTTTTATATGTAATAATAGATTTGATTAGAGACTATGTTATACAACCCAAAACGCCAAAATTTAAAAATGAGCACAGTTCGGCAATACCAAGTTTTTTTAAGAAAATCAAATGCAAAATTCACAAACGAAAACGACAGTCAAATCACGTAGCCGTCAAGTACCTATAGGAAAAAAAAACTCATTATTTTCTCATTTTCTGCCTATTTAACTAGAATTTGTTACAACATTATCAACATGTGTCATTACATTAACTTAGAGGTATCCAGATACTCGTAAATGTTATTCAACAAACTCAGTTATTAATTTTTGCAATTAAATTAACATATACCTTCGGTTTAAGAATGACAATTAAAAGTCGTATCTTGAATGACTATATTGTCCTTGTGACGACCTATTGTCCGTATGATGGTTAACCCACGTGGTCGAGTTACGTGTATATTCATCGAAAGCGATGACCGTTTGTTTACGCGTCACATTCAAAGCGTCATAATAAAGCGTTCTTTGAACCGCATGAAATAAGATTTTGTGTCAACAAATCGGGTTGCACAAATGTATCTTTTATAGTTAAGAAGTCATATACGTTTTACGAAATAATACCAATTTATTAAGCTTAAATCGATTTAATTACCTACTTACTTAAAGTAGAATTAAAATCATGCAAGGTTAATCCATTTAAACAATACATAACAGCCTAAAAAAATATATGTTGGAAATTACAATATGCCTAGGTACAATTTTGTTCAATAGGTACAATACAAACTCTGTGAATTCATTACATTCTGACTCTGATAATTCGGCACATCGGAATTAAAACGTGACACTATTAAGAGTGCAAATAAAATTGACACGATTTTCTTAAAATAAAATAAGTACCTAATCGATACGATAAGCGTACGCAAACATCACTATCGCTTAGTGTCCGAATAATCGGTCAAATTATCGGTCTGAGGCGCTAAGTGGCGGGACTAATATGACGCATTTAAGGTGTTTATGGTTTTATGGCTTTTAGAGGTTTGTATAACTGACATGTATTTCTCAATTTACGTTTTTTTACATTTTTCTGAAAACTAATTTGCTTTATAATTTGTGCCTTATTGACCATGGAAGACTAGCGAGTATTAAAGGTCTCTATTTCAGCTTGACAGCTCAAAATTTTACATTAAGGTTTATTAAGTACCACAAGCGCAATGCTCAAATACATAGCTAAGCAGATAAAAAATATCCTGTGTTAAACAAAACACCAACACAGCTGTGTAAACATAAATGTTTCACTTATTTTATTTTAAATACCGTACGTAGCACGTGCGGACATCCTGTCAAACATAATATCATCGTCTCATAGTTCAGCAAAAAGGGTATGCATTGTAATTAACTTAACAAAGTCTTTTTTTTTCTCTTACTCTAATTTTCAACCTTCGTAATAGGAATATTACGCGAAACTCTGCGTAGAGGGCGCCACTCCTTCAATAAGTCACAATCTAAGGGCTCATATAGACGATGCGAGAACTCGCATGCGAGTTTCATTACATTGCGGGTTTTGATCGGTCGTTTGAATTGGACGTAACCAACAGCCCACAATGTCAACAGTTCGCGCGCCGTCTCAATCAGCCCTAAAGGTCTACCGCAAACGAGAGAGTCGAGAAATTTGTTATCTAACCTCTCTATCACTCTTGCATATTCGAGCGATAAAGAGGCAGATAACTGAGTTTCGATTTCGCGTTTCCCGATCGGCCCTTTGTAAACAAACCGCCTTGATGTATCAATGTCATATTTGATTGTCTGTGAAAACTTGTCAAAAAACAGTTTAAGGTTCAGTACCTATGTATAAGTTACTCTATGGTATATGTACTTAAGTCACTAGTGCTGCACTCTGGCGGAAAAACATTGCAGTAATACCCCCTATTAGTAATTACTTGATTTATAGTGTCACTTCAAGCTCAATTTGTAAATTCTTACAAAATATTATATAAACTGTTTTGATAGATTCATCATAGATTCTAATTATTTAATAGTGATATATTCTTTAAGCACTCAAAATCAATTAGTAGTAATTTTGTCTTTGATTCACCAACTGAGTCGAATGTAAGCTTTCACTTTCACACAACTTAAACACGAAAGTTAAACATAATAATTATTTGATTTACTTTCATAAATTTTAATTATACGGTTTTACGTACTTAATATAGGTACCTACAAATATTTTTTGAATGTTGTTCAAAACCCTGAGCGGTATTATAATAGTATCCTAATTTGGGCACGTCATATTTGTGCATTAAAGTAAACGTCAGTTTCGTCATGGCGAGTAGGCGGATTCGAATTCGGGGAATCTTTTAAACGAGACGGACTAACAAGATATACTTTCACCGAGTACAGTCAGTGACATAAATAAGTAAATCGCTAAGCGGTCGCATCGTTCACAATTCCAAATGTCTAGATATCATTATTTATACCGTGTACGGGAAAGACATGGTGGATAATTTATATCGATATCGATGAAAAAAGTACATCAATCCCTATGAAAAACCTGCTTTAACAAATAAGTAAATTAATTTCGTGATTTTATTACATTCTTGCTTTAATTTGTAAAAATAAGCCGAGGAGAAGTTACCGAAGTTGCCAAATGTCTATAGCAGCGGTCGGCAACCCGCGGCCCGCGGGCCGCATGCGGCCCGTGAACCTGTCACTTGCGGCCCGCGAGCCTCCCTGCCTATTTTGTATGTAATATGTATTGACAAACGACAATGTCTGACAAAGTCATAAAAATTAACAAAGTGCGGCCCGCGTCACCTACGTTAGCTACTATGTGGCCCTTGGCTGCTAAAAGGTTGCCGACCGCTGGTCTATAGGAAAAGTTATCAGAAATTCAAATGTTCATAATTCATAATAATTATTAATCATACGAGTACCATTACCATCTAATACTTTTTTGAATAATCCCCACAACAATCTTTTTAAATGGAAACTTGTTTATATTCTCATATAAGTTTCCAGAAACTTTCGCGAATGTTCCTGCATTAAGAGAATATCCTGAACATAACTAGTTTGTAGACGACTGTACGTTAACGGAACGTACAGGCGTGTAATTATTTACTTATCCAGTGTAACGTGTTAGTGCTATTAGTATAATTTTAATATTTGGGTGACTGAGATCATGTTTCAGTCACTTGCATAATGCCTACAACCGTAGCGAATCGTAGTCATCTCTCTCTATCACTCGTCTACAGCTCGATACTAGTGCGACTGCGACAGTGATAGTTGCGTTTCGTTCGCTACGGAGCGTTAACGATTGCACGTTGGCTACGCACCGGTCAGCTCAAATTACGCTAAGAGCGGTTTCGCACTACGTCCGATCCGAACACGTGAAAATATGGGTCTAGAAAACTCGGACCGAATTCGGATATTCGCTTACGTACTAGTCCTATCCGAACCCGTGAAAATATGGGTCTAACTCGGACCGAATTCGGATATTCGCTTACGCACTAATCCTATCAGAACCCGTGAAAATATGTCTAACTCGGACCGAATTCGGATATTCGCTTACGCACTAGTCCTATCCGCATACCCCGCCCGCCCCGCTACCCTCTGCTCGTACGCAGCTCGCCTTTAACTCGGCTCGGACGCAGTGCGCGAGCGTTCATACAAATAATACTAAGGCTACTTCGGTCCGTCAAAAATCTTCTCCGGAATGGAGATTCTAGAATGACGGAAAGAAATCGGATGACGGATATCGGATGTAGTGCGTAACTTACCATAGAAATAGTTCTACGGCTACAACGGACCATATTTTCACGGGTTCGGATCGGATTCGGATCGGACGTAGTGCGAAACCGCCCTAACACCACACCAATCAATATAGTAATGTCCCCTTAAATTGCAACATTTCGTGCATAGTTCGAGTAAACAGGGGTCGTCCCTACATCCCTACAGCCCCTAGCTGTCAGGGGGCATCATTCTATTAATGTTCTCGTCACGTTCGATACATTGTACTTAGCAATATACATATTACTTAAATTCTCAAACAATATCGCTATATCAATGGAGTAGGTGCTATTCCCGCTTTCGTACTTTCATAATGACCATAAAGCGGCAATTACATTACACTTCGTCGTTCGCCGCATGCTGCATGCGGCGACCGCAAAATTGTAACGAACACGTTAGTCGGTCGCATTCGGCGATCGACAGCTGCCAACGCTTATAAGGTGACCGAAGCAGTGTAAATACGACATCTGTCCGCCTTATTAGGTCACCGACAGCGGCGACCGCAGATCATTTGATAAAGTAAAACCTGGTGTGTTTTTTCTCAATTAATGGTGAAACTCGTCTTAATAAGTACTCAAAATGTGGTTTATCCATCCTATGAATTTTTTTAAATTGCACATCGCACAGGTCATCACACAAAGTTGCTGTTGCTCCATAGGCGTAACGCTGGGCATATATCTTCCGAACCCAGTAGGTATCTTCGTTTCTTTCTTATTGATTTTAATAATATTTCCTGTATTATTAAGCAAACTAATAAACTAGCTTTCCTAAGCACAAGCTTTGACATCGCGACAGCTCTCAGAGATCTGATGGATGACTTTGTAGTTCAGCCGCCGCATTCGGCCACCGCATTCGGCCACCGCATTAGGCGGACAGACTAGTGTAAAGACGACTTTCGTTGAACGAATCCATTCAAGAGTCATGCGGTCGCCGTAGTAGGCGGACAGACTAATTTGAAGACGACGTTTGTTGGCCTAAGTAGTTTAAAATGAATTCGGCGACCGCATTAGGTGAACGACGCAGTGTAATTGCCGCTTAAGACGGGATATCGGAGATTCTGCTAAATTACAGCTACATAACAGGGATTAAACACACTTTCGTTGTACAGTCGCCATCAGATATATCGGAGGGGTTATGGCGCTCACAAATATCTGAACACGCCTCTATTGTCTGGGCGTTAGAGTGCGTATATTTGTGATAAATATTTGTATCTAAAACATAATCTCTGTTGTAACTGGTACTTAATCGTGACTCGTCCTGACTTGCTGAGGGGCTACAGTGAAAAACGAAAATCGAAATTTCGCTTATCGCTCTTGCATATTCATATTCTATTCGAGCAATATTGGGAAGCAGATAAAGAGATTTTCGTTTTTCGTGATTAGGGTCCAGCGGTCCAGCATTCACACGCAAGTAGATACCTACTAGCAGAAAACAACAACAACTTATAAACAAATTGATGAGCTTCCTAAAGGGTTGCACTTTTTATAATTGTTAAACGATCCTATAAAATACCGTAACAATCGAGTATTTTAATGACGTCCATTTTGCAAAGCACTCAGCAATCGAGTTGAGTGGCCAATCCATTAGCGGGATATTAACGGTTGTTTGTCTTCTATACCACGATGGTGGCAAACAAACGTATATCCTGTTGATTGTCGGGTGCATTCTCATTCTCAACTTAACTATGCAGTTATAGTTCGTGAGGATTTTCAACATTTGGTATCCCCATTAGAGCCTTACTCCACACTCTGCTCCAAAGGTATAAAACTCCCTTCTAAACAGATATTTTTTGTTCCAGGCAACTTCGTCACAACCGTGGCCCTCCTCATGCACCCTAAACTCCGGACCCACGTCACGACCATGTTCGTGCTCTCCCTCTGCGTGTCAGATCTGATGTTCTGCGCAATAAACCTACCACTGACTGCGCGGAGGTTTATACGAGCAGATTGGGGGTTGGGCGAGCAGCTGTGTCAGATGTTCGCTTTCGTGTTCTACGGGAATGAGGCAGTTTCTTTGCTCTCAATGGTGGCTATCACCATCAACAGGTAAGATCATTTACTTACTCCCTTTGCGTCTCTGACCTGATGTTCTGACCATACATATTTACATACATAAGTACATATAATCACGCCTATTTCCCGGAGGGGTAGGCAGAGACCACGGATTTCCACTTGCTACGATCCTGACATACCTCTTTCGCTTCCGTTACTTTCATAACATTCCTCATACACGCTCGCCGGTTTAGGGTACTCTTGACCTGGCCTTTCTTCAGGATTTCCCCGATCTGATCAGAAAAAATCCGAACAATTGTCAGTTATCCCTAAAGAAAGTTACAAAAATCGATCACTGAATCTGGCTTCCTTAAATTGATAAGTGATGACGGTTAAGAATTACACTCAAGCTCTTCAGACTCTCAAGACGTATCTGTAACTCCGGGAACCCTCTTCAAGTGTCATTCACATGGCTCAAAGCTTAAATTGACTATGACTTGAGGCACGTGAGTGACATTAGTGACGTTAGTGACCAATTAAAGGATTTCATTTGATTTATAGATACACTGCAATTAGGTTCACGTTTCTACTGTAGACATATCCGAATAAATGAAAATAAAGCCTTTTCTGATTGAACCCCTATTAGATGTCTGTTTAGATAATTTGCTGGATTTTATTTTGAATTTTTTTTTGGAATTTCAATGGGACAATTGACATCAGTCACTACGAGCTAGGTAAACTTTGTTTTTATCAGGATAGTTTTCCGACAATTGAAGGGATGTTTACAAAAACAACATAACTGCTTATTTAAGAGCGGTTGACACTTTTTTAAGAACATTGTTAATCGTTTCAAGTGTCAACCAGTGTAGTCAGTTATGTTGTTTTTGTAAACATCCCTTCAATTCAATTCCCCCAATTCCTCTAACTAGGGTTTGCACGACGGATCCGAAATGTATGGGAATATCCGCGGATCCGGATAGATCCGGATAATTTCATACATTTCGGATCCGGATTGCAAACCCTACCTCTAACCTGTCAGCTTAGAACAAAATTGGCACAGATTGTATATACGGTTTAATTGCCCAATCAAGCAGTAATTTTAGTTTCTGAAATATAAATATACAGCTTATGTCAACAATTTCACCAGCAAACAGGTATACAAGCCATTAAATTCAAATCATGGCCCGCAAGCACGACAGTTTAGATTGCATTAATATTAATGCATGGTGATAGGTAGACGACGGCCGTTCAACTTTGGTCAGGTTTGTTCAAGGAATTGGTACCTATGGATTGGAAAGGGTTTACGTTGTGCGTTATTTCTCATGCCATGCGCCAGAGTATATTTCTAGGGCCTTATTTCTACTACAGCGTTCATTGTCATAATGACACACTTAGGTAGGCCCACTTGCACCATCCCACTAACCCGGGGTTAGGCAATTAAACCATTTAAACCATAATTATGGTAACTCCATGTTTAACCGGTTAACCCGGGGTTAGTGGGATGGTGCAAGTGGCGCTTAGTGAAACGAATAAAACACTGTCAAAAAGTGTGCAAAAGTGTGCAAATGGTGCACTTGGTCCTAAGGGTCGGTTGCACCAAACCGTCTGTCACAATTAGCGTTCGCTCAATTTTATTGTATGAGAAGATGTTGATCGGTCTGTCAAGTGAAGATGGTGCAACTGTCACTTAAGTCTAATAATTTTAATCAGCTTCTAAATAACAATAGACGAATATTTAACTTCACAACAATGTAACCTTCTCTCAGTCTGTCCCTAATAGAGACAGGTCCTAAACACTTTGACAGCGCATCTATCTTCTGACAGTTCCACACACGAAAACAAATGAAAACGAATGCGTGTGTCAATTAGACACCCCTATGCAGGCCATTTGTGTTACTACAACATTTCAATTCATATGAAATTGAAGTTATTATTAAATGCTGCTGACAACAGTTTTATGTTACGAAATGATGTAAAATACAGCTTTGTTTCTTTTATGTAGGGCAGTGTGTTTGATAATTAATAAGTATACCCACGTAAAGTGTCATTAATAAGTATACCCACTTAATAAGTATACCCACGTAAAGTGTCCACGTAAGTAGAACTTATTAAATATGTAAACAAACCGCCATACTAAAATTGACACTGACTGTCAATTTACTAGTAACTTTTGTTTACATAGTTAGCAAGTTCTATTGAATGACACTTTATGTATTAGGTATGTTACGAATGTCAAAATAGACAAACCTTCGTATCATATCAAAGTTTATGAACCAAACTTCGTTTTCGAATAAGTAGATAGGTGCGTGTTTGCGTGAAAAACCATGGAAAGACCACCAGTTAATGATCATGCTGATGTTGCGACTTGCGACATAAATTTTACTGTCAAAAATTAACAGCTTGTGTTAATGTTAGCTCGTAAACGAAACCACCGCTCCATCATGGTTTCGTTTTTTTTTAAAGATCTAAGCATGCATGCAGACAGACAGACAGACAGACAGCGGGAAGCGACTTTGTTTTATACTAGGTATGTAGTGATGATGCCGGGTTCGAAGTGTTCGAACCAATGAACTACAGCTTGAAAGCTGCTCCAAATTCGAAAAATAAAAATCCTCTTTATTTTACCTTTAATGATCGTTCCATTAAACCAGAGTCGTAACCATGATCGTAACCACCACAATGTCTTACTGAATGACGTAGGTCCTTTGTATATATGTACATACACACTTAAGTTAACACCGATTATACATGGTGTTGTCAGAAAACAAATCTGCCTTTATGTTCGAATAAAATCGGTTTACATGCATAAAAATCTGGTGCATACAGCACAGCATGCGGGCGTTCGAAAATGAGCCTTATTTGGTTGGTGTAGAGTTAAGTTTTACTATGAGTGGTTGCAACTACTGAAACGAAAATGAGGTAAGGATGTCAATGTTAAGTCATAAGCTGAAGCGGTTTTGTGGACTGCGCTAAAATGTTTTTTTTTGGGGAATTTTACTTTTAATAGGTTTTCGTACTCTCGTCACGTATCTATCGTTTAAATGTATCCTCTTCAAATAACACATTAAAAATAAAATATTTAATTAACTTGTCTTAGTTCAAGATTAATAATTAATTAACTTTAACTACGGTTTCTTTTTTATAGCATATACAGCTGTTGTAAATATCAACTCTATTGTATATCTAGCCACTCTAAACAATAATAGCTACACACAATATAGCCACTTATGTAAAGTAAGTAATATAAGTAAAACTAGTAAAAGTAATGCAGATTAAAATTAAAAGTTATAAGATAGTTTTACTACTTACATTTTTTACAGTAAGTTTTTAATTTTTTTAAGAGTAATTCTGGTTTTTTTATGTCGCTAGCATCTTGTTTCTTGCTCGTCCACGGTTCATGTAAAAATAAACCCATTGACGGGGTCGGCAGCCGGCGCATAAAGGCGCTCTGTTCGGCTCGAGTGCCGCTGGGCTGGCTGAGCTGCAGATGAGCCGGGCACCGGTCACGGGTTATAGGACTAGGGTCTTGGATTGCATTGTCATTGGTATTACAAAAACGTAGTAAAATTAATGTTTAGAGTCCTTCTTAAATAAAGTTATCTTCTTTGCACCGACTTGAATAGATCAAAGTTAGTGTAATTATTAAACATCATGATTTCAAATAAATTTGACCATAATGATGTCGTTCCACATTTTATGATATTCCACTGACACCTGTAAAATGTCTGGGTAGGTTCACGTTAAAATTTGACTGTCCTGTCCTTCGTCTTTTATGTTTTCAACGTAGGTACTTAATATCTTTCATATTTCAACATAATTACCAATTTCTATAAAACGTTTTTTTTTTCTCCAATCATGGACATTACTTTTAAAACAAACCGAAATTAACGATACCTACGTTAAACTTAAGTAGTTCTATGACTCGTGTTTATGGTAAAATGTTGTTATTGTACAATCATTATTTGAAATTTTGTAACTGTTTTTAGGGTCCCGTACCCAAAGGGTAAAAACGGGACCCTATTACTAAGACTCCGCTGTCCGTCCGTCCGTCCGTCCGTCTGTCACCAGGCTGTATCTCACGAACCGTGATAGCTAGACAGTTGAAATTTTCACAGATGATGTATTTCTGTTGCCGCTATAACAACAAATACTAAAAACAGAATAAAATTAAGATTTAAGTGAGGCTCCCATACAACAAACGTGATTTTTGACCGAAGTTAAGCAACGTCGGGCGGGGTCAGTACTTGGATGGGTGACCGTTTTTTTACTTGTTTTGCTCTATTTTTTGTTGATGGTGCGGAACCCTCCATGCGCGAGTCCGACTCGCACTTGGCCGGTTTTTTTACCATCTGCTTCTGCAGTAACATCAGTATTCGTAAACGTCTCCTACTGTAAACTCTGAGATTCGTATTCGTAAATACATCAGCAATGTCATTTATATTCGTTATGGCGACATTGGCGACCCTATTGTGTGCTCGTTATGATATATGTTGGTGCTCTTTTATGCACTACCTCGTAACAAAAGTTGTTTGTGTTGTTTATCTCAAGATGTGAGGAATACACAATGGCAGGATTAACATTTTGTTATTTATCTGTTGTAAAGAAGCATATGGCTTTAAAGTTGATGATGTTTTTGTTATTTTTGAAAATCAAACGAACGCATGTTACACAGTTTTTAGCACAATATGATTGACAGTTTTAATGATGTGGTGTGCTGGTGTGAACTGTGGACGCCAATATGAAATTAAAGAAAATCGGCTCGCCCATTCCATTATGAAATTGTGTATTTGTGGACGTTTAACGAGATGAGACAGTCAAACAGTGGTACACGTCAGCGCAGGCGACGTATTCAAAATTCCCCGAACACAACTTTGTATCTTACATAATTGATTCCCACATAAACTATACTTAAAAATAGCAGCATCATACACGAAAGCATCTTTACAACCTTAATTATCCTTTATTGCCAAGCTTTGTTTTAATACCGTAATTATCTTATCCCCAGTCGAGTGTTTGTCTTGCCACTTTCCCACAGCGATAAGGGGAGTGCTGTTTGACGATAAACGATAAAACAAGTGATAACGGCTTACTGGTTTGGAAAGCGTTAATTTATTTATTGCACCTCATGTAGGGTCATTTACGATTATTGTTTGTTAGATTGGCGTATACTCCACCGACAATAGCCATGCTCTTAAATTCTGCTGTTTTATTTCATTTTTTTTTTTTATTTACAAACAAGATATATACAGTGTATTACTAAAATAAATTAAAAACTAGCTTAAATCTAAAATAGGCCCTTGAGGCATTGTACCAAGGATGCTGGCGACATTTCCTCGCTGTATCGCAATGCTGATACGTTGTGCGAGGTAGCCGCCAGCTCTTCGGTCACCAGTTACGTCAACCAGACGCTTCGCGATTTCTGCGAACAACTTATGCGCGCTGGGACCCATTATTTCATTTTATTTTATATAATAGGTCTGCCAACAGCAGTTACTATGATACATTGTTAGGTATAGGTACATTCGATAGGTGTCTTAAGTTTATTGCACAGCTAATTATAGGCACACACCACATGTGTAAACTTAAAGTTAAATGAATAAGATTAAGAAACTAAATAAAATAGGAAACGGAAATGCGTTGTAATTCTACGGTTCCAACTTATGTGTTGAGTGATAGGTATTTATATATGATCTTACATGTTATTTTATTATACATACTAATATTATATGGTACAGGAATGAAGAGGAAGAATGCAGAAGAAAAAAAAACAAAATAACACGATGTAAACGCAGGATATCAATTTTGATCCAATCGTCACGGTCTTTAATTGTTGAGCCGGGTACTTTATTTATACTTACTGGACATTTTATAGCGTATGAATTTACCAACGAAAATAGCTTGAATCCTAAATTACTTAACAATTAATTGTCTTGTGTTTAACGCCATTTTCTTGTGTTAATTATTGTGTTAAATGTAAAGGTGAAATTGTCTTGTTACAGATACACTCTGATCGCGTACTACGACATGTACGCCTCAATCTACACCACCGCCAAGATCTGGGTGCAGTTACTACTCATCTGGCTCGTGTCCTTCGGTCTCATGGTAGGTTTGACTATTATTAAATGGACGGGCTCCCTCTTTTTACTTCTCCTCCTCTTACTGTCTCCTGTCCTGGCCTACTGTTGCTCTTATTACTTTGGACTTTGAAAATAAATATGTGGACGTTTTTATTTCCAATAATTTTCATAGAGGAACCCGTTGGAGGAACCTGCTAGTAACATTTTTAAAACGAATGAAATCTTAATTAATTTACTGATAAAATATAGGCTTATAAATGTTAGGTTAAGCTTTTCAAGAAATTTCACTAATTCCCATGCTAATTACTTTATTTTACACATACATAGCAAGTTAATAAATCATCCATCGTCGCCACTTCGTCTAGACAGTCTTTTTGGAGAGGCACTCCAGACTTCAAATGCGCGGTCCTTAATTATGCCCGTGCGCAAGATATTTTGGGATTCTTGCTCATAAAGGGTTTGTCAGGTTGATGATTAATCAGGGGTAGGGTGACTTTAATAGGTACTTTTACCAGTGATGTCAGTTTCCAAACAAAGTATCTACTTTTAATATATAAAAGGTTTTATTTAATTCCATTCCATTACTTGTGCTTTGAGATCCTTTGTTTCTCTGGTATGACAAAAATAATAAATAGCTGGTACATGATGTTAGAGATATATGTATTTCATACATAAGTGTTTCTAAACTGGTAAGCGGATTAGCGGAATAACACAGAGTACTCATGTTTGCCTGCGTGCCTTTTAATGTATTTCTTGAAATTAAATTTTCGTAGTTTAATATTTTTTTCACCTCAGCAGCTCGAACAAGGGTACTTTGCTACTTAAAAACAGTGAGCAAAATCGCATTTTGCTCTCTGAGTGAGACAAAATGAGCAAAATGCGATTTTGCTCACTCAGTGAGCAAAATTTGATTTTGCTCACTGTTTTTAAGTAGCAAAGTACCCTTGTTCGAGATGCTGAGGTGAAAATTTAATTGTTGGCATATCTTAAGAAAACATGAGTGAATAGAGGTAAGTGATGAAGAAGGAATACATTTTTCGGGTTCTCTAATATGTTCTCACTGCTGAGGTGAAAAGTTTTGTGAACTACACGAGATCAAAGTTATTTACATCTCGTGCGCTTTTGAGTCCCTTACTACGCTCAAGATTCTAAATTAGATTCACTCGCTACGCTCGTGAATCTATTATAGAATCTTTCGCTTGCACGGGACTCAAAATAAGCACTCGAAGAAATATCAAACTTTGATCTCTTGTTGTACAAATAACTATTGTTATATTTTTGCAACAAAAAAAAATATTTGTGTAGTAAATCGTAGTTGTGTTGTGGTGTCATTATTGTGTGATTACAATTAAAACTTATATGTAGGTACTGAAACAAATGAACGTCTTAATCAACATTGTATGAATAAAAAGCTTCTTTCATACTATTCCACTACATTTATTATCACAACAACAAACAATACGATAACAGTTCAGGGAAACATGTATTTACACAGTCGAACCATAGACACGGATTATGAAGGAAGCTAGTTCGTTGCACTTCCATATTGTGTTTAATTGCCTCAAATTGTACATCCGAGAGCTAGTTAATGTGGCTCAATCATTAACTCTCGTTCGGTGTTACGATGTTGGATACAAAATGGTTAAATGGGAAAAAGCTTTCAACCATGAAAGGATTCATGTAGTCACAAAGTACTTACAAGTCACTCAACATTTTTTTTTAATCTTTACTTTACTACATAGGTAACTACGCAAGATTATCGTATCACTTTAAAAATATTAATATAATGTATGTATTTAGTTTAATTGTAATTTCAGGTTGTTTTTATTTATTGTTTTTTTTTGTCATGTTTGTCATGTTTTTGTTCAATAAATGTTTTTTGAGATGTAGATGAGTCACTAATACTTACATTTTTTAGTAAATTCTGTTCATATTATGTAATGCACTCTCCAATCTGTTTATTGTTATTTCCATGTGCACGTTTGAGAGTATGTAATTCAAAAGTGTATTCTGGATTCTGGAGGAAAACTACATACCTACATAAATACATGGACTTTGCGCGAAATTTTAAAAAGTAATCATGATGTCGTTAGCAATGTAGGTACTCTAATAAAGCTGATATAACGCTACCCGCTCCCGCCTATGACTCGCGCCACACATGACACAATAGTTTTACAAATTGGTGCGCCTACCAGTTGCATTAACGTTAACTATCATTCCTATTTCTACGTATTACGGTATTACTCCCATGATGCCGACCGAATTATTCAAATCGTTTCATCCAATTGAGGAATAAAATTTTACGATTTTCTTTTTAGTTTATGAGTTTAAGCACTTAAGTAAAAAATACTTTCTTTGTTTACTTACAATAAAATAAATGACTTTCGTTTAGCCGAATTTAAGTTTACGATTTCGAATGGAATCAATTTAATGGTAATAAAGGCGAGCCGTGCGTGTGTTTTGGTCATAAATGTACCCTACAGTCAAAAAAATTAATTTCCTACCCATTTTGTACCTTTTCTCAGTGAAGTCTCTAGCGACTTTCACTTATTGATAGTCACTGTGACAAAGTACGAAATGGGTCGGAAATTAATTTATTTGACTGTGCCTACCGTTTCAGTAGCCTTACCACGACTGCCGACTTCCTTAGCAGTGTCACACTGACATAATCGCTAACGTATAGTTTGTAGCTTTCTAATAGAGCCCGAAGGCTAATCCTATTGTCTATTGTTAAGTAAAACCGCTCGTGCCACGTGCCACAACCACTTGCATAAAAAATCGGTACTTCGGTTACTGAGTGCCGGCGAGTCGAACGCTACAGAACCAGTCTAAAATGTGTCATCGAGATGCGTAACAAAGGCGCGTTATCGGAGAGCGCACCTACACTGGTTTTTTGAGCGTTGGACTAGCCCGCGCTCAGGTAGAATAATTAGGACCCTTTTTTGCAGGTAAGTAGCACGTACGGTTTTACTGAGCAATAGACAATAGGATAAGCCTTCGGGCTCTACTAGAAAGCTACAAACTATACCTACCTTATACCTACCTATGCGTAACTTTCTTTCTATAGGTAGGTACATCTCACTCGCACCAATATGCGAGTACGAGCGAAATGCATAAAAACTAAGTTTACGCACACGCTAGCGTATAATGTCAGTGTCAAACAGGTGGTAGCCGTACAGTTTCAGTCCTTTAATAGAGTCTGTGCGGAAAGAGAAGAGTAGTGGAATGTATGGGACCCAACCCAATACATTCCACGACTCTTCTCTTTCCGAACAGACTCTAATATGTTTATATGAAAGAATGTCATTCGTAAATTTCCTGAATGGTTGGCCATCGTATATCCGCGTGTTTACAAAATTTATGGTTCGTATAATGAATAAATAATAATAATGAATAATGATTTATTGGTAAATAGTTATTTACACGTCATAGTAGGTACATTATGATATTATACAAAGTTGTAAACACTTTAAACTTAATTTAACTTAAGTAACATGTTATTAAATAACGTCAGTTTTTATTTCCTAATTTATGATTGGGCCAATGACTTATAGTCGGAGAAAAAATCATCAATTTTATAACAAGCTAATTGTATTAATATAGCCTTTAGTTTCCTAACAAACATCTTATCAGTTGGTGTTTGCTTTATATCATCATTCAATGTGTTATATAGTTTAATCCCGAGTACGTCCAGGGTTTTTTTTGACTTGGCGAGCCGGCGCGGGGGCACCCGCAGTTGGTCACGCCTGCGCGTCACAGTGCCCGTCATCTGCCCGTTGGTGGGCAGCGAGGCAAGGTTCCGTCTTATGTATTTACATGCTTCAAGTATATATACACTAGGCAACGTTAATATTTCGAATTTAATGAACAGTTCCTTCGCCGGGTGGTCTTGAGGTTTTTGTGCCATTATGCGGAGTGCACGTTTTTGTAACTTAAATATTTTATCGCGGTCTGCAGCAGTACCCCATAGGTCCACTCCATATATTAGTATGGAGTGGAAATACCCAAAGTACGCTTTTTTTAGGTTCTCCTCAGAGAGGCTATGGGTCAATCTGGATAACGCATAACACGCCGAGGAGAGCCTATTACAAGTATTTTCTATATGGGCTGACCATGATAGTCCTGAGTCTATAATAAATCCTAAGTACTTGACCTCGTTAACCTGCGGCACAGGAATGTCATTCATGAATATATCAAGTTTATCTTTTGTGTTTTTTCTAAGTTGGAAGTGTACTACATTTGTTTTTTCAATATTGAGTAGCATGCCATTCACAGATTCGTCATTCGTAGATTTTTTATAGTCGTATAAGCCGTCTTCGATACAAAATTAGGTGTTTTATAGCTTCCTACAGTTCCTACTGCAAATATGTATTTTGATATAAACGCTCGCTGTGTGGTCTACTTCTACTTCCTACTGTTTTGGAGCGGAAACATAACTTTTAATTGTGTAACTTACCTACATAATGTTTAGTATTAATTGCCAACGTATAAAATAAAAGCTTGTAATATTTATTCATAGCATTAACAAAGATTTAGGATCTCAACTTTTTCAGTATGAGATAAAGTTATTGGCTTTTCTAGTGGACATAATAAAATAAATGGACTTTCTTTAAACCCTTTTCTTGCCGCACTGCCAAAATTATCAATTTTTAGGTACCTATATCTCCAAAGAAAAGACCTCCCCTTTAATGACTTTTTTCGGAAAAATGTGACTGAAACACCTAAGTTTTATGGCAAAACTAACCGCATCTGAATGAAATTTTGCGTTGTTTTAGTCGTATCACCTTCTTTACCATCTCATCACTCGTATTGTCATCTTCTGTTTAACAAAGAGTCCAACAAAACATCAGGAAATGGATTTTTACGTCAATATAATACACACCATCGCACCGCACCGTAACCTTGGTGCGTCGCACTCATAAGTGAGAGCGAGAAAGAGATATCTTTTTATATATAGGCTTATAGGCTTTAAAAGTGACCACGTTTTTTTTGTTTTTCAGGTCCCCCCACTGCTGGGCATCTGGGGCACACTGGGGCTCGACAAAAAAACCTTCTCCTGCACAATTCTCTCCGACGAGGCCGGACACTCTCCTAAAAAGTACCTGTTTGTCTTTGGTTTCGCGCTGCCGTGTCTGGTGATCATTGTGTCCTACTCTTGCATATACTGGCGAGTGCGGGAGAGCAAGAGAAAGCTGGAGGGCCGCAGGTGTGTATGTGGGTGTGTATATCTTGAGTAGTTATGTGAGTACATAACACGGGTTGTGGGTTTAGTATAAGTTTGTGTCGTTTAGTATAATAAGGGATGACATAATTTAGTCGGTCATCTGATTTCACTGGAACGCAAACTCAGTGGGACTGTTCCAGTGTAGGTAGTACCTAAATCACTCTGGTCGAGGAAGATTCTTTGAATTTTCCTAAGCTCGCTGTGGAACACGGCAAAACTTTATATATATATAGGTATATATTTAGGTATATGTATTGAGCCCATCAAGTCATGGTTTAAAAAGACTAGTGCCGTTATTTAAAAAAAAAACACCGCCTAAGGTCCGTTTTTATATGGAAGTACCTACATACATATACATAATTTCTTGCTAGCCAACCTTACCAGTATTATCTGAAGTAGGTAAGTACCGTAAAATGGGATAAGTAGGGATTATTACGAGGGCAGTTGGGTTATGAATGGGGAGAGAAGGGATGACAGAGGGGTGAGTTGGTTTTTACAGGCTACTGCTACGTAAATTATATATTCTAAGAACAAATCAAGCTATTATAATTTCATAATCCCAAAGTGTCGATCCAACAATTTTCAAACCTCACCTTAGTAGGAAATGCCTCGTCACCCCAACTACGGGGTGAGCTGGGATTTCCTACTATTTCGTGTTTATCTTTAAAGTTATGAAATGGAACTACTTACACAAAATCATAAAAAAAAAAAACAAAATACTAACGACCGGAACATTTATTATTGTAGGTATATATAAATCAGTTTGCCACATGTTAAAATAAAGTTTTATCGAGGTTTGAATGTCAGTTTTGTCCCTACTCACCCCATTTTACGGTACCTACCTATACTTGGTCAACCAGGCCGCGTAGCCAAAGTACCAATCGCTAACGCTCCGTAGCGATCGAAACGCAACTGTCCCTGTCGCACTAATATGGAAGAGTGATAGAGACACACAAAGCGTTTCGTTGTCGAAGCGATAGCGATTGTAACCTTGGCTAGGCCACCAGATCTTGACAGTAGAAAAAGGCGGCAAATTTGAAAAATGTAGGCGCGAAGGGATATCGTCCCATAGAAAATTTGAATTTCGCGCCTTTTTTTACTGACAAGATTTGGTTGACCAGCTATATATCTATAGTAGTCTTAGCATACGTTTAAAGCACAGAACTGTATAAAGTAAAAGTACTTATAAAAAAGTGATGTGTGGTGTGGAACGCTCCCAGATAATAGTCAACTGACACGGTTGGCTGGCTCAATTATAAATACTACTTTCAAATCAAGTCTAATCTTTTTTTTCTACCGTTTTTTCTATAAAATAAATTATTTAATCGTATTCTGTCTTCTTCGTAATTATTTTAACCAAACTCAATACCTGGGTAAGTCATTGTGTAAGTTTAGTTTCCCGCTTTTACTTCATCTAGGTATTCTTTTCATGAATCTTCTTTAGTAATTTGCTAACAGTACTGTATAATTACGTCGTATGTATCATCTCTACTTATATCATTTCGGGTAGGTACCTATAATGGTGATCTGGTATAACCCCCACCAACTGTAATAAACTACTTGTTAGCGTAACTAAAATGCGGGAACAGACTGGAATGTTTGATGCAACCGACTGTAACTACCTACTATTGAAACTATCCTTGCTTCACCTTTACTATAATTTCCATATTCATTAACAAATAAAATGTTTTGTCTTTCCAGCAAGCTCAGCGGCCAAACAGCAAAAGAAAAAGAAGAGGACTCCCGCCTAACAACTCTCATGCTGACCATCTTCCTCTGTTTCCTGGCCTGCTTCCTCCCATTAATGATCATGAATGTAGCAGACGACAGCATACAGTACCCATGGCTTCATATAATAGCCTCCATTCTCGCCTGGGCGTCGAGTGTGATCAACCCTTTAATATACGCAGCGACCAATAGACAATATAGAGCGGCGTACGGTAACCTTTTAAAGTTTTGCAAGACCAATCCGGTCATGCGGAGAACGACTTTGGGAAGTCGAACGGTCGGGCATTCGTCTAATTCGCCGCATTATGTGGAGAAGAGAAATCCGACGAGGTTATGAATCGTTTTTTGTGGGTTTTGGTAGAATCTCAGTGGTTTAAGACTTTTAAGTTAAGTCTTTTATAGTGTGACGTGACAACCCCTATTTTCAGTTAAAAAAAGGCGCGAAATTCTAAAATACCTACGAGATTGGAAACTTCGCGGGTTCATTTTAGGGTGCCGTACCTAAAGGGTAAAAATGCAACCCATTACTAAGATTCCACTGTCCGTCTGTCTGTCGGTCACCAGGCTGTATCTCATGAACTGTGATAGACACTTGGTTTTTTCAAATTTGCAGTCTTTTTTTAACGAGAAATTGGTTTGCTATTTGTAACAGAAGTTGGACTATG
This sequence comes from Cydia amplana, assembly GCF_948474715.1. Lineage (NCBI taxonomy): Eukaryota > Metazoa > Arthropoda > Insecta > Lepidoptera > Tortricidae > Cydia > Cydia amplana. The sequence continues at coordinate 909,921 of NC_086079.1, read as the reverse complement.
AAGTATGTGTATAGCATTTAAGAAATTCTAACAGAGGGCCTCCGAAGACTCAACTGGATTCAGATCCAAGGGCGACTGCTATAGCTGGCGCTGTTGCACGAAGCGGGTTCGCGGGTGAACGAAAAATAGTACCTACGAGCAACGCTAAGTAAGGCCTGAGTGGACGCTCTTGTTGGGCGTGCAGCGGGGCGGGGCGTGCGGCGTGCATGTTAAACAAATGCAAGCGTACCTACGTATAGGAGCGGCCTTAGTGCACGCTGCTCAAATCACTTGTGAGCCCGACGCCACGCTGCACGCCCCGCCGAAAGCTCCGCTTCGAGCGTCCACTCAGGCCCACTAGCTGGCGCAGATTTTCCTACAATCGCACCCGCGTGCGTGCGCCCGCTCCGTGCACCCGCGCCAGCTAGCGGACGGCCTAAATGTCTATAGTCTGTTCTAAATTAATTCAGATCTGATTATCGTTGGTTCGAATAAACATTTGGATGTTCAACTTTATTCGACAAAAACCGAACTTTTTTATTATAAACTTGTAAATAGTTGTTAATAATGTAAATACTTACACTTAATATAAATGATTTTGTACACACAGTCAATCAATTCAACCCTAGGCCATTGAAGAAACAATTTAAATTTATATTTAGAAAGACGATTTAGGTACAACCTTATGTACCTACATAACGTCACGTCACTTTGGTAACGCCGCATAGGTGAGTGTATCGTAGCGTAGTAGGGGCGGGGGGGGGCGGCCCGCCCCGAGCGGCACTTTTAGGGGGCGGCAAAATTTCAGAATAAATACCAATAATATCGTATATAATGTCGTATCGTATATTTGAAGTATTTCAGTCGCACTTATTATATTGAAATACGTAAGCTAGGGGCGGCAAAATTTTCATCCGCCCCGAGCGGCCGAGACCCACGCTACGCCACTGGGTGACACCCCTGGAATTGCAGTAACCACATACCCTCAGGCGGGCTGTTGTATACTTGGTTGCCACCGGCATGGTATTGCTGGTAGTTATTACGAAATCAATATAGGTTTTGTGGCCTAGGGTAGGTATAAATTTTTTGACTGTTCCTATTTGACATAATCTAGGTACCAGTGCTTTTACCAAAGTTAAACAAAATACCTACCCATTACTCAGTAATCTTTAAGAACATAAATTATAACATTCCCTGTTTTAGAAGTTAGATAATTTTCCATGTTTTATATTGAACACTTATATATACCTACCAGACTCTGAAGGACATAATTATAATACCTAACCAGACTTATGAATTAAAAAACGTTTAAACATAGGTTGTGTCACAAGGGAGCAAAATACATGATTACGGCGGATGAACAAGCTGGCTGCTAGTTGGTCTCCTAAGATTATGAATTATGATATATATTATGATTTAAATTAATGATTGAATATTACTTTATAATTACTGTGTTCATTTTATTACTCCAACGAAAATTGGAATTAATAGAATTAAGGTTATAGTGGAAAAACTGTTTAGGTTTTACAAAGACTGATAAGTAAAAGTCAATTAGCATATGTATAAATAACGATCAGAATTATATTTGATTAACACGAATTGCGATATGTCTATTAGTTAGTTAAGTGAAAGTAAATTACTTGTACCACTTTATTTTTACCCAGTACTACGAAAACCAAAGGTAAACAAATTAAATGTGTAAATTTAAACATATTGTGTTATTAATACCTACCTACTTAACTAATTTCCAATAACTTCAATTATATCCTTTTCCACGTACCAACATAATGGCGTTACGTTATGATTACCTATGAGAAATGCTCGATGAATGTTACCAAGTAATCATAATTAATGGCTCTTCTTGGCGGGGGCACTACCGTGCCCTCAGATTCTTCGAATTATTAACGTTGGAAACTATACTCTGGCTGGCACACCCACTTTGTCAGTGGAAAAAGGCGGCAAATTTAAAAAATGTAGGCGCGAATGATTGACCTATAGAATATTTGAATTTCGCGCTTTTTTCTACTGACTGTGTGGTGTTTGAGTATAAAACAAACGCGAAAACTATCGCTTTCATTATTATTTCTGTTATATTCTTTAAGTTACCGTATTTTAGAAAGTAAAGCATCACTATCGCGAATCAAGAGATTAACATTACATTACAACAAACAGCTGCTACCGATTATTTTTTAACAAAGAATGAATGGATATACTGATAACTTTTTAAATTCTTCCCGCGTAATAAGTAATACAATTCCTTCACACGATGCTACGCAGTACTAGCATCGTGCAAAAATCTACCAAACGGGCCATGCCACTTCTTGTCATATCGTGTGAAAGCGCTTTATCAAAAAAAAATGTCTATGGTAACTTGACGTCTTTGACTTCTGTCTGTTCCGTTCTGGGTGTAATTTTCTGCTCATAGTTTTATAAAATCGCCGAAATATGGCGAAAAGAATCGCGCAGAGCAACATTTCCTGGGCCTCCTTGGCCGAGAGGGTCCCGGCGGAGCAGAGGACCAACCTCGCCGCCTTCAAAATCAAGTCCGATGGTTATCTTCGAAGGTTAGTTTTGGAGCTGTATTACATAATTTCTTGGCCGATTTTGTTTTGTTAAATTTTGCTTGTTTTAAGGGTGCTAGCGAATCCCCCGGAGCCTCCGAAGATCAATTGGGCACTGTACAAGCAGACAGTGCCTATCCCTGGTATGGTGGACAACTTCCAGAAGCAGTATGAAGCTCTGAAGATCCCGTACCCCGCAGACACGCTGACCGCGAAGGTGGACGCGCAATGGGCTGAGGTCAAGAAGGCTGTGGATGCCTTCGTTGCGGCATCCAACGCTAACATTTCGAAGTAAGTGTAGACATGTACCTAATTAGAATATTCAGTTCCCATGAACTGATAAATTTACTTGTTGAGCTGTCAGTAGACAGGCTATGGATTTCCCTGATAAAAATGATTATGATTATACATAGAAGTTCTGGTACCATTCGTTGTTACACCATTTTCGTTTATTCTTTGACTAACTTAAGTAATGTTTGTTGATGTCTAAACCATTCTAAGATGCTCAAAGTAACATGAAATTTATAGCTATGAGAATTATCTATGAAGAATTTGTTTATATGTACTTTGTGTACTGTGTTTGTCATAGTGTGTTATTAGGGGTGTAAAAATTGTTTGACTTGTTTAGATAAAAACTGCATTCAGGGTGGAACTATCTGATCCATATTTCAAATTATATTGCCCTTACAATAATCAGAGATGTGACTTATTTGAAATACTTGTATTTAAAATGCAAATACAAAATACCTATTTTGTATTTTGTATTTAAATACCTTTTGAAGAAAACTATTTTGTATTTTATTTGAAATAGTTTTTGAGACCTATTTTCTATTTTCAAAATACAAAATACTTTATAGTAGGTAATGTTGATAGGAGTTACAATCTCTTCTGATGTTACAATCCTGGCAACTCTCTCATTCTTTTAACATGGAACTGTTGAATCTGTTTAGTAACGTCGCTCATCATTAAAAAAGTGGAATCTTATGTGTTGCGAGGGTTTCAAGGTACGAGAGGAGAACAAACTTTTCTGCCCTGATGAAACACAAACGAGACGTTTTCATCACACTAACGAGAGACATTATACTAGCTGTAAAACATTACAAATCTAAATTAATGCTTTTAAAAATTGTTCGTTATAAACCATCATCCATCCATCCTTCCGGTTAATATGAGCAAACAACTAGAAATTTGCACTTTAGATAGAGGACTGATTGACACACTGTTTTCAAAGAATAAAGAGAGTCTTTTCAATTCGGATATTCTGAGTAATACCTACTTTTTAATTCAGACTAGGTATTCACTATTCAGAGTACCTTTTATCGCAAAGTATTTGTATTTTTAAAAAGTATTTTGAAAATACCTATTTCGTATTTTGTATTTTAAATACAAATTCAAAAACTATTTTGTATTTTGCATTTGAAATAGTATATCAAGAAAGTATTTGTATTTTGTATTTAAATACTTTTTATAAAGTATTTTTCACATCTCTGACAATAATCTTGAGTAAAAAAAACGCTACTGGGAATTAATTGAATTTCATTAACCCCTCGTATGTAGCCTGTCAAATTTGATCATTGATAAAGTGACCTTGACATTTAAAACAATAGATTTAAATTCTCACGCACGGATCGTGTTTAAGCCTACGAAGGGTTAATTGTTATACAGCTACAGGTCTCTGGTAGGGAGTGTATATGAGATCAATATTTGAGAATTAATCAGTGGCCTCCAAACTATGGCCCACACAAAGGCAAAAATAACGCATGACTAAAAACGCAACCATATAGACAGGTGGAAATCGGCCTGTTTTGAGAAAAGTCGTCGACATCTCTTCTAAATACCTAAAACTGGTATGGATGTGTTCCGCGTGATCTCTAGAATACGAAATGACCGGTTTTAGTTTATGGAGTGGGGGACGGGTCGAAAAAAAGGGGGGCAAAGATGGCGGCCGACCATCATTGATATTTGTTCACATCTTGAGTCCTATGGCACCGATCGGTTCGTGTGAGGTGTCGTTTGAAAGAGTATTAAACGTGCTATTATTGTTTCATAATAACCGTAGTCATAACTGTAGTCGTTTACAAAATATTTTAAAATATTTGATTTTATACCGTGCATGGATGGCATAAGTACTGATTAAATATGCGCCTAACTCAATAAATTACAACAATAACGCAATTATTTTATTACAAAATATACGAGACATTTCATTAGCTTACCAAGGACATAAGATTTATTGGCGTATGATATTATATAACCAAGTAATAATGAATTTTGTTCAGCATGGGTCACTACGCACCGTCACGTAAATGGCGGGCGACCGACGTAAACTTTTCATTATTTCTCGAGTTCTATTTTATTGATCAATTGCTGATAGGTACCATTTGAAAGGTTATTAAACGTACAATAAATGGTTTCTAATAGCCGTAGTCATAACTTTAGTAATTTACGAAATATTTTAAAATATTTGATTTTTTTTACCGTGCATGGATGGCATAAGTACTGATAAAATATGCGTCTAACTCAATAAATTATAACTTTACTCCAATAATATTCTTACAAAATGTACGTAAAATTTCATTAGCTTTCCAAAAATATAAGTTTTATTGATGTATGATATTATATAACCAAGTAATTACGAAATTTGTTCAGCATGGGTCACTAAGCGCCGTCACGTAAATGGCAGGCGATCGGCGTCAACTTTTCATTATTTCTCGGGTTTTATTTTATTGATCAGTTCGTGATAGATACCATTTGAAAGAATATTAAACGTACTATAATTGGTTTTCAATAACTGTAGTCATAACTTTAGTCATTTTCAAAATAATTGAAAACATGATTTTTTACCGTGCATGCACATAAGTACTGCTAAAACATGGTTCTAACTTAATAAATTATAACTTTATCGCAGTTAATGTATTTACAAAATATACGAGACATTTCATTAGCTTTCCAAAAACATAAGATTTATTGGTGTAAGATATTATATAACCAAGTAATAATGAATTTTGTTCAGCATGGGTCACTGCGCACCGTTATATAAATCCCAACAAACAATTAGGCGACACTTAGCACCTATTTTCTTACCTAAAGACAGCCTGGCTCTAGAATAGCTACATCTATAGTCTTAGTTTACAGTTTACAGGCTCTGGTGACATAAAAGTCTTTAAAAGGTTCATCTAAAGATTTAAGATCTACAGTAGCTGTTTTGGGCGCTATATTGCATGTTAAGCTGCTAGTATTATAGCTTATAGCTCAAAGTGAATTGAACAACCTTAACATCTATATGAGTAATAATCTGCAATTTGCACTTAAGGTTCTAAACGTGTGATAAAGCCTTCTACTTATAGCTTTTTATATCGCAATCGCTACTTAACTCTCTTGTATGACTTACAGTCGAACAGAGAAGTTATGAGTCGCTATTATAGATCTAAGATCATGTAGTTACAGACGAGCGTTATTTAAATACCGTAGTACATCTTATAACTGTCAATAGAGTCATACTTAAAAGCTAAAACTACAATGTCAAACGCCAATGAATCAATAGGTAAGCAAAAACTATAAATTGGACCGTAAAATAAAATAGTAAATAAATATAATATAGATAGTTTACTCAATATTGACCTTATCTTACTACTAGTAGTTCGCCCCGAACTGAGAACTCGCGGTTAACCAAAAATTATATAGCGATTGACTTTGTTGCACCTACTTAGGTATGGTAATGGACCCTATAATGGACGTGGAACCGGTAATGGGACATAAAACCACAAATCCTCTAAAATAAGTATGTAAAAGTAGTTTATAAACACTGGCAATATTTTACCATAAATAAGAGTCATAGAGCTGTTTAAGTTTGACTTTTTATTAATTTCGGTTACTTTTTAAGAAATTGGCGCCAACCCAAAAGTTGTCGTGTCACTGGAAAAAATAACCAGTAAGAATTCTTAACAACTTCGCTAAGAGAGGTGAGTCCATATATTAAATTGTAATTAATTATTACTTGGTGTAAACTAGAATGTGTTTTGTTAATTGCATTTACCATGAGATAAGGTATACAACACACTATGTTGTGACTCTAGAGATGTATAAAAAATAGTGGTATTTTGCCCAATCCCATTATAGGAGCTGTAAAACTGTATACCTCCTATGATGGGACAATTTACATAATGATGCTTGCCATGGCGTAATTTCATGTTTAAACAATACAGAAGTATAATTTAGTTACGAACTATGTCAGGAGGTCTCCTCGGACTTCGGATAATTTAATATCGTTTTTAGGTACAACATTTTATTTAACTTGCCCTGTTAGTTTGTATGTTAGTTAGTGTGGCTCAAATCTTGGAAATGGCATTTGAGCCACTTTCGGATTTCCGATTGAGTTAAAATTTTGGATACGTATGCAAATCGGATGACAATGCAATATTATGATAACATGGAATTGATCTCATGGTGGAGACAGGAGGTGGCCATAGGAACTCTGTGATAAACGCAACCTAATTGTGTTTGGGTTTGTTAGAATTGTCTCGATAAGTATTATTAGTTGGCTGTCGAAAGAAAAATACATTCTTACATAAAAGCTTATACCAAAAATTACTAATAACTAGTTTTTTGCCAAAAACTTATTCCCTATTCCAATATCTTATACTGATAGGGTATGTCCATTATAGGGGGCCCATTACTGGATCCACGTCCATTACCGGGGTTCCATTACTGGAGCTTTGGTGTCCATGACTGGAGAAAAAAAACATACTTTTAATTTATTAATTATGTGGAAAATAATTGCAGTATCTTTGATACAACACGCCTGAAACATGAAAGAAGGATAGGATATTCATCTTTTAACAAGCTAAGCGGTAGAACTTTTACATGTATCAGGGAAATATCACAAATACTCCAAATTTGCTCTTAAATGTCCCATGACTGGTGCCGTTACCATACTCGTATAGTGCGACATAAAATAATAGAAAATAAATGAGGACGCCACTTTCTACGTAACTGTCACATTTTTGACGTAAAATGCTTATACATGGCAACAATTTACTATGGACATTTTTGAGTTCCATTTTATTTAATTTCAACTATTTTATGTCGCTCTATAGGCGGCAATGGATCAAAGATCGCGTGGATTTATTGCAAGGTCTGTGGAGCCCTTAACTGATTGATTTAAGCAAAGCGTAGTATGTATAATATAGTTGGCCAAGCAGATCTTGTCAGTAGAAAAAATGTAGACGCGAAGGGATATGGTCGCATAGAAAATTTGAGTTTCGCGCCTTTTTCTACTGACAAGATTTGCTTTTTTGCATCAATTTTGAAGCGCCATTTACAAGTTTAGCATTAAGTAATATAGATGGCGCTATTTTTTCGAATAAAGGGCTTCGTATACGGCTGTCCCTCCCCTGGATTTAAGTCACCACCATAGAGATTAAAATAAACTGTATCTGTGCTAAGCCGAAATATTTCCTGTCAAATGTCAAATACATATGTTATGTTTATTCTAATTTATTTTTATCTTGCTAATTATTTCAAAATGGGAAATTTAAAAACGATATTATAAAAGTGTAAGTCAAGCACTTTCATTTGATACTAAACTCGACCATGTTTCTTGCAAAAAAATGACCAGAATAGCAAGACCTCTCACAAACAGCTTTTTGGCCTTCTAAGCTCTTCTAGCTCAATAACCTCTTGATCGGGCCTGCTCATAATTTAATGACTAAAATATAATGCCCTCGACTACACGTTTACCCAATTTCATTTAAATTAGAACAAATTTACTTAATTTATTGAGTATCAAACTATCTTCTGACAGTTCAGCTTAAAAACATCGAAATGCCGAGACGTGCCGCTAGCCAGCCGCGTGTTCAAAGTCGAATGTAAGAACTTCGCTTCGCTTCGCTCGCTCGTTCGATTACTATACTTAAAAGCGGACTTCACGGATAGTTATTATGTGGACATACGCTGCTACTCAAATAGTAGTCACTTATTTTGCATCCTGGAGCGTGCGGCGACAAATATCTCTTTAACGCCACAAGCCTCAGATCTCACTAAAAAGGTGATTTTAAATTATTAACTACGGAGTGGGTTTTAAAACGTTTTATGTGTAGACGCGTAGAACTGGGCTTTTGCCAAAAGAGTCAAAATATACTTAAGTTTCCTGTGATAAAAAACAAAACAAACAAACCATCATTTATATCGATATTTTATCATTTTGGATACCTACATTATAAAATGTACTGTCAAACAATAATAGAATGCTGCTGGTCTACCAGGCGCTCGCCGCGCCGTGTGTTTGCTTGCTTGGCGAAATTGGTCCTGGCATACCTACATATATGTTTATAGTTGTACGGTAACTAAACAATATTTTTGGAAAGTTAATAAATAGTTTGTTGATTTTATTCTAAAAATTTCACGCTATATTTACTACATTATCTCTTTCTCAAATTATTTCAGTCACTAAGCAAACCTCTAAGGTAAAAATTAAAAATTTTCTTTAATATTTTTAAAATGGTTATTTTGGGCCTCAGATTTCAAACAATCGAGTATTCACAGAAAATTTAATATGCTTGCAAATGGTATCCACCGTGTATCAGAAAAATAGAACCCGAAATATAATGAAAACTCAACGATGGCCGGGCTCCATTTACGTGACGGTGCACAGTACCCATGCTGAACAAAATTCATGATTACCTAGTTATACAACATTATAAAGCAATAAAACTTATATTTTTGGATAGCTCATAAAATTTCCCGTATATTTTGAAAATATTTATTGCGGTAATGTTATAATCTATTGAGTTAGAAGCATGTTTTACCAGTACTTATGTACTGCACGGTAAAAATCATATATTTTCAATTATTTTGTAAATGACTACAGTTATGACTACGGTTATTAGAAACCAATTATTGTACATTTAACATTCTTTCTAATGGTATCCATCACCAATTGATTAGTAAAATAGAACCCGAGAAACAATGAACAGTTGAGGTCGGTCGCCCGCCATTTACGTGACGGTGCGTAGTGACCCATGCTGAACAAAATTCATCATTACATGGTTATATAATACCATACACCAATAAACCTTATGTTTTTAGAAAGCTAATGAAATTTCTCGTATATTTTGTAATAACATTAATTGCGGTAAAGTTATAATTTATTGAGTTAGACGCATGTTTTGTCAGTACTTATGCCATCCATGCACGGTAAAAAATCATATATTTTAAAATATTTTCTAAACGACTACAGTTATGACTACAGTTATTATGAAGCAATAATAGCACGTTTAATGCTCTTTCAAACGACACCTCAAACGAACCGATCGGTCCCATAGGACTCAAGATGTGAACAAATATCAATGCTGGTCGGCCGCCCACATTCCCCCCCTTTTTATCGACACGTCCCCCTCTCCATAAACTAAAACCGGTCAATTCGTATTCTAGAGACCACGAGGAACACATCCATACCAGTTTTAGGTATTTAGAAGAGATGTCTACGAAAATCGTGAAGGAGACGACTTGTGTTTAATTTATCTCCAGACTAATACTACTGCTTTCACTAAGATTCATGATGGCTTATAGACTAAAATAAAAGCTTTTTTTCCCAGCTACCAGAAGGAAATCAACGAGACCAAGGCTCTCCTGCCCTACGACCAGATGACCATGGAAGACTACAAGGACGCCTATCCCCAGGACGCCATCGACCCCATCAACAAACCCACCTTCTGGCCTCACAACCCCGAGGAACAGCTCGACTATGTCGACCCCAACAAACCCGTCGGTGGTCACCACTAAACCAATATTCTATATTGACAGAGCTGTCGTTTATAGTCAGTATGGATTATTGAACTGTCTTGGGCGTCATTTTGGCATCATCTGGTGGTTTGCTGATGATGCTAAAACGAGTTAGTCAACATCTGTGTAATTTATGTAGGAATAAATGTTTATGATCAACTTTCTTTTTATGTTTTATTTATCTTATTCTTATTACCAAAAGGCGGAATTCCAGCAGTGTGCGGCACAAGTCTATTCTGTACAGTCAAGTGTAAATATGGGTGTAGACAATTTACTCAAAAATATGGACAAATCAAATATGGGACATCTTTTTGGGTAGATTTGTGCATCCATACTTTTACACTTAACTGTACAAAAATGCTTGTGCCACACTGGCGGATCCCGTCAGACAATGAATTTGACAGCTGGTGGTCAAAAGTTAACGTTTGACCAAGTTTGACAGAACCATCAACATCAGCTGTTAAATAGGAAGCACGATTTTCTGTACGACTTGACACCATCTTTACGATCAATAATTCTTTACTACGAGGGAAAAGACAAGACATGGAAATAAAACAAGAAAATCCTTACATAATATAAACATTTATTTGATGAATTGCACATTTCACATACTGCAACCAGTGCTCTATGACAAAGTATGGGAATGTTCACAGACAGTAAATGTGTAAACCTACTTCACACAACAGTAGTTTCAATGTACCCTCTATTTCACACATATTTTTCTAGAAATTTGATGAACATAGTTCTAGAGAATTGTCCAGTATCCAAAGCATTATTATTATACTAAGTTCACTAATTCAAGTATTTCTAGGCTTGCAATGCAATAATAAAATCACAATTTTGATATAGATATTCTAAAAAAAAACATTCTAGGCTTGCAATGCAATAATAAAATCACAATTTTGATATAGATATTCTAAAAAAAAACAATGGTGGTTTTTTAAAGTTTTAATTTGTGTGGAGGAAATAGTAGACTTTAAAAGAGGCACAGATCCCTATTTTTAAACACATTATTTATTATTTGCTAATATTAAAAAAAGATAGAGGTGTCATGTAATGTTTTGAAGCTTAAGTTTTTTTTTAATCATACTTTAAATAATAGGTGTGTCAGTACATATCAAATATGCGTAAAGAATAATCTTAATCATAATAATCTTCCTCAGAATTAATTATGTTTAACAACCTGATCTCTGCGGTTAATTTTAGAGGGTTATATTGTTTCTAAATTTGTAAACAAACTAATAAAACTGGAGACTATAGAGAGTATTCTTAAACATCCACCTACATTTAAGTCTTAGGGTGGCAATGATTCACAAAATATTAACCTTTTCGATGCCGTGTCAAACACAAAAGCTGTCACGCTGACGTCACGTCACCAAAGTGTCAAAACTGAAATTGAACTTTATGCATATGCACGTAGGTCTATGTTGCTCTGTGATATGTGACCGATTAATCGGTCTTTGGCTTTGAACCTACGGTGCGGATATATCGGTCATTGGCGGCCAAAAGGTTAAACATTCGTGCAACTCAATTTGCATCAACACAGCTCTTTTTTTATGGTTATTAAAAATCACAATTTGAAGTTCAAAACACAATCCACCTTAAAAATTGGTCTATTTATGATGTTAACTAGACTAGGGCCTCCAGAGTACAGACCAGGGATGTTGCGAACATCCGCATCCGCATCCGCAACCGCGGAACTTCCGCATTATTTTCAACATCTGCAAGCGCATCCGCATAAAATCGATGCGGAGCTTATGCGGATGCGGATGTGGAACAGGTCGGTACAGGAACGTCTTAGCATCGGCGTAAGTGCTACACTGCTAGGTAATTTAGTCATTAGCCAAAAAAACCTATTAGAAATGAGCAGTCAAGCGTGAGTGGGACTTAATGTATGGAACCCTTAGAACGCGAGAGTGACTCGCACTTGGCCGGTTTTTTGAAATAAAAATTACTAAAATGTAACATTTGACGTTTTTTATGTACCTATCTTGACATCCGCATGATGATGTGAGCCTTTAAAAATCCGCATCCGCATCCGCGGATGTCAAAAAATCGGCATCCGCAACATCCCTGGTACAGACCTCGAGTATCAGTATTACTTGGGCATGAACTTGCTGTTGGGCGGCGGCGGTGGCTGCGCGTACATGTTGTAGTAGGAGGCGGGCGCGGCGGGGGGGGGGACGCTGAACCCGCCCGTCGGGGCTCCGCCGAAGCCTCCACTAGAACCGCCTGAGGGAAAATCAAACATTTAGCGACAAAGAACCCACGCGTAATAGGACCAAAGGTCTATGAACATCTACCCGCTGATTTAAAATCTGAAACATCGGACGAAACATTTAGGCGCAAACTCAGAAACCTTTTATTGAATAACCTTATACTCCGTTAAGGAATTTATGGATCTTACTTTTGCATAATATAAATTTTATTGCCTTATTCAACTGACATATTTCTGTTATTAAATATTTTATGGTAATTACTCTTTATAATGAAAAATTGATATATATATATTATATATATATATATATATATATATATATATTTCATATTTATATTTATTGTGAATTACTACCCTGACGATCCTTTTTGGGAGATATAATATTAAATTATATAATGGTTTATGGAATTCTTGCATGTTAGTTTTTAGTTTTTGACGATTGTGATGTAAATTCTTATAATTTTGGCTTAGGCAAAGTTGTACTGTAATTTATTTCATGAAATAAATAATCTAATCTAATCTAATTTGTTCAGCAAATAGGTCCCAGGGCACAGAATAAATAATAGTACTAAATACAGAAGACTCACTCTCTAACAAAACGCGTCTGTCACGATCAGCACAGATATAGCCGCTAGGTGGCGACAGCGCCACGCGCGGCTTATGGCTTTCCCCAAAATTGGGGCCGAACGGATGTACTTTTAGCTACCTGTAGCAAAGCGACGAAATCGCGGAGTGAGACACGCCTGCCCAGGGGCACTATACATGTCCAATTTTTACAAGCAATAAAAATTACAAAATACAAATAAGTAGTTATTTAGTGCCATGGAAGCGAATAAAAATATATTGCTACTGACTTATACATTTTTAAGAATTGGATACGTATGAAATTCATACGAAATTAATATTTTTTTTACATGTATATTGAGGCCCAGATATTGGCGACATTTTCAGAAAAAAGTAAAAATGAGGTCATATTAGACATCTATGAAATAAATTTAAAAATTCCTACAATCCGTACGGGCCACAATTAAAAATCTAAATTTATATATCATGTCCATTTTTAGGGTTCCGTAGCCAAATGGCAAAAAACGGAACCCTTATGGATTCGTTGTCTGTCTGTCGGTCTGTTTGTCCGTCCGTATGTCACAGCCACTTTTTTCCGAAACTATAAGAACTATACTGTTGAAACTTGGTAAGTAGATGTATTCTGTAAACCGCATTAAGATTTTCACACAAGAATAGAAAAAGAAAAAAACATTTTGGAGGTTCCCCATACAACTAAAACTAAAAAAAAAATTTTTTCATCAAACCCATACGTGTGAGGTATCTATGGATAGGTCTTCAAAAATGATATTGAGGTTTCTAATATCATTTTTTTCTAAACTGAATAGTTTGCGCGAGAGACACTTCCAAAGTGGTAAAATGTGTGTCCCCCCCCCCCTGTAACTTCTAAAATAAGAGAATAATAAAACAAAAATAAAATATGATGTACATTACCATGCAAACTTCCACCGAAAATTGGTTTGAACGAGATCTAGTAAGTAGTTTTTTTTAATACGTCATAAATCCCCTAAATACGGAACCCTTCATGGGCGAGTCCGACTCGCACTTTGCCGCTTTTTGGGGTTCCGTACCCAAAGGGTAAAAACGGGACCCTATTACTAAGACTCCGCTGTCCGTCCGTCCGTCTGTCACCAGGCTGTATCTCACGAACCGTGATAGCTAGACAGTTGAAATTTTCACAGATGATGTATTTCTGTTGCCGCTATAACAACAAATACTAAGAACAGAATAAAATAAAGATTTAAGTGGGGGTGGGGACAAACGTGATTTTTGACCGAAGTTAAGCAACGTCGGGCGGGGTCAGTACTTGGATGGGTGACCGTTTTTTTGTTTGTTTTGCTCTATTTTTTGTTGATGGTGCGGAACCCTCCGTGCGCGAGTCCGACTCGCACTTGGCCGGTTTTTTAGTTTCCTAACATTTTCCATTGCAAAATTAATTCATGAATAATCTCCTGAAACGTACTACAACTTGCATATATATATTTTTTAGCAATTACACTAATTCTTACCTCGGCCTCTACCACCTCCTCTAGTCGCGCCGCGTCCTCTGAACCCACTATCACGGTTGCCAAAACCGCCACCCTCGCGGTTGCCGTAGCTACCACCATCGCGGTTGCCAAAACCACCACTACCGCCATCCCGGTTGCCGAAACCACCGCTTCCGCCATCGCGATTGCCGTAACCACCACTACCGCCATCGCGGTTGCCGAAACCGCCGCCTCGGCCGCCAAAACCTCCTCCACTTTGGTAGCCGCCTCCATTGTCGTTGCTGGAGTTATTGTCCCATCGCGAGCCTGAAAATACATATTTTTAGGCACATTGTTATGCCACTTAAAATATTTGTTTTATAAGAAAACATATACGATTTAAAACTAACATAATTGTAATTGACCGAAGCGTAGCGAAGGTCTACGTTTTGACTCGGGCATTTTGCTTTTGTATGTCCGGATGTTCTCCTCTACAGGTCACAATTCTTAACCGATTTTCGTGAAATTTTGTGACCGAATTCTATGACTAAATAATTTTTTTTTGTCGATCCGGTTTTTGGAAATTTTTCAAAATGGCGGAGTCGTGATAGCTCCCGCCTAAACAAATAGTCGTATCGGTATCATAAGTTTTTTCTTATTGAGATATGTTTATAGATTAAATGGCCAAAAATTCAGAAAATTTGTATCGCTGGTTATGGCGGTATTTAGATATTTAGTTTTTAATTGAGAATGAGTAACTAAATTTCGTCAGCTTTAGTAAGAACTATAATGGCGTATTTTGCAAACGTTCGCTTTTTTTGTTTGCATCGGCAGGTCCCTGGTTCCATCCCCAGTAATTGTATACTGCTACATAACTTTTTGTATTTTTTTATACTTAAATTTCGTATAGTTGTTTTTTATTTTATTTTTTTATTTTCAAAAAATTAAAAAAATTGTATTTTTTATTTATCAAGCGCGGGTTAAGCGTATTCGTTTAATTTTTGTTTGTAGCTTTATGTAGTTTTTAATTTTTTGTTTATATTACATGTACTATACCTATTTTTTAATAAAAATTTTTGCCATACATTTATTCAGTTTTAAGCTCTGCTCGCGAGGTCTACAGCTCACAGACCCACTAGTCATAACTGGCTATAAAACATAAATAAATACAAGGTATTATTTAAATTGTAATGTGTGTATATGTAGCTATGTGAGATGTCTTTTTTCATGACCGGGTCTTGGTCACAGTCATGGTCAGACCGGTGCAGATAACATATCTCCAGAACGGTCTTCTATGCCACACCGCGGGATATCAAGTCGAAATGGTAATATGGATACGCCACTTGGCCCGCGATAGGAACAAAACTGTTCGAAAAGTAAACGCTATTTCGGTGTTGGTAATTCGTTTATAAAATAAGGGACCGTAAAAAACATGGGTCTCGACTCGGTCGTTGAAAGGCAATGCAAAACTGATAAGGTAATGCGAGCTTAGTGGTTTTATTGATATATTCAATTGATCTGTAATCAAATTTTCTATTATTAATATTAATAACATATGCAATGCATGATTAATTGATTAACAGTAACATGCCAAAACACTCTCCTATATCGCACACGAATCCCGGATTCCCGCGGCATATCCATACTAGCATAATGATTGAGGTCATTCACCCCAAGTGGCATAGAAATCCCCGATCACTGCGGCCATCGTACATGACTGGTCACCCTCGGTCAGGAGACAGCGAAGACAAGTTTAGTCTGTTGTAAAGGTATACATACCTCCAGAGCGGTCTCCGAAGCGCGAGCCGCCACGCTCGCAGTCTCTATCGCAGCCAGGAGGCTGACCCCTAAAGGAGGACCCCTCCCGGTCTTTTCAATACCCATCGTACATGACTGGTCACCCTCGGTCACGAGACAGCGAAGACAAGGTTGTAAAGGTATACATACCTCCAGAGCGGTCTCCGAAGCGCGAGCCGCCGCGCGCGCCGCCGCGCCCGCCGCCGCGGCCCCCCCCGCGCGCGCCGCGGCCCCCCCTGTCGTCGTCACGATCGTTGCGGTAGCGGCCACGATCTACAGAGTAAAAGTAAAGGTAAGGTAATTTGACACATTAAAAACAAAAAGTAGCAAACGATCCTCGAATTGTTAAAATGAAGATATGCATTATTAAATTGTACAACGGGACTCCCCGTGCCACAACATAATCAGAATCAGAATCAGAATCAGAATTGGTTTATTTTCATAGTTAAATCGGTTAGAACTTGTGTCCCTGCTCCCATTCGAGTCTCAGGGGTGTATACTTGCTTAAGTCTAGGTGAGATCAGTGCAAGTGTGGTGTATTTGATTTAATGTTAGTTACTTTATATAAGGACAACTATCATTGAACGTTCTTTGTTGTGTTCTTAATAACTACTTAAAACTAACTTACAATCTATGTGACCTGGGAACTGTTACTCTTGTACTGAGTGGTCTCCTGCGGTCTTTCTTATTTACAATATACGGAATGTCTCCTATTCTATGGTTAGTGAGCAAGGGGTTAAATTGACCGTAGCCGAGATATGCGTCACCTGGGGTATCAAGGTCCGCTATGTTCAGCTGTTTCAATTTCTCCAGCATATCTTGATGCAAATCGTGGACACGAATGTGCCACGGGTCCCAATCTAATGTGTCCCACAGCATTTCAGTAGGTGTGCGTCGCGGGAACTGTGCTGCTGATTTTAAAGCCATACGGTATTGCCTCTCTATTTTAAGCAAGTTCGTTTTGCTATACCGTGGCAGGAGTTGAACGGTACCATAGTCCAGTACCGGTAACAGACATGCTTGAATGATGGCAAGTTTCACGGTGATGTCTGTTTTTGCATAGTAGCCAATGATTGAGCTGAGGGCTCCACGTATACGCTTTGCCTTTGTCGTTACCAGGTTCGTGTGCGGTCCCATCGTCATTGTCTTATCAAAAATGACTCCGAGGTACTTTGTTTCTTTCTTATACGGCAAAGTCTGGTCTTTCAGTTTAACCGTTGGTTTGTAGCCCCTTTTTCTGGTAAACATGATGCATTCCGTCTTTTCGACATTGCACTTCAGCCCCCAGCGCTTATAATAATCGATGACAGTTTCCACTGCCCATTCTGCTCTGGTTGTAGCCTGGTCTGGACGGGCTGCCCTGTTCAGCACACAGAGGTCGTCTGCATATTGTGACAACTTGATACCTTGTAGTCGGTCATGTTCATCCCATATATCGTGCACGTACAAATTGAAAATAACAGGCCCAAGTATGGAGCCCTGCGGGACACCGTGTGGGACGCGCATCTCTTCTCCTATGGTGGTGCGAAACTTGCCTCGCACTGTCCGGTTCATCAGATAGTTTTCTATCATCTTTATTAAGTTATTTTCAACATTTTTGGTTTGCAACTTCTTGATAAGACCGCGATGATTTATCGAGTCGAATGCCTTACTTAAATCAGTCGATATCATTGCTACACTGTCTTTTACCTCAAGCGCGTCGGTTATAAATTTTCCGGTGCGAAGTATTTGTGTGCCAGTACCTCGTGCTTGTGTGAACCCATGTTGAAACGGTGGTTGTAGTCTACGGCTAATATCCCGTAACCTTGCCAGTATTAACCTTTCACACAGTTTACCCATAATGTTAAGTAACGTTATGGGTCTGTATGATTTGGCATCTCTGTGGTTCTTACCTGATTTGTGTAGGAAGATACACTCCCCTTGCTTCCATCGACTCGGGAAGTAGCCTGTGGAGAGCACGTAGTTTGCTACCTTTTTGTATGCCTCGAGAAATGTTTGTCCTCCGAGTTTTAGAGCGTCCGCTCGTAGTTGGTCCGGGCCAGGCGCTTTTTTGTTCTTAAACCTTCTGAGTGCTATTTTAATTTCATCAGTTGAAGTCAGATCGAGTGGGTGAAACGGAGTTGTCTTCTCTGTCCCTTCATCTTCCGGTGAGATAATAGCTTCTTTAACGATAGCCGCATCAACGAGCACGTCAATCGTTTCTTTTTCAGTGTTGCAGTTCGGAATCTGCGGTAATTTTTGTGGTGGCATTTTCATGCTGCGTTGGATGCGCCACATATGACTTCTATTATTTCGTGGATCTTCGAGAATCTTCAGCCAAGATTCCTCTTGAAGAGTGCGCAACGCAATGGACACCTCGCGTTTCAGTCTATTGTGTTCTCGGCGTAGAGCTGGCTGTCGTAGTTGGTTATGTCGCAAGCGCCACGCTTTTTTGCGTGCAGCGTTCCTATCTATGATGAGTTGCTTGATCTCCGGCGGTAAGTGATCTCGTCTGCAATCTTCTTTTAGCGGAGCCAGTTCATTCAGCGCTGCAGTCAGGGAGGTTTCCAACCGTTCTATAAACGTGTCACAGTCTGCATCGCTGTTAATATCGCCGAGATGTCCCATGGTCTCAGCAAAAATAGCCTCGTATCTTTTGGAGAGTTGTTCGTTTTCGTAGATCGCTTTCATGTTTCGCACTAGCTTTGGCTCTCGAGCCACATCGATGTGTAGATCGAGCAACCAAGGTAAATGATCTGAGCCGATCGATTCAATACCTCTCGCTGTAACTCTGTCTATATTCTGTGACTCATGTGTGAGAATTGCGGTGTCTAGTATACCATTACCTTGACTATTTGGTCTCGACGGCAGTCCAGTGTTGAAAAACGAACAAACATTTTCCTGGAGTAGTCGTTTAACAAGTGTACCGAGGCTTCTGTCTCGTGTGTGGCCAAGTATTCTCATTTGAAGATTCATGTCTCCAATCACGACGGCGCTGCTTTCCATTAGGATATCCTCGAATTCGTCGCGTGCATGATGTTGATTTGGGATCGGGATGTATACACCTTTGATGTTAATTGATTCTCCAGTTGCATGATTAACAACGAGACGGATAGCTACACCCTCTATCCTTCTATCGTCATCCTGCCAGTTAGTAGTAAGATGAGTTTGCGTCCATCTCAGACCTCTAGCTATGTACATTGCAGTAGTAAGGTGTTCTGCTCTGGAATCTGTGATTTTATCATAGTCTTTGATGTTGTATTTTACTTTATCAAAGTCAAGCTTGCACTCGTTTACCACAATTATTTGCGGTCTGTACTTACTTGTCAAAGCTTTCAGTTCTTCGAATTTCTTTCTTAGCCCCTGAGCGTTGACATGCAATATGCGTAGTTTTGCAAAGTGCATGTTCCTATAAGAAGTCGCCATTTGTGAGCTCTAGAAGTATGTTACATAGTTTACGCATGGTTTCAATAAGCATCATCTTTTTGTCCATTGGGTGTACGACGATTGATGCATTTGTGGGAGAGACCTGCTGTTGATTACTGGACTGCCGTAATTGTCTACCAATGTCTGCGTTGCTGTTTGTTTGTTGTAGGGCAGAGGCCGCATTCGCAAAAGAAACTCCTTGTTTAATATTATTCGACAATGCTCTTCTAGCTGTGATAGTTGGTCTCTTATTCTTCGCTTCTCGAGCAGCATGCAGGTCCATTTGCCTTTTAATTTCAGCTTGAAAATGCTCACATTTCACTTGATTTGCTCCGTGCCCTGGTTTGTGACAAGCATAACACACCTCGATCTCCATGTTTTCTTGATTGACTACAGTAACTGTTTCCGGACATTTGCGGCCGTGGCACGCTGATGTTGAATGGTTAAAGAGGTAGCAATTTTTACACTGCACTACTCGTTTAGGATCTTTTTTGTATGGCTCCGGCTTCATTTTGGGAGCTCCAAAAAAGTGATCTGAGGTGTTTCTCATCGCTTGTGCCACGTCTTCGAAGCTATGCGATGGATCAAAAATGACCAGTTGCAGGTGGTCCTTTATTTTTTTGATATTGAGTGGACGGATGCCTATACATCTTTCGATCTCATCAAGTTGTGTCTCAAGTGGTTCATCGTATGTATTATTACGAAGAATGACTCTCGTTGCATGCTGTTGTTCCCCTTTGGGGACGGGGGCTACAAATCTCAGTTCTTTATTCAGCGCGCTAAGAGCTTCAATCACTTTTTTACGAGATTCTCCGTTTTTGGGCTTTATCCAAATTACTTTTTTATTTGGTGTAATGCTGTAGCAGCAACCAAGTGAGATAGTCGTGTCTCTTATCTTTTTAACTGCTTCTGCATTTTCAATCAGTTCACGGTCGGTGATTCGAATCATTGGTATGTGTGCCGATGGTTGCTGATAAGGAACAGACTTAGCCTCTGCATTCGGCGTTGAAGCATTTCCCTCTCCAGTGGTTATATCGGATGTTTTGATGATCGCGTTCTTATCTGTTGTTCGTCCAGAGTGGTCTATTCGGGCCCGCTTCTTACTTTTATATTTTTGAGCCCATTCGTCGCTCGATTTCTGTGCTTCTTGCGTACTTTGTTCGTTGGTTTGCGATAAAGTATCAAAACGGTTTGTGGTAGGAATATTCACGCGTATGTGATCCGCCACCTCGTCCTTTGAAGCATGCGTCGGCCGGCCTCTCGAATTATCTCGACGTCCGGGTGTGGTACTCGCTGTGCTAAGTTCAGTACTTTTGCCGCGCGATTTTCGTTGTTTATTAGTTTTATTGACTTGATTATGTGGGTAAATCATGTAGTCGTTAACAATTTTACATTCACAAATCACGCGTTCTTTGCTGATCAAATCAAGATTTGGAATGATTTTAATGTGGAACTGCTTATTGCATTCACGACAATTTTTATTATTTACTTGGCATGTAGCCGCATTGCACGAAATGATTCGGATAATATGGCTACAACCATTTAATTCATCTTTTTCTATATTGGGTATTAGTTCCAGGAAACATTTAACACTGGTTTCTTTATGGCAGTCACTGCACTTAAGTTGTTTAATGTTGGTTTGGTCACTATGCCACTGGTAAAAGTTTTTTACATTGTTTATTTTCGAGCAGTGCCAGCATTCGACCGGAAATCTGCCATCTGAGTCTTTTAAAATTGACCCTACTACTTTGTTATTGACTTTGCACTTGTTCATATTGTTTGATTGATTATTTACTAATTTAGCACTACTATTTATATAACTAATTTCACTAGTTTGTTCTTTGGGGTCGGCATCATCAGTGTCCATTAATCACCATTTATAAAGATAAGCGGTGCAATGCTCACTAATTGTTGCGTAATCGCACACGTGCGATGCGCACGGGAATAAGGAAAACAACACAGTCTAGGTATCAGTGCAAAACGAAGCGCGGTGCTCCGCTCGACACTACCGCTCGCAACGGCTGCTCGCGGCGAACTCCACAACATAACACACCCACACCCACAGTGACATCCCTAGTGCGCAAAACGTTCAAGCTGATAAACAAGACCGAGTGCGGGTATTTCGAAAAACTCGATGTTGATGTCAATTTTGGCCAGTCTTCTCCGAGACCACGGGGACAACGCCGTCCTCGAAACGTCGAAGGTAAATCTTAAAATTTAAATACGCGATTAAGTCCCGTTGTACAATTTAATAACGTGTAAAAATCGTAATAGTTAATCAGTGTAATGAAGATATGATTTTATCTTTTCGTAGTTAATTTGCGTAAAAATACATTTTAGTACCATAAAACAACAATTCGTCTAGAAGAGTAAATTTCTACATTTCATTGAATAATCAACATTTTACGGTAATTTTTGAGGCAATAAAGAAAAATAAATGAATTGAATGATGAATTGTTAAAAGAGATTATTATCCTTATGTTTTACTGTTGACTCTGTATGTAAAGGAAAGATGGTATTGGTACTGAAATACATTACATCAAAGCAAAGTTGTTTTACATTATCCTTCTATACTGGTTAGTGGTTTAATTGGTGTAATGACGCTAGGAAAACGCGGTTAAACCCTCAATTTTTTGCTGTATTTATAGTAAATAAAGGCACTTACTGTATTTCCCCTTGAAGCCCATCCCGCACTGCGCCAGCTCCAGCAGCTTGGGGTTCACCACCTGGTTGGCCTCTTGCAGTACCAACATTAAATCTTTGGCCTAAGAAATACATATATGAAACATGAAAACAAGTCTCAAAACGGAATTTCCTAAGGTCAATGTGTGGCTAATTCCGTCATAGCTATTCCGTCTACTAGGGTTTTCTCGAACAACGAACAAAATTCATAATTCCATCGACAAAACAGCGATTGCATTTAGTTTCAATCAAAAGCAGATGGTTTTTCCGGCGTTTTAAAATCAAATATATATACGCTCGTGGACGGAAATAACCACATTGACCTTATACGAGGGGCGTTCAAAATATTCTCGGTATTGATATCTTACAACCTCTTCTAAAATTTCTTTCGTTACTGGCCGCTAAGGTTTATTCATTGACATTAAAAAAAAGTATAATTCGAACCGAGATGTTCTTTTGTTTTTCTGCAATTGCTGAACAAACATGAACATCATGTGGGAATTGACAATGTTAACTAAATTAGAACATCGATGCGTGATAAAATTCTTGACAAAACAGGGTAAAAATCAAAAAACCATAAAAGAGGAAATGGATTGTGTTTACCGTGAGTCTGCTCCTTCTTTATCTACCATTCAAAAGTGGTCAAGCGAGTTTAAACGTGGAAGGGAGAGTGTTGAAGACGACCCTAGACCTGGCCGGCCTGTAGTAGCTACTTCACAAGAAAATATTGATAAAGTGGAAAAACTTATATTGGAAGATGGTCGAGTGAAGGTAAAATCTATAGCACAAGTAACCAATCTCTCTATTGGTACCGTACATGATATTATCCATGACCATCTTAATATGTCAAAAGTAAGTGCAAGATGGGTTCCGCGAATGCTGACTCGGCTTCAAAAAGACATGCGTGTAGCTTGTTGTTCCGATTTTATTGACTTGTGCGGTGAAAATCCTGATGAGGTGCTGCAAAGAATAGTTACTGGAGATGAAACCTGGGTTCATCATTATGACCCAGAGAGTAAACAAGAGTCCATGCAGTGGCACATTAAGGGTTCAGCTCATCCCAAGAAGTTCAAGGTCATCCCTTCAGCTGGCAAGGTCATGGCCACGATATTTTGGGATTGTGAAGGAGTATTACTGATCGATTATAAAGAAAAAGGTGTAAATATCACAGGACAGTACTACGCTAACATTCTACGCCAATTAAAGGATGTAATCAAAGAAAAGAGGCGAGGAAAGTTAACCAAAGGTGTTATGCTTCTGCATGACAACGCCCCCGTCCATACTGCTCATATTGCCAAGGCAGCTATTGTTGAATGTGGGTTTGAAACTGTTACTCACCCACCGTATAGTCCGGACTTAGCCCCCAGCGACTTCTTTTTGTTCCCCAATCTTAAAAAGGATCTGCGTGGAAATAAATTTTCCGATGATAAAGCATTGAAGGCGGCAGTGGAGGAGCATTTTTACACCAAAGATAAAAAATATTTTTATGCAGGATTAAAAAAAATAATTGATCGATCTTTTAAGTGTATGAACATAGGGGGGGAGTATATTGAAAAATAAAAATATCAAACTTTTCGTACTTGTTTGTTTTCATTCTCATACCGAGAATATTTTGAATACCCCTCGTATATCAAATTAAGGTACAATGTGATTTGAAAGCTTAAAGGCAAGGTACCTTAGCAGAATTGTTCGGAGTGAATAGCGTGTACGCCGTGCCGGTATTCTGCGAGCGTCCCGTGCGCCCGATGCGGTGCACATAGTCCTCCGAGTTATTCGGGTAGTCATAGTTTATCACAAACTTCACGTCCTCCACATCTGCACCGGAAATAACCTCTGTTACTATACAAGTAAAGTCGATATTGGCTCGAACATAGCACAAAACGAAAGCGACAAATAATTGCAGAAGAAAATGTTTGGAGGAATAACTTTGTTTGGCAGTTTAATAAGGGGACCTAGGTTAGACCCTTGTGGAACTCCCAATACAAAAAATTGAAATTTTGATTGTGTTGCGCATTTGAGTAATTTAAAAGACGAAATTAGTTAAAAGGAATAAGTTAGGTTATCTATTATTAAATTATTACAATATGGCTTGATGTATTGAGTGTTAATACCATATCAACAATATCAAACGCCTGAGCCTGAACAAAGTTATTCCCCTCAACGTGGAAGTCACAAATATTTACCTTTGTCATAGCCAGCGCGTAGATGCTGGAAATAACTGTATTATGCCCTTCAGTGGTTCCGGAGTGTCGGCCAAGACTCGGTGTGCTGACTAATGATCATGTCCTGCTTAACGTCGTCAGGTGGCGTAGGGCAGGTCTTATTTACCTCTAAATCTCTCATGACACTTAACCAAGCATGTATTGCTCTTACATCATTCCCTGGTGATTGAGTCAGCCCCATTTAGTTTACTACAAATAATAAAACAAATATAGCTTTCATTTGTAATTTATGTTCTTGAATTTTAAATATTTTTTTATCGATTTTTCAAGTATTTAATGGATGCTCTATGCAATTTGACTCTTTCTAATCACCATCCCCTTTTAGAGGCAGCATGCTCTAAACAGTGTGCGCTGACAGTACAAATCTGTCATTGTAATGATCATCGTTAAGTCAGCAACACACCCTTAGCCTTTATCTCGACACGCATGCGCCTCTGAAATGAAAACAACATTCGAGAATAATGCCAAGTCAGTCATGGAAATTTTAATACGGGCAAATTCAAATGATAGACAACCATATTCTTACACCTATTGAGAATCTCATCATTAATCCTGACACGGGAATGCTATCACTTGCATTGAAGAAGTGAGCAGAATATTGAAGATAACATTAAATGCCTACAACTGCATGTTTCGATGAAGAAGTCATAATAAATTTAGTTATAGAAATACATTTTATCTCCCACATTTTCAGTTGTCTATCATTAATGTCATAAGCCCCATTTAAACCATTGCATTGTCAATGTATGTTCCAATATTCACTTCAATTTATTTCCTAGTTTTTCACGTTCCCTACAAATATTCCACTTTTCAAATTAACGGCGTACTTTGACCACAAACGCAATAACAACATTGTCCTTCGAGTTATGAACTGCTGCCTTGTAATTTCATCCGTTTTCTTAGTAAAGTGTATATTCTAAACTATTATCTTCTTAGATAGCTTCAATTTCTTCTATCTTTGTGAATATTGGACACAAGTGTATCTCGCTTGCAATGGTCCCACGCTACGCCCTGACTCGGTTCTCAGACCACACCCCGGTCAACAGAGCGAGATCGTTTAACGCAACTACTATAAATAACCTCGCTTCTGTTTCAATAAAAATCTTCTGTTTGATGCCTTTGTTTATTGTATTGGCGGGAATATCACCACCGTGATTAATTTGTCTTTAGGGAGCGTCAGACGAAAGTTATGGCGCCAGCACATTATTTTAATTATTCCTTATGCCATTGTCATTTGACCCCAATGTAAACTCAAAAGTAGGTCGCCTTTATAGAAAACCTCTCAGCTCACGACCTAAATTCTTGAATGTTTATAAATCTTCAATGCTAACCTAATCGCTACAAAACGGAGATAAATAGCATGCTATGCGTTTTCCTTCTGCAGATTTTCTTTCTGTATTTTCCCCAGAGATAAGCAAGGTTTACGTTTCTTGTAAAATTGATTTATATTTTTTTTTATCTTCGGCGCGAATTGCTCAACGCCATATTTCCATCTTGTAGTTTCAAGATAAGTTTGACACCTAAATAGGGAAGCTTCTATGACGACATACTTTTAAAGTAACATAATTTATTTTTCGTTGTAACAGTGATGGCGCCCGAAATTGCTGCCCTCGACATGGTTAGGTGGCACAAACATAAGATGATCAACTTCTGGGCAAATACATTCATAAAATTGGTGCATTCAAATTTTGAACGCAATATTTTAGACCAGAGCAATGTCAATATTTTAGATTCTTTAGTTAGTGGTCACTGATATTGTATGACCACTTTATTCACTTTTAGTGGTTAGTTTTTCGTCTATTTTGACAGTTTTTGTAGAATCATCGGTAATAATGACAAAAAGCCCTGACCTATTACAAAATTGACTGAAAATGTCTTTAAAATTCTCCATGTCTATAATCCAGACATCCATTTATATTTCATTCGTAGAATATTACACATTATGAAGACCTAAGACGGAGACAATTTTTTCAGTACATAATATTTATCTGTGCACATCATTTTAGTTTAATATAAGTTCTTCAGTTGATGGTTTTTCTTACTCCAGTTAGGGATCATCCATTAATTACGTCACACGAATTTCTAGGTTTTTTGACCCCTCCCCCCTAGTGTGACGTCACATTTTTTCTACGAAATCGCCAAATCAAATTGAGTAAGTACCTAAGTATTATTAATATTTTACCAAAGTATTTTTGACGATATAAATATTAGTAATTTTATAACCCAAAACTGCTTAGGAAAGAAAATTAAACGAATAAAAGTTAAAAACGATTATCGTTTTAAAAACTTGTTATTTAAATGTACAGCGAATAAAATAATTTAAATAAATGTTCGGTTACTGATGAAGTTAAAGTGACGTTACAATGTTTGTGTCTCCCCCCTCCCCCATGTCACAATATGTCACATTTTCTTGACCCCCTCCCTCGCCCTAAACGTGTGATGTAATTAATTGGTGACCCCTTATGCATCATGTACATCTACCAATTAGGCTAGCATAAATAATACGATAGTGCTTTGCCTCAATGCAAGATCACAAAAATAAAGTAAAGTAAATAAATATAAAGTGCCAGAAAATACCAACTCGTTTCAAACAAGTGCGCGAAAGAACTGTTTCAAATGTAAATTTTCAAGGTGATTTTTTTTATTATTATATTTTCAGTGTGTCACTAGAGTTTTTAATAGATATTATATCTACCCTAATTTGTATATTGATTCGTATAACGGTCTACATATTTTGATTAGTTCTTTTAGCAAACATTCATTCGTATGTAAAATTTAAAGAACGTTACAAACTAAACGCATTTTCAATCAAATAATGTGATTACACTGTTATTCATTCACAAAAATTCATGTTGACATTACGGTGCCGAGACGAAGCTGTGGCTTCATGATACGAGTTCACTTATCGGGTTTAAACCAATTATAGTTTGTAGCTTTCTAATAGAGCCCGAAGGCTAATCCTATTGTCTATTGTTAAGTAAAACCGCTCGTGCCACGTGCCACAACCACCTGCATAAAAAATCGGTACTTCGGTTACTGAGTGCCGGCGAGTCGAACGCTACAGAACCAGTCTAAAATGTGTCATCGAGATGCGTAACAGAGGCGCGTTATCGGAGAGCGCACCTACACTGGTTTTTTGAGCGTTGGACTAGCCCGCGCTCAGGTGCCAAATAGAATAATTAGGACCCTTTTTTGCAGGTAAGTAGCACGTGCGGTTTTACTGAACAATAGACAATAGGATAAGCCTTCGGGCTCTACTAGAAAGCTATAAACTATACCGCTCATCCCTCGAGATATGAACGTGCGCGTGCGCGTGTTAAACAAGAGTTTAACAATTTTGCTTTAGTGACTTACACCTAAGTCACGAAAAGAGCGTGCTTTTCGTGGCCGAGCCGCTAGTCGTTAAGACAAAACTGTGATTAAATAACACGCCGATTTTCCTCGCATTTACACGGAGATTTCTCTAATATTTTAGTTGGATGCTCTGGTGTGTATGTCCTTACCAAGCCCCCATGCACAGACAAGACATCCTCTAGACTGAGCATAGTAACGCTACCTCCTCTGCCACTCATACGGTAGATTTACTCCATCTTCGAGTCAATCCCGTGCCGTGATTGGTCCGTGTCTTTGAACGGACCAATCACGGCACGGGATTCGCTCACCTCGTCCCCCCGCACCCCCGTATTTTTGGCAGCATCGGTTTCATGAAATAATTGCTTTAAACTCAGTCTAGAGGATTCCTAGTCTATGCCCCCATGCAACGACGTCAGTAGCGACCAGCACTCCTTGAGGATAATTTCGGAATTGCTGTAACACGTAGTCGCGGTCCTACTGGTTCTTGTCACCGTGTGTGTGTGTTTATTATGTGATTATTCGTATCCGCAGCGCCGGGCTGCGAGCGGGACACTGCTATACACGTGTACAGTGCTGTCCCGCTCACGAATAGCACGTGAAACCTTACCAAGCCCCCTCGCAGCAACGTCAGTAGCGACCAGCACTCCTTGAGGATAATTTCGGAACTGCTGTAACACGTAGTCGCGGTCCTACTGGTTCTTGTCACCGTATTTATTATGTGATTATTCGTATCCGCGGCGCCGGGCTGCGAGCGGGACACCGCTATACACGTGTACAGCGCTGTCCCGCTCACGAATAGTAAGTGAAACCTTACCAAGCCCCCTCGCAGCGACGTCAGTAGCGACCAGAACGCCCCGGGGGTGGTTGCGGAACTGCTGTAGCACGTAATCGCGGTCCTACTGGTTCTTGTCACCGTGTGTATTTATTATGTGATTATTCGTATCCGCGACGCCGGGCTGCGAGCGGGACACCGCTATACACGTGTACAGCGCTGTCCCGCTCACGAATAGTAAGTGAAACCTTACCAAGCCCCCTCGCAGCGACGTCAGTAGCGACCAGAACGCCCCGGGGGTGGTTGCGGAACTGCTGTAGCACGTAATCGCGGTCCTATTGGTTCTTGTCACCGCGTGTGTGTGTTTATTATGTGATCATTCGTATCCGCGGCGCCGGGCTGCGAGTGGGACACCGCTATACCCGTGTACAGTGCTGTCCCGCTCACGAATAGCACGTGAAACCTTACCAAGCCCCCTCGCAGCGACGTCAGTAGCGACCAGAACGCCCCGGGGGTGGTTGCGGAACTGCTGTAGCACGTAATCGCGGTCCTATTGGTTCTTGTCACCGCGTGTGTGTGTTTATTATGTGATCATTCGTATCCGCGGCGCCGGGCTGCGAGTGGGACACCGCTATACCCGTGTACAGCGCTGTCCCGCTCACGAATAGCACGTGAAACCTTACCAAGCCCCCTCGCAGCGACGTCAGTGGCGACCAGAACGCCCCGGGGATGGTTCCGGAACTGCTGTAGCACGTAATCGCGGTCCTGTTGGTTCTTATCGCCGTGGATGGCGAGCGCGCGCCAGCCCGCGCGGTTTATGGACTTGGTTATTTCGTCCACCTGCACACAATACAGAATAGATGTAGTGATTAATTATATTCCATCGTTTTTTCACGGAAACGTACGAACGTGTCTTATGCTATTTCAGTCAGTCTAGTCTGGGTACAAAAAGTACAGTGATAGGGTTCCTTTCTTATGGTTAAGGCTACAGTAACTGCTTACTATCAGGTCTGCGGGACGCTTGTATATAACCAATGTGATATAAAAAAACCGGCCAAGTGCGAGTCAGACTCGCGCACGGAGGGTTCCGCACCATCAACAAAACAAGCAAAAACACAAGCAAAAAAACGGTCACCCATCCAAGTACTGACCCCGCCCGACGTTGCTTAACTTCGGTCAAAAATCACGTTTATTGTATGGGAGCCCCACTTAAATCTTTATTTTGTTTTTAGTATTTGTTGTTATAGCGGCAACAGAAATACATCATCTGTGAAAATTTCAACTGTCTAGCTATCACGGTCCGTGAGATACAGCCTGGTGACAGACGGACGGACAGCGGAGTCTTAATAATAGGGTCCCGTTTTTACCCTTTGGGTACGGAACCATAATAAAAACTGACCTTTCGCTTAGTCTCCGCAAAGATAATAGTCTTAGTCTCTTCCTCCGAAGAGATCTCCGTGAGCAAAGTAATCAGCTTGTCATTTTTCTCCCACTCCTCGCAGACATCCACAATCTGCAGGATGTTGTGGTTGGCCGACAGCTGCAGGGACCCGATGTTGATCTGGATGTAGTCGTGGAGGAACTCCTCGGCCAGGTTCCGGACCTCCTTGGGCCAGGTTGCGGACCACATCAGAACCTGGGGAAAGGGGATAAAATAAAATATTATTATTATTATTTGTATCTCCTTTTGGCTTTCACGGGCCTGTAATCCCGGTCTTTTGATAGGCTTGCGTGGGGATAGACACCCATGAACCGGTCTCAGCAGGCATTGGAACTATTGTAAAAAAAAAAAAAAAAAACTTGGCTATTGTAAAAGAAGTCCGGACACCTGCCATAACAATGCTAACTCACGTTATCGAGGCAGGTATTATTATTATTATTTATAAAGCAGGCAGGCAGTTGAAATAACTGATAATGCCTGTATCCAGAGTCATCAACAGAGTTTTCCGTGCTGAGTAGAATTTTAATTTGGATTTGATTTGGAATATTTGGGGACAATCAGTAGGCCTAGCTACAGATGTGCAAGTTGCGGAAAGTTTCCATAAAATTCTACAAATTCTCGGAAATTTCATGAAACTTTCACTAGGAAATATGGGAAATTTAAATTTAAAATTGGAAAATATAACACTTTAAACTCTCGCGTTTTGTACACATATTTAATTACACAAACGGGTCTAACGCGATATAATTTCATTGTTTTTACCTTTACCCGTCGGAATTAAAGGTAAAAACAATGAAATTATATCGCGTTAGACCCGTTTCTGTAATTAAATATGTTAAAATTGGAAAGTTTCAATTCTCATACAAAAATTGTAAGAAAATCCGAATTTTTCTTACGTAAAATTTCCGAAACATTTCTCAATTTTGGAAAGTTTCCTTAGGCACATCAGTAGGCCTAGCACATAATTGGCGCGACAGTATCTCGCGGCGAGATAGACTGGGTAGTCTAATGCGGCTTGTCACTTGTCACTTGCGGCCTGCGAGCCGCCCTGGCTATTTTGTATATAATATTGACAAACGACAATGTCTGATTAAGTCATAAATATTAAATAAGTGCGGCCCGCGTCAACTTTGTTAACTAATATGTGGCCCGTGGCTGCTAAAAGGTTTTAATAACAATACTTCCGTGAGACACAGACATATTCAATATATTAAAATCCGTTTTTTAATATGCTAAAAGGTTGCCGACCGCTACTCTAATGGGATATAAAAATCCCAGAGTTTATTTCTATTGTGTTACCATTTCCCCATATACTTTGTATGGTGGTAACAAAAAGGAAAGTTTGAAAAATGTATTTGGAATGGACATTTTAGGACACTTTTTTTCTCCTATAAGGATGAAAAGGGCTCGCGATCCTGACTAGAAATAACACAAAAGTGGCAAAAAATGTCACAATATAAAAATGAACGAAACGCTCAAATAGAGGAGTAGAATTTCAGGATAAAACAAACAAACAAACAAAGCATAAAACAAATATAAACTTTATTGCAAATCGTATAGTAAATGCTTGGAACAAATTACCCTCTGAAGTTGTGAACTCTACAAGTGTGAATCAATTTAAAAATAGACTCGACAAACTATCAAAACAGTGAAATCGTGCTAAGTGAACTATGATTTAGACGCACCAGCATCAGCTGCCTGTCTAAAACGAAATAATAATAATAATATGCACTAACCTGTCTATCTGGTCTGATTTGTTCGATGATCTTTCTGATTTGGGGCTCGAAGCCCATGTCCAACATCCGATCAGCCTCGTCCAGCACCAAGTATGTGC
This sequence comes from Cydia amplana, assembly GCF_948474715.1. Taxonomy (NCBI): domain Eukaryota; kingdom Metazoa; phylum Arthropoda; class Insecta; order Lepidoptera; family Tortricidae; genus Cydia; species Cydia amplana. Next base: position 877,844 of record NC_086079.1, on the reverse strand, counting down.
AGCGCTTCAGGTTTGTAGTACCTACGTGACACAATATACAGGTATACGATTTAGCACAGCGGTTCTCAATCTTTTTTTCTGACGGAACCCTTTTGGAAAGCGAAATACTTGATGGAACCCTACAATACGGTGGCGGCATTGTAAAATTTTTCGAGGCGACTAAAGCATAGTGTTCTAAATTCTTGCGGAACCCCTGCAGGAACACACTTAGAGTATGGCTGATTTAGCAGTATTACCCACAATCTGTTGCATAGTTTCTGGTGAAAGGAAAGCTGTTGTTGAAGGCTAATGATTCATCGAATCGGATTGATAAAGAAAACTGAATCACTGTTGTACGATAAAATGTAAGTACAGTTGGACCCCAGGTGTTGAAAATGATCTGAATACAATAATATAGTAATATTACAGATACTAAAATAGAACACACCTATGACTCAGGAACAAATATCCCTGCCTGTCTTCACACAAATAAGTGCCCTTACTGGGATTCGAACCCAGCACCATCGAAATACTATTGTGTATAGCTTAAATAACTTACCAGATTAAAACATGGGCACAAAAACTTAACAAAATATCACTTACCCTTCTCCAAGAAGTCAATAAGCCGCCCAGGTGTAGCGATGATAATCTCCACGCCTCGCTCGAGGCAGCGCCCCTGAGGCCCCTTCGGAGCCCCGCCGAAGACGCACGTGTTGCGCACGGCCACGCTTTGACCAAAGTCATTGGCGACCTAGAGACAAGATACTGCTGTTAGAACAAGAGTTTAATCCTTTTTTTAAATTTTTTTTTAATACGAAAATGACAGTTAAATTGGCCTAATTGTCTGACCGGTTTGTTGCTCTTCCATTAAAAAAAATATTTTTTACCAATAAAGAAACTACAGTCAAAACCTTTTATAACGACATCGAAGGGACTACTCATATTTGGTCGTAAAAACCGATAGTCGTAACAGCCGATGACGTACCTAATACGTATTATTAAATGTGTGAATAATATACTCATCTATAAAATAAAACTACATTTTATTTATTTAATTGAAAATTATAATAAAAAGACATTACGTACATAATTATGTAATTTGTTTTCTTTTACTTTGCGACATGTTAAAAGTTTCACGAATAACTCAACAATCATCTATATATATAAATGCACGTGTCCTGACTGATTGACTGACTGACTGACTGACTGACTGACTCATCAACGCAGAGCCGAAACTACAAATGCTAGAAAGTTGAAATTTGGACACTAGGTTGTATTTATAAAATGTATAAGAGCTAAGGAGCAATTTTGAGAAATTCAACCCCTAAGGGGGTTAAAAAGGGGATGAAAGTTTGTATGGGGTTCAAGTTTTATTTTGAGCTAGGAAATTGAAATTTTGTAAAAATGTACTATATTAAAAAACAAGAAAATTAATTTCTGCGTTTTCGAAAATTCATCCCCCAAGGTGGTGAAAAAGGGGTTGAAAGTTTATATGGAGATCAAATATTTTTGTGAGTGTTGGACTTGAAACTTTGTATATGGGGATATTATTATAAGACGGGAAAAGTAATTTCAGCGTTTTTGAAAATTCATCCCCTAACAGGGTTAAAAAGGGGTTGAAAGTTTGAATCCATTACAAATGCTTTGAAACTTCTTAGAAAGGCATAATAGCCGATGACAAAAAAAAGTAATTGCGACGTTTTAGGTAATTCAACCTCTAAGGGGGTAAAAAAGGGGATGAAACTTTGTCCTGGGGTGCAAATTTTATTTTAAGCTAGGACCTTGAAACTTCGTAAAAAGGTATTAAATTAAAAAACAAGAAAACTAATTTCAGCATTTTTAAAAATTCATCCCCCAAGGTGGTAAAAAAGGGGTTGAAAATTTGTACGGAGATCAAATATTTTTGAGAGTGCGGGACTTGAATCTTTGTATTTGGGGATATTATTAAAATACAGGAAAAGCAATTTCAGCGTTTTGTAAAATTCATCCCCTAACAGGGTTAAACAGGGGTTGAAAGATTAAATCCATTACAAATGCTTTGAAACTTCTTAGAAAGGCATAATAGCCGATGACAAAAAAAAGTAATTGCGACGTTTTAGGTAATTCAACCTCTAAGGGGGTAAAAAAGGGGATGAAACTTTGTCCTGGGGTGCAAATTTTATTTTAAGCTAGGACCTTGAAACTTCGTAAAAAGGTATTAAATTAAAAAACAAGAAAATTAATTTCTGCGTTTTCGAAAATTCATCCCCCAAGGTGGTGAAAAAGGGGTTGAAAGTTTGTATGGAGATCAAATATTTTTGTGAGTGCGGGACTTGAATCTTTGTATTTGGGGATATTATTAAAATACAGGAAAAGTAATTTCAGCGTTTTGTAAAATTCATCCCCTAACAGGGTTAAACAGGGGTTGAAAGTTTGAATCCATTACAAATGCTTTGAAACTTCTTAGAAAGGCATAATAGCCGATAACAAAAAAAAGTAATTGCAACGTTTTTGGAAATTCAACCCCTAAGGGGGTTAAAAAGGGGATGAAAGTTCGTCTTAGGGTGCAAATTTTATTTTAAGCTACGAACTTGAAACTTTGCAAATAGGTATTAAATTTAGATATAAGAAAACAAATTTCAGCGTTTTGTACGTATAAAATATTTTTGAGAGTGCGGGACTTGAATCTTTGTATTTGGGGATATTATTAGAAGACAGGAAAAGTTATTTCAGCGTTTGGTAAAATTCATCCCCTAACAGGGTTAAAAAGGGGTTGAAAGTTTGTATGGCGTTCAAATTTTATTTTAAGCTAGGAACTTGAAACGTCGTAAAAATATATGTTATTAAAATACAAGAAAACTAATTTCAGTGTTTTTGAATATTCATCCCCTAAAGTGGTGAAAAAGGGGTTGAAAGTTTGTATGGACATCAAACATTTTTTCGACCGCGGGACTTGAATCTTTGTATTTGGGGATATTATTAAAATACAGGAAAAGTAATTTCAGCGTTTTGTAAAATTCATCCCCTAACAGGGTTAAACAGGGGTTGAAAGTTTGAATCCATTACAAATGCTTTGAAACTTCTTAGAAAGGCATAATAGCCGATAACAAAAAAAAGTAATTGCAACGTTTTTGGAAATTCAACCCCTAAGGGGGTTAAAAAGGGGATTAAAGTTCGTCTTAGGGTGCAAATTTTATTTTAAGCTAGGAACTTGAAACTTTGCAAAAAGGTATTGAATTAAGATACAAGAAAACAAATTTCAGCGTTTTTAAAAATTCATCCCCCAAGGTGGTAAAACATGGGGTTGAAAATTTGTACGGATATCAAATATTTTTGAGAGTGCGGGACTTGAATCTTTGTATTTGGGGATACTATTAGAAGACAGGTTAAGTTATTTCAGCGTTTTGTAAAATTCATCCCCTAACAGGGTTAAAAAGGGGTTGAAAGTTTGTATGGAGTTCAAATTTTATTTTAAGCTAGGACCTTGAAACTTCGTAAAAAGGTATTAAATTAAAATACAAGAAAACTAATTTCAGCGTTTTTGAATATTCATCCCCTAAAGTGGTGTAAAAGGGGTTGAAAGTTTGTATGGATATCAAACATTTTTTCGAACGCGGGACTTGAATCTTTGTATTTCGGGATATTATTAAAATACAGGAAAAGTAATTTTAGCGTTTAGCGTATTCATCCCCTAACAGGGTTAAACAGGGGTTGAAAGTTTGAATCCATTACAAATGCTTTGAAACTTCTTAGAAAGGCATAATAGCCGATTACAAAAAAAAATAATTGCAAGGTTTTTGGAAATACAACCCCTAAGGGGGTTAAAAAGGGGATGAAAGTTCGTCTTAGGGTGCAAATTTTATTTTAAGCTAGGAACTTGAAACTTTGCAAAAAGGTATTGAATTAAGATACAAGAAAACAAATTTCAGCGTTTTTAAAAATTCATCCCCTAAGGTGGTAAAACATGGGGTTGAAAATTTGTACGGATATCAAATATTTTTGAGAGTGCGGGACTTGAATCTTTGTATTTGGGGATATTATTAGAAGACAGGAAAAGTTATTTCAGCGTTTTGTAAATCCCCTAACAGGGTTAAAAAGGGGTTGAAATTTTGTATGGAGTTCAAATTTTATTTTAAGCTAGGAACTTGAAACTTCGTAAATATATATGTTATTAAAATACAAGAAAACTAATTTCAGCGTTATTGAATATTCATCCCCTAAAGTGGTGAAAAAGGGGTTGAAAGTTTGTATGGATATCAAACATTTTTTCGAACGCGGGACTTGAATCTTTGTATTTCGGGATATTATTAAAATACAGGGAAAGTAATTTCAGCGTTTTGTAAAATTCATCCCCTAACAGGGTTAAACAGGGGTTGAATGTTTGAATCCATTACAAATGCTTTAAAACTTCTTAGAAAAGCATAATAGCCGATTAAAAAAAGTAATTGCAACGTTTTTGGAAATTCAACCAAAGGGGGTTAAAAAGGGGATGAAAGTTCGTCTTAGGGTGCAAATTTTATTTAAAGCTAGGAACTTGAAACTTCGTAAATAGGTAGTTAGGTAGTAGGTTTTATTAAATAGAGGACATGAAAATCTTCTAAGGGGGTTTAGAGGGATTACATCGAGGACAATTTTATTCAGTTAGGGGCTTGAAACTTCGTAGGTTGTGAAAGACAAGTCTCATGCGTCGTATAATATTAATAATTAAGAAATGATTAACCGTCCTACCGCAATCTCTTGCTGCATAATGTTCTAAGCTAATGTAGAATATATAACCACCAATATACAAATCCACGCGTACGAAGTCGCGGGCAACAGCTAGTTGACGTATAATATCTAAGGACGGGCTAATGGGGCACTAAAAATCGTACTAGTTCAGCGGTGCTACCCACGAATTCCAGCCAATCGTGCAGTCTAATGCGACTAGTTGCGACCAATACCGCGCGTAATGCGAACTCGTCAACCAATCGCGCGCGTGATGCAAACTCATCAACCAATCGCGTTGTAGCGATTTCACACCGCTGTACTGGCCCCTGTCATGCCTCATTATTATTGCCCGTAAAGCCGGTCCCTATTATACGTCAATGTCAACTAGTGTTGAGTCGCTCACTCGTGAGGCACCTCATTTGTACCACTCATTTTGTTAATTTGTCGCAGTACTTCGTACCGCAAAAATGTCTTACTTCACTCCTCTATTCATTTTACTTGATTCTAAAATTATCTTTCTCCTAAAAGTTCTATTCTTAACCTCCAGAATTGCACTCCAATTAAATGTTACTATTTATTTATTTATAAAGGAAGTGATGAATACATAAATATGTATATACATTAAATATTTTTGTCGCCGTTGGAATTAATGGAATAGTCGACGCTGAAAATATGCTAGTACCTCACCTCATTTGAAGTAAGACATTGTAACACCTCATTTTAGTAAATGAGGTACTCATACAAACTCATTTTAAATTGATGTCCTACCCATCACTAATGTCAACAATATGTTTTGGTGCGTCTTGTGTTCGGATAAGTAACAAACTGACTGAAAAGAAATGAGAAAGCGGGCGTTGGGTTTCGATTATACTCCATACACGTGTACCTATTTTGTTTCTGAGAAATACAATAGACCCTAAACTCGAGTTGTTTTTGTTTACTTTTGCGATCTTAATGACTTTAGTGTGCCAGATGTGGGAAGGGGATACTGCCCTCACCTATTCAAATGTTTACAATACGGCTGGTCGTTCTAACAGATATAGTTATCTGAAAATATCAGTTAAATGTAGTCGCTTAAACAGATATGTTGTAATAAGCGATGTCGTAAAAAGCGGTGTTTTTATAAGGCGGTCTAATAGAATTCAGCCGGGACCTTTGATTTTGGTCAATATAACCGGTATGTTGTTCTAAACGATGTCGTCGTAAACGGTTTTGACTGTAAACTAAACATTGGCCGAAGATTCGGTATCGGCCAAAAAATCGCCCGCGCCGTTAAATTTATTTTCTGAGGTGCCGACCGACGTTTCGGTTTCGTTGGAAACTGGAGCAAAACCGAAACCTTCCAGTCCAAAAATCCAGTTTCGATTGGATACCACAGGTTTATCATTTTAATACAGTCGCCATCAGAAATATCGGAGCGGCCTAGGCGCTCAAAAATATCTGAACACGCCTCTATTGTAAGGGCGTTAGAGTGCGTGTTCAGATATTGTGAACACCTTGGCCGCTCCGATATATCTGATGGCGACTCTACCATCACGCTCCGCAACTGTTACGCCATTTAGGGTTAATGTGCAATTCAATTTAGCTAGAACCTGAAATGGCATAATCTGTGACTTGTGACTGTACATAATTGCAATTTAATGGTTTAAAAGAAAGGTAGTTAAAAGAAACTGTCATTTTAGTAAACGGAGCTTAGAAGAGTTTAAGTCCCGAAGCAACAACATAGAAATATAGTGAGAAGGTGATTGTCCTATGCTCTTCATAAACAACCAATGAAGCAAAATTATTAAAAACAGAGTTTTTTGATTGGAATGTTTATTAATGTTAAAAAAACTTGGCCAATAACCATTTCTTACTGTAAATAAATTGCCAATTAAAAATGTTGCATATATAGGTGTATAAACAATTTCTATGTGTTATGGAATTAATACTGATAAACAGATTTAATTAAGATATTTTTTTTTATGAAAGGCCATGTTTTTTAAAAATTTACACTGAATGAAATTATTCACTATTCGTCCAGTGCTGATTTCTATGATGCCAGCTGAGTAAAGTTTTATTTTGAAAAATAATAGGACTTGTTAAGATAAAGATGGATGGTTAAGATTAAATATGTGTACAAAACGCGAGAGTTTAAAGTGTTATATTGTTAAGATAACTTTAAATATTGAGCAAGTGTTATGTTAATCACCTGCTGGCATCAGATCCCCAAATATGCCCAATATGATTGATGAATAAGTTATAATAAATTGGTGTACATACAAATAAAGCTAACTAAAATGGTGAAGTTACTAATCAACAACCTAATGCACTAAAAATATATAAAATGGTGATCAACTGCTGAAAAAACTAAATACACAAAGGTTACGTTCAGAAACCTGACCTAGCTTCAAACACTTTCGGATTTGGAAATAAATACTTTAGAAAAAAATGTTTTTTGTACTAAATCGCCAAAACATTGAGGTTTTCGAACATAGCCTGCCTGCTAAGCTACATATTAATATTTAAAGGTTTACAATTCTTGTGTCCGTTGTGGGATCATCCATTTCTGCTGGTATCCCGTTCATCGCAACTAGAGTCTGGAGTTGCGTAAAAACAAAACAAGTTATTACAAAAATCTTTTCTCATTTAAACAAATTAAACAAGTTCTTTTTAAAAGTGGAAAGGCAGGCCTAAGTCAAACCTAGCTCATGAATCAAACCAAAATGAGTTAAAAATGTAATTTACCTGTTGGATTTGTTGAGCAAGCTCTCTAGTTGGAGCCAATACTAAGACAATGGGGCCATCATCACGCAGCAGCCTCGGTTGATTAATTATGTGCACAATTGCAGGTAAGATGTAAGCCAGTGTCTTTCCCGAGCCAGTTTGAGCTATGCCAACTAAATCTCTTCCTGATAAAGCAATCGGCCAGCCCTGGGCTTGGATTGGGGTTGGACTAGCGAAGCCTTGCTTCAGAATCTCTTTCATAGCATAGTCAGGGAAGCCACCTTCTTCGAAAAAGATGCTAGGGTTAGGCACGTCGCGGCCTTTTACAGTTATTTGGTGCTGGCTGCGGTACGCTTCGACTTCAGCTGGCGTGCGACGAGCGACGCTGTCGCAGGGAACGTAGAAGTTTTTCTGGAACGGAATCAACTCAACCGTATCCCAGCGGATTTTACGGAGATTGCCTCCAGGTTGATCATTTTTAAAGTTGCTGCGGTAATCGTCACGCCCCCCGCCGCCTCGACCGCCACCGAAGCCCCGTCCACCGCCGCCGCGGCCTCCTCCTCTGCCGCCGCCATCTCGCCCGCCAAATCTACTGCCGCCTCTGTCTTCTGATCTATCGCCGCTTCTAGGCCCGCCTCGGCCTCCACCGCGACCACCACGGCCCCCGCCACGACCACCCCCGCGCCTATCGTCATACCTAGACCAAAATTGCTCATTAGAAACGGTAAACTGTAACACAAAAGGAAAGTTTGATGAAAGCGTCTACTTACATTTTACTGTAGATAAAGTAAGATCTTCTTCAGTAACACACTTAAAACAAATTAACTTATTTTACAAGAATTTAGACTCGATTTAAATTAAATATTAAACGATAATGGCGTAAAGAAATGCGAGCTTCAAAGTCGATTCAAGCCGGTCGCCATATTGAATAGTAATGTTTTGTTTTTTTTTTCTATGAGTTGACGTAAACCACACGTAAACAATACGTTTGCTATTCTAACATGAAAATTCGAGTTCAATGCTATAATATCTTAAACAACGAGCACACCAAATAAAAATATGCATTCCTATATTTTTGTCACACTTGTGTTATAAAAGTTTTTTCACTGGCTGAACAAGAATTCCATTGCCGTTGTTGTCTGGTATTGTCTATGATTTTTTGTTAGCGGGAAAATCAAACTGTAATCTTAACTGACTGGCACTATTTCGTAGTTTTCGAACTTATCATACCTATTAAGAATTTAGCGATCAGTTTAATATGTTTCCAAAGAAAATAAAATGAAAACTAGAAAATACATTTCTTATAACCATGACATATTACTTATTGAAAATGTTATTGATCAAACATCCCAGTCCCAGGCTCACAACCACTCCCTCAGCCAGTTGCATTTATTACATGCATCATGGATGCATCTATCCCAGTTTTCGAGAAGCCCTACCCTCGTCTAAGTGTCCTAGACTGGACGAGGAACATCCAAAGGCTGCAGAATGAGGCGAGAGTGCGTCGTTTCGAATCGTACGAGTTGAGAAACAGAGCGACCCAGTTGCGGAACGAGACCTCGGTCACTACGCGATGGGATAATTACGTCAATAATGAGCTGTTGAGGGATAGGCAAGTATTATTTATAGCCTCGTAAGACTCTGTGTACAATTTTTTGTACATAAGTATTCCAAAAAATATTTTGACCTTTCATTGAGTAACTAGGGTTCCAAAATGGTTCCAAATTCAAAAACAAAACAAATGCTTCTGGGTCTCAGGAGGATAGGCAACAAAGGATCTTTGCCCTGCACTTTAATGATAATACTAACCCTTCTTTTTCGGCATTGCCGTAGTTGAGTAAAATTTGTAATATTAGTGTATTGACAAGCTGCTAGCTGGCTACTCTGGCCTCTACCAATTAACAGCTGCCAGGTGTCCGACTGAAGGCACACTACGGCCTAGGCCCTAGGGCATCATCACTGTGGATGTGGATACGTACGCTAGTATAGTGTGCGAGCGGGATAGCGCTACATACATAGGCGCATAGTCTCGCTCACGCACCGCGGTGTGCTTCAGGGAGATATCTGATAAAGAACCGATGCGTTAGACCTTGGAGTACATAATATCTGGCTGCTAAATACCTACCACTAGTTACAATAGTCACCATCACCATAGCCAATTTTTTTCCAGAATATTCCTCGTAGACTCGTTCCGCGACAAACAGCGTTTCACCAGCGAGATGGTTCGCGACGAAATCCGCGCCCTAAAAGGAGAGAAGCACGCCACAGAGCTACATTTGGAGTCCCTACAGGTCCCGCTTATGGTGTCTTCGCAGTGCTTATCGAACAGGGACCAGAGGGTGCCGCCGGAGCTTACGAGGGACCAGTTAGGAGAAGAACTGAATAAGGCAAGTAAAAATATGGCGCTGGACGCGCTGGTTGTCAAAGTTGAACTGTAAAATCCGCCATTTGTATTTTTTGTATAATTTGCAATAAAGACCCGGTGCAAGCGTATTGGTCTGACCTTAGACCTTACTTTCAGTTTTAGGGTAGGTACTCCCTTGAAAATCACATGGCTTTAGTATCTAACGGCACCACTGATACCGGTATTCATTTTTACCGGTATTGGTACTACCCTACCGGTCCGGTATAAAATCTTATGGGTGTAAAGTACCGATTATAGAATCTGATAATATTACCTACCTATTACTTATTGGGTAGATGATTGAAGATTCATTGTATGTATTGTATGTGTATATCTTTTTTAATTCATGTCGTATTCTCACGGGATCTTCCTGTATCTACAATGTAAGTAATAAGTAAGCTCAAGTGGCGATGCAATAGTAAGAAAAAGGGGACTGTTAAAATTGAATGCTAGCAATAGATTAACTCACTCACATTTTTTCACCGATGGGATTGCTACGTTTTGGGTTCTAATTTGATTATACAACTTTCAGGAACTCCACATAATCGAGAACAGCAAACGCACACTAACAGACGTATGCCACATGGGCTGGGAAAAGCTGAAGGAACTAAACAACGTCCTCTGTCGGCTAGAACGAGAAATTAAGAATAAAGAGGAAACTCTTGATTTGGAGAACCATGTGAAGCATTTAGATCGGAATAGCTCTGATATATCATACAAATTGGAGCCTACGAGGATACCGGCTGAGTAAGTGATACGGGTATAACCGGTATTACAGGTGAAACCGGGATGTTAACAGTATTACAGGTGAAACCGGTATAGTAGAGGTACCGGTACTTTAGGTAGGTATTTAATGTTCATAATAATTATCGTCGTTCTAAATTATGGTAATTTCGTTATATACCACAAGATACACTTGAATATTATTGCAACTGGTATTGTGTGGAAATAACTAATATCTACCGGTAAGGTGTACTCGAGCAATTCCGAAACTTCAGAATTCCACTTCCGAAAATGGACTCTAAGTGAAGTATACATATACAGGGTGCTTCCTGTAAGAGGAGCAATAAATTAAACTGTAGGCTGTACTCCTCAAACTGAGCAACATTTGTTCAGCAACTTTTGAAAATAACTCGTGTTTTGATTTTTATTACACTTTAAAGTTTATTCTAAGACGCAATGTATTGCAAATTTTGTTATGTTTAAACAGTGTTTAAAGCGTGACAAGCAACGTCAAACACACTGATGTCAGCATACATTGAAGGCAATATTTTGTATGAAAAAGAGGAAGTCTAAATAAAGCACCCAGTATAATAGATTTAAATATGGGTGATTTTAGAATAGTTTTGGTATAAGTACCATTACATAATTAATAAACAAAAACACTTTCTTTCCGCAGGTCAATGACTGAAGAGAGCCACGTGAATTGCATAGAAAACACTGTGCAGATAGCCGTACAGCTGATGGCAGAGTCAAAGGCTCTGCGTGCCACCATGTTTAAAAGCAGGGAGCAGGCGCGCAACCAGATGTATGCTCAGGTTAGTTCTCTGGGTAATCATCATACCCCGGCCGGCGAGAGCAAAAATGCGTTGACAGCTTAATAGTGCTAGGACACACACTTTGGTCGATGTCGATAAAAACAACACGATGTACTGGACCACCGTTATGATATGCAGAAGTATTAATTATTGTTGTAAACAAAATTAAAACCAAGTGTTTGTATTTATTCAGTTTAAAATTGTTTTAGGGTTATTCTTAGAAACTCGTGGAGGTATCAAGTTGAAATAAATAACAAATACTAATGGCTCAATTAAAAAAAAAAAAATTGTGCTTAATTAAAAGTCGGCTATTCTATCGACATCCATATGTCGATAGAATAGTCGATATTTAATTAAGCACTAGGAGCAGACGCATTTTTGCTCTCGCCGGCCGGGGTATGGTAATCATGTCTTCAGCTGTGCCTTCCATAAAGATATCCACAACGACTGATAGCATTGCCCTCAAGGTAACCGGTCCACCTCGTCCTCTTCACTTTTAAGATAAGATAAGATAAGATAAAAGATATTTACTTATTCGTGACGATCACAAAACATGTACGGACACCTCATCACCATGTTCAGGAACCTTTCTGCACCAGCACCCATCAGTTATTCTCAGAATGGCTCTCTTTTTAACCGACGAAACAAACGGAGGAGGTTCTCAAGTCGACGCGTATATTTTTTTTTAGTAATCCGTATCACTTTCCGTTTCGGCAGTATATTATACGTAATCTGATGGTTTTTTTAGTCTCAAGAGGTGGAGATGATAATGCGCAGACGCGTTTACGACCAGCAGAGAGCGAGGAATGAGATGGAGTGGCAGAAATACAAGGTAAAGCACTAATACTAGGTTTCCTAGGCGCGAGTTTCACATTCTAACTCTTCTCATTATAAAGGTACTATCACTTTCACAGAAGCACACTGTAATAGTACTTATACTTACCCACGTTGCATCCCTGATGATGATGACGATGCATCCCTACTAATATTATAAATGCGAAAATAAGTCTGTCTGTCTGTTACCTCTTCACGCTTAAGCCGCTCATACTATTTAGATGGAATTTGGTATGATATGATAGTTTAGCTTGGTATGATAGTTTGCGGCCCGAGGAAGGACATAGGATAGATTTATCAATCATCATTCCACACAGACAAAGTCGCGGGCAGAAGCTATAATATAATACATTAATGGAGTCAGTATTTACAAGATTTCTTTTTTTTAATATTTTGAACTGCCGGTTTTGTTTTCAGCTGGAAAGCAACCTTGCAAAGTTGGATCGTGAAATTGAATCCCTTCGCGCGGCCGTCGCCGACAAAATCAACCCCACCAAACTTGTGGAAACTCGCTTGGAGATGAGAATGAAAAGACCGGTGTTAGAAAGAGTTCAGGTAATTTACTCCAATAAATTTCATGTGTATATATAAATATTCAAGGATTTTAGGCACCCGTTTACCGGTAAAATTCGATACCGGTACCAAAAAATCAATGTTTTCCAACACTGCGGTAGTTATCCATACCTACTCCAGTATACCGGTATTAAATAGGCACCCATGCCGATAAGTTTCAATGTCACAAACCGTTCATGTTAAGTTAATCACATTTTTAAGATTGTATTTTTAGGATATACCGATGCGTGGGCTGATGGAGGAGTATGAGAGAGTTCACATGAGCTCAAATATGCTCGAGAAAAAATTGGAAGATGCTTTGTAAGTACCACCATCACAATACCTAACGTAACTAATCTGATCAAGTTCCTGCAATCTAAGGTGTATTAACACATTCAGTGCCAGCGCGAGCTACGCGCTACGAGCGTAGCCAATAACACGGGAAAACCCGTATGTAGCGAAAAGTGCCTACGAACAGTGAACTCCCCTAGCGAGTCGCTGGCAGTTAATGGGCGTTTTTTTTTGTTGTCCCCTACACTTTTTTTTTCAAATTTGGGATTTTTATGTTATTTCTACTCAGAATCACGAGCTCTTTCTATCCTAATAGGAGAAAAAAAGTGTCCTAAGGTTTTTATTTCCATTACGTCACCATTTTTCATAGACTTTGTATGGCGGTCGCGGAATGGAAAGATCGAAAAATGTATGGAATTTTTGGGACACTTTTTTTCTCCTATTAGGATAGAAAGAGCTCGTGATTCTGAGTAGAAATAACCAGGGATGTTGCGAATATCCGCATCCGCAACCGCGGAACTTCCGCATTATTTTCAACATCCGCATCCGCATCCGCATCCGCATAACATCGATGCGGATTTAATGCGGATGCGGATGTGGAACAGGTCGGTACAGGAACGTCTTAGCATCGACGTAAGTGCTAGACTGCTAGGTAATTTAGTCATTAGCCAATAAACCTATTAGAAATTAGCAGTCAAGCGTGAGTCGGACTTAATGTACGGAACCCTTGGAACGCGAGTCCGACTCGCACTTGGCCGGTTTTTTGAAATAAAAATTACTAAAATGTAATATTTGACGTTTTTTATGTACCTATCTTGACATCCGCATCCGCATCCGCGGATGTGAGCCTTTAAAAATCCGCATCCGCATCCGCATCCGCGGATGTCAAAAAATCGGCATCCGCAACATCCCTGGAAATAACATAAAAAATCCCAAATTTGAAAAAAAAGTGTAGGGGACAAAAAAAAACGCCCTAATGTGTTAAGCCTTACATAAACAACTATCAATCAAGGTCTAAAAGTAATCTACTGAGCAAGAAGCATGAAGGTTTCGCTAAATGCGTCTATCTAACAAATAAAGTTGATAAAAAGAGATTTTCTATATATTGTAAACGGCCCGCTTGTCATTTTTTATCGGCTACCTATCCCACGCTAATCTAATACGGGTCAAGAACTTACAAACCTTTTTAGAATCTCAATTGTTTCATATCAAAATACCGGTACCGGTTCAATGTGCCATCCTCTCCCCAGAACAACATACCACGGAATGTACAACCACCACCAGCGAGTTACCAAGGACCTTCAGTACAAGAACCAAGCTCTAGAGACAGATCGCCGTCTCATCGAGATACGTAAACCGATTCATGGTCCCGATGAGACAGAGTTTAAGAGAAATGTGGGGTACTGTCATATGAGAGATGAGTTGGTACCGGAATAACCGGTATACGGGTACCGGTAGTGGATGTAAATTGAGTACCGGTATTAACGTTTCCTGTAGGTAGCACCGAGTACCTGCTGCTGCTGAGTAGCTACCTGCTTACTAAAACCGGTAAAATAAGAACACTATTAGATACTAAGATTTAGACACCAGATTTCTTTGACATCATTTAGAATATTTAGATTAAGCGCAAATTGAGCAATTTTTCCTATAATTATTTCGGAATACCGGTACTGAGGGTTAGAACAGCTAACCTTTAAAATAACATTAAATTATTCTTAAACAAGGCATTGAATAAAAAATAATTACAAATCATATCATAAATTATTGTTACATTACTTACATTAACCGGTTCGGTACCGGTATTACAGTAAATACTTAAGTATGTGTTCAATTCCACCAGCAAGAGTGTTCAATGTAATTAAGGATAGTTTAGTAATAAGAACACTTAGAAATCGATAATGCATTTATTAAAAAATAATATAACAAGCGATGTGCAATAATATAATTAATAATCTTATTATGATGACCTACATAACGTATTTCGAACAATAAATTTTAACATCGTTATAATATTTAGGCCGTTTTGCGCTCTTTTTGACTGGAATATATATACCAGTATGCCAGTTCTTAAATAGTGATTGTATAATACTGAGCACTTTAACATAATTATTGTTAACATACTTCATTGTGACAAGGTTTATATCTACATATATTTCGATTGAGACAAAATGGTACTTACACGTAAAAAAAACTATAAAAAATACAATTATATTCCAAATTATTCAGTACGAGTAAGTATTTTAATACAATATTTAAAAGTTGGAATGATAGCAGTAATTAAAATACCTACATACCACAAATGTGGTAAAAAACATGCGGCTACTATTAATAAATGGCATCGTTAATAATTTAGCATGAGAATCACCGGTAACTTACCAGTTTACCGATTTACCGGTAATTTCCATATATTTTTTGCCGGTTTGCATTCCCTAGCTACAATGTTTAGCGTAGCCTGTTTAAAGAATATACTTGTGAGAAATACCGGTAACGTACCGGTAATATCTATACATTTTTACCGGTTTTCATTCCATAGCTACAATGGTTACCGTAGCTTATTAAAAGATAATGCACAAAATATACTTATGCACTTAACTCAACATAGGCGTTGGCAGTATCGGGAACTTTGGTTTTAGAATATTGCTTTGGTAATCGCTAAATATATGTAAAGGCACATGATATTATGTACTTTGCGTATCTTACGAATGTAGCTTAGTTAATAAGTGCTTAATACTTGAGGGATGTCTGTATAATATGTTGAGAAATACTTGGAGTTAATCAAGTTAATGTTATTATAATAACATAACTATTTGAACCATATTTAATAGTATATAACTATTCTATGTGTAGTGAAAAACTAATACCGGTATACCGGTAATTGTGACCATGTTGCCTATTTAGAATTAAATACCGGTATTTTTGCATGTGTAAAACTATTAAATGTCATATAATAGTGAAGTTTAAAGTTGAATGTACTTCAATATTTAACAACTAACCGCTTACTCCTAGTATTAAGTAATAACTTTAACCATTATGAAACATGTGTTATTCGTGTCAACATTATAACATATATTATAATATTATTCTGATATGTTAAACTATTTTATGATAAATTATTATTTAAGTTGCGACGTCATATTAAATGCATTGTATACTGTGCTTAGTTAAACAAAATACCCCATGATACTTTAAATGCTATTAATGTTAATGTTAAAATCATTCCACTATGTTCTATGATTGAACTGAGTAGAGTCATTAGATAGTGTTGACTCAAACAAATAAGGAGTCAAGGAAGTTGTTTAATTCGCATTTTACCCTACAAAAGCTATTCAGAAAATCCTCGATATTGCTCTATGTCAAAACATAATCTCTAGAGATGCCCCGAAGTGGTTTTGGCCGAATACCGAATATTCGGCCCCTCTCTCGGCCGAAGCGCCAAATATTCGGTATGACATGCGAACATTGCAAATCACAATAATTATGGAAACTATTCGCCAACAAAGCACAACGTTTGCTAGGATATATTTTTTATTGAGCAGAATTAATTAATGAAGTTAGAGTCAATCCAATCAGATTATCAGGCCCATGATAAAAATAAAATATTTTGTAACCAACAAATGCTCGGAAAATGGTCTTCGTATTTATCAACTTTCCAAGAACAAATTTTAAATATTAAATACAGGGTGGATTTTCTTTTTGGGTCAGTGAGGGCAGCTACCAGATCCTGTGCTGCTACGAGAAAACGGTCTTAGAACACCTTCCCTCGATTTCAAATGAATGAAGATTGGCTTTTACAGATTTTGGAAAAAACATACAAGGTGCGAGAAAAAGGTCATTTTTGACAAACTTTTTTTTATGCCAATCGATCCCATTCCTATTGAGGATCAAAAGCTTGTATGGAAGCAAAAAAAAAATTCCGGCTAGTAAAGCTACAAATCGAGGAAAACTTTTCCAATACAATTTGTATGAAAATGAAAACTTTTATTTTTCAGATGCTATTTTTGTATGCCAATCGATTCCATTCCTATCCAGTATCAATAGTTTCCTAGGGGTCAACTTACGATAATGTACTAAAAAGCCACAAATTAAAGAAAACTTTCTCCATACATTTACTATGGAGAAAATGTGAAATTTTATTCACAATTTTCTACCTCGCCCATCAGTCCTACAGCAATGTCTTCATACAGTATTATGGTTCTTAAATGTAACAGGACTGATTGGCCAGATAGAAAACTGTGAATTAAATTTCACGTTTTCTCCATAGTAAATGTATGGAAAAACTTTTCTTTAATTTGTGGCTTTTTAGTACATTACCGTAAGTTGACCCCTAGGAAACTATTGATACTGGATAGGAATGGAATCGATTGGCATACAAAAATAGCATCTGAAAAATAAAAGTTTTCATTTTCACATAAATTGTATTGGAAAAGTTTTTGTGGCTTTTCTAGCCGGAATTTTTTTTTTGCTTCCATACAAGCTTTTAATCCTCAATAGGAATGGGATCGATTGGCATAAAAAAAAAGTTTGTCAAAAATAACCTTTTTCTCGCACCCTGTATGTTTTTTCCAAAATCTGTAAAAGCCAATCTTCATTAATTTGAAATCGAGGGAAGGTCTTCTAAGACCGTTTTCTCGTAGCAGCACGGGATCTGGTAGCTGCCCTCACTGACCCAAAAAGAAAATCCACCCTGTATACCTACCTAGTTTTTGATTATTTTTATTGTGTCCTTTCTCTTTTTAGGCAGGTGCTAGATATTCGGTGTTCGGCCGAATAGTAGGCGACATTCGGCCGAATACCGAATATTCGGCAAAGTGGCCGAATACCGAATAGTTGCCGAATATTCGTGGCATTTCTAATAATCTTCCTTAGACTCACCTCTACAACGCCGTCAGCTCGGGCTTAGGCCCCACTTTCTCATAGGCCTCATCCAACAACCCGCACACCAAGCCAATATTCCCATCATTCAGCTTCCTACTCGAAGCTAACCGTATCGAAGGTTCTGGACAGCTATGTTCTACGTCCCTTAGGTAACCTGCTACGGAGATAGCTACGCCTCTCTCGAGGCAGTAGTTGGCGATGTTTTTGAGGTAACTGTGTTTGAGGCGGTCCGTGAGGTCCTTTTTGAGGTAAATGTGCTTGATTGGAGAAAGGGCGTGCCCGCGGAATGTGTAGTGCTTGAGGTTTGAAAGCGCCCTGGAATTAATAGTGTTTTTTGTACAGTCAGCAGCAGATGTTGCTAAGGGCGAGTTGTTCAAAATGACTGACACGCTCTTATTCTCCTAAGAATAAAGTCGCGTCAAAATAATTTTGAACACCTCGCCCGCTTAGCAACTTCTGCTGCTGACTAACTAAGTGCATTTTATCAAATGTTTGACAAAGATTTTAAATGTTAACTTCCCGTATTATTGAAAACCTTGTATAAGTACATTGTATTGTCATGAGCATGAATCATCTAATCTAAAGAAACTTCTAACGCTTCAAGCGTTATCAAAAATTACTCGTATGACTCATAACGCATACTTTCATTCCAATAATGATTACGTTTTTAAGATATTTAATGTGAAAGCGAGATTAACTGTAATAGGGATGTTTCATGTACTTAAAATAAATTATTTCAAACCGTGCACGAAATAAAGCACCAGATAATTATTAGAAAAACATAGACAGCAGCTATTTTTAAACACAATTTGTATTTAATAAATCGGATTGAAATATAAAAAGAAACTCACATAAATACTTAAATATATACATACAAACATGAACGCTGAAAACAGTACACTCTTTTTGTTTGGGCAGTCGTGTAAAAAGTAGGTGAGTTTACCGTGACGTCACTACATTCGTTTTCATATAATTTCCATATTAGCAAATCGTTTTGACAGTTCTAAAAAAGAAGCTGATTTGACTAGTAGGAATGTAGCCTATTGTTGCGTACTTGTCTAGTTTTTTGGAGCTCTCCTCTAGTTCAGCGAGGATCTCGGGCCTGGATTCCATAATGTCGAGGCCGGATATGGCGGCCTGCGTTAACATCGGAGGTAAAGACGCGCTGAAGCAATAACCTGGAAATAATTTAATAATTTATCAAGCCATAAAAAAAGTTACCTAAGTTCGGCCAAAATCTGAACCTGCAAACTTTAGCTTTACCTTCAGTTTACCCACCTACAGAGCAGTTTATAAAATATTTAGGTACGGAAATCGAAAGAAAAAACAATACATAACCCATGTTTTTGCGCTTCCAATTGTTTTACAATCAACAAAAACTCATAACAAGAAGACGGATAGGCAACACCGCCCTCAAGTCCATTAAAAAAAAATTAAGAAGATGGATACATTGTGATACTTATCACGATCTTTTTTTCTCGTATTGACAAATAAATTATATGGACGTTCAATGAGGAATAGGAATAACTGATTGACGTGTTTTATTGCTGATCTTGTTTTTTGCGCCGGCCAAAAAACTTTGTCAGTAGAAAAAAGCGCGAATTCAACTTTTCTTGGGGACCATAACCCTTCGCGTCTACATTTTTTAAATAAGCCGTTTTTTTTACTGACGGAAATGGCTTGACAGAGTATAACTCCGCAAGAACTTGGAATCCTTAAATATACTTGGTCAACCAGATCAATTGTTATATTATTTCCAAAATGTTACCTATTTTATTTTATTGTAACTAAGTGTACTTCAAACACAATCTTGTATTGTTGATGAATAAATATGATATGATATGAATCAGAAATTATTTATTTGCATTGATACAGTATGGGGATGTTATGTTACAATATAATTATAGTCTATCATGTACCTAGCTTGCATGCAAGCGTGCAAATTCATCATTATAATCATAAGATTAAATAAATATAAAATGTCAAATTGAAATAATTGAAAAAAATTTACATAATAGGCATATCACAATACAATTAATAACTAAAGATCACTAATTGGTTGGTTGGTGATTGGTTTTATAAAACTCACCTAGGCCAGAGAGGCGCTGGTGCTCCACGATGAAGTGCGAGCCGGCACAGAAGCCCCCGACGCTGGCAAACGAGTGCTCTAGGGACCCGACAATAAGGTCCACCTCGTCGCGAGGCACGTTGAGGTGCTCGGTCAGACCGCGCCCGTTTTTGCCTAGTACCTGAGCATAAATAAGAAAATTTAAACTTTAATAAAACATCGTGAGGAAACCTGCATACATCTGCGAAGAAATTCAAAGGCGTATGTGAAGTCCCCAATCCGCATTGGGCTAGCGTGGGGACTATAGCCCAAGCCCTCTTGCGCATGAGAGGAGGTCTGTGCCCAACAGTGGGACGTATATAGGCTCACATTATTATTCTTATTATTTTTTATAAAACTTTAATAAGGATTCATTTATATGGTGAACTCGCATGCGAGTTTCATTACATTGCGTCATTTGATTGGTCTGCTGAATTGATGTCACCTCAATGGTCCACAATGTAACTAAAAGCGTATACGAGTTCGCGCGCCGTCTAAATCAGCCCTAACAATGTGAAAGTGGAGCACAGAAATTAAACTGGTACGGTCACCAGCAATAATATATTACTGTTTGAAGGCGGCAAAAATATGTGACACGCTCTTATGGCTCTACAAATAAGATCGTATCAGATATTTTTTCGGCCTTCATTGTGTAACATATTATTGCAGGTGGAGGTGCAGAAAGAAAGGTCCACATTTCTGCAGGGAAGACGAGATAAAGAAAACAGCAGGAACATTCTGGAGAAAAGTTACAATGGATAGGACTCATTGCAGATTTACCTTTAGATTGGCCTTTGCCAAGAGACAAAGTGACTTAGTGATAAAATATTTTTTAATTATTAAAAAAAATTATTTTACTTCATTTGTTTTACAAACAATAGCTAGTGTTATATAAGTATTCATTTGTTTGAAGGTTGTCCAAGGTAGTACAAAAAACTTTAGCCCATTGTACCACGAACCACGACTTTACCGTGTAAGAAACATGATGGTGCCTACAAATGATGGTGACTTAGTGATAAAATATTTTTTAATTATTAAAAAAATATATTTTACTTCATTTGTTTTACAAACAATAGCTAGTGTTATATAAGTATTCATTTGTTTGAAGGTTGTCCAAGTTAGTACAAAAAACTTTAGCCCATTGTACCACGACTTTACCGTGTAAGAAACATGATGGTGCCTTTAAACACCACAAGCCTATCATATGCCAAAAAGTTTTGCAGAAATGATGATGATTTGTGGTACAAACGAAATGGCATAAAGATTTATGGCAAATATATGAACTCTCAACAGAAATGACAAATTCACAAAATTATAACACAATAACATACCCCAATACTCAAACTCTCGTCCAAAATAATCCTTAACTTGAACTTCCGTGCCAAAGCGACCACTTCCCGAAGTGGGCACATTTCTCCGGTATTGAAGAACACAGCCTCCGTCACAAGGAACGCTCGTCTCCGGGCACTCAACTGCTTCTTCTCTTTGGCTTCGGTGAGCAGCGCTTCTAAATGTTGCATGTCATTGTGTTTGTAGTAGCAAATAGTGCTACGGGCTGCGTCAAAACCTTTTTGGATTGCGAACCAGACTTTTTCATCACTGAAAAACATAAATTGAAGAGATACATATATAGCCTTTTTCTACTGACAAAATTGACCAGCACCAGCACCATATTATAAGGCATAAGGGTATCAGAAATTCTGCAAAATTAAACCCTATCACTTTGAAACAAAGTTCAAAATCCTCTTGTCTCTAGATTAAAGTAAACAACAAATAAATGGTGTGCCTAATTAGTAATTTGCATACATCAAAAAAGTGACACAGAAAAAACTTACGCAAAAATAATATCCTGTTTTTTAGCATAAGCCGGTATAGCACTGGCGATTGTGGAGAACCCATATGAATACACACACGTCTCTTCCACTTCCAGGAACTTGGCTAGTCTCTCCTCAAGCTCTAAATGTACGTCAATCGTACCGTAGAAGCCTCTCGGACCGCAGGATCCAACACCGTACTTGTGCAAGCATTTTATTGCACTTTCCATTATTAATTCCTCCTTATCGAAGCATAGGAAACTAGTAGCACCAACGTTTAAACAGTTATCATCAATTTTGCCCATAATCGGAGACTCTTCGACTGTCACGTCGTGTTCTACCAACGGTAAGGTCTTCCATGGAGTATAGTTGCCGGTGGCTAAAGCATCAGTGTGCGGAGAGTACTTTTTTGGTTTCTTAGCAAAGAAGAAGTATGTGGAGGCGAGGAGTATTTTGAGGGCGATCAGGACCGTCCACCAACCGGCCTGGAAATAAAATGTATTTTATGCTTAATGTAATGTAAATTCGAAAGGATAAGTTGTCATCATTTATTGTTATCAATTAGGCCAAAATATGATATAAAGATGAAAAAGTAAAGATTAAAGTAATTTTCTCCAGTCTAGCCTAAATTAAAGGATACGAATAGGTTATTACATATAAGGATTCGATAAGTCGTTAGCCTTGAGAATGTTGTAAACCATAAAACCACGAAAAACTAGCATATTTTAATTTAGAATAATTATACATCGCTTACCATGTTAGATATATCATTGAGGATCATATTGTATTTGAAAGAGTAAATCGCTGGACAATAGAATTTCAATTAATAGGTAAATTCTGAACAAGATATTAAATTAATGAAGAAATAAATTTACAGAAGTCGGCACAGTTCGCCACCGCGAGCGATACACGCAAAGAGTAAAGTAAGTATATAGGTAAAGAGAGCCCTCTTGAAGCATTTTATGGAAACTCATTTGAAAGAGCCATCTCTGATTCTCCGCCGATACTAAGTATGTTTGTGTGCGTGCACAACTACATATGCATCCATACGTGTACTTTCGTTCCACATAATATTAGGTCTACTCGGGCGGTTTACAAGTCCATTTTTTGTTTGGTTTCTTGTAACAAAAACCTTCAATTATTTACAAGAAATCAAACAACAAATGTACTTGTAAACCGCCCAAGTAGACCTAACATTATGTGGAAAAGGTTAATGTTATCAATAATGGAATAAAGAAAAAAACAGAATATTAAATTCAATATGTTTATTGCATACATGTTTTACATCACATTATCGCTAGGAAAGTACAATTTTAGGTAAACAATAGAAAAGAAAGCGAGTGTGGTGAAAAAGCATCCACACACAAGAAAATACATGATTAAGAAAATATGATTAATTTACTACGCACAATACAAGCACATAGTCTAGGCATTGTAGCAGATTTATCGATAGTGGCGTGCCTTATCAAAAGTAGGTACTTATTAGATACCTACCACGAAATAAATTTACTCTAAAATAGCGTCCATATTGCACAAAATAACACAGAACTCAACGCACTTTCTGGAGGTTTTCACAACAGGGCATGGCAGGGCAGGGCAGGCATGTGTTTTCATTCGGGCTATAATCTAATTTCCTCCAGCACCATAACCAAACCATAACGAAGAAAATGGCTCAACCATCACTAAAATATTTTTAATTTACGCTCTTCCAGTGACAGCTAAAAAATTTCATGTCTTGGCCATATACCTAGTATTATATACTTAGATGAGCTATACGCGTGCGCCCGTGAGGGACAGAACATACGTGATGCGACCAAATTAAAAACACTTTTTGACGTTCCTGACAACCTACCAAACATAACCTACGTAATTTGGTCGGGTTATTTCAAAAGCGCTTTCTCTGCTACTCCATACTAAAAGTTCTATAAGTGCATCTCGTTCGGTCAACTGGCTCCTCGCCCATTTCGTCTATATAATTATGATTGTACATTGTACCTCTATGGTCTTGGCGGTTATGCAATGTTGCCAGCATAAACAAACAGCATAATTAAATCACATTTTAACAAAACTCTTATTTTTTCGCAAAATTAATTGAAAATTATAATAATTAAAAATATTAATTCGTATTTATTTTTATTTTAATATTAATGCCACCAAAATTATATGAATTTTATAGTGACATCTGGTGACGTAGTTTGTGTAATCGGAAGTCAACTTTACGCAATAGTATGTTGTCGGGAGCAAAATATAGAAATCGCCTGCATCTTTACTGACGTTAACTACATTCCTAGTGTCCCCCCCCTGGATACACGCACGATTGAGTTGACTTTGACAATGACAGTGACACATGACAATGGCTGCACACATAGATGTATTATAGTGACATGACAGTTTGATAGGCATGACATGACAGTGACGGCCAAGGACAACTGCAAATCTTTTTTTAAGCCGTATTTACCATTATAGATTTTTTTGTCGTACAGAATTTCGTACGGCAGTGTGGGCACTAAACCCTGTAGTTCAAGATTTTAAATTTAAAGTTTGGAGATCAACTTATGTTGCAATGACGATTCGGCGATACCACTAAACCAAATTTATCATAAATTTATGATTCTTATAACCACCAATTCATTTATTCTTATAACCCAGTCATACTGTGTCATGTCATTGTCCCATAGATTTGTCATAATGTAAAATAAATGAATAACTAACATTAAAAATGAATTCGCTTCAATTATTGTGAGTTAAAATTACGTCTCGAAATCAATTTCCTTCTGCATTGAGCCGTGAAATGGAATTACAGAAATAGTTCTGAAAAACGATTGAACTCAGACGTGGTTCTTCCAGTTCCACGTAGTACCTACTCAGTAGGTCCTACTGGCTACTGTACAATACCACAGGCGGTAAATATTATCCTACATTCAAGAAATAGAGAAATGGGATAATCTGCAGCCTCAGACAGAAAATCAGTGAAAGTGGTATAACGTTGAGGCGTGAGCTGGTTAAGTATCAACTCTTACTCTTAAAATGGTTCCACAATTGATTTTTGACTTAGTTGTATGTATTCTCATCGTCGCGGGCGAAGTATACGAGCGTGAGCGTGAACGTCAACACGCTCTTTTAAGACTTGACCGTAGTTGCGATCTCGGCTCCTGCTTTCCCGTCTCCGGGGACCTCCTCATCGGTCGTGAAGATCGCCTTTCTGCTACGTCTACGTGTGGAACCTACAAACCCGAAAGATACTGTGAAATTACAGATTTGAGAAGGAAAACCTGCTTCTGGTGTGACTCCAGTGGCGACACCGTAAACAATTTAAAATTAAACCATAGAATACATAACGTTATTTACAAATATTCCGGAACGCGTGGCGAATCGTGGTGGCAATCCGAGAATGGCAAAGAAAATGTTTCCATCCAGTTGGATTTGGAAGCAGAATTCCGTCTTAATCAATTAATCATGCAGTTCAAAACATATTTACCAAAGGCCATGTTAGTAGAGATGTCAACCGATTTTGGGAAAACATGGCGTGTATATCGTTATTTTGCGTACAATTGTACTGAATCTTTCCCCGGAATTCCGGAGATAACAATCTCTTTGATGGAAGTTGCTTGCGAATCGCTATATTCTGGAGTTATCCCATCAACTGACGGGATTTTTAACCTTAGATTTTTACCGCTAGGTGTCGGTCCGTATTCCGAGGAAGCAAAGATTTTTTTACGCACGACTAACCTTCGGATCAACTTTACAAAACTTCACAGTTTTGCTTCAAATGGCGAGATATTATACAATAGTGACAATAGAGCGGCAATTGGAGATAACTACTACGCCATTAAAAAAATAACTGTTCTTGGTTCTTGTTTCTGTAATGGACACGCAGCAAGATGTATACCGTTTTCCGGAAACGACTCAAATGACAACATGGTTTACGGTCGCTGCAAGTGCGCTCATAATACGCTCGGAATAAATTGCGAACTTTGTGATGATTTGTTCAATGATTTACCTTGGCAGCCAGCTGTTGCAAAGAAGACTAATGCGTGTAAAAAGTGTCCCTGTAATAATAACGCTACAAAATGCCATTTTGATCCCGAACTTTATAATAAAAGTGGAAAGTTACGTGGTGGTGTTTGTGATGATTGACAACATAACACTACGGGTATACAATACATCATGAACGTTGCCGAAGGACATTTTATCAAGATCCTCACTTAGACATTCAAGATCTTTATTTATGTAAGGCTTGTGCCTGCGATCCTAAAGGTGTTACAGATCCAAACTTTATGTGTCATGCCGAAACCGATTTATTAAATTAACAAAACTGCCGGCCACTGTCTACATATGTAAAAGTGGTGTCTCGAACTTCAATAGTACTAATATGGATGGCTGTGATGTGAGAAATGCAATGGAAGAAATTACGGGACAATGTAAATGCCAACCAAATATGATTGGACGTAGGTTTTATATTTTATTCTTTACTCCATGTATTTTCAAACACAATCATGTATTGTTCATGAATAAATACTATGACTATGACTATAGTGATGGGTAGGACATCAATTTAAAATGAGTTTGTATGAGTACCTCATTTTCTAAAATGAGGTGTTACAATGTCTTACTTCAAATGAGGTGAGGTACTAGCATATTTTCAGTGTCGACTATTCCATTCATTCCAACGGCGACAAAAATATTCAATGTATATACATATTTATGTATTCATCACTTCCTTTATAAATAAATAAATACATAGTAACATATATTTAATTGGAGTGCAATTCTGGAGGTTAAGAATAGAACTTTTAGGAGAAAGATAATTTTAGAATCAAGTAAAATGAATAGAGGAGTGAAGTAAGACATTTTTGCGGTACGAAGTACTGCGACAAATTAACAAAATGAGTGGTACAAATGAGGTGCCTCACGAGTGAGCGACTCAACACTATATGACTATTCCCCAAAAAAGTATTTGTGCATACAAGCAGTATCTTTTTGGCACTTTTACGATACTTCGTGTAATCACCACTTAAAAAATATTGTATGAAATACATTGTTGCCAACCTAATTTTAATTGACATCTCTGACAGATGAGTGAACCATAGACATGTTTTTTTATTTCATATATATATACCCGGATTCTTTGCTACTTCTTGAATGAAAAATTATTTCAAAGTAAGTGCTTGGTCGTAGAAAAAGTATTGTGTGCAACGTTGTTTAACTGAGCCAAAAAATACTCGTGGCGCCTTTATTAACAATTTTCGGCTTCGCCTCAAATTGTTACTCACTTTATTTTTTATTTTTTTTTATTAGTACACAGTTTGGTCGACATTGCGACTAGCGACTGCTTTTTTTGGAAGAAGATTGGTGACTGGGAGAAGATTGGAAATTGTTACCACTCGCTTTTTTTGACCTCTCTTAAGCAACGGTTGCATAAAATACTATTATTTTATTAAGTGTATAATATGCTTTATTTTGTTGCTGAAAGTGTAAATTGTTACAGGAGGTCTTTGGAGGTTTATTAGAAATACTTGAAGGCACTTTTAGTTTGTCAATACATTATTTATTTTATAATTTATAATCACAACATTTCACGACTTATCATGACGGCGGATGGAAGTAGAGTAGTTTGACATTCTCAAGTTTGATTTAAACATCATTCAAACTTGAGCTTCTATAGCATTAAATGTGTCAAGCCAGTGTCGATTGCATATACACCCTCTTTATTCCAACAGAAAGTCCGGTAGTGTAAGC
The DNA here is from genome assembly GCF_948474715.1 of Cydia amplana. NCBI lineage: Eukaryota > Metazoa > Arthropoda > Insecta > Lepidoptera > Tortricidae > Cydia > Cydia amplana. The sequence goes on along the minus strand of NC_086079.1, from coordinate 850,319 downwards.
ACAGTTTATCATCATAGACATTGAAGATTTAACGTTTTCATTTTTCAATTTTTGTTGTCAAAAACAGTTGGCAGTCTGTAATTTTTTCATAAATGATTGAAATAACCATAAAATGTATGTCTAATGTAATGCTAAATTTTAGGTATAAGCTGGGCATTGTAATTACTTTACACATAGACTAATGTAATGTAACTTTTGAATTCATATCACATTGTACTGTGTATAAGCTGGAATTGTAATTTGTTTCGTTTTATGTTTGAGCTGATGGCCAAGTTGCCAATGCTCGTAATAAATTAAAAAAAAAAAAATTGTCAAAAACAGTAAATTTGTCAAATGCTGGCGAAGTGGCGAAATTCACTTATCACGACGTATCATAACAAAATTTACATATAAATGAATTAAACTAAAAGCTTTCACAATGAATTTCAGTGGTACATTAAGAATTAATAAATTCGCTTGTTTCATATTAGGTTTTATATTATTTCTAATCATTTATTGGCGATCCGGCGGTGCCACTGTGACTGACAAAAGTGATTTAGTGAATTTGAAACATTTGTTAAAAGCTGGTATTTTTGCGGCAGAGCGTGGTGGCAAGAGAGTTGTGAGTCAAAAGAATGGGGAATTAAACGTTCAGAGTAAAGGGAAGACGCAGGAAGGCGCAAACGATCCTGTAACGGATGCAGACTTAGCTTCGCACTGCGCGATGTATTACAGTTTGAAGAATACGTTTCCTAAGTTGTCTATAGTTTCGGAGGAGCATACGGGAGTGGCTGGCTGCAGTGACCAGGAGGCCATAGACTTGGAGAGTACGCCGGCGGGGCACGGTGTGATAGATTACATGTTTGATGAACTTGTTTACATTAAGGATGTGACTGTGTGGATTGATCCGTTGGACGCTACGCAGGAGTACACAGGTACAATGAGTCTTACATTTTGATTTAATTGCCTTATAATAAATTGTGATACATTTTAAAGTTCAAATGTGGAAATTGGTACGGTTAGGTCTCTCCTGCTTTACTCAGATAGTTTTTCTTATAAGATACCTTTCACATGTTCATACATCGGGGTTTTCGGTGCGGGAATGTTTTACACTAGCCAAATAACAGGTAAAAACTAAAAAACGATACTAATTTAACATTTCTAAGCACATTTGGACCTTACTACCTACGTTTAATTCATAGTTTGGTAATTATTTTACAATAAACAAAGTTATACATACACGAAATCATTCCCGCACCAGAAACCCCGATGTATGCACATGTCTTACATGCTCTTTTTGTAGAATTTATTTTAAAGCCGAGTGCGAGCACATGCTACATGCTATGAGCATAGCCGATAACATGCTAAAACCCATATGTAGCTAAAAGCAACTACGAACAGAGAACTAGCCTGGCGGATTGCTGGTAGTGAATGCGTTAATCTTACAATATTGGCATTCTGTAATAATCAAAACAACAAAGCTTGTGATAATAAAATTTTATAAAAATACTATTATTCAATTAATTTTATGGTTTTATCCAAAAGTATGTTGAGTTAAACCATAAAATTAGTTTAAAATCAAATGTTAACTCCTATTCTATTTGTATGGTCTACAATATTTTCTAATTCTGAGTAGTACAAACAGCAATACTCCTAACTGTACATCAGTGGACCTTATTACAAAAGGCATAAGGTGCACCATGCACCAATGTACAGTTAACAGTGTGGATGGTACCAAGCTCAATTTTATTTTCTAGAGGGTCTATACCAGTATGTAACCACCATGATGTGCGTGGCCATCAAAGGAGTGCCAGTTATTGGAGTAATCCACTATCCATTTACGCCACGCACCTACTGGGGATGGTACACCAAGCGGACCTCGGACAATATACCCAGTGTGGCTCATGTGAGTTTTTCACTGATAAATTGCTTTGCCTTTACTTTTACCTTTATCACAAAATTGAACCCTACCACATTGACATAAAGTCCTACTTTGCAAGAAGATGTGACATTAATTATCACTAAATATTTTTAAACAAGGAAATGCCCTGAAATTTCAGAAGGAAGAAAACAAGAACCAGCCCACAGTGGTGGTGTCTCGCTCGCACCCGGGCAAAGTGACGGAGACGGCGAAAAAGGCTTTTGGCGATAAGACCACAGTCATCCCGGCGGCCGGCGCTGGGTACAAGGTCATGACTGTTGTCAATGGTAAGAATCCTCCTGTTTTTTAGGGTTCCGTACCCAAAGGGTAAAAACGGGACCCTATTACTAAGACTCCGCTGTCCGTCCGTCCGTCTGTCACCAGGCTGTATCTCACGAACCGTGATAGCTAGACAGTTGAAATTTTCACAGATGATGTATTTCGGTTGCCGCTATAACAACAAATACTAAAAACAGAATAAAATAAAGATTTAAGTGGGGCTCCCATACAACAAACGTGATTTTTGACCGAAGTTAAGCAACGTCGGGCGGGGTCAGTACTTGGATGGGTGACCGTTTTTTTGCTTGTTTTGCTCTATTTTTTGTTGATGGTGCGGAACCCTCCGTGCGCGAGTCCGACTCGCACTTGGCCGGTTTTTTTTTAACGTCCATCTCATCTATGTATTCTATATAATTAACTTGTTTGGTTTGACGTAAATAAATGTATTTTCTTTCTTTCTATATTATCCTCTAGCCGCCCAGAGACCTATAAAAAGGTCTCCTGTTCCATTCTAATTTGAACTTTGTGTTGACAAAATAAAATTTCATTTTGCTTGGCAAGGTTTGACGTATGGGCGTCTAGAGGAACGTACGAACGTGTCGAAAGTTCAGTCAGTCTCGGTACAAAAATTACTGAGGTTGACTGAAGTAGCATGACAAATACGAATGCTTCCGAGAAAACAAGTAGTATTTGTTACCTATGAATACATGCTTTTACTTTGCCCCACAGGCACCTATGACGTCTACCTCCACACGTCCGTCATAAAAAAATGGGACCTCTGCGCCGGCGACGCTCTCATGAAATCCGTCGATGGCAAGATGACCACCACCAAAGGTGACCCCATCGACTATTCACCTAACGAAGTGAAAGTGACCGACGGGATTTTAGTGACGAGGTACGACCACGAATATTATTTGAGTAAGATGCCAGTTTTAGCGCCTTGAGTGCCAAATGTTTATATTCTAAGGGACTCCGTTAGAACCAAACGTAGAACCTCTTTTATTAGGCCTAATGCGTTTCTCTTTTAACCTTTTAACCGCCGTAGACTGATATATAAGACATACAAAATCGGGCTCATTTCGCCGCTGTCTGATAAATAAGACAAAACTTCGTGTATAGTTTGTAGCTTTCTAATAGACCCCGAAGGCTAATCCTATTGTCTATTGTTCAGTAAAACCGCACGTGCTACTTACCTGCAAAAAAGGGTCCTAATTATTCTATTTGGCACCTGAGCGCGGGCTAGTCCAACGCTCAAAAAACCAGTGTAGGTGCGCTCTCCGATAACGCGCCTTTGTTACGCATCTCGATGACACATTTTAGACTGGTTCTGTAGCGTTCGACTCGCCGGCACTCAGTAACCGAAGTACCGATTTTTTATGCAGGTAGTTGTGGCACGTGGCACGAGCGGTTTTTCTTAACAATAGACAATAGGATTAGCCTTCGGGCTCTATTAGAAAGCTACAAACTATAACTTCGTACCCCCCGGCGACACGAGCACGCTCGATGACGTATTCTATGGCGGTTAAATAGTTATTTGTACAATAAGAGATCAAAGTTTGATATTTCTTCGAGTGCTTATTTTGAGTCCCGTGCAAGCGAAAGATTCTATACTAGATTCACGAGCGTAGCGAGTGAATCTAATTTAGAATCTTGAGCGTAGTAAGGGACTCAAAAGCGCACGAGATGTAAATAACTTTGATCTCGTGTAGTTCACAAAACTTTTCACCTCAGAAGTGAGAACATATTAAAGAACCCGAAAAATGTATTCCTTCTTCATCACTTACCTCTATTCACTCATGTTTTCTTAAGATATACCAACAATTAAGTTTTCACCTCAGCAGCTCGAACCCTAAAATCGCATTTTGCTCATTTTGTCTCACTCAGTGAGCAAAATGCGATTTTTCTCACTGTTTTTAAGTAGCAAAGTACCCTTGTTCGAGCTGCTGAGGTGAAAAGGTTTTTTTCGGGATTTAAGTGTCATAGACGTTATCAGGCGAGTTGTATACTTGTTTGCGGTCGACATGGTTTTAATAAAAACCTTAAAAGCTGTTAGTTGCAAGCTACCCATTTATGATGATGTCCGCTTATCAGGTGCTCCTTTCTTTGCCGATGCCGAACCACTGTAATAAATATGTAATTTATCAAGAAAAATGCATTAAGTCTAATGATTATCGGCCAACGCAAGTCTCCCATTTGTTATTTAACTTACTGTTCTGACAAAAACCGTAATGTATTGTATGATCGTGTTGGAAATGTGAATGACGTTGTATTAAAAAAAATGTGTTAGCAGGGCGTGGAATTTTTTAAAATAAAAATATCCTCTGCTTAAGGCCCTATGTGCATTACAATGTACAATCCGTTTCAATCTAATTTAAACTTTCAAACAATTAAAGTATTTAGAATTTCTTTTATTTAATTGTTTTTTGGAACAATTTTAATTCCAATTAACATAATAAAGTACACAGGACCTTATTATACTATAATTAAGTTACCTAATTTATATATTTTTGTTGTAAATTGAATCGAATTTTAATTTATGTTGCTTTAATAATTATATACAATAATACTATGTTATAAAATTTATTTATTTTTTGTCTTTATACTATGATGTAAATTGCGAGTGTCAAATGCCGAAATTAAAGGTACGTGTATACCTATAGGTACTTAATCGTAAAAATACGTAGGTACAGTAGACGTCGATATGTTTGCATTTTTCGCGTTATACCAAACGAGTAAGGTGCAAAAGTGTAGGTATATATAAGTCTTTTGAAAACGGTAGCATAATAATTACTTTGATCTGACTTTAAAACTGAATTAAATAGAATATGTATTGCAAACAATATACTCAAGGAAACGGTTCACAAATAAAGAAACTCATTTCGTTGCCTTTGATTGTACGTTCAGAATGGTTGAATGGCGGCGTAGCATACATTTGATAAATGAATATTTCACGTGGAAATATTAAAATATATCTATGACCGAATATCGCGAATTTATTTTGTTATCTACCTTTATTTCCGACGTTTAATACATTATATTTTAATATGTGTCAAAACGCGAAAGTTTAAGAGGCCTTATTCCTTAGAGCGTTCACCGATTTCACGAAATAACACTCGATAGATGGCGTTGGCGCTCGGTACGCGAGCGCCGGCAAAGTTAAGCGCGTTTCAACGCAGGCGAGAATAATATTGATACTTTTCAATTTAATTGCAAAGTAACATTATTTTTAGCGTTATATTGGCACTCTTTATTTTATTTTATAAGCATGGTAGTAGTCAATAGAGTGTATGTGTTGGGATAATATATAACCAGAGGCGAGTAAATAATAACAATATTTACCTCTGGCATGGAATTATTGTGACAATCACTCTTCTTATGAATAAGGTGTATTCGGGTATTTCCGAATGAACGAATAGTGGCGGATAATTCCGAAAGCTGACTCTTACTACAACGGAATATGAGTGATTTTACAATGATTTTCGGAATTACCCGAATAAACCTTACTACTAATATTCGTCATTGTAGTAGTGTTGTATTTTCAAACTTCTTTAGCGGCGCTGTGCACTTTTTGAGGTGGGGAAAAAATGTTAAACTCGCGACAGATCACGTGACCGTAAGACGGACACGTGACCTGATCAAAAAACTGTTACAATGTTATTGAGTTTTTCTTTATTGATTTAAATGCCATCTAGTGAGTTTCCCTCTAACCGGTATTAATATAACTCGAGTACCAACAGTGATGTGCTTAGGGGTTTCAAGTAATGCGACGAAATAACGCTAGATGGCATTAACATCAATTATACACAGTGCTGCAGACATTTTGCACTAGTCATTGAGTTTTCACTTCTGCCGGCACTCCCGGAGTGCAACCCGTTGTTTTTTTTTACAAACCATGACAAACCATGAGTTTTGTTTACATTTTTGCTGCCCACAAATTGTCGTCTTTTTGTACTATTTCTGTTTTTAGGGGAAAGTCGGGGCCCGTCCATACTGCAAATAAACATGTTTCTTTATTTGTGATATGCAACTGGCCCTATCTGTTAAAACCAGTCATTGTTTTTATTTAAAACCATGATACCGTTGACTACATTCCACATTTTTTTTTGTTTGATGGCCTCGTCGGGGTCAATACCGAAATCCGATTATTTATATTATGCCATCTTCGCTCCACTCCATTAAGATACCCTGGACAGAGGGCCTACCGCGAACCACGTTCGACGTGTTACCTCCCTGTCACACTTACGTACGAATTTACAAGTGCGACAGAGAGGCAACACGTCGAACGTGGTTCGCGGTAGGCGCTCAGGCCTATGGAACTCTCCGCGCGAGCACGGATTTATACCTACGAATCTCTTCCCGTTCACGGTAGAAAATCAAGCTAGTTGGTCGCCGGCGCTCGAATATGCCAAAATGTATGCGAAATAAATGTCTTCTTCACGAACAAATAACACATGTTGTAGTGTGGAATTGTGGATGGATGCAGAAACAAAAAAAAAACTAATAAAAAAATCCGTGTTTGCTCTACCGATTGATAGGAAAAGTAACTATTAGACGTTCTCAATATAAGTACTTATACCAATTTTTTTTACGATAGTCGCAAGCTACGTAGTACGCCGTTTTATAAACCGCGTAGTGTTTACGCGGTTTATAAAACGGCGTAAACACTACGGTTACTGTAGGGAGATATGACCTTTTAAAATATTTCGCAGTCACTCATCATAATAAATAATAAAATAAGGAAAAACCCTAACTTAAGACAAAAGATAAATAAAGAGAATAATAAATTAAATTTATAAGTAATTAATAATGATAAAAGGAATATTATAATTATTAATTACTTATTGCAACTTATCTTGCTCATAGTTATTTTACAATTAATAAAACTTATATTTGTACCTTAGGTAAGTAGGTAGGTATCTTTCATACAATCTATAGTTTAGGTAAGTAGGTAGGTACTTATTTGTAAAATAATTTCTAAGCGTCGGCAACCCTAGCTTTGTGCCGGTGCGCGCGGTGCGGGGAGCGGTGCGTTGAAGGTCATTCCATTGTATTTTTGTGTAGGTATTAAAACGGTAGGCATTTGAGTTTTCTTTGAGAGATAAGTATCTGTTCGTAAGAACTATAATATAGCCCTGTGCCCTGGACCTCATCTAGATCGATGGTACTCGTCAGGGCAAAGCTATTGAGCCCAAACACGATATAGTTATGATGAGTAGATAAGGAGTTCTGGTGATCAACTCCTGACTCCATTATGAGAACCTGGACCTCATCTAGATAGATGGTGCTCGTCAAGGCAAATCGAATGCGCCCAAACACGATGGAGTTATGATAAGTAGATTAGGAGTTCTGGTGACCAACTCCTGACTCCATCATGAGACCCTGGACCTCATCTAGATAGATGGTGCTCGTCAGGACAAATCTAATAATCCTAAATACGATGGAGTTATTATGAGTAGATTAGGAGTTCTGGTGACCGACTCCTGACTCCATCATGAGACCCTGGACCTCCTCAAGATATATAGTGCTCGTCAGGGCAAATCTAATGAGCCCAAACACGATGGAGTGATAATATGTAGATTAGGAGTTCTGGTGACCAACTCCTGACTCCATCATGAGAACCTGGACCTCATCTAGAACGAAGGTGCTCGTCGAGGCAAATCTATTGAGCCCAAACACGATGGAGTTATGATGAGTAGATTAGGAGTTCGGTGACCAACTCCTGACTCCATCATGAGAACCTGGACATTATCCAGGTCGTCCGGGTATAATAATAATGCAAAACCTAACCAGTATTCAAGTAACACTGAAAACCTATCACCTAGCGAGAGTCTGTTGTTGAAATTAAATATGGTGTAAAAAATGTACTTATTTGTATCAAGATTTTCTAGTCGCTGTATACAGCACTTCTCGGAACTCTCTGGCTGTTTACGAACGCACCATAGTCACCGAACGCCTGACGATCGAGCACAGGTCCGTCCCCTAAGCCGCCTCGGCGGAGAATGAGCGCGCGGCGTCGGTGCAGCGTGATTTATACGTGTTTTAAAATAATATAAATTTACGGCAAGGTAGGTCCTATAGTTATGATTATTTTTTTATGGGTTAACGTATAGTTATAGTTTGCTATAATATTATTTTTAGGGCAAAATAATAGTACAATTTGCAATAAAAAAATATAATGTAACCCTGTTTTCACCCAAAAAATGAAGAAAGTTCGGAAGGTTAAATATCCATTTTTTTTAATGAATCTTTGATTTTCAATAGCCTTAGCCGCTCGTAAAAGATATGGTGAATTGAATTGTAATCATTTCTGTATCAAATGATTCTTGTTTACTGCAAAATTGAGAACCGAAACGACAGTTCTCACTGCAAATTTTGAAAAAGCCTCCCAAGAAAACTCATTTATTTTAGGTTTAAAAAGAGAAAATGTCAACTTGAACGGTCTTACTTGCTAGTTTAAGAAATGATTATTTGAGTACGTTATCAGTTTTTGAATGAATACTAATAGTTACGTCGTAATCTTGAATGAAAAAGGTAACAGATTGCAAAAAACGCTCGCTTGTAGGACTAAGGACTCTTAAAAACGTAAATCTTTGGATGGTTCACCAATGTAATGCAATTATATATTGGTGTGATTAATTCTGTAACTGATAGCAACACTTAATATCGGTGGACCTTATGTTGTTTGCAATAAAGTTTACTTTCGCTGACTATGGCTGGATAATATTTGTACATAACTTATTTCGTTTTTAGCTAACCGCTGAAACTATTACTTGTAATAGTATGATCTGACTTAAAACTATTCCTTGTAATGTACTTATTTGGTAGCATATTAAGAAGTTTTCTTAATAATAACTCTGTCAATTAAAATAGTATTTTCATAAAATAAATTAATGCAACATGTAGATTATAGAATATTAGGACTCTCTTGTATGTATAGGGCTGTGAAAAAATATGTCAAAATCTAATATATATTCTACTTAACCCTTTATACGGCAATAGGGTGTCAAAAATATTTAAAATTGAACCCTATCACATTGAAATAAAGTTCAAAATCAGGTGGGAAATGCAAATATCAACCCAAAAGTATGAATGTTGTTAAGTTGTGTTATGGAAAAGCATTGGTAACCGAGTGATAAGGCTTATCCCAACTTGTGGTCGTGGGTTTATAACTGGGCTCTTTAGTTTTTATTTACAAAAATAAAGTTGTTCTTTAAAGGTAGAGAAAGGCTTATGGGAAATAAAAGGAAAAAACAATGCGCGAGCAGAAAAGTTTCAAATAAAAAAAAGTAAAGTTATTTTATAGCCTCGTCAGACCCAATATAAAATACAATGAACATTATTATTAATTTACAATCAAGTTTACTAAACTTTCTCAAAAAAAGGGTTTTACGAGGTTCGAATTGGGCATTGTGATTCCCTCGATTTTTAACAGGGTGGTAAATAACCTAAATTGGTTGTGTGGAAATTTTAGACGTACGTACAATTTAAGAAATAAAACTGCACATATTAACTGTAACTTTATACATGGTTCATTGTAAAACAGGCCCTGTTTATTGCGACAGTTATAATTTATTATCATTTTATTATTTTAGTGAATTCGTAATTATAGTTTGTCAAAGGACTGTCTCATTTCAAACATAGAGAAAATCATACTATCTTTGTCTTACACTAGAACTAGCACCCAAAAGAAAAGGATGAGTATAGTTTTTTCCGTTCTTATTTACTGACAAATTGGTTTGATCAACTATACATATTTTACATCGGGTCTTTGCGTGTTAAATTACCCTGTCTAATGAATTAATGATAACTTTCCATAATTAATGTTTTATCGTTTTCTATTGTTATTTTTTGTAAACGAAATCATTACAATGTAAATAGTTTATCGTAAGACTTAAAGTAAATTATTCTACCTATTATATTGGTTTTATTTGATCCTTTCACATCAGTTGTTATCCTGTTAACTTATTACATCGCCGTGTAATGGAACGAATCCATTCCAATTGGCTTTGCTGAATGGACGTGTGTCTACGGATAGTGAAATGTTTACTTAAATTAGTGCGGTACCTATTGCAGGTGTCCATGGGCGTCGGTAATCGCTTACCATCAGGCGATGCGTCTGTTCGTTTGCCTCCTATATTATAAAAAATCGGCCAAGTGCGAGTCGGAATCGCGCACGGAGGGTTCCGCACCATCAACAAAAAATAGAGCAAAACAAGCAAAAAAACGGTCACCCATCCAAGTACTGACCCCGCCCGACGTTGCTTAACTTCGGTCAAAAATCACGTTTGTTGTATGGGAGCCCCACTTAAATCTTTATTTTATTCTGTTTTTAGTATTTGTTGTTATAGCGGCAACAGAAATACATCATCTGTGAAAATTTCAACTGTCTAGCTATCACGGTTCGTGAGATACAGCCTGGTGACAGACGGACGGACAGACAGCAGAGTCTTAGTAATAGGGTCCCGTTTTTACCCTTTGGGTACGGAACCCTAAAAAAGCGGAGATCCGTAACAAACCTGAGTGTTATCCGGGTTCAAAAGCAAATTAAACAACAAGGAACATGTTTAACGTTTTTATTTCAATAAATTAAGCAGGTTGTTTTATTCAATACACATGTTATCGCCCTCGTACAATTTCGACAGGAATGTGATTAGCCTAAAGACCGCCACTGAAAGCTGACACTGGGGTTTGAACACTGAAAATTGTGATGATTAAATTATCTTGATCTCATCTCAACAGATTTATAGTTGGTCATTTTGGTCAAGCAAATCTTGTCAGTAGAAAAAGGCGGCAAATTAAAAAAAATCTCCGGTTAGCAAAACTACGATCGCGTGCCATTTAGCTATATCTTATCTGTGGAACTGTTTTGTTTATATTTCATCGTTGTTTGATGTACATTGCTACTGACATATCCAGCTTGACAGACTATCTTTGCATACCTATGTTTAACCTTTTGAGTCTTGCTTTATTGGTATTGTGCATCTGACAGCTGATGTAGATGGCGCTGTATGGGTTCATATATTGTGCAGTAACTCTAGTTGTTTGATAATCCAGGGCCTACAAAACATGTAGCGCATTACTGTGCCAACTATTTCAGCTGTCAAACTAGGAGGCACGATATTGTCTTGGACTTTACAATTTTTCTACAGTACTATCAATAAAGGCTTGAAATCATGAAGATTACTTTGATAATGATAATACGTATACGTAAGCGTTCTAGTGTGCTAAGCAGCTAAATTGAAGAAACTGCAGTTACTGTTTATGAAAACCAGAATCAACTTTCAGTCACCAGTCTTCGGTGCCGAAATGAATTTACGAATTCAGCACTTAAAATTCATCAAATCCGCCATATTTATTTCACATTTACATAGATTTCATCCACCGGTAGAACTCTTTAAACAAAATATCAAAATGACTCACGGTTACATATTTGAGACATCAACACTTACTCTAAAGCTATTTATTCACTGAGAAACATTTTTGTCAGTCACACGCCAACATCATGGGCGCAAGCCAATATAGATCTTATTTGAAAGCACGAAGGTTACAACTTACATTGATAGCATACACTATACGGCCAGCGTTTTTGGTGTCAAAATGCTTACGTTCTTAAATCAATATGAATTCTTTGAGTTTTTTTTATAAACACTGTTTTTGAAGCAATATATATTTCTCAGTGAATATATGGCTTAAATCAAATTTAATTGACCAATCCTAACAGATGCGACATGCCCCGCGATTTATTTATTGCACAATATTTTCTAGCTTTCTTAAACTTATTGTGTAGAGTAGGTACTATATTGTGCAATAATTTGATCTGGAGACCGTAGGATAATCTTATTTTATTTATTTTACAGGATGTACTTGGATATAGTAGAGTAGACATTAAATTAGGGATGTAGACATTTTTTTTTTATGTACCTATCTTTCTTTAACAGAAAAGCACAGAAAAGTTTATGACCAGACTTCTGATAAGATGTGCCTGTCCCACCGCTGACGAGAAAGGGAATAGTAATACATAGATTATTTTCTTTATTATTATTTATTGATAAAAATAGACACGCACGATAAAACCCCGCTCTTAAAAAAATTGGTTCTCGCTAATCGTCAGCGGTGTGACTGCTGCAGTTTTTTTCGTTACAGGCCAAACTTAAGAGAGTTTTTCTTAGTACTTTAGTTGGATATTTTTTTAAATACCTTGCTGTGCCTTCCTGCAAATATGTACCAGCATATTGTTTTATAATAGTTTAAGTTGACAGTCACCACATATAAATATGCAACGATATGAATACAATTCGGTTTTGACCACAGTTTTGGCGACCACGACTTAAAGCTACGTCCAAAAGTAGGTTCGCCAGTAAATTATAACCATACAATTTGAAATCACACTTAAATCAATTATCTGAGTATATCACTATATTTTAGTGACCAGGAAGTTTTTTGAGGTAAATTTTAAGTTCATTTTGACATTTACTTTATTTTCTTATTATGAGAAGACAAGGTTCAGTTGAAAACACAGTTTAAAAAGCAATTAGTACATTTGAGAGCAATGAAATCGTAGTCATCATAACGGATTAAACTATACGAACCGAAAGTATAGCCATGCTGTATAACTTTTCCAAATACCATTCAGTGTTATTTTAAGTTTAGTTTAGACATACCTATATTTAAATCTCTTTTTGTTAAGCTATTACTTTTGACACGAAGTCTGCTCAAAATAATACAATTTTCAATACAAAATGAGCCTTATTCATAGCTTTCGAGTGAATTTAGGTTAACACCGTATAGAATTTATCAACTGTCCATGTCCATTTTCGCGTATCCTGGGCACGGGCACCAAATTGTAAAGACATCCCAAGAATATTTGACAGAAATCCAAAAATTACTTCCCGGTCTATATATCACACTTAAAACAGGTATTTAGATTACATATAGTCGTTTCACACTTATTTGAATTTGGGAACAGTATAACATATCCAAACCTTTGGTTTTATAATACATATCAAGTTGTTTTATTGTGAAAAATAATGTGTATATTTTAGTTTTAAACTTGCTCTTATAAACGCAATACGAACAAAGCTGATAAAGGCATTTTTTGGAAATATATTGTACCTGTCATTTTATTTTTCAAAAATATCCTTGAACTGTGATTCCTGCAGTTAGGCAATAAAAAAAGACAGAAACATAATCATTAGTTAGTGTGTAGTTTTTTACATGTTTTATCAAACAACGATAATTATACTTGCAAATCTGTTACTTGTATAAATCTGACTACGATTATAGGCACATAATTTTACATACAAAACTGTCATGTACACTAAGAAAAAAAAAAACACAGTAAAAATAATGTTTCAAAGTCTAGTTTTCAGCTGTTGTCTACAACCGATTGTAATAAAATTGACAAATACTAAAATACGTTGGTGTAATGATCATGTTTCTGGTTGCATTATAAATATAATCAATAGTTATATACAATTCGAATTCGACAAACAATTTTTCCGGATCTAAGCGGTACATTTATTTGATTTCATATCCTATTATGCTACTTACATTTATTTAGCACTGACAAAATACGATATCCCATTGGTAATGTCGGCCGTGTTTTGTATAGAAATATGTAGGTATATTTAATTATCGATTCTTATTTTTTTTATAATATTAAAGTCTTTATCATCAACATAAGAAACGGGTTAACTATAACTTTTATGAATCACTTGAGCAATTATTTTTTAGGACTTTTTTTCAATCTAAACTAGCCGTCATGTTTTTGCAAGACCCAGTGAGAGTGAGTGAAGATCTATAATTTATACAACTTATTTGATACATTTTGTTACTTGTAGCAATGTATTAAAACTGGAGTAAGAAAAAATATTATTCAGATCTAGATTTATCATTGCATCTATTATGTGTGAAAAGTGTATACATATCTAGATGGAACCCTTGTTTTTTGTCTCGACAAAATAATCTTTAGTGTGTTGTGTGTGTGAAGGATGAATCTTTACAGATTTGCTAGTTGCAGAAACTGAAAGTTAAAAATAACGAACAATTCTAGAACATAGTTTGGTAAGCCATTTCCGTCAGTAGAAAAAGGGTGAACATTTAAAAAATGTAGGCGCGAAGGGGTACCCTCCCATAGAAAATTTTATTTTCGCACCTTTTTCTACTGACAACGTGGGTTTGCCACAATATATGTCACAATAAAAATAAAGTTTACCTTTTGGAAATAGAAATTACCAGTAGGAGTCACCTCATTTGTTAACGCCGAATCTGTAAGTGTAATTTCATATACTACACATGTTACCGATGTCGAGTCAACGGTCGCTAGCGTCTTCAGAGCCTATACCTTAACTAAACCCTTTACCAGACTGACATTTCAAAAATGACAATCGAATGTCAGTCTTACACATCGAAAATAGAACACATGTTTGAAGTCCCGTATCTGGAATATATACATGCCTGTACCCCTAACACATGATTGGTGCGACATTATCTTGCGGCGAGATAGACAACCCGTCTTTTTCTAACTATGTTAATAAAAGAGGGACGTGTAGTCTGTCTCGCCATGAGATACTGTCGCGCCAATCATGTGCTAGCCCGGTAAAGGGTTAATCGGCTTAAATCGATTCGGTGTCGACAAATGTGGCGATTCCTTTTGAACTGTAAAAGTTGTAGTTTTGCTTTAGCCCTAGATTTAGATTTTCCAGTATTTGTATACAAAACGCGACCGATACGACGACGCCCCGCTATATAAGTATGTACACTCGACACTATCACTGACCACATATCGTCCATGCGCGATACAGCCAACGTGCTTACTGGTTACACTGAGTCGTCTGGAACAATGTAAGTACAACATTTTGCTATCTTTTTTTCTTTTCAATAATACGCAAGCCTTAACTGAGAATTTATACTATTAGCGCTTGATTAGCGCCACTTGCACCATCCCACTAACCCGGAACGTTACCATGGTTACCACTGTTACCAGAACAATTTGACACTGGATTAACGGGTTATCCCCGGGTTAGTGAGAATGGAATTCCTTGGCGTCTATATTTCCGAGCTCATATAACCCGGCAACCTTCAAATCAAGGGTGAACAGGCACCTTCTGGGCAGGCTCGCTCCATCGTAGGCCACGTATTCGCCTCGGCTAGTCTGTGGCCATGGCCAAAAATAAAAACCGGCCAAGTGCGAGACGGAATCGCGCACGGAGGGTTCCGCACCATCAACAAAAAATAGAGCAAAACAAGCAAAAAAACGGTCACCCATCCAAGTACTGACCCCGCCCGACGTTGCTTAACTTCGGTCAAAAATCACGTTTGTTGTATGGGAGCCCCACTTAAATCTTTATTTTATTCTGTTTTTAGTATTTGTTGTTATAGCGGCAACAGAAATACATCTGTGAAAATTTCAACTATCTAGCTATCACGGTTCGTGAGATACAGCCTGGTGACAGACGGACGGACGGACGGACGGACAGCGAAGTCTTACGGAACCCTAAAAATGTGGTGCAAGTGGCGGCTCTGCGGGCGCAGCATGGTTCCATTTTTATCGCCTGTCACTTATGCCCGTCAGCCCGTCACTTTCGCACTTACATACTTGTTAGAACGTGACAAGCATGGTGACAAGCGATAAAAATGCGACCGTGCTACCGCCGCAGATCTAGATAAATAATACTCTAACTACATCATAATGACGCAGTAAAAAAAGGGTAAATTGGCCGATTTTTGGTATTTAAATATTTATGTTTGAAGAGCTGGTCGGAATATAAACGAAATCCAATTCCAATCCAATTTCCAACAATTTGTGACAAAAAAATTACCTATGTAAATCAAAACGACAATACAAAATAAAAAGCGGCTCAAATATTAAATAAACGCCAACACCAAATATTAATTTCATCTTAAGTAGGGTATTACGTTAAAAACAACAAATACTACGATAACGAAGCGTTCACAGTAAAATGCCACAGGAAACTATTAAGTAGGTACTGAAATAATAAACTCGGACTTACCGTGATACCACCATTTCGTTTTCTTAGGATTTTTGCTGCAGGTTTTAACGTAAAACGAGTTGTCTGGTGGCCGTTTCTGAAAATAGAAAAAAATAAATTAGCCCTTAAGCAAACCTTAATCTATAGGTACGTGAAATCTGATGATGAATTTTAACTAAACTCGACATTCGACCTAGATGAATTACTTGTCAGTTAAAAAGAGATATTTAGCAATGTGACAGACAGACGGACGGACGGACAGAGTCGCACCATAAGGGTTCCTTTTGTACCTTTTTGGTACGGAACCCTAAAAATTACGTGGTAATCTCACTATTAATAGTTCTGTTAACCCTTAGCCAGGCTAAGGTATATATATTTCCCACATACGGCACTTCAAACGTGTGTTCTATTTTAGATCAGTAAGACTGACATTCGATTGTCATTTTCGAACTGTCAGCCTGGTAAAGGGTTACATCGGTCGGCATGGGACTTCCAACCACTGCAAGATAGTAAGGTAGTTTTCAACCAAGTAGTCTTTGGTTGGCAACCAAATTGTACAGAGCCCTTGCAAGATCGGGCAGGCCAATTCGAGTTTTAGGTATTCGATCTGTTTCCGATGTATCATATCTGTCAGTGTCAAGGTTGCCGTTTCTGGTTGAAGGAATGTCACTGTTGACACTTGACAGATCAGTATCATCTCGGAAACAGATCGAATAACTAAGGGGGGCACAGATTACCAGTTCACGACGATATCCCGTCGGACACTTGGCTGGTGATGCTAGCCGAATAGAGGTGCTCAAGTGTAACTTTATGCTAAGTAACATGTACCGACAAGTTTCAAAATATAGAAGTGTTTTATTTTCGGAGCACATCCGTGTGCTACTTATGTAGATATTTGTGTGCCTTCGTTGCATGCTGATGTGACGACCTATCTTGATCTATTATTTATGGCACCCGGCCGGTATGTAAAAAAGCGGCCAAGTGCGAGTCGGACTCGCTCATGAAGGGTTCCGTATTTAGGCGATTTATGACGTATAAAAAAAAACTACTTACTAGATCTCGTTCAAACCAATTTTCGGTGGAAGTTTACATGGTAATGTACATCATATATTTTTTTTAGTTTTATCATTGTCTTATTTTAGAAGTTACAGGGGGGGGGACACACATTTTACCACTTTGGAAGTGTCTCTCGCGCAAACTATTCAGTTTAGAAAAAAATGATATTAGGAACCTCAATATCATTTTTGAAGACCTATCCAAAGATATCCCACACGTATGGGTTTGATGAAAAAAAAATTTTTGAGTTTCAGTTCGAAGTATGGGGAACCCCAAAAATTTATTGTTTTTTTTCTATTTTTGTGTGAAAATCTTAATGCGGTTCACAGAATACATCTACTTACCAAGTTTCAACAGTATAGTTCTTATAGTTTCGGAGAAAAGTGGCTGTGACATACGGACGGACAGACAGACGGACAGACAGACATGACGAATCTATAAGGGTTCCGTTTTTTGCCATTTGGCTACGGAACCCTAAAAAGAACAAGCCGTTACACCTAAACGGGGCCATTGGTAGATTCCTTTGAAGCAGTTTGGGTTCAAATCCTGGTAGAGTATGTGCGGAAAGAGAAGTGTCATGGGAACCATGGAATGTATGGGGACCAATACATTCCACGACTCTTCTCTTTCCGAACAGACTCTAAGGTTTGTATCTGTGATGAGCTCGGGTGTTTTTGTAAGTTATGGATGTTTTTGTGTCCGTTAAAATAAGATATGTTCGTTATAACGAACATTATCTTCTCCTTGTAGCTCGAGAGCATAGATACTATGGACAGACAAGACTGACTGCACGGATAGCGACGTCGACCAGTCGTCCGTTAAAATGGACGTTGTTCGTTATAATATAACACTTATAAGGAACTTGTTGTATTACCCCTCCTTGCAGCTTGAGAGCATAGAAACGATGGACAGACATACTGATTGTACGGATAGCGCCGGCGACCAGCCGTCCGTTAAAATGGACATTATCCTTTATAACAAACATGTTGTATTACCTTCTCCTTGCAGCTTGATAGCATAGATACGATGGACAAACAGACTGATTGCACGGATAGCGCCGGCGACCAGTCGTCCGTTAAAATGGACAGGCAAATATGCCCGTTGGAGTACACGTGCGGGTGTATGGGTATGTTGTTGCCTATGAATGTGACCTGCAATAAGATAGAAACATACTGTTAATAAATCAATACATTAAAAAAACATTGGAAGGAGTGTGCGACTTTCAATACGGAGGTCGCGGGTTCAAACCCCAGCTCGTACCAATAGGGTTTTCGAAACGAATGTGTAAGATATTATATCATTTGATATTTACCAGTAGCTTTTAGGTAAAGAAAAACATCGTGAGGAAACTGTACTACTTCCAATAAGGCCTAGTTTCCCCTCTGAGTTGAAAGGTCACATGGCAGTTGCTTTCGGAAACACTAATTAGTGCCTGCGCTAATTCTTGGGATTAGTTGTTAAGCGGATCCCAAGCTCATCACATGAGCCGTGGCAAAAAGCCGGAAGGATATACCTTAGCTTAGCTCAGTAAATTGTATTTAGGAATAATTGTGAAGAAAAAATTCACTAAGTATTTTAGGTCTAAATAGAGTAACATAAGTAACATAACATAATATAATTAAGTTATGTTAATAATAATATTAATCATAGAATTTTTCGACTTCTCTATCATTAGTATCTATTTTATAACTGCTTGTTCCTAATACACATTAAAAACGCTGTCAATCATCTTGTTCATCAATAATTCTTCAATATTATATTTTTCCTGTTATTGAAACAACTTAAGAGTTTGTATAAAAGTAAGGTAATGTATAAAATAATGTTTAAACTTATAACAATAATCTCGATACCTACTGCCTTTATCAACATTGAAAGGATCTGTTTTGGTCTCGGCGTTGGGTCGAACACAAAGTAAATACATACATAACTCATAAGCAAATAATAAGTACTAGTAAAGCCTATGGTAGTTTAGTCAATATTTATTTACTCATTCCACGTGCATTTATGACAACAGTAGGTAATAGTTAAGCAGGCATACTAGGTATTAAGTACATAAACGAAGACTCTTTGTAAATTTTTAAGGCCGTCTCAGCCGTCTGCTAGCTGGCGCGGTTGCACGGAGCGTGTGTAGGTTAACAAAAAATATTATGAGCAACGCTAACAAGCGCGGACGCGTGCGACGGATTTTACCTACAATGGCACCCGCGTGCGTACAGTCAGCAGCAGAAGTTGCTATGCGGGCCAGGTGTTCAAAATGATCTTGACGTGACTTTATTGTTAAGAGAATAAGAGCGTGTTAAGGTAAATTTGAACACCTCGCCCGCTTAGCAACTTCTGCGGATGACTGTACAGCAGTATTCAGTAGCTAGAATAGCACTAGAGTCCTTCTATTACTTCTGAATCACTTTTAAAAATAAAAACTTGACCAAGACGCAAACTTGAGGAAAATTTGTAAGGTTAGGTAAGAGCCTTTTGTACGATGAGTTTTCTTTTGTGCAATAAAGTTTAAATAAATACAAAAGACTCATAGTCGTCTTAGGTTTTTTTCCTACATTGATCAAGTGATGTATGACTCGTGCATTCAACTAATTTCACACATCCGCAATCGTATCTAATTAATGAACATCTTACTAAAATAGGCAAAAACTGAACCGGTCTGGTAAATATTATTTATTTACACGCGTAACTAAGCGACCGCGGCCGTCTAACATTTACATTCGCGGATGCTGTCACAACACACTAAGACAAACATTATTTGTAAACCTTTACTATTATAAAAATAATAATAATAATTATGCCACCGAAAAAAGGCAAAGGAAATATTCTGAAAACGAAAGGTGAGAAAGGCGAAAAAAGAAAGGAAGGTGACAAGCCGGATGAAGTTAAAGGTCCCATGTTTACTGAAGTTGAGAGGACATTCCTTGAGCTACAGTTGGCTGAGGCTAACAGGAAAGTAGCGAGACTCAGGACAACAGTGGACAAGCTTGAACTAAGGGATGAGGACATAAAAAAGGACTACGACAAATTAGACGAAGATAGGGCTGACATTATTGCGTACTTGAAGAAAGTTCTAGACAATAAAAATGGGGAAATTAACGAGTTAAAAGAACAAGTGAAAACCTTAGAAGAAGCTAGACTAGTTGAAACAGCTGAACACAAAAAGAATGTCGCTGAGATGGAGAAGAATTTTAAGATTATGAAAGAGCAGCTTACATCAGAATGTAAACTTTTGACTAGTAAACTAAATACGATGGAAGAATTCCGAATCACTAGAAATATTTTGATGGCGAAGTTTGAGAAACAGGAGCGGCAGCTGAAAGAACAAGAAATGACGTATAAAAGGAAGATTTATGAAATTGAAAAGAAATTTGTAATTGGAAAGGATAAATTAAAGAAAGAAATGGAGAATCGCCTTTTGCAACTAGCACAAGATTTTCAAGATAACACGGGAATGAGAATTGCGGCGACAACGCACAGGGTTATAAGAGAGAACATTGCTATTAATAACGAGCTGGAAAAAATATTGGCAAGTCAAGCTAAATTAGTTAGTCAAAATGAAAAGTATAAAGACAGAGAGGACGCAGCCAAACTTGCAAAAGAACTGGCGGAGGAAGAGCGAGACTTGGCCATTAAGAAGAGTATCGCACAGCTCAAAGTAATCGATAAACTCACTACAATCACGCAAAATGTAAAGAAAGACAAAGCGCTAATGGCAGTACAAAACGACAATATCGATCAACTAAAAGCAAAAATACAACAGTTGACAAAAGAAAATGAGAACTTAACATTAAAAGTTAGAATATTAGAACAAAACTTGCACGGGAAAATTAATGAACAAAGTAAATCTCTTGTGTACGCATCAAAAGTTGGAAGAGAAAATAAAAAAATGAAAATGATATTGAGAGAAGCTGTAATAAGCATCCAATCAGCTCTTAGACTAGACGAATGGGCTACTAAAGATGCAGATAGAGGAACCATGGACCGAGAGACATTGCTGCTACGTCTGCTCAAAATTGTATCTCAGTACCGTGATACACTTCGCGCCGAGTCTATAGAAACCTTAGTTTCATTCGAGAAAGTCTACGAAAAAGGCGATCTCGGCTTCATACCAAAAACAAAATCGCAAAAATCTACATTGTCTATAGCTCCCAGCATAATGATATCTGGAGACTCACAGGAATCTTTCAAATGTTCTTCGGAATCATCATCAACGTCAGATTTGGGCAGTATCAAGACAATACCAAGCATGCACATAATACCAGTGTCCGCTGAGCCTCAACGCCCTGCTAAAGAAAGTTTCCAGTCTTTTGTCACTTCGACTAAATCTAATACGAGTGATAGCAACCAAGAATCAGAAGGAGATGACATGAATGATATGGATAAGCAACTGGAACAGAGCAAACTGGAGGTGCAACGGGCGATCTTAAAAGATTTATTTGCTCAAAGAAGACCTTCAAATTTATTTGAAATAGAAAGCGTACATGAAGAAACAAAAGAGCTTGTAGAAGCAGTAGATGAAGCGAAGAAAGAGACGGAAGATATAGTGAATAGAGAAGCTGTAGGTGAAGAAATCACAGAGGGCGAGGAAGTTAATGTGACAGATGACGCTGAAGTGATACTTGAAGAACATCAGGAAAATTAGACTTTGGAAGTTTCCATAAAGTCTTACAGACATTTTGGCATCATTTAAAAAACTGATCTTTTTACTCAAAAACCAAAAGGAAGGAAGCCATTGACTGCTAGTATCATAATTTAGCAGTCTATGCCAGTATGCATATACATTTTTTCATTTTATTACTTATAAAATGTTATTTAATATTTATTTAGGTCATATAAAACACACTAACAGGCTCTTTAGGTAAAACATGAAGCGGTTACTGTCAACTGAATATGCAATAAATACTTTTACGAGCGGTATTTATGTTTTACGATTACTTTCTTTGTAATTTAGCGACGAGAACCTCGCAAACTCCCATTACTCCGCCATTTTGAAAAATTTCCAAAAACGGAGTCAAATATCAGTTGAGAAATGCAACCTTTAGAGAAGCCAGAAGGATTTATGCCCAAGCTGAAATGGAGACGCTTTGCTCGCTCGGTTAAAAAGGGTAACCTTGATTCTCAAACTTACTGATTTAAGCGAGACAAATCTTTATCATTATTATGGAAGTTTACTTATTATAAACATGCATGCATGTTCAGTTTTCTTCTGATAGGGCCCAAATTAATATGCGATGGGAAATTACTTTTTCCCGAGTTTTCTCGTTCCTCCATATCTTAAATAATGATCTAACAAATACGGAAGAACAATTTCAATTTGATAGACGTCGGTATTACTAGTATTATGTAGCTAATGCTAATTGTTAGACCACGCATTAAACACATCCATGTAAAGCTATGTTTACTGGCCGAGCCATACGTAATATGTTATGTAAGCCATTAAACAGCATATGTGGTGCGATTATGGCTCCTGAGTTGGGGCTAAGATGATAAATTACTTGTACAAGCCTATAGTTCGTTTTTTGAGCATTAGAAAGAACTTGAAAGAAGGTAAGCGATTTTGACATGTCTTTTAATTGAAAAACACTTTTTAAAAAATCAATAACTATTACTTATAAAAGATCGTATTAGATTCATAATTGTTACATATTTACCGTAACTTATTTTTTAAATGTGTTCTTCAATTAAAAGACACATCAAGATTGTTTACCTTATTTCTAATGCTAAATCTAATGCTTTTTGCGTAATTAATAACGTAGTTAACGTACCCATCCACAAGCCTTGTCCAGATCTTTTTGAGTATGTTGCCTGCATGATTACTTCTAGCGTTAACTGATAATTAACCTAAAGAAAGATCACCTTCACAAACAAAACGAATTTTATTCTAGTGATAATGCGAAACCAAACAGGTAAATCCGCCTATCACGTGTATACGTTCAATGTCAAGGTAGTATTGGATTGAAAACATTTATTATTGGGCTATAAAAACTTGTAGTAGGTAATCCACGTACAATATATATTTGAGTCGATTTTCGGTTGATAAACTTATTAGTACGAATTCTTGGCTCAATGTATTGAATGTATGATACGTTAAAGCAGCGGTCGGCAACCTTTTAGCAGCCAAGGGCCACATAGTAGGTAACGAAGTTGACGCGGGCCGCACTTAGTTAATATTTATGACTAGACTAGACATTGTCGTTTGTCAATATTACATACAAAATAGCCAGGAAGTCTCGCGGGTTGCCGACCGCTGCGTTAAAGCATGAAACTTGGGAATTTTTGTAGTTTACATACATAGGCACAAAAAATCTACCGTTATCACCATAATATTTAAGACTAAGATATTTTTACCCTACTTCGGTGATCTTATCTCTATCTCGAGGTAATACTCGTAGGTTACTCGAATTTAACTCTCGCGTACTTAAATGTTTGTATTACAAGCGATAACATAAAGTTTGTAGATGTTTTGTTAATATGTTATCATTAACTATTGAAGGCTGCTTTATTAGCCTCTTTAGCGGGCAATGCTTTAAGGATAAATCGGCTTAGAATTCCTCAAATTAATTTCCTAATTAATTTTATGGGGGCATGACAATATTTTGTTCTCCAGTATGGATATGATGGTAGCGGTTATCGATGCGATATCGACAGGGGGATAATGATAGTGTAGTCGTGTAGGTAGTTCCAAATGTAGTGAGACTCCGTTTATATGTCTATGTCTAATTTGTTACGCAGCGTACTACGTAGGCGAACAACACGCGAACGCGAAGCGAAGCGATGCGGCGCGGGGTGAATCAATCCTTTGATACCTATAGAAGTGTCCTAAGTGGGCGATCTTGTTGCGAACGCGAACGCCGTGGGTCTACTGCGCCGCTTCGCTTCGCGTTCGCGATTTGTTCGCTTACGCAAGACACAGCGTTAACGACCTACGTTAATAGCGAGCTAGTCGGCTAAGTGAGCTAGTCGGTTCCAAACGCTTCTGAGCCCCGGAACTTGACGCACAGCACAGAATAAATAATAGTACTAGGTACAGAAGATTCACTCTCTAACAAAACGCGTCTATTACGACAGATATGACCGCTAGGTGGCGCAGACGCGAGCTGGCGTCAGTTCCGCAGCCGTGCGCGGCAACTATTATGGCTACACACCAAAATTGGTGTGGGCCGCATATACTTGTAGCGACGCGACGAAATCGCGGAGTGAAGCGGAGCGGAGTCAAGGAACTAGCGAATGCTCTCGGTACAGAGTTTGTGTGGCGAGAACCGGGAATTCCCGGTAGCGGTACTGTATTTGTGTAGAAAACCAGTACCGGGAGCACTCCCTACAAGGAACTTACCTCTGGAGAGTCGAAGGGGTACTTGTTGGTGAATTTGAACTGGAGGACGAATTTCTCGCCCTCGTACAGGGTGCCGGGGACGCCTTCCATGTGTACTGTCCACCTGTCAACAACATATGACACTCATTTAACCGTTTCGATGCGGGTAGCACGACAGGCGTGTCATCAATGTTTTTAACGTGTGGCGTATGACACGATAGGCGTGCCATCCGCAACGAATACTGGAATCGCCGTCACAGCCAAAAGTTTTCGAAAATGGAACACGCATTGAAATCCTTAATGTGGCCAGCGCCGAATCCAGTGAAGGATATGTTTTACGAATAAATGATTTATGAGTTATGAGTAAGACCTTTATGGCCTACATAAATAATATAACAATATCAGGGGACATCTTACACAGATAAACCTAGCCCCAAACTAAGCAAAGCTTGTACTATGGGGTCTATGGGTGCTAGGCGACGATATACATAGAAAACACCCATGACTCAACAAATATCTGTGCTCATCATACAAATAAATGCCCTTACCGGGATTCGAACCCAGGACCATCGGCTTCATAGGCAGGTTCACTACCCACTAGGCCAGACCGGTCGTCAAATGTATAATGTATTTCTTCTATAATAAATGTATTTCTTCTTCTTCTTCTTAAATATCAGATATTTCGTACAGAAGTACCAATAAACTAATTGGTACGAATTCGTGAAGCTACAACCTCCAGTTTGGAAGTCACTCGCTTTACCACTGTGCTCGTACCGATACTATTGTAATATTTGTAATCATAGTACTACCAGCAACCCTAAGTAACCATAGATGAACCTTATCTCTTTGCAATAAGGTTTACTAACAAACAGATGGTATAACCATTGTTTTGCAATCCATAAATAAATAAACGTATCATACAGCTGACATAATCAGGATTGCATCAAGAAGTCTATTCATAGATTATAGACGGTATATTTGCACGCACTGTTATAGGTAATTTACATATCTTGAATTAAGTCACCTACCGCGTCGCGTTTACAATACAATAGCCATTATTTGCATCTGTTTAAACAAGGTACTATCGAATATGTGAACTCGATGTTACTGTGTGCTTACCGCGAAAATCGAAATTTTATTATGTGCGTATCACTCTTGCCCATTCGAGCGATAGTGAATGAAATAGACGGATGTATGATGAAAGAAATGGTTCGAGTTAGGTCATCAGGTGTTTTGGAAATGTATTTTATCCATATGTTTAGATCAGACTATTCAGACTAAGTGCGCAAACCGCGGACGAATCCCGCGAGTGGGATCACGAAATGTGAAGGTGATAGAGTCGGATAAAGTGTGGAAATGTCATAATACTCATAATTAATGTCAATGTCAAAACTAAACATTTCCTCACTTTGTTCTGTTCAATTGGATGCAAAGTTAGCATAGCAGATAAAACAAACCGGCCAAGTGCGAGTCGTACTCGCGCACAAAGGGCTCCGTACCATTACGCAAAAAAACGTAAAAAAATCACGTTTGTTGTATGGCAGTAGGTTGTATGGCCACTTAAATATTTATCTTATTTTGTTTTTAGTATTTGTTATTATAGCGGCAACAGAAATAGGTACATCATCTGTGAAAATTTCATCTGTCAAGAGTGTCAAGCTATTACGGTTCATGAGTTACAGCCTGATGACAGACATACGGACAGCGGAGTCTTAGTAATAGGGTCCCGTTTTTACCCTTTGCGCACGGAACCCTAAAAACAGACACCTATCGAGAAAAGAGGCGATATTCGCGCATCACCTCCAGTACCTCCACAAGTCCACACTTATGGCTCGCGGCTTCGCGCAATTTTCGCACTGTAGGTGTGAAGTAGGCTTAACGAAATTCGCGAGAATCTAGTCTTTTAACACATTCACTACTAGGCCACAAAAATTTCGTCATATAAAGCTGTAGTACCACGATCCCGACTATCGGGTCGTCCGGCCTGGGAACGAAATCATAAAATATCCGATAGTCGGGTTTTCGGCACTGAATGTTTTAAAGAAACATTGTAATCGTCACCGCAGATAAAGACGAATAAAGAGCAAAACCGTAAAGCTAGGTACACACGATTTTTTCGAATACCTAATAATAAAAATGATAACCGTGTGAACCTTAGCCTAAAGCAAAAGCTATAGTGAGTCATTGTCCTCGTTGTCTTATGATGCTTAATCATTGTGTAGCCTATTATTTGGGTTATTATACGACTAACGACCCGCCCCGGCTTCGCATGGGTAAAAAATATACATAAACCTTCCTCTTGAATCACTCGTATCTATTAAAACAAACCGCATCAAAAACCGGTTCGTAGTTTTAAAGATCTAAGCATACATAGGGACAGACAGACAGCGGGAAGCGACTTTGTTTTATACTATCTAGTGATAATAAAGTGGGTAATTCTGTATCGCATATTCTGGTGATCTCATATGTTAAACGAGTATACGCATTCGACTTTTGAAGGTAGGTACCTACATTTGCTAGGTCAGTAATAATGAAAATGGACCCATTTTGCAAAAAAGACGTATAATATGACCAAAGTACGGTGACTGCTTACCATCAGGCGGCCCGTATGCTTGTTTGCCACCGATGTGGTATAAAAAAAAACAAAGTAATATCACGTAGGAGCGTGAGGGCAAAAACTTTTTTAGTATGTCCCAGAATAATACAAGTACCCATTAAAACTAGGGTTTAAGTTAACTTTGCAGACATGCTTAATAATTAGGCCATTCACCTGTCACTTAGGTAATAGCAACATGTAAACAAGCTAATTTAGAGAGACAGATCAGATGAGAGTAGATCTCATCAATTTGTACCAGAATCAGCTTGAAATGAACTGTGTGGGTGGAACTGGGAATAAGCCAACTACTACAGTCATTGAGCCAGACTAACTGTATCTGATTCGGACACAATAATGTGAAAATTTGCTAAACCAGTGGACAGTGGCCAGTAATTGACGATTTACCCTACATGTTACCATATTTTTCTTTTGGTTGCCATAGAAAAAAGGTCTATCATATCAGCTAAAATTGCAGTCTTAAAATCCTACATATAAAGTTAAGAGGTTTGTGACAATCTAATTACAAATGTAATCACATAAAAAAAAGTTCAATTAACCTCAATATTTTCCTTCCCTATCACATTAATTAAGCACAATAAAATGTTGCTTTGATAAAATACACTTAGACCTTTTTATAGTGATTTAAATTATAGGTAGTGCCTGTAATAACTGTTAGTCAATACCCATAATCATTTATTTCCTTGTATGGGCACATTTAGCCTTCAATCCTATCATTAAGTAGCTATATTGGGTGACAGATGCTACCTAAAATAGATAACATTCATGCATATATGTACAATCACTCGTCAAATGTACGACACACCCGCAAATAATAAGACATATGTGCCAATACAAATATTTGTCTTGTGTCCTACTATAACATATCATACTAGCTAGTGTAACCTCTCTATACTAAATTATTCAAATGAAGTTGAGTTTAATTATTGATATCCATATGTTATATTTTAGCATGCTGTTGTCCTATGCACCAAATTAAAATATCTAATTAGAATAGTTGACATAACAAGGGTCAATAAATTATGGCAAACTTACAGTGTTAGATTTTGGCTGGCCTGATCTCCGTCCACGGTGACTCCCGGTGGTGGCTCCCTCATCAGGGACATTAGTTCTTTTTGTAATCTCCGCTAAAAGAAACATACAAGTTATGTGTAAGTTACGGTGTTATGCATAATGCGACGCGGCGGGTACATTCACTACATTAAGGAAAAATACACAAGTTACATCTACAAGTGTCTTCGTTAAAGTTTTTGAATAAAACACTAATAATTATTATATATGTGGTCAACACAACAAAAGAAATTGTCATAAAAAATCATCTGAAGAAAACTGTCATAACAGCGTTGTAAGTTGCAACAATAAACACGACATATTTTGGCACTATAAAAATTCCTTGGCACCAGTTCCAGGGGAAGGAGAGAAAACTTTTTGCCCTAAAACAAATACGTGATAATGTCGCAGATGGTAGTAATTTAATTATTTTTACAAACCTCAGACGGGGACATAGCCGCCATTTGTATTCCAATTTAGACATATGATGTTACCACATAAAAAAAAAACTTTTAAACATTCAACATTGTATTTTCTACATCGGCAACTCAATTAGTGCTGCCCTTTTAACCGATAAACTGTATTTATATATTTGCTTATATTCTTCTCAGTAATAACTGGTAATAACTTCCTTCTAACTGAAATAGTATTTCTTTTTCCTACTAGTCTCTCTACCATTTGTTTTCAAAATCAGCCTTTTCTAAAAGTTAGTTCGGTTTTGGGCCGGTTGGATAGTGTGAAACTCATTTTTCGATTTTACCTTTTTGCACTGCACCAGCACCGCATCCTTTTAAACGTCAAAATCGTCAAACATTGACATTGATATTTGTTTTAGGTTTTTGAGTATTTTCCATCTTCTTTTTGAATATATTAATTTATCATAATATAACAATAAAATGTATAATTTTTTTCACTGAAATTAATAGCGACTTGTGTGATAATAGTCGTGTGAAGCTTTGATCCATCTACAGACATTATAGTGTACGCGCAATAAATCTATGCTCGTCGGCTCCCAACAAGTTTCGAGTGAATTATTAGAAAATAAAAGAAACCGTGATGGTTTCTCATTCAAAGAAGTCTTCTGCCGAATGGTTCATTGATCAACTGAACGTGAGCAACGCGAAGCTGTTGGCGTTTGTGTTAGTTTTAGGGTTTATCGGCTACCACGGCATTCTGCATTTACGATATGGTAAGGATCTCATATTTTACATTTAAAGCTAAAAACTTATAATAACAATGTGATTTGACCCCTAGCTCTTCTACAACTATATATAGAGTAAAGAGAAACAAAATACGATTCTAAATTTAAAATTTTAAGGTCGTTTTTTGTCCGGCAAATTTTAACTCTTGGTCCTTGGGAGTTGAGTTAAATAAAAATGTACTCAGTGAACTGATGACATTTTTTTTTCTACTACAGGGCCAGACTCATGCACCTGGTTGTTATCCTCGGGCCGGTATAAAGGAGACCACGAATGGCAGCCTTACGGTTGCATGCTACATCGATACTCAAAAATGTAAATAATAAAGTTACAAATATTTATTGTATGGAAGTAACACTCAAGATTTAGTTTAAAAAAATTGTATTCTAAATTCTTATCTTACAATCTTATCCAAACAAACATTATGAGTACAACATTTAACATGTACATAATTATTATCTTTTATTGAAATAATTTTTACAGTACATATGGGGCTACTTTTCCGCACTAGTGCGTAAAATAGCACTTTTCGTGCGTATGTCGAAACTTTAAAGTGCCATATGTACTGTAAAACGTTGTTCGATACTCGCGAATAGGTAATTCGCAACTCATGACGATTTAAAACACTCCCTTCGGTCGTGTTTTAATTTATCGCCACTCGTTTCAAATTTCCTCTTGTTCGCACTTGTATCGAAAATAACTAATTTGTACTGTGTTAAAAAACCAAACCCAAATGTATAGACATGCAAGTGACACAAAGAGAAGTGTAAAAATAATAAAAAAAAACTTGTTTCCAGCGATGCAAGAAGGTGTCTCCGGTACCTAGCTTTCTGGGGGAAATACAACAGCTTTGCATTCATCGGAGACTCCCGGATAGCACAGCTCTATGAACACTTCATAGGTAATCTAATTTTAATATATCTCATACATACTGACCACATTTCTACATTCCTAATGCTCTAATTGTAATTTTTTCCAGTGTTATAATCCTCAAACGTACTAGAAATGATTGACATAAAAAGACCATGTGAAAATTTAACTGTTCTTCATACTTACTAAATGTACGAGAAACATTTTCTATCATTTGTGGCTTTCTAGTACCCTAATTTGATTGGAATCAAAAAACAAGCTTTGTCAGAATGTTGTATATTTTTTCCAAAATCTGTAAATGTCAATTGTCATTAATTAAAAAGTTAAAGAAGGCATCTTATACTTGTATACCCTCAGTGCCCCAGTATTTTGCCTGAGTAAACTTTTCATGGTCACACATTGTGACTGTTTCATGTTTACAGTTAAATATTAGTCAATGATTATCACTGATAATTTATCAGTAATAACTAATAATGAATCATGACTATGAGCTAGATAGATAGTTCCTTATCAAGTTATCACCTTATCAAACATTTGTGCTACTATTCAAATAGGTAAAATCTTCAATGAAATAGGTAAAATTTGAATTGACTTTGTGTATTTTGCATGCCCCACCATGCAAAATACACAAAGTCAATTCAACTAAAAGCGATTGAATTAGCAAAGATGTAAAGATTTGTGAGACTAAATTGTTTTTTTATATAATTTTTAATATATACTTGGTCAAGCAAATCTTGTTAGTAGAAAAAGGCGGCAAATTTGAAATATCGCGGGTTAGCAACACTACGTTTGAATTGTTCGAAAATGGCCTGTTATTTATATATTATCTGTGGAACTGTTTTGTTTAAAAGTCGTAACACACTATCGCATCGCACCGCGACCTTGGTGCGTCGCACCCATAATTGAGAGCGAGAAAGAGATATCTACTTAATTAATAAGTTTAACATACCATACTTTAATTTGCTTTACATTGCTACTGACATATCGAGCTTGACAGACTATAGGTAGGCCATAGACATTTCATAGATAACGTCACATTTATTTTGTATTCTTGGTTTGTATGTGACGTTATCTATGAAAAGGGACCTTATTGTCGATGGCGCTTATGCCAGTAGGTTAGTCCATGCCATTATTAACGATGCTCCGATATAAATACAATGCCGCGCGCCGCTGTGTGGCGAAAGCGCCATCGACAATAAGGTCCCTTTTCATAGGTAATGCCCCAAATACTCTTACCGGGAATCGATCCCAGGACCGCGGCTTCACAAGCAGGGTCACCCACTAGGTTAGACCAGTCGTCTATGTCTGACGATGATAATTAAATGTTTTTTTGCAAATCAGTCTTAAAAATACCCACAGTTTTTGTTTTTTTTACAGGTGTATTAAAAACCCGGCTGGACCCAGACCCCTCATACGCACTAGAGCACCATACCCCGAACAACACATACACCGATGAGAAGCTACGTCTGTCTGTACGTCTGGTGTGGAGCCACGACGTATCAAGGACTATGGTTGAGCAGTTTAGGGCTTGGTGAGTTCAAGATTACCGCATAGTGAACAAATTCATTGTTTTATTACCTGATTTTAGTTTTTAATTACTATTTATTTATTGTTTTTACACCAGCCAAAAATAGGTAAAAAATAAACTATTTTCACATTTCTAATCACATTTGGAGCTTACTACCTATTTTTATTCCGTTTTTTTCCTTTTGAGGTACGGAACCCTACCTCAAAAGGAAAAAACGGAATCCTTATAGGATCACTCGTGCGTCTGTCTGTCTCTCCGACCATTCCCCCCTTTTATCTCCGATACTACTGGGTCTAAAATAGTTCTTTACCTATAGATGACAGGAAAACCTATTACAAATGTGCAGTCAAGC
Organism: Cydia amplana; assembly: GCF_948474715.1. Lineage (NCBI taxonomy): Eukaryota > Metazoa > Arthropoda > Insecta > Lepidoptera > Tortricidae > Cydia > Cydia amplana. The sequence continues at coordinate 818,168 of NC_086079.1, read as the reverse complement.
GTGAGTCGGACTTAATTACTTATTTTGTGATCCGACCCCTACGGGTTTTTAGGGTTCCGTACCCAAAGGGTAAAAACGGGACCCTATTACTAAGACTCCGCTGTCCGTCCGTCCGTCCGTCCGTCTGTCACCAGGCTGTATCTCACGAACCGTGATAGCTAGACAGTTGAAATTTTCACGGATGATGTATTTCTGTTGCCGCTATAACAACAAATACTAAAAACAGAATAAAATAAAGATTTAAGTGGGGCTCCCATACAACAAACGTGATTTTTGACCGAAGTTAAGCAACGTCGGGCGGGGTCAGTACTTGGATGGGTGACCGTTTTTTTTGCTTGTTTTTTTTGCTTGTTTTGCTCTATTTTTCGTTGATGGTGCGGAACCCTCCGTGCGCGATTCCGACTCGCACTTGGCCGGTTTTTTAATAGACATTTCACTCACGTTTCACATAAAAAATACATTGTTAAAAATTGTGTAATGTACGGAACCCTTGGAACGCGAGTCCGACTCGCACTTGGCCGGTTTTTTTAGTTTCAGTTTCATTTATTTTGTTAAACATAGGTAACATGAAAGATGGTAGATACATTAATTTATACATTTGATCTCTATGTTTTACCCACTATGCAGTTGGTTTATAATAAATAAGACAGGTAAATTTAGGAAAAATGTGAGATTTGCAAAAAGTTTCCTGAAATTTGATAATAATCTGATAATGTTGTATAGGTACAATAATAAATATAACTCTCTGGTCGTAAGGTTCACAACACGGGTATTCATATGTGGCTGATGGAAAACCACATTTTTAAATCATAAAGATATAACAAGATGGTAGTTTCCACGTGCATATATGTGACACGAAATCCTAATAAGACGTCTTTATTCAATTTGAACCTTATGCAACTCACATTAAAGTCCAATTCACCTTCCAGGGAGCGCGAAGACGAGCCCCCCTCAGTAATAGTGGCCGGCACCGGCCTCCAACTCCTCATGACTCGAAACGCCACAACTCTCGTCATAGAGGAATACAAAAGGAACCTTACGCTGTTGGTACAAGCTATAGATTCGCTTGCACACAAGAATACTAAAGTCCTTTGGAAGTTGATTGAATCAGTGGATAGTTCGAAGTTGAAGAATGAGTTTAAGAAGATTAGTAATAGTGATATTGATGAATATAACAGAGCCGCTATTGAGGTAAGGGTACACCGATTTAGTTTTTTTTCCAAATTCCAAATTCCAAATTCCAAATTATTTATTTGTTAAACATAGGTATGTAGGTCTTATATATAAAATATAGTAACACTTTTCTACTCCCGTACTTTTATTTGTCATTTAAAGGGTCGTGCACACACCTTTAAAACCCTACCTTATAGTTGTCAAAACAAGTCTTTAGTCTATTCCCCAAAAAATAATTTGTGCACACACGCAGTATCTTTTTGGCGATTTTACGATACTTCGTGTAATGACCACTTAAAAAATATTGAATGAAATACAGTGTTGCCAACCTTATTTTAAATGTCATCTCTGACAAATAAGTGAACCATAGACATGTTTTTTTTAAATTTCATTCATTCATTCATTCTTTTCCCGCCCGTACCCTCCATTTTTGCTACTTCATTGAATTAAAAATATTTGTTAAATTTACAATTTTATTTCAAAGTAAGTGCTTGGTCGTAGAAAAAGTATTGTATGCAACGTTGTTTAACTGAGTCATAAAATACTCGTGGCGTTTTTATTAACAATTTTCGGCTTCGCCTCAAATTGTTACTCACGCCACTCGCCTTTTTTAACCTCTCTTAAACAACGGTTGCATAAAATACTATAATTTGTCTTTGTCTGGAAGTTTGAAACATTATAGGTATAGTATTTCCCGGTAGGCTCCCTTGTAAACGAACCGCCTCGATGTATCAATATCATATTTGATCGTCTGTGAATACTTGTCAAAAACACTATGTATAAGTCGTTTTACGGTTCACTAAAGGCGCTAGGGCTGCACTTTGGCGGCAAAACATTGCAGTAATACTCCCTATTTGTAATTCTTAAACGAACGTGTCGATCTTAATACAATTTGACACATCGTAGAATCATAATATCAGTCTAATATCATTCGACAAATGAGCCCTCGGCCCTTTTGAAACAATAAAACGTTGTTCCTTTTTTTCAGCTTATTAATTTTCGACTCTATAAACGGTGCCTTCGACTATTAATTTTTAAGATGCTGAATAGGCTACATGACTAATTTTTTTTTATGGTATCAATCGTACGGGTTAGTTTTTAGGATCAAATGTCTATATGGCACCCATTGCATTAAAGTAACACAAAAGTCAGAAATTGTAGTCAAAGTCCGACAGTCGCACTTCACTCGCGAAACGCTCTATACAAAACGGCCAGAGGCCGTGACGTCATCGCCCATCTTGTAGTATGGACAAAACAAGAAAATTGCGTTTTTGTCGGTGAAATATTGCGTTTATGTATATAGTTGCTATACAATATTTTTTTGGTGAAATGTAAGGAATCGAATGGTACCCTTACTTTTATCGTTTTTGGAAGTTAAAAAAAACTTAAATTTCGAAACTTTCAGGTCCTGTAATTTTGTAATTTTCCAATATTTTATTTTAATATCCACATTATTGTGATAAATTGCTCGTTTGCTATCTATTTTACTAGATTTTGTTATAAAATTCAACATGTGTCAACATCCCTATTGATTCCAGATCCTCACGCACAGCGCAGCCCGCATCTGGAGCGCCCCGCGGCTCGTGGCGCGGGGCGCGCGCGAGGCGGGCGGGGACGGCCGGGCACTAAGTCCCCGCGCCTTACGTCACGACGCGCAGATATTATTGAACATGTTCTGCAACGACCACATGAACTTCAACGACGGCTCGTGTTGCGCCATGCCCGAGCCGCATACTCAGCTTCAGTTGCTGACGTTTGCTATGTTTCTTGTATGGTAAGTACGGAAACGCTTTATAATAGGGTATTTGACCACTAATCAAATCGGTGTCTTTTTTCGAACTGTCGAAACGATTTTGCTTCTATGGAATTTATATGAGACGCTAGCATGTGACTTCATATTATGTCAAATGACCTACTCTTTATAGATTTATACGAGTTTTAAAATATAAATTGTGTCTAAAAATAACTGCTGTCGACATTTCTCTATTAATCTTCTGGTGTAAAATAATTTAAATACAGTGAAATACCATTAAAAAAAAATAAAAAAAAATTAAATATCTTTTAAGAATTTTTAAATTTTTATTAATTTTCCACTACAAAAACGTGTCATGTTGCATGCTATATAAAAATTCGCTTAAATTTACTTTAGTATTAAGTTTTAGTTAAGTACATTGCTATTTACCCTAACAGGGTTCATGTGAACACTAGCTGTAAAATGAATTATGAATTACCCTATTCCCGCCACTTTCAACTTTTACCCTTTTGGTCAATTCGTATCGTAATTTTTTCGGGTACCTCGTGAACACCTTCTGCACCTTGTACATATAAATGTAGAAATCATTCTCACGCTACAAAATAAAATATTGGAGACGAGTTAAGACCTTAAACCAAAGCAAATAATAATATTAATACTAGAAATAAACATAAGCTCGCAATGCCCTTCACTCGGCTCCATAAAATAAAAAAATCATTCATGGGTAATTGTGTAAGATTTTATAATAAACTTCCAAACCATATTACTGAATTATCTATTAATAAATTTAAGAATTATGTAAAGCGTAAACTTATTTCTAAAGCTTATTATACCACACAAGACTACATGAATGATAAAACAACGTGGGATTAATTGTTATTCGAAATGATTATTTATTTATTAGGTGATGAGGAAATTGATATTCCGATGTATGTACTTCTTTTGCTTTTTATTTATTTATTTGACATTTAGATTTTATTCTAGAAACATTCTAGACTAGTATTTTTTATACAATTTTTTTCATGTTTGCGACGATCCTTTTGTGAACTTCTTAAATTTGTGTTAAATTTGATTTGTATAATAATCCAATATTATTATGGAATAATAACATCAATAAATTGCTCTGATAATTAGCTTAAGATAATATTTATGTTAACGATTCAGTTGCTAGGCCTACATGAATAAAGTAGGTATATTTTGAGTTTGAGTTTGAGTTTGCAATATATAGAAACCAGGGATGTTGCGGATGCAGATTTTTTTACATCCGCGGATGCGAATGCGGATGCGGATATTTAATTCCTCACATCCGCGGATGCGGCTGCGGTTGCGGATGTCAAGATTAGGTACTTAGAAAACGTCAAATATTACATTTTTAGTATTTTTTTATTAAAAAAAACGAAACGTTTAGTATTTGAGCAAGAATATAGGTTCGTTATATTTAATAAACAATAACTTCGCCGACTTTTCTGGATCTAGACGATTTCGTTATAGGTAATGACGAAATTACCTAGCACTTACGCCGCCGCTAAGACGTTCCTGTACCGACTTGTTCGACATCCGCATCCGCATAAGCTCCGCATCGATTTTATGCGGATGCGGATGCAGATGCGGATGTTGAAAATAATGCGGATGTTCCGCGGTTGCGGATGCGGATGTTCGCAACATCCCTGATAGAAACTCACCCATATTGCAGGGTAACGGTAACTTTTTGTTCCAGTGGCGTCCTAGCCGGCATAAAAGCAACATGGCGCTGGTCCCAAACCATCCAGCAACGCCTCGGGGGCTATTTCCTCGTCTCCCCCCCTCCAACTACCCCCTCCCCCTTAGCCGCCCTCGCAAAACTGGGCATGATAATGGCATACTTCTATCTCTGCGATAGAACTAATTTCTTTATGAAAGAGAATAAATACTATTCGGAATGGAGCTTCTGGTTGCCGGTGGGATATGTGTTCGCGCTCGGATTGTTTTTTACCGATGACTCGATATCTACCAGGTAAGATCTTATTATCAACGAATACTACCTTGATTATAGGTATCAGTACAGTACCAGACGCATAATTCACCACTTCATTGTTGCGCTTAATTCACCACTATATTACTAACTTCTATTTTTATCTGAGAAAGTTTTTCTACATTTCTATTCTCAACCCACCGGCGGAGCGGCAGCTGTCTTTCACGAGGCTACATTGTATAATTACCACCTTTTGCCCGCGACTTCGCCTGCGTGGAATTAGTCAGCCAGTTAGAGAATGCCTGCGCCTGGATAAAATATAATATCAATAATTTTGAGCGTAATGATTATTGCTTACACCAATTAACAGACAATTCATGAACTTTCTCATTTCCACCCCCCTTTTCACCCTCTTTGGGGATGACTTCCGACATACAACTATCCTATGTCCTTCCCCGGGACTCAAACTATATGCCAAATTTAAACTAAATCCGTTCAGCGGTATAAACGTGAAAAGGTAATAGACAGACAGATACACTTTAGCATTTATAATATTAGTATGAATGTATGTTTAAAAACATAAGCGTAAAGTAGCAAACTTATATTTATTCAAGAAAGTTCCTTCACATGTTTGGGTAGCTATCCCCAACCCATCGGTAGCTGACTTTCACAAGGTTTCAGAATGTCGGGTAATCGGGTTGGCAACTGTCATAGGTTTGCATAGATGGCGCCATCATAGCTTGCCCCTTTTTCTATGAGATTTGGCTTAAAGGGCTGGCATCCAAGGCTTAAAACAAAACAAAAAATTTGACACAATTCTAGGGATTGACACTTGACAGGGCAAAGCTATGATGGCGCCATCTGCTAAATACTTCAGCCAACCCCATTCCGAAAAAAACCATAATTCCATCATATTAGAGTCCATTTTCTTTTCAGAGTCCTACATAGGGAACAAACCAACGAATGGAAAGGCTGGATGCAACTAGTCATCCTAGTATACCAAGTGACAGGAGCCAGCAAAGTGCTCCCCATTTACATGCTGGTGCGGGCACTAGTTTCTGCATACCTGTTCCTTACAGGTGAGTTTATGTTAGACAACTTTTGATATAGTTTTTCATTCTTTCACAAAACAATCCTACGTAGGTCAAAACCTATAATCAAATGATCATGTAAACCTGTAAAGTTATGTACGTATTGTATTAAGTATGAATGGCCTTGAGATACAGTCATGTGGAAATTTTTGGAACCTAATACCTCCGGATCCTTATGTGATTAATAAATGACCCCAAAGCTGTTGTTGTTTGTATACAGAGATCAATTCTTTATTATTGCAATACAATACAATACCTCTTTATTGCACACCTCACATAGTTTACAATACAGGTACAGAAACATAAACAAAGATAATTTGATAGAGGTAATAACAGGGTTTTAACGCTTAAGAGCGTACTCTTCCAGACAACCTTTATTATATTTATTTTGTTCTACATTTAGTACAGTCACCTGCAATAATATAATTTTTAGCTTGTAAGGTTATTATTATTGTATGTATGTTAGTTTGTAAGATATGTATCTATAGGCCTTAGTTGCCTGACAATAAATGATATATTATTATTATTATTGGTTTTTCATATTTTCTCGGCTTTCACCGGATTACTGCTATGCACGGGCCTATATTATTAATAATAATATGTCACTCTTCGAAGGCCGAAAAAATATGTGATACGCTCTTATGACACTACAAATAAGAACGTGTCAGATATTTTTGCGGCCTTCGTTGTGTAACATATTATTGCAGGTGACTGTACGTCATGATACATGATATCAGTTTTCATCAAATTCATAATTTCATTTATTTTTTATCTTCCTATTTAAAATAAAAACAGACTGTTGCGTTTACAGGCTACGGACATTTCACATACACCTGGAAGACAGGCGACACGAGCCTAGTGCGATATTTCCGCGTCATCTTCAGGCTAAACTTCCTGACAGTAGTCCTTTGCCTGACGATGAACAGGCCATATCAGTTCTACAGCTTCATACCGCTCGTCTCGTTTTGGTATACTTTGGTAAGTAACTAGTATATGAGTAATCTGCAGGCTAAACTTCCTGACAGTGGTCCTTTGCCTGACAATGAACAGACCGTATCAGTTCTACAGCTTCATACCGCTCGTGTCGTTTTGGTATACTTTGGTAAGCGACTAGTATATAAGTCATCTGCAGGCTAAACTTCCTGACAATAGTCCTTTGCCTGACGATGAACATACCATAATATCAGTTCTACAGCTTCATACCGCTCGTCTCGTTTTGGTATACTTTGGTAAGTAACTAGTATATAATATAAGTCATCCTCAGGTTAAACTTCCTGACAGTAGTCCTTTGCCTGACAATGAACAGGCCATATCAGTTTTAGTTTCATACCGCTCGTTTCGTTTTGGTATACTTTGGTAAGTAACTAGTATATAAGTCATCTGCAGGCTAAACTTCCTGACAGTGGTCCTTTGTCTGACAATGAACAGACCATATCAGTTCTATAGCTTCATACCGCTTGTGTCGTTTTGGTTTTCTTTGGTAAGTAACTAGTATATGTCATCTTCAGGCTAAACTTCCTGACAGTAGTCCTTTGCCTGACGATGAACAGGCCATATCAGTTCTACAGCTTCATACCGCTCGTCTCATTTTGGTATACTTTGGTAAGTAACTAGTATATAAGTCATCTGCAGGCTAAACTTCCTGACAGTAGTCCTTTGCCTGACAATGAACAGGCCATATCAGTTCTACAGCTTCATACCGCTCGTGTCGTTTTGGTTTTCTTTGGTAAGTAACTAGTATATGTCATCTTCAGGCTAAACTTCCTGACAGTAGTCCTTTGCCTGACAATGAACAGGCCATATCAGTTCTATAGCTTCATACCGCTCGTCTAGTTTTGGTATACTTTGGTAAGTAACTAGTATATAATATAAGTCATCCTCAGGTTAAACTTCCTGACAGTAGTCCTTTGCCTGACAATGAACAGACCATATCAGTTCTATAGCTTCATACCGCTTGTGTCGTTTTGATATACTTTGGTAAGTAACTAGTATATGAGTAATCTGTAGGTTAAACTTCCTGACAGTAGTCCTTTGCCTGACGATGAACAGGCCATATCAGTTCTACATCTTCATACCGCTCGTCTCGTTTTGGTATACTTTGCTATGTAACTCGTATATAACTCATCTTCAGGCTAAACTTCCTGACAGTGGTCCTTTGTCTGACAATGAACAGACCATATCAGTTCTATAGCTTCATACCGCTTGTGTCGTTTTGGTATACTTTGGTAAGCGACTAGTATATAAGTCATCTGCAGGCTAAACTTCCTGACAGTAGTCCTTTACCTGACAATGAACAGACCATATCAGTTCTACAGCTTCATACTGCTCGTCTAGTTTTGGTATACTTTGGTAAGTAACTAGTATATAATATAAGTCATCCTCAGGTTAAACTTCCTGACAGTAGTCCTTTGCCTGACAATGAACAGGCCATATCAGTTTTACAGTTTCATACCGCTCGTTTCGTTTTGGTATACTTTGGTAAGCGACTAGTATATAAGTCATCTGCAGGCTAAACTTCCTGACAATAGTCCTTTGCCTGACAATGAACAGACCATATCAGTTCTACAGCTTCATACCGCTCGTCTCGTTTTGGTATACTTTGGTAAGTAACTCGTGTATAACTCATCTTCAGGCTAAACTTCCTGACAGTAGTCCTTTGCCTGACAATGAACAGACCATATCAGTTCTACAGCTTCATACCGCTCGTCTCGTTTTGGTATACTTTGGTAAGTAACTCGTGTATAACTCATCTTCAGGCTAAACTTCCTGACAGTAGTCCTTTGCCTGACAATTAACAGACCATATCAGGGAGTATTACACAAAACTATGCGTAGGGGGCGCCACTAGCAGGGTTCGCGACAGGCCCTCTGTAAAAAACTAGTCGCAAAACTGTTTAAGGCACAGTATATATAAGTTACTTTATGGCCTACGATAAAGAACATTGCAGTATACCATTAAGGGTGAATTTTCGGAATGACTCGACATTTGAAAGTGATTCGGAATAACCCCATATATTACGGTATTTACTGTCAATAATTATGATATAATAAACTAAAATTATAGTTTGTTTTTATTAAAGGTAAACATTATAACAGCCTATCAGATTGAAAGCATTTAAAAAATACAACACCTACACCTACGACTGTCGCCTCGCTAAATATAATATGAACAGCCTGCGCGATCGGCGACGATTTTTGGACTTCTGTTTTCTGCACAAGGTCGTAAATGGACAAATCAATTGCAGCAACTTACTCGAGAGAATCTGTATAACCGCACCTCATAATGATCCTCGGCGTCCAATAACAAAACCTTTCTCGGTGCCAGTAACTAGGACCAACCTCGGGCTGCAGTCTCCCATGGTACGAGTTTGCACTGCTTACAATGCCTTTATAAAGGAAAGGGATTACATCGACATTTTCATGACCAGTTACCCGCATTCAAAAATAAAATAATGGGCAAGAAATAATAAATAAAAACAATTTTTTTTTTGTTTTGTTACTTTTAAAATTTTAATAACAAATTCCCTATAGTTTTATAGTTATAATTAATTAGTATAATTTTAGATTTAGTTTTAATTGTATAGTTTTTAGGTTAAGTTTGATCTCACTGCGATGCGATAATTAGTCAATGTTAGGTACCCCATAATTGTCATACATATCAGTATTTATTACCTTTAAAATGTGTTTAGCGTAAGTTATAATATGTATGATGTGGATGTACTTTAATAAATAAACAAAAAAAAAAAAAAAAAATAAAGATAGTGTTTTAATATCACAATGTTTTTCCAGATGTTCGTGATCTTCGCCTTACCCCCCGACATAGCACCCTCCTCCACCCACACGGTGGAAACCAAGCCCTACCAGTACCTCTACATCGCGCTCAAGGTCATCGGCCTCCTGAGCATAGTGACGGTTCTATACATGAGCGAGTTCTTCTTCCAAAAGATATTCGTCACTCGGCCGTGGAAGGCGCTGTTCGTTAACTCTGATGATGATATACACCAGTGGTGGTTGCGGTGGAAGCAGGACAGGTTAGTGTATCTGTCTCACTCTTCCCAAGGTCATAAGCCATTGCATAGTGACGGTTCTATACATGAGCGAGTTCTTTTAAAAATATATTCGTCACTCGGCCGTGGAAGACGCTGTTCGTTAACTCTGATGATGATATACACCAGTGGTGGTTGCGGTGGAAGCAGGACAGGTTAGTATATCTGTCTCACTCTTCCCAAGGTCATAAGCCATAGCATAGTGACGGTTCTAAACATGAGCGAGTTCTTTTAAAAATATATTCGTCACACGGCCGTGGAAGACGCTGTTCGTTAATTCTGATGATGATATACACCAGTGGTGGTTGCGGTGGAAGCAGGACAGGTTAGTATTTCTGTCTCACTCTTCCCAAGGTCATAAGCCATAGCATAGTGACGGTTCTATACATGAGCGAGTTCTTTAAAAATATATTCGTCACTCGGCCGTGGAAGGCGCTGTTCGTTAACTCTGATGATGATATACACCAGTGGTGGTTGCGGTGGAAGCAGGACAGGTTAGTATATCTGTCTCACTCTTCCCAAGGTCATAAGCCATAGCATAGTGACGGTTCTAAACATGAGCGAGTTCTTTTATAAAGATATTCGTCACACGGCCGTGGTAGGCGCTGTTCGTTAATTCTGATGATGATATACACCAGTGGTGGTTGCGGTGGAAGCAGGACAGGTTAGTGTATCTGTCTCACTCTTCCCAAGGTCATAAGCCATAGCATAGTGACGGTTCTAAACATGAGCGAGTTCTTTTAAAAATATATTCGTCACACGGCCGTGGAAGACGCTGTTCGTTAATTCTGATGATGATATACACCAGTGGTGGTTGCGGTGGAAGCAGGACAGGTTAGTATTTCTGTCTCACTCTTCCCAAGGTCATAAGCCATAGCATAGTGACGGTTCTATACATGAGCGAGTTCTTTAAAAATATATTCGTCACTCGGCCGTGGAAGGCGCTGTTCGTTAACTCTGATGATGATATACACCAGTGGTGGTTGCGGTGGAAGCAGGACAGGTTAGTATATCTGTCTCACTCTTCCCAAGGTCATAAGCCATAGCATAGTGACGGTTCTAAACATGAGCGAGTTCTTTTAAAAAGATATTCGTCACACGGCCGTGGAAGACGCTGTTCGTTAATTCTGATGATGATATACACCAGTGGTGGTTGCGGTGGAAGCAGGACAGGTTAGTATTTCTGTCTCACTCTTCCCAAGGTCATAAGCCATAGCATAGTGACGGTTCTAAACATGAGCGAGTTCTTTTATAAAGATATTCGTCACACGGCCGTGGTAGGCGCTGTTCGTTAATTCTGATGATGATATACACCAGTGGTGGTTGCGGTGGAAGCAGGACAGGTTAGTGTATCTGTCTCACTCTTCCCAAGGTCATAAGCCATAGCATAGTGACGGTTCTATACATGAGCGAGTTCTTTAAAAATATATTCGTCACTCGGCCGTGGAAGGCGCTGTTCGTTAACTCTGATGATGATATACACCAGTGGTGGTTGCGGTGGAAGCAGGACAGGTTAGTATTTCTGTCTCATTCGTTACTAGGTCATCGGCCTACTGAGCATAGTGACAGTTCTAAACATGAGCGAGTTCTTTTAAAAAGATATTCGTCACTCGGCCGTGGAAGGCGCTGTTCGTTAATTCTGATGATGATATACACCAGTGGTGGTTGCGGTGGAAGCAGGACAGGTTAGTATATCTGTCTCACTCGTTACTAGGTCATCGGCCTACTGAGCATAGTGACGGTTCTATACATGAGCGAGTTCTTCCAAAAGATATTCGTCATCGGCCGTGGAAGGCGCTGTTCGTTAACTCTGATGATGATATACACCAGTGGTGGTTGCGGTGGAAGCAGGACAGGTTAGTATATCTGTCTCACTCGTTACTAGGTCATCGGCCTACTGAGCATAGTGACGGTTCTATACATGAGCGAGTTCTTCCAAAAGATATTCGTCATCGGCCGTGGAAGGCGCTGTTCGTTAACTCTGATGATGATATACACCAGTGGTGGTTGCGGTGGAAGCAGGACAGGTTAGTATGTCTGTCTCACTCTTCCCAAGGTCATAAGCCATTGCATAGTGACGGTTCTATACATGAGCGAGTTCTTTTATAAAGATATTCGTCACTCGGCCGTGGAAGGCGCTCTTCGTTAACTCTGATGATGATATACACCAGTGGTGGTTGCGGTGGAAGCAGGATAGGTTAGTATTTCTGCCTCACTCGTTGCAAGCTCAACGGTTATAGACGATCGCCATGATCGGTTTGCACGTATAAGGGTTAATCAACTTTTTCTTGTCACACGTTGCTATTACGTTGCTATTACGGTCTCCTGAGTCACTCTTAAAATTCTAGGTTTTTCGTCTTTAATTTAAATGAACCAAACTTGCATTTTATGGTAGTTATAAGACCTTTCCATAATGGGACATCCACTGAGCATGTTAGTAGAACATGGTACAGCAGTTCTTCTAACTATGCGACTATTGTCTCCTCGCTGATGGGACAGAATAACAACAAGAAATAGTTGATTGACCCATAAGCATCACTCACACAAACAAGCACTAGAGCAAAATTTTGTCCATTTTCGAATGGGTGTATCTTAATAAAATTATTTATTTTCTAGTATTAGTAGTACTAGTAAAAGTCTAGTACTAGTAAAATCATACATATTACCCAAATATCAGAGATTCAGCTGCAGAAATCCTATATAATAAATGAAAATGTGTCAAGAAATCTGTATGAAATTCGAACAAGCAAATCCACCTTAACCCTTTATAAGGCATAAGGCTGTCAGGAATTATGCTAAATTGAACCCTATCACTTTGAAATAAAGTTCAAAATCAGTTGGGAAATATATTCCCCCTGTCTTATAAAGGTTTAATATGATTTACGCAACTTATATGGATTTCTTTCCGTAGATATTCGATGACGTACGGAATAATCTTTGCCGTGGCGTATCTGGTGGCGCAGCGATATAACTTACTCGATGACAATAATCACAGCAACTTGTTTACACCCGGCGTGTCACTCACAGGTAATGTGTAGTCACAGACAATCCAACCTCTAGACATAGCATAGTCGCGCTACCCCCTCTGCCACATATACGGTAGCGTTACTCCATCTTCGAGTCAATCCCGTGCCGTGATTGGTCCGTGTCTTTGAACGGACCAATCACGGCACGGGATTCGCTCACCTCGTCCCCCCGCACCCCCGTATTTTTGGCAGCATCGGTTTCATGAAAGAATTGGCCTAAGCTCAGTCTAGAGGTTGGATTGTCAGTGTGTGTAGTATAATAACTGTCATTACAGTACAGTCAGCAGCAGAAGTTGCTAAGCGGCCGAGATGTTCAAAACTACCTTGACGCGCTCTTATTCTCTTAACAATAGAGTCGCGTCAAGATCATTTTGAACACCTCGCCCGCTTAGCAACTATTGCTGCTGGTGCTGCCAGTACAGTTAGCTATCTAGTACCTAAGTATTTGTATCTTCCAAAATGAAATTAAATGGTAGCTTTCAGTTAGTTAACACATTAAGTGCCAGCGACTCGCTAGGGGAGTTCACTGTTCGTAGGCGCTTTTCGCTACATACCGTTTTTCCCGTGTTATCGGCTACGCTCGTAGCGCGTAGCTCGCGCTGGCACTGAATGTGTTAACTGAAAAATAAATGTTTGTACTACAGATAAATGGGATATATTGACGCCATAATAAAATCTAGTCAACATGCGTATTGCGTATTGTTTGTGGGCGAGTCAACTTTTTCTTATCCGTCGTTGCCATGGTTACGTTCTCCTGGGTCACTCTTTAAAACACCAAACACGCTATTTAGGGCTCCGTACTCAAAGGGTAAATACGGGACCCTATTACTAAGATTCCAATGTCCGTCCGTCCGTCTGTCCTATCACCAGGCTGTATTTCATGAACCGTGATAGACAGACTAGACAGTTGAAATTTTCACAGATGATGTATTTTCCGTTGCCGCTATAACAACAAATACTAAAAAATACTAATTAAAAAAGGGTCATCTACCAAGCGTGTCAGATGTAGGAGGTGTACAATTCCTTCTAACAAACTGTGCAACTATTGTCTCCTGGCTGACGAGACAGAATAACAACAAGAAATAGTTGATTCACCCTTGTATGAAAATTGAACGGTGTTCTATTTCCACAGCCACACTCCTCGCCTTCATCGGCATCGGCAGCTACGTCACCTACACATTCTTCTGCACCAACATATTCGACTGCAACGAAATCCACTCATACGTCGCCTTCCTACCTATCGTGAGTTACATCATACTTAGAAATGTCTCCGGCGCGTTGCGAACTAGGCATTCCAGTCTATTTGCCTGGTTTGGAACTATTACTTTAGAATTATTCGCTAGCCAGTCACATATCTGGCTAGCGGCTGACACACATGGGGTCTTAGTATTAGTCCCAAGCGCGCCTATATTAAATTTGATTATAACGTCATATATTTTTATATGTGCGGCGCATGAGATACATCGGTTGACAGGGATCATTTTGCCGTACGCGGTCCCTGATGATTGGAAGCTTGTTTTAAGGAATTTCGCTATTTTTCTAGCGATTCTAGTCCCTATAGGCATACATGATGGTATGTTTTAAATTTAGTATAGGTAATTTGTATAAATGTTTAAAAAGAGATACTGTGGGTGGATCAACTGTTTCTTGTTGTTATCCTGTCCCGTCAGCCAGGGGACAATAGGAGCACAGTTTGTTAGTGTCTTTAATACTTCCAAATAACACGCTTGGTAGATGGCTCTTTACGATAAAGGCTTTAACTACTGTAAAACACCGTGTTTGTTGAATTTAAATGCCTTGAAATCACGTCAGAGTGACCCCGGAGACGGTAACCATGGCAACGAGTTACAAGAAAAAGTTGATTCACCATTCTGTTTCAAAGGTTTTGAATATCAGTCAAAGTTTTGCAACATGCTTTTTTAGCATTCGATTAATATAAGCACTTAACTCGTTAACTGTTGAAGATCTCAATTTATTTTTTATTTTGACATTTACGCTTTAGCTACTAATGTACGAGTATATACAATACAAAACATATAACAGAATCAATACAATTAAAGATACCTACATAACAAATCAATATGCCATATTATTCTACAATTTAGTTATAAAAACGAGCGTTAGAGATTTAATATAATAGTTAATATTATTTTACTTTTAGTTTATCCAGTGCACAAATTGTAACAATTTCGATTAGAGACAAAAAGTAGTTGATAATAACATGATCGTGGCTTACAATATTATGTTTGATATACATTTGTAAGAAAAGACGTGTCTAAGTTATTTTCCTTTTCTATTAACTATACTTCGTTTTTTGTAGCATAAGGTAAACAATCTTGACGTGTCTTTTAATTGAAAAACACATTTTAAAAATAAGTTACGGTAAATATGTAACAATTATGAATCTAATACGATCTTTTATAGTCTTCTGCTTTCATAAGTAATAGTTATAGACATGTCAAAATCGCTTACCTTCTTTCAAGTTCTTTCTAATGCTAAAAAAAACGAACTATAGTAAAATGTTTTCAGCAAAATTTTAATATACAGAAGTTGATATCCATAACATAAATTAGGTAATAAAAGTGGATAACTTGTATAGAAATGTGTGCACTAAATATCCTATAACTTATACGTTCGTTTTAGTCGTCGAAGGAATCATAATGTTACTATAAACTAAATTTGTATTACATACCCTTCAGTGATAATTTAAGGTTTCCAAATAGTACAAAATTCACTTGATTGACCAATGCTACACTTGTGTTAATTTTATGTGAAATTTTGCGAAGCGCATATATTACTCTTTGTATTTAGAATTGTAAATATAGCACTTTAAGGATGTAGAAATGTATATCCTTGAATTTATAACTGAACTAATTACATATAAAAGGTTAAAGGCACATTTTATTTAGGTACTTAAGAATGTTTTTTTCATTGATAATTATCTTTTTTAATGAAAACGGTGTTATTTGTCAATGGTATAATAGTACATTTTTAATGGAATCTTGCCATAATTAAATATTCCGTTAAATGTGTCATGTCAATATTATGAATATGATTGTATAATTCTAGATAACAATATTTGAATTTGGTGTTTAGAACCAAAAAGCTGACTTATTAAAAATAATAATTAATATTCAAATGAGAATGATGAGAAATTCGTGAAAATGTACAATGTTGTGTTTTTAATATGTAAATATGAAAAATATAAATGTAATAAAGTATTTTGAACAAATAATTTAATTTTGTCAGCCAAGTACAAGATTTTAAATTGTTTTCATAATTTGTAATGGTAACATTTTACTCCTACACTAATATAATTTTGTTTAAAAAATTGTGATATAAATACCAAGTATTTTGTATATGCTGTATAATAAAAACGCTTAATTATTCAAACACCTCGTCCTGTTGTGTTAGTTTTAAGTTTTGATGCTTTTTTAGCTTGTAATATTTATTACAATATATTTTTGGTAAAAAGTATGCACCATATACAACTTTAGCTATGAAAAAAAAAATCTTTTTTACGCCTGCTATAAAGAAATGAACACGTTAATGATTTTTATCCCTTTGCACACTATTGTCATGTATACGTGACAGTATACAATCTTAAATTATGATATTTTTTTTTAGGTGACAGGGGTGGGTAGGTGGGTATAACATTTTGGAAAAGCTGTTTTGTAATCTGCACAATTAAAACATTTGTTTTAGTCCACCAAATATGTAATACATAACAGGGATGTTGCGGATGCCGATTTTTTGGTATCAGCGTAATTCGTCCCATTTGTTTTTCGTTCATTTCTTATGTCCGTCTCATTCTGTGTTCGTCACTCATTCTTTATTCGTCTCGATCGCTATATGTCCCTATCGTCTTAAGTACAATTATGTAACCTGTCTCTTTCTTAACAAGTCTTTTTCGTTTTTCGTCACGGTCTTCCTAGGACTCATTCTTTCTTATTCCCTTTCGATTTTTGTCTCATTCACTTATTCGTCTCATTTTTTTTCATGCATTCGTTATTAGTCACATTCGTGATTAGTCTCATTCATTTTCAGTCTAATTCTAAGTTCGTTACATTCGTTTTGCGTCTCGGTCACTATTTGTAACTATCTTTTTCCGTCAATCTTATTTTTTTTTAAATTATATCTTATTGACCGAGTGATCGTCATAATTTCATGTAATTTCGTAGTAGTCTGACATTTAAAATAACACTTTGAATTCTGACAGTTCATTTGCTTGGAAATGCTAAGGAGGTATGACTCTATTTATACAATCTGCGTACTTAATATTACTTTAGTACGGGACGATTAGCGAACGTGCCCAAAAAAGAACGGAACGAGTTACCATTAAAGACAAAAAAAGAGTGAGACGAATAACGAAAGTGACTAAAGATAAAGTGCGAATGATATCAAAAAAGAGAGACACAAACAAAGACATAGTCCTAGGAAGACCGTGACGAAAAACGAAAAAGACTTGTTAAGAAAGAGACAGGTTACATAATTGTACTTAAGACGATAGGGACATATAGCGATCGAGACGAATAAAGAATGAGTGACGAACACAGAATGAGACGGACATAAGAAATGAACGAAAAACGAATGGGACGAATTACGCTGATACCGATTTTTTGACATCCGCGGATGCGGATGCGGATTTTTAAAGGCTCACATCCGCGGATGCGGATGTCAAGATAGGTACAAAAAAAACGTCAAATATTACATTTTAGTAATTTTTATTTAAAAAAACCGACCAAGTGCGAGTCGGATTCGCGTTCCAAGGGTTCCGTACATTAAGTCCCACTAACGCTTGACTGCTAATTTCTAATAGGTTTTTTTGGCTAATTACTAAATTACCTAGCAGTCTAGCACTTACGCCGATGCTAAGACGTTCCTGTACCGAACTGTTCCACATCCACATCCGCATCCGCATTAAATCCGCATCGGTTTTATGCGGATGCGGATGTTGAAAATAATGCGGAAGTTCCGCGGTTGCGGATGCGGATGCGGATATTCGCAACATCCCTGTCTAAACAACTTTAGTATAATTATGTAATACATAACGGTTTCACTCACTTTTTTTAGTCGCTATTGGCGACATATTTCGGGCCCGTCGGGGGTCCTTCCTCAGGCTCGAGTGCTCGCGGCGGCTGCACTTCGTGCACGGAGCGAAACATGTCGCCAATAGCGACTAAAAATTCAAGTGAGTGAAACCGTTGTCGTCTAAACAGTTTAAAATATGTCTCACGAAAGTTTAATCTAGATTATACTAAAGTGTATCTTGAATTAGCATTTACTTATTGCGGACAACTGAACTGCACACCGACTGCACGCCAACTGCAACGTCGCCGTGCAGTTCCCATACAAGTTGCAGTTGGGTTGCAGTCCGTCTGTACCGGCCCTAAGCGGTAGACCTATAGCAGTTATCAATTGCTTTCCAGCAGAAAATGCAGAAATGTAGCCATAATATTTAAGTACTTAACTTAAGTATAACCTTTGTGAGAAAATTTGCACTGTGATTTAAGTCTTGTAAGATGTCGGTTACTTAATGTAAATAAGTACAAATAAAATATTGAAACTATACTTTTGTTTCATTTTTGTATACGGTACCGGTAGCGGTAGGGCTGATTTAGACGGCGCGCGAACTCGCATGCGATTTCATTTACATTGCGGACTGTGGGTTACGTCCAATTCAACCGACCGATCAAAACCCGCAATGTAATGAAACTCGCATGCTAGTTCTCGCATCGTCTAAATGAGCCCGTATCCTTCAAACGGCATGGCTTGTCGTGTGCGGCGCGCTATTGTGAACTTTTTCGGAATGCACGAAGGTTGATATTGCGATGTAGCCACGCGCATCAGGGTCTCCCCACACCTACCTATGCGGAACGGCCAACGCCTTTTTTCGCTCTTATTGCGTAGACATACAGCTGTTATTGCGTAGCTTTTTTATATCGGCGATTCCTCGAAAGGTGCGGGGAGACCCTCAGTTGATTTCTGGCGATCAAAGGGTTTTCTCTTTTCAATTCGAAATTACGATTGTCTTACAGGGTGCCTAGCCAAGATGCCGATCGTTTGCGCTCCAACAACGAAACGCTATCGGTTTCTATCGCACATTGTAAGACTGAGTGATAGAGCGACAGAAAGCGCTTCATTGTCGTAACGCTAACGATTGGCATCTTGGCTAGGCCTCCGGATGTGCAAGTTGGGGAAAGTTCCCCAAAAGTTTTTCAGATTTTAGAAAAAAAAAAACATATTTGTGAAAACTTTTTGGAGACTCCACAACTAAGGTAGAGGACGTAATGGGTAACATTAAAAAATAAATATAACAAGCAAAATGTATTTACCTTTATTCTTACATTGTTCGTGAATAAGATGTTAATAATATAATAATGAATAATATACACTTTAATAAACGGGTGGGGATAGTGTAAAACATTATTTACATGAGTCCTTACATTACGTCCAAGTCATCACAATCATAATTTCATTCATGGTTTAAAACAATAGGTGGGGACACTTGGGGCTAAAATAGATATGGAACTATTCAATTTCAGCTTTCTTGTTTTATTTTTGGGTTTAAAGTCACCAAACTTTTGTTTGTCTATGATCTGCCAGTATTAAAAGTGACATTTATTTAACCAGAAACGTCACTTCTGACAAACTGACAGATCAGTATCATATCGGAAATAGATTGAATAACTAAAACTCGAATTAGCCTATTTATAGAATAAGAATGAGATTTATTCAGGACGCTTATATTATATAACAACGTTTTACAAAAACATGTCACAAAAACGATTACGATTTGTATTATTTAACTCATTCAGCGCTAATTACGATACGTTACATACCTACCGGAAAATCGCCTACAAATGTAGTTCAGCGGTGAACATGTTAACTATAAGTAGGTACGTTAATAATGTACTTACGTATATTTTATTTAGAGATGTTATTTATTTTATAGATATTTTTATTGAATTTAGTCGGGTTCATAGTTGCCCACCACACACTCGTGGCGAAATACCTACACGTATAGTCACAGAATAAATAATAGTACTAGGTACAGAAGACTCACTCTCTAACAAAACGCGTCTGTTACGATCAGCCCAGATATGGCCGCTAGGTGGTGACAGCGCCACGCGCGGCTTATGGCTTTCCCCAAAATTGGGGTGGAACGGATGTAGGTACTTTTAGCTACCTGGAGCAAAGCAACGAAATCGCGGAGTGAGCCACGCCTGGTATAGTGTTAACTAAAATAACATTAACCATCATTTAGATATCAAAATATACATTCGGATTGACATATTCGTATCTACGCTTTAGATTTATCAATTAAATATGTAACTTTAATTAACTTTAGCTATGAGAAGGTACAATCTCCAATAGCTCCATATCTATAATAGCCATCGTTGAAGTAAAAGTAAAGCCAAGTAAGTATGCCATGAGCTTTTGTTAAGAGATGTGACCATATGGGTGATATGGGCAATAGCCAATCTTAGGAATATAATTATGTATTATTTAGCTGTCAAAAAACGAGTGCCGAGAATATTATGGCATAGGAAATGATCTAACAACATTCTAACAAACATATCTGTTAAAGTGTAACGTAATACCAAACTTTCTAGTATTTTTTCCGTAAACGCATATATACTACATATAGACGTCGTCAGTTGTCTTTTCTTCAAAATAAAACCAGGTTTTATGCCCATTATTATATTTATGCCCATCAAGATGAAAGGAAACGCCTCGCGCTTGTGTGGTCAAAAATAAAGACAAACAAATTTAATGACTATTTTCAAAGCCAATCATTGGGTAGTTTACATTATATTTATATACTCATTTATTGGTGTGTTATTTATATGGCACTAAACCCGGTTTTATGGAGTTAATATCGGTAAATTAGTAGGTACCTTTTCATGATGTCTAAAGGGAAAGGAAATATGAATGTGTATAATGGTATCTTGTATGATAAATAAACATTCGTGAAACAAAGAGATCAGTACTGCTATTTCAAAGCCATATCATCACACCTCTGCTGTCACTTACATTTTCAGCATAATGAACTCTACTTTCAACTTATTGGCGCAACTATTTTACCGGTTTCAATCAATTTTAAGGCCCACATTCATACATTAATGTCTCTGTCTGTGTTATATAGTTAAACATAGGTTAGAAAACTAAAGAGCTGGTTGCACCAATCACAATAGGAATTTGAACCACGCCTGGAACACATGTTGAATTTTATAACAAAATCTAGTAAAATAGATAGCAAATGAGCAATTTATCACTATATTGTAGATATTAAAAAAAATATGAAAATAATACAAAAATACAGCACCTGAAAGCTTCAAAATTAAAGTTTTTTTTTTAACTTTAAAAAACGAAACAATTAAGGATACCATTCGATTCCTCACATTTTATCCAAAAAAAGATTGTATATAGCAACTTTATACATGAACGCAATTTTCTTGTTTTGTTCATACTTCAAGATGCGCTCTCAGTGACCTTGACGTCACGTTCACATAGCGATTTGTTAGGGGCGGTTCGCGAGTGAAGTACGACTGTCGGACTTTGACTATCATATCTGACAATATTGCTTTAATGCAATGGGTCCCATATAGACATTTGATCCTAAAAACAAACATTGATTGATGCCATAAATGAAAATTTGACATCTAGCCTATTGGCGGACTGAGCAGTGAACTATGAAACTTCCCATACTAATTAATTTAGCGAACATTTTTAACAGTGACACACGGTTTGGTGCAACCCATCCTAAAGCGCGCGGTTGTTTCATTGCGATAAACGCAGCGTTAAACGCAATGCGTTTGCCGCTCACCCATTTTGTATCTAATGTCACTACATTGTTTTACGCGGTAACGCAGCGGGAATTTTTCCTACATCCCGTTGACGCATGCGTGTCATCGCATAAAACAATCGCGCGCTTAAGAAGAATTAAAAAAAAATTTAGGTCCGGGTCCCAGGGCCCGTTTCTCAAAAAATTGTAACTTGTATTACAAGTGGAAGTCCCTTTTCTAACAAAAGCTGTCAAAAAGTGACATCCGCTTGTATTACAAGTTACAAGCTTTTGAGAAACGGGCCCCTGATCTTTAATAATTTAGATGTACTTCGTCAGTTACAGTTTAATCATTTTTAATGTGGGTCTTAAAGTTGCTTAATCATAATGATTCAAGTTCTAAGGTTACAGTTCACACGATTTTCAACCTATTGGCTATAATAATAAAGGTGCACTTACATTGTACGTGACACTACATTGATGGTCCTATATCAAATCACCTCTTGATGAATATTTATGTATCGGGAAATATTGGCGATGATTTGATTTAATTTAACCGCTAGCTGGCGCGGGTGCACGGAGCGGGCGAACGCACGCGAGTGCCATTGTAGGTAAAATCCGTCGCACGCGTCCGCGCCATTTCGCGTCGCTAATACTATAGCTGGTCAACCAAATCTTGTCAGTAAAAAAAGGCGCTAAATTCAAATTTTCTATGGGACGATATCCCTTCGCGCCTACATTTTTCAAATTTGTCGCCTTTTTCTACTGTCAAGATCTGGTTGACCAAGTATAGTTTCGTTCACCAGCTCACTCGCTCCGTGCAACCGACCGCGCCAGCTAGCGGACGCCCTTTGGTACAGCTTAGGCTTGCATATTTGTTTGTTTTTTTTCTCAATGATATTAATAGTTATTACAATTAAGTACAGCGATATTTAATCCAAATCATCGCCAATTTTTGTTAAAACAAGGAAGGTACAAGTATGAATAAAATATCACGGACAAATCAAAACTTTAGGTTTTTCATGAAATATCTAAAATGACACAGTAATACACACATGACACTTAATATTATGAAACTTATATATCGTATAGTATATAATTAAGGCAATTTGAAATTATATTTACAATTTTAAAACTAAAGATGTAATAATTTAAATTATAATAACAAATTATTGATATGCAGTAAGTAGAAACGTTTTGAGCCTTATACTTGCAATCACAGAGTATTAAATATCCAATAATTATTCGATTTATACTCGACAACTTACATTTATAATTATTATGAAAAACTTTAACATATTGCTTATATTTTAATTGAGTGCATTTAGTGTAGGTAAGTATACATATTGTTAACGCAAAAAAACATACAATTAATGCAGTTAATAAAGATGTACCTTTCGTTTTAGGTTTAAACTTTTTTTTAAATATTATAGTTATTGTTATTTTATAGAATTTAATTACCCATAGTTTTTAAAGCACTGAGAATTGTTTTTAAAAGGTGTTAATACATATTTATTTATCCACCTATTTACGCTTCGATAAAGTATTTTACATAGTCTGAAACCAACACAACTGATTTCACTTGTATGTATTAAATTCAATTTATCTGAATGAATTGATGTAACAGTAGGCTGTACATAGCCATGTAGATAGATATAAGAATACATTATTTTTAATATTTCCCTGATGTAATGGATCTACAGTGTGTGGCCTATAACGCGGGAGAATAATTAAAACGTAGATTCTACTCCTCAAACTAGACAATGTTTGTTCAGCAACTTTTAAAAATAACTTGTGGTTTGTATTTTAAAACACTTTAAAATTTAATCGAACACGCAATGTATCACGAAATTGATTATGCCTGTACGGTGACAAGACTGACGGGCGATGTCAATTAGACGGAATTTAAAGTACATTGAAAATATTATTTAGTTTGTTTGAAAAAGGGACAATTTTAAGACTACATAATTTCAAAAAGTTGTCGAACAAAAGTTTTATTGTTTGAGTAGTAGAATCTACGTTTTAATTATTCTCCCGCGTTATAGGCCACACACTGTATAGAAAGAAAATATAGGCAAACTATTTTTGTGATTTAGTTAAATGGCAGTGAAGGCATCTCGTGCGAAAGAATATGTACACAAGGATGTCGTAGAAGGGAGATTTCTTTAGAGCTATTCACACAAACGAGAAAAACTAAGCCACACTTTTAAGAGTTAAGTATTAGAAAATCAGTCTCAATGAACAGGCCATTAATTTATGACTTTCATATTTGCAATAATTTAGCAGAAATGATTACTTACCGATAGGCCTTTAAAAATACCTACCTTTTTATCGTTATTTTTATTTGAATACAATTATAAAATGACCGCTAGCGTTCGGAACTCTTTTATTTGGTTTTCCATATTTATGATCATACCGTTTTCAGTAAATAGGCTACCAAGATTTCCAAAGAATTTAAGATTCTAGTGGCTGAATAGTAAAACTATTTGCTACTATATCGCTGTGACTCGTATGTCGTGTATTCGTATAGTACTCAACAGTAATAAATTGATTAATATCGAAAGTTTTGATTATTCATAATACTTGTTGGTACCTATAGTTTTCCTCGAAAACGTCACGTTCTTTCTAAGTTACCTTTGGATTGTGTTAATAAACAACGTTAAGATTGCTATTATGTATTGATAAAAAAAAACTAAGCACTAGTTTTCGGTTTATAATAAGTTAATAGAATGTGGAGAGTGTGTGAGTTCTAATTTAGTATTATTTTTAAAGTAAATTACTGGTTATAAACGAGTATTTATGAACTTTGATACAACACAAGCCAGCAGATATTATTTTGTCATTTCTTGAAATAATCACACCTATGTGAAATAGTACTGATTTGTGCTATATCAAGTCACTTGGTCAAAGTTGATTTATTTATTATTCATTTATTTTAATGCATTCGTATCTTAGGTACTAACCAAATAGCTTCTTTATAAGTAAATCAGTACTGAAACATAACAGTGCAGCTACTAAATTTGTATGTGTTACAACATCAACGTTTAAATATTATACACTCCTAAACATTAAGATACACATAGACAGTAAACACAAGCATTGGTTCCCCCACACAGTACGTCAGTCTTTGAACAGTCGAATCACAAAAATTATTGCTGGAACTGTATCTAATGACATTAAGCTAGCTAAGATTTTGAAGATAGTATCGGCCTTTACGAAATCATCACGACACCGTTAGCGAATGAAGGTGGGTTATTCGGGAGACAAAGGTCTTCCTCCGATGCTCACGCGGGTTCGTACCTGGTGCAAAGGTTGGCCATCGCCATCCAACGTGGTAACGCGGCAACTGTAATGGGCACCTTTGCATCGTGTACAGCTCGGGGAGGCCTTTTTGAATAAAATATTTTATTCAGCATAGTACCTAGTTAGTTTATTAATTTAGATATACATATCATCAAATTAGTGTGCTTTAGATGCGTTTTGCGTTAACTGTTTTTATGTTGCCGGAATTCTCTTTTAAATATATTTTGATTAATCGTAAAGATCGATACCTTTTCTTCTTCAATAAGGAAAGGAAAATACTAACAAAAACGTCTAAAATAGATATATGATGAGTATTAAGTAAATCTACTGTCATTTCATAGGCATATGGGTATAGGTACACTACTGGTCTATAGGTTTCTAGTTTTGCGCTAATCGGGTCTAGTATCGGAATTATTACTACGAGTATATAAAACAATTTTAGGTCTAATAAACGTGACAACTCACATGAACTGAGCAAGATGTTTTTCGGTGTTTACCTTAACGACATTTTGTCGAGATAATTTGTCATGTCATGTGGATTGTAACAAATTATTTTATGAATTACTTTAGAGTTAAGGCTTACATGCTGTCTAGTGTCTATCCAGGCCTTGCTATGATAATGGATACGCTAATCATATTTTTTTCTTGGATTTTTAGATAAAATAATTTAAAAAATGCACTACGGACTTTTTGCTATCAAATTACGAGCCGGTATTTCAAATGCTTAGTTTAGGTGTAGGAATCTAGACTAGCTTCATACTGTGACTCCAATAAATATGGCTCATACATGGGTAATTACGGCTATACTACATTTGTGATTTCATTTCGTTCCAACTAAAACAAATTAATATTGAGTAACATTTATCAGGTAACTAGACATTATTGCGTTCTCTATTCTATTGGTGCGTCTGTTATATGTTAAAGGTACTAAATGTAGCTATACCTACTTAAATGTACTTACTTACCGTAATACACAATATACGTTTGAGATTACGCGTGTATATTAGTAATTGTGCATGGTATACCGTTAGTTTGGTACCTTTCTTTCGTCTAAACGTGTCAAAGTATTTACATTTCTCTCGAAATCCCCATATTTACAATACTTATATTAAATGTATATACATAACAGCAAAAAGTGCGCAAAAACGATCTCACAAAATATGCATTTGAGCAATACGTATAATACATTTACAAAAGCATTTTACATAGTCAATAATCTAACGAACAGGAAATTATATTTAGCGGAACATTAAAAAATAAGATAATAATAACATTACCTATATCTAATTAAGACTAACCCCTTACTAATGAATAAAAAAAACAACAAGTAGGTATTAATGTCTGTATCAACTACACGGATGAATATACACCCTTATAAATAATAGGTTATTGCTATAAGACAAATTATTTACAGTAAGAATCACGTATAAGTTCAAGACATCAAAAGTGGAACTGAGGAAAACGAAACCTCTACACGATGGCTATCTACATATATTTAGTACTAATTGTTAAAATCGTCAACACTCCTGAAGAACCATTACATTATAATTATATCACATTAGATTAGAATTTTGTATACTCAAGTGTCACCAGACAGCTGTCAAAAACTTGGACATTGCCGAGTACGCAATTATTCAAACTTTCACCGTAACGCACTCTTATTGCTAAAGTAAAACTGCACTTTATTCACGTAAACACAGAGTTCATTTTCAATCGGAATTATCATGGCATGTCGTGCTTAGTATCCTAGTATCTTCACTTAACAAAGATCGGTCGTACCGCCTCTGTCGGGCGATTTTAGGCCTCCCGGGTCCTAATAGAGGTGCTGATATCGCGTGTGTCGGCATTCGATTTAGGTCCTTCCGACCTTGTAATAGAGGTGAGGTTACGCTTGAAGATTCATCGCCTTCATCATCTGATAGCGCAGGATAGCTTTCTTTCATTTTCAAACTTCGCTCCAAACGTCGAAGGAATCTAAGCAATCATAAAAGTCAAATTAGTATTTAGTAATTTTTAATCCAAACTGCCCTTTAAATATTACAAGAAAATAGTATGAGTAATATGAGTTTACCTAATTTGGTTGCTGATGGTCCTTAGTTTATTAACTTTGACAGGTTTTCGGGAGTCCTCCGTTAAATCGAGACTTGATGAGATCTTGGATGACGTATCCTGTAATGAAAATTACTGTGAGAAAACAATAAAACATTTATAGGACGTATACACTTTTTTAACATCTGTTATACTCATGCTTCAAGAATGAGATGCTTATGGTTACTAAACTAATGAAGACTATTTGCTACAGAAAATAGTTTCGAATGATTGAGTACTCGTAGTATTCGTACTGAGCCATACAGTATAATTACGAGTATCATATTGTCAAGCACATTTGTACGGAGTGTATACTACATACTAAAATAACGTATAGGTTACGAATGTTACGATACGAGTAGGGGGTAGTAGATATGAATGTTTTATGTAGGTGTATGTATGTTTATATATGTAACATGTTTGCCCTATGTGGACCCAATACTAAATAGGTTTTATGAACAACAGGATGCGATATCGAGCAAGAAGTAACATTACTTTGGCAGGTATGTTTGGTCATTATTCAGCTAGTCAAAGTTTCAAAACGATTAAGAAAGTTATTGGTTATCGTCTATTTAGGAGAGACAGCACCGAATTATAGTAAAGCTTCTTATGCCTATAAACAGTATATCGCATCATTATGATAGTGTGCCAACCATTTGTTATGGACAACTGGCAAATTAGTTCACCTTTTTCTTGTAGACTGCACTAAATATTTATGTAATACTACAAAAAATATACTAGAACGTAAAACTGAACTTTTAATAACATAAAAAGCTTTTAATAACGGCAAAAGGTACCTTATGGCGGTTGGCGCTTACGCTATTATTAACGCCGCTCCATTATTATTGCGGCCGCCATAAGATACCTTTTGCCGTGGAACGTCACATATCTTTACTATTTCATATCTAGTGAATCTCTAATTCATTTCCCGAATCGCGCCGATAAACTTAAACTCTGACTAGTTGAATCGTGTTAAAGGTTTGTATGTTCTGTCAATAGTTCGTCAACAGACAGCTCCGCATGCAAACGCCAACGTATATGAAGGCTCTAACTTCATAGATCACCTCGGAACTACGGCATTTCTGTCTTCTGAGTGGTTTCCGCAACCTAGCCGGCTCACTTGGCTGAAAATAACATAATTGCTACACACCTAGCCATTGAAACATAAAGGCGAACTAAGAAATAAGACATTCCACGCGTATCATTTATTCAAATCTCGAAGATATATATTGAATAAATAATTGGAAATTAGTAAGTTACAGTTAACTATACTTACTATAGTTAAAAAACAAATAAAAAGAGCTGATAAAATTAACAAAAAGTAAGTAATAACTGTGAAAAGGACAGCTCAGTTAGTAAAATGCGAAAATAATGCGTGGTTTTTACGTAATTTTAGAGATTGCTATGCGAGATTTTGCTTTGGTCGAATATAGTGTCTAAAGTGCAAAAACTACATTAGGTAAATGTAAGTGTTAGTCATTGTGCTTAAGTATTACTACCTACAGACAATTCGACATAAGTAAACACTGTGAATGTGTAAGTGTAACTATTGAATATGTTTAAATTATTTAACACATTGGACTTTTGGAAAATGTCTCATTTGAGTGTTATGACTGCAGCATATTGTAAATGTACTTAAGTATGAAATAGCATATTATTAAGGCTGGTCTATGTAAAAAATTAATTGAATACCTAGATCTAAGAATAAATAAATTGTGCTTTTAGAGGTAAATTAATATACCTAACTCAGTCGACATCTTTTAATTAATAATGTAGGTATGCTTAACTTGCTTTACCTTAAAACTATAATCACGGCTACAGCAAACTACTTTTTACTTTACAATTACCTTAATTTTACGATTAAATTAGGAGAGCCGATCCCTATTCGAAACAGAATTAGCCCAGGAGGCCTATTCAAATTTTACGAATTGATTTAATTTTGACATTTCTATGTAGGTATTTAAGTATTAATTATTTAAATATATTGATTGAAATATATTGAGGCCTACGTCCAAAAATGGACAAACCCACATAAAAATACTACTTAGTACTAACTTAGTTTTAATTTCTTTTCTTTGTAACTTTAAAATCAAAATAATATAATTCTAAACTCTAAATCTTTGTAACACTTATATTTGGGAAATAAAAGGCTTTTATTATTATTTATTATTATTATTGATTGAAATGTATTTGTTATATTTATCATCGTCTAGTTACCACAGGGGTCGATTTGTGTAAGATTGTCCCAGCATATTTATTAATTTTGAAGTCAGAATAGGCCTCCTGATCGGGACAAAAAAAGATTTGTTTACCTGCATATCCAAATCAGGCGGCAACCTCAGTTCCCTCGCGGAGGCCACAGAGGCCACCGAGGCCGCGGACACCGAGTCCTCAGAGGACGAGGAGGACGGGGGCGCCGGGGCCTGCGAGCGCGAGCGCCGGCGCCCGGACTTTCGGCCTCGGCTCCCGTCGCGGGGCCCTGGCACCTGAGGAAACATGTAATTATAGATTGGATTTTTTGTGGTGAAACATAAGATGATTATATCATAAGTGCCAGAAGAATTAGAATAGGCCATGTCACAACTAGTATTTTCGACCAAATGTATAACACAAAAAAAAAAATCGATTTCGTTGTATGTCCGTTTAGCGGACTGCAAGAATTCGCAAAAATAAAAAAAAGTATTGAAGTGGTTTACTTACCTCTAAAAGATTATGCATGGAATGCGGCATATGTGGCAGTGCTGACTTAGTCGTGCCCGTCGCCTCATGCGACACAGTCCTCGTCGTTCTTCTATCTCGTTTCCTCCCAGACTTCTTCTGCGTATTCGTACCTCCTTTACAGCTTGTCCCTTTCACACACTCTGAACTTGGAAAGTCGTAGAGTCCATCAGAATCGGTAAAAGGTAATTGTCTCCCGTAGAACTGTGGTGAGAATCGACCTAAGCTCGCCTTGTCGCTTAGCGGTGATTCGCTTCGGGAACTTACAGGGCTTAAAGGCCTGGTAAGGTCTGTAAGTAATGTAGGTGGTCGTAGACTCGCTTTCTCATCTAGCCCTCTTTCTACGCTCAGGCATTTGACGATTGAGCATTTAGTAACGCCACTGGGAGAACATAATGTTTGTGGCACATCTAATTCTTTCAAAACTACGAGAGTCTCCATT
This sequence comes from Cydia amplana, assembly GCF_948474715.1. NCBI lineage: Eukaryota > Metazoa > Arthropoda > Insecta > Lepidoptera > Tortricidae > Cydia > Cydia amplana. The sequence continues at coordinate 787,790 of NC_086079.1, read as the reverse complement.
TCTTTAGCGCTGGACGGTACATCGTCTACCCTTTCATCTGTTCCTATGCCTTCGTCATTAGATTCTAGCAAAGGATCGTCTGAGAGCGTCTCTGAGTCGGATCTTCCTCGTCTCCTTTCCTTGGAGTCATCGTTAGACGACGCTGGACTCGAATTGGTTTTCATTAACGGTCGTCTTCTTTGAAAACATGACGGTCCCCCACCTGAGCCAGGATCTTCCATTTCAGACGGGCATAACGGATTGCTAGATCCACATCTCGATGGTCCTGGGCTAGCCATGGAGCTATACCCTGATGAGGAAAGATTGGACTCTGATGGAGCTCGTTCCCCTCTGGCTGACATTGAGAATGGGCTGAGATAACACATGTTCATCGTTGGAGGTGGTGGTCTTGGTGACAAAGGTTCATCTGATTCCTCGCTGGCGTTGTAAGTGACTGTTATCAAAGGGGGAGGTTGGAACTCTAGATGGGGTGGCGTTCTTTTGGGAGGTGGGGAGCCTGGGGATGGTCGTTCGATGGTGAGGACTGGGACTCGGAGGGATGGTGGTGCGGGGGATGGGGAGGACATTTCCCGCTCTGAGTCTTGGCTGTGGGTGAAGCTGGGGCTGGGTGAGTCTGTTACGTGGGTGGAGGGTGTGGGGGTGTCGCAGCTGAACGCAGGTTGGCGGAACTGTGGAAAATAAACAATGTTAAAATTAAAATTTCGTTAACGACTTCTCCAGTTAATTTAAGATGAAAATAGTTTGATATATTGGTACCGACACGCACTCTTTATAACTGGAGGTGGGGTGGAAACTTAAATAATGTATGTCTATCATCCCGATATATTTTACTCACGGTCCCTATGGGGTCATATCAATGATAAAGCTGGTTTTAATGGTGTAACAATTGAGAGAGAGAGGCGAATGGAACAAATTATGACTGAAATTACAATCACATTCAATTTAAAAGTAGAACGAAGGTTAGAATTCTAATTTTCAAATGGCGCTGACATTTTAATTCTGCGTGGCTTCTCTCTACGTTACGTTTTTTTTTACATTCATTGATTTCATGTTATCATAAAAGATTTCAGACCTTCAATCGCAACCCAGACGTGGGCCTCTCCGGCTTCTCCAGTCGAATCTCATCTTCATCCTCACTCGGCGACATGCACCTGATCTCATTATTATCCAACTCCATCTTCTTCGGCATCCGAGGAGACGGTAGCGGAGTAGGCAAAGGAGTAGGCAGAGGAGTGGGCAATGGTGTTGGCAGCTCGCGGATGGGTGAGAGGCACTTGTTGATGGTCGAAGGGACTTCTAGGAGGATGGAGGGGGGGTGGAGGAGGTTGCTGCCCGAGCCTGAGGATTTATGGGCGCTTAGTGGGTCTAGGACCTGAAACGATAAAAGGAGTATTAGGATAAAATCCTTTGGCTAGAAAGGGGGACTCAAGATAGCGAAGTTTTTTGATAGCCTCACCAGGACACCAGGCCCCTATTTCACCACGGTGACAGATGCGACAATTGTCGACATCACTGTTACTGACGTCACAGGCCTCCATAGACTACGGTAACCGCTTACCATCGGACGGGCGGTGTGCTTGTTTGCCACCAACATATTAATTAAAAAAAAACTCCATTATATCGCCAGTACTTATTTAAAGTACTTATTTTGCGAGGCTAATGACAATTGTCACGAAATTCCGACACAGAACTCATTTCGTGTCAAGAATTACTGAAAGTCGTGAAGTTAAATCGTGTGACAATTGTCATCATCATCATCATAAACTTCGAAAGAGAAATAACTGGTTTTTGCCGATATAATAAAGTTTTTTTAAACAATACAATGATGGTGGCAAACAGGAACACGGCCCGCCCGATGGTAAGCGGTAACCGTAGCCCATGGATGCCTGTGACGTCAGCAACAGTGGACGGACGGTATTTCGATTCTAATGTCATGTCAAAACGACCAAAACCTGCATAACGACATAAATAATATACTGACAAAACTAACTGACTGGTTGACAGACCATAATTTAGAGATCAACTTTACAAAAACCAAAATAATTTAATTTAGACCATATCAAAAAAACGCGTTAGATATTAATTACTCCTTTAACGGACAAACAATAGAATGTGTAGATACGTTCACCCTCCTTGGTTTGAATATTGATATACACATCAATTGGAAATCACATATCCAGAAATTAGCCAGTAAACTTTCGACATTTTTATATGCTCTAAGAGAATTAAAACGATCAACGAACTTCGAATGCGCTCTAGCGGCTTACTACGCGTACGCCTTTTCGTGGCTTAATTACGGGATAATCCTTTGGGGAAATAGTACAGATATAGAGGAAATATTCATATTGCAAAAAAAAATGCATACGCACACTAGCTAATATCACAGTACCAGACAGTTGTAGACCCTATTTTATTAAATATAAAATCCTGACATTAACATCAATCTACATATTTGAAATTTGTAAGTTCGTCAGAAAATATCCTCATTTCTTTCCAAAATTTGAAGACCGTCCTCGACGATATGAAAGTAGGTACAAGCATAACCTGGCGCCACCCGAACGTTCAGAACTACAGCTACACAAAACAAGTCCAAAAATGATGGCCATTAAAATATACAATAAACTCAGTGACGACATTAAACTTCAGACATCAGATAAACAATTCAATAAATTGTTGAAGAACTTATTAGTTAACAAGTGCTACTATAAATTGGATGATTTCTTGGAAGATAAAAATGATCACGAATGTTATTAGCTTTAATTATTACTCATTTTTATTAATTTTATTTCATTTATCTTTTATATATGATTATTAAACATTGTGTAACATAATATTTCTAAATCTTGACATAACTATTAAATAAATTAATATTATATACCTACCCTACAATTTCAATGTTAATTTCAATTTTCAATTATCAATAATATCTACTAGACATTAATAAATTTGTGCTATTAAAATTTAAATTACAATCTCCTAACCATTGTTATAGGACCTAAATTATACAACTATTTCATTAACACTGTCTAGTACCTAGCATAATTATTTTAGATTTAAGACTATTGCTGTGCCCTACCAGGGCCCATGTGAAACTTACTTTTACTATGTAACACCAAATGTAACTACCATGGATGCAATAAATAAACTGATAAACTGATAAACTGATAAACTGATAAACAGTGACATTTGTCGAATTGTCGCACTTGTCGCCATGGTGAAATAGGGGCCTGACCTGCCTGACACGTATTCATCTTTTACCTGTATCTCAATAGTATTATGCGGCCTCGCGATCGGCGAGTCCGGCGCGAGCGAGGGCACGAGCGACGACGCGACCGACACGTCGTCGGCGTCGACAGTGTCGTCTTGCGGCGACGACGCCGTCGGCGTGCTCGACGCCGAGATCCCGCCGGAGGAGGCGCGGGAGATGATGGCGGCCGAGGTGGAGAAGTTGCGGAACATCGCGAGAATGGAGTCAGCGCTTGAGATTTTTGGGGTTCTGTGAATGTGAAAGACATTTAATTCAATTCATTTATTTATTACAGATAACATAACAATAGACAATAAAACATTGATGTTAGAAATGCTGCGCATAGGATGTGTCCATGAAACTAAAAGATACTCCAATCATCGATAGTTAGATAGTTACTAATGAGTATACCCCGGCCGGCGAGAGCAAAAATGCGTCTGCTCCTAGTGCTTAATTAAATATCGACTATTCTATCGACATATTGATGTCGATAGAATAGTCGACTTTTAATTAAGCACAATTTTTTTTTTTTTAAACTGAGCCATTAGTATTTCGTTTTTATTTCAACTTGATACCTCCACGCGTTTCTAAGAATAACCCTAAAACAATTTTAAACTGAATAAATACAAACACTTGGTTTTAATTTTGTTTACAACAATAATTAATACTTCTGCATATCATAACGGTGGTCCAGTACATCGTGTTGTTTTTATCGACTTCGACCAAAGTGTGTGTCCTCGCACTATTAAGCTGTCAACGCATTTTTGCTCTCGCCGGCCGGGGTATGCTAATGAGACGTAAATTGTATCCGTCCATAAGCGGATTTTTTTTCTGAAGCCCATGAAGAAATATCAAATTAAAATAACACTAGAAATAACTCGTCCGCAATCTTTATAGTAAAATAAAACAATGCTTTAACAGACAGTGTACATGATCAAAACCAAATCAATAAGTTATTCGTTATTGAATTGTCATTAGTCATCAAAAATAATTCTAGTAATAAATTCACATATTATCTTACCTGGAATACTTTTTCAAAGCAGCATGCGCTAACGTCAAATCCAAACTCGACATGGAATCACTCCCCTGGTTGCTCGACGTGCTATGCGGCGACCGCATTTCCACCCCCGGCGACGGCGGCGTACTCGATGCCTTTGCCCTCATTCCTCTGTCTGCTATCACCGCCATCGGAATCGCTATCGTGTTCATCATATCCGCGTCGGAGCTTGAGCTCATTTCTGCTGACACCCTATTCAGGAGTCTCGCGAATGTCACTTTCTTTTCTAACTTAGGATCTGATACGTGTCTAGTCGACGGCGATGTTGATGGAGTTGAAGCCTCACTAGCGAATGAGGTCTCTTTATTCTCACTAAATTCCATAAATGCTGGCGCGCTTTCAACAGTACTTAGAGTCCTTTTCTCTGACATTTGTATTAACTCTCCCATGGTAATTTTCTTGGAGTGTTCATTGGCTGTAGCTGGACTTATGAGCTGTTGAAGTATCTGCTTCTTTTCTGCTGCGTTTTTCTTCGTTGGCGTTGAATTATTTCGTTTTTTGCGCGGCGAGGGGGACGCTGTGTAAAAAATTCACGATATAGTATTTGTAATTATAGTGTTCAGTTCTACAAGCTGTACAACATCGATATTGTTAAAAGCTAATTAGATTTTGTAATTTTTATTTGGGGTATTTTCTCATGCATCAAGTGCATCTATAGAAGCTTTTAAAGGGTCTCGTGCCAATTTAGTGTTTCAGTTAGTGTTTATTGTTTAGTTTTGGATCTACTGAAGAGGACTTAGTTTAAGTTTAGGAGTTAAGTGAAGTAGAAATGTTTAATAGCAGAAAGATTTAACAGTAAGCATGCGAAAGCAAAATACAACATACAAATAGACAGAACAACAACCTTCTAATAACCAATAACAATTTACATTAACAAGTAACATTATTGATATAATAGATCATGAAGTAATTTAAAAAGAAGAATCAGATAAAACTAGTGATATTATTTCAATTACAAAAGAAATGGAGGGGCTTATTGATGTTTAAAAGGTTGTTGAAGATAGTTGGACGATCCAAAAAGGTGCTAAGGAAGAAGGAGCTACAATTAAGTTTTGTGCAAGGTCAGGGTGCACACATAACGACCGAGTATATTGGTCAGCATTCCACATCGAGTGTAGTAGTTTATAGCAGTAACCAGTGCTTTACAACGCACGCTCCGCCACGATTTGACCAGATGGCTGTGATCACATGAATGACATTTGAAAATCCAGGAATGTTGAGACGTCTGCGATGGAGTATGAAGATTTGTAGGATGGATGGAATGGCTATGTGTGAAGTATCAGATCGGTGTCATGTGGTTTTGGTTTTTACACTTAACGGTAAAACACGCTACCTCCTGGGACTAGAGCCACGCCGTCATATATTATTTAAAATAATGATATTTGTGCACCGTATGTCTTTATTTATTTATTTATTTTTTACCTCTATTAAGTATATTTACATCCATATCATTATCTATCTTATACATCTTATAAGATCATATACTTCCTTTTATTTCCATTCAGTTTAGTTTACACCATAGCTACTATTGTTCTTTCCAAATTCTAGCATATACAGTTCACACTCACACTTTGTTAACATTTATAACTGTAAGGCGTTTAGTTTTCGACTACAGCGAGTAAGGGATAATGTATCAAGGGTCTGCCTGAAAACCAGCGTTGTAGTAAATAATTAAATATACTGCAACATTATGCTGAGGCAAGCTCCTATTTAACACTCATGAATATTTCTCCCTTAGATGTACAACTCAATTTCTTAGTTTTTAAGTCTACATTTAAGGTTTATCTGTAAAAATGTGTTACACTATCTGTTAACTCTGCAACTTCATGTGATGTTGAATAAAACTTTTCTATGTCTATGTCTATGTCTATGTCAAATTAAAATTAAGACTAGAAATTACATGTAAGAATGAGTAGGAATAACTTTTCTATCACTGTAAGAGTGTTTTGTTACTAATTGATCAAATTATAATCGTTATAATTATCTATTACTACGACTATTATATTCCATAACTAATATATTTTTAAAGCTTTAAAAATACAATATCATCATGAACATGCAAAGATAATGTATGATTGTCGTTTCGTTAACATAAGTAGTGATGCGATCTCTTCGTCTTCATCACTCAGTAAAGCAGTCTCGTATGCCCTTGCATAATCTTTACAAAAAAGAAACACCTTCATATAGGATATTCTATTGTCTTCATCAGCAATTCCACTTCACATGATGCTTTTCGAGAGCAAATTTACGAGTTATTTACTACAAAAAAACCCGAATTTATAATATTAGAAGAGCTCCATCGATTTCTCTGGGGTCTACCGGTCTATCAGATTTAACATGCCATCGATCAAGCCCTGTTCGAGAAATCGGGGAACACACATAAGAATAACCAAAAGGAAAACTTAAAAGAAAGACTCCGACGAATTGATAATCTTTTTGTAGTCGGTTAAAAACCAGTCTCCACCATTCAAAGCAGTCTCGTATATCCCTAAATTAAATGAGGTAAACATGATCATGCACGATTATCGCAGCGGAGCGCGTTCACTCCTTACGTCCTGGCGGCGGCTTTAACAGATCGTCCAAGCTAAACGTCCTCGCGGCTCGGACGCGCTGGTGCGGCGCGGACACGGACGGCTTCCGGATCCCGAGCCGGGTCAGCAGCGTCCGGGGCTCCGGCCGCGCTGGAACAACGGCAGCCGTGTCGGAGGGCGACCACTGACGGTGCACCGACGACAGTTTACCTTCGACAACGTTTGCCAGTTAGATACTCTAATGCCTGCCGCTACTGTCCGTCTACTTGTACTGGCTCATTATTTAGGCGTTTGTTCTATATCATTTTGGTGGTTCCATTTTTGTAGAATTAGCAGTAGAATCTGGTGGTCGTTCTGATTATTTGGAAGAGTTTGTCTGAGCTAACTTTGCACCGAGCGACAGAATGCGCTAGCGCCACCATAAATATCAAATTCCTATAAAAATATGATGTTTTTCGTGTCGCTGTCTCATGTTGTTGCTGCCAAAGTGGTAAAGAGTTGGCTGCGATAGACTCTAGCAGTATATACACTACTAATAAGCAAAACGTCATCAATTTACTGCCGCTTCGTCAAACTGCCCACAAAAATGTTGCGGTTGAAACACCGAATAATGGCCCATGTGTCGGCGATGTGTGTCTAGTTGAGGGGCTCTAAGTTCGATGGTCAGTCCGAAGAACTAATTAAGTCAGACTTCTGAAAGAGCTCTTGAGGAATAGTACTACAGATTACTGAAAAATATAGACGGATAGAATAGATACAACAACATTTTATAGTGTTACTTTAATTGCTGAACTATCAGTATGCCTTCATCAGTCTCGTTAAATAAACGTTGACAATCCGGAACCACAAAATTAGTTCAGCCGTCACAATAACACATGCAAAATATTGCTTTATCTTCACTCTATTCGACTCTATTATTTAGTTTTCTGTGCTCGTATTAAAATAAGGATAAAATTTTGAATTTAAGCCAGGCATTGGGGTAGCTCTTGCATCAGTCGTCAAACGTCTCCTGTCTACGCGGGATCAACTGGCAACGCCGGACGTGTATCGTCCGTGAAGACGTCAGTGAAACGCAGAACTACCGCTACGCACGTACGTGTGTCCGCCGCGTCGCCGCGCGCCTGCCGCTACTCCGCCTGCGGCACGGCCGCGTACCGCTGTCGCCCCGCGCGCGCTACCGTACATATAGGAATGCCAGAGTTTCATGCGAAGACAATCGTTGTTTTAGATTAGTAGATTTTTGAGAACGTAAATGATGATTTTGAAAAGAGACTGATGAAAAACGAAACTGCAATGCAGAGAAGAACTAAAATTATTAAAACCTCATCAAGGTTAAAATGGGGACCAATGACATTTCTTTGGTCAATTATTTAAATTGATACTAACCAAAAAACGTACAAGAATTAAATACAGTAATTAACATTTATTTTAGAAATTATTCTGAAATGAATCTGAACAAAAGCTAAAAGATTCCAAAGATGTTGGAAAATAAAAAACTTAAATAGACAACAAAATAAAAAAGTCAACGACAACATAGTGATCAGCAATGAAATGAGTACTATAGAAATGACCAGGACATAAAGATAGCCTCTAAATGAACAAAAGAAGATAGAGATGAAAATGATTTTGAGAAGGCTTATAAGGGGAGTAAAGATGTCATGATTGTCCAGGCACTCCAACGTCTAGCAAACCCATCGCCATCCACAATTGCTTTAACTTGGCAATCTAAAGCGACATGAACTTGTAAGCCTTTCTGCCAATTCATTGATCTGTACGTATATCATTGAGAGGGAATTCATATAATGAAACTTGAGCATCATGTTTTGTTGAACCTTTCTTTATTAAAAATCACTCTTAAGATTAAATTTAATTTTAGTTTAATTTTTTTAATAACGAATTATTGATTGCAGAAAACAAAACATGATGCTTTTCGTAGTAGCATATTCATGTTTATAAAAAATTTGGAAGAACAGCACAACAACAATATCCCTGAAATGAAAACATTTAATACAGATACACTTTGCACCAAGTTAAAAAAACCGTGTTTCCTTACGGATCCCAGAAACAAACATGGCAGTTCTAACGGAATCTATGATCTCACTCATGTTATAGATGGAGAAATAGCGTTGCACCAAGTTGAGCAAAATAACGAAGAAGGCTAGATTTGAACGGCTGAAATAGATGATACTGTACTGGGACTGTACATGTATTATACGGAACCTACAGGATGTCAAATAACGCCATCAGATTCAGTTGTTATAACTAGGCCTACGATAAGTTGCTCTACTTATTGCATATTATTACATTGTCTGTGTCTATGTTCTATAGTCAGTCAAATTTAAACATTTTGTCAAGAACGAGATCTATTAAGCAAGGATATAGGTTCTCCCTTGTGTGTGATATAAACTAACGAAATTTTCTGAATTTTTTAAGAAAAAAGTAGATAATTAAGCTAGATGCTTAAAAAATTATTAAAAATAGTTTCTGCATCCGCAAGCTAAACATACAGCAGGAAGAAACGCCAAAGGCAATACGTGTCCTTACCATCCGTGTGATGTGCGAATCAGAAAACGTTCAAAACAGGATATCAACGAAGCTCATCGAGTGGCGAAAATATGCTATTACGTCGTGGTATCGAAAAGTCATTACAGTCGTGGTTCTGAAGCAAGCTGACTGTGTGCTTATGAGATTTTGGAAAGTATTGTAATGAATGTGTGTAGATGTGCGCTCGAGTTTTGTATCAACTTTAAAATCTTCTGCAACTTCTGCAACAACTATGACTACCTATAACTATGACTTCCATAAAGGTACTTTGATCTATTGAAATCAGAATATTAGGAAATATAAGGGCTTTAAGGGATTTTTCAGTCATTCAGTGGTTCACTTATGAGAGTTTTCCGTATGTATTTCCTAATAATTGTTTTAAAGGCTGATTGTGTTTAGACACAAAACTCGAGCACTACATAGGTAACTTAAGGAGGACATTCATTTGCACACTTGCACACAGTTCAAAGAATTTTGTAAAAACAAAATTTTGTGCTCTGAGTATAAGTCTGTGGCTTAATCTTTGGTATCAAATACACTTTTGTCCGCGTAATGCCTCGTGTACGTGAAAAACTAGAAATCTAAACCAAGTTCTGAAGTCTTTCGAATAGAAGCCTCAAACCGCTTTAAGACTAACCAGGCTCATATTCAACAAGGAATTTCAAAAAAGTGTCCACCAATGCTTTGATACCAAAAATCCAGCTTTGCAAATGTCTGTCATCCACTACTTAACCACTAGAATGCTGTAAAACTTACGTCTCGCGCACCGATCAGCCTCCTCGGCCAGCAACTTCTCAATCTTCTCAGGGAAGTGTCGCTTGGCGCACCAGACCAGGCCGATGGCTCCGAGGACCACGAAGACGGCGATCAGACCCAGCCAGAACGGCTCTTGCATCATACGGGCGCCGAGGCTCACGATTTTTGGCGTCGGGTTTGGGATTTCGCATCTGTATAGCAGAGTTTTACCATATTATGTTTTAAACATCTGGAAATGTTCTTAAAACTGTTACAACAAAAGCCGCAGTCTGTAACATTCTTCTTAGTGCAGGTTAACTAACTGGAATGGAAATCTCTGAACGCTGTGTTCATAACCAAAGATCTGCTTTGCATCTGAAGCGTTATCTTAAATAGCCTAATTATTGAAAGCGTTCTAAATATAAAGGGCGGCGCCTTGTTTTAAACAAGGAACTGTTGGTTTTTTGCATAGACTAGGAATCCTCTAGACTGAGTTTAGAGCAATTATTTCATGAAACCGATGCTGCCAAAAATACGGGGGTGCGGGGGACGAGGTGAGCGAATCCCGTGCCGTGATTGGTCCGTTCAAAGATTGGCTTGACTCGAAGATGGAGTAAAACTACCGTATAAGTGGCAGAGGGGATAGCGTTAATATGCTCAGTCTAGAGGATTCCTAGTCTATGGTTTTTTGTATGGTAAAATTTCTGATCTCGAGAGGCTACCGTGTCATTGACAAATATAAAAAAAAATTATTCTTTTTTGGGTCGTGCAATTTTCCCTTACACAACACGCCCCCCTGTTAATGCACGGTTTGGCCACGCAAGGTCTTATGATATTTCAGAGAAAGTGCTATTAGTAGCGGAAACTGGGTCCTGTAACACAGGCTTTACTAGCTCAGGACACAGGGACGTGATTTACTGTATGTCTAAATTTATACAATAAACTTTTTTAATTTTTTTTTCAAATGTAGCAGTGTTTAAGCTTACCTCTTCCCCTTCCACGACGGGTTACACTGGCACATGAACCCCCCGTCCCTCTCGCTGCACGCGCCGCGGTTGTTGCACGGGCGGGCGGCGCACGGGCGCACGCGCTCGGCGCAGCGCCGCCCGCGCCAGCCGCGCGCGCATGCGCACACGAAGGACTCTTCTGATAGTGTGCAGTTCCCGAACACGCAGGGCGAGCGCTCGCAGGCGTTTAGGAGGCAGAACATGCCTGGAAATATATCACTAATGAAGGCGTTAAGTTCGACTTGTGGACCTTATTTTTAAACTGGACGCTCTGTCTCTAGACCGACGTTTCCCGAACTATGGGTCGCGACCAAATATTGAGCGGGCCCTGAAACTACTAGGGCATTTGAGCGTTACCGGTAATATTGTATGCCCCTTTTTAAGACGGCAAAGAGGTGAGTCCCGAATTTAGCAGTTTTTGTCAGGTGGGTCGGAGCCTAGTCAACTTTGGGAACCGCCGGTCTAGACTATTTCATTGAGACGCGATATTATTAGAATGCACGGGTGCATGAAAGCCCAACAGCTCAAGGCAATAGGTACAATTCAACAGCTAATTTCTAATGTGACGTCATTCAAGTTATCATGATTCGGTTTTCGATATTAAATAAACGGAAAATCCGAATTGAATGTAAGGTCCTTGGTAATGAACGTTACATCCTCCATAATTGGCCCCCTATTTTTGAAGCAAAGTCAACAATGCTGCCTTTAAATAAAGTTGAAAGGGAAGGTCACTTGTCTTGATCTTATATCAATTAGCAGAGCGATGTATACTGACCTGTATAGTACCCAGCGCACTGACAAAAGTTCTTCGTATCATCAGTAGCGCAGAACCCATCATTTAAGCAAGGGTTTGGGTAGCAGGACTCAATGTTCGCGTCCTCGCCCTCGGAGAGCAGTAGAATTTTATTGTGGTACTCAGGGTCTGGAGAAAAATGAATAAGATGACTTTCCAGTACCAATACATGTTTACTGCGGCTCCATGCCGTGCGGAAAATAGACTTGGCATCTCATTTTATGGTTTGCCATTTAGTCAAGGTGATGCAGGCATGGCTACGTGCGACTAACGTATAATAGGGATGATGACACATGTTGAATTTTATAACAAAATCTAGTAAGATAGATAGCAAATGAGCAATTTATCACAATATTGTGGTTATTACAAAAAAATAAAGAAAAAATACGAAAATACAGCACCTTTCAAAATTTAAGTTTTTTTTTATTTAACTTTCAACAACGAAATAAGTAAGGATACCATTCGATTCCTCACATTTTATTCAAAAAAAGATTGTATAGCAACTATGAATATACATAAACGCAATATTTCACCGACAAAAATGCATATTTCTTGTTTTGTTCATACTTCAAGATGCGATCTCAGTGACCTTGACGTCACGTTCATATAGCGTTTTGTTCGGGGCGTTTCGCGAGTGAAGTGCGACGGTCGGACTTTGACTATCATTTCTGACTTTTGTATTGCTTTAATGCAATGGGTCCCTTATAGACATTTGATGCTAAAAACAAACCTGATTGATTGATACCATAAATGAAATTTTTTTATCTAGCCTATTATGTAAAACAAGTAAAAATCAAATTAGCCTAGTTTTATTTCAAAAATTAAGATTCTTCCCAATAGAAAACCATCGCCCAACTAAAGGATGACTCACGTTAGACCGGGCCGTGTTCGGGCCGGAGCTCCCGGAGCCTCGTTTTCTATGGAAAGCATCACGTGATCACTTGTCATCTGTCATAGAAAAGTAAGCGCCGGTAGCTTCGGCCCGGACACGGCCCCGTCACAGCCCGGACTAACGTGAGTCATCCTTAAATGTTTGCAAAATTTGAGCAAAGCTTTCTTTCAAAAAAACGCTGGTGGCCTGGTAGCGGTAAGAGCGTGCGACTTGCAATCCGGAGGTCGCGGGTTCGAACCCCGGCTCGTACCAATGAGTTTTTCGGAACTTAATATGTACGATATATCGTTTGATATTATTTTACCAGTCGCTTTTCGGTGAAGGAAAACATCCTGAGGAAACCGGACTAATCCCAATACGGGCCTAGTTTACCCTCTGGGTTGGAAGGTCAGATGGCAGTCGCTTTCGTAAAAACTAGTGCCCACGCTAATTACTGGGATTAGTTGCCAAGCGGACCCCAGGCTCCCATGAGCCGTGGCAAAATACCGGGACAACGCGAGGAAGAAGAAGAGCAAAGCTTTCTTTTACGCACAGTTTAATAATAGCAGAGATAATATGTTTACCTTTATTAACTAGCAACGCAACATCCACATGTACACCATTTTCCCCCGCACACTGCGTGACCGTCAGCGAGTGCAAGTAACTGTTGATGACGAGTGGCGTTTCTGTTCTTCGCTTCGCTCGGTCCGCCTCGCAGAGCGTCCACTGTGTACCGTTGTTGTCTGTGTAGGTGTCTTTCACCTGCAAACATTTTGTCATACTAAGTTTGAATCGCAGTTTGAAAAGCGAAAGAAATAAATGAGGAAGAAATGGAATTATATACACAGGTAAAAAGCATGAAGGTGAGAATTTTAAATTCAAAATGGTGCTGACAGTTTCATGTCTACACATCTTCTTTCTGGTGTCTTTTTACCATAAAATACCTATACTTATAACACAGTGCAAAGTTTGTAGAAATTGTTAATACTGTAGTTTTTTGTCAATCATAAAGTTAAGTAAACTGCACGATTGATAAATTTTGATCTGAGTGTCACAGACAGCGCAGTCCGTATGGCGATGAGACGTGATCAGTTGGGTGCGCAACGTGAAGCATCTAATCTTGCTCTATTACTACCAGTATTGCTGTCTTTATCTCACCTCAATCCACCCTCTCCCTTCCCCACAAGGCCAAGGTTCCTCTCCGCTAGCGAGCGTCGTCTTAGCAAATGCCATAGATAGCGTATGATCATGTGGCGCGATAAGTCGCGTCCGCAGCGTGAAGCGCGGCGGTGGAGCGCGAGGCCAGTTGGGTGCTGACAGTCGGCCTGATCGCACGTGCAGGAGCTCTAGGGTGTGTGTCACGTTTATTGTGCCCACTGGAAATTAAATAGACATATGTTTTAATTGAATAATTTTACGGTTTAGACTCACTTGTTTTAAGTCACTCGCGCGACATGTTTCGGAGAGCCTAGGTCTCCATTCTCAAGCACTAACAGTGCGAGCAGCGTTCACGACGGCCGTGTATCGCGTACGCGTATATGTCTCACAAGAGTTTAAATTCGATTATATGTTTTAATGGTCATGTCTGCCACATGCATCCGGATAGATGGGTTAGTATAATAGCCACCAAGTGGTGCCGGATGCCGTGACCAAGACGGAGATGGCGGGACGACTGACACCTTCATTAATAACTGGCCGGAGTAAGCTCAATAACGGGAGTCGTGGAAATCAAGGGGAGAGGCCTTTGTCCAGCAATGATGGGATGCTATAATAGGCTATTAAAAAAACTTACTTCCGTGGACATATTTAGTGCGAATCAGCTAAATTTTGATGGCGCCAGAAAGAACCGAAATCTTTTCTAAAGGTCTCGTAATTCTAACAGAGAATCCAAAAAAGTTATAAAAATATGTTCATCTAAAGATACGAGGACTCAAAGTTCTAAGTTAAAAAGCACAAATTAAAATCTTCTGTAAAAAATCGAAACTTTTTTTGGTATCACTTACTAGTTTTAAAATAGGCCTGAAACCCCTTCCCACTAACATTCCTCCCCGTCTTGAACCTCACTCGCATCACCTCCGCCGTCGACACGAACAGCCCGCTCGTGAACACATCAGGGTTGGTGAAAGGTCTGATGGGCTGGTCCTGGAGGTCCACTTGGACTTCGATGAAGGAGTCGGGGTCTGTGGTGTCCGTGAGGTTGGACGGGAGGCCCTTCACGAAGGTGCCGTAGCCGAAATCGAGGTAGGTGATGTTTAGGAAGACTCGTTTGCCTGAATGTTTATGAAAAATTAAGCTGTAGACTGCGTGGAGTCAGGTTTTACGCAAACAGAATAGAGATCATATAAAGGGAAGAAATGGCATCAGTTGATTATGTCCAGTTTATTAAATTCTTGCAACAAGATTGAAAGAGCTTCTTGAGTTGGTACTTGGTGATGTAGAAATTGCAGATCTTGCAGCGTATCGCAATTGAACATCATCATCTAGTAAAACACAACTCCCTCAATAATCTCCTATTCTGGTTATTTTTTTGGCGTGGAACTTGTCTGCGTCTATAACACTTTAAACTCTCGCGTTTTGTACACATATTTAATTACACAAACGGGTCTACCGCGATATAATTTCATTGTTTTTACCTTTAATTCCGACGTTTCAGCTGAGTTGCACCAGCTGTGGTCACGGAAAGACTGACGTCCCAACAAATGTCAACGGAGATATTAATAAAACACCACTAAACTACCCGAAATTAGTTAATAAAAATGTTCGCTGCAACAAATGAAAATGTGAGCTGGTGCAACTCAGCTGAAACGTCGGAATTAAAGGTAAAAACAATGAAATCATATCGCGGTAGACCCGTTTGTGTAATTAAATATGTTGTCTGCGTCTATATCAGGTTTGCCGTTCGATTATGATAGTTGTGTTTATTACCTGTAGGAGCTAAGATGTCGACAGTGCAGTCTAAGTCAGGTAGCAGAAAATGTGGGAAGTGCGGGCTGCGCAGCACGCCCTCTTTCGACGTGAAGGTTTGCGATGGGCACCCCACCAGCTCTACCGCTTGCCAGATTAGGGAATACCCCGTTGCCTGAGTGCTGGAACATGCAAAGAATAAATAAATAAACATTATAAGACAGTTTTCAAACTAGTTCCATCCTTCCATCTAGACCCATCATGTTTCCCCGACGGTTCTGCAGTATTTAATTACGATGATTTCAGGTTGAGGGCATTCCGGAGCTGAAAGTACTAATGATGGAAGACGGGTCTCTATTGTTTCCCAAATAGTTTTAAGTCATAATGTATTGTTTGTCTGCATTTTCGTTAGTCATAATTCATTTGGTTCAGAAACGCGTCACTTTTCAGGATTGCCATAAAACAAACCTAACCTAACCTAACCTATCTATAGGATAACCTTACGAAAATCCTGAAAACAACGGTTTCAGTTTTATGACTAATGATAATATGATAAACAATACATTATGACTTAAAACTTTATGGGAAACGAAGGGACCCCTGGAAGATGTACTTGTAATCGGAGTGGAAGTGCAGCACAGCCTTGTTGCTGGAAGCGACCCATCTCGTCTCCCCGACGGTTCCGCAGTATCGCGATGACTTCAGGTTGAGGGCATCCCGGAGCTGAAATTACAGAGACATGAGCTACACGAATAGGTCACAGTACCCTACATGTACAGTGGGCCAAGAAAGTGGTCTACCACCCTACGGTTGAGGTTCGTTTGAACGTCATGAGACAACAAGGTACGATTTACTTTAAACTCCGTTAGAAAAGTCAACCTTAGCGATAGTTAGATCTCGCAGAAACTTTTGTCAAAACTGGTAGACCACTTTCTTGGCCCACTGTACCTGCAATGCAATCATTTAAGACTTCAAAGTTGATATTCAAATCTTAGACGAATCGAAGGTTCGCTATCGCTACTATTATTGTTGTCTACCTATTAGAAGTACTGATCATGGGAGGTGTAATTTCAATACATTTTCTGTGTATTACATACATTATAATTATATATTTAGTAGTTTTTTGTGGGCGATTAGCATAAATACCTATTTATTTTTGTTTGAAAATCACTTATGGCTGCCCATTAAATGTGACGCTGTTCCCAGCGTACTAACAACAGTGACAATCTTAACTGATTGTCGGTGGAGCTTGTCTTTCCAATAAGATTTAAGAAATGTTATTTAACGGAGTGGAAGATGGTACGGCGTGAACGGAAGCCGAAGGCCTAAAGATCAAAGAGTCAACACGTAAATCATATCATTTATGACGCAAATAACAAGTCGTCAACTTTATGAAGTTTCTTTACAAACAATTTCTACGCCCTGTTTTCTCAAAAGGGTTACTCCGACAGTATTTGTCAAGGTTACAGTAAGTACCCAAGTAAAAGTAATAAAAGCTCCAATTTAATCGTCTTTAGGGTGTTCATTTCAAGAACTTCGTAGTTACTTTTGCAATCTTAATATAAAAAATAGTCAGTCTCACAAGCATGTTCTACGAGTATTCTAATCTTACTCATGGGACTGCTAGTAGTCAGAGGTGGTGTGATCGCAAGATCGATACAGTAACAGACTTCGCGTTAGGACCCCTACATTTACATTCTATAATAAATATTAATTTAGCTTTTAATCAGGCAACGAATACATAGCAGTTTACAACTCTACAGTCTAGGTCTTCTAGTGCATCTTCGCCTGACAGGAAATGTTATTTAGATGCGGCTGCCTGGAATTCGAAGCGCTAACAATG
Organism: Cydia amplana; assembly: GCF_948474715.1. Classification (NCBI taxonomy): domain Eukaryota; kingdom Metazoa; phylum Arthropoda; class Insecta; order Lepidoptera; family Tortricidae; genus Cydia; species Cydia amplana. The sequence continues at coordinate 770,258 of NC_086079.1, read as the reverse complement.
GAAACGGCAACCCGAGCCCTTGTTTCGCAGTGAAGGGCACAGAAGATCCCAATAGGTGGCCTTAAAGGCCTCAACATATTTATATAGACTCTAATCATGGAGTCTGTGCGGAAAGAGAAGGGTTGTGAAATGTATGGGATCCAATACATTCTACGACTGCTCTTTGTCTGAACAGTGCACAGACAAGACATCCTCTAGACTGAGCATAGTAACGCTACCCCTTCTGCCACTTATACGGTAGTTTTACTCCATCTTCGAGTCAATCCCGTGCCGTGATTGGTCTGTGTCTTTGAACGGACCAATCACGGCACGGGATTCGCTCACCTCGTCCCCCCGCACCCCCGCATTTCTGGCAGCATCGGTTTCATGAAATAATTGCTCTAAACTCCGTCTAGAGGATTCCTAGTCTATGGAACAGTGTAACAGTCTAAGGGCGTAAGTCTTACCTCGACATAGTCGTAGAGGCAGTCCTTCTGGAACTCAAGATCGATCCGCTGGAAGACGAACACGAGCCGGGTGTCAGGCGGCCCGACCACGTGCACCCAGTAGTCTAGGTCGTTGTCGTACAGGTTTGGGTGCTCGGGGCTTGTTAGTGTGCCTGCAAACACACATTTGTAAATTATTCATCAATTATACAATTTATATTGTTGGACATAAGCATCTTCTCATCATACCAGGATTCTATACGCTATTTGGTGATAACAGGGCCTAAATTATGGAGAAGTAGCGTCCTTAGAGCTTGTTAACTGGCTATTTTGAGACGTCTTCTACGGGTCTCGAAGAAAAAGTAAGCTAAAATATAGTTTGTCAAAGGACTGCCTCATTTCAAACATAGAGAGAATCATACTATCTTTGTATTACACTAGTACTGGCACCCAAAAGAAAAGGATGAGTATAGTTTTCCTGGTTCTTACTGACTGACAAATTGGTTTGACCAACTATAGATCCACCTTGCCTAACTCCAAAGTACTACACCCTGCCTCTGAGAGGCAGGCTTAGTAATAACTAGCAACAACGGTTAGGGCTAATACTCGTAAGCCCTTATGGTTATCAACATAGTATACTTTGAGGGCAACATTCGATAGGTCATTGTGAAGATCCTTAGAGAAGGCCTATTTCCAGCTATATATCGATCAATTTATATAATAATAAGGGTTTTTGTTACCTGACGACCCTTCGACAGTTCTGTTTTTGACGATGACCTCAGAGAGTCTTCGTTTGCAAACGTAGCCGCCTGTGGCAGAGCACTTATGTAACGTCCAGAACAGGCCGCTGGGCTGCGATGGGACTGGGGATGACTTCCACTGTTAACAAAATAACCAATATCAAGATTTTGAAAGGGGAAAATGACTGTGATTCACGGACGAATATGAACGTAAGTAATGTAAGTATAAGGCTTGAACGCAAAAGGTTAAGGTTGATATTAATTTCATGACTGCCAAATCTTTATTAACCTGTTCGACTTTCAAGTTCTCTGCTCCATCTCAGAAGTTGAACTTGCAAGGTAAATCGTGCTATTCTCAACCAAAAGGGTACTTATAGTCGGTTGTCAAAATAGCACTATTTCCATATAGGTAGCTTTAATTTGAAATGAACTATACAGACAACCAAAAATGTGGTATCTTTTGGTTGAAAAAGTCAAAATTATAGTTAAACTTGAGAAGCTGTTACGCTTGGTCGGGCCTACTTGAACTCCCAAACAGGCGTCTCTCTCTTCTGATTCGTTGTATTGTTGCCATCCTCTGTATCCTACAGAGCTTCCATCGCTCCAGGTGAAGTTATCCCAGCGGCCGTCTTCTGATCTCGCACCCAGCCAGTACACTGTTCCGGCGCTGGAAAAAAATATTTTTGTTTAGGTTTTTCTCTTCGGTTCTTCATTATTAGAGAACATTAACCCCTTAAGTCTTAGCGTTTTTAAAATGCAAACACCTGAAAGTCCCAACGGTTTTTATTTTTCATACATTTTGATTGAAATCGCGTGTGCGATATCGCGTCCGTGGACTATAGGTAACTTTTCTGCAGATTCGATTTCACATCCGCAAGGGGTTAAAATGTTGTTTCTTTTTAGCTTGCCACTTTCAGGTAACTGCATACAATGCGTTGGGACCATACATAAAGGTAGGAGCGGCATTTTCTTTTAAGGATGACCCACGCTAGACCGGGCCGGGGCCGGGCCAGAGCTTCCGGCGCTTCGTTTTCTATGGAAAGCACCACGTGATCACCGATCAGCCGTCATAGAAAATGACATGTTGGACGCCTCGGCCCGGGCCCGGCCTGGTCTGGCGTGAGTCATCCTTTACTCTTGTTGCATCTCGCTCGTATTTAGCGGGAGCAAGTGATTGCAAAATGAGATCAATGTGAATGTGTATAAGGTTCAAAACCTGTAGTCGCTGCTTTGCCGAATCCCCGAGACGATGAAGCGTTCTTCATCGGCTGAGTGGACGGATGACAGCCGCATGTTCAGGCCTTCGCATACCTGAGGACAATACATTGTGCAATAAGGGAGGTAGATGATACAGACAATCCCTTATGACTTCAAAGGTTTGTTTGGATTCCTTGAGGAGTTAGGCTGGTTGGACTAGCCTACCCCTTCCCCAACCCCAAACCCTACACGCAAAATAATCGGTAGTCGAGATATGAAAACCTGCCTATGCCCTTGCTACACTATTTACAAAAGAAGTAAGCTGTGGCTAGATTTGTTTACGAGAGTCAATAGAACCCCGATGTTCGATTCTTGCCCGATTCTTCTCATTATTGTAAATTAGTCATATTTAGCAAATCCTATATACATAGCCCTCTTGGTGACAAGAGCTGGCTTCAACCTCGCGCAACGCATTGGCATTGCCGTCCAGCCTTCTTGGCACCCTGCCCCAAGGCACTGAGCTGGAGCCAGTTTTTTATTTATAATTTTATTTTATTTTATTGACGTAGTTAGTTGTAGTTTTATGTAAAGTCTATGGAGCTTGCTAACTATGTAAACAAACCATATTGAAATTATCTCTCAATGATGATTTACTAGTGACTTTTGTTTACATAGTTAGCAAGTTCCATAGAAAGACACTTTAGTTTATATTTTTTGTTTACAGGTATTACTTGTTATTGCTTTATGAAATGGACTCCTTGATTTCAATCTACAGATACTTACACGTAGCCGTAATATTTAATAACATCCCAAGTACGTTAAAAAGCATTCAAGCTATTGGAATCTTTGTGTAGCACTACCACTACCTACCTGTATTTCCTCTGAGCCTCCGCTCGCATTGTCCTAACGGCATTATCGACTGTCTGTTGATCTGTCCGGGACTATTAGTTCTTTGTGATTCAATCGTGCCGAGCGATTATTCAATTTGTGAATTAATGGAGCAATTGTTGAACGAGGGAAGGTTATGTTATAAATTAAGTGCCCTATATATAAGGTTATATATATAGGGCACTTTATTTGAGGATTTTACTGTGGAATTGGTAAGAATTTAAGATCTTTTTGTCTTAATTTGAAAATACTGTTCAATTATAAGAAACTACCTTTATGAGTGTTTTAAATGAGGCCTTTTTGTGTTTATGTACATATCTAAGCCTGATATTAAATCCGTTCTACAATTTGTTTAGTAAATTTATAACCAAATTTGTAACCAAATACCTTAATGAAAAAAAGCATCTCTGTAGAAGAGATCTCTTAAAAACTGCGTGAAAGTCCTGTCTTCTGTAAAACAGGAGTTATCAACAATAATGCTGCGAAAATGCTTAAATAACTGAATTTCAAATGCATCAGATGTCTAATCATACGGACGGCGTGCCAATTTTTTTTATATTTATTTATTTATAGAATAAATAATTATTCAAACATATTACAGTGAGACACTAAGGCACTGTGGAATGCATACAATATGATTATTACTTATCCTAAAACGTTAACATAAAGTTGTGTTATACAATAACAATAATCTTAAATACTAACTGAAGACGGACGATCATCCTAATCAAAAATCACGTGACAATCGCACTCGTCCACGTTCTGAAATAGTTCAATGGTTCTGTTAAGCTGACTTTTTAACAATTAGTGCTGAGGTCATCAGTTTATGACCTCAGCACTACACTACAACTTCTAGGACTAGACTCTAGGTGCTCTAAGTACTCACTTGTTTGGCGGTGGCCCACGAGGCCCGCGGGTAGCCGGAGAAGAGGTAGCAGTAGCCGCTGAACAACGCTTGCTTCACGTCCGTGCACGATTGGGCTGCGGACCAAATATTACAGCATTAGCAATTAGATCTTCATATAGCCCATCTTATTTTTATATAAATTTTATCTAATAATATGAAAATTGTAGAAAATTATTGAGGGCGCCACTTCCTACGTAACTGGCACATTTTTAACCTAAACATGGCAACACTTTAGTATGGATTTTTTTTAGTTCCATTTTATTTTTATTCTTCAATTTTATGTCGCACTATACACATAGCCAAAAATGCCAAAAGTCATCATCATCGTCCGAACGTTTGGCTCGGCTTTTTTCCATAGCACACCTATATATTATCTAGAACTATCACAGCATAATGAAAATAAACGCATGAAGTTTTTAAATACAATATAAATATTTTACTCGTAAGCACAAATGAAGAATAAAGTGCCACGAAATAGCCTCATCTCATCAGCATGTTCATGAGACCTGATTTTGACAAATGTCACGTGACGTGACCGAAGACCCGTAAAACCCGTAGACCGTTGTAGCACAATACTAGAAATCTACCCAAAATCACACACTATTAAAAACAAAATAATATTCGAGGAAAAACGCGATGTGTGCGATATTTGCGTTCTACGCAAAGTGACACGTTCGTCGCGACATCTTTTATTGCCGATATAAAACATCTAGGAATGTAAATGGGCTGAGCACGGTTTCTTAGGAATTTCGTACCACGAAAACTCTACGGCTGTCTGCCGAGGTTCTCAACTACAATCTACAGTGCAGATTTCTTTAAACAATAACACGATAGGGTTAAAGGGCCCATAGGTGTATTGTTACCTACGCTTCCAAATAGAGTTTAAAATAACTAAAAAAAACAATCACAGTTTCATTCTAGTTACATGATCCTAAATGTCTACCATCTCCGATCAGTCAGAGGTGAGAAAAAAGCTCAGAGAAAATTAATAAATGGATAGAAGTTCATAACTTTTTAATTTAGAAATAACTCTAAGATATAACATAAGTATTAAGGTTGCATAGGTTAGTTTAGGTTTAATTTAAATCTTTTAAAGTAAACAACTTCCGAGCCGCCCTCGTTTAAACCCTGGATAGCTACGTTTGACATCCCTAACGAGTCTTGGCCGGGGCACAGTAATTTAGCTTATTACTGCTCAGTGCTCACTCTACTCTTATTTTAGATATTTTTACCAAGTCCTACATTTTTAAAGGCTTAGCTTTACCGCTAGGATGCTTTATTTATGTTTTCTTGTTGATGAGTTTAAAAAAAAGTATAAAATCTTTACCATAAGGTGGTGACGTTTTTTAACAACATTTTATCCAATATTACTGTAGGTACTAAGTAAATACCAATTAAATTTATCATTAAGATAAAACATCTATAAGTGAAGGCAAATTGTAAACATATTTTCACCTAATTGAAGCAATAAGACAAGAGATCGACGTTTCTCATAAACGTTTGCGGTATAAGTATTTTCGCATCAATTCGCCTTCGGGGCACATTGAACGATATATTGAACGATTGCCTCGTCGAATACAGTCTTTATGTAATAATGAGACTATTCATGGATCTAGTTTATTTGATGTCAGGCCAGTTTTATTTGTGTTTTTTTTTTGTTGGTAAAGCTGGCATAGTTTAGAATATCAATACACCTTATAAAACAAAGTCCCCCACCGCGTCTGTCTGTATGTTCGCGATAAACTCAAACACTACTGAACGGAATTTCGTGCGGTTTTCACCTATCAATAGAGTAATTTTGAGGAAGGTTTAGGTGTATAATTTGTTAAGGTTTTTTTTTACTACCCGTGCAAAGCCGAGGCGGGTAGTCACTGTCGTCAGTTAGGGAAATATTTCGGACTTCCAATATGTCCGAAAGTACCTACCTACCTTAAAGTACGAAATTTCCACATTAAAAAATATTGGACTCTTATCATATTTTTGTATGAGGATCGAAATGTTCCGTTTCCAAAACGAAAGTTTCCAGAAATTCCAAGAACTTATTCTTAAGTTATTCGGTAAATACCTACATTTTTACAGCTTCAAAGATTTCTACAATCCCAATATAATTCAGCTTATAGCTAGTCTAACCTCACTTAAACGAGTAACGGGTCCGTTTCTAGCAGCTAAATGCTACGATAAAAGGCATAATCCTTAAGCACCGTCTTATCTGAAGTCTTCGTAACCTCTCCAGTGTTAGTGTTACGAAGGTTCTTTAAAGCTCCGAGTGTTTGTAAATTTGCATAAACTGATCCTGTACCTAAAACCACCCAGATCTATCCAGTAGTCCAGTCATACAACTATGGTCTACATATATTATAGGGTTTGCCCGACGGATCCGAAACATATGGGAACATCCGCGGATCCGGATCCAGATCCAGATAATGTCATACATTCCGGACCTTCTGGACTACAATTTAACGGTTTTTAAATATATTATTAAAGTTTACCAAAAGGTAGTATGTACTTACACTTAGTTTCATAGTTGTATTAGGTACGTGAAATTTAAAGTTAAATATTTATAACAAAAATGGCTTTCTCCACGTGTTGTGGTACCTATGTACCTGTGTTGATTAGAGCGTACTTAACGATCAACTCGTATTTTTAACATAGAGTTATATTTGATTTTTAATTTATGTTTGAGACCGTAGCACCCAAAATACTGGGCATCTTTCGATTAATGAAGTCAAATTGATTTTGATCGATTCGATTTGAAGCCTAGGTTTAATAGTTATCCAAAAAAGAGGTGATTACGTAGGAAAAACAAAACCTTAAAATTTTCATAATCCTTTGTATTTCGGTTGCACAGTTAACACGAATTTACAAAATCCTATAATAAACCTACACAATACTACACATTGCAGTATTTTACAACATCATATACTAGATAATATAATGTCACGTAAACTGCATCGTATACAACAATTTAGCCCAAACAAAGCTCCGAGCACTTGGCTTTACGACAACATTTCTACAAGTTATGTTGCACATTATCGAACTTATATGTTGTACGCGACTTGTTTATGTTGTTGTAAAGATAACGTGTCTTACTGCAGTCATTTGTTTTACTTTATGTCGGATTTAACGGTCATTGAAATAATAGCTACGGATTTTTATCGTTCACTTTGTTGTGCTTAAGTTTATTTAAGTGATAGACCTTGAATTGATATGATTTTATGTAAATAATGTTTTTGGAATAAGTAGTCTAAAATTTTTATTCAAAACTACTTAGAATAATCATAATCTAAATGATACAAATTCAGAAAAAGATCGTCAGTATCAACAACTAATAATAATTGAATAATTCAAATTTCTATATTTTTTTATTAATCAAAAATGCATAAAACGCACAAACAAAAAGCAAGGATGATAAAATTAATACCTTAAAACTAAACCTTACAACCTAAAGGGACTAAAACGAAAACTATACAAATAATTATGTTAAAAACGCGTTAGCGCATAATGTACGGGGCCGTACATTCACATCTAATTCCGCTGTAGAATTCAAGGCGAATGTTCTGAATATCTATAATTTTTTTGGTATTTATCTCTTTTCTACTATCCACAATTCTGCTTGGAAGTGACCTATCGGCGCAAAGCCGCAAATGCACGCAATAGACCGTGTTTAACGCTCAACTCGTATTTTATGAGGCGATACCCGTTTATGTGTAACGCGCGGAAATAAAGACGTATTGGCTACTTCAGCTGAACTGACCAAATATTTACGACGCATTTTAGGGATCCACAAAACACGAATGTGTATTACGTATATTATTTAACCCTTCATAGGCTGACACAATTCATATACCTATTACATATTTTTTTTTCATAAAATGGCTTTCCATTACTGCTGCTCTTCATTTTAATAAGATCTTCACGAAATTAATATTTTCATTTTTTACCTTCCTTAAGAACATTTGGTAACTTCTTTGAAATAGCTAGATGTTATTGAAGCGAAATAAACCGTCTTTAGGCACGTTAAACGTCAAAAGCACTCGTTAAATTTAATGGTGTCTCTTCAGTCCGTTCACAAATAATTAAAGTGGGAAGTTAATAAAGCAAAGAGATTCTAATGAGATTAAAATTTTCCCCAATAGTTACAAATGTTAAAGAGAAGCGAATAAATGCTTAAGATTTTACAGAGATAATTTGATTTCTTATTAGCCGAAATATACTCTTTACTTATTTACCTTCTTAGGTTAGGGATTTAACAATATGCATATTTTTAAACCACATCGGTGGCCATGGTAAGCAGTCACCGTAGCCTATATAAAACACGTACAAAAACAATAGTGGTTCGTATTGTTTTTGTACGTGTTTTATATATAAAAAAGCTTAACCTAGGATGCCGCCGGCAGTGGGGCAAGGCTCAAACTGCCCGTGGTCAGGGCCGCAGAGGGAGGAACCGACGGACTATACGCGCGGTGTCCAAGACTACCGCCTTCTGCATCTGACCCTTGTGCCAGTCAACTGTAGATATGAGCGCCGATAGGCATTTAGCCGGCGGCGGCGCGCCGGTCAAAATTGGTCGGCGGCGGCGGCGAATCGGCGGCGTGGCCTTGAAACACCTTCGATTAATGAAAAAAGAATTCAAACCAAAATTTTACCGAAAAAACTTGTTTTTGCTGTAAGAAAGTTATAAAATAAATGCATTTATTATTTTCAAGGATAATTTATTGAATAATGGTACGAAAAAAAATGATATCGTATAAACTGTGGATAAGCGGTATTGCGCGGCATCAGAGGCGGTCTTAATCTTGGCGAGGCTCTGGCCGGAAGATCTTAGCGAGGCCCTTATCTTTTGTGCTAAGTTAAAAATTGCGGATTGACTGTATCAGGGAAACGTCTTGTCTAAGAAAATCGAGCTCCGTCATTAACCAATATCATAGAAGGTAGCACCCTATAGAACTGGTCTACGCGTGCCTCCGTGAGGGACAAAACATACGCAATGCGCTATGATTGGTCGAATTTATTTGTTATGGTGGGCAACAAATCAATTCGACCAATCATGCATCTAATTTACGGTGGGGTATAAAAAAAAGTGAGACTGTGACAAGGACACATAATAATAGCGCTTTCGCTGCTACTCCTACTGAAAGATACATAAGACTATCCCGTTCTGTCAGTTATCCCCACCACTCATGCCCAATCCAGTTTAATACTAGATTCATGACCAATATCGATTCAACAAAACCGATTTATGTCAAAAAGTGAGGCCCAACGCCGAGCTCCATGTAACATCGAAGACTTGATTTCGACGCCTCCCAATGCGAGGCCAGAGGATGAGCTGCAGGTAAGCATACAGCTAAGAATCGAACGCCAAGTGTAAGCTTGGCTGACGGCCGAACGCCTGGAGCGCCGATTGCGGCGCGCTTCTGTGCGAGGCCGAGCTTCAAGAGAGCAGAGCGAGGGCGCAGGCCGATAAAGACAGAAGCCATAGTGTTAAAGATCTGGAGCTTTCCTGCGGGCGTATTCATGCGACGCCAAAACCCGAGTTGCAATGGAGCTAAGATCGGATAAGGACCAATGCTCAACCGTTTTAAAACAGGCCGAAAGTTGAGATCCAAACAGGGCCCAAAAACTTGCAGGTTCAGATAGCGGCTTAATTCCATGCGAGCGATGCAAGGCCATAGATTGAGCTGCGAGAGAGCAAAGCTTGAAATTTGAACAGTGGCCAAGTTTACCTAATTGAGACCCGATTCCGACGCCCTTCCGTGCGAAGCCAACGGCCGGACGTGGAAATTAACCCCATTTTATACCTTTTAAAGACGTTTAACCATGCTTGCAATGGTTAAATTCGCGGATGACGGATGGTTAGCTGGCAAAATTAGTTATGCATTGGATCGGTAATCCAAAGATGTGGGTTCGAGTCTCATGTTAGCCAGAGTTGATCACAGTTAATTGTTTCATTGTGATTGACATATGTCTAGTGTATATATATCTATAAATTGTAATGTGGAACGTTCCACAATAAAAATGGAAGGAAATCAGTATACAGGGTGGATTTTCTTTTTGGGTCAGTGAGGGCAGCTACCAGATCCCGTGCTGCTACGAGAAAACGGTCTTAGAAGACCTTCCCTCGATTTCAAATTAATGAAGATTGGCTTTTACAGATTTTGGAAAAAACATACAGGATGCGAGAAAAAGGTCATTTTTGACAAACTTTTTTTTGATGCCAATCGATCCCATTCCTATTGAGGATCAAAAGCTTGTATGGAAGCAAAAAAAAATTTCCGGCTATAAAAGCCACAAATCGAGGAAAACTTTTCCCATACAATTTGTATGAAAATGAAAATTTTTATTTTTCACATGCTATTTTTGTATGCCAATCGATTCCATTCCTATCCAGTATCAATAGTTTCCTAGGGGTCAACTTACGATAATGTACTAAAAAGTCACTGTTTTTTTCTATACAGATTTACTTTTACTATATAGTAAACAAAATCTGTAAAAGCCAATCTTCATTAATTTGAAATCGAGGGAAGGTCTTCTAAGACCGTTTTTTTGTAGCAGCACGGGATCTGGTAGCTGCCCTCACTGACCCAAAAAGAAAATCCACCCTGTATATATTTATTACAAGCATATTGATGTTAAAATTGATATTAAATAATTTCGTTTCCCCAAGACTAGTAGCGCGGTTACTAGACAGATAAGTTTGCATTTGCCTTCGATATCTTTGAATCATATGGGCTTAAAATACCTTTTGAATGCCTATAAACTATTCGAAGTGGCGCCGTTAATGATCTAAACCCGATTAAAAATATATTATCTCATTCCGAAAGTAGTAGTAACTACCAAGGTCACGCCGATGCCACGCCGATAGCGCAGCGTCGGCGGCGGCGGCGCGAAAATTTTGTCGGCGGCGGCGGCGCGCCGGCGCGGCGCTCATAGCTAGTCAACTGTGAGTGAGTTAAACAATAAAATTAGCTTACTGTTAGTTTGTCTAACGACCGTTTAGTTTCGATTAAGTATTATTATCTTTTCCGTAAGAGACAGAATCAAATTATGCGTTCACTACAGCTTATAGAAAATTATTTTGCCAAAATACGACTTACATCCAGAAATTTTAAGGACAAATAAAACATACGACTATCAAAAGATCTCGGTCCAAATCGTAAAATATTTAATTATATATCACCTTCAGTACATTATTCACCTTTCACCCGTCATTACGTAAAAACAAGTGGAAACACTTTATAGAAAACATTGTCCCCTCGGGTGTTGTACCGGCAACGGCTATTTTTCTGGTCTTATTTTTATTTGCCCGGTATTCAAAACTTAGCTAATGGCAATAAGTTGCCCTTTATTCCCTTTGTTGATATACCTAAACATTTTCTTATGGATTTGGGTGGAAATTGCAATTCAGTTTAGTAGCCATAGTAGTCTACAGCTCAGTTAGGTAGGTATTTAAAAAGCGGCCAAGTGCGAGTCGGACTCGCCCATGAAGGGTTCCGTATTTAGGCGATTTATGACGTATAAATAAAAACTACTTACTAGATCTCGTTCAAACCAATTTTCGGTGGAAGTTTACATGGTAATGTACATCATATATTTTTTTTAGTTTTATCATTCTCTTATTTTAGAAGTTACGGGGGGGGGGACACACATTTTACCACTTTGGAAGTGTCTCTCGCGCAAACTATTCAGTTTAGAAAAAAATGATATTAGAAACCTCAATATCATTTTTGAAGACCTATCCATAGATACCCCACACGTATGGGTTTGATGAAAAAAAAATTTTTGAGTTTCAGTTCGAAGTATGGGGAACCCCAAAAATTTATTGTTTTTTTTCTATTTTTGTGTGAAAATCTTAATGCGGTTCACAGAATACATCTACTTACCAAGTTTCAACAGTATAGTTCTTATAGTTTCGGAGAAAAGTGGCTGTGACATACGGACGGACAGACAGACGGACAGACGGACAGACGGACAGACAGACAGACAGACATGACGAATCTATAAGGGTTCCGTTTTTTGCCATTTGGCTACGGAACCCTAAAAATGGCATTATTATGCCCGTCTTCTTAACAACCGTCAAATTTCGAAATTTTGACCAAGTTAAGATCTTGACGGTTAAGTACGGGAGCGACATTCATAGGTACCTATTTCATATGAGGAGTGTATTTTCAAAAGGGCTTATTAGGGTTCCGTACCCAAAGGGTAAAAACGGGACCCTATTACTAAGACTCTGCTGTCCGTCCGTCCGTCCGTCCGTCCGTCTGTCACAAGGCTGTATCTCACGAACCGTGACAGCTAGACAGTTGAAATTTTCACAGATGATGTATTTCTGTTGCCGCTATAACAACAAATACTAAAAACAGAATAAAATAAAGATTTAAGTGGGGCTCCCATACAACAAACGTGATTTTTGACCGAAGTTACGCAACGTCGGGCGGGGTCAGTACTTGGATGGGTGACCGTTTTTTTGCTTGTTTTTTTGCTTGTTTTGCTCTATTTTTTGATGATGGTGCGGAACCCTCCGTGCGCGAGTCCGACTCGCACTTGCTCGGTTTTTTTTTTCTTAGCGGTACTTCTAGAGACAACCTTGCTCAAGAAAACTTAAGGTCCAATTTAGAAACAGAAAAAATAAACCCTTTTGAAAAGACGCGATAGAAGTCGCAAGCAAACGCTACTAGTAACAATATTGAAAGCATTTTCAAAGCTACGTATAAAAATCTCCCTCTTCAAAAAATTTAAATGAAAATGTTTATGTATGGCTGGAATTTCCTAGTAGATGAATAGCATAGGTACATCTGTGTCAGGAAACCCCGCTCTTTCGGTTTGAGTCATCATTCTGTCCGGTAACATATCTCAGTTCACTCCATTTGTGACAGATTTATTGGGAAATTTGTATAAAAAATAAACCAGAATATTTACGTTAACAAAATATATTTTTTTCGGTCGTCCAATGTTTTTCTATGTACTTTTTCAGTTGGAAAATATTTCGTTTACCAACATGCAGATTTTGCTGAAACTGAATACTTTTCAGGATTTTAAACGATTTTCAGATCGAAACAATCACGTTAGGTCATGTTTGTTTTATAAAAGTCCTAAAAAAACTAGGAAAACTAAAATCAATATACCAAGAGCGGTATTCTGATTTTTAAATCTGTTAAGGTTTTGATATTTATGTAATATAATAATTGCTCTCATTAATTAGTGCGCGGGAGATGCATTTGTCAAGGTAGTAGGGATCATTGAAAAATCAAAACTTGAATAAATTGTTTTTGGTATTTCTAAAACGAAAACTGGTATTTAAAAACAGCACTTTTAGATACCACTGAAAGAGCCTGGTGGATCGTAGTTCGACGGGTAATTTAGTAAATTACAGAGCGCGCGTAACTGCTAGCTATCGGACACTGGCATTATCGGAATGGCCTGAGTTTAGCTCGAGTACTCTAGGACCTGGAGTCTAGGTATTATCGACTTTTACGATTTACTGAAGATAAGAGTCGGTGGAAGTAAAGTGTTATGTCAGCACCTTTTGTTGTATAAAATATTTATTTATTTATTTATTTTATTTATTGTCACTTAGCAACTATCCTTACAGGTTAACCCCAATATAATAGTGCCTTACTATGTACTATGTATCAGTTTATATTGATGTAATTTATTTAAGAACTTTAATTTTGCTATACGGATAAAAATGCAAAGTTTTATTCTTAAGTACAACCCAAATAATGTATGGATTCATGGAGAAAAGGAATTAAGACTCTCCCTGAAATTAATTAATTAGTAATTAATTAATTACTATTAAGTTAACTTTTTTTTATTGATTATATTTGTGTAAAGTTTTTTAAAATGCATAAATAAATAACTAAATTTTTAAACCGTTTAGACGACAACGGTTTCACTCACTTAGATTTTTAGTCGCTATTGACGACATGTTTATTATACAACTACATTTTTATTCTTTATTTTTAAGTATTTTTTGTGATAAATCATTGCTTAGAAAATCGTGCCCAAGAAAATATATTAAGAAAACACTTCAGTACGTAAGTCCCCTAGTTCATTCCCTCGTGTGTATGAACGATATCTGGAAACTTTTTATCTGTGGCGACTTTTTATCTCCTTCGGAAATTAACGACTCATTCGGCTCTCGTAAATCGTGGATAGGTTTATCGGCCGCGTTGTCCGCCCTTCTGGGATTCATTCCAAATGAACACCGAGCGTAGGCCAGTCAGCCCAGTGTTGGCCGTAATGTGTAATTCTAATTAACAATTAATCATTTCCATTAACCATTAAATCCGCAATTAGTCAATTGCATTACGCATCAATTTAAATTAAGTTAATTAGAATTGAATTTTGAGACGTTTAATTACATTGATTGTCAATCTAAATTAACGTTTAATGCAATTAAATCAATTTTTTCATAAACTAATAATTAATGTTACTATTGCTTAGAAACTTGGAGCTAGGTATTAAAATTAAAAATAAGCATATGAATACAAGCTTCAGTGAATTATCAGGTCGTGATATTTTAAAATGAGACAACAAAATGACCCTGAAACCTGGCAGTAGGTACCTACTGGAACTCAGGTTTGGTGCAACATAGACACACGCCGTTTAGGCTATTCGACTCGTCACAATGAGCACTTGGGAGAGCAGTACCCAAGATGGAGCTGATGCTGAACCTTGGCTGTACCTAGTGGAACTCAGGTTTGGTGCAACATAGACACACGCCGTTTTGGTCATCCGACTCGTCTTGATGAGCACTTGGGAGAGCAGTACCCAAGATAGAGCTGATGCTGAACCCTGGCAGTACCTAATGGAACTCAGGTTTGGTGCAACATAGACAAACCCCGTTTTAGTCATCCGACTCGTCTTGATGAGCACTTGGGAGAGCAGTACCCAAGATAGAGCTGATGCTGAACCCTGGCAGTACCTAATGGAACTCAGGTTTGGTGCAACATAGACAAACGCCGTTTTGGTCATCCGACTCGTCTTGATGAGCACTTGGGAGAGCAGTACCCAAGATAGAGCTGATGCTGAACCCTGGCAGTACCTAATGGACCTCAGGTTTGGTGCAACATAGACAAACGCCGTTTTGGTCATCCGACTCGTCTTGATGAGCACTTGGGAGAGCAGTATCCAAGATAGAGCTGATGCTGAACCCTGGCAGTACCTAATGGAACTCAGGTTTGGTGCAACATAGACAAACGCCGGTTTGGTCATTCGACTCGTCTTGATGAGCACTTGGGAGAGCAGTACCCAAGATAGAGCTGATGCTGAACCCTGGCAGTACCTAATGGAACTCAGGTTTGGTGCAACATAGACAAACGCCGTTTTGGTCATCCGACTCGTCTTGATGAGCACTTGGGAGAGCAGTACCCAAGATTGAGCTGATGGTGAACCCTGGCAGTACCTAATGGAACTCAGGTTTGGTGCAACATAGACAAACGCCGTTTTGGTCATCCGACTCGTCTTGATGAGCACTTGGGAGAGCAGTGCCCAAGATAGAGCTGATGCTAAACCCTGGCAGTACCTAATGGAACTCAGGTCTGGTGCAACATAGACAAACGCCGTATTGGTCATCCTACTCGTCTTGATGAGCACTTGGGAGAGCAGTGCCCAAGATAGAGCTGATGCTAAACCCTGGCAGTACCTAATGGAACTCAGGTCTGGTGCAACATAGACAAACGCCGTTTTGGTCATCCGACTCGTCTTGATGAGCACTTGGGAGAGCAGTACCCAAGATAGAGCTGATGCTGAACCCTGGCAGTACCTAGTGGAACTCAGGTTTGATGCAACATAGACACACGCCGTATTGGTCATCCTACTCGTCTTGATGAGCACTTGGGAGAGCAGTTCCCAAGATAGAGCTGATGCTGAACCCTGGCAGTACCTAGTGGAACTCAGGTTTGGTGCAACATAGACACACGCCGTTTTGGTCATCCGACTCGTCTTGATGAGCACTTGGGAGAGCAGTACCCAAGATAGAGCTGATGCTGAACCCTGGCAGTACCTAGTGGAACTCAGGTTTGGTGCAACATAGACACACGCCGTTTCGGTCATCCGACTCGTCTTGATGAGCACTTGGGAGAGCAGTACCCAAGATTGAGCTGATGCTTAACCCTGGCAGTACCTAATGGAACTCAGGTCTGGTGCAACATAGACAAACGCCGTTTTGGTCATCCGACTCGTCTTGATGAGCACTTGGGAGAGCAGTGCCCAAGATAGAGCTGATGCTAAACCCTGGCAGTACCTAATGGAACTCAGGTCTGGTGCAACATAGACAAACGCCGTTTTGGTCATCCGACTCGTCTTGATGAGCACTTGGGAGAGCAGTACCCAAGATAGAGCTGATGCTGAACCCTGGCAGTACCTAATGGAACTCAGGTCTGGTGCAACATAGACAAACGCCGTTTTGGTCATCCGACTCGTCTTGATGAGCACTTGGGAGAGCAGTGCCCAAGATAGAGCTGATGCTCAACCCTGGCAGTACCTAATGGAACTCAGGTCTGGTGCAACATAGACAAACGCCGTTTTGGTCATCCGACTCGTCTTGATGAGCACTTGGGAGAGCAGTACCCAAGATAGAGCTGATGCTGAACCCTGGCAGTACCTAGTGGAACTCAGGTTTGATGCAACATAGACACACGCCGTATTGGTCATCCTACTCGTCTTGACGAGCACTTGGGAGAGCAGTACCCAAGATAGAGCTGATGCTGAACCCTGGCAGTACCTGCAGGTTCAAGATGTGACGGATGACCTAAATAGCGTGGGCCTATGTTGCACCAAACCTGAGTTCCACTAGGTATAGCCAGGGTTCAGCATCAGCTCTATCTTGGGTACTGCTCTCCCAAGTGCTCATCAAGACGAGTCGGATGACCAAAACGGCGTTTGTCTATGTTGCACCAAACCTGAGGTCCATTAGGTACTGCCAGGGTTCAGCATCAGCTCTATCTTGGGTACTGCTCTCCCAAGTGCTCATCAAGACAAGTCGGATGACCAAAACGACGTGTGTCTATGTTGCACCAAACCTGAGTTCCACTAGGTACAGCCAGGGTTCAGCATCAGCTCTATCTTGGGTACTGCTCTCCCAAGTGCTCATCAAGACGAGTCGGATGACCAAAACGGCGTGTTTCTATGTTGCACCAAACCTGAGTTCCATTAGGTACTGCCAGGGTTCAGCATCAGCTCAATCTTGGGTACTGCTCTCCCAAGTGCTCATCAAGACGAGTCGGATGACCAAAACGGCGTTTGTCTATGTTGCACCAAACCTGAGTTCCATTAGGTACTGCCAGGGTTCAGCATCAGCTCTATCTTGGGTACTGCTCTCCCAAGTGCTCACCAAGACGAGTCGGATGACCAAAACGGCGTTTGTCTATGTTGCACCAAACCTGAGTTCCACTAGGTACAGCCAAGCTTCAGCATCAGCTCCATCTTGGGTACTGCTCTCCCAAGTGCTCATTGTGACGAGTCGAATAGCCTAAACGGCGTGTGTCTATGTTGCACCAAACCTGAGTTCCACTAGGTACAGCCAAGGTTCAGCATCAGCTCCATCTTGGGTACTGCTCTCCCAAGTGCTCATTGTGACGAGTCGAATAGCCTAAACGGCGTGTGTCTATGTTGCACCAAACCTGAGTTCCACTAGGTACAGCCAGGGTTCAGCATCAGCTCTATCTTGGGTACTGCTCTCCTAAGTGCTCACCAAGACGAGTCGGATGACCAAAACGGCGTTTGTCTATGTTGCACCAAACCTGAGTTACATTAGGTACTGCCAGGGTTCAGCATCAGCTCTATCTTGGGTACTGCTCTCCCAAGTGCTCACCAAGACGAGTCGGATGACCAAAACGGCGTTTGTCTATGTTGCACCAAACCTGAGTTCCACTAGGTACAGCCAAGCTTCAGCATCAGCTCCATCTTGGGTACTGCTCTCCCAAGTGCTCATTGTGACGAGTCGAATAGCCTAAACGGCGTGTGTCTATGTTGCACCAAACCTGAGTTCCACTAGGTACAGCCAGGGTTCAGCATCAGCTCTATCTTGGGTACTGCTCTCCTAAGTGCTCACCAAGACGAGTCGGATGACCAAAACGGCGTTTGTCTATGTTGCACCAAACCTGAGTTCCATTAGGTACTGCCAGGGTTCAGCATGAGCTCTATCTTGGGTACTGCTCTCCCAAGTGCTCACCAAGACGAGTCGGATGACCAAAACGGCGTTTGTCTATGTTGCACCAAACCTGAGTTCCACTAGGTACAGCCAGGGTTCAGCATCAGCTCTATCTTGGGTACTGCTCTCCCAAGTGCTCACCAAGACGAGTCGGATGACCAGAACGGCGTTTGTCTATGTTGCACCAAACCTGAGTTCCACTAGGTACAGCCAAGCTTCAGCATCAGCTCCATCTTGGGTACTGCTCTCCCAAGTGCTCATTGTGACGAGTCGAATAGCCTAAACGGCGTGTGTCTATGTTGCATCAAACCTGAGTTCCACTAGGTACAGCCAGGGTTCAGCATCAGCTCTATCTTGGGTACTGCTCTCCTAAGTGCTCACCAAGACGAGTCGGATGACCAAAACGGCGTTTGTCTATGTTGCACCAAACCTGAGTTCCACTAGGTACAGCCAAGGTTCAGCATCAGCTCCATCTTGGGTACTGCTCTCCCAAGTGCTCATTGTGACGAGTCGAATAGCCTAAACGGCGTGTGTCTATGTTGCACCAAACCTGAGTTCCACTAGGTACAGCCAGGGTTCAGCATCAGCTCTATCTTGGGTACTGCTCTCCTAAGTGCTCACCAAGACGAGTCGGATGACCAAAACGGCGTTTGTCTATGTTGCACCAAACCTGAGTTCCATTAGGTACTGCCAGGGTTCAGCATGAGCTCTATCTTGGGTACTGCTCTCCCAAGTGCTCACCAAGACGAGTCGGATGACCAAAACGGCGTTTGTCTATGTTGCACCAAACCTGAGTTCCACTAGGTACAGCCAAGGTTCAGCATCAGCTCCATCTTGGGTACTGCTCTCCCAAGTGCTCATTGTGACGAGTCGAATAGCCTAAACGGCGTGTGTCTATGTTGCACCAAACCTGAGTTCCACTAGGTACAGCCAGGGTTCAGCATCAGCTCCATCTTGGGTACTGCTCTCCCAAGTGCTCATTGTGACGAGTCGAATAGCCTAAACGGCGTGTGTGTATGTTGCACCAAACCTGAATTCCACTAGGTACACCCAGGGTTCAGCATCAGCTCTATCTTGGGTACTGGTCTCCCAAGTGCTCATCAAGACGAGTCGGATGACCAAACGGCGTGTTTCTATGTTGCACCAAACCTGAGGTCCACTAGCTAGATAAAAATTACGGGCGCCTTTATAAAATTACGATATATTTTTGTTAATTGATAATTATCAATAATATTTT
Organism: Cydia amplana; assembly: GCF_948474715.1. Lineage (NCBI taxonomy): Eukaryota > Metazoa > Arthropoda > Insecta > Lepidoptera > Tortricidae > Cydia > Cydia amplana. Next base: position 750,712 of record NC_086079.1, on the reverse strand, counting down.
TAATTGTCATTAAAAATTGATTTAATTTTTAATGGTTTGTGAAGCATTAACCATTAATTCTTTTTAATTTTTAATGGTTCGAAATAAATTAATATTAATGCAAATTGATGTTAATGCGAATTGACAATTAATTTTCCGTCAATGGTTAATGGTTAATTCGAATTAACCTTTTCAATGGTTAATTTTTAATGGTAATTGGGATTAACGTTCGGCCAACACTGAGTCAGCCTGAGATACACTTGTGAGTTTTACTTACGACTTTATTTACCCTATACAGGGTCATTTTTAGTGTACCGCACAAACTTTGTTCGCGGTACACTTATGGGATCATTTTTGGACCGTTACCCATATTGTGCGAGGTGATTAGGTAGGCCATACTGAACAACTTTTTCTATGGGATCAACTCCATAGAAAAAGAACAGTCCAAAAATGACCCTGTAATCCCCTATATTCGAAGAATACATAGGTATTTCAGATTACAAGGTCTTGTACATATGTATGTACAGTCACGCTCCGCGATTGTTACGCCATTTAGGGTTCTAGCTAAATTGGACATTCCATAGCGTAAGCATGGTACAACCAATGTGGCTAGGACTCTAAATGGCGTAACAATACCGTGTGGTAACTGTACATATGTACAGTAAATTTTGAGCACGATATAATTAGGGCATTTCAAAGGGACGTGTTTTTAATTGAGAAGACTTGTGACGAAAATTGGGGCTTATTAAAAATATGTTTATTTCAATTCAGTAATAGTAACGGCATCAAAAAGAAATAGCTGCCTTAATTGAAAGTTGACATTCTTTGAACTTTTTATTTCCTTGTATTAAGTATGTTAAATACTTCTTATTATTGAAAATTTATTTATTTGCTGACATGTCCCATCATACTTAGTTTAATTAAATTATAAGCATGTAATTAGTTCGTAAGTTTTCTAACACAATGTATTATTGTTATAGAAATAAATAAATGAATGAATGAAATGAATGTAAAAATATACCTACCTAGTTTAGGCAACAAATAGTTTTATTACTTCCTTACAAGAGTCAAGCTCATTTTACATTGGTTGTCTTGAGTCAACTCACTCGATAATATCTATACAAAGCGAATAGGGATACACTGAGAACATAATGTCCGGACTCGAGCAACGTGGGAAAACTTGAACACTATAAGTATTAGGTCATTTCTAAAGGACATTTTTGCGCCGCCTTGTGTGATAAAATTGGTGTGTCAATAGAATTGATTGCCGGCTTCGGTAGAAAAAAATAGTAAGTAAATTTTTATTCATAACTAATAATAGTAAGACTAAAGATTTACTGGTTATGTATGAGGTCTTGGTGGCTCAGATGGCAGAGCGCTGGAGTATCGATCCAGAGGCCGTGAGTACAAGTCTCAGCCAAGACAGTAATTTTTCCACTTTTAAATTTATTCTAACGTTACTGCTCGTTAAAAATTAAACGAGTAAGGGTCGAAAAAAAATTAAAAGAGTTAGTGCCGGCCCGAGCCCTTGATCAGGGTAGAGCGAAATCGGGTTTTGGCGCCCTTCGTTGAAGTTTTCAAGCGTATTTTACACCCCCCCCCCCCTTGCCACACTCACGTCTTTGAAAACTTTTTTTCTCATTTGCCATTTTGGCGCCCCCCTTACCATCGCCGGATGGCAAGGGGGGCGCAAGAGCGGCAGCTCCACAACTGTTTGTCACCGTTAAAGACGCTAAATTTTATTGTATGGAAAGTTTCATAGTAAACCGCCGCGGCGCGCTGGATTACGTTGATCAGTCTGTCAAGTGCGGATCGGATGGTGCAACTGGCACTAAGACTCTGTTTCTTAGCAATTTTTTTTATATAGGAGTCAAATGAGCAGACTAATCGCCTGATGGTAAGTGATTACCGTCGTCCATGGACACTCGCATGTCGGGGTTGTAAGCGTTTCTAACAAACATAAATGTCAAAATGTCATAACATAACACAATGTGTAATTATAATTATTAAACAATATTCTTGTACTTTCAAAGGCATTTTAACAATTCCAAAACCGAGTTCCACGGGACAACGAAACTTGGAAAAGGTTCCGTTTGACCACAGACATATATTTTACTTTTAGAAAAATGTACCAATCGATCCCAAAGTACTATCTTTTGATCTAGTGAGAAATTGGGATCGATCAATAGTAGGTAATTAATGTAAATGTTGAAAATATAATGTACAACGGAGTTTGATATCCATAAAAAGTGCTACTTGATAATAAACATTAATTTAAAAGATTTACCATATCATGCATGGCCAGATTTTATCGCATATCATATGTACGTGTATGTGAACTCATAAATTTGATATGAAGACACGGATTTTAGTTCTCAAAGAAGACTCGGGCTCTTTTATACGTTGAAATAAACTTAAATTTCGACGTAATTATTATCTAGTCTTGGACAGTGGACTTAAAGAACTCGTATGTTAACCAACACTATTTGTACATGCGAAGTCTGTTCAGATATATGTCTGTGTTTTTAGGGTTCCGTACCAAAAAGGTGTACATTATGGTGTTTCACTCTAGCATGTAGTCCTAATGCCGCCTACACACATAACCTGTGCGTACCGTTACTACACTTGCTACAGTGATTCGATGTTTTGTTCAGTAGGTAAACGCCTTTACAAACTCACTTACCTTACCTCATCAACCCATTGCAAAATCAACTTTGTGCTTCATATAATAAAGTTTAACTTTGTTTGCACTTTTAATTTTGCTTATTGCTGACTGTTTAAATATTTGAAGAAAGGGAACGCCGCCGGGAGTTTATTTGTGTAAAGTTTGTGCTGTAAATTATTTAAGTAGGGTTTTTGATTAGGAAAAACGGAAGGCCCGAGGGACCGTTTGGAGGGTTGGTTAAATTATGCCGTTTTGAATGGGTCTGGGGTCTTAGAAAAAGAAATTGAGAAAATATAGAAGATATGGGATGATGTGTTCTGTCCTCAGTAATTTTCTGCTACAATATATGTGTGAGAGCTGTTAAAAATTGTAAATGAAGGCACCGTACCCAAGCTATGTGAAAAATACTAGGTATTATAGATGTATTTTACTCTGGGACCAACCGTTGTGAATAAAGTGACATACATTTGGACTGGTTAATTCGATTTCGGAGTTGGTCATATTAAACTTTACTTTATATGGCCAATATACTCACTTTGAAGAGGGTAGGTTCTAGGCATTTATGACTTTAAATATCCCTTATGATGACACATGAATTAATTAAGCATTCATAAATACGGACATAATGAATCAATCTTACACAAATCGACTTAGCCACATTGTAAGCTCAATAAGGCTTGTGTTATGGGTACGGTATGATACCGACTAGGCTAGACTAGAAGTCAGTTAAATTTTAATTAACAACTCAAAAAATACAATAATATCAACGCATACGTACAGACGCAATAAAATATGCCTGCCTTCATATTAAAAACTCATGCATTTAAAATGAAAGGCAATTTCAATAAAAATAGGCAAATATGTCCACGGCACGTTATGAGGAATTGCCTACATAATATTACTCAAATAAAACCCACATACTAAAATAAACATCAAAGCACTCTCAACTTTATTACCTTCAAAATAAAGTTTGAAGTTAAAAGCGCGTGACAATAAGGAAAATAGTGGAAACTAAAATTGAAATGCATACGTTCATTTGAATTTCGAAGTTCGGGAACACTCCAGCGTGGAACGGAATGAATGAATGGAAATAGAATGAACGAATGAATTTTGAAATTGGAATCGAATAGCGTAAGACACGATATTATACATATTGGCGTTTAGTTTAAGGCGGTAAATGGGATTTTTAAAAAGTGTGGTATATTCGGGATTTTATTTACAGGTCGTTCTTTTTTCAGCACTGGAGCTACGGTAGTTTTATTTATCATTCTTCTAACCGTTTGGTTTGGTTATATTTTTGTAGATTATACGACTCAAAAATATAAATAAAAACAAATGACTTAGGCATATATTTATAAGGCGTTATTACTGAGGACTTAGGTATGAGCCAAGAGAAGTTTAAAACAGTAAAATTGGATGGTCTTAAACAACCCCAACATCGTCGTTTTATGCGTGAGAGAGGAACAATACAAATATGTACCTAAAATAACTGTTTACCCGCAAAATCTGATCAGTAATATACCTCTATGAGTTTCTACAGTTTTCTTAAATCACCACAAAAAAATCAGCTTCAAAATTAGTTAATTAGTAATTACCTTCAGTCCCATCCGGAAATTTAAAAATGGCCGCCTTCAAAGAGAGATTATTCAATAATTTTGAAAGAAAACAAGATTTTTCCGGATCTGCATTGGGCGGGTGATTTTGTAACGGACCCGATTTCCTTCCCATTCTGCGCTAATGTATTATTTATTTGGATCGGAGTTGGGTACGAATGGAAGGTAATAAAATATATTACGTATTTGTATGAGTCCATACAAATTGTATTACACCTTATGTGTATAACTGCATGAATTCTATAGTAATTTAAATTTTTTTTTTTTTACTTATTTTCTCGTACCTAATGCATGTTAATTATAAGATGTAATTTTTTTTGAAAAGATGTGTCCCGCCGAGTTTGTTGCCGGTCCCATATTGGGATACCCTCCTCCAATTGAGGGGGGACTTAAATCTTCTCGGGGCAGAGGTGTAGGGTTGGAGCCGGTCTACCTAGCTTTATTTGACGTTCATAAGCGCATTGTAATTATGCCTACTTGAATAAACTATCTTTTATCTTTATCTTTACCTATTTTTCACACCACCTATTCAGAAAAGAGCTTTTTCTTCCCTGCTAGGAGGGATCAAAGTGGCACTTTTCCTCCCTGCAAGCAGGGATTAAAGTAATACTTTTCTGTTCTAGCACACTATTTTTAAATTTTTTTTGCACATTATTTTTTTAGCTTAAATAATCTAAACACTAACATTTTTTTATTTTACTCATAGTTGATGTGTACGTGTATACGTGTAATATGTGTTGACGGTATCAAAACTATTTCGTCTTGGGCGTTAACACTTGAATCCCTCTTTACGCTCAGGATTCTACTTTAGAATCCATCGCTTCATTCAGGATTCAATGTACGCCCTTGACGGAAATATATCATTTTGATCCCTTGTGACACAAACTACAAAGTCTTCTACTCGAACATCGGAAATGACCTCATTTGTTTGTAAATCGATCATGAGAAGTGCGTAATTTTTGCACGTGCATCATAAATTTATATGTGAAACAAACCTTATAATATACGTGAAACACGCACCAGTACAATAAATAAGAACGGCAAATCTAATTATATCTATCTAATACCTTTAAAAGCAATTCTTGTATATTTATTTATTTATTAGGGCGAGCGAAGCGAGCCCTATCACTATTCGACAAACTATGCATTCTTGTGGTACACTTTACGGAAAAACTACTGCACTGTTAGGTTTGAGATTTAACATAGTAATTTAAATTGATGTCTAGATGTGTTATCAAACATAAAAATATCATTTTATAAGCGTAAAAAAATAAATTAAAGTAATAACACTTTGTATTACAACTAGCGCCAACTGTTGGCAAAATAATGAATTAACATTGGCGCTAATGTTAATTATTTATTTCTCTAACAGATGGCGTTAGTAGTAAATAAATAAATAAATATTAAACATTCTTATACAAATTGACTAAGCCAGTAAGCTCAAGAAGGCTTGTGTTGTGGGTACTCAGACAACGATACCTATGTGGTGTTTTCAATTTCAATAATGTCGATGGCGCTTACGCCATTAACATCGATGAAATACAAAAGTGGGTTAAAATCGCTTCGCTTGGTTTGATTCCCAATTTAGCAATTAAGTTTCTGTGAATACCTACTAGAACAATCAATCTTGCTGTATATTCACTGCGGAGGTCAATTTACTCGTATGTTTTGTGACGCTGATGCTGACGCCGAGCAAACTTAAATCAGGTATTTTCAGTTCGAGAAACAGTTTTGGCGCCATTCATTTATTACGTAAGACGATTTTGGGGTGGAGGGGGATCGAACAATGTCTTATTTTTTCTTACAAGGGGGCGGGAGGGGGTTTTTATAGTTCTTACGTAAGATCACAAAGATGCGATTTTTTTAATTTCTATGAAGTTATAACGTTTAAAATAATAATAATAATACTTCCACACTCTAACACGGTGCAGAGTTAGGGTAAATGAGCTCAAGTACCTTTGTACAGGTACAAATAAACATTCATAAAAATATATTTTTGAAAAATAAACACTAAAACAAACCAAACGTGAATTCATTTGTTCATTTAGATTAATATAGGGGGTCGGAGGGGGAGGGGGTCAGCCTATTCTTATTATTTCTTACATGGGGGAGGGAGGGGGTTAAAAACTGGCAAAAATTGTCTTAAAATTATAAATAAAGATAAGCATATTAATACAAAGTTAGTCGTTAAGTCATGTATCGGCCCTAAGTCACTGAACATAGTTATAGTTCAGTGACTTAGGGCCGATACACGACTGCAACTTGTATGGAAACTGCACGCCGACTGCACGCCAATTGCAACATCAGCGTGCAGTTCAACAAAATGACCCAGAACCCTGGCAGTTCCTAGTGGAACTCAGGTTTGGTGCAACAAAGGCACATTATGTTTTAGACATCCGACTCATCTTGATGAGCACTTAGGAGAGTAGTAGGTACCCAAGATAGAGCTGATGCTGAAACCTGACAGTACCTAGTGGAGCTCGGGTTTGGTGCAACATATATAGACACACGCTGTTTTGGATATCCGACTCGTCATGCGGGGTCACTGGGTATACCAGTACCCAAGATAGCTGATGCTGAACCCTGACAGTACCTAGTGGAGGTCGGGTTTTATACAACATAGGCACACGTTTTGGTCATGCAACTTGTTTTGATGAGTACTCTTAGGAAAGTAGTACCCAAGATAGAGCTGATGCTGAACCTTGGCTGTACTACTAGTATTATATGATCTGTGGCTGTACCTAGTGGAGCTCGGGTTTTATACAACATAGGCACACGCTGTTTTGGTCATGCAACTCGTTTTGATGAGTACTCTTAGGAAAGTAGTACCCAAGATAGAGCTGATGCTGAACCTTGGCTGTACCTAGTGGAACTCAGGTTTGGTGCAACACAGGCACACGCTGTTTTAGTCAATCGACACGTGAGAACTTGGAAGAGCAGTACAGAGGATAGAGCTAATGCTGAACCTTGGCTGTACCTAGTGGAACTCAGGTTTGATGCAACATAGACACACGCTGTTTTGGACATCCGACTCGTCATGATGAGTACTTGGGATAGCGGTACCCAAGATAGAGCTGATGCTGAACCCTGGCTGTACCTAGTGGAACTCAGGTTTGGTGCAACATAGGCACACGCTGTTTTGGTCATCTAACATGTCTTAATGAACACTTAGAAGAGCAGTACCCAAGATAGAGCTGATGCTGAACCCTAGCTGTACCTAGTGGAACTGTGTTTGTGTGTTTATGTGCGGAGCAGCGTGATTACCGCCAGTAGGTGTCCAGACGGGATAGTTTTTCGGTCAATTGTGTGGTGTGGAGATGGTGTGGACGCAAAAATAAATTCAAGGACATTGGCTGGCTGACACAACATTATGTAGGAAAGCCAGTTGGCTTCTTTACAAAAAGTAAGTACTGGGCGACCGTGTAGGACGTAATAAGCGCTTATGAAATTGTATAATTAATTAATTACGTGTGGATGATTTTGTCGTCTGGACACATTTTTAATGGACAAAGTAAAAGCTGTAACAGACAGGCGTACCGGACAGCAACCGGGGTCCGGTTAGTATATTTCTTTCTTGTTCTCACTTATAGCTGCGTTCTTAACGGACTTATTACGTAGGTACGTACGTACGTACTCGATCGAACATGAAACAAGCCTTGGATTGGATCAAAGTCGCGGTCCGGTACATTTAGGTAACTCCGCGAGCCCTTACAAAGCTCTGCTTTTTGCTAGTTTATATCTATATATATTTCGGGGATTTCGGGAACGGCTCTAACGATTTCGATGAAATTTGCTATATTGGGGTTTTCGGGGGCGAAAAATCGATCTAGCTCGGTTTTATCTCTGGGAAAACGCGCATTTTTGAGTTTCATATGATTTCCGAGCAAAGCTCGGTCTCCCAGATATTAACACTAATAGGTATAAATTTTCTTACCGCCGTAGCACTAGTTGCTACCCACACCCCGGCAGCTGGAATTCTGTTTTTAACTAAATAATGCTTTCCGAAAACAAATACAGTCATTATAATTATAAATGATTAAAATGATACATTTTTGGACCAATGTAGAGGAACGAAAAAACAAGTTTTTATAATACTTTAGGTGCTGTAATCAAGTAATTATACCTTTTTTATGCGTTCCTTTAATTTGTCCATGAGTAAATTTGATTAGATTTAATTAGATTTTGCCCTGGTTTGGCCAAGTAATGCGCCGAAATGAAGACCACATGACTCGAGAGGTACTGGCCATAGAAGAAGGCACAAGAGGTAGTGACCGCCCACCAACCACCTGGATGCAGACAGTCCAAAAAGAATGGTGACGACGGGCTTGACACCCGAAATGATGCAAAACCGCCAAGATTGGCGGCAGAGTATCAGGAGGGCTGACCTCGAATAGGGATAAACGATAGGCGGTTGATTGAGAGTATGTATTTAAATGTAAAATAAACAAAAAGTTATCAAATCAGCTCAGCCGTCTTTCGAGGATGATTCAAAAATCGAGGATGATACAAAAAACCCGACGAATCGAGTAAAGCCAACTATAAAATGTTATCGGTTAAAAAGCCGGCCATTCACTGTCCATCACACCGTGAGCGTCATTGTCTCCGTGATGGATCGTTGCGACCGATTCAATTTTCCCCCGCCGCGCCGGAATATGTAATTTATAACAAACTTTATGAAGAAGAAACACAATTGATGGGCATCAAATATGAATGTTTCGGAAAGTTTCGTTGCGGGAATATTGATTTAGATTTAGATTTCTTTATTTCAAGATGAAAATTACACTATAAATTTGCTACATTCGTCAAAATTATGTTTATCTTCTCATCATGATCGTCAAAAATTACATTATAAATTTAAAATAAAAATAATAAGATTAAGATTAATCGTGTCTCCCAATAAGGATCGTCATGTACAAAGAAAAACATGTCAAACAATTGAATATAAACCTAGTTAACATTAAAGTCGATGTCAACGATTGGGACGATTATTCGAAGTCGGAAGATCTGATTTAATTATTTTTATTAGAAGTACCTATGCCAAGAGTTAAAAAAAAAATGTTTTATTCACTTTTATTACAGAATTTTATTTAGAGTTACTGCATATATGTGTGTGCTTCAAATCTTGTAATTTAAATTTGAACCACTTCCTGATATATAATTCAGTTGAAATTTGGAATATCTGTGTTACTCGATTACATCAAGTAAATTTTTCCACTTTTAATTTCTTTCTAAGCTTAATAGCATCGTTCGCAGACGTTTCTACTTGATACAACATTAAATTAACATATATAACCTTCTATAAACTATTTCTAGTACATATAGACAACATATACATTTTCGAAATCTTGTAGGCATCAAATGATCCTATTGCACTTTTACGTTGCGCGCGAAACTCAGGTTCCATTAGAACGTAACCACACGTAACCGAGAAGTGCCAAGATTAAGTGCTAAGAAGGAGCTTAATAAAATAGAACCTGCAATTCGGAACCTAGCCAAAAGATCAGCATAAAAACCTTATCAAACTCGTAAATGAGGCTAGACGTTCAGGCACAAGCAACGGATGCAAAGTGGAATTCGTAAACAGGCACGAATGAGCTCAATGCAGAGTACTTATGCTAGTGATCTCGTCTATGCTAATAATCCTAATAAGCCCGTAAAAACCCAGCGCAGTGCGGAAACCAGCACAGTTTCTCTTAATTAAAACTACTGCACGAACGGTTCATTCAACTCCAACTTTCGCGAGCGATAATAAACTTTGAATCCTTTTATTAACGTTGCAATTGCATTAAGCGAGGAACAAAGCCCACTCAAACGGGACAAACGAGATTGAGTTCTATTTCAAAGGTGCAAGATGTTTTTTTGTTTAAAGTTGTTTGTTTTCAACGGTTCCATAGTGTCCGTTGTGGAAAGTCGTGAACGGACCGAAGCTGAAAGTCGGACAAAGTTAAATAGAAAATAGGCATTTTGTCGCCGTGTTCTTATTATCTTACGGCGCGGCCGAAGTTTTCAAAGTAATATTGTTATGATAGAGCGTTATGCGAACTTCGAAAGGGCATAGGGGCAAATAGAGCAAGTTGTAAGTAGGTAAGTTTTAGAAGTTCGGCTATTACCTATGGAAATCAGACGTTAGAAGTGCTATGTTACCCTAAAGCCTTATCGGGTCAAATAATATAATATTTTGTGCAATAGTTACATAATAAGGGTTCTTCAAGTTCAAGAACCGAAGTTACAAAACGAAAGGACTGTGTATTGACAGACCTTTTCCAAAAAAAAATCTCTGAGTTAATAATGAACTGTTCATGGGGGCAATGAACGTGAAATCAATTCGAACGCGAATCAATTGCCTTTTATCTGAATTTGTAAAAATCATTCCCAAGATAGAACACCCGCCATTCCCGTAACGACGAAAATAAACTCATTTTTCTCACAGCTCTTATCGGCAGCCGTAGCTCACGCCATTACCTCGGAACCGATACTTGATTTAACAAATCACTGAACCTGTATTGGCCATAGTTTCCTCGCCACCAGCTAGATGGGTGTGCGATCAGTCAAACGTTGTGACAAGCTTTATGCAATTATGGTTATGATTATAAAGATTTTTACTAGACTATGAAGAAAAAGGATGGTTATAATTTTAGTTTGACCGCCTTGTTTTTACGTTAAAATAATTATGTATAAACTATGCTCGACGTTTGGAGCGAGCTTGACACACTCAAGTACAGTGCGTGTCCAGCGCCCTCATATTAAAAAAGGCAAATAAAGCCCGCGACTGGAGCGGGCTTAACTGCCGGGTGCCGGCGGCGCCCTCGTGCCTAAAAAGTCGGGCGCCTGCGGTGCCCTCATGTAAACAAGTTGGCCCCGTTATATTATCTAGAAGTCCGAGGTTCAGAGCACGCTTTGCGCGCTCTACTGCCGGAGGTCTATGGGGCCCTCATACTATAAACGTGACTAAAACTGTATAAGAGAGACCTTTAAAGTCTTTTGAGCATCGGCATCTACTTAGTCAGCGCCATGAAAAATGGTTTCACTGCGCAGTTGCTTCAACGTTGCGTTGATTTAGACGCCGACGCTCGGGAGACGCAAGTGTGGTGTCTAAAGTGTACTTAAGTGTACTCACAGTCAGCGACAGCGACCTTGGCCTTAAACCCCGCTAGATGGCGCTCATGGTCAGCGCGGAAGCGTATGCGCAGCGCGTTCCCGCGGGACCGGTAGCGGAGTAGTTTGAGCTTGGCCGTCCAATCGCCGCACAGACGCCGCGAGGGCAGCACGCCGTCGCGCAACCAGCCCGCGCTGATGGCGTCCGACTCGGGGAGGAGGGTCTCGGATTCTTCCCATACCTGTTAAAAAGACCGAAATGTAGAAAAACAACCGTCATTTTTATACCTGGTCAAGCAGATCTTGTCAGTAGAAAAAGGCGGCAAATTTGAAAAATGTAGGCGCGAAGGGATATCGTCCCATAGAAAATTTGAATTTCGCACTTTTCTTACTGACCAGCAGATTTGCTTGACCAGCTATATATTACGGGTTTCGGGCAATACTTGAACTTGCGAGCTTTCGAAATATCGGTCCAATCGCTTTTAACCAACTGAACTACCGAAGCGTGCGAATTTTCCATTCCTTTATTTTTTAACACGCATTAGTGAGGCACAATCACATTTATAACCTGTTATTACAATCAGAATGCGCCTCCAGGCCCCGCGCTCGATGCCTATTCATGAAAATAAAATTGACACCGTGAAATATTGTTACTTATTCTGTGACATTACTTCAAATCCCTTGCCGGCTCTTACGAATACAATCATTCTTAAGTTGTCAGTAAATAAAACTACACAAAGTTCATCTAGGCACTCAACACTCGTGTATTATGGGAAAATGTGAAAGAGATCCTTCAACAACTTGTTTACATCAAAACCCCAAAACCCGCCACCCCCAACTCGAGTTGATAAAGCTGGTACGAAGATAAAGCAATAGAATATCGTCCCTGGAACGTTTACACCTCCAGGCCAATTCAGACTAAAAAATACAAACATGACTTTTAAGTGACATGATATGAATTTGATATACTACTTAGCGGTTTGCGAGATGCACTGAGAGTCGTGATAAAAGAAAACAAAAATGTTTATTTGTCACTTTGGACACTTTATTTGCTTAACCTACCACGTACTACTCACACCCATCTACTTTAAGGTGGTTCGACTAGGTTACTCAAAGCTTAACCCTCGCTAGATGGCGCCACTTTCGCAAAATTTCATGTTTTATTTTTTTATGGAATGGTCTTGGTATTTGTATACTTAAAAGTATGTTTAGCGAACTCTTTAAGTAAATATTGAACTATTAAAATAAACATTGAATACTTCATTGTGCAAAAACCACCCTTTAAAGTCGACGGAGTGTTGCTGTCATGCTTTTTCCTACTATAACTCACACATGCAAACAGTGTTTCCGTGATTCTTATAGTAGACAATTTCACACAACGTAAGTATACTGCAATAGCGTTACGGTATGTTCGTGGAAATACGTGCAAGAGGATTGGGGTTCAAGACTGGTGCGAGTAGGTAATTTCTTTTTGTTTATTGTTGTCCTTTTTGTGTTATCTTAAAGAGCAATTATTATATATATATTTATTTATATATTTGGATGATATCAGAAACGGCTCTAACGATTTCGATGAAATTTGCTATAAGGGGTTTGATCCCTTAGCTAGGTCTGATCTGTGAGAAAACGCGCATTTTTGGGGTTTTATATGTTTTCTGAGCTTTGGTCGGTCTCCCAGATATTCAATCTCTTCTTCCTCGCGTGGGGTCCGCTTGGCAACTAATCCCAGAATTGGCATGGGCACAAGTTTTTACGAAAGCGACTGCCCTGACCTTCCAACCCAGAGAGTAAACTTATTGGGATTAGTCCGGTTTCCTCACATTGGTTTCTTTCACCGAAAAATAGGTATTGGTATATAAATAGGTTCCAGTAAATAGGTATCAAATGATATTTCGTACAAAAGTTCCGAAAAATCATTGGTTCGACGGTACGAGCCGGGGTTAGAACCCGCGACCTCCGGATTGCAGGTCGCACGCTCTTTCCGCTAGGCCACCAGCGCTTCCCCCAGATATTCAGTATCATCATCATCACTATCACTACATAGTATAAAACAAAGTCGCTTTTCTGATCACTATCACTATCACTACATAGTATAAAACAAAGTCGCTTTTCTGTCTGTCTGTCTGTATGCTTAGATCTTTAAAACTACGCAACGGATTTTGATGCGGTTTTTTTTAATAGATAGAGTGATTCTAGAGGAAGGTTTATGTATAATTTGTTAACCCGTGCAAAGCCGGGGCGGGTCGCTATTATCAATAAATTACATTATCAACCTTTTCAAAAAAAAAATTGAATACCTGATTTTCACAGATTATGATCTTTTTGGGTTCTTCCAACTCAGAATCACTAGCATATTCTTGTTGAATCCTGAAGCTAAGATAAAAACTATGTCCCAAATATTTGTATAGAAGTTTTAGTTTCCGCTACGTCACGCAGGCTGGGAAACATTTTTGATACTAAAACCTGACGTGATGACCGACATTTTAGGATATCTTTTTATGCTAGGATGGAGAATACCTACTGACGATTCTTAGTAGAATAAGCCCAAGGAAGTCCAGTTTGTAAGTGTCAGGTATCAGTTTTTTTAAAGCGCTAATAGTTTGTTCTACAAGTAAAGCAATCCCTTACTGCCCAGCCTCTAATAAAGTGTAGGTAATTGTAAAATAAAATAAAAGGATTTTTTTTTATTCAAGTACCTACAGTACATTTTTTCATATTTGTTATCCGTAGTAGTCCCTATACCTGAAAGAATTATAATATCATGAATGATGATAGAAAAAAATATCTAATGTAATAGGAAGAAAGATGATGCAACCATATGGATTCTAATAAAGTTATAATGAAGTTATAATTTACATACCTGGTAGTAACTAGTAATAATTGTGTTTTTCATTCATAAACAAAATTCCATTATTTTCAACCACAGGAAATTTTATACATTTCTTTTTTATTGCTGTGAGGATGTCCTGATTGTAAAAATCAAAGAGATTAGGTAGAGTATAATTTCTAATTATCTTTGTAAAAATTAAACGAATACGCTTAGCCCATACTTAATCTATCGATTTTTGAAAATAAGAAAAATTAAATAAAAATATAAAAAAAAACACGAAATTTAGGTGTAAAAAAAAATACAAAAAGTTATGTCCCAGCATACAATGACTGGGGATTGAACCGTGAACCTTCCGTTTGTAAGCAAAAAAGCGACTGTTTACAAAACGCGCCATGATAGTTCTTAGCTAAGCTGACGAACTTCGGGTACTTATTCAACAAAATCGGGTAGGTCAACAAAATTGCACTAAACATGACGGCACTTCAAATTCACGCCGTGGTCAGCCCGGCAACGTCGGAAATGGTATGGCAACGTCGCAAATGTATCCGTACACGACATTTGTGACGCACACATACGTAAAATTGATGAAAAGTTAACTATGATTTTTGCATGATTTCTGTATGAAACATTGTTTTCCTATTCATTTAGCGAAAATGAATATTCGAAAGAAGATAAATGCGGAAATATTTATGTAGTAATAGCGTGTAGTTACTTAATGAAAGTCGATTGAATTTTGTATGAAAATCGAACCACCTTAAACTATAGTGTGTCAAAGGACTGTCTTATTTCAAACATAGACAGAGAGAGTCATATATGTACTGTCTTTGTCTAACACTAGTACAAGCACCCAAAAGAAAAGGACGAGTATAGTTTTTTTTGTTCCTATTTACTGACAAATTGGTTTGACCATCTATACTTACACTACAGGCCCGAGAAGAATACCACCTTAAGAAACTTGACGGGATTTATAGTTGCATTGAATTTTATAAATAATGCTTAGTGTTTCCAGAAACCTCCAAAATATATTGCCGAGGTCGCATCATATCAATTATAAATCATGTTGAGGTTATTAAAGTCTGAATGCTGCTCAATTCTATCCCGTGGGGCGTGCTTATAAAACAAACAGGGATTTGGCGGAGTTAATACATATTGACGTGAGGTTTTAAGCTTAAGAAGGAGTTCTTTTTACTTTCCGTCACAAAACGTGATCGATATTGTCTCACACAGGACACACAGGTTTAGGTACAGTCAGCAGCAGAAGTTGCTAAGCGGACCAGGTGTACAAAAGATCTTGACGCTACTTTATTGTTAAGAGTAAAGAGCGTGTCAAGGTAATTTTGGACACCTCGCCCGCTTAGCAACTTCTGCTGCTGACTGTACGTACTTTTTTGTCAGTCTCAGTGTTCAATTTAGTTGAAAGAGATTATTAGTGTTTATTCTACGCGGTCACCCATAAATGGCAATTTAGAAGACGGGTTGCTGGTGCGTTGAGGGTAAGACCTTCTTCCGTGAGCTGGGTCGTCGCCTGATTGAAATGGGCCTTGACCCCCGCTCCGGGTTTTTCCTAATGCAAAGGCTGTCCATCGCAATACAACGCGGCAACGCAGCGAGCGTGATGGGCACCTTTGCGTCGGGGACAGCCCGGGACGGGTTTTAGTAAGTAGTTATTTTTTACATTTTCAGTTTGTATTTATATTTAAGTTTCTACAATAAATGTTAATATAATAATTAGAAGAACTGACATTGTTATTTGGGACCGCTGTGACACTTCTGGCTAAAGGATGACTCACGCTAGACCGGGTTGGGCCTGGGCCAATGTGTCCAAAACGTCATTTTCTATGACTGCTGACCGGTGTTCACGTGGTACTGTCCATAGAAAACGAAGGCCCCGGCCCGGTCCAGCGTGAGTCTTCCTTGATACCGGTGGTCTTGATTGGCGCAGTCAGTAGGATTTGACATTAGTTGACCATTCCTAAACCTTATTGCACTGACATAAGATCCACCGTTGACCAGTTAAGTGGGTTAATAGTATATACTGATACCAAAGTGACTTTTCCTGTCTGTCGGTTCGGTTACCTCTTCACTCTTAAAAAGGATCCGGTCACTTACGGCCACATTAATTTTAAGGCCAAATATTATGAACGGCCACTTCCCCGATGGGCTACTTCCTTTAAGGGCCACTTACAAACAACATTCCCCGAAAGGCCACAATCCTCTAACGGCCTCTTCTCCTTAGGGCCACTTCCTCAAACGGCCTTTTCTCCTTATGGGCACTTTCTCAAACGCGAACTTCTCTATATGACCACCTTCCTCGTAAAGGCATCCTTTTGAATGAGCACAATATGAATGATGATGGTCATTCACATTCTTCTATAGAGATTGTCCCGGCTTATTGCTAATACTGCACCATTCTAACCCTGGAGTCCGCCTGGCAACCTTATCACAATAATTGGCGTGTGCACTAGAGTTTAAGAAAGCAACTGACATCGGAACTTAACAACCCGACGTTTAATTAGTACTCTATGAATGTCCAATGTAAAGTGAACCCTAAATGGCTCTTCAATTAAGTCCGTGATTGTACAGTACCTACACCAGTGGTTCCTAACCTGGGGGTAATTACCCCCGTGGGGGTAAAACTGGTATTTTACGGGGGTAATAAGCTAACCTAATATAACAATACAACAAACACATACACAACGGGTGGCC
Source organism: Cydia amplana (assembly GCF_948474715.1). Taxonomy (NCBI): domain Eukaryota; kingdom Metazoa; phylum Arthropoda; class Insecta; order Lepidoptera; family Tortricidae; genus Cydia; species Cydia amplana. The sequence goes on along the minus strand of NC_086079.1, from coordinate 733,824 downwards.
GGACTGAAAAGGTTAGGAACCACTGACCTACACTTAGGAAAATTGATTTTCGAAATTATGCTACGGACCCAACTATACAGGGTGTAATCGTTAATTGTAGCCCAGACGATCACTCTGTAAATATAACAGATATCAGAAAACTTTAAACTGATATCGAAAGTACTAGGCTTTAGTAGTGTAGTTAGTAGTAGTGGCCAATCGGGGAATTGGACAAAGTAGTTATTTTAACAATGGCCGTTCAGGGAATTGGACAAACAAGGAATTTTTACAGCGGCCGTTCGGGGAACTGGACATAGAAGGAATTCCAACAGTGGTCAATCGGGGAAATGGCCGGATAAGGAAACGGACGAACTAGGAAATGGACCATAAAGGAATTTGGAAGGTGGACGTTCAGGGAAGTGGCCGTAGGTGACCGGATCCCCTCAAGGGGATTGAACATGACATTTTGTATGAAGATAAATTGTATAGGTACCGGGAAGGCCACAGGAGTTTTTATTGAGAAAATCATCATGGACAAAAGTAAAGTCTATTTTTTTATTCGGTAGACTAAAATGACATTTCATAGTATGAGATGACATTTTATGTTCATACTATGAAATGTCATTTTACTCTACCGAATAAAAAAATAGACTTTAGGTACCTAAGTTTATTTTAATGTAGGTACATAGCTATAACTATCTCTCTCTGTTGTCGCTCCCTCATGACTGAGGATCGTGGTCATCGGTGGATGTGAATGCTCCACGCCTGATTTTTATGATCTGCCTCCAACGGTGCCTGTTCATCGCGTCTCTGACGACCGGGCAAAAGTTGGTTGAGGATCGATGCATTGGTGCGCATGGCTATAACTATAGGAAGTAGTATTACCTCGTTGTCAGCGGACAGGCCGTGATGGTCATGATGCCAGTCTTCGTCCGTAGCGTTCTCTCCTATTTCCGTGATCTCCAGGAAATCGTAGGTGCAACTGAAAAGATAATAATAATTTTACTCAAAGAAGAGTCTCGACCAACATCTTGAGAGACTCTCGCTAGGTGGTTCGATCAAGGGTCAGATGCAGAAGGCGGTGATCTTGGACACGGCGCGGATTGTCCGCCGGTTCCTCTCTCTGCAGCCCTGACCACCGGCAGCTTGGGCCTTGCCCCGCTGCTGGCGGCACCCTAGGTTAGGTTTTTTTATAATATGTTTATAAGTATTTTGTATTGTTTTTGTAAGTGTTTTTGTATTTTTTTTTATATCCATATTATAAAATAACCTAACTTAAGTTTGAAGACAAATAAAGAGAATAATAATTTTATTCATCATCAAATGATCTGAAAAACTTCGGGTTTTAACATTTAATAAAAACTAGCGGCCCGCCCAGGCTTCGCACGGGTTAACAAATTATGCATAAACCTTCCTCTTGAATCACTCTATCTATTAAAAAAGCGGCCAAGTGCGAGTCGGACTCGCCCATGAAGGGTTCCGTATTTAGGCGATTTATGACGTATTAAAAAAAACTACTTACTAGATCTCGTTCAAACCAATTTTCGGTGGAAGTTTACACGGTAATGTACATCATATATTTTTTTTAGTTTTATCATTCTGTTATTTTAGAAGTTACAGGGGGGGGGGGGACACACATTTTACCACTTTGGAAGTGTCTCTCGCGCAAACTATTCAGTTTAGAAAAAAATGATATTAGAAACCTCAATATCATTTTTGAAGACCTATCCATAGATACCCTACACGTATAGGTTTGATGAAAAAAAACATTTTGAGTTTCAGTTCTAAGTATAGGGAACCCCAAAAATGTATTGTTTTTTTTCTATTTTTGTGTGAAAATCTTAATGCGGTTCACAGAATACATCTACTTACCAAGTTTCAACAGTATAGTTCTTATAGTTTCGGAGAAAAGTGACTGTGACATACACGGACAGATGGACAGACAGACAGACAGACAGACAGACATGACGAATCTATAAGGGTTCCGTTTTTTGCCATTTGGCTACGGAATCCTAAAAAACTGCATCAAAATCCATTGCGTAGTTTTAAAATTCTAAGCATACATAGGGACAGAAAGACAGCGGGAAGCGATACTTTGATATAAAAAGAGCAGTCAAAGGAAAGCCCTTTTCTCACCAAGGGCGAGTTTCCCTTGCCTTGACGGTCCTTTTAATTACTTCTAAATTCAAAATTTGACTTTGATTAGTAAAAAATGTGGAGTTGACAACCACAAAATATGAAAACACTATTACGTCAGCTACGAATGCAAATATTTGTAACGCATTGCTTGTTCAAACAAACTTCGGACAGCTAACAAATATCACAAATCATGTTGACAGTTGTAGAACCAATGTAGCATTTCTGAACTAAACTCGCAATATTTGTTCAAGTTATATACGTGATACAAATACACAATTCTTATTATAATTGTGAAAGCTTTTAGGTATGTCTAGTTTTGCTAAATATGCAAACACGCAAAAAATATTATAAATGTGTTATATGAAATTTAACACACTGAGATCATACTAAAGCCTGACCAGTAATACGAATATATGATCATTGTCAAGAGGGCGCTGTTATTCTCACGTATAGGATGACAGTTCAGTATAGTATGAAAAAATAGTTACAGTGAAATTCCGCAACATGGCGCGTGATCATATATTCCTGGTCAGGCTTTACCTGCTAAAGACATCAAGCGCCACTTGCACCATCCCACTAACCCGGGGTTAAGCGATTAAAAAACACTTTAAGCAACTTTCGCCCACGAGAACGAAACTCGCTCATCGATTATCGCTGTTCCCCGCCGATCGGACACCTGCCTAAAATCTTAATGGCTTTCGATGATTAGCCATTTGACAGAGTGCTCGGTTGCGGTGGACACCAAATAGCAGTCTATTAGCTGCGGTGCCATTGGATGATTGGACACTCACTTTAGGATAGTGATGGACGAAAATGACGAAAGGGGACATTTTGCGAGCGTTCTAACAGCCTCCTCTTCAAGTATAGAATTGTTTTGGGAATGACCCGACATTCAGACAAAATTCGGAATTATCTAAGGGCCAAGCCAAGAATCACGGGATTATTTCCACTCGTTATTTAAGTTTCAATTGGCGTGTTTTCAATTTTCTTCTTAGCTAGCCCCCTAAATACACTTTATGTATAAAACAGGCCGTTGTAGAGATACAATGCATAGCAATGCAATGCATAAGCTGCAGGGGACCATCGAGTGCGCCGACTTCTGGCCGAAAGGTGTCGTGTTTCGGAGGTTCCGGGGCAAACTGCCGAATCCGACACAAGACCAGACGATTCAACGGAGCCACGCCGTTTTGTCGCCTAAATAGTGTTTAGTTTTTAAGTTTATCAAATGCATATATATGCTAGTCTGTAAGGTATTTGTAATATGGGCCTTGTTGCTTGATTTAAATTTCAAATTAAATAAATAAATAGCCGAAACCGTTGGTTGGAGATAGGATCTCGAAATTTGATAGTACCTTCTCCCTCTCCCGAGCTCACACGAACAGAAATATCCCATAATTCCACAAAACCCGTGTGTTTGGCAGTTCAATTTCACCATGCTAATGTGGAACCACAAATTTAAACCCCATTACTCACGCTCGAGAGCTGAATTTCGAATGAGCTGAGGGGATTAGGCTAAGCTGATAGTGACATAGTGTTGTGGATTAACTGTTGCTAGCGATAGTTGGTATACCGCGTATGTTTTGAATTTGTAAACGGTTTAGTGTTTGGTAAGTTTTTGAGAAAAGCGGCTTATGAGGAGTGTAAACAGGATTTAAAATTGGATCGAAGAGAACCTCAGGTACGTAATCTGGTTTTATAGGATTACGAATATCTATCGTGTCTTTTGTTTTAAGTATGTGGATTTGTTTGCAGGTATACAGGTATGCAGGTTTACAGGTTTGCAAGTATGAAGGTATACAGGTTTGCAGGTATGCAGGTAGAGTAGTTTGTAGAGCCATAAGAGCGTGTCACATATTTTTGCGGCTTTCGAAGAGTAACATATTATTGCAAGTGACTGTACGTAGTAGTACCTACTAAAATGTTGTATAAGAGACAGAAAACTTGATCACTTGTCTGACTTTACTTATTTATTCATTGATTTTTAAGCAAGTTTTTATTTTATATTTGTGTGTATTCACATAATGACTACATAGTAAACTGTAAAAATGAGCGCTGTATCGCCAACAAACTGTATGTTAAGCAGTTCATTGGCGAGGAACTTTAAAAATTGTTATGTATATGTACCAACCTTTGAAAAAAAAATAAAAAAAAACAAAGTCGCTACCCGCTGTCTGTCTGTTTGTCTGCATGTATGCTTAAATCTATAAACTACGCAGCGGTTTTTTTAATAGATATATTGATTCAAGAGGAAGGTTTATGTATAATTTGTTAACCCGTGCGAAGCCGGGGCGGGTCGCTAGTAATATATAATTTGATTGTAGACAGTAAAACTTTTAAGAGATATGATAACTCTATGAATTCTTGGCTCCCAAACCGCTATGTAAAAGTATATGAGGCCAATCGCGATTTTAAAGAAAGAACCGAAGAAAGAAGTTTTCCAGACAGAATCCTTCTGCTGCCAAAAAGCATTTCAGATTGAACATTGGCAAAAAATCCAGACAAAATGTACCTGAAACAGGCGCTAAACCACAGAGTCTTAGCCCGAAACATTCTAAGAGTATAACATAACAATGATATATGTATCTAACAAGCATACTATCTACAATCGCATACTATCACCTTGATGAGATGACACAGCGTGGTACTAAAAGCAACACAATTGACCATCTCTAGACTTTATCTCTTCCCAACAAGGTTCAAAAAACGTCATTTAATTGCACCAACGATGACAAGTTGACAACACATAAATCATCGACTTTATGTCTTTGAAATAAGGTTCACAAAAGTTCAGTTAGTTAAATCAACAATGGAACAGCCATTTTAAAAATGGTGCCGTTCCGCTCGTCAACATTTGGGTTAGCTAGACTTGGCATTGTCTTGGGCTGTCTTGGCCGCGCGGCCAAGTGACATAGTGGCTGTCTGAGATAACTTTCGTGCTTTTTATAGTGTAAATAAAAGGTAGCTTTCTGATAAATGTTAGTAAAATGGGCACAGACTGGAGTTTGATATTTTTTACTTTACTTGGCTCTTCTTTGAATACCTGTTAGTACCTATATAATAGTTGGTCAAACCAATTTGTCAGTCAGTAAGAATCAGGAAAACTATACTCATCCTTTTCTTTTGGGTGCTAGTACTAATGTAAGACAAAGATAGTATGATTCTTTCTGTCTATGTTTGAAATGAGAGTCCTTTGACAAACTATAGATAAATATACGTACAAAAATCTACGGAGGTGAAGAATTATGACATTTATTACCTACAAATTGTCATGGTTTTGATACGACCTTTACGATTACATTGGGATAGGCATCTCGCGCACTACTTTTACTTCATTTCGCATGCACCAATCAGCGTGAGCGATGCAAGGTCGTATCAAAACAAGTTCAAAATCGTAACAATAAGTTAGCTTCTTGTTTAAACTTCCTAACCATAGCAGCATAGTCATTATTCATAAATACACGATTTATAAAAACAGGGTTTTAATAAAACCCGACTTTGACCGAAAACCGTTAGGAAACAGAACCGTTTTCAAATAGAAAAACTCCTCTGTTGCGATACACTGCCCGTAATGTGTTTTTAATAAAAAGCGAGTGCAAATGTTTTTGTTCTACCCTTACCACGAGATAAGCGCGGCCGGCCATTGCGTAAACTCGCTCATAATGCATTTCGCTCGTATATGCTATTGAATATATTGGTGCAAGTGAGATGCACTGCGAGTGAACTTTCACAGCCGCTAGTCTAAACGGCCGCGGTAAACTCTTGGTAAGAGTTACGAGTTTCGAATTTCAAATACCTGCTGCAGTTCGAATATGTTCGCAGCAAAGAGAGACTACGAGTATTTGTTGAAACTAATAAGAATAGATAAGTAGAAGAATAGAACTAGAAAGAATATGTATCCACATACGAGTATATGATCATTGTCAAGAGGGCGCTGTTATTCTCATGTATAGGATGACAGTTCAGTATAGTATGAAAAAAATAGTTACAGTGAAATTCCGCAACATGGCGCGTGATCATATATTCCTGGTCAGGCTTTATCAATTACAATGAGCAAAACAGTCTGCTAAAGACATCAAGCGCCACTTGCACCATCCCACTAACCCGGGGTTAAGCGATTAAGAAACACTTTAAGCAACTTTCGCCCACGAGAACGAAACTCGCTCATCGATTAATTTGTCAGTCAGTAAGAATCAGGAAAACTATACTCATCCTTTTCTTTTGGGTTCTAGTACTAATGTAAGACAAAGATAGTATGATTCTTTCTGTCTATGTTTGAAATGAGACAGTCCTTTGACAAACTATAGATAAATATACGTACAAAAATCTACGGAGGTGAAGGATTATGACATTTATTACCTACAATTTGTCATGGTTTTGATACGACCTTTACGATCATATTGGTGATAGGCATCTCGCGCACGACTTGTACTTCATTTCGCATGCACCAATCAGCGTGAGCGATGCAAGGTCGTATCAACATAAGTTCAAAATCGTAACAATAAGTTAGCTTCTTGTCTAAACTTCCTAAACATAGCATATTAATCATTAGTCATAAATACACGATTTTTAAAAACAGGGTTATAATAAAACCCGACTTTGTCCGAAAACCGTTAGGAAACAGAACCGTTTTCAAATAGAAAAACTCCTCTGTTGCGATACACTGCCCGTAATGTGTTTTTAATAAAAAGCGAGTGCAAATGTTTTTGTTCTACCCTTACCACGAGATAAGCGCGGCCGGCCATTGCGTAAACTCGCTCATAATGCATTTCGCTCGTATATACTATTGAATATATTGGTGTAAGTGAGATGCACTGCGAGTGGACTTTCACAGCCGCTAGTCTAAACTCTAAACGGCCACGGTAAACTCTTGGTAAGTGTAAGGCCTGAGTGGACGCTCGAAGCGGAGCGTTCGGCGGGGCGTGCAGCGTGGCGTCGAGCTCCCAAGGGATTAGCGCAGCGTGCACTAAGGCCGCTCCTATACGTTTTCATTTGTTTAACATGCACGCCGCACGCCCCGCCCCGCTGCACGCCCAACTCGAGCGTCCACTCAGGCCTTACACTAAGAGTTTCGAGTTTCGAATTTCAAATACCAAGCGTATTGTACCTGCTGCAGCTAAATATGTTCGCAGCAAAGAGAGACTACGAGTATTTGTTGAAACTAATAAGAATAGATAGATAGAAGAATAGAACTAGAAAGAATATATATCCACATACCTACATATATTATAATATGAACCTAAAGAGGCCAAAACCTCATCCTTTGTCATTCTATATAACTTATAAGATAGCGAACGAGGTTTTAAGTTTTAAGGGTATTAAAAAGACATCGCAGATAGCGCCCGCCCTTATTGTGGCTCGTGCGTGTATTATGAAGTAGATATATGATAAAATGAGATGCAGTATAGGCGTATTATTATATCTACCAAATTGGAAAACTTTCATCAACATATTACAAATCTAAATAATACTTAGGTACTTTACTTATATATAAAGAAAGAAAATACATTTATTATTATATATAATTATATTGTGCTCAGTCTATAACATATTTGTATAATAACCTTGTTGCCTAAACCAAAATTTGAATATAAATAGACTCAAAAAATATCTACTGAGAATAAAATCTAACCAAGATCAGAGTTTTTTAGTTCGGAAGCCGCTCAACTTTGCAGCCATCGGAATTTGATTAAGAGATCAAACACGAAATACAAATGTCATCAAAGCGCAATTCTATTCGCGAAATATATCAAAATACATACATTTTCAGATATAAACACATTAAACAGATCTAAAGGGGCCCACTGATTACCAGTCCGCCGGACGGTATCGGCCTGTCAGTTGTTCGGAACTGTCAAATTTTTGTACCAACTGACAGGCCGATATCGTCCGGCGGACTGTTAATCAGTGGGCCCCTTAAGATATCCATGCGGTTAATTTGTCAAAAATATATATACTACACGAGCTTTCTTTTATATCAATAATCAAACCCATAACCAGTCGTTAAATGGGAATCGGCTTCAAGAGAGTACTCAATAACAATTTCACAATATAAACAAGTAAGTATATTCAAGAAAAATATCCAAAGGAATGATGAATAGAGACAAATTGAATGAAGATGTTCGGTCATTGTGATGAAATATATTATTTATTAACTTAGAGATCGCTCTTTAGCGATAAGACCGCCTTTTAGCTCACATACTGTTGCAAACAGAGATATATTTTAGCAGTTTGCGATTAAAAGTATCTGCCACATTGTAATTGTTTAAATTTAAGTTAAATACTACTACTTATTACGAATATTGGCGCCAACTATACATATAAGTATGCACATGTATTGAAACTCAGCGAGGTGTGCAATAAAGAGTATTGTATTGTATCTTAATTTGAAGGGAAAAAACATAGACTAGGAATCCTCTAGACTGAGCATAGTGACGCTACTCCCTCTGCCACTTATACGGTAGTTTTACTCCATCTTCGAGTCAATCCCGTGCCGTGATTGGTCCGTTCAAAGACACGGACCAATCACGGCACGGGATTCGCTCACGTCCCCCCCCCCCCCCGCACCCCCGTATTTTTGGCAGCATAAACTCAGTCTAGAGGATTCCTAGTCTATGGAAAAATATAATTATCTGCCGAGTTATGCAGTGGTTGCAACCTAAGTCCACAATTTACAAAGCCATCAAACGGACATGTCTCACGTCCCATCCCACGGGACACTCGTTAGGAACAAACATTGCCGGCCGACTGTGGGGACACTCGTTAGGAAAACGGCAATTTTCCGGCCGGCCGAGACGTGTGACGCTTGTGGAAGGCTTCTTTATTTTATGACGTGCATGCTAATCCACATTGTCTACAGTATTACCGTATACAGGGTGGATTTTCTTTTTGGGTCAGTGAGGGCAGCTACCAGATCCCATGCTGCTACGAGAAAACGGTCTTAGAAGACCTTCCTTCGATTTCAAATTAATGAAGGGTAGAAATGCAGTGCCCTACTATAATCTTCGTAACAGATGAAATTAAAGTCTTTGACGTGAACACCAAATGATATAATCCGGAACACAACACTCATACATTCAAATGACGCGACTCACGCGACATACTCGTATAAAGGAAAATGTTATAAGTAATTATAAAGCGGTCGTAAGGATGCTCAATAATATTTACAATATTAAATTCAACGGCTAAGCAAAATAAATCGACATTTTTCATTGACGTGCCGAGAAGATGACATAGAGCATCGTGTAGAATGGGATCGATTAGCATAAAAAAAAATGTTTGTCAAAAATTACCTTTTTCTCACAACCTGTATGTATTTTCCAAAATCTGTAACCGGCAATCTCCTTTAATTTGAAATTAAGGGAAGGTCTTCTAAGACCAATTTCGCGTAGCTGTACGGGATCTGGTAGCTGCCCTCACTGCATGACCCAAAAAGAAAATCCACCCTGTATAGTAGAACCTCGATTAGGTATCCGAACAAATGGGACCGAAACTTGTTCGGATAATCAAAATGTGAGTGTTTGGGACGAGATCGAACATAAACTTTCTCAAATAACAGGATAGTGCCTGTTGTATATTATGTTTCGAGCGGGTGATGGGAGTAGAAGTCAAACACCTTATGTGTGATAGTATAAGAACATTCTGAACCTTTATTCTCTAAATGCCTATTGTTTTATACACGTTAGGTTGCGCTGACACAAGCAATATGCGTTTATGTCGCAGTAAACCAAAGCGTTACTGCTAAACACTAAAAGTGGACATTTACCACATTACATTTCGTTTTCTTTATAACTACATAAAAACAATACAGTACCTATATTAAAATATGACATACAAATGAATTTTAAAATATATAAAACCCACGTGGCGAATTTTGGAAAAGAGGGGAGGCCTTTGCCCTGAGACACCCGTTCCCTTATCCAATAAAACTTAGCAAACCTCTTAAATATGGGTATATTTTTATTAAAAACAAACTAAGTACTAAAACAAATAATAAAAAGCCTTAAAATAAAAATTACAAACTAAAATTAAAAACTAGAATTAAAAACTAAGCTTAAAAACTAAGCATAAAAATAAACTATAGATAAAAAATTTGGCCCAAATCGCCGTCCATTGGCAGCGTGCCCAGAAGGCTGGCAGCATTGCCACGTTGTATGGCAATGCTGATCCGCTGTGCTAGATATGACCCAGCCCTCTGGTCACGCGTCAATCCCACCAACCTGTGGCTACATTCTTTAAAGACCCTGTGAGCGCTTTCCCCCCAAGGCCCCATGGTCTCAACCCCAAACGGCTCAAATATGCAGCCACTGTTTAAATATAGTCTTTTTCTACCAACAAAGTGAAAATGATGGATAGGAACAATCTATTATCACCCACGTCTATGTATTCAATATAGTATCTACTGGATGCGACAAGGGAGGTGGGGGGATGACCGAACGGGATGGTCTTATGGACCTTTCAGTATGAGGACCAGAAAAAGCGTTATTATTGTTTGTCCGTGTCATAGTCTCAATTTTCGATTCTGCCTACTTCTAAAAAGCCTAAGTGACGTAGAAGTATTGTTGTTGCCCACCGGCTCCCTGGTGGGTAACAATGAAGCCGACCAAATTACGTAGGTTGTTTTAGGTATGTTGTCAGGAATGTTAACACGTGTTTTTAATTTCGTTGTATTGCGGATGTTCTGATGTCCCTCACGGTCGCACGCGTAGGTATGATGGTGGGTATAGATAAGATATTAGTTTATTGAAGTAGGCATATTACAATGCGCTTATGAACGTCAAATAAAGCTACACCGTCTTCTGGCTACTCTACACGATGGGCCAACGCCGGCCATCCCAAGGGACGCAGCCATGCGGTAGAATGAGATAGCAATATCACTTGCTCCCTCTAACGCATAAATGCCTCCCTTGGAGTGGCCGGCGTTGGCCCATCGTGTAGAGGAGCCATACAGTCCTACACCACTGACTCGAGAAGATTTAAATCCCCCCTCAATTAGAGAAGGGTATCCCAATATGGGACCGGCAACAAACAAGATACAGAAAATACTAGGTATGTTTATTGTTTAGGAGTGTAATAATCAGTCTAATTTGAGGTTGAGACATTTAAAGTAATAAAACTGACATAAACCCAGTTTACACAGCTCGAACCCGCGTCACACTGGATTAAAAAAAAACACAAAGGCGCTCGAGACGCCACCGATCCTTTGTGTCGCCGGCTCAACGTCGACAGACGGACGGACAAATGAGGCGCCGTTTTATATAGTTGAGACAGCCGTATTGTGATGGTTTTATCGCTACAATTTGTGTAGTAATAATCTTTAAAAGAATACCTTTTTATATCCACTCACATGATTCCGATTTTAACAAAAGGTGCCCTGAACTGCTCTGCCATTTCGCAGATACGACGGCACAGTGTCATGATATTTTCAAAAATCGATAACTTTACTTCTGCTAAAGCATTTTCAACGATTCTTTTGGTTTTTTAATGTTAAAGAAACAAAGAATTTATTTTACTACTATAGCATTGTGCTGTTATACTAAAAATAATTATTAAAAATTCACAAAGTTTACCCAATGAAATAATGTCCGCGTTATAGTAGAAAACTATTTTTAATTAAAAATCTAAATCGATAACGTATCTTTTTTTTGTATTCAATTTAAAGAAGACTTAATAAGCTTTTAATTGGTACTAAACACCTTGATAGCTCACCTATGAAATTGCAGAGTAAAACTAATTCAAATTCCGATAAGAAACTTTCGAATTGCTCAATCTGCTGTGAAACTATATATTATGTTCATGATTTTTTTGTGGCTAATTTAGACACTGAAGTACTAAAATATAGTAAAAAACAGTTTAAGACACTAATAATCTTGAAATAAAATGCATAACTTATGCAATTATAACGATGATAGTAGCTATATAACTTAAAATAACAAAAGAGTATCTACGTACCTACTAAATTTTGGTGTTTTTATAATTTCCGATCACCAACAACCGAACTAACTTATAACTACACTAACACGTTTAATACATCCACCATAACACACACTTCACAACATATTAAGCACAATAAACCAATAATAACTATTAACACATAAAATTATACTGATTACAAACGTAAATAAGCCGGTAAACTGACTTCTTCCATCTCAAAAATAAAGATGGCTACCCATTTAGGGTGGAGACACAACAGCGCGTGGTGCAGATGTTCAACAGAAATAGGAACTTTAAAATAGTAATACCTAATTAATTATTTATTTAATCGTATAATTATTTAGTTTATTCAATGTAAATAGCAAAGAAATATTAGTAAATACAAATTATAAGTAAGTAGTAAAAAAAATCCCAAAACGCGTATGCAACGCGTCTAGTACAGTCACCAGCAAAAATATATGACTGTGGGCAGCCGTGCAAAAATATCTGATGCTCCATTGGAGGCATAAGTATATGACGACACTACCTCGGTAAAAATATGTGATGCTTTGTGGCCGGCAAAAACATCGTTACTCTGTATCCGCATAAATATCGGATCGGATCGCTTAAAAATATTTGATTACTCATAAAAATCAAAATTATGTGATTACTCTCATCTGGCATAAATATCTCTCCAATGTGAATGCAAATACATCGGATGGCAAACGGACCGCCTATATATCTGACACGAAATTATGAAATATGTCATCAATCGGCAAAAACGAACCATACCTGGATAGCATAGAGCCTTACATTATTTGAAGTGATTTGACAATTCACGAAAAGAGTGCAGACTTGTCATTGCATATGTCTGTCTCACATATTTCATTTGCAATTTTAAATTGTGACATAATCCAGGTAGACTTTTAATAGACAATGTGTAATAAACCTCCTTCTTACATAAAAAACAATGATGAAGAGGTCAACCTGTGAGACTGACAAGGACAAACAATAATAGCGCTTTCGCTGCTACTCCTACTGAAAGATACATAAGGCTATCCCGTTTTGTCATTTCCCCCACCCCTCATGCCAGATCCAGTTATATACTAGATTCATGATTGCAATACGTTACAATTCAAAATTATATCCAGTTTATTCCGTCAAATCGATGATAGAATATAATGTGAGACAGACATATACAATGACAAGTCGGCACTCTTTTCGTGAATTGTCAAATCACTTTATACAATTTACGGCTCTATACCAAACATGTATGGTTCGTTTTTAAAGGTCGATAACATATTTGTGATTTTCCAACGTGTCAGATAAATAGGCGGTCTGTCGTCCATCCGATGTATTTGCTTTTACAGTGGAGAGATATTTATTCCAGATGAGAGTAATCACATAATTTTGAATTTTATGAGTAATCAAATATTTTTAAGCGACCCGATCCGATATTTATGCGGATACGGACTAACGATATTTTTGCTGGTCACAAAGGATCACATATTTTTACCGAGGTAGTGTCGTCATATACTTATGCCTCCCATGGAGCATCAGATATTTTTGCACGGCTGCCCATAGTCATTTATTTATGCTGGTGACTGTACACCACATGCCTTACGATATGCAGAAATGCTTTAAGCAACCACAGTTGCCGGGTTTGTACTTACAATTTACCGTCACATGTTTTGATCGCTAATCCTGTGTAATACACAGTGATTTAATACATTATATGGTTTATTAATGTAACTTAATAATCGAACTATTTAATGCCTATTGGTTGCTCAAGATATATTTAGTAATCTTAGAAATGTAGGGCATTCAAATAAGAAACACGTCAAAAATCTACAGAACTATTGTTTTGAAGTGATATTATTTGGTCATCAATATTAAGTAGGTCTAAAATATAGTTTTAAACTAATAGACCAATAAACGCGGAGTAGTTTAATATACATTACTAATAGAAATATCTAAATTTGAATACCTGAGGCATTTTAAAACACGCAGCAACTTTTTACACATCGCACTTCCTGAACAACTTGCAAAGTAAAATAGATAAGAAATACTGTGGTTATGTTTATATGGTTGAAACATTTTTTAAATATTGTCACGTTGGTAGTCTGTGTTTTAAAAATTGTTTATGCCGTATCTGTGCAGCCCTTCACAGATAATAAATAAAAAACCGCATACACTCCGTTTTGCAACTCGAGTTGCGACGATCATTTTAGAGGTGCGCAATCTTGAAACTCTAGTTGCTGGAATCATGTGAGTGGTTAAATTTTATGCCCCTTTCATGCAATACATATGCAAATGGAAGACTCTTGCTTGAAAGCAATTTTCTCCAGTAAACCAATGATAAGATTTTATCTAAGAGAAGGTTAATTTAATTCAAGATTAAAGAGAAGTAACATATCTGTGTAACATAGTTACCTATTTTTATAAAGACCAAAAAATCCATGCAGCCACAAGGGCTAAGATGGCCGGCTCTTTATCATTTGTCACCATGCCTGTCACGTTCTAACAAGTATGTAAGTGCGAAAGTGACGCATGACATAACAGGTGATAAAAACGCTACCATGATACCGCTGCAGGTTGTTTCAACGTTTCAAATTTACAGTTGTAAATAAGTAGTTACTATCAAACAAGAACCTTAATGGGTAGCCATTATTGTCTAATCTGAACTGTTGGTAAATGATGAAGGCCATTTATTTCAGATGTTGTACAGAATTTTTTGTATAATAAATGAGCCTTAGTCATTTATTTTAGAAGTCGAAGTATTACATCTAAAATAATTGTACTAAAATTGCTAGGTACTGTAATATTCTTTTTCAAAGCTTATTTGTGGTGTTTAAGTTCGGGTACATATAGCATGCGCTAATACTAACTGGGGACCGTTTCTCAAAAGCTTGTAACTTGTAATACAAGCGGATGTCACTTTTTGACAGTTTTTGTTAGAAAGGGATTTGTATTACAAGTAACAAGCTTTTTAGAAACGGTCCCGGTGGTGGCTACCTACCACCAGCTAGTAGCCAGTGTGTGAGATGTATAGAAAGTTACGCAGATGTTAGAGAATATGTCAGTTTGACACTGATAAGGTAGTCGTAGTAAAGCTACTAGACGCGTAGTTTCACTCGCCACTATTAAAGAATGGTACTTACTTGGACGCGTAGTTTCACCCGCTACTATTGTCGCTGACTGTACAACGGGAAGAAGCCTGTGCCCAGTACTGGGACGTACTAGTGAAGACGATAACAAATATGTAATAGATATATAACATACTAAGTTCCCATATCCTTTTAAAAGACATAAAAGGTGCCAAATTCAAAACTGCAAATTTGGGAGGATAGGTACTCTAGTCTAGTCTAGTTACAAAGAGTCTACAGCTACAACTAATAAGAAAATCACCGAGTCCACAGACTAATCAATCAGTTTCAGCCAATTTATCTCCGCTGAGTATCAATCCCGTCTGTGTCAGAGCAATAAATCAGTCGATAGTGCAGTGAGCGGAGTTACTTGGTCTCCCACGCTGTACTATCAGTTCCTCTATACATGTAACTTATGTATTGGCAATAGAAATTCTAAGTAGATAGAAGTGCATTTGTTCCAAATCTCTGTAGCGATTAATGCAGACATTTTTATATTTCTCTCATACAACAATAGTATTGACTTGCCATGACATGCAGTAGATAATTTAATTGCTACATTCCTCCTTGCATGAAATAAGTGTTGACTGGTATTTTGATATGTTAACAGCGACAAAATGCTGTTGTTAAATTCAAGTTTCTGACCTCAGAAGCCCATTGGGTCATAATCAAATACTTGTCACGTAAAGCCTTAAAAAGCTCGACCCAACCAACGAAAACTAAGTAGCCAAGAAAACAAAAAGAATCATTTATAGCATCAACGAATAGATTCCTAAGCTGTGTACGTCGTAGCTTTATCCGTATATATGTCTCGTCTGACTCCACCGATAGATAAATCTCGAGATAAACCAGACAGAGTGGATAGCGTGAACGTGATGAAACACTTGCGGTCAGTCTTTAAACGAAGTTGTATGAATTAAAAGAATAGAATACCTGTTATTAATAGAATATTATGTTATGTGAAATGAAGTAGGCGGTCCAAAATTATTTTCGCTGTCTTGTTCTTTGTCCCCAAAAATGTGAAAGATTGTAGCTTTTTGTATGAGATGAAATTTAATTTCCAATTTTTCTCATGTAAAATATAATCTATACAGCTAGAAAGACATGCGATAGCACTCGATTTTTTATTTCATTGATAGAAGACGGAAATACTAGCGTGAGAGAGTGGTCAGAAACAGGGATGTTGCGGATGCCGATTTTTTGACATCCGCGGACGCGGATGCGGATGTCAAGATAGTACTTACCATAAAAAATGTCAAATATTACATTTTAGTAATTTTTATTTCAAAAAACCGGCCAAGTGCGAGTCAGACTCGCGTTCCAAGGGTTCCGTACATTAAGTCCCACTCACGCTTGACTGCTCATTTCTAAGAGGTTTTTTTGGTTAATACCTAGCAGTCTAGCACTTACGCCGATGCTAAGACGTTCCTGTACCGACCTGTTCCACATCCGCATCCGCATTAAATCAGCATCGATTTTATGCGGATGCGGATGCGGATATTCGCAACATCCCTGGTCAGAAACAAAGACAACGAAAATAATTTTAACCCAGCCTCCCTTTCGTATACCACAATCAGGTGTTTACAAGTTTCCCGCTTATTGTCTCTTCTTTCGAGGCGATCCCTTAATTTGCCTGGGTCATAAAAAGCTCAACCCAAATAAAACTAAGTAGCAGTTAGCTTTGTACGACGTAGCTTTATCCGTATAGGCATGTCTGTCTTCACCGATAGATAGGAGTAAATCTTGTGATAAACCAGACAGTGGATGGCGTGAACGTACTGAAACACTTGCATTGAGTCTATAAACGATGTACAGTCAGCAGCAATAGTTGCTAAGCGGGTGAGGTGTTAAAAATAATCTTGACGCGACTTTATTGTTAAGAGAATAAGAGCGCGTCAAGGTAATTATGAATGCCTCGCCGGCTTAGCTACTTCTGCTGTTGACTGTACGAGTATAGCGGTTAGCTTGAAAGAGTATATAGGGGGAAGTTTGAAAGTAGCACCAGTAACGGAGAAGATGAGGAGTAGTAGGCTAGCGTGGTATGGGCATGCAATGAGGAGGGATGAATGCCATATAGGCAAAAGAATGTTAGGGATGAATGTTGATGGACCGAGAGCGGATAGAAGACCCAAAAAACGATGGATGGATTGTGTGAAAGAGGATATGAGAAAGAAGAGTGAGTACTAAGGTGACTCAAGATAGAGGAGAATGGAAGAGAAAAACATGTTGTGCCGACCCCACATAACGTGGGATAAGGGCAGGAGGAAGAAGAGTGGGTAGCTTGAAAGTTAATAGAATAAAATATTATTCTTCATCACACCAGCTCGTAATGGTATGGAAGCTGCTTTCCATCAGGTGGGTCGAATGCTACTCGGCGTAGTATAAAATTTATCTAAATATTTAAGTTCCATTTTCCGTTAGATATCACGGTGATTACACTGATCTGACCCGAGACAACACGTTAATAAATATGCACGTAAATGGGCCATTTCCACTTTTTTCTTAATTAGTGAATCTCTATGTTATTTCTACTCAGAATCACGAGATCTTTCTATCCTAATAGGAGAAAAAGAGTGTCCCAAGGTTTTTTTCCCATTCCGTTGCCATTTTTCATAGAATTTGTATGGCGGTCACGGAATGGAAAGATCGAATAAAAATGTATGGAAATTTTGGGACATTTTTTCTCCTATTAGGATAAAAAGAGTTCATGATTCTGAATAGAAATAACTTAAAAAATCCCAATTAAAAAAAAATCCGTCGTCCGGATCCGCATCCAATGTGAAGACCGCTGCACTCAGCTAACTTTACCTTTTAAAACGGTGACCCATTTGACGGACGGTTTACGCGAGTAGGTATACTTGTAGCGGGATGTTAGTTTAGCTGCAGTTTGCAATTACCTGTGTAGATATTTCTGCACAGTTTATATTGGTCCAAATCATAGGAGGCAGCGGCTTAGTAATTTTTTTTTTCATTTATATATTCATTTTATTTTAAACTTTAATTCAGGTAACAAGGCCCAAATTATATACTCCTTATAGACTAACATACACATCATTTTGTAAACTTAAAAACTAAACACTATTTTGGCGACAGAACAGCGTGGCTCCGTTGAATCGTGAAATATGAAGCTGATACTCGTAGTATAAATATTATTTATGAATAGCAGAACACGTAAGTAGTAAATTATGGGAGATAATGGAATACATTTATTTCAGCTCATTGCGTCTTTATTTAATAAAGAAGATTTGCTAACTCCGTAACGTAAATCGCTATTTTCTTGTAACTTGCTCACAAACATAAACTTATGAATATGCATTATATTCTATATGCATTGCGCGTTGCATATTAACCCGAGCCACTGCGACTTCGCTTTATATACGTAATTTTAGTGTACGGTTAATTAAATTTATCATATACAGAATTAATTTGCCTAGTACACCATGTCCCTTTAGGACTTTATAGAAAAAACATCCCATCTCATACCACCGGATGTCGTGAGTGTGGTGTGTAGGCAAAGTGACAACCCTAGTGTACAAGTGAATAATCTAGATCAAGTGCGGGTAGTTCGCAAAACCCGCGCAGCAAGAAGACGTTGATACAATTCTTCACCAGTCTGCCTGTGACCACGAACGTAATGTCACGTTCGAAACGTCAGGCCATAAATAAACATAAGTCTTACGCGATTAAGTCCCGTGTTAGTTATAAAAGTATGAGTGAGGATCGTGTTAGTTTAAATCAACTTTATAGAAGCCCATAAAAACTACCGACTTGAACCCCATGTACTAAGTTACTAGCGAGACAACCTGTATATCTTGCCGCGCTTATACTCTGACGTGGCCTTATTTAACCGTCAGTTAAAGGGACAGATAAATCCTTCAAGAATTTAATATGAACCTGCAGCAGGTCCGTTTAATAAACGGCTCAGCTGCACTCGCGTTCCGTCTCCTTTGCATTTAATATAGTGCAATATTAACTGACCGTGAAGTCAACTCGAACGTATACTTGACATCAAAACGATATATGAATGATGTCAGTTGTTACCATACGCGTGTGCGTCTCGTTCGCACTAACAATTCCTTCCGTAAATACATATATCAATTTAAGCAGCAGCGTCTAGAAGATTTTGATGCGATGTATGACTCTATCTCTCACACACTAACTGCGCTGTCTATGCGTGTGTCCCTGTCTAACATGACTATTTCTCTCACTCTGTCAGTATGGTTAAGAGTGCTATTATATAAAGTACTCACTGTGGTTCATGTTCCGTCAGCAACTCCTCAAAGTGTATGACCAGCGAGTGCGCGGGGGGTGCGCGCAGCTCGCTGATGCATTCCACGTCATCAGGGTAGGGGCGGGGGAACCCGGGGGAGGAGACGGTGGCGTGTGGCCGGAGGTGAGAGAGGAAGATCGTCTCGTTGCATTGGATGGTGGTCGCGATGTACGGGTCTGCAACAAAAAGAAAAATGTTATAAATATAAACTCGTATGTGGTTTCAGCACAACATGTAAACCAATAAAAAAAAAAACAAAAAACAACTGGTTGCACTCAGGGAGTGCCGGCAGACGTGAAAATTCAATGACTATTGCAAAATACACTATGTATAATTGAGGTTAACGCCATCTGGCGTCAGCGTTAATTACTTGAAACCCCTAAGCACATCACTGTTAGTACTCTAGTTATATTAATACCAGTTAGAGCCAAACTCACTGGATGGCATTTAAATCAATAAAGAAAAACCCAATGACATTACATGTAACAGTTTTTCGATCAGTCTTCGACGCTGTCTCGAGTTTAACATTTTTTCCCCACCTCAAAAAGTGCACAGCGCAGCTAAAGAAGTTTTCACTTCTATAAACTAGACAAGCACACCTATACATCTACTTGTTAATGATAACTGACAATGATTACTGGATACAATATCAGTTGTCACAACTGCCTGCCTGCTTATAGAATAATAGTAATAAACTTTACTAATTAGCAAGTTTGCTGCTTCTAGTACATTCTCGGCGATGTCCTCATCAATTGACTGAAACGCTAAACGGGTAAAATAACAGTTGAATTCCACAAGAACATACGAGTATCTTATCGTTCGTTTTTATTTGCATTAGAAAAAAGGTACCTAAACAATATTGACGTGTCTTTTTATTAAGAAACACTTGAAAAATAAGTCACGGCACTCACGGCAAATATGTAACAATTATACGATAAAATACATTCTTTTGCTTTTCAATCAAGCGTTTTTCAATCACGTCAAGATCGCGTAGTCTAGTCTTTTACTAATGCTAAAAAAAAGCGAAATATAAACCTGCAACTTTGTACCTAAACCAAGCATTTAAATAAAGTTTGCAAGCACTGCAATAAAACGTGCAGTCCAAACAGATCCGCCGAACAAATAACAAATAACTTTCTGTTTGACGGATATTTTTGCAGATTCTGGGCTTTTCAACGGAGCATCTGGCTTTTTATATGTTTTTAATTGAGCTACGGATTTATTGGATGACGGACATACAGTAGAATAGATAAAGAGTGATAGAATGAGGTTATTTTATGCCGACTGACAAAAATGTTTACTGCTGCATATCACTACACTTTATAAAAGAACTAGCGACCCGCCCCAGCTTCGCACGGGTTAACAATATGAGTATACTTAAACCTACCTCTTGAATCACTCTATCTATTAAAAAAAAACAGCATCAAAATCCGTTGCGTAGTTTTAAAGATCTAAGCATAATAGGTACATAGGGACAGACAGACTACGGGAAGCGACTTTGTTTTATACTATGCAGTGATGTAGTGACGCCGCGCCTGTCTGTGTATGTTTGCGATAAACCCAAAACCTATTGAATAGATTTTCATTCGGATTTCACCTATGGATATAGTGATTCTTGCGGAATTGTACAATTTAATATTGTCTTCGGTTACCGCGATAGTTACACATGAAATAAAGGTTAGGGTTCGAAACGTCGGAATGTATAGAATAAATTCAATATACGCGATATGATCCGTTTTAATAGTTTTATTTTATAATTGTACAATTTGTTAACACGTGCGAAGCCGGGTTGCTAGTTGTTGGTAATTTTAACAAACATTTGTGTTCGTGTGTCGAAGCTAAATGAGAATATTTGGAAGATAATAGGTAAGTTTTGTTAAAATGTATTTTAATGATTGTAGATTTAATTGTAATGAACTTTTGTGAAAGACGTGTGAATAAGAAAAAATATTGAAACATATTCTTTGTTTACATATTTTGGGCCCAACCCTACAGGTGAACATGAGACTATCTGTAATGACAGGATTTTCATGTTCAAAAGCTAGTTGAGATTAATTCTATTTCCTGACGATATTTCTTTCGAGAAGAAGTTCCTAATAGCGAGCAACAGATAAATTAAATAAATATTACGGAACAATATTACACAAATCGTCAGGATGTCAGAAGGTCAGACAGCGTCTCAAAAATACTAAATAGTCTCTCAAAGGTGCAACATCATACTTTTTAGGGTTCCGTACTTCAAAAGGAAAAAACGGAACCCTTAAGGATCACTCGTGCTGCTGAACCAATTAAGTTGAAATTTGGTACACATATGTAAGTCTGTGACTCAAAGACGGATATGTAATGTAATTAAATGAATTTTAAACATAGGGGGACTTTTGGGGGGTGAATGAGACAGTTAAAAAACAAAGTTTTGCAAACTATATTGTGTTATATATTATATGAAAGAGCTCATTGTGAGAATCTCAAATATTTTTTTAATAATTTTAAGATAAATAGTTTTTAATAAAATAGGCAAAAAATTACCCCCCCCCCCCCCTATTTCCGAAACTACTGGGTCCTAAATTAAAAAAAAAATACAGAAAATAGCTCTTTACGTATAAATTACTAGAAATTTAAACCTATTAGCAGGCATCGGAGTTTTTATCGCATGGTAAGACTAATAGCAAGCTATGGAGTCGACATTTGCCATAAATGTAAACTCTTATTCATACTCATACTCATGGTTAATTTTATTTAATATGAGAACAGATTACTAAATAGTTACTACGTATATAAGTTTCATTTATTAAACCTCATTTGTTGCAATAAATGTATGTTTCAATTGGGCGAGTTGTACTTCACAACTCAAGCACACTATAGCAGATTTTTCATAGTCATATTGTAAATCGTTGTATGGCTCTATCCATGCCAAAATTGCAGCAATTTCTGGGTTAGGCATAATAATTAATTATGGAATATTCCACAACGTATTTACCACTTACAGATATAAATAACTACTACGTTTGCAATCACCAGTGATTGACACATGACAAACACTAAAATTAAATTAGCTAAAAGTTTACCAATCTAATGTTTTAAAAAGAAAAAGAAAAGAGTGGTAATATCAAAGGGGGATCATATTAAGTGGATCACTAAAGGGATTAAGGTTTCAAGTTGCATGAAGCGCATTTTGACGGCTGGTAAAAAATCTGGATCTGAAACAATAGGACGCTACACAAAGAATTACCTAAACATTTATAGGCGTGTAATCAGGCATTCCAGGAAATTGGCGGTGCAGACTCAAATTAACAAAGCAGAGAACTCATCAAAACAGATTTGGAAAGTAGTGAATAAACACCGCAATAAAAGTAGTGGAAGATCAGCTGAAAATATGCTAATAAAAAATGAAGGTCCAAATGGTCAATCCTCAATTGTTAACGATCCCAGTGCTATTTGTACAATGTTCCTTGAACAATTTTGTCAAGAAAGTGCTTCAGGTAATACTGGTAGCCTTGCTCTGTCAATACTTCGTTCTCACATTAAAAGAGTAGAAAATGATATGGTGTTTGAGCAGGTGAATTCACAGGAAATTATCGTGATGGTTAAGAAACTAAAATCCAAGACATCGAGCGGGTATGATGATATCCCAATCACGATCATCAAAGATAATATTGATATCCTAGCCGGTCCACTAGCGTATCTTTTTAATCAGTGCGTGGAGAATTCTGTTTTTCCTGACCAATTCAAGATAGCTAAAATCATTCCAGTGCATAAAAAGGGATCGAAAACTGATAGGAAAAACTATAGGCCCATCTCACTTTTACCCACACTATCCAAGCTGCTTGAAAGAGTTATGAAGGACAGGCTCACCAGGCATCTGTATCTGAATAAAATCATAAATGAGAGACAGTTCGGGTATCAAAAGTGTAGAGGCACAAATGATGCGATCAGCACTCTCATTGCGGACGTAGTTGGTCAACTTAACAATAAGAAAAAAGTGGCGGGAGTTCTGCTGGATCTTAGCTCCGCTTTTGATATGGTCAACCATAGCATACTGCTATCAAAGCTGGAACACTATGGAGTCAGGGGCAACTCACTGGCCCTATTCCACGCGTATTTAACCAACAGAAAGCTCTTTGTAGAGATTCTGTGGACCAAAGACCAACATGAAAAAGCCTACAGATCACGCATCGCTAACGCACACAGAGGGGTTCCACAGGGGTCCATATTAGGCCCTACTTTCTTTATTGTTTTCACCAATGATCTAATTAAGTATATTGAAAACAATGTCCCCGACACTACCTTAGTTGTTTTTGCGGATGATACGAATGCGGTTATATCAGGAAGCAGCATATCGGAATTAAACGTTAAGGTGAATTATGCTCTGGGAACTTTCACGAGGTGGTTCCAGGCTAATAATTTGAAACTGAATGCCAAAAAGACCAATGTAATGTTATTTAGAACCACAGCCAAAAATAAAGACGCATTGCAGATTTCCCTTGAGGGTGATAAGATAGAGCAGGTAGAGGCTGCCAAATTTTTAGGGGTGTACATTGATTCCTATTTAAATTGGAAGCCAGAATTATCTGCCGTGACAAATGCAGTAAATTGCGCATGCTATGCCCTCAGAAGCCTTAGAGATGAGTTGCGACAGACTCAACTGAAAATAGTTTACCTTTCACTGGTAGAATCCAAATTGCGTTATAGTATCCAACTCTGGGGCAATAGTTACAAATATAATGTGCAAGCTGCTTTTATTGCGCAGAAAAGAGCTATTAGGATAATGGCAAGGGTACCACAGGATACTCCTTGTAAACCTTACTTTCTTGACTACAGAATCTTAACTGTTCCCAGCCTATACATGCTGGTTGTACTCACGGACTTAGTTAAGAATTTGCACTTGATTGAAACTACAGAACAGAGGGATAGACGTTTAGCTTCAAGACGTAGAGATTTACCTCAGACCGTGAGTATCAAACTTAAAGTTGTCAAGCACGCAGCATGTTTCCAGGCTATTGGACTGTTTAACAAGTTACCTGTTGAATTAAAGTCACACACCAATAGCCTCATTTTCAAAAACAAGTTGAAGACTTTCTTGCTAGAGAAGTGCTACTATTCGGTAGAGGAATTTGTAAATGAACGTAATTCTGACATATAAAAATGTAATACATGTTTTAAATTCTTAATTTACGATTTGACATCCTACATTTATATTGCAATTCAATCCTAATTCACATTTTATTGTTATTGTTTTTTTTTTTTTTTTTTTTTTTTTTTTTTTTTTTTTTTTTTTTCTCATTATTCACATTATTTAATTTCGTGTTTTAATGTTAATATTAGTTGCATGTTTGTTTGTTGTTTTTGTTGTTCATGTAGATTTAAGTAGATTATGATTCAAACACAATGTAAAATTGTTTATGAATAAATAAATAAAAATTAATAATTATGTTTTAAGGGAGTTCCCTCTGCCAACAAACTGTCCTGCAGTTTGTCAGAAGAAAAAAATATGTATATTAGGGTTTATTTCACCTGAATAAACGATTTTTTTTATTTACTAATCAATTTTATCAGCGGTCAGTACCTACATGACATTAGGTCTTTCGCAGTGATGTAGTTTGTATAGTTGTATGTTAAAATAGTTGAAGTTATGAATTCATAATGTAATAGATTTTTTTTATATCATTCTACTAAGATAATATACACGTCCGACCGCTCTAAAGGCATTTTAAGATAAATTAAATAAATGAGTATGAGTATGAATAAGAGTTTACATTTATGGCAAATGTCGACTCCATAGCTTGCTATTAGTCTTACCATGCGACAAAAACTCCGATGCCTGCCTATTAGAAATGTGAAGTCAAGCGTGAGCCGGATTTAATTACTTAGTTTTTGATCCGACCCTTACGGGTTTTTTAAATTACATTTTTACATTACAGCATACGTCACGTATTTCCAAATGACCTGTTTTCGCGCCCCCCGACAGGAAAAACACCGATATTTATCGACGCCTTACCAGACGTAATGAAATTCACGTATTATACAGATTTCCCGTGGGGCCAGTACCTGTGCTTGTAAGTGGAAGTCGTATTGTTTTAGCTACGATAATGGTATTTGAAAAAGTCACTTTCGTATTGCCACAGTAATATACCTACTAAAACCATATCAATAACACCTCAAAGTAAAAATAACAAAAATTACACTTAAAGGCGATAGGCCGGCCGTTCTCATGCGAAGACCGATTGACCCTCAGTTTTAATACTGATACTGGTATCTGGTATTATCAATTGTTATTTGTCATTTACTTCACATTATCCTTCACTGAATTATTGCTCCTAACCTATAGCCTTCCAATTTGATGCGACTTCATTCATACACCGGAGTGACGTGCGTATTTACCTCAGTGTGATAACCACGTATCAGCCTCCTTGCCTAGTCGGTAGTGTCTATTACACATTTAAATAAAAAAACCGGCCAAGTGCAGGTCGGATTCGCGTTCCAAGGGTCCCGTACATTAAGTCCGACTCACGCTTGACAGCACATTTCTCATAGATTTTCCTCTCATCTATAGGTAAAGAACTATTTTAAGTATTTTTTTCAAAATTTTAGACCCAGTAGTTTCGGAGATAAAGGGGGGAAAATGTTCCGTTTTTTCTTTTTGAGGTACGGTACCCTAAAAAACTCCACATTTATTCAAATCCATACAATGGCGTTCACATTTTAGAGAATAAAATTACTGACATTAAAAGAAGCGAAACATAAATAAGTGTTATGACTATTACGCGCTCACAGCCTTTTATTAAAACGGACGGCGAATAAAGAAAACGTAAAATCTTCTTTATTTATGTAAGGTCGCTATTACGTCGAGCTACACGTATCCCCAGAAAAGAGCTAGTATGTGAGGAGTGATATTATATTACATAGAAATAAATTTACTACATACTTTATTTAACTTTTTTACCTAGAGGCCAATTCTGTGCCACAAACTGGCCTCATCTCATCATGTTTATTTATTATTTTAATCTTTATTGCACAAAAGAAAAACGTTATAGTACAAAAGGCGGACTTAATGTTACTGGCGATTTCCAGCTCTAATCTTCTGATGATTTCAACTATTGGTGACAATTTTCAATGATCATGATGATGATGATGCATTCCTAGTATCCCTCATTAGGGACATATTTAGGGCTCGCAGAAGAAACTTCCATTTGTCGCGATCTTGAGCGGCAACTTCCAGCTCTTGCCAGCCGAGACCAGTTAGCCAGCCTCCTCAATAATAATAAATTATTTTCAATGATAATGCTAGAAAAAATTGTCCCGCTTTTTTGTAGCGAACACATAATTGAAAAATACTCAGATACATCATTTGTTTTGGTCCAGTAGATTGAATGTGGCTTTGTGATTTATGTATTTACTCTATAAGCGAGTTTTTAAATGCTAAGTTTAGTAATAAGGAGCTAGTTATACTTTAATGTAAGCATTTACATTTATTTTAGTAATAAGGCATCTTTATTTTGTGTGACTTCCAGCCAAGAAATCTAGATATTATATTTGCATGCTCAATTAAGTAGAGTATGGTGGACCATATAACTAATATTGTAACAACTTATTGTAACCCATATTCCGCAAATAAACAATCATTCATTAATTCATTCATTCAATGCACCGCATTGAACGGCAATATAAATTAGGAATGCTAAATGAACAAACAATAAACTAAATCAGTCGAACGAAATACTATTCGCTTCAGAACGTAATTGCGAATATATGAGTTATATCTACTAATACAACTACATACCAAAATATTTAATATATAACATTAATTAAACGTAATTGCCAATATATGAGTTATATCTACTATACAATATATGAGTTCGATAAATATTGTTTTGCAATAGAATAAGCTGTTTTGTTATTTCGATGCATTTCTTTTGCCTCAGTGCATCTATCAAAACATATTTGTTCAAAGAAGCATATTTAGTCATGAGTATTTTCAAGGCATTTTTGGCAAGGTATGCGATAAAAGGCTGATATGATGATGATGATGATTTTCAAGGGCATACAATCGTATGACGAGGTTTTATGTAGCGTTGACATTTTTTTAATCAAAACAAATATCATTTATTATCAGGCAACTAAGGCCCATAGATACATATATATACCTTACAAACATACATACAATAATAACAATCTTACAAGCTAAAAAATAATTTATTTCGGCGACACGGTGGTTTTCTGTTGTGTCGCCTGTTCCGGCTGTTAATAACTCTTGCTAAGCATTCATTAATTCCTTTAATGAATATTGCATAGGTTAATCTGGTTAAACATTACAATTACAAACTTTCGAATTTTAGTTCGTATAAAAGTTAATAAAAACGAAAAGGTCCAAAACACTCGTACAAACAATAGCAATAAAGGCAAAATTCATTCATTCGTTGAAATTATTAATTTAATGTGCTAATGAGCGAAAGGTTAAACATTACAATCAGATACTTTTCGTATAATATATAAGTTAATAAAAACACAAAGGTCCAGCAAAACTTGTTCAAACAATAGCAATAAAGGCCTAGGCCTACAACGTGAACATTTCCGCACGGCTGTCCACATTAAGAGGTATTTAGCCATGCGAGTCACGTGCTGTGGAAAGTGCTTATGAGGGGAATGGGCTTTAGGTCGGTTGTACATGTTAACTCATACCTATTCTCATGTATGGATTGCTAACTTGGCTTCCCGACACCAGTAGGTAATATTAAAGTGATTGCGTTTATACCATACTAGCTTTTGCCCGCGACTTCGTCTGCGTGTATTTAGTAATTTGGGTAGCTTATTTTTTATCCAATCTGCTTTTTATCGATTCTCCGTACAAATTTCCACCCCTCTTTTCACCCCCTTAAAGGATGACTTCTGGGATAAAAACTATCCTATGTCCTTCCTCGGGACTCAAACTATCTCTATACCAAATTTCAACAAAATCGGTTCAGCGATTTAAGCGTGAAGAGGTAACAGACAGACAGATAGACACACTTTCGCATTTATAATATAAGTATGGATGTTGTGGTGCAGCCCAAGGGAGATTAAAGCTCCATTTACACTGTGCGAGTACTTGCATACAATCTTCATTGATAAAGATAATGATTAAGATACAGAGTATTAAAAAAAGAATCAGTCTAACCAAACACCTCAATGTAACGCATGCAAGTTCTTGCTCTGTCTAAATGGTGCCTAAACCCCCAAGTAAGTGTGTCATCGTATGGCAAACATATTATAAAAATAGAAACAAATATATTATTCGCTTCTATTTTACTTGATGCGAGGCTCTCGTATAGAAATAGTGCAGTGCAGCAGCCAGAGTAGGTCTTTAGGTAATCATTGTCCCCCAGAAGTGAATTCAGATTTTACAAACTACCTATATAAATTACAAAGTGATGATAATACGGCTCGCAGTTGCACTTACACATTAACAGCCTAGGGCAGAAACCTGGGCATATCTGTACGCCTGCGGCCTACATTAGACTATTTAGCGTTATGTGAGTCACGTGTCGTGGAAAGTGTTTATGAGCGAGCGGTTAAGGTCGCTCGCACACATGTTAATTCATATTCTCACATATTATAGACATTTTTAATATTGCTTTTTAACAGGATTCAAAAAGAAGGTACCTATATATACATACTCTTATATAACACGCATAGTGAAAAAAAATCTTGCTTACCCGCAACACAAAATATTTTGTACTATATAAAAAAAAGCGGCCAAGTGCGAGTCGGACTCGCCCATGAAGGGTTCCGTATTTAGGCGATTTATGACGTATAAAAAAAAAACTACTTACTAGATCTCGTTCAAACCAATTTTCGGTGGAAGTTTACATGGTAATGTACATCATATATTTTTTTTAGTTTTATCATTCTCTTATTTTAGAAGTTACAGGGGGGGGGACACACATTTTACCACTTTGGAAGTGTCTCTCGCGCAAACTATTCAGTTTAGAAAAAAATGATATTAGAAACCTCAATATCATTTTTGAAGACCTATCCATAGATACCCCACACGTATGGGTTTGATGAAAAAAAAATTTTTGAGTTTCAGTTCGAAGTATGGGGAACCCCAAAAATTTATTGTTTTTTTTCTATTTTTGTGTGAAAATCTTAATGCGGTTCACAGAATACATCTACTTACCAAGTTTCAACAGTATAGTTCTTATAGTTTCGGAGAAAAGTGGCTGTGACATACGGACGGACAGACAGACGGACAGACGGACAGACGGACAGACAGACAGACAGACATGACGAATCTATAAGGGTTCCGTTTTTTACCCTTTGGGTACGGAACCCTAAAAAAGCGGCCAAGTGCGAGTCGGACTCGCCCATGAAGGGTTCCGTATTTAGGCGATTTATGACGTATAAAAAAAACTACTTACTAGATCTCGTTCAAACCAATTTTCGGTGGAAGTTTATATTTTTTTTAGTTTTATTATTCTCTTATTTTAGAAGTTACAGGGGGGGGGGACACACATTTTACCACTTTGGAAGTGTCTCTCGCGCAAACTATTCAGTTTAGAAAAAAATTATATTAGAAACCTCAATATCATTTTTGAAGACCTATTCATAGATACCCCACACGTATGGGTTTGACGAAAAAAAAATTTTCGAAGTATGGGGAACCCCAAAAATTTATTGTTTTTTTTTCTATTTTTGTGTGAAAATCTTAATGCGGTTCACAGAATACATCTACTTACCAAGTTTCAACAGTATAGTTCTTATAGTTTCGGAGAAAAGTGGCTGTGACATACGGACGGACAGACAGACGGACAGACGGACAGACAGACAGACAGACATGACGAATCTATAAGGGTTCCGTTTTTTGCCATTTGGCTACGGAACCCTAAAAATGGCAACTAGGAACGATGTGTGATAAAATTGACACTTGAATTGAGAATATGTAACACATTATAGTAGGCTATTTTTTTCAGGGCATTCAGAAATAAATATTTCACAAATAGGCCTTGGTGCTAGACAGTGAAATAATACAATAAATGTATAAATAAATACTGAAATATACGGAAAAAGTCCATAGCCCCGAAAATAAACCGAGATTTGAACCTAAGACCATCCCTCAGCTTCGCATTACCGATTAGGCAATAACTCTGTTTGTTTGATGTTTTATGATATAGGAGGCAAACGAGCAGAGGTAAGCGATTACCGCCGCCCATGGACACCCGCAACACCAGAGAGATTGTAGGTAGGCTGTATTGTATTTATATACAGACTAGCGACCCGCCCCGGCTTCGCACGGGTTAACAAAATATTCATGAACCTTCCTCTTGAATCACTATATCTTTAAAAAAAACACATCAAAATCCGTTGCGTATTTTTAAAGATCTAAGCATACATAGGGACAGATAGACAGCGAGAAGCGACTTTGTTTTATACTATGTAGTGATGTCTATCACAGTGCAAAAAAAACTGTGATTAACTCTGACTGATTTTATATCAGGATGTAACCTATGTATTTACATAGGTTGAGTTTAAAAACATCCTAACTAATTTTAGTATAGTATCAGGATTTACAAATTAGTTTTTTTTTGAACTCTACGAGTACCTATGTAAATTAGTATAGTTTCAGGCCTTTTTTTAATCTCTACATTTGTAATAGTTATAATAACTATGTATTAACAGTATAAGTGTTTTGGCATATCTAGAGCTGTAAACTTATACCTGTATTTATTTAAAGAATAAAGAATAAAGAATATCTTTTGCGACCATCCTTAGACATGAGCACCTACGCTAATGAAAGGTAATTAAAAGCTAAGTTTTAAGGCATCGTTGTTTAATGTACGTAATTAAAACTTACTTACACGCTACCTCCGCAGTGTTTAGTCGTAAAGTGGCTGGATATGAGGTTTTGTTAAAAGGAAATAAAACTTAAAATGTAATTAAGAAATTTAATTACTAAGCGGTAGAGAAGCGTTTAGAGATATCTACGTACGAGTAGTAATCGTTATTTGTTTTACAAGGGTGCAAAGTTGTTGTTTAACTCCTCGTGCTAATATTGATATCCGAGCAAGCGAAAGATTCCAAACTGATGCACGAGCATAGCGCGCGTAGTTGGAAAAATTAAAAGGTTTCAAGGCATGAAGGTTAAAAAAAAACTTTGCTACCGAGAGAAATACAAAAATGTTCATAATAGCATTGCGAGGAAAATACTAACTGTAAATTATTATAAACGACCCGTTCCGGCTTCACACGGGTTAAAAAATTATACATAAACCTTCCTCTTGAAGCACTCTATCTATTAATAAAAACCGCATCAAAATCAGTTGCGTAGTTTTAAAGATCTAGGCTACTAAACTATGTATATAGGGACAGACAGCGGGAAGCGACTTTGTTTTATACTATGTAGTGATCAGATCTAAATGAATGCGATTAAATATTTACCATTCAAAATAATCACTTTAAAAGTGAATTCAACTAGCTTAATACAAAAGGAAATAAAAACTAAAAATTTGAATCGGTTTCCTTAGTCACTCTTTTGGATAAAACTGAACTTTTTCATTTGTTTCGGAAATCATAAAGGGAATCATTTACGAGCTGGTGTGAAGAAAAGTACCTATATTCCAAATCAGTCCTACCGTCTTGAAGAAATCATGGAATTCTGTTAAAAAGATCAGAACCATATAAAATCACGTATCAAGCTTTTAACGAAGGTATCAAGAAAATCGTTTTAATACCCATCTCATCCCACAGCAACATTGTTTAAAGCCACTATCCGGACAGGTAATGTGTGTTTTATGCTTTAGCGGCCATAACAGTCGCGGTTGCACTTAAGTGCAACGAACAGTTTACCGGCAACATGCACTAGAATGTTGCAGATAATATTCATTTTAAATTTTCAGATACACTGTATGTAATAATTATTTGTGATACAAGTGCAGAAAGTAGCCAATCACATCTGGTGTAAAAACCTCACTATGAGTTTTATGCGGCCGGCGTCAACTCAAACGCTTGAACTAATATCAGTACGAGGGAGACGCATTGTGAGTTAGTTTACACAGTCGCTAGCGAATACATCAGTGTCTAACTCGTGGTAAGGACACTGCCCTAAGGCGGAAGGTTTTAAAGTCACATTAGACTCATACGAAACGTTACATACCCCATTTTAACAAAAGGTTTCAATGGACAGTAGGTTGTTACATTTTTACAGCAGTTCAAAACTATTTTGCCGGACAGGTAATACCTATTATGGCTGCTTTTCATGTAATATCGGAAGTGGCAACGCAGTAAAACACACATTACGTTTCAAAGTCAAGAAATTTCATTTTGCCGCAGATTTACAAAAGTTTTTACTCCGGCGTAAATTTATTATACGAACATTAATTAGTTTTAATAGTCGATGAATACTTTTATAACATTTTTACGGCGTATGAAACAACTTTCATACACGTGGATGTATACGGCTGTAACTTTAAAGTGTAGTTAAAAAGCCATTGCTGGAAGTTTGCAAAGTAATGTTTCTTATATTTTATTTTCTGTATAACTTTTCTGTGCACATAGGTATGTAATAAAATAGATTTATATAACTGCGTTTACAACGCCGTAAGATTTCGTGGGTAGAAAAGGTTTTTTTTATTCGTCATAGGTACTAAAAGTGCATGTATTATTGTAGTACCTAGTAGAATAGTAGTTTGTAAACACTTTATTGCACTAAACAAGTACATAACACAGAGAGAATACAGTAAATGTGTACAAAGGCAAACTTATCCCCTTAAGGGATCTCTTTCAGCTAACCTTAAGTAACTGAGAGAAATACATGCGAAATGGTAGTAAAACTAAGATAATATGTACGATAATATATGTATTATGTATGTACAGTCGACGTCAAAGAGATCTTTACGACTAACGTTACAAAAAATTATTTACACGACTTTATTGTCATAGCATTTAGGTCGTGTAAACATTTTTTTGTTACTTTGGCTGTAAATTTCTCTTTGACGTCGACTGTACCTAACAGGTTAAGAGGTACATAACATGATGATGTTATGTACCTCTTTACTCTTAAACCGCTGAATCGATTTTGATCGAATTTCATTTGGAGATAGTTTGAGGCCCAAGGAAGGAGATAGGATAGTTTTATATATCATCATCTCACTTAGACGAAGTCTTTGCCTTGTATGGACATGTCAGTCCTCCCGTGCCATCGCATCCTCGGTGTGTTGTAGGTATGTACCGGGTACGACCGCTGCCAGTGTGTGAATCTCCTAATAATACAAAACTTGGAAGTTGTTACCCAGTTTCAACGAAACGGCCTTGCAGAGCCTTTTACAACTCCATGGAGCATACTTTGAGAAATGTTTCAAACTATTTTACGCAGCAAGTTTGTTTCACGTCGTTAAGGACGAGACGATAGTGGACGACCGCGCGAATTTGCCTTTACATATAAAAGTAGGTTGTAGTCCTCATTTTCCTCTCTGGATGTGAAAATTATTATTAATAATTCACAAACACAGCTACGCCCTTCCGTTTGGTTATTTTGAATTTTTGATCATTGACGACGATTTTTCTAATGCACCTAGCATTAGAAAAATCGTTTGGAATTTTATACTTAATCAAAAAATCTAAAAAAGTCAAACGAAGAGGAAAAGCTATGCTTGACCGGAAGGTTGCGGGTCATTCTAGATAAGATTAGCTCAGGACCGGGACAAATGGCATATTAGAAGAGAGGCCTATGCTCAGCGGATTAAGGGCTGATATGATGATGAAATTATATAAAAAATATTTTCCATAGCGTCCTATTAACATCCAGAGAAAAATGAAAAAAAAAAACTACGTTTTAATTTTTAACAAACAGAAACGTCTGCGCACGATGCTATTTAGCTTAGAATTTAAAAGTGGAAAAATTACTGTCATGGGTAAGACTAGAACTCACGGCCTCTGGATCGATACTCCACTACGTTGGTAGGTATATAAAAGCGGCCATCCGCATTCATCTAAATGCGCTGTTTACACGTAGAGAGCTTCTTACAGAACTGGAAGCTAGTTGTTCCGCAAACCCTGACAATATACTTATTTTAGTATATAAAGAGCAGAGTATTTGTATTGTATTGTATACTTGGCATACAATGTACCATTTCAAACAGCTACGTTTCAAACGGCTCGCAGCTGTTCTGTGAATCGAAGCTTATTTTAGTCTATATCCCAAATACAGTTGTCATGTTTTATATGTAAATTCGTTTGTATTTATGGACATGCAGAGAAGATACAAAAAATACTTAACTGTTGAAAATTATGCAATGTGAAAACCTGTTTGAAAACTTAAACGAACGAACTGATATCTGCGATGAACACACAAATAAATGCTTTTACCAGGATTCGAACCCGGGACCTCCAGCTTTTATAGGCAGGTTGAATGTTTACGTGTATAAATCTCATTTTAAATTTTAAGATAATTAGATTTTGTCTCCCGTCTTAATATTTGAACATATTAATGTAGGTAAGTGACGTTTTCAACCAAAAGGTTTTACCACATTGTCGATAAGGTTTATTTCAAATTGATGCTATATGTAAATAGCGCCTTATTGACAATCGACAATAAGTACCCTTTTGGTTGAGAATGGCACATCGAGTTACTATGTTGTATTGTATACTGGGTCAACCAAATCTTGTCAGTAGAAAAAGGCGGCAAATTTGAAAAATCGCGGGTTAGCAACACTACGTTTGAATTATTCAAAAATCGTGTGTCATTTATAAATATCTTATCTGTGGAACTGTTTTGTTTACATTTCATCGTTGTTCGATGTACATTGCTGCTTTTTGTTCGTTTCCTAGGGATACCATACTTTAGTTTGCTTTACATTGCTACTGACATATCCGGCTTGACAGACTATGTGTTATGATAACTGGGTAGTACTACAGTTATCATAAAAATACTTCTTGGCGACTTCTCTAAACCCGTGTAAGTAAACCAACCATTTCGCAACCCATATTTTTCCATTACTTAACAAGGTATGCATGAAACAATCCACAGCAAATAAAAACGGAAACATGATTCATTTTCATAATTGAATCACCATTCGGACATATTGCGTATTTGCATCAAACAAAGTATGAATACTATGAATGTATTATTATTGGCATATTGTTGAAATTTCTTTCTTTCGTGAACTATTTGGTTTTGTTCTTTCTTGCGGTCATCAATTACAATATAGGCATGAGATTATAAGCTTGCTTGTTTTCAGTATACTGAAATATGGGAATTGCTTGCCGGATGTAATACTAACGGACGAGGGAAGCGAGGTCATTTAGTAACACGATGCTTAGAATTCATAATTATTTAATGGTATCCATGCTAGCGGTTCGGCGATGTTTTTCTTACGTACACTTTTATAAAGTTGTTCATACCAACTATACCTTCTTCGTTAGTAGACTCAAACTAAATGTTAGTATGTTTTACTGGAAAGACGATTGAAATAGTGAAAATGAAGTTAGAGATACACGTACTGAAACTCTGTACATGTTGGGAACTAGGTCGGTACCAGCTAGTTCGTAGTTGCACGCTAAACTCGATTAAAATACGAACTAAACCCTAATCAGGAGCCACATTCGAAGTTAACTAGCTCATTTTGATTTGATACTGATTGGCTAGCTGTGTGTGCTGTGAGAAACGTTGGAAGCATAAGTGGTTTCACTGAAGAATTCTATGTAGGTACATAACTTGTTCTTGATTTTTGACAAAAGTTTTGTAGCCTTTTTTAGGTATGCTGTGGGTGTTGGTACTTGTGTGTATAAATTCGAAAAGCTGTATTCAGGGGATACGGTGAGTGAAAATCTTGGCATATAGTGTCAATATGAATGTAGAAATAATATACACAATCATATATTATTTCTAAATTCATAAAATATATTCCAATGAAACTAGATATCATTCCGAATTTGGTCGCACTTTTGTTATTTGATAGACAATCTTGTACTTATATTGTATTTCTCTGGTTGTATTGGAACATCCCGGCGTCCGTTATTTTCAATGCTGCCATTGCTGCTAACATTGTATCGGCATAAATTCGGGTTAGTGCCAACATAACGAAAGTTCGAAATTCGAATTCAGTTTTTAATCGGTTCCTGTACGACTGGAATGTTTCCGGGGTGTTGGCACGACTGTGCATGTTGGCAATAAAATGGCGGAATTGTAGATAGAATTAGAATTTTACTAACCCCGAGCATGGAATAAGTAATATATAGGTTATCGACATCGTTGGTATAGGTAGTCTGGCAAATCATTTGTGTCAGTAGAAAAAGGCGGCAAATTTGAGAAATTTAGGCGTTAATTCAATCTTTAAATGTAGGTATCTATCTATACAAATTCTATCGAATTGTTAGTGTATTTTTCGTTAATATCTACAAAAGTAAATGAAAGCTTACCCTTTCGAAACATTTACACAGAATGTAATATCTACCAAAAGAATGAAGTACGAAACCCCAACAAACCCGATAACAAACACATATTCAGCAAATAAATATTAAATACAAATACACGTTTGTAAAACTTTGTATAGCAGCTAGGTACAAAATTGTCCGAATCCGAAACTTTTCACTTTTTAAATTCAGTGAAAGGGAACAAACTAAAATGATTGACACCGTTTTTACATAAAAGAGGGGTAAGCAAGCATGAAAAGCGACAACTTTTAATGCAATTACTGTAGGTACCATTCAAAATCAAAACTTTATACAAGTGTAATAATGAGATACGACTTTGTTTGAAATTATATAACTACAGTGAAGCCATTTCGAACTTTGATGTCAAAATGATGTTATTTTGTTATTATTCATCCATGAAGCCTATTTAGATATTAATTTGTATAATGGATAATGGATATGATCAGGCAAAAGTAAACACATATCACTTTTGACATCCATTACAAATTGATAACAAGAAAATAGTAGTTTAATAGACCTTCATTTATCTTACGTACGAACAAGTAAAAATGCGAGCGAATGATAATAAAATGACATCATTTTGATATCAAAAGGTTCATTCGAATTGGTAATACCTACTATTTGTATTTAGGTAGTCAAATCCCTCGAGATCCGGCTAAGAAAAGTTGTTACTTTGTTATTTAAGTTTGGAACGCCAATTTCAAATGATGTTAGTTCGTTGGGAAAACACGGCCCTTAGTGCATTTTGTTTTGATTAGTTTTTTTACGTTCGTGGCCTACTTAACTGACATGAATGTGAAACTTACAAGGATATTCTGGCAGTTTGTTGCCGGTCCCATATTGGGATACTCTCCTCCAATTGAGGGGGATTTAAATCTTCTCGAGAGTCGAGACAGAGGTGTAGGGTTGGAGCCGGTGTAGCTTTATTTGACAATCATAAGCGCATTGTAATATGCCTACATTCCAGATACATATTGGATTTTTATATTGTTTCTACTCAGAATCACGAACTATTTCTATATTAATACGAGGGAAAAGAAACGTACCGTAATGTCTGTACTGTAATATCAAATAAATATCAGTTTCCAACATTTCAATATTATGTATTCTTTGTATAAAATACCCAGGAAATTTGAGAAAATACCTTATTTTATCTTTGAGACATTCGAAATACAAATTATACTTTTAGGGAATTTGAGTACAATAACGAATAACTCAACGAGTTCAAATAAACCTAATTTTATACAATTCAAGAAAAAAATATATAGTAGTTATGGTTAATGCGGATAAGTACGGCTGGGGGCTAAGTGTGTCTGGGGGCTAAGTGTGGCTGGGGGCTAAGTGTGGCTGGCCTTAGCATTGGGGTTTTTTAACACATTGATTAGTGCAGGCTGCAGGGGTTCTCAATCTTTTTCAGTCCGTGGCGCACTACAAGTTTAAAATTTTGGCGGCGGCGCCCTAACCTCTGGGCTATTCAAATTAGATAGGTAACATGGCGAGGTAAAGTCTATTTTTTTATTCCGTAGACTAAAATGACATTTCATAGTATGAACATCATGTGTCATTTCATACTATGAAATGTCATTTTAGTCTACCGAATAAAAAAATAGACTTTAGATTGCCTCACGATGCTCCTCTCTACTGTCTACGGCGCTCCAGGGCGTGTATGAACTCGCAATAAACATAACATAACACATATACATACATAACATATACACACACAACACATACACATACACATATACATAACATATATACATACATACATACATACATAAATAAGTTCTGAAGGAACCTCTTGCTTAATAATTATTCTGTTAAATCTTTCTTCAGATTTCGACGACCGGTCTGGCCTAGTGGGTAGTGACCCTGCCTGTGAAGCCGCGGTCCTGGGTTCGAATCCCAGTAAGGGCATTTATTTGTGTTGAGCACAGATATTTGTTCCTGAGTCATGGTTGTTTTCTATGTATTTAAAGTCTATTTTTTTATTCGGTAGACTAAAATGACATTTCATAGTATGAACATCATGTGTCATTTCATACTTTGAAATGTCATTTTAGTCTACCGAATAAAAAAATAGACTTTAAGTATTTGTATATTATATCTATCGTTGTCTGAGTACCCACAACACAAGCTTTCTTGAGCTTACCGTGGGGCTAAGTCAATTTGTGTAATAATGTCCTATAATATTTATTTATTTATTTATTATTATTTCTATCCGATCCCTACCTACCTCCATGTTATTCATGTAACTTCGTAAAGTTGTTATTATGTAATGATAATAGTTACCTAAAGTTTATTATAAGCTAACTCTGAACCGACACTAACGTGACAAAGTGCGGAAAGCCGTTATTATCATGTCATATTTTCATAGGAATTTAACTTTTATAGTAATATTTACTTCCATACACTGCCATTGCGTAATATATGTATTCAGAGTTATTCTGGTCCGAAAATTACAAGCTTTTTTAAAATATTCATGCCGGTTTTATGTTTTCATGTGATCCCATGGCGCCGCCCCGTTTGATATAAAAACGAAGACTCCTGCAATAAAATTAAATATGCAGGCAGTTAAGTCCGATTTAAATTTAAATTTAAACCTTTTGGATGTCAAGGTAAAATACGACAAGTATTGAATATTATACATTAACATTACCATAACGTGAAGGAATAAATAGATAAACAAAATAATGGCAAAATAAAAATAAATTATGGTTAATTTGGTAAAGCGATTCAAGTTCTTTGTTTTGTTTATATTTTTGCAAATGTTTATATGTATTTGACGGAGCAGTAAAGAGAACCTGCGAATAAACATTAAGGTTAACGTAAACAAATAAATACATATTAAGTAAGATCAAGGATACGAACGCAGAAAATTTCTGTACACCAACAAGTTATACATTATTGATGTACATATAAAAATTCCCACGCTCCTTTCAAACCGCGCCAACGGTTGCGGACCCCTGCCTCGCCCGGGGATTCCCCTATAAAGCCCGTAATCGTCGTTGCGCTTGTAAATTCCGACATGTGCTCGATATTTGAAAATCTAAATTGAACCTTGAAATCTAATACATAAGGTTTTCTTTTGGAAAGAAAGATGACATATCAGGATTTAGACAGACGGTTATACACGCTAAGCGGGGGACGAGGCGGACCGAGCGGTTGGCGACGCCTGACCCAGTTGTCGCACTCGACTGTCATCGGCGAAATGACTGTACCTGCGTTAAGGCGAAGGCTTTTAGTTATTAATCGTTGTTGGAAATGGTTGGCGATATCTGACAGTAGCATTCATACTTTATGAGATAACTGATGGAACTCATATTAAAATCTGAAATAAACTTTACAATGTGCAAAAACATCCAAATACTTACAAAATATTGAACAAATATCATAAATTTAAGTCTAAACATGAAAAATAGGGTATACACTTAAAACTTGATGCACTAACAGGAAATGCTCTACTGATTTGCGTAATTGCCATGATCCGTTGCAATTCGGGATACATGTAATCCGTGCCTAACGTAATTAGCAGGGGTACGCAACATTGGGCACACGATTAAGGGCAAACGTGCCGTTTGATCCAATATGATGATGTCATTCACGAGTGAATGAGTGAATGGATAATGTATTCGCATGATCCCAACCACACCCGCAAACGGCTCTAGTAATGGTAGATTGCTCATAGAGAGTAGATATAAATTAATAAATATTATGTGACAACCACGGAAAATTGCTTAAATCGAATATTAGAAAAACAAACTTCTAAAAATCATAAAAACAAAAAAAAATACGTTTTTTACGGATTTAAAATTCCATGCATTTTTTATTTACATAATTAATTCATAATTATTCATATTTACTTGTAGAAAAAGGGTTAGTTACAGGTCTTAAAGTTAGGTTAATAATTGACCCACCTTGATCCGCTATCTCAAGATAGCATGCAAATGATTTATTTTAAAAGGTAGGCCTTGTAGTCTACCACTCTAGTCACAGCGCAACAAACAGCGTAGTTGTTTGTCTGTTTGCGATAGTTGCAGCTCGTAAACGGGCACTTTAATCACGACGTTACGAGCCCCGATACTCGTTAACCGGTTTATGGGGCACAGCGCACAGCGGGGGCACTGAGGAAACGCTACAATAGGAATGCCACTTTCAATCTACATTTCGTTTATATTTTCGAAGTAGAGTTTACAATACGTTTGGGAAAACATTGTAGTGATGTAAAGAATAATTTATTTTGTAATCTAGGTTTATAGAAAAAAGTAAAATAACGAAACGAATGTTACTGCGAAATCACGAATTTTGAGATTTTTGTCAAGCAGTCAATGTAATTAATAACACAGTAAAGTTGTCCTTAAAATACAGTTAACCTTAATAAAAACAAACATAATTGAGAGTATCTAGGGGACGTTGTTCGGTGCTTTTATGAAAATTAAAATGAAAGGATTTCGGCACAACGTGGAATCGTGGGATTTCGATGATAAAAATGTATTATTAAAAAATTACAAATTGCACGCGTGCTAAGTAAGTACGTGTGAGGAAACTTAAATTGAATATTGAGTTATGCCGTTCAAGGTTGATTATGATGAATTAAAATTTGTGTTCTATGCTAAGCCCCTGAGCCAATAATAAATTACGTAGCGTTAGTTCCAGTGACTTATCTGTATTTACTTCTGTGCGCGCAGTGTTCTTCAATTTGTGTTCAGACTGACAGTTGTTCTTCGCAATAAGTGCCGCTTTCCAAGTTAATGTACTTTAGCAAATTGAGAAAACGTGATACTAAGGCTTCACACGATATATTGTGGGTGAAAGTTACGTGTAACAAGACTTTGGTTGAGTAAGGTTTGATAAAGGTTGTGAATCCCTGGATGTGGAGGTATCGAAACATGTATGGAAATTTTGGGAGGTTTTTTCTCCTATTAGGATCGAAAGAACTTGTGATTCTGAGTAGAAATTACATGAAAATGTCCACATAAAATTAAATGAAATTTGAAAAAAAAAAAAATTGTGTACATTCAAAAATATTTTATAATGCGACATAAAATAGAAGAAATTAAATAAAATGGAACTAAAAAAAATCATATTAAATTGTTACCAATGTTTAAGCATTATACGTCAAAAATGTGACAGTTACGTAGGAAGTGGCGCCCTCGTTTATTTTCTACAATTTCTTGTTGGACTATAAGTCACATTCATTTGAAACTTTTGTCTTAAAATAACTTCCTGCCTCCAATCATTACACGAGTAAGACATTTATCACCATATCTTAATATAAATTACCTACTCGTGTTTGCTTTTACTTGTGACGTACACGTGCCTCGAAATGATTTCTAAATCCTGACCACGTGAATATTTAACGCCCGAGACGTTGACGACACCTGCCGCTGCAAATTGCTTTGTGCCTAAATTAGTTTCTGTAGACTGCCCGGGAAAACCTTTAAATATGTATTATCTTGATTTGACGTTGACTGATCAATCAATTCAATATCGTGTGTTGATTTCGCACAAACCTACATTTATAATAAATTGCGACATATATTTTTAAATTAGTATTTATATATATTCCTAATTTAATATTAAAAATACTGTCTTAAAATTTCAGGTTGCGTACCCCTGGGAGTATCGAAAAACTACCTTATAAACAGCGACAGGCATCGTCAACTTTTCTACTCGTTTAAATATTCACGCCGTTAGACAGTATTGGCCGTGAAACGCTTTGAAGTGTACCTGTCAGGGGTATACTACCGAACTACGTGTACCAATATAGGAGTAATTTGGGGCAGGGGTCGTCAAACTGTTTTCCCTGGTATTCAATATGCACTTGAGACTCGTGTATCCTATTTTTTTCAGTTGTTTGTAAGGATGCATTGTTATTATTATTGCGTTTACGTTTGTATATAGCCGGCAGTTCAACGCTACCTTCATGTAACTCACGAGGCCCTGGTACTCACTCCTTGCCAAATTCAGTTTTTAAACACCTTTTTTCTCGATTTTGGCCACACTAGTCTATAGAGACTAACAAACGATGTTAAGCGGTCATCGTAGTCTAATGGATATTGCTATTTCAAGGGTGTCACATGCGCCTCCACGCAGTCCTGGTGGTATGTTAAACCTTAAATGCATGATTTTTTGTATAATTTCCTAATAAATTGAAATGGGTAATGTTGTATAGATTGTGGGAAAAATAAAGAAAAAAATCCCCTCCTCGCAGTCCTGGTGCTATGTTAAACATGTAAATACCTGTGTTGTGTGGCCGCTCGCACACGAAGTAGTTGTGCTCCCTGCAGCCGCGGTCGTTCCACTTGAAGGTTGGCGCCAGGGGGGGTGGTCGAGGGGGGAGGGAGGGGCGAGCCTCCACGCAGTCCTGGCCGGAGGTTCCGTCGTCGTTGGGCTGGCCGCTGTGCTTGCGCCAGCCGGGAAACCAGTCTGAGGACAACAATTTGACATTAGTTGTGTAGTTTTAAGCTGTTCATAAATTTATATCATGTCATGACGCAACTGTAATGTTATAAAAATATTGTATAAATTAAAATAAAATAAATAAATCAATAAAAATAAATCAAATGAACGTAATAAATATATTATGATTATGATCGGTCACCGGGGACCGTAGGGCTGGCTCGTTCGACGGATCGGCATAGCCATCCAAAGGGGGAACGCAGCCAGCCTTATGGGAACCCTCCCACAGGGATCGGACCTGGGTGATCTAGCCCAATATATACATATTGGGCTAGGTCACCCACATTATGTTTTAATATTTTTTTAGGTATTAGTTTTAGTTTTGTAGGTAGATTTAATTTTAGGTTCGTTTTATTGTAAGTTTGTTATTAATTATGTTTATGGTTTTAATAAATTATAAATAAAATTAGAATCTAAAATACATTAAAATATTGGCTCTGTAACGTCTACAGTTTACAGTGTAAGCTTGCATCTTACAGTGTATGTAGAAATTGCCAACTGATCGTAAAAAAAATCTTAAACCGGAATCAACGAAATTTAACGAGTATAATGAACGAATAAATACCGCTTTTGTTTTTCAAAACGTGTTACACGCGTCGAGTTTCCGCGGGATCAATCGCTTAATCTTCGTTATTTAAAAATAAAAATACAATTTAAATCAAAATCGGGTACACGTTCCGCCCAGAGGACAGGAAAATCGCACCGATGAATAGGACACCGAAAAAAAGGTTGGCGTTTTCTGTAATTAAAAAGGTGACGTAGTGAATTGATAATTTATTTACAAAAGGTTCCGGGTGGACAACCATTGGTTTTAATTATAAAGTAAAATAGAATGCCTAAATATTTTGAGATAAGTTTTTGTTGTTTTGCAAAATTGGTAATAAACTACATATAAAATGTATTGACATTTTTTTAAAGACATGAGTTAATATTTAAGACTATGAGATCATTTGTTAAACAAATTTTTTCTACTCCCGTACTTTTATTTGTCATTTAAAGGGTCGTGCACACACCTTTAAACCCCTACCTTATAGTTGTCAAGACAAGTCCTTAGTCTATTCCCCAAAAAAGAATTTGTGCATACACGCAGTATCTTTTTGGCGATTTTACGATAAGTACTTCGTGTAATGACCACTTAAAAAATATTGAATGAAATACAGTGTTGCCAACCTTATTTTAAATGTCATCTCTGACAAATAAGTGAACCATAGACATGTTTTTTTTCAATTTCATTCATTCATTCATTCTTTCCCGCCCGTACCCTCCATTTTTGCTACTTCTTGAATTGAATTGTTACTCACGCCACTCGCCTTTTTTGACCTCTCTTAAACAACGGTTGCATAAAATACTATTTTAAAATGACGGATGTTGCTTTTTATCTTTCTAAAATCTAACTTGACATAACCTTCTTACTCGTTAATTTTTTATTTTTTCATTTATACCTGTCTTAATCAGGTATCGAAAAGTGCCCAGTCAACCTACGAGTACAGCAATTTAGCTACGGAGCTACGCGTTTCGTAGCGGTCGTAGCACGCTACGCGTGTTGCTACGCCGACATAAGAATGGATTTTTGACAGTTATAAAATGACC
This sequence comes from Cydia amplana, assembly GCF_948474715.1. Lineage (NCBI taxonomy): Eukaryota > Metazoa > Arthropoda > Insecta > Lepidoptera > Tortricidae > Cydia > Cydia amplana. The sequence continues at coordinate 688,929 of NC_086079.1, read as the reverse complement.
CTTATTTAAATGAAGCTAAGAGCTACACCGTTCAACTATTGGCCTCAGCTGTTTGTGTTATTTTTTAGGGTTCCGTACCCAAAGGGTAAAAAACGAGACCCTATTACTAAGACTTTGTTGTCCGTCCGTCCGTCCGTCCGTCTGCCACCAGGCTGTATCTCATGAACCGCGATAGCTAGACAGTTGAAATTTTCACAAATGATGTATCTCTATTGCCGTTTTAACAACAAATACTAAAAATAAAATAAAATAAAATAAATATTCAAGGGGGGCTCCCAGCATACAACAAACACGATGTTTTTGCTCTATTTTTTGTTGATGGTGCGGAACCGTCCGTGCGCGAGTCCGACTCGCACTTGGCCGGTTTTTTTATTTTTAAATTCCCTCCATTGAATGCCACGCTCGCGCCACGACTCGTAATATTTCCAGGTATAATAAACCTTTCTGAATTTGTGGTATTTTACTTTATTACTGCTTTACACGAAAGCTTCTGTTAGGAAATTTAATTAAAACATTGGATGCGGATTGGACCGGAAATGATTTTGCAGATAATTATTTTCACAATAACAACATTTACTACCTACTTTATTACATCCGACCGAGGCGGTAAATGTTTTATGCTTTATTCAAAAAATATAATTACTTCATTAGCAGTTGGCTCCAGAACATAAATATGTATACTTAGTACATTGTGCAACGTGGGGGGTAAGTGAAAAGTATTGTACGAGAGTCTGTATATATTCACGACAGCCGCAGGCTGGAGTAATTAAGACTCGTGTAACAATATTTTGTTTGATGTCATAATGTAAGTTTTACTTGTACAACACCCTTCACTAGTACGGATATGATGGTCGTTTTTGTCTACGTGACAGCGTGATAAAACGGTGTCCGTCACTTTCTTTCCCACGGTGTTAAACAGTGACAGTTATTTTATCACGTGGATAAAGATGGATAAAGCTATCCATAATAGGCTGGCAGGATTAGCCCCTCACCAAACTTTTTCGGCGTGAAAAGTCCAAGTGCGGGAAAGTTGCGGCTTGCGGGCTGGTTGTAAAAGAATTTGCGGGGATTGCGGCCGTGTTGCGGGCTCGCAAACTTACTTGTCTTAGCGAGTTTTTTGACGCGACATTTATGGGTAATCCTATTGCGGACGAGATAAGGTTAGCAATGACACGTCATTCCTATGTCACTTTCTAGTGTCAATAGTATTGTAATTTCATCACTAGTATAGCTATTTTATATAGTTATGCTTTGCAGAAAATAAATGAAAATTAGACATGTTTTCATAATTTGTAGGGTTCCGTATCACAAAAGGAACCCTTATAGGATCACTTTGTTGTCCGTCCGTCCGTCTGTCCCTCTGTCTGTCAAGACCCTTTATCTCGGGAAAGCGTAGAAGTATCGAGTTGCAAATTTAAACCATAATACTCAACTCAGGTCTATGGTCCCTTCCCTTGAATGTAGCTCTGAAAAAATGAACCTTCTAAGTTAACGCAAAAAAAGATACCGACGTTTATGCCGCGTAAAACGTATATTTCGATACTTGAGAGTGTCCACCAGAGTGGGAATCAAAATTCATAAGGTACTTCCAGACCTTCAAGTTGACTTAGAACTTTGAAATTTGGCAAGTAATATCGACTTACATATAGAGAAAAATCTGAAAACTAAATTTGTTAAAAATAAAAAATAAATCGACCAAGCTGATACGGGGGTTTCGCTTTCGCTCGGTCAATAAAACTACAATATGTAAACTAAACGTAACACTTAACTAAACGTAAACTTTATCTCAAAGAAAATGTCTACATTGTGTAAGTAACAGTGACAGGAAGTTATTTGTAAAGCTTACATGATTGGGTAATTAACGGGCGAAGTGTCACAAAGTTTATGTTATTGTTTCGTAGAGTCATATCACGCACTTATGTTTGATGTGGTTGGTGTAATGTTGACGGGATTGTCGAGTGCTTGAGACAAATTATACGCAAAGATGTCAAGGGGGATATCCAGTTGAACTTCAAAATGGCGAATTAATTCTTGGGAATATGTTGCGAAGTCGGGACAATACTGGTATAATTAACCGCTTGGTAATTGGCCGCGCTCAGAATTGTTTGACATGATACTAAAGGCTTCGTCACACAGGCGCGTTTTACGGGCGGGACGTGAGCGGGGCGTGAGCGTTTTATATGTAAAAGTGACGCGCCCCGCTCACGCCCCGCCCGGAAAACGCGCCTGTGCGGCTCTTTCTGATACCGCACCGCTCGCCGTCGACAAGGTAAATCCTCACACTCAGAACAGTTGTGGGCAAACTTTCGCCAAAACATGAAGGAATTTCAGCAAAAAATGGACTTTTATTATATCGCTGGTCATATACAAATTTTTTCGAAGGACTGGCGGCGGGCCGGATATTATACTTTCGTGGGCCGCTTCTGGTCCGCGGGCCGTGCTTTGCCTACCACTGCCCTAGAGCCTGAATGGTGGCGCACTCTACTGATCCAGAGGAATTTCCTCCCGCGGACGGGTGGGATTATTCAGAAAAGAAATCTACAGGTTTTAAAAAAGTCGACAACACACCCCTTGAGTTGCAGGTGTCCATAGGCTACAGTGACCGCTTGCCATCAGGCAGGCCGTATGTTTGTAAGCCATCGACGCGGTAAAAATGATTACTTTCTATGTCACTAAAAGTTTTCGCATCAAAGCTTATTGCAGCAGAGTATTACCGCAATGTTCTGCCGCCAGAGTGCAGCACTAGCGCATTTCGTAAACCATAGAGTAACTTATACATACTGTACCTTAAAGTGTTTTTGGCAAATTTTCATAGACAATAAAATATGACATTGATATATCAAGGCAGTTTGTTTACAAAGGGTCTACCGGGAAACGCGAAATCGAAACTCAGGTATCTCCCTCTTTATCGCTCAAATAATTTATGCAAGAGTGATAGAGAGGTTATAGATAACAAAACTTCGACTCTCGTTTGCTGTAGACCCTTAGATTGTGACTGATTGTGGGAGTGGCACCCGCAACGCAGTTTCGCGTAATATTCCCTATTTCATTAATTTCTAATACTAACTTGGCGATCACAAATGAACATGTTGTCTCGTTAACGAGACATATGGCGGTCGCGAAGTTATTGTTACTACACAAGTTTGACTAATTGCACGCTTTGGTAATTACGGCGAAATAGGACAGCTTATGGTTGAGTTTATGTCTATGTTGTTGGTAATTGAAAGTTGTTAACGTATTTTTGAACCATCCTGTAATATAAATACTGTGTTACTGGACTTACTCGTTATCTTGAAAATAGTACTTATTTTGGTACTGACTTACGCTTAGAAGTCAATAGGTATTTACCTGTCATTTCAATACATTATTTGTCAAAATCGGCACATTGTGACACAAAGAGTATTGTTGAACAAGTTGAAATATACTTGAATAGCGGCTGTCAACAAAATAAGTTTTTTCCGTTCACTGTATACTTACACTCGTAACTTCAGTCAGTTCTTCAATATACAGTCGAGTTGTGTAATATAAGCCTAGATTACTATTTAAGGATTAGGCCTTTCTGCTTGACTAGGTAATTAGATTATAGATGGGCTTAAGTGCTTTGATACTATATATACCTATTACAGGTATCTAAGTGATCAAATACCTATCTAAGTTCATCTTAAAAGGGCACGGCGGTCATGGTCATGATATATATATATAAAGCCGCAATTTAAAGTTATAGCTGGTCAAGCAGATCTTGTCAGTAGAAAAAGGCGGCAAATTTGAAAAATGTAGGCGCGAAGGGATATCGTTCCATAGAAAATGTGATTTTCGCGCCTTATTTAACTGAGATTTGCTTGACCAGCTATAGTTACTTTAAATACACAACGTACTTATTTATAAGTTTGCAAAAAGATTATAAATTCACATAATTTCGTTTGGTTGAGGGTTGTAAATTTTTGTAAAATTAGCGAGAAATGAGTTCAAAGTATAGTCGAATTCATAAACATCTTAAAATCCAACTTTTCAAAAATATATTCGATAGATACGATATGGATGTCAGTGCCAAAAGTAAGTTTTTGTTTGAACAAAATCCATATCGTATCTAGCTGTAATATTTGACGTATCATAAAGTTCGAATCGGGCCGAAAAACGACGATAAGGCGTCTCAGTACCGTTTTTCTTTGTCTCTCTAATTACGCCTTCATTCGAGTAAAAGAGAAAGATCCCCGCAATTTGCGAATTTCGGTTTTCGCGGTAGCCCCTCAGGCCTCTGTCTATTCAGCCACCAAAAACGGTGTATCTCCGGTGTTACACCATAAATCGTCTGCAATAGACGCAAAGACCAATGAATGATATTTTTGGAACGATGTTTGTAAAAGATCTTTGTGAACTCGACTGTACCCAAAATAAACCATAAACATAAACTGTACACTGGCGTTTAAAAGTACATGGACATGTTTCAACCGTAATACGCTTGACATTTATCCATGCACTTTTGAACGCCACTGTACCTTTACACTTTCAGCTCAAACTAACTCAATGTATAGGCTCAACGCGCTTTGATAAGCTCAATAAGCTCAATTACCCCAAGCGAGCGACGCTTAAAGCAGTTAGCGTTGTCGCTAGTTTACAATTTATTGCCGATTTGCAGGCTGTATGAGAGATAAATGGAGGAAGTTTGGGAATCTCAGTATGCGCGAACAAAATGTACCTATACTTACCGTATAATACAGTATACTGTAATGGCAGCGCGTCGAATGTAGGTACAATTATAATAAAATATTGATTTATATTTTTTTATACTACGTCAGTGGTAAACAAGCATACGGCCCGCCTGGTGATAAGCAGTATCCGTAGCCTATATTCGTCAACTAACACTCCGCACCCTCGTTACGCCTCGTTGATTTATAAAATAGAGGAAAAAAAACAGATTTTTATTTTATTGTCTTTTTTTCATCAGAAATAGATACAATTTCAACTCAATTTTGATCTACTTGTCAATGACAACTGTCAATGATTACTGGATACAGGCAATACCAGTTGTTACAACTGCCTGCCTGCTTATAGAATAATAATAATAATTTGGTGAATAGATATGCGAAATTTCACCGTATGTTGCGTGTAATTAATGTATCGAGATGAAGTAATTAAGGCCTGATTCGTAACGGATTTGAAAAATTAAAAAATCTGTTTCTGTCAGCTTAGTGGTTTAATTGACAAAAATATATGATTTTATATTAAAAAAACAGTATAAAATTATCATCTCGTGACTATTATGGAAATTCTTTTTCTCCCACTCCTGCCGCAATTTTTGCCGAATGCCCTCCATCAGCCGTGCGACAGTGTCATTAGCCACTTTCCTGCTCGCTGCGTTCCACTTTCTCAGGAAGTCTTGCTGATTGCTGGCAGTCTTACCTGTCTTCCGAAAGATTCTTTTGACCAGAGCCCAATACCTTTCGATAGGGCGACACTGTGGAATATTTGGCGGATTCAGTGCTTTAGGCACGATCTGGACATCATGTCGTTTGAGAAAGTTTAGGGTATCCGTTGCATAGTGGGCTGTAGCTAGATCTGGCCAAAATAAGGCCGAGGAATCGTGTTTTTGAATGAATGGTATTAACCGTTTCTTCAAGCATTCATTGATGTAAATGTCTTTATTGATTGTGCCAGTTGTAACATATGCACTGCTGCGATCGCCGCATGGGCAAATTGCCTGCCAAACCAGATACTTGGAGCCAAACTTCTCCATTCTTACGGTAGTTTCCGAATCTGGAAGATTTTCTCCATCAGCTATAACATAAAACTGATTGCCAGGAAGTGTTGAAAAGTCCGCCTTCACATAGGTTTCGTCATCCAAAATCAAATGAAAATTGTCTGTACCCAGAAAATCGTACAGCTTTCGAGACCTGGTTTTGATTGTTAGTTTTTGCTTTTCCGATGTTTTCGGCACTTTTCGCTTCTTTTTAGACTTCATACCAGCCCGTTCCTTGGCACGTCTCACCATTGACTGATTGGTAGAGTTTTTTTTAGCTATATCCCGTTCAGGCATACTGCGGTTGTTGCGAATCGTCTTAATGATTTTCCTGTCTAGCCTAGGATCACGAGCACCACCATGTTCTACGGTTCGAGGCTTCTGAGCGGTAGACAAGGTCTCAAAGTATCGGTTTAGAACCGTATCAACGGTATTTCTTGGGATTTTTAATTGTTTTGCGATGAAGTGGTTCGGTCGCTGTGTATTTTCCATCCATTTGGCGACAATCTGATCACGGCGTTCACGTTGATTCATCTTTTTTTAGTTTTTTCAGCTCTTACGTAATGAAAAACGATGCCTACATAATTTGGAGACATTAGTAATGTCAATATTAAAAACAAAAGAGGGATATTTGTCTTTAGAGCTATGTGCCAGCATTTTGAATTTTTCAAATCCGTTACGAATCAGGCCTTAATATTCCAGCTTATTCTTGGTGTGTCATGTGCATGTTCGAAGATCGCTTCTATCGGTCGAACTCCGCAAGCAATCGGAATGTTCCTCTAGGACTTATCTCGTACCCTCGGGTTAGATTGGAAAGCACGTCTTGCGAACGGATAGACATGTGCCTTCGGGCGATAAGGCAGTACACATGGATAGACGGTGGTACGATTACAGAGCTAAAATTGTATCACAGTTACCTAAACGCTGACTTAGGAGTTTGTGTGGAAAAGCCGTCGTTCGCTATCTATTATTATTACTATTGGGAGCCCATAATGTCCCATTGCTGGGAAAAAGCCCCCCCCCCCCACTATTTCCAGTCTTCCCGATCTTGTGCAGTCTCTGGCCATTCCTTCGTCTCGCCATCGCAGACGTGGTGGACGCCGCTGGGTTGCCACTCTGTGGCGATCTTGGCCCACAGCTCACTCGGCATTCGGCAGACATGACCAGCCCAGTCCCACTTTAGCTTGGCCGCTTTCCGAGCTACGTCGACTACTTTTGTTCTGGAGCGCAGCGTGGTGTTCCGTATCATCTTACGGTGTTATTCGTAAACGTCTGCTAAGTTAATCAGCTGATGATCGTCGTTTGTCCCTCTCTATGGCATAACGACAGAATGGTACAGCCAATATAAATGACTAGTAAGTACTTCCATTCTCATAAACTCGGAACAAGTGTCCCAGCTGCGTCAAATTGCATGTTCGCCCGTATCCTGGCAATTTACGGCCAGCACGTGTTATGGGGCCCCAAGTCCCCTGTTCTAAAAAGCCGTAACTACATTTCTATACATAAGTAAGTTACGTTCACGCTAGCGTTTATGTCATTGCCAAACTGGTGGTAGCCACACTGTGGTCGTTTCTAAAGTGAGTAACACATGCCCTTAGGTTGGGTTTACTGCAGAGCCAACAGGAGCTAAGATTTAAATATTTTAGGTAAATATACCCATCTCGCTAACGGAAGCGGCTCCTAAAACTCGTGCGATAAGGACAAGGCGAAAAATCCTGCGTAAAAATATCAAAAATCGAGGTTTCGTACTCGACTGTTTCCGCCTCCAAAACTTAACCAATCGTAACCAAATTTGGAAATCTAAATGATTATGACATTATCTGTGTCGGACCGTTTTGCTTTTTTGACTAATTGATGACAGTTTTGAATAGCACGCCTCTCATTGCGGCATAGTCAATTAGGCCATTTTGGCCATTTTTGAAGGGCTCTAGCGCCTTAAAAAACAAAAATATCAAAAAAAGCAAAACGGTCCGACACAGATATTGACAATATTAATCTGTGTTGAAAAAATCATTGCTCTAGCTTCAAAACCCACGGAGGAAACAGTCGAGTACGTTTGTATGGAGAAATGACCACTCCTGTTGGCTCTTAACTGTGATTTATTGACACGTGATAAGACGGCGTAAAACAGAGATTCCCAAACTTTCTTTAAGTTTAATAAAATTATATTTGGCAAAGAAAGTGATTAAATTATTATCATCCAATCGAAAGAAATGTTTCAAAACTTCGGTTTACTTCTAACCTCTGGCAAAAGTAGACCCTGAGTTCAATTTATCCTCACTTGATCTAAACCAATTAACCTTTTTTATTTAATTAATTCATACTGTAGCGCAGCCCTTAGTTCCCACACAGACGTGTAGACACACCTTCATACACACGTCTGTGAACCCCTTAATCTTCATACACTCACCATTCATCACATTCACTCTAACCAATCACTCAATCACCTCGCGTGCGCCATATTGGCAGTCCGATTCCGTTTGCCCTTTCGAGATGCAACGCACGCGACCTTTTACGACATTTTCCGTGAGTGTTCCCTTCCCATAGTTATTTTGTGTAAATCACAGGACCCCTATTGACCATCCCTGGTTATACGTGGCGCCCAACGTTCGGATTGTGTTACGAAATAGCAATTAGACGGGAATTGCGTGCAAAATGCCACCGAAAAAAGACATGGCCGCCGCCGATTCAAACACGGGTGCGAAGCTGAAAAGCTCACCTTCCACTCCGACATTGGCGACATCGGAGCCGTCTTTTAATTTAACGATGCCACAAGAGTACCTAACTATTTTGTTGCAACAAATGCAACAATCGCACAACGAATTGTGTGAGAAGTTAGTGACGGCGACTCAAGCCACAACGCACCAACGCGACAGACACTTCGCCGGTTGCAAACTCAGCTTTAGCGGAGCTGAAGATTCGGTCGAAGACGCCTTAGAGGTTTTTGTCGATGGCATCCAAACATACAAAGATTGTGCTAAGATATCTGATGAAAATGCAGTACGCGGATTGTCATTTTTATTCACCGGACTCGCGGCAACATGGTGGAATGGCGTTCGTAAAAGCATAAAAACGTGGAACGAAGCCATTACCGACCTACAACATGCATTTGGCAAGCGAAAGGCTCCTTTCCTCATATTTCGAGAGATATTCCGCGAAGAACAAGGCGATGAAAAGACAGAGATTTTCATATGTAAAATTCGTGCATTGATAGCTCAGCTGCCATATTCGTTCGAAGAAAATATTCAAATTGACATTGTCTACGGTTTACTAAACCGACGGATACGGAAGCGAGTCCCCCGCGATGACGTCAAGTCGTTCAACGATTTATTTCGAAAAACTCGATCAGCCGAAGATTCACTGGCTGAAGTGAACGAGACGAACGGAACGACATCCGTGAACGCATCAAACGTCAACGCTGTCAATGGCCGAACTGTCAACCGAAATAATGGAAACGATCGGAACTCCGAAAATAAAACAAGTACCGCGTCTTCTGATAATAAACAATTAAAACAGAAAACCTTCACGCGACAAAGTGCTACTAATGAAAATAAAGTGTCGAACGATACGAACTCTACCGCGAAACCAAAATCAAGTCGTTTTTGTAATTATTGCAAGTTATTCGGACATAATAAAGATAATTGCAAATGGTTGCTCGCGAAACGTTCAGACACGACGGTTACTTCTACCGATAACAGTGACAATGCAAAAAGTGAAAAGTTTTCGTGTTATGGCTGTGGAACCCCTGGAGTGGTTCGCGCCAACTGCCCGCGATGTAAACAAGACCCCGGCGCTGCAGGGAGCAGCGGAGGCGTTGCATTCTGCGCATTCTCGACTGAAGAAGAAGCTACGACGACGGAGTCTACCACACCTGTCGATATATGCGCGCGCGAGACAAACACACACATTTACACACTTACACTAGATGAGTACCTTCTACTGGGACAACAAGCCGACAGACCGCGACCTATTCTTTCTATTACCGTCTGTGGACGCGAAGGTCGTGCAGTCGTCGACACAGGTGCGGAGAGGAGTGTTGCAGGTGAAAGTCTGTACAAATTAATGAAGAACTCCGGTAAGTCATTTACCCCTTCCACTTTGAATATTAAATATGCCAAAGGGCGTTCTGAAGTAGAAGATATACTCTCCATAAACATCACTATTGTGTTAAAAGGAAAACCTATACCTATGAATTTTATAATCTTCCCCGAAGCTACCGGTAATCAAACCTTGTTAGGCATGGACTTCATATTCAGATCAGGATTAAAGACTGATTTTGACAACCATACCTGGAGCTTTAGAGGTGAACCTGACATTCAGTATGAACTACAATACGAACATGACCCTGTAGCCATAGCTGCATGCAAACCTACTGAGGCATCTCAGAAACTTCGTGATAATGAAGGTATCACACTCAATAATGAACAACGGGACAAGTTGTCCTCACTCCTTGACCGTCACCGGGATACTTTCAATCTAGGGGGAGAGCCAACCACATATGCTGTCCATCATATTGAGTTGATCAATAAAAATATACAACCTATCTCTGTACCACCTTACAGATTACCAGAGCCTAAGAAGGAAGCCCTGCAAGTGGAACTCGAGAAAATGCTGAAAGATGATGTCATCGAAGAGTGCGAGTCTCCATGGTCTGCTCCTGTGGTACTAGTACCGAAGAAAGACAATACTATAAGAGTTTGCATTGACTACAGAAAACTGAATGCAGTAACCAAACCCGATCGATACCCGCTGCCAAGAGTGGATGACATATTGCATGGAACTGGCAAGTTTAAATACATATCTGCCTTAGACCTTCGTGCTGGATATTGGCAGGTACCAGTCGCAATGGAAGATCGTGATAAAACCTCACCACTAGGAATGTACCGCTTTAAGCGAATGCCTATGGGACTACGAAACTCTGGATCTACATTCCAAAGATTAATGGATAGATTTCGTTCCAACCTTTCCAATGTAACATTACTGGCTTATCTTGATGATGTCCTGATCCTCTCAGATAGTTTTGAGAAGCACCTCCAAGACATGGAAGCTGTATTTCAGAGACTCAAACTTTTCAAGCTGCGAGTGAACAGAGAAAAGAGCACTTTTGCCTGCGAATCAGTGAAGTACCTCGGACACATCCTGTCAGCCGATGGAATCCAACCTGACATCGAGAAGACTAAGGCCATCAGTGAGATGAAGGAACCACTCAATGACAAACATCTGAAGACCTTCATCCAGACTTGCTCCTGGTTCCGGAAATTCATTCCCGATTTTGCGAAGATAGCAAGACCACTGACAATGTTACTTAAAAAGAACCAGAACTGGATCTGGGGAGAAGATCAAGTCAAGGCATTCAAAGAGTTGAAGAAACGCCTCACATCCGCGCCAATCCTACGGCAAGTTGACTATACCTTACCTTTTACACTTAGAGTTGACGCGAGTGGATACGCTTTGGGAGCTGTTCTGCTTCAAGGTCAAGGCTATGACGAGCGACCTGTAGAATACGCGAGCAGACTACTCACGAGCGCCGAACGGAATTACTCGACCACAGAGCGTGAAGCTCTTGCTGCCGTTTGGGCCCTTGACAAGTTCCGTGGGTATATCGAAGGCTCCGAAGTCACCCTCGCCACTGACCACCAACCGCTGAGATGGATCCTGACCCTAAAAACACCTACAGGACGCCTCGCGCGATGGGCTCTGAAGATACAGGCCTATAATTTGAAAATTGAGTATCAACCCGGAAATAAGAATGTTGTCGCCGACACTTTGAGCAGACCTGTGTGTGATGACACCACTAAGGATTCTTGTAACTTATGCACTGTCATAGTAGATATACCACACATGTCACCTACTGACCTGCGAAACGCACAGGCAGAGGATCCAGAAATATGGAAGATTGCCAAAGACTTTGAAAACGACAATAGAGAAGCTGCTACACGCTGGACTGAGCGCGGCTATTACATGTCACAGGGAGTGCTATACCACTTTAACCCTGACGTCGAGAGTGACGACCCTCAGCTTGTGGTACCACAGTCCATGAGAAAGGAAATTTTAAAGGAACTACATGACGCTCCTACAGCTGGACATAACGGAGTTGAAAGAACATACCAACGAGTGAGCCAAAGGTATTATTTCCCTGGTATGAAGAGATATATAACAGAATACATACGAGATTGTAACGAGTGTCAGCGCTACAAACCTTCCAACTTGAAACCTGCAGGTTTACTGCAGACCCCAGTACCAGCTCAGAGGTTTGAGGTACTTGCGATAGATCTATTTGGACCTTTACCTACTGGAAAGAATGATGAACGATGGATTTTTATTATAGAGGATACTGCGACTAAGTGGGTCGAGCTCTTCCCATTAACTATAGCGACAGCAGAAGTTTGCGCCAAAACCCTGGTTGAAGAAGTTTTCCTTAGATACGGATTTCCCAGGAGAGTAATATCTGACAATGGTGTACAGTTTGTGTCACAAGTCATGCAGAAAGTCATGCACACCCTAGGAGTAGAGCAGAATTTAACACCTCTTTACCATCCAGAAGCAAACCCAGTAGAGAGAAAAAATAGAGACCTCAAGAGCCAACTAGCCATCATAGTTGAAGGGAACCACACTAACTGGCCGAGCGCCCTACCTGCTATACGCTTCGCCATGAACAGCGCTGTCACCCAAAGCACCGCGAAGTCGCCTGCTTACCTCGCCTTCGGGAGAGAGATGCGATCACCGGTAGAGAATAAGCATGACCTGCGGGCAGTTATCCAAGCAGAGAATTTCATACCTCAGATAACACCCTACCTGTTGAGACTTAGCGATAATCTTGCCAAAGCTCAAGAACATAATCTCCAACAACAGGAATGCAGGAAGACCTATGCAGATCAAAAGCGTAGACCACATGAAAGTTATAACATCGGCGATAAGGTCCTTTTGAAAACACACGTCCTAAGTAACCAAACAAAGGGCATAACTAGCAAATTTGCGCCCCGACGTGACGGACCATACACTATTTCAAAGATAGTAAGTCCGACTACTTATATGTTAACAAACAATGGTGAAACTGTTGGTAAATACCATGTGTCAGACTTGACTACATACCATCAGAAGAGTGGTGATGAACCTGCAGAGCCCATCATGCCACAAAGGAAGAGAGGTAGACCGCCTAAGCGAGCACCTGCTACCCCTACTCCGCCTGCAACTGGTGAGAAGAAGAGAGGAAGACCACGCAAGAAGCAACCTGTGTGTCGGCCCATGGGCGAGGACGTCCCCATGGCCCGAAGGGGGAGCCTGTAGCGCAGCCCTTAGTTCCCACACAGACGTGTAGACACACCTTCATACACACGTCTGTGAACCCCTTAATCTTCATACACTCACCATTCATCACATTCACTCTAACCAATCACTCAATCACCTCGCGTGCGCCATATTGGCAGTCCGATTCCGTTTGCCCTTTCGAGATGCAACGCACGCGACCTTTTATGACATTTTCCGTGAGTGTTCCCTTCCCATAGTTATTTTGTGTAAATCACAGGACCCCTATTGACCATCCCTGGTTATAATACCTAATTAAGCCCCTGTGGGGATACACTTTCGGAAACCCTTTTTTAGTGTTTAGGTACCTACGTTATAGCACAGGTCAGCACTATAGGGCTCTTACGTATTTTATCGTACCTATACTTGACAAAATAGTGTCTTTCCTGTAGAATTCGAGATTCCATTCAAGCAACATAATATCTAAAGTGAAATTCTATAGAACTTGCTAACTATGTAAACAAACCGCCATCCATATTAAAATTGTCTCTGAATGTCAATAGTAAAAGGGACCTTTGTTTACATAGTTAGCAAGTTCCATAGAATGACACTGTAGATCTGGTACTAGTTTTCGTTGCTAGAAATTATAATGCAAAGAAATTAGAACAAGTAAAAGTTTTACACACAAAACTTTTCGCTCATTTTTCTTTATTTACATAACAATTTTAAGCACGAAAGCTAATAGTTCCGGACATAGATATATGTTACGTAAATGGTTTCGCCAAGTTTCATGCAATTTATGCATGTCGTTATAAAACGAGAGTGTATATTCAACTGCAGGTTTGGGATCGGCGTTTGTGAACACTATTTTATGTCAGTCTTTGTATTAAGTTCATACTTATATATGTTATTCTCAAAGCAAACGTACGCTGCAATGCAAACCGCTCCCTTTGACTACGCATTCGAAATAATCGCTTATGGCGAACACTAACAGCGACATTTAACTGAACTTTGGTGGATCTTATTTACTTTGCAATAAGGTTCAGGAATGGAGTCCTAGTAAGTTAGGGCCTTTTAAAATGAACGGCATAGTGCATTTACTTCCTCGTTCTTGATATAATGAAGTGCATTTTCTAGTTCCCGCTGAAGATGGCCCCGTGATTACCGCTTAATGGACTTAGTTCATGGCCTTTGTTTTATTTTCTAGATAGAAATGTGGAAGGCGTGGTGGGTCGTAAAAAGATAGAAAAAATTTAAGAGGAGATTAAATGTAAGTACATAAGTAGTTTTACCGTTATCAATTTATTAACACACAAGTTTTCATGCAAAATTTGAAGTGCAAAATTAAATTCTACAAGAATATTGTTGTATTAGTAAGCCATGTTGCCACTCACAAGTCCCAAGCTCAAAAAAAAAGACTGCTGTATTAATAATTATAAGTTTTATAACACTAGTATACGATTACGAATATGGTGGAGGGTAGACTTAGTTTTTCTGCTAACAAACTGTTATGCAGTTTGGCAGTGTGCAATAATTACACTGTAATTTTGTTTTGGATTAAATAAATTAAAAAAAGTCAAAACATAGTTTTCACTGAGGCCTGACGAAAAACTATTTTTTGGATCAAACACAAAACCGTGTTTGCGTCTTCCCTGTAGACACATCTAAAAGTTAAGGGCTATAAAGGTTAATTTTCCTATATAACCTTTATCCATCCTGAAAACGTTGGCAGGTAGGATGGATGCACCACTGCTCATGCACTGGAATAGACTGCATGTGGCAGCTACAGATGCTGAGAAATGGTGCATTTAGGTTGCCTAGTTAATCTAGTTTTATTTAATTTTTAGTACTTGTAGTTTTATTATTGGTTTTATTATTACTATTTTGTATTGTTTGTAATTGAATGTCACTAACCTTAATTAATTTTAAGATTTGTTGTAAGTACTAACAATTATGGATCAATTATGGATTAAATTTAAATAAATAATTGAATAATTGATTGAATTGAATTTATCCACATGAAAATATACCTAAGCCTTTTATTTGGATAAGTATGATAAAATCATTACCTATATGTACATGCCCACAATCTGTTAACTATTGCCTACTAGAGGAGAGAAAACGTGTGTTTGTCCGAACTATATACATTATTATTGTATAGGTAGGTATATTATAAAGTTTCACTATTGAAATAAATTTAAAATTCTACGTACCCCAGAAGGAGAAATTACAGCCATATTCGACCTTAAGATACGTCAAATAAAAGATATAGAAACGATATGGATCGGATATGTCAGTGTCAAACAAACGTCAAACAAGTGTCAAAAGTGACGTTTTTGTTTGAAGAACGTATCTTAAAGTTCGAATACCGATGGCTGAAAGTTTTAACAATTCTACATAAATGAAGGCACGGGCGGGAATTACTATACGTATAATTTTCGTGTCTAGTTGTGCTAAAGGAATAGTAAACCCGTCAGTATCTTGGGTTATCAAATGGGGAACGCTCGACAGCTGGCCTCCTCGAGAGCCGCTTTGTCTCCGGAGAGCTACTCGTGACAAGTAGGGAGACATATAAATTCTTATACAGCTACTGATGTTTCACTTGGCTTTGAATGCAAGTTTAGTCTTGCAAGAAATTTTAAATTAAAAGACTCGGGAGTGATAGTATTTTATGTAACCGTTGTTTAAGTGAGGTCAAAAAAGGCGAGTGGCGTGAGTAACAATTTGAGGCGAAGCCGAAAATTGTTAATAAAGACGCCATGAGTAGTTTTTGACTCAGTTTTAAACAACGTGTGGTCATTACAAGAAGTATCGAAAAAATGACAAAAAGATACTGCGTGTATGCTCAAATGTTTTTTTGGGGAATAGACTAAAGACTTGTCTTGACAAGTATAAGGTAGGGTTTTAAAGACGTGTGCACGACCCTTTAAATGACAAATAAAAGTACGGGAGTAGAAAAAATCTTTTTCACCTCAGCAGCTCGAACAAGGGTACTTTGATTCTTAAAAACAGTGAGCAAAATCGCATTTTGCTCACTGAGTGAGACAAAATGACATTCAAGTGACCTTTATAGTCAAATGTCATTTCAACATGCGGGGTCTAATAAAAGTTCGAAATACTTGGGTTCTATTATCTCTGTCCCTTTCACACTGTTAGCAAAAAGAAACAGACAAAAAAAAGTTAAAACGACATTCAACAGTATATTCACGGTTTATAATAGACCCCCGAAAAACTTCGGACCGCATCGTTCCAAACCACGTACGAGTATGAATTCTTAATAATTAATAAATAAAAATAAAGTTTAAGATTTCATAAAAACTGATAAAATACTATATTTTAGGTATTTTATTGTACAATTAAAATAACGAACTCAAAAAATACACAGATCATCACGCAAAATTAATTATTTTACTTTTAAGAATTTCTACCATAGTTGACAAATAGTACGTATCCGCAATTCGGACCGTATCTTACAAAGATTTTTTTTGTTGTCAAAGTTGGCGATTGAAGTGTCAGTTAATGTTTGTTATTTCTATATTATTTTACTGGAATTTATTATTACGTTTTGTTTTTGTGTTCCATTGCGGTAATTAAACTTAATTGTTTGTATATCTTAAGAAAACATGAGTGCAGGTATTAAGTGATGAAGAAGGATTACATTTTTCAAGTTGTCTAATAGGTATGTTCTCACTGCGCTGAGGTGAAAAATGTTGTGTACTACACGAGATCAAAGTTATTTACATCTCGTGCGCTTTTGAGTCCCTTACTACGCTCAAGATTCTAAATTAGATTCACTCGCTACGCTCGTGAATCTATTATAGAATCTTTCGCTTGCACGGGACTCAAAATAAGCACTCGAAGAAATATCAAACTTTGATCACTTGTTGTACAAATAACTATTTAAACCGCGGCTCGGAAATGTGACAATAGATACGTAGTCTAAATACTACATATTATAAAACAAAGCCCCCGCCGCATCTGTCTGTGTTCGCGATAAATGCAAAAACTACTGGATGGATTTTCATGCGGTTTTCACCAATCAATAGAGTGATTCCTGAGGAAGGTTTAGTGTTGAATTTGGCCGGGGCGGGTCGCTAGTCTTCTATAAGACAGACAGGGTTTTTAGTAATAATACGTCTGTCATGCTTCGGGTACGGAACACTAAAGGTTTAATATTCAAAGCTATAGAAAACCACTTATGCTATAAATAGTTTATAGGGAACAAAAGCCGACTATCAAGCTCAGTTGTTTTTTAATTAGTGTAAGAGCTCTGACGGACGACAGATAACAACTTGTAATTGAATTACAGCTGGTAGATAATGGAGGAAGGCTCTCTAATTAATTTATTAATTAAGGTTGTGTTTATAGACGTGTAGTTTTTATAACGCAAAAGAATTCTTCTTAAGAAAGACAAGCATGTAATTGATTACTTTACTAGATTATGCCTTAGCAGCGTGAGGGTTTTTAGGGCCGGTACACACGGACTGACTGAAACGTCGGCGTGCAGTTCCCATACAAGTTGCAGTCGGGTTGCAGTCCGTTTGTATCGGCCCTATCGTTAAGTTAATTTCATTTCATTTATTCAATATTGTATTGTCATGTACATTAGATGTTACATTATGGCCTGACCTGTAAGGGCACACAATAATATTATTATTCTATTCTATTATAGGCTAGTCTATAACGTTCACACAGTTTAAAAGCCAACATTGTAGTATCATTATTTTGAATTGTTACACGTTTTAGTAAATTCTAGTATGAAAAAAAAAACATACAGAAACACGATTAAAATATTTTCAAAGGCGAACTCCAATTAAATCCTAGGTTAGTAGGTTTAAGTTGACTCGATAAAAAATTACACGAAAACATGTATCATTTTCATTTGACTTCAATTGCGGATGCTAGGTGCTCAACTGTTCCAATGTACCTAATTTGTATATACTAGTGTAATGTGCTATTATTGTTGTTATAATTGTTGTTGTTATAAGTATTAAATAATACTTATAACAACAATGCGTCACGAAACTTAGACTAACAGCAATATTGCTGTTAGTCTAAGTTTCGTGACGCATTGGTTTAACTGTAAAGTCATGTAAACATGTTTATCAATAAAATAAAATAAAAAATTGTAAGTATGTCGTATCCTTGCATACTACAGTAACATTATTTACAGTACATATGGTGCTGCTTTCCCGAACTAGTGCGGGAAATAGCATATTCCGTGCGTATGTCGAAATTCCTCTTTTCCGCACTTGTATCGTAAATAACTATTGTGTTCTTCTAATTTCCGTCTTAATTACATAAAGGGCGCACTATAATATAGTCAAATAAAGTAGCAAAACACAACAGAATATACAAATGAAATAAAAAGTATTTGTAGTCGCCGCCGAGTCTAGACATCTTTGCAAAACTCTAATGGTTTTATTAACCCGAATATTGCAATAAAACTTAATTATAGCAGTTTGCGTTTTAGCATTTGAAATGAAATAATTTGATTAAACTTTAATTTCATAAACTTTACAAAAGAAGTTTGTTAGTCTGGCATTATTAGTCTCATTGTTAACGAGAAAATATTTATATATAACACATTTTAAATGTTGAATACCTACTGACATGTACCTAATGAAATTTTACAGATATACATTTTTTGTTACTTTTGTCGCTTAGACGTCATCCGTATCCTAATTACCAGAGGATACCATATTTTACAAATCGTACACTTTCTAGGGTTCCGTACCCAAAGGGTAAAAACGGGACCCTATTACTAAGACTCCACTGTCCGTCTGTCTGGCCGTCTGCGTCTGCCTGTCACTAGGTTGTATTTCATTAACCGTGACAGCTAGACAGTTGAAATTTTCACAGATGATGTATTTCTGTTGCCGCTATAACAACAAATACTAAAACAGAATAAAATGAATATTTAAGCTAGGACTCCCATGCAACAAATGTGATTTTTAGGGTTCCGTACCCAAAGGGTAAAAACGGGACTCTATTACTAAGACTCCGCTGTCCGTCCGTCCGTCCATCCGTCCGTCTGTCACCAGGCTGTATCTCACGAACCGTGATAGCTAGACAGTTGAAATTTTCACAGATGATGTATTTCTGTTGCCACGCGCTATAACAACAAATACTAAAAACAGAATAAAATAAAGATTTAAGTGGGGCTCCCATACAACAAACGTGATTTTTGACCGAAGTTAAGCAACGTCGGGCGGGGTCAGTACTTGGATGGGTGACCGTTTTTATGCTTGTTTTGCTCTATTTTTTGTTGATGGTGCGGAATCCTCCGTGCGCGAGTCCGACTCGCACTTGGCCGGTTTTTTTTTGCAGTTTTTTGAGTAATGGTATGGAACCCTTTGAGCGCGAGTCCGACTCGCACTTGGCCGGTTTTATTTATGAATTAAATTTCCTTTAGATTGCGTGACTGCGTGCGTTCTTAATCTTGTTTTTACATACATTTGCATGAACCAAATATAATTATCATCGCTACCCCATTCGTGTTTAATCCAACCAATCGCAAAATCCTTATTCAAATTCACCGAAAAGCGTTAATCCTTTTATCCCTAGTTTATTCAGTCGAACTAATTCAAATCAGCTGAAAGCTAAAGCACTAGAAAACAGCATAAATAACTCATAGATCTGGATCAAACAAAAAACAAAAGATCTCATGCATTATTGATGTTGTTTGTATTCAATCGGCGAACTGATTTGACTTTATAGGAGTTTTTTATGTGAACTCGCGTTGTGTGTTTTATTTGATTTCTATTGTTAGTTTTATTCAAGTATGTGTTTGGTTTTATGAGGTTACTTAGAGGTGAATTACCAAAGAAATGTTTCAAAGTCATATTTTATGACCTAATGAAAAGTTGCTATTTTGTTTTTGTGTCTCTATTTTTCCTAGAGCAATAAGTAAATGTTGATAGAGTCCGTCGTAGCTAACTTTGCACCGATTTGTAATACAAATTTTATAAATAATTGACATGAATAATGACATTGCCACACTTGGTTAATGCAAATACCATGCAGAGTAGCTTGGTCCGTCTCTATACGTCACACTCAAATTTTGTAAACTAATATTCTTAATTTACTGTGGTAGAGTAAAATAATGGTTATTTGTTGAGCAACTAAGTGCCAGTTGCACCATCCGCACTTGACAAACTGATCAACGTCACCCGGCGCGACGCGGCGGTTTACTATGAAACTTTCCATACAATAAAATTAAGCGAACTCTTAATGATGACAAACAGTTTGGTGCAACCGACCATAAGTCATTCAGAGTAAAAACAAAAGTACAAAATTTAAAGGAGATCTCAACTACGCATATTCTTATTAAATGAATATCTTTAGTTAGGTAACTAATCTTGAATTTAGGCATTGGCTATTGTTTAGTTATTTCAATGCACTTGAATGTCAAGAACTACCACCGGTTCTAACCTACACCCCAGATCCGTATCTATATATCTATCTAATAGCTATTCTTGTTTATTTATATACTATATATTTCGGGGATCTCGGAAACGGCTCTAACGATTTCGATGAAATTTGCTATATGGGGGTTTTTGGGGGCGAAAAATCGATCTAGCTAGGTCTTATCTCTGGGAAAACGCGCATTTTCGAGTTTTTTTATGTTCGCTCGGTCACCCAGATATTGTATGTTTAATATGTTTTAACTGATCGCAAAATATCCCGCCTGCAAAATGGTGCTTTTTAGGGTTCCGTACCCAAAGGGTAAAAAACGGAACCCTTATAGATTCGTCATGTCTGTCTGTCTGTCTGTCCGTCTGTCCGTCTGTCCGTCTGTCTGTCCGTCCGTATGTCACAGCCACTTTTCTCCGAAACTATAAGAACTATACTGTTGAAACTTGGTAAGTAGATGTATTCTGTGAACCGCATTAAGATTTTCACACAAAAATAGAAAAAAAACAATAAATTTTTGGGGTTCCCCATACTTCGAACTGAAACTCAAAAATTTTTTTTTCATCAAACCCATACGTGTGGGGTATCTATGGATAGGTCTTCAAAAATGATATTGAGGTTTCTAATATCATTTTTTTCTAAACTGAATAGTTTGCGCGAGAGACACTTCCAAAGTGGTAAAATGTGTGTCCCCCCCCCTGTAACTTCTAAAATAAGAGAATGATAAAACTAAAAAAAATATATGATGTACATTACCATGTAAACTTCCACCGAAAATTGGTTTGAACGAGATCTAGTAAGTAGTTTTTTTTTTATACGTCATAAATCGCCTAAATACGGAACCCTTCATGGGCGAGTCCGACTCGCACTTGGCCGCTTTTTGCTCTGTCAGTAGTACCTACCGTAGCTACAAATGAAAGATAAGAAAAAAAAACCGGTCAAGTGCGAGTCGGACTCGCGTTGCAAGAGTTCCGTACATTAACCAATTTTTAATAATGTATTTTTTATGTGGAACATCGGTCGGTCGGATCAAAAACTAAGTAATTAAGTCCGACTCACGCTTAACTGCACATTTCTAATAGGTAGTATAGAGCTATTTTGTGTATCTTTTTCAAAATTTTAGACACAGTAGTTTCGGAGATAGGGGTGGGGGCGGATGGTCGGACAGACAGACAGACGCACGATTGATCCTATAAGGGTTCCGTTTTTTTCCTTTTGAGGTACGGCACCCTAAAGAGGTCAGGTACTCACGTGAGTAGGAGAAGGGCAGGCCGTCCGACCATCGGAACTCGCCCTCGTGGACCGCGTCCGTAGCTCCGATCCAGTACACGTCGTCCACTCCCGCGCCGGGCCTGCAAACATGACAAGGTTTATTAACCTATTGGCTTATTAGCCTATTGGCTTAAAAGTGTAAGGCCTGAGTTGACGCTCGAGTTGGGCGTGCAGCGGGGCGGGGCGTGCGGCGTGCATGTTAAACAAATGCAAGCGTATATAAGCGGCCTTAGTACACGCTGCTCAAATCACTTGTGAGCCCGACGCCACGCTGCACGCCCCGCCGCCGAACGCTTTGCTTCGAGCGTCCACTCAGGCCTTACAGAATGACAAGTTTTTATTAATGTTATTAGGCCATCCGGTTACTTTTGAGGATCAAATGGTTAGGAGATGAGCCGGTGTATTTTTATTTGACGTTCATAAGCGCATTGTAATATGGCTCCTTGAATAAACTATCTTTTATCTTATCTTATCTATTATGGGACTCAAGTTATGGAAACAGTACATAAAAAAGCCAGAAATGACAATCAAAAGTTCCGCAACCCACCAACGGAGCGGCAGCTGACGTCCACTAGGATTCATTACATCTTGCCCTTAACCACTAAACGAGCCTGGAATACTATGCCGTCTGTCATGGAAAAGTGTTCCTGGCTCGCGGGATTTAAATCAATCGAAAAATTTACCGTAGGTCACCTGCAATAATACGTTACGCAACGAAGGCTGCAAAAATATCTGCCACGATCGTATTGTAGAGCCATAAGAGCGTGTCACATATTTTTGGCGCCTTCGAAGAGTAACATATTATTGCAGATGATTGTACAGTGTAGGCTAAATTATGTCTACACTGACATTTAAAACTTAACCGTTACCAAAGATCTAACTTTTTAAAATAAATCTAGTTAAGCATATTGAATTTATGAACTGTTGATTCACGTACCTACCAAAGTACGTAGATTAATTTCAGATTAGTAAAATTGTTGGCAAGTTTTCAAATATGGCCGCCGTTGTTATGTTCCAAATCCAAAGTTCGTTGTTGATCTTATCTAGATGAACCAAGTTTAATTTATTTTCAGAAACTTTGCTATTTTGAATTTTATTTAAATTCGATTTAAAGTTTAGTACTTAGTGTTATACAAGCTGAATCTTGGAAATTGATTTGGTTTTGATTTGTAGGATTTTTTCAGACGAGTCATCACGAATTCTGGTTTTCAACCGCGGTTCAATTTTACATTTTGCATAAACTATTTTACTCTTTTCCACTATTTAACAGTAAAATATGAATTTTAAATAGTAGACTGCCATTTTTAAGTAAGCAAATAATTAAACCTGATGTACCTGACTGCAACCCAAACTACATAATATTGTCAAGTGTCAATGAGGCACAAGTATCATGACATAACGACCCCCACATTACATTACTGACTAGTAATGTAAGGCCAGGACCCTTATCAAACACAGAAAAGAGGGAGATGGAAGGATACTCACGCATTTATAAGGAGTTGGTCCAAAATATGTTGTTGCCTCTCATTCAGCACGCTAGCGAGATGGCCGCCCAGCCGCACGCACTCCGCCTCGGCCTGCCTCCACGCCCGCTTGGCCTCCCGCACCGCCGTCACACAGAAGTCATCAGACACCACCCACCCGTAGTCGCAGTGTCCCACCACCTCCTCCACACCTTTATTCATCCACCACACTTTCAACCACATAGCTGAGGAATTCCGCTTAGCTAGGATACTGATGTTGAGTCTAACCGAGTTTCCTTCAGAAATGATTTGGACTGAGCGCAGCGGATCATTGGGCTGCGAACAATGCTTCCATCTCGAGTCCCCGTCTTCTAAATTCAGCTCCATCCCTTTGCAGAACTCTTGATAATCCTCCTGGATTATATTAGACAAGTCATGTTTAGCCGCGATTGGTCCCGTGCCCATTTGTAAGCGTAACGCGACTTTGTTACCGTACGGAAGATGTATTTTATAGGAGCAGAAGAGCTTGATTGTGGGTCCGACTTCGAACGAGCCGTTTCTCTCCGTCAGCAACACATCGTGACAATGGTCGACTAGACGGTAGGCGACGGCGAACGTAGGTCGGCCGTGGAGGTCAACAGAGTTCTTGGAGTCGTGGTATATGAATTTTCTGTTTGGTGATGGGATTTGTTCGAGCTTTCCGCAGAGAGGGGGTGTGTTGGGGGCGAAGCGTATGAAGCCGGTGGAGCAGGGTACGTTGAGCTTGTGCAGCTCGAGGAGGAGGGCGTGGCCGGGGGCGGGGGGCGGCGGGAGGAGCCGACAGCCGTGCGTGCGCGGGAGCTGCCCGGAGTGCACGCGCCCGCGCGGCCCTTTTATGTGTAACGCGCAATCTGAAACAAGAGAGAAGGATGGTAAATACAAAATAGAATCTGCGTTATTAATTGCAGAAAAAACGATGTAAGTCTTCGATTAATTAAGGATATTTTTCATCTACGTAATTGATTTTTAAAAAAACACTTTCATTCTACGGTCTTAAATTAACTCTGCGACAAAAAGCAGTCTCGTCCTGTCGTGCTTGTTGACTGTACCTCCTATAATTTTGATTAATGGTTTCTTATTACTTTGAGGTAAAGTTTGGGTAAAGTACTACCTACTACTACGAGTTAGGTTAAAGTCTTTGACCCTCAAAATCATTATCATTATTAAAACAGTGTCAAATAAAAACGAGTTTTAATCGCCGTATCCTATCATTAAACCACCATACATTTCTCATTGACTGAGCTGCTAGCGTAAACGGGTCGAACTCTCGGCAATACCAGAGTTCACTTCAATATCGGGACAACTAAAGCAATTTCTATTTTTGGAACAGTGACGTTAAAATTAAAAAAAAAAAAATTAAGGTTTCAATTGAATTATGTTTATTGTTAGTTCTGCGAATAGGCAGAACAGCGATTCGGATATCACCGGTTTTTACTTTTTACAAACAATACAATAAGATTATCACGGTCCATATCCCAGTCGATTTGTCTAGTGAAACTAACTGTGAATCATTCAAAACTGTTTTTTATTTAGCAAACCACGAGGGCACTTTTACACATCAAGCAATAATAATTCACAACTCAAAATCAATTCCCATTTTTAACACAAAAGTTGGAGGTAGGGACATACAACTTAAAATAGAAATGCCCATGTTTCGTCTAGTGTGTGTGATCTGCGCTTCCTCGAGTTTCTTGGATCTCATCCATTCCAGTCACCGATTATAAATTACGCGGCCAAGACAAATCCCTTACAATTTCAACTCGTATGAGTTATTCAAACGAGGAACCCACCGTTTATTTGGGCCAGAGAGGTAACCATCTTCACTTCAATTTTATTATTGTATTTAGAACTAGCGAACCGCCCCGGCTTCGCACGGGTTAAGAAATTATACATAAACCTTCCTCTAGAATCACTCTATCCGCATCAAAATGCGTTGCGTACTTTTAAAGATCTAAGCATACATAGGGACAGACAGCGGGAAGCGACTTTGTTTTATACTATGTAGTGATTTAGAATGATATTAGCACACAGATAAATGAAAACCTCAGTTAATATTGTCAGCAAGAGAAGTACGAGTAGCTTAACGGGCATGGTGATGTGAATTTAAAAATTGCTATACCAACCGAGTTGTAAGTGGCATACAATTAGCAACACTTAACTGTATACATCGGTAGACCTTATTACAAAAGGCATAAGGTCCGAAGAATCGGGCCGAAGTATGTTAACCACATATAAAAGATACGGACGAAACTTGTAGGTACGCTCATAATATGCCCAGTGCCCACGTCTACTGTGTAAAACGGCAAAGTTGCAAAGTTAGGGCGTTATCAAGATAACTTTGCCCAACTTCGGTTTGCAAAAGTAATATTGAGAAGGCTTTTTATCTAGATATAAGTACCTATAAGTAATCTACTTTTAATGGATTGGTAAATAGTTTTAATCTTTCTGACTTATATTAAAAGAAAAGTTCTTAGTGAATAGAAGATTAAGGTCAAACGAGTGTAAACATACTATGTTTAAAAGCTTAGAACCTTGACATTTAGAAACTAAATATTACAATAAGTGATTAAGTTTCTAGAACATTTTTACTTTATTTTATGAATTACTTCGCAAACATTTGAAAGAAAGTAATTTTACTATAATGTACTATTATTAAGTTTGTTTGGTCACGAGTCGACGTGACCTTAGTGTGAAGTATAATTAAAGATTATGTATTATAAATATTATAATTATGTTTAATGTTTTTTTATGTACTATTTTAAGTAGAACTTTACATTGTGATTAAATGCACGGATTATGTTTCATATATTATGTATGTATTAATTACTATAAAAGACAATAAATTCAGCAGACTCAACTCATAAACGTTATAGAATAATTTCTATCGGTAGGTAGCAGGCGTGGCTCACTTCGCGATTTCGTCGCATTGCTACAAGTACATACATGCGGCCCACACCAATTTTGGTGCCTATTAGCCCTACTATTAGTTGCCGCGGTCCGGTACGGAACGCGCTCGCGCACCTAGCGGTCATATGTGTCGTAATAGACGCGTTTTGTTAGAGAGTGAATCTGTAAAAATGTTACTGTAAAACACTGGGTTATACACATACTAGAATACCGATGCCGGCAGGTAACATAAAATATATATACATTTGTGTAAGTGTGTAACATGACCGCATCCCACGCTGCCATTATGAAGAGACGAACTAATGGACTAACCCGTAGAACAATACAACATAGACACGTCACTAAGCCACGAAGCCTGTCAGTTAATTCTTTAGTCATGTTATTTTGTCGCAAAATGTATAGTTGCAAGTCATGCTTGTATAAATAGACAGCGCCTAAAATTAAACAGCGAACTCATATTAAGGGTGTGCGTTTCAGGGATCGGATACCGGTATTTTTTGTATGGGAACGGTAACGGTATTTTTTCGTTCTTTGCTAATTACTTCATTTCTAATTGGGCAATCTAATAATACGAAGTCGTAACCTAAAAACACAACTGAGTCCTACATTTCGAGTATTAGATTTCATAATTCGAAAATATGGGTATTACTAAGTTTTTGCAAAAAACCGGTTCCGATCTTTAAAGTAAATGGTTTTTAAGAATTTTGTTTTTATGGTTCTGACAAATAATGCCGTAGGTAAATAAGATGATTTTGTTATTAAGTAAATCGGGTATTGCAACTAAAATATCACTTGAATACATTTTGTGCCACTGAAAATTTAAGTTTATAGGCCGATATACCTTTTTTTTGTTTTAAATCATACATGTTACCAATATGTATTTTATTAATATTGTACATTTGTGGATAATGTAGATATTAGTATATTCTTCTTCTTCTTTCATCCTGTTACCCCCTGCTGGGGTGTAGGGCTCGAATCTTTCCTTATATTAGTATGCTTATTAATATTTTTGACATAATATATTTAAAGAAAAGCTCTTAGTGAATAGAAGATTAAGGTCAAAAGAGTATAAAAATACGAAAATTAAAAGCTTCAAAAATATATGGTACATGCCTTAAGTATGATCTAGATGTACCTCGTCTAAATACTTAAAAAATGTTACGAGCTCGCCAGATGACGCATCTACCGTCAGTTTACTTTATTACAGATGCGATACTTTCCCCTCTGACACCGGATATTTTGTATCGCGCGTACTTAATTAAATGAAGGCTGTGCATGTTCTCCGGAAAGGGTGCTTCCGGAGCCCTAGTGACCCAAATTTGCGTGAATACCTTTAGAAATTAAAATATAATAGCTTAGATAATAAAAAATATAAGACATATAGATTTCGAGATTTTACAAAGAAAAATATTAAAGCTTTTTTTCTACGTAATTATTTCTTCTTTTGGCTTTCCTTGTATTTATTTATTTATAATGATAAATATTAAATATATATATTTTTTTAAATGTCTCATGTATTGATTGTAAATTCTATACGTTTTCGTAACACAGGGCATACGTATTTATAGGACATACGTTGAAAAATCGTTACACTAAATTGTGTCTATTATATTATCATATAAGAAGATATGTATAATTATATCTGACGGAAAAATAACATGACAACAAAATATAAATTGACCCCAATCACTACATCAGTTGACATTTAAGGCCCATTTACACGATACAAGATTCTTGAACAAGAATCGGCAATAATTGTATGCAAGTTTTGCCGTTCAATAATTGAATTCAAGAATTGAATCAAAATGTTTACACATGAGCAATAACCAAAATCTTGAATGCAATTATTGTATACAATTCTTGATAGGCAATATTCTTGACCGTATTTCGTTTACACCAAAGACATTTATTGAACGGCAATAATTGCATGCAAGTCTTGACAGGTCTAAACTTCAAGTTGAATCAAGTATGATGTATTGAAGCCATATTGAAGCAAGAATTGAACCGATTTGCATTGGCAGATTTTCATTCAATATTGAACGTTCTTTGTGGGTGGTAAAACTGATAAAATGAGCAAAAATAATTTTAAATTAGGTAGTTCGGAGATAATTAAATTCATAGAAATTTATAGAATTCATCAATGTTCGTGGGACACAGAGAATAAAAATTATAAAAACCGCGAGGCTCGCGGGGTTGCCCTTGCAGCTTTTTCAAAAGAATTTGGGGTAGAAGGTTTTGGTCCCAAAGAAATAACGAAGAAACTTAAGGGCATAAGAACGCAATATCAAGCTCAAAAAAAGAAAGTGAAGGATTCAATGGGAACTGGATCTAGCAGTGCTGATGTTTATAAGCCATATTAATAACTTGTGTGGTACAATTTGATGGACGCATTTTTAACGCTTCTTTTGTTACGTTTTTCTAACAGTCTTTCTCGTAACACAGTTGCTACTATAGCAGCGACAAGGAACACACCTTCGCGTACGGAATTCATGCCGAAAATAAAATATGGATTGGCACTTCTTGTATTCAATTAACTGCACTAGACTTCGTTTACACGTATGCCAGTATTGAATTCAAGTTGCTACTTGAATACAAGAATGTCACGTATGTTTAGATAGTGCAAGTTTTTTGTTGCCTCAATTTTATTGTATTGAATGTTCAAGAATCTTGTATCGTGAAAATGGGCCTTTACACCATTGAAAAAGACTTGCCTAATATGCGTACAGTCAGCAGCAGAAGTTGCAAAGCGGGCGAGGACTTCAAAATTACCTTGACACGCTCGTATTCCCTTAGCAATAAAGTCACGTCAAGATCATTTTGAACACCTCGCCCGCTAAGCAATTTCTACTGCTGACTGTCCTAAGCTAGTATTTAATACTAAGTTACTAGGCTAGTAACTTAGGATAAACGTAGGGCACGTTTCCCTAACGAGCGTCCTAAAACTAGCAAAGAAAGCAAATAAAAACACAAAACACGTCGTATAAATTCTCTACAGCGTAGAAAAAATTACAATAGACAATTCGCTTTACAAGCGTTGTTTGCCGACGAACGACGGACGGGGGAAATGTCGTGAAACCTACGATTTAGCTCTTTTAAATGTATTTACAATTCTGTTGTTTGGGTAACTGTGCTTCGGTGTTTTATCGTTTTAAGAGCGTTTTTAAGTTGGTTTAGTTTCCGGACTTGAGTTAAGAATAATATTTTTTATTTTAAAATGAGACTTTGAAAACGAATGTTCGTTATTTCCATCTCAGCATTTGCTATCTATGTGATTTTTTTATAACGATCGTGAACATTTTGCATAACATTAATTTAACCATTAGGTATTCATTATTTTTTAAAACATAATAACACTTAAATTAAAAACTTATGAATAAAATTTTTTGGCATAAGTCGTATTCGCTCGATAGGATGCCCAGAAGCCTGGCCGCATTGTCATTATTGTATATTATTTTTCTCAAAAATGGACGGCAAAGTCGACGTTGCCGGTTAAAAAATAGGTCGCGAAGTGCGTAGTTTATGGTCATTCAAAGAATTAAAAAGTTAAAAACATTGCAGTCTCGATTTCGGGACTGCAATGTCGCATACAAATTCCATTATTTAACGAGTTCCAAACTTTTTAAAACTTTAAATGGCCATATCAAATGAAGGCATAGGTCCCATAAACAGCCAAACAGATGATCAGCACTTATTATTATAAAGCCTATAACAGACTATCGCACCGCACTGCGACTTTGGAGCGTCGCACCCATAAGTGAGAGCGAGAAACAGATATCTCTTCCTCGCTCTCACTTATGGGTGCGACGCTCCAAGGTCGCGGTGCGGTGCGATAGTCTGTTACAGGCTTAATGTTGGTACCGCGACTATTTAGGTGTCTCAAATAGGTTGGCGTATTTTCAGCAGAAAAATACACTTCTTTTTTTTTTTTAAAGGCGGCAAGCAAATTTTTTTAATGGTTGTATTTTTTCTGTGAAAATTAGAACGTTGCTTCTGTAAGTTCTGTAAAATATTTCTATTTCTTGCACCATTTTTGAGAAAAGCACTATATATGACTCGGCTGGAAGGCTACTTGCTGGCTTCGGATTCAATTAAACGGACTCCCAAGGTCGTCCGTTTAAAACGAATCCTCAGCCTGCAAGTAGCTACTTCCGAACCTCGACAATAATGTACTATTACGTCACCCTAGCCTCGCTACGCGAGGAGAAAATCTCACTTCCTGGTCAAGGCAAGACGTAAAACTTTAGACAAACCACGGGCGGTAATACGTAAAGCCCCAGATCGCAAGTGTTTGTGGCCCGAACCGAAGGTGAGGAATTCACCTCCCTAGGTATGTAATGTACTATATTTGCTTGTATTTTATATCCCCTTCTCTCTCTAATCATTCCCTTTTCGACAAATTGTGTTAGTTTCACACCAACACCTCCGTGCACCCGCGCCACCTAGCGGACGCCCTTAATCTCTTTACTAGCATTTGGGCTAAGAAAATCTTGAACAACTGACCCATTTACAACCCTCGGTATATATTAGAAATCTATTTTTGTTCATATCTATGTTCATAGCTATTTAATTTATTTTAAAAACTTTATTATCTTAGCTGAAATTAAATTTCAAAACGCAACGAATTAAAACAATAAATCCTGTACAACTTTCAACTTTATTAAAAACTCACCTTTCAGCTAAAACTAATTTAAACTAGGTACTACTGATTAAAAACTGGTGTGATAAATTTTAAGTTGATTACAAAACTTATTTATAATTAGCAAATTTTTATGATCAAAGCTTTTTCACCACACACATGAGCTTGTAAAAACTCTCTTTGACGTTTTATGAATTAAAAAACTAATATCTGGGAGACATAAAAACTCAAAAATACGCGTTTTCCCAGAGATAAGACCTAGCTAGATCGACTTTTCGCCCCCGAAAACCCCCATATACCAACTTTCATAGAAATCGTTAGACCGTTTCCGAGATCCTCATAATATATATATTATTATATTCATATATTGTATATAAATAAATAAATATACAATAATTGCTCGTTTAAAGGTATAAGATACAATAAATAAAAAATTATAACACTTTTACCTACTTCTATTAGAATCGAAAGTAGAAATAACATAATTTATGAATTAAAATGTTCCTTAAAGACACTCACCAAATTTGTGAAAACACTCTGGAAAACCCTAAAAGGCACTGAAGGGAGGGACCTTATTGTTTTTCCTATAAAAGACGTTGTATTTTTGACATATTTTCATAAGTGGCTGGATGTGGAGGCTCGGCGTCGCAGATTCAATTTCCGGATCGCGGAGAAGGATCGCAAACATTTGTAGCCGTAGTAGGCGTAGTATACTCGTAGCTTTAGGTCTGACACGTGTTTGTATAGTTAAAAGATAAATCTGTGATTAATCTTTTTTTTGCGTTCCTCTAAATTTGTCCATGAGTGTACCTATATGCATTCTACTAGCATGCCATTTAAGAATGAAAGATGAAACACTTACCTAGTCTTAAATATTTAGTAAAGAACACTTGGTATATGGTGGCACTCGTTATTTTCCTATAGCGTAACCTGAAACAAAAGAGAACGCACATTAACATCATTATCATCATGATTATATTACATCATAACCATTACTACCTTCTCTGCGTTTGTAACGGCTCGGCCACGACATTGCGCGATTTGCGACGGCGGCGGCGACAACCATAGGAGGGTACGATAGGTCCGATCGCTGTGTCTCGCTCCAACCTATAGGCCGCCGTCGCCGTCGCAAGTCGCGCAATTTCGTGGCCGAGCCGTTAATTCCGACATTTGTGCTTAATTTTTTAACCGATATGAAACCCTGAAAACACTACATAATGTTTTTTCCTGAAAAATTGTCAGATCACATAGGGGATTTCACAAGCGCAACGCCGATAAGCTCAAAAAAACATAGAACCCTTTTTCGGCAGTTAAGTGAGAATATCATATCAAATCCTCATAAAACAAATAGCTACTTATTATCGTGGGTAATGGACGCGGTGACCTGAATCGTATCTACTTATTTATTTACGCATAATTATATGTAGGTACGCTGTCAACGCACGCCACCGCAATCAATAAACACTATGTTTATAATATATTTACTATTTCATGCTGCGTTCACAACGCTGGCCATTGATGCGAGTTACTTGCCTGTGCGACTACTTGCTTGTCCATAATTATATTTGCGCCGTCAGCGCACGCAACCACAATCAATAAAAACTTTGGTTATATTTGCTAGTTCATGCTTCGTTTACAATAACACTGCTATTTAGTTAATCCGAGTTACTCGCCTTTGTTTAGGGCAGTCGTTTGTTACCTAATGCATGGGTAAAACATTAGTTAATACCATAGTTTTGTGTAGACTACCTAGAATAAATGTATTCATATTTTACATAATAGCGAACACTCTAACAACCAAATTTTGAAGATAAAAAAATCGTCGATAACATAATAATTGACCCTAATACTGTTCGAACTATTTATTTTATTTTTATTTTAATCTTTATTGCACAATAAATGAAGGTACAAATGGCGGACTTAATGCCTTAAGGCATTCTCTACCAGTCAACCAATGGGTCAAACCAGAAAGATTAAGTAGGTGCAGTGTCTTTTAGAATATATTAATTTGAAAACAGGACTATATCATTATGAATATAAACTATATTGATAAACTTACACATATACTTAATATATAAATAAACCTACATATATACCATACATATATAAACACCTAGTGTGAATCATTAAGTTGACGAAGAGGAAAGTTTGTCAAGGAAATACTTGCGCAGCATGCGCTTGAATGTGAATTTGGTCTGCGCTTGTCTGATAGGGAGTGGGAGAATGTTCCAAAGTCTGATAGCCTGAATAGTGAAAGAATTGGACATAAAACCCGTTCGATGCTGGGGGACAATGAGCGTAAGGCTACGGGAAGAGCGAAGACTTAGAGAAACTAGAGACCGAAAACACAATTCTTAAAGCTACGGTAGCGGATCTCCAATTACAACTGGACAACCAGGCACAAGCAAACTTAAGAAACGAGGTGGAAGTCTACGGTGTCGAGGAAACCCCAGAAGAAAACCCTTACCACCTGGTGCTGACTGCTGCGGTAAAGTTAGGTGTCGATCTTCAGGATTCTGATCTAGCACATGTGTCCCGCGTTGGCCCTAAGCGTCAGGGATTAAAACCAGGAACGAGTGAAACAACGCAAAACTCGAAGTTGCCGCGTCCAATCGCCGTAGCTTTCGTCCGACGAGTCAAACGTGACGAATTCCTGAAAAACTCGAAAGTTCGTCGAAATATTAAGAGTGGGGATATTGTTGGATACGGTTCGAATACGAAAGTTTATATAAATGAGCGCCTTACTAGTACAAACCGACAGTTATTTCGTGGCGCACGGGTGTTTGCTAAGGAACACAATTATAAACATTGCTGGGTGCGAAATGGCAACATCTTCGTTAGAAAGCAAGACGCGGGGCGAGGGAGTCCTGCGATCCTCATTCGGTCGGAGGCAGACCTCGCAGCACTGGAGCCACTGGAGCCCGCGGAGGCAAGCGAAACCACTTCGGACCAGCCCGGTGCCGTCGGACTATTATGTTAATAGTAGCAGTTTTTTACTTGTACTTTTTAGTGTGTTTTGCAAAATCGTAACTTCCCTTATGTTCCATAACTATTCCCGTTGTATTTCTGTCCGTGACAGGTTGTTTTATATGGTGTTTAAAGTATTATACACTGCATGGTTATATATTATACACGTTCACAATCACACCCATGATCTATATAATCAAAACTTCTTTCAAAAATACACATACATAATAACTAAACACATGATCATAATAAATACATATACATATACACAATGGGCTGCACTGCCAGAAGTATGTAAATACCAAATTACTTTTCTAATGATCCTGTCAGTAATAATAATGATGGTCTCCAAATATGAAACTTTTCCGAGTATGGCTAAATTCTCGTGTTTTTTGTTTACTTCTTATCTCCGAAGGGATTTTTTGTGCGTAAAATAGACCTACTAGAAAACATCGATAAAACTTATGAACTAAAATGCCATACTATTCCTTTTCCTGAAAATTGCTCGCAGATATTGGCTAATTATAATCTCAAAATCCTTAGCCTAAATATAAGAAGTATTAATAAAAATTTTGATGATTTCCTTGTAATAAAAAAGCGTTTGGCCATTGACTTTGATGTTATTGTTCTTAGCGAGTGCTGGATAAACGCTTGTTCTACTATACACCAAATACAGGGCTACAACTCATTTTCTTCTAGTAAAATTATTAATAAATCTGGCGGTGTAATTATTTACGTTAATAGTAGATGGTCTTCAACTTTTTTCGAACCGAATATTGACGACGCAAATTGCATTATTGCTCAAGTCCCGGGCTGCTTTACGGTCGTTGCGGTGTACAGGTCTCCTAGTTTTCGTAATCTTGACCCATTCATTAACTCACTCGACTCCTTGTTAAATGCACATGATGGTAGTCCTTGTTTAGTTCTAACAGGTGATCTTAATATCGATATTTTAGGCGCAGATCAACCCAATTCCCAGAGTTCTGACTACCTCTGTATGCTAGCGGAACATGGACTCCTCGCTAGCATCAATACCGCAACTCACCTGAAATCTTGCCTAGATCATATTTTTGTTCCTGCAAAAACTCATGCAGAGTCAATTGTCTGTGCTGCCGATTTGACAGATCATGATGTAACTATGGTAGGGCTCTCGCTTAGCACGGATAAACCGACTAGAAGACTGATTTCAAACATGAAAATTGATTATGAGTTTCTTAGGACCGAGTTGCAAGCCGTCGACTGGTCTCCTATTTTAACAGGGTCGAATTTGGAAGCTAGCGTGGAGCTGTTCACTAAGATAATAAGAAATGCCATGTCTAAGTGCTCTAGAAAGACAAGTATTAGCCGCGCTAGAGTCATTTTGCAACCCTGGATGACCCCCGGTTTGATTAGATGCTCCAAACATAGGGACAAACTACATCAAGCTGCGCGTAAGGACCCTGCAAATGCAATGAAAAAATTGGTGTACACTCGATA
Source organism: Cydia amplana (assembly GCF_948474715.1). NCBI lineage: Eukaryota > Metazoa > Arthropoda > Insecta > Lepidoptera > Tortricidae > Cydia > Cydia amplana. Next base: position 653,771 of record NC_086079.1, on the reverse strand, counting down.
CAGAAATTTTTATATCTCCTTGCTAAGGAAATTGAAGTTGGAGTACGACAAAAAAGAAATACTGGAACACAGGAATGAACCCAAAAAACTCTGGAAAGCTATACACCGTATTACTCACAAGTCTGCCAAAGTTTCTGCATCAGAAAATCTCCTAAATTCTAAGTCTACCCCCGTTGATTCACTAAACGCTTGTAACACCTTTTTCTCGACGGTGGGTTCTCAACTGGCTGGCTCGATTCTGCATAAAGTGAATGAAAGTCAGGAATCTCTAGCCCAAAAGGTAGGTCACGGTATATCTTCAACTTCATTTTTCATCGAACCTACTGATGCTAAAGAAATCCTTGGTCTCATTGGACAGCTCGACGTAGACAGCGCTCCGGGGTTTGACGGCATTAGCAATCGTCTAATAAAAGAAATTGGCGAAACCATAGCAGAACCACTTGCAGCTATCTTTAACCAAAGTATCTCTTCGGGCTCCTTCCCACAGGCTTGGAAGACCGCGACTGTAATCCCTATTCACAAAAGCGGCCCCTCTGATATTCCTAACAATTTTCGTCCCATATCTCTGCTAGGAGTCTTCTCTAAGCTCCTGGAACGAGTAATAAATAAACGGTTGGTACGTTATTTGGAATCCAATAATCTATTATCACGCCGTCAGTTTGGTTTTCGCAGGGGCAAGTCAACTGAAGAGGCAGTAATGTGTTTAACGGATACCGCTGTGTCCCTTCTTGACGGTGGCCGATGCTGTGTCGGTGTCTTTCTAGATTTAGCGAAGGCATTCGACACGGTCTCTATCCCTATCCTTATCGCAAAATTAGAGCGATGTGGGATTCGTGGTCTGGCGCTTGACTGGTTCTCGAGCTATCTCCGGGGCAGAAACCAGCGTGTAAGAGTAGATCATCACTACAGTGACCTGGAGTCTGTCTCATTTGGCGTACCACAGGGCAGCATCTTGGGTCCTACGCTGTTTATAGTTTACATAAACGACATCATGTCTCTAGGACTTAGTAACAGCGAAATCCTGTGTTACGCCGATGATACAGCTTTACTGTTTAACGGAAGCTCGTGGCGGGACGCAAGAGCAGCAGCGGAAACGGGGATGCGTAGAATTGCCAGCTGGCTGGAGAGTAACCTTTTAACTCTAAACGCTGCTAAAACCCAGTTCTTATGCTTTCACAAAAGTAGTCGGTCGCGCCCCCCTGTCTCGATGAATACCTTGAAAATTCACAGCTCAACCTGCACCGCTCATCAGACATCCCAGAATATAAACTGTAGTTGTGAAAGTATTAATAAAGCAAACAGCATTAAATATCTAGGCGTCACAGTAGATGAAAATCTCAATTTTAAAAAACATGTTGCGGTTGCTGCAGCCAGAGTCCGTAAACTCATCTACACGATGAAGTTCTTGAGGGACGTTGCTGATAAACATCTATTGAAATTGGTTTACCTGGCCTTGTGTCAACCTGTACTCAACTACTGCATCCTTGCTTGGGGGGGTTGCTGCAAATCTACCTTGATTTCTCTGGAAAGAGCACAAAGAGCGGTGTTAAAGGTATCTTTGCGCAGACCGAGACTGTTCTCAACAGAGAGCCTTTTCAGGGAGGCGGGAGTTCTCAGCGTCCGCAGACTCTTTATCATGCGAGTTGCAGTGTACATGCATGGCCGGATAATACAGTGTTCGTCCTACCCAACTATGTTAAATCAGCGCGTTTTCAGGGCACCGGTACCTCGTGTCCGTAGTAAGTTCGCTAGACGCTTTAAATCGTTTATCTTTCCCTATATTTACAATGCTGTGCTTAAGGGATGTGATATCAAATGCTGCCCTCTCCCGAAGGCTAAATCCTTAGTACGTCAGTTTCTACAGCCTTTGACTTACAAGGAATCTGAAGATATACTGGCATAAACAAGACAAAACACTTCTTCTTACATGTCATCTTACATAATACATTCCAATATTCACCAAGCTCCCTTACACACATTACACATCATCTCCCACACTCATTCACACCAAATATTACAACAAGTCTTTTTGCGTAACCCTCTGCTTCCATTTAACTTACTTGCCTCCATTTCATTCATAGGTAACATTCTTCTTTAATTGTATTATTTAAATACTTAGTATAAGTTGCATGCACTACCTATATGTATCGGATTCTTCAAGCCGCTGTTACTTACTTGGTTAATTTACGCATGTAGCTGACTTTCACGATACAGGCTTAGCCTAGTGTGGAAGTCGTTGATAAACTGCATACTGTACTTAAACAATTCTTCATGGTTAATAAATAATTTTTACTTTTTTTTACTTTACTTTTAAAAAGATCTGTAATACCTGGACGTGGAGTGACAAATTTAAATTTCGACCGGAGATAATCTGGGGCGGACGGGTCAAACAAGATTGAGTAGAGAGTACACAGAGTACGAAGGGACCTACGTTCTCGTATAGGGGGCCAATTAAGTTTTCTACGGAAATAAGAGATATGGTCATACTTACGAAGTCCGAACACGAATCGAATGCAGCTGTTAAGTAGCCGGTCAAATTTATTTAAAGAATCTTGAGTGATATTAGTGTAACAAACATCAGCATAATCAAGGACAGGCAGAACAAGAGCTTGGACGAGGAGAGTTTTTGTGCTGACCGGGAGAAAATGTTTATGGGGATAGAGTGCTCTTAGCGTGTTAATTACTCTACGACTTACGTCGGACACCTGAGGTTCCCATGTGAGCCCACTGTCGATTGTTAGCCCCAGGTTCTTCACTTGCGATGAAAGCGGAATAACTTCTGTTTCAAAGAGAACCGGTGCCAATTCAGCAGTGTTTACCAAAGAGAGTAAGCGGGTGCTGCCAAGTAATATGGCCTGGCATTTGGCTGGGTTAACTGTGATACCAAAGCAATGTGACCAAGTGGAAATGCGGTTAAGGTCTAAGTTTATTTCGGCAATTGCCTGGTCCAGATCCTTAGCACTCGCTTGGGTATAAAGCTGCAAGTCATCAGCATACAGATGGTAAGAGCATTTAATTTTAGACGTAATAAGGTTTACTATAGCTTTATGCAGTCTACTAGACGTTGGATTGACCACACATTTAATTTATTCAATAAGCCAGCGAGTGAAGGCAGCATAAGGCCACACAAAGCCTACTAGAAGGGCTCCATCTGTCACTGAGTAAGTATTTAACTTGTCAACACAAGCAACACGAACTATCGAATACTCGTCTACTGGAAACTGGACAGTCTATACATTATGTTCTAGTAGGTAGCGATGTAAAGGTAGCATAGCCACACAAAAGCCTACTGCAAGGCCTCCATCCATCACCGAGTGGATCGCTCGTGGAAAAACGCCTAATCAACCCTGACCCGAAAGTTTCATGACATTTTAACTTTCGTACATTATAGGATAAGCTTTAAAAATACGTTTTTTGTCAAAAAAAAATATTTTTAATACAAACTTTTCCCGGATCCCGTTTTTACCCTTTGGGTACGGAACCCTAAAAACCGTGTCATCTAGCCTTTTACACGTGTACGTGATACGAGTGTGACGTTTAGGGTCGCAGTTAGGGTTGGAAGGAGGTAGGAAGGAAATGAAAGTTGGAAAGAGGTAGGAAGGAAATGAAAGTTGGATTGAGGTAGGAAGGAAATGAAAGTTTAATTTAGAAAAGTTAATTAATATTAGGTATTTAGAATTACAATAAGTTAGCTAGGGCCGTGAGTACTTATAACTGAGCCGGCAAGAACGGAATAATGAAACAAGTCTTTAATAGGAGGCACTTTCCTGGGACTCTACTTCGCAGGCGGGCAGTTGTAGATGGCTCCGCTGAACAAAGCAGGCATCGCAGTCGCAGGTCCAGAGTTTTCTAAGAAGGCTCCGCACTGTGGTCCAGGATCCTCAGCTCGGAATGGAAACCATCCAGATTGTGGAGCATGCGCATAGCGCAACCCGGGGTAGTGCAGGCTAGTGGGTTTTCAGAGTGAACCCCAGACTTGATCCCTAGCAATATTGGTCTTATTAGAATATGCACACAACGGTGACTGCGTCATCCGGCCCGCAAGGAAAGAAATATCAGGAAAGTTAACCTTTTAGCATTTCTTTAGTGTTCACGGATGAAGCAGTCAGAAAAGAACAGATTAGTAACAGCATAAAAGAATACAACGTAAAATTATTCCCATAAGAAACTTAGATTAAAGATTCACAACACTTACCCGATCCGGGGAAATGTACACAGCATAATAAAAACTAACGGCAGTTTGCGATCTATATTAAATCAAGGTTAGTATTATTTTGTATTAAATATCGAAGATTATTAGCGAAAATATGTGAGCAATCAATGAATCTACACCATATTTTTCATGTGACAGATTCACAAGATTCCTGAAGGAAATTTTAAAATGTAAAGTTTTTTTTGCAACCGGCCAGCACAAAGCGCCGAGTGCAAACGAGGTTTTATAGCAAACCGTTACATACCCCCCTTTTTAGGTTAGGATTTTTGCTAAGAAAATCCGCTGCTAAGTCTATTTTACTTAATAGAAATACAAGTTATCAATCAGGCTTCACACACAAAATACCTCTTCATACTTACAACACGCAGGCAAACAAGCAATAAACACTATAGAAAAGTGTTTTTGCGTCCATACAGGCTGAGTATTTTACTTAAACTAGAATAAAATACTCTCATATAACTATTAATAGATGTTGATTAGTCTAACTCTAAACCTCAGTATTCAAGTTGTTCACGCATACTATTCTTTTTCTGAAAACTTTGTAGAAGTTTTATAACCTAAATATAATAGGCAAAGAGCTCATTAACCAGTAGGGGTTAACAGCAATATTTTACGTAATAGATAATTAAAAAAATAGAATATGATAGCGGTTTAGTTAGTAAGAGTTTCATGAGGGTTTTCTACAGAATTAGACAATAGACGTAGATATAGCAATAAGGGAAGAAATTGATCTTAACACTTATAGTTCGTGATCTTAAAATCTTTGACATGCCAGTCACCTAAATTATTACCCTGCATGTCTTCAAGTTCATAAACTAAATTAGATTTTTTAGTTACAACTTTACATGGCACATACTTTGGTGCTAGTTTCTTAGAAAATCTATTGCTTTTGTCACTCAGATAGAAAGTCTTTTTCCAAACAACATCACCAACTTTAAAGTCAAAATCTTTTCGGCGTAAATTATAGTGTATACTGTTTCTAGAATGAGCGTTAATTAAACAAGACTGCACTTTATCAAAAATTTTCCGTAAATTGCCTAAATTTTCAACATAATCATCCCTAGGTGTAAAAATTATGTCATCAATGAGCTCTGAGTTGACATAATGTAAGCCAGAAGTAACTAATTCCCGACCATAGACCAAAAATGCAGGACTGTATTTAGTCACCTCGTTAACGGATGTATTCATTGCAAATTGTATTTTAGGTAGGTGACAATCCCATAATCTGTGATCATTTTCAATATATGATGACACAGCCGTCATCACAACTTTATTGTAACGTTCAACAGTATTAACTTGCGGCGTATATTTAGGTGTGAATCTGACATTAGGAACATCATAATCCCTAAACAGCTTCTTTAAAATATTACTAGTGAACTGTTTTCCATTATCCATAAGAACCGTACTGGGAATACCATGAACAAGAAAAACCTTCTCCTCGAGTAACTTAGCTATTATCTCGGAGGTAGCGCGACGAATAGGGAATAATAGACAATATTTCGAGAAACAGCAGGTAACTACAAATATAAAAGTGTTCTGATTTCTCGAAGGCGGTAGAGGACCAATTAGATCCATACTCAACATTTGAAATGGACGAGAGCAATCTTTAGGACGGCCCATAAAGCCAAGAGTAGCATGTGTAGCATGTTTTTGAGCACAACACGTATCGCAATTTGAAACAAATTCAGACACATCACGATGCATGTCAGGCCAAAAGTAATTTAATGACAGACGTTTATGAGTTTTATAAATGCCAAAATGACCGGCAGTAGGTTCAGAGTGATTTTTGTCAATAATTTCAGATCTGAACTCAAGAGGAATGACTTGTTTCCACTCAAACTCTCTAGTTAAAGGATTTAGACTCTTTTTGTACCTGAACAATTTACCATCGGCCACTCTGTAGTTTAGAAATGAGGTGGGAGTATTTTGACAACCAGTGTAAACATTTAGGTACCATGGGTCATTTGTAGTGTAAAGCATTGCACTGTTCGATGGAATTTGATCAATAGCAGCAATAGGGACAGAGCGAGAAAGACTATCAGGAACTACATTTTCAGAACCACGACGGTGCTTAATCTCGAAATTGAAAGACGACATGCGAACTCCCCAACGAGCTAAACGACCTGTGGGATTGTTCAGATTTAAAAACCACTTCAGTGACGAATGATCGGTATACACAGTGAACTTTTTACCGTTTTCTAAGTAACACCTCCAATGTTCAATAGCTGTAAGAACTGCGAGAGCCTCTCTCTCAGTAGCACTGTAGTTACGCTCCTTGCTAGAAAGAGACTTACTCATGTAAGCTATCACTTTCTCCTCATTATTGATAAGTTGGGTCAGAAGACCACCAACGCCGTAATCACTCGCATCAGTGTGCACTTGGAATGATTGAGAATAGTCAGGGCACGATAATACGGGAGAAGACACTAAAGCTTCCTTTAAAATACGAAAGGCATTTTCAGCATCGGTAGACCATTTGAATGGAGCTGAGTTTTTAGCCTGAGAGGTTAATTTATTAAGAGGCGAAGCTATAGAGCTAAAATTTGGAATAAAACGACGATACCACGATGCAGTTCCAATGAATCGACGAACTTCTTTCCGATTAGTAGGTGTAGGATAGTTAATAATTGCCTCAACTTTTTCAGGATCTGGCTGAAGTCCATTACTGTCAACCACGTAACCTAAATATTTCAGTTTACTTCTAAAAAATTGGCATTTTTTATAGTTAATAGTTAGATTAGCCATTTTAAGCTTTTCGAGAACACGAACTAGTAAAGAGATATGTTGCTCAAAGGTTGGCGAAACTATGATAATGTCATCAATGTACACAAAAACTTTATGCTCGAATTCTGGACCATAAAATAACATATCTACCAATCTTTGTTGAGTTGCCGGAGCGTTAGTGAGCCCAAAAGGCATAGATATAAATTGAAAAGTTCCACGAGAAGGTATATAGAAAGCGGTTTTACAACGATCTTCTTCTTTAATAGCAATTTGCCAAAAGCTCTTAGACAAATCCAGGCTAGAGAGGTATTTCGCATCACGCAAGTTGTCTATAATCTCCGAAATATAAGGAAGACTATAAGCATCTTTAATAGTAACAGAGTTTAGTTTACGGCTATCTAAACAAAATCTCAGTTCGCCGTTCTTTTTAGGCGTCAGCAAAACAGGAGACGACCAAGGACTTTCACAAGGTTCTACCACGTTTTCCTTTAGCATTTCGTCAAGTTGAGTAACAAGTATACTCTGTTTTTCGGGGGACATTCTATAGTATCGCTGACGAATGGGAGCAGCGTCGCCAGTGTCTATACAATGTGTAATTAGAGAAGTCCGACCTAAGCCACGTTCCTCGTAAGAAATCTCTCGGAACTGTGTAGTCATATGATCAGCCGTAACTTTTTGTTCATTAGAGAGATGAACATAATCACGTAAGTGCGTAGGTTGATCAATAGATAGTGTTTCTAATGAGTCAACATCATCAGACAAAATTACAGAGTCCAGATTTTTAGGAAACAAGTTAAAAATTCTCCAAAAATCCATGCCTAGTATCAAACAATTTTGAATTTCAGGAACAACGTACAACTTTAAGACGTGAGATTGACCTAAGAACGTCACAAGTAAATTCATCATACCTATATTATTTAGCGCATGCCTACCAGCACCAAATAAATCCAGAGTTTCAGAACTATCTAGCACAAAACCAGCATCCAATAAAACTTTATGAAAGTTTTTACCTATAATTGAATAGCCGCTGCCAGTATCTAACAAAGCGTTAATCAACTTACCGTTGATTTGGACAGAGACATAAGGTCTGCTATGAATATTTTCAGATTTAGTTTGTAAAGCGTGGATTGGAGTGACAGAATAGCAAGAAAAAAATTTCGATATAAAATTAAGCCAAGATTTCCAATCTGCATCATTAAAATTTCTTCCAGATTTACTGTCGACTTCATGTGCACTGCAATCCACCAAATTTAGTTTTTTGAATCTTTAGGATTACAAGTTGTACAATCTGGGTAGCGAGTATCTTTTTTTCCACACTTAAAACATATAGGGAAATGTGGTTGCTTGCATTCTTTTAGAGAATGTGTAATAGAGCGACACCTCGGGCAGTACTTTTGAGTAGCGTTAGGATTGTTAGATGAATTCGCTTGTACAGCATTAGTAGTACTAGGTTTTCCTTCTGTAGGTTTAGATTTGTTGTAGTTACTAGAGCCGGAGTAGTTAGCGTATTTGTTTTGGTTATAATAATTCCTCTGTCTATCATTGGAATTATTGTTTTGGTAGTTTTTATTTGTATAGTTGTTATTATTTTTATGTTTATTGTAGGCAAAATCAGGGGCTAAAGTTTCAGCAGTCACCCTAGGCGGTTCATGAAATAAGGACATGCGTGACTGAATGTCCTCATAGTTTGAGCAGAGTTCTTTAAGAGATTTCAGGTCCTTGATAACTGAAGAAGCCGCTAGAGTGCTTGCATAACATGGACGGATGTTATGTAAAATAATTTCGAGCTTTTCATCCTCACACAACGGTTTAGCCAGTCGCGCGAACATGCCATGCATAATAGACAAGTATATAGAGATGTTCTCTTGTTCCCCTTGCGTACGAGATTTAATTTCACTAATTAGGCGATAGTCATAATTCTTAGGGCTGAAGTCTTTTTTTAACAAGACAACGACATCTTCCCAACTTTGGAAACTTTCTTTATTGCAACGGAACCAATGTAATGCGTCGTCAGAGAAAATCTCGTATGCAAACTTCAATATACGATCTTTTGATATATTCCTAACTTCTACGAATTCCTCAACTCTTTGAATGAAAGAAAAAACACAGGCTTTTCCAGAGTACTTTAGCTTTGCTAAGTCAGAAGTCAGATTACGATCGCAATGAACCAATTTGGTCTCAGGTTCAGAGGTAGGCCCTGTATTAATGTTTGAAACCGAAGTAGAAGCAGGCTTCAGACTTAACATTTCTTGAGATTGGTTGTTAAATAAAGCGCATAGCGCTTTGTGCTGGTCAACCAACGCAGAGCCAACATTAGAGATGCGTCTTAATCTGTGGTAAATATGATGTAGTAGATTTTCTGTCCGCAAGAATACGGTTTTGTCGAATTTAGTTTTTAAGGATGACAGCATAGTCTGAGACTTAGCAAGACTATCCTTGACACCATCTAGATCAATCGCAGGCTCTAAGTGAGATTCTAAAATATCCTCAGGTGGTATGTTTAATTTTACAATCTGGCTTCGAAGATCTTGTACTAAGCCAGCTGATCCACCTCTGAGAACGACCTCGTATTCAAGTTCAGCTTTTTGCAGAGACAAAAATTTAATAGGGTGAGCCATGATTAAGTCACACGAATAGGGTAGGTGTTGTGATTACACAGTAGGTTGAAAAACAGTTTTAGTTTCTTAGTATGTGGTTTTAAAACTTATTAGAATAGTAGAAGCTACAGTAGAAAGATAAAGGCTATAGAAGTGGTAACCTTGACAATAATTAACAAAAATAGAGAACCACGTACCAAGGAACTGCTCTAATCAAACTTAAACTAAGTATGACAGTACAAATATGACTTAAAAACTAGAATGACAAATGAAGCTACCTACATCAGTGAAAACCAAAAAAAATGCTAAAGACCTGTTTCGGTAGTGCTCAGCTCAGTTAAACCTAGTATGGGCGCCAATGTGACGCTTAGCGTCGCAGTTAGGGTTGGAAAGAGGTAGGAAGGAAATGAAAGTTGGAAATAGGTAGGAAGGAAATGAAAATTGGAAAGAGGTAGGAAGGAAATGAAAGTTTAATTTAGAAAAGTTAATTAATATTAGGTATTTAGAATTACAATAAGTTAGCTAGGGCCGTGAGTCCTTATAACTGAGCCGGCAAGAATAAAATAATGAAACAAGTCTTTAATAGGAGGCACTTTCCTGGGACTCTACTTCGCAGGCGGGCAGTTGTAGATGGCTCCGCTGAACAAAGCAGGCATCGCAGTCGCAGGTCCAGAGTTTTCTAAGAAGGCTCCGCACTGTGGTCCAGGATCCTCAGCTCGGAATGGAAACCATCCAGATTGTGGAGCATGCGCATAGCGCAACCCGGGGTAGTGCAGGCTAGTGGGTTTTCAGAGTGAACCCCAGACTTGATCCCTAGCAATATTGGTCTTATTAGAATATGCACACAACGGTGACTGCGTCATCCGGCCCGCAAGGAAAGAAATATCAGGAAAGTTAACCTTTTAGCATTTCTTTAGTGTTCACGGATGAAGCAGTCAGAAAAGAACAGATTAGTAACAGCATAAAAGAATACAACGTAAAATTATTCCCATAAGAAACTTAGATTAAAGATTCACAACACTTACCCGATCCGGGGAAATGTACACAGCATAATAAAAACTAACGGCAGTTTGCGATCTATATTAAATCAAGGTTAGTATTATTTTGTATTAAATATCGAAGATTATTAGCGAAAATATGTGAGCAATCAATGAATCTACACCATATTTTTCATGTGACAGATTCACAAGATTCCTGAAGGAAATTTTAAAATGTAAAGTTTTTTTTGCAACCGGCCAGCACAAAGCGCCGAGTGCAAACGAGGTTTTATAGCAAACCGTTACACGAGGCTTTATTTTATAAATGGCGTACAAAAGATTAGAGTTAATCCCATCACTGGAGATATGGATCATGACGATTTTCCTCTGGACAGATGGGGGATTTAGGTTTTGATGTATTTAGCCGAACCGAATGAACGTCAAATGTAATAAATACCTACATTTTACACGTGTTTCAAAGTATTTGTTATTGAAAGATGATTTTAATCCATCCGATTATATACCTTAACACAAACAAAATAAAGTCAATAAATGTACACACACCGTCCCATTGTATGGTGTCGACTTTTGACGTATTCCAATAATATTTTTTTTCGAATAATTCCTAAGTTTCCCAACAAACTGGAAATCGTTTTATTACCTTTATTTGGTTCTAAATGCGTGTAATCCGAGTTTGCGCAATCCCAATCGAGAATTCTCGGGTTCCACTCATTTATTTCTCGTCTCGAACAAAGCCAAAATTCTCGAGTTGTCTCGAATACGAGAAATCTCGACCAGAAACCCTAATTGCAATGCAAATACACTTCAACAATAAATAAAATAAATAAATAAATATTATAGGACATTCTTACACAGATTGACTAAGTCCCACAGTAAGCTCAAAAAGCCTTGTGTTGTGGGAACTCAGACAACAATATATTATATAATATATCTACAAATACATAGTAAACACCCACTCAGGAACAAATATCTGTGCTAATCACACAAATAAATGCCCTTACCTGGGTTCGAACGCAGGACCATCAGCATCACAGGCAGGTACCAAACCCAGACCAAACCAAGGCCAGACCAGTCATCAAAACATCAAATTTTAATAATCGTTGAAACGCACGTGATATTGGCCCTGAGAGCGCAGAAACGTCCGTTAAATTAAAGTTAGTCGTGGGTAAATTTTACATGCTTTTCTGAAAAAAGCCCAAATTTCTTTCCGTTTCCGTATAAGACTAAAAATCAGAGCAATGTCTTACTGAACAGACGCTTTCTCATTTCGTATCTTCTCATAAAACCTGTGCTATTCCTAACGCTTACCACACAATGTGTGGTACTGTTGTTGTCTGTACATGTCCGTACATGTTTTGTGATCGTCACGAATAAAAATCTTTTATCTTTTTTTATCTTTATCTAATCATTTTTTTTTGTTTTTTCATCATCTATGCGTTTTGATGGCGTTAGCTTTTGATTGATTATAGTTAATACTTGCGCCTAAAAAAAAACTCATTTTGGGTCATCGCGCCAGCCAAGTAAGTTATACTTTCAATAATTCATGGTTTTATAAGTGTGGGTTCATATTTTGCGACCATGTTGCTACCAAACCAAAAACAAAATTGCAAATTAATATGAAAATAAAAACGAATGCCCATCATAGGCACAAGTACCTAATACGTACTTAGCCCCTGTCCAAGATTTGACCCACACTTACTAACTGATATACTAGTAGGTACGGCAAGTTTAATTGCTTGTATATAAGTAAAAATCTCATATTATTGCTCAGGGGAACATTACTATAGAGGTGACAAGGAGGGAGAAGGAGATATAGGTACTATTGTTTATTTTCTTTATGCCTCTCTATCGCTTTTGCATATCCGAGCGACTGAGATGCAGATAGATTCGATTTTCGTTTATCACGATAGGGCCTCGGGTACCCTTGAGCTATGCTGTATTGGGAATGAACCAGCGAATATGCTTCCACAAACATAGTCGTAAATGAACGCTTTTTATTAATCTTATCCACATTCAAAATTGAACCTTACATACATCGCATTAAGGATAAATCTCATTTGTAGAGTAACAACCGTCTGCAAAGTTATCTCTGCGGTTAATAAAATGATATACGTTTATAAAATAAGCCTTATTTATAGGCCGTTAAGATAAGAAAAGGTTTTCCGAGCGGCAAATAAAGATAAAGTCGATCTTGTAGACTTATACAGCATGAGTACCTAAATGAAAATATTAAAGTATTTCTTGTTGCGCAAAAAAATAGATTACCTTACGATATCAAAAACATTATAATGATGTACCAATATCATTATAAACGTTTTCTTTATTGTAGATTATCCAATTTATTTTTACCTGACTCGTAATATGTTTCGTTTTTGTTAAATTCTCTTAAAAAGGTCTCTTTAATCCTCTTAAGTTAATATAAGTCGAGTTTCTTAATACGTACGTTTGCTCGGAATTTCAACATAAATGTTAAACCACGTATTTACAATTCAATTTAAAGCTCACCTTTCCTTTGTCTACAGTTAACTAAATTAGAGTTGATAGGATTCATAATTCGACGACCCCTGATTAAGACAACTATTTGTTTCTGTGAGATGAGAATATTCCAAAAGTTGACGACCTCTGGCACAGAGAACAGTTTAAACTGTCATTTTTTGGAACTTGCTAACTATATAAACAAAAGTCACTAGTAAATTCAACATTCAGAGACAATTTCAATATGGCGGTTTGTTTACATAGTTAGCAAGTTCCATAGAATGACTCTTTAAATACTAATACATTGAATTTACGGAATAAACCGCACGCAGGTTGCCGATTTCTGCATTATATTAAAGGCGCCCCTTGTTGAAACTAGGTCGCGCTTGTACCTCAAATAGTGAGATTATTTTTGTGTTCAACTTGTTATGGGTTGTAAAAAGGTTGACGAGGGTTGAGTTCCTCTGTATAGGTAATGTTACTGCCGGTTCTGTATAATATATAGTTTAGAGTTTAGACATTGACGCAAACGTAGGAAAGAATGTTATAGTACAGTCGCCATCAGATATATCGGAGCGGCCAAGGTGTTCACAATATCTGAACACGCACTCTAACGCCCTGCCAATAGAGGCGTGTTCAGATATTTGTGAGCGCCTTAGCCGCTCCGATATATCTGATGGCGACTGTACATTACTATAGAGGCCGGGAAACGAAGGGTTGCAGGCCAAGTAGATATAGATGGATAGGAATACGCGGCCGGCTATAACACTAACGCTATTAATATATTATTATATTCGCACGGGTTAAATTGTACATAAAACCTTCCTCTTGAATCACTCTAACTATTAAAAAAACCGCATCAACATCCGTTGAGTAGTTTTAAAGATCTAAGCATATATAGGGACAGAAAGACAGCGGGAAGCGACTTTGTTTTATAGTTTTCAATTCAAGTAAATATTAATAATTTGCTCTTGATTACTGTATAATTTCACGATCCATCCGCTAAATATAGAAATTAGAAGCGACCATGAGTCGGCGCGGTTATTATTATATTGTTTAACGTAAATTGTGCGTAAGTAATGTTCTGATTCTGGGACACACGGCTCAGTAGCCTACCGAGAACGTCAAGAAACGAAGTTTAGGTATCTGCCCCTCTATCTCTTTTGCTCATTCGAACGATAAAGAGACAGACAGACAGAAGAGCGACTGAACGAAACGAAGTTGTTTGCGATGATATCCCAAATAATTAACGATATTTTTAAATTGAAATAAAAACAAATCAGCGGTTGGTTATAGATTCGCCGGATTCTTGTTTCGTCGGATTTACTTTAGGACGTCACAATCCGAGTATTAAATATTATGAGAATCCGACGAGAATGAACTAACCAAATAAACAAAAACGTCACTTTTGACACTTGTTTGACACTGACATACTTATCCGATCCATATCGTTTCTATATCTAATATTTGACGTATCTTAAAGTTCGAATATGGCTGAGAGAAGATGATATAAAAAATAACTATAGTTTGTCAAAGGATTGTCTCATTTCAAACATAGAGAAAATCATACTATCTTTGTCTTGCACTAGTACTAGCACCCAAAAGAAAAGGATGAGTATAGTTTTCCTGGTTCTTATTGACTGACAAATTGGTTTGACCAACTATATTTTGAAATGCTATCTATCCACTACGATCGTGTGCAACAGACGCGCCAGCAATTTGTCTCCGTCAGGCGAGGAGCCTTAAGGAAGTAAGGCTGTGTTCACACTGGAAGGGGTAATGACGGCGCAGACTTAATGTCGTAAGGCCTTGTGCTTATACGCGCTTTACAACGCCATCTAGTTTGGCACTTAAACTTGGCACGACTTTTTTTACTTTACACCTCTTTAATTCTGCAATAAAGGTCAATGTGGCTAAATTCCGACATAGGGACTATTCCGTCCACAAGCGTATATTTCTTAAATTTTCAATCGTAGGAAATAACACATCTGCTTTTGATTACTGAAACTAAAAGCAATCGCTGCTTTGTCGATGAAATTATCAATTTGGTTCGTTGTTCGAGAAAAACGTTAGTAGACGTAATAGTCCCTATGACGGAATTAGCCACATTGACCTTACTAGCTCTGTGCTTGTATCGACTACTAGAATCAACTAAGGATAGTAATAGAATATCGTACTTTTCCCTCTAGTGATTAATTAAAGGTTTCCCGGCGGATAGATTACGAAAACTCCCCACAAATAACGGGCCAGCAATATTTCACCAGATATCTTCGTTAGGGATTGTTTGTTTTTCACGGGTTTAATTATCTTCTTGATAAATATTAACATTTTGTTAAGCCGGTTAAGTCAAGGTATGAATGGAAATAATTGTTGCTTGCTAAGGAGTTCTAAAAGGCCCGATTCGAACTTTAAGATACATCAAATTTTACGTCTAGATCTATACGATATGGATTAGATATGTCGGTGTCTAAAAATATGTTTTTGTTTGAAGAAATGTCACTTTTGATACTGACATATGTAATCCATATATAGATATATTAGATATCGTACTCTAGACGTAATATTTGACCCGTATCATTATCATTAAAGTTCGAATCGGGCCGTTAATGTTAATTTAGAAAGTCAAATATTATAAAATCTTTGGTATAATTAGCAGCATTAGGTCTCAACTAGTATGCAGATTGCAGACCACAGTAGACTCCAGAAGTAATAAAACTTACTATTCAAAGTAGCTATTTGGAGGTCGATTCTAATTTAAAAAATTGTTATGGTTTTGATACGACCTTGATCATCGTCTTGGTGATTGGCGTGCACTTCACGCACGACTTCATTTCGCATGCACCAATCAGCGTGAGTGATCTTCAAGGTCGTGTCAAAATAAGGTTATTTTTTATATCAGAATTGGGCCCCTGGTCAAAAAAGTTTGCGATTGCTGTGAGTAATCACCTTTGCTCTTGGCTCATATCATCATAATGTATAAATAATTATTTAGGTAGGTACCTACGTATCTTCCACCTTTCCCACTATAAATTAAATTGACCAAAGAATACTTCAACTTGCATTTGTGTATAAACCTTTATTGTAATCCATTGAAATAAGTAACCCGTATTTAATAAATATTAAATACGTTGACTGTTGCTAGAAATCAACTACAAAGGTCAGGCGTCGTCAACCTTTTGCGGGATGTGTCCGTGTCGCGAGTCGCGATTACGACGCTCGTGCTCGAGCGCCCTCCAACGTTCAAAAGCCATCACATTGAGTGTCTGCGTGTTTTCGTGGTTCATTTTAAGTGGATGTGCGCAGGTACATGTGCATAGGTAATGAATGACTGATTTCAAATAAAACGTTTGATTAACTTTATATCAGTCGTCACTAACATTTTTATTTGAGATCAGTGACCGCCAACCTTTTATCATCAACTTTTTTTTAAAATCAGTCGTCGTGAACCTTTTAAATGTGAGATCAGACATCGTGAACCTTTTGCGAGATGTGTCGCGACAACGACGCTCGTGCTCGAGCGCCCTCCAACGTTCAAATCGCCCCCATCGCATTGAGTGTCTGTAGACTGCCCTTATTAAAGTGAATATGCGCAGGTACATACATTTGATCATCATCATCATCATCATCATCATCATCATCATAACTTAAGAGCTTTGCTCTTGTCGGTGTAGTAATCGCCAATCATTTCTTTCTTGTGCCAGTCTTTTAATTTCCTCATACGACGCACACACATACACACACATACAACATACTTATACATTTGAAGGGTACACGGAAAGAACATGTCTAGTCACTTTTTTCGGAAAATGAGATTTTTATCTCAAAATGAAAAGCTCTTAATGAGTTATATCTTTTGCTACCACTGTATAATAAATGTAACACAACTTTATTTTTAATTAAATAATACCTGGTCACGGAATTACCATACGTTTTGACATTGTTCCAAATTTTAAAACCGCAATTACTCAAAATGTTACTAAAGTGACCAGACATGTTCTTTCCGTGTACCCTTCATTTGATACCTGTTTCTTGGTAAAATTGTTACTTCAATATTTTACTTTGGCCAATATGGGCACCAATAGTGAAGTTAGGGAAAATGGATTGCATCTATTACAAAACCCCATTGTCAATAAACGGTAAAACGGGGCTTCGTAATAATATGATAAAGAAACACATAGATTAGACACGGTTTACAAAAACAAATACCAACGGCTCACCGACATCCGTTATTTCAACAAACCGCCATCCGCTACAAAAGCGAAGCGATACAAAAATTGTTTTTATTGTGCTTTTGTTTCATGTGCCATACCCACGTGAGCTGGGCCACAGAGTAGGGAAATTACAGAGTACTCCCCTTGCTCCACATACATACATACAATACATACATATAATCACGCCTATTTCCCGGAGGGGTAGGCAGAGACCACGGATTGTCATTTGCTACGATCCTGACATACCTCTTTCGCTTCCGTTATTTCGTTGCTCCACAGTGTGTTAAAACCCCTCATTTTATCTCCTTCCGTTTTTATTTGAAAAATGCATAGTTCTAATCGTTTTAAGTTGCTCACAAGAACTCCGGCTTGCCAATACATACTTTCTAGTTTTTATGTTATCGGATGTCAAAGTTGGCGGGTGAAGGTGAGGAAAATTGAAATACAGGGTCATTTTTGGACCGTTAGCCATATTTTTGTGATTTCGGAGTTGGTCCCATAGAAAAAGTTATTCAGTATAGCCTACCTAATCACCTCGCACAATATGGCTAACGTAACGGTCCAAAAATGACCCTGCATAATTTTATTAATTGTCATAAAACTAACCGGCCTATTTTATTTTTGTTAATACACAAGTATTACATAAGTATTTTAAATGATACCTTTTATAGAAAATTTCGATATTACCTATACCGTGAATAGTTTCTAAAAGGTGTATGGTTTTTTATGATCTTTACTTTTATTTTATTTACTCCGTAATTACACCGTTGTTATTAATTAGATCGCGATTCCTGCCAGAACACAGATGTAGAAGAGGCGACTTCTACCAAATAATTGTAACATGGAACTGTTCATTGTTTACCGTAAAGTGTACGTTTTTGATATTAGACATAAGGCGTTATTAATATTAAACAGCTGTGCCTCTGTCATTTTTGTTACCTGTGGCAGTACCAACACGGCGGACCCAAACCGCGACTTGCAATTTCCGTAAAATTCTTCGATAACTTTAATGAAACACGGCAATATGAACTTTAGGTTATTGCAATAAAATCCTTTTTCCAACGGAAGAAGGCTAGCTTTGTCTTTGATATTAATTTTTAAGTTTTAAATTTCGAATTCCAATAAAATGAACGCCGAACGGCCCGTGTTCTGATTTTTAAAAAGTGACCAGTATTTTTAAAGGAAAATTCACAAAGTTTAATTAAACACGTTAGTACAGTCAGCAGCGGAAGTTTATAAGCGGGCGAGGTGTTCAAAATTACCTTGACACGCTCTTATTCTCTTAACAATAAAGTCGCATCAAGATAATTTTGAACACTTCGCCCGCTAAGCAACTATTGCTGCTGACTGTACCTAAAGGAAAGTTTTTTTTCGTTTCTAACCAATTTTCAAAGTAATACACATTGCTTTATAGTCTGGTATACACTGTCTCGGGTGAGACTCGAACTCGCGACACCGGAATACCAGCTCACCACTCTACCAACTGAGCTATAGAGACTTACCCGTTGACAGCGGATATTTACACCATATGTTGTGTATCGTATTTCACATATGCGCCTATATGTTGTGTATCGTTTAAATACTTTTCTGCTTAATACTATAAATAAACATATGTGTCAAAATAGAATAGGTAAAATACTGGCTGACGATTTTTTTCCTCAGTTTATCCTCTAAAAGCCCAAAAATACAATAAAAATCTAACAATGAGGTCTACACAATTGCGAACCGTATAGATAAAGATGCGGGTGTCGTCACAAAGTCACATTTTCACGACCTTCGAACACAGATCACTTCACCTACTAAACCATTTTTTTTTCGTTGGGGAAATAAATATGTTTACACATGCCATCTGGTTCGGCGGGGGAACCAAGGGGGAAGACGGACTAACCACTGAAGGACTATCGTCTAAAACCACCGAGTGCCGACCCCGCCTCGCTATCAGCATTCGACCGCGTGCTCACCTACTAGACCAGCCATACTCAACCTTTTTTGAGAGGGCCACAAAGACAGTTTTACCTTGTACCACCTAGCCGCAAGATGAATTTGCTTAAAGGTGGCATTCGGGTGGCAAGGTTATGTATCGATACCAGGATCAGCTGGCGGACCACCTAAAAAGCCCGGGCCGCAGTTTGAGTATCGCTAACTACTAGACGAAGCATACAACTGTGATTTTGTTATGTCACGTACGGTTTGCCTTATCTCACTCGCACCAATGATGTAGCGAGATGCACTGCGACTACTGCGAGTGAGTTGAGAGAAATAAATTAGGTAATGGTATTTTCCCCCCTAATAAAAAAATAAATAAAAAAAAGGTAATGGTAAGTGTTCAAGTAAAGGATTCACAAAACGATTCTTTAGAAAGCGGAGTCCACTTGAAATGGTCTATGCCTTCGAGGGTGCGAATAAATATGGAATTTTATTCCCACTAAGTAGGATCGTAGGAAATGCGTTCTCATTTATATTAATTTGAACCTATTTGATCTGTCTTTTGTGATTTTTATTGAACGTTTTACGTAAGAGCAGTGTTCGTGTGTTATAGTATAAATGCGGTAGAACTACCACAATGCAACCTTGCACAATGATTTCAAATGATTGGAAAAGTTTAAAAAAATCAGGCACAGTCAATGAATTAGTTTCCGACTCATTTTGTACCTTGTAGCATGAGATCTCTCGACTTTTATACAAAAACCTACTAAACAAGAGATGTAACATGAACGTTCAATTATGCTAGAGTCTTGACTTGATTATCCGATTGTGCTAATTAAAAATGAATGCAGGTTACTTTTAATCAATACTCTGATTGAATCATGTCATTACTGGAAATTGATATTTCAGTTGAAGTTGCAATTATCACAATATTACGGATTTTAATTCAGAGTGGAATAATCATTTATTTACAAACAAGATATATACAGTGTATTACTAAAAGAAATTAAAAACTAGCTTACGGATTTATATATCATGTATTTTCAATATATTTTTTAATTGCAAACTAATTGTCACGACTTCTTATCTCTTTTCTCTTGCCAAAAAATGAACTTACCTAAAAACAACACTAGCATCCTCCCCCAACCTCTCCGCCTCACTAACACTCCACATCAACAGCACCTCCCCCCTCTCCCCCAACGGCCCACTCACTACCCTAGCCGGCACAAACCTCCTCCTATACCTCACACTTTTCTCTACCCGCGGTCTAAAATACACACTAGACCACTTATCACTTTCACTTGTTTCAAATCGGCCGTCACTTGTTTCAAATCGACCGTCACTTGTTTCAAATCGGCCGTCACTTGTTTCAAATCGACCGTCACTTGTTTCAAATCGGCCGTCACTTGTTTCTCGTACGAATTTCGAATTGAAACGGCGTTTGTGCTTGTGCTTGAGCACGAAGTGGGGGGCGTCGTCGGGGCAAGAGCGTTCGAGGGGGGAGGCGGGGGTGAAGTTGCCTCGGACGAAGGGCCCCACGGTGGAGTAGAGAGCGTAGTCGCGGAGAGTGGCGTCGGTACGGAGGTGGACTGAAAAGAAAAAGTAGAATTAGTAGTTGTATACTACGATATGACAGGCTGAAATCAAATAACAAAGGGCTTAATATTCTCTTTGATTACCGCGATAGTTACCTATGAAATAAAACTATTAAAATGGAGTATATCGCGTATATTGAATTTGTACATCATCCCAACGTTTACAGCGTTCGTGGTCAACGGGTGAATGAGGAAAAACTACACTGTGCAAAACTACCCACTTACAAAAATAATGAACCATCATAAACTATAAATGATGAGAGTATAAGTGACCCCGAGCTTTAGAAACACAAGACGTATTACAAAAGGCATTGTCATTCAATCAAATCCCAAGGAGATGAACGTCTTAATAATGCAACATTTAATCAACGGCACTAATCGCCTGCAAGGTTGAATACTATGCAAGCGGTTTTAATTACCATTGAATGAATGAATGAATGAATGAATGAATGAATGAATGAATGTTTATTTGTGTCAAACAAGCGTATATATAGGTGTTACATTTTTGTGTTTGTACGATCCTTGTTTTGCCATGACTGGCGTACAAATATTGTTTTTATACTAACTAAATTGACTATGTACAAGAATAAACCGAAACTTATAGACTACGATTCTAATTTTAATTTCATGCAATTATATACAATAATGATTATCCAATTCGATTTTATAAAATTAATGAATAATGAATAACTAATAGTAGTAAGTACATTGTCACAGAATAAATAATAGTACTAAGTACAGAAGACTCACTCTCTCAAAACGCGTCTGTTACGATCTTACGATCAGCACAGATATGGTCGCTAGGTGGCGACAGCGCCACGCGTGGCTTATGGCTTTCCCCAAAATTGGGGCCGAACGGATGTACTTTTAGGTACCTGTAGCAAAGCGGCGAAATCGTGGAGTGAGACACACCTGCCATTGTTATAAATTAATGTGATTGTAGTTTGTTTGTACCCAACGTACTGTACTTACTAAGTTACTTTTTAGGATGCTTAGATTGCTTAGGTACTTACTAAACGGGATTATACCTACTGACAAAGTTATTGAGTGTATCAGGCCTGAGCCATGTTAAAAAGGGGCCCACTGATTACCAGTCCGCCGGACGATATCGGCCTGTCAGTTGTTCGGAACTGTCAACTTTTTGTTCTAACTGACAAGCCGATATCGTGGGCCCCTTTAGGATGACTCACGTTAGACCGGCCCGACAGGCGCTTACTTTTCTATGACAGATCACGTGATGCTTTCCATAGAAAACGAAGCGCCGGATGCTCCGGCCCGGACCCGGCCCGGTCTAAACGTGAGCCATCCTTTATATAGGTACATATGGTACGTAGGTCAGAAATACCAACCTAAATTAGAGCGTACGAATCATACAGATCCCTAAAGAATTGAGAACCGTGAAAGCTTAACCTGACACCGAATCCGGGGCAAGTAATCCATTTTCGCTCGCGGCTTAGCCGAGCGCTGGCGTTTGGAACAGGGAAAATATACTTATATAAAATAGCAGTAACTTTTTACCTGACGATGGAAAAGCAGAGAAAATCATAATATTTTAGCAACATTTTTTTTACTCTTCATATACCTAGTTAATGGGTGACTGATATAGTTAAAGGCCACGACATACGTAGTAATTGGCCACTCTTAACAATAATAATTCAATCGCGTTGTTTGTTTCTGATTTGTTAGGAGTGGCCAATTACTATGTAGTGGCCAATAAGTAATAACTATAGCAGTCACCCTACCTAGAATGTAAATTGTGACTGAATAAATGAACTGAAATGAATGAAATACCAATATAATATATGTAGGGTTTAAATTGTTATTTCGCTATCATTATGTTCTGTGTTGTTTTGTGTTTGTTTTAAGTGTCAATGGGTACACTGAAAATCAGCGTCGTAACACAACTCATGTGCTGCGACACATGCTGAGTGTTATCCTTTTCTGGAACCCCTCGCAGCACTGTTACTTACCTACTAATTTACCTAGATTTAAGCCTATTTTAGTGTTGTTGTGTATGTGTTTCGAATAAAGCATCATTCATCATATATGTGCATCATATGTGTTCAGCCGATTTCAATAAAGGAGATCGTCGATGATTTTACCACCCCACATACATTTCTATTCTCCCCTCATCTACTAGAAGGTTAGCTGGAAGAAATCCCTTATAGAGATAAGTTCGCCTTTGTACTTTCTTTCTGTAAATTTTATGTAAGTCTGTGTTGTGTACAATAAAGTGATTACTACTACTACTACTATGTATTATTTTATATTTATTAAAACTTTATTGCACAGTAAAAATTGTACAAAAGGCGAACTTAATGCCAGAAGGCATTCTCCACCAGTTAACCCTCGGGCCAAACAGTATATATTGTACCTACATACTAAGACCTAGTATTTACCCCAAATACCTATATCCATTCCCTAAACTTAAGCGCAGGAAATTGCCCCTGGCGGACATTTTTGGGGCACGCCTTCGTTTCCGGGGCACGATGGCCCGGCTTCCGGTGTCGCGTAGATGACAGATAGGTTCCCATTATTGGCACTGTCGGCATTTTGTCGAGGCATGTGTTTAGGTTAGGTTAGTTAATTTCGGCTTCTGATTCTATTAGTCGTCAACATAAGACCTTTTGACGGCCTATTTCACCACGGTGACAGGTGCGACAATTGTCGACATCACTGTTACTACTCGAAGGTTAGCTGGAAGAGATCCCTTACAGGGATAAGTTCGCCTTTGTACCTTTATTTCTGTAAATATTATATAAACCTGTGTTGTGTACAATAAAGTGATTACTACTACTACTACTACTACTACTACTGTTACTGACGTCACAGGCCTCCATAGACTACGGTAACCGCTTACCATCGGATGGGCGGTGTGCTTGTTTGCCGCCAACATATTCATTAAAAAAAACTCCATTATATCGCCAATAAATAAGTACTACACCCCGTTATCTAATGCTCAGTTTGGGGGCAAATAGTGATGTTGCTTCACATTATTAGTCGATTCATTATATTTATCTATAAAGGGTTGTTTGTCAAAATAAAATTCTTATTTTGTGAATGCTCTAGACATTCATTCCAGCTTTTTCATGATATAGGACGGCGACAAATTATAGAATCGTACAGAGACGACTTATTAGGTACTAGGTGCCTATATTGTTGTATAAACCGTTTAAGTTCGGGGGTAAATATTAGTAGCAGGTGTAGTGGTAGCACTTTATCTATCTAATACCTTTAAACGAGCAATTCTTGTTTATTTATTTATTTATTTATTTATATATATATATATATATATATTTCGGGGATCTCGGAAACGGCTCTAACGATTTCGATGAAATTTGCTATACGGGGGTTTTCGGGGGCGAAAAATCGATCTAGTTAGGTCTTATCTCTGGGAAAACGCGGACCTTCGAGTTTTTATATGTTTTCCGAGCGAAACAAGTTACAACACAGTTGATACAGAAACAATGTACAAAGGCGAGCTCATCCCTATAAGGGATCTCTTCCACCACTTCACAGGGATCACTTCTTTCTTTCAGGGGAATATTAGTTAAAAATAATTTACAGGTACACGATTAAGTCCCGTTTCCTAGTAACAAAGAGCAGTAAGTTTCTTCAATTTTGTAAAGAAATAAGAAGTATTTTTCTTTAAAGTTATACAACCTTTTTCGTGTCTTCTAATATTTTTCAAATCTACTTCTCTGTTCCTTTGACATTTCAACAGATTCTTTTGACAATCATTCATATGTACCTACGGTGAGAAAGCATGGCGAATCTTGTATTTGATATTGACGAATATCGTCAATATTGCAGGGAGATGAACGCAAAAATTGAAATAATGAAAATTTGTCGTGGAGATGGTATGCTTTTATGCTATTATGAATAACAGCAAATTTATCAAATAGGGAGTATTACTGCAATGTTTTGCCGCCAGAGTGCAGCACTAGTGACTTAAGTATACCATAGAGTAACTTATATATACTGTACCTTAAACTGTTTTTTGACAAGTTTTCACAGACAATCAAATATGACATTGATACATCAAGGCGGTTTGCTTACAAAGTGTCTACCGGGGAACGCGAAATCGAAACTCGGCTATCTGCCTCTTTATCGCGCGAATGCGCAAGAGTGATAGAGAGGTTAGATAACAAAATGTCGACTCTCTCGTTTGCGGTAGACCCTTAGATTGTTTACTTGTTGTTGATGTGGCGCCCCCTACACAGACTTTCGCGTAATATTCCCTATTGATAACAGCGTTGTAAACAAAAGTTGCATAGAGCATTACAAAAAACTACAGTTTTTGCCAGTTACATCTGTCGAGGTCGAAAAATCATTTTCATTTTTGAAATGGATTTTCACAAGCAGGCGACGAAGTTTGACGTCATGCAATATGGAAAAAAATATTGTTAATTTGTTATGAAACGTATAATAAATAATAAATAAATAAAAGTTTTTTATTTCATAACAATTTTTAAAAAAACACTAGCAGAGCTCTGTTAAGTATGAATCAGATCTATTTATATGTTATTAAGTGAGTAAATCAACTTAATTTTTTATCGATATTGATTATCGCAACTGCCCCATCACTTGCCCCCAAACTGAGCATTAGATAACGGGGTGTAATAAGTACTTATTTTGCGAAGCTAATGACAATTGTCACAAGAAACACGACAATTGTCATGAAGTTCCGACACAGAACTCATTTCAATTTAACCATTCTATGTTGTTGTTGACACCGGGAGCCCTTAAGACTAACGGTGATTAGTTTAGCTCTGAATGAACATTATTCATAGTAATTAGTGGTAAGCGCCGTGGGCCACACATATGGTAGATATTATGGTAATTAGTGTAATAAGTATAACTTGTAGTGGCTGTTTGTTTACCTAAATAAATGAAAAAAAAAAAAAAAATTCCTGTCAAGAAATTACCCAAAGTTCTATTAAATCGTGTGACAATTGTAATCATCATCATCATAAACTTCGAAAGAGAAACACCTGTTTTTTGCCGATATAATAAAGTTTTTTAAATAATACAATGATGGTGGCAAACAGGAATACGGCCCGCCAGATGGTAAGCAGTAACCGTAGCCCATGGATGCCTGTGACGTCAGCAACAGTGACATTTGACGAATTGTCGCACCTACTTTTCATTTTATATTTGACGTACGGTCTCGCCTATAGCTGTGAAGCCGATGGTCCTGGGTTCGAATCCCGGTAAGGGCATTTATTTGTATGATGAACACAAATATTTATTCCTGAGTCATGGGTGTTATCTATATATAAGTATCTATTTATCTATATTTTAAGTATGTATATCGTCGCCTAGCACCCATAGAACAAGTTTTGCTTAGTTTGGGGCTAGGTTGATCTCTGTAATTTCCCCTTATATTTATTTATTTACATATACAGTGTGTAAATCCAATACGGGCGAATATTTAAACGGTGGTTAGCATAGGACCTAAAAAGTATATTGAGATAGATTTTACTTAGAAATGCATTGAAAATTTTAACCATACAAAATAATTCGGCCCGCAATGTATTACTGAATCGCGATTAGAAAGGGATTGAGATAGCTGTCAATCCATATTGATTTTGACGTAAGTGTATGGAAATCTGTTATTTCTAATCCCTTTCTGATCGCGGCATGATAATAATACACCACACAAGTTACGGGATACGAGCTTTTTAAAGTAACTGTCAACGCTTGTTGGCAGTTACTATAAAAAGCTCGTATCTCGTAATGTCATGTCATCTTCTGTTTCTTAATGTTTGCAGTACATTGCTGCTCGGTACATGTGGAAAAAATTAATCTCGGGGTCATAATTAAGTGTAACTTAAAAAAACATTTTAATTAATGATAAGACGGGTAAATTCTATATCTGGTTTAATTTATTGCCCGTATTAGACTTACACACTGTATATTAACAGGCGGCCTAGCCAAGGTGACGATCGCTATCGCTTCGCCATCGAATCGCTTTGTGTCTCTCTATCACTCAGTTCACTCACACAGTGACAGTTGCGTTTCGTTTGCTACGGAGCGTTAGCGATTGGCATGTTGGCTACAGCGCCAGTTCCATTATGTAGATATTAACAGACAAGGCAAGCATTAGAAGATAGAATCTTGAAAGAAGCATATGTCTTTTTCAAACTTTAAAGGGAGAAAATGGGGTCAAAAAATTTATATATTTTTTATTCATGTACCTATATATTTTGTTCTATGTACATAAATAACGAATTCGTAATTTAAATAAAGTTCCGCCTGTAAAACACTCCCGAAACGCTCCTTAAGAACTTTTACATGTAGGTACCATAAAAAGTTACCAACTCGAATTGTTACAAAAAGTTCCCAATTCCTGTCCGAACTCCAAGAAAAAGATCGAAAACAAATATTTTTAGAAGGTTTTTTTAACGGGCGCATATCTTTCACGTCTCCAAATATGCCTACGTGCCTAAAAAGCCACTCTGATAAAATACCCACTGTGAAAAAGATTTTAACAAAATTTGATAAAATGTAGACTTTATTGCCTAGAATATAAGGTTGGTTATCGCTAATGGTCGAGTTTCGAATAATTTAACAGTGCCAGTCTTTTGCTAGTTAATCTCTATAAACGTAAAACTGATTGCTTTTTCAGAGGGGAAGTCGGGATGATGTTATGCAATTTTTAATCAGCTGAATAACAAGACTGAAAAGTAACTTTACAGGACATATGGTCCTATTTTCCCGCACTAGTGAGTAAAATAGCACTTTTCGTGCGATGTCAAAACTTTAAAGGGTCATATGTACTGTAAAACGTTGTACGATACACGTGCGAATAGGTAATTCGCAACTCGTATCGAATTTCCTCTTTTTCGCACTTGTATCGTAAATAACTATTTTATCATTTAAGGCATGCAGTAGGTACTTAAGCGCACGACATACTTAGTGGACGACCGAATGGACGACGAAATAACGAAAGATATTTTTATACGATTTCCGTTTGACCTGGCTTTATTAGTATTAACCATAGCTATGCCCCCTACATTTGATTTAGATGTTTTGCCTATTATAAGACTTAGCTCAAATAAATAGCCACCTATAGTTAAAAGCTCCTAACATTACTGAGATTAATATACTTACATCAAATTGCGTGAAAACATTTTGTATAAAGTCCAGAGAGGAAAATGTGAATACGTTTGTATAGAGAAGCGGCCCCCAGCGAATTATAACGAGGAATTAATGTATATATACAATACAATACAAATATTGTACCTAATAAATATTTAGTAAGTGGCCAGATTGGGTTAAAAATATTTAAATAATACATGCAACAGAAAAACAATTTAACCCAAAAGTATATAAATTAATCTCATTATAATGTATTTGCATTGTTGCATAACATCGTCCATCCTAAATGAATAATAGGGATCTCAGGATAAAATTATGGAATCAATTAATTAAGAGAATGGAAATGATGGTTTTTCCTCAACCAGTTTTTTTTGGAAAACCAGTTTTAAGTTCCGGTACAGACGGACTGTAACCCGACTGCAACTTGTATGGGAACTGCGCGCCGTTGCAGTTGACGTGCAGTCGGCGTGCAGTTCCCATACAGTCAGCAGCAATAGTTGCTAAGCGGGCGAGGTGTTCAAAATAATCTTGACGCGACTTTATTGTTAAGAGAATAAGAGCGCGCCAAGGTAATTATGAACACCTCGCCCGCTTAGCAACTTCTTCTGCTGATAGCTGCTACTTAATTACTAGTACTGTATTCTTGCCAAATGTATTTTTTATTATCAATTTAACACCTGATTACATAGTATATGTATTTACTTAATCACTAGTACTGTATTCTTGCCAAATGTATTTTTGCCCCCGCAAACCGTATGCTAATATATCCCAATTACCTATCCCACGCGGGCCCTAATGACCTCATTAATGGCCGTAATCGACCGGGGCCGGGTTAATCCACGAGTGATTTACAATACCGTGTCCCGACTGTCAAGCAGACTAAATTAGCTATTGTGTAACAGGTAGTAACTGCGTACAGATGTAGCCTCGCTTTGCATTTTCTATCACATGTACCTAAAGGTTGACTCACGTTAGACCGTGCCCGGGTCTAGGCGTCCGACACGTCATTTTCTATGACGGCTGACCGGTGGTCACGTGGCTTCCATGGAAAACGAAGCGCTGGAAGCTTCGGCCCGGCCCCGGCCCGGTCTAGCGTGAGTCAACCAACGGGGAGTGCTCACAGGAACTTTCTGAATTAATCCCTGGCTGATGCTTTTTGCCGCTCGCTATCGCTCTACAGCTCTGGTTTCCTAGGATAGCGGTGCCGTCATAAAGCGGCCGTCTCCATATTTGTACTACTCCATTCATATTTAGTCGTATATATTATTTTTGATGGAGATGGCAGCTAGGTATATGAAGGTACGGCTTTCCTAAGGGTCTCCCTACATATATCGACGCGGAATCAGCAAACGCCGATAGAAATAACCTTTATGTCTGCGCAATAAGAGCGAAAAATTCGTCGTTCGCGGCTCGGCTGACGCCTGCCAACGCGCCGACGCGACGCCTCTTTCGCTCTTATTGCGCAGACATAAAGGTTATTTCTATCGGCTTTTTCCGATTCCGCGTTGATGTGACACCGTAAGATTGTGAACCCGTTAGTTTATAATCTAACGTAGGTTAGGTTAGGTTAGATTATAATCTCCCTACCGTCAGTTTATAATGTAAATAGCGAGATTATAATATGATGAGTGTTTAGTGGCCATATACTGACGGAAGACATGAGGGACGACAGTGACATGGAACGCGAAAGAAGAGCTTTGGCTGTCCGTGGCAACATGATAGCCCGCAGGTTTGCCGGGTGTAGCAGGGGAGTCAAATGTACATTATTTAATGCATATTGCCTCTCTTTCTACACCTGTCAACTGTGGGTCAGGTACTGCAGGAAATCGTACAGCGCCATCCGTGTGCAGTATAATAATATATTCCGGACACTGATGGGGCTGCCGCGTTCCTGCAGTGCCTCTGCCATGTTCGCGGAAGCCAGAATCCCTGACTTCTTTGCAGTGGTACGCGCACGCATTGCTTCCTTCTGGGAGGGGATGCGCCGCTCGCATAACACCATCCTCATGTCGGTGTGCCGCAACATCACTTGTAACATGTTTAGGCACTGGCTTTCAGTACCTACATCAAAACGGAAACAAAAAATAGTAACAATTAACTATTTAACTTGTTTTACTTTGCTTTTATTTTAGTTTTAAGTTTTAATGTTTAGTTTGATATGGGTGTACAGTCACCAGCATAAATAAATGACTATGAGCAGCCGTGCAAAAATATCTGATGCTTCATTGGAGGCATAAGTATATGACGACACTACCTCGGTAAAAATATGTGATCCTTTGTGACCAGCAAAAATATCGTTAGTCCGTATCCGCATAAATATCGGATCGGGTCGCTTAAAAATATTTGATTACTATTAAAATTAAAAATTATGTGATTACTCTCATCTGGAATAAATATCTCTCCACTGTAAAAGCAAATACATCGGATGGACGACAGACCGCCTATTTATCTGACACGTTGGAAAATCACAAATATTTTATCGACCTTTAAAAACGAACCATACATGTTTGGTATAGAGCCGTAAATTGTATAAAGTGATTTGACAATTCACGAAAAGAGTGCCGACTTGTCATTGTATATGTCTGTCTCACATTATATTCTATCAATTCTATCATCGATTTGACGGAATAAACTGGATATAATTTTGAATTGTAACGTATTGCAATCATGAATCTAGTATATAACTGGATCTGGCATGAGGGGTGGGGGAAATGACAAAACGGGATAGTCTTATGAATCTTTCAGTAGGAGTAGCAGCGAAAGCGCTATTATTGTTTGTCCTTGTCAGTCTCACAGGTTGACCTCTTCATCATTCTTTTTTATGTAAGAAGGAGGTTTATTATACATTGTCTGTTAAAAGTCTACCTGAATTATGTCACAATTTAAAATTGCAAATGAAATATGTGAGACAGATATATGCAATGACAAGTCTGCACTCTTTTCGTGAATTGTCAAATCACTTCAAACAATGTAAGGCTCTATGCTATCCAGGTATGGTTCGTTTTTGCCGATTGATGACATATTTCATAATTTCGTGTCAGATATATAGGCGGTCCGTTTGCCATCCGATGTATTTGCATTCACATTGGAGAGATATTTATGCCAGATGAGAGTAATCACATAATTTTGATTTTTATGAGTAATCAAATATTTTTAAGCGATCCGATCGGATATTTATGCGGATACAGAGTAATGATGTTTTTGCCGGCCACAAAGCATCACATATTTTTACCGAGGTAGTGTCGTCATATACTTATGCCTCCAATGGAGCATCAGACATTTTTGCACGGCTGCCCACAGTCATATATTTTTGCTGGTGACTGTACTATCTACTGTACGTGATGCCTGAAAATAAAACTTTATTTATTTATTTATTTTACAATTTTACGGTGACAGATATATGTAGGGAGACCCTAAGAAAAGAGAGATTGAACGACAACAGTCCTCAACAACTGTGCGTTTCTTCCTACATCCCACAGTTTAGCTGTGCGAGGCAGGAAGTTTCTGGAGAAACGCACAGTTGAAGACCGCCAACCATCTAAGTGGTGAAGATGGAATGTTGTGCTGCGTAGAGCGATGGCGCGAAGTGGCGGGTTTCTCCAGAAACTACCTACCTCGCATAACTAAACGGTATAATGAATAGAATACAATAGTTTTTTATTCGTAAACACACAGGCAATACATGTGCATTTCGTGACACTTTATTTTCACTATGTTCTTTTTGTGTAATTATGTAATTACACAAAAAGAACATAGTGAAAATAAAGTGTCACGAAATGGCCCCATCTCAGCATGTTGCTGGCGACTTCCAGCGCTGATCTTCCGATGAGACAACTATAAATGCCCGATACTGCTGCTGTAAAAATCGCTTTAAATTAAACTAATTTCAATATTAATAATACCTATTAATAATGTTAAGACAGCAACTCCTCTCTGCGCAAATTAATGTTGATTCATATTATCTATACAATATCGAATTTCAACTACAACATCAGGATTTAAAAACACATACCATCTCTCTTGTACAAGGGTCAATATTAGGATAAACTGGTCGTCAAACTTTTTAAAAAAAGCTTTACTTATATAAAACAATAGGTACGTAGGTACTACTACCTACCTACCTATTTAGAAAGCGTCTTAAACTTCAAATAATTTATTTTGAGTATTCCAAAATTGTTCTCGTATTTTCACAATACTTACCCAACAAAGAAAAATAAGAAAAGATAACCTTAAGGTCAAACCCAAAGACAAATACCTAGCTAGTCCTTAACATTTGAATCAGATTCGCGCCAAAAAGGTTCCGTAATCACACATTTTTATAATTTTTGCTAAGATCGACTCACGTTTGACCTTTCTTATAGGTTTTCCTGTAATCCATAGGTAAATGACTATTTCGTTCAACATTTTTCGTAGAGATGGGGGAATTTTATTTATCCCTCTTTTATTTTTGTGACTCTCATAAATCTCACAATGAACTCTTTCATTTGATATACGATATTATTATAGTTAGCAAAATACGCACGAGTGATCCTATAAGAGTAACATTAGGTACTTTTATAGTCTTAAAAAGGTAACTCAAAAAAGGTCCTAAGTAAAACCAACAGCGAAACCATTCTGTATGGAAATAGTATTAGATTTTTGACTCGAATGTATAGTAAGTGCATTGGCCTGACTGAATCGATTGGCGACAATCTCTTTAAGCTTTAAACCCGTCATAACGAGCAGCGCGTGCCGAGACTGCGAAGCGACATTGAGAATACTCGATTTATAGCACTAGTTTCTTTTTATTTTAGGGTTCAGTTACAACAGTTCTAGAACTAGGACATCTAGATATACTTAAGAAAAAATACTTTATCTTGAAATAGTACTTTAAATGTCGAATTCTTTTTTTCAGTAGTATAATTTCAGAGTAATTGAGATAGAAGATAAAAACCCTCGCTATGCCTATATCTTTCGTCGCCATTTTCGCGCGGCGCGTCATTTCTTCTAATTTACTGTTTTCCTTCGCCGAAGAGCTAGATTTGAACTCGCGACCTCCAGATTCTTCCTTCCTTCAGATCCTTTTGACTGCGGGTGATGGAACTTACGCTACTCCACCAACTTACAAGTGACACCACTGAGAATTCCCTGTGCATTTCTGGGTCGGTACGATGGTACATTGCATGAATGTTTACTTGTTTTTTGTACCAGCAATGTACCTAAATACGGTAAATTGTTAATGTCAGGCGAATTTTATTGTCAGCGTGGTAAAACAGCAGAGGCCAGCCCATCGAGTTTGAAAAATACTATAGATGCGTGTTCAGATATTTGTGAACACCTTGCCTGCTCCGATATATCTGATAGCGACTGTACAAAGTTCGCCGGGTCCGCTATTATATTAAAACATGTCCCGCGGGCGCCAATATTCCACGCCCGACCATTTTGGCGCACCGTGCACATTTCTACAATCATCTGTTAGTACAGATACACAGTATAGTTACTGTGGATAGAAAATTTGTAACCCTTATTGCAACCACATAAGGTCCATCTCTGGTCATTAAGCTGGCTGTTTCTGTAACGGTCTAATTTCGAGAACACACCGTAAATCCCCTGCGCACGTCGGTTGGAGTATAACGATAAATTGCTATTATGAATTAGTGTACGAATTATCATCTAGGGACTGTATGTACGTGATAATATTAAATTACGTTCTAAATATTACGGATACATTTTTATTTATTTATTTTTGCCTTGTTGCGTTATCTTCACGTTCATTAATTATTATATTTGAACTCCTAGTGTACATTTCTTAACAAAATTGAAAAGTCGAGAGAAGAAGGGAAACCTAGAACAACTTATCTCAGCCAAATAAAAAATAATGCGTCGTATGAGGGAATTAAAAGATTATGACATTTTGAAATTTGTGTTAAATTCGATTTGTATAATAATCCAATATTATTATGGAATAATAACATCAATAAATTTCTCTGATAATTAGCTTAAGATAATATATATATGTTACGATTCATAAGTGCTTGTGGCTAGGCCTACACGAATAAAGTACTAATGAAAGTGTTTTTAATGAAATAAATAAATTAACAGGTAAATGTACATTAATAAATAAATAAACTAACTTAACAAAATAAAACTAAATTAAAACTAAAAACTAATACTAAATAAAATTAAAATAAATCTAAAAAGTTGGACCCCTTTGGCATGGTGCCGAAGACGCTGGCAGCATTTCCCCGTTGTATAGCGAGGCTAATACGCTGCGCGAGAAAGCTGCCAGCTCTTCGGTCACCAGTGAGGTCGATCAATCTTTTTAAGTGCGAATAAAGTGTCATTCTATGGAACCTACGTTCTGTAAAAGCTTGTAATAAAATACGAGTATGACCCGAAACACTAAATAAATTCCTGTATGTCCACAATTTCGTCGTAATTTCGTTAACACCAACAACTAAATCTACTTGGTGCTCCACTAAGATATTAGTGCGAAGAACACAACATCTACTGCTGTAGACACACACTAATCACATTTAGGGGTTTGATGTGAGCTAACATTGTGTAGCCCAGTCAACTAGGAGCTGTATAATGAGGATATTATTATTGTCCAATTTCATTTTTTAAGGTTCCGTAGCCAAATGGCAAAAAACGGAACCCGGATTCGTCATGTTTGTCTGTCCGTCTGTCCGTCCGTATGTCACAGCCACTTTTTTCCGAAACTATAAGAACTATACTGTTGAAACTTGGTAAGTAGATGTATTCTGTGAACCGTATTAAGATTTTCACACAAAAATAGAAAAAAAAAACAATAAATTTTAGGGGGTCCCCTAATACATAGAACAGAAACTCAAAAAATTTTTTTTCATCAAACCCATACGTGTGGGGTATCTGTGGATAGGTCTTCAAAAATGATATTGATGTTTCTAATATCATTTTTTTTTCTAAACTGAATAGTTTGCGCGAGAGACACTTCCAAAGTGGTAAAATGTGTCCCCCCCCCCCTGTAACTTCTAAAATAACAGAATGATAAAACTAAAAAAATATATGATGTACATTACCATGCAAACTTCCACCGAAAATTTGTTTGAACGAGATCTAGTAAGTAGTTTTTTTTAATACGCCATAAATCCCCTAAATACGGAACCTTTCATGGGCGAGTCCGACTCGCACTTGGCCGCTTTTTAATAACAAGTAGAAACGTCTGCAAACGATGCTATCAAGCCTAGAATAAATTTAAAAGTGGAAAAATTACTGTCTTACGTTCTGTTTTACGGTAACCGATTAAGAAGTGACGTAACGCTCTCGTCTGCTCGCGTGTAAGGCAATTCGTCTGCTCGTTTGCCTACTAAAGTATCATTCAGATTCAGATTCAGATTCAGAGTTTTATTTGCTTAAACATGGTATATACAGGTCTTAAATACTAATACAATAGAGCTACATGTTTGGTCATAGAGACATGCAAATATTGTGTGATGTCATGTGTGTCGCATGCATTCATTCATTCTATGGAACTTGCTAACTATGTAAACAAAAGTCACTAGTTGCACTTCTTATCCAAAGCAAACCAGTGGGTTAGACCCAGGCACCGCCGCAGACGTCATCCCCCGTTCGTACTCATCTGAAGATTGGTTCACAGCATAAATAGATGGACTCTTTGACTGGTATATTAAGTTAACATCATCAGAACTATACTGTTCTATATAATCTATGTTTCCGAGATTCTGTGTGGTTTCTACTCTATGATTTGTACCTAGTTCTGTGGTTGTCTATACAGTGTGTAAATCCAATACGGGCGAATATTTGAACGGTGGTTAGCATAGGACCTAAGAAGTATATTGAGATAAGTTTTGCTTAGAAATACAATGAAAATATTAACCATAGGTCCCAAACCATAGGTAATTCCGCCCGCAATGTCAACACACAAGTTACGAGCTTTTAAAAGTACCTAACTGTCAATGCTTGTTACTATACTTACATATAACAAGCTCATATCTCGTAAAGTCATGTCATATTATGTCTCGTAATGTTTGCAGTACATTGCTGCTTTCAAATTAATTACGGGGTATATAATTAAGTGTAATTGAAAAAAAAACTTACAGTTAGAACAAAAAATTGACAGTTCCGAACAACTGACAGTCCGATATCGTCCGGCGGACTAATAATCTGTCAGTGGGGCCCATTATTTAATTATGTTATTATTATTGATTACACGGATAAACGTTATATCTGGTTTAATTTATTGCCCGTATTACATTTACACACTGTATGTAGGTAGTCTTGCGGTTGTTCGATTGAACCGTTGATATTCATATTGGACTATGTACATACATTTACTTATGTACTACAGATCAAAGAACCTATGTATGTGCTGGATTCACGATTATAGATACCTACCTAAATGGTGGCCCAAAAATACCTTGACATTTATTTTACTGCGGTATCTGTGCATTCATGTATTAAAGTTAAAGGTGAATATTTAGAAAAATAATAAGTTTTGTTTTAGTTAAAAGATGATTGTACTCGTCACGGCTTTGTGCATGCTCCCGCCAGTCGCCACAGAATGAGTCCAGGTCATTTCGCCATCTCATTTTTGGTCTGCCTCTGCCTCGGGTGAGCCGTGACGAGTGGCGAAAGACAGGAGAGGCCTTTGCCCAGCAGTGGGACACAATATAGGCTATATAAAAAAAAAGATGATTGTACTCGTAGTTATAACAT
Source organism: Cydia amplana (assembly GCF_948474715.1). Classification (NCBI taxonomy): domain Eukaryota; kingdom Metazoa; phylum Arthropoda; class Insecta; order Lepidoptera; family Tortricidae; genus Cydia; species Cydia amplana. The sequence goes on along the minus strand of NC_086079.1, from coordinate 617,231 downwards.
TTAATGTCACTTTGTTAAAAATTTGTAAGTACAAAAACATTCCTAAATATTCTTTGTATACGTATTTTTTTTTCGGCAACTGCAGTTAGTACACACAGCAGCAGAATTTGCTAATCGGGCGAGGTGTTCAAAATGATCTTGACGCGACTTTATTATTAAGAGAATAAAGCGTGTCAAGGTTTGAACACTTCGCCCGCTTAGCAACTTCTGCTGCTGACTGTACCAAGTCTGATTCGTTACTTTTGATGCTGACTGTGCTTAGTTTTTTTATACCAGTGGTGGGCAAAGTATGGCCCGCGGGCCAGCTCCGGCCCGCGAATGGATTTTATCCGGCCCGCCGCCGGTCCTATGAAATAATTAATATATGGCATTGGCCCATGATTCAAAAATAAATCGCAAATCAAAATAAATTTTGGCTACAATTCTGGCCCTCCACTTAAATTTCCTAAACTTTGCCCACCACTGTTTTATACAAACCATTCGCATCTGCTTTTTAAAAATTTCTGCTTTTTGTCACACCAAAATTAGTTTTTTTTTTTCAACAATAGAACGCACATGAAAACCACGGAATGCATGGTGCTAATGGCCGAAATATTTAGTGTTGCCAGCGTTCCAAAATTCGAAAAGAGCCCGTTAAAAAGATAACCTTTTAAATTGTACAGCTACACCCGTCGTTTGGCGGGTTGCCAGTGCAGAAATATAGACCACTTGCGTAGTAGATGGAGCACATATAATGTGTCAAAGTACTGTCTCATTTCATCAAACATAGACAGAGAGAATCATACTATCTTCGTCTTACACTAGTACTAGCACCCAAAAGAAAAGGATGGGTATAGTTTTTTTTGTTCCTATTTACTAACAAATTGGTTTGACCAACTATAAGTTGTACGATCTAGGCGATCTAGCTATCGTACATCATATCGCATTAAGTATAGCATCGCCTTGCAAATTATGTTAATATACATAACCTACATTATTGCATAATTAGTTTTTTGACATTATTCCTCCTAACATAAGTATAGTGACTTATTCTGTATGTGACATACATCTTGCATCTAGCACAATATATAGTCTGTCAAGCTATTTCCATCAGTAGAAAAAAGCGGCAATTAAAAAAAAACGTAGGGGCGAAGGGTAGTCATCCCATAGAAAATTTTAATACTGACAAAGTTGTTTAACCGGCTATACATTGAAGTTTTGACAGGTCTCTATCATCGCCGATAGTGTAGAGGATCCATTAGAGGAGGCCTGTACCCAGTAGTAGGACGTATATAGGCTGAATATAGACCTGTAATTGCACAACATCACCCGCTATGTAATAGAAGTGAAAGGTGAGTGACCTCTCGGTCTTCTTAAACGGTTCAAAATGCGGTGTCTACGAGTGGAAGTCTGTCAGAAATGAACACAAATGAAAAACATTTTGTCGTAAGCCATTGTTGCTTCAGTATTTATAAACGTTTTTTTTTTCATAACTACGACTGTGCTCTCAAGTTTTGAAAATATTGTTTCAAAAGAAGTACGGTTTTATTCATAGGTCCGTAATGAAATGACGCTTAAGCCCAAGACTTTGCGGTATTTGGTACCGACCAGCCGACCGCGGCTGAATTCATTGTACAGTCAGCATCAATAGTTGCTAAGCGGGCGAGGTGTTCAAAATGATCTTGACACGACTTTATTGTTAAGAGAACAAGAGCGTGTCTAGGTAATTTTGAACACCTCGCCCGCTTAACAACTTCTGCTACTGACTATACTCTGTAGTAGCAAGTGCAATGTACCGAATATTGTATGTAGGTATTATGCATGTCTTTGATTATAGTCGGATTATTCCTATTTGCATTAATTGACACATTATGACTGACGTTTATAGAGATGTAACTAACCCAAATCGATTGTCACAGCAAGCGATGTCGATTGGATGGCACCAAGACTGAGGTATCGTATTGTGACGGTTAATGAATTTTTGTTTGAGATTTAAATAAAGCTAGAATTATATGGTTAATAAATAATAATAAGAAAATAATTATAATACATTTAATAATGCTTTGTTGCGACCTAAAATGAAAAATTTATATCGATTTACTTAGACGACTATCGATTCATAACGGTGGTGTCCGGCCAACCCCAAAATTAAAAAAAAAGACGTAGAACGTAAACGTTCGCAGTGCCTTCCTTTGTGATTGCGACATGCAAGACATTTTTACGTTGTATTGCTGTTGTGAGTGACATGTGTCAAATAATGCAAATAGGAATAATCCGACTATAGGTAATGTAGTAGTAGTATGTATTTATGTATTTGTACATTATATCGTTGTTGTCTGAGTAGCCACAACCCACAACACAAGTCTTCTTGAGCCTACTGTGTAAGAATGTCCTATACAATTTATTTTATTTATTTAGTATGCCTTTTATTACGTTAGTCAAAATGATATAATCAAACTATTATACAGGGTGTAATCTAAAACGTGATACAAGATAATCAAACCTGAATCTTTTCATGATTTTGAACAACTTTGACTATGGGGTCAACTTTGTAAATTAACAATAAAAAAAATCTTTGCCATACATTTTTGTCTACCTCTCCTTGACCATTTCTATGGAACAGCTCAATCTTTTTTTTTTAATATTACAAAATTGACCCCATAGTAAAAGTTGTTTAAAATCATGAAAAGATTCAGGTTTGATTATCTTGTATCACGTTTTAGATTACACCCTGTATATGAAAAGTAATTAAAATGTAGTGCAATTCAATAATTTTATTAAAGTATTCTTTTATCACTTGATGATCTCATCGGAAGATCAGCGCTGGAAGCCAACCAGCAACATGCTGAGATGAGGCCATTTCGTTATTTTGTGGTTTATTTTATATTATGTATTGTTTCGTATGTTTGTGCTTACGAATAAATTCTATTCTATTCTTATTGTGCTATGATAGAAATTTCATAGATATACATATGACATTAATAAATAAATTCAAATACCTTGGGTCCGTGCTGCACGAATAGGGTTAGATCGATTACGACGTCCAAGCCCGAATTAGCGCTGCTTGGGCAAAATGGCGAGAAGTAACCGGTGTCCTCTGCGACCCCAGGATACCGGTGAAGCTAAAGGGCCTTGTGTACAAGCATCATCCGACCAGTCCTTCTATAAGGCAGCGAGACCTGGCCTGTCCTCGGAAGGCATTTCCAGCAGCTTCACGTCACGGAGATGAAGATGTTGCGATGGATGTGTGGCGTTACGCGACTAGATCGCATACGTAACGAACACATCCGTGGCAGCCTCGGAATCCGTGACGTAGCGGATACGCTGCAAGAAAGTCGTCTCTGATGGTATGGCCATATACGCCGTAGACCGGTGGACTACGTCGGAAATAGATGCCTCAACCTCACTGTCCAAGACCCTACTTCACGCGGCCGCGGTAGGCCTAAGAAGCGCTGGCTGGACGTCGTGATGACGGACATGTAAGAGAACAATCTCACACCTTTGGATGCCGAAGACCGGGCAAAGTGGAGAAGACAGCAGGAAAGCGGGTCCTGGCGCTAGGCCGGGAAAACGCTGGGTTGAAAAAGAAGATACATATAACATTAATCAAATGCAGGGTATGATGCAGGGTTAGCTGGTGCGAATCTAGATTACATCTTTTTGGGCCTCCGCCTCCTCCCTCAATTTCTCTCTGCGTTTACGTTCGAACTCAAGTACCCTTATATAGTTAACTACCTCATTAAACTCCACTCGAATCCTTAGCATTCTTTCATATATCTTTATCAAATACATCACTTCTTCTTCATACGTAACATCAATTTTAGAGAGTCTAGATCTAAGACGAAATTGGAACATCGCCATGTATCCACTGTAAAACTGGTATTTTAAATTCTCTAAAACAGCAGCAGAGTATCCTATTTGGTATCTAGTAACGATTGCGTATCTTTTCTTGAGGTTCTGAGCATATATGAACTTATACTGAGCACCATAGATGAATTGTGCCATGAGTGATAGAGTTCTTTCCAAAGCTCTGCGATCTTTGTAATATAAATTAGTGGCTCGCTCTAATAAATCGTCGGGCACATGCATTGGTAAATTGTAATGCTTTGCCATGGCCTCTAGTTTTTTTTCACTTATTTTATATACTAATCTTCTAAGTGGATCTCGTCTATACGGATATATTGTGGTCGTCCTCCGCGGCGCTTGTCGGCGAGATATATTCATACTCGCAGTTTCGTCCGACCATTTTTGAAATTCAGCATACAGTTGGTTGAATCGTCTCGTAGTTTCGTTAAACACATCCTGTTTAAAGTCCGGCTTAGTGGGTATTGGCTGTTCAAGCATTTGCTTTAACTCAAATTTATTTTCGGGGTTTTTGTAAAGTTCTTTGTAGATGTTTTCTGTGCCCTCTATTTCTAGGACTTTACTTCCTAAAGGAGGCATGGGTGCTTGAGGTGTGGAGTTTATTTTCTGCGATTGAGCATAATTTCGTGTACGCATGGAGGATTGGGCGTAATTTCGGGTGCGCTGGGGCGTTTGAGCGTAACTTTGGCCCTGAAGATTGAGCGTGGGGTTGTTTGGTGATTCATCGTCGAGCGATTTGAGTAAAGGAGGCTTGAGCGTGTGAAATTTGAGCATTCGACGTTCATCAGTAAGGGTTTTATTGGAGTATGGGTGTGGGGTTTTCTGGTTGAAAACTGGACCGATTACGCTGCTGAATATGTCGTCTATTTCTGTGTCGAATAAATCCAGATTGTCTGTGCTGTAGCCAACGGCGAGGACTGGAAGAGGATAATTTAGGAATTTTACAAGTTGAATATTATGTTCAGCTCATTGAACTAGACTAGAAGCAATCGCTGCTTTGTCTATGAAATTATCAATTTTGTTCGTTGTTCGAGAAAACCCTAGTAGACGGAATAGCTATGACGGAATTAGCCACATTGACCTTAACTTTGAGAACAAATCTTTTTTTTTATATTTTGATTTGTGTTTTAAATTTTTTAAAGTAGACATGTTTAAAACAGGTTATAAGTTGAAAATAGTTACACATATTTATATAGTTTCCTTGGGGAAAGTGTAGTCTTAAGGCTAAACTATCTCCTATTTCCGGAAAGGTCCGTCGTGCTGTTCCACCCTGTATATAAATCATAAACTGAAATATGTAGATTTCATATATGTATTTTTAAAAAGTGACCTCCCTCCGGACCGGTCATCAATACTGGATGGCTTCGTCAGTTTTTCTTTAATATGACATCTATTTCTGGTTATGACAATATTTTAGCATGGCATATATTATGATAATGAGTATGAGAATGGCATTAGTTTTTATACTTACAGAGCAATAATATGGAAATTGCTATTTGAAACATGGCTCGGTCTTTCGCACGCAAGGAGATTTATTATTTCTTCAATTAATTACTAATTAAATGAGCGTGTAATTGTGCTTGCACCGCCATAACTTGTTTCAAAATCTTAAATAGGTATTTTCAAGCGTTATCTGAATTATAATACTATTATTAGACTATGGTGTAGTACAATTAGCGGCAAATCGGTATGATACTTAACTGGCGAAAAAAATATGTCCTTAAAACGAATCCCCACTATTTTTATTACATTCTGTATTTAGAGGGCACGCGGGAGTCGTTAATTTTTAAACTCTCAAAAAAACGACATTTACAGTAAGGTAAAAGCCTCAGTCACAGGCCCCGTAGACAACATGGCAATCGCTAACGCTCCGTAGCGAACGAAACGCAACTGTCACTGTCGCACTAATATGGAAGAGTGATAGAGAGACACAAAGCGTTTCGTTGTCGTAGCGATAGCGATTGTCACCTTGGCTACGCCGGCAGAACATGATACAAAATATGTCCTTAAACGGATCTCCATTATTTTTGTTATATTCTGTATTTAGAGGGCACGCAGGAGTAGTTAATTTTTAAACTTTACAGTAAGGTAAAAGCTTGACGCACTGATATTAATTTAAACCAGCATACTTATTCCTTTTTACCGTACGGTCAGGGGGGCGAAACTGATCCCTTCGGGTATTCTCGGCTCCGTTCGGCTCAGCATTGCCACGAGCAATTATTATAGGGTTGGCACAACTTGACGTCCCTTTGCGTGCACAGGCACAGATAATAAGCTAATTACCTGAAATTTGACAACGCTAAATAGCCTAAAGGGATAGTGCCATACATTAGAAAGGGACAGCATGATACGTCTCGCTGTCAAACTTCGGTTTTGTAGAAACTTTTCTTTTCTGTGCGGTACTATTACTTATTCTGTGCTGTGGTACGGTGTGTTTCGTGCCGTGGACTTGAGCATGGCGACGATAAACGCTCGGCCACGACATTACGCGACTGGCGACGGCGGCAGCGACAACCATAGGTGGGAACGAAAGGTCCGATCGCTGTGTCTCGCTCCAACCTATCGTTATCGCAAATCGCTCAATGACGTGGCCGAGCCTTACGTCGACTGATAACGATCGCGCGGCACGCACTTCGCTAATAATGTCGATCGATTGTGAGCCTACACTATCTCACTTATGTATTAACACACTTACGTAATAGTAGTTTATGCAACAGTGATATAATAAGGGTATAAGGGAGTTTTGTAAAAAAAGACCCGAGAATTTTAAGAACCAATTATGAGCTGTTGCATACATTACTTTTTCTATGACAGCTGCAGCAAAAAAAAAAAAAAAAAGTTATTATTAAAAAAAAAGAGTTATTATTTAAAAAAAAGAGTTATTATTTAATAAAAATTGAGTTATTATTTAAAAAAAAGAGAGTTATTATTGTAAATGAAAACATACCTCTTTCAATCAAGATGATCGGAACTTGTATCTTTAAAAAAAATAAAGCAGTTCATCTTATGAGCCTATAGACAAATCATTCAAATGACATTGCTTTAGATCACTGTCAGTCATTTAATTGACACATTTAAGTGCTGGAGTAGAAAAACAAGTATATCTACATGAATAAAAATCATTATTACACACAGAAACACAATAGGCAGATACATATGAATACATACACAGCTAAATTTAACTACCTATAAACAAAACTAACCCTAAATTTAACTATAAAAACCTACTTAACTATTAGAATAACCCAACGTATCGTTTCCAACGCAAAGATGCCCATCAGGCTTGCTGCATTTCCGCGTTGGCCTCTACACCGGGAACGATCCGGAGCGGGCCTGCAGACTGTGAATTTGCACTTTTAATTTATTTCTAAGCTTTATGGCATTGTGTATAATATATATACAGCAAAATACCTAATAGGGGAAACTTGCCTAATTCGTACCCCTTAAGAGAAAATGTAAATTTCTTGGAAATACAATTAATAAAAAAAAATACAAATTGTGTTTAATGAATCTCCAAACTATGAGATCTTATAATTATTATCAGTCTCATAATCACCGCATTTGACATACATAAGTAATATTAATTATAATTGAGTCCCTAATCTAAATAATTTGTCCACTTCTGTCCAATCACCTCAAATATAGAACGAACATTTTAATTATCTATAGCAGATCTAACTGTATTTTCTAACTCTTTGCAGTCATCACAAATAAAATTATGAGTATTATTATCAACCCCAGCACATAGTTCGTGAATCCAGGTTTTACGATATGTGCAGTGTATCATGTTTTCTAAAGTACGAAATAAAACAGAGTATTCAGTACGAATAAGGCTAACGATTTTAAGTTTGCCGCGTAAAAAAATGGCTGCCGCGCTGACGTCTTTCGTCCATTATTTCAAACCGTAAAAGAGTATATAATTAAGCATAAAACTTTTAATTTACATATCTCGACATGTACTTAAGGAATTTAAAATCTTACGTATCAACCAAGAAAATATTCGAAAACAGCAAAATTACTTATTTTTTGAATATTTTCATAAGGAGGGACAGCGTGGAATTGTTTTACGAGTGATGAGACATGGCGAACTAGTAGTTTCATTTAGTAGCACTGGCGTCGCCACTGCAGTTTCACAACTTAAGATCTTGATAAGGGTACGTTTTAGGCGCAAGTACGATTAAGAAAAGTTTCCCCTACTTTTTTTAAAAATCAAATTGAATTCACTGTCGCGCAAAATAATACGCTAATTGCACTTTATGTTATTGCATGCCTAAGTGTTAGTTAATAATAATATAATAGCAACAACGCCTATAAAACAATCATAAATTGCCTAAGTACCTACTTACACTTTATTTTATATCAGAAACAGTTTACAAAAATACTTACTTTCAAATGTGTGTGTATATTTAGAGAAAAGGTATGAATAAACAAAAATAAAAATACATATACAAATTGTATACAATTGTGCAAAGCTGTATGGCCTTATCTATTCGTATGAGCTGGCAGTGGATGTGGCTATGTGCCAACTTGTTGTTTCTACATTTTTGCTTTGTAAGTAAATAGTCGTTCTAATAATTTATGTTTTATGTTAGTATCATTTCAGTTGGTAGTTGTGGAATTTCCTTATTCTAACTTGTATTTAAATATAAGCAAGTGATAAGATAATGTTTGTCCATTTTTGTAATAGCATTTATTTTTATGTCAATAGTGGATGATACGATTGCGATAAAGCAGTAGCTATTGTCAAGTATTTATTGTTCGATTTACATATTTCAAGATCTGACCAGCTTTCGCACTGACACATTTGTTAGAACATGACAGCCATGGTGACAAATGATAAAAAGCTGGCCATCTTGGTCCTACTGTACTTTTTTTATGGTGAGGCAAACGAGCAGATAAAACGCCTGATGGTAAGCGATTACCGCTGCCTATGGACATCCGCAACATCAGATATGTGTTGTTGGTCTTTATGATGGGAGTACGCCATTTTTCTTGAAGGTTTCAAGATCGTTTCAACCCCGAAACATGGCAGGCGACAAATAACTTGCTACTTAATAAACATTTTATCATCCACATTGTTATTTTTTTTTTGGTATCTAAATATAATCAGGCATTCATTGGCAGGAAACGGCGCAGGATCGGGAAAAGTGGTGTGCTTTCGTTTCGGAGGCCAAGATCCTCTTTGGGTCCCTGAGCCATATAAGTTAGTTCGTTTATCTAAATATATCGTCTTGTAAAAACCAATTATTGTTATTTTTTACAGCGTTAATGGCATGCTCAGGGTATGTCCAAGAAACGTCTGGCACAAACAAAAACACGGACGGAAACTTAAAGAATACACAATCATATCAACCCATTCATGGTCCTAAACCTATTTCACGTAAATTCACCACACGTTCATTCTCTATGTTTCACATAAACAGTCTGAACTCCCACAAGGCTAGTAGCACACACAATGTAACGCTTAAATATACCCTGTTTAATTCTCGAACACTCAGTCCTCATAAGCTCAATAATCATATAACCCATTCCCCAACACTCAGGACTCGGACACTCAATTCTTCAACATTTAACACTCGAACACTCAATTATGATATGCTCAATCCTTATATACCTGAAACGCTCAACTCTGCCACGCTTAAAGCTGAAAAACTCGACAATTTATTTTACGATAGAATTCTACAAGAATGGCTAGATGATACGATATTAACATTACCAGATAATGATTTAAAAGACCCCCGCCGCACCCTCAACGAAGGACTGCACGATCATAAAAAACGGGTTAGTAAAAACCAAGAAGAATCAAAGATACGCGCTGAAAATTTCATCGACAATGACATCATTCTAAATAATAAGTACGAATTAGACCAATTGCGGGCCCATGATCCAGCTTTGCCTAATTTCAACGAATCATTCGCTGATATCGCTGCAAAAAAACTTAACGAAATCAAGTCTAGACATTTGAAAGTTAAATTAGAGGAAGAATCATCAAAATCAGCTCGTAGATTCGAGGGAAAGAAACCAAATCCATTGGATAGAATATTAGATCTCATGGACCAGTTTCTCTTTCAAGCCCATCAGAAATTGATAAATGGAGAGTTGCTGAAAAAAAAGTATCAATACTTCGTAAAGTATAAAATCGGTTACGTGTTCTCGTTGCTCAGGATTTTAAAGCAGCAACAAATGAGGATGTATTCGAGCATGCATTTCAATCGCTTTTACACGCCGAAAGTTAGAGGTACTCATTATGTCACGTCAGTGGCTGACTTTTACTATTACTTGTACTTGTACGAGAAAGTGACCCGCCTGGATGATGATATCGTTACATTAGTGAATTACCTGTGGACGTTGGAAGAGGAACGCAAGAAAGAGGCAGCGATAGAGGCCACGAAATTCCCGAAGAGATATAAAGCCACGCCTCGTAAAGAAGTTTGGTACTGGGAGACGTTGCGAATACCAAGGACACGAAAGTATGGATAATATGTAATAAACAAATATACACTCCGAAACACAAAGTATCACATGGTCTCAGAGGAATTTTTGCCCCCAGATACTTATTTCAGGAGTTTTAATAGTAAATCACCCCCAACCCTTTAAATTAGGGGATGGAATATTGTCATTAACCAACTTACAAAAAGAAGTGAAATCCCACCAAACACATTTTCATATAAAACTACAAGAACTATTGTATAATAAAAATAATAAATAGAATAAATTTTTCACCTTACGCCCATAGTGACGGTAGCGAAACGGCCAAGCCACAATATTTTGACTAAGGTGTAGAGTTAGTGAAATTCTGTCCTTCTGATAACTTTTTGATAGTGCGAACCTTAGGGTTTCGTCTTGGCAACATTTTTCATGAAAATGTTTTTGGTGGGATAATATTATGCAGGGACAACGTTAGGAGGATGATGATGCTCACTGTTTTAACGTTATTTATTTTCTTTTCATTAACCCGTGGAGCGCCCTAACAAGACACGTGTGCTAGTAACTAGTATAGGAGTTCCATACTACGGTAATTCTGGGGCGCTCCAGGGGTTAAACATTTTACACACTTGTTTGTCACCATCGTTGTAGAAATATATCGAGCATGCTTCGTCTGCGTGCGACAAGTGATAAAGATAAATGGTGAAATTCAAAATGGCCGCTAATGCTAAGCATCACGGAATTTGTCATATCGGTGCGAGCCCGTAATTGGGCATTTCCATTTAAAGTTGTAGCAACATTTTTTGTGTTAGAATTGGAAATTTTTACATTATTTCCACTCAGAATCAAGAGATTTTTCTATTAACTTCTTCTAATCTTTGGTCCGTTTGGTTATGGTTTTCAATACAACCTTCTGTAACAAAGCGGACATTTTTTCTTGTATTAGGATCGAAAGAGCTCGTGATTTTGAGTAAAAAATAATATAAAAATTTCAAAATCTAAGGGAGTACCAGGGAGTACAATCGAAATGCCAAATCGGGCCGTAGTGGATGACGTTTGTTAATAATTATAGAAACGCTTATGGTTTTTGGAAACCAAATTATTATTTTCAAACTTTATTGTGAAAAAGAAGTACAAAAATGTCCCAAGCGGCCAAGGCGCCCACAAATATCTGAACACGCCTCTATTGCCGCTCCGATATATCTGATGGCGACGGTACCTGTTCCAGCTCTATCTTTGGAAGGTTTCCAACTGTACGTCCGACATAAAACAAAGGTTTTGGAATAGACTACGTGCTCGCATTTTACGAAACACGGTGGCCTATATCCTCTAGCCGCCCATACGTCAAACCTTGCCAAGCAAAATGAAATTTTATTTTGTCAACACAAAGTTCAAATTAGAATGGAACAGGAGACCTTTTTATAGGTCTCTGGGCGGCTAGACGTTAAAGGTAGTTTTAAGAGTCACACAAACTCGCCACCAAAAAGGCGCTCCCATACAATCGAAGTTACGGCTCGGCCACGGAGCGAGACACAGCGATCGGACCTTTCGTTCCCACCTATGGTTGTCGCTGCCGCCGGCGCATGTCGCTCAATGTCGTGGCCGGCCGTTACGCTTTCATTTTAAAACGACGTCTACTTTAGTCTGGTACTATTTTCACACCCAAACCCAACCACATAATAGTATTTTATGCAACCGTTGTTTAAGAGGGGTCAAAAAAGGCGAGTGGCGTGAGTAATAAAGTTGCCACGAGTATTTTTTGACTCAGTTAAACAACGTTGCATACAATACTTTTTCTACGACCAAGTACTTACTTTGAAATAAAATAGTAAATTTAACAAATATTTTTCATTCAAGAAGTAAGAATAGAGGGAAAGGGCGGGCCTGAAAATAATGAATGAAATAAAAAAAAAACATGTCTATGGTTCACTCATCTGTCAGAGATGACAATTAAAATTAGGATGGCCACACTGTATTCTATTCAATATTTTTTAAGTGGTCATTACACGAAGTATCGTAAAATCGCCAAAAAGATACTGCGTGTATGCACAAATTCTTTTTTGGGGAATAGACTAAAGCTAGACTTGTCTTGACAACTATAAGATAGGGGTTTAAAGATGTGTGCATGACCCTTTAAATGACAAATAAAAGTACGGGAGTAGAAAAATAAAATAAAAATACAGAACACACTAAAACCTAACGAAACATAACTGTAAGCTACTTTTCCTTACAAAATCTAAGAATAAAGAAACAATATTAACAAAGTTCCACGTCAGAAACAAAACCTACATCTCGATTACTGTAATAAATAACTTCAACGGAAACCTTTTCAATACTTACGTGAAACTTACGAGTCTGCCCCTAATCGCCAAAGGTCGTATACCAAAAGAGAAAAGACTGAGATATGATATTTTGCGTTAGCCACTTTTTCTTTTGTTTGTTCTCGTTAAAGCCTTTTTTTATCAAGTTGCCAGACAAAAACCGGCTTTTTACCGTTGGATTAGGATGTATACCTGGAGTGTACCTGGAAATACCGAAGGGCCAAGCGTGGGTGAGTGTAGCGAAATTATATAAGAGTACGTAAAGAAATTTTCATTCGACGATATTAGGTAGTTTTGTTTGTTGTTTCGCGTCCGGCTCTGCCACTTTGAGATGTTATAACAAATATGTATCAAAAAATATCTCATGATATTCTCTCTAGCAACATTTTAGTTACTCATATTGGCAAGGTGCGCAGTCGGTGGAGGGGGAAATGGCGCTGATCGTCACAAACACAGGTAATCTTATGGAATGTCTGACATTAGTACTAGCGGCAGCCGCTTGAACTAATTTTACTCCATAAGATTTAACGTAGAAAGTCTGCCAAAATGAGAGCAGCACCAGTCGTGCACCTAGCGAATAGTCGTACCACTGTGTAAATACGTACTTTGTTGTAAATTTCAAAAAAACTGTTTCGACTAAGATAAGTCGGTAGTTCACATATTTAATTACACAAACGGGTCTACCGTGATATAGTAATGCGCGGGTGGTGTAGTATGCGATGTAGTAGGCGTTTGTGTAATTAAATATGTGTACAAAACGTGAGAGTATAAAGTGTTATAAGTAGGCAGTTAAGTAGGTACCTAGTTGTTTTGTTCTTTATACCAAAAAATCTATTGCAAGATACTCCTAGCAAGATGCAATATCGTGCGATGGACATCCATGGCGCGCATAGTGAACAATCATGCATATTATAATTCGTTTTGTGATAAATTTCAAGAGCCGCCGTCACGTCTTTAGCGCGAAAGTTAGGTATAAAATGTAGAAAGAAAGAAGTGAACGTGTTGAAATGCATCAATTTAATTGGAACGCACTAACATAAGTAATAGGACAATCCGAAATTTATGACGCAAATATAGTTTCAAGCTTTAAAACACTCGAAAACCGTCTCCATGAAAAACAATCACAACTACCACAGTTATTCAAACAAAATTTATGCTTATGATTATAATTTATTAAGGTGCAAAATAAGGGTCAAATAATGATGAGTGTTTAAATCGTTTTTCGACTGAAAAGTGCGAATTGAAATGTATTTAATTTAACAATTTCTCGTCGGTGTGAGCGCTTTGCGGGTATTTTTTTTTTTTAGTTATGTATATGTATTATTTAAAATGATGCAGTCGGTATATATATACAATACATAATACATGTGTATTATTTCACGTGTGCAAACGAGATTAATAATGGGATAAATTTAATGAAGGCTTTCATTAAAACCATGGTGAACAATATAAAGTATCATTGAAACTTCGAGCATGTAGCGTGATTATGAAGATGGTGTTGTAGAGGTTCGAATTATAATAAATTAATGAAATTTTAGGTTAGACTTCTCAAAAACAACTATTTTATCGTCATACTATTTTATCGTCATTTTGTATAGACCAAAAAGCTTTTATTTTACTTTAAAGCTTTTTGGCCTTATTTTATTTTATTTTTGTGTTCCGTATAGGCTATTAAATATTTATAATTATAAATAAAGTATACATTAAGTTCCCCAGTCAACATGAGGAAGCAACTCAAAAATGGCATCAAATTACTTTGCCCCTCTTGTGGATAAAATGCAAATTCCTCATCCGTTTTTAAAGAATAAAGAAAGCTTTTACGAGTTGGCGTAGTGAAAAGTACTTTAAATTACATTTTTATATTACATCAATGAAACAAACCTCAAAATCCGAGCGACTATCAAACCTCCCTGTACATTTTAATTAACTTCATTTGAAATTCAAAAGTTTCGTTCGAATTGCGCCGCAAAGGCGAACTTTGTCGTAATCAACGTGGCCATTTTGTTTTTTTGACTGTTGGAATTGTGAGGTAATGTTTTTAGGGTTCAGTGGCATTTTATTTCGGGTTTAACGAGGTTTACGTTATCAAATTTCTTCAGTAGGTATGTGGATGCTGAATGTATGTGGATGAATTGTGTTATAGCTTTAATTCAACGAGATTTTTTTTATATGTAAGCTATTAGTGTATTGTCTGGTGAACCAATTCCGTTTGTCACTATTACAAGTGCGAAAATTCAAATTATAGTTGGTCAACCACGTTGGTCGTCTCTTTCATCGGATCTGAAATGTACGAAATTATATGGATCCGGATCCGCGGATCTTCCCATACATTTCAAATCCGTCGTGCAAACCCTAACACGTCAAAAGTGGCGAAATGCATATATATATAATATATAAATATAGAACAGCTCTGATACCTAGGTAGGTACTAACAGAAAACTAAATAAACCCTAGAAAGTAGAAATTTGTAACACGTATTATTCTAGTGTCGCGAAGCTCAAACTATAAAAGGATTTTTAGAATTCAACCCCTAATAGGGTGAAAATAGAGCTGAAAGGTAATAAAGACTTTAGACGTTTTACGACGACTTTAATGATTAATTTATTCTTTTAAAATTAAATGTCTTCCGTCCAGTGGGACTATTTCATCAGTGTCAAGGTAATAGGAGCTTTAACCTTTTAACCGCCAGCAATTTTTGATCGAGCGTGCTCGTGTCGCCACCGACAGTAATTGTACCACGCAGAGTAAGGTTGGCATAGTTACGGGAGTTATAAATGTGCTGTAAAAACCAAAAAAGATCTTTGTCTTTACTTATCAGACTGTGGCGAAATGAGCTGGATATGTAATGTCTTATATATCAGACTCTGGCGGTTAAAGGGTTAAATACAACTGTTCGGTTAGTACAACTAGTACAAGACAGTGTACGGTGATTTTATTAAAGCTATAGTAGGACTTTACAAGTAAGTAGTACTCCAAAATGGTAGTTAGACATTAAAGATGGCTGTCAGAGTTTACTACATAACCATCCGGAACCCTCGATGCGTTATCCCGACTCACATTAGAATTTCGAATTCCGAATAGTGGCTGTGACGTTTTTATTATTCCATTAGCTGTACGTTCGGCGGCAGAATAATCCGGAATGCAACGGAACTGCAGGTTTAGCGGGTTTTTTACACCCACATGTAGACGTATGAAAATACGTCAGAATTTCCCGTAACATGACGTCAGGATCTTCGTCTTTTGCCAGGTTTGCGGGGGGACTTGGCGACTGTCAGTGTTTTTTAAAAACCTCGAATAACCACTAGAATTTAACTATAAGTTTGGGTTTATTTTAGAGTAAAGTAAAGGATAAGCTGTAGTCTAATAAAAGAGTTCAATGGGGAGCGGTTATTTTTGGAAAAATTACTATCTAGTATTTTTTTAATGGCTTCTCGTACTTTTCTACTGTAAAAATGGCGATCCGATGAAAGGATTTTAGGGTCCTCGAAACGTCGGAGGTATATCTTAAAACTTAAATACGCGATTAAGTCCCGTTGTACAATTTAATAATGTGTAAAAATCGTGAAAGTTTAAATCGGTGTTTTAAAACCTGTTTATACTGCCAAAATGTTTTTTTTGCAGGCCTTATTACTCTGCTAGTGTTTAATAAGGCCCAAATGAGTACTTAAAAAACTAGAATTTGCCAAGAGTACCTAGAACCTATACATTTTTATAATTATTGTAATAAATATGTGAAGAAGCTTAAATAAATTATTATTTAATCTACATATATTGTGAGTGAGTAAGTTTTTCAGTTTGAATTAAGGTGGCCTTATATGTCTCACCTAACTTAGGACTAAGTACTACTAGGTACCTATTATGCGGTCGTATGAAAAATACACGTTGTATAAATACGAGTAACCACATCTCTTTTAAAACAATTCTACAATATCAATATATTGGAAACATTGATTTATTTGTCGACGGAGTGCTCTTCTCTGGAATGAAAACCTTAAAACATTGTCTGTATTGAGAAATTGTATTTTGTTACCGTTCTTTCTATTTTCTTAGAGGTTTCGTTAAAAATACAGAAAATCTGAACGTACGTGGCTTCTAAAAGTAATTTGCTATAGGTACTACATATTTAAATTATAGTACTTGTAGGTATACTTTTAGTGCAATGCTCAATAGCCTGATTCAAATGTAATAACTTGAAGATGGTTTTAAACTGATTTTAATATCGGATCGGATCGGGTCGTTGGTGATCGTGTTGGTGATTAATTAGCACACATGTCACGCACAACTTTCACGTCATTTTTCATGCACCAATCCGCGTGAGCGATCTACAAGGTTGTTTCTAAATAAAATAAAATCAGTAAGGAATTGTTTAATCAGAATCGGGGTCATAAAGTTGTCATAACAAGCTTATAAAGGTAGAATCGCCCTCTAAATGTGCTTGTTTAGCCGCTGAGGTCAAAATTTAACCATAATTTACTCGATTCCAAATCACCTTGATTATAATAAAGCCCTAGCAATACATCTAAGGTCAATGTGGCTAATTCCGTCATAGGTATTCCGTCCACGAGCGTATATTTCTTTGATTTTCAATCGTAGGAAAAAACCATCTCCTTTTGATTGCTGAAACTAAAAGCAATCACTGCTTTGTCGATGAAATTATCAATTTAGTTCGTTCTTCGAGAAAAACTCTAGTAGACGGAATAGGCCCTATGACGGAATTATCCCCATTGACCTTAAACAAATCTTATATATATTAACTAACATACAAACTGGTGTAAACTGGCAGCGAACTTGCACAACTTAGATGCTCCGTCTCTGTTAGAGAGTATTCACAAGGGTGTTTGTACAGCTTACATTGCGTAAACTAGTCCTCTGTGAAAATACAATGTCAAAAGGAAAGAAAGGGGCCAAGGGTATGGAAGGAATGGAAAGGAAAAAGCGGCCAAGTGCGAGTCGGACTCGCCCATGAAGGGTTCCGTATTTAGGCGATTTATGACGTATACAAAAAAACTACTTACTAGATCTCGTTCAAACCAATTTTCGGTGGAAGTTTACATAGTAATGTACATCATATATTTTTTTTAGTTTTATCATTCTCTTATTTTAGAAGTTACAGGGGGGGGGGACACACATTTTACCACTTTGGAAGTGTCTCTCGCGCAAACTATTCAGTTTAGAAAAAAATGATATTAGAAACCTCAATATAATTTTTGAAGACCTATCCGTAGATACCCCACACGTATGGGTTTGATGAAAAAAAAAATTTTGAGATTCAGTTCGAAGTATGGGGAACCCCAAAAATTTATTGTTTTTTTTCTATTTTTGTGTGAAAATCTTTATGCGGTTCACAGAATACATCTACTTACCAAGTTTCAACAGTATAGTTCTTATAGTTTCGGAGAAAAGTGGCTGTGACATACGGACGGACAGACGGACAGACGGACAGACGGACAGACAGACAGACATGACGAATCTATAAGGGTTCCGTTTTTTGCCATTTGGCTACGGAACCCTAAAAAGGAAAGGGGAGGAGGGAAGGGAATGAAAAGAGGAGACATTACCTTATGCGAGATTATATATTATAGTTAGCTTTCGGTTTATAATTTATTTATTCGTTGTGTGGATAACAAAAAGCGTTTTACAGGACATTATCAATCAATCTGGCGTGTTAATAAAGAGTATAAATCCGATATCGAAGCCAGATATCCATGTAAATAGGGTCTCTGTGAGTGAAGAATCGATTATAAGGAATTTATAACTTCAAGCTATCAAGGTCATACCTCCATGATATATTTAATGGCTTTACCCCCGTCTTTGATAAGTAGGAGTTATTAGAATAGGTACCTAACATGTAGAAGTTATAATGTTGTGAAATATTCGGAAGTTTTCTAGTGTAAGTACATTCAAGTGTAAAAATATGAGCGCTCTCATATGTCCCATAGAACTAATGGCAGCGAATTAAGAACTATGGGACATATTTTTGAGTAAGTTATATATATTTTTACACTTTACTGTACCTTCTGTTGCATATAATGCCTGCGCTAGTAATTATCGATCGATACATGATTTAGCTCCGAAACCGCCCGGTGCATAGCTTTGTGCAACGTTACACTTTCTGCCGTCATAGACTTTATATTATATTATATATGTAGTATAGATTAGAATATATGTAGTAACTATGCACAACCGAGAAAGACGAATTTTGCTACAATAATTTCTAGAGAGCAATTTAAATAGATGATGAATTGACGTTATTAATAAAAAAAAAATATTATATTAAAAAAAAAAAAATTAATAAACGCGTCTACTCAAAGGTTAACTGGAAGAGATCCCTCATAGGGATAAGTTCGCCTTTGTACTTCTCACTACTTGTATGTTATTTTTAATATGTTTTTTTGTACAATAAAGAGTTTACTACTACTACTACTACTACTACTAGTTAAACGCGTTACAAGCCTCAATTAGTCATTAATTATTTGTCTTATTCTGTCATTTTGCTTATGTATTTGTAAGCGAGGGATAAAACATAAATAAACTAATTAAGGCTTATATTTACATTTTAATTGCAATTACTTTTTAAATGTTTTATTTACTTAGCTTCGCTCGAGTATTTAGCAAGAAGATAGGGTACGTTGAGCCACCTAAGGTCACACCAGAGAGTGGATCTGTCTATTAACATGAATTCAAAATTGCCTACTCCACAGCACACAGTCTCTGTGGCCGAAATAGTTCACAAGCATCATTATCATTAGAAATGAGAGTGCCAATTTATTGTGACCTTGAGTTAATTTGTATAATCTAATAGGTAAAGTAGTCTGCTGCTGCTGCGCTATTGCACGATACATTTTGTCTCCGGAGAACATGTACCAGTGACATCAAAAGCCACTTTGTCACGGGCCGAGCAATAAGGATACGTTGGAAACATAGACAGGTCCATATAGCCTAGTATTTTACGATGTATATGTCACCGTAAAATTGTAAACACTCGTCAGATTATAATCTCGCTAGTTAAATTATAAACTGACGATAGGGAGATTATAAACTAACCTAACCTAACCTACGTTAGATTATAAACTAACGGGTTCACAATCTTACGGTGTCATATACATACTGCATAGATACATGCGCGCGAGTACGACGCACTGGTCATCATCACCAGCCTACTTGGTGGGTTTAGGAACAGTAGTTATTACCCACACATAGTAATTACTTATACATACAGTGGTGTATGACAGTACATAGTATGAAGAAATTATAGTTAATTCTGAAGCGTAGGTATTTTTCTTTTTAGAATGCGTCTGAATGGGGTTAGCCAAATCTCATAGAACAAAACTGGAGACAGTGAAAACCTATGCTGGCGCCATCTATGCAAACCTTTAACAGTTGCCAACTCCGTTGCGCCGTTTTTGTATATTTTTCCATCACTTTAAATACATACACAATATACAGCCCAATTCGACATACTTGTTTGAAGAAACGTGACTTTTGACACGTGTTTGACACTGACATATCCGATGCATATCGTTTCTATACCTAATATTTGACGTATCTTAAAGTTCGAATCGAGCCGATACTATAGAATCGCAGACTACTCAAGAACTATTTGTATTGAGCTAAATATTAACAACTAGTACACTTAAGATCAATTTTCTATAATTTGTGTGGATAAAAACTTAAATCCATTATCTGTCTGTGCTATCAAAGAGCCTATTCTATTATCGTAGTCTAATATCAAATTGCTTTTAGGTCATTGTTTTTCGGTACTTTTATTTGATAGATATTTTACTTATTTATACTACCTATGTAATTTATGTAGATATAGATTAGAGATAAAAAACCTGGAACTAACTACTCTATAGTAAGACCAACATACAAACATACATATAATCACGCCTATATTTCCCGGAGGGGTAGGCAGAGACCACGGATTTCCATTTGCTACGATCCTGACATACCTCTTTCGCTAAGACCAATATAATTCGTGATAAAGCCTTAAATCATTTTTCCTGTCTATTCAATATGTTCGTACATATTTATTATTAGCACAAATAAATGGCTTTATTCCTATATAATTACGCAATTACGCATGCCGCTCAAAGAGGGCCGCACCTTTACAAACTCTAATTTTGATCGTTAACCCTTAATGAGTTGGCTAATGAAATTACGTTATGTTGGTAACAAATTACGCCGATTGATCCAAAGGCAATTTGCCTATTGCTGTCACTACTATCAAAACTCATTACTAAGTCACTTTAGAAATTAAGGACTAAATATAGAAAATTTAATAAAATTCAATTTGCTTAGGAACCAAGTTATTTTTGGTTCCAGAAATGACAAATAAATATTATAGCTTAGAATAAATTTAAAAGTGGAAAATTGACTACCTTTAGTGAGACATATAGGGATAGCATCGTTTGCAGACGGTTCTGCTTGTTAAAAATTAATTGAAATAAATAAACACGTGGAAATAATGAGTGCAAGAAGGTTGACAAAGAGAGTGTATAAGGAAGAAATAGAAGAGGGATTTGGAAGGGGCAAACCTCGGCGGACTTTCTCTGATCAGATCGGGGAAATCCTGAAGAAAGGCCAGGTCAAAAGCACCCTAAACCAGCGAGCGTGTATGAGGAATGTTATGAAAGTAACGGAAGCGAAAGAGGTGTGTCAGGATCGTAGGAAATAAAATCCGTGGTGTCTGCCTACCCCTCCAAGAAATAGGCTTGATTATATGTATGTATGAAATAAATATTTAGTATAACAGCTACTGATAATTAAATAAATAACGTATTTGAATCCATTAGTACCGTTGTTGTTCCGTTTTAAGCTCCCTCGTGGGCATAATGACTGGAACAGCCGAATAATTCACCCGTAATGGCGGATAGAATTAAACTGGCAGCAAGAAGGCTTACGGTGGCTCTTTGATACTGTTGATTCAATTTTAAAGTGAGTAGATAACTTGATATTTAAATATTACAGGGCATATTTACACAAATTGACTAAGCCCCACGGTAAGCTCAAGAAGGCTTACTTCAAATTAACTTAGTTTGTCTTATTGATAAAATGTTGATGTAAAATAAGTTAAGCCTTGTCATAGAAATAAGAGATAATCCATACTAATATTATAAATGCGAAAGTGTGTCTGTCTGTCTGTTACCTCTTCGCGCTTAAACCGCTGAACCGATTAAGTCGAAATTTGGTATGGAGATAGTTTGAGTCCCAGGGAAGGACAGGGTAGTTTCAAAAATCACCCTTTAAAGGGGTGAAAAGAGGGGTGGAAGTTTGTATGTGGAATCGTTAAAAAGCAGATTGGGTAAAAATAAGCTATACCCAAATTACTAAATAAACACGCAGACGAAGTCGCGGGCAAAGGCTAGTTACTTATACTTAAGTAAAGCTGAAAAAAAAACTGTAGCAGTTTGGCGAAACTATATTATTGTTATTGAAAAATCGAAGTAGAATAGTGGAATGTTAATAGGTACTTTGTTCTCGTTACCCATTAACTTTGTCATTATCTAAAACTGACAAGATTCCAGCATGCTTAACTAGAAATATAATATTTTCCAATTAACTCGAGCGCTGGAGATTGTCCTCATTAAGGCTCTGGACGTTTTAAACGACTGCCTTAACTGCTCTCCAGCTTGCTTCAAATTATTGCACTACAAGATATTAACGTATACTAGCCGATATAAATAGACAATTTTTTTATCAGACTACGAAATGGGACAACCGTGCGACATCTTGGTATTGAAAAAAATTGGTAGAATTTGATGTAGGTTAACTACATGTTAACCAAATTAGTTGCCAAAAATAGCTTTTGACTTGCTACCACAAAACAATAGCTGGTGAATCAAATTGCAGGTAATTAATTCATATTATAAGATATTCTTACACAGATTGACTAAGTCCCACACTTCCCACTGTAAGCTCAAGAAGGCTTGTGTTGTGGGTACTCAGACAACAATATATCATACAAATACATAAATACATAGAAAACACCCAAGACTCAGGAACAAATATCTGTGCTCATCACACAAATAAATGCCCTTACCGAGTTTCGAACCAAGGACCGCGGCTTCACAGGCAAGGTCACTATGCACTAGGCCAGACCAGTCGTTGTCAGGTAAAACTTCAATGTTTAGACTCTACCTACAGGAATTACGAGCTCGTGTTGATTAGACCCTCGCCTTCGGCTTCGGGCTTAAATTCACACTCGTTCGTTAATTCTCGTTTACTAATGTATTCCTTTGTTTAAGCTTATTCATGCATATTCATCTCATTATTCTGCCTTGGTATATTGGCTGTAATTAGACAACTGGCAGGCCTCCAAACACTATCACCATTGGAAGGCGCTGCCAAAAAGACTACTGGCCGCGTAGCCAACGTGCCAATCGCTAACGCTCCGTAGCGATCGAAACGCAACTGTCACTGTTGCACTAATATGGAAGAGTGATAGAGAGACACAAAGCGTTTCGTTATCGAAGCGATAGCGATTGTCAGCTTGGCTAGGCCGGCTGGTTTCCTCACTTTAATTTAGAATTCACGGCATTTGAATTTTAACTGCGAGTCACAACTGTAACTTAGCGATATGTAATACTATTATAATAAGTAAGTATAAAAAGGGACCTTAAACCACGAGAAACATTTTAAGCCATGAGTTACATCTTCGTCCGGATGATCTTTTCCCTTGGATTTTTCCTTGGATAATGAGTTAAAGGACTTCATACTTCTCGTTTCGCATGATACTCGTATGACCAAGGTATTGTAGCTTGCGTTTTCGGTCTCTCTTTAAAACCTGGAATAAATGATAACACATTAACCAGTCCGCGGTCAACACTTTTAGCCTTAGAGGCTCGAGAAAAATGGCGCCGATTAATGCTTGCCTAAACTCCTCCTCCTATTCTTTTAGATATATAAGCGGCCGATTATGCCAGACTGTGGTATTGGGATTGGGAGACATACCAGCGCATTGCTGCCGCAAATGTCAAAATCGATGTTACAGATGGTTCTCAGCAAATGGGCTGTTACTTAATTATTCAAAATCAAATGTTATGTTGTTTTCTGGTCGAAAGGTTCAACTGCCACCGTGCATGGCTAATTTTCCGATGCCCATGTGCGATAAGAGTAAGTTCCTAGGGTTTATGATTGACAACACTCTAAATTGGAAGTCCCATGTAGACAACCTGTGCGATCGATTGGGTGGTGCGTCGTTTGCGTTGAGGAAACTGAAGCCACTTATCTCAGCAGAAGCCTTAAAGCAGGTGTACTTTGCGCATTTCCACTCTATCATGGCATACGGCTCACTGCTCTGGGGCAATTCAACAGATGCAAAAAGAGTTTTAATAATGCAGAAACGCGCAATACGTACACTTGCCGGTGTAAAAGACAGGCACCCTTGTAAAGAGCTCTTTGGTTCTCAACGTATAATGACGCACTACTCACAATACCTGTTCGATGTACTGATATATGTAAGACAGAATATATCCCAATTTGCGCGTATTAACTTTCCGGGCAAACTGCTTCGAGCTGCAGGGCGTCTGAGAACAGTTCCCCGTCGCATGGCACTTTCAAGAAAGAACCCACGTGTCATCGGCCCGACTTACTACGAGCACCTTCCTGCCGATCTGAGAAATGAGCCGTGTGACGAAACATTTAAGCGCAAATTGAGAAACCTTTTGTTGGATAACCCTCTGTATTCTATAAATGAGTACATGGAATTGAATTTGTAACGATGTATGTAATTTTATTTATTATTCAATTGTTGATTTGTATTTAAAACATGACATTTTGTTCTTTTGTGATATTTTTATCTTTATTTGACATTTTAATGACAGTTACAAATTATTTACGTTGACATCGACTTTAATGTTAATTAGGTTTATATTCAATTGTTTTGACATGTTTTTCTTTGTACATGACGATCCTTATTGGGAGACATAACTAATCTTAATCTTATTATTTTTATTTTTAAATTTATAATGTAATTTTTGACGATCATGATGAGAAGATAAACATAATTTTGACGAATGTAGCAAATTTATAGTGTAATTTTCATCTTGAAATAAATAAATCTAAATCTAAATCTAAATCAGCCCGGATTATTGACATATGCGGCCGCAATGCAGTCGGCAGTAATGCTGCAACAGTAATGATGATGCAGACTGAATTTGAACGTCGCCTTTAAACAAAATATGGGTGAATTCACGTTATTTTCCCGCGTTCTACTAAAATCCACAATTATTATGCTGTAAATTGTAACACTACATTAATGACTGCAGCATTATGCATAAACCACGTACCCACTGGTGAAATATGACCACCAAAACTCACCACCTCAAAGGTCTTAACCGCCATACACTTCCTAACAACATAAGCCTTTTTAAGCACCCTATTTTGCACTTCAAGACGACGGGAGCACAATGAACTTCTAAATAGAACCTTGTGTCTTTGTGTTTTAGGATGAGTTTTGGTTAGCGGCAAGTGTTGGTATATATTAAACTGCAAGCTATTAAGACATTCTAAGAGTTCTTAGGTTATCTCGGTGCATTTAGTTAACTTATGATAGTTTTAATGGAATTCCTTGAGGGAATATAACTTCTGGTGGAGATCTTTAAGTTCTCTCGAGAGACAATATATCTTTTAGCTTTTATTTTCAAGAAGAATTGTTCACCACTAGGTGAGACTCATGCAGGACACCAGGCTTACCAACAGACGATCGTCGTCTGCTATTGTTTGCCTCCTATAAGTATCATAAAACAAGGATTTTAATATCAACCTATTTTTTACCATACCTGATATATTTTATACAGTGTGTGAATCCAATACGGGCGAAAATTTAAACGGTGGTTAAGTAGCATAGGACCTTAGAAAAAAATATTGAGAAAAAAATTGCTTAGAAATACAATGAAAATTGTTTTTTTTTTATAATTTGCATTTTGTTTTGAACTTTTGTTTGAAACTGTACTGGTATTTGAATGGAAACCTAATAGCGACAGCTTGATTTGAAAATTTACGTCCGAATATAATATTGCAGATTTAGCTAAAGTATTCAAGCCATTCCAGTCAAGCAGTCTTTGCAAATGGCTCGTATTTCGCAAGCTGTTGCAAATAAGGTTTATTGCTATTTATATGCTAATATGTATGTGAGAAACAAGAGATTTATGTTCACATTTAGGTAAATAATTAACAGATCCAAAAAAAGATTGCAAGTTTGTATGCTAACCCTTGTTCCTAAAAAAAACTACCAAAACAAGAAGAACACAAACAACACAAACAACAACAACAAAACAAGAGGGAAGAGTGTGACCAAGATAAGTCTGCAACGTTTCTGATCATTCTGACAGCATACGCAGTGCAAGCGTCAAACTTCTATGAAATTATGATGTCTAAATAACACTTTCACACCGTGTGCTATAAAAATCGTTGCAGACTTATCTTGGTCTAACTATACTCAATTCAGAATTCAGAATAAAAATTAAAAAATCTAACTAGAGCGTATACAGATCCCGCAAAAGGTCCTCCACACGATCAGGCTAATGGACATGTCCGCTCCACACGCGGGAAAAAGCGTTTCAATTAGCGGTACCGGGTAAAAACGGTAAAAAGTAAAAAGCGTTCGTGTTGATTGAAAGTATAATTGTTTTGAACGGATTTGGATTAGAACGGATACTAGATATTTAGGTTAGATTTCATGCTATTAGAATTCGTTCTTGTAGTTCGTTTAAAGATGTCCGCTAACTGGCGCGGATGACCGGGTTAACAAAAAAACCGGACAAGTGCGATTCGGCCTCGCCACCGAGGATTCCGTACTTTTTAGTATTTGTTATTATAGTGGCAACAAAAATATATCATCTGTGAAATTTAGAACTGTTCGGTTCATAAGATACAGCCTGGTGACAGACATGCGGACAACCGGACAGTGGAGTCTTAGTAATAGGGTCCCGTTTTTACCCTTAGGGTACGGAACCCTAAAAATAGTATGAGCAACGCTCTGGCGCGGACGCGTGCGGCGAATTTTACCTACAATGGCACCCGCATGCGTGCGCCCATCTCGTGCACCCGCGCCACCTAGCGGACGGCCAAAGATACAATAATTATAAGACTGCTATGACCTGAAGGATGACTCACGCTAAAACGGTCCGGGTCCTAGCCGAGGCTTCTAACATCTAATAGCGAGAGTGAAGCATGACACGCTAGACGGTAAAAGCGCTACCTTCATATCCGTACAGCTGTAGTGTTCAAGTAAAGTGGAGCTAAGTGGGGTTTCTGTAAACGGTCGTCGACCTGCACTGCAGAAAGCTAACACTACACAGCACAAGATTTAGAACAGTACGAAACACCTTACTCATTATATTGCTACAGCACGTTAAAATGAAAGTGGATGAACGCGGCTGCAATGCAGAGTCTGCAGTATAACGTCGCGCCGCAATACCACAGCAGTTATGCTGGTGCAATCTGAATACATACTAACGTTAAACTAATTTTACGGTTTAAACTCACGTGTTTTTAGTCACTCGCTCGACATGTTTCTGAGAGCCTAGGTCTCCTTTCTCAAGCACAGAGTGCGAGCAGCGTTCACGACGGCCTGCATCGTCGACGGCCTAGCCAAGGGGACAATCGCTTGCACTTCGCCATCGAAATGGCCCCATAGATAACATGCCAATCGCTAACACTATGTAGCGAACGAAACTAAACTGTCACTGTTACACTAATATGTAAGAGTGATAGAGAGACACGAAGCGATTCGATGGCGAAGCGATAACGATTGTCACCTTGGCTAGGCCGCCTGGAGATCTTGCGCTGTCATTGTAGGTGGGCATACCCAAACACACCACTATGAGAAAGGAGACCTAGGCTCTCCGAAACACGTCGCACAATCGACTAAAACACGTAAGTTTAAGTTTATTTTTAACATTGTATGTATGTAGGTATGTTAGTTTGTAAGTCATGTATCTAAGGGCCTTAGTTGCCTGACAATAAATGATATTTAATTTAATTTATTTATTTTAAGCCATAAAATTAGTTTAACCTACTGCAATGTTCTTGCACTGCGCGCTATCAGATCGCGCTGACACATGTACTTGTAGTGTGCATGTCGCTGCTGCGTTTTACGGCGACGTTACTATTTATGCATACGTCTGCTAATATTGCACTAGGTACAGCTTTGGAAACGGTAATTCGCTTCAAAATAAGCTTATCGCGCTAGAAATAAGATCGTGTCAGATATTTTCGCAACCTTCGTTGTGTAATAGAAAATTGCAGATCGATCAAAAACGATATACGTAGGTATATTTGTCAAATGTCAATAAAAAATTTCCTTTCGAAGTCAGATCCCAGCAAGATTTAGATTTGCTTATGTTGTAGTCTCTGTTTATTTACAAGCAGAATTCATCTCACCTTAATTATTTATCAGGTCACCTCATAAAGTCAGCTGATTAATATTTAACCACACCCTACAAAGCGAACCCGCTGACTTTACGTACAAATTAAATAAATTAAACATAAGCCTTATTACAATGTCTTTAGGTCCACGAATGGTCACAGGTGAGGACGGTACTGACATCAAAGGAACTTGACGAATTAGCTTCTGAGTCCCGTGGTATTAAGATAATCTACGTTTGGGTAGGTACCGAGCTTTGGCCGACACAGTCATATTGAGCATAATTATGAGTCAGTAATAGCCTATTCACTCTTATATACTTTAAAGAGACCGAGGTCATATTTCTAAGGGAATACAGGTGTCACCTCTGGAATTGCAGGGGTTGATAGGCTTCTCTTTTTGATTCCCAGCACTCGTGTGATCAAACTACAGTTCTACTAGAAGTCTTCCGGTTCAAGCCAAACGCTACCTATTACATAAAAACCAACCGTTCTTTCTCAGTTCGCAATTAACCTGCAGACAGCTTTGTCGAAGCGCTAAATTATCCGGGCCAGCGCTGCACCTCGCCTTTGTCTCAAAGGTGACACTTCTCGCTGACTGTTATGTGCCTTCTACAAAAAGTGGTCTGTAACGACGAGAAGTTATAGGTACGTAGGGTTTAAACGTTAGTTTTGTGATAACGTTGTTCAGTTGTTATTGTAGTTTTAAGTTATTTTGTAACGTTATCTGAAAATCCATTTAACTTTATTATACTACACCTAACTTACCTACATAATGAAAAAGTACAATATAAAAAAAATCGTAACACGCTTTTAAATAGTTTGCTCTAACCGAACTTAAACTAAGCAAACTAAGATTAGTAGCTAGTAGAAAAAGATTTTTCTACTAGCTTGTAAGAGTGTCGCACTGCTGGGCAAAGTATTAGCTAGATCTCTAATAAACCTAACAACCTATTAAAAGTAGTTTTTACAGTTGTAGTAACCTCTACAAATAGGGCAAAAATCTACTCTATAAATATCCTGTTCGCAAAACGAAAAGCGTTACAACAAAAACGGCTTTTGTGATATCACAAGTTACAGCACTTACGCTCTTTTAGCGCGCAGTTAGAACTGGTCGATACGGGGGCAGTGACCCGAGCGAGCACTAGGTGACTGGGTTTAATGACCCACTAATGCTTATATAAGTTTCTAATGGTTATATAGTTGTTATATGCCTTTGTAGGTGTTGAAAGACAATTGCTTTCTGAAAGTTTGCGTTATAAGCATTGAAAGTTTGAGAGATTGAGATTGCATCAACATTCTTCTCTTCCTTTTTCTTTTCTTCTTTCAAAATATTCGTATCAAAACAAGTTCATAGGCATAAAATTAAGAAATCAGGATCGGTCTCCATGTAACTCTCACACGTCTCACAACCGAAATACAACACTGCAGAACCCCTAGTGTAAATTTAATTCGATAGCGTGACGAACGTACGCGCTTGTGTTAAGTCTCATTTTGTATGAGATTTGGTACAGCGCGCCAAGCCGGACGTTTTGGAAACTCAAAATCCCAAACAAAATGAGACTTAACGCAAAAACGTACACGTCACGCTATAGTTCGTTTTTTTTAGCATTAATTAGAAAGAAGGTAAACAATCTTGGCGTGTCCTTTTGTTAAAAATTTTGAAAAACGATTTATAAAATTAGATTAAGTATATTACTTGTGAAAGCAAAATAATGTAAAATATCCTATATGATTTATAATTCTAACATAGGTATTTGCTGTGACTTATTTTTCAATGGTGATTTTTAATCAAAAGATCAGATTGTGTCAAGTACCTAGATCGCTTACCTTTTTTCTTATGCTATAAAAAACGAACTATATCTAATGAAATTTAGGTACCCCTAGCAAATTTCAGTTATAGCTTTTGCTATTACAATGTCTCAATAGCAATAATAATATCGTCAACGCAACATTCTCAAAGATTTTCCTCAAAACAATCATTCCTTGTTTCTTTGTTTCCACTTTCTCTTTATATTTCTATTGCTGTCCCGCTCATAGTCCAATAATAATCGTTCGGGAAAACTTGGCATTTCCGGCTTTCGCTAAGCTTATAAGGAATACTTTTGTATCCTGTTTTCCTTTTGGTTTTCCTCAATACATTGACAGCTTTTATGATTAAACGCTGAATGGGAAGCCTTATAATAAGAAACTCTCACAATAATGACCTGAAGAGTGAAGGTATAATGAGAAATTAATTATTTACTTGTATGTAAATTTAATGTTGACGTGTAAAAGTGCCCTTGTGGCCTATTTGCTGAATAAATGTTGAAGTTTGAATTTATAATATACAGTCACCTGCATTAACCCGTCAACTCCCACGTGTGTGACGTCACCATAAGTTACACAACGAAGGCCGCAATAATATCTGACACGATCTTATTTGTAGAGCCATAAGAGCCTGTCACATAATATTTTTTCGGCCTTCGAAGAGTAACATATTATTGCAGGTGACTGTACCAGATTGTCCCCGCTATTTCGTTTGTGTGGAATAATGATGATGATGACTGATAAAAACTCTCCTATGTTCTTTCTCGGGCCTAAAACTATCTTCATACCAAATTTCATCTAAAATTTAGATTCTATGGTTCAACTGTTTAAGCATTCAAAAACTAACAAACAGACAGACAGAGTACTTTAACATTTCATGTTAGTAGGGATAGCTGGGATAGTTATCGTAGTAAGAAGTATAAACAAAAATATAAGTGTACAATCAAGTGTAAAAATATGGGTGTAGACATACTTACTCAAAAATATGTCCCAATTGTTCTTAATTCGCTAACATAAGAGTTATGGGACCGGATCCCTTTGTTTGACATAATGATTGAAAGTCATAATATAATGATTGTTAGATTATCATTAGACATAATTCTGAAACCTAACTTTTCAGGAATTTCCTAAGGTTATCCTATACATAGGCTAGGTTAGTTTAGGTTTGTTTTGTGGCAATTCTGAAATGTTACGGGT
The DNA here is from genome assembly GCF_948474715.1 of Cydia amplana. NCBI lineage: Eukaryota > Metazoa > Arthropoda > Insecta > Lepidoptera > Tortricidae > Cydia > Cydia amplana. The sequence continues at coordinate 586,266 of NC_086079.1, read as the reverse complement.
TTCTCAGAAAAACCAAATTATGACTAACGAAAATGCGGCCAAACAATACATTATGACTTAAAACTTTATAATGGGACATATTTTTCAGATGATTTGTGCCCCTTTATTTTTACACTTGACTGTACACACTGTAACGCAATCCCGACATGGCATCCTTCTTAACTCGAAACCCAATCTCAAAGCCGTCACAGTATAATATATCGAAAGTTACGTCTGCGTTTGGCAGCCTGGATATTTGATCTGGGTTTATGGAAATCAAATTCAATTCAATTCAATTCAATTCTTTATTGATAAAAACATAATTTTACACGTCAGGTACATACAGTGCTTAATGCTAAGTCTTATAATTATTTATTATATTTACATAGTTGGGCAGGCAAGGCTGAGCCAGCGAACTAGTTGTTTATTAATATGTAGGTATATAGTTTTATTTACTAGGTACAGTGTTGGGTCTCGAAAAAGGCATCAATTGAGTCTCGTCAAAGTCTCGTGTGTTTAAATAATCCTAGGGCTTATTTGTACAAGTGACAGATATTTATGCTAGCGACCCGCCCCGGCTTCGCACGGGCATTTTCCATAATTAATAAAAAAAAAAAAATACACTTCCAGTGTGTTTGGGTTAGCTTTGTTCATAACAATTCCAAATTTCAAATCGATAGCTTCAGTAATTCTCGAGATATTTAGCAATGTGACTGACAGACGGACGGACGGACGGACAGAGTCGCACCATAAGGGTTCCTTTTGTACCTTTATGACACGGAACCCTAAAAAACACTAAAATACGTCAATTTTATTTTATTGTATGTTGTTAACCTGCATACCATAGCGTAATTTTAATTAAATTAAAATTTCTACTGATGAAGTCATATAATGGAGAGAACTGACGAACCAAATTTTCCAAATAGGTAAGTATATTTTTAGAGAAATTATTTAAGATAAAAGGTAAAAACGCACGAGATGGTCATTACTTCCGTCGCAAGTTTCGCGCGGACCTAACCTAAAACTAATAAACCTGAACCGCTTTCCTTTCCACGTACCGCTCATATCAAATCCAAGTTTATTTTACTCGTACGATAGATACATACAGTTATTTACGAGTCGGTTCGGAAAAAGTGGAGTTCCCGGTTACGTAACCGATCGATGCGGATTGGCCGCCTGCCAGTTAGGGCATATGAGTCTGTCTGTGTCTGTACGCGCGGCGATCCTTAAAAAACGAAGTGCCGTTCCTAAAAGAAGGAATAGTAGTTGAATATATTTTTACAGACATAAAACAAGTAAATAAAAACCTAAGACTAAAAGAAAAATAAATAAATACAATAAATATTACAAGACAATTTTACACAAATCGAACCAGTCTCATAGAAAGCTCAATAAGGTTTTTCTTGTACATACTAGACGACGATATATACATTAATTATAATATAGTTATAATGAATCCTTCGTATTAATAGCTAAAGTATTAAAAAAATACGTATTAGTGACGTAGCTGCTTTATAATGACTCGCATTAAATCTTGGGTAGGTATACGAGTATTCAGTTACAAATTGCAAAGCAGAAGGCGTAACTGTAACAAAAGAAATAACTCGCATTTATCATCAGAGTATACAAAGCTCTGCACCCTTTCCTCTGGAGAGGCATTCACACATTCAAAATATGATCTTTATTTAATATTTATTTGTTACTTGTAGTACATCTCGCTCATACTTACAGTAAGGTGAATTGGGTTAACTAAAAAAGGAGGTAATTTTGAAAATCACTAATAATATCTACTAAATCAAAAGCACTTCACACTTTGGCAATACTTACGCTACTACAACGCTTAGAGTAAGACCAAAATTAGTCTGCAACGATTTTGATAGCACACGTAAAGTGTCATTCAATAGAACTTGCGAACTATGTAAACAAAAGTTACTAGTAAATTGACATTCAGTGTCAATTTTAGTATGGCAGTTTGTTTACATAGTTAGCAAGTTCTATTGAATGACATTTTAGTGCATTAATGTTATTTATATTGTCTAACAGTAGAAATTAAAAACTGGCAACACTGAAGTGTCGTCCCGTTTTTCTTAGATTGATTTGAAAGGGACGACACTACAGTATTGCCACTTTTCAATTTCTACTCTTTTTTGCCAGATTGTACGTCATAATTTCATAGAAGTTTGACGTTTAAAACAACACCTGCACTGCGTGTGCTATCAAAATCGTTGCAGACTTATCTTGGTCTAACTCTACCAATCTTGCTTACGGTTGGTGCAAGCAGCAGAAAAGGCTCTTATAGTTAGTAGATATTTATTTTGTTATTTTCATAACTATACCGTTTTCGAAATACGAATACACCTTTTAGGTATCGTCAGCAGCACCACCTCAGTAAGTGTCAAATTAATATCAAATCAAAACAAGATTTTTATATTTCGAATGTCACAGCGCTTCTGTACGACAAATGGTTGCAATTTGTTAATCTTCAAGTTTTATTTTAATTAAAGCAGTAAGTATACAGTACAGTGCTTTAATACATATATGTATGATTTAGCAGACACTATTTTAGTTAGCTTGAGTTTATTATTTGTAAATCATTAATTGTAATTCACTTGAATCTCATTATAAATATTAACCCATGTTGACAGTGTATGATCAGTACCAATAAATAAATCTATGTATCTATCCTATGCACTTTATTTATATATTATAAATTCAATTTACTGCACTACATGTAATTGTTTTAAACACTGGACTTCAGTTATAGTTCGTTTATTTTAGCATTAGAAAAAAGGTAAACAATCTTGACGTGTCTTTATATTGAAAAACACTTTTGAAAAATAAGCCACGACAAATGTAACATTTATGAATCATATAAGTACGATTATTTACATTATTTTGCTTTCATAAATACTTAGTTACTGATTTTCAAAAAGCGTTTTTCAATTAAAAGACACCTCAAGATTGCTTACCTTCTTTCTAATGCAAAAAGAAACGAACTATATAGTCGTAATAACATAGCTCCGCGAATCAATGTCCGGGACATTTAAACTTCAATCAAAAATTTCGCTTGTAAATAATACTTATTAGTTTTATATTATTTTATGTTATACATATTCCGTCGACACCTACAGATATTTATAGTTGTAATAATAACTATCCGTTGCAATGTAAATCAAAGAAAATCATGAAATATTTGTAATTGTGAAACTATGTATTGACATGAACGAATTGGTGTTTACCGCGGTTTTTTATTCAACACCGGTGGATTTCGTACCAGTAGAGATGAGAAATTGGTACTAATTTTACTTCATACTCGTACTATCTTCTGTACGGAAATTCGTTCGATAAATAAATAAATAAATAAATATTATAGGACATTCTTACACAGATTGACAAAGTCCCACAGTAAGCTCAAGAAGGCTTGTGTTGTGGGTACTCAGACAACGATATATATAATATACAAATACATAAATACATAGAAAACACCCAAGACTCAGGAACAAATATCTGTTAATCACACAAATAAATGCCCTTACCAGGATTCGAACCCAGGACCGCGGCTTAACAGGCAGGGTCACTACCCACTAGGCCAGACCAGTCGTCAAAATAATAATATTGGCAGATGTATGAACAATAAATTATATAAGAAGATTAGTAGCCCAGACCAAACGTGATAGCTACCAATTTCGCCAACTATAAAACAAATTCGTCTGAATTTGCAAGTATAAAAGAGAATAAATGATTTGTCTATGTCGAGCAAAGACGTTTGCTATTTTATCTTTATTTTGTGTTCGTGGTTTATGATTTGATACAAAATCATGTTTTAATAAATTAATTCACAAAGAGTTAGGCCAAGATAAGTCTGAATGATTTTGATAGCATACGCAGTGGAAGTGTTATTTTAAACGTCAAACTATACTATGAAATTAGGACGCATAAATAACACTTGCACTGCGTGTGCTATCAAAATCGTTGCAGACTTATTTATCTTGGTCTAACTCTATCTTTGTTTGTCATTTGAGCTGAAATTCTAATCTAACGTAAAGTTTTCTATACCTAATATAATATTTCAACAACTCAATTATTATTTTAGAAGGTTACACATGGTTACATAGTTTTGCGGTTCAATTAAATTACCCAATGAAATTAATAGATCCCGTTATTTTTAACCTTGATACCAAATATTGACCGAACCCTAGTTGGTTGCCCGTCCCTAGAGGCGGCATAATTAAAAGTAAACACGGTACTTTAGCGTTCGGTATCTGGCGGGTATTCGCGAAAATGTATTCTGGACGTTGTATTATGATTTATGTGGACTTTAAAAGTTGAATATTATTTCGGGTTTAAGTAAAAATACTTTTATTACAACTCCTCATTATAGGTATTCAGCAACATGTAACTTGTACTTGCACTACTTGTAGTAGGTACATACCGTACCGAACAATGTTTTTAGATGTAAGTAGGTAAATAAGGCCTGGACTTTTTTGTAAAATAACAATATTATGTGCATTTACTTTACTATATTGCTACTCTCACATGCAAATGTGCTTTCATATAGGTAGTGATTCTGTTTAGCTCCTGGGGCGGCATTTCAACTTTAAACATCGATATTGACAACACAACATGACTTATGGCGTTATTCATAAATGTGTGTAAATAATCAGATTGGTTTTCCCTGATCTGTCATTTTTGTTTTTTCGAAAGATACAAAAAAATTACAGTGGTTTGTAACATTGGTTATTATGATGAATACATTGCTTGCTATCGAAATGGATAACACTTGACTTGAGTCGATATTGGTACGTATTTGCCCCCCAAAAAAAGGCTATGTTCATGACTTTCGAATGCCGCTATGCTATAGTTAGCTTGCACTTCTGAAGGACTTTAGTTGAGTTAAAACAAATAACTTTTAAATTCTGCTCTCAAGAGATGGCGGGCTACTTGTTTAAGAAATTATTTAAATTATATGAGACAGTGTCGTTGACTTGGAAATTGTCATTTTTGGCACAAAGTGCTGTAATATAATTTTACTCGTTATCTTCAAAGCAATTTATAACTCGATGTTGTCTAGACAGAAACTTATTTATAGAGCAATGTGTTGTGTATTATAAATGTGTTTTAAAAGGCACTTATATAGCCTGACCAGTAATATATGATAATTGTCAAGAGGGCGCTGTTATTCTCATGTATAGGGTGACAATTCAGTGTAGTATGAAAAAATTAGTTCCAGTAAAATTCCGCAACATGGCGCACCCTCAATAGATCCTGGTTCACCTATATTATAATAGGACACTATACATTACAACTAACGTGATTTTTCGGCGCTTACGACGTTTCATTGTTTGGTATAGCTTCTCTATAGTAATAATATCTCGATGTTTTAAGTAGTAAACAATTTCTCATTTTGGAACTAAGTTGTTTTGAAATAATAAGGACAAATAAATCTAATGGCATTATGATTTTAAGTGTAATGCAACCAAAGCCTTTTTTAGGGTTCCGTACCCAAAGGGTAAAAACGGGACCCTATTACTAAGACTCCGCTGTCCGTCCGTCCGTCCGTCCGTCCGTCCGTCTGTCACCAGGCTGTATCTCACGAACCGTGATAGCTAGACAGTTGAAATTTTCACAGATGATGTATTTCTGTTGCCGTTATAACAACAAATACTAAAAACAGAATAAAATAAAGATTTAAGTGGGGCTCCCATACAACAAACGTGATTTTTGACCGAAGTTAAGCAACGTCGGGCGGGGTCAGTACTTGGATGGGTGACCGTTTTTTTGCTTGTTTTACTCTATTTTTTGTTGATGGTGCGGAACCCTCCGTGCGCGAGTCCGACTCGCACTTGGCCGATTTTTCTCACTAAAATCAAAAGAGTTCGTGATTCTGGTTAATAATATTATAGGATTATGAAGTAAAAAGTAAGTGGAACATTATTTCAATGGCCAGATAATACAATTCATAAAATACAAGATTAATTTAGTAGTTTGAACAAATTGCATCAATAAGTAAACGATAATAAACCTTATAAGCGAAATACAATTTCAAGAAACACACTTAAATGGCGATAGTTCCATTTGATTACTCTTGATAACATCCGACTCGGTCCATCAGAAAACTATGAATCAATACTTCTTGCGTAAACTTGGAGTATTCCGATTTCAAAAATATGATATTTGTTTAATATCAATCTCATTACATCTCGCTCGTAGGTACTTAAGCATAGCTCTACTACTACCTACTAGGTCCTTGTTTGGGTTTAAATCCATATCCTTAACCTTAACATTAACCTTGGCTTGTGCTGTTGATACTTGTGTGTGTAACTGATTTGTGGTTTTATTTTTCTTTGTATACCTACTTAATTTTTATAAGTGAGAACCTCTAATTGGCTCTGTAAATCTATTGTAGCTTTTGGAAATGTTTATAGCTGTTGGTTTTCCATTTTTGTAATAAAAATAAATAATTTATACATCAGATTTACGTTTCCTTTCTTTAAAATTTTAATTTATGCCAGGAAATATTTGCAATAATATAACTGTATCTTTAGAAAACAAGTCACTGCATTTAGTAAAAACCGCATTTTTGCTTATTATGATAAGATTATTTTGATCCCAATCTATCTTGTTTCTATCAAGTAGGTATCAAAAACTCTAAGACCCACTTGCACCAACTAACCTGGGGTTAAGCGGTTAAACCGTTAACCCAGTGTCAAATTGTACTGGTAGCCATGGTAACTCCAGGCTGAACTGATTAACTCCGGGCTAGTGGAATGGTGCAAACCTCTTACCTACCTTTCAGCCCTAGTAGCACGGTCGCATTTTTATCGTTTATCACCATGCCTGTCACGTTCTAACAAGTTTGTAAGTGCGAAAGTGACGGGCATAGTGATAGTCGATAAAAATGTAACCGTGCTGAGCCCGCAGGTTAGTATAGTAAGCGAAAAATTAGACAAATGTCAAATTGATATCATATTTTTCAAATTCAGAACGCCTTACAGTCGAATTCAATTACAGCAATTCCACACACTCTGTTACTAATAATTGGACTTTAAATGGCGAACTAAATGCAGTCTGCATTAACATTCCGTGGAAGAAACACGAAAAATAACAGTTAATTCGAATCACTATTGCTAAAATACTAAAGTTGAACTGTGTGTGTATAAAAAAAGAAAAAATAGTTATGCTACAGTTAAAGTGAATACTGGTAAAGAAGCAAAAGTTAAAATATAAATAAAGCACATACTTGGTCGTAATAAAATACTTGGTCTTAAGCTTATCATACTAACAACAGCGGGAAGATGAAGAATCACAAAATAAATCCAGCAAAATATAAAAGAGTGATAGCTATTCTGATATTAACATGTTTCCAATGCTACGCAGCAGTCATCAAAATAGAAGGGTTAAAATTCATGATGAATGGTGTACCGGTGACATTACAGTTTGCTAATGAAACCAAAGATAATTGGAAAAGCGCTGATGATGACGAAATTGTTGCCAATGTAACTGTGGATGCTGTAGAAATTAATGATTCTAAAGTAATTACTCTAAGTCATCTAAGTAAAGAAGATATTCCTGAGGATAAAGACAAAGACATTAACAGTAATCCTAATCATCGCACATCAGATGACAATATAGCAGCAGATAATTTACTAAGAAGAGGATTTGAAGTTCCTTCAGTTTACGTGCCAATTAGTGAAGATATGGCGAATCCTGAGTTCATACCTCACGGTCCAGAGAGGAAACAGTTTAGGGATGGGCTATCTCTTATTGATAGTAAAGGAGGTGAATTAAGTGTGCAATTGTAGCCTTAGCCGGTACATTTTTAAATATTCATATTTCTAGTTGTATTTTAACTGCGTACCTACAGAAATATTTTCTAACCCTCCTTAGGAAGTAAAATAAGAATGTATTTTGTATATACTCGTACATTTATTTCCAATAACAAAATACTATTTTCCCCCATCGCAATTATCGCAAAAATCAATCAATCTGAAGCGCAGCAGGTATCTTGTTTTCTAAGAGCCCAATTAATCAACGAAACTAAAGCCATTGTTGAATACAAAGCTCATATCTTTTATATGAAAAGGCATTATTCATCGTCTTCTGAAGATATACGGGATCCATTTGGACGTTGGAGTTACAGGCGAAACGTTGGCCAATTCCTATGTCTGGACCCCGTCCAAGGGGGAACAGTGGTTTAGTTGAAACAGTAAGGCAATGAAAGGATCAATAAACGAGTGGCAGGGTGATTAAGCATTTTAAAACATGAATAACAAATGAATATGTGTTTATTTAATAAAGTTTGTGTTATATATTTATAAGTTTTCCTTACAATAATAGAAAATAAATAAGTAAAAGAATATATAATAAACCCCTAACCTAATACGTCACACTTTTTTAGAAATATAAGCGTCTTAGTACAACTGATTCTTGTTTTGTCGTGTCATTTTTGAATTCCAGCCAGTCAGTCAGTCGATGTCAGGTAGGCACGGAGGTTGGAATTCCACACCAATCATCAGTGTTAGAGTCTGTGCGGAAAGAGAAGAGTCGTAGAATGTATGGGGCCCAATACATTCCACGACTCTTCTCTTTCCGAATATTGAAATGCCAAATGGTGTTGGCCGTCGAAGTATTTTACAAATGGCGCCAGCGTAGATTTTACCTGTCAATCCTACGAATGCCAAACCCTTAATCCAGATTTCATAGAAAACTAGAGACGGGTAAAACCTATGCTAGCACCATCTATAAATCCCTTTGCCAGTTGCCATTTGCCAACCCCATTGTCTTACTGCATATATAATGTCCATTGTACCTCCACTCCTTGTTTCGCCGGGCCAATTCTGACAAAACGAGTATCCCGTTTTTACGTAACAATTACATTTTAGTACGCATTCATGTACTTTATGCACCGACCTAATGTCTTACGGTTTATTGGCGATAAAAATCTTATTTTATAGCTCTTGTTTGGCTTTTGTTAGCTTTTCAACTGAAATTTCAGTGTTTTTAGAAATAATGCCGATACAACTATAACGGAGAGTGGAGCAGGTTTTTTTATGATATAGGAGGGAAATGAGTAGACGCATAGCCTGATGGTAATAAGCAATACCATCGCCCGTGGATACTTGCAACACTTGCAAATACATTCTGCATTCTTCCGCCACAGGAAGAGATCGCTTTTCATTGTATTATTTTCTGTATTCAGTTGTGCAATAAAATGTTTGTTTTGTTATTATGTTATGAAATGTTATGTTATAAAATTCAACATATATTAAGTATGTCACAAAACTCACAAACCTACGTGGATGTAGTCGCTAGGTATCAGATAATTGCAGCTCATCTGAACACTGCTCTATTGTCAAAGAGTGCGTCATCAGATATTTTGAGCACCTCAGCCGCTTGATATATCTGATAGCGACTGTTTACAACCACCCAAAATTGGAATACTTAACTACCAAAACGTTCCACCAAAGAGTCTCTCCAGACTTACCATTTTTAATTACCTCTTCACTGCACCAATCGCAGCGAAACTTCACTAATGATCCCGTGTCTTTGAAACCGACTATATCCATCTACAAAAGATCATATGTCACACAAGTTGCAAAGCGACTTACTGCCTTTTTGATTTAAGCTTGGTATGACTTTAAAACTATAACGTCGTATCTCCTTTAAAGTCTACATTGATATGTAACTTTCTTGACGTTAAAGACCATAAGCACTTAAAAGTGTAATGTCAAATCTTCCAACGAATGTCGAATCGACATACGACTTTTTCAAAATAGGATGGTTCAATTGTTCAAGTAATAATATCGTAACTCCATGCAAGTAGTTAGTGATATAATGTGTTCTGGGTGTGGTTAGGAGGTAAGCCGCGAAAGTTTTTGATAGTAATAAGTTGGCGAAGTGATCTTCACTGCTACGGAAGTGTATATGAGGTTGCGATAGTGTTGCAGACTTGCAGGCGGTATTAAGTATAACTTTAGGAATACAACTTAACTCGGAAGGATGATGAGAAGATACATATAATACCTACATTATAATGGCTGGCTACGGTGCGGTTGAACATGTTGGTACGTTTTAGTGTTTGTCAAAAGTAAAAGTCAGTCAACAAGATCATTATATTTAGTTGTAAATACACACAGTATAACTTTTTGTTTCTTACATTATACTCGTAATTTACTTAGCATCACTTTAGCAGTTTTTAAATTTGCAATTTATTTTACTAAATTAGCATTATTTACCTACTCTTCATCCAATTTTCCCTAATCGCTGCCACTTTGTTTTAATATAAAAAATAGCGTTTTTTTGAGTTTTTATATGTTTCTCCCGGATATTCTTATTTTATCTTATGATTTTGGGAGCCCTTGCGTAGGTAGGTCATTCTCATTTGTGCCTACGTCTAAACTCCGTCAAATCATACAAGAGCTTTCCTTAGTTTGGGGCTAGGTTGATTTGTGTAAAGGGGCCCACTGATGATGGGTCCGCCGGACGATATCGGCCTGTCAGTTAAACGCAAAAGGTGACAGTTCCGAGCAATTGACATGCCGATATCGTCTGGCGGACTGATCATCAGTGGAACCCTTTAGATGTCCCCTATTTTTTTTTTTCACTAAATACAGGCAAAGCGTGGCGGCAGGCTTACTAAAGATTACTCCGTTAGATTAGCGGGATGAAACCATCACTCAGTGCTATTGTTTTTGCCTTTGTTGAATTTCTAAACCGGCCACGACGGGGCTACGACGTTGTCAACAATTAGCTGTGTAACGCTTGTTTATGGAACAAATTAAAATGTTTTTATTTTTAGTCGACTAAGGGAGTGTTTATGAGTTTAGCCAAAGTAGAGCAATTGTAAGCAAATATTTATATGTCGTGAACTTCTGAGACTATTTTGGTGAACGAAATGTGAATCCATTCATTTTGGCCAACTCGAACGTACGTTGATATCAGAATGACATCAAGTTACCTAGAGTACAGGTTGCTCGTACTTGTCCGTACAAGGGACTGAAAAGGTACCGTTAAAAAAACGGTTTTGACCGGTCTTTTTAAAGGTATCCGACCGTTAAAATAGCATTACGGTACCGATATCCAAACGGTATCCGTCCAGACGGTACCTTTAAATAAAAGTACCTTTACGGGTTTTTTTTATAGGTATCCGACCGTTAAAGTAGCATTCTCGTAACGGTATCAATACTTTAGATATCCAAACAAGCTTTAGTCCAAACGGTACCGTTACATAAAAGTACCTTTAAGGATTTTTTATAGGTATCCGACAGTTAAAGTAGCATTCTCGTAACGGTATCAATACTTTAGGTATCCAAACAAGCTTTAGTCCAAACGGTACCGTTACATAAAAGTACCTTTACGGATTTTTTATAGGTATCCGACCGTTAAAGAAGCATTCTCGTAACGGTATCAATACTTTAGGTATCCAAACAAGCTTTAGTCCAAACGGTACCGTTACATAAAAGCTTACGTCCAAACGGTACCGTTACATAAAAGTAAATACCTTTACGGATTTTTTATAGGTATCCGACCGTTAAAGAAGCACTGTATTGGCGCGGGCGAGATGCACAATAACTAAGTAACATGATTCAAATAAGTATCATTACGTTCGAATTGGCTTGTTACTTAACATGTTTTAATCGATTTTGGAAAAAATATTTTTAGAAAAAGTGTCAGGTAGGTGAAAGGTTTTTCATATAAGTATTTGTTTGTTGATTACCTGTAGCTTCAGTTAAGATGTGTTTTTTTTTAAATTGAAGAGATGCAACGCGTAGCAGCTGGCTTACCTGGAACAATATATACATATATATATAATAAAATAACAATATAAGGTGTATTTGGGTTATTTCGTATGTTGGATAATTCCGTAAATCACCTGAAAATTATTCAAAATTCCATTAAAATAAGAGGCCATTGTCAAATACTAATACAAATTATTTATTTGCCAGAATACAGTAAGTTTTGGGATTATCTAACAGTTTTTACAAAATTACATATAATTTTTTTCGTCGGTTTGTTACACGATGCCACAGCGGTCTAACCAAGAGGCGTATTAAGATTTTAAAATATGATAACAACACGATCTCGCATACGCCTTCAGATACCCAAAGTTCTTTGACCTAATTAGAACTAATCACGACACATTCCACGCCCCTCCGGAGGGTTCCCGTTACGAGGTTAATGGGGTTTCATTCATCATTACGATGAAAATGAAAAAAATAAAAATATTTATTGGTATTTGTACAAGTCTTGTTACACTATAGGTTGGGATCTTCTTTTAAGCAACATATATGCTTGTGACAGAAAACACCGCGCTTCCAAAAATGCAAGGGTTTAAACCAATATGTTTGTGTATATATATAAATCAAATACCTACGTATACAAAAAATAATTTTGGATTAAGCATAAACGTCTGCAAACGATGCCATATAAAGTGTATATATTAACCCATCAAAAACATTACATGTAAAAAGGTGCCAGTCTCGCACCGCTTTTACTACAAAAAAGTTTTGAGATATAATGTGAAACCAAGTCGGTTATTTTAATCAGTGCCAGGGGGTGTTAAAACCGTATCTTTAATTTGTAATTACGTATAATGACTTAATTTTTAAAAAGCTTACTTAATTTCTCGGCTGGTCTTGGTATTTTAGTATTGATACACATTTGCAAGAAGGTTTAATATGATTAAATTAATTCAATTTTAATTATGTCAAGGAGACTTACCAACTTTTATAAATAATTTCATTGTGATGCACCATTGTTAGAAGCTTGAATTAAATACATGTTATAGCTCATTAAAAAGCCTATTATAAGTAAAAAAAATAGAGGTGTCTCTGTTTCACAAGTTAGAAAAAAAAATATTGAAAAATGTTGACACATAAATTTTTAGTTTTTTATATGGAGTGCAAAGCACGAAGTAATTTGTTGCATATAAACGGAACAATTCATGAAAATTAATTTTTCTTATTTATTTTTTTGTTCAAAAATAAGACGAGGCGAATGCTGAAATTTAGTATAACACTTACTAAATGGCGTGACCCATCATCAGAAAAAAAAATCAGGCCGAAAAGCTGTTTAGGCACAAGATGGTCCCTTATCCTACCACGGCCTTTCACGCCTTTAATTTAAGTAAATTGATGACGTTCAAAAGGATTGATTAAATGCTGCCATTAATAGAACTCATGAAAGGAAGAGCGAGTCCTTTACAAACACGAGGCAGGACATGCTAACCGAACTTAAGGATGATCCCAAATACATTTGGTTAGGATTACTTAATGGCCGCTTTAATATTTAATTTAGTTTCTCTGTCAAGTTGTTTTTAAATATTAATTAATACAATACGATCGGGATAAACAAAATCAATTATGGAACAACTTCGGAATCAACTAATTATATTCATCACGTGCTACGTGGTATAAAAATTTAACGTATGCTTTTTTTATAATATGAGGTCATTTTTCGTTTGAGTTTTAACGTGGGAACTATAATTTAGACCGGGCCGGGGCCGGGCCGGAGCTTCCGAAGCTTCGTTTTCTATGGAAAGCACCACGTGATCACCGATCAGCTGTCATAGAAAATTACGTGTGGACGCCTCCGCCCGGGTACGGCCAGGTCTAGCGTGAGTCATCCTTAAATATATATTTTAAAGTTAAGAAATATACAATTTAAAATAACTACAAAAATAGAAATATAAAAATAGGCCCTTTCCTGTATTGTTAGTGACATTTGTCGGGGAGAGCGATAAATAAGTTATGTTAAGTTATGTTAAGTTATGTTATCGTAAATCAAGATCCGCTTCCGATACGATACGACCCTAATACTTTCAATATCTATTGCGCGAATAAAAATATCATTGGGCTGAAGGCATTCTGAATATCGTACAATTTACAATTTTTTGAGAGGCTCGTGAAATAAATTGTAAGGATTTGTTGAGGAAAATAAATGTGGAAAAGTGACTTAGTTTTGTTACAACCGTTTTTTTTTTAAATAATAGTTTCTGTACTATTTTTTGATATATGGCAGAATAAGCAGAAACTATGTTCAGTCAACACATATTAAAAAAAATGAGGTTAATGAACCTCCAGTCTGCTCCTCCTTTCGCCTGACATTTACTCCTAATAAAAGGATCTAGGCCTACTAGATTCGGTAATCTGCAATGACATTTACTCCTAATAAAAGATCTAGATCTATAAGTACATATACTAGATTCGGTCATTTGCAACCAAGTACCCAACACCCATACGGCATTCCTGCATGTTGTTTATTTTTGGTTCTGCATTTTGCATTGCCATCAGGTTTGCATACATTGACGTATTGCATACGACATTTACATTATATCACAGGACAGCGCGTGAGATAGTGCTATCAGTATCACTACCATAATCACGTACTGCGTCTTGACAGTATATTTATTAAAAACGGATAGTGTAATGGAAAAATATATGCGGCATGGAAAATTTGAGGTCGACCCTTCAAGAAATGACCTATATCGAGCATATAACTATTCGCAAGTATGGTTCGATAAACGAATACTCAAGGCTAACTTTAACTTATTTATACATATATGATCAGTAAAACCGCTAGGATACGGATGTCGATTATTGATTAGGTACCTTGTTTTGAGTTATAAGATACATAATGCTGCATTCTACTTTAATTTGGAATTGACACGAGTTTCATTATATAGTAAACTAGCGAACCGCCCCGGCTTCGCACGGATTAACAAATTATACATAAACCTTCTTGAATCACTCTATCTATTAAAAAGCGGCCAAGTGCGAGTCGGACTCGCCCATGAAGGGTTCCGTATTTAGGCGATTTAAGACGTATAAAAAAAAAACTACTTACTAGATCTCGTTCAAACCAATTTTCGGTGGAAGTTTAGATTTGTCCCTATTTACGTAAGTAAAACTCAAGAGTGTATCTCAGGCCTTACACTCGGATGGATATAATTAATTATAATATGTCACCGTAAAATTCTAAACACTCGTCAGTTTATAATACAACTAGCGACCCGCCCCGGCTTTGCACGGGTTAACAAATTATATGTAAACCTTCCTCTTGAATCACTCTATCTAATAAAAAAACTGCATTAAAACCCGTTGCGTAGTTTTAAAGATCTAAGCATACATAGGGACAGACAGACAGCGGGATACAATTATTTGTTTTATTTTCGACATGTATGTACTATTTAAAACCAACCGCCAACTTTGACGCCAGCAAATTCACAGGCATTTTCTCATCTAAGGATAAAGTAACTGCACCCTTTTGTACCCTAGACTAACAGTGAATCACACCCCAGAGTTTTCCACAAAATTTGTACCCATCTTATAAAGATATCCGGTCCAAAACAAATAATTTAAATGCGGATGCAGCGCGCGTGCCCCAACTTTGAATAAAGGCGTTTTTGTCCCTAAAGTAAACGGATTGAGATAAGTCTGCATGGAAGACAGTTTGGGCACTTTATTCAATAAGTTAAAAGCATAAAAACTCGACTACCTACTGCTTTTTTTTCGAATAAAAACTTCTCCTTTTTGGAAATAGGTTGAAAATGAAATTTTAGCATTGAAAAGAACTCCGCAAAAGAACAGCATGATAATAATAAAAATCTCAGTAAAGAATCTCGTTTAAGAAGTGTAAAGTTCTTACGGTGTCTCTCGGGTCCCCTTGACCTATATGGTGGATATGGATGAGGTCTTGGTGGCTCAGATGGCAGAGCGCTGGAGTATCGATCCAGAGGCCGTGAGTTCAAGTCTCACCCAAGACAGTAATTTTCCACTTTTAAATTTATTCTAAGCTTAAAAATCTCAGTGCCTACTTAGTATTATTATTAAAGTCGAGTATATTACTTTAAATACATTTTTTCACCGCATTGCAATGGATTGAGGTGAATTGACAGTAACAGCGACGCGTTCAGTACCAGTAGTGCAGCTGCGGTCAGAAATGGAATGTTACCCTTAAAAACTTATGCTTACTTATTGCAAAGTTATTTTAAACTTAAATCTAATGAGCCATCTAGCTTCTTAACTACATAATGGAATAGCAGACTGCTGACGGAACAGTTTTATTTACAAACACAACACGTCCCTTTATTGAGGTTTATTCGATAAGGGGATTAGGTTCTTCACTTATCTCTTCGGAGACACTTCGTTCACGTACTTTGTCCTAAACTGATTATTGGGAGGGCACCTTAAGGTGGTTCGATTTTCATACAAAATTCAATCGACTTTCATTAAGTAACTACACACTATTACTACATAAATATTTCCGCATTTATCTTCTTTCGAATATTCATTTTCGCTAAATGAATAGGAAAACAATGTTTCATACAGAAATCATGCAAAAATCATAGTTAACTTTTCATCAATTTTACGTATGTGTGCGTCACAAATGTCGTGTACGGATACATTTGCGACGTTGCCATACCATTTCCGACGTTGCCGGGCTGACCACGGCGCGAATTTGAAGTGCCGTGATGTTTAGCGCAATTTTGTTGACCTACCCGATTTTGTTGAATAAGTACCCGAAGTTCGTCAGCTTAGCTAAGAAGTATCATGGCGCGTTTTGTAAACAGTCGCTTTTTTGCTTACAAACGGAAGGTCCCCGGTTCAAACCCCAGTCATTGTATGCTGGGACATAACTTTTTGTATTTTTTTTTACACCTAAATTTCGTGTTGTGTTTTTTAATTTTATTTAATTTTTCTTATTTTCAAAAATCGATGGATTAAGTATGGGCTAAGCGTATTCGTTTAATTTTTTCAAAGATAATTAGAAATTATACTCTACCTAATCTCTTTGATTTTTACAATCAGGACATACTCACAGCAATAAAAAAGAAATGTATAAAATTTCCTGTGGTTGAAAATAATGGAATTTTGTCTATGAATGAAAAACAGAATTATTACTAGTTACTACCAGGTATGTAAATTATAACTTGATTATAACTTTATTAGAATCCATATTGTTGCATCATCTTTCTTCCTATTACATTAGATATTTTTTCTATCATGATTCATAATATTATATTTCTTTCAGGTACAGGGATTACTACCGATAACAAATATAAAAAAATGTACTGTAGGTACTTGAATTAAAAAAAAAATGTTTTCCTTTTATTTTATTTTACAATTACCTACTACTTTATTAGAGGCTGGGCAGTAAGGGATTGCTTTACTTGTAGAACAAACTATTAGCGCTTTAAAAAAAACTGATACCTGACACTTACAAACTGGACTTCCTTGGGCTTATTCTACTAAGAATCGTCAGTAGGTATTCTCCATCCTAGCATAAAAAGATATCCTAAAATGTCGGTCATCACGTCAGGTTTTAGTATCAAAAATGTTTCCCAGCCTGCGTGACGTAGCGGAAACTAAAACTTCTATAAGTACAAATATTTGGGACATAGTTTTATATTAGCTTCAGGATTCAATAAGAATATGCTAGTGATTCTGAGTTGGAAGAACCCAAAAAGATCATAATCTGTGAAAATCAGGTATTGATTTTTTTTTTGAAAACGTTGATAATGTAATTTATTGATAAGAGCTACCCGCCCCGGCTTCGCACGGGTTAACAAATTATACATAAACCTCCCTCTTGAATCACTCTATCTATTAAAAAAAACCGCATCAAAATCCGTTGCGTAGTTTTAAAGATCTAAGCATACAGACAGACAGACAGAAAAGCGACTTTGTTTTATACTATGTAGTGATAGTGATGATGATGATACTGAATATCTGGGGGAAGCGCTGGTGGCCTAGCGGAAAGAGCGTGCGACTTGCAATCCGGAGGTCGCGGGTTCTAACCCCTGCTCGTACCGTCGCGTCGTACCAATGATTTTTCGGAACTTTTGTACGAAATATCATTTGATACCTATTTACCGGAACCTTTTTATATACCGATACCTATTTTTCGGTAAAAGAAACCAATGTGAGGAAACCGGACTAATTCCAATAAGTTTACTCTCTGGGTTGGAAGGTCAGGGCAGTCGCTTTCGTAAAAACTAGTGCCCATGCCAATTCTGGGATTAGTTGCCAAGCGGACCCCACGCGAGGAAGAAGAGATTGAATATCTGGGAGACCGACCAAAGCTCAGAAAACATATAAAAACCCAAAAATGCGCGTTTTCTCACAGATCAGACCTAGCTAAGAGATCAAACCCCTTATAGCAAATTTCATCGAAATCGTTAGAGCCGTTTCTGATATCATCCAAATATATAAATAAATATATATATAATAATTGCTCGTTTAAAGGTAAGATAACACAAAAAGGACAAAAATAAACAAAAAGAAATTACCTACTCGCACCAGTCTTGAACCCCAATCCTCTTGCACGTATTTCCACGAACATACCGTAACGCTATTGCAGTATACTTACGTTGTGTGAAATTGTCATGTGTGAGTTATAGTAGGAAAAAGCATGACAGCAACACTCCGTCGACTTTAAAGGCTGGTTTTTGCATAATGAAGTATTCAATGTTTATTTTAATAGTTCAATATTTACTTAAAGAGTTCGCTAAACATACTTTTAAGTATACAAATACCAAGACCATTCCATAAAAAAATTAAACATGAAATTTTGCGAAAGTGGCACCATCTAGCGAGGGTTAAGCTTTGAGTAACCTAGTCGAACCACCTTAAATACACGTAGCTCGTAGGTAGGTATTAGAGTGGGAGCAAAGAGAATAGATAAGAGGGGTTCTGTCATAGTATATTTTGTAGTCACAGTACCTAAATTTACTGCCATCTATCGACACACGATTGAAACTCTAAATGAAACTGTATAAAACTATCAAATTTTTTTTATATACAATATATAGGTATGCATAAATGATTTAATGATTTTATTATTTTTTGACCCATATGTTCTTTCAATGATACGTATATGTGTTAAAATTGTTAAATATGAAACGGTGTCGTTAACGCAATCTAGCCGAACATAGGCCAAAGGTGTGTGCGCCATCTATCCGAGAATGACTTTTTCTTGATTTCTGAGGCACGTTTTTCCTTAGACTTTGTTCATCTTATACGGAGTTACATATGTCGTTGGTGAGACGAAGAATAGAATTGACACATTTTCTATCGCATGTGTGTACCTATGATGGAGAGTCCTCCGAGGAATTGTTCGGATTAAACCCTGCCGCTTCTTTCCGCCATCGCTCTCTGCGACATTTCCATCTTCACCACTTACACTAAGGCCTGAGTGGACGCTCGAGTTGGGCGTGCAGCGGGGCGTGCAGCGTGGTGTCGAGCCCCAAGTGATTTGAGCAACGTGCACTAAGGCCGCTCCTATACGCTTGCATTTGTTTAACATGCACGCCGCACGCCCTACCCCGCTGCACGCCCAACATGAGCGTCCACTCAGGCCTTACACTTAGACGATTGGCTGTTCTTAAACTGTGCGTTTCTCCAGAATTGTTTCACTACACTTGAAACAATTAACATTAACAACTGCACTTTCATAGTAAACTGCAGATATATTTTAACAAGTGTAGGCCTAACATTAACAAATGCACTTTCATAGTAAACGTTCATATTCGTTTTTTCAATTGTTTGCCAGTACCACCCAGTACCATACTTTGGTGCCAGATAATAGTGGCAAAACCACATTTTGCTTGAATAGGCTACCATTATTTTCTATTATTTTACTTATTGATTTTAAAAGAATTATATTAAAATTAGTTGTCTGACGTTCTCCACCAGACGCTTTGCGCCGAATAATGAAAGCCATTTTTCATAATCAACGCAACAAAGGCCACGGACAAAACGAATAGATACTGAATGCCGTATTCGAACTTCAAGATATTCACAAGATACGACACGTACTAGATCCATTCTAGATACGTATAGTTTATATTTCAACTAGTTCTCTTTTACAGCGCAATTCGGGCATCCAATGTCACTTTTACGTTAGATAGAGTTAGATATCTATTAGATGTGAATTGGATCTCTAAGTCATATCTTGTGGAAATCGTTCAAGAGTATCTCCAGAACCGCGGAAATGTCAAATTTGACAGGTTAGATCCTAAAAATATCGTTACCGTATCTTGGTGATGTCTAAAAGATATCTTATAGATGTCTATTTCAAAATCCGAATCGGGCCCAAAATCGCGATTAAAACCTTAATAAAATTACGTTTTTCACAAAGATAATTGGTGAAAAAGTAGCAATTTAAATGGTGTGTAATATTAAGTATTTTACTAATTAAAAAAAAACAACGGGTTGTACTCAGGGAGTGCCGGCAGAAGTGAAAATTCAATGTTAAGTATTGCAAAATGCACTATGTATAATTGAGGTTAACGCCATCTAGCGTTAGCGTCAATTACTTGAAACCCTAAGCACATCGCTGTTAGTACTCTAGTTATATTAATACCAGTTAGAGCGAAACTCACTAGATGGCATTTAAATCAATAAAGAAAAACTCAATGACATTACATGTAACAGTTTTTTGATCAGGTCACGTGATCGTAAGGCGGTCGTCTTCTATGATCGTCTTACGCTATCTCGAGTTTAACATTTTTTCCCCACCTCAAAAAGTGCACAGGGCCGCTAAAGAAGTTTTCACTTCAAAAACAAGAATAAACCCATTCTTGCAAAAGTGCACAGGGCCGCTAAAGAAGTTTTCACTTCAAAAACAAGAATAAACCCATTCTTGCATGTGCAGTGTTTGTATGACATTCCATATTTTCTTGTTGCTGTTTATTCTTACAGTAACCCGAGTTTACTTTTACAGTAAGTATACCAAAGATTACAATTATTTATAAAAATAATTTAATACGATTTTGCGGCGCTCGCCATTGAAACACTGGGCCCATGGTCGACCGACACCAAACAGTTAATAAAGGAAGTGTCGGTCAGACTAATAGGTGTCTCGGGCGACCACAGGGCGGGCTCCTTCTTGGCTCAAAGATTAAGTCTGGCGGTTCAAAGGGGCAACGCCGCCAGCATTCTAGGTTCCATTCCAGAAGCGGGTAGCTTTAGAGAGATATTTTATATTTAGTTTTAGTTGTATGTAAGTTCGTTTTTAATAGAATCTTATGTACATTTTACTCTAGCGTATGGCGTAACATTGTAGGCATTTAAAAGCCGGAAACGAGACCAGATTATAAAGATAAACTCAACAAAAATCCCATTTACCTACTTATCAAGATAAGGGTAATTAAAACGCGCAAATTCACACAAAAGTTAAAAACATAAACCGGTTAAGTGAAATGATTATTAAGGAGATAAATTAGGGTCCCGCGTAGTGTTGTGCTGGTAAAAGCTAATGAATATTGCTGGCCATGGCATTGGCAATATGAATATGGCGATACGTTGTTGGGATTATTGCCGCGAAGTATATTTTACACAATGTAATGGAAGTACACCGTGTTGTTTTCAAACTCCGTGAACTTCGGGGTAAGGCTAAGTACATAAACCAACTAAATGGCATAGTTAATTCTAAAAAAAATATTTTTTCATTAAATATTACCTATGCGATAAACGCAGTGTTGAACGCACGTGATGAACGGAATGTAGGAAAAGTGAAATTTTGCTTTAGATAATCTAATGATACGAGGTATATTATTTTTTCATACATTCCGTTAACGCTTGCTAAGTTTTGATAGCAGTACTTATTGCTTTAAAAAATATATTGCACAAAAATACATGGCAAATTTACAGTCTACATGTTGCCTGGAAATACTGCCAGCACGGGCACAACTCCAGTCCCGCGCTCCCTTATCACTGGGGTCATAATGAGCCGTAAGATTAAAACAAAAGTCCCTTTTAGATAACCCACTGAATGGGTTAAGGGTTGCCGCAATAGCCGAGTTTCGTTATTAATTCGGTTACAGTGAAAAGGAAGATTTTGAGGTAGTACTTGTAAAAAAATATTTAACCTTTTCGCCGCCGTGTCAAACACAAAAGCTGTCACGCTGACGCCACGTCACCGAAGTGTCAAAACTGAAATTGAACTTTATGCATATGCACGTAGGTCTATGTTGCTCTGTGGTCTGTGACCGATTAATCGGTCTTTGGCGTTGAACCTACGGTGCGGATATATCGGTCATTGGCGTCCAAAAGGTTAAGGTGCTTTACTACCTCAAAGGCCTTGGCCAGAAATAAACCCACCGACATATAAAAAAATATTTATTTTAATGCTTTTGGTTATAACAAAAACATGTTTCAGAATTGATTATGGTTTTGATACCTATTGATATGATACGATTGATGCGCTTTCTGTCCGCACGACTTGCACTGTATACAGGCATCTCGCTCGCACTGTCGTATTATACCAATATCAAAACTTTAACGAATTGTATAATCTGGGAGCCTACCGCGAACACCGAAAATCGCAAATGCAAGCATTTATCTCTTTTACTCCAATTGTGGCGTAATTAGAGTGACAAAGTGACAAATTCGCGATTCTTGCGAACTGCGCTACGCCGTAGCACTTTGAACCGCGTAGCATGTTCATGCGCGTTTAAAACCGGCCAAGCGCGAGTCGGACTCACGCACGAAGGGCTCCGTACCAATCTATTGTTTTAGGATTTGTTATTATAGCCGCAACAGAAATACATCATCTGTGAAAATTTCAACTGTCTAGCTATCACGGTTCATGAGATTAACTGCCGTATTCGAACTTCAAGATATTCACAAGAGACGACACGTACTAGATCCATTCTAGATACGTTATAGTTTAGATTTCAACTAGTTCTCTTCTGCAGCGCAATTCGGGCAACCAATGTCACTTTTACGATAGATCGTGTTAGATATCTATTAGATGTGAATTAGATCTCTAAGTAATATCTTGTGGAAATCGTTCAAGAGTATCTCCAGAATCGCAGAAATGTCAAATTTGACAGGTTAGATCTTAAACATATCGTTATCGTATCTTGGCGATGTCTAAAAGATATCTAATAGATGACTATTACAAAATCCGAATCGGGCCCATAGCCTGGCGACAGACAGACAGACGGACAGTGGAGTTTTAGTAATAGGGTCCCGTTTTTACCCTTTGGGTACGGAACCCTAACAAGCAAGTATTATATCCAATAAGATTATAATACGATTTAGTATTGTAATCATTCATCTTGTCAAATATGATAGCTCTTAGCTAAGAGTACCTAGTTTATTAATCTAGTCCCTAATTCACAGTACCATTGCATTAATCTATAGGCGTATTCTGATTGCAATAACAGGTTACGAATATGATTTGTCAGCGTCAAAAGTGACATTTCTTCAAACAGGTACGTCAATTTTGGCATTGCCAGATCATATCCATAACAAATCCAGCTCAAATTCATAACTGGGTTATGGCTTAGGCAGGCGCGGCCCGCCTTAAGGAGCGCTTGTGCGGTGCACTCCCATAAATAATCAAAATGAAATTATGGTACTTATTTAATCTATTACTATTTAAGATCTATCGTAAAAAACTCAATACCAATTAAATAATAACCTTTATTCATTATACTTAAGTTTATAGACAGCTCACCACTACCTACACGGCGTACTCCTATAATTTCATAGAAATCAAACGTAGCGCGCGAAGCGGAGCGCTTTGGATTGCGCTCCTATGGAAAAAGATTTAGTACATTCGATCAATAGGAAATTCAATAAGAGCGAAAGAGAAGTTTCGACAGAGCTCTGCGCGTGAAACAGAATATTTTCTATGAGGGAAGAGGCAAAATCGGTGCGGCGCTCCGAGCCCGGTTGATCTGCGCGCGCATCCCGCGCGCCATGTTGAGATTGTTGTCACTTGTTTCTAAACAGACCTTAGTCAATTTTAAAGTATGTGCGGGAATGCAATTTTGGCTTTTTTTCATTCTAAATAATGAAACAAGAGTTTAAACAGTTAAAGCACATAATTTGTTTGTTGTGAGGTGTTTAAAAATGAATGAATTTAACGTGAGAATGTGAAAAAGTTTACAAAATCGACTCGAGTTAAATTATGGACGACCTCGAACTTTCGTAGCAATGTTACATGTTAGTCAAAAGCAAAAACTTATATATTTTTTAAATCAGATTAATAAGCAAAAACACCGTGGTTGTGTTGTGTGAATGTGATAAAAGTAACTAGCTTATTTTGTTTTTCGTGTTACCTACCTATATGTTTTGTGTTTGGCGCGGGCGCGGGCGCGGGCGCGGGCGACAGCTGTGCGGTGAGTTTGTTTGGACCGAAACAGGTGTGTTAACAATTTAGCACATCTTTCCATAAAATTTAAATAAAAACATTATATCCATTTGTAAAATGAACTGCAGTTGGCGTCTATCGGTCGTCAAGATATTCGTAATACCGAAAATCTATGAGAGAGTTCAATGACCGGGTGGACGGAAACCGACATCTAGGTACTTTGCGACGGTTAATTGAATGTGTAGGTTTAGTTTTTAGGGTTCCGTACCCAAAGGGTAAAAACGGGACCCTATTACTAAGACTCCGCTGTCCGTCCGTCCGTCCGTCCGTCCGTCTGTCACCAGGCTGTATCTCACGAACCGTGATAGCTAGACAGTTGAAATTTTCACAGATGATGTATTTCTGTTGCCGCTATAACAACAAATACTAAAAACAGAATAAAATTAAGATTTAAGTGGGGCTCCCATACAACAAACGTGAATTTTGACCGAAGTTAAGCAACGTCGGGCGGGGTCAGTACTTGGATGGGTGACCGTTTTTTTGCTTGTTTTGCTCTATTTTTTGTTGATGGTGCGGAACCCTCCGTGCGCGAGTCCGACTCGCACTTGGCCGGTTTTTTGTTTTTTATTGTGAGTGAACACCCATAATACATAGCGATCAGCCGCCTCTGGGCTTAGGTACCCAATAGGTCTCCATCGCCAAACAGTGGACCCGGCATGGCGCAGGACGGAATTTAGGTACTATCAAATAAAACTCCATATACATTCACAATAAAATAACTACAATAAAATTAAAATTAACTAAAGTATTATTAAATGTTATATAGTAACATTAGGTAATACTTAAAAAACTATGTTAGCACACAAGAAACAAATTATTAGTGAAATACATTAAAATTAAGATTTATATAAGGTAAAGGTACCTACACTATTTAAAATTTATTTCCCCACTGTGGTATGGAGTTTATTGCACTATGGTGCGACGACCCTAAGTGGATCTTGGCCTCCGACACCAAAGACCGCCATGCTTCTATCCGAAGCCGTTTCTGGCCAGCCAACGGCGTCGAGCTCGCTAACATCATGTTGCACCTCATCTCCCCAGCGGTACCTAAGAGCATCCAGACGGTCTTCGGCCATTTGGTACTCCAGAGTACCTATGCCCTCCAGGCGGTCTAGCATGAGATGCGTTCTCGCAAGCGAGTCTATACTTGAAGTCGCGCCAGATGTATGGAGCCGCGCGCGAGGACGCAACTCATACTAGACCGCCCGACTGCACGATCGTCACCCACCCGGACTACGTGCCTGGCGGCTTCAGTTTCCCCACTGATTTAAGTTTTATTCAATTAAATTTATTAGCAATTCATAAGTTTCATAACCTCTTCATAACGCCTTCATGTCCATATTTCACAAAAGTCCATCGTAATTATGATTCGGCATCATTAGTCATCGGCATGAGGCCTGTCAATGCCCTCGTCACGCCGAATGAGGGTCTGAGCCGGGTCGTCACAGGACTGAGTGCGTCATTACATTTCTAGGCAGAAATGTCGAAATTTCTGGAATCTTGGGGCCAAGGAACTAGGAAAGTAATTTAGTATTTGTTACTCGTACTAACAGCATCACTCTGAACTGTACATCGGTGGACTTTATTACAAAAGGCATAAGGTCCACTTAACTGTACATCAAGTTAACAGTGTGGGCGATGGTATTAACAATCGGTTAGTTAAGTGGTCCCGACGTCGGCTTGGTCACATTTTTAAGAAGGCAAAACGTTTGTTAATGTATTGTGACTTGGTTACACCCGCGTTAGCCTTTTTACCTCTAAAGTACCTGTTGCTATTTATGAAACCTCAATGAAAGGACCATCATGTAGCAAACCGAATTCTATAGATTAATATTTAATTTAAATCCAGTAACTGTAATGACATACGTGTTTGTATACTTCAAAACAAAGTTAATAAAAAAAGGTTAAAGTGAGCCTAAGAATGTAGCATATAACATCGATACAGTTTATAATTAATAACTAGTAATTGTGACTACCTACTGAAAACATCACAAATCTAAATATTTAATAGGAAAAAAATATTTTTAAATAATTTATTAGAAAAAAAATATTATTAATTATTTGTTCCATGATTGTAGTATTTTTTATCACAGCGGTCATGAAAAAAAAAACAAAATGTTTTAATCTTGTAAAAAAAATTGAAAATGTGTCACGAACATTTGGGTAAATAAAGTGTTTTATGTCGCTTGAGGTCTACCAGGCAACATCTTGGTAATTTAAACCTCTTTTAAATGGTTCTTGTGCTAGAAATTCCCTTATCCGAGAACTAAGCATTTAAACAACTATAGTACAATGCAGGCTTAACAAGTAATTTTGGACGTCGTTCGTACACATCAGAGCTTCTATTGTTTCTCTGTGTTCGCCAAAATCAATTCAATGCATGCAATATGCATGCGTGGCCAGCTAAATGGAGTCTAACGTTGACGTTTAGACTACCTATATGAAAGTATGTATTTATGTGTGTATGCATGTTACTTTATTGCACAAAAACAGGATAGTGACGTTATAAATCGACTGTAGGAAATTCAGCTTTCGGTTAGTTTATTTAAGATAGAAGTGAAAATAAAACATTTTTTAATACAGTAGATTAAGTCGATTTTCATTACATTTTGGTGCCGTGACCAGGATTTTTAAACTTAGGTAACTAATTTGAAAGCCGTTTGTTTTAAATGTAAATATTAAACAAATTTAATATTAAGTTCAAGTAAGGATAATTAGCTTTATAAGCAACTTACTCTGTAGTGAGTCAAAACCCACAATTGTTTGCCGTGAATGGACAGAAATTTGAGTAATTTGCTCACTAGATGTGCTGTAACTAACACATCGCTTACCCTAAATCGTTTGAGATTCAAATGTGTGGAAACCTCTAGAACTAGTGCCTACAGCTACATAGCTATAATATATTGTATTGGGCCGCCTGGGCCGGGCTGGCCAGAGCAGGCATTGTCTCCGAGCCACGGAATCAATTCCACGCTTCTGTCTTTTGTTCCACCGTGATGGATCGCGGACACGACACACTACACAGAACATACATAATATTATGTATTTATTGATGAGATTTGTCTTGTTCGTGCTATTAAGCAAAATTATTAAAATTATGATCACGAACGTCATAATCTGCATTATATAAAACATGCAGCATGTATATTAGCATACTGTATCTATTTTGTTTTATTGTGTTTTAACTTGTCTTAAATATGTAGACAATCATTTCACATTTAGAGACATCTATTTCTGTAAAGAAACTAGAGAATGCTATATAATTTAGACTCGTAGTCTATCCGCTGCTATCTATGCGGACTGTGACATGTACAGTCACCACTCGGGATTGTTATGCCATTTAGGGTTCTTGCTAAATTGGAAATTCTATAGCGTAAGTATTGAACAACCAATTTAACTAGGACCCTAAATGGCGCAACAATCGCGGAGCGTGATGGTACACTGCATATGGTATATTGCACAGAACAAGTTAGAATGGCGATGCGAGCAGGGTACGTGTCGCCGCCGGTTTTGAGCAAACGCTCGCATGCTACTCGCCCGCGCTGACCGAAAAACGAATAAACATGCCTTTTTGCGCCACAATAACCTTCAGATTAAGAAGCCAGACATCAAATCTGTCTAAAGGAGGCGTATCCATTCACCACGCACACAAGGCGCTAGCTAGTTTTTACTACCGTTGCGCGAGTGTTAGTAAATGTGGAGAGGAACGAGCGGCGACACCGGTTCCGATACTAACTGCGCGCGATAGCCATTCTAACCTCTTTAATATGTTCTGTGGTATATTGTGTGTTGAAATTAGTCATATCGCGTATATTTTACCCTGAATTCGAATCTAACCCGATAATATATCTATCTATATCTATAATCGAATAAAAGATAACAATTGAAATACTGTTTCAAAAATACTGGCATGAAAACACCAAGATAACAAAGGTGAATTATCAGACGATTTTTGCAAGAAGCAGACAATGTGGTTTGTTAGAAGTAATACGTTGCGCGGTAAATTTGCACTCTGAAAGCTGAATAGGCTTGATAAATAGGTGTTAGAAGTTCGTATAAAGAAAAGCACTTAGAAACAGAAAAACATTAAGCACTAATGTTATCCATTAGGAATTCTTCGCACATTGATAATGAGAATAGTTTACGCAAAAATAGATGGATGTTTTTATACCCCGACAAGATTTTATTTGGTCTTCGTCATGTGCGGATTATCAGTGGTACTTATTTATTTTACTCCCAAGGAGACTCTTTGAGAATCAGACAGTCTTCAGAAGTGACCGATGTAAACAAGAAGAAAAGGTTTCGCAATCATAAACAATTTTACCACAAAAACGCCAAAAAACATATTCAAAGCATGAAATAATATTTTGAATGAACTTCAATAAACAATGGTTTGGAATTAGTCGTTGTCATGACCGGTACTGACATTTTATTTGACTATATACACGGTGCTTCCTGTAACAGGAGCATTAAATTAAACTGTATGCTACAGCATACAGAGTACACTCCTCAAACTGACCAACATTTGTTCAGCAACTTTTGAAAATAACTCATGTTTTGATTTTTATTACACTTTAAAGTTTATTTTAAGACGCAATGTATTGCAAATTTTGTTATGTTTAAAGCGTGACAAGCAACGTCAAACACACTGATGTCAGCGTACATTGAAGGCAATATTTATTTTGTATGAAAAAGAGGAAGTCTAAAGGATTCATAATTTTTAAAAGTTCCTGAACAAATGTTGGTCAGTTTGAGGAGTATAGCCTTTAGTTTAATTGATTGCTCCTGTTACAGGAAGCACCCTGTATACCGACCGCCCATTATTGCCATATGTAGGTAAGTTGCTAGTAGCGAAAATATCTCATGGCCAAAGAGCATTTTGACTGGTTTTAGATGATGTGTGTGTGAAAATTTTGTAATATTGTTTGTACCACATTTGAAGCAAATAAAATGTAAGTACATATTCTATTCTATTCTAGTCAATTTACTGGGTTTGGCTAGTTAGATAGTTTTAAATTTTCTTCACGAAATTAAATTTTACGTACAATGATGTCAATGATGCAACATGAGGAAACATCCTAAAATTAGCATCGAACTTTCTCACCAGTGTTGATAAATTAACCTTTACAAACTGGTGTGGTGAAAACTAATTTATCTACCGCCACAGATTCCTTCAAAGTTAGATAGCAAACGCTTCAAAACAAGAAAGCCACGAAATTCATGAATATTAATTATTGCATGTGTACACTAATTTATTAAATTCAACTAAATTAATTTACACGAACCTAATTTGGTTAAGCACTAGCAAAGTTTTCCTTTGGAACTTTCTCTTGAATTATTTTACCAGCGTAAGTTATTTTTTATTTATTTAACGGTTAGATTTTAGCTATGTACCTTTTATATTGTGTTTGGTGGTCAAAAATTGTGGGTTCAAACCTCGGTTTTGCTGTATAGAGCAGAAAAATCGTTCTCGAAAAAAAAGTTGATACATTTTTTTTATTCAACTTTTTATATTATTATGATTTTAACAGTCCACCTAATGTAAGTTTGTGTCGTATGTTGCACTATAGCACCAAAAAATGAGCCGATTTTGATAAATGTATTGTCAATCAATAAATTGTTGATGCCTGTGTGACTATACATATGTAACCAACTTTAAAAAAGGAGAAGTTTATAACGAACTGTAGTTGGGTCAAAATAATATAATTTATTTTTCCTGTTAAAGTTAAATAAAAAATCCTTTAGAATTTACTGGTTCATTTTTAAAATGTCTCTATTGGCAAGGTGCGAAGTCGGTGGAGGGGGAAGTGGCGCTGATCGTCACAAACACAAGTAATCTTATGGAATGTCCGCCATTAGTACTAGCGGCAGCCGCTTTAACGTAGAAAGTCCGCCAAAATGAGGGCAGCACCAGTCGTGCACCTAGCGAATAAGAAGGCTTAAGTACATAATTTAACTTTAAATAAAAAAGCGTTTCAATTCAAGTTATCGTTTTCGTCGTTTACGAAAAAAAAGCGGCCAAGTGCGAGCCGGACTCGCCCATGAAGGGTTCCGTATTTAGGGGATATATGACGTATTAAAAAAAAACTACTTACTAGATCTCATTCAAACCAATTTTCGGTGGAAGTTTGCATGGTAATGAACATCATATATTTTGTTGATTTAGTTGGTTTTATCAGTCTCTTATTTTAGAAGTTACAGGGGGGGGACACATTTTACCACTTTGGAAGTGTCTCTCGCGCAAACTATTTAGTTTAGAAAAAAAAATATCATTTTTGAAGACCTATCCATATACCCCACACGTATGGGTTTGATGAAAAAAAATCTTTTTAGTTTCAGTTCTAAGTATGGGGAACCCCCAAAATTTATTGTTTTTTTTTTCTATTTTTGTGTGAAAATCTTAATGGCTATGGCTGTGACATACGGACCGACGGACAGGCAGACAGACAGACAGACATACATGACGAATCCATAAGAGTTCCGTTTTTTGTCATTTGGCTACGGAAAACGGCCCTAAAAACGCCTTTCAAAGGTTTTGGCGTAGGTATAAATCATCTATAGCCCGTAGTCGTAGTCGCTTTTGGCTACAAATGGGAAAGCCCATGTTATCGGGTTCGCTCGTAGCATGTATTAGCTCCCGCTGGCACTAAATGTGTTTATAATAATATTTCTTACTATTAGCGACCCGCCCCGGCTAAATTATACATAAACCTTCCCCTTGAATCCCTCTATCTATTAAAAAAACCGCATCAAAATCCGTTGCGTAGTTTTAAAGTTCTAAGCATACAGAGGGACAGACAGACAGCGGGAAGCGACTTTGTTTTATACTATGTAGTGATACCACGTCGGCGGTAAACAAGGATACGGCCCGCCTAATAGTAAGCGGTCACCGTAGCCTGTAAACATCTGCAACGAACATTTATATAGACATTAAATTTCTCAATCTCTATTTTACACGACCCTTTAAAAGCTAAAAAGCGGCCAAGTGCGAGTCGGACTCGCCCATGAAGGGTTCCGTATTTAGGCGATTTATGACGTATAAAAAAAAACTACTTACTAGATCTCGTTCAAACCAATTTTCGGTGTAAGTTTACATGGTAATGGATATCATATATTTTTTTAGTTTTATCATTCTCTTATTTTAGAAGTTACAGGGGGGGGGGCACACATTTTACCACTTTGGAAGTGTCTCTCGCGCAAACTATTCAGTTTAGAAAAAAATGATATTAGAAACCTCAATATCATTTTTGAAGACCTATCCATAGATACCCCACACATATGGGTTTGATGAAAAAAAAATTTTTGAGTTTCAGTTCGAAGTATGGGGAACCCCAAAAATTTATTGTTTTTTTTTTCTATTTTTGTGTGAAAATCTTAATGCGGTTCACAGAATACATCTACTTACCAAGTTTCAACAGTATAGTTCTTATAGTTTCGGAGAAAAGTGGCTGTGACATACGGACGGACAGACAGACGGACAGAAGGACAGACGGACAGACGGACAGACAGACAGACAGACAGACGTGACGAATCTATAAGGGTTCCGTTTTTTGCCATTTGGCTACGGAACCCTAAAAATGATTCGACATTCAAACATTGTACAGTGAAACCCTGTTTACATAATTTACCCACAAACGGGGCTCAGAGTCAGAAATGTGAGGAATGCTTTTACTCGTATTTAAAGGGCCGACAAACATTTGTATAAGTAGCATTTGTAATCATGGAAGGTACAGTCGCCATCAGATATATCGGAGCGGCCATGATGTTCACAAAATCTGAACACGCACTCTAATGCCCTGAAAGTAAAGGCGTGTTCAGATATTTGTGAGCGCCTTAGCCGCTCCGATATAGATATATCAGATGATGGCGACTATACACGGTCTTTATGTTAAAGGAATTAAGGTTGTATTTATTTAAATCTTTAACATTGTAATAATTATTCCTCAGTTAACGCTAGAGCCACCTATTTTTAGGGTTCCGTACCTACCCGAAGGATAAAAACGGCCCGTCTGTCTGTCTGTCACCAGGCAGGCTGTATCTCATGAACCGTGATAGCTAGACAGTTGAAATTATCACAGATGATGTCTTTCTGTTGCCGCAATAACAACAAATACTAAAAAGTACGAAACCCTGGTGGGCGATTCCAACTCGCACTTATCCGGATTTTTTTAAAAGGTAAGCACTGAAACACAATCTCACCTGATGGTAAGTGCCGATGTGATCTAGGATAGAGCATGCTTAAGCGTGCGTAAGAAATGTCTATTCACTCTCTATTTTAAAAATATCGTTTATTTAAACTGGGAACATAGATTTGCATGAAGTAAATTCCACCACTCCTTAGCCGTTCGCATAACAAAGCTGTTTGGCATACCTATGTCCTATTGCTGACGAGAAGTTATTAGCAATGTATTTATTCACGCAGGAAACGCATGTGTAGATGTTGATTGTTGATCGCTGACTGATCATACCTAGAACTTATTAAAAAGAAAACGCGGTTGCGCAAAACTCACGCTACTCGCCGGCTGACTGGTGCCTAAGTAATTTTAGTTGAACTTTAACTCAAAACAATCTCAACGTTTGCTCAGCTTTGACGTCAAAACAGTGTTAAAACATAAGCTTGGAATAATAACAGAGTAGCGGTAAATTGATGACTCTTGTAGCCGAGTTTCCCAGTTTGGGATGAGCGCCTGCCGAATTTACCTGAGCAAGGACGTCGGGCGGCGGACAGCTTAATCAAAAGGCGCTTTCAATAATACAGAGTGCCATTTGAGTCGTGATCAGTAATATGTTTTTCTAACTCCATAAACAACGAGCAATTTAATGTCCCTACTCTTACTAAAATCAGACAAGATTTTTTTTTATTTTTTGTCATTTATTTTACTTTTATAAGTGGATTTAGGATATTACAACGGCTTATTAAGATATTTAAAATTAGTAAATTGAATCGCCTCTTTGAATCGGAACTGTCATTAACATCAATTTTGTCATTTGTCCCAGTTAGAAATAAAATTTACTTAATTTTTCATTTGAAATATCTTACAAAGCTGTTTAAATACCACATTGCCACTTGTAAAAGTAAAATAAATGACAAAAAATAAACAAAAATATTAAAAAAATCTTGTCTGATTTTAGTAAGAGTAGGGGCATTAAATTGCTCGTTGTTTATTGAGTTACAAAAATATATTACTGATCACGACTCAAATGGCACCCTGTATATCAGTTCTAATCACTCGCCGAGTAAAGGGAAATTCAAGGCTGGGGCGAACCTGAGGACCTACCCAAAAAATTAAAATTGAAATTTCGTTATCTGGTTCTCTATCGCTGGCATATTTAAGCGGTAGAGATAGGCAGGCAGCAAAAGGCCTCTGGAGCGGTATTTTTTTTTTATTGCGTTAGATATTGATGTGTTATTATCGCGAGCGAGAGAGCTCAAAACAATTTCTTATATTCGTAACTATAGATGCTCGAATTATTGGAATTAGATGTCAACTATCACATCCTTGCGTTGCATCTGACATATAATAATAATGAGTATATATACTCGTATAATGAGTAAGGCGCTGTACGTATCGCGCTTGCATTACACCGCCACGGCTGCTGAAGTTGTGGAGTATGTGCACCAGAAGACCGGTTACACGCTGAGGGTGTTCCCGCTTCGATCGCGCCACTACGTGCACTTCAACTCTTTTGTGGTGCGCGTACCGCGACCGCTGCAGGGGACCATCGGGTGCGCCGACTTATGGCCGAAGGGTGTCGTGTTTCGGAGGTTCCGGGGCAAACTGCCGAATCCGACACAGGAGCAGCCGATGCAACGGAGCCACGCCGTTTTATCGACTAAATAACTAGTGTCTAGTTTTAAGTTTATAAAATACATATGTATGTTAGTCTGTAAGGTATTTGTAATATGGGCCTTGTTGCCTGAATTAAATTTCTAAATAAATAAATAAATAAATATAATTCCACACTTTAGATTAGAAGCGCAGTGTATACCTAAATCAAAATATCATATTTTTAATGAACTTAACGACTCTTAGCTACAGATTAGGGTACAAATGTGCAAGCTGCGAAAAGTTTCCAAAAAGTTGAAAAGGTTGAAAGGTTCATTTAGGAAAAATCATGTTCCATACATTTAGATTGAGCGATGTAACTAACAACCTGAATTTGGACTTTAGGAGGGACACTTTTTTGGTATCCCGTCTAATTATGACCATTTACATATTATATCATTTGGTTTGCTTTTACTCAATGTTTTTTTTTATTAGACTTAGTTGAAGAATTCATCAGTTATAAAAACATTTTCAGCTGCAAAAGATATATCACATATATGTGGCTTAGTTATAGTCTGTGCGGAAAGAAAAGAGTCGTGGAATGTATGGAGCCTAATACATTCCACGACTCTTCTCTTTCCGCACAGACTCTATATAGGATTGTCAGGCCATCCCGCCTGCAGTAGGTTTAAGATGGTCAGTTTTTTATCACCTGTCATCATACCTGTCACGTTCTAACAATTATGTAAGTGCGAAAGTGACACATGACATGACAAGTGACAAAAATGCGACCCTCATAACGCCGCAGGTTTATCGCTGGTCAATTTGTAGTAATAAAAATCTAGGACCTAAAACCTAATGTTAGATCTAGATTCTAAGCTCACCTTCATAAACGACGCCCCTCACAAGCTGCTCCGTTTCAAACACCGCATGCACAACCGTCAAATTCACTTCACTATCCGTCTCACTCAACGTCACTACCTCTCTTTCACTCCTCGCGAAGGCACATGCGTCTTCCACCTCACTCATTTCTGTGGTCACATCGGTTACATTTTCAACCGTATCTAAAGTGACATATAGTTCAGATTCGGGTGGGCCGGGCGAGCGGCCTGGCGCCGGGTCCCCGCTCGGCAAAGTTAAAGTGGAGATGTATGGTAAGCACGCTAGTATGGTGGCCGCTAGTAAGTTCACTGAGCACAGCCGCATTGTTAACTTTGTCGTCCATTGCTTGGTTTTACATGGGAGGTTGTTTGTGGCCATGTTTAAGGCGGGGGTACGGCGATGTGGCTCATGGCGTCATCGGAATCTGGAACAAATAAAGATATATTAATTTTGGGCAATAGGTAGGAAAATTCAAGATGTCAGTGCACCAAACTGTCTAAGGTCTCAGTTATTTATTAAAAGGGTAAGGGTTAAACGATGAGAATCGGCAAAACCGTTCAATGTAATTTTTAAAACTTTCGCGTTTTGAACACATATTAACTCACATTTATAGACGGGTCTATCGCGAAATTTATTTTATTACTTTTCTTTACCGACGTTTCGACACAGGTTGTGAGTGTTGCGCGACTTGCGCGTCGGACTATTGACAATAGTTATTAAATTAACATTATGTGTACGAGTAGTGGGTGGTTTGAAAATGTGATGTCTACCCCAAACTTTTTCATATACTTTTCGTCGGGTAGTTGCACAAATCCATGTTTTGACATTTTGCTGGGACAACTGATGTCCCAGCAAAATCCGCGATGAGCCGCGACCACGACCAGTGAAACCTGTGTCGAAAGTACTTAGTCGAAACGTCGGTAAATAAATTAAACTTTGAACCCGCAATTCTTGAGTATTGTTTTTTTGTGTCAGAAATTACCGACTAGACTACAAAATTAGTACCTATATGCATATATACGAAGGCTTTTTGCTTTTAATTATTATAAGTACTTTTACTGCTTTCCTCAAGGGCGTACTACCATAATCAACAAAACCTAATTTAACACTCGTAAACTTGGAGTCCTTGAAATAACGGCCAATTCCAGTTGGGCCCCATTCCACCCCCATTATAAATCAGCGGGAAGTAATTCCATTAAGCCCTAGGCCAACACTAACACCGAGCCAGAAAACATGTTTTTAACTCATTGGAAAAATGGTTCACTAACCTGAGAACGTTGCCAAGTGAAAATGGTTTTGCGTCAGATATTTTTAGTGATTAGTTATAGTAAATTTTGTTCAGATATTTGTGAGTACGTTACTCGTCCTATATATCGGAAACTGTATGAAAGGCAACACATGCAAACAATTGTAAATGGAAACTGTTTACAAATGACAATCGTAGAAAGAAAACACCAAACAGAAATTATTGTATGGAAATGTTCACGACACCATTGGTTGAATCTGTCAACCCGATACATTTTCACTTATAAATATTATTTTCAATTATTGAATACAAGATGTATATTCCGAGGGCAAACTAGTGCTTATTGATGATATTTATAATGTTTTCCTTCACCAAAAGGCGACTGATAAAATTAAATATCAAATGAGATATCGTTTATAAATTCCGAAAAACTAGTACCATCTGGGGATTGACCTCGCGACCACCGGATTGAATGTCGCACGCTCTTACCCTTAGACTACCAGGGACCCGTTTCTCAAAGGCTTGTAACTTGTAATACAAGTGGAAGTCCCTTTCTAGCAAAAGTTGTCAAAAAGTGAGATCCATTTGTATTATTAGTTACAAGCTTTTGAGAAACGGGCCCCAGCGCTTTTTCGCCGTTCCACTTCGCTAATCAAACTTTAATACAAGCTAAAGTTCCTCAATTTTAATTTCGCCTCCTTAAATATACAACTTCTTTCCAAAGACAATCTCTATTTAAAAGTTTTCCAATTGTTTAGGTGGTCGATTCCAAATAAAAAATGTTATGATTTTTAACTGGTTTTGATACGACCTTGACGGCCTACTTTGTGATTGGCGTGCATCAGCACGACTTTCTTTATTTCACATGCACTAATCAGCGTGAGTGATCGTCAAGGTTGAATAATAATACGATCAAAACCGTAATAAGTTGTTTAATCTGAATCGGGCCATTCTCAATTTTAATAATAATTCCGCCTCCTTAAATATGCAACTTCTTTCCAAAGACAATCTTTATTTAAAAGTTTTCCGATAGTGCTCACTGTTTAGGTTAGCGTGCTCCGGCCTAGAAACCCATTTCCGGCCTCAAAGAATGCTTACATAATATCGCTCGGCCATTTCAACATTTTCAACCGGGTACCGTACCGAAAACGACTAACCGAGCCATATTATTATAGGTATCGCCAGGAGATTGAGGTGAATGATTACACACACAGCTACACAGAGTACTAATCGAAAAAACACTGTAGACCTCGCGAGCATAGCTTAAAAATCAAAAACTCTCAAAAGTAAGCCATATTGAAAAATTTACAAAAACTGAATCAAAAAAAAAAATCTTTTTAATCATCATACTTACAATATTTCACGAGAATTTTCTGAGAAATGCAACCTGCAGAGGAGAACATCCGGACATATAAAAGCATTTTACCCAAGTTAAATTTGAGACCTTCGCTAATGCTCGGTCAATTACAAAAGTTGTCCCTTTAATCCGATACACGCAACACGACATGTATTATCAATATTTCAAGGCCGAGTAAAGGCGAAGGTCGGCAAATTGTCCCTAATGGTGCAAAGGGCGAGGTAATCGGAAAGAAAGAATCCATTAAATAAATGACCTTCGTTAGTATTTTCCAGTAAATGTAACATGGAGGCCGATTGTGTTGTAACTATATAGTGTGGTTTTGAACTCATTAACACGCTTTTATTAGGTCGACCTGTATGTAACTATGTAATGGAATCTTGCAAGTTAAATTTGATCCACTTCCCGGTTTCCGATTGAGCTGACACTTTGCATACACATGTAAGTCGGGTGACAATGCAATATTGTGGGGTACCATAATATTGCACGATGGTAATCGAGCTGATCTGA
The DNA here is from genome assembly GCF_948474715.1 of Cydia amplana. Taxonomy (NCBI): domain Eukaryota; kingdom Metazoa; phylum Arthropoda; class Insecta; order Lepidoptera; family Tortricidae; genus Cydia; species Cydia amplana. Next base: position 548,360 of record NC_086079.1, on the reverse strand, counting down.
TGATGGAGACAGGAGGTGGTCATAGGAACTCTGTGATGAAACAATGCAACCTAATAATTGTGTTAGGGGTTTTTAGAATTGTCTCGAAGAGTATTAGTTGTCTGTCGTAAGAAAAGTACAGTCCGCGATATAAGCGTATACCAAAAATTAAATTTTTGCCAAAAACTTATTTTGATATCACCTTGAGTCGTGTTATTAGAATACTCCGTTTTGTAGGGAGGTATTTGGTTTGACGTCTAAATAGTGGGAGGACAAGTGAAACTTATAGGGATAAGTTCGCCTTCTTACATTGTATAGGTACTTTATTTTTAATTGTATCTTAACCTGTCTTATGCACAATTTTACATACATACTTACTAGGTACAGTCAGCAGCAGAAGTTGCTAAGCGGGCCAGGTGTTCAAAATGATCTTGATGCGACTTTATTGTTAAGATAATAAGAGCGTGTCTGACTGTATATGTCGATGTCGATATAATTATCACGTAAGACGGCACCGTTATTGTAATTTTTTAGAATGTTTATTTCGACAAATAAAAATTGTTTATGTCTTGGCAAGTTTTGATGTCTGCCGCCCAGGCGGTTTTTAAGTTATCTTATCTATGCTTAGGTATATGTATTGTGTTAACTTTGCACAAACGGTGCAAAGTTATCGTAGACGGCTCTATCCCTTACGAATGTTATATACAGTGCCAGCCACTTGAATAGCCTCACTCACCAAAATTAATATTTCTCATAGTAATATAAAAAGGAGATATACATTAAACATTAAATATGAAATAAAACAAGAAGCCTTGTAGTAGTAAATAAAATATTTATTGTTATCTAATCAAAGTTTCAAGAAATAACGTCAAACAAATAATTGACCCTTCCACTTGAATAGCCTCACATGCTAAAAGATACTGTTTAGTTATTCAAACTCTTTCGTTTAATATTTCGTATACCTTCCATTAGACCTTATTAATTCGAAAATACGTTTAGGTAGTGATTCATATAAAGAATGTATGTCATTAACGTCCACAGAATCCCAAACAGTGTAAATAGCTTGAATCAGTTCTTCTTTATTACTAAACTGTCTTCCGTTGTAATAAACTTGCCGAGAAAGCCAACCCCAGGCATTTTCCATGATATTCAGATCAGGGGACAAGGATGGCCAATCTAGAACTTCAATCTGGTTTTCTTCAAACCACTTTGTAACTATGGCTGACGTGTGTATGGGAGCATTATCATGCTGAAAAAACATTTTTTTTTTCTACCTATTACTTTACTGATCTTACTTTTTGTTTCTTTTAATAAATTTAAATACTTTTCAGCATTTAGTCTTCCGTCTACCACAATTAAATCAACAGTACCATAGTAAGAAATTGCTCCTCAAACCATCACCGATCCGAGAGTTGAATGATGACGTGATAGTACTTTCGGTTCTTTCCTTAGGTCATGAAAATAATATTTAAATCCATCTGGACCATCTAGATTAAACTTTTTCTCATCACTAAAAATCACATTTCGCCACTCGGTTTTCCAGCACATGTACTTTTTAGCAAAAGACAATCGACCCGCCACATGTTGTTCGCGCAAAGGAGGTTTACTCATGATTTTTTTTCGTTTGAGGTGGGATGATGTTCTAATAATCCGTCGAACTGTAGAGAGAGATGCTCTAGTATTTATTTCACTAGCTATTTGCCTGGCGGTCTTGGTGGAATTTGGAGCAGTGCGTAAAATAAGTCGACGTTTACGATCCGTAGTGGCAAATTTTGTGCGTCCTTTATACTGGTGGCCGTAATTTTCCTTATTTTTAACATAATTATTAATAACTTTAGGGCTGCGACCTATTTTTTTAGCTATCTCACGATGGGATAATTTTAGAGTTAAATAAAAATTAACCTTTTCAATTTTTAAACTTGTAAGTTTTTACCACGTCCCATAGTCACAAAAACACTGTGTTTATCGCGTTACTGCAGGTACTTAATATAATGCCATCTGTATTATCTAATCATAATAAAATAAATTTGAAAGCGAAACTTAAATGCACGGTTTGGACGATTATGTTACACTGAGGCTATTCATGTGGACGTCCCGTATTAGCTCTTGCGTCCACAACGTTTCGCGCGCAGACAAGTTCGTACTTGTTAATGTGTCGTTCGATAAACGTCAGGGCGTACAATTCAAATTTAAGATATATTGATAAAAATAATCACGTATAATTATAATACTCACAATATATAGGTGAGGCTATTTAAGTGGTTGGCACTGTAATTTCACAAAAAATTGCGAGCCTCACGCTCTGCTTCTCTGGTTTGTTGTCAAAACAACATCAACTCATGGCAAAACGTACTGGTTCTGTGTGCCGAATCTATCTATAGGTAATATCTATACGTTAGTAATAATAGTTCAATGGTCAATGATCAAATATTAAACGACGAAGCTTGAAGCAAATTATAAATGCCTGCATAAAATTTGTCTTTGAAAATGTTTAATTGTTTGTCATTGTACATTAATATTTGCGGGTTTAAAATAGAAGGATCGTTGTTCGAGGAACAAAACGTGCATCCTGCAGCGTGATCATTCATCATCATCATCATATCAGCCTTTCATCTCCCACTGCTGAGCATAGGTCTCTCTTCGAGTACGCTACTTATCTCGGTCCTGAGCCAATCTCATCCAGAAGTGACCTGCAATCTTCGAAATCATTATAGATAAAAAAAACTGGTTAAGTGCGAGTTTATTTATCTCGCCCACCGAGAGTTCCATACAAACTTTTAATTATTTTTCGCATCAGTAACTTTACCAATTTGCAAACATGTTAATATAAAGGGGATTTTTTCTACAGGAAAAAATAACATTTTCCACAAACAAAATGACGCGTAAAACTTTTATGTCATATTTACTGACGTGACGTAAACTTCCTCGAAAGAACTAGAAAGCGAAGAAAAGAATAATAAAACGATAAAATACATCATAAACTCGAATGCATTTTGTTTTCTTGTTTCTTCGGGCCGGGAAGGGGCCAGGAATTGGTGAAAAACAGGATAATTTATGTGAAGTTGCGTAACAAACAAGGGAACGCCTTTTTGTAACCCGCCTTGTTGTGTCCTAAATAAATTCTCTTTAAGAGCAACTACTATACTTTTCTCATTATTTTTATTTGTATTTTTGTAACCGATGTAAATAATAATAAACGCGTTCAAAGCTTTTCCATGTCCGACCGAATTAAGTTACGGTTTTGGATTCGACATAAAAATCATGTTTCGACCCAAGGTTTGGTTTCGGCCAAAAACTGCTGAATATTTCTGAAACTGTATTTTAGCAGTATCCGGCTGAAGTTACAGTTACGGTTTCATATTTTTTGTGTCCTATTTAACTAGATTTTCTTTAAAGTCAACATAAATCATCCCTATTCTTGTATATGTATAGCAATTACATTGGAATGTGCATGTGGTTCAAGTTCAAAACTATTAAACACGTACTCGGAGGACACAAATAGCACTAATTTATAAGGGCATGGGATTCAATTGGGAATATTAACAATTCCTGTGATGGTGTGACTTGCTAACATTGATTAGTTGAACCACGAACGAGTATTATTGTTGATCTTGATATCATTGAGCCAATATAAACTAATGATATCATAACAATGAAATAGATTATCTATCCTCGAAAGGCCCAATGTCCATTACAATGCACAGTCCGTTTCAATCCAGTGAGAGCTTTCCGTAAACCAAATAAAGTAGCATTTCTTTTATTTCTTTGCTTTCCCAAACAAACTAATTTCATCTCTATTTACTACGCAACAAGGTTAAAATTCAAAATGGAAAATTTTATATGACGGGCCTCATAAGGATACAAAAGACCCGATGTGTATAGTGCCGCGCCCGACTCAAATATGACAGTTCTTTCAAATTTATTCTGGTTGAACTTAATTTAAAAATTAATTGAAGAAATATGTTTATACCTACCTTATTTTTATTACTTAAATGAATGTGCTAATTTTGGGGCTCTATTGTTTCCCAAAAAATTTTAAGTCATAATCAATCAATCAATCGTTTATTTGCAGATAAAACATAGTACAATGCATGCAAATACATTATTTGTATTCTTTGCCCGCATTCCTCGTCACTTTTCAGGATTGCCATTAAACAAACCTAACCTAACCTATCTATAGGATAACCTTACGAAAATCCTGAAAACTGACTGATATGACTTAAAACTTTACGGCAAACAAAGGGACCCCGCTAATTTAAAAAAAGTCTTCTTTTTCTTCCTCGCGTTATCCCGGCATATTTCCACGGCTCAGGGCTCATGTGAGCCTAGGGTCCGCTTCAAAACAAATCTCAACAATTGACGTAGGCACTAGTTTTTTTCCAAAAAATGTCTACATATAATTAACGTGCCAGCTACTACATACAAAAAAAAATAACTGTCATAGGACCATCATTTGACACGTGAGATGTAATTATTAATGATTTAATGTTATTGATTACCTAATGATTATAAGCATGCAATGAAAAATTTAATTAAAATTGTACTGCGTCGTGTTATATACGACAATAGGCGCATTAAAATGCAAATGATTGTAATTAAGTTTTTTTTTTATTTTTTTGACAGGACAGGTATATCGTGTATCATATTCATTGACAATCTGTATCAATGCAAATAAAGCTTCAGATATCAGAAAATTGTGAATTATTTATTTTCTCTTAACACTTATACTATATAGAGCTCTAAGTATTAGGAATAAAATTATGTACTTATACGTCAAAAATACATTTTCAGGAGAAGGAAAAAAAAAACAAATTTTACCTAAAAAAATCGTAACTTGGTATAATTATATCCATACTTATCCAATTAGGGTGTTTCTTACATACACTTAAAAAATATTTTTACACCTTTTAAATAATGATAAAATTTATGGAATCAATAGTTATGAAAATAGTTTCCATTCCGCAATAAATTTCAGAATAAAATGTTGATTCTGAGTAGAAATAACATAAACAATCCCAAATTTGAAAAAAAAGTGCAGGCAACTTTAAACAAAATGGCCCCATAGATTATCTGATAGTATCAAAAATACACGCTGGTCTCTGATCAACCAGAGAATCAGCTTATCCGAGAAAATATCAGATAATGGAAGGGATTCCGTCGACGTTATTATAGGATAACTAGCGGCATGCCGTGCGGTAGAATTTGTGTACCTATTATTTTCTTCTTCTAATATAAATAACTATCTTTCTTGATATTTCTTGACGATAAATTCTAATGTTCTATATTTATTCTGAATTGTTTATTATTGTTATATTTCTACTACAACTACCAATTTTAAAAATGATCGTGTTTTGTAGGTATAATTAAACTTTTTAGTTTTAAACTAGTTTTTAAGACAGTGCTACGCCCTTGCAGGGCGACCATGTACCAAATGTTTATGTAACACTTTATTATAAAGGGTCAATTTTCAAATAGGCATTTTTTGCTGTCCCACGGCTAAAACTCGAAGTCCATAGGACTTAAAGACTAGATATGTGTATATTTTCATTCAGTGTTTTATAAACTTTAAAAATAATGTACAACTGTACCTTAAATATTATTTGTTATTGACAAAATCGCATTTGAAAGTCCAAAAACGGCGAAATTTGCCGTTTTTCGCGTGTCCCAGTGGCGGCATAGCCCAATAAAAAAAATCATAACTTTGGACGTAGGCGACGTATTATTAACAGCTTTATATTTTTATAAAGAGCATTTTCTAGAGAATTTATTTAATTATAACAAGAGAAGCCTTTTTATCGTTGTCCCGATCGGCACTTGTTTTGTTATGACTTAAAGATACCCCCCAAAATCTTCTTTGTCTATTGAATAATGATTAGATTAACTTTATGACGCACTAGTGCGGTTAGTTGGGCGTCTATCACCATTAAGTATGCACGCGGAAACATTTTTATTTATGTAAAAACAGGTAATAATCTTTTTCGATATATTTTGGTATGACTACAATGACATTTGTATGGACGCTTCATATGTTGGTACACAGTCGAAATAAAAATGTGTATTTCATAATAATAGTTGCAAATATAGTGTTTAAATATATAGTAAATTAAATAAGTGAATCGGTTATATAGTGTAAGAAATTTCGCCAAAAAATATTATTGGCGACAATTGTATGGCGACATTTGTACGGCTATTTTGACCGTACAGATGTCGATTGTGGCATACAAATGTCGATATAGTGCCATATAAATGTCGAAAAGGGGTCATACAAATGTCGTCAGGGTCTTACAAATGCCACAAAATTCATAAATAGTGACATAAACATTTTGATACTGCCATACAATGTCGAAAAAATGCCATATACATGTCAAAAGCGCCTTAAAACTTGCTAAATAGTGCCATACAAATGTCGATCTTTAGACGTCCATATCTAGCTAACTATAAAAAGTAGAGTGGTGCCTCGTACAGTATATTTTTTGTTGTTAAGAATCCTTCCTAAATCGATGATTATAAATCTAATTTTCCAAAAATAAAAAATTGCCATACAAATGTCGAAAAAACACCGTCTTTAAAAATTGACCCATAACCATGGTTTTTGCATAAAATAAATGAAATGAAATGAAATATAAATAACAACACTACTTTTGAAAAGCTTGTAAAAAATGAATAAATACAGTATATGCGCGGAATTAATAGTTGTTTGGGAGCAGAATTGTTGGCGAAAAATTCCTAAATTGAGAGATGTGAAAAGTGCAATCTTGAGCATTGTGAGGGTTTCAAGGCACGACTTGCAAGGCGAACTTTGCTACTGAGTGAAACATATTATTAAAAAATATACATTTTTATCACACCAGCGACACCAACGTGAGGAAAATACTAATTGTAAAACAGTACAAATCAAATTCAAATTAACGCTATTACTATTAAATATTTATCATTAAACATTAAACGTCATCATTTAAAAATATATTCCAACAGCCATGAGGAAACAATTCTAAACTTGCATCTATTTAGTTTGCCACTCTTGTGGATAAAATGCAATTATCTCATCAGTTTTTGGGTTCCGTACCAAAAAGATAAAAAGGAACCCTTATGCGCAACTCTGTCCATCTTTTTGTCTGTCACTTTGCTGAATATCTCGAGAACTACAATACGCTATCGATTTTAAATTTGGAATAGTTAGGAGAAACAACCGTACCTAATCCAGACACATTGAAATCGTTTTATTTATTCACTATTGTTGAAATCGGTTCACGTGATAAATATTTTATGCCTGAAAAACCAACATACCTAAAGCCAACATACATACATAAAGCCGCGCAAATTAACTGATTTGCCTTTATGAGCTGGTGTTTTTCTCAATGAAAGTATTTCTCATACCTACTTAAAGACGCAATGAGAATGAAATACTAAATTCTAAACGAATTCTTATTCTTATTCTTATTCTTAAACGTAAGTATTTTATGACTGTAATGATATTTGCAAGAATCACAATTAAATAAGATAACACTGTTATTAAAGTGTTATATAATTAAGTAATTGATTTAGCAAGATTATCTTCCTTCTTTTATTATATTAAAGAGGTAATTCATAAACGGATTGTGAATGAGACGATGATACGTCCAGAATCACAGGTCTAAAATGGCGCTGGTGGCTATTAAAGAAAATTAAAGAATGACCGAACGAGATTACCAATTTTAGATAACTTATTAAAAGTTATTATATTAAACATATAGGACCTTGAATTATTTTTTGCTATTCATGATGGACGAAATTGGGTATAATACACATTACGTTTTTATGTCATCACAAATCCAACAATTTTTAAAATGGCTAATTTAACTACTAATTCTTTTATGTTTGTCATCCTAATTATCTATTATACAATGCTCTCAAACTGCACGACGTTGTAGTAATCTTGTTATCAGTTAAATTAGTAGGTAAATATATTGACATTGTCACAGTGACGAGGTAGCCTTAACAAATAACACGTTCTTAACAATGACTTGATATTTTTATCGTTTCTTATTTGACGTTTGTAAAACTAACACCACGATAGAAGTCTAAAATAGTAAATGTAAACTAGATCAAAATAATGATCCTCTTCCGATGAAAGTTGAAGAAACAATTAAGAAGATAATTAAGAAAGAAGGTTACACAGATTATAAGCTTGGTGGTAACTATTTTGGAGATCTGTATGAGGTTGACGTTGTTGGAAAAACGAAATATGGTGAGCAAGAAACAAATATATTTGTTAAAGGAATCATCCCCGCAGATCATCTTACAGCTATGTCAGTCACTGCAATGTTCAATATGGAGTTATTCTTCTACAAAGATTTAGCAGTTGTACTTAATGACATGCAGAATGAAGTTGATGTACCTATAAAAGAAAGATACAATATCGCTAAGTCATTTCAAGAAAGCATACCAGAAGCGATTATTCTGGAAAATTTGGCAAAGAAAGGATACAAAACATTGAGCAGATTTGATGTGCTTCCTATAAATTTGTGTACCTGGTCTAGATAAGGATTACCTAGGTGAAGTTAGTATTAAGACTGATCCTAGAATGAATAAGAGGGCTAGAGGGATAGTAGATGATTTTATTCTATGGGGCGTATTGTAGCTGAAAAAAGTGAATTTTAGTATTAAGTATTTCTGTTTATTTTGAGATATCGCTGAAATTAATTGTAAATCTAAACTATTTAATGAAGCCACGCCGCTGAGGTTTAATTAAAATACTTATAATTTTGAATTCGCTAAAATGGGTTAGTTAGCCGAAATGTCTGTTTCTAAACAAAAATGGTCAACAAAGTCAGGTCCGATTAGTGTATGGGTTTGATGTACTAAACTGGGGTTAAATGAAATATATTTCACTTAATTGAAACCTTTTTATCTTCCTTTTATGTCATACATATTTATATTTAAACAACATATTCACACATACGCTGCTGGTGATGATGACAATTGTTGATTATGAAGTCAACAGGTCAAGACAGTAAGCCCTATTAGAAATATGTTCTTACTTAAAGTATGGCAATAAATCCAACATACATCGGTAGGTACCTACTACCCTACTCTACTCACTAAAATTGCATTATGATCATTACTAGCTGGGGTCTGGTGAATGATAATTTGATTGTCTTGAATACACACTTCCTAACAAACATGTTGATTGTATCTAGTTACAGTAGATTACCGAGCTAATATTGCGACCATTGTTCCACTAATAAGTACTAATAACGTATCCGATGACTAGAACAATATACAAATATTTAAAACAGCCTGCCTTATCACATAAATGAGCATTTGATGTCTGAATATCCTGGAACTCACATCGAAATGGAGGTAAAAACTTTTAAATGTGAGGATATCGATAAACTTCCTGTGAAAGTTGAAGAAGCAATAAGAAATATAGTCAAGAAAGAAGGATATACAACTCATAAACTGACCACTAAAGCCCTATCTACGGACGGTGGCAATTATTTAGGATCCTTGTATGAAGTCGACGTTACAGGATACACAGAAGCTGGGAAGAAAGAAACAAACATATTTGTTAAAGGTATTATTCCTGCAGATGTTCTAAGTGTTTTGTCGGTCACTGAAATTTTCAACAGAGAATTATTTTTTTACAATGATTTAGCAGTGGTATTTGATGAAATACAAAATGAAGCTAATGTGCCCGCAAAAGAGCGGTACAATATTGCTGAATCATTTCAAGAAAGTACACCAGAAGCTATAATTCTTGAAAATTTATCAAAGAAAGGATACAAGACGGGATTCAGAATGGATGCGATTTCCTTAAAGTTTGCAGAGTTATGTATTCAACAACTGGGAAAACTGCACGGGTTATCGTTTGCTTTAGAAAAGATGAAACCAAATTATTTTAATCGGAAAATTAGATCTTTGTCCGTCCCTTATAATTTCAACGAAGATTTCAAGATTTGGATAACAAATTCTGGACAAGTCATATCAAAGTCTTTGGATGTTGATGTGCGAGAAAGGTTTACTGCGTTCCTTCAAAAGTTATGGCATAATGTACCAAGGTACTATAATGATCAGAAATATAAAAGGACAATAGTACACTTTGACTACAGGGCCAATAATATTTTGATGAAAGAGTCTGTAAGTTCTTTATTTATTTTAATTTATTTTAGTCATAAAGAAAACTAAACTAAAGTAGAAAAAATATTTTTAGAGTAGGTACCTACCCTACACGTAAAGAAGGGATGTTTTTTTTCTTTAAACTTATGGTGTGTATGAAGTGGAAATAGATACAATGGTCCATAATTATAATACAAATCCTACACTTGTTTTTCCAGGGTGGTGAGATCATCGACGTGGTACCAGTAGACTACCAGTTTATTCACTACGGCTGTCCTGTGACAGACTTTTTGTACTTCATCTTTCTCGGCACCGACCAAGAGTTTAGAAAAAATCACCTGGAATACCTCAAGGACCTTTACTTCGATTCTATAACGAAAATGCTGAAAATTTTCAATATAGATGTTAAATCTGTTTTTCCTAGAGAAGATTTTGAAGATTTGTATAGAGAACTATTAGTTTTGGGTTTGTTTAGTTTCGTACAGGCTATACCTTTTATTTTTGCAGTCGGAGGTGAAATACCCGAATTGGGTAAAGACCAAATAGCTGATATAAATATGAAATGTGACGAGCGAATGAAAGAGAGGGCTCGAGGAGTAGTGGATGATTTTATTCGGTGGGGTGTCATCTAATTTTTAGGGTTCCATACCTCAAAAGGAAAAACGGAACCCTTACCGAAACTACTGGATCTGAAATTTAAATAAATATACAAAATAGTTCTTCTAATAGGTGTATATGACAGGAAATGTGGAGTCAAACGTGAGTCGGACTTAATTACTTAGTATTTGATCCGACCCCTACGGGGTTTTTAAACACGTTCCACATAAAAAAATACATTGTTAAAAATGTTGTAATGTACCCCTGGAACGCGAGTCCAACTCGCAGTTGACCGGGTTTCTTATAAACTTTTTAATCGAAATAATTGTATTAGAGAACAAATACGCTATGATTAAATTTAAGGTTCAATTAGGACATTATTATAATTAACTTAATGGTTTAGAATCACAGAAAGAGACATACACATTCCTTGTTTTTTTTTTCTCTGTTGCTTAAATGTTAACTGGAAGAGAAAACTTATAACTATAAGTTCGCCTTTGTATATTGTATTGATTCTGCTATAATTGTAATTCTAATTTATCTTGTGTACAATAAAGTGTTTACATACATACATACATACATACATACACCTCGTGCCGCCCAATGTACTTACATTAGAGAATAATACTTGTTTGTAAACAGTTTACGCCTTAATGGTAAATATAGTAAATTGCAGAGTTATTAATAATTGTAGAGTACGTGGTCGAATGACAGTATTTACAAGGAAAAGCATAGTCACGTTACTATATGTAATTTGTCGGAAGTGTACGTTTTGCTGTCTCGTGACATTGAAGTGTCAATTGGTCGAGACAAGCGGCTAAAATACAGTTAAAATAGCTAAAATAATAACGAAATAATTAACCAGTATATGTATAAAGTATTTTCTCACAATATACCCCACTTCTGGAAATCACCTACAAGACCTCTGATCCTATCATCCATTTTTTGATCTGGAGTTACAGAAATTGATCCAAAATCATCTTTGGCAAGGTCAGGGACGTCATCGTCTTTCGTGAACAGTATAGGAGTTAGCAGAAGACCATATATTAGACCAGTATCTAGTCTTTTCTTGTACTCTGTTTCAAATTCACGCCGTGGGTACACTGACTCAACGTCCATGTTAAAATATTTAAGGAACTTTCCCAAACTTTTGTAATACAAATTTTTCAGATCATCAAGATGTTTTCTCCTGAAGTCTTGGTCAGTGCAAGGGAAGATGAAATACATGAAGTCCATGACAGGGCACCCGTAGTACAGCATTTGATAGTCCACTACTTTGACTTCAGTTATGCTATCGCCATCCTGCAATATAACACAATATTTGTGTGTTTTGTGTGTTATTTGTTAAATAACGTCGGTAAATAAAGGTAATTGAATAAATTTCGCGTTAGACCCGTCTATAATATATGTTTTTTGTTAATTTGTAATGCTAACTGCACAAATATTTGATTACTAGCTTTTGCCCGCGACTTCATCTGCGTGGAATTAGTGACACTGACAGCAGCTAAAGTAAGTATAGCGCCTGGATAATGCTAATAGCAATCATTCAATTTGCGCATTGATTACTTCAATTATTAGGCAATCAATTAACTCTTTCAATTTCACCCCCCTTTGCACTCACTTCAGGGATGATTTCCGACATAAACACTATCCTATCTCCTTCCCCGGGATTCAGACTATCTCTATGCCAAATTTCAACTAAATTGGTTCAGCAGTTTAAGCGTGAAGAGGTAACAGACAGACAGACAGACACACTTTCGCATTTATAATATTTGTATGGATTATGATTAAATAAATTACATTTATGGAAAACACTCACTGTTTTCATCAAAATATTATTCGCCCTGTAGTCTCCATGGCATAAGCAGAGTCTACTTCCAGCGTTTTCTATGACATTCTTTTTCAAGGTATCCATAATGTGGGGTTTGAATTTGTACAGTATAACTTTCTGTTCCGAATCCAAACATTTATCCGTATAAATGTCCATATTGTCAATGAACTTTTGGTAATCGTCATTAAATATAATAGTAGGTTTCAAAGACTTAATTTTCTTTGCAAAGTATTCAGGATGCAGTTTTTCCAAGACCCAGGACAAGCCGTGGAACCTCGCCAGCTGCTGGACAGAAATTTGTGCAAACTTAAGAGGAACGACCTCCGTTCGGTGAACTGTCGTGAAACCCTTTTTACCAAGGTTTTCCATAAATATAGCGTTCGGATTTATAGCATCGTAACTTTTAACTATATTGTATCTTTCTTCAACTGGAATAGTGGCTTTATTCTGTAAATCATCGTAAAGCTTTGAGAGATCTCCGTAGAAGAAGGTCTCCAATCTGTAACATTCTGCAATATCAAAAATACCCACTTGCATGTTATCTATTTTATTTTTAATAAAGATGTTGATCTCTTCATCGCCGTTTGCAGTTGTTCCTTTAATGTCAACTTCGTACAGTCTTCCCAATAAGTTACCACCGCTAGTCGAAATTGACCTATTGGTAGTTTTATGAGATATATATCCTTCTTTTTCTACGATTTTGTCGATGGAAGCTTGTAATGGCGGCGGTAGAATATTGTCACCGGAAGATAGAACTGTGATCGATGATTCCATTTTGATGAACGATTTCTTGTAGTTCAAGATCTCGAGCACTAGTGATAGACTACGAGTAGGCGTTGCCTTATATATTTATTTACCTCGATAATTATAAAGGTAATTTCAAGATGAGACATTCATTAGCAAAGCAAAAAACGACATTCCATTCATTTATTCTACATTTCATTGATCTTGCGATAGTTTTTCTTAGATTCCATTGTTATTAATGCATGCGACCACTTAATTAAGTCAGTTTTATTTTATACTAATACTAGCGAACCGCCCCGGCTTCGCACGGGTTAACAAATTATACATAAACCTTCCTCTTGAAACCCTCTATCTATTAAAAAAACCGGAACAAAATCCGTTGCGTATAGTTTTAAAGATTTAAGCATAGGTATACATACAGACAGACTGCGGGAAGCGACTTTGTTTTATACTAGGTATGTAGTGATTAAAAACCGCGGACGTGCTATCTTCGTACAATTTAATCAAAACACGCACAAACGGTTTCATGTAATTGAGTCTGTCCAAAATATCATTATTGTGAATCAAATAAGTAATTTAAAAAAAATTGTTATAAATAAAAAGTGACAACAATCACTGCCTCGGGCGAGTACCGTACCGTACAGTAGATGTCGCTAGGTGCCTCCCTAAAGTGCAAATGAGTGATGTTGTAGAAAGATTAGCTGTCATCGATTGAAGTCTCGGTAGCTCAGTTGGCAGAGTTATACTACGCGCTACGCTATTATAGTAGCGTTTGCAGACACAAATTCTGTTCTGCTTAATACAAAATTAATTCAAATTCATTTTCCCCAAAAGCGAAACCAAATTAATAATGGGCTCTTCTTACATTTTGTATGACGAGCTTGCATATTTGTTCTTAGTTATTGATGTTTACTCTGAATTTTAATATTTATCTACGTATACGTATATATCATCTTATCTTAAATTATTTAATTTTACTACTGCAGGTTGGTATTTAAGATGTACCTACTAACAAAATATGGATCATTTTATTTTTATATTATCAATTATTTTTAAATTACTTTTTTAATAAAGTTAGGCGGAGTACATTAAACATTATGTAAGTTAACATTCCTTATTAACTAGGTACCAATTATTTTGTACAGTAAATCCTACGACCAATCATCAGATCACCTCGATGGTACATTTTAATATTGTATTGGTAACCAAATTGCATAATAAGTATGTGAAATTTCAGCTCAATCGAATAATATTATAGGAAATGGGTCTAAATTTAGCAATTTGCAAGATTTGAACCGAACTGCATACATATACATAGATCAAGCATTGCAAGTTAAATAATATCTTGTAACTTAATGATGTTGCATATGTCGGAAAATTTATTAAATAAAGATAAGTAACTAAAGGTAGGTAAGTATTTGCAATTAAAATTCACGATAAAGAACATAATATATGTATTATTACCGAGGCCTTCCCATGAGCCCTAGGAGGGAGTGAAAAGGCACGATCGTCTGTCCTGTTCGCCACGCTGACGTCACATCGCGCCACCACGCACCGGCCTGACTAGGGGAGATGGAAGTTGCTCCGGAGCACGGACACTCACTTCGGCGTCGCGCTTGATAGGGATCGGTTCATCCATTCACTTAGAATATTTATTCGTAGCTTAGTGTTAGACTTAGGACATTTAGTTAAGACCTAACTTGTAACTTTTATTCGTTTAAAAATAAATTTGTTGATTGGTTTTGTGCGGTTTTCTATTCTGATCCTTAAAATCAGATAGCGGGATAGGTACTTACGCGAGTGGCATCTGACAACTGGTTTTTTCGTTTAAAATTTTAAATTGATTTCCGTTAACTCATAGTGCGTTTGCTGTGCGCTTATTACTATTAATTTACTGCATATGAAGTTTTAACTTGCTTCTTTGCTATGTTTAGCATACGATGGTGCTTTTAGTAGTTTTTTGTACGTTCGTGAATCTTAATAGTTTTTAAATTACCCACTTTGTAAACGCGTGATAAGTTTTAATTCTTTTTGGTTGCTTCTTTTGCTTTTCGTTGCCAAGGAGATTGCGTAACGAGATTTTTTGTGCATGTCGAATTAAAACCTCTCGTTTTGCGTCGATTATTACGTTGCTAAATTAGAATCCTTTCAACCGTTTATACCGTTAACGTACACCTGTGTTATATTTGACATTAGTGTTGCTTTTTCGTTTCTTATTTAAAATGTCAGATAAATCATCCAGTCGTAAACGCAAACGTAGTAAGAGTAGAAAGGACAGAGATGATTTGCTACTAGATACGATTTTAGAAAAATTAAGAAAAATGGAGGATAAATTAGGATCTACGTCTTCAACGTCGCGCCCGTCGTCGTCGGTTCCAAGCGGTTGTTTTGTTTCCGGTTTTGATTCACAGCGAGCAACAACACCACCACTGCCGTCCCCAGCTGCCGCTGCGCCGCCGCTGGCTGGTGTTACTTTACCCGCAAGCGTTGGGGTTCCGGCGGTCGATAGTAGCCCGGCAGCAACAGAAAAGCCTCCGATGTCTGCTGCAACCTCACGCGGTGGTACTCCCGTCGACGAGGTAACGGAGAGGATCGTGGGAACGCTTTCGTCGTTGTTACAAGCAAGGCCGAACCATTATTACGTTTCAAATTTCGATCCACAGATTCATGACTTTGATGTTTGGTGTGCAGAGGTAGACCGCGCTCGTGAACGAAATCGTTGGGCTGATAATGAGTGTTTGTCACGTATTGCTAATTGTTTAAAGGGAGACGCGCGTTCATGGCTCAATGATTGGGTAACTAACGATCGCACTTGGAGTAATTTCAAAATTGAATTTCGTTCTCTTTGTCCACAAAACATTGATATGGCGACCGTTCTTTACGACCTTATGCGTACTGATTCTAAAGATTTTCCAACATACGCGGAATATGCTCGTCGTACACTGTTACGTTTAAACATTGTTACCGGTTTGTCGGACGACCTTAAAACTGCTATAGTTATCAGAGGCATTACAGATTCGCAGATCAAAGCAGCTGCCACTAACGCAAAGCTTAATCCAAAACAAATCGTAGATTTTTTGTCAGTATTTACAAAGCCTAGAAATGAGTCGCGTGTTTCATCCCACGATCCTGCCCGCAAACCTATGAATTCAAATCCGAGCAAAAGCGGATACAGTAGGCCGGACAATAGATCGAAATGTTTTAGTTGTGGCGGTGTAGGTCACAAGCGTAACAACTGCAATTTTGAAAGACCGAAAGTAGAAGATGCTTCTACTGATAGCACCAATCGTAGCGTACCGACGACCGGAAGTAGTACAGATTCGAATCATACGAATGAGGCCGCACCACGGACACAGACATCAAATAATAGGGCTCCCGTTACCTGTTCTTATTGTCATAAGAATGGTCATAGTGCTGAACGTTGTTTTGCGAAGCAGCGTGTTAAGACCGATTAGGTAAATTCAAGTATTTTGCAAGTCTCGATATGGCCACAAATAAAGATAGATCCTGAATCATCAATCATTTTGATAACTTAAAGATTCCTTGTGGACTGGCAAATGCACCTTCTACCAAAAATCATTTCGGAAACATGCACTTAAGCCATATATCGAGAGTGGAAAGGTCCTTATTTACATCGGCGATGTGTTGATTTTATCTGAAACTGTAGATAAAAGTTTATCCCTGTGTTGTGTCAGGTGTTAGAGACATTAACAAACACTGGATTTTCTATCAAGGAAAAAAAAATGTCATTTTCTAGCTACAGAGATTGAGTATTTAAGACAAATTATTAGTAGAGGTCAGGTACGGCCGAGTCCTAAAAAGAGTCAAATATTGCCTTTTCGATTCATTGTATAAAGACCAGGTGATGATGACCTATAACGCTCATTTTCAAGTGCAATATCGTTGTTTGGCACACTTTTTCTTATAGTTAATGATCGAACACGAATATTTGAAGTTTTAGTTGGGTAGCTGCTGCATTAGATTGTAAAACGCATTTCATTATACATACTTGAAATGCACCACGAATTGGTCAGGTGGTGCATTATTCAGAATTTGATTAGGGTAGAAGGAATATAACAAAGGCGCCGAGTGGTCCGATGCTGTATGACGAGTCGAACTTATTCTTAATTTGATTAAAAACGCAATGTTTCACCTCTCAAATTGCCAATGGGGATAGACGCTACTTTAATCCGTGACGTTGCTCTAAATAACACTAACGGGAATCGCGAGGCGTTAATGGTGTGTAGGAGGCAACGCGTTAGCGGTCGGCTGGCTGCATGGCAAAGGCAGCAGGATGAGGTTGCAATGCTCATGAGGGTTGCAAGCAGCCACATCGCTTAATTTTGTCATCGAATGAGCGCAAAGTACTTACTGGTAAATTGGAATCCGGTATAAAAGGTCCATATATAGTAACCTTGGTTTTTACCTCACCATCGACGTGAGCTTAAAGCTGCTGTCAGGCTCATTTGAACAGAATAGACGAGCTGCAATAGATGGTTCCGTGGCGTGGAGTTGGGACTCCCAAGACATGCGCAATATGTTTTAGAAAGTGAGTTAACTATTGTTCTCTTTGTTTATTTTTGCCTCTTGATTGTTGCAGAAGGTCACTTCGGACTATGTAAAACGGTTTTGTGACGGACGTGCGAGATGAGTTGCAGTGAATTTGTTCAAGACAGATAACGGTACCTGGTGTGGTACCTACGGCTTGTTGGCCGGCAGACTGCACCTAATGGGTGGCAGTGTGGGCTCAGGCCTGGCAGACTGCATCAATGAGTTGTATTGCAGTGTGATCACATTTCATCGTATGTACATGATTTACTTTGGCCGGCAGACTGCACTCTTGTGGGTGGCAGTGCGACCTTAGGGTTGCGGCAGATAGCAATAATTTGTATTGCTATTAACGGCTGGCAGAGTCTCGCAGGTAGACTATGCGACGTGTAGTCGTGGCAGACCATGGTATAGATTTATTTTGAGGCCTATGGGTATTTGTTAAAGAACGTACGTATGTACGTAGAAATGTGACAGTGGAAGTATGTATTGAAGTATGATTGAATTAATTTCATGTATTACATTTGACGAAGCAGGAGTGAGTGCACATGTGAAAGGTTATCTTGCATCATGGTGTTTAATGCGCACGAACATTATCATGCAAGATTTTGCAAGAACGGAGTGCAATTTTACTCTATGCTCAAGGGCTAATAATTTTTGTAAATTTATTTTCAGCCGAAGAGCAATGATGACAACAGTCCTCTAGAGTCTAGAAGATGGAGCGGCCGAGGACGTCTCGCAGTCAGGAACGGCCGTATTACCGAGGCCTTCCCATGAGCCCTAGGAGGGAGTGAAAAGGCACGATCGTCTGTCCTGTTCGCCACGCTGACGTCACATCGCGCCACCACGCACCGGCCTGACTAGGGGAGATGGAAGTTGCTCCGGAGCACGGACACTCACTTCGGCGTCGCGCTTGATAGGGATCGGTTCATCCATTCACTTAGAATATTTATTCGTAGCTTAGTGTTAGACTTAGGACATTTAGTTAAGACCTAACTTGTAACTTTTATTCGTTTAAAAATAAATTTGTTGATTGGTTTTGTGCGGTTTTCTATTCTGATCCTTAAAAGTATGATATGAATAATACATAGGTATATGATTCGCAAGACCGGTTGGGGTGGCTAATGATAATCTTACTTAGGTAGACAATTATTTTTCTCTCCGCTGCCATAATCATATCTTATACCTTTTAACGAGCAATTCTTGCATAGGTAATTATATATTTTGGGGATCTCGGAGACGGCTCTAACGATTTCGATGAAATTTGCTATATGGGGGTTTTCGGGGGCGATAAATCGATCTAGATCTTATCTCTGGGAAAACGCGAAAATTATTTTATTTTGGTATATCATGTTTTGTTTAAAATATACCTATGTTGATTATTTTATTAATATTTCAGTGTAAACAACCTTCGTAAGAATTTTAGGTTAAGTATGCTATGCCAAATGCTAACAAATCAAGTGCTAACTTTACAGCGAAGTGCGAATCCTTTGTCATGTCACTCACGTCATAAAAGCGATATAAAAACTTTATGCGGAGTTATTTTTTTTTTTTTTCAATCTCCCTTAGTTGCTCAAAGGAAGAGTTCTCTGAAAGGGATAAAATTCACTTTTGTACATATTTTATGGCATGTGTTATTTCACCAGTTGTTATTTTGTACACTAACGTGTCATAATACTATTAAATAGAAATAAATAGATTTATATATTTTATTTGCAAAAAATGTGGTACATAAATTAGGTGATGATAATTATGCATTTTAGACCAAACATCACATCTCCCTGAGATTGTAGGCAAACAAAATTTACTTCCAATCTAGCATTTATCATTATAAGACTACCTATACATGCACTTACATTACATATTTAACATTTCAAACAATATGGTACAATTGCAAAAACCAAATATAAATAAATTCAATGTCGAAACAAATTACAGATGTCAAATGGTTTTATTACAAGTTAAAAAGTTATAAAAACATTTGTCCGTCAGCCAATGCCGAAGTTTACTTAAAAACAGATTTTTAGCTACCTACAGTCCGTTAACTCTTAGAATGATCTTCTTAAAACAATACAATGCCACAAAAAGATTCAGTTAATACGATTAAATTAACAAGTAAATTTCCTTACAAAATACCCCACTTTTGGAAATCACCTACAAGACCTCTAATCCTTTCATCCATTTTTGGATCTGGAGTGACAGAAATTTTTCCAATATTATCTTTAGCAAAGTCAGGGATGTCATCATCATTAGTAAACAGTACAGGAGTTAACAGAAGACCAAATGCTAGACCACAATCTAGTCTCTTCTTGTACTCTGTTTCAAATTCACGCCGTGGGTACACTGACTCAACTTCCATGTTAAAATACTTAAGGAACTTTCTTAAACTTTCGTAATACAGATCTTTCAGATCATCAAGATGTTTTCTTCTAAACTCTTGGTCGGTGCAAGGGAAGATGAAATAGATGAAGTCCAGGACAGGACACCCGTAGTACAGCAACTGATAGTCCACTGGTATGACTTCAGTTATATTATCGCCATCCTGCAATATAATATTTATATTGGTTTACCGTTTATAACAAATACTTAAAACTACAATAGAGACTGTACCTACGAAACGATACCTACGTAATTTTTGAGTAGGTACCTAGTTGTAATGATAACTTTATTGCAATTCATTAAATTTCAAATTCGATTGACTTCATTGACCGTTTCCGCATCTTGCCACATTTAAAGATATATTTTAATTGGTAATGCGTTACTATACCACAGTATGATAAATAGATTACATTGATTACAATAATAAATAACACTTACTTTTTTCATAAGAATATTGTTAGCTCTGTAGTCACCATGGCATAAACAGCATCTACTCCCAGCATTTTCAAAGTAATTCTTTTTCACGGTTTCCATAACGACGGGTTTGAAATTGTTTAATCTAACTTGTTTATCCATATCCACACATTTATCCGTATACGTGCTCATACTGTCAATGAACTTTTGGTAATCATCGTTAAATTGATATGTCGCTTTCAAAGGCCTAATTTTCTTTTTGAAGTATTCAGGATGCTGTTTTTCCAAGACCCAGGACAAGCCGTGGAACCTGGCCAGCTGCTGAACAGAGAGTTGTGCAAACTTAAGAGGAACGACCTCCATTCGATGAACCGTCGTGAAGCCCTTTTTAGCAAGATTTTCCAGAATTATAGTGTTCGGATTCGTGGCATCGTAACTTTTGACCATATTGTATCTTTCTCCAACAGGAATATTGGCTTTGTTTTGTATATCATCGTACAATATTGAGAGGTGTCTGTAAAAGAAATTCTCCATGTTGTAACATTCTGCAATATCAAGAATAGTCATTTGTATGTCATCCATTTTATTTTTAATAAAAATATTGGTCTCTTTATCCTCGTCCGCAGTAGTTCCTTTAATGTCAACTTCGTACAGTTCTGCCAAAAAGTTGCCACCGCTGGTCGAGATTGACCTGTTGATAGTTTTGTGAGATATATATCCTTCTTTTTCTACTATTTTGTCAATAGATGCTTGTAACGGCGGCGGTAGAATATAGTCGCCAGAGGATAGAACTTTGAATTGGGTGTCGCAGCATTTTTCCGGTGCTTCCATTTTGATAAACGCTTTATTTTAGTTGAAGAACTCGAGCACTAGTGATAGACTTATTGAGTCGACGGAATAGTCGTTCTCTTATATACGGACCACGATATAAAGGCAGCTTCACATGCGTTGTTTTGCAGTTATATATATTTTTGTTTAATACCAACAAAACTAATGACCTGCAGGCGTATTATGGATGGCTTGATCCACGTGATAAAATAACTGTAACTTTTTAACACCGCGGCATAGAAAGTGATGGACACCGTTTCATCACGCTGTCACGTAGACAAAAACGACCATCATATCCGTACTGTATTGTTATTTAAATATGAATATAACGTGATATAACGCTTTTCAGTCGGGAGGTTAGTAAGTCAAAGAGGTTTGCAAATAGATAAATATGATATCGATTAAATTTGTTATTATGATTTTGAAATTGCTTGCTATCGATATCGATAACACTTTAGTCGGACGCTTTTGTCCCCGAAAAAGTGCCTATCGTATTTAGCCAATCGCTATGCATAGACCTTTAAGTAATTTAGCTAAATGAACCGTCACCGTGATCTGAGGTAGCGTTGTCCTAGTGCCTGTTATTCAATAAAACTTCATTACGCACAATACCCACTACTTTAACATAACAACTATAAGGACCATATTGTCTTGATTCTTATTACAGATACGTTGTTATTTACCCATCGTATATTGTTACTTGGAGTTTTTTTGCGTAGTAGTTGACATTGATGTAAAATAATCTCTTAATTAAAGAGTATAAGACACTAGTAAATATTGTGAATTATTTATTGCGATCATAAACTGAAATAAATGTCAAATATAGGGTATTTGGCTACTATTCAAATCGGTTTAGTTTTCGAACTGTCAAAACGATTTTGCTACTATGGCATTTATATGAAACTCTAGCATGTGACGTCACAATCAAATTATAGTTTTATAAGGGTTTAAAAAAAGGAAATTGTGTCTTAATCTCGTATAACTGATGTCTACGTTTCTCTAGTAATTTTCTGGTGCTTTATTTCATGCATGGTGTAAGATAATTAATTTGAAATACAATCAAATACCCTATTAAAGAAAAAGTGACGAAGCCCTCCAGTGGTGAAGGCCGGACTTGAACCGACGTTTTTTAGCAATCCGGGCTAACGCTTTGAATCCCCTAGGCCACCCCGCCACGGCGTAACCGATCCCAATTTTTCGACTATATGCCATCTTACTAAGACTAGGCGTCTTTGACCAACACTAAGGGCAAGCAATACGTGCTCGCACCTCGTGTACGAATTCCTTACGGAACTACGATATAGCGGGAGAGACTGGTGCTGCCATCTATACACAACTCATAGTTGTGTATTTAATGGGATATTTTCATTAAATTTCTTTATAAACCAATGACTTTTGATATGAGCTATTTGTTTTTAAATAGCGTACAAGATGTAACCAACAAATTGGCATATTTGAAATATGGTGATATGGGCCGCTCGCCATATGCTTATACATATATAGCAATATACCTATTTGTTATGGTGCAAAGGCTATCCATAGCCATCAAGCGCGGCAATGCCGCGAGTATTATGGGCACTTTTGCACCGGTAGCGTCTAGGAGCGGCAGCAATGTTTAGTTAGTAAGTTGTGTGTGTTTAGTTTGTAAGTATGACTGACTGTATGTATGTATATTGAGAAATAAAAAACTTATTTTGTTATATACTTAGCTGCGTTAATGAAAAAGGAAATTAATTCCTTTAAAAAATCGAAAATTTGGTCAGTACCCAAATTTCTGACATTTTATTACATTATTTTATCGTTTTTATGCTTTAGAGCGTAACCGAGGTATGAAATTAACCCACGAGTTTTACCACATATTAAAAGTTTGTGTTATAACTTAAAACTGGCCACAAAAATGGATTTCCCTTGTTACGGATCCTAAATGCGTGTTTAAATTCGTTCGTCGTGCGAAGGTGACGATGCAATGCAACTCGAGCCGGGGGATCCTTTTAGAGCTAAAAGGTGTCAATCGATTGACACCATTCAGCCAGCTCCGACGCTTATCCTACACGCAAGTGGACACGTAGTCGACTGAGTGCCAGCGATCTAAGGCACATAATAAATAATAGTACCTACTAGCAGGCGTGTCTCACTCCGCGATTTCGTCGCTTTGCTACAGGTAGCTAAAAGTACATCGTCCGTTCGGCCCCAATTTTGGGGAAAGCCATAAGCCGCGCGTGGCTCTGTCGCCACCTAGCGGCCATATCTGTGCTGATCGTAATAGACGCGTTTTGTTAGAGAGTGAGTCTTCTGTACTTAGTACTATTATTTATTCTGTGCTACTAGGTACCTACAGAAGATTCACTCTCTAACAAAACGCGTCTATTACGAGATTACGACAGATATGATAAGCGCGAGCAGGTATCCCCGTTCCGTAGCAGTGCGTGGCAACTACTATGGCCAGACACCAAAATTGGTGTGGGCCGCATGGCCCGCATGTACCTACTTGTAGGTACTTGTAGTGGCGGAGTGAGCCACGCCTGCCTAAAGTATCTCAGGTAATAAATCGAAGTATAATTACAAAGGCCGTTTACGGTAGCGTCTAAATCGACATTGAATAGTTTAGTATGCAACATAAGATTGCGTATCTTTAGGAACTAACTATGTAGGTACTTAATTTTGCTATATTCCAATGTTGAGGAATTCAAAGGAATAAGTAAATAGAGATAAGGGTCAATTTCTGAACACGATTTTTTTTCTGTCCGTGATGAAAATCGCGGGTTAGCATCAGATAATACTTACCATTTTTTTTTTACATAAAGAAGTCACCCTTTCACACCGAGTTCCATATGAATTCACTGATTAGTTGGTTTTTAGAGTACACTTAAAAATACCTAAAGGCTCAAATTACTACTCCCGTGCCCTGTCCGGAATCGACTTTTGAGCATAATGAAAAATCCTACGAAAAATTCTACATTAGTATCACTAATTTAGTGTCAAATACTTAAACTAGATGATATTTACTATCACTGAGCACATACACTATTAGCTTCATTGTGGTAAATAACTCGTGATCGATGTTTAAATTTTGTCCGAGCGCGCGAGTACAATTTCGTTGGCAAAACTCAAAGGGCTCTGACAGCCGACGTTTGTATTTGAACCGCCTCGTATCCCGCCTCACCTGTACTGGCAGTATTCGGCTGTCTCTCAAAGCAAGCGGATGTAAGTCAAGCCGCGGCGTGTTCGAGCAAATCGCGTAAGTATTTCGGAAGCCGGGTGGGCGACAATTTTTTTCTAATTTCGATGCCCCTTATAAATTTTATTTTCCACATAGCTTTTCAATAACAATTGTCATATTTAGGAGCCCTTTATGTATCTTTATGTAAGAGATAACATAACAGTTTGGTCAAAAACGAATTAAATTTTTGGCGAATTTTTTTATTACGAATTCTAATTTTCGTGCCCTAATTCCCATAGCATATTTACCTAAAACAGCTGATTAAGTGGCACGGGAATTAGAAAGTATTACATATATTGTCAACAAATCTTTTATTGGGGGCACTGTAAGTTAATTGGCAATGTTTACATCATATTATTATTACATATATATATTGGCATTGAATATATATTATATGTAATAATAATATGAAGTATATCTTTTTATTTTACATTTAAGGAAATCTTAAAGAATGCACAAAAATCTGTGAACGGTTTTTTAGTATAAGTATTATAGTACATACAGGGTGGACCCGAATAACCCGGGCAATTTTAATACGTAAGGTAAGGTGGGGTAAGACGACACCGGGGTAAGACTATCACTTGTATGGAATCCTTGTACTGTTAGTCTTGCCCCACCTTACCTTATTCATTGATCATATTATAACATTAAAATATTATATAAACATAAAACTATTTCTGGAATGATTACATATTATAATACCTGTACCTAAGGTTACATGAAACAAAATGAGTCAAATTTGCAATGTTTTTTTTTGTAAATTTGACAGCTGACAGCGTATGCCGTATAAAGTTTAAATATCTGGGAGACTGAGCTTTGCTTGGAAAACATATACCTACCTAAAAACTCAAAAATGCGCGTGTTTCCAGAGATAACACCTAGCTAGATCGATTTTTCACCCCAGAAAACCCTCATATATGATCAAATTTCATCGAAATCGTTAGAGCCGTTTCCGTGATCCCCGAAATATATACAAGAATTGCTCGTTTAATAGATTAGTTGTTATAAATTAGCTTTTCTAATACAAGAAAAATTTAATATATCCTATTCTTACTATATTATAAATGCGAAAGTATCTCTGTCTGTCTGTCTGTTATCTCGTCATGCTTAAACCGCTGAACCAATATTATTTTGATGATATTTGGCATGGAGATAGTTTGAGGCCCGGGGAAGGACAAAGGATCTGGGGGCACGGCAGTGCCGCCGCCAAGTCGAGCAAAACAAAGTGGCACGGCCGTACCATCAAATCTCAATAACATTCTATCAAAATAACATTTAATTTGAACATGTAGTCTAAGAATTAATGCACTTTATAATCCCTTAGTTTTGTCACTGACACAATCACTCACGATCATCATTATTCTAAGGTACTTCTAGCATACCCACAAGTTCCAAATTTGAAACGTAATACTGCAATATTAGTCATGTTCTAAAGATCTAATAACTGCATAAATAAGTTTGTAATCCTAGAAATATATGCGATAACAAATTTACCTTTTAGTTCTTACAACTAGTAGGGAAAGTAAAGGTACACTACGATGTACGATGTGAGTATGTATAAAGATGTGTATAGTTATGATATATGTGTATACATAGTATCAGTATGGTATGGGTATGATTACCTGAAAAGAAGGACAGCCTACAAAAAGAGATGGGATCCTATCAAAAACATTACATGTAAAAAGATGCAAGTCTCGCAACGCAGTTCTTCTACTATAAAAAAGTTTTGAGATCAAGACCAAGTCGGTTATTTTAATCAGTGCCAGGGGGTATTAAAACCGTAATACTATTAGATACCTTATTAGGGTTCCGTAGCCAAATGGCAAAAAACGGAACCCTTATGGATTCGTCATGTCTGTCTGTCTGTGATAGTCTTACCCCGGTGATAGTTTTACCCCACCTTACCTCATATGTGGTCAAACAATTTTTTGTGTTATGAATTTATGAAGGCAGCATATTCGATTTCTTCAGATTAACTTACACAATAACTTCTTCTCTCTGTGCCCCTATTTATTTCTTAGTATCATTTCCTATACGGCCATATACCAGATCATACACCTTGTACCTATCTACATGCAGATACATAATGACACTTTTTAATGAATAGTTTTGTATGTAAGGCGGACAAGTTTACGCAACTACTCAAAGTATTGTTTTGAAATATGTATATTTTACTAAGAAAGAGAGATTAGTTGCCATTAAAATCAAGGAAACGATTAGTCAAATACGTAGTTTTTAGTGTATCATACTTTCGTAGATTTGTCGTCCGAAACTAAAATTAAAGAAGGTAAATATTCGATGCCACTTCAGTATGGTCGAAGTATATTATTGTAGATTAAAATATACATAAATAATAGTTTTAACTACCAAAATAAGTTAAGAAAACAATTCCTGTGCTATGTTCTAATTTACGTGCTAGTAAAATCTAATTCCCATGGACACACTAATTCCCGTGCCCTGACCAAACTTTTAAATTGAAATAACTTTTATAGTTTTATGAATATTTTTACCCCATAAGAAAATTAATATTTATTATATTTTTTATCAAATTATCAGCATATTTTTTTTTGTGTAATGTTGGTATTTCAAAATTCCATGGGAATTAGACAAAAATGCTCGTTTGGTGAAATTGACCCATAAAGATAGCTTATTATTCAAGTAGGCATACGTATTATACAACGTCAAATAAAGCTACACCGGCTCCAACCCTACTCCACTGCCTCGATAAGATTTAAATCCCCCCTCAAGCGTTTCTGTATACTCAAGGTCATAGCAGATAGGGTGGATTGTACCTTCTGGAAATTTTGGGTTGAACTAATAATAATACAGTGGGGAACACAGGACTGTGCGGTCTATAATGCCTAGATGCAGTTTCAGGTGTGACTACGAATTTTGCCATTGCAATGTTAACCCGATGCACTACGATGCATTTGACTCAAAATGCACTTGAATTTTTTCACTACAAACGATACTCGCTAGCCTCCCGGCACGCTCCTGGATAAGTTCTAGACATAAATCTCTGCAGAAGACTTGCAGGTGTTGCAGCAGGAATGTAAGAAAATCACAGCCGCACAGCCCATGAACGACGCGGCGCAAAACTTAGACTTCTAGTAACGTAACGTCGATCCTAGGCTAGTGTCAGCTTCTACACAACAATCTAACGTACCTGAGCACAGCTCACCTGCTCTCAGACCTCTGAGACTCACATTTCTTAATCTAGAAACGTTCGTGACGAATATAGAGATCATAGCACGTTTTCCTTGTATGTGTGTATGTGTGTGTATGTCTAGTTATCGTAAACGTACACGTGTGTTGCGTAGGTTAAGATACTATGACGTGAACATGTCTTTACTATACGATCCGTCGTCATGCCGGCAATGATAGTAACGTTAGGCTGCCTCAGCAGCAAGTACAAACGTCTGATGTGTGCTCTGTATGCTGCAATGTGTCGCAACGCTCGAGACACATCGCTGCTGTAATGTTGCACAAACATTATTTACATTATGAAAGCCGTGTGGCATCCGCCACCGTCTTGCTCGGACCCTCGGACGGCGAGAATAAGGCAGCAGCAAAAGTGTTAGCGAAAAGCGTTAGAGACAAACCAAAGAAAGTCTGCAGCGCAATAATTTGACATCGAATTAAAAAACTACATATGGCAATGTTTTTTAAGCAGTCAGTAAACGTCATGCACTATGGTATGTGTTTGTCAAAATCGTTTAAATATTCATTGTGTTTTGTGATGAACGGAATAAACATGGTGAAACCTTACAAAACCGGCGTGCGGGAGTTACTTTTCCGCATGACGAATAATTTTACACTTGTAAAATGTCAGCACGAGGCGATTCAAGCTGAAAAACGACAATGTTTACAAAATTTGGAGTTGATGACGGGTAAGTGGAATGAAACATCTTAATACTTCACCATATATGTACCTACTTAGATAATATAATATTGGTTTAGACTAAGGTTTCACAGCAAATTGAACACACCTAATAGGTAGCGTAGCGTTGGGAGGCCATTGCTTCGCTTTAAAGATTGCGCAAAGAGGGACATGATTGCCTTCCATATCGACCACCGAGACTGGGAGAGGCTTGCAGAACAGCGGACGGATTGGCGCAAACGTGTTGTGGAGGGTCGCAAGTTTTGTGATGAGACCTGGTTCGCCGCACTCGCTGACAAGAGGCAAAAGCGACGACAAGGCGTCTCAGTGCCGTTTTCCGGAAATCTCCTTTGTCAGTCCTGTGGTAGACCATGTCGGTCTCGCATCGGTCTATTCAGCCACCAAAAAAGGTGTTTCTCCGGCGTTACACCATAAATCGTCTGGAATAGACGCAAAGGCCAATGATGATGAATAGGTATAGGCATACTTATGAACTTCCTCTAACATTTCGAGAAACTCATTGGTACTAGCCGGGTTTTGAGCTCGAACCCACAACCTCCATGCTTATGCTCACGGCATGGGTACCTACTAGTTAAAGCTAAAATTAATTTTTAATATATATGTTTATTGTTTTAATGGTTTATTTCGTTTTTCCGAAAACTTTAGTTCGCAAATTGCGGGCAATTTCTCTGTCAATCTAATTACGCCTTAATGGGAGTAAAAGAGAAAGATGCTCGCATATTGAGAACTTCGGTGTTCGCGGTAGGCCCTCTGTACCTATTTACCGCCGTCGCGGATATTACAAAAGCTTATTAATTTTGATGAAGCCAAATGTCCCATTCTCCCAATATTATTTATCAATATTAGTATATGTCTACATATTAATAGTGACATCTATTGTTGGAATGAAATTTATTTTACCATAAAAATTAAGCTGTGCATACAGCTTAATTTTTTCATAGACGGTAAATATGGTAGAAATTTCACAAGTATCAAGACTATTTAATCCATTTTCTGTGGTGTTGTCGCATACTGATTTTTAAAAACTACTTTTAATCTAGCGCTGCAGACTTTCTTTGGTTTGTCTCTATCACACTTTACTTTTCTTCTGTGGCCGTATATAGCAACCCAATTATCCCAAATACCTTATCTTGGGTTTTATAAAAACTAGCACGGGTTCGTTTTGCTACGTCATTTCGTAAATCCCAGCCGGTGTAATTTTCCTTGTTAACCAAATGATTAAACGCGTGTATAGGTCAAATAATTATTTGACTTATCACCCCGTTGTGTTATGAGGATAACGATCGTTAAAACGTATGTATCGCTAGGCATGAACATGTGTGGCAAAGCCCAATGATGTCATCGGGAATTCGACTGTATTCCCGCCGCAGTTTGCGTTATATGTGTCGTTATAATTAAAAATTATCGCTACGCCCCGTTACTATATGCGCTCCTTTGAAAACAAAATCACGGCAGAACTTTCGTATGTTGCGACGTGTTCGCTGAGGGGCTCCAAGCCGCTGTCGATAAGCCTGAGTAAAATACATGGTTTTTTCTTCAAAAATAGCACAGTCGCTGCACCTCGTTCTATTGTGTGACCGCGAGCTCCATGCAGCGTTGGAGAGTCACGTGCGCCGCTGTTTTATCAGTAGCTCGATGTAGCGGCCAAGACACGGAGCTGAGCGCCTACCGCGAACCACGTTCGACGTGTTGCCTCTCTGTCGCACTTGTAAATTCGTACGTAAGTGTGACAGGGAGGTAACACGTCGAACGTGGTTCGCGGTAGGCCCTCTGCACCTGGTCGGCGTGCAAGTTAATCTTGTACGGAGTTTGAAAACGTTAGCATGTCAAAACGTATGCACTTTGTATTAGCTACATTAGGTACGAAGCCAACTTTAGTTTGAAAACAAACAGCATGGTAACATTTATTTAATTATGGCATAAAAATATGGTGAAATTCGGTTGACGTCAGGGTTTTAGGCAAACCACAGGAATAGTTGCCTATTATTACAATGTTATCGGCATTATTTCTAATGGGTGACGCAAGAGTATGAACCGTTCGCGATTTAACCATATATGGTGATTATTTATTAATTTAATTTCAGGATTATTGCCTAATAAATTTTCCTTACTTTGCGTCATTGGATCGTTCAATTTGCGGCCGCTGATATCAGCAGGCTACTATATAATGTCCCCCAAACCTTCCTCGATATTCATAAACCCACCGACCGCCACTGAGTGGACACGTGCGCCCACAGGAAAACTGTGACCCGTGACCCTCCGTACTCTATGTAAGTATTGAATATTTAAATTAATTATTTTGTGCATTTTTATACTTCTCTTGTGCATTCTTTCCAGGGATAAAGCGCCTGTTTTATGACTGAATTTAATATTTTATCTCTTTTCATTCGTAGCTACTGAATCAAAATGGTTTCAAACACTCTGCTGGTGCTGATGGCGGTGTGCATGCTGGTCACAGCGAGGCCTGAATCAAGCCTGGAGCTGCGCAACCATCAAAAAGCTGTGAGTATACCATTTCTACAAACTCCCATCAACCACCCATCCAAGTTTCTTATTACCGTTGCAATTTCTAAGCAAAGAGTTTGTCCTATGCCCCGACCCTCGGAATGTCTTGTAAGCTTCAACGAAATTAATGTTAATTTTTCTATTTACAGATGACCGATCCAACCAGGTCCCGCCGGAGTGCCGAAGGACCAGCAGGCTCGCACGTCGTCAAGAAGTCCGGGATGTTGGGGACCCGGATCGGATTTGGTGAAGGCCCAGACCCCAACACATACTGGGCCTGTTAATTGGGGAACATTTACGCTTATTACTTGTGTTTTATACTTTTATAATTATAAATAAAAGTTATTATGTAATATTTCCTTGTATTATTGACGTAGATAAGCTGATGCGACACCGCGTCCAGTAGGTATCCCAACTGTTGTATATACCTGGCTACAGGCTTAGGTCACCATCGGTCTGCTAGCCTACATGCACATAGAATGTGCATCGGACCGATGTGCAGATATAGGCGTTACGCTGCAACTTGTGCAACAGATACTGCACCCTGATGGGTCGAGCGTAACGGGTTGGGAGTTGACACCGTTGCATGATAGAACTGTGTCTCCTGAGTTCAAAAATACCACCCTCCTCTACCCCCGACCCTTAACTTTGGAGTTATAGGCCGTACGTTCTTGTGTAATTGAGTTATAGGCCGTACGTTCTTGTGTAATTGAGTTATAGGCCGTACGTTCTTGTGTAATTGACTGTAGAGGAGAAGAACCTGTATAAGAGAGGAAATAGGTACCTACTTCCTCATTTGGACTCCAGATTCTTACTCTTTAAAAGTAATTAATGGCTTAAGATCACGATCTCGATGTTGAAGAAGTGCTATCATTCGTAGCTTCATTGTATATACAGAGAACTCTAGGGACCTGGACCCACTTTGGGACCAATCTTGGGACCAATTCTATCAATGGATGCTTTATTGGGACATAAAATGACAATTAAATACAGTAAAATTAAATAAATTAAACAATATAAAATTACCAATTCTCTCATACTTGGAATGATTTGTATTTGTATGTGGATTTTTTTTCGGAGATTTTAATTTTTGGTTAGTTCCAAGACCTCTTCATTCTGAGCTGAATGAACACGAAATCCCAATGTGTGGCAAAACAAAATGAATTTTTCCGTTGTGTTACAAAATGTATACTTTTTTTTAGCCTATTAGTGTGTCCCACTGCTGGGCAAAGGCTTCCCCTCTTTCCCGCCACTTGACTCTGTCCAATGCACACTCCCGCCACTCCGCACAGAATGTATCAAGGTTGTGTGTATACTTAACGTTAGATAAATACAAAAATACATTACATACATAAGTTTGATAACTCAGGAATAAATATTCATGATGAACACAGATATAAATGCCCTTACCGGGATTACAACCCGGGACCTCCTGCATATGAGGCCATTCTTTAAGATGATGAAATGAAATTTATTAAGATGTATAAACACTAGTTTATTTTCAAGCTGAGTCACAATGAAATTTGCTTTTTTATCACGACAAATTTTTATGTTCAAATATGTACATATTTAAAATTATCTATACAAACAAGAAATCGTAATGTCGACACCAGAGGCCGTACCATGAGTCACTGACAGTGTCAAAACTGACATAAACGCTATCGAGAACGTAATTTACTTTCTATACATCTCGTTCGCACTAATACGCGAGTACGAGCGAGATGTATAGAAAGTAAATTACGTTATCGATGGCGTTTATGTCAGAGCCAAACTGATGGTAGCCGTACAGGAAGAAGATACTTGAAAACAGTCATATAATTATTTGTGTAGGCTCATTTATTTAACATAGATTAATTTTACTTTATAATTAGTAATTATAGCGCTACATACGTACATACGTATGTATGTATATACTTTATTGCACATGGAAATAAAAACACGAGAAACATAGTTACAGAGTAAATTAAATACAACAAAGGCGAACTTATCCCTGTATGCGATCTCTTCCAGTTAACATTTGAGGAAACGAATAAAACAAAACAGAAGTAACGATGAATGACAAACAAAAACAACATACATGTACATACATGTAGATAAATAGGTATTTTATCTATAACTGTTCATGCTGCCAAAAAAACTCTCCCATACAATCAATGTTAAGTACGTTCTCATTTTAAAACGGCATGTAATTTGGCATGAACATTTTTTTTATTATGAGCCTATATTGTCCCACTGCTGGTGCTGGGCAAAGGCCTCCCTCTTATTCTTCGTATCCCTATCCTCGGAAGTCTCCCGGCATGAACATAATTATTGATTTAAAACATTTGGAATTTAGTAAAACGTTATATACGGTCGGCACAACAGGTATTTCTCTATATTTTGATCGGGTCGCCACTTTCCCGAATGAAGGTTGAGGGAGGCGATGGCTGAGATACGCGTCGTACTCGTGAACGGGTGCTGTTTGTGGAGACGGGTCTGTTTAAGCTAACACGAATATATTTAGTAACTTTATTTTTTAATTTAATTGCAGTGAGACGCCTCATTCGGTTCTCGTATGTTTTTTTTTTCTCGTAATGTGTTAATCATACAGGATTGTGACTCTTGGAGACCCTATACATCTCTAAGGATAATTTGATAAACTATGTTATTTTTTAGTTCTGACACTTAGAGACATTTACACCTCTAAATAAGTTTAGATTTTTTTTCCATGTATCTGTTTTGTTTTTATTTTAATATTATTATTATAGTTTTTTTATGTAATTGGACATTAAGAGACCTTATACATCTCTATGTAATTGTATTACGTTAGTTTGATTTGGTAGTTGTAGTTGTATTTAATAATTGTTGATGTATAATTATTATTGTTTTGCTTTTATGTAAATTCAATGTTGACGTGTAAAAGTGCCCTTGTGGCCTATTTGCTGAATAAATGTTGAAGTTGAAGTTGAAGTTGAAGTCTCTTCCATTCCCCTCTATATATCTTTAGTCACCTCAGCGCTCACTCCTTTCTAACGACCGTTCCTTTTTTTTCTTAGTGACGAGTGAAGAATAATATTTCTCAGTAAGAATGGATAGAGCTTGAGATTACGAGTAAGTATAAATAATATGAAAATTCCCAATTCGTGTAGCCATCACTCAAACGTCACATCTTACCTTTTACCTTTAAACGAGCAATTCTTGTATATTTATTTATTTATTTATATGTACCTATGTATACATATTTTGAGGATATCGGAAACGGCTCTCACGATTTCGATGAAATTTGCTATATGGGGGTTTTCGGGGGCGAAAAATCGATCTAACCAGGTCTTATTTCTGGGAAAACCCGCATTTTTCCGAGCAAAGCTCGGGTCTCCCAGATATTAATCTATAGTACGTGAACGTACTGATGGTATGTTGTCTTTAGGAATTAAATAATAACAGTGGGAGTGCCGTTGGGGATGTTGGTAAAACGATCGATCACACCAAGGGCGCGCCAAGTTCAGTCGATACAGTTTTCGGTTAGTACAAGTTGCAAGGGCAGGTCGCAAAAGTTAAGTTAGGTGTTAGGTATAATATGTTCATGTTTATTGGTAGGTGTAAGTAGTAAGCACTTGGTTGTACACAAAATATATACATGAGTACAAAGTTACTAGGCCAAGTGGGGTATCATTTGAATAAGCGTGAGTTGTAATGTTGTAAATTCCAAAACATTTTACAATGAAAAAAAATGTATAAAAAACCGGCCAAGTGCGAGTCGGACTCGCGCACGGAGGGTTCCGCACCATCAACAAAAAATAGAGCAAAACAAGCAAAAAAACGGTCACCCATCAAAGTACTGACCCCGCCCGACGTTGCTTAACTTCGGTCAAAAATCACGTTTGTTGTATGGGAGCCCCACTTAAATCTTTATTTTATTCTGTTTTTAGTATTTGTTGTTATAGCGGCAACAGAAATACACCATCTGTGAAAATTTCAACTGTCTAGCTATCACGGTTCGTGAGATACAGCCTGGTGACAGACGGACGGACGGACGGACGGACAGCGGAGTCTTAGTAATAGGGTCCCGTTTTTACCCTTTGGGTACGGAACCCTAAAAAATACCATACATGCAAAGGAAAATGGACAAAAATACCTTCTCCTCCTTGTCTTATCTACGAAATTTTCCAAAGAAAACATACATTTTTACATAACATTAAAATGCTAATACTGCTTAATGCTTTAAGAAAATTAATTAAATTTTCATAAAACCAACGTAGCTTCTTTAAATTCCCCAGTAACATATCCCAACTCAACCACAACACGGCGCCAGCGAAATTGAATCTTCCTAATTAAAACCCAGATCTTTTCAAATTAATTAACTAGAAAGTTGATTCCTTGATTAATGTATAGCGTGTATTTCGTTTCGGCAAATTTGTTTCTTTTGGGAGACATGATTTAGCGTCAAGGGCGACAGTGCTTACCATCGGACGATTTGTATGCTCGTTTGCCTCCTATATCATATTTATAAACCTATTAAATAACGGCGATTTAAAAATTTGAACCGAAGAGGTCACAATAAATCCAATGGACAAAATAAATTAAGAACGCAAAAACGGCAAACTCTTTTAGGAGAAGATAAAGTTGTCTAAAGAAAATCCAATAAAATTGAAACGGAATGGAATGAATCACAGACAAGACATCCTCTAGACTCAGCATAGTAGCGCTACCCCCTCTGCCACAAATATACGGTAGTTTCATAATCATAATCATAATATTTATTGATAATATAAATTACATGTCACATTTTATACAGTGTATAAAGATTATATTTAAGTATTAATTTTCGCTACATAATGTAGGTTGTATTTAATATAGTACATCTACCTAAGTTCCTAAATTTTAAAGAACTCTTTATGGTCGTAGAACGCTTGCTCGACTAACCAATTTTTTAATTTGTTTTTAAATATTGCTACGCTTTTGGCAACTACTATTGAATCCGGGAGTCGATTGTATACTTTTGGGCCCAATATGTGAATGAGCTTGTCCGATTTGACCAGCTTGTGCGGCACGGGCGCGAGCCTGCAGGGGGCGCGGCGCGCGGGGTAGCGGCGCGGGGCCGCAAGAGCCGAGGCCGGGGCGCTGTCTGCTTGCGAGCGCGCGTATAATGCCGCTTGAAAGATTAGTAACGACGGCAAGGTTAGGATGCCTAGGGCTTTGAAATGCGGTTTTGCCGATTCGGTTTGAGCGATTCGGACTATAGCTCGTACGGCGCGCTTTTGTAACCGAAATACACGCTCCCAATCTGCGGCTCGCGCCCACAGCTCGACCCCGTACTGCAGGTGTGCGTGCACCGATGCAAAATAACACGCTCTCAGCATATCGCGGGGCAATAACCGAGCCAGACGTTTTAGTGCGAAGCAGGCCGCTGATAACTTATTACACACTTTATCAATATGGGCCGCCCAAGTCAGTCCTCTGTCCAGTTCGAAGCCCAGGAAAGTTGAGCTCGCGGCTTGTTCGATATTCAGCCCGTTTGCGCGTACAGACATGGACCTCGTTTCCCTTCCCGAGAGGTCGAAGTGAACAAAGTGCGTTTTCCGTATGTTCAACGTGAGGCCATTTTTACTGAACCAGTCGGAGAGAAGCGCTGCAGTAGTATTTAGCCGGTCGCTAAGTGCGTCACAGCTCTGAGCGGTGACCACCACTGCTACGTCGTCCGCATACATGAATGTCTCACCGCTGTGCACTGCCTCAGGTAGATCGTTCAGCAGCAGTGAGAACAGTATGTTCGAGACGGACGACCCCTGCGCTACGCCGATGTGGGTTCGAACCGGGTCTGAACGCAGGCGTCCCCCGTCCGCCACGATTACCTGCGTTCTGTTACGCAGCATGTTGATCATTAGACTCAGGGCTCGGTCATCGAAACCGTAGTGGCGTAGCTTATCTTCCAGGACACCGTGATCCGCCAAGTCGAAGGCTTTAGACAAGTCGCAGCATATCACTGCGACTTGGTTTTTTGTTTCACGAGCCCCTAGAATCCGGCGTACAACCGCGCGCGTTAGCGCTGACGTCGATCGGCCTTTGCGATACGCATATTGTTGCTCGGAGAGTGCATCGGTGGATACGAGGAAGTCCGTTATCCTCGCGCTGAGACCATATTCAAAGACTTTGGCTAGGACGGGGATGATCGCTACCGGTCGGTACGCATCCATGTCCGCCCTCTTGCCTTTGCCCTTGAATAATGGCGCTATCCGACTTTCCTTTAGGGCCTCCGGAAATACTCCTTCACGAATACACCTATTATATGCAGTCGCCAGTATCGGTGCTAGATCTGCGGCCACCGTCCTGAGCATGACAACAGAAATATCAAAGATGTCTCTCGTAGTTTTCTTTGCAATACCCGATGTGATGATGGTAAACACGTCGCTCGGCGTGAAAGGCCTCAGTCGGATGCACCGATCGGCGGGCGGGCGCGCGGCGCGCAGCGCGTCGAGCGCGGCAGTGCGCACCGCGGGTGCGGCGCCGCACGCTTCCGCCGCCGCGACAAATCTACAATTCATTGTATCGGCCGCATCTTTCTTGGAAGGAAACGGATTACCTGCGGAGTCCCTGATAACGTCCGTGAACTCGAGCGATTCGCGGACCGCTTTACCCTTTTCTCGATTGATTATGTTCCACATGGACTTTATAGTATTCCCGCCGGCTTGTATTTTATTAGTGTAATAAGAAGATTTTTTAATGTATAATAGTTTCGAGTATTTATTATTCATTTATTCATGTCATATATTAAATTTGAGATTATACTGTTGTCGGGCACTAATTTTCCAATTTCGGTAATGTCAAATAGTAATTTTTTATATTGATAAATGTCATCCGTCACCCAAGAATCTTTTTTACGATTATTAATCACAACAATGGGAAAACATATTTCGAATTTATTTTTAATTATCTTTATTATGGACATGATCAAGTTTTGAGTAGACGTCTCGTTCCGGTGTGCGATCGCTCTCCAGTCCACGCTTTGTATGGCGGAGATAAAGTTAGCGTAATTGCGCGGCGAGTATATGCGGCCATGGCGCGGGCGCGGCGGCGGCGGCGGCGGGCGGCACAGCGCGGCGCGCACGGCGAGGTGGTCGCTGAGCAGCGTGGTCACCGGGGCCGTGCGCACCGCGCCGCGCGTCCCATTCCAGTATACGTGGTCTAGATTTGTGGCGGTCGCGCTTGTGATTCTCGTAGGGAAATTCACTTCGTTTTTAAAGTCGTGGGAGTTGAGAAGGTCCGTTAACCTTTTCAGTGCCAGTCCAGAATTATGCATGTCATCAATGT
This sequence comes from Cydia amplana, assembly GCF_948474715.1. Lineage (NCBI taxonomy): Eukaryota > Metazoa > Arthropoda > Insecta > Lepidoptera > Tortricidae > Cydia > Cydia amplana. The sequence continues at coordinate 510,029 of NC_086079.1, read as the reverse complement.
TAGTGTCTCCTACTATAATGCAATCCCGGTCTAGATCGGATATTTTGTCAAGCAAGCGTTCCAAATACCATAGAAATTCATTATTACTGACTTTACAGTTAGATCTGTATAAGCATACCACAGTTAAATTTAAATCTAAGAGATCTACTGCGGAAATTTCACAATAGCGTTTCTCGGATACAGCGGTTAAGTCACGATTCTCAATAGCTAGTATATTTTCGCGTACATATAAGCATGAGCCTCCGTGTTCGTTATCCGCTCGGCAAAAACTAGATATTAACTTGAAACCGTCAATATTTACGCACTTCAATTTACTCTCGGTCAACCAATGTTCTGTTATTCCTAGGACATCACACGCTAAGTCATTCTGAAGCAGAAGTTCAAGTCGTTGCGTTTTATTGTCTAAAGCGCGGATGTTCTGATGGCATATAATTATATCATGCGAAATTGGTTGAGCGATCGTATTTATTGCGGCGGTGGCGGGTATATCATTCGCGTTGATGCTTGCGCGCAGCGGTGCGGCCCCGCGGGGAGCGGGGCGGGCTCCGAAACCACTCGGTGAATTTGACGCGCGGTGGCCACACCGTGGGCGTGTTAAACACATCGAAATAATTTTCCGGAATTCCGATTAGGAATGAAGCATGTCGGTTGGTTTTAATGTCCCTCTTTTGTACGAAGTAGTCATCTGAGTTTCTTGTTGTTTTTAAGAAACTTAACACATTTTCTGTCGTAGTTTCTGGCCTGAATGACCAGGCTTGTAGGTATTTATAGTTTTCCACGGCCTTAATATGATGATCCTCGCTGCCCGTCCCTACCATGACATTTTGGTGTGCTGGTTTTCTGCGTTTTCGTACCATCGTGTTCCACTCTCCGTCATTGTGGTTGATGTTCGCGTTTTGACCCGCGCGTTTTATGGCCCCACACGCTTGAGCGTAGCTGTTATTCATCTGGTTGCGCTCGGGCGTACTCGGCGTGCTCTCGGGGACGCTCGACTCGCCGTCGGTGACGTTTGACTCACCATTGGTGTTGATGTCCGGCTGGCTGTCGGGGGTGTCCGGTTGCGGGAGAGGGACTGCGGTCTCCTGCGAAGAGGACTTACGCTGTGGTGCGACGGTGACAGAAGATGAGATCGGTTTTACTCCATCTTCGAGTCAAAGTGTCAGAATCCCGTGCCGTGATTGGTCCGTGTCTTTGAACGGACCAATGACGGCACGGGGATTCGCTCACCTCGTCCCCCGCACCCCCGTATTTTTGGCAGCATCGGTTTCATGAAATAATTGCTCTAAACTCCGTCTAGAGGAATCCTAGTCTATGGGTCGACCTGTATGTAACTAACTTTATAATGCAATCTAAGGTAACTAATTTAACCATCTTCCAAGGATCGTAGCGTCATGAAAATTGGCAGCTGTATGTATAGTTCTGATGACAATACAATAATATGGTACTGTCGAACTGATCTGATGATGGAGACAGGAGGTGGCCATAGGAACTATGTGATGAAACAACGCAACCTAATTATGTTAGGGGTTTTTAGAATTGTCTCGATGAGTATTAGTTGTCTGTCGTAAGAAAAGTACAGTCAGCGAAAAAATTAAATTTTTGCCAACAACTTATTGGCAGCATCGCATCGGTGTCATGAAATAATTGCTCTAAACTCCGTCTAGAGGATTCCTAGTCTATGGAATGAATGAATAAAGTTAAAACGGCGAAGGTTCTTTTGGGCTGTTATTTATTCTTTTACCCTGTCGCATTATGTTTTTTAATACGATTTTTCTTACACGCTTTACGCCTAAATGAATACACTGCGCAATCTCGTCACGCTGGCGAGACGATCGGGTAGGTTGGGAAGTGAATGAACAGGTTAAATTTAGTATGAAAATGTAATATTCAACCGAAATAAGATAAATAATTTTCAACCGAAACAACGAATGTAAATTATTTGGTTTCAAAGTTAATAATAACGCGCTTTAATGCGCTTACGCTTACAAATGATTGGATTCCATGTGGATGTGGATTCCTAACACCATCGCCTCGGTTGAAATTACAGTTTTTTTTTATTTAATTTCAATGGGTTTCCGTGCTTTTCTGCCACCGACCCCATACAACAAACACGATTTTTTTGCTCTATTTTTTGTTGATGGTGCGGATCCCTCCGTGCGCGAGTCCGACTCGCACTTGGCCGATTTTTACTAATCTAAAAATCATAGCAATACAGAACCCTGACAAAAGTTCCATCCGAATCCCCGCGACCCCGGGGTCAATTGTAAGTTTATTTGAAACAGCAAACGTACCCGAATTCCAGAAATTTTAATCGTTTCGAAACGGCCGGAACAAAAGAAAAACCGGCCAAGTGCGAGTCGGACTCGCGCACGGAGGGTTCCGCACCATTAACAAAAAATAGAGCAAAAAAATCGTGTTTGTTGTATGGGAAAGAAATACTAAAAATAAAATAAAATAAATATTTAAGGGGGGCTTAAATATTTATTTTATTTTATTTTTAGTATTTCTTGTTATAGCGGCAACAGAGATACATCATTTGTGAAAATTTCAACTGTCTAACTATCGCGGTTCATGAGATACAGCCTGGTGACAGACGGACGGACAGCGAAGTCTTAGTAATAGGGTCCCGTTTTTTACCCTTTGAGTACGGAACCCTAAAAATGGCTGCCAATGTTCCGAGCGTTGTTATGAGAACTGCCCGGTATTTTGATGAGTGTTCGCTTTCTGCTTAGTGCTTCTGCTTCTTTCTGCTTCTGTAAAGTATTTAATTTCCTAGTAAGTAGTAGCGGTGGTGGCCGAGTGGATATGACGTCCGACTTTCAATCCGGAGGTCACGGGTTCAAATCCTGGCTTATAGTCAATGAGTTTTTCGGAACGTATGTACGAAATATCATTTGATATTTACCACTAGCTTTTCGGTGAAGGAAAACATCGTGAGGAAACCTGCATCTGCGAAGAAATTCCTAGGTGTATGTGAAGTCCCCAACCCGCATTGGGCTAGCGTGGGGACTATAGCCCGAGCCCTCTCGCGCATGAGAGGAGGCCTGTGCCCAGCAGTGGGAAGCATATAGGCTCAAATTATTATTATTATTATTTTAATAGTTAAAGGGCTCCGTGCCTAACAGGTACCTAAACATGTTTACTTTGGCACTTTTGGGATATATTCACATATGTTTCACATTAAAAACGTTTTGTATTCGATTACCATCTTAAACCATTTAATTTGTTCTCGGAAAACACCATTTGTTGAAGTGTAATTCTAAATGAAGAAAAAAACTCTTCATCTAGAATTCCACTCCATCTGAAGCCGGTAAATTATTTGTTAAAGTATTTCTTACAAACAAATAAACTCGGTTCACTCATACTTTAAAAAAAGGAATGTTTCAAATGCCTACAAAGTTCGACAGCCTTGAATTAAAAAATTAAGAAAAGAAAAAGAACATATTTTCCAACCAGTGAAGTAAAGTTGTTCTCCTTATTATTCTGACACTTTTGATGATACAAATATATTTTTCCAAGTCACCCCACCCGCAGCCAGAGCATTATTCTGATTTTGAAATGCATTATGGTTTTGATATTGATATGATGCGGTCGTTCGTGCTTATTGGTGCGCGAGTAGGTTTGCCATGTCAGTATTTCCCCTGACATGTCAGGATTTTTGTTCCCACAGAACATATTAAAGAGGTTAGAATGGCTATCGCGCGCAGTTAGTATCGGAACCGGTGTCGCCGCTCGTTCCTCTCCACATTTACTAACACTCGCGCAACGGTAGTAAAAACTTGTGTGCGTGGTGAATGGATACGCCTCCTTTAGACAGATTTGATGTCTGGCTTCTTAATCTGAAGGTTATTGTGACGCAAAAGGCATGTTTACTTCGATTCTCGGTCAGCGCGGGCGAGTAGCATGCGAGCGTTTGCTCAAAACCGGCGGCGACACGTACCCTGCTCGCATCGCCATTCTAACTTGTTCTGTGTTTGTTCCTTTGTCAGGATTGCGGGGGACTTGGATAGTATCAGGGTGTTACAGAAACCGAAATGCACTGTGAGTCGGGTACTTAGGCATCTTCGTGGCATTATGTACGCACGTAGTATGCGTCGTATCAAGGCCGTATCAAAAAATATCATCTCCTTTTCTTTCTTTAGCCTATTTGAGTCCTACTGCTGAGTGCTGGGTAAATTCATCTCCCCTGGCGGCCATGCCAAGGTGACAATCGCTATCGCTTCGCCATCGAATCGCTTTGTGTCTCTCTATCACTCTTCCATATTAGTGTGACAGTAACAGTTGCGTTTCGTTCGTTACGGAGCGTTAGCGACTGGCATGTTGTCTACGGGGCCTGGTTCTCCACAGCTCGCATTTTTGTGTTTCTTCCGGCCAGATGTAAAGGAATTTGTCAAAGTCGTCTGGCCATCTCCGCCTGAGCCTCGCCGCCCACGCTTCTCTACGTTAGCCCACCTATTCAGATGCATGCGATAGACGTGGCCGACCCAGTCATTTTAACCTAGCGGTTTAAAAAAACATCATAACCTCAACAATTGTAAAATCAGAATACCTCTGGTGCTCTCAAATGATGAAAGTTTGCGAAGTTATTCCAGCCAGAGTCTTAAACAGAGCAACGTCTGTTAAATTATAATAGATGCTTTTGAATGAGTTACCTGCTTACAATTACTGGCGTGTTCTGATTTGCGAACAAGTCTTAAACTAACAACTACTTAGTTGAAATATATATTGAGGCTTAGAACTTGTAAGATAATTTTAACTCGGCTGCTTGATTATTACGTTTAACCTAATGTCTGTGTATGATAAGGATTCTGACCAAATGTATAGTCATCTTTTTGCATTATTTCGAGAACGATTTTTTCTGCTCTCTACATCTATGTCTTATTGATCTCCATAATGTAATATTGATATCTAAAAATGTCACGCACACGCCAACATCATAATTATAAGTCCAAACTAGCAAATATAAATCTAACTTGAAACCTACTTTAGCGTTATTACACACTTACATTTTCAAGGACGCTTAGAGCTATGGGTACGACAAGTCAGAACACCTTAAACGATTATCGTTTAAAGGGCCACTTGTAAATACAAGTTACATATAATATATCTACCTATCAGTCAAGGGCATTGTCTAGTTAGGTACACGTTTTAAAGTAAACATTAACCCTTTAACCGCCAAAGTCTGATATATAAGACATTACATATCCAGCTCATTTCGCCACAGTCTGATAAATAAGACAAAGATCTGATTTGGTTTTTACAGCACATTTATAACTCCCGTAACTATGCCAACCTTACTCTGCGTGGTACAATTACTGTCGGTGGCGACACGATCACGCTCGATCAAAAATTGCTGGCGGTTAAAAGGTTAAAGCGAGCGTGCTTAACCGCCATATTGACTGCTACCGACAGTTCCATCGGCCTTGTCTTGATTACCTTAGATTAGTGAACCGATGTAAATCTAGCTACATTCTACGATTTAGGAACGACGGTTAAAATGCTGATTGATCATCACAATTTGTGGGAAGCACTGGTGGCCTTACTGGTGGCCTTGGAAATGCGTTACGCATACCACCGGCCTGGCCTGGGCGGTTATGTAGGACTCCCGTATAGGCTAATGAGGCCCACGGTATACCCATTAAAACCCCTCTTGGCCGGCTCAACGCTATATGGCGAGGTCGCAGGGACAATGCGGCACTCTTCCGCAACCAATGCACTGGTGGCCTAGCGGTAAGAGCGTGCAACTTGCAATCCGGAGGTCGCGGGTTCAAACCCCGCTCGTACCAATGAGTTTTTCGAAAAAGTATTCTACCACCGTAGAATACTTTTCCAAATCCCTGTTTGAACTGTAGAGATATATCCCTACCTCTATACTCTACAATTCACGTTCAAAAGTCTGTCACAATCTAATTGGTCTACATATAGAGACATCTCTTTTCGATTTAAATAGGTATCAGTTTATTTCGAGAATGGAATATACTTTTGACGCGTATTAGTCTGATCCACTACATTTTGATGCTGATACAAGCTGCTCTGCGTTGACTGATTGTGAAAATCAGAAGGTGATTCCGTCACTACTAGAGGTACTTGCCCAGGCTTTACTAAATTCAAAAGAGGTTTTCCCCTTCTTTTTTATAACTACCTATCTCGAGGACTGGACCTAACATTATTCTTAGATCTGCTCCAGTTCTCCATCGCGGCAGTAATTGCCGATTCACGTAATCTGTGGCTAATACAGGCTCGATCGATATGCCGTTCTAGGCTCGCTATTTTCAGATCCCCTAAATTTTAGGCTGACGTTGTTCATATCTAGGTAAAAATACTAAATTATACTACAATTGTAAAAAGGCTTGTAAAGTTTTATGGATAAGGGGTATATTAAGGTGTAGGTATGTATTTGTCAATTAATATGCCGCTTAGTTTAGAAGTGGCCGGGCCGTTGGTCTTCTTGAGATAACCCCTTTTCCTTGCTAAGGACCTGTAGTCGAAGTCTAAGATAATTTAAAGTTAGTTTAATTTCAGTATTATTTAATAATAGAAGACCTAAGAGTTATAGGTACATACATAATCTTATACCTTTAAACGAGCAATTCTTGTACATTTATTTATTTATATATATATTTCGGGGATCTCGGAAACGGCTCTAACGATTTCGATGAAATTTGCTATATGGGGGTTTTCGGGGGCGAAAAACCGATCTAGCTATCTAGATCTTATCTCTGGGAAAACGCAAATTTTTGAGATTTTATATGTTTTCCGAGCAAAGCTCGGTCTCCCAGATATTAATGATTTAAATTAACACGATCGTCACTCCTTACTGAAATTAAAACAGGACTGTCACGCGGGTGACATTTATTATTTGTCCTTACTTTTCGGACGTGACCTTGCATTCTTCCTGCTTGAAAAGATGAAAAGTGCTAGAGGTAAATTTTACCTATATCACTTTTCATCTTTTCATGACTTGATATTAGAGTATGTACGTTCTAATGACCCCAAATACCCATTTGCTCGGCTTATCGGGTTTGCCCGCTCACCCCTCGATAATTACTACCTATTCTTAAATATTTTTACGATTTCTCTGCAACCCATTCATATATTTACTCTGTAGATGGGACGAAGACTTATATATTTTGTCGATAGCTATACACAAACGACTATACGTTTTAACAATTGTAAGACATTAAGCAATTTTACGGAACAACATCTTGAACCTAACTTTTTAATTGCAAATACGTGTTACGTTGTAAGGTAACGTATCCCTCGTAATCAATACACTCGTGTAGATAATTGGATTCCGACCGACGGTCTCAGTCTCAGCTCACTAATGAGCCCCTTGTTAATTGCTAATGGCGTGACGTCACTCGGGGAACGAGAATTACATGCCAAATACTTACACCAATGGATTTGAGCGATAAAAAGCACAATTTTTGAACTAAGGCAACCTCGAAACATTATTCGTCCAGTGTTATATTTACAAAATTACATTTCCCGAACGAAAGTAAACTTGCAAGCAATTTGAACTTGAAAGGGCCACTTGCATCATTTCACTAACCCGGGGTTAACCGGTTAAACCTGCGGTTACCATGGTTACCAGTACAATTTGACACTGGATTTGCGGTTTAATCAAATCAAATCAAATCAAAAGGCCCATAGATACATACCTTACAAACTAACATACATACAATAATAAAAATCTTACAAGTAAAAAATTATTACGGCGACACGGTGGTTTTCTGTTTGTTTTTGGTGGTTTAACTCCTTAACCTCGGTTTAGGATGATGCAAGTGGCGCTAAGGGGCAGATAGGTTTAAGAGCGTGAACCGAAAACCAGACATCAAACATCAAACATCAAACATCAACATTTATTCAGCAAATAGGCCACAAGGGCACTTTTACACGTCAACATGGAATTTACATACAGCAAAAAAAAAAAAACACATCTACAATTATAAAATACAACTTTCTAAGCCGCAAATATAAAATCAAACTAAAGTATTACATAGAGATGTATAAAGTCTCTAAATGTCGAATTACAAAAAAAAACGCTATAACAATAGTATTGAAAAAAAAAAGAACACAAAGATACAAAACTATAATCTAAAATTATTTAGAGATGTAAATGTCTCTAAGTGTCATCATAACTAAAAGATTACAATATATAGTAGTTAATCAAATTATCCTTAGAGATGTATAGGGTCTCCAAGAGTCAAAATCCTGTATACCTAATTAAAACATTCATTAAGTAAGAAAATGACAATAAAAATAAAATAGCATACGAGAACCGAATGATGTGTGTCTGTGTCCATGTAATTATCCTCAAAAATAGAGTAACTAAATATAATAGCTCGTGTTAGCTTAAATAGACCAGTCTCCACAAACAGCACCCGTTCACGAGTATGACGCGTATCTCAGCCATCGCCTCTCTCAACCTTCATTCGGGAAAGTGGCGACCCGATCAACAACGCCACCGTAAGCAAAGACTTTTAAGCGAGCATGACATATTCAAGCTGCCGGGCCATATTAATATTTAAATTGTAATAACGTATAACTGTGAGACACAACATTTTGTTCTTGTATGTTACATAAAAAAACGGTAAATCTTCACATAATTCTTCAGATGATGAACAAACTGATGAAGATTATAAATAGTGGACTTTTAGAATTTTGCGGACACGGGACATTTTAATGGGAGCTGGAGCCGACACTGCGGTGGTTCAAGAGTAATCTAAAGAGAAATTTATACTCGCAGGCTTACTCACCCCGTTAGACCGTAGTCTCGTCAAATCACTAGTCTTAAATCTTCTTGGGCGGATGTGATAATGTTCTTGATTTATGTGGCGGGAGCGACACATCAACTTAACGGGACATTCCGCATCATAGCAAGAATGCTATGATGCGGAATCAATATAATAGTTATGGTTTCGATGTGTAGCTTGCGATAATTAATTTTCAAATGAAGTCAGTCAGTCAAACTTGTCTGGCAATATGTCAGCGTTACGTATCGGTGGCCAGTAGTCACCGTAGAGTTTTTATTTAAAGAGGTTATGCCGAAAACCAACGACCTTGTGTGAGCTGAGGAAATATGGTTTAAAGTTTTGTAGGAGAATTGAAACATAATAATAAAAACCATTTTTATATCCTACAGCGCAGACACCAATTTTATTGCGATCTCTATTCGAGACACGTAAATCGGATAGTATCTATAGGTACGGGATACTCGTAGTCCCCGAAAATTGGTCCAGTAAAAATACGATTGCGCGAGATATTTAATTGAAATATGCACTTCATTCTCATGAGATTTAGATAGTGAGCTCGATTCTAATTTAAGAGACCATCAACGTGCACACTAGCGCCACTGCTAAATAATCGTGATTATTTAAATTTAACGAAAGATATTTAAAAAAGCGGCCAAGTGCGAGTCGGACTCGCCCATGAAGGGTTCCGTATTTAGGCGATTTATGACGTATTAAAAAAAAACTACTTGCTAGATCTCGTTCAAACCAATTTTCGGTGGAAGTTTACATGGTAATGTACATCATATATTTTTTTTAGTTTTATCATTCTCTTATTTTAGAAGTTAGGGGGGGGGGGGCACACATTTTACCACTTTGGAAGTGCCTCTCGCGCAAACTATTCAGTTTAGAAAAAAATGATATTAGAAACCTCAATATCATTTTTGAAGACCTATCTATAGATACCCCACACGTATGGGTTTGATGAAAAAAAAAATTTTGAGTTTCAGTTCGAAGTATGGGGAACCCCAAAAATTTATTGTTTTTTTTCTATTTTTGTGTGAAAATCTTAATGCGGTTCACAGAATACATCTACTTACCAAGTTTCAACAGTATAGTTCTTATAGTTTCGGAGAAAAGTGGCTGTGACATACGGACGGACAGACAGACGGACAGACAGACAGACATGACGAATCTATAAGGGTTCCGTTTTTTGCCATTTGGCTACGGAACCCTAAAAAGGGGGCGCTACGTACTGTATCTTGTATTAAAGTACCTTCTGAATACATCAAACTAGTTTCTATGTTGCTGGATTCGTCAATCTATGCGTCCAAATTTAAAACGGCCGTTTTTGTTATGAGTTTATAGATTGACGAATCCAGCAACATAGAAACTAGTTTGATGTATTCAAAAGGTACTTTAATATAAGATACAGTACGTAGCGGCCCCCTTTTTTAAATAGATTTCGTTAAATTTAAATAATCACGATTATTTAGCAGTGGCGCTAGTGTCCACGTTGATGGGCTCTTAACAATTTGCTATGGTTTTGAACTGGCTTTGATACGACCTTGACGATTTACATTTCACATGGTAAGGCTGTACCGATACTTTGTTGGATTCTGTTCTGTTTTATTTATAATAGGTATTAAAATGATAAATATTTACAGTCCGCTATTTTATTTATTTATTTTAAACTTTTCCTCTTTTGTCATAAAACGTCCGGACTAAAAAAGTTAAACGTCCGGGCTAAACTGGATTTCGATTTAATGGACCCGTTTACGGCTCGCATCACTCGACAGTAATACCATTTTAATGGAGCTGTTTGGCGATAGTGTATGCATTCCTAATTCGAATCGGCCAAATGAGGACACGCACGAATTTTGAGGTAAGAGGCATTGCCAATTAGCAACGTGTCAAAATACTAGACATCTAAATGTTTATTTTACACACTTTTATTTTTGTATATGTCGACGGCCGATCGTAAGATCAGGCAGATCGTAATGTTCCTGTGTAATGTTTTGACGATAGTGACATTAAACCAATATATAGGTAGGATAGGTTCGTTAGGTTGCTTTAGATGCCCGAAGGGCAAACTGCCCAGAAATAGGAGCCCGTCGACTCAGGGAACGGGTCAAAGATTTTCACGTTTCACGATATGCCTAGGAATTTCACGATATGCCTGATCTTACGATCGGCCGCCGACATATACATTACGCAGTGCTTCAAATCTTGTTACTAAAATTTGAACCACTTCCGTATCTGATTTAGTTGAAATTTGGAGTAAGCACCTTTTATACTATCGTAATTCCGGTGACAATGCAATAATGGAGGTGATCCGATGATGCAGTCCGTAGTGTAACATCTTGTAACTTGTAACACCCTCTCAGCGTAACATGTACTCTTCATAACTTTAAGTATAACACCAGTCAGCAAAACTATTAGCTAGGCACCCCTGCATAGGAACAAATATGTAGGTATATTACATGGATGCAATAAAAAGAACCGTGTCTGTGATCCTGAGAGGTTTTTGACACTAAAGGCCACTTGCACCATTAAGCGGTTAAACCATTAACCCAGTGTCAAATTGTACTGGTAACCATGGTGACTCCGAGTTTAACTAGTTAACCCATGGTTAGTGAAATGATGCAAGTGGCGCTAAGATATATAATTAATCTCCCAATCAATGGTTTGAAAGCTCCAACAGGTTGATTAATTAGCGCTCAAAAAATCGACGAGCCATAGATAAATGAACGCCATCACGTTATCTATGGCCGCTCCGACTGATTTATTGTCTGTGGTCGATTGACGGATGAGATCGCCGGGAATTTTACGTAATGTGAGGGCATTTTTATCCTTGAAACGCTATTGGCGACAAGTGTTAATATATTTCGATTCATATCATGGTGCATTAGACATACCTACATGCCCTGTCTTATACAACACAACACACAACAACAACAACAAGTTTGTTACAAGGAAGATTGCCAGTCAAATTTGAATCATGAACGGTATTAGAAAATAGACTTGAATTTGCTTTGTTTTAAAATCGAACAACACAAAACAAAGGCAACTCTGTAGGTACCATATATTAATGACTCAAATTTCATTGTAGGTAATTAGTACCTACATACTAGTATTAGGATTTACACCAAACAATCATGACATAGTAATAAGAATATAGCGAAACGACGTAAATAAGTACTAAGTATAAGTTTGTAGCTTTCTAATAGACCCCGAAGGCTAATCCTATTGTCTATTGTTAAGAAAAACCGCTCGTGCCACGTGCCACAACCACCTGCATAAAAAATCGGTAGTTCGGTTACTGAGTGCCGGCGAGTCGAACGCTACAGAACCAGTCTAAAATGTGTCATCGAGATGCGTAACAAAGGCGCGTTATCGGAGAGCGCACCTACACTGGTTTTTTGAGCGTTGGACTAGCCCGCGCTCAGGTGCCAAATATAATAATTAGGACTCTTTTTTGCAGGTAAGTAGCACGTGCGGTTTTACTGAACAATAGACAATAGGATAAGCCTTCGGAGTCTACTAGAAAGCTACAAACTATACTATGAGTGGACGCTCGAAGCGGAGCGTTCGGCGGGGCGTGCAGCGTGGCGTCGGGGTCAGGAGTAATTTGAGCAGCGTGCACTAAGGCCGCTCGTATGCGTTTGCATTTGTTTAACATGCACACCGCACGCCCCGCCCCGCTGCACGCCCAAGCGTCCACTCAGGCCTTACACTTAGACATATCGCAATACAATCATAACATGACGCAGATTTACGAACTATGTAGATGTAACACAAGATAGGTACCAAAGTATACTGACATTACCATAACTGTATGCAAATTGAATTATGACATACGAAAGGCTTGAACGTGAGGGCAAGCGTTCCGAAACTAGGCCGAAGTATGCCAGATAAAGATGACATATATACGGGGCGCGGCGTGTCAATAAATAATCACAGATCCGGCAAGCTGAACTAAATACTGCAAGTTATTACTTGGGATTAAAATGGGATTAAAGGGAGGTATCTCGTAGCATTTCAATCGTTTTGATAACTAAATTAAATTTCTTGAAAAAAAGCAAAAAAAAACCGGCCAAGTGCGAGTCAGACTCGCGCACGAAGGGTTTCGTACCATTAGGCAAAAAGCGGCAAAAAAACACGTTTGTTGTATAGGAGCCCCACTTAAATATTTATTATGTTCTGTTTTTAGTAATTTTTGTTATAGCGGCAACAGAAATACATCATCTGTGAAAATTTCAACTGCCTAGCTATCACAGTTCATGAGACACAGCCTGGTGACAGTCAGACGGACGGGACGGCGAAGTCTTAGTAATAGGGTCCCGTTTTTACCCGATGGGTACGGAACCCTAAAAATGGAAAATTGAAGCAGTCGTAGCGCTCTTTTATCCGCGGTCCCGAGCACGCATATCCGTCTCGCTCACGCTTACGTTCAGTGAGAGTGAGAGGACTCGAACCTCCTGGGCCTTACCCATTATGCCAGAAATCAGATCACGAATGTTCCGTGTTAAATTTCACAGTGTATGTTGATTGATATTGTTCCGCGAACAGTTATAATGATTCTCTAAATTCCCCAGCCGGAAGCAATATTAAACAATTAAGGGCTCATATAGACGGTGCGAGAACTCGCATGCGAGTTTCATTACATTGTGTCATTTGATCGGTCGGCTGAATAGGGAATATTACGCGAAAGTCATATTACGGGAATTTTCTGGCGTCCGTGGCTTCCTTGTGGCGGGCTCGGGGGGGTCCCCTACAGTGCAGAACGGAGGCCGAGGAGGAAGGCGCGTCGAACCATCTGGCGCGCCTAACGTGAAGGGCCTTCGGGAAGACGTCCGTCCGTCTTTCACCAGGCTGTATCTCATGAACCGTGATAGTAGACAGTTGAAATTTTCACAGATGATGTATTTCTGTTGCCGCTATAACAACAAATACTAAAAACAGAATAAAATAAAGATTTAAGTGGGGCTCCCATACAACAAACGTGATTTTTGACCGAAGTTAAGCAACGTCGGGCGGGGTCAGTACTTGGATGGGTGGCCGTTATTTTGCTTGTTTTTTTTTGCTTGTTTTGTTCTATTTTTTGTTGATGGTGCGGAACCCTTCGTGCGCGAGTCCGACTCTCACTTGGCCGGTTTTTTGAGTTTTTATATGTTTTCCGAGCAAAGCTCGGTCTCCCAGATATCAATAGGTACTTATACAAACACACTTACTCCCTATACCCTAACCTAACAGACTCTAAAGGCACTTTAAGCCTCGCTTGGCAAGCGAAAGGAAACGCCGACTCATCTGTATACAGGATGGTATAAAAGCGAGCCATTAACTTTTTGCCGCCGTTACGCCTTTCCGGACACGCTGTATAATGGCCAGGGCTAATACGGGTACGGTGATGGGGCAATAAAACGTGAGGTGTGTTGGGGTCATTTTGTAAACAGGGTATTTTCAATAGTTTTTAATTAATACACTATGTGGCTCGCCTGATGTAAAGTGGCTATACCGTAGCCTTTAAAAACCTAGTACATTATTTTCTATGTAGTATTTTGCGAAATCCTTGGCAGAGAGTTCAAAGAATATTCTAAGTTATGTGATACTGAATATGGTGTATCTCTATAATAGTTTTAAGAACTAATTAGATATTTAGACTAATGGCGTTATTCATAAACGGTTGCTAACTTAATCAGTTGATGATCTTCGTTTGTCCCTATCTGTCATTATGCCATGGAGAGGGACAAACGACGATCATCAGCTGATTAAATTAGCAGACGTTTATGAATAACGCCGTAAGATGACATTTGTATACTTTTATGACGATCTAAAAGTGCTTGTCCTATTTGAATAAAATGATGAAATGAAAGAATATTTTGAATTTGACTTTGCGTAACATATTATGTTTGTCTCTCGCTGCCATTTTCTCCGCTCGAGTATGTGATTTGTGTTCAAATGATCATTAGACCCATCGGCTGTTTGGTGTTTTTGTCCTATTTGTACTTTATTTAACTCCTATTTTCTTATATTCGGGTCGAAAGAGCTTGTCATTAATTTTATTTTAAGTAGAAACCCTAACGTAACCTAACGTGTAGAAATTTAAATTAAAAAATCCAGACAGGATCTGTCTGACATTGTCTGCGCTTATATCCCTATTTATAATAATTAATAACGAATTGATATCTAAAGAAAAAATTATGACCAATCACGACCATTACGTTTAACTGTCACACCTAAACCGAAAACCTGTTGGAATATCCCCAATGCACCATATGGGAACAGAGGGTGTATTAGCCTGTCGAGAGGCATCCATGCAACATTATTACCATGAGCGTATGTATATTATGGCTTAGGTTATTCGAAAACGACCTATGTTCATCAATTAGTACTTAATATTAAAACTTATTTGATGTTACCTATAGTTAAATTCAGTTGACATTTACAGAAAATATCTAAGGGAAAAAATTTAGTTCCAAGGGACATAGACTTTAAAATTTGCCATTTAATTTAATGTTATAGTACGTATATTGATTTCAGACAACCTTCTAGCTATATTTAATATACCTAACAACAACAAAACAACAACAAGTATTATACGAGTATATAGAACAAGTTAAAACTTTTTACCTTCAAAGTCAGGGTGATCTTTATGACATTTTTTTAGCATACAATTTTAATATACCTATTTAAGCATTTAATTATTGATTTCTGTAATTTTAATTACAGAAATCAAATTTAAGTTAAACACCATACATTTCTTCACAAACTGAGAATTATTAAACATTCTATAGGTATTCGTAACCCAATCCGGCATCTCTTAATTAAAGTATGTTACATTCAAGTGGAAATGCTCACATACCGTAAAATGGGGTGAGTAGGCGCAAAACTGACATTCAAACCTCGATAGCATTTTATTTTTACATATGCAAACTGAATGATGTATATAATAAGTGTTCCGGACGTTTGTATTTTAGTTTTTATTTTATTTTGGGTAGTTCAATTTCATAACTTTGACGATAAACAGGAAAGGAGTGAGTTGGGTTTTCATACAAAGGTGATTTTGGAAGATTATTGGATCGATTTTTTTTTATTATGAGTATTATTATAGCTCCATTTTAAATTAGAATACCTTATTTTTGTAACAGTAGCCTTAAAAACCCATCTCACCCCCCTTTCATCCCTTCTCTCCCCATTCATAACCCAACTCTCCCCGCGAACCCTACTCACCCCATTTTACGGTATAATGTTTTCTATGGAGAATAATAAGTTAATAATAACGCCTCATTGTTCTTCACGGGGATATCCCCTTATTTTTTATCCTAATTTCCAAGTATTCCAAATTGTCTATAAGCTATAGTGACTCCTTATAGTCGTATAAATAAATTAATCACCCATGTTTAAAATCTAAGTACCTACAGGGACCCACGATAATATTAAACTTCTACAAAACAAGGACAACCCTAATAAAACTTTTCGTTGTTTTACCAAAACCTTTGGCAACTAGCATTTAATGACCGTGTACTAACTATCATGTAACCATGTCAGCTAAGTGGGCAACTTCGGCCGTTTGGGCGGTTGCCAACCACAATATACTTGACTGCTTGTCCACTCGGTAATTTGCTAAACTGTGTTTTAGGGACTGTACGAGGGGTATTCAAAATATTCTCGGTATGAGAATGAAAACAAACAAGTACGAAAAGTTTGATATTTTTATTTTTCAATATACTCCCCCCCCTATGTTCATACACTTAAAAGATCGATCATTTATTTTTTTTAATCCCTCGTAAAAATATTTTTTATCTTTCGTGTAAAAATGCTCCTCCACTGCCGCCTTCAATGCTTCATCGTCAGAAAATTTATTTCCACGCAGATCCTTTTTAAGATTGGGGAGCAAAAAGAAGTCGCTGAGGGCTAAGTCCGGACTATACGGTGGGTGAGTAACAGTTTTAAACCCACATTCAACAATAGCTGCCTTGGCAATATGAGCAGTATGGACGGGGGCGTTGTCATGCAGAAGCAGAATACCTTTGGTTAACTTTCCTCGCCTCTTTTCTTTAATTACATCCTTTAATTGACGTAGAATGTTAGCGTAGTACTGTCCTGTGATATTT
The DNA here is from genome assembly GCF_948474715.1 of Cydia amplana. Classification (NCBI taxonomy): domain Eukaryota; kingdom Metazoa; phylum Arthropoda; class Insecta; order Lepidoptera; family Tortricidae; genus Cydia; species Cydia amplana. The sequence continues at coordinate 493,180 of NC_086079.1, read as the reverse complement.
ACACCTTTTTCTTTATAATCGATTAGTAATACTCCTTCACAATCCCAAAATATCGTGGCCATGACCTTGCCAGCTGAAGGGATGACCTTGAACTTCTTGGGATGAGCTGAACCCTTAATGTGCCACTGCATGGACTCTTGTTTACTCTCTGGGTCATAATGATGAACCCAGGTTTCATCTCCAGTAACTATTCTTTGCAGCACCTCATCAGGATTTTCACCGCACAGGTCAATAAAATCGGAACAACAAGCTACACGCATGTCTTTTTGAAGCCGAGTCAGCATTCGCGGAACCCATCTTGCACTTACTTTTGACATATTAAGATGGTCATGTATAATATCATGTACGGTACCAATAGAGAGATTGGTTACTTGTGCTATAGATTTTACCTTCACTCGACCATCTTCCAATATAAGTTTTTCCACTTTATCAATATTTTCTTGTGAAGTAGCTACTACAGGCCGGCCAGGTCTAGGGTCATCTTCAATACTCTCCCTTCCGCGTTTAAACTCGCTTGACCACTTTTGAATGGTAGATAAAGAAGGAGCAGACTCACGGTAAACACAATCCATTTCCTCTTTTATGGTTTTTTGATTTTTACCCTGTTTTGTCAAGAATTTTATCACGCATCGATGTTCTAATTTAGTTAACATTGTCAATTCGCACATGATGTTCATGTTTGTTCAGCAATTGCAGAAAAACAAAAGACCATCTCGGTTCGAATTATACTTTTTTTTAATGTCAATGAATAAACCTTAGCGGCCAGTAACGAAAGAAATTTTAGAAGAGGTCGTAAGATATCAATACCGAGAATATTTTGAACGCCCCTCGTACTAACAGTAAATGACCATTGGTATACTTTCGAACAACGATCAAAATAACCACGCCACAAAGGCACACCATTATAAGAGAGAGAAAGATAGAGAGAGATACATTTTATTTAACACCAAATAAATTACATTTTACATAAAAGGTCATTTCACAATCATTAAGTCATACAGCGTGGTGCTAAAAGGGTTCACGACTCAGCGTAATGTAAGACATATATTAGTAGATTGTTAACCAAGGGGTGAAAGGCACTCATTTCTGCCGAGGTAGTTTAGTATAGTCCGAGGCTGTAATGATGCCTTTCACCCGAGTTAAACACTCTTCATTTCGAATACGAGGAAAGTAAAATGCATGTGATTTTAAAAACATGACTGAGTATAAATTTTTATACTGTTTCTCGAGGGTACTTATTTCAATTAACAATTTAGGTAAAAGAATCATTATTTATGGAATGGGGAGTTAACAATCACAACACCGTCACCACAAGCTATAATTGCCACGAAAGGCACAAATCGACCTTACCCCCGTTACGACATCCCTTACGAGTAATATACCACCAGGTCACAGACAAGATATCCTCTAGACTGAGCATAGTAACGCTACCCCCTCTGCCACTATATACGGTAGTTTTACTCCATCTTCGAGGCAAAGTGTCAGAATCCCGTGCCGTGATTGGTCCGTGTCTTTGAACGAACCAATCACGGCACGGGGATTCGCTCACCTCGTCCCCGCACTCCCGTATTTTTGGCAGCATCGGTTTCATGAAATAATTGCTCTAAACTCCTTCTAGAGGATACCTAGTCTATGTACCAGGTTTACTGCGGCTTCTTGCAATTAAACCAGGTTCCGCAAGGGCTTATGCAACCTTCACCAAGCTTCAGAATCTATAAATTAATTAATAAACAATTGAATAACGACTCGCCTACTAAAATATCACACACTGTTAACCTGTTGTAAACCTTATTGTAATGCCGTAAAGACTACGAATAGTCAGTGTATTTCTGTTAGCACACAGCGCAAGTTTTATCGTTTGGAAGGTAAACTTAACCGTGAACGACATAAGATTGTTTTTGCAACGGTTGGAGTTATGAATTATGACGTTTTTTATTATAGAAGGAACGTTCAATTCATGGCCCTTATAGCTAATTAGAGCGAACAATTTATTATTGAGGCGATACACGGAATAGTTGGATATGTCACCACAATAGGTAGTTGGTACGAACAAGGTACGCTAAATGTTTAATTGATCTGCATGCAACTTAAATTATATAATACGTACGAACTTTCAACTCTATTTTCACACGTTTATGGACTTAAATTTCAAGTGGTATTGCGAAAAAATGTAAACAAAACATTGTCACAATGTATGATATTCTTTCTATGGAAGAAAAATTGCAAAGATAACTTTGGTGCATTAAGTAAAAAAATGAATTTAAATGTAATAGTAGTTTATGTGACTGCTACATAATGAGAGGCATTAAAATACGAGTGTGGGTTTAAGAAACTAACGTTAGTGAGTTTCTTAATAGGATCACACGAGTGTTTTAATGCCTAATTATGTACAGTTACATACACTACTTTATTTAAACACATACTTAAAACTAATTAAAAGATAAACTGTACGTCATATGGCGGTGAATGAAAACTTTTTCACGCGTGTCACGCATCCATAGTTTTTTTTAATTCCTAGACAAAAGAATGAAGTCCCTATTCTCATGTAACTCGAGATCAAATATCGTGCGGTATATATTAAAAAAACATACTAAATTGACGTTTCGTATCTATAACTGTTTTAATATCTATGGATACTAGATACTAGAATAGAGACCCACTTGATTTTTGACTGCTGTTCCAAATTTAAGCTCATAACGATACAAAAAATGTATAACATTACAGTACAGATTTTCCTACTACCTTAGATAAGAAAGTTCTCATAGTAAAATTGGTTGTAATAAAGCTGGTCATTTCCTACGGTTTCTGAACGCATTACCTATAGAGCACTAATGACATGTGTGTAGATAAAGAGATTTTTGTATCTTTCAATTGTAACTATATCTTTGACCTCGACTGTACACTCAAAATGTCCTGGCAAAAATATAAACGCAATAACAAGAAGGCTGGTTTCATATTCAAATGAACCTTAATAAACCACGAAACATGTCAAAATGAGCGTTAAAAACATCCCTTATTTAAGTTAACTTTTGTCATGGAAATACCCAGATTGCGCTATTGTCATGTAAATGGCCTGATGGCGGGGAAACGGTGGTTTAAAATTTTATCGTCCCGGGACTTTACATTTTGTTTTGAGTTTTTTAATAAATCTGCGATTTTATATGTTCTAGTCGTTGTTAAACTGAAATAAATGTCATATACTAAGAAAAAGTGACCAAGGCCTCCAGTGCCCCAGGCTGGAATCGAACCAGCGTCCTCTGCTATCGCGGCAGGTGCCTGTGCTATTCGGCCACCGGACCGGGCGGGAATTTTTCCAAGTATATACACTTCTTACTCAAATTGTTTCGAATTGTTGTTGTTGTGTTTCGAATAAATTATCATTCATTCATTCATTCATTCATTCAAATTAAAATATTTTCTGAAAATAAATTTGTTCTAATAATTTTAATAGTCTTGTCGTTGTTGTTACAATATTAAGAGAAATAAGTTTTTGGCAAAAATTTAATTTTTGGGACAAGGTTTGCTGACTGTAATTTTCTTACGACAGACAACTAATACTCATCGAGACAATTCTAAAAACCCCTAACACAATTAGGTTGCGTTGTTTCATCACAAAGTTCCTATGGCCACCTCCTGTCTCCATCATCAGATCAGTTCGACAGTACCATATTATTGTATTTTCATCAGAACTAGATACAGCTGCTAATTTTCATGACGCTACGATTCTTGGAAGATGCTTAAATTAGTTACCTTAGATTCCATTACATGTTAGTTACATACAGGTCGAGAGTTCCTATGGCCACCTCCTGTCTCCATCATCAGATCAGTTCGACAGTACCATATTATTGTATTGTAATCAGAACTACATACAACTGCCAATTTTCATGACGCTACGATCCTTGGAAAATGGTTAAATTAGTTACCTTAGATTCCATTACATAGTTACATACAGGTCGACCTAATAAAAGCTTGTTAAAAAAACATGTTTCCTGACACATTGTTGTTGAATCCCTACATTCATTGAAGAGTATATCTTGAAATATAGATAATATAGGTAATTTACGCAATCACAATTTTTTTCTGAATTAAATACTTCCAATAACACATGACATCATTCCGATTTTGGTCGCACTTTTGTTATTTGATAGACAATCTTGTACGTTTGATCTGAGCACGTACAATGAGCCACTGACCGTGTCAAACTCAAAACTGACATACACGCTATCGAGAACGAAATTTACTTTCTATACATATCGCTCGCTCGCACTAATAATATGCGACTAATACGAGCGAGATGTTAAAGTTAATAACGTTCTCGATGGCGTTTATGTCAGTGCCAAACTGGTGGTAGCCACACTGTGGTTTAAATAAACTTCAAACCACTTTAGACTAATAATACTTAATAGTGGTATGGTAGATATTGTATGTGTACTATATAAAGCTAATCGAAGTTCAGTCTCAGCGCCCAACTTTAGTACAGTTCCAAGCGATGCTCACACCACGACACAGTTCTGGGAGCCATTCAAACTTCGCGAATTGGTATCATGTAGTGGTAACCCGTTTATTTTAGGTAACCAATATGTATGTACGACGATACATAGATAAGCAATGTATGCACGAAGGCGAACATATCTCTATAAAGGATTCTTCCAGCTAACCTTAAGAGTAAGGGAATGGAAAAGTGCAGATTGCAAGTATTACAAACTACAGTGTACCTATATTTGTATAACTGGTATACTTATCAATAATTATGGCCAATATATGATACGATTTATTTTGCTCACAATTGGCTACTTTCCTATTACTCAAATCAGCTTCTATAAAATAAATAAACAAAATTGAGCACTTATGTCACAGAGGTTTTCCATAACCGTTCAACGTGGCAACGCGACGAACGTGACGGGCTCCTTTGCGTCTGGAGGACGCGAGTTTTGCGAATAGTGTTAGCGTTAGTTGTTTTAGGTTTTAATTATAATGTAATTATGAATCAGTTATTACCGTAAAATGGGGTGAGTAGGTGCAAAACTGACATTCAAACCTCGATAACATTTTATTTTTACATATGCAAACTGAATGGTGTATATAATAAGTGTTCCGGATGTTTGTATTTTCGTTTTTATTTTATTTTGGGTAGTTCCATTTCATAACTTTGACGATAAACAGGAAAACCCACCTCACCCCGTAGACCCTCGTATTTGGGGTGAGTTGGGTTTTCATACAAAGGTGATTTTGGAAGATTGTTGGATCGATTTTTTTTTATTATGAGTATTACTATAGCTCCAATTTAAATTGGAATGCATTGTTTTTGTGGCAGTAAAAAGTGGCCTTAAAAAACCATCTCACCCCCCTTTCAAACCTTCTCTCCCCATTCATAACCCAACTGTCCCCGCGAAACCTACTAACCCCATTTTACGGTACTTATTTATCAATAGATAACTCTAAAATAGTAGATTAAGAGGCCTCACGATTTAGCTTTTATCAAGTTGACACCCGTAGCGAAAAGGGTTAGGGGTTAATCCGTAGCTATATTTACGCCTGTTCCTCGCCTCAATACGGCTGAGCGCCTTTTGGACATGGCCGCAGCCAACGAAGGATACGGCTCACGTTAAACCGGGCCGGGTCCGGGCCGGAGCTACCGGGGCGTCGTTTTCTATGGAAAGGAACACGTGATCACCTGTCATCTGTCATAGAAAAGTAAGCGCCGGAAGCTCCGGCCCGGGCACGTAAAGTAAGTCATCCTGTGAGCTTCAACGTACCTCCATTTTAAATTGTAGCCATAAATACTTATGGCGTTCATGAATGCGCTACGAATCTCGTTCAGCTATTAATCGTTAGTCTTATTATTTATTACTTTTACTTTTAATTTTTTTTATACCTTAAAATTGCTGCTTAAATATTTATCTCCATATGATATAACATACGTTGATTTTTACAAAAAGAAATATTTTTTAGTTACGTCATGTGCTTAGCATGTGCATATAGGTATTTTTAATTTAACTTCTAAACTAAGTGGCTTGCAAAAAACATATATGTTCTTAATAATTAAAATGTAGCTTCGAGTAAAACGGCTGTGACATACGGACAGACAGACATGACGAAACAGTAAGGGTTCTGTTTTTGTCATTTTGACTATGGAACCTTAAAAAGAGAAACACGACAAAAACTGTAGTCAGTATTAGTGTAGACATAAGTATTAATATTGAAAAATATATATTTCCATGGACTGTCAGCCCGATCTTCCATTTGAATACCTACCTTGTTATACCTACATTCATATCCATACATCCCTTCATCTTTGAACTAATTTCCAAATGGATATTACTAAAGTAAATATTGAGTTGAGTTTCTTCACGTGTTTTGACTCATATACAAAATGAGACTTAACGCAAACGCGTACGTCACGTCACGCTATCGAATGAAATTTTTATACGTTAAGCGTAGAGTTGTAGGTGCCTACGGCGCGGCGTCTAGGGTCTACGCCACAGGGAACGGCGTAGCGTACAAGCGTACTACGGCCGGGCCCGGGTCATTGTATTTTATAGTTGAAGGTCCTTGCGGGTTGATTTTGATACAAAAGGATTTATATATCTTGCGCTTTCGCAAAATATTGTTATATGAATATGACCATGATTTAGTAGTAAGTATATTTTGGAATAATATTTGTAAAATAAGTAGTTAAATTCTTTATATTATAATGGCACAATGATTTGTTGAGAAAAAATACATCCTCCAATCATCCTGTAATTAAATTCTATACCTCGAGTTTATAAAATAAGTTTCGTATGAAAAACTTACATTTTAAGTACAAAGTTTCAAAGCAATCTAGCTAGTCGTTTTAAAATGATCGCGTAACTACGTTTGTATGGAAAAGCGAGCTTGCTGCGGACTCTTCAACCACTTAGGTAAAATAAAGCCTTAACCATTTACTAATGCAAAAGCAATGACTTACCCTTTTGTAAAAGTAGGTTACCCACATCTTGATAAAAGAAAACAGCATAGAAAAAAAAACAATTGATAGTGTGAATAGTCTTTTGAAAACAAATTCTTGATTAAGTACAAGCTGTTAAATTGATAATTATATTTTACTAACGAAAAACTTACCCTATTTAATGAAACAGGTGATGCACACCTTGTTAAAGAAAAAAGAGTGACTAAGTACATATACTTTTAAAAGGAACTGGGTAATTATAATTAGACTGCAAGCGCTGTTAAAATATTAAAATCGACTCTTTGCTTGACTAATGAAAACTTACCCTATTTAACAAAACAGGTGATAAACACTTTCAAACTTCCCCTAACAAAGGGTACACAACACAGCACTGATACAAGTGGCACATTTCGCGGGAGCGTGCGGCCGTGGGGGTGCCGCGGCGGACACTGAGGGGTGTTCGTATGGCGGCACAGAGTAACAGGATAGACTGGTGAGATGTTGTATAGCAGATTGTAACAAAGGGTACACAACACAGCACTGATACGAGTCGCACATATCGCGGGGAGCCTGCGGCAGTGGGGGTGCCGCGCCGGACACGAGGGGTGTCCGTAAGGCGGCACAGACTAGGAGGGGTAGTAGTGAATATATAGGTCATACTGAACAACTTTTACTCTGGCGCCAACCCTGAAATCGCGAAATAAAATCAGCTGTTCTATAGAAAACATTGACTCGGATTCACCGAAATGTTCAAAATTCATTCTTTATTGCAACCATGGTACAGTATAGATGTCAAATATAATATGCGATGTCTCACATGGGCAGGCGAAGCATATTAGAGCTTACTCATAACAATGTATGAGACGGTAGAATTTTTTTCGCGTTTTTAGTACTGTATTTCGCTGTTAGTTATCCGTATTTTGGCGCGGGCGAGAAGCGTGATAAATAAATAACACGATTCAAATATCATTCTGATATCAGTGTACGTTCGAATGTTCGAATTGGCCTGTAAGTATACTGCTCAAATAATTTCATTGATTTTCTCACAGAGCAATCCCCATTTTAGGCATAATTTCTCACCCGATAATCTTTGGAAAGTTAGTGCCGTGCGAGCGAGTCGGCGATACAAAATAGGCTTCGAGCTGTTGTTTGGCCAACTTTTCTTCGCGGAATAAAATATGACCCCGGCGGGCTGCTGACGGACGAGGCAAATATGGCAATACATGTGTGTAAATTCTTGTGTAAATAAACTAAACCACATATAGAATACTAGCTTTTGTCCGCGATTTCGTCTGCGTGGAATAAGTAATTTGGGTACCTAACTTTTTAAACAAATCTGCTTTTTGTTCATCCTTCTTTTCATCCCCAAATTGGTTCACTTTATAAATCCACCCCATTTTTAACACACTAAAGGAATAATTTCGGAAATAAAAACTATTCTATATTCCTCCCAACAGCCCCAACCCTGGCTGTTGGGAGGAATATAGAATAGTTTTTATTAAATATTGGCAAAATACTGGCTTCCACGTATTTGAAATACAAATTACAAAATACATTTTTAAAAGTATTTGAAATACAAAATACAAACTACTTTGGTGACGGGTATTTGAAATACAAAATACAAATTACAGTGTTTAAAATAATGTATTTCAATTACAAAATATACCTTTATTTATTTTTTTGTTTAGCATTTAGTTTTAACGTTAACGAATATCCTTTCATATAAACTTATAGGGTCATTGCGCTAGTTTTCGTCCAGCTCTAGTTTACGTCCACTTGACGAAATTTGAATATATACCTACATTCCTGCACAAATTTGGACTGATTTCAATCCTTATGTCTAATAGTGATGGGTAGGACATCAATTTAAAATGAGTTTGTATGAGTACCTCTTTTTCTAAAATGAGGTGTTACAATGTCTTACTTCAAATGAGGTGAGGTACTAGCATATTTTCAGCGTCAACTATTCCATTAATTCCAACAGCGACAATTTTTTTAAGATGTATGAAAGCTTGCAGTGCTTACGCTTGTTGTCTTTCGTGTTTAATTGTTAACGTATTTTTGGTGGTGACGCGAAGCGATATTGAAGTACGTCGCGTGGCGGTCTCACTCCCTCTTTGGGTATTTCTAATTCATTGTTTCATTTTGAAAGGATTTTTGAGGGGTTCATGTCACAGAGAGGCGGTGAGTGGTACAAACTCAACGTATTTCTCGGTGGACCTTTTGTCGTTGCAATAAGGTTTGTAGTTCGGCAGTTGACAGTGTGGATCATTAGTCGTTTCTTCATTTGAGACATTTGAGTATTGAGTGTCGGCGAGCAGGCGAGCACCTAGCGCCTCGCGCGATCCAGGGACTCTGTTGCGAGTTGTGAGGAGTGTATGAGTTTTGACGGTCGCGAGACTCGCGAGTGAATTTGAACGGATAAGAGTTTTTTTGAAATTTGAAGTGTGTGAATTATTTGTGTAGCAAGAGGTGTTTGTGATGCGCGCGAGTAAATGAGTAAAATGAATAGAGGAGTGAAGTAAGACATTTTTGCGGTACGAAGTACTGCGACAAATTAACAAAATGAGTGGTACAAATGAGGTGCCTCACGAGTAAGCGACTCAACACTAATGTCTAAGGCGTCTAAGCAATATATCTGTCTACATATAACAATGATATTTCGCAAAAAGGAAGCGCTGGTGGCCTAGCGGTAAGAGCGTGCGACTTGCAATCCGGAGGTCGCGAGTTCGAACCCCGGCTCGAACCAATGAGTTTTTCGGAACTATGTACGAAATATCATTTGATATTTACCAGTCGCTTTTCGGTGAAGGAAAACATCGTGAGGAAACCGGACTAATTCCAATTACGGCTCTAGTTTACCCTCTGGGTTGGAAGGTCAGATGGCAGTCGCTATCGTAAAAACTAGTGCCAACGCCAATTACTGGGATTAGTTTCCAAGCGGACCCCAGGCTCCCATGAGCCGTGGCAAAATGCCGGGACAACGCGAGGAAGATGAAGATTTCGCAAAAAGTAGTAAATTAAAAATGAAATATATATTTGATAATCCGTCAAGTCGTCGAAAACTAGTGCATGGACGGAAACTACTGCAATGACCCTATCCCCTAGATTTAAACGAAAAGTTCCACGCAGAAGTTGACCTAATATAGATCCAGTATCCAGCCAATGAAAATTGTATCTCGGCTGGATCAGAGGTTCGCGGTCGGCTCACAGCTTGTGCGAGAGATTAGACATTTTAGGATTATAGAATTTAATAAAATGTATTTTGAAGCTTGAAGTATTTGAAATACAAATACTAAATACATGTGAGTGCAGTATTTGAAATACCAAATACAAAATACTTTTGAGGTAGTATTTGAAATACAAATACAAAATACTAATTTGTATTTCAAATACGTATTTCAAATACATGTAATTGAAATACGGGCAGTATGGCAGCAACCCTGCCAACAGCTCAAACTATCCGCATACCAAGTTTCATCTAAATCGGTTCAGCGGCTATTGATTCCCCATACAAATTTCCACCCCCCTTTTCAGCCCCTTAAAGGGTGATTTTTTGGGATAAAAACTACCCTATGTCCTTCCCCGGGACAAACTATCTCCATACCAAATTTCAACTAAATCGGTTCAGCGGTTTAAGCGTGAAGAGGTAACAGACAGACAGACAGACAAATAGACAGACAGACAGACACACTTTCGCATTTATAATATTATATATAGTATGGATATATCCGTGTAATCATTAATTAGGAAGTTTTTTAAATTACGCTTTAATATGACCTCGCAATTATTTATTTTTTAATTTACGGAGCACCAATGTACAACTGGCCTCCCAGAAGCCCTGACCTTAGCCCGCTTGACTATTTTGCATGGGGATACCTTAAAAGTAAGGTTTATCAAAATAATCCGACGAACCTAACCCAATTGAAGCAAAACATCAGGTCAGAAATGGCAGCAATATCGAGAGCTATGTGTCAACGTGTTATCGCCAATCTTCGTTACCGCTTAGAAGAGTGCCAGCAACGTAACGGTCATCATTTGGATAACATCATCTTTTCCAAATAATTTTCCAATTCATATACTCTGACAATAAATAAATTTTTTTTTTAGCTTACAGATAATTTTTGTTTTATTGAACTTACAAATACCCGATACCCTTTCTGGACACCTTGTACTACAAACATTATGAGGCATAACATGACATTACATTACGAGATACGAGCTTTTTTATAGTAACAAGCGTTGACAGTTACTTTAAAAAGCTCGTAACTCTCGTGTAGTGTAGGTATACAGTATTTTGACTCTTGGAGACCCTAATATACATCTCTAAGGATTAACTATAATTATATTGTAATCTTTTAGTTCTGACACTTAGAGACATTTACACTTTACAAATAATTTTAGATTTTAGCTTTTGTATGTTTGTGTTTTTTTTTAAATATTATTACTATAGTTTTTTTGTTGACGTGTAAAAGTGCCCTTGTGGCCTATTTGCTGAGTAAATGTTGATGTTTGTTTGATGTTGCTTTACATTGCGGGCCGAATTCTTTTTTATGGTTTACATTTTCATTGTATTTTTAAGCGCAAGTTTATCTCAATATACTTCTTAGGTCCTATGTTAACCACCGTTTAAATATTCGCCCGTATTGGATTTACACACTGTATAAGTTTAGCAATTTCGCATGACTTTAATAGTATCAGCTTACTGTATACAAAACATTCAAAACTGAAACCAAAAAATCTTAAGGATTTTTTTGTTAAATTTGACTGATAATATAATATATTCTCCACCGAATATTTCTGGATTTAATTTTAGTGTTATGTACATATAATATTAAAAATACACGCTGTATAAAGTTATTCAAAAATGCGTCACAAAAATGTTTTTATTGGTATTTAAGATTTTTATTAGTGTATATTCAGTATATTATGTTAGTTTGTGGGTATCTATGGACCTTAGTTGCCTGAAATTAAATGATTTGATTCATTGAATATATTTTTTTTTAATGAAGAAAGCAAGTTTTAGAAATGATATCGATTGAATCACGCTCAACTCATTAAGTATTATTCCAATCAATCTGGAAAAACAATTACATTAAAACCAACTAAATTATTTCCAAATTAAAACATGTTTATGCTGCGTTACAAAATTATAATTACACATTTGCCAGGAATCCATTGATTGAAAATGATATTCGCTGCTGCGCGTGAGTTATTTTATTTTATTCTGCATAAAATTAAACACAAAAAAAAATATAAAAGTCTATTGTATAAATTTAAACACACAGTAAATCACGACCCTCAGGCCCTGAGCTAGGAAAAACCCTGTGTTACAGGACCCAATTTCGTTACAAAGAAACAAACAAAACAAACAACAAAACTAGAATACAAACAATTTTTTTAACCCATCGAACGCCCACCATACAACCAATTAATGCAAAACAATTTGACCCATATTGATATAAATAAAATATATAAATAAATAAATATAAGGGGACATCTTACACCAGATCAACCTAGCCCCAAACTAAGCAAAGCTTTTACTGTGGCTACTAGGCGACGATATACATACTCATATAGATAAATACATATTTAGGTTTTTTTTTTTTTGTTAGCCTGGTTTAGTGTCCCACTGCTGGGCAAAGGCCTCCCCTCCCTTCCTCCACTCAACCCTGTCGTTTGCATTTTCCCGCCAATCTGGATAAAATGCGTCCAAGTCGTCCCGCCATCTCCTCTTTGGTCTGCCTGAACCCCGGCCTACACCTTTTTGGCCCACCTTTTAGGGTATATATACTTAGGTATATACATAGGAAACACCCATGACTCAGGAAAAAATATTTGTGTTCATCACACAAATAAATGCACTTACCGGGATTCGAACCCCGGACTATGGCCTAGTAGGAGTAGTAAATAAGTATATAGTGACCCTGCCTGTGAAGGGTCACTATATACCTACTAATACAGCTACAACTCCTACTAGGCCAGACTGTACGGCTACCATCAGTTTGTCACTGACATAAACGCCGTCGAGAACGTAATTTACTTTCTATACATCTCGCTCGTACTCGCATCTTAGTGCAAACGAGATGTAAGTATAGAAAGTAAATTATTTTCTCGATAACGTAAATGTCAGTTTTGACACTGTCAGTGACTCATGGTACGGGCTCTGGTCGTCAAATATACCGTTTGTAGTAATACACGTTTGATACTGAGTGGCTACGACCCAAATTGAGTTAGTATCACACGTGTGATACTAGGGTGCTCCACGTTTTTATTGAATTCCGTTAACTTTGGCGTATGGCTAATAATAAGGGGCTGTCAACAGCCAATAAAGTGATGTTACTTAAGAAATAAATATAAATATTAAATATCCCCTAATATTTATATTTATTTATTTAGAGTCTGTTCGGAAAGAGAAGAGTCGAGGGATATATTGGGCGCCATACACTCCACGACTCTTCTCTTCCCGCACAGACTCTATCTGTTTTATATTTATATATTTTTGTTTTGTTTTATAAAGAGGTTGAAATCTAATAATTTTAATTTATGTCTGCCACATAACCGGACTTTCATTTGAATAATTAAAATTAGTTTTTAGAATAGAATAGAATAGAATATCATTTAAGTATTCATATTATATTTTCATATTTATTTATTCAGTAACTAATATTTATTTATTTATTAAGTATCTATTATATTTCAGTATAAGTACACAGTTACATACACAGGAAGAAAGAAAAGACTTATAACTAACTTACAAGTACACTGTAATTACACTGAAAATGTGAACACTCAGCATGATGCCGGATCCTACTGTTTATCCTCTGGCCGCCCAGAGACCTATAAAAAGGTCTCCTGTTCCAATCTAATTTGAACTTTGTGTTGACAAAATAAAATTTCATTTTGCTTGGCAAGGTTTGACGTATGGGCAGCTAGAGGTTATTGTTGTTTTCAAAATTCACACAATTTATTACTATGGCTCTGTTACAAGATTGGATAATGTATATTATCTTCGTTAAGTGTTTAAAAATTAACTTTTTTTGCAGTTGCCTTGCTTTTCACTTTTGCTGGCACACTCAAGCCCAATGCCACTGAAGACCAGCATATGGAGCAATGGGATCCCGCTAGCCGCCGAAAGGCTCTTTACGAAAAAGTTTCTAAAGCCCTGATCGAAAAGGAATCAAAATCTGGAGAGCCAAGTGAAGGAATCAACTGGGCTCTGGCAGATTTCATAGACCGCTACCTTGGCGACGCCGAGGCCGCTGCTCCCTCCACTATACCGGACACCTGGACGATCGACGATCATACTGAACAATATGATCTGATAGATTTTTCGAAATATGAAACAATAGAAAATAACAGCACAGATTTTAAGGTGAAAGACTTCATAAAGAAACATGAACCAGCTGTCGTGTGGAAGCGGAATGAAAAAGCGCTGGGACGAAACTATACGAATCAACTTAAATTCTTGAAAGGCTTGGACTCGACAGACGAACTGCTCAACCTCAATACCTCAAGCAGTGGCCGTCGTTTTTGGAAGGGCCAGTGGCCAGTACCGCGAGATGATATAGATAAGTCCTTGAAAACAGGCGACTTAAAAACCATCCAGTACTTCATGGTACAAGCCATCTACTACGCTAGGAACAGAATGACGGTCATGCAACAACTAAGAGAAAAATATGGGACGACAGCGTTGTACAAGATGGGATACCTTTTTGGAAAAACTGATTACGCATGTAAAGTTTTCGCTTCTCTCGCATTCAAAGCGTTCAGAGATTGTTCGGCGACGCGACAGAGAATATTCGAGGCAAATCGTATATACAAATTTTATATGGATGTAGCGTACAATATCGAGCGGTTGATAGCCAGGTGGTTTGATATAGATTTATTGAAAGACCTGTTGGCGTCAAACGATATGCTAGCCCGGGGAGTTTTGTTAAAAGATAAGAATCTCACCACGCCTGAGATGGTTGTTGAGGCATTTAATCAAATGTTTGTTGAGTAAATCTTGAAAATTAACTTTACTTACTTGATTTTTATTTTATAGATTTTTTAACGTTCTTTTCTCTCGTGTTTAATGTTAATAAATCCTAATGTTTAAGTAAAGTAAAGTTAAAGTAAAGTGATTTGATTAACACGCAAAACTTGTATTAAGTACTCATCTACATTATATTTGAGATATAATATAATGTTTTAAGAGTCCGCCCGCAGCAAGCTTGGTTCTCCAAACAAACATAGTTACGCTCTCTTTTTTAAATGACTAGATAGATTGCTCTAAAACTTTGTACTTACAATAGGATAAGGTATACTCGTATCTATGCCTGTAATTCGTTTACGTAGCTTCAGATACCATAAAAAAATACAGCTAATTTAAGCTTTTCATACAAATCTTGTTTTGACTGTATTTCGATTATTCTATAAGCTGGTACTATACTAAACTATTAATTACATGCATAAATAAACCTCATGTTATGTCATGGACAGTCATGGTATGTGCAAAGTTGCATTTACAATCCAACACGTAGTTTCAAAATGAGAACGAAACTCCGTTTGTTATGGGAAGGTAAAATTCGGCCGAGCTTGCTGCGAACTCTTAACTCATTCAGCAAAGTAGCCCTTTGCGTTAATTTTCCATGGAACGATTACCCTGACACAATATTACCCTCACCTCAGACAATATTACCCTGACACAATATTTCCCTGACACAATATTATCCTGACACAATATTATCCTGACACAATATTAACCTGACATAATTTTAAGATTCTTGTAGGTCATATCCAGAGATCGGACAGATTGGCGTCATTGCTCGCAAGAATGTGGACATGACTCCAATTTTGATTAAATAATTAATCATTTAATTAATTTCTTACCTGAGGTTTAATTTTGATTCCTAATCAATGAATAACACAAAGATTTCTTCAAAGTGATTTATTAGTGCATACAAACTTAATATACATAACTAGGAAAAAAAACATAATTAAATAACTAACCTACAAAATGTAAAAAAAATCTGTATGTTTTCCTAATTTTCTGTAGGTACTCATTTTTTTATATAAAAATATTATTTAAGTGCTATTTATTGACTAGGGAACAAAATTAAATCTCAGGTAAAAAAATAATTAAAATAATTAAATGATTAATTATTTCATCAAATTTTGAGTAATTGCGAGCAATGACGCCAATCTGTCCGATCTCTGGGGGCCGATTTCTGAAATTCGACCGCTCGATTTCGTGTATTTCTTTCAGTAATATCTTCACTACTAGGCTTGTAAATTCTACTAATAGAATGGAAAACGAGTGGTCAATATCAATAGATTCCCAATTTCTATCGCTCGTATTTCAAAAATCAGTATTTCGCCGTTTTCCACCGATTTTCGAGTACCGAAATCGAGCGATCGAAATTCAAAAATCGGCCCCCTGGTCATATCACATTAAAGATTTCGCTTTCAAAACATGGGCCCGATTCGGATTTTGAACTAGATATCTATTAGACAACACCAAGATACGAAAACGATATGTTTAAGATCTAGCCTGTCAAATTAGACATTTCCGCGATTCTGGAGAAACTCTTGAACGATTTTCACAATGTCTAAAACGTCTCGTTATGTATTTTTAGATCTCAAAACGATTTTGAAGCAATCTTAAAACGATAATTTAACGTAAAAGTGACATTGGTTGCCCGAATTGAGCTGCAAAAGATATAGTTGAAATCTAAACTAGTTGGTATCTAGTACAGTATATCGTATCGTTCTCTTCTCTAGAACGGATCTTGTTTTCCGAATACCGTGGAATATTGCATTAATTAATGAGAGGACTGGACTTTTCTTAACTGAGATGGATTTTCGACGTTGTTGAATATTTAACATTTTATCAGATGTGGAGGTTGATGGTTAGTTAGAACATCTTCATGTAGGATCTAATAACTTCAACCAGAATGGGAGGAGGGTATGGTACTTAACTTAACTCGTAAAAAATCGAAGATGTAGGCGGCACGTATGATGGCACGCACGGGGAAACGGGATGGTGTCTTATGGAACTTTCAGTAGGAGTAGCAGAGAAATCGCTATTATTGTTTGTCCTTGTCAGCCTCCTTTTTCATTTCTGCCATTTCCTAAAAAGTCCTTAGTTCCACGTCAAAACAGTAGACGTATTGTAGTTAGGTGGTTATCCCTGTTCCTGGTGGGTAATTAATAAACCTGACTAAATTACGTACGTTGTTTTTTGTATGTTGTCAGGAATGTTATAACGTGTTTTTAATTTCGTCACATTGCGTATGTTCTATTAAGGGCGTATCTCCATGACGGCACCAGGCGGTCTAAAGTCTATTTTTTTATTCGGTAGACTAAAATGACATTTCATTGTATGAACATCATGTGTCATCTCATACTATGAAATGTCATTTTAGTCTTCCGAATGAAAAAAATAGACTTTAGTATAGCGCGAGTTGCGTTCTCGCGCGCGACTCCATACATCTTGATCTTGATAATATAAGAGTCATTTTTTATCACAAATAACACAAAATTATACAAATACGACCATCATATCCGTGCTGATGTCGCACAAGGTAGTAGGCCCAGTTAGCGTATAAACAAAGGCCAAATGCGGGTCATCGTCATCATCATCGTGTCTTTTGTCCCCCACTGCTGCACTTTCGTCGTATAAAAGGCCACTACATACAAATGTTTGTTCACCTGCCATCATGTTCCGCCATTGGTTCCACCCATCTCCATTTTTAACCGACTTCCAAATCTCAAAAGGAGCGGTTATCAGTTCGGTTGTATGTTTTTTTAATGTTTGTTACTCGATATCTCCGTCATTACTGGACCGATTTTGAATTTTTTTTTGTTTGTATGTACATGCATACACATTGGTCCCGTTTTTTTCAAACCCTGGTTCTGATGACGTGGTGACGAAACTCCTCAAATCTTAAAGGCATACATATACTGATTTTTATGTGTTTATCTACAGATCAAGCATATACATCTAAAAAAGTGACATTTGAGGAAGTGGAACTGCTGATGATGATCAGAACGGAACTCTTCAACGACGCATAGTCCACGTTTGGCGATTTGTCCTCTTCGTTATGTTTGGTAAACATGTTAAGTTTTTAAGCTACATTTTTGTCAAGCTTGAGTTCTGATGATAGTAGTTACAGAAGTCAGTTTTTTTTTTCAAAGATTTTTGTTTGTTAATGACATAAACCAAAGTCTCGCACATTGTCAGACTTCATTTTGTCATTTTTAAAATGCGGGTAGTTGGTAAAATCTCAGCAGCTAGACAATTTTGATACCCTTTCTACCAGTCTTCCTGCTACCAAGAACATAACGTCACGTTTTAAACTTCGGCAAAAATAAATAATTCTTAGTGTGCACGGTTAATTTCCATTTCATTTGCGAAAAAACTATTTGCGAAAATCGTAAAAGTTTCAACTACTTACTTAATATAATTGCATTAATATTTTCTAATGATTATTTACACGAGTATACTTAGGCTAATAAAAAAGTAATAACTGCTTACATTTGCTGTGAAATACTAAGTTGGAAAATGATATTAGCCGTTGCTCGTGAGTAATTTTTTACATCTATTCTATCTAATCCAGGGTTTTCAAAGTGGGGGGCGCCCTCCCAGATATTATGTAATAAATCTCCATAAATTTGGATTTTGTCATCATCATCACCATGATCACCCAAAATGCTTTAAGCTCCTACCAGACTATGTGCGTGAATCGCGCCACGATTCGCGCATCAGTGTGGAGGGGGCTTTAGGCTTGCCGCCGCCCCTCGACCCGCCACGGGCGGCCGGGCCCTGGCAGGCGGTCGCCGGGGCGCGACCGACACGAGTTGTGAATTCCCCTATTCGCACATGTATCGTACTTACAACGTTTTACAGTACATACGGCCCTTTAAATTTTCGGCATAGTGTGCCAATTATCGCACTATAGCCTAAGTAGCACCATATATACTGTAATAGTACATTGCAATACAAGTACGAAAAGTAGGTAAGTAGTCAATTCGCAACGAGTGGCGATAAATTGAAACACGACCGAAGGTAGTGTTTGAAATCGACACGAGTTGCGAATTACATTTTCGCACGTGCATGTACCTATTGTACAACGTTTTACATTACATATAGTCCTTTAAATGTTTGACGTAGGCACGCACTATGGCGGTAAAGTAGTATAGCACCATATGTACCTACTGTAAAAACGTCATACCTGCAAAGTATTTTTGCCCAAGCTGAAAGGGAGACCTTCGCTAACGCTTGGTCAATTAATTAGGGGAGTCGTGATAGGAAACACACTTATAAATTAAAACTAGTTATATACCTACTTTAGTGCAGCGAGGCAATTTCGACTGGTAATTTATTAAGTACAAATTTGACTACCGAAAACGACATTTAAGACTCGCGTCCAAAAAATTTTGAATCAAACTTTAAAATAAGTTTTAAGGCAAAAATAGTTGTAACTATCCCGCCGAGGGGCAATTACAACTAGCGGAGTAATTACAACTAATAATTTCATTACACAGTGAGCTACTACGGGTAGGCATGGCGTGAGCGATCTGAATTGAACCCGTTTATTTATGTGAAGTGTCATTTTATAAAGTGTCATTCAATAGAACTTGCTAACTATGTAAACAAGTTACTAGTAATTTGACATTCAGTGTCAATTTTAGTATGGCGGTTTGTTTACATAGTTAGCAAGTTCTATTGAATGACACTTTAGAACTTGCTAACTATGTAAACAAACCGCCATATTAAAACTGTCAAAAAATATGAATATACGATTCCGGTGCATGCGACAGTAAACCCAAAATACACTAATGATCAAACACTATAGTAAAAGAATATTTAAGTGTACTAAATATAATATTTAATTAATGTAGACTTAATGATAATTGCCATACCCTACCAGGGTGCCATGTAATCTTTTTCTATTGTAACATCTAAGTATTGTATTGTACCATGGTTTGCAATAAACGATATTACGATTAGAATTAATACCAATATTGAAAAAAACTATTCTCATAACGAATGAAACCCAAATGAACTTGTTACCAAAATGAACCGTACTTGAGTATACATTCCATAGAATGACACTTTTTCGTGTTACTGAGTGATACAAAATGAGCAAAACTTTGCTCATTTTGTATCACTCAGTGAGCAAAATGCTATTTTGCTCACTGTTTTTAAGTAGCAAAGTACCCTTGTTCGAGCTGCTGAGGTGAAAAATATATTAACAAATGTGCCTAAGAAAAAAGAGCCGTGTGCTTTTCAGGTTAGTTTCACTGTCAAACGATGATCAAAAATGGGAATACAAGAGCTTACAAGAGCTTTCAGTATGTCCTAAGTATTTCTTGCTTTGGTGTTTAAAGAAAACCTTATTTCCAGTTGCATTGGTGTTCACATTTGGTGCCACACTCGTGCCCAATGCCACTGAAGAGCCGCTTATTGAGCACTGGAAATATGACCAAGAAAGCCGCCGAAAGATTCTTCATGAAAAACTTTCCAAAGCCTTGGCTGAAGAGGATGCTCAGCGTGAGAAACCATGTACAGCGACCAACTGGACTCTGGAACATTTTATAGACAAATATTTGGCCGAATCAAACCATCATTCTCTATACACGCCGCCCGATAACGAGACCATCGACAACCTAATCGAAAATAATGATCAGGCGCTCTTCCATCCCTACGTCTTTGAAGATTATTTCCAAAAATATGGCATAGATGAAAATAAAGAGCTTGAAAATAACGTCATTAAGACTCCAGGCGATTGGAAGTTTACAGACTTCATTGAAAAATATGAGGCAATGGCGTTATGGGAACAGATCAAACAAGAAGCGCTGATTGTAGGACGCAACGAAACAGATGATTTAAAAATTTTCTCATTATCGAAAAGCTTGGACTCGACAGATGAGCTGCTTGGTCTCGAAGTTCCGCGTAGCGGTCGCCGGTGGAACAACCAGTGGCCAGTACCACAGCCAATCACAAACCACGACCCCGTGAAACACGGTGACCTTGAAACCATCATGTACTTCATGAGACACACCATCTACTACGCTAGGGACAGAATGACGGTCATGCAACACCTAAGAGAGAAATATAGGACGACAGCGTTGTACAAGATGGGATACCTTTTTGCTAAAACTGATTACGCATGTAAAATTTTCTCTTCCCTCGCATTCAAAGCGTTCAGAGATTGTTCGGTGACGCGACAGAGAATATTTGAGGCAAATCGTGTATACAAATTTTATATGGATATAGCGTACAATATCGAGCGGTTGTTAGCCAGGTGGTTTGATGTGGATATATATAAAGATTTGCTGATATCTAACGATCTGATAGCTCGAAAAATTATCTTAAATGACAAGAATCTAACTACGCCTAAGATGGTTGTCGAGGCTTTTGACCAAATG
The DNA here is from genome assembly GCF_948474715.1 of Cydia amplana. Classification (NCBI taxonomy): domain Eukaryota; kingdom Metazoa; phylum Arthropoda; class Insecta; order Lepidoptera; family Tortricidae; genus Cydia; species Cydia amplana. The sequence goes on along the minus strand of NC_086079.1, from coordinate 471,834 downwards.
TTTATTGAATAAGCTGGTCTATCCTACAGCCGCCCAGACATCAAAACTTGCCAAGACATATGAAATTACATTCGTCAAAATAAAGATTTAAAAAAGAACAGTAGGCCTAGCACATGATTGGCGCGACAGTATCTCGCCGCGAGATAGACTACCCGTCTTTTTCTAACTATATTAATAAAAGTGGGACGGGTAGTCTATCTCGCGGCGAGATACTGTCGCGCCAATCATGGGCTAGCCCGGCTGAACGAGAGACCTTTTATAGTACCCTGTGTGGCTAGAGGTTAGAGGTTAAAGTTACATAATCGGCAAAATCCTAATAACCATTGGATTTGCTATGCTTTTGTTAAAGTTCTCACCAAATCTCATTTTATTGTTTTTCGTGCTCAAAATAAAACCTTATACATACCTAAATGAGAATTTGTTTTATTGAAACTTTGAAATTAAAAATAATAATTTGGTTTGTTCCCAAACTTCATAAACCAACCAAACTGGGCCCAGTTCAGTCTTAGATCACAAAGCTCGCTAAGTAAAATGTCACCTGTTTTTCTTTCTATATTGTCTTATGATTCCTTTTTAGTAAGTATATATACAATTCGATTAAACGATTCTCTTGTTTGTGACTTGGCTTTAACATATGTATATGCAAGAGCAGAATTATTTATGTTTAAATCATAACTATCGGCTTTAGAAAATGTCCTTAAGTAGATATAAAAAAATTGTTTCACTAATTAGTAAAGCCTCAGGAAGAAATATTATGTTTCGTTACTTGTTTAGTATCAGAAACTAAAGTTTATTTTATTTTATTACTACTTACGAGGGGTATTCAAAATATTCTCGGTATGAGAATGAAAACAAACAAGTACGAAAAGTTTGATATTTTTATTTTTCAATATACTCCCCCCCTATGTTCATACACTTAAAAGATCGATCAATTATTTTTTTTAATCCTGCATAAAAATATTTTTTATCTTTGGTGTAAAAATGCTCCTCCACTGCCGCCTTCAATGCTTTATCATCGGAAAATTTATTTCCACGCAGATCCTTTTTAAGATTGGGGAACAAAAAGAAGTCGCTGGGGGCTAAGTCCGGACTATACGGTGGGTGAGTAACAGTTTCAAACCCACATTAAACAATAGCTGCCTTGGCAATATGAGCAGTATGGACGGGGGCGTTGTCATGCAGAAGCATAACACCTTTGGTTAACTTTCCTCGCCTCTTTTCTTTGATTACATCCTTTAATTGGCGTAGAATGTTAGCGTAGTACTGTCCTGTGATATTTACACCTTTTTCTTTATAATCGATCAGTAATACTCCTTCACAATCCCAAAATATCGTGGCCATGACCTTGCCAGCTGAAGGGATGACCTTGAACTTCTTGGGATGAGCTGAACCCTTAATGTGCCACTGCATGGACTCTTGTTTACTCTCTGGGTCATAATGATGAACCCAGGTTTCATCTCCAGTAACTATTCTTTGCAGCACCTCATCAGGATTTTCACCGCACAAGTCAATAAAATCGGAACAACAAGCTACACGCATGTCTTTTTGAAGCCGAGTCAGCATTCGCGGAACCCATCTTGCACTTACTTTTGACATATTAAGATGGTCATGGATAATATCATGTACGGTACCAATAGAGAGATTGGTTACTTGTGCTATAGATTTTACCTTCACTCGACCATCTTCCAATATAAGTTTTTCCACTTTATCAATATTTTCTTGTGAAGTAGCTACTACAGGCCGGCCAGGTCTAGGGTCGTCTTCAACACTCTCCCTTCCACGTTTAAACTCGCTTGACCACTTTTGAATGGTAGATAAAGAAGGAGCAGACTCACGGTAAACACAATCCATTTCCTCTTTTATGGTTTTTTGATTTTTACCCTGTTTTGTCAAGAATTTTATCACGCATCGATGTTCTAATTTAGTTAACATTGTCAATTCCCACATGATGTTCATGTTTGTTCAGCAATTGCAGAAAAACAAAAGAACATCTCGGTTCGAATTATACTTTTTTTTAATGTCAATGAATAAACCTTAGCGGCCAGTAACGAAAGAAATTTTAGAAGAGGTTGTAAGATATCAATACCGAGAATATTTTGAACGCCCCTCGTACTACCTACCTATTTATTATATTTTTGTTAAAAAATTTCAGTTATTCTTCTGTGTACTATCAACATTGAGGGTCTTCCCGCTGACAAACAAACCCAAAAAATCGGGAGAACTTCAAAAAATGCCAAGACAACCAAGAATACTAATACTCAGTATCCACCAAAGAACCCGTTCAATATTGATAAATACAAAATAAGAGATAGAAATAAAAATCCAGCAGGAGAATATGAGACACTTGACATATTGTCTGAAGAAGAAGTGGATATCAAAGAAAGTATAGACGTAGTAAAGAAATACCAACTCGAAATGAATGCTAACGTAACTACTAAGACATCTCGCAAACCCTTCCATGAAAAGTACGGGACATTTCTGCCTGTAAACAAAAATACTAAGCCAGTATTCAAAGATTTTCTGGAAAAATACGCGCTCACAACAGTTTGGGACCAAATAGATAAAGAACGAATATTAACTGGCAAAAACATCACAAGACGTAAAGAAATGGTGTCCCTAGTTAAAGGCGTTGATAACACAGATGAGCTCTTGAGTCTTCAAGTAGAAAACGGCAGAGCCAAGTTGCCAGTACAAGCAGCTCGAAGATTCAGAGCCGGCAAGCATAACCTCGACGGAAACATGTTTCAGTTCAACTACATGCATATACACCAGTACATTATTGAATTGATGAAACAAGCAATATACCAGGCGAGGAACAGGATGACATTTATGCAGGATTTAAGAAACCGGCATAGGAGATCAGGGTTGTACAAATTGGGGTTCCTTTTCGCAAAAGCAGATCAGGCTGGTAAAACGTTTTCCTCTGTGTCGCAGAAGAGTATTCGGATGTGTAACATGATCAGGCAAGGTTTCGCGGGGGTTTACCGTCCATACCACAGCTACATCGACATCGCTTACGCCCTCGAGAGAATGGAGACTAAGTGGTTTGATGTAGACCTGTTGTCAGATCTGATAGTATCCAACGACAACATGGTCAAACATCAAATATTTACAAACACAAGTTTAAAATCTCCCAGGGACCTTGCAAGCTCTTTTGATAAAATGTTTATGGAATAAAATTTACTTTTATCTTTTTCTTTAATTTTTTAAAGTCTAAAGAATGTTTATTTCCACTAGTCCATTTCTATTTGAAGAAAGGTTTCGTCGGAGGCACATTATATTCCGTCTGGAATTGCTCCCGGCCGAAGAACTGGAACTTGACCATCTCCACGGCATCCTTGGCGTCCACGTCCAGCTGCAGCATCCTCTCGTACATCTGCAGCAGCAGCAGCAGGTTGTGCTTCTTCGTGCGCCAGTTTGGACGGTTTTGTATCGCCGTCTGGTTGCTGAACAAAGTTAGGATTTAAATATGATGATCAACTTATCGCTCCGCACCGGACCAACATGTATTAAGTTCAGGCAGCGTTTAAGGCTGGTTTTAGTGTCACGCGGACCGTCCGTGCGGATCGCTCGGCACCGGTGACCGGACCAATATGTATTAAGTCCAGGGTGCGTTCTCATACAATTTGGCAATCCGCACGGACGGTCCGCGTGACACTAAAACCAGCCTAATACTGGAAGTGACGGGCGGAGGCTGATAATTCCTTACACCATCGTGTTCCACTCTTCCATGAGCCTGTACATCTGGGTCTTGATCTTCATCACCCGGCTGAACAGGTAGCCGATGCGGTAGGCCGGGTACGGGTTAGTTGCCCTGCCAATTACCATCAGCATAAGAAGTTGTACACTTATTTACTTTTATCTTATATTTTTACATAATAATCGCCTGTAAACTTGCTGTAAATACTTAACGATCACGATTATGTATTTATACATATTAAAAAGGTTAAACAGTTTACATGACGTGGGTAGTACAGTCACCAGCAAAAATATATGACTGTGGGCAGCCGTGCAAAAATATCTGATGCTCCATTGGAGGCATAAGTATATGACGACACTACCTCGGTAAAAATATGTGATGCTTTGTGGCCGGCAAAAACATCGTTACTCTGTATCCGCATAAATATCGGATCGGATCGCTTAAAAATATTTGATTACTCATAAAAATCAAAATTATGTGATTACTCTCATTTGGCATAAATATCTCTCCAATGTGAATGCAAATACATCGGATGGCAAACGGACCGCCTATATATCTGACACGAAATTATGAAATATGTCATCAATCGGCAAAAACGAACCATACCTGGATAGCATAGAGCCTTACATTGTTTGAAGTGATTTGACAATTCACGAAAAGAGTGCAGACTTGTCATTGCATATGTCTGTCTCACATATTTCATTTGCAATTTTAAATTGTGACATAATTTAGGTAGACTTTTAATAGACAATGTGTAATAAACCTCCTTCTTACATAAAAAAGAATGATGAAGAGGTCAACCTGTGAGACTGACAAGGACAAACAATAATAGCGCTTTCGCTGCTACTCCTACTGAAAGATACATAAGACTATCCCGTTTTGTCATTTCCCCCACCCCTCATGCCAGATCCAGTTATATACTAGATTCATGATTGCAATACGTTACAATTCAAAATTATATCCAGTTTATTCCGTCAAATCGATGATAGAATATAATGTGAGACAGACATATACAATGACAAGTCGGCACTCTTTTCGTGAATTGTCAAATCACTTTATACAATTTACGGCTCTATACCAAACATGTATGGTTCGTTTTTAAAGGTCGATAACATATTTGTGATTTTCCAATGTGTCAGCTAAATAGGCGGTCTGTCGTCCATCCGATGTATTTGCTTTTACAGTGGAGAGATATTTATTCCAGATGAGAGTAATCACATAATTTTGAATTTTATGAGTAATCAAATATTTTTAAGCGACCCGATCCGATATTTATGCGGATACGGACTAACGATATTTTTGCTGGTCACAAAGGATCACATATTTTTACCGAGGTAGTGTCGTCATATACTTATGCCTCCAATGGGTTGGACTGTAGCAAAGGGGGGGGCTGGGACTTAGATTTGTTTTTGACAAAGTGGTGTCATTATGACACTATTTTTAAATGATTGTAATGTGTATATCACGTCAAAATAAGCATCTTTTATTGGAAAAACTTTTCTCTAAAATAAAAAATGGCCGAGTTAGACGCCTCCAAAGATTGATATTTTTAAAGGGAGCTGGGACTTAGAAAATTTTCATTGAGAGTGGTGTCATTATGACATATATTTTAAATTATTTTAATGTATAGAACACATCGAAATAAGCAACTTTAACTTGGAAAACTTTTTACTAAAACTGAAAATGGCGGAGATAGAGCTTAAGGCAGGCCAGGCTTTTAAGGCAGGTCGGAGTAGGTACGACGACGAGCGAAGCGAGGAGGAGTGTTAGGTAGAACTGCGACCATACAGCGCGCGAGCCGAGCGAGCGAAGCGAGCGTGCCGCGGCAGCGGCCGGCGAAGCGCCAGAACCGACGTTTTTATAATAATACAATTTTACAAGTCCCAGCTCCCTTTAAAAACATCAACCTTTGGTCGCGTCTAACTCGGCCATTTTTTATTTTAGAGAAAAGTTTTTCCAATAAAAGATGCTTATTTTGACGTGATCTACACATTACAATCATTTAAAAATAGTGTCATAATGATACCACTTTGTCAAAAAAAATTCTAAGTCCCAGCCCCCCCTTTCGTACAGTCTGACCCTCCAATGGAACATCAGATATTTTTGCACGGCTGCCCATAGTCATTTATTTATGCTGGTGACTGTACCAGTAAAGGATGACTCATGTTAGAGCGGACCGTGTCCGGGCCGGAACTTCCGGAGCTTCGTTTTCTATGGAAAGCATCACGTGATCACCTGTCATCTGTCATAGACAAGTAAGCGCCAAAAGCTCCGGCCCAGACAGGGCCCGGTCGGCCCGGTCTAACGTGAGTCATCCTTAATACTGTGTAGCTATAATGGCTCACATGGAGATGACGCAGTAAAATAAAATGCTTATTATTAGAAAATAATAGTATTTTATATTTTTGGGGTACAATTTATTTGCGATGTGAATTTTAGGATTAATTGGAGTTTTAAATTAGTATATTGGGCGTTCTGGCGTTATAGTTTTAATATATACCTACTTAAAAAGTCAAATGTACATACAAAAAGCGGCCAAGTGCGAGTCGGACTCGCCCATGAAGGGTTCCGTATTTAGGCGATTTATGACGTATTAAAAAAAACTACTTACTAGATCTCGTTCAAACCAATTTTTGGTGGAAGTTTACACGGTAATGTACATCATATATTTTTTTTAGTTTTATCATTCTGTTATTTTAGAAGTTACAGGGGGGGGGGACACACATTTTACCACTTTGGAAGTGTCTCTCGCGCAAACTATTCAGTTTAGAAAAAAATGATATTAGAAACCTCAATATCATTTTTGAAGACCTATCCATAGATACCCCACACGTATAGGTTTGATGAAAAAAAAAATTTTGAGTTTCAGTTCTAAGTATAGGGAACCCCAAAAATGTATTGTTTTTTTTCTATTTTTGTGTGAAAATCTTAATGCGGTTCACAGAATACATCTACTTACCAAGTTTCAACAGTATAGTTCTTATAGTTTCGGAGAAAAGTGACTGTGACATACACGGACAGACAGACAGACATGACGAATCTATTTTAAGGGTTCCGTTTTTTGCCATTTGGCTACGGAATCCTAAAAACGAACTATATAAAATATTTAAACAAAAATCAACCTTCTTTTCATACTAATATGGTTCACTATGGCCAGGCGTGGCGTGGCTCACTCCGCAATTTCGTCGCTTTGCTACAGGTAGTTAAAAGTAAATCCGTTCCGCCCCAATTTTCGGGAAAGCCATAAGCCGCGCGTGGCGCTGTCGCCACCTAGCGGCCATATCTGTGCTGATCGTAACAAACGTGTTTTGTTAGAGAGTGAGTCCTCTGTATCTAGTACCATTATTTATTCTGTGCTATGGCTATGAAACTGTTGGTGGTAGACTCTAACCACGCTAACTCTACAACTCTACACAAACGTGGCAGTAATATTACAAAAAAAAAATTACAAAATTCTTTATTTCAAAAAATACACATATTTATGATGCAAGGGATGGAGCTACCCTGTAAGCAAAAATATGCCCGTGTTGGGTAACACCGCTCTTCCCTATGTAACATAATGTACTTAGGTATACAATTAAATTAAACTAAACTAATTAATTACACAAAATTACAGTATACAGTATTACAATGTAAATACAAAGGAAGCACAACTTTTTTTACCTAAACTAAAACTAAGTCTATGTACCTACGGAGGTAAGGTAATGCTAAGGTCTATGCTAATTTTAATTCATAAACAATTAAATTTATGGGTTCTTCTGTGTGTGTGTGTGTGTGTGTGTGTGTGTGTGTGTGTGTGTGTGTGTGTGTGTGTGTGTGTGTGTGTGTGTGTGTGTGTGTGTGTGTGTGTGTGTGTGTGTGCGTGTGCGTGTGCGTGTGCGTGTGCGTGTGCGTGTGCGTGTGTGTGTGCGTGTGTGTGTGTGTGTGTGTGTGTGTGTGTGTGTGTGTGTGTGTGTGTGTGTGTGTGTGTGGGTGGGTGGGTGTGGGTGTGTGTCGAGCGTGAGCTTCATCTCAGTAAATTTTCTGTCTCATCATACGTTTTACTTTCCAACCATTTAATTAAAACATTTTTGCACTCTGTATGCGGTTTGGAGTGAATATCTAGTACATTATTAATTTTATTGTAAAGGTGCGCAGATGTGGTGACGAACTGTGATCTAGCAAATTTAGTTTTAGTCTTAACCACCTTAGCAATATATATTTTGTGCCTCTTATTCTTGTAGTTTGGGTTGTACGGGAGAGTTTTATGCTTTTTTAGAGTGGTCTGCAATATGTACAATTTCCGAACTGATAAGATTCCGCTGATTTGGTATAACAGATCAGTGGAAAATGTGGCCTTCTTAAAATACATAATTTTGATAAGTGCCCTCTGCGCTCTTTCAAGGTCTATAAAACGAGTTTTTGCTGCACCTCCCCAAGCAGTTATGCAATACATCAGGACTGATTGTGCCAAGGAGGTGTAAATTTCATTTAATAAATTACGCGACTTTGATCGTTTCGTTGTTATTATTCCCGGCACAATATGTCTTAAAGTCTTGAAAATCCAGAGCAACTTTCTAACTCTAACAATGACCTGATCAATGTGACCGTACCAATTGAGATGCTCATCCAACATAACTCCCAAATATTTGATGTTTGCAATTTTTTCGATAGATGGGCAGTCGCAACTGGCACCGTCACAAGGTTGATCGAAGTGTATTTTAAGATTAGTATCCCAAGTTGGTTGTGAACTACTGGTTATACTAAAACACATGTAATTTGTTTTTTTGGTGTTAAGTGTTAGTAAATTCATTCTTAACCATTTAGCGATGTAAGACATGCCCAGTTCTGTACTGATTTTAACCTCATTCCATGTTTTTCCTGTAACGACCACTGCGGTATCGTCAGCATAAGAAAAAAGTTTAGCGTTAGGTAATGTAATATTACACAGGTCATTAATGTAAACCAAAAATAGCGTAGGGCCTAATACGCTACCCTGGGGTACGCCGTAAGAGATGTCTACATCGTCACTGGTATATTGTGATAGTTTCACTCTTTGTTTCCTTTCAGTAAGATAATTTTTAAGAAGAGCAAGAGGTGACCCTCTAACCCCCATTTTTTCAAGTTTGTGTAAAAGAATAGGAACAGAGACGGTGTCAAAGGCCTTTTTTAAGTCCAAAAAGACAGCTAAGCACTTATTACCATTGTCCAGGTTATCCGCTACTAGTGAGGTAAGAGAGGTTATTGCATCTTCAGTTGACATTCCGCGCCTGAAACCAAATTGTGCCGCCGATAGAAGATTACATTTATTTAAAAAGTTTAACAGTCTAGTGTTAAAGAGTTTTTCCAAAATTTTCGAAAGTGCGGGTAAAACTGAGATTGGCCTATAATTACTGACGTCGCCTCTGTCTCCACTCTTATAAACGGGTGTAATTAATGCTTTTTTCAAAGCTTTGGGGAATATTCCTTGGTCGAAGCAGAGGTTTACCAGATGGGTTAAAACAGGGACTATTTCTTTAGCTATAAATTTGAGAAAACTGGTTGTGATGTTATCCCAGCCAGGTGCGCTATTTGATTTTAGATTTATCAAGGTAGTGTGAACTTCGTCAGGGTTAGTGGGTAGCAATACAAATGATGTAGATTGTACAGGGAGGCGACCAAGAAAGTTCCTTAAATCCTGAGGGTTTGAGTCGATTTGTTCAGCCAGCTCTTTCCCGATGTTAGCGAAATAATCATTTATGTGATTGGCCGATTCAATTGGGGTTGTTCTCATATTTGTAAGCTCTGAGGGAGCTTTATTAGATTTATTTGTGAAAGTCAGTTTTTTTATATTTTTCCACAGTAATTTATTATTGTTTACTGAGTTCGCCAGAAGATCTTTTTCAAATTGTCTTTTTAAGTTTTTTATAAGTTTTTTACAAAAATTTCTGTAACGAATGTAAGTTATTTTTAGTATTGTGTCATCAGGGTTATTACGTACTTGTCTTTGTAACTTATTGCGGTTCCGTATACAGCGTAATATTCCTGGAGACATCCAAGGCTTTATAACACGCTTCGCACTAGGTATTTGACTGATTTTAGTATTTTCTTTTATGGAATCGCTAAGCATATTTATTAAACTATCTGTCAAAACATTGGGGTCAGTACAGAATATAAGATTAGATAAGTTTTTTTCTTGGATGTGTTTTAAAGCATTATCGAAATTAATTGTGGTCTTAGTTTTATTAACTGTAGTTGCTTTTTTAATTTTAGATAAAGACAAGAAAGTGGTAAAATGATCTGTTATAGTAGTCTTAATAATAGCAATAGTAGGAGAGTATATAGTTTTATTTACCCTTAAAATAAAATGATCCAAGCAATTTTTTTCCCTTGTTGGCTTAGTGTGACCAGCAAGGAGTCCAAAGGTCGATAGGGTGTTTAAATAGTTAGTCCTATTTTTAAATTCATATAAAGGTTCACACAATTTCACACAATTTTTTCAAATTTGGGATTTTTTATGTTATTTCTACTCAGAATCACGAGCTCTTTCTATCCTAATAGGAGAAAACAAGTGTCCCAAAATTTCCATACATTTTTCGATCTTTCCATTACGCGACCACCATACAAAGTCCATGAAAAATGGTGACGGAATGGAAATAAAAACCTTAGGACACTTTTTTTTTCCTATTAGGATAGAAAGAGCTCGTGATTCTGAGTAGAAATAACATATAAATAAATAAAAAATAAGCTCCATATTTGATGAAAACTTAGTGTGGTCTGACTCTAAAATAATAAATAACTGCCAATTTGTTAACACACTCAGTGTTAAAACCCGACTATTGGATATTTTGTGATTTCGTTCCCAGGCCGGGATCGGGGTACCACAGCTTTATATGACGAAATGTTTGTGGCCTGGCGCGGATGACTTGTTTTGCTGGATGGCAATGAATGTGTTAAAATACTTGTAATTTGTCCACAGACCTACAAGCCGGCTTCCCCGTGGAGTTCCTCGTCGGCTTCATCAACAAGGGCTCCGAAGACTATGTGGTTGAGACCATGGAGGCTTCCTTCCGTTACCCGATGGACTACACATACTACATCCAGAACTTCACCGCCCTGCCTTACCACCGCGAGGTAATTGTTGCATCCAATTATGAACGTTTTCATCTGATTGTATTAGGGCGTTTTTTTTTTGTTGTCCCAAACACTTTTTTTTCAAATTTGGGATTTTTTATGTTATTTCTACTCAGAATCACGAGCTCTTTCTATCCTAATAGGAGAAAACAAGTGTCCCAAAATTTCCATACATTTTTCGATCTTTCCATTACGCGACCACCATACAAAGTCCATGAAAAATGGTGACGGAATGGAAATAAAAACCTTAGGACACTTTTTTTTTCCTATTAGGATAGAAAGAGCTCGTGATTCTGAGTAGAAATAACATAAAAAAACCCAAATTTGAAAAAAAACGTGTTTGGAAAAAAAAAATTACGTCCATTATTGGTAGCTAAATTATTTCCACCTTGGGTGTTAAGTTAACACTTGAATCCCTCACTACGTGGATATGAGCCTGTCGCCCGCGTTATTTCTGGATCGATACGACCTTAAGAAAACAGCGTATTCCCATCTTAAGGGCCGGCAAGGCAATTGCAACCACTAGTGTCGCAGGCGATCATAGGCGATCGTAATTGCTCACCATCAGGCGATTCGTCTGCTCGTTTGCATCCTATATCATAAAAATAATCTTACTACAACCAGGGGTGTGTCACTCCGCAGTTTAGGTACATTTGGCCGGCGCGCCCATCGGACAGGCGTATGGCAGTGGGCTGCCGCTCGGCGCGCACGATAGTCGTGTCACGCGGCGCTCGCGCAAAATTGAAAATACACAATGGCTTCGAAACTTACTTCCGCGAGAATCAGACATGCTATCTTCGGATAAAATATGTATGTTTACATAATCAACGTTTGTAATTCCTACATATTTATCTTAAAAACAATAAATCGTTGGGTATAGGTATAAAAACTTGTCATGTGATAACCCCGTGCCGACACTCACAGCTCGGTCATAAAACTGCGGCGCGCAAAGGAGATTCACGGTTCGTGTGCGGTTATAAGTTTCAATTTTGCTTGCAGGCGGCGATATAGGTGTAATTTTATATCTAAACCTGACTTTTGTGAAGGAGTGAATTTTCTGTACGGTAGTACTATTAGTTATTCTGTGCTACAACTAAGTTTTTTTTTTCTGTTCAGGTGAAGCCCCTGCAAGAAGCAACCTTCGCGTACTCCTTCATCCCCAACGAGGCGTTCGCCGGCCGGCCGTTCGGGCTCCACGTGCAGCTCAACTACAGAGACGCCAGCGGGAACTATTACCAGGTATTTTGTTAGACCAAGTTAATAAAAGCGGCCAAGTGCGAGTCGGACTTGCCCATGAAGGGTTCCGTATTTAGGCGATTTATGACGTATTAAAAAAAAACTACTTACTAGATCTCGTTCAAACCAATTTTCGGTGGAAGTTTACATGGTAATGTACATCATATATTTTTTTTAGTTTTATCATTCTCTTATTTTAGAAGTTACGGGGGGGGGGGGACACACATTTTACCACTTTGGAAGTGTCTCTCCCGCAAACTATTCAGTTTAGAAAAAAATGATATTAGAAACCTCAATATCATTTTTGAAGACCTATCCAATATACCCCACACGTATGGGTTTGATGAAAAAAAAAATTTTGAGTTTCAGTTCGAAGTATGGGGAACCCCAAAAATTTATTGTTTTTTTTTTCTATTTTTGTGTGAAAATCTTAATGCGGTTCACAGAATACATCTACTTACCAAGTTTCAACAGTATAGTTCTTATAGTTTCGGAGAAAAGTGGCTGTGACATACGGACGGACAGACAGACGGACAGACAGACAGACAGACATGACGAATCTATAAGGGTTCCGTTTTTTGCCATTTGGCTACGGAACCCTAAAAAGTACCTCAGAAAGAGTTTAGAAAAGCAATTATAAATTAAAATGTTGCACAACAGTTTTTGATTATATGAAGTTTCAACACCTATATGAGCTAAGTAATCTCCAAGAAACTAAGGACACCCCATCAGGCCTCTTGCCATCATCTCTGAAAAAGCCAGTCGGCTCAAGAAGAGCAGGCACATTGATGGTGGCAAGAGACCGACGGATTATGTCATTAAGCGACGCATGTCTCAAAAAACGGCCTGCTCTTTTTTGACAAGCTAAGTATGATACCTATATAGGAATGGCTTTCTCACATTTTCTGTCGTATCGCCGTGTCCATCTGGAACCGAATATGTATCAGAAACGACAGGCACAGCTTCATATAATACCACTCCCGCAACTTCACCGGATCTTTCCACATCTGGTCAACCTCGTGGGGTAGTTTCAGCTCGTCGTTCTGCCTCCTCGTCTCCAGCTGCTCTTGAGCGGCCACTTCCAGGTGTTGCTTTATGTTGGTGAGCATTTTTGAGGCGTCGTCCAGGTCTTTTAGGTCGAGGTCGTGTGAGGTGCTGGTGCTGGTTAGTTCCACGGCTGAAAGATGGTGATCGAAAATACGCATGAACCCTCTGTTGTGAAGGCATGAAGTGTAAGTTTAAGTTTCCGGTGTATTGTAAAAGGCAAAACAAAACTCAAGGAATCATACGTGAACTGGGACTGGCAACTGCTTGTTGGCGTGGCGAATTATCTGGTTAAGTTAATGGCATTGATCTATGGATGGGCCCTACGGGCACTAAGAATGGTGCTAGTTCAGCGGTATCACTCACGAATTCGAGCCAATCGTCCAGTCTAACGCAACTAGTTGCGACCAAAGGCGCGCGTGATGCGAACTCATCAACCAATCGCATTGTGGCGTTAGACTGCACGATTGCGTCGAATTCGTGTGCGTGACACCGCTGTACTGGCGAATGGGACCGTATTGCCCGTCCTTAGATATATTATGTCAATAGTTAGGGCCCCTTGCGTGTTCCAGTGTTAGACAACTAACTCAGAGTTAAGGCCACAAGATGGCAGACCCTTAAAAGCGCAGGATTCTTAAACGGTCGAAGAAAGGGAAGGCTGCATATACATTTAGGTAACTAATACAGGTGCCCTAAATGTCCTCTAGGATTTCCAGCTTCCCATGCCCGTATTTTTTTTTGTAACTCTTACTTACTGCTAGGAACATTTTTGAAGGTCAGTTAAGTACCTGTCGTTATGTCTACTTATACATATAAGGAATGAAGGAGCCGTAGCTAAGGTGATCCTCACGTGATCCTATTTCACCTTGGAGGATATAATCAAACGGAGACGCCATGTCTGTAATTTTCTGTACAAAACAGTCTGCCGATTTTTGCGGGGGAGGGGAACGTCAAATGTATGCGTAACGTAAAAATAGCCATGTCAGATAAACGTCAGTCCATACATTGTGTATGACCGTTGGCCGCCTATTTTCGACAGAGGGGAAAGCCTGTTAATGGCTACTCCGTTTAGTTGTATCCTCCAAGTATTTCACTCTGTGAATTCTGACTAGACTTACTCCATTGCTGTAAGTTTTCGATCTCATTTTGGAAGTCGTGGAAGTCTGGCATCTCCTCGTGCCCACCGAACGTGATGTCGTTCTCCATGTCGGCTCGCCGCGACGGCGGCGGCAGCTTCATGTCGTCCATCAGACTAATGTTGCCATGCACGACCTTCAGTACCGCGTTGCTTACGAGAAAACGGGCTGAGGCTAGGTGAACTGTTAAGCCAAAAAACTTTAAATGCAAGCACTGTATGAGTATGTAATTTCTTCCTGAGGCTGAATACCTGTCTCACAAAGGGAGTCTAGGGAGCTTTTCCCAAAAACGGATACCTCGGCTAATCCCTAGCGTTGAGGTTGCCGCCTTCTGACTATTTAATTACACTTAGAGTGTTGTCACATTGTCATATGATAAACTCTTAGGTCTAGTACTATAAACTGAGTCTTTATGGACTGAGTCCGTTTTCCTCGCGGTGTCACGATGTTTTCATTCACCGAACCCGCGAGCTCTGGTTAAGAAGTCGCACGCCTTACATACAGCTAGACTGCTTACGCTTAAAGGATGACTCGAATCAAGCTGGACCGGGCCGGGGCCAGGCCGGAGCTTCCGGCGCTTCGTTTTCCATAGAAAGCACCACGTGATCACGGATCAGCCGTCATAGAAAATGACATGTCGGACTCCTCGACCCGGGTCAGGCCCGGTCTAGCGTGAGTCATCCTTTATGGGGTTTTTGATGTGTTAGGGTAACATTCCATTTCTGACCGCAGCTGCACTACTGGTACTGAACGCGTCGCTGTTACTGTCAATTTCCATAGTAAAATGAACAGTAGTGCAGCAGAGCTGCGGTTGGAAATGGACTGTCACCTTTACCTGTAATAGAGAGTATAAAAAGTAACATTTCGCTTAATATGTGTTCCTTTTAACCAACAATTACATCGGGAATACCGAAAGTAAAACAGGAGTGCTGTAAGTATATAAATAATGATGTTACTCAAACGTTTTAATAAGAAGTGCCTATTTTAAAATTATAATGAAGAACCATTAATATTTTCAATCAATATGTAGGTAGGTACCATTATGGAAATTAACATTTTTACAATCGAGTAAAAATTAAATTACTTATACTTTGAATATACCTACTTTCAATACTTTAATAAACGACGAGGGATATCTACATGCGAAGACTTGTGTATTTGGGGTTAGCGGTGGTGGCTACCTGTAAGTAAGGCACATTTACACCTTGACACCATACCAGGGGTCTCCAAACTTTTTTTTTACCCTGAGCCATATTGCGCCTCAGGCGCCGAGGGGGGGGGTGTATTTGGAGATTATATAATAATACTAGTTCTATGAGCTGTGACACACACATTTCCAATTTCGTATTTCAAACTTAGCATTTCGCCATATTCCACCGAATTTTGTGGCGAAATCGAGCGAGCGAGAGCGATAATTCAAAAATCGCTCTCCTGACCACTAGACCACCCGGCCACGGCGGTACCCATTCCAAATTCTCTGGTGTATGCAATCTTTGAAAGCATCTAATCATAATATTATTTATCTTTGGAATGTGTGATATCTATTTCAGTTTATAATTTATATCTAAAGTCCGTCAACCAAATCTTGTCAGTAGTAAAAGGCGGCAAATTTGAAAAATCGCGGGTTAGCAACACTGTGTTCAAATAATTCCAAAACGCGTGTCATCTGTGTTTTATCTGTGGAATGTGGATCATAAATGACAGCCGTCACCTTATTTGTTTTCATTTGGTTTTCATTCTGAATCGTTTCTGTTTCAAGAGATATTTCTGCTGTCACCATTAAATACCAATACATTAAATAAGAATAAGCAAAGCTAAGGGGCCTACAATGTACAATCATGCTCGTTGATGGTAAACATTACTAAAAATTGAGGTTATGACAAGTAATTGGAAGAACTCTTTCGAACTTTTATGATTATGTTCAGTTTTTTTGTTTTAGTGTTAAAAGGCATAAATAAAATTAAAACGTATGCCTAAATCTATCCAACAAGACCATAAATTGTGTCCTGGAAACCGTCCATAGGCCCACATGTCTAATATTTTCAGCAATCAGTTGTGACTATTTACAAAGGTAAACCTTTTAAACAGTATTAAGAGCCTTGATTATATCGCCGTTCTTTCGCAATATCTACCTAATCCATACATGTTTGTTGCAGGATTAAATCTTGCCCAATATAAGGCGTTCGTAGTAGGTAGTATCTTTTCAGACAATACTTACCTATGGCGGTTTATGTACGTGTACAACGCAATCAAGTCGAAAAGTGACCCTTATCTTATTTACCTTTAAATTAAATAAACACCCAAATATCAGTTTTATTTTTAATATGTATATTGTACAATATATACCAATCAAAAAAATTACACAGGTATGTCATATTCATCCAGAACAGTACACTAATTTACATTAACAAGCATAGAGTAACTTATATTGTTAACAAGTGGCATATTATATTGTAAATAACAAATATATGCACTATCTAATTATCTGCATTTTGATATGATTTTATTTTAGTAAACTTAGAAGACAGATAGGGAACAAAGAGAATATAAGCACTACGATAGGGAGTTGTTTTTGATATCTTCAAATTTGTTCATCATTTTGATTAACATTTTTTTAACATCGCTTTTAAATTGTCCGTCCATGTTTCAATTTTTTTTAATAAACCGCGAGTGACAATTTGAATTGACGTACGCAGGGCGCGCTCAGCGGAAAAAAAAAACTGTTGATTCGATGTACATTGCTGCTTTTCTTAGCGCAATACTGCTCTTTGAGTGTTGCCCTACTTTAGTTTGCTTTACATTGCTACTGGCAAGATTTGGTTGACGGACTATATTAGTGTGTGTACTTAAAAAACAAATATTATTTTTTAGGGTTTCGTATATAGTCACCTAAAAACCCTTATAGTTTCGCCATGTCCGTCCGTCTGTCTGTCTGTCCGAGGCTTTTCTCCGTGGTCGTTAGTGCTAGAAAGCTGCAATTTGGAATGGATACAAAAATCATAAATTGAGACAGAACGGTAAAATGTTTGCTTTGTCCCAATAGTGTGGGATGTCGTTGGATAGGTCTTTCAAAACGAATAGGGGTCTTCAAAAACTATTTTTTGATATAGTTAAACATTTCGGAAAAAATCGCCCCGAAAGAAAAAAATAGGTGGCCGCTCTAACTTTTGAACCATGGGTCCAAAAAATATGAAAAAAATCGTGAAACAAAAGATTAATAAATACTTTGAATTACTTTTAAGTTTTTCACGTTTTTCCAGGTCTGTATGCCATGTTGGCCTCCGCAGCGCTCCGACGAGGCCAGATGCTCCCGAACGCGGACCGGATGGAGGACATCATACATTTCGGACTGTTCCCGGACAAACCGAGGCGCATGTCCTTCTTGGACTACTTTCGTAACTTTACAGGTTTTAACATTTTTCCCAACGTATAAAAAAAAGCAAAGCGCCTTATAGAGGTTTCAAAACATTGACGTATATCTCAGGACGGGCTATACATTACATGGGACTAAAGATGGTACTAGTTCAGCGGTGTCACTCACGAATTCGAGGCAATCGTGCAGTCTAACACAACTTTAGTTGCGACCAATCGCGCGCATGATGTGAAATCATCAACCAATCGCGTTGTACGTAGCGGTGTCACGCCGCTGTACTGGCCCCATTCATGCCCCATTCTTAGTGCCCGTAAGGCCAGTCCTGATGAGATATACGTTAATGTTTCAAAAGGTAAGGGCTGGCCCGTATTTCGCATAAAATAGGATACACATTTAAAAAAAAAACAGATTGATAGATAATAGTTTATTCATCACATGGTAATAGATAGATAATACTATTATTTAATTCTTTTTCAATGTCTGTATATCTCACAGATGTCAACGAAAACCTAACAAAGGTACTAGAAAGGCTGGAATTCAACGTCCTGGATGTGGAAAACCTGGAGAACGTCATCAAGCTTGCAGAAGAAGCCAAGAGGATTAAAGAGTTGAAGATGGCTGCCGTTTCGGACGCTGGGAGAACGGAAGGGGCCGCGGACGCAAGGCGGCAGGCCTTGCCTCCGGAAAAACTGCATATATTTAACTATAAGGAGCATCCCGTACGAATCTTCTTTTTACCCCCGACGCAAAAAGAGTGTTATGAGTTTGCCCGCTATTATTATTATTATATTAGCGGGCCTTTTTGGGTGCCCCTTAATTACGATACAAGTGCGTAAAATAGGAAATTTTAAACATTTTAAACGTATTTGTTATACTAAAAGTAATATTTGTAGAAAACGAAACGAATAGCTTGTCTATCTATCGCTTCCATATTAATCCATATTAATGGGATAGAGACAGCGTTTCGTTTCGTTTCCCTGCTAACGCATGTATTGTCTTAGGCAGGCTTGAACTTACTACCATGACTTTTTTGTGCTAAATGAAGAGTTAAAAGCGCCAAAAAAAATTTTGAAGTGAAAACTTCTTTAGCGGCGCTGTGCACTTTTTGTGGTGGGGAAAAAATGTTAAACTCGCGAGAGGTGTCACGTGACCGTAAGACGTAAGACGGACCCGTGACCGGATCGAAAAACTGTTACTTCAATGTCGTTATTGATTTAAATGCCATCTAGTGAGTTTCGCTCTAACGTATTAATATAACTCGAGTACTAACAGTGATGTGCTTAGCGGTTTCAAGTAATGCGACTAAATAACGCTAGATGGCGTTAACCTCAATTATACATAGTGCTGCAGACATTTTGCAATAGTCATTGAGTTTTCACTTCTGCCAGCACTCCCGGAGTTCAACCCGTTGTTTTTTTTGTCTCCAGTATGCTTGGAATTTAGATGGCAGACGGAAGTTAGTCCAATTCATGCAGCACTCGGTATATTCTACGAGATACGAGATCAATAAGCTACACATACTTAGAAAAAGGTAACTTCTCATTGCAGTTTAACCAACTATTTTTTTCAAACTTAAGAGGAAGGGGTAGGCCGCCTCTCCATACAAACGTAGTCCCCATTTTCCTCTCTGGATATATTATTAACATCTATAGGCAATATTTTTACATATTTTGATGTACCTACATATTTTTTGAGCTTTTGTAGTATATTTGGGTGGTTAAGTACCTACTGCTAACTTTTTTTAATATAGTAGCTTATAAGATTTAGAATCCGATGTTTTCCGTATAAATCCGTTATTTTATTAATTTAATTTAAGAAATGTTGGGGGAAAAATGTTAAGTTTACTCCGATAAATATAGTAAAAATTGAAGTTTGCCCGATTCGAACTTTAAGATACGTCAATTAATAGATCTTGAAACGATATGGATTAGATAAAGTCCGTCAACCAAATCTTGTCAGTAGTAAAAGGCGGCAAATTTGAAAAATCGCGGGTTAGCAACACTGTGTTCAAATAATTCCAAAACGCGTGTCATCTGTGTTTTATCTGTGGAATATGGATCGTGAATGACAGCCGTCACCTTATTTGTTTTCATTTGGTTTTCATTCTGAATCGTTTCTGTTTCAAGAGATATTTCTGCTGTCACCATTAAATACCAATACAATAAATAAGAATAAGCAAAGCTAAGGGGCCTACAATGTACAATCATGCTCGTTGATGGTAAACATTACTTAAAATTGAGGTTATGACAAGTATTGGAAGAACTCTTTCGAACTTTTAAGATTATGTTCAGTTTTTTTGTTTTAGGGTTAAAAGGCATAAATAAAATTAAAACGTATGCCTAAATCTATCCAACAAGACCATAAATTGTGTCCTGGAAACCGTCCATAGGCCCACATGTCTAATATTTTCAGCAATCAGTTGTGACTATTTACAAAGGTAAACCTTTTAAACAGTATTAAGAGCCTTGATTATATCGCCGTTCTTTCGCAATATCTACCTAATCCATACATGTTTGTTGCAGGATTAAATCTTGCCCAATATAAGGCGTTCGTAGTAGGTAGTATCTTTTCAGACAATACTTACCTATGGCGGTTTATGTACGTGTACAACGCAACCAAGTCGAAAAGTGACCCTTATGTTATTTACCTTTAAATTAAATAAACACCCAAATATCAGTTGTTTTATTTTTAATATGTATATTGTACAATATATACCAATCAAAAAAATTACACAGGTATGTCATATTCATCCAGAACAGTACACTAATTTACATTAACAAGTGGCATATTATATTGTAAATAACAAATACTCGTATATGCACTATCTAATTAAGTAATTATCTGCATTTTGATATGATTTTATTTTAGTAAACTTAGAAGACATAGATAGGGAACAAAGAGAATATAAGCACTACTATAGGGAGTTGTTTTTGATATCTTCAAATTTGTTCATCATTTTGATTAACATTGTTTTAACATCGCTTTTAAATTGTCCGTCCATGTTTCAATTTTTTTCAATAAACCGCGAGTGACAATTTGAATTGACGTACGCAGGGCGCGCTCAGCGGAAAAAAAAAACTGTTGGTTCGATGTACATTGCTGCTTTTCTTAGCGCAATACTGCTCTTTGAGTGTTGCCCTACTTTAGTTTGCTTTACATTGCTACTGACAAGATTTGGTTGACGGACTATATTTAATCTACTGGCAACATATTGCACGCTTATTTAGAGATTTTTGAAAAATAAGTATTTCTATTGACTAAAAAACCCACCCCACCCCAAGCCGTCTTGGTGGGGTCGCTAGAAGCAATCCTCATTTCTTTTAGAGATCTTTTGATACAAAACTTTGGTGACTGGGTTTACTGGGAGGGAGGGTAATTATATCTTCCAATGGCCCTAACCCTAAACCCTAACCACCCTACCTAAATACCCCACCCTACCCAAACCCTACCCCCTACCCCTAAATACCCTACCGAATGGGCCCTACGGAAGACCAGCGCTGGCTTTATAGCTAGCATTATGCTGAGTTGGGTCCATTTCGTGATGCACACTTATTGTTCTCTTCTGTTCTTGCTGTTGTTGTCTGTACATGTTCGTACATGTTTTGTGAACGTCACGAATAAAAATCTTTTATCTTTTATCTTTTTTTATCTTTTATCAATGAAGCGAGTCATATAATATTGATCGAACTTCGCTTGCGAAGCTCGTTTGATCATATATTAATATTTCCTCGCTTCCATGGACCTAGAATATTACGGACGGACTGTCACCTAAGACAAACTGTGACACTGCAATGGCGGACGGTTTGAATGTGTGCGTGTAGACGAGTGTTACCATGTAACACAAATTCTCCCCTAATGGTGAAACAATTATTTTTAATATCGTCCTTGTTTTCAAATAAAAAAATTAGGACAGTTTTACGTTAGACAATAAAAAAGGTGTGTACGTATCTGATTTTATAGGTCTTGAAAATGCGCAATATTGCACAATTACTTTGTGCAAACATTATTTTCAATACCTAATGATATTTAGCATCGTAATGAAATCAGTTCGTCATGTTTTTTTAATTTATACATTTAACTTGAAACATATCTGGTTTTCAACAAAAAAATTATAATACATAACAAACAAACGTTAAGTATCGCTCCTTAGTATCGGGAAATTACCATACCGACCTAGTTTGAAATGCATAATCAATCATTTAACCATTTACCTAAATGATATCTTAATACATAATGATTTAATAAGAATGGTATCAATTACCCTACTTTCGGGAAATTACCCTATTCATGTTACTGGTCACACTCCTGTTTTGCAGTTTGATAATTTATAAACAACAAATTATCGTGATTTTACGTACTAATTGATAAACTTAAGTATGAAAAGTTATTCCGTGACTTTTTTTCTTTCGATCGGTACAATTCTAGCAGGATTTAGCTACGCATGCCGACATATTTTATATTTTTCTTCGACATGTTTACTTCAATGACGTTTCGATTTGTCTGACGGCAAACTGGTGGATGAGGGCTGTCAATGTGTGTGTGTCACGCGTAAATACTTAGAAACTGGTGGATGTTGGAATCACAGTTGTGTTGTAAGCGAAACTCTGTCCGTAATATTATAGGTTCATGCTCGCTTCATTGTTCGATATAATTAGTTTACATTATTGTAGCTGTTTAGAGACAAAGTTTTGTCTATCGGGTTGTATAATGGCAAAGACCTTTAAGTAATCATAACCTGATTTATTAAATTTTGACATTTATAACTATGAAACAGTAAATTACAATTATCTGTTAAGATCTAAAATCAGTCTTATATTTATTTAAAGATTACATACTGATCTTGCGAATATAGTTTCGTCAATTACTTGGCGGTTATAGAACCTGGCGAAGGTTAAGGACGTGGAAGACCAGCCGGCCGTCTTTCTAATGAGGTCAATATTCACCCCCGCTAATGCAGCTGTAGATGTGGCAGCATGTCGAGTGCTGTGAGCACTGAATACTGTCACATCTATGCCGCTCTCTGCCAGGACCTTCTTTATCCACCTGCTTATTGACTGTGCTGTCGCGTCTCTGTAGGGACGCTTCACAGTTATTAAGAGGCGTTCAGAATTCTGGGGTCTTATACTATTTGTTACAGAGAGATATTCTCGGAGGACCGAAGCCGCACAAATTTCTGGTCTTTCCTCAAAGAATGGGAGAAACAGTATCGGTTGCTCCCTACCTATAGCTGAGGTCTTAATTATATCCGTTATAATTATTTTTACCCCATTGTGGCAAAATTGTATGTTCTGCCATTGAATGAGTGAGAAAGTTTGCACGCGATGAGCCGTGCATAACGCCAACAAAACGACTAGTTTCTTTGTAATCTGCTCTAAAGAAATAGTCGAGTTTGGGTACCATTGAGCAATATGATCCAACACTAATTTGGGATCCCAAGTGTGTGTATATTTTGGCAAATTTGGTCTTATTTTATATACACCCTTGAGTAACCTTTTTATGTGTTCATCCTTTCCGATGTTATCTCCGAGGAAAAGAGATAGTGCTGATCTGTGGCTATTAATAGAACCGTAGGACGCTCCCTTATTAAACTGATCAGTTAAGAAACTTATAATTAAAAATATTGAGTTCTCAAACACATCTTTACCAAGATTTGAGCAAAATGCCCACCACAACTTTAGTGTTACATTATATTGCTGCATGGTATTCTTGGACAGGGACGCTAACATTAGATCCCAAGAAGTCTCAGGTATGCCACGTCTCCGGTAGGCTAGTTGGAGAGCAGCGCTGCACCCAGGATAAGTCGCCTGTGGAACGGGCTCCTTGTCCTGTAATCAGAACAGACTTTATGTTCTTCAGGGCTCATATATATTATGTCCGATTGCAATAACGACATTAACAGGGGGTACCACGGTTGAGATGGCCAAACCGGGAAAATAAGAATTCCAGAGGCTTTGTCATGGATTATCTTTTGTAAACATTTCAATATGACCGAAAAGGGAGGAAACATATAAAAGAAACTAAAGTCCGTCAACCAAATCTTGTCAGTAGTAAAAGGCGGCAAATTTGAAAAATCGCGGGTTAGCAACACTGTGTTCAAATAATTCCAAAACGCGTGTCATCTGTGTTTTATCTGTGGAATATGGATCGTGAATGACAGCCGTCACCTTATTTGTTTTCATTTGGTTTTCATTCTGAATCGTTTCTGTTTCAAGAGATATTTCTGCTGTCACCATTAAATACCAATACATTAAATAAGAATAAGCAAAGCTAAGGGGCCTACAATGTACAATCATGCTCGTTGATGGTAAACATTACTTAAAATTGAGGTTATGACAAGTATTGGAAGAACTCTTTCGAACTTTTAAGATTATGTTCAGTTTTTTTGTTTTAGGGTTAAAAGGCATAAATAAAATTAAAACGTATGCCTAAATCTATCCAACAAGACCATAAATTGTGTCCTGGAAACCGTCCATAGGCCCACATGTCTAATATTTTCAGCAATCAGTTGTGACTATTTACAAAGGTAAACCTTTTAAACAGTATTAAGAGCCTTGATTATATCGCCGTTCTTTCGCAATATCTACCTAATCCATACATGTTTGTTGCAGGATTAAATCTTGCCCAATATAAGGCGTTCGTAGTAGGTAGTATCTTTTCAGACAATACTTACCTATGGCGGTTTATGTACGTGTACAACGCAACCAAGTCGAAAAGTGACCCTTATGTTATTTACCTTTAAATTAAATAAACACCCAAATATCAGTTGTTTTATTTTTAATATGTATATTGTACAATATATACCAATCAAAAAAATTACACAGGTATGTCATATTCATCCAGAACAGTACACTAATTTACATTAACAAGTGGCATATTATATTGTAAATAACAAATACTCGTATATGCACTATCTAATTAAGTAATTATCTGCATTTTGATATGATTTTATTTTAGTAAACTTAGAAGACATAGATAGGGAACAAAGAGAATATAAGCACTACTATAGGGAGTTGTTTTTGATATCTTCAAATTTGTTCATCATTTTGATTAACATTGTTTTAACATCGCTTTTAAATTGTCCGTCCATGTTTCAATTTTTTTCAATAAACCGCGAGTGACAATTTGAATTGACGTACGCAGGGCGCGCTCAGCGGAAAAAAAAAACTGTTGGTTCGATGTACATTGCTGCTTTTCTTAGCGCAATACTGCTCTTTGAGTGTTGCCCTACTTTAGTTTGCTTTACATTGCTACTGACAAGATTTGGTTGACGGACTATATGTCAAAAGTGACGTTTTTGTTTGAAGAAACGTCACATTTGAGACTGACATATCTAATCCATATCGTTTCTAGATCTATTAATTGACGTAGGTATCTTAAAGTTCGAATCCGGCCGTTAATGACTAAAGTAAATTGTGAAAATGACGATACAGGTACAGAAACAGTACCGTGTTTCAAATCGGGATGATATTCGGCAACCAGATGGAGCTAAGGGCTGTCGCGGGGGGGATCTTAAGCACCATGATCCAGATGCCTCTTAACGTTTCGTTGCTGTGGTAAGTTTTTATGACGATCGTCCGGATAACCTGAAGGTAATTTTAAAACTTTAAGTATTAAACGCGATTAAGTCCCGTTTTCATAATTAACTAGCGACCCGCCCCGGCTTCGCACGGGTTAACAAATTATACATGAACTTTCCTCTTGAAGCACTCTATCTATTAAATTTGTTGCGCAGTTTTAAAGATCTAAGCATACAAAGGGACAGACAGACAGCGGGAAGCAACTTTGTTTTATACTATGTAGTGAGGATAAAAGGGCTCGGTCTATACCTGTTTCCTGTTACATATGTATTATATCTATGATTCTAGGTACGTGTTCCACTACCACAAGCTGCTGAACATAGCTTACGATGTCGCCAGTAACACGGAGTTTATGTATCTACTAAACAACCGGCTGAAGGACGGCCTTACACACTCCAGCTACTTCTTGGGACAGGCAAGTTTCTATTGCATGAAACTAGGATTTTAAAATAATTTATTTACAAACATATACAGTGGTATTACTAAAAGAAATTAAAAACTAGCTTAAATCTAAAATAGGCCCTTGTGGCATTGTACCAAGGATGCTGGCGACATTTCGTCGCTGTATCGCAATGCTGATACGTTGTGCGAGGTACGTAGCCGCCAGCTCTTCGGTCACCAGTTACGTCAAGTCAACCAGACGCTTCGCGATTTCTGCGAACAACTTATGCGCGCTGAGACCCCATGGACCTAGAGTTTCAACTCCAAATGGTACAAAATGGTACTCTCTACCGAGGCTCTTATATTTGTGACGTTTTAAATTTTCGGCGTTTTCCGCCGCCCGGCCCTATGTATGCTTAGATCTTTAAAACTACGGAACAGATTTTGATGCGGTTTTCTTTAGTAGGATTTATATTTGAGAGAGAGAGAGAGAGATAAATTTTATTTAACACCAAATACATTACTTGTGTTTTTTAGAAAGGAAAAGAATACAGCTTACCTGCGGACTCCGAGGAGGCTACCAGCTTGGATCCCGAGCTTCTTTACAAGAAAAAGAAGAGGAAATAAATATTATATCGCCTTTGATGTTTGAAATTATTCTAACTATACAAAATTAAAAAACGTAAAATACCTATTTCTTAGCAAAATTTATATCAATATACTTCTTAGGTCCTATGCTAATCACCGTTGAAGTATTCGCCCGTATTGGATTTACACACTGTATATTTGAAGAAATGATTGGCGATTACTGCACCGACAAGAGCAAAGCTCTTAAGTTATGAAGATGATGATATTTGAAATTCAAACATTGCTTCAGGAGTCTTGTGGAAAAAACTTTTTCTTAGGTATTCCCCAAAATAACACGACGCGATACTAAACAGTGTCTATTTATTTTAGCAGTTTATACATCCATCCTAAAATTATACAACAATAACAAAGGAATGCTACAACATAATACTAAGATTATAAAACAAATAAATTATTATAGTGTGTCAAAGGACTGTTCCATTTCAAACATAGCAGAGAGATTCATACTATCTTTGTCTTACACTAGTACTAGCACCCAAAAGAAAAGGATGAGTATAGTTTTTTTGGTTCCTATTTACTGACAAGATTTGGTTGACCAGCTATAATTATTAAGTTGGTTGACAATCTGAGAAAATGCCGCATAATGGTGGAACATTGGCTGTTGTAAAATGTTAGACAACACCGTGAGACAGGGACAGCATG
The DNA here is from genome assembly GCF_948474715.1 of Cydia amplana. Lineage (NCBI taxonomy): Eukaryota > Metazoa > Arthropoda > Insecta > Lepidoptera > Tortricidae > Cydia > Cydia amplana. The sequence continues at coordinate 445,005 of NC_086079.1, read as the reverse complement.
ATAGTATTGATAGTGTTTTGTTATGTTGTCCCTGTCACACAATGTTATATAACATTTTTAACGGCAAATGTGGGAGCACCATAATATACAGTGTAGTTATGTATGGAAGTTCTATTTTTTAATAAGCACGTGGTAAGACAAAGGAGAAAATATTGTATAACTAGAAAAACAATAAAGTAATAAACGTAAAGTTTATAGTAAAATCAACAGAAAAATAATCTCATATCAATCAAACAGTAAAATACCTAAGTAACGTTAAATACAAATAAATTAAATAATCAGCTATTTTATATGAATACTGAGTGATTGTAACTGTCCATAATGTATATTGCACAATATGGACAATTGAATACATTTGTATTAAGAGCCAACAGGAGTGGTCATTTCTCCATACAAACGTACTCGACTGTTTCCTCCGTGGATTTTGAAGCTAGAGCAATGATTTTTTTCGACACAGATTAATATTGTCAATATCTGTGTCGGACCGTTTTGCTTTTTTTGATATTTTTGTTTTTTAAGGCACTAGAGCCCTTCAAAAATGGCCAAAATTGCCTAATTGACTATGCCGCAATGAGAGGCGTGGTATTCAAAACTGATATCAATTATCCAAAAAAGCAAAACGGTCCGACACAGATAATTTCATAATCATTTAGATTTCCAAATTTGGTTACGATTGGTTAAGTTTTGGAGGAGGAAACAGTCGAGTACGTAACCTCGATTTTTGAGATATTTACGCAGGATTTTTCGCCTTGTCCTTATCGCACTAGTTTTAGAAGCCGCTTCCGTTAGCGAGACGGGTATATTTACCTAAAATATTTAAATCTCAGCTCCTGTTTCGTCTTAAGGAGAGGCCACTAAACTCAATAATACGTCGTGTAGGTACATAGTTATGTATGTAAGACTAAGTTTCCATAAATTCGAACAAAATTATGAAAAAAATGAACATGATCCATATTATAATAATGTAAGAAGTTGCCGAAAATGTTCCATGTGGAGTGTTCTAAAATTTGCAATATCTTCATGCTTTTTATTAACTTACAAGTTGGGCCCTACTCGGATTTTGAACTAGATATCTATTAGACACATAGATGGTAGTATTTCTATAGATGTGGCCTACCGCGTGCCCCCGTAAGGGATAGACATAGATGACGTCACAAACCCGGGGATACCATATAGTTAAAGATTACCCCAATATTATCAAATATTGGGGTAATTTTAATCACGTTCGCGAGTTGTTCGCCTACGTAAGACGCAGCGATAAATAAAATATCAATGGGCCAATTTTCTTTTTTTTTTTTTTTTTTTTTGTAGAAAACAAACAGCCTTTTACAAATAAGTCTTACAAAAATGACTAAAAATAGGCCTAAAGTTTCATACGTTACTAAGTTGACTATTACAATGAAAAGTAAATAGGTTACTTAATTATAAATTACCCGTAGGTATAGTTGTGAGTACAACACGCAAATAAAGTAAGAAAACAATGCAAAATATTTACTTGAAACAATTTTTCAATTACTAGTAAACAAAATATGCCGAACTTTATTTTTGAAAACGGAAAAACTATGAACAAAAATGTCTATATCATTAAGCGATTCATTATACATATTACAAGTACGCCTAAAGAAAGAATTTTTAGCATACTGTGTGCCACAGGAAGAAATAGAAAAGGTAGGTTTTCGTAATATGCTTTGAGCATATTCGGCAGTTTTGCGTCGGTGCCCAGTTTCTCCTTCCGGTTGCTAAAATCCATTTAGCACGCGTGCCTGCATCTTGTGGAAATCTGGAGGTAATAAACGAAATATTCATTTTGTAATCTGTCACTCTTATTGCAAAATTAAGAATTAGTGCCTGCAGCATATCAATTAGATTCTCTGAGTCGTGGCAAAACCCCCTATAAAGTTAGAAAGAATCCGTAATGCTTAAATAAATATAATTTACATTCTAATTTAAACACAGTTCAATTTTATTGTTCGTATATGTCCAGTTCTACAGCAAAATTATTTATAAAAATGTTATTAAAATACAAAATACCCGAATTTTGGGGAAATTGTATGCATGCACGGGCTGGTATCCCTCGAATAATAGCAATGCGACTAAATTGAATACACGTTATTAAAAGGGTGACGGCTTACTGTCAATATGCGTACGTAATTTGGTCGGTTAATTTATCAGGAAATATTTATAGGTTAATTTTTTTACCCGAGTTATTATTTACTGTAAATGCTTTTTCTACTCAGATTTTAATTGATATAGATTGTAGGATGCTGTTACTAAGCATGATAATGTGACCGAAGTATAAAATACTGTATTTACCTGTGAAATGTTACGTTGTCCTGTTTTTGCCGGCAGTCACTTGTACAGCGCAAAACTGAGCAATTCACCATATTTGTTGAATTGTTAAGTACTACTACATGCACACGAAACACTGATTTCAATATTTTTCCTGATAATCTTTGCACTGTTCATATGTTTCACACCAATTTGACGTTTACGCATTGTTTGTATCCCACCATAAACTACGGTGGGGAATAAAAAAATATGAGACTGTGACAAAGACAAACAATAATAGCGCTTTCTCTGCTATTCCTAGTGAAAGATACATAAGACTATCCCGTTCTGTCAGTTATCCCCACCACTCATGCCATGCCCTCGATTAGACATCACCATCATAATGTCAGTGTCAAACAAGTGTCAAAAGTGACGTTTTTGTTTGAAGGAACGTAACTTTTGACACTTGTTTGACACTGACATATCCAATCCATATCGTTTCAATATCTAGTATTTGACATATCTTAAAGTTCGAATATGGGTGAAATCTATTTCCGTTCAGTCATCATTTGTTCCATTCGCCTCTTCTTATACTAATATGCGAAACCGACTATTCGATTGGATTCAAAAATGTTATCTTTCTCGCTCGTAACCTTATTTCATTTAAGCCCATTACTAATCGACTATGTCTTATTCTATAAATTTTCTGAGTCAAATAAATAATAACATCTACAAAAATGGCTGACTCAGGAAGTGATGTAAAAAGGAAGAATTAATAAAGTACAAGTACGTATTTTTTTCTAAAAATAGTAAAACTATCACTAGACATATCAATATAATACAATTCACAGCATCTTCTGTAAGCAATACAAAATTGCAAAATAGAGTCACAAATGTAATACTTAATACACTACATACATATGTAACGTCCCACGGGTAAAGGTACCTTATGGCGGTTGGCGCCTACGCTATTATTAACGCCGCTCCAATACAATAGGGATGTTGACAATTTTTTGGAACTGGTTTCATTTTGTAGATAGACTCGTAATAATTACAGAAAAAAAATATATTCATTAATTTTGAATAAAAAAACATGTATAATAAGTTTCGTGTTTAAATTTCGCGCCTAAACGCTCCAAACTGTCACGTGACCTTGATGACGTAACGGCGTTTTAAACAAACTGCTGTCAGTCATTTTTTTTAATTCTTTATATGGCAACTGACAATTTTTTTTTAAGCCTAACACACTACCGCATCGGACAGCGACCTTCTTTCTCCTCTTATATCTTATAGCTGTGTCCTTAACGCACCACCTTACACACTATCGATTCGTGCGCCGCACCGCACCAAGATCGCGTTTCGGTACGATAATCTGTAGACACTTAGGCAGGTTTCATAACTTGTCTTTGGTGATTCCACTGTGATTACGTCACGCGCTCCGATTGGCGTTTGCAGTCACGTGATACTGGGTATTATTTTAAATACTTTTCATTATTTTTAATTAATTTATTACGCATATTTACACTTGCAAAATATGATTTTCCGCGTTCTAATATTCCCTGCTATGGTAAAAACATAACATGTTATATATTCGCGATTCATGTCAACATCCCTATTGCGGTTCTATGCGACGTAAGCGCCAGGTGCCATAAGGTACCTTTTCCCATGGAACATCACATATAAACTCAAGTACCTATTAGTTCCTGAGAGGTATAAACTATAAAGTCTCATTGAAAAGGGTAAAAGAAATAAAATAACCCTCTCGTGTGCGGCGCGCCATTGTTAACCTTGTCGCAATGCACGAAGGTTGACATCGGGCTGTAGCCGCACGCGCCAGTTGACGTCTTTAGCGGTCAAAACGGTTACTTCAAGACTGAGTCAAAAAAAAGCGGCCAAGTGCGAGTCGGACTCGCCCATGAAGGGTTCCGTATTTAGGCGATTTATGACGTATTAAAAAAAAACTACTTACTAGATCTCGTTCAAACCAATTTTCGGTGGAAGTTTACATGGTAATGTACATCATATATTTTTTTTAGTTTTATCATTCTCTTATTTTAGAAGTTACAGGGGGGGGACACACATTTTACCACTTTGGAAGTGTCTCTTGCGCAAACTATTCAGTTTAGAAAAAAATGATATTAGAAACCTCAATATCATTTTTGAAGACCTATCCATAGATACCCCACACGTATGGGTTTGATGAAAAAAAATTTTTTGAGTTTCAGTTCGAAGTATGGGGAACCCCAAAAATGTATTGTTTTTTTTCTATTTTTGTCTGAAAATCTTAATGCGGTTCACAGAATACATCTACTTACCAAGTTTCAACAGTATAGTTCTTATAGTTTCGGAGAAAAGTGGCTGTGACATACGGACGGACAGACAGACGGACAGACGGACAGACAGACAGACAGACATGACGAATCTATAAGGGTTCCGTTTTTTGCCATTTGGCTACGGAACCCTAAAAACGGATTAGCCATTAACAGGCGTTCCCCTACTGTCGAAAATAGGCGGCCAATGGTCATACACAATGTATGGGCTGACGTTTATCTGACATGGCTATTTTTACGTTACGTATACATTTGACGAGCCCCTCCCCCGCAAAAATCGGCCGACTGTTTTGTACAGAAAATTACAGACAAGGCGTCTCCGTTTGTTTATATCCTCTAAGTCAAAAATGGATTCTCTATATTCAACTTTTTTACAGTAAAATATCCTCTTTACCACCCTAGCTGTCAAAGGGTGATGGAATTTTACACCAATTTTTATTATGTCCATACCTACATGTTCGGTATTGATGCATTGTAATGTTTACTGCATAGTATTAGGTGTTAACATTAGGTGTGACATGTAAAAAAATAAAAGTAATATAGCAAGAACTTACATTGGCTACAATGGAAAATATACGTATTAAGCTATATTTACAAATAATCGCAATATAAAATTACAATTACATAAAACTACAAATATAAATACTAGGTACAGCAGGTACAGCGTCTATGTAATTTCAGCTAATAGGTATAGGGAATGGCTTAAATTTAAAGGAAAGTTTAGCCTCATTTTACAAAACTATCATGGTTTTTTCATTCCAAAAACATTAATCTTACTTACTATGAGCATTTTAAACTATAAATACCACTATAATCTACCTCTACATTGGTTTGTTTTAAGAATACATTTAGCAAAATTTAGAATTGATTGAACGATTATCACACTTAAAATGGCGATGCATGGATACCTAACTTTTTGCAATAAAAATACAAAAGTAGTGTATTACGTTTTTTCCCGTCGAGCAGAAAAAGAGTATAAGGTAAACGTACTAGTGCTCGACATGCTAATGCCCAATAGACGACACCTGCTGTCACCTCTATTGACAATGACTTAAGTTTCAAGATGGCATGTACTGGGACCGCGTCGAGCACCAGTACGTTTACCTTACACATCACCAGTAAATAAGATAGCCTCAGATCAAACGATTGTCGACCTCCGCTTCGCCTCGGCCGACTATTACTTTTTGTGATTTGAGATATTTATTACTTTACTGAACTAAATTCAAAGAAAATCTTTTGCTATTTTAAATGTAATCTCGCATAAATTGAAGAATTGACTTAAGTTTTACATAAGTTTACTTCCACTTTGAATAACTTATTGAGCCACAAGGTCTAGATTAGAATTAAACTTACAATGTAAAGTATAGTCAAGCGGGAGTTTGGGACGCATGGGGTGACTTGAAACGCTATTCTTACTTAAAACTAATGGATATACTTGTGGAAATGACCCTGACATTGGCAATAAGCAAAATAGAGTTGTCACATTGGGTACTCCCTTCCTTTTATCCTTGTTCATAGTTACCCTCGTGTTCTAAGTCACCCCCTATTAACGATAGTTCTCATTCTTAAGGAATGCGTATTTTAAGGCTTTACATATACATATTTAATAAATAAGTAGCCTCTATCAAATGACTTGAAGACCTATTCTTATTTGTAACATTTTTCGCGTAAAACATTCGCGTTTTTAACATAATACATTAAATCATAACATCACATCAGTCATACGCGAACAAGAGTAACCAAAGTCGAAACGTCGCTAGACCCGTTAAAAATTATGAGTTAATATATATTCATGTGCTTTATATTTAACAAATAAATTAAAATCATAGTTAATGCCAAGAACGAATTGTACTTGTTTATAATTTCATGCCACTGAATATTAAATCAGGTAAAAGCATTATTAGGTACTCCTAACTCTTACAAATCTAATAATTTGTAGTTATTCATAGTATGAATTTCATACCCGTTGTTCAACAAATATACTCACTTCCATTTGTACAAAAAAAAAGATATAATTGCTTTTTAGTCTATTCCATTCGGATCTAATAAAAATATGAAATTATTATAATTCCAAAGATGCAAAATATTTTTTTAATACATTGTTTTTAGATCCGAATGGAATATGTTGATGTTAACACTGGAGGTAAGTTCATGTATAGAAACATAGTTTATTTTGCTCGGGGCTAGATAAACAGTATGAGGTGGCCCTACAAATGTTTCTCTTTCCCCATGTTCCTCTTACTCTTACCCCATCTAACCTTACTGGTTCTCGTATCATACCTTAAAAATATCACATCAATCAGTTAACTGATCATTCTTAAACCTTATTACTTAGAAATAAGGACCACTCATGATCAGTTAAGTGTATTGTTACGTCATTACCTTTCAATACTCGTCGTTTCATTTCATGTGAATTGAGTTGGATTGAATTGAATTTTAATTGAGTTGCTGTTAGCTTATACTAATTGATTGCAACCAATATTTACTAATTACAGATTATGTTGGTTCGCCGCCAGTTATTTCAATACCATCGATCGTTCCGAGAATATCGTTCAAATTAACGTCGTTTTTATTGTTGCGGTCGTCGAAAACAAAATTTAGAAAAGTGCTTGAATATGCCTGCGTCTAGGAGAAAATAGGCTTACGGCTTGCAGTAGATACCTAGGTATTCAGCCACCAGGCGGTCTAGCATGAGTTGCGTTCCCGCGCGCGACTCCATACCTACGTCTAGCGCAGTGGTTCCTAACCTTTTCACTCCGGTCACCCCTATGACTAACTAGGGAACCTGATTTTACCCCTCCTCCCACTGGTAATAAAAATCCCATCAAAAACATTAATGTAAAAAGGCGCAAGTCTCGCAACGCTTTTACTACAAAAAAGTTTTGAGATGTAATGTGAAACCAAGTCGGTTATTTTAATCAGTGCCAGGGGGCGTTAAAACCGTATCAATAAGATATCTTTAATTTGTAAAACGTATAATGGACTTGGCCGGTAATTACCCCCAGGTTAGGAACCACTGATCTAGCGCGACTTCAAGTATGGACTCGCGCGCAGAACGCAAGTCATGCTCGACCGCCAGAAACAGTGTTTTCCCGGTATTACTTACATCATAAATCGTCTGCAATAAACGAAAGCAACATCTGTTATAATAAATAATGAAGTAGACGAAATCCTCAAGTATGTGAATATTCAGCGTTTTCATTGCATTTTTATCGTATCTGTATCGTTTAGTCCAGCGGTCGGCAACCCGCATCCCGCGGGCCGCATGCGGCCCGTGAACCTGTCACTTGCGGCCCGCGAGCCTCCCTGGCTATTTTGTATGTAATATTGACAAACGACAATGTCTGATAAAATCATAAATATTAACAAAAGTGCGGCCCGCGTCTACTTTGTTAACTACTATTAGCCCTTGGCTGCTAAAAGGTTGCCGACCGCTGGTTTAGTCAGATCACGCCATGCTGTCGACCTGCCCGGAGACGGTGGCGACGGTGACGGTGGTCAGTTCGGATCACTGGGATTTCGGCTTCGGTGCGGACTCGCAGGTAAATAGGAACGAGAAGAAAGACTTCTTTTGGGCGAAAGCGATGAACTCATCTGGAAAGACAATTTGAATAGAATAGAACAGAATATCATTTATTTCAGTATAAGTACACAGTTATACAATACATACACAGGAAGAAAGAAAAGAGTTATAACTAACTTGTACACTGAAAAAGGTGAACACTCAGCATGATGCCGGGTCCTACTGGAGTAGTACCTGACCTGTACCTGTATTTGGAACTATTAATATAGGTATATGGTCATGAGATATATTGGAGCGGCCAAGGTGTTCACAAAATCTGAACACGCACTCTAACGCCTTGATATTAGAGGCGTGTTCATATATTTGTGAGCACCTTGGCCGCTTCGATATAATTATCTGATGGTGACTGTACAGTCAGCAGCAGAAGTTGCTAAGCGGGCGAGGTGTTCAAACAGATCTTGACGCGACTTTATTGTTAAGAGAATACTCGTAAGAGCGTGTCAAGGTAATTTAAGACAAAATTAAAAAATAAATTCCAAATATATTTATTTCAAGAATACAAAAGTTTCAATAAAAGCTGTACCACACTAGGCACATCCTGTATCGTGGGAATCATAGAGAAATATCGAATAATGATGTTGCCGCTATAAATATCAAAGCAATTACATTTTAGGTAAATAAGAAATTTGTATTTATCCTAACTAAAGTGCTAAAAAGGTCTCAGTAAGTTAACATCTCGCCCGCTTAGCAACTTCTGCTCCTGACTGTACTATTGTCCTCTGCTTGTTGAAGCACTAACGGCTGATGTATTGAATGCCATTGTTACCGTAAGTGAGCCAGCCCTTCTCGTCCAGGTCGGCCTGGCCGAAGGTGTTGTGTGCGTCCTCCTGGCACAGCCCGAGGCAGCGGCCCGCGATCTCTTCGAATGTTGCTGCGTTCACGCGACCCGTGCCGGTGCTGTCGTATAGCTGGAAATCAGAGATGCGATTTATTTGAAATACTTCTATTTAAAATGCAAATACAAAATGCAAAATACCTATTTTGTATTTTGCATTTAAATGCCTTTTAGTAAAAAACATTTTGTATTTTATTTGAAATACTTTTAGAGATGTATTTTGCATTTTTAATATTAATTTCAAAATGCAAAATACTTAGTGATTAAGTTTAGTCAACATTACCAGTCAAACAAAATGAAATGAACGAATGGCGCTCGTATTGCCGAATTTGACCGATAGAGGGGCCTGCTAGCCATGCGCGCCCTTTTTTAACAAGCTTTTATTAGGTCGACCTGTATGTAACTATGTAATGGAATCTAAGGTAACTAATTCAACCATCTTCCAAGGATCGTAGCGTCATGAAAATTGGCAGCTGTATGTAGTTCTGATGACAATACATAATATGGGACTATCGAACTGATCTGATGATGGAGACAGGAGGTGGCCATAGGAACTCTCGACCTGTATGTAACTAACATGTAATGGAATCTAAGGTAACTAATTTAACCATCTTCCAAGGATCGTAGCGTCATGAAAATTGGCAGCTGTATGTAGTTCTGATACTTCTGATGACAATACAATAATATGGTACTGACTGTCGAACTGATCTGATGATGGAGACAGGAGGTGGCCATAGGAACTCTGTGATGAAATAACGCAACCTAATTGTGTTAGGGGTTTTTAGAATTGTCTCTATGAGTATTAGTTGTCTGTCGTAAGAAAAGTACAGTCTGCGATAAAAGCTTGTACCAAAAATTAAATTTTTGCCAAAAACTTATTTCTTCTTTGGTCAGAGTGCGCGCCTTATAGCCGGTTTAGACTCGCGGCTCGCGGCTCGGCTCGCGGCGCGTCTCGTGGCTCGCCTCGACACACTCGCGTTCGGCTTATCATTCGGTTATAAACCTTATGCCGTGCCGTTAGTGTTTAAATTATATTAGCTCGACGAGCTTGCGAGCCACGAGACGAGCCGCGAGCCCATTGATACGCGTACTGATAAATATGACCAAAATGTCATGCATAAGGTGCCATGTTATAAGACGTTTTTGTTCGACTCGGCATTGTGTCTCTATTTCTCATGATAAATACCTAAAATAAATAAAAATATCTGAGATTTGGTCAAAAGGTATTTTATTTTGAAAAAGTATTTTGAAAATACCTATTTTGCATTTAGCATTTGAAATACAAAACGCAAAACTATTTGGTATTTTGCATTTGAAATAGTAAATCTGAAAAGTATTTTGCATTTTGTATTTAAATGCTTTTTTAAAACCATTTTGTACATCTCTGCTGGAAATATCATGTCGTTATAATCGGAGTCTTTACACATTATTGAGTCTTCTCCAATGCCACGGGGACAACGCCGTCCTCGAAACGTCGGAGGTAAATCTTAAAACTTAGATACGCGATTAAGTCCCGTTGTACAATTTAATAAGGAGTCTTCTTCGTCTGTCTAAGCGCCACTTGCACCATCCCACTAGCCCGGGTTAACCGGTTAAACCTGGAGTTACCCGTACAATTTGACACTGGGTTAACCGCTTAACCCCGGGATAGTGGAATGGTGCAAGTGCCCCTTAGTATCGTAATGTCTTAAACTAGTTTTCAATAATGATCATCGGATTCGTTGCTTGCTTTGGACTAAAAATAGACATACGCAGCAAAAGCTGCAAAACCCTAGCAGAGCTCTCATATTTCATATGTCAACATTTCTTCTCAAGTTGTAAAAACAGTCGACTAAATTGTAAAATGTATATCCCATTAATGACAGTTTGGCTGGCAAATTTCCTACTCAATAATCCTTTTGGCTTTTGGGCCAATTTTGTACAAAAAGACTTGACCCGAACCGAACATACATACAAACATTGCAAGTTAAATAATATAATAATAATTCAGCCTATATACGTCCCACTGCTGGGCACAGGCCTCCTCTCATGCGCGAGAGGGCTCGGGCTATAGTCCCCACGCTAGCCCAATGCGGATTGGGGACTTCACATACACCTTTGAATTTCTTCGCAGATGTATGCAGGTTTCCTCACGATGTTTTCCTTCACCGAAAAGCTAGTGGTAAATATCAAATGATATTTCGTACATAAGTTCCGAAAAACTCATTGGTACGAGCCAGGATTTGAACCCGCGACCTCCGGATTGAAAGTCGGGCGTCATATCCACTCGGCCACCACCGCTTTTTCAGGCAAGTTAAATAAAAGCTTGTAAAAATAAAAGCATACCTTGAAAGCGTAAGACAGGAGTTGTGTGAGTGGCGCGTGCTGCGTCATCAGGAACGCTGCGCACAGCAGGTAGTCGGGGAAGTAGATCAGACCGCTCGAAGGCTGGAAACATACATATGAATTTAAAGGTTAATGATCAGGTCAGTCAGGTTACTTGGGAAGACCTACTGGAGGCCCAGATACCGCCGGGGAGACAGTGGAAGCGGATCTGTGGCAGCTTCAAGCGGGTAATTGGCAGGAAACGGCCATGATCGGAAAACGTGGCGACGGCGTGCTCTTCTTTTGGATCAAACAAATTTCTATCCAGGGAGGAGGGGGGGGAGGGTCAACTCTCTCTGCAGCTGACTGTACGTTACGTAATGTTATGTCCCCTATGTGAAAAATAGTTTCAGCCAGTACTGTTGATTCTGTACTGTGTGAGGATAATGCTAGTGCTTCTGAATGTAGACGCGTTATACCGACGGCAAAAGACCTACGTTAGTCTCTTCCTGAGATATTAAATATTGTAAATTAGAAGAGAATATTTGGGGTAGACATATATTAGTGTGGTGCGTACGATTCCTACATAGTTTAATATTCGTGTTGGTAATAAAAATCTGACCTGTATGAACAGCTGTGCGAGCCGCTGTGCGTCGCCGGGCTGCAGGCCGAGGCGGCGCGCGAACTCCTCCGCGCCGAGCCAGCGCGCGCGCCGCGCGGCGCCCTGCGAGATCAGGTGCAGCTCGATCTGGGACCGCTCCAACCTGGAGTATGAGGATAACTTGGGATGCATTGCGTTTTATGAAGGCGAGGTGAGCGACTAAAATGTACAGGTCATACTGCATGACTTAGACTTAAGAATAATACCAAAATTTAGAAAAAAATGCTATAAAAACCATTGGGAGAGCACGAATAACAGTCGCTGTCATAGTAACGAGCATGTCCACACGGAGCATGGAATTATGAGCACCACCCCGTCCCGCGTAAAATTACCTCACCGCGTGGCTCAAGAATCTCGCAAACACAATGTCGAAAATGTTAAAAGTGCCAAGATAATCAAGATATGCATACCCGAGTTGTGCCCTCAACTCAGCCACTTCCCGCACAGAGGGGGCGCTTGGGATCCCTAGCTGCTTGGCTTTGGCGATGAGGCGGCAGTCGTCGTATGTGTAGTCCAGCACTGGAACCCCGAGAGCTCTGAAAAACAAATGGAACAATTTTAAAATGACTGCCTTAAAATGGTGCTGGTAAAAAAACACTGGGAGCCGCATGAAAGTAGCAACTTCCAAACTAAATATATTCGAAACCCGGCTTCAACCTAAGCTTCACGTAATGTAGTCAATATAATTTGAAGATTGCTATCAGTTTCTCTTCGATAAAGGAAAACACGAAGAGGAAATCTGTATTTCTGCAAAGAGTTCCAAAGAAGTGTATGAGGTCTGTAATCCGCATCTGGCGTGGTAACTATAGCCCAAACAGTGACAAGACTTTTTTTATTTCACTAGAGTCAATAATGATCAATAGTGACATGAAAACAGCAAGGATGATTGATGATCAGTTAATTAATTTAAGTACGGATGGTTATTTTATTAATTTTATGATTTTGAAAGCGCTTTGAAAGTTTGTTCCAAATTAGTTTCGGTCTCAATTATACCTGTTCTACCTGTCAATATTTCTAATGAAGTACACTCAAGGGAAATGAATACGGGTCACGAATTTCATTGGCCTTGAGGTACATACATCAAAAGACATCACAAGGTCAACAGACAATAGATATTTAAATCTATTGTTACAGTAAAGTTAAGTAATATTTGCGACCTCGTGTCAGGGCCGCGACGAAACTGCAATGACCGTAACAGACATTGTTTAGACAGCTTTTTTATATATGTAATTACCAGCTGTGGCTAATATGCCGCTGTTAGACTGTAACCTCGATTAAAAATTGCTAGAAATACTTAGGTGGAAAATTCGTCGTCTTTTTAAACAAACTAGCAAAAAGACTATCGCTAGCAAAAACCAGCAATAAAATGCACCGTATTGATGGATATAATAATTATAATAAAGGCGTTTGACTAAGTACCAACTTACATGAATCGTCCATGGCGATCGAAGTGTCTATGGCATTCGTGCCAATGCGAGATGTACCGAATTTAATCTCATATAAGATTTGCAGAGAGCACAGAATCGTCTCAAATATCAAGTCATAAATACAAGGGCTAATAAATATATGGAGTACCACAGGGAAGTGTATTAGGCCTTAGTGTTGCCCATACTTAAGGTCGTGTATACATATTTTTGGAAATTAGTCCGGGTCGATATTCAATGCCATGACTAAAATAAGCTAGGTACTCACTTAGCCATAACATCGCGTACATTCCTGGCGTACAGCTTGGGATCCCGTCGCTCCTCCTCGCTCGGGTAGTACACGGGTAGGAACTCGATCTCACAAGAGCTGTGGACTTGTGTCAGTGTTAGCCAGAGCAGCTTCAATCTGGAAATGCAAGATCAGTTCATTAGAATAGTAAAAGCTTTCATCAACAAATATAACTGCTCAGAGACGACTTATGTAAATAGCAACACCCTTACTTGACCATGTTTGGACTGGACCCCGTTTTTCGTACTAGATTTTAAATTCTTATTTATTCCTTCCCAGAATTTCAGACCTAGTTTTACGAATATAGAAGCTACTCACGATCCAGGTTCCTCCCAGGTGATAGTGTCCTTCGCGTTGAGCGGATGGTGACTGGCTGTACTGGTACACCTGATGACCTGGGTGGAAGCCTCCGAACTTGAAACACATCGGCTACTTACGCTCCAGGTCCTTCCCAGGTCCAGGTGACGGTATCCCTAGCGTTGGGGTAGCGGATGGTGACCGGCTGGACTGGTACACCTGGGTAGAAGCCGCCGGACTTGAAGGTGATGAGGCAGGAGCGGTTCGTGCAGGTTCCTTCTGGGAAGATCAGGATCTGGGAATAGACGAGGACATGGAACGTCATTTATCAGTATTTTAATACGAGATGTTACGAGTGCTGAGCGTGAATACTAAGTAACGAGTATCAATACTGTTAATTTGAAATACCAACCCGTTGTCTAAACAGCCATGCATAAATCGTCTGCAAATCTTAGGATGATAATATGACTATGATAGTCTATGATTTCGAACTATAGTTGTGCAACAACTCAACAAGGGAACAAACCTAATATTGCTCATTTTGAGTTCCAAGCAATCAAAGCACCGGCATCGGCACCAATGTCAAATGTCAGATATCATACCTGAGGCCAATCTTCCTTAGAGGTCGCCCGCTGGATAATCTCTTTGATGGTGTTGGCCCTGGAGTTGGGGTCATCTCGCCAGACGTACACAGGTTGGGTGTAGTTTATCAATTCTGGAAACGGGGAAAATTGGGTGAGAGGTTGTTTATAACAGTATGATAGATGGTACTTTTAATAATAATAAGTTTTGAAATTAACACAACTTTAGGAACAAATCAAATTATTTTATTAAATATTTTGATTTGTGTTTTTTAAGTAGTCACATTACTACTTATGCCAGAAATATGCGCTTGTTTACTAGTTCTTGAAATATAGAAAGTAGTGGAAATTACCACCTACTTTTTAGAACTTTGGTAAATACACGCACTGGTGTTAATGGCCGTAGATACTTATTGTGTGAAAGGTAGATACTTATTGTGTGAAAGTTCAAGTAAATACAAGTACCCATTTCAAAGATACGACTATGACCATAACACAAAGACATACATATATATTATGACGATGAACTATTGTTTCTTATCACTGAAAATTTAAATGCTTGGGTAAAATGGGTACCTATTTGACTTAATTTCAAAATTATAAACTGAAATACTTAGATGTCATATATTAAAGAAAAAGTGACGAAGCCCTCCAGTGGTGAAGGCCGGATTCGATCTGGCGTTTTTAGCAATCCGGGCTAACGCCTTGAACCCCTTGGCCGCCCTCGCTTGGGCACCGTATCTTCGAAATGGGTACTTGTATTTACTTGAACTTTCACACATATAAGTATCTACGACCATTAACACCAGTGTATTTACCAAAGTTCTAAAAAGTAGGTAGTCATTTCCACTACTTTCTATATTTCAAGAACTAGTAAACAAGCGCATATTTCTGGCATATTTACGGAAGCATCTGGTCAATATTGACAAAAAACTAGGAAGGTCAGCTAGCCGCCGTGACGGTAAACAGCCGCAGCAACAAGAATGAGGTTTACAAATAGGTACAGTCAGCAGCAGAAGTTGCTAAGCAGGCCAGGTGTTCAAAGTGATCTTGACGCGACTTTTTTGTTAAGAGAATAAGAGCGTGTCAAGGTCATTTTGAACACCTCGCCCGCTTAGCAACTCCTGCTGCTGGCTGTACTCCATTGCATTTCCCGGCGCTAAGTAGTAAATTTTGAGACTTGCCGGCTAATTGCAGTACAATCTTGAATGTACAATAGCTGTACGCTGTACTAAACTTTATATTCCTTTAAAAGCAGGCTAAGCAATAGAACTGAGCGTATATTTACGTCTACTAAGATAAAACACATGCGATTCATGCGAAGCGATTCATGCTGGCGGGGAGCCTAAAATCGGTTGATCCTATTTGAGATTCAAATAGGTAATGAAAACGTGAGTCGTTAACTTTCATTGAATTGTCTACAGAAGTGACTAGGAGCCCGTCGGAGGGCATCCGAAAGGCTAGTCCGAGTTCTTTCTTAGTATGACTTAGGTCCTACTTAGGTGTTAGGTAACCTAATATAAAATTCCTGAATGTCGCGTGAGGTTCACTCAGGTCAGTTTTACCGCAGCGACCGCGTTCTTAGTGCATGTACTCATAGACTTTGCTGAATTATACGGTTCTATTTTAATTATGGTCGATATTTATTACCGTAGTCGATCGTTACATGTCGTTTGTTGATATAATTAATGGTATATGTAGATATGATAGAGCAAAAAGAGATAACCCTTTAAACTTTCGCGTTTTGTACACATAACCGTTTGTGGTGACCGTTCCGACTGAACATCTAGCGACCTTCACCAAGGAGGAGATTTGGCCGAAGGGTGTCAAGTTTCGGCGGTTCCGCGGCCGGTTCCCTGACACTGCGGGGTTGCGTAATGCATCGCAATCATAATGTGTTTTTTAGTGTTTAGTTATATATTTTTAATATGTATGCTAGTTTTAAGGTATTTATTTATGGGCCACTAGTTGCCTGAAATAAAAGATTTCAGTCTTTCATTTCATTAATTCATAACGAAACAAAACGGGTCTACCGCGATATAATTTCATTGTTTTTACCTTAAATTCCGACGTTTCAGCTAGTGAAACTCAGCTGAAACGTCGGAATTTAAGATAAACACAATGAAATTATATCGCGGTAGACCCGTTTGTGAAATTAAATATAGATAACCCATAGTTAAAAAAAATATACACGATTAACACAGAGGTAAAGGTTTTATGCAAAATTATGATATGTATTTAGAAAGACGGATCTGCAGTACGATCGAATTCACAAAATTCTCTACAAGCCAACGTTTCACATCACTACATAGTATAAAACAAAGTAGCTTCCCGCTGTCTTTCTGTCCAGCTGGGTCATTCTCTCATTTCGTGCAAATCGGTGAGATTCTCTCGATTTGTAATTTTTCTTTTAAATGGTAAACTTTTGGGTTTCGTCAATTTGTGGATTCATTTATTAACATTTTTCTGCTAAAGGCACCTTTGTAACCTTATTACTTTTCATTTAATAAGGCTACTGGTAATGAACTACGCGCTGGTAATGAAATCGGCCGAGATGGTAATTTTATCTGTGGACGGTAATGAAACAAACTTATGAAATCGAACATAAAAAAACTGTATTTCAAGAAAATTAACACCAATTAAAATCGACAATATTAAAAACATGTGTCTTAAGCACTGTGGAGATGATCAAACCGACTTAACATACACTTGGGGTTGACAATCTCAACTTATAATGTTCAAGCTAGATGGTACATTTACCATTTACTTATCATCATTATAAGTCGAGATTGTCAACCCCAAGTGTTTGTTAAGTCGGTTTGAACATCTGCGCACCATATCACATAAAACGTAGTTTTCAAATTTTCAAAAATTAGCATAGACAAAATATATTTAAATCATTCGCGTTTTGTACCTATGTAATTTATTTTTATCGTTTTAACCCTATAGTGTGGGGTGTCGTTGGATAGGTCTTTAAAAATAAATAGGAGTTTGCAAACAACGTTTTTTGATAAAGTGAATCATTTCGGAAATAATAATTTAGAAAGAACAAAAAACGGTTATTCCTTCTAACTTTTGAAAAATCGATCCAAAAATATGAAAAAAAAAATCATAAAAATAGTGCTTAATAAACTCATTCAAACAAAATTAAAGCAAACTTGATAAGTTAAGCCGTTTATGAGTTATCGCTAAAAGTCTTCCCTTCTTATTTTATTTAAAAGCCTGGCAACCCTTATTTGTGATCGGATTTTCGCAAGCAACCCTATAACCACATAATAGTGACCGGGAAAAGATAGGCAACCTAGTTGATTTATATTGTACAAGTTGTATACTTTCCATTGGAACTTATTTTGTTTGTCAGACAGATCGGTGAAATTTGAAAAAAAAAAATTTTTTTTCAAAAAATAATTAAAAATAGTTTTGACCATATTTCTTTAAGCACCCCTATTTATTTATGTTCAGGAACATATTTTCTTTCATAATATGTAAGTTTCATCCGTCAGACATATCGGTGAAGGTCGACCATCTTAGACTACAAAGGCTCCCCTATTATCATATACAGTTTTAAATGTTTATAACAGCGTAGTATTTATAATTACTAAGCCTCTTTTCATTAAATGCACTGCCTCGAATATATTATCATTACCTTCTTAAGTCATTCATTACCTTCCCCAGTAAAATTGGAAGGAAAAGAAGTGAATGAAACCGATATGAATGAAGTTTTGGAAGTTTTTGTCGCCTACATCAGTTGGCATCAGACCTTAATTTTGCAGAATAAACCATCTGAAAGGCGACACTAAAACACTTCATTACGTATAATTATAATAATGTACACTTGCTACTTACTGTATAAATCACGCGATGGCGATGAAGACTATCGAGAACCACACTCCTTCCCGACCCGAGAGATCGTATATATTTTCGCTAACAGTGGCACACGGGCATCCGCTACGAGATCACGCGGCCAACTGACTGACGAACAATGTGTTGCATCGGCGGTAGGCGCTATATACCCTCGCTATGTAGCAAAATATAGCTAATCTATTTCTCGCGTCGGTAATGAAGAAATTACTTGAACCATACACTTATAAGGCTGTATAGTTTTTATTATTTATTTCTAGCTTCTAATATTATACGATTTAAAACATAACTAAATAAGTCATTTATTGCACAAACAACGAATTTTCTATTTGTAGTATCTTAAGGTTAAAATGTAGGTCAAAGTTATATCTTCACGCGTTACATATAGAGATGAATGAAAAAATTAGGTGTTAATTGTACATATAAAGAAAATACTAACTTTTTTAGAATTGTTCATTGGAGATACATATACTTTAGGCCCTATGTTACAACCTTGCATTAACAGATATTCGAAAACGCCACCACATTTTTGGTAAATTTCCGAAAACACCGATTTGCACGAAATGCGAGAACGACCCCCCTATGTATGCTTAGATCTTTAAAACTGCGCAACGGATTTTGATGCGGTTTTTTTCATATAGATAGAGTGATTCAAGAGGAAGGTTTATGTATAATTTGTTAACCCGTACGAAGCCGCCCCGGCTCGCTTGTATATAATATATTTACACGTCCGTAAGTATCTTTGAGGCGTATTAATATATTTTTGGAACATTGGCCTGTAAAGATGTTTGTGAAGAAGGTAGGTACAGTTACCTTTTTTTTACAGAAGCTTGAAATAGTCTCTAACAGACATTATATATAATTATATATGTCTAAATATATGTCTTGATGAGATACGTATACCTAATCATAACGCACTCTTAAAACGGAACAATACGTAATTTAGAATTTTAACGCCACCCATCACGAAATACATAATTGACGTTTGAACGGGACACGCAACGCGATCTTTACGGGGCCCAATATTACTTGTGTAGGAAATACACATATTACCGTCAATTTTGTGTTTCAATTGCTTTTTAATTGAGTAACTGTGCTTTAGATTTTCTCACGGTGTTTTAGAGTTCCGTTACCACAAAAGGAAAACACGGAACCCTTATAGGATCACTCGTGCGTCTGTCTGTCTGTCTGACCATTCTGCCCTCTTTATCTCCGAAACTATTGGGTCTAAAATTTTGAAAAAATACACAAAATAGTTCTTTACCTCTAGATGACAGGAAAAGCTATAAGAAATGTGTAGTCAAGCGTGAGTTGGACTTATTGTACGGAGCCCTTGGAACGCGAGTCCGACTCGCACTTGCCGGTGTTTTATTTTGAGGATGCGTGATAGCCAGCAGTGCCGGTGGGTCAAACATACACGTTGAGCAAGCCGGAACTTATTTAGCCGTCTGTCATTATATCGCGTAGTTTTTCCTCAGTGACCCGTTGACCACGAACGCTGTAAAGGGTTCGAAACGTCGGGATGTAGTATAAATTCAATAAACGCGATATAATCCGTTTTAAAAGTTTTATTTCATGAGTAACTATCGCGGTAACCGAAGACAATATTAATCATAATAATTTCTTTATTGGTAAGCCGGTGAGAATCGAGTTTATATACGTGAACCATTTTCCATCCAGTCAGTAGGTATTTATTTAAGAGGACAGTTGACGACCGCTTCTCCTTCAAACAAGCATAGTCCTCATTTTCCTCTCAGATTTACCCCTTCGTTTCATTTTTTCGATTTTTTTATTATAATAAGAGTTAGGAGTAAGAGGAGTTCCATGTAAAATTTAAAAAGCATTTAATTCTTATAATAATTAGAAATGAAAAAACAAAATAAACGAAGCTTCAGCAATACCTACACTTAACATATATTTTTTTGTCAAACTATTAAAATGTTGATACTTTCGACGTATATTTCTAAAACGACATTAAATAACATACAAATACAAATAAGATCGTGTCAGATATATTTGCGGCCTTCGAAGAGTAACATATTATTGCAGGTGACTTTAGTAGTTTTTGTTGCTAGAAATTGTAATACAAAGAAGTTTTACATAGATATACCTATACCCTTCTCCTATTTTTTATACAAATAAGGTACAAAACTTATTCGACTATACTTGCACACTTTAGCTTGTTAACCAACACACCCTTATTTACACCCTGATTCGACGTATTATAGGGTTATAGTAGTGTCATCATCATATCAGCCTTTTATCGCCCACTGCTGAGCATAGGCCTCTCTTCGAGTACGCCACATATCCCTACTTTATAAATAAATAAATAAATATTATAGGACTTTCTTACACAGATTGACTAAGTCCCACAGTAAGCTCAAGAAGGCTTGTGTTGTGGGTACTCAGCCAACGATATATATAATATACAAATACATAAATAAGGTAAAGGGCCCCAAGTTCGTGTTAGTACGTTATTTCGTTAGTTTTGTTTCTGGCGCAAATAATAAGGAATTCAAGTATTGTTTATTTAAATTATACATATGAAAAAAATCTGTATTATTTAATCTCTTCAATAAAATAATAACCAATATTTTAGTGATTAAACTGAGAGTAATACGACGGTCGAAACTGTCAGACGGCCGCGAACAGCTGTGTTGTATGCGTGCACATTTTGTAGGCGTAAGGTGCGCGCTCTCACTTGTTAAGCTTATAGGAAGGAAAAGCTAAACCCATTCGAATAAAAGTTTTTGGGAGTGTTTCTGTGGGTTCCTTAGTAATTGATTTGATAAGAAAAAATATTGAATATATGCATAGAAATACCTTAAAATTGCAATAAATCGACTCACGAAATAGCGGTCATTTTATTTTTCGTGTGTCTCCTATTTCGTGCCACTAACGAATCAAGGTTTTTCTAGATACATTTTGAGTGCTTGTTGTTAAATAGAACAACGAAAATAATTTAAAAAATAAATTAGAAAACAATTAAAGTATTTCATGAAGTTTCGTATGAGCGAAATTCGGTATATGTTTTTTTCACTAGAATTCTCATAAAACGAGTTTGAATGTGACCCGAGTTTAAATTTTTAAGGTATATTCCACGTATATTCTCATATTAACTACTAGCACAATTTTATTTATAATTAAATTTATTTGATTTATTTTTGTGTATGTTTATATAGCTGGTCAACCAAATCTTGTCAGTAAAAAAAGGCGCGAAATTCAAATTTTCTATGGGACGATATCCCTTCGCGCCTACATTTTTCAAATTTGCCGCCTTTTTCTACTCTCAAGATCTGGTTGACCAAGTATATTTAACGTATAAGATAGTTAATTTTTTTCTATTTTTTTTTTTATTATTTTTGATTTTTTTGATTTTTTTTTATTTATATAGTTCGGCTTTTAATCAAGTAATAAAGTACCCATATGTAAGTACCCACAACACAAGCCTAGAGCTTACCGTGGGGCTTAGTCAATTTGTGTAAAATGTCCTCTAATATTTATTTATTTTTTTTATTTTATTTTATTTTATATGGTTTACGAAGTCTTAATTCAACTATTAAAGACGACGAGTACAAAAATTTTAAGCTAGCTCTCAATATTTAACATTTCTTTTAAATATTATTATTAATTTGACCTTAGAATTACTCGTAAGTAGGTAAGACCGTTAAATAATTTAAATGATTATCAGCAAATTATCACCAATTACTCTAAGAAAACTTTATTCCGAAACAGGGGACACGAATTCACGAACTTAGGAGCTGAGCTAAATTTGTATCACGAAATGGGAGCCAAATAAGAGGTTCACGAAAAAATTCGTATAAAAAAAAGTTTCAACTAAAACCCTATAGTTTATACATTAAATTATTAACAAAGAACTAATATAACTTACTCAAAAGCTTTCAAGGTATTGATATGCTTAGTAATATTTAAAAAAAATGCTTAGTAATATACAAACTCTCAAGAGCCTTAACCTGCCGAAACAGGGGCCCTTTACCTTACGAGGGGTGTTCAAAATATTCTCGGTATGAGAATGAAAACAAACAAGTACGAAAAGTTTGATATTTTTATTTTTCAATATACTCCCCCCCTATGTTCATACACTTAAAAGATCGATCAATTATTTTTTTTAATCCTGCATAAAAACATTTTTTATCTTTGGTGTAAAAATGCTCCTCCACTGCCGCCTTCAATGCTTCATCATCGGAAAATTTATTTCCACGCAGATCCTTTTTAAGATTGGGGAACAAAAAGAAGTCGCTGGGGGCTAAGTCCGGACTATACGGTGGGTGAGTAACAGTTTCAAACCCACATTCAACAATAGCTGCCTTGGCAATATGAGCAGTATGGACGGGGGCGTTGTCATGCAGAAGCATAACACCTTTGGTTAACTTTCCTCGCCTCTTTTCTTTGATTGCATCCTTTAATTGACGTAGAATGTTAGCGTAGTACTGTCCTGTGATATTTACACCTTTTTCTTTATAATCGATCAGTAATACTCCTTCACAATCCCAAAATATCGTGGCCATGACCTTGCCAGCTGAAGGGATGACCTTGAACTTCTTGGGATGAGCTGAACCCTTAATGTGCCACTGCATGGACTCTTGTTTACTCTCTGGGTCATAATGATGAACCCAGGTTTCATCTCCAGTAACTATTCTTTGCAGCACCTCATCAGGATTTTCACCGCACAGGTCAATAAAATCGGAACAACAAGCTACACGCATGTCTTTTTGAAGCCGAGTCAACATTCGCGGAACCCATCTTGCACTTACTTTTGACATATTAAGATGGTCATGTATAATATCATGTACGGTACCAATAGAGAGATTGGTTACTTGTGCTATAGATTTTACCTTCACTCGACCATCTTCCAATATAAGTTTTTCCACTTTATCAATATTTTCTTGTGAAGTAGCTACTACAGGCCGGCCAGGTCTAGGGTCGTCTTCAACACTCTCCCTTCCACGTTTAAACTCGCTTGACCACTTTTGAATGGTAGATAAAGAAGGAGCAGACTCACGGTAAACACAATCCGTTTCCTCTTTTATGGTTTTTTGATTTTTACCCTGTTTTGTCAAGAATTTTATCACGCATCGATGTTCTAATTTAGTTAACATTGTCAATTCCCACATGATGTTCATGTTTGTTCAGCAATTGCAGAAAAACAAAAGAACATCTCGGTTCGAATTATACTTTTTTTTAATGTCAATGAATAAACCTTAGCGGCCAGTAACGAAAGAAATTTTAGAAGAGGTTGTAAGATATCAATACCGAGAATATTTTGAACGCCCCTCGTACATAGAAAACACCCAAGACTCAGGAACAAATATCTGTGTTAATCACACAAATAAATGCCCTTACCAGGATTCGAACCCAGGACCGCGGCTTAACAGGCAGGGTCACTACCCACTAGGCCAGACCAGTCGTCAAAATAAAAAGTAGTGTAACTATGTTAATAGTGGTTAAAGTAGAGTATCTACTTAGAATACAAGTAGGTATGTTTAACATAATCACATGTGGCGATACGGCTTCCTCGCCCCATGCAATCTATACTCAATGTCAATGAGAATGTCAGTATAAAATTTACTCCGAACCGCTGCAATCTTCTTCTTCTTTCTCATTTTCTCAAAGGTTAGCTGGAAGAGATCTCTATTAGGGATAAGTTCGCGTTTGTACATTATACTTATGTCTTTTACTTTGTCATGTCTATTTTGTGTAATCTTGTTTATGTGCATTAAAGTGATATACATACATACATCTTCGTCAGGCGGTCTAGCACGAGTTGCGTTCTCGCGCGCGACTCCATACTTGAAGTCGCGCAAGATGTATGGAGTCGCGCGCGAGAACGCAACTCATACTAGACCGCCAGAGTCATAGGATCAGCAGGCCCCTATTTCACCACAGCGACAGGTGACAGGTGCGACAATTCAACAAATGTCACTGTTGCTGACGTCACAAGCATCCATGGGCTGCGGTTACCGCTTACCATCGGGCGGGCCGTATTCCTGTTTGCCACCATCATTGTATTATTTAAAAAAAACTTTATTATATTGGCAAAAAAACAGGTATTTCTCTTTTGAAGTTTATGATGATGATGATGACAATTGTCACACGATTTAATAGAACTTTCGGTAATTCTTGACACGAAATGAATTTCGTGACAATTGTCGTGTTTCTTGTGACAATTGTCATTAGCTTCGCAAAATAAGTGCTTATTTATTGGCGATATAATGGAGTTTTCTTTAAATTAATATGTTGGTGGCAAACAAGCACACCGCCCGTCCGATGGTAAGCGGTTACCGTAGTCTATGGAGGCCTGTGACGTCAGTAACAGTGATGTCGACAATTTTCGCACCTGTCACCGTGGTGAAATAGGGGCCGGTCGCGCAGAGTCAACCCCCGCCAAGGTGTACAGTCTATTCACAAACTACTATGTTACCGTTTAA
The DNA here is from genome assembly GCF_948474715.1 of Cydia amplana. Lineage (NCBI taxonomy): Eukaryota > Metazoa > Arthropoda > Insecta > Lepidoptera > Tortricidae > Cydia > Cydia amplana. The sequence continues at coordinate 420,123 of NC_086079.1, read as the reverse complement.
CTGAGGTGGTTAATAAGGAGTTAAGTTAGGACAGCTACTTACAGGCTGGTTAAAATCTTGGCTGCGTGTAGCTGATTATACTGTTAAGTATGTTAAGAAAGTAAAAATGTGTAATGTGTGTATGTTTATTGTCTGTGTATGTCTATAAATAAAAGTACCTACTTACTGATGTTATTGCATGAATTCTATCGTAATTTAAATTGTATATTCTTCTTATTTACTTCGTAATGCATGTTATAAAATGTAATGTTTTGAAAAGATGTGTCCCGCCGAGTTTGTTGCCGGTTGCATATTGGGATACCCTTCTCCAACTGAAAGGGGATTTTATAATATTTAAATCTTCTCGAGGCAGAGGTTGGAGCCGGTGTAGCTTTATTTGACATTCTAAAGCGCATTGTATTGTAATATGCCTACTTGAATAATAAACTATCTTTATCTTAACTACCTATAGGTATGTATAAACTAGTTTTAGACAAAAAAAAGCTCAGCTACCTTCTCTTCTGCTAGAAAACCACCGCGCAAGTTCATTACCAGCCACCTGAGCTAAGTTGAGAACAGGAGGGTAGCACTGTGAGTGTATTGAGTAAATGCAGTCTAGAATAAATTAGGTTATATGTGTTCAATGTTAGGTAGGTATATCAAATTAACTTCAGCCTTTACCATCGCAATGAAACCAACACGCGACGGATCAATACCTTAGTTTCGCGATTACATAAACAGTTTTATTTCCAACAATCCCATAAAACGAGCATTCGCTTCAACAGACAGGGTAAAACACCCGTTTATTGACATGCCAGTCGTTGGCTCCTAGTTTTGTAGGACTGTGGACGTTGTTGCCTTGAAGCTGGATTCAATGTGATATTTGGAGGAGTGCCAAAAATACGTTCACCTAACCTTATTAAGTAAATTTATGTGGGGTCATTTTTAATATTAACTTTCAAACTACATGATAGTACTAAAAAATTTAAAATAATGATGAGTTTCATTGCGAACCGCTCCAAATCATACAATCGTTGTTAGGGCTCTATAAAAACTTTACAAGGCATAGTAAACTTGTAACTATTTAGTAATAAGGTAAACGTACTGGTACTCGACGCGGTCCCAGTACATGTCATCTTGAAACTTAAGGCATTGTCAATAGAGGTGACCGCAGGGTGTCATCTATTGGGCACTAGCATGTCGAGCACTAGTACGTTTACCTTATGTAGGTATTTGCAAAAATTTATAACACTTTGATTATGACTATTCGAATAACACCATTGCAGTACTGTGTAATACAGCAACGGAGTTGATAGCAGTCGCCGTGGCCGTATCGGCCGTGGAGAGTATTATTATTATTATTTATTACAGTGTAATGTATACTCTTATTAAGATTAGATGTACACCTTTATTGAAATAATTCTTTAATAGGTATTTCTCGACTATCCCACGAAAGACGACCGTATGCGTAAATATTACTTCAACACCTAATATTTTAGTTATTACCTTTCCTATTCATTTAAACACGTATTTTCAAACACAACCATGTCGAACAAAAGTTTTAAACCTTTCAGCAGTTCATTCATTCCAGTCCCAACCCAATGCAACCTGGGCTTCAATAGACATCCGTAAATACATTCACTCACCAGAGTCGAGTCTGAATAGTGCGACATGCACAATATTACACAATACTAATGCGACAGCTGTAAGATTAGAAAGTGCCCTTTCAAATGTGTAGATCAATGGAATTAAATAATGGATAATGAAAGTGAGAAGAAATCTCAAGGGCTAACAATTGGGATTGAGACCAGTAAGTTGAAAAGGTCAAAGAAATAAGTCAGGATTTAGAACAAAGCTATAATTGAAAAAGTGATAAATAAATCGTCAGGTGACAAGCAAAAGTCACTAATTACTATAAGATATTTAAACAAAAATCAACCTCTTTTCGTATTAATATGGTTCACTATGGCTATGAACTTGTGGTGGTACTTAGTGACTTTTGCTTGTCACCTGACGAAATACAATAATGCATAAAAAATCTGGCTTGAGTGACTTTTCTGCTCTTTTTCATTGCATTATTATAAGTATTATAGAATTTGTCTTATAAAAAACAGCGCAATCAATAATCCAGTACATAGTTAGTAGTTACGAAAAGTTAATATAGTTTTAGTTAGCATAAAATCTTCAGTGTATTCTTAAAGAATTTAAGATACGAAAAAGCTATGTGAAAGATAGCGAGAAGACCAACACCCACAAGATTAGAAACCAGTTTGTTAAACTGTTGTTTAGCCGTCGAGGTATCTATTAATAAATGAATGACAATCTTATTACACAAATCGACCTAGCTTCAACACGCCACGGTAAGCTCAATAAGGCTTGTGTTGTGGGTACTAGACGACGATATATAATAATAGATAAATACTTAAATACATAGAAAACATCCATAACTCAGGAACAAATATATGATAAACTTAATTTGATTAACAGGATGTGAATGCGTAGGATTTGATTTCGTACAACTAGGCTAGGCCGTAAAAATGTAAAAAAAAACAAATGTGATTATGATTATTACACACAATAACAATTAGGTTCACGTATCTATTGAGGACATATCTAAAGTTGAGTGCTATAAAGTCTAATTTTCTGATTGAACCTTAATTCGTAAATACAAACTTTACGGTACTTTCATATATGCACACAAGCTGTTAACTTTTGTCCATAGGAGTTAAATCTTTTATTTCAAAATCTTTGATTACATTACATATACGTACGCGATAAGTAATAAAAAAGTGTCAATGTCAGTGAATCAATAACAAATAGGTACCTCAACGGTCAAACTAGAACGATAAACAATCAAACCAACCCCAAACCACCACCACCAACCAAACCTACTTCCAACATAATTATCCATCGACTCCTTCCGCACGATGACAGACGACATCCTCGTGGCGTACACGATACAGCTGTCGAGGAACGACGAGTGCGGGGCCACGACGAGGATCGGGGCCTCCTTGCGGGAGGCCTGTCGGCCTCGCACGCTGATGGCCATGCCGCCGGCCAGGTAGGAGAGCTTGCCGATGAAACATATCAGGGGTTTGAGAGCCCTAGAAACAAAGTTGGGGAGTCAGAGGATGTTCCAAATGTTTGGTGTTGATGGAAATTTCGAATCAGTGATGTTAAAAAAGTTTAATGGTTCTCGAAAAGTCGAGGCTTGTTTTACTTAAAATAGTTATAAATGTTATAATGCTTAATCAATCTTGGCCCTAGACCTGACGAAGTTTAGCAGCAAAACAAAAGGAGTACTTATTAAAATTAAAACATTTGTTGTTTGAATTGATGACCGGTGGTTTAGCATTGCAATGGGTTGCGGGTTAACATTTTCTCAAGGTATCTATAATCTATGTACCTAATTTTATATACATGTCGCTTTTAATACGGTTCAAACAAAGGTCAATGCGGCCTTAAGAGCTGCCTAATATGTAATTATCCACCATGTATCTTCCGCGAAAATTAATGGTATTTACAAACAAGATATGTACAGTGTATTACTAAAAGAAATGGTATTTTAACATTATAGGTAATAATATACTTCTTATTTATGTACTTTCAATACCTACATAGATATTTATTTACTATTTTTACTAATTCCCGTGTATAGTTAACGCTTAAACTATTAACTGGTGACAGAAAAAAATCGTTTGTCAATAAAGTTCGTGAATTAAACAGTAGGTAAATATTCAAAGAAAGTCTTGGAACGCCGTGTTAATCAGTAAATGCAGGGCGACCTCAGTCAGGGCTTAACCTTAATCCAGGCCGAAAGGCCGGTGCTGATTGCTGAAGCTTTCGAGGTCATATCAGGCATTTTAATGCAAATACTCTGTATTGAAAAGAAAATAATATAAATCAATATAACTAGAAATAAGGAAATAAAATTTTAATAGGTACCGACATAGATATTTTATACCTATATTACCTGCCTTTGTCTTTGTATTTTGTACCTGTTTTGGTATATCACGTTCATATGTGGAATTGTGAGTATTTTTGCTAAAGATATTGAGATATTGAAGATATTTAAAACTACAAATGCTGTTAAGGTGCCGTTCGGTTGTCGACTGCAGCCGGATTACTGCTGAGGCGTTGTTGTTGCCACCGCTATACCTATCATTATCCTTGATAAAATGAGTGACGGAATAATTAACGTCATAATCGCGGCTGTAATATATAGAGAATTTTCCTTTTCACAAAGATTTCACAAAGATGTGGATGATTAAATTTTATGTAATTTCATAAAGTCTCATCGTCCACAGTAGAGGCATATTGTGCAGACGCATGTGCGTGAATTTGAAGCCAGGCGAGCAGGCGACGCACAGAACTCGACACTAAGCGTGACGAGCTAAAGGCCAGACCACCTGTGGCCATCACATATAATTACGTCGGAGGGGTGCTGACCTGCAGCGAGTGTGGCCGTACATTTGCTGCAAAGATTGGCTACGTCAGTCACCTGAGAGCGCACCAGCGACGCTCTCAGCAGTAGAAAGCAGTCGCTGTGGCCGAAAACGGCTAGGAAATGATGATGATGAATCTTTAGCTATTCATTTACAAATAGTAGTCATAGTAGGCTAACACTGGTCTTATGACCTACTTGTGTATGAATTTAGTTTTTATAGAGCCAAAAATAGCTTGATAACAAGAATAAATTAAAATAACATAAACGTACGCTCTGAATCCGAGAGGCCTAGTAGTTTCATAACGGTCATAAAATGACGTGAATTGTCCTAGAAATCCGCAGGCCTATCGCTTTCCCTTTCTTCGTGGCTTTTGCGGGCATAGGCTCGGCGGGCAAAGATATATTACCTATGACTAAAACAAATATGGATGGCATTAGTAGATATAGGATGACTGCCATATAGATATTGACCACTACATAAATAGTATTTGGCCACTCTTTACAATTAGGCTTCAATTGGCTTGTTTTTTTTCTGATTTCTTAGGAGTGGTCAATTACTACGTAGTGGCCAATAGGTAACTATATAGCAGTCGCCCTAGGTATGTGTTGGAATAAAAACGCATAAGTAGGTAGTTTATGGGGAATTGAGACCTGTATTTTTTAAAGATCTGTTATTTTGTGTTAAATCAAATGTCCCTACACAAGTACACAGTAAAAGTTGATATTTGGTGGCAACTGCAGATGCATTACTGTTGCGGCATTACTGCGGCGGCTTTGACGCGGGCGATGTCACTGTAATTTTCCTTATGTTTTCCTTGATTAAAAGCGCTGTAAAAAAATACTTTTGATTATCTTAAATGTGCGATGTCTACAGGAAAGACGCGAACTAGTTAAGCATAAGTAAGTATTACAAAATGTGAGAAATGCACGGTTTTATAATATTTAAAACTTTCGCGTTTTGAACACATATTAACTCACATTAAATATTATGTGAATAAATTTCGCGTTAGACCCGTCTATAAATGTGAGTAAATATGCACGGTTTTATCGCGCAAAAGAAATTCAAGTTGAACCTGATTTTATAACATCAATTACGATTGTCATATGCTCATATAACATCAAAGTCGCTACTTCAACAAAAAGTAAGTCATAAATTATAACATTCATAACAGGCCGCAGGAGGTGAGTTTTTATGACATAATTATACTTAATTTACTCCAATTACTTAATGATTGTATCCAGCACCGCATAATTACATTTACCAAGTGTGTTTTTTAATGGTTTTGTTTCTTCTCGCAACAATTAACTTACAGGTGCTTTAACTCATATTTAACTTGTGAATGACATACAAATGTAGAGTAAGTATTACGTAAGTTCATCGTAAAAAAACCGGCCAAGTGCGAGTCGGACTCGCGCACGGAGGGTTCCGCACCATCAACAAAAAATAGAGCAAAACAAGCAAAAAAACGGTCACCCATCCAAGTACTGACCCCGCCCGACGTTGCTTAACTTCGGTCAAAAATCACGTTTGTTGTATGGGAGCCCCACTTAAATTTTTATTTTATTCTGTTTTTATTAGTATTTGTTGTTATAGCGGCAACAGAAATACATCATCTGTGAAAATTTCAACTGTCTAGCTATCACGGTTCGTGAGATACAGCCTGGTGACAGACGGACGGACGGACGGACGGACGTACGGACAGCGGAGTCTTAGTAATAGGGTCCCGTTTTTACCCTTTGGGTACCTACGGAACCCTAAAAACATCATCATTACAATCTTATGTCATATATGTAAATGTTAAATAGTACAATCATTCCACGAGGGTATGGAAGCCACAATCCTTTACAATGGCGAAACATCTGCTCCCTTCGACGTACGCCGAGGTGTTCGACAAGGTTGTGTATTGGCACCTACTCTCTTTGGAATATTCTTTTCTGTACTCTTGAAGGTTGCTTTTGGAAACGATCTACAGAGCATACACCTTTACACAAGATCCGATGGTCAGATGTACAACCTAACGAGGCTTAAGTCCAAGCGTTATAGGGAGGACTTATATGCAGACAGCCTTCTCTTTGCTGACGATGCTGCTTTCGTCGCTCACAGTCAGTCTCAGCTGCAGGCCATCATGGATAAATTTTCAAGAGCTTGTGACCTATTTTCCATGTCCATAAATGCCAAGAAAACAACCATACTAGCGCAAGGATGTTCAGAACAGCCAACGATCACGCTTAACGGCGCACCTCTCGAGGTGGTCAGCAAGTTTTGCTACCTTGGTTCGCTTGTGTCGAGCAATCTCTCGCTTGACGCAGAGATCGACTCCCGCATCGGCAGAGCAGCCACTACGTTCGGGAGGCTCCGTGCAAGGGCTTGGGACAACAAACATCTCACGGTAAAAACGAAAATGCTTATTTACCAAGCATGTGTCCTGAGCACACTTCTGTATGGAGCAGAATCCTGGACGACTTACGCAAAACAAGAACGCCGGCTGAACACCTTTCATATGCGCTGTCTGCGGGGCATACTTGGCATCACATGGAGGGATCGCGTGACAAATGAGTCTAAGCGAGGCACAGCTCCCCAGTATCACAGCCACACTGAAGAAGAGACGATTGAGGTGGCTTGGACATGTGTATCGAATGGAACGGACTCGTTTGCCACGCCAAATCTTGCCAGGAGAGGTTGCGGATGCAAAAAGACCGGTCAGGCGGCCAATACTGCGCTTTAAAGATTGCGCGAAACGTGACATGGTTGCTTTTAACATCTCATGCAACCAATGGCAGAAACTGGCCGAAGACCGACCCATGTGGCGTCGTGCTATTCATGATGGTCAATCCTAAGCACGACGATGCCTGGTTTTCCTTATTAAAAGAAAAACGCATGAGGCGCCACGAGCAGGCCTCCAACCCCCGCCCACCTGGGGGAGCATACACCTGCTGCGTGTGTGGCCGAGGGATCCTCTCTCGTATAGGGCTTTACAGCCACGAACACAAGTGTCGTAACCGGGATGCTGCTTAAACATCTGACACAGATGGTAAAGGCCTATTATTATTATTAAATAACCTACATATTTATTCCATTCATTTATAAGCCAGACTTTTTATTATCGACGTATACTTTCAGGTATTTAAGTACTTTTTATAAAAGGCGGTAATCACTTAAAATCCAGTTACGCGTGAATTTAATAATTACTTATACAGTTAAGTAAATGCATTTATTGTGAGATATCATTTCACTCACGCACTTTCTTAAATGTATGGAATATTTGGCTTTCCGTAAAAGGTGGAGGCATGTCAATGAAGAACCTTTTAGTTCAGTCTCAGCTCGATAACGGGACAAACAAAACATTAATGTTGCAAGTTTTACTTTAGAAAATGAGTGTTAAAATTATTATAATGTAGTTTATCGCTAAGAATAAACGGGTGAATTGCAAAAAAAATGTACAAAGTTAAGGACCTGTGATTAGTCTGAAGTTACATAAATCATTCCATTCCAAAATTTTGATAGGTATTTTTAATTTTTTTAGCTTTAGTATTAGTTGTAAGTACTTAATTTTAGTTTTATATTCATTTTATAACACTTATTATGCAATAAATGAGTTTATTCCATTGTGTTACGACAAGTAAGCCATTTCTATTCAAGTTATATTTATGAATAAAAGAGTGTTAGCATACTAGTACTCGTATGTGTATGAATTAAGTAGTATAAATTTAATACAATACAATTAACATGGTTAATTATCGTAACACAATTGAACCAATTAACTTAATTGCTTGCACTGCTTCTTAACTAATTTTATTAAGTATTAATTTCAAGTCACTGTCAACTTAATTTTTTTAGTAAATTGTGGTGAAATCTAAAAACAAGTACTAGTTTGTTTTTCAGGGACTTCCAAGGCACGGAAGCCAATTCACACTTACGTTTTGACATCAAAATAATATCTAAATGATCTCATTTGTATGCACGATAGGTACTATGAAGTACGAACGAAACATAATTTAGGTATCAATTTGATGTCAAGTGTACGTGCAAATTAGCCTCTGGACGGACAAGAAACTATAGGTAATGCGAACGACAACTTAAGAAGCAAATTGAAGTTTGCTTCAGAGGAGCAAGCATCTAGTTAATTTGCCAAATTTAAATATTATACTTAAAAGGTTCTCAATCCATCGAGATTAGGATTTGCAATCCGGATCCGAAATGTATGAAATTATCCGGATCTGGATCCGGATCCGCGGATATTCGCATACATTTCGGATCCGTCGTGCAAACCCTAATCGAGATCTTATAATGTAGCTAATGTAGGTATGTTCCTCGATTTCTCGAAAGCGGCTGGAACGATATGGATTTAAACATCCCGAATGTTCAACCAGATACTTTGTTTTTCAATTTCCCAAGATTCCCCGTTCTGACAACAAACTGTCACACTAACGACACTTTTAAAAGCTAATTGAAGTTTGCTCGCAAGTGCTTTTTAATAATTCGTAGCGGCTTTTAGAAGCGCGAGCAACTTGTTCATTTGCCGCCTCAGCCGCCTGGCCCAGGGCCAAGTTAAAGTCTTCACTTTATTTTTTATTGGAAACTTATTAAGTTACTTAATAAAACACAGCCAATAAGTATATTTTTTTCCAGCTTATCTTTTTTAATGTTAGGCAAATGAGCAGATGAATTTTACCAATAGTAAGTAAAATACCAGTGTACTTATCTAGTTTCGTTGTGACAAAGCACAAATGTTAAGCTGTCAAACTAATTTTGGCTAAAATGGTGTTGGTGTTGATGAGCGTTAGTAAATAGTAAATTAGAAGCTCTGTGGCGGAGTCGAACGTCGAATTCGCAGGTTTGATCGATACGATTACGTCACCCAACTGGTTTCGTCGCAAATAGTTACTTGAGCTTATGTATTTTTGAAGTAATGTAGTAATAGAGACACCTACATGCATGTCAAGTTCCGGTGGTTATGCGGCCGGGTTCCCCACACGACGCAAAAAGTATTCAAGGGATTGCGTAACGCATTGCAGCCATTGCATCGCTTCTTCAATATCAAATTGTCGTTACATAAAATAAGTTGTGCTCCAGGTTTAGGTAGAGACCAAGAAGGGTACTATATCTGCTAACATTATGGGTATATATATAATTAAAATTTTTCTACAAAAAAAGAGTTGCAGATATTTATGTTACGGATTAGATACACTCAACTGGATTATTAAAAATATATAGGTATTTGATTTCAAATTAATTTGCCATGACAAGATTACTTTTTTTATGTTATACTTATCACAACTTTATTTCGCATTCTAAAACCTAAAAAAGTCGTATTAACTGTATAAATAAACCTATCAATTTCAAGTTCTATTAACTGTAAATGATACCTAATTATTTTTTATAGCGACTAGATAATAGAAACAGAAATCCAATCCGAAAATTTAACACCTGATAGGTATTTATTACCAAACAATTCACAGTCAAGCGTCGATCATGATTTGATGACACGGCATTTCTGAGCCTCCCATACTTTGGTTACTGCTTTAGACTGAGCTCGATTCAGATATTTCAGATTTAACTTAATTGTTACGGTTTCGAACTGGTTTTGATACAACCTACTGGTTTTGGTATTGACGTTCGTCTTCGTGACTGGCGCGCATCTTACGCACGACTTTCACTTCATTTCGCATGCACCAATCAGCGTGAAGGTCGTATCAAAATAAGATCAAACCTGCAACAAGTTGTTAAATCAGAATCGGTTTCACGGAGATACAATTTCCTAAATAATAGCATAGCGTATGATTTTTTTATGAATGAATGAGAACGGTTAAAGCTACAACATACCAATCCAAAAACTAAAGAACAATTTCCTCTTAATGACTATTTTGATTCAATGCGTTTATAAGCGGAGTATATGGATATTTTTTTTCCAGTACCTATGTTATCATACATTTTAATTTCACATCAATGCTTACGTTCCAGTACCTACTTTTATTCCAAATTAAACCTCCGTTAATGCATATTAAAGGCTTCGTCACACAGGCGCGTTTCCCGGGCGGCGCGTGAGCGGCGCGCGCCGTTTTACATATAAAACGCTCACGCCCCGCTCACGCGTCGCCCGGTAAACGCGCCTGTGTGACGAAGCCTTAACAGTCCCTCGGTTTATTTTGTCATTATCTTGGAACTAAACGAGAAAATCCGGACACGACAACCAGACCTGCTAGCATGAGTTGCGTTCTCGCGCGCGACTCTATACATCTAGCGCGACTTCAAGTATGGACTCGCGCGCGAGAACGCAACTCATGCTAGATCGCCTGATCGAGAGCTTAGTCTCGACATTAATAAAGACAGGACACAATGACGTTCCGTTAGTGGACTTACAAAATCATTGCTGACTTGCAATATGTTCAGTTATAGGTGTCGGCGACGGGACACGCGCATAATAATGTCGTGTAAGGTAATGACATCGAGATTTTGAAATTAGTGTTCATGATAACAAGATCAGCAGACAACTGCACGATTGACCAAACGTTCAAAGGTTCAAGCTTGAACATTCATTCATTTAACTCGTTTTTTATGCAATTAGTATTTATGTAGATCTCATGTGTGTGTATAATCATTCGCCTCAATCTTCTGTCAATATGCAGTATACCACGCACACAATAACAGGTAATGTATAGATATATAACTGGGGTTATATAGCACAGATTATTAAAAGTCGTTAAACGCAATTCCGTTCAAATTTCACCCCTTACATCCTCGAAGGAATAATTTTCGCTGCACTGCGGGATTGAAAGTAAGTATAAAAACCCTATGTCTCAATCCAAGTTTGTAATTTGCGTGCCAAAGTTCATCAATATTCGTACAACTATTTTTATGTGATTGAGAAGTTCTAAAATAAGTCGAACCTACAAAGTTTCCATTTATTTTTTCCTCATTCCGTACCCGGACCTATGTGTATTCTCTGACAGTTATTTTCACAACCCAAATATATGTCTAAAATGAAACGGCAGCTGCAATACAGAAATCCTGAAAGGGAACAAAACCATGCGAACTACAACTACGATATGAAAATGTCGAGCCACGGACAGCAACTACAAAAACATAAAAATACCAAAAACCGGCCAAGTGCGAGTCGGGCTCGCGCACGGAGGGTTCCGCACCATCAACAAAAAATAGAGCAAAACAAGCAAAAAAACGGTCACCCATCCAAGTACTGACCCCGCCCGACGTTGCTTAACTTCGGTCAAATATCACGTTTGTTGTATGGGAGCCCCACTTAAATTTTTATTTTATTCTGTTTTTAGTATTTGTTGTTATAGCGGCAACAGAAATACACCATCTGTGAAAATTTCAACCGTCTAGCTATCACGGTTCGTGAGATACAGCCTGGTGACAGACGGACGGACGGACGGACGGACAGCGGAGTCTTAGTAATAGGGTCCCGTTTTTACCCTTTGGGTACGGAACCCTAAAAATGAAGGTAGGAAATACAGGCGACGGTATAGAGAAATATCCACGTTCTATTGCTCTATGGCTCTGCCATATATTAGCCTGGGTATTTACTACATAGAAGTTTGTTTGTAGGAGTGGTATTTGCGTCTGACTGTAGCTACTTGAAGTAGTTTGAAGTAAGGTTATGATATGAAATGAAATGAAAATGCTTAATTGCCACAAAAAAGTACAAAATATAAACTAACTTAAACTAACTATTCTAATAATATTAAGTATAAGTTATAATTATTTCTAAATGATGTGGCAAACGGTCATGCGGAAAATAAATAAATAAATAAATAAATAAATAAATATTATGGGACAATCTTACACAAATCGACCTAGTCCCACGGTAAGCTCATAAGGCTTGTGTTGTGGGTACTAGACGACGATATATATAATAATATAGATACATATAAGTACTTAAATACATAGAAAACATCCATAACTAAGGAACAAATATTTGTGATGAACACACAAATAAATGCCCTTACCGGGATTCGAACCCGGGACCTCCAGCTTCGTAGGCAGGGTCACTACCGACTAGGCTACGGAGGCCGATAAAGGCCGGAAAGGGGCTAGAGAACCACTTGTGTGGAATCGTCATACTTTTCCTATTGACATTGATCCGGAAAAAATAAAGTACCTATGGGTAGGTACCTTCACTATCTTAATTGGTTTTAAAAAGCATAATACGATTATATTGATCGTGTTATGTTTTGTTGCTTTTTTTATCAATGCTGTTTATTCAAATTTAAAAAGAACCACTTTTTTATTGTATATTATATTTTAAGACAGGAATCTTATACTTAAGCCGAACAACAACATTTATGAACAATTCTAAGTTTTTTTTTATAACTTTGCCCTCGTACATGTCAACAAACACACAAAGAACGAGGCAAGTATCAGGATAAATAAAAAGTTAACTCACATTTATAGACGGGTCTAACGCGAAATGTCTATAAATGTGAGTTAATATGTGTTCAAAACGCGAAGGTTTTAAATATTATAAATAAAAAGTTATTCAAAGTGGCATTAGGTACCCTTTTTTAAACAAAATTACAGCGCGTTACTAAACTATTATAACAATATGGCAACAATGAAACTATATCCCATGCAAATCATCAATAAAACCTGCCGAAACCGAAACTTCGGTCGGACACTACCGAAAATACTCAGTTAAATTCAAATTTGTTCAAAAGGTTCGGCAGTTTTTGGCCGAAACCAAACCTTCGGCCGAAACATAATTTCTTTGCCGAAACCTGCCGGAATAAAAAATTTCTAGGTCTTAACTAGATTTTAAATTAAACTGTCACAAAGGATTATACTAGAATTGGATGGTTTATGCAATTATATAGCACTATTCACTTCGATTGGAGGTTCACTTTCTCTCAGATCTTGTGAGAGCTGGACACATGCGCAAACAGACCGGCGCAGGAGTGGGTTGACACAACAACATCGGTATGTCACAACATTTGTGCGGTTAATTCAAATATTGAATACTTGGGACCGAACCAGTATCCAGTAGGTAGGTACGTATCTTAGGTACAGACTCACAAGTAATAATATTTTGCATGATGAATCCTAGCTAAATCGGTTGTTCTGTACTAACGCTATGGAATGTCCAACTTAGTTAGAACCCTAAATGGCGTAACAATCACGGAGAGTGACTGTACCTACTATTAATCCCTCATCTGCCTCAAATCAAATACCTATTCACTACAGCCGCTGTATCTCTCGCACAGCGAGATATACAGATGAAAGCCGGATAAGAAGTCGAGTTACGCTTTTTTTTATGCGGAATTTGTCGACTTAAGTCGACTTAATTCAATTAAAGATTTTATCTATATGACGTGTGATCTAAGATCACTACAACTGGTTCAATGTTGTCATAACAAATACATGGCATAAAGGCATATACCTACAAATAACATAGCGGCCAGGCAAAACAACAATAACAACAACAAAATTATGACTCTAATGACAACAGCCGAGCGGTACGAGTATTTGGTCAAGTTGGATCTCAGAAAATCAGGTATCTAAAAGAAAAGCACAAAAGGCAGGTAAAACAAAAAAAGCACTACGACTTAATATGTCTAATAAACCGTGTATTCGGTCTAGTTAGATGTTATAAATAATAAAAAAAAAACAAAAGCCAGGCAAAACAAAAACAACAACAACGTACAGTGCGTACATCAGGTACAGGTCAGAACTCGGTATACTCATACCAATATGATCAAGCTGGATTTCAAAAAGGCACGAGTCGAAAACATAAGCACACAAACAATCAGGTCAACAACAACACTACGATATACGTACAATGAACGGCAGACGCTGCTTTAGTGACAAGACACGATAACGGTGGCGTCAAAGAAGCTGGAATATGGCGCCATCATGACCACGGGGTCTCTTTGATGTTCTATCTAAGTTTTTGTGCTTCTAATCTTATATTTCGACCGTATATTCGATCAAATTGGATGCCATAAAAGAAAATAAAAGCACACAAGCCAGGCAAAACAAAACAAACACAACAACAACACTACAACATACGTCCAATGAACGGCAGCCTGGCCGTGTCCGCTTTAGCGACCACACTCGGCGCGCCAAGACACACGATAGCGATGGCGTCAAAGAAGCTCGAATGTGGCGCCATCACGACCACGGGCGCCTCGCGGTGGTCGCTGGGCGCGTGCTTGGCGCCCAGGATCTTGACGCGGTGGAAACCGGCGATCACCACCACCAGGCGCATCAGGGAGAGGATGGAAAAGCGGAGCTTGCTGAAAAGTTAAGTGAGTTTAGGATCCCGGTATTCGATAACTACTCAAAAGATTGTAGGAAAAAATAAACTATTGTTTATGGTCACTATTAATATTAAGATCCCTGGATGAAACTTGGGTCTGTATCCACATACAATGTAACATTATATCAAAATACGTCCTTCATTCACGACATTTTCTTACTATACAACTGAACTATTTCGAACAAGCTGAGAATTCGCCTTGATTGAATTTCTTAATAATACAGGGCCCAAAAATATATCAATTTTTTTATAACTCTTAAAAAACTTACACTAAACTATATAATTAACACACTTTTTTCTCGTTGATTAAGCATTTCACTATCAAAGTATGTATTGAAAGCCATGATGGCCGACCTCAATCGATGGAAATTGGAAAGTCGGTATCATCCCAGAGGCAATCACTCATTGTGGAGCTAAAACGCTATCTACTCCAGCTTTATTGATTTACAACACGATGAAATTAATAGTATAAAATAATAGCTATCGTAAACGCAAAGCGGCCTCTGCGGCCCAACTGGGTCGGCATCAAACCTAATAAAGGTACTACTGCGGTCCGTTTCTCAAAGGCTTGTAACTTATAATACAAGCAGATGTCACTTTTTGACAGCTTTTGTTGGAAAGGGACTTCCACTTGTATTACAAGTTACAAGCTTTTGAGAAATGGGCCCCTGGTGTAACGAATCGAAACGTCGGAAATATAGGTACCTAGGTTACAAAATAAATTCACTAAAGACCTGAAATAATTAGGAGTACCTAAACCTATGTTTTAACATGTATTCAAAACGATAAAGTTTTAAATGTTATATATAATAGCAGGCGTGGCTCACTCCGCGATTTCGTCGCTTTGCTACAGGTAGCTAAAAGTACATCCGTTCCACACCAATTTTGGTGGCTAGCCTAGCCATAAGCCGCGCGTGGCGCTGTCGCCACCTAGCGGCCATATCTGTGCTGATCGTAACAGACGCGTTTTGTTAGAGAGTGAGTCTTCTGTGCCTAGTACTATTATTTATTCTGTGATAAAAATAATAATAATATGATTGTGATTGTAATAGCGAAGGTTTCTAGACCTCTCCGGAAAAATCTTTTTTTATCAGCCTCTCTATGCTCAAATATAAAAGAGCGCTCAAGAGGCAGATAACGAAATTTCGATTTTGGTTTTTCGCGGTGGCCCTCTTCCCTCTGTTATTGTTTAATAATTATAATGTTTCGGCTCACATGCGCGTTTTCCGGGCGGGACGTGAGCGTGGCGTGAGCGTTTTGTATGTAAAAGCGGCGCGCCCCGCTCACGCCGCGCCCGGAAAACGCGCCTGTGTGACGAAGCCTTTAGTATGATTATTTGAATGTTAGTATGTCTCAGAACAGTTTAAATTCGATTGAAGACTTATAATGTGTAATAAGGTTTAAGTAATTAAATATACATGAATGTAGAGTAAAGACGGTCAAAAATTTCTTCATACAGCGATGTTTATACCGTCACTTGTTTTTGGATCTACAGAAACACTTACCATTGGTGGACTAGATCTAAAGTTTACGTGTACGAGACTGATGTGTCCGAATAACTATTTATTTAACATACATTTAATTACCCATTCATGAGTACGACTAAGCTTTTGTCGCATGAGTTCGACAAACCGCTTTTGCCATACGATGCAATTTATTACACTCGTGTGGTATACTCTCAGAGCATCGTTTGACAAGATGTCGCACGATTGTGAGAGGCAATTGTTGTCACAAATTGCTTTGTGGCCATAGAAGGTCTCATACACACGTTTCTAATTTAGTAAAGCCTGTATACGAGCGAAGGAACATTCGTTCCATACAACTGTACGAGCGGCTAAAAACATGTATTGAAGACACTTTAGCGTGACATGTTTCGAATCCATTAAGCATTCATCTTTCATCTTCAGATTTATTCTCAAGTATCGTATTTCTTTTATTTTTAGTATCACACTGAACGTAGTTTAGCGAAAAGGATCCATCCTCAAAAATGTGTGTTGAAATAAATGAATATTCTCTTTCACAGTAGATTAAAACTGTTTGTGGGTTGAATCCTATTCCCTTAATGTGATACGGCATTTATTTTACTTTCCTTTGTGGTTTCACAATCAAACCACCGAGTATGGTTCATAAACTGTATTTAAATAACTATAACTAATAGGATAAACGTAAATAATTTGCATTGAACATAAATGAATTTTCTAACTGACGTGTCGCTGTCGACATAAGTATGGCAAAGAAACGGCCAGTGCGGGTTGGAACCTCTGTGGTTCCTACAATACTCCCCCCCTAGACCGTGGCTACGGTCGATAATATTCTTGCAGGTGAGCAGGGAATCGTACATGCCGACCACTCCGTGTCCTTTGCGCTAAGCCCTGATCTGGTGACGTTTGATCATCTGCATCTGCACCATGATTTGAATCAGAGCTATCTGAAGCTGTTTCGTCGCCTGTACGCACAGGTGATGAGAAAGGTGCGAAATCATCTCTAGCTAAATATGCTGGTTTCAATCGGTCGATTGTAACCTTGATTGCTTTTCCGTTGACTTCAATATCGAAGGTTTTAACTCCATGGCGCAATACCTTGAACGGTCCTTGGTATGGTGCTTCCAGAGATCGTCGTTCTGGACCTTGACGCAAAAATACATATGCAGAATCCTTCAAGTCTTTCGGAATGTAAAAGGGACGGTTGGAGCTCGTGTGCCATGATGTTGGCTGCGGAGAAAGTTGGCTCATGTGCTTTCGAAGGCGACTGGCAAAATCGCAGATGTCTACTACTGACTCTGAAGAAGAGGAAGAGAAGAACTGACCTGGTAATGTAAGTGGTTCGCCATATAGCAGTTCAGCAGGAGAGCTATTTAGATCTTCTTTCCATGCGCTTCTAATGCCCAGTAGCACTAAGGGAAGCGCTTCTGTCCACTGAGTTGTAGCGTGACACATAATGGCGGCCTTAAGTTGTCTATGGAGCCTTTCCACGAGACCGTTAGCAGCCGGATGATAAGCTGTGGTGGTTAAATGAGTCGAACCCATGAGTGCGGAGATCTTTTTGAACAGTTGTGACTCAAATTGACGTCCGCGGTCGGTAGTTATTCGTTCTGGGCAGCCGAATCGTGCAATCCAGCCTCCAACGAAGGCCGCGGCGCAGGTGTCTGCTGTGATGTCTTGTAATGGGTAAGCCTCAGGCCAACGAGTGAAGCGGTCAACGATTGTTAGACAATACCTGAAACCTGATGACAGTGGTAAAGGGCCCACTATGTCGATATGTACGTGGCGAAAGCGTGCTGACGGAAGGCTAAATTCTGCCAAGGGCGCATTAGTGTGTCTTGTGACCTTGCTACGCTGACATTGTTGACATTCTTTTGCCCACTGCATACAATCTTTTTTAATGCCAGGCCACACAAACCTTTGGGTCAGTAAGCGACTAGTTGCCTTTGCTCCAGGATGGCTAAGGTTATGAAGTGAATCGAAGATTTGTCGACGAAATGCTAATGTAAGAAATGGTCTTGGTTTCGATGTAGAAACATCACAGTAAATTTGTGCACCTGAGACTGAGGATGTAATCTTTTGCAGCTGAAGTGAAGATCCGCCTTGTAGAAGCTCCGACAGTTCAGTGTCGCTTGTCTGGGCTTCCGCGAGGGCTTGATAATCTAAGAATGTAGTAAGCTCCTCGATTCTGGAGAGAGCGTCAGCCACTATGTTATCCTTCCCAGACACAAATCGGATATCTGTCGAAAATTGGGATATAAAATCCAAATACCTGAATTGTCTCGGTGAGCACTTGTCGCGGTTTGTCATGAAGGCAAACGTTAGTGGTTTGTGATCAGTTAGGATTGTGAATGAGCGGGCTTCTACCATATATCGGAAATACTTGATGGCTTCATATATTGCGAGTAACTCTCGATCGTATGGGCTATATTTTTGTTGAGCTGAATTTAGCTTCTTGGAGAAGAAAGCCAATGGTTCCCACAATCCGTTTTTGCGTTGTTGAAGTACAGCTCCAATGGCGACATCTGATGCATCCGTTTGTAAAGCCAGCTCTGCGTCAGAGTCTGGGTGGGCCAATAAAGTAGCCTTTGACAGATGTGACTTACTCAGTTGGAATGTCTCACGCAGCGCTGGGGTCCAAACAATAGGTGTTGATGCTTTCGGATCTCCAGCGAGCAAGGCGGTAAGTGGTGCCAATATTTTAGCTGCTCCTGGAACAAACCGCCTATAGAAATTAAGCATACCCAAATACCTTCGTAATTCCTTAACGGTTTGCGGTGCTGGGAAGTCGTTAATAGCTTGCACCTTCGACTCCAATGGACTTATGCCCTGTGCTGAGACGCGATATCCTAGGAAGGTTACCTCAGATTGTCCAAAGACACACTTCGAAGTGTTGATCAAAACACCGTAGTCTTGAAGTCGTCTGAAGAGCTGACTCAGATGCTCTTTATGTTCGATTTCTGAGGATGAGGAGATCAAAATGTCGTCTAGGTAACCGTAGGCAAAGTCGAATCCACGAAGGAGTTCATCCATGAACCTTTGGAATGTTTGGGCTGCGTTACGCAATCCAAAAGTCATAAAGGGAAATTCGAACATTCCGAACGGTGTCGTTATCGATGTTTTGGGAATATCCGGTCCATATACGCGTATTTGATTGTAGGCTTTGATTAGGTCTATGGTGGAAAATATGTTTTTGCCTGCTAGCATATAAGCGAAATCTTGTATGTGACGAACAGGGTACTGGTCGGGTATAGTTCGAGCATTAAGCGCCCTATAGTCTCCACAAGGTCTCCACTCATTGTTTTTCTTGCGCACCAGATGTAAAGGTGACGACCATGGACTCTCTGATCTGCGAGCTGTGCCGTTCTGCAGCATGTCATCGAATTCTTTTTTAGCAATCTTTAAGCGCTCAGGATCCAGACGTCGAGGGCGGCTGGAGACCGGGGGTCCAGGTGTTGTCCTTATATGATGCACTGTATCGTGCTTAGGGGCACCTAGTTTACCGGCGGGGCGAGTGATATCCGGGAAGTCGCGCAGAAGCAGCGTATACATGGAGTCGTTAGTCGAGGTCGTGCGAATCGATGATATAGTTTCAGCCGCGCTGACTTGCTGTGCGTCAGTAAAGAGAGAAGTAGTTTTGTCGATAAGCTTTTGATTGCGGCAGTCGACGAGCAAATTGTAAAAGATCAAAAAATCAACGCCAATAATAGGCTTCGAGACATCAGCTACTGTAAATCGCCATTCAAAAATTCGTCGCAGGCCGAAATCGAGGTGTAAAGTAATATAACCATACGTTGCGATTACCGTACTGTTGGCGGCGTATAATTCATAATCAGTTTTCTTTCGTCGTTCGTTGACAAGTAACCGTGGAAATACGCACAGGTCTGAACCCGTGTCGATTAGATATTGGGTCTTTGTTGTACGATCTGTCATGAATAGACGGCCTGACGAAATGGGGCAGACGTTCTCGGCCACTATTGCCTGCCCTGAATGTTTCCCGACTTGAATGTACATGGCTCCACGCAGTTTGTTGCCTTAGAACCAAAATTATAGTGGTACCAGCAAACAGTGAATCCTTCAGGAACGTCACGGCGAGTGTATGTAGAGCGTTGGCGAGATTTCGATCGAGACGCGTTTCGGTTCTGAGATTGATAGAGTCGAGTCTGTTGTCTACCTCGGCGTTGCATATTGTCCTCACTGAGTAAAGCTTCCACTTGTTGGGCTAGCTGATCAACGCGTCGACTTAATTCTGAGACGGCACCCGTCGGTTCGGCTGATGTGCTGGCTACGTGCCTCGAACTTGGTGCCAGTTCTTGGATTCGGTCGGCTAACTCTGCTATATCATCGAGTGGAAGTCTTGGTTGCGACGCCACAATAGTTTGTACATTATTGGGTAAACGGCCGGACCAAACTTGACGTAAGAAGTCATCAGGAACTGATGGTCCAGCTAAACTTCGTAAATGCCTCAGAAATTGTGTGGGCTTGCGATCGCCGAGTTCTTCGTGTAGCATCAGTTGTCTAATTTTTTGCTCCTGAGAGACTGATAATCGTCTAATTAATTCTGTCTTCAGTTTATCATACTTATTTGATTCAGGTGGTGATAAGATTATATCCTTTACTTCAATCGCAAACTGTGGGTCGAGTTTTCCAATGACATGATAGAATTTTGTTGTATCGCTGGTGATTCCGGATAAAGTAAACTGACTTTCGAGTTGCGCGAACCATACCGCCGGCTCTTCGGGCCAAAATGGAGGAACACGTATGCCGACCCGGAAAACGCCGGTCGTTGGAATTGCACTGGTTGATGGTGGATTCTCTGCTTGCACTGCCGGAGGTACCGTCACATCACTATTGTTGTCGTTATCGTCCGACATCGTTTTTGTGCTTTTAGTCGTGGTCACCAATGTGGTTTCACAATCAAACCACCGAGTATGGTTCATAAACTGTATTTAAATAACTATAACTAATAGGATAAACGTAAATAATTTGCATTGAACATAAATGAATTTTCTAACTGACGTGTCGCTGTCGACATAAGTATGGCAAAGAAACGGCCAGTGCGGGTTGGAACCTCTGTGGTTCCTACACCTTCGTTTTATACTTTCAAAAACCCAGGGCCCTACAAACTTCAGGCATTTTAGGAGCACTTGTGAAATCACTTCGGTCCTAGAAATCTGTAAAATGCGTTTTTTATTTATATTTGTTATACTTAGAATCTTACTCGTACCTATAACAATAAATATAAATATTTTAAGCACCTTTAACCTTACATTATTTACAACAAACTGAAATTAAAACCAGAGTGTCGATTGTTGGAATTACGGCGTCAAATACGGGCCATTTATTTTCTCGTCATCGTAACAGCTCACACCAGAAGTTTAAAAATACCTCCCGATTGTGTAAGTACATAAAACAGTTTGCTAAAATGGCACGCGCTTTGATGCACCGAAACGATAAAAGATATACCTCACCAGATGATACGATCGCGATAGCATCGTTTACTTGAATACGAGTTGTTTTCGATGGTTACGCGTGCGATACCCAAATACTTTCTTAATTTTATTACGCAAGTCTGGTGTGTTATTTTAACCCTTAATTGGACAACGGTTCTATAATACAGGTTGGCCCAAAATCACGTTGGCTAATTTTTACTGTACATTTTGTTAGTCACTAACCCCCGACGCAAAAAAGGAGAGATATGTTTGACGCCAATGTCTATCTGTATGTGGCATCGTAGCTCTCCAACGGATGAACTGATATAGATGCGATTTTTTTTTTACGTAAAAGCGAGTTTTCTAGCGGTGGTTTTTAGTTATGTTTGATAGAAATCGATCCACCTACGGGATCTTAACGTTTTGAACCCGCATACTTTTTTGTGCGCAATAGTAACGAAGATCCTTCTTCATAATAACAAATAAATAAACAAATAACAGAATCCAACTGGTTATGTAGGTATTGAGTAGCTTTAAGAGTAAAAAAAAAACATTTGGTCGCGTCAGAGGTCAAAGTCCCGCAAACTTCAAATCGGGTCTCTTTAATAATTTTAATTAAGTACCTACAGTTTAGGTATACTAACACTCTGCTAACACACTATTAGACGTACATGTGTTGTACCTGTCCAAAACAGGCGTCAGAACTCGACTACTATGTTATTATCCCGTTCAAATCTATTATGAGTACCTACAGTAATCTCTACCTGTCATTCACGTCTCATTAAAATGTGAAAGCGTCCGTTATGGTGAATTATTTCCAAATGTAGGCAAACGCAAATATAGTCTTAATCAAAAATATTTAGCCAAGGTAAGATGGATTGGGATATTTGGGAATTTTGGGATAACTTCGAAAACGGTAATTTTGAAAATGACAAATGTCTACTTACTACCTATAGGTACAACCATTGTATGGTACTAGAAGCATTTTCTGTTATTACCAGTAGGCAAGTAATAGTTATTTGTACAACAAGAGATCAAAGTTTGATATTTCTTCGAGTGCTTATTTTGAGTCCCGTGCAAGCGAAAGATTCTATAATAGATTCACGAGCGTAGCGAGTGAATCTAATTTAGAATCTTGAGCGTAGTAAGGGACTCAAAAGCGCACGAGATGTAAATAACTTTGATCTCGTGTAGTACACAACATTTTTCACCTCAGCAGTGAGAACATATTAGAGAACCCGAAAAATGTATTCCTTCTTCATCACTTACCTCTATTCACTCATGTTTTCTTAAGATATACCAACAATTAAATTTTCACCTCAGCAGCTCGAACAAGGGTACTTTGCTACTTAAAAACAGTGAGCAAAATCGCATTTTGCTCACTGAGTGAGCAAAATCGCATTTTGCTCATTTTGTCTCACTCAGTGAGCAAAATACGATTTTGCTCACTGTTTTTAAGTAGCAAAGTACCCTTGTTCGAGCTGCTGAGGTGAAAAATACCTTGGTAAGCTTTGCAGTAGCGTAGGTACTAGTAAGCGTTGCCAATGTAGGTATAAAGAGCTTCTAGTTGTGTAAATGTTGGTAAATTTTAAAATAACCCCGTTTACGAAATTATCTCAATGGACCTTATGTCTTTTTTCTGTAAAAAAAATTATGTGATATTCACAGTATGAGTCGTTTTAGACTGCAAAACTAAATATTAAACTGAAAAAAATAGGTAGGTTAACTACTTGCTAGGATACCTAAAAGAAAGCTAAAGAGAAAAGACTAAAAGCATGGTTTACAATGTAACGACTACTTAATTGTAATTTTTAAAACATCACAGATTTATTTCTAAAGAATTATTTGCTTCTAAACGGCAATATGTACTGTATTTGTAAAGTTGACTTTTACTTGCACTGCATTTCAGTGCACTTAAGTAATTATCGATCGAAAAGTGACAGCTGCACCCGGATTTAAAGGTTCCTGGCCACTTTCTCTCTTAATGAAGTGAGAGATATCATACATTCTGTTTTGGGTGTCGAAAATTGTGAAAATTGGAGCAATACAACTGGTTTGGTTCGTGTCAAAATTGTATGTAATTTTAAAATTGTAAGTAACATTATTTAAATTTATGGTCATTTCGAAAACTTATGATATTGTGCGTAGATACGAGTACTTTACTCGTTTATCCGGAACAGTTATAATAGTATGTTTTCTGCGTACATTTTTTAAGGCATTTTCCCTGAGTAAAAATGGGGTAAAATTCAATACCTATATAGAAGCAATAATTTCGTTAGCCTCCTTTTAAACCTTTTATCTATCAACACAAAATAATAGTGGTTGTACATTCTTACACATACATACCTACCTATAGTGAACAGGTCTTACTTCATTGGAACTCATGTTAAGGCTTGTATAAAGCGCGCAATATGAAACGCGCTAAGTAGGCTATGTTTACTAAATCCACTGTCCTACAATAATTGGCACGTGTACACAACAGACTAACGGCACAAGGACTGGAGTTGTGGAAATCAGATAGAAATGACTAGTAAATAAGATAAACTGTCAGTCTCTATACAAAGTTCCGGAATGTGGGAATTATTTTTGTAATGAGATAGCAACATATATAACATCACAATATCTGAGAGAAAACATATAAAAACTCAAAAATGTGCGTTTTCCCAGAGACCTAGCTAGGTCGATTTTTCGCCCCCAAAAACCCCTATACCTATAGTAAATTTCGTCGAAATTGTTAGAGCCGTTTCCGAGATCCTCGAAATATATATACATATAAATAAATAAATATACAAGAATTGCTCGGAAAGGTATAAGATAGATTAGAGAAAAGGGAAATGAGATACCTACTACTCCTGGTATTTTTGAGAGTTATAGCTGTTATTAAATAATGAGATCCCTTAACACTGATTTAAACTTTCACGATTTTTACACATTATTTTAAACAAGACCAAGTGCGGGTAGTTCGAAAAACTCGCGCGGTTAGTAGATGCTGATGTCAACTTAAGCCAATCTTCTCCGAGACCACGGGGACAACGCCGTCCTCGAAACGTCGGAGGTAAATCTTAAAAACTTAGATAGGTACGCGATTAAGTCCCGTTGTACAATTTTAATAAGAGATCCCTTTTAAGGATAAGTTCGCCTTTGTGCGTAACATTTTTATTTTTGTTTTGTTTTGTCAGTTTTATGTAAACGTGTTTATGTTCAATAAAGTGACAAACATACATACATAAACATTACTATTAATATTTTAATAAAAAGTATTTTAGATGGACTAATTCGAATGAAATACGAGTATAACTATAATTACAACGTTTAAAGCATACATCCATATAGGGTCATACACAAACTTAGGGTGTAGGCGGAGTATGTCACTTTCTTAGGAGGTCACTTTCGAGTTAGGTCACGTTCTGAGGACGTCACTTTCTGAGGACGTCACTTTCTGAGGACGTCACTTTCTGAGGACGTCACTTTCTGAGGCCATCACATTCTGAGTTCGTCACATTCGGAGTACATACTTTCTGAGAACGTCACTTTTTTGCATGCACGTGCGACGTGCGCCTGCACGAACAATGAATACCAGAAACCAGCTGTACGGCATACGGCCGATTTATTTATTACATACAGAATGTTTTTTTTTCAGTGGCCGTTGAAGAGAAATACAAGTCTATAGACGATAACGGGAAACCTAAATCTTCGTGCTTAGTTAGCGTCCTTACTTTAAAACATGACTTTTTTTGATTGACAGTCTTAACCATTTACACGTCTCTGCCGGATATTAAAGTCGCATTGGCCCTCTTGTGGCTACTTTACTTTGTTCAGATGTTTTTGTATAATATTAATGTCGAACCGAAAATACGCCAATAACACATTTACGGACAGTATTGTACTGTCCGGAAATGTGTTATTGGTGTATTTTTTGTATTTTTGTAGGTTGGTTAGTGGTTACATAACCTTTTAAATAGGTTGCTAGGCACGAAGAGCACCTATTTGTGACAACGTATTAGAAATGCGGAGATACTTAAGTTTATTTGAGCTGAACCGATTTCGATAAAATTTGGTACGGAGATAATTTGAGGCCCGAGGAATAATGTTGGTTAAGACTCCAAATCTCTTGAGTCTTCTGCGTTAAGGTTCGACTCAGTTTTTCAGACTCTAATCATTCAGTCGAAACTCGAGTTCTTTTCTTATCGAGACCCCGAGTATTTTTCAAAGACTCGAGTACTTTAAAGAGAACTCTCTAATCGTGAAATTCATAGGAATAGGATCACATCATTCAATAACGCATATTTTTCTTGGTGTTCATTTGATATAACCTACAAATATTTCAACGATCGACTCGGGACAGTGTAAGGCCTGAGTGGACGCTCGAGTTGGGCGTGCAGCGGGGCGGGGCGTGCGGCGTGCATGTTAAACAAATGCAAGCATATAGGAGCGGCCTTAGTACTCGCTGCTCAAATTACTCCTGACCCCGACACCACGCTGGACGCCCCGCCGAACGCACCGCTTGGAGCGTCCACTCAGGCCTTACACTTAAAAGACTCCAAGTTTTTTAAGAGCAGAGTCGGCTAAAACGAGTCGAGTTTTTCAAATGTAGACTCAAAGGATCCGGTCACCTACGGCCACTTTTTGTGACCGGCCACTTCCCGTGACCGGCCATTTCATCTATCGGCCATTTCCTTGAACGGCCACTTGTCTATCGGCTTCCTTGTACGGCCACTTCCCCATATGACCATCCATCGGCCATTTCCTTAAACGGCCACTTGTCTATCGGCTTCCTTGTACACCCACTTCTCCACTTTAAAGCAAAAGAAAGAATAGACGACCTAGATATAAGCAATTATTCAATTTAAGTGGAACGTGTATTGTAACGAAGTGGAAACTAAAAAGTTAAGTTAATAAGTAGTAACGAGTGTTTTATGTTTTCTGTTCCTTATTTTAATTTTATTTCAATAATAATATATACATTTACTATACCATTTGTATAATTTACTTATACATATTGTAACCCTGATTCATTAGAATACAATAATCACAGTCCACTATGTCAGGGTTTTTGTTGAAACTAGCATTTGCCCGCGGGTTCGTATGGCCTTATTACTAAAAATAAAAATAAATAAATATTGGATGCTTCCATAAAATAAACCTTTTTTTACTGCTTTTTCTTAACCGTGGCTAATGTTGTTGTATAGTCTATGGTGCGGAACCATCCGTGCCCATTTATTTAAGTCTTTATGTAACCAAAAAATTAAGCAAAATCGTTAAAGTGATCGGTTTGTGTTGCAGCCTTTAATATTTTGCATTTTATGGTAAATACTGTCAAATGAAAACTGTTTATGTCATTTGAACCATCTTTCGGGGGCATTCCTAAGGTGTTTTGAATCGAACCACTAAAGTAGGCTGAATTTAGAATACTCCAGGTTTATATTTATATTTTTTTATGTACCGGAAGATTAGTACTTTCATTTTGGTATAACTCTCACCTTGCTACCGGAGATGAGGTAAATCAGACGACCCCTATTTTGGTACCCTTTGATCAGGCCGGATTCCGAAAGCTCCAGGTTTGGCTTATTAGGTTACAAAAAAATAATAACTTATATAGGAGCCGAATCTTGCTACCCGATGAGGTAGTGACTGGTATGCCGGCTCTCCGTCTTATGGTCTTTCGGGGAAACGGCTGAACTAGGAATTTGCACAGTGGTCTTTCGGGGAAATGGCCTTAGTAGGAATCTGCATTGTGGTCCTTTGGGGAAATGGCCTTAGTAGGAATCTGCATTGTGGTCCTTTGGGGAAATGGCCGTAGTAGGAATCTGCATTGTGGTCCTTT
Organism: Cydia amplana; assembly: GCF_948474715.1. Classification (NCBI taxonomy): domain Eukaryota; kingdom Metazoa; phylum Arthropoda; class Insecta; order Lepidoptera; family Tortricidae; genus Cydia; species Cydia amplana. The sequence continues at coordinate 392,686 of NC_086079.1, read as the reverse complement.
GGGGAAATGGCCGTAGTAGGAATCTGCATTGTGGTCCTTTGGGGAAATGACCGTAGTAGGAAAAGACCGAACAGGGATATGGCCGATGTAGAAATTTCCACGATGGCCGTAGAAGGAAGTGGCCGTAGGTGACCGGATCCGACTCAAAGACTACCGAGGAAGGGCATTAGTGTTTAACTATCACCATCACTCTATAACCCCACGCAGACGAAGGCGCGGGCTTCTAGCTCTATAATGTGATGTATACCTACTAGGCATACATATATGTGATGTGGGTATCGTGGGTGGGCATATATTATGAAATGTACACGCCCATATTTTCGGTGTTCATAACTGTATTTAATTTACTAGAGTACAGTTACAATTTATCTAAATCGTAATAATGTATACACAGATCTAAAAATATACTCTAAGAATAACTAGGTGGTCACACTGCTCACTGCTCAGTGTAGGTTCCGTAGCCTTCGGACAAAACATGATTTTTATGCTGAAACCTGCCAAAAGCGAAACCGAAACTTCGCGGGACGAGAGTTAATCAAACAATAAAATTATAAAGACAATACCTACATTTATCAGAAACACAAAGCGTGTGAAGGTGCGTAAGATATGACGTATTGTATTGTACCTCACGCGTCCAAACAGTTACACTATTGACCCACATATGAACTATTAACGAATTTAATTATCAAACCGTGAAAATCGTTTAATTATTTTACAGTTGTATACGAGCGTCTTTCAGGGTTCCGTAGTCAACTAAGAACCCTTAGGCCCACTTGCACCATTCTACTAACCCGGGATTAACCGGTTAAACCTTGGAGTTTAGCCCATTCTCTCACTGCATTGCAATAACGCAATAAGCTTACAATAAGTAAGATAGATCGATACATTATGAAATATGAAAAGGCTTTTCACACAGCGCCTAATTATCAAAGATTGCACGCGCCATATAAACTACAGTTAAACCTAGCCACATCAGAGGACCTACCGCGAACCACGTTCGACGTGTTGCCTCCCTGTCACACATACTTGTGAATTTACAAGAGCGACAGAGAGGCAATACGTCGAACGTGGTTCGCGGTAGGCCCTCAGTGACAGCGAGCTTACAGTGCAGCGTAATTTTGTTTTGTAATGACCAAAACACATGCTCGGTAAGAGTAATGGGATGCCTAACATGTCAATGTTAATGGCATAGTTACACAGCATCACAGCATAGCAATTTTTGAGGTTATTTTTAGAATTTGCCGCGTTGAGCCCCCTCCACATTCGACGCTTCACGCCGCGATTCGCGCACGGGTGTGGAGGGGGCTTTGTACGTCAGTAAGGCCTCCTACTAACGAGCGCTTTTTCAACGCGCGTTAAAAAAGAGCTTGAATCCGTCCACACGCTAAATTCGATTTAGCGACCAACGCTTAAAGTCGAAAATCCAACAACGCTTGATAAAAACGCCATCGTGTGAATAAATACTCATGTAGGTATCCATTTGTGTCATTCAAACGCTTTTTTAACGCGCGTTGAAAAAGCGCTCGTGAGTATGAGGCCTAACTCTTTAGCGATTTACAAAACCGGTATTTTCCGAAAATTACGGTTTCTTCGGCATCAAAAATATCGAAATCATTTCCCTAGTTAAATAAATTGATGGACCATAGGATAGGAGACAATCATGTAAATTAACAATAGGTCTGTAAATGTTTGACTTTTATTTGTAATGCTAACAAATCTAACAATTTATGTTTATGAATTGAGAACTTACTTTTAAGCAGTCTAAGCAACTATACTTTTTTTAACAACCATTCGCAACGCATTAAGTGTAAAAATGGTTAGCCACTTTCTTTAACCACTATACAACTTTTATAATACTTAAGTTTTGCTTATCTAATCCAGCCGAAAACCACGTTCAGAACGTAGGTAAGCCATTATCGTTAATCTCGTAATTAACGAATCGAGTGAACATTTATATAAAAAAAAAACTTTTTTGTCGGCGCCATAAATCAAATGTTCAGCTTGCTTGAGCAATTTGCGTTTCCGTTTACGTTGTCAACGCCATTTAAGCAATTATATATTTATTGTACGTAGGTATTTACGTTCATTTTGTAATTATCCAATGCTCGTCATTGTATTCGATTTATTTGTTTTATTAAAAAATATTATGAAACATTCAATACATAAATTATAGAACCTAATTAAACAGCAATAACTAAATTGCAATTAAGTAAGTCAGACAACCTTCATGGTTTGACGAACTTTTTGTTAACAGTACCTTGAGGAGTTTCCAAATTGCATTTTTCCAGTAAAACAACACTGCGACATTAAAGTCAAGAACGTTTGCTAAAGTACCAATCATCTTTATTATCGAGACGTTAAATTGGACACATGAAGAGCACCGTGACTTAAGTGGCGGTAAAAAGATGACGAAATTATGTTCATAATCTTCTTGCTTTGGATAAGATAACGAATATGTACTTCCGCATAAAAAATATGTGTAAGTGCGAAGTGATAGTGCGGAGTTACGAATTATTAATGAAAATCACACACAGAGATACTGTACACTTTGAGATTATGAGATGAGATCTGGACATTTTTTTATTCGTATAAATCATAATCGCTTCTAGACAAGGAAATATTGTAACATAGCTTCTTGGCAAAAACAACCTGTGCTTTCTTATAATTCACACCAGATTAAAGAGCAGCCTTTCGGCCCGCTTGTTAGATAACGCTTAATTTACGTTTTATATACCTTCTCCATCCTGTCATAGGTTTCCGCCTCAAGTCTTCCTCGCTAAGGCCATAAAGGCCGATGCACGCGAGGAACCAGGCGGTCACTATTAGGTAACAAATGACGATCACTCGGAAAGGCAGCAGTATCACTGTGAATATCGCCGTCTGGAACAAACGGAACTTGTGTTATTACTGATTAGGTACCCATCTTTAGCACGTTAGAATTAGAATTTGTTTATTAATTATAAAAATACTTAGGGAATACACATAGCTGGGCAGAAGTCCGTTAATCCGTTAATTAACGAAGTTAAGTTTTCGAGTAACGGATTAACTTTTAAGTTAACTTTAAAAACCTGTAACGGACTTGTTAACTTCCGTTAACTTTCCTTAAGTCCGTTAATCGTTAATAACTAAGTACCTACTCACACCAAGGCCGCGCGCTGCCGCGCCGCGCCGATCACGTTCCGACTACTTTGCGTTAGGTTTTTATGCAGTGCAACTTAAATGTAAAGTTGCAAAGAAGCGCGAATCGTACTACTGACTAAGAGTCTGATATTGCTTACCCCGTGCGCTGTATTAATTTTGTTATTACGAGAATATGACAGAGTCGATCGCGGCAACCTGAGCAGTTGCCATATAAGATACACGGGTGCGAGCGAGACAAATATAACAACTTACATACTATTCGAGACCGAGCGGTCAGACGACACGACGATATGATTATTTCTACTAGTTTTATTTCCTATTGCGTATATTTACGATTTCGAGTTAACGATTAACGATTAACTTTAACTTCCGTTAAAACTTTTGAAAAGTAACGTTTTAACGTTTAACGAAGTTAACTTTTTGATTAACGGTGCCCAGCTCTGGGAATACATTCCTCAAACTAATAAGTAGGTACTTATTTTAAATAATTATCCTCAACGATTTTATTATACTGACCATTTATAGTTCTGATTCTGACATAAATTAATTTTATTTGACTGCTTCAAAATTGATTAACAGCAGGTGCAACTAGCTAAATTAGGTACTATTTTAAAACAATTATACCATTATTCGAAATTTCTAACTGTGGAATTCTGTGGCCTACGACGGTCCTCATGCTGCATCGAGCGTATCAAAGTTTTCGTCAAATAAGTGCCTCATTTTAGATTCATGCTCACTAAAGCGGACGGTTGATTTTACAAACGAGTTTTTGTGTTTGCTTTTGGTGTGAAACTAAATTCCTAGCCTACTTATCATACTTATACAGTAGAGTCCGATTAGTACGACTTCGCATATAACAACCAACCGCTTATAGCGACGTAAGTATAAGCACTTGTTTGGTTTTAGTATGAGCTACTATGAAAGTACAACCGTTTATTACGACTCCGCTTATAACGACCGACCGCTTTTAACGACGGAAATTGACACAAAATCCGTCCGTCAAGTCCGGTTACAACGACGAGCGACGTAATTTTTACATATAAATTGTTGGTAAGAAGCTTACTCCGTCCCGCGCACCCAACTCCCCTTCTCCCTTTGCCTATACGCAGCAAGATGAAAAACTGTGACTTTTCGTAATCTTGCAAACTAAATAAAACCCAATTCGCATTATTCAATTGAGCTTAAACTATACATACATAATTATGTAAGTTGGGTGACAATGCAATATTTTGGTACCTTCGAGCTGGAGGTGGCCATAGGAACTGTTTGATAAAGCAACGCATCCTAATTGAGTTTGGGTTTGTAAGAATTGTCTCAATAGAGTATAGGTTGCTTGTTGAAACTAACGTAAATGAATATTTTAATTAAAATGTTTTTTTTTCGTTGATTGTCGCATAAGTGTTAATACATACAAAATGATGTCATTATTTTGAATAAAAAAATACATTAAAATTGGCAGTTCGTTTAGTGCGACGTCCGGTTAGTACGACGTAATATCAGCGGTCCCTTGGGCGTCGTTATAACCGGACTCTACTGTAAAAATATAGTGATACGCACAACATTAGAAAGAAAAGAATCTCATCCATCACAATCAAGGCGTGAAATGAGGCTGTTGTCGTATTGTAAAATACAAATGTAGACCCCTTTAGTTTGAATAATACCTTGAGTAGACTTAGTTTAGTACAATGGGCTTTAGAAATCTGACAATCGTACGACGTATTTCGAACTGATAATATTCATTGACTTACTATAAAACAACTCTTTAGCCTTTTAATCCAGGTAGCGAAGCAAATAATCTCGTCACTAGAAGCTAGGCTAGAATGACATCGATCGAGCAGCCCAGTCAAGCATAAACTCTTCTGAGGAAACCTTACATTTCCTGGAAATTAAGGCTTAATCGACACTAAACGAATAAGTCAGGCTTATGCTATCTTTGAGTGTTGGTAGCGGCATGCGGCATGCTGTCCAGTCTACATCAGACGTATCGGAGCGTCCAAGGTGCTCAAAAATATCTGCTTTAACGTCTTTATCAAGAGGTTTTGTTCAGATATTTGTAAACACCTTGGCCGCTCTGATAGATCTGATGGCGACTGTCCAAGTTTAGATGACTCAACGACCTTCCCTAACATTGTCGATGCGTTGTGAATGCGATGTTTGGCGCATGTGATGGAAAGAATCGTACGCACGGAACAACTTTCTCTCAGCGTTAGAGTAATATAACTGTTTGTGGAGGTACTTTATAGTGGCTTTCGAGCTAGATGAATTTTATAGTGGTTACATAAATTGTGTTTTTTCATGCCAGAAATAAAAGGTTATCCTAAAAATAGCTAGATAAGTACGTCGCTGTTCTTTGAAACGGATTTTGCTAAAACTATTAAGTTGCAAAAATTATAAGTAGCTGTTTTTTTATTTGCTACTATTATAGTTTATCAGCGATTAATTGGGATAGTGTGTGTAGTTGTCAACAATAGCTATGACTCATTACAAATTGAATTAGTATGCCATTCAAATAGAATTCAAGGTTTTCCTGACAGAGCAATGCCTATATGTTGTTTGTTATACTTATTTGGCAATCGCTTTTTTAATCATCCCATGACATTGTTTTACACATCATTTGTATATTACGGCTAATTATAACAATAAAAAAATCTAAGATAGATAGAAAGTAATGCTGACACACTCTATACGTAGACGTCTAACGGTGTTCTTAATACTTTACTTAAGTAATTTTTTTCTCATTTATGATAAGTCAAAACTTTGAGTCTGCGCTTTAGCGTTAAGCAACTCCTGAAAATATTTACAATCAAACGCTTGCATCTACTTATTAGATGAATATTCTATTATTTTCATACCTTTATTTTATCATATGTGTTATCTAATTCCAGTTTATGCACAAAAGGGTTCAATATTTCGGCGCGCATGCCGTCAGATGAGAAAGCGCCGGTTTCACTATGCATTTTGCCATTCATTTTCACTAAACAAGGAGCACAAATTTCCTAATACTAGGAAATCAATCAAATCGCACTATTTACACTCATCTTTCACATATGAACCGAATAATATCTTGACACGATCCTACTATTATATTTTAGATAACTTGTTTTCATCGAGATTATTTGTGTTGAATGCGAACGTGCATTCCCCATCTAAAGTAAGCTAAGACTGGTTAGAGTGGTTAGACTGGTTGTCACTGTTGTGATGTACTTAGTTGAGATTCAACCAATAAGAGTCAAGAACAGGCGGCTTCATCATTGGTTAAAATTTTGATAGTACCATCAGACCGCAATCGACCTGTAGCCGAACAAAAACGACTATTACCGAACAAAAACGAAAATGATTTCCTTTCCTAGTCCCCTTGTACTTGTATGTCACACCGACAACAAGGTAGCAGGGGGCGCTACTATCGCATTATGTGTCAACAGTCAGTACCGGTTTTTTCATACATATTTTGGCACAGCCATAGCACTAGTCGTCATCTCAATGTTTACAAAAATAGCTACACGTGTATAAACAGAAATTTATTTATATTAATTTCATTCGGAATATTTCGAATTATTTTTAAGTTGACATATAGTTTTATATCGGCTGATACTGAGTACTATGTAATGAATAATGCAATCATGGTGTCTTAATTTTTTAAATTCTAAAATGCTTGCATTGCTGAAAAACATTCTTCGTAAACGGGTCAATCAGTCACCGTGCTTGTTGTGTGTGTGCGTATATATATTATTTTGGCTTGTTTTAATATTGTTTTGTATCTGATCTATCTGAAATACAATAAGTTACAGTAAAAACAATCGAACTAACACTGAAAATGTATTATCCATACCATGGAAATGAATATACAAAAGCAGATCATTGACTTCTTTTCGTTCTTTGAGGAATTCTATAACGTTTCTAAAACGTGTTTGAAAGATTGCCAAAAGTGCGCAGTTACTATAAATAAGCTAATTTATCGGTGTAAAAACATTAGAGAGTGAGTTGTTTCTATGTAAATGTATTGTATTGCATATTTATGACTGGGTATGTTACTTATTAGATTCAATTTTCAGTGCCGAGGTGACCCAGACGCCATTGGAAGAATTCGATGGTCTGCAGGGGAAATTGTGCGCGGCTTTACATAACCTTATATCTAAGGAAATACATGAACTTAAACGCAATTTGTAAGTACATTACCTTGTATTATTTCTTGTCCCCGATTGAGTAAGTTGTCAATGGAAACTTACACTTTTTAGGTTATAAATTTCATAATAATAAAATATCATGTTTAGTATGATTCTCATAGACATGGCTTGGAAATAATACTACAAAACTCCTTAGGTTAAGATTACATAATCAGTTATGCTTGTAAACAATGAGGAATTGCAACACATGAAGTTTAGTTTTACTAGTATTATCATTAAATCTAGTTTGTAATATCTTTAAGTTTTTAATTTCTTATCTGTTATTTATATGTGTAAATCAATGTTTTTTGAGTTTATTAAATTTTGTGGTTATTTTGCTTTCAGGTGCACCATAGAGGATTTATTTGATAAACTGTGCAACAAACACAAAGTCTTCCGTCAGAGTTGTGAAGAATTAGATTATACAGAACAGAGTAAACTTATCAAAGGATCCCCTCTTCAGCCTCCGTTGCAGCAACTTCTTGAGTTTGCAGATGACGCACTGACCTTCGGAAGTCAAGTTTGCGCTCAGATAGAAACCTCCATAAGTGTTCTGACATTTAAAGGCTTGAAATCAGATTGTTTAGTTGAAAATTTTAAAGTTTCTAGTGAGTGGAGCAGACGCATACCAGAAATCATATCGTATACCTCATTCTGCGCTGAAAACCAAATTTAAACATGGACTTACTGGGTTCAATTTTAAACTCCATGCAGAAGCCACCTTCGGCGAGCGAAGCACAGAAAAATGCTGCCAAAAAGCAGAAAGAGGCTCTAGAGCGCAAGCAGAAAGAGGAGAGAAACATGTTAAATAGATTTAGAAAGAGAGTTGAAGATAAAATAAGTGATTTTGTTAAAGACGGGTCCAAACCACACTTAGCATTTGAACCGATGGATCAAACATACCGAGCAATAATTAGAGATGTCGCTGAAATTGCCAATCTTCAAGTATTTTCATTTGGGCAAGATGGAATTGATAGATATTCAGTAGTTTACACCAAAGAACGCCCACCATCTGAAGACGAGTTGACGGCACGTAGAGCGGGTGGTATTTGGGATGAAGATAAAGCAGCGGAAATGGCTAGAGACCGTATAGATAGACAAAAACTGGCAGCTTTAGAGTCCGAGGAAGAAAAAAATAGGAAGCGCAAGCGTGGCACAGAGGAACTTAGCGGTACATTTTATAAACAAAAGTATGCTCATTTAATTGGTGAAAATGCTGCGTTAGGAGCCGCTCAAAAGACAAATATGAATAAAAGTTACGGAGAAGTTCCAAGTGAGAATAAAAAGGATCAGCGCTCCATAGAACAGACTATGGCAGATATTAAGGCTAAGAAAATGAGGAAGGCAGAGGCCGAGGCTAATGAAGATCAAGCTTAGCCTATCTAGCCTAGAAATCATTAGACAAGGTTAAAAATATGGAATATTAGCAAGTTTTGGAACATGCCTCTTAGAATAGTTGCGTGCATTGTTTTTTCTCTTTCTGTCTACAATTGATCTACAAGACAACTATGCATAATTACATCTTTCACTGAAACACATAATATTTTAAATCATTGAGTTTATACTGTCTGCCTGTCTGGTTGGCTTTGATAGGTCTTTTGAACGTCAATCTATTTAGATTCCTTTGAATAGTGGGAATAGATCCACTCTTATGAAATTATAGTTATGATATCTATGCAAAACACCTTTCACTCGAAAACAACACTTAGTGAGTGATGACTGAGATTATGACAGCAATTTTTAGAGGGTTATTCCTAGCTCTAAAGGCCCCAGTACACAATGGGCCAGCGTGGGCCATTCTGGGGGTTCATTTATGCGTTAGATGAGCAAGCAATGCTATCTCATTCTACCGCATGGCTGCGTCCCTTGGACTGGCTGGCGATGGCCCATTGTGTACAGGGATCTTTACAACCATGTTGTTACCACTGGTACCTACAGTCAACATCGTATAGTTAGTGACAGTCAAAGTGACCCTTATAATATTAAAACAGATCCTTATTTCTATGGTAAAATAAGCATTTTACGATATATTCGGCCGTCACTATCGTTTTGATGCTGACTACCTCTGAGAAAAAATATTCAAGGTAAGGACTCTTAAGCCAGAAAATTTATTGCATATTGAACCGCCTGTGCCTATCTCTGTCGTGCGCGCATTTTTACATTGCTGTCCCACTCGCACAGTGGCATTAACCGCCGGTATCATGCGACAGCAATATAATTACGTGTGGGATAGAGATAGGAACAGGCGGGTCCTTAGAGTCCTTACTTTAGTTACTAGACTGTATTAACCTTTTCGACGCCGTGTCAAACACAAAAGCTGTCACGCTGACGCCACGTCACCGAAGTGTCAAAACTGAAATTGAACTTTATGCATATGCACATAGGTCTATGTTGCTCTGTGATATGTGACCGATTAATCGGTCTTTGGCGTTGAACCTACTGTGCGGATATATCGATCATTGGCGTCCAAAAGGTTAAAAATAACCGTAAGGCTGTGGTATATGCAAATATTAGAAAGCTAATTAGCGACAACCATATCAAGGGCTCGAGGTGCTCATTTTGACAGACAATTAGGTATCTTATATATCCAATACTACTAGTATTTAGTAATTATAAGTGAGTAGATAGACTTTAGATAACTTAATAAACAATTATGGTCCATATTCCATCAAATATTTTTTCAGAAAAAAAAGGAAGGTGTCTTTTTCTAGTTTTCAGAAAAATAAGTTTTTTTTTTTAAGAAATCGTACCTGTAACCTAAGTATATATTTTTACTTTGTATGCATTATGAACGAAGAAATAGGAGTATGTTTCCTTTTACTCAAAGCATAAGTACTATAAGTAGGTACCTACTCACAATTCTGGGTAGAACTAACCCTTTTTTTAGGGAATTTTTTTTTTTTAACGATTTTTGGCAGCATCGAGAAAGGTGACCGTAAAGTACTTACAGAATACCATATTGAATACAGTGACATTTTTTTCTGAGCTACATGTATTTTTTTTTCAATTAAATACAATAGAATATTAATTTAATTATAATTCATTGTTTATTTAAATGTAAATTAAATAACACTGCCATTTGAAATTATTTTCGGTTTGATTTCTTTTTGCGCTGTATTGTTAATTATTTTTGTTTTTTAAGAGTCACGAACGTCGCCGCCGCCATACAATCGGACTTACGCTCTAATTTTGAAATAACATGAACATTCAAGTTATATTTGTCTCATGTACAGTCACCTGCAATAATATGTTACACAACGAAGGCCGCAAAAATATCTGACACGATCTTATTTGTAGCGCGTGTCACATGTTTTTGCGGCCTTCGAAGAGTAACATATTATTGCAGGTGACTGTATTAGGACTTTGGTAGAAATTTGGTAAGTATGTTAAACTTCTACTTGCTCTAATTTCTTTGTATAACAATTTCTAGCAAAGAAAACTGTACTAGACATAAATTATGTGTTACTTGAATGTTCATGTCAAATTTAATGTTATTTCAGAATGTCGTTTTATTGAGAGCGTGACTACGATTGTATGACGGCAGTACCTATGTAACCTAGGTCCGTGTGACTTAAAGATTAAGTATTGTTAATGTTACCACTATGTTACAAATATTAACAAGTGGTATCAATTTAACTGATTCTGAATGCTAAATGGAGGTATTTTTCCATGCACCCATAAAATAAGACTGGATATAATTTGTAGATAGCAACAATACATAATTCTTAGTTAGTTCTTTTGACAATAATGTCTTTTACGAGGCACACGAACCGCGCCGCCATCATACAATCGACACTCATTTTAAATCAACATTCTTAACATGAACATTCAAGTAACATATCTATTTCTGAACCCCTAGTGTACATTATATTCGATAGCGTGACGGACGCACGCCTTTGCGTTGTCTCATTTTGTAAGGGATTTTGAACAGCGCGCCAAGCGGGACATTTTGGAAACTGTGATTTTAAATTTTGAGAAATGAGACTTAACGCGTAGGTACCTACGTCACGTCACGCTATCCAATGAAATTTACACTAGGGCTTCTGGTGCTAGTGGTCGTTGCTAGAAATTGTAGTTAAAAAGAGTACAAAGAAATTAGAGCGACGTAGATGTTTTATATACCAAATTTCTATACCCGCTCTATTTTTTTTTTTTTCAATTTTAAGCAACGATAATTAGTACAAGCATGCGCATACATGCATGTGGAAGCGCTGGTGGCCTAGCGGTAAGAGCGTGCGACTTGCAATCCGGAGGTCGCGGGTTCGAACCCCGGCTCGTACCAATGAGTTTTTCGGAGCTTATGTACGAAATATCATTTGATATTTACCAGTCGTTTTTCGGTGAAAGAAAACATCGTGAGGAAACCGGACTTATCCAATTACGGGTCTAGTTTACTCTATGGGTTGGAAGGTCAGATGGCAGTCGCTTTCGTAAAAACTAGTGCCCACGCCAATTACTGGGATTAGTTGCCAAGCGGACCCCAGGCTCCCATGAGCCGTGGCAAAATGCCGGGACAACGCGAGGAAGATGATGAATTAGTACAAGCATATATATAGGTACATATGATATAATGTTACGTAACGTTCATGCCAAGTTTCATGTAATTTTAAGCATATCGTATTTATATGAGAGCGTATCTCCGATTGTGGGAGTGGCTTTTTGGCGGCGGGTCCCTGTGACTCTTAATGTGTTATAATAGAAGCAATTAATAAATACTGTAATCGGTATAATTTGTGCGACTGTACCTTATGAACGTACCTAATATAATTTATGATTAATACATAAGCATTGTTTTGTTTTAGTTTATTCAACAAACACCTAAATTAAATCGAATAATACCTGCATCGCTAGATTTTTTTAAAATTCTTGAGCCTACCACCTGTTTCGGTTTCGGCATAAAAATCAGGATTCGGCTAAAAAACTACGGAACCTTACGGCCGCGTCGTAACTGTATTTTTGGTTGTGTGTGTTTCGGTTACAGCAAAACCGAACCTTCGGTTTGCGCAAAACAATTCAGTCTTATACACTATCAATAACACATGTATTCCTCGAGTTTTATTTATTTATTTTGACAACAGGCAATACATTCTGTACCTACATTAATTTTTTTTTTTTTTTTTTTTTTTTTTCTCCGCGTCCCTCCAGCTCGGCGTCGACAGTACGTTGCCACGTGTGCGCCGTACATTAATTAGGCATAATACATTCTGATTTCATTGATTACAAAACTTAGTGTCTTTGCATTGTAGCAGCAATATGTCAGCTGAAGTAGATGGCGCTGTATGCGCCATACTTTTTGTGGTACCCTATTGGTTTATAATATATTGTATACTTATGATAATATTTTATATTTCACGATAAAGGAAAAAACAGTATTTTTCAGAACGTTTATTTACCATCAACACTTTAATATAATAGATATTAATTATGTATTAACACAGATACAACGAGTCGATCCAAACAAAATGATATACAAATTTCGACTTTAAATGACTACAGATATGATTTATTATCAGATTGCATCTTAATACGCTTCAAATGGACTAGCTATATGTATATGTAAGACTAAACTAAACCCAACTGTCATCGTAGATCCTTATGGAACCCTGCCGTACTTTGTAAAATAAGGATAAGTACCAATTTTATAGCCAAAAAATTTGAAAAAAAAGGATATATTTACAGCCAGCATCAAATAGATAGTGATGGTGAAAGTGGCCAAAAATATTGTAACACACCATGGTTACCATAGGAATAACGATGTGTACCGATATATTGGCCAGTTTGGTTGTCACTTTTTGATGCTGACTGTACCTATCTACTTCAATGTTAACTTTATACGTTGGACACAGTTCCATTAGCCTTAGAATATATTCATGGATATTGTAAACCAAAGGTATATCAATTACTTTATTTAGTATTTTAGATATGTTGTCAAATAAGTTTAGTTATAAATGATTATTTCAAAGTCCAATCCTCGATTAATTAAATGAATATGGAACGTTCTTTTCAGATTGACATACATTTTTATTTTATATTTTTTGTATCTATCAATAGGTACCTGAAACTTCGGAACCTGAATCAATTTAATATCGGAAAGGTACAGTCAGCAGCAATACTTGCTAAGCGGGCGAGGTGTTCAAAATGATATTGACGCGACTTTATTCTTAAAGAATAAGAGCGCGTCAAGGTAATTTTGAACACCTCGCCCGCTTAGCAACTTCTGCTGCTGACTGTACCTACATTTTAAATAATGGCACATTGGACCACTATTAGGTTAGGCCCATATCAAATTAGCGACATAAAGCTTGTTACTTTTTTATTTGATATTTATTTATAGCTCCAAAGTGGGCAGGAATGCATTTTGTTTAAAAAAATAAACATACATATTATATTCGATCGTTGTGCGTTTCTTAATGTTGGCGATGCGTCACTGAGTCAGTGACACTGACTCACTGCATATATCGCCAACTTTATTTATCATGACAAGGCCTCATTTTAATTTTATCCACTTCTCGATTTTTTATTCATTCTGCTTTTAGGTATACCTATACTTAATCAGAATTCCAACCAGTTTCGCGGAATGCTTTGTGAAATGAAGATAATTTTGAAAAAATGGAAATGAATTGGGTAAAATCAAATTACTACGTTTTTTTTAATTTTCACTGTTTATAGTTTTATACCAACGGGGTCCCGTTGTTTCCCATAAAGTTTTAAGTCATAATGTATTGTTTGTCATATCATCATTAGTCATAAAACTGAAACCGTTAACATTTCAGGATTTTCGTTAGGTTCTCCTATAGGTTAGGTTAGGTTTGTTTTATGGCAATCCTGAAAAGCGACGCGTTTCTGAACCAAATGAATTATGACTAACGAATATGCGGGCAAACAATACATTATGGCTTAAAACTATTTGGGAAACAATAGAGACAACAATACATTACAACAACAATAGTGTTGATATAACTATCAATTTTTCGAGGCCCTTGGACGCAACACTGATACAAACCTTACAGCTAAACTACTTATTTGCTTATTTCAGTATACAAACGAGAGCTAATAACAGAAGCAATGTGTTTATCGACTATGCGACATGATGTAATTTCGCTCTACAAATTTAAATTCTATTTAATGTTTCTCAAAATTTGCCTTGTCTAAGGTCATTATAAATATTTGGCGAATAAAATATGTTCTCACACTGCAGCGTCAAGTCCTCGTATCTTCAACAAACTATAAAGCAGTGGACACTAATTTAAATGTAGTAATTGACATGAATTGTACGACTCATTTAATCGCAAAAACATTGAAGCTGTTAAAATTAAAAAACAAGTCAACGCTAAGACGATTCCGACGACGAGCTCCTTTGCGTCGGTTTGAAAGCGTAATGGTACTTGTAAGTTAAAAAAAATATAAAAGTAATCATAATCTGATTTAAACTTTCACGATTTTTACACATGATTAAATTTGAAAACGGGACTTATCGCGTATTTATGTTTTAATATTTACCTCGGACGTTTCGAGGACAGCGTTACCCCCATGGTCTCGGAGAAGGCTGGCTAAAGTTGACATCAACATCTTGCCGCGTGTGTTTCTCGAACTACCCACAATTGGTCTTTTTTTAAAGTTAAGACTTAAATACGCGATAAGTCCCGTTTTACAATTTAATAAATCATAAACTATTAGAAAAATCTATTACCTACCACTAGACCTAGGTATAGCAAAAAACCTTATAACATGTCACTTAAGACATGCTAAACTTAAATACTGATTAGATTTAAATAATGACTGTAGATATATGTAAATAAATTAGAACATTATTATTATTATTGTCTTACAAAGTAAAATAAGGAAGACAGAGCCCAATTGATTTTAACAATTTCTTATTGTTTTGAACTGGTTCTGATACGACCTTGACGATAGTTTTGGAGTTGACGCGTACAACACGCACGGCTTTTCATCTCGCATGCACCAATCAGCGTGAGCGATCTTCAAGATCGTATCAAAATACGATCAAAACCCTAATTTGTAAAATCTGGATTTGGCTCAATGATTTGTGATATAGATATTTGGAATAGCAGATAGATATCAAAAGCAACAGTAGCTACGCCTAATTATTATATCGAATATACAACGGTCTATATTCTATTATTTGCCGTGCCCTTACAAGTAATTACAACGCTACTAAAGATTTTAACAATTTTAGGCTAGTTTTTAATTATTATGATTATATAAAATAGGCAAACTTACATAAACATACACATAATGAATGCTATATAATGATATGAGTAAGTACGTTCGGCGTATTTTCTGATCATCATGAGTTACTTACAAATAATACTCTTGCTACTTACAATTTTTATATTAAAGGAAAATTTAAACTTAGGACTCCGGCGTCGTTAAGATAGAACATTCTTAAAGAATTAAGGATTCGCACGGTTCCGGTAAGTCTCGGTAGTTCAGTTGGTTAAGAACGGCGGTGTTCCAAGATTAGCAAGTTCAAGTTTTGCCTGAAGCGAGAAATTTTTCCTTTAATATATTTGTAGTATACAATTATATATCCGCTTGATAAAAAATGGTTTAATACTCATGTTCTTCTTTGATGTTTCATCTAATTGTGCCTATTCTATGGAACGTGCAAGAAGTGACTTTATCAATAAATTATCTAGTTAACCGTAGGTTACTTACTTATGCTAAATCTATATGATTTACAACAGATATGTAGGTAGCTTATAATTCAAAACAATTATTAGTATCTGAATATGGAGTTACAGAGTTGTATTAAAGGTACGCCTAACATAAAAGGACATCGTTGTTAGACTTGTAACCGTTATGTTACACGCTAAAAGCACATAACGAGTATTTTATCAATTAAATATGTATAATTATTAATGTAACAAATACTTTCGTGAGTGGGACGAATTCTAATGTGGATGGTTTTAAACCATGAAACCAAACTTCATGGCCTTATTTTTATCGAGTCATTAGAATACTCTTTAAAAATCGAAAATATGAAAATAAGGCCTTTCCAAGTTTGCGCGCTCATATTAGTTAAAACGATAACAACAATCATTATTATCACATCGAATCTTAATCTTATACTACGTCGCAGTCATTTGACCTACACTTGATATTGTCTTCATACATATATTACTAGTTTATAGATACATAGTTAGTATATATTATGATATATCTATTTAGTAAACACCGAGAGCGGGTAACATTTTATATAGGTTTTAGAGCTAGTAACACATCACATAAGACAATTTTTATAGCATTTATATATAATAACATTATCAAAGTTTTGGCGACCAAGAAGGTATATTTATTGTCTTATTACATGATCGACAACTAGGTACTTTAATCCATTTGAATATGGCTAAATAAATAATTTATAAACTATTTAAAATATCTAGAAATACAGTAAATAGCTGCCGTTATTGTCATATTCAAGTTGTATATTTATTGTCAGCTATAACAGTTTAAAATTATCTTAAAATTATAAAAACATTATAAAATTATAACCCTATAACATTCAAGAAATACCTCATTTTATAGCTTAATCTACCTAAATTAATTATAAAAAGATAAAAAAAATCATTTAATGCACCTCTTATTGTGCAGGCTATAAACGTGGTAGAATACAAATGTAAATTTCAAAACTAATTCACCGTTAAATTTATAATTAGCCACGTGGCATTAAGTTTTTGTCACTAATAAACTACGTAAATGTATACAATGTCTATGCAGACTAGAAAAGGATTATTATTAGTTGATATGAGGAGACGTTTGATATATATTTTCCATTTCTCTTTTATACATGGCCAGTAGGTCAGTAGTCAGTACCCATATTGAATAGATATGTATGGACAATATGTATGATATTATTTATTGTAAATGTAATATTTTAACACTTTAAATTCATATATAAAAATGGAAGGACTGCAATAAAAGACTGAAGCAAACCTTTCTTCAAAGTATTACTTTCCTTTGCGTTGAATTCAGTCCAAAAATATTGCTCTACAAATCCCTAAGCGTATTAGCGAAATATTTATTGAGATCATCAATATCATCATCTTCAATAAGTTTTGTGCGCCAATCAAATTTAATATCATTGCCTACAAGGTGATAATAGTGGCTGAATTCGAATTTAGATCCAGTCATCAATCTGGTTATCATTAAATTTATTAAATACAAAAACAAACCAATACCGTGGCTATCAGAACCCAAAACGGACATTATGAATTTAAAAGAATGCCGTTTGGGCTAAAATAGGCTTCAACCTCATTTTGACTAGAATGGATTAATTAACGTTAACGTGTAATGAACACAAAGTGAGTCTAAAAACAGATAAATACTTTCGAGACATTGAGCAATGTTAAAACAACAAATTAAACATTTTGGAGATTATTGCTTACCTAGTCAAACTTATTGTTCATTTCACACGTTCTACTCATCAGACTAGCGGCAGCTAAAAAGCAATGGCTACGCATATAACTGGACTAGAAACTGACATGTTACTTTCTAACATTTAAAACTTGCGCGTTTTGAACACATGTTAAAACATATTTATATCGGGTTTATCGCAAATTCGACGTTTCCACGCAGGCTACACTGATCGTGTTCGCCGATAACTGATGATCCATCAAAATGCAAAACACCCACTACACATATGTTAATTATTGTCAATAGTCCTATAGGTACGCTACCCTAAATTCGCGATAGACCTGATATAAAATGTTTTAATATTTTCTGCTAATAAAATTTCCAGGTTAAAAATGTTAGGACAAGAAACTCGTAAAGCTGTGAAGTCTACTCATCATCATCCGTTTCGCAGCAGCCCGGCCAGCAGCACCCTTCCCCTCCATCAGGCCTGGTGCAGAACAGCAGGGTCTCCGCGGCGGAGACGGGGCGAGGCTCGATGCCGTGGAAGTCGCGAAGGTCTTCGGCTGGAAACCAAGCTCGTTCTTCATCCTCGATTATGGGGATGTTGAAGTATCTGGAAAGTGAAACGTGCATATTAATTCGAATTTAAACTGTTGTGCGTCATACTAATAATAAGCTAATTGTCGTCAATTATCTTGACCGCTAGACCGCTACTCATGCACTGTTAGTACTTGAAAATGGAAATCTATGGTCTTCGAACATTCTCCGAAACATATCGTAAGTTTGACAAAAAATGTATAAATTTTACAAGTAAAATTCTACAGGCTGCAGGAATTTGATCACGCCCATGTCAACTGACGAGGGGTATGTACCCCTAATTAATTATGTCAAGAAAAGAAAATACACACGCAACAACAGTGAAGTAATTTTGGCTTAGCCAATTCCTACATAAAGTTATCAGGCTCACGAGAAAGTGTGAAATTACCATCAGTTTATAAAATACTTTTGAGACCTCAGCTCCCTTTCCCAGATTAGTCCACCCTCTTATTACGGTGTTATGTGGTAATTACCACATAACACCGTAAGGTAAGGAACTTAAGTTCCTTACCTAGCAATCGCCAGGCCGGGGATCCACAGCACGGAAGCCAGCACCAGCAGCAGGACCACTAGCACGGCCCAAATCGGCCACGGCTTGCGCACCGTGCCGCCCAGCTCGGGGATCCAGGCGTCGTACCTGATGGGCAGAGGAATCATAGTGTTTAATTTAACAAAGGTAGATAAGTAGTAATTGACCAAGGCATTCGATAATGTCGATCATGGAAAACTTCTTACCAAAATAAAATCCTAAAGTCGTTAGGGCTCTTATCTTGAGATTAGAAGCTGAAGGGGATTAAGTTAAGTTCGAAAGGGATTTATACAAGGTGTCCCAAGAAGTAGTGATATACCGAAGCTGGGAGGTAGAGGACCTAGAGGGCTATCTGAATCACGCCCATGTATGTTCCGCGATTTTTCGTATTTTCGGAGTTATGAGTACGATGAGATTTTTATTTATGGTGACGTGAATTATTGCGGTAGATGCTTGTTTTTTTTTGTGTGCTAAGCTGATAGATAGGCCAATTCAGTGTGGTAACATTTACTATCGTTAGATCTTTGAATGGAATTTAAAAAAAATTAATGCCAAGAAAGATAAAATTACCCAGTATGTTCACAACTTCAAGGGCGCTTAAAAAAATAAAACATACTGGGTAATTTTATCTTTCTTGGCATTAATTTTTTTTTATTCCATTCAAAGATCTAACGATAGTAAATGTTACCACACTGAATTGGCCTATCTATCAGCTTAGCACACAAAAAAAATCAAGCATCTACCGCAATCATTCACGTCACCATAAATAAAAATGTCATCGTACTCGGCGATAGGTGAAAAATTAAAAAAAATCATAACTCCGAAAATACGAAAAATCACGGAACATACATGGGGGTGATTCAGATAGCGCTCTAGGTCCTCTACCTCCCAGCTTCAGTATATCACTACTTCTTGGGACACCTTGTATATGGTGGTAATTTATATACATATTACGATATGGTCTCTTCCAAGGTTCTAGCTATCTTAGGCCCACCACTCTTCATCACATTCATCCACGAATATTTTGCCATTGAATAAAGATTGACGGACCACTTTTAAATAATAATATATAATTTACCCAGATCCCTCAGTAGCCAGCTCCACAAACGATGAGACAAGGATAGCAAGCATGGCTAGAGGCGAGAGGTACTTCCAGCAAATCAGCCAATAGATGCCTGGCCGGGTGCCCGTCATCAGTTCGATGTCATCAGCGAACCTGAAACGAGGTTTAGGACATTTTATAGGTCAAATCCACATTGTCTTTAATGATGATGAATACAGACCTGCAAAATTTTATAAAAAAAATAAAAATAAACAATATAATCCCGTCATAAAATCGGAATACCATCCTCAAATGTTATTACATTTAAGAATTATTTGCTATATTAAGTACAGTACGAGTAGAAGCTACGTTATTGATCGGATAGCACTTAAATTATGCCCGGTCAAGTAGGATTTCCACTCAGTATAATCAAGGCAAGTGTGCTAGCTAGTTTTCATCAGAATAGACTAGAATAGCTCTTTCTGCTCGGAATATCGTGACTTGCTAATGGTGATGGGATGGAAAGTAAAATACTTAAACAGCAAATAATAGCCCCGTCAATCAACCCGCAATAGATTCCGGGAAAACGCAAAGAGAGAAAATAATGGGTCATTATTTAACGTAAAAGAAAAAATCTAATTTAAGGCGAAGCATTCTTCGCACTAACCTAATTTGTTAGTACCTAGGTATTTAAGGTTATATCGCCGCTCTTTAGATAACCAAGATTTGGCAGGCACAGAAACGTACAAAATGAATACGAATTGAATTGCTTGACCAGAATACAATGCAAATATGAATTAAAGGGTATTTGTATTCTCTCATTTTAGATATCATGTCAATTATCGATATCATTCAATTCAAAACACATTAAGAAATTAATTAGTAACGAGTAATTCTTGTTTTGTAGGTATTCCGATCTATATACATTGCCTTATTTTAAAACCGCAATAATCTTCATATATTCTCTCACAGAACTATGCATCATCACTCATCATTTACAGAGTGGTGCTCAGTAGTATTGATTCTGTCCCACACTGTGTGGGCCACACATAATTGCAAAAGGTCCACAAAAGAATGTCTCACAGCCCGGGCCAAGATTAAGACGCTTACAAACATATAACTACCCGTACGTCTATTTGTATTGCTTTAAGGTTCAAAATGGAATCGTAGAGTTCTTTGCGTATCTAACATACGACATGGTTCGCACACAGTGTAATTTAATTTGGTTTGGGTGATAAAAGTCATCATTTAGAAAACGTAAATATTTTTTTTTTAATCCGCATGTTTTAATTTTTTCTAAATTCGTATAAATAATGTCAATTACTTGTTTCGGACTACTATTTTTTAAATCAGATTTTGATATCGGAAATCTGCAGCTGGACATCCTGTATTTTTGATTTATTTATTTATCTAAGGGCCATCACCGTCCGTTTAAAGAATTTTGGGAGCATTCATTTGTATGCACAAACACAAACATCATCACGGCCTAAATACATACATGTCCCCGTTCCGTCGGGAGTTAAAACAAGCAGCCCCTCGCCTAAAAGGGTTAATACAGTTTTCGAATGCCCCTTTTTGCTGTCTTACTTCTAATGGCCTCTATAGAACCGTCACGTAATCGCTTGCGATTTGCGATACATAAGATACTTTACGGCATTAAACTTGTGTGCTCCGAACTAAGGGGCTACCGCTAAAACCGAATTTCGGTTTTCGCGGTAGCCCCTCATTACAGTTTTCTCTCCTGTGGGCAACAGTTAACAGCTTGTGGGCATGTAGGTAATGATTTTATCAAACTTATCCAAATAAAAGGGGTACCTTTACATGTGGATAAGTGTTCAATAAGAAAATTAACCTTTATAGCCTGTAATTTTTGGGTACCTACCTATGCGAATACAGTTTTGTATAGGTACTTTGAGCAAATCAACACTGCAACACAGTTTGAATAAAATAGTGTTTATTCTCTCTTTCTGCCCAATGTGCTCAATTAAGAACATCTATTTTTTTACGGTTCCTGCCCAGGAATTCCAAAAACGGAACTAAAGTGTCCTTAATTGAGAACATTGGGCCGAAACTGGAAGATCTTTAAAATGCTTGCGCAGGACGAGGGTAGGAGAAACACGCGAGAAACACAACAAGTGACGTCACAGAAAACTGATATTTACATCCATAACACGCCACGATAGAAGCTTACATTTTCACCGTAGTTCGCAAATGCGGGCATCTTTCTCTTTTACTTCAATTAAGACGTAATTGAAGTGACAGAGAAAGATGAACTTCGGTATAAGCGGTAGGCCCTCAGAACAAAATTAAATTACAAAATCGTATCTATCGAGCCAATACATATATCGCTCTATTTTTAGACTTTACCTACTAAACCTCCCTCAAATTACATAAATTTTTCATCGTTATATCCATATTTATAAAGATTCGAGTCATTCTAAATCGATTATGTTACGTCATTGTGTCACAAAAGGCTCAGCGGAGCGTTCGGCTTCTATAATTCATGTAGGGTCGTACAGTAGGTCGTACATTATGTTATACGAGGGGCGTTCAAAATATTCTCGGTATTGATATCTTACGACCTCTTCTAAAATTTCTTTCGTTACTGGCCGCTAAGGTTTATTCATTGACATTAAAAAAAAGTATAATTCGAACCGAGATAGTCTTTTGTTTTTCTGCAATTGCTGAACAAACATGAACATCCTGTGCGAATTGACAATGTTAACTAAATTAGAACATCGATGCGTGATAAAATTCTTGACAAAACAGGGTAAAAATCAAAAAACCATAAAAGAGGAAATGGATTGTGTTTACCGTGAGTCTGCTCCTTCTTTATCTACCATTCAAAAGTGGTCAAGCGAGTTTAAACGCGGAAGGGAGAGTATTGAAGATGACCCTAGACCTGGCCGGCCTGTAGTAGCTACTTCACAAGAAAATATTGATAAAGTGGAAAAACTTATATTGGAAGATGGTCGAGTGAAGGTAAAATCTATAGCACAAGTAACCAATCTCTCTATTGGTACCGTACATGATATTATACATGACCATCTTAATATGTCAAAAGTAAGTGCAAGATGGGTTCCGCGAATGCTGACTCGGCTTCAAAAAGACATGCGTGTAGCTTGTTGTTCCGATTTTATTGACCTGTGCGGTGAAAATCCTGATGAGGTGCTGCAAAGAATAGTTACTGGAGATGAAACCTGGGTTCATCATTATGACCCAGAGAGTAAACAAGAGTCCATGCAGTGGCACATTAAGGGTTCAGCTCATCCCAAGAAGTTGAAGGTCATCCCTTCAGCTGGCAAGGTCATGGCCACGATATTTTGGGATTGTGAAGGAGTATTACTAATCGATTATAAAGAAAAAGGTGTAAATATCACAGGACAGTACTACGCTAACATTCTACGTCAATTAAAGGATGTAATTAAAGAAAAGAGGCGAGGAAAGTTAACCAAAGGTATTCTGCTTCTGCATGACAACGCCCCCGTCCATACTGCTCATATTGCCAAGGCAGCTATTGTTGAACGTGGGTTTAAAACTGTTACTCACCCACCGTATAGTCCGGACTTAGCCCCCAGCGACTTCTTTTTGCTCCCCAATCTTAAAAAGGATCTGCGTGGAAATAAATTTTCTGACGATGAAGCATTGAAGGCGGCAGTGGAGGAGCATTTTTACACGAAAGATAAAAAATATTTTTACGAGGGATTAAAAAAAATAATTGATCGATCTTTTAAGTGTATGAACATAGGGGGGGAGTATATTGAAAAATAAAAATATCAAACTTTTCGTACTTGTTTGTTTTCATTCTCATACCGAGAATATTTTGAATACCCCTCGTACAAGGTCACGCCCGTACGGGTTGGCCTTCCTGGCACATACTCTTCAAATTACCTCTTGAAAGGATTCGTCCATATAGCATTCCTGCTATTGTATTTTAAACCAGCTAATGCCCATTTACTCTAAAGTAGTTTGCTAATGCCTTAAGTTCACCGCATGATCCACAAGGCGTAGGTATTAAGGTTTTCATTAATTTCGGAATACGCGGAAAACGTTGAAGGAGTGCGTAGACAGCGTAGGTCGACATTAGATAATCTTCTTTTCATAAAAATAAATAGTTTTCGTTTACATGTTTGAGTTTTTTATAATCAAATTATGAAATCGGAAATCTGCCGCTGAACACAGTGGACACACAGTACTAGTACTAGTGTAATGAGACCTATCCTCGTGGTCCTGCCCAAACGTTTATAAGGATCTTCAGGATTCTGCCCCATTTTCTCAATTTAAGGCACTACTGGTACCTTTTTGGAATTCCTGGGGGAAAACCATCAAAAAAGAAAATGTTCTTTATTGAGAACATTGGGCAGGACGAGGCTTTAGTAGGGAATGATCTAGGTAGTGCTTTAAGCCAATAATAGTCGTACATATTTCGATACCACAACCGCCAGGAAATACCTAAAGCAGCTTCAACAACCCTTGTCTAGCTCTCGGCGAGGAATAAATGTCGGGCAAAGTTGGAAATACTTATGGGAAAGTGTTCTTGTGGAAAAAAGCTATCGTGTTCAAGTTGTAGGATATATGTAGGTATAAGTATTATTTTAAGATCTTTAGGTACAGCAGCAATAGTTGCTAAGCGGGCGAGGTGTTCAAGATCATCTTGACGCGACTTTATTGTTAAGATAATAAGAGCGCGTCAAGGTAATTTTGAAGACCTCGCCCGCCTAGCAACTATTGCTGCTGACTGTACATGACAAATGACAATACTTACATGACATGATGACATGATAGTGCCTCAGAAAATAATCTCAACTAAACATTGTTAGCATAATATAATTGAAGTTTCTTATTTAAACCAAAACCTCAAAAGTGGATCCAAAAATTGTCAAAGTCTAAAATGCGAAATCGTATCAATCAATTTTAATTGCAGACGTGTTTGCACAGTATTAAGCAGCTTACTCGTAAGCCCATCTCAAACGTTCGCTAAATACCTACTGCCCTGCGAGCATAACAGCTGTAAGAGCCAGTTTGAAGCAGTTTAAATTCGGCATTTGTTGCGTTAGAATAGAGTTGAGCTGGAAAATTTGAGTTTTCCTATAACTGTTTCGAACTGGTTTCGAAGGTTACGCAAGATAGGGTAAAATATTCTGAATTTGCAACTATGTCAAGTTGCAACCAAAAATTCTGAAGCTTTTATTTATAAATATGTGTAAAAGCTGCGTTTTTATATCCAATATCTATCTAATACCTTGAAACGAGCAATTCTTGTTTGTTTATTTATTTATATTATATATTTCGAGGATCTCGGAAACGGCTCTAACGATTTCGATGAAATTTACTATAAGGGGGTTTTGGGGGGCGAAGAATCGATCTAGCTAGGTATTATCTCTGGGAAAACGCGCATTTTTGAGTTTTTACATGTTTTCCGAGCAAAGCTCGGTCTCCCAGATATTATAATAAAATTACAGTTATTATCTTAAACTACCTACAACCTGTTATGTCAACATATAACCGAAAAGGCATGGAGCAGCATAAACAAAATACATGAGGTCGTGTGGTGTAAGAGAAGGTTCTCTACAAGTGTTTATCTTACCCCACTTAACCTTAAGTACCTAACTTTTATGCATAAAAGTTCAAGATTTAAGGAAGCAATAATCACAGAGGCTTGTTTACCCAACCCCAATTTAGACTAAATCAAAATTTTGATCATTTGGGTTATTTTTAGCTTAATTGAGTCGTTGAGTAGGACCTATAGCTTGTTCACGTTATAAAATAATAAATAAAAAAAGATAAAAAATATAAATAACAAAAAAAACGCGGATAAAAGATAAAAAATATTCTAAAGAAAACTTGGTGTTGTGAAATGAAAGTGCGCCGCGGCTTTGGAAACTCGGCGGACGTGAGAGGAAACATTACCTTTTTCTTTATCTTTGAGCTCCAATAACATAAAATATGATTTATCCCGCCTATATTTTATCGAGCCGCATACTAAGATGGTGCTTGAGATACTTATAATGGCAGTTATCGGTTAATTTTTAGATAAATTCTACCGTTATAGTGATTTACTATGCTGTTATGCAAAATTTTATTAAATGATAATTTTAGCGGGTCTCACGCGAATTTATTTTTAAGTATGGGTAAGTGCATTTATCCCCGACGTTTCTACGCAGGTTACACTGATCTTGGCTGCGGATAACTGACTGGGTCGGAAATAAAGATAGGTAGGTACCAGTGGCGGCGCGTCAGACATATTCATAGGCAAGCCGGGGCTAATTCGGGTCACATACCTATTGTCTTTACAACTCTGCTCAAACGTCCAAAAACAGGCAAGCCGGTGGGAATCGACTTTCATGGACGCGCCGCCACTGGTAGGTACTTAAATAAATTTAATTCGCGATAGCTGAAGTCTTCTAAACGAGAAAGTTTTAAGTGTTAATTTTTATGCTAAATTCTGGTTTCAATGTTTTATTCAGATTCGTGATTGGACGATGTTCGCCGTATTATAACAAGCCCTGGTATAGTCAGCATCATTGGTAGTGGATGTAATACCGCATCAACAGTATCTGCCGTCTTATGGATAACTTTTCCAAATTAGAGATACGAGTATATACCTATCTATACAGTTCGTGTTTTAAGCGTAGTCTGATCCGCCCCTTCTGTTCTGATGCTGACTGTACACGAAGAGAGGTATCTTGTTTTCAATTGATCTCTCTTTGAGCGTCGTTACACAATCTCGTGTCATGAATTCCAAGACGCACGTTGCAAATAAATTGAGAGTTTGTGGACTCTTCAAATATTGGTGTAGTATTACCATATTGTCTGGCCCAGATCCCTAGGATCCCTCAGACTCAAGGGTATTACGAAGTTTGGGCAAGTTACGGGGCGAAAATGGGACAAGATTTGGGGAGGGTAAAGTTAAAAAACTTTGCGGGCAGTGAGACAGGGCGTGATTTATTTATAGAGTCAAAAGAGTGGCATAATTTTTGTGCGCTTATATTATAAAATAAAGGTTATGATACTTTGATCGATTTTATAGAGCAGCGGTCGGCAACCGGCGGCCCGCGGGCCGCATGCGGCCCGTGAACCTGTCGCTTGCGGCCCGCGAGCCTCCCTGGCTATTTTGTATGTTATATTGACAAACGACGTCTGTACTAAAGTACGTCTGTACTTACCTACACATGCGCGGATATTGACGGAAATAGAAGGTGAACATGCAGTATATATATCCATTACACTTATACTATTGTTCTGTGTTTAAGCACTGACATCCTGGACGCTTCGAGCCTTCGGCCCTACGCGGAGCTCGGCCTTCGGCCTTCGAATTTAGACACTGATATCATTGTTCTGTGATTAGGCACAGACATCCTGGATGCTTCGGTCCTTCGACCTTACGCGAAACTCGGCCTTCGGCCTTCGCATTTAGACACCCACTCAATACATACCTACAGACATAGCCACTCAATTTTTTTTCTATAAAAAAAATTTCGCGCTCACTACGCTCGCGTTTCGCGCACTTAGACACTTATACTTTTGTTCTGTGATTTGGCACTGACATCCTGGACGCTTCGGGCCTTCGGCCCTACGCGGAGCTCGGGCTTCGCCCTTCGCATTTAGACACTTATACTAATGTTCTGTGTTTAAGCACTGACAGCCTGGACACTTCGGGCCTTCGGCCCTACATGGAGCTCGGCCTTCGGCTTTTGCATTAGATATCTATACCAAAATTTCACGTAAACCATTGCGGCGGTATCCCTAGCCTCTCTCAATTTTTTTTCTATCATAAAAGGTTAAACCTAATTTGATAAAGGTGGCACCTCTGGGCACCCTACCGAGCGACTACTACTACCTAAGACTTAAGCACTGACATTCTGGACGCTTCGGGTCTTCGGCCCTACGCGGAACTCGGCCTTCGGCCTTCGCATTTAGCCACTGATACCATTGTTCTGTGATTAAGCACTGACATCCTGGACGCTTCGGTCCTTCGACCCTAAGCGAAGCTCGGCCTTCGGCCTTCGCATTTAGACACATACTATTGTTCTGTGTTTAAGCACTGACAGCCTGGACGCTTCGGGCCTTCGGCCGTACATGGAGCTCGGCCTTCGGCTTTCGCATTAGATATCCACACCAAAATTTCACGTAAACGGTAAAAACAAGACTCAAGACTAGCCTCCTGAGTCCCAGAGGCCCTGATAAAGGCTTTATTCCAAAACGTAATTGTTACTTTGATTAAATAAATCAAGGTTCCAAATTCAAGAACGAAACTAACGGGACTTTGGAGGCTAATAATAGAGCTTTAAATTTTCTGGAAAATATTAGCGAAGCTTTAAAATAGCTTTTTTGTGTATCCTGCAGGTACATATTTGCACACCTAAAAGGTATAAAGGAGTTTCAACCGAGGCGTAGGTATGTATCTTAAAAGCAAACAAACAGCCGTTACAAGTCCAAGTTCAAGAAAACTTTTTACTTGCGTATGACATGCTTTTAAGTTAATAATGGCGCCATGATTAATATTTCAAATTACTTACGGATCAAACAAAGGTCAACGATAAATAACCTTATGTTCAGCTAAAATTAACGGTTACGGATTTATTAAATCGTGGTTTCGCAGAAATCACCGAAAATTGGCTTCATGTATTGATTTGATAGCCATCAGTATAGCCATCTGAAAACGACACCTGTAGGTATATATGCGAGACTAGTTGGTGGTTTGCAAAAATGAAAAAGCCATTATCAGCTTACATCTATAAACCTAAAAAAAAGATGTGCTAAACTCACCTCTTTACTCCATACACGTACGAAATCCCGATGCACTCAAAAAACGCGATAACCAGCAGCGGAAAATTCCCGCTATACATATCAAACAGCAGGAATATATAGCTCCCGGAGCCATGTGCAAACGCCATGGACAGCAAACAGCACATCAAACAGATCCCTCCCGTCAGATACTCCTTCCGCAAGTTCGGGAAGAGTTTCATGTCCACGATGGAGGTGACGACGCCCTCTAGAGTGCCGAATTGGGAGTCGATGCCGAGCGTGAAGAGCATCAGGAAGAAGAGGACGGACCAGAACTGGGCGCCGGGGAACTGGTTGATGGCCTCGGTGAAGATGATGAAGGCCAGGCCGGTGCCGGAGGCGGTCTGGAAAGATAATACATTGCTTAATTCTTGGGAAATGGCCTCGTGTAGGTATTTACAGTCCTTCCATTGGTTCTATCCGACAACGGCAACCTTCTCTGAGAACGTAAGTACCTATGGCTCGAAAAACCTAACTCGCCTCCTCTTATACCCCACTGTAAACCAGCGCCATGGATTGCCGCGGCATTTATGTTGAGTATGTCCTATTTTAGCGTCCAATGATTTTTTTTTAGTTTTTTATTTAAACTTTATGGCACAAAACATAAAAATAATGTACAAATGGCGAACTTAATTTAATACCTAATACTTAATGCCTAATTTTTATGTCTGTATGTCTTCTTTTCCATACTTAACTAATATATTGTGGCGTTAAATAATTGTATTTTCTTTGTTATCTTACTTTCTTATAAAACTGTATATAAAGTAGATACCTGCTTAAGTATCACCTTCTGTACGGGGGAATAGGAAACGTGTTATATATGAGACCCCGTCCGATGGCAACATGAGGTCACCATATCGATTGGCCGGGGCCGGGCGCGCAGCCGTCGACAGTAGAGTTGGTAGGAATAGGAACTCGAGTCTCAATTTTAATAACTCGACTCGTTTTTACGAGATTCGGCGCTTAAAAAAGTATCGATTCGAGTCCTTTATTGAGGTTTTTTAAACGCAGTCAAAAGGACTCGAGGCTCCGAATAATGTCTCCATCAACAGTTTTACAGATTTTTTCCTAAATAACAACAAAGAAAATATGACTTGTGTATCTTGTATCTAATAACCCATGAATTTTACATACATACAGTGCATTGATTTGTTTTTTCATCAAAAATTTTAAGTTCTCTAAAACTGGCTCAGGTCTCTACAAAAGACTTAGAAAGGTCTTTAACAAGTTGAAAACAATTCGTTTCCGAAATCTGGGTCGAGTCTTAAAGCAGAGGACTCGAATGTTAACCAACACTAGTCGAAAGCGCCTGCATACTTCCCTAATTTGCTCGAACTTGCCACCATGTATGCAGCTGCACTTTACCAACAATGCACGACACTTCAGTGAACATTGCTGATAGTGTTGTGATATTGCGAATTTTGTAGTCGTAAACCATTTCCATTTATTAACACAAATGTTCACAGCACAATGCTCCTTCATGGTTAATTTAGTAAGTTAGATAATTGAATTTAATATACTTTAATAATTATATCTGTTAAATGTGTTTTTTTTATTTAGTTAAATATTTTATTAAGTCACAAGCGATTCGGTCAGTCACGACCGATCAAGTTCAAATTTATTCTCTGATTACATTAGGTTACGATTATTCTTGAAGCAATAAATAGAATAGGACCCAAATAAATTTGCTACTAACTAAAAAAGTGGCATTCATATGTTAACTCACATTATCTAGCTCCTTCTGCAGATCGCACTCCGGCAGATGCGGCATCACCAGCTTCGTCAAATTCCCGTTCAAGTCCACCGTCACCATCTGCCCCGCCTCCGGGAACTTCATGGATCTGTACCCGGAGCCGAACAACTCCAGCAGCGTCTCGTTCCTCACGTCCAGACACTTCTCGTACACCATCGTGGCCTTAAACCCGATTATAGAAAACACCACGATCCCAGCGAACATCGACGTTAAGCAATTAGTCATAGAGACCATTATCGCGTCTCTGTAGCAGTTGTTATCCACGGGATTGTAAGATGAGAACGCTATTAGACCTCCAAACGCTAGTCCAAGCGAAAAGAAGATCTGCGTGCCTGCTTCCAGCCAGACAACTGGGTCTAGAATCGTGTGCCATTTCGGAGTGAATAGATGTATAAGGCCATCACTCATGCCTTTGAGGGTGATGCCTCTGAAAAAGAATATAACTAGGACTATGTAAGGGAAGGTGGCGGTGACGTAGACGACCTTCCCTGAGGAGGCGATGCCTTTGATCATGCACATGTAGACGAGTATCCAGGCTATGACGAGAGCGAGGGCTATCTTGTAGTTGAAGGTCTGGGGGTGGTTGATGTCCTCGGAGATTTGGAGGGTGGTTCTGTACCAGAAGTACTGGGTCGGACTGCTGACCTGAAACAAGAGAAAAACGTTTATTATTTTAAAAAAATGGGGTGCTACCACCTAACCTACCATAACTGCTGAGCGGAATCTCCTGGGAATTTGCGAATAGGTACTATAGCCAGAGGAATGAGATTGCTGTAGAATGATCCAACTAATACCTAAAGTCTATTTTTTTATTCGGTAGTCTGAAATGACATTTCATAGTATGAACATAAAATGTCATTTTAGTCTACCGAATAAAAAAATAGACTTTAGAAGTATATTGAAAAACAAGAAAACTATAAACATCGAGTGATCTTTGACTGTGATTCTTAAAGTTTTGGCGTGAATTTTGCTTATTTTGCTCTGCTCAAATAAATGTGCTCTGCTTGCATGTACAAATGCATCATACAAAATCTTCGTCTATTGTGCAAATTGTCCAGTGCGGATAAGGGCCACTTGCGCGCTCCAGGGTTAGCGACCTAACTCGGAGTTAACCATTTAGACTATAGCAGGTCTAATATAATGAAGCAAAAGTAACTATCGTTATAAATCTGTTCTATTATATGTTACATTATCTATGAAATATCTACAATACGTTCATCTACTCGTATTAATGTAGGTAATGTTTACTTATGTAAGGGTGTTAGCGTACATCTGAGTAAGTTGCTCCACATGACTTGTACAAACATTTAGACAGGCCCTGTTTCCAGCAAGCCTGAGGAGCTAGGGAGTCAAGTTTGCGCACACAGACTTACAAATCAGGTTCTAACTTATATTTAATTTACTTTCCTGTTTTGGGGCTCTTAAATACACAATATTGGTACGTACAAGAGCGTAGTTTGTGAACCATATTTGTTATTATTTTCAACCGGCCGTTGCAGTCGTTGCACATTGGAGTAGTTTCGATAACTTAAATATTTATTTATAGAATATTAAGAGTGTGTCAGTCTATAAATTGACTTATAATCAAAAGGTTCAGAAGATGACTACTTTTAATTAATCATTCATGTATATTACGTCAATGTCGATATTTTAAACCCAAGAAGCATTTAACAAGCCATTCAATTTTATAAAGTCGTAATAATCCGTGTAAGTAGTAGGGCCGTCCCGAGCTGGCCCCTCGCTATAATCTCGCTATAAGTAAGTACATTAGGTACGCCGATTACTCCCGGGCCGCTGAGTAACGCCTAATGTACTTTATAATCACACTCGTTTCCTCGTCTGGTTTAAGCTTGAGGCTTTACGAAAGTACAAGAAAACTTCCATTTTACTAACAGGTTATTAGCAAACAGTTCATAAATAAGTTTTATTGTCAAAAAGCTTTTATCACCGCCTTTTCTTCTGACAGTCATCTGCTACTCATAGACTATTCTAATGAACCCAAAGTCATAAGATCGCGTTATTTTATCCGGTTTTCTATGGCCAATGGCCACTTTCGGTCTTCATCTTCTGTTTAGCTTTTTTTTTCAAAATATAGCTTTTTTAACATATTGTTGGCGACGCAACGATTTACTCTTATATACACTTAGTTCCTTATAATTGGCTCAGTAGTTTTGAAGCTATTGGTGGAATTCATGACAAAAACGAATACATAGGCAGCTAAAGCCTTCCTATCCTAAAAATAAAATTGGGTAAACAATATTAAGGTGTTCGTGACAAGATAAAATAAGAGTAAAACATATTAGATAAAACACGGTGACAAATGTGAGCCTTGTCAACTTGTCACGGACGGACCCAACTCAGAAAATGATGACATTTTCTGGGCTTCTGAATATTTATATTCACAATAAAGCGTGTAAGCGGTGTAAGTACGAGTACAGTATACGAGCGATTTCTCTATAAACAATGAGTGTAAGCAATTCCATTTCAGGCGGCCTAGATGACAATCGCTATCGCTTCGCCATCGAATCGCTTTGTGTCTCTCTATATCACTCTACCATATTAGTGTGACAGTGACAGTTGCGTTTCGTTCACTACGGAGCGTTAGCGATTGGCATGTTGTCTACGGGGGCTGTCTCATTTTCACATCGAATTTAAGAATGTAGCTCAAACACTAGCGCGCTTGCGTCAATGCTGCGCCATGTTCAGAGCGATAAAGTCGTAATTGTATGGACGGTATAAAGTACATAAGTCGTTTTAGAGTTGTGCGTGAAGTCCATTCATCACTGACACACACACAAAGCTCTGGGTGACCTTTTTGCTCGTATCTGCGAGTGATTGTGATTGCTGTAAATATATTAGGTACTGAGTATCTGCGTTTTAACTCTTTCGTACCGCTGTGAGTGAGTAAGTGAGTGGTGTGAATGGGTCTCGAAATGTATTAGGAGACAAATTGAACTTATTATTATGAATGATAAAGGTATAAGTACTTAACAGAGGTAACAGGTAACAAAGGTGTACTTACTGTAGAGAAAAAAAAACATTTTGCGCACAGCGTGCAGCAACGTGGCTAGTCAAACAAATACCTAATTATTCCGTAACCGATTGAAATTATACAATATAATATAGAGCTAGAGGTAATTTAGTTTCATTAATCTTGTCAATTATTACTTGTCTCTAAGAATATGTTATCATTGTTAAGATAAAAATGTGCCTATTCATGTGCCACTAGAGAACATAGTTATTTTTACAACAAGAGATCAAAGTTTGATATTTCTTCGAGTGCTTATTTTGAGTCCCGTGCAAGCGAAAGATTCTATTCTATATTCTAATTTAGAATCTTGAGCGTAGTAAGGGACTCAAAAGCGCACGAGATGTAAATAACTTTGATCTCGTGTAGTTCACAAAACTTTTCACCTCAGCAGTGAGAACATATTAGAGAACCCGAAAAATATATTCCTTCTTCATCACTTACCTCTATTCACTCATGTTTTCTTAAGATATACCAACAATTAAGTTTTCACCTCAGCAGCTCGAACAAGGGTACTTTGTTACTTAAAAACAGTGAGCAAAATCGCATTTTGCTCACTGAGTGAGCAAAATTGCATTTTGCTCATTTTGTCTCACTCATTGAGCAAAATGCGATTTTGCTCACTGTTTTTAAGTAGCAAAGTACCCTTGTTCGAGCTGCTGAGGTGAAAAAGTTATTTGAACCTCGTGCCTTTAAGTACCTATCTTCAGTTTTGTATAAAAAGCATCGCCGCCGTGATCTCCGGTCACTCGTCAATCGTCATTGAATCAGCATTGAATAGTGAATACGAAATGTCGGAATTCACGGCCCGGTCCCGGACCGTTTATCCGACGGTGATTTATCCTCTAACTCTACATTTAGCTAACGCTAACGCTACATAGCACTTTTCTTTCAGTTACCCTCAAGGAAACCATTTTCGACGACTCACGCTACCTTACTCTCCGATCCATAAAATTATTTCTAAGCAAAAAGTACCTACGCCCATTTGTTGACGGGTGAAAAAGGACAAATCAGCTTTCACTTTATTCAGTTAATACATATATGTATAGTATAGTGTCGTTTTTTCAATTTCACGGAATGGAAACGTAGGTACTTTAGATATTAAGTACCTACCTCTTAGAAGCGTCATATTATGTTTCAGGACATTTCATTTGGTAGGTAAATGAAATATAGCTCCTTAATGCTAATTACTCAGAACTCGAAGACGGTTGTAAATTGTAATGTTCCATAAACGCGTTTATCTCGCAGTTCCAGTTGTTGTTTGTTTGTAGAATTGCCATGAATACAAATAACCACGCTCGATAACAAGTTCGGTGAGTTTCGGGTTTGTTGGGATTATTATAGAAACGTTTTAGCCATTTGTGAGTTCATGATATGTACAAAAACTTCGCAAATCTTAATTCTGCGATTATTTAGGTAGGTAAGTTCGAAAAGACAAGAAAATAAATATGCAAATTGCAATTGTTCGATATTAAGTCCCGTTTAGTTTATGCAATGTGTTCTCATGAATATAAATTCATTTATACCTAAGACAAAACGTTTAATTATCAAAAATTTAAAATGATTAACGACTTCGATGGCCGTCTGGCGCAAGAAAACTGTCTCGCTGCTAAACAAGGTGCGCGGGAGTGGAAACAGCATTTTAAGCATGATAGCCAATAAGTTTGATTGTCCTCTGATGTGCAAAATGAGCCAGAGGACCAAATCACTTTTATATGTCGACTCCATTGATATAGAATAAAGAACTGGATACCCAATCAGCCGCAAAAAATGGCCCCACAAAAGTAACGTTGAAACAGATCACGCGTTACTTTTTCGTTTAGTCTTGTTTGAAACGCTCAAATGTGAAGTTGTCAACAATTACGAAATGTGCCGTTAAAATATGTAAAAATAACAATGATAAAACAAGGAAAAAGGATGGAATGTATTTCTTTCGGTTAGTTCTTTGGATAGCATTACATAATTTATGTAATCTGGTGGTAATTTTATGGTTTTGAATAATAGTTATTTGTACAACAAGAGATCAAAGTTTGATATATGATTCTTCGAGTGCTTATTTTGAGTCCCGTGTAAGCGAAAGATTCTATAATAGATTCACGAGCGTAGCGAGTGAATCTAATTTAGAATCTTGAGCGTAGTAAGGGACTCAAAAGCGCACGAGATGTAAATAACTTTGATCTCGTGTAGTACACAACATTTTTCACCTCAGCAGTGAGAACATATTAGAGAACCCGAAAAATGTATTCCTTCTTCATCACTTACCTCTATTCACTCATGTTTTCTTAAGATATACCAACAATTAAATTTTCACCTCAGCAGCTCGAACAAGGGTACTTTGCTACTTAAAAACTGTGAGCAAAATCGCATTTTGCTCACTGAGTGAGCAAAATCGCATTTTGCTCATTTTGTCTCACTCAGTGAGCAAAATACGATTTTGCTCACTGTTTTTAAGTAGCAAAGTACCCTTGTTCGAGCTGCTGAGGTGAAAATTAATTTGTTAGTACCAAAGAAGGGATGTCAAGGAACAAAAATCTAATGAGTCGATGTGAGGTCAATATTTATTTTTATTTTTATATGGAATTCGTAAGGAATAATATTATGTTTAAATTCAAGATTTTCAAGAAAACCTATGCGACGTGCAAAGTGGACTGCTATTTAATTATAGCAAGAGATAGGGGTGATGCAGTTTTAAACAAAGCAAAACGGCACTTGTGTGATCGGCCCATTTCCCTGTTTCCGACAACCAATAAGGGCTTATATCGACTAACTGTAAATGCTAAACCTGTCTGAACACAGTGACAACCACAGGATTTTTTTGGGTTATTTCCTCCAACTCGCTTTGGTGGTAACTAGTGGGAATTATTTTTCCCAGTAGTTACCAGTGGTAAAAGGTGGGAACAAAAATCCTAGTAGTTACCACTGATATCAACTTGATGGTAACTAGTGGGAACAACCCGATTTTTTTTATAAAGTATGGACTTTATAAAAAAAATCCAATCAGTACCTAAATGTCCCCGTGCACCCGTGCGATGAGTAAATGTAGATCTAAAATACACAGTTATTTTATTTAATAAGTTGAATTTATTTCAAGGAAATTAGTATTTAAAGACGTATACTTACTTATTAAAAATTTAATTTGTTTGAATTTGAACCACGAATTAATTTTATTTAAACTCCCGATTAAATTAAATTTGTTTTATTTATTACTTCAATTGGTTTTTCTGTACAGTAATACCTATTCAAGTGTACCAAAGTGACTCCATTCGTTCATTATTCTCGTTTGACGTTGTTTGACGTAAATACGTTACGTTTAGTGCCATCGGAATCGGACTAAATTTTATAACAGTGTTGGTACTTATGTATGCAAATTTGACACTTAATGCTTACGACATTAAGCTCTTTTCTGTACGAAACATTTATCTTGACTCAAAATTTACGTAAGCGTTTTTATCATCAATGCAAATGGTGCGAAACGTCATTGGGATCCACATTTCTTGACGTTTTTATTCTGCTTTGTGTGTCTATTTCTTTTATATTAAGTCAGTGGTCGACTCTCGTTAATTCGAAACTCGAAGGACTTTTAAAATATTACGAATTATCGAGAGTTTGAAATATCGAATGGTTCGAAATTTTTGAGAGAAAAAATATGAAAGTTCGAATCATTGAGTAGGTTGGTAATAATCAAATATTGATTAACTACTATTTTTTTACAATATGAAAAGGTTAGTTTCGGAAGAAGTCTGAAACATGAGCTTGCTTCAGTGCACATTGCTGAGACTGATGAAAATTCTTTTGCAACATCACTTGTCTTCCCACCTCTACCTCCATTTTTTCGATTAACTCCTTCTTTTCAACACTATCTTTTAATCTGTAGGTAAACATAACCAACGAAAACCTGGAACTTGTCTCAAAATGTGCGGTCTATTATTGCCTCTGTGAGGGCTGCAATCTGATAACTTTGAATTGTAGAGTGTTTGACGCCTATGAGTTCGAATTAACGCGTTGTTTTGTTACTTAGCGATGATTATTTTTGTTCGAATTACCAAGTGCTTAAAAATGTATTGATTTATTTCGAAATATAAAGAGATATTCTAGGAAACTCGTGATAACTTCGAATTATAGAGAGGTTCGAATTATCTCAGGTTTGAATTAACAAGAGTCGACTGTTTTTATTATTAGTAACTAACATGTAGATTAAGTAGGTTAAGTTCAATACTAACAATATGTGGACCTAATGTTGTGTGTAATAAATTAATTAATTCATTCATTCATTAAAAACTGCTCAAAACAACCCTTTCGGTTGGGAGCCGGAGTCGGGTCACAGATCTAGAATGACATCGTAGATCTCACGAGTCGGGTAAAAAGGTCAAATGGCGTTTGTTAGTCAGAAGGTCAGTACGGTTACCATCAGTTTGTCACTGACATAAACGCCGTCGAGAACGTAATTTACTTTCTATACATCCCGTTTGCACTAATATGCGAGTGCGAGCGAGATGTATAGAAAGTAAATTACGTTCTCGTCGGCGTTTATGTCAGTGACAAACTGATGGTAACCGTACTGGGCTCGATCGCGACGAATCGAGTCTCAGGTAAACGCTGAAAAATGCTGTATCGTATTACAGATACAGTCACACTAAAATGCGGATTAAAAAAACCTCGTGAGTTTTTTATTCAATGGAATTCAAAATACATCATCATCTTCCTCGCGTTGTCCTGGCATTTTGTCACCACTCATGGGAGCCTGGGTCCGCTTGGCAACTAATCCCAGGAATTGGCGTAGGCACTAGTTTTTACGAAAGCGACAGCCATCTGACCTTCCAACCCAGAGGGTAAACTAGGGCTTATTGGGATTCACACTTTTTTGTATCTAACCATGATGCAATAATAATGTATTTAGTTTCGACGCAGCTCATGCTGGTTTTGTTCGGGGATAACTGCTGTTCCAGCAAAATTTCAAACCATAGATTTATGTAACTACCCGATGAAAAGGCACCCTAAACCCTTTAAGTTCTAACTGCCATCACGAACAGATTGTAATCAATTCAACTTGACTTTGAATAATTACACCTCCAACTTCCGCTAACCGTCGGTTCGACAATGATATTATATAACCATAGATAGGTTATACTGATACTTGAGGAGCACAAAATATACTTCCATATTTATTTCTGTGCCTACGAAAAAATCTGTTATTTTGGATTCATTTTCTCATTCCATCCATCTTTATCACACTCGTTGTTAAACATAAGGTCGTCTCTTTCTCTTTCGGTGTGCGGGAGCTCGTTAGAACGTGCACATATTTCTCGCTTGTCCAGCCGCGACTAAAGGCAACTTGTCCAATTTGTCACAAGGTGAGCGCTTCAATTTTGGAACGCCTATAACCTATCTTGAGTTATAAATCATTGCGGTTCGATCGTTCCGCAACGATCACGCCCACGCGAAGTTATTTGAACCTTTACAATCTTTTCTTAATTTGTCTGTATTTTTCACATATATAGCTGTGTAAACCGTACATTGTATGGAACCATTAATTGTTATAGAAATGACTGCTGTAACCGTACCCATGCCGCGTAATAAATATTATAATACATAGGTATATTTTTGCAGGATTTCAGGTTGTCAAAACTGAAATTTCTTCAACCAAAAAACATCATCATCATCATTTCGTTTTCGTACCGCTGTGACTTCTTAAAGCATTGTTCGAATCGGGCCAAATAACACTTTAAAAAGTTAGAATCGGCTCCCCGCCTACGCGATTAACGTCTGCAGAAAGTCTCGCCCACGCGCTCGTAGCTCGTAGCGTGGGCGCTACGCCGTAGCTACAATCTGCTACGTAGACCTAAATTCGGCGCTCAAATGGTAAAGATTATCGCAGATGTGTGAGATATGTTCAAACGAGTGGGGGATCATACCTCCCTATATACATCCCCTGCACGTAAAGTGGCTATCATATTTTTTTCGCTTCAACCCCATCGTGTGTGTGGAGTGTCCATGGAAAGGTTTCTCAAAATAAATACGCAATTTTAAATAACATATGTTTCTTGATAAAGTGAATATTTTTATAAATATTCGCACCGAAAGTACAGAAATATCGCCAGACAATCATTCATTTCATGATTGTCTTGTGACTCAATCATTACAACAAAACAAACCCAATCAACAGTTTAATTATAATCAAAATAATAAAATCGAGGACGGATTCGGCTATAAAAACGTTTTAAAGTACTGATGATAACAAATACGAAACAGCCTATAAAATTCACATTAAATCTACACAAAAACGATCAAAGAAGGGGCAAATATATCATTAAAGTACCTGAGACGGCAGAGTATAAAATGTATAAAATAGGGCCTTTGTCAACATACACAATCGAATTAGCACAAATTTCGAAATATCGAGAACAGTTATTAAAGGACTATGATCCGCTCCTTTTATACAATCTAAAATCTCCAGGAGTTTTAATTCATACTAACTTTTGCCAACGACTTCGTGCCTCCAACTATCTCGGTTTCCGTCATATAAAATTATTTCGTTTATTTTACAGTTCTAATATTAGAAGCTACTAAACTGTGACAATATCAAAGCCCGACTAATTATAAATATCAAAGCTTTGTGGAACCGACAATGGCTTCAAATGGTTCGTCTGGAAATTTGTGTGAATGTAGGCTATTTATTACATGAATCTTGAATTAGACATACAATAGGAAAGTTACTTTGCCCTAGATTTCGACATAAATACAATGGGAAACGAATTGAGCAGAGCGATTATTTAGTATTGGATTATTCATCTCCTGACGACTTTTTTATGCAGGTTGTACACATTGAGGTATATAACAAGAGACGACATCTCGAACAAAATGTTTCCGCACCTCAGAGAAGTGCATGCACTTCTTTGCTTTTAGTACGTCACCGACCACTGACGAGATGCCACACATGTACAGAAAATTTAAAACAAATTTAAAAATTAAAAAATGCCTTCGTGCGTGTTAAAAAGTTCCAAAAATAGCACAAGAAAATATAATAAAAGGGATGGAATAACATTTCACCGGTAAGCAATGGAATAACTGTTGATTTACTATTATTTAGTTTTCAAAGTAAATGTTTGGTCGTAGAAAAAGTATTGTATGCAACGTTGTTTAACTGAGTCAAAAAATACTCGTGGCGTCTTTATTAACAATTTTCGGCTTCGCATGCATCCATGCACTTCTCTGAGGTGCAGAAACATTTTGTTCAAGATGTCGTCTCTTGTTATATACCTCAATGGTTGTACACACTCATCCAGAGACCCCGAGACATGCGGAGAACGAGTGTGTAAGTCTTGTACATACTGTTCCCTTCTCGTATCGTCTCGCGCTTCTCCAACTCCAATTTACTACATTATTCTATTTTTAGGCTTTGGAGCTATAGTGTAATAGTACATTGTGCAACGTCGGGGGTAAGTGGAATTTTCCATAGAAGCCTACGAGGTCTTTAGATGCACGACAGCCGCAGGCTGGAGTACATTAAAGACTTGAGTTTGCAATATTCTTACCCCCGGAGTTACATACAATGTTTTTCATCACACTTGCGAAGAAAACATTAAATTTTAAGCGAAATATTTATTAAATACGGTGACATTTCAAACATTCGTCCGCCATATTGTAATTTCTTGACAGGTTAGGCATCGAAGGCACAGACCTTCGGCATTCAGCCACGAATGAACATTTTGTGTAAAAATATTTTAAACGGGTATTAAATTAATCAAATTAAATATTTTTAAACATAAACAAAAATATTAAAATATAATCGAAGTATTTTAAATGTAAAACTCCCTTATACCTTGACTTTAAACAAAGTATTTTACTTATAACCTACTTGGTTCGTATGAATTAGTGACATAATTAAAAAAGAAAGCTATAACTCCCTAGGGAGTTATAATTTTTTTTTTTTTTCATAATCACATCCTGCGGGGTTCAATATAGGCCTTTGTCCTTCAGTACACCTGCATGAAATAAGATCTTTTTCGAGCAAGTGTGATGAAAACGCATAAACTTACCGACGTAACTTTTATCGTTTTAATTCAGCTTGTTTATTCTGCGACCTTTTCACAAAGCCTAGATGTAACATAAATACAACGAGGTTCCTTTTAAAAATACACAACCTTTTTGCGCGGTTATTTTCTTTTGTGGCTCGGAATCGGAATGACGAGAATGCTGGGGCTAGACCGACGCTTTCATTTCACTGGGTTTAAAAATAGAACTGCTTCTTTTGTTTTAGCTGATAAATGTCAGGATTGGAAGAGCGGCATCAGTGGCGCGAGCACTAGCGTTGATACTAGGGCCCGCCCGATTCATGAAGAAAAAGTGTCAACCGATAACATTGATTAACATATTGGCGTGGATTTTGAGGGTTTCAAATTTGCTCTGCGTTACAAATAAAATTGATGAGTGGTAAATACTTAAGCAGTTTCCAGATTTTTATACAAAACGTTTCTTTTTTATTTTATAGGCGTGGGAATTGCTACGGCGGAATTCCTGCTATTTGCCTTAAGTATGAAATCTTGGAACAATCGCTTTAAATTAA
This sequence comes from Cydia amplana, assembly GCF_948474715.1. NCBI lineage: Eukaryota > Metazoa > Arthropoda > Insecta > Lepidoptera > Tortricidae > Cydia > Cydia amplana. Next base: position 350,706 of record NC_086079.1, on the reverse strand, counting down.
ACGGTTAAGTCTAAACTACTATAGACATACGATTTTAAATCCTGTTCTTAGGTCTTAAGATCTAAATTGTAATGTATTATAATCGTGATACAGTGCTGTTAATAGCTTATCTCCGTTAAAGTGAGTACCTAAATGTAATTACATATATGGTATCAAACGCAGATTCCTGGTGATACACTTAAGTAGGTTAGGTAGGCGTCAGCCGTACATATCTTAGAGTCTGTGCGGAAAGAGAAGAGTCGTGAAATGTATCTTCTTAGGATCCAATACATTCTACGACTTTTCTCTTTCCGCACAGACTCTAGTAAAGGAGGTAGCACAGGGCAACTTTTTGCAGCGATTCAGTAGCGCGTTCCGTGAACGCAGAGTCGCGACGACGTGTGGCCCAGTGTCGCATATGCAACGCGCAACAGAAGCGATACAAACGCAACTATCGCGATGCCGTCGCACTGTGTATTGATTCAGAATTGTTACTAATATAACGCGCGACTCTGTCGTACCTAAGTACATATTTTGGGTATGTGTAGTTGTGTGTAATATAATGTGTATTGTGTGGACCATTCAAATATGACATTGATACATCAAGGCGGTTTGTTTACAAAGGGCCTATCGGGAAACGCGAAATCGAAACTCAGCTATCTGCCTCTTTATCGCTCGAATAAGCAAGAGTGATAGAGAGGTTAGATAACAAAATTTCGACTCTCTCGTTTGCGATATTGTGACTTATTGTAGGAGTGGCGCCCCCTACGCAGACTTACGCGTATTATTCCCTATTACAGGCGTATAAAATGTCTCACTAAATGCGCTCACAAATGTTCCTAAAATGTTTGCTCTGTCGTAATCAGAACGGAACAAAACAAGGAAGGATTGTATAATTCCAAGTGGAAACAACTTTATAATTGCTTTTGTTTGCCATCTGCCAGGCTGGCAAAAAATGGATTTATAATGTCGCTTTCGCGCGCACCATTGGAGCTCTTATTATGTTTGGAAATGTAACAAATAGACTTTTATATGTCGGAGCGAGACACCAGAAGGACGTATTGCAGCATTACAGTCCATAGATAGACGCCTGTATAAAGTCTATTAGCAATGTTTGGCTACGTATTATTAGCTTGTAATGGAATAATAAAGTTGCGTTGAGAGTATAACGCCATCTATTGGCGTATTGTTGAACTAAGATGACACGTAGAAGGCTTTGGAACGTCAAGAGGTGTATCTTGAGTGAACGTAGGCACGAGTTGGCATTTTTGTCGTTATGTTGGTAGACTGGTCAGGCAGGTTTACCAACTTGAATTGGAGGCGGGAGCAGTTGGCTCCGCCGTTGGGACTTTCTTCCTTCTTCTTGATCGGACCGCGCTAGAGATCGGACGTTAGCCAAGCTCGTGCCTAATTCGCTACGTTCCTGAAGGCTTATACCTGAAGGATTATTTCGAAGGAGTAGTTTAGCTAAGTGTTTTATTCCAAGTGTTATTTTGATTTCTTATGTGCCATTAGAAGCTTACCTTTGTAAAATAAAGAAAGTATGTGTTGTTTTGAAAAGATGTGTCCCGCCGAGTTTGTTGCCGCCGTTGCCGGTCCCATAGTGGGATACCCTTTTAAATCTTCTCGGGTCAGAGGTGTAGGGTTGGAGCCGGTTTAGTTTGACTTAAATAAAGATTTGAAAGATTTCATGTGATCTTTTTATTTTAAATCAAATCCTTTTGGATCCAAATAGTGATTGGTCGTTTTGATTATTTAGTACTGAAATATAGTAGGCACTAGTATGGTTAACGAGTCCGAATGTTTATTTCATGCGTTGGTAGCATACCTACTATTTTGGCTGTGAAGTAATACATCGAGGTACCATGCCCACCACCCCACACAATAGCCTTCCCCAGCTTCCCCCTTTCCCTTTTCGACATATAAATGATTTATTTATTTATATTTATATCCTCGCATCGCTCAAGATTCCACTGTTCGAACTACTGGCTACGCTCGTGGGTCAATTTTGGAATCTTTCGCTGGGTTGGGAGTCAATAGCACGAGCGGTTAAACAACAACTTTGCCCCCTTATCAAACAAATAACTAATATACCTACCTACATTGTTAGTTTTGGATTCTGGGACGTATGTACTTTTATTTTTTACAGGTTGTACACAGGATTTTTTTACGATTTTTATTTGTTCAACATAGCTGTTTTGTATCTGTTTCAAGTCTTTTCTTTTTGTAAAGCTACTTATTTAATAATCTCAACTGCAAATATGCATGAAAGGCAGGATCATTACCAAACTCGAAGTTTCACGGAGGCAGCAAAAAGCGAAGTTTACACCCGGGATGCTTCCAAAAACGGCCAAGAGGCCAACTGTGGTAAACCTCATTCATTACTCTCATCATTTATTCTTCTTCCAACCCCTATGCCTAATTCATATTGTTATTCACATACGTCATGTTTTGCTAATTAAAACACTGATTAAAACCTACAAGTTAGGTTTTGTCTTTTATTTCATTGCTGTAGTAATTTATAATAGTAGTTTATGCAACAGTGATATAATAAGGGTTCTTAAAATTCAAGGGTCGAAGTTACAAAACGAGACGTAGTCGAGTTTTGTAAAAAAAGACCCGAGAATTTTAAGAACCAATTATGAGCTGTTGCATACATTACTTTTTCTATGACAGCTGCAGCAAAAAAAAAAAAAAAAAAAAAAAAAAAAAAAAAAAAAAAAAAAAAAAAAAAAAAAAAAAAAAAGAGTTATTATTAAAAAAAAAGAGATTATTAAAAAAAAGAGTTGTTATTTAAAAAAATTGAGTTATTATTTAAAATAAAAAAGAGTTATTATTTAAAAAAAAAAAGAGTTATTATTGTAAATGAAAACATACCTCTTTCAATCAAGATGATCGGAACTTGTATCTTTAAAAAAAATAAAGCAGTTGTATTATACTCATAAGATGACTGCTAGCAGTCATCTTATGAGCCTATAAACAAAGCATTCAAATGACATTGCTTTAGATATCACTGTCAGTCATTTAATTGACACATTTGAGTGCTGGAGTAGAAAAAGGTTTTTATATTCTTTTAATGCGATCTTCAGTCGTGACATTAAATACTCACGCACATCAATAAGTAACCAAAAGGCAAACCAAATAATGACCGTTTATCTGGTTTGCCTTTTGGTTACTTATTACTTATAGGCTGCTCGAAAACGGATCATCGAAAAATGGGAAATGACACAAATTGGAAGAACGAGGCAAAGTACCGGAGCAAACAGGACCCACAAAGGGTTCGCACCACAGGAAGTCAAGAAGTCATGAGCCAATCGCATAATTGATTAGAGCTCGAGACATGCGAGAGTCCTCTAATAAGGGCGTCCACCTGCCAGCTTAATACCGGATGCCCTAAGGCATCTCGCTAGCACTTATTGGTGCGCGTGAAATGCCTAATATCACGACTCAAGGTCGTATTTGTTAGTGACCCTGCCTACGAAGTGGGAGGTCCCAGGTTCAAATCCTCGTAAGAGCATTTATTTAAGTCATCATCATCATACCAGCCCTTTATCGCCCACTGCTGAGCATAGGCCTGTCTTCTACTATGCCACTTTGTCCCGGTCCTGAGCTAATCTCATACCGAAGTAATTATTTATCTATATCTATCTTTTATATTTGTCTAATACCCACAACACAAGCCTTATTGAGATAGGTCGATTTGTGTAAGATTGTCCCAAAATATTTATTTATTTAAACAAAATGAAAATGAGAATTAATAATTGAGAATCGGCCTCCAAGTTAAAGTATTAATACTTAAAAGGTGTCGAGAGCCGTCAGAAAGTTGAAGGTCGTAAAAGTCGTGAAACGAGAGCTGATTTTAATATGTATTGAAATTTTACCCCCCTTGCTGGAAAATTTGTGCGAAGTTAACTTTCGGGGTGGAAAAGTGTGAAATATCGCTCTGTTTGATATGATATGACAGCAAGCCTATTGCTTTTTAAGTGAGCCGTAAAGGAGGCGCTTCCCTCCATTTTTTAGGGTTTCGTAACAAAAGGATGCGTTTCATGACTATATTTCGAGATCTCTGCGGATCTCTGGTCTGTGCGGAAAGATAAGAGTCATAGAATGTAGGTATAGGTTCTCTTATATTCCACGACTCTTCTCTTTCCGCACAGACTCTAGGTACGAACGTGCCTAAATGGTCACGCTTTTATAGTCTTTTTGGATAGCACTTTCCAATACAGAAATTTCCAATAGCCGGTCTACCTAGCTTTATTTGACGTTCATAAGCGCATTGTAATAATTATGCCTACTTGAATAAACTATCTTTTATCTTATCTTTAATAAGAATATAAGTGCGAATGTGACGCGCATGCTGACCAGACACCGATAGACGATGAAACTCCCAACTGGGAAAACAAAGAGCTCTCTGGTATAAAGCTCACGACAATGCTCCATATGCGATTGAAATAACCAGTCCAAGCTTTTCGAATATAAAGATAAGTGTTAAATATGGCTGTGTTTACATAGGACCGGATAGTTTCCGTTCGAACGTATCTATTCATACTCGTATATTCAATATGGTTAGCGCAAAGCAAATATTAGGGTTCCCTCGCCAGTCAACAATGTGTATAATGAAAAGGAAATAATCTTAGCGGGAATCATCTACGTAATATCCAATCTATTTTATTTATTGTATGGTTATGACCATTTACAGTCCTTTTATGTCCAGTGCCGGATTTCCCATAAGTCCTAGTAACCCCGGGTCTAGGGCAGCCAGATATTAGGAGCGGCATTCTATGTATAAAAGATGGGTACTGAAAAAGGAGCGGCTAGGCAACATCAAATATCATTTATCTATCTATTGCTCTTGCATATTCGAGCGATACCTATAACAAAAAGCATATAACGAAATTTCAATTTTCGCGGTAGGCTCTCTGTGCCCTTGTTTGTCATCAAATGAAAGAGAACGCGATAAAACGGCGACATAATGACGTGATGCCGATATCGGCGGATACATTATCATATGTTACGGGGGTTTGTTCTGTATAAAGTAAATAACATCAATGTTATTTGATTCTTAATTGTAACAAATGATTTAGTGTTTCACGTTAAAATGTTAGTTGTAATTTATTCCAAATATCTTGATATTATCAGATATTTTAGAAGGTACGCATTTTTTTGATATACCTACTTAAGGACACGGTGAAAGGGTCGGGTCCTGGTCCGTGGTGGCTCGGACCGTTCTGAATCATCCGAAGTATAACTTCCCAATGGCATTAATTTTTCGTTTCTAACATAAAATTAAATTGTTGCAGAATGGAGTTTTAGTCTGTATAGCAACATTTAAAAAGTTGTCCTGTCAACTGTCTTCTTGGAAAATTATATCTTTCGTTTAGTACGCACATTTTGGGTTTTAATTCATTTATTTACTTACTTGGACCTCAAGGCCCACGACTTGACCTTTAACATGGTCCTTCGAGCCGGATATGAACCAGCTACCTATGGATATCTACAATTATTGTATTATATTATGTATTGTATTATGTATATAGACGATTTACATATCGCCTCAAACCTCACGATGTGGGCTTTGCCTTTACATAACCGCTTTCTAAATAATGACTAATTTATTCCAAAACAGTAAATTTGCACTATCGCTGAGCGCCTACCGCGAACCACGTTCGACGTGTTGCCTCTCTGTCGCACTTGTAAATTCGTACGTAAGTGTGAACCACCCTCTGTTCATTTACAATTTTACACTAACCGCATATGCATACCTATGAGTCATATGACTAACACACACCAAAAACATACCTATTTGCGCGGCAAGCAACATTAACGTTTGTGATGTTTATCTTTGCATATCCACCACCTGATATTACATTTGATTTCAATTGAAAGCCAGTTTAGGTACTTTATTACTTGAAGAGTTTTCAATTGCACATACGATATAATACTTATGGTAAGATGTTAAACGTTAGATTTGTCTACACCCCACAAATTGCTTCTTTGATGTTCTGAATACGTTTTCGTCAGGGTTTGTGGGAATATAAATCTAACGAATATGTTTGGTAGGAAAGTTGTGTGAAACGTATGCTGCTTTGGTAAGAGGGTTGAAGTGAAATATAAATTGCATCGAATCGGTCTACTTATAGGTTTACCGCTTATCTCAGGCTGTTGGCTAAGTGTAAGGCCTTAGTGTAAGTGTAAGGCCTGAGTGGACGCTCGAAGCGGAGCGTTCGGCGTGGCGTGCAGCGTGCCGTCAGGCTCACAAGTAATTTGAGCAGCGTGCACTAAGGCCGCTCCTATACGCTTGCATTTGTTTAACATGCACGCCGCACGCCCCGCCCCGCTGCACGCCGAACACGAGCGTTCACTCAGGCTTTAGTGTAAGTGTACGCTGCACGCCCCGCCGAACGCTCCGCTTCGAGCGTCCACTCAGGCCGTACACTTAGGTACACTAAGAAGTTGACCGGTGAATACTTAATATGACTATTACGCGCGTAGCTTGTAATTTCAATTTAAATCTTAAAAAGCTTTCCGATCTACTTATACCTACAGATTCATCCAACATAATCGTCAATGATTTTTTTCATCTCCTTTTTAAAGCTTAATAAACAACTGAATTATACATTAGGTCGAAAGGCAAATCATGGTAACAATATTACGAAATTGAGTTAGGGCGGGCCGCCCAAGCGCTGGGGCGGACTCTCGCCCAGAATATTAAACTTTACTGAATGTCTCTGCTATTCAAATACTTATACTCGTACCTACGTAGGTAGGTATATTCCATCGGAATGTGAGATCGAAATCATTCAAAGCAGGAATTGAGCATCTTTGCTCATCATATTTCAACTTAATTAATTTTGTACCGATCAAAGAGTCACCGTTACTTGAAATAAATGAATTTTAATTTTTTAAAATGCACGTGTTATCAATACGTAGGTATATTCGAAAATCATTTCCTCTTTTTTCCTTACATTTAAAAACATACCTATTAAACTAATCTACTTCAAATTCTTCTGTCTTGATTTTTGTCTCGATAAAATGAAAATCTTGTGAAAATGTGAATGCGAATGCGGTATATATTAAACCGTCAAAAGTTGACGTTTATTGACAATTCAGTTGCCACTAGATACCACCATCTAGTTCAGCTGTCAAACTCGGAAGCCTGTATTTTTCTTAGACTACTCATACCATCAATGAATCTTTAATTTTACAATAATTAGCCCCATTTGTAAAAGTAAATCTGCTAGAAAATGTAAACACTTATCTCGAGCCCTAAAAGCCGTTTCATGGAAGCCCGGCGATCTCGAGTCGACGATTAGGACACAGCTGCCTATAAAAGCGCCACTTTGCCATTACTTACCTTTATAAAATTACGTTTTTTGCTGACTTGTGCTAACAATCTAGCTATTAGTACCTATAGGCAAACATTTGTAGAAGAGGAAAAGTCTAAGGAAATTTGTGCCTCGAATAGGGTTGGCAAATGTCAGAAGTTTTTTATAGTTTTTTTATAGGGGCTACCGCCATCCCGCTATCGGCATCCGGGTCATAAAATTCCAAAAAAAAAACAAGAATTCGACATTATTCGTAAGATTTAACAGGTAAAACTTATTATTCTTCTTCTGATGCCCTCTGTAAAATACTGCGACCAGCCAAACCCATGCCTAAATGGTATAACAAGCAAATACTATAATAGGTATAGTATTTGCTTGTTATACCATATAGATATATAGATAAACTAGATACTTACAGCACACTCCGGCTCCGTGATATAAGACCCGTTCGGAAGAAACTTCTTCGGGCACTCCGACCATGGCAGCTCGGCCTGGAAGCTCTGTGCGAAGTAGAACAGGCACCACGCGATTATAGAGTTGTAGTACAGGGCCACGTTGAACGACACCACTGCCGAGCTTATCCCGATCCCACCCAGATACGGAGACACCTGATGCCACACACCGATAGCACCTTTCCTAAGCCTCTGTCCAATTGCGAGCTCTAAGTAGAAGATAGGTATGCCTTCAATCGCAAGCATCACGAAGTAAGGGATCAGGAACGCCCCGCCTCCGTTCTTCTGAGCTAGATAAGGGAAGCGCCACACATTTCCTAAACCGACAGCGTATCCGACAGTAGCGAGTAAGAAGGTGAGCTTGCTGTCCCAGGATTCCCTCTCGCCCTGGCCTCCTTCAGGCTTCACGCCTCGCTCAACAGAGCTGGCTTTACTTGTAGGAGTCTCGTCGGAGCGTCTATTAGGACTCGTATCTTCAAACGCCTCATTCGTCGCCCCATACATTATAGGCCTGTTATGAGTAGTCAACCCATTCTCCATGGTCACCAACCGACCCCTCAGCTCTTTCATTTCCATGCGATCTATAGACCTCTGGGCGTAGAGGTCCCTCGAGCTCTGCCGTCTCATCAGATGAGCCGGATTCGCCATTTTTAAAACTAACACTTTTATTATTCTAGAATTATTGTCGATTATTTTATTGTCATCGTTATAAGCCTATGCTAAGCTATTTATACGGAGTCATTTTCGCCGTCATGGCACATAATGATGACCAGTAAATAGCACGTAATAGTCATCGTCGTTTTTATTAGGCGTTTCGACATCCCTATAGATTTATAGTACATTTTTTTTTTATTTGAGTACTATCGTTTGATCGATGCTTAATCACTTTTTTAGGTATTTTTTTTTATGTGTGCGGGCGAATCGCACCCGCCGTATCACGGACGGTACTGGCGGGAAAGCCGCGGGGTGAGGGCGCCATTTTGATCGGGCATGCGCAGAAAGCCTCTACACAAAAGGCAGAGAATGAATGAGATTTTTGTTCTGAAAAGGGTTAAACCTACACTACACCTTGTTGCTAAAGAAATGTATGTATTTTTTTTTTAAATATACTTGTCTACAATTTGTCATCAATTGCAATCTAAACCTTTAACAACTTCGATGCTCAATAAAGTAATTTTTGAAAAATAATTGACGTCTATTAAGTACCTATTACACTATAAATCAGAGAGACATAAATCAAGATACTAGAACTAGGCATATCTTTGCAATATAGCCTCTATCCCAGTTAATTAAAGACTGTATTTGTCTACGTGTAATCTGAAAGAATAAAACCTAAATATTCGGGTTCGGTTAAGCTATTTCAGCATGTAAGTACTTTAGAGTATATTTTATAACTGTATTTGCATTTATTTATACGTGAAAAGCAAATAAATAATCTGATTCTGATTCTGAGATTTATGGAAAAAAAGAAAAAAAAAACATGCACGCCGCACGCCCACTCGAGCATCCACTCAGGTCAGGGGCCGATTGCATAACATTTTACAACTCATAATACAAGACCTCCTCAGTAAAGCCCTTGCTACACGGTCGCCGACAAGCCCCTCAGACCGCGTGGCCTTGGTCTGGACGGACCGTGTAGACAGTTGTTTCCAACAAAATTTGACCAAAACTGACCAAGGTCAGACCAAGGACAGACGGTTAGAAGGCTTGTCGGCGACCGTGTAGCAAGGGCTTAACTGGCCAGAGCAGGCGCTATGTCGGGAGTCGTGGAAGATAAGGGGAGAGGCCTACTACACGAGGACACTATTATAGGCTAGCAAAAAAAAATACAAGCGGACGCCTCTTTCATTCCCTTTTATTAGAAAGAGACTTCCGCTTGTATTAAGAGTTGTAAAATGTTATGCAATAGGCCCCTGTGGCCTATTTTATAAAGCTACAAGTTACAATTTACAAGGGGAAGTCTCTTTTTAACCCTATGTGTTAGAACGAGACTTCCGCTTGTAAATTGTAACTTGTAGGTTTATAAAATAGGCCACTGGTCTTACACTTACACTAGTACTAGCACCCAAAAGAAAAGGATGAGTATAGTTTTTTGTTCTTAATTTCCCGCCTAACATTTTTATAAATTTCAGTAGCCAGACCAAAGAGTAAATTAGTATAGCTGGTCAACCGAATCTTGTCAGTAAAAAAAGGCGCGAAATTCAAATTTTCTATGGGACGATATCCCTTCGCCCCTACATTTTTCAAATTTGCCGCCTTTTTCTACTGTCAAGATTTGGTTGACCAAGTATATATCTCTAGTTACTGACAAATTGGTTTGATATATATTTTGGTCAACCAGATCTTGACAGTAGAAAAAGGCGGCAAATTTGAAAAATGTAGCCGCGAAGGTATATCGTCCCATAGAAAATTTGAATTTCGCGACTTTTTTTACTGACAAGACTTGGTTGACCAGCTTTAAATAGACCGATCTCAGTGTTGCCTGAACAGAAATAATTAAACGCGAAAAAAAACTTTATAGTTTATACATATAGTAACACTGGCAGTCAAACGTCAAAACCTAATTCGCAATTTTCATCGAGATTCGTGTTCTTTCCTTGCTATCAAATAAATATCCAGCAAGATAATGAAGATAAACAACTTTTCAACATGTCGATTGCAACATTGTCAGTGACCACAGTCGTTCTCACACGTTAGTCGCGCGTGCCGACGAAATGTACTGTTTGCAATGGCTGATTCCCGTGCTGCTGATTCCGAAACCCGTGAACCCGGCGCTCGTGAACACGCACGTAATGTTCATGGTACTGTACCTCATAGGGTTCTTCCTGGAACGGAAGCCGTGCACCGTGTGCAGCGTTGTGTTCCTCGCTGCAGTCATACTCATCTGTTATAGCGGCATCGGTAACTGCGTGTTCTGGGCGACACAGTGCGAAGCGGAGAAATACGACACCTAACGCGCTTCCAAAGCCACCAAAGTGTTATATAAAATAAAAAAACAAGTGTTCCTCTCGCCAAATGGCGGGAAAATCGCGACACTCCAAAGGCCTCTATATGCCTTGAAAATGTGAATGTCTCTTTTTGTACATTTTTTGTATATAAAATGTATTTTTATTATTTCATTTTTTTTGTGAGTTGTTATGGCTACAGCAGTGTCCAGGTGTATGAGACATGCAGATCTGTACTTATGTATCTCAACTGTTCAGTTGGTTATTATTGATATGATTATATTAAATTTTAATGTACAGTTATTGTTAGTTATGTATTGATTACTTTGAAATATAACTTGGGACTAAATGCATTTTTTAATCATTCTAGTGCATCCTAAACTTCCCCTATCTGTGTAACTTGATATCAGCGCTTGCCAAATGTATGATAATTTTATTGAGAATTGTATTTTGTTTCATCACAGAATACTGGTAATTTTGATACCGTCACTACTAGAGTCGTGGAATGTATGGGACCCAATACAATCCACGACTCTTCTCTTTCCGCACAGACTTTAATTCCTTTTGTCATAGACAGATTGCATACTAAAGTAGGCTCCTTTATCAAATGCTACTTATCCATTCATAATTTTGATTGAATCTTTGACAACTGTTTTCACTTTTCAGTGACCTACAGTCCTACATTTTAAAATGGACACCATGTAAATAGGTATAGTTTTTGCAGTAGATGCACAACATTGTATTACTGTTGCAAGCTTGGGTGCTTAAAAGTGAAAGTATTGTTCAGATGTGAGTAGTGGGCAATTAATTTGCCACTTAACCCATTAACGCCCATTGTACCCCTGGTACACCACCTGTACACCTGGCGGTGGGTGGTGGTACACCTGGCTAACCTGTACACCTGGTGGTGGGTGGTGGTACACCTGGTGGTGGGTGGTAGTACACCTGGGTTAAGGTGTTAGATAAGGTTTTCTACCGTAACCTGTATCTAAACAGCATTAAAAAAATTGTTGGTTCCAAAAAATAGGTGTAGGCGCTAATGTGTTAAACAAGGCTTTAAAACAATAATTCAATACTACATATTATAAAACTTGCAAAACAAGAGGTAATCAGTAACATGATTACCTTGATAAGTCTCATTATCAAGAGAGGTATTAAAACTGCAAATAAGGTAATGTATTCCAAGTATTTACAATGGTAGCTACTTTAATGCTACAAAACGTGACGTCGTTCATCGCCATCTATTTCAGCTGGCAAGTCTGCAGCTACAATTTTGCACTACTTTCTGTATCTTATTTTGGCTATTACTAACCATGGGTTAGTAAGTTAGGGTTAAGGCTTCGTCACACAGGCGCGTTTTCCGGGCGGGACTTGAGCGTTTTATATGTAAAAGCGGCGCGCCCCGCTCATGCCCCGCCCGGAAACCGCGCCTGTGTGACAGCGCAGTTTACCAATGAATGAATGGCCTAAGGCCTAAACTGTAGCAGTGTGCTAGAGGTGAAGCTATTTTCACGTCACGTAAATAAATCTTATTAGATTATAGATGCTAAGAACATTTTCCGATCTACATAAGTATGCCATGACATTGAAACTTAGTACATGTTTATGTTTACATAATTATGTGTACCGCAGAAGTTGTACCAATTACAAAAGTTACTCACATTATTGGCATGACAACCAAGTACATACTAAGTCATGAGTTTCTTACATTAACACATTCAGTGCTGAAAACCTGACTATCGGGTATTTTATGATTTCGTTCCCGGGCGAGACAACCCGGTAGTCAGAATCATGGTACTACAGCTTTATATGACGAAATTTTTGTGGCTTGGCGCGGATGTCTTGCCAAGAAAACAGTGAAATCTAAGAACTGGCAAATTACATTTAAGAAATGGGAAATAGCATGGTAGAAAGTTTATAACAGAAATAAAACAAACATGAAATGTTAAAGTATGTATTACGAGCTCTTGAGATGTTCATCTTTGACGGTTTCATATTATGTAAAGTAACATAGAGTAAACATTGGTTATATGGAACTTAACCTAGAAGCGGCGCAAGACCTGAAACAAGAAAAGGAATGTTATGATACACTCACAAAACAATACCGCTTTTATAATCAAATACAAAACATGTTTTTTATATCTCTGTAGTGCCCACAGGAGTGCCATGACAGTTTTTCGCCCACATACTAAAAAAGAGTACAACAGACGCACTTAATGCCACTATAGGCATTCTCTACCAGTCAACCACAGGGCAACAGAAAAGCGTCAAGGGTTTTTTCCGATTTTATTAATTATTATAAGAGCTTTTAAAAACCTATATGGAGTTCGTTTTTCACTGTAACTCTTATATATAATCAAAAAATATATGGAGCAGAGGTTGTCCACTATCCTCTTCAGAATAGTGTTTGTAAGCAACACTGGTGTATATTAATACTCCTGAAAGTATATGTAGGGACCAAAAACAAAATCACAACTGCTGACTGCACATAAGGAACCTAAGTTGTTCAGCATCTGATTTTACTGCCAGATTTCAAATTCTATCTTTATACAGTATTATCTACTTAATTTGAATATTGTCCTAAAGGTGTTAACTACAAAATTGGGAATGGAATTACTTCAAAAATGTTGCTTCTCTGATAGCATTACTACAGCCCTATAGATCAAAACATGAACGATATTCCAAATGCAATGTTAAGCAGGTCAATTAGAAAAAACCAACATCGATTCTTCATTCTTCAACAGAACCGCATAACCTCAAAAACCAATATCAAATATGGATCATCATAATAACGACCGGAAATAAATACGTCTTTAAATCACAAAATAAGGTTGTTACCGTTTATCTCAGCCTCCTGGCTTCACGCTCAGACTCGAGCAGCGTGAGGATGTCGCCATCGCGGACCGGGCCCTTCACGTTGCGGATGATCTGACGGCTGGTCTCTCCGATGAACTCGACCTTGACTTGGGTACACTGTCCCTGGGACCCGGTGCGACCCAGCACCTTGACGACGCGGGCGAGAACGTTGGGCTTGTCCATTTTACTTGGATTATCGAGCAAAACTCGGGAAATTACACGTGCGCGCTCGGTGGCGTGTACGAAAAAGAGTTTGACAGCCAAATTGTTGCCATATGTATTTTTTTTTTGGTCGATTACCGAGTCAGTGTTGCTAGTTCATAAATAGATATCGATATAATCGATTCTTTTTCACTCTTGTGACTATAGTTTGTCAAAGGACTGTCTTATTTCAAACATAGACAGAGAGAATCATACTATCTTTGTAGTCCTAGTACTCTAGTACTATCACCCAAAAGAAAAGGATGAGTATAGTTTTTTTTTGTTCTTATTTACTGACGAATTTGGTTTGACCAACTATACTTTATGGCGATTGATTTATACATTCTAATATGTAATTGGGTTTAAGTAGTTACTCTCAGTTACCAATTAGAGTTGCAGTAATCATCTGAGTAGCAAGAAGGAGGGACTTGACGTCAAAAAGTATTTGACGTTATATGAATTTGCAATGGACCTCAGATACGTGGCTGATCTGTTTGAAACAGAGGTCGGTTTGGCATTCATTGAGTTACAGTGGGTTCAGCAAAAGAAATAGGGATGTATAATTAAAAATTTAACATTTTATTAAATAATGTCTTCTTCGTCTTCATAATCGCGCGTTGTTACAAACCTCACACATTATTTGTTCCATAATTTACTCACAACACACTTAACTAAAACCACTCAGTCTGTATCGACTCGAGCGAGAAACACCTGCCGATTATCGATTGAAATAGGGTTGCCAGTTGTGATTATTGTGCTTTTTAAATTGGGTGTGTAAAAAAACGTTCATAAAAGTGTCTCAAAAGGTTGTAAAGGCACATGTGGCCTTAAAAGGCGCCCCTAGGGCAGGGTGCTTCTCGCTGGAGTTGGGTTTCGGCACAACACTTGGTTTAGTCGTCACCGGCCGATCTCTTCGCTTTCCTGAGGCGTGGGGACTGTTTGGGCGTCTTGGGGGATTTTTCTGTAAGAAGCAATGACATTAGTTCTAGATTAAATATCGACATCTCCAGAGCATCTCCGACGGTCCATGACTATCATTAACTTCCCTGACTTTCCGAGAAGTTGAACACACATATTCCTACTCGATCCTAAGAGTGTGGGTCCGAAAGCGCCACATATATTATATAAATAAATAAAAAATAAAATAAAAATAAAGCCACATATATTATGTAAATTGAATACACACTTGAGGTCCAGGGGCAACATTTACACCCCTGAATAATGGACTGATACATTTTTAAACCATATCTAGGCTGTTAGTTTAATGCATTTAATGAGTAGAATAATATTATAACTTATTAATTTTATAATAAGTAGTTAAACTTATTCTGGATTTGTTGTGTCTCGTTGTTTCTTGTTCTGTAATGTCGTAATAAAATAAATTTCGCCACAGACCCGTCTATAAATGTGAGTTAATATGTGTTCAAAACGCGAAAGTTTAAAATATTATATTATTCCGTAGGCTTAGCACGAGAACGCCGCGACAGTATCTCGTCTTTTCTAACGAATACTCCTCCTTATATATGTATAATATAAGCCTAATATAGTTCCTAGTTGCTTAGAAACAGTAACATGTACTCACTGAGCTGAGCGACGACTTCCTTGGGCAGCCAGTCATAGTCCACATCGTTGTTGGTGCCGGTCTCCTGGACCCTAGGGGCGGGTCTCGGAGCCCGCCTCCTGGCGAGAGAGGCCAGGGCCTGCTGCCCGGCCACTAGAGCTAGCACTAAGGCCGCACCGAGGAACACGTACAGGAAGAACGTCTCCCCGTCTAGGCCTTCGGAGACCTCCACGATGTTCACGGTCTGGTTGTATACGGCCTCCTGTGGGAAACAAACAATTGTATAATATGAAAATCATATCGATCGAGCCGACTCGAGATTCCCTTACTAATTTTACTATTTTTTTTTATGTAATAGTCAGCAAACAAGCAGACGAGCCGCCTGATGGGAAGCGGTCATCGTCGCCCATGGACATAAGCAACATCACAGGAGCCACTTAAGCGTTGCCGACCCTTGAGAACCCTAAATACCCGCTTCTTGAAGAATCCCATGTCGTAGCGCAAAGGAAATACCTCAGGAGGCAAGTCATTCCACATTCTGCACGTTCTGGGAAGAAACGAGCGAGATGCCCGCTTATTTATTTTATTCATTTGATTTGAAATAGGATATGTAGTACTTAATCCGGTGACCATAACATAAGGCAGGCGTGGCTCACTCCGCGATTTCGTCGCTTCGCTACAAGTACATGCGGCCCACACCAATCTTGGTGTCTAGCGGCAGTAGTTGCCGCGCACCGTTAGGGAACGGACGCCTGCTTGCGCTTGCGTTTGCTTTTTGTTAGAGAGTGAACCTTCTGTACCTAGTACTATTATTTATTTTGTGCCTAAGGGGCGAAATGATGGATAAAATAAGTAACTAGGGGATGCTGGGCAGAAAAAGATATGCACTAGCTAGACCAATGGCGTGGGACCATTTGAACAAGCCGACCACATTGGGGAAGGGCGCACACCTTTTTTTTTCAATCTCAGTTTTTAAAGGAGTTTTGTCACACAGTGACTATGTCACCCCTGTAGTGAGATCAAGTAATAATGTAGAAGCGTAGCATTACTTACACCACTACATTGTTTTTAGGTATAGGTTGCACAACTTCCTTATGGCTCAAATATCAATTCTAATAAGTTCCTTCTCCGTAAAACACAACTTTTTGTGAATATTCTAACACAATACCTGATAATAGTTGCCGCTGGCATCTCTGTAGTTGAGCTGCACGTTGAGGCCGAAGGGCCGGCCGGCGAACGCCTCGTTGGGGATGAAGGAGTACGCGAAGGTTGCTTCTTGCAGGGGCTTTACCTAAACGGAATCAAATGAAAAAATAGTAGATTGTACGACAAGGGCATAAAGTGACCCATTTTTACCCGAGGCAATTTTTTTAGTAGACGAGGGTGAAAATGGACATTTATGCCCTTGTTGTACACTCTGCATTTCACTTCGATTGTGAGGAAAATATACATACAGAAATATCCAATATTTTAGGTTATTTTCCCGTATTTATTCAAGACTAAAGAAAATTTTATTCGGGCCGGTCGGGGGCGCGGGCGCGCCGGCAAGGCTGGCAGTTTGTATGGCAGATTTTGGACTTTATTGCTAGGTCAATAAGGGTCGCAATAGATGATTTTACTTTATGCTCTAGAACATAATGAGCAACTTTATGTCGTCTACGCATGACATAAAGGTGCACTTTTTGAGCATGAGAAGTGAAAAATATATTTTTAGTTGTAGTAATTTTTTTTTACGATACAGGACGCAAAGGAGCAGACGAATCACCTGATAGTGAGCAATTAACGTCGCCTATGGATACCTGCGACACTAGTTGTCGCAAGTGCTTTTCCAGCCTTTAAGATGGGAATACGCTCTTTTCTTGAAGGTAAGGTCGTATCGTTCCAGAAATAACGCGGGCTACAGGCTCATATCCACGTAGTGAGGGATTCAAGTGTTAACACCCAAGGTGGAAATAATTTAGCTACCAACAATACAATCACATGAAAACGTTCATAATTGGATGCCACAATTACCTCGCGGTGGTAAGGCAGGGCGGTGAAGTTCTGGATGTAGTATGTGTAGTCCATCGGGTAACGGAAGGAAGCCTCCATGGTCTCAACCACATAGTCTTCGGAGCCCTTGTTGATGAAGCCAACAAGGAATTCCACGGGGAAGCCGGCCTGTAGGTCTGTGGACAAATTACAAGTATTTTAACACATTCATTGCCATCCAGCAAAACAAGACTCCGCGCCAAGCCACAAACATTTCGTCATATAAAGCTGTGGTACCCCGATCCCGGCCTGGGAACGAAATCACAAAATATCCAATAGTCGGGTTTTCACACTGAGTGTGTTAACAAATTGGCAGTTATTTATTATTTTAGAGTCAGACCACACTAAGTTTTCATCAAATATGGAGCTTATTTTTTATTTATTTATATATTACTGCCAAGTTTGTGTAGAGTTGTAGAGTTAGCGTGGTCAGAGTCTACCACCAACAGTTTCATAGCTATAGCACAGAATAAATAATGGTACTAGGTACAGAAGACTCACTCTCTAACAAAACGCGTCTGTTACGATCAGCACAGATATGGCCGCTAGGTGGCGACAGCGCCACGCGCGGCTTATGGCTTTTCCGAAAATTGGGGCGGAACGGATTTACTTTTAGCTACCTGTAGCAAAGCGACGAAATTGCGGAGTGAGCCACGCCTGGCCATTGTGAACCATATTAGTATGAAAAGAAGGTTGATTTTTGTTTAAATATTTTATAGTAATTAGTGACTTTTGCTTGTCACCTGACGATATATAATTTATTTTTATTTCAGAGGTATATTTTGACTTGACTTAATATTTCCTTACATAAAAGGTTATTTTAGTTTCCAATGCATAATTTGACTATTATTATTTGGTGTCAATAGTAAAACTCTAATAAATAAACTAACAATCAGATTAGTTCCTAAATCCTAACAAAGCTCATCATTATCATCAATGCATGATTATATAATGAAAGCAACCTAATGACAGTAATGACCCAGCATTGATTATTCATGCAAGCAATGCAGGTCATGAAGACAATGTTCCTAACATTGAAACGCAGTTTTACTCATTATAATATTTATAATGCAATGTTAGGTACCTGAAGTACTACTTTTACATATTTGTTCATAATCGAACTTCGTAAATTCATTGGAATCTTATTGTATGCGTGTTCCGATGTATCAAATGATATCAGTGCCCTGTTTATCAAAAGCTTGTAACTTGTAATACAAGTGGAAGTCCCTTTTTGACAGCTTTTGTTAGAAAGGGACTTCCACTTGTATTACAAGTTATAAGCTTTTGATAAACAGGGCACAAGTCAAGATTTCATAATTTGATCCTGCAGAAGTCATGAGAGATAAAAGTTTGTAACCTTGCATAATTGGATATTAAGCATGTGCCAGACGGCAGACAACCACAATTTCTGCAAGATGACCTTGGTAGAAAAACGGTGGTTTTAAGCCATGTAGCAAGTGGTTAAAACCAAATTCTGCATGACCTTTAAACACCCTTGGTAGACAGGCGTGCTCTGCCAACAATGAAGTTTTGGGCTTGTTGTAAACCATGTAGACAGCCGCGCTTCTACCTCACTTCTACCAAGGTCATGTTGCAGAAACTGTGGTTGTCTGCCATCTGGCACATGCTTTAGGACATTTGTTCAAGCGGCTAACCAGATGTGGTTGGAAATTGGCATACAAAATTACAAATACCTTGATAGATATCCTGGATTTGGATATAGGACTTATAATCCCAGGAATCATACTCTAACAGGATTTTACAGGGTGAAATGGATCAAATAAAATAGCATATATAAAAGGATTGGGATAACACTGTAAAAATCCTCACCAAAAGCAGAGTCTCCATTGTTGGGCACAGGTTTGGTAAACAGGATAGTAGTGTCAATGTCTTGCGAGGACTTCACCACCGAGTCGTCATCGTCGCTAACATCCTCGCCCACGACTTGGTTGTCTTCCCCGTCCAGCTCCACAACGTCATCCAGCTCATCCTCCTCCGCGCGAGCAAAGATTTTCGCTGGAACATTATCAAATGAATAATTAGTAAAAAAGACAGAAGGTAGGAACTAGAAAGGTATAATTAGAGAAGTTGATGTATAATTAAAATTAAATAATTGAATTCAACAAAAACTACTAATTTTAATTGTTTTACTGTACATATAGTAAAAACCTAGATACAATACACTTAACTATTGAAGGATGTTCTCTCTGAACAATAAGGTTTTAAAATGTTCTGTTAAGAAAACAGCATTAGTGAGTATAAAGAAGGAAAATGGTGTTTATTAATCTACAATGTAACTCAAGGACAATACTCTAAGAAAACTTTAATAAATCAGGAAATACATAAGATACCTCAATGTCTGAATGTGGTTACAACAATAATTAGCCTGTCTACAATATGGTATCAAATAAACCTCTTACAGTACATAATACAGATATATACCTAACATTCCTACTGTTGTACATGTCAATTAATAGTAAAATTTCAATATACCAAAATACCAACATATGAAGAGATCTGATAAGAAATTTCATTCATTTTCCCTTTGATAGCATAGATACCATTTTTCTAAATAAAATTACTAAATTGGTATTTGTTTAAACTGCACATAAAGTTGACCTCACATTGCAGATGCCTTGCAGTGACCTAGAACTTCACTAAATAGGGCAAATCTGTAAGGTTACCCTACTGATCAAGTTTTTATAAATCCGTAAATCATTCACATAAATTCAACTTTAAATGAGTTTACTGTGGCATATACTAGAAAGTACATGATAACTGTTCGTAATATGAGAAAACTTTCACTCATAAATCGTGATATAAGTTGCCACGTCCATAGGAGATTTTGGAACTCAATAAAAAATAAACTTACCGCTCTGGAAGCACAGGAGGGCGGCGGGAAGCACCAACAACGTTAAATACAACAGTTTCATCTTGATTTTAGAGATCTTCTATTGTTAGAAATAGAGAAATATGAAAGCGACCGACACTAAAGATCACAGGCCATTCACTTCTTCCAGCCGAACACCGCAACACATTTAGAGGCAAAATGCCAATTTTCTTTCCAACTCGATTGACGTGGAATGTTTTGTCACTAGTGATGTAACAAGTCTATTCGAGTTTAACGATTTTGTTAACCGGTTTTTCGCAATAAATAAATATAGCTGGTCAACCAAATCTTGTCAGTGAAAAAAGGCGCGAAATTCAAATTTTCTATGAGACGATATCCCTTCGCGCCTGCATTTTTCAAATTTGCCGCCCTTTTCTACTGTCAAGATCTGGTTGACCAAGTATATTTCATTCATTTCGGTGTTTTAAAGCAAATTTATGATTGGCAGTTGGTTTCAATCATTTTCGGCCTAATAAAAATTAAAACCAAGATTTAAAATATTTAAAATACCGCATTGTAAAATTATTTTTCACCACGCCAGCGCTCTAAAAACTAATGAGAAAGTTGAATATTATTAGAATAGTCTATTGTCTATTGACTATGACTATAGTCTATTGACTATTGACTATTGTCAATAGTCAAAATATACTTTATTCATGTAGGCCTTATTCACCTTATTAAAGACCTTATTCACATTTGGGGCAAAGTAATCAGATACGATACAAGTTTTGAGTTGTTTCCTTATGTTAGGTGGCAGAACTTACTTTGAAATTATGATTTTGAATGATAAATATTGAATGACGTTAATTTGGATTTGATTTTGTTTGATATCTTCAAGTTAATATTTTCTTCGGGTTTGTGTGGTGAAAAATTTTGTGTTTCACTCGAGGGCAATTTTTGTCTAACCCTCGGGGTTTGAAACCCTCACTATAACTTAAAGATTTCATTTTTACTCCGAAAGTCCTTAACCGATTTTATTGAAATTTGGTACGTATATAAATTTATCTAAATCGGTGAATCAAAGAAGGACGACATTTTTGTAAACAGGATAGTAGTGTCAATGTCTTGCGAGGACTTCACCACCGAGTCGTCATCGTCGCTAACATCCTCGCCCACGACTTGGTTGTCTTCCCCGTCCAGCTCCACAACGTCATCCAGCTCATCCTCCTCCGCGCGAGCAAAGATTTTCGCTGGAACATTATCAAATGAATAATTAGTAAAAAAGACAGAAGGTAGGAACTAGAAAGGTATAATTAGAGAAGTTGATGTATAATTAAAATTAAATAATTGAATTCAACAAAAACTACTAATTTTAATTGTTTTACTGTACATATAGTAAAAACCTAGATACAATACACTTAACTATTGAAGGATGTTCTCTCTGAACAATAAGGTTTTAAAATGTTCTGTTAAGAAAACAGCATTAGTGAGTATAAAGAAGGAAAATGGTGTTTATTAATCTACAATGTAACTCAAGGACAATACTCTAAGAAAACTTTAATAAATCAGGAAATACATAAGATACCTCAATGTCTGAATGTGGTTACAACAATAATTAGCCTGTCTACAATATGGTATCAAATAAACCTCTTACAGTACATAATACAGATATATACCTAACATTCCTACTGTTGTACATGTCAATTAATAGTAAAATTTCAATATACCAAAATACCAACATATGAAGAGATCTGATAAGAAATTTCATTCATTTTCCCTTTGATAGCATAGATACCATTTTTCTAAATAAAATTACTAAATTGGTATTTGTTTAAACTGCACATAAAGTTGACCTCACATTGCAGATGCCTTGCAGTGACCTAGAACTTCACTAAATAGGGCAAATCTGTAAGGTTACCCTACTGATCAAGTTTTTATAAATCCGTAAATCATTCACATAAATTCAACTTTAAATGAAATAAAAATTAAAACCAAGATTTAAAATATTTAAAATACCGCATTGTAAAATTATTTTTCACCACGCCAGCGCTCTAAAAACTAATGAGAAAGTTGAATATTATTAGAATAGTCTATTGTCTATTGACTATGACTATAGTCTATTGACTATTGACTATTGTCAATAGTCAAAATATACTTTATTCATGTAGGCCTTATTCACCTTATTAAAGACCTTATTCACATTTGGGGCAAAGTAATCAGATACGATACAAGTTTTGAGTTGTTTCCTTATGTTAGGTGGCAGAACTTACTTTGAAATTATGATTTTGAATGATAAATATTGAATGACGTTAATTTGGATTTGATTTTGTTTGATATCTTCAAGTTAATATTTTCTTCGGGTTTGTGTGGTGAAAAATTTTGTGTTTCACTCGAGGGCAATTTTTGTCTAACCCTCGGGGTTTGAAACCCTCACTATAACTTAAAGATTTCATTTTTACTCCGAAAGTCCTTAACCGATTTTATTGAAATTTGGTACGTATATAAATTTATCTAAATCGGTGAATCAAAGAAGGACGACATTTTTGGGAGTAAATAAACTAAAAATTTTAATTACAAAAATATAAAAAGGAGATAAGATTAGATTACGTTGAAATAATGTAAACATACATAATATACTAATAGATTCAACGAAGTCAAAAGTCATTCATTATTTAAATACAATTGCTTTAATTCAGTCGCCTTTCTGCCATCAGGCCAAATAGTAGTGACTTTACTTAATCAAATATGGCAAATAGAGGTGATTTTCAAATTTATAAATTACTAGAAATAATCCAGACTCCAGATTAGTTATCAATGAGATATACTCGCATTGCCCAATTGCTATACTTGAGCACATTCTTGTGTCATATAATTTAAGAAAAGTGAATATGCAAAAGTGTAGTCTGGATTATTTAAGAAAGAATAGAAACAATATTTTTTATTCGATTAGGTAACTAAACTAAAAATTGTGTTTCAGTTGGATCATTCTGCCTGAGCACTTTTAGTAGGCGTTTGAGCAGTGCTCCTTTGCCAGCTTATAATTTCAAACCGAAAAATTATGAGGTAAGTCTCTAATTGACCGAGCGTTAGCGATGGTCTCTGTTTCAGCTTGGGCAAAAATACTTTCGTATGTACGGATGTTCTCCTCTGGTGGTCGCATTTCTCAACAGATTCTTGTGTAATTTTGTAAGCAGGTTTGATAGGTAGATATAATTTTTCGGTCGTTTCGTTTTTTGGAAAATGAAAAAAATGGCGGAAATTGATATGATAAGTGCGATACCACAAAATATAATTTACAGGGACCAGATTACGACAAAATAACTACGCTGACCTACTTCTAGATGACTTAGAAACTTGATATTTGGCATCAAGGTAGACTATTAGGTGCATATAGAGGGAAAAATCGGAAAACTGGAAATTATTGATATTTCGATGGAAAAAAAAATATTAATACTTATAGACCAAATCCTAACCCACTTCTAGATGACTTAGAAACTTGATATTTGGCATCAAGGTAGACTATTAGGTGCATATAGAGGGAAAAATCTGAAAACTGAAACTTTTTGACAATTAACCGCGCGTTAGCGAGGGTTTCCTTTTCAGCTTAGGCAAACTGCTTTCATGATGAATACTATAGTAATTTTTGTACAAAAAGCAAAAAGTAATGATATCCCAACAAAAACATAAATGTGAAATGAAAGCCAAGTTCAATAGGTATTAAGAATATGTGTCGTTGTTGACTCGCCGACAAAAAAATTGAGATCTATATGGGTGCCAAGTTCTGTGCTGTGTAGAAAATCCTGAAATTATAAAGGATTTGTCTTGGCTAGTTTTTAAAAACAAACCAAATTTTTGAAAAATAACATAGATAAATATATATTACCTATATGCCTATACGTAAAAACTAGCCAAGACAAATCCTTTATAATTTCAGGATTTTCTACACAGCACAGAACTTGGCACCTATATAGATCTTAATTCTTTTGTCGGCGAGTCAACAACGACACATATTCTTAATACCTATTGAACTTGGCTTTCATTTCACATTTATGTTTTTGTTGGGATATAATTTACAGGGACCAGATTACGACAAAATAACTACGCTGAAAGCAGCGCACATACCTCCAGCCGTATATAATGTGTATAAAAATCCTGTACTTATCCACCAAGGTCACATGCAGTGGCTATTTGACCACAAAGGAAGAAGATACTTAGATCTATTTGGAGGCATTGTTACAGTTTCAGTAGGGCACTGCCACCCGTGAGTAAAACTTATACTTAATCAAAGCAAAACCATGCGGTCATTATCATTATCAACTCACAAGTATTGTTTACATTTATTTTCATGTTGAGATTTTCTTTATTATGCATATATCGCATATATAAAAAACTAACATATGTGAATTCTGAGCGTGCTCACTTAACTTAATTAACAAATAGTGTAAGTCCAACTTTATGCTCACTGAATAATAAATATCACACGTGTTTATTTTTATGTTTATCCATTTCACACCTCACGCGATTCGCTTAACATAACATTTATTTAAGAAACACAATCTTATCTTGTTGCTAAATATTTAACAGATTGATAACCTATTATATTAACAAGGACATCTTAATTTACAGAAAAGTGGTAACGGCATTGAACGAACAAGCAAACAAACTTTGGCATACGACAAACATTTATAGACATCCAAAAATTTATGATTATGTTGAAAAACTAGTATCAAAATTTAGTGGTGATTTGAAGGTATTTTTTTTGTTTCAAATCAGGATGTAGGTACAATTCACTGTGACTAAGGTACAAACTGTGCTCGAATAAAATAAAACTGACCAAACGTACAGTTAGTTACTAAGCTTTATATCACCTTTCTCAGGTGGTTTACTTGGTAAATAGTGGTACTGAAGCCAATGAATTAGCTATTCTGCTGGCTAAATCATATACCGGTAACAATGACATTATCTCACTGCAAGGCAGCTACCACGGGTACTCCAACACCATTCAAGGGCTGACCGCAACGCAATGTTACCGGATGCCAATCCCTGTTCCAAGCGGAATACATCATGTAAGTTTACAAGAACGTTTAACACAATAGAAAAATGGTAATTAAATCAAGTTAGGCACTTAGTATTACGTGCTTGTTTATTTTAAAATTAATTAACAAACAAAGTTAAAATAAAAGTTTCCAAACTAAGCGAAGCATCTACAACTTCTTATATTAAACAAGAACTTATGTTGAAACAGGCTATGTTACCAGACCCTCTTCGCGGTATCTGGGGAGGCTGTAGGGATTCTCTATCTCAAGTGCCAGGATCATGTTCTTGTCCAGGGGACTGTATCACTTCTGACAAATACGTCCATCAACTAAGTGAGGTAAGATACTTTTCTATGTAAGTGTAATCTATTATCTACGAGATTTTTTTATACTTAAAAACATAATTTTATAATTTCAGCTGATAGATAACTCGATTCCCAAAGGAAAAGTAGCGGGATTTTTCGCAGAATCGGTACAAGGAGTAAATGGCACTGTTCAATTTCCCAAAGGATATTTGAGGAAAGCTGCAGAGCTAATACGTAAAAATGGCGGTATTTATATAGCCGACGAGGTACGAGTACCTATGCTGACACCCAAAGGTCGTAAAAATGTATTATTAAGTTAAATTTTGTAAATATTTAGTTCCGTTTCTTTTTAATATTTATTGCAGGTTCAGACTGGTTTTGGTCGTATGGGTGATGCGTTTTGGGGCTTTGAAACTCATGGTGTCGTACCTGATATTGTTACGATGGCAAAGGGCATAGGAAATGGTTTTCCACTGGCAGCTGTTGTCACAAGAAAAGAAATAGCAGATGCACACATGCGTGCTACTTATTTCAACACATTTGGTGGAAACCCTTTGGCTTCAACAGTTGGCGAAGCTGTTTTAAACGTAAGCTTAGCCAATTTCACAACAAATTCGTAATAAGTAGACTGTCATCCTCATTTCAATCCAAAATATCCTATCATCAACCTTTATTTTTACACAGGTAATCGAAGAAGAGAATTTACAACAGAACAGCAAGGTTACTGGACAATATTTCATAGAAAATTTAATGGATCTTCAAAAGCTGTATCCGGTTATTGGTGATGTTCGTGGTAAAGGTTTAATGCTGGGAATTGAATTGGTGGAACCCGGAACAAAAGAGGCTTTGAATGTAGCTAGTGTCTCTGAGATACAGGAAAATATGAAAGATCTTGGAATTTTAATTGGGCGTGGAGGAAGATACAACAACGTAAGTATAGCTGTATCTGTAAAATTTAATGAAGCTCATTCATCATCAGCTTGTCATTCGTATAAAAAGAGCCGGTCTTTTAACACATTGATAGATCCTTTTAACCAGTTTTAAATCAATCGAAGATTGAAGCGCACTGATATAAAATCACCTGCTGCGATTACTAGTACCTAACTAGTTACCTGTAGCGCTTCTGCCAGTCCTGCCTCGAAACCAAAATTTCAAATAATCTATGATGCGGAGACCTGGTGCTTCGTATTTTAATAAATCTTTGGTTGCAACACTTGCAGCAAAATATGTGCTTTGTATGATATTTTTTTTTATTGGTTGCAGGTACTGAGAATAAAACCGCCTATGTGTATCACAAGAGACGACGTAGATTTTACCATTTCAGTGTTGGATAAGTGTCTGAAGCAATCCTCCACTAATTAAAATGTATATATTAACTATAGTCCGTCAACCAAATCTTGTCAGTAGCAATGTAAAGCAAACTAAAGTAGGGCAACACTCAAAGAGCAGTATTGCGCTAAGAAAAGCAGCAATGTACATCGAACCAACAGATTTTTTTTTTCCGCTGAGCGCGCCCTGCGTACGTCAATTCAAATTGTCACTCGCGGTTTATTGAAAAAAATTGAAACATGGACGGACAATTTAAAAGCGATGTTAAAACAATGTTAATCAAAATGATGAACAAATTTGAAGATATCAAAAACAACTGCTTATATTCTCTTTGTTCCCTATCTATGTCTTCTAAGTTTACTAAAATAAAATCATATCAAAATGCAGATAATTAGATAGTGCATATATTTGTTATTTACAATATAATATGCCACTTGTTAATGTAAATTAGTGTACTGTTCTGGATGAATATGACATACCTGTGTAATTTTTTTGATTGGTATATATTGTACAATATACATATTAAAAATAAAACAACTGATATTTGGGTGTTTATTTAATTTAAAGGTAAATAAGATAAGGGTCACTTTTCGACTTGGTTGCGTTGTACACGTACATAAACCGCCATAGGTAAGTATTGTCTGAAAAGATACTACCTACTACGAACGCCTTATATTGGGTAAGATTTAATCCTGCAACAAACATGTATGGATTAGGTAGATATTGCGAAAGAACGGCGATATAATCAAGGCTCTTAATACTGTTTAAAAGGTTTACCTTTGTAAATAGTCACAACTGATTGCTGAAAATATTAGACATGTGGGCCTATGGACGGTTTCCAGGACACAATTTATGGTCTTGTTGGATAGATTTAGGCATACGTTTTAATTTTATTTATGCCTTTTAACCCTAAAACAAAAAAACCGAACATAATCTTAAAAGTTCGAAAGAGTTCTTCCAATACTTGTCATAACCTCAATTTTTAGTAATGTTTACCATCAACGCCAACGAGCATGATTGTACATTGTAGGCCCCTTAGCTTTGCTTATTCTTATTTAATGTATTGGTATTTAATGGTGACAGCAGAAATATCTCTTGAAACAGAAACGATTCAGAATGAAAACCAAATGAAAACAAATAAGGTGACGGCTGTCATTCACGATCCACATTCCACAGATAAAACACAGATGACACGCGTTTTGGAATTATTTGAACACAGTGTTGCTAACCCGCGATTTTTCAAATTTGCCGCCTTTTACTACTGACAAGATTTGGTTGACGGACTTTAATAAGTAATTGATGCTTGTGTCTTTTTCTAAATATAATTAAATAAAACTGAAAAACAAAAACCGTTTATTTATACATAACCGGTATAACCGGTATTTAAACATCACTATTAATTAGTCATCTATTTTTTTTTAACAATTATGCCCCGGATACTAATTCTCTAAGCCAGCTTCGAAAACATCTCAAGATCTCAAGAGTAAAGCAAAGAGTAGTATAATATTTATATGAGTAAAGTCACAAGTTTAAATATATTGGATATTTTCCTTTGATTTTCTGTATAATTAATCGCGCTCGACTTGGCGGGGGCACTGCCGTGCCCCCAGATAATTATCGTTTTTAGTAATGTCAATATAAGGTGTTGGTTAATTCATGGTTAATTACTGAACGAAAAGTTTGACAGTTGACAACTTAGTCGAATCAATAGGAAAAAAATACGAAAATAAAAATAAATTAACTTTTGCCTCCCCTCCCGGTACTATTCTATTTCTACAGCAGTGATATTAACTAGAATTATCTCTCAAAATGGTTTTCAAATGCCAGGAAGATAGTTTCCTAAAGGAGGTAAGTAAAACGCCGGCTAAATGTATCATGCCGTATTAATGAAGTTTTCTGGTGAAAATCACATGCAATGTTTTCAGTTCGAGTCGAAAGTGGTCGCATGCGAGAAAACCAAGGAGCCAATAATAGAATACGGGAAGACATCGAAGTTCGAAGGATATGCGGTCACTTTAGAGAATACTATACTGTTTCCTGCCGGCGGCGGGCAGGTTAGTGTTCAATTAAGTAAATACTGTATATATAATTTTTTTAAGTATACCAGATTGGTAGCTAACAAGGATATAGCTATGGCCCACCTGATGATAAGCAACTACTGTAGCCTCTGGACTCGTATGGCTCCTCGTCCTTCGACTCAAACTTACACTATTTTTTTTTTAATATTTTAGCCCCATGATATTGGTAAACTAAATGATGTGGAAGTGCTACAAGTGTTGCGGAAGGGTGAAGAAGCCGTGCACTTCACAAGAGAGCCCTTGGAAGTTGGCAGTGTTGTCACGCAGCAGGTCGACTGGCACCGGCGCTTTGATCATATGCAGCAGCACTCAGGTTGGCATACCAATCGTAAATAGCCCTACCCTACCTACCTGGCCTTACTTTACCTTTCATTATGCCCTTGTCAAAAATTACCTGAACCTGCTACTGAATTAATTAAAGAGTCCATCAACGTGCACACTAGCGCCACTGCTAAATAATCGTGATTATTTAAATTTAACGAAATATATTTTAAAAAAATAGAGCAAAACAAGCAAAAACACGGTCACCCATCCAAGTACTGACCCCGTCCGACGTTGCTTAACTTCGGTCAAAAATCACGTTTGTTGTATGGGAGCCCCACATAAATCTTTATTTTATTCTGTTTTTAGTATTTGTTGTTATAGCGGCAACAGAAATACATCATCTGTGAAAATTTCAACTATCTAGCTATCACGGTTCGTGAGATACAGCCTGGTGACAGACGGACGGACGGACGGACAGTGGAGTTTTAGTAATAGGGTCCCGTTTTTACCCTTTGGGTACGGAACCCTAAAAAGGGGACCACTATGTACTCTATCTTGTATTAAAGTACCTTTTGAATAAATCAAATTAGTTTCTATGTTTCTGGATTCGTCAATCTATGCGTCCAAAGTTAAAACGGCCGTTTTTGTTTTGAGTTTATAGATTGACGAATCCAGCATCATAGCAACTAGTTTGATGTATTCAAAAGGTACTTTAATACAAGATACAGTACGTAGCGGCCCCCCTTTTTCCTTTTTTAAAATATCCTTCGTTAAATTGAAATAAGCACGATTATTTAGCAGTGGCGCTAGTGTGCACGTTGATGGGCTCTTAATAACACTGAAATTCCATATTTCTAGTTATGATACAGTATGTACCATTTATAAAAATAACTAATAGTCAAAAACTTTTTTCTCTAAATTTACCTAAAAACTTCAATTAAACTCTAATTAGTTAACATCTATTGGCATTAATTGAAATGCGTGATGAGTCCTTTCTTGACGCATCACAAATTACTAATTAATTAACTCATCCTGTTCAAATTCCATGATATTTGTAATTGTATGACCTTGAGCCTCAATGTTGGACAATTTCAGGTCAACACCTCTTGTCCGCCATCTTGGAGAAAGAGTACAACCTCCCTACTACGAGCTGGTGGCTCGGCGAACTAGAATGTCATGTTGAGTTAGACAGTGTGACGGTAAAACAGAATGTTGTCCGGGCGGCTGAGGATCGCTGCAATGAGCTCATACGGCAGGCGAGGCCGGTGGTGGTCAAGATTAGTAGGAAAGGTGATGAAGCGCTTGATGAGGTCAGTCACAATTCCGTCCGTCCGTCCGTCCGTCCATCCGTCCGTCCGTCCGTCCGTCCGTCCGTCCGTCCGTCCGTCCGTCCGTCCGTCCGTCCGTCGGTCCGTCCGTCTGTCACCAGGCTGTATCTCACGAACCGTGATAGCTAGACAGTTGAAATTTTCACAGATGATGTATTTCTGTTGCCGCTATAACAACAAATACTAAAAACAGAATAAAATAAAGATTTAAGTGGGGCTCCCATACAACAAACGTGATTTTTGACCGAAGTTAAGCAACGTCGGGCGGGGTCAGTACTTGGATGGGTGACCGTTTTTTTGCTTGTTTTTTTTGCTTGTTTTGCTCTATTTTTTGTTGATGATGCGGAACCCTCCGTACGCGAGTCCGACTCGCACTTGGCCGGTTTTTTTATATTAAAGAAAACGCCATTTTAATGACACACTTAGAGAAAAGGGTCTTCATTGCAGTATCTATCAGGGGACACTTTTATTAGAGGGGTGTTCATTTTCGAGTCTATTAGAAGGGTAGGGGGGGCGCTCAATTTGGCGTTAACCTTTTCGACGCCGTGTCAAACACAAAAGCTGTCACGCTGACGCCACGTCACCGAAGTGTCAAAACTGAAATTGAACTTTATGCATATGCACGTAGGTCTATGTTGCTCTGTGGTCTATGACCTATTAATCGGTCTCTGGCGTTGAACCTACGGTGCGGATATATCGGTCATCGGCGTCCAAAAGGTTAATTTTCTTTTGCGCACTTAATTTTTTGTGTTGATTACTGGAGGAATGTACATTTGATATGTGTCATACACTTTTAACTTTGAATATGAAAATCAGTCTCGAGTTGGAGCATAAAGCATATACTTATGGGGGGATTAAAAATATCTAAATGTATTTTTTTTTATCTTAATTTTTAAAGGGGTTTTGTCACACAGTGACCATGTCACCCCTGTAGTGAGATCAAGTAATAATGTAGAAGCGTAGCATTACTTACACCACTACATTATTTTTAAGTACAGGTTGCACATCATCCTGGCCTCGTCCGATAGAGGCGATGCCAGGACGACGTTGCAACTCCCTAAGTTAGTAGTTTTGATGAATGTCATGGCACTCCTCAGCGCCTCGTTGCGGACAAATTCCATCAACACATGATGGACGTCTTCTATTTTATCACACTCGGAGCAGTTTGGTGTTGCAGCAAGTCTCATCAGGTGCTTGAATTTGTTTGATGGAATGTGCCCGGAACGAAGCTTAAGGAGTGATACTACCTGTTTCCTACTTAGTTTTTTGTCAAACCATGGGACCTGAGAGGCTGACATTGAATTGTTCTGTACCAAATTCCTTCAGTAAGCGAGCGCTCATCAAAGTATTCCTTCCAAATTTGTCTGCAACTAACCCTAACTTTACCTAATACTTCGCTGTGCACTGGAAGACAACGCAACGGAATACCGTCGGTTATTGCAAGTTTTGCTGCTCGGTCAGCCCATGGCACCAACATGAGATGATGATGATGATGGTATCCATTGTAGTAAATGTATATATATATCTTTATACACTGTATACACAGGCGCACACTAGAGGCCTGCCCGATGACTGCATCGCCACCATCCGCGTGGTCTCCATCGAGGGCGTCGACGACAACATGTGTTGCGGCACGCACGTCGCCAACCTCAGGTAGACCTTATGCCTCTTGTAATAAGGTCCACCGATGTACAGTTAGGAGTGTTGCTGATTGTACCTGTACCATCCACTGTTAACTGACAATGTTAACCTTATTGTGAATACATAAGGTTCAATGGTAACTGACTGTATGTCGATCATCAGAATCGAAGGATACGCTGCTACGGCAACATGTGTTGCGGGACACACCTCATGTTTGCAACAGTGCCATCCATTGTTAACCGACATATTATGTAGACTCTGGGTTATAGAGCTGGGAAAGGTTGACTGGAAGAGATCCCATATAGGGATAAGTTCGCCTTTGTACATTGTATACTTTCTTTTCAATTGTATCTTAACCTGTCTTATGTACAATAGAATGTTTACGTACATACATAGAGTGTAAACACGCTGAGTTTTCATACGTGACA
Source organism: Cydia amplana (assembly GCF_948474715.1). Taxonomy (NCBI): domain Eukaryota; kingdom Metazoa; phylum Arthropoda; class Insecta; order Lepidoptera; family Tortricidae; genus Cydia; species Cydia amplana. The sequence continues at coordinate 318,117 of NC_086079.1, read as the reverse complement.
CCTACTTCACGTAGCTTTGCACTCGTTCATGGAATTATAATGCATTGGCACTGGCAAATCTGTGAACACTGAATGTGGTCTAGGTTAGGTTGTACATGTCTATTTGAGATTAAAGTTTAAACACGTGTAGTTTTCTGATACTCATTAGTTTCACTTTGACCTCGACTTTTCAACTCCCTCTTTCTCCTAAAGCCCGTAACCAAAAGTAATGAAAGTGTTATAAAAGTTATCAAGCAAGCTATTTTGTCACCACAGCCAACTCCAGGTGATAAAGCTGCTGGGTTGCGAGCCCGGCAAGAAGGGGAAGACCAACCTACGCTTCGTGGTGGGCAACCGGGTGCTCCAGCACTTGCAGGACATGCTGGGGCGGGAGCAGGCGCTCACCGGGCTGCTCAAGTAGGTGTAGTTTAGGGCAGAGTTCATAACCCGGCAGGTAAAATACTTCTATTTTATCAATAAAAGTTTGATTGATTGATTGATTGATTGAAGACCAACTTACACTTCGTGGTGGGCAACCGGGTGCTCCAGCACTTGCAGGACATGCTGGGGCGGGAGCAGGCGCTCACCGGGCTGCTCAAGTAGGTGTAGTTTAGGGCAGAGTTCATAACCCGGAAGGTAAAATACTTCTATTTTATCAATAAAAGTTTGATTGATTGATTGATTGATTGAAGACCAACTTACACTTCGTGGTGGGCAACCGGGTGCTCCAGCACTTGCAGGACATGCTGGGGCGGGAGCAGGCGCTCACCGGGCTGCTCAAGTAGGTGTAGTTTAGGGCAGAGTTCATAACCCGGCAGGTAAAATACTTCTATTTTATCAATAAAAGTTTGATTGATTGATTGATTGATTGAAGACCAACTTACACTTCGTGGTGGGCAACCGGGTGCTCCAGCACTTGCAGGACATGCTGGGGCGGGAGCAGGCGCTCACCGGGCTGCTCAAGTAGGTGTAGTTTAGGGCAGAGTTCATAACCCGGAAGGTAAAATACTTCTATTTTATCAATAAAAGTTTGATTGATTGATTGATTGATTGAAGACCAACTTACACTTCGTGGTGGGCAACCGGGTGCTCCAGCACTTGCAGGACATGCTGGGGCGGGAGCAGGCGCTCACCGGGCTGCTCAAGTAGGTGTAGTTTAGGGCAGAGTTCATAACCCGGCAGGAAGACCAACTTACGCTTCGTGGTGGGCAACCGGGTGCTCCAGCACTTGCAGGACATGCTGGGGCGGGAGCAGGCGCTCACCGGGCTGCTCAAGTAGGTGTAGTTTAGGGCAGAGTTCATAACCCGGCAGGTAAAATACTTCTATTTTATCAATAAAAGTTTGATTGATTGATTGATTGATTGAAGACCAACTTACACTTCGTGGTGGGCAACCGGGTGCTCCAGCACTTGCAGGACATGCTGGGGCGGGAGCAGGCGCTCACCGGGCTGCTCAAGTAGGTGTAGTTTAGGGCAGAGTTCATAACCCGGAAGGTAAAATACTTCTATTTTATCAATAAAAGTTTGATTGATTGATTGATTGATTGAAGACCAACTTACACTTCGTGGTGGGCAACCGGGTGCTCCAGCACTTGCAGGACATGCTGGGGCGGGAGCAGGCGCTCACCGGGCTGCTCAAGTAGGTGTAGTTTAGGGCAGAGTTCATAACCCGGCAGGAAGACCAACTTACGCTTCGTGGTGGGCAACCGGGTGCTCCAGCACTTGCAGGACATGCTGGGGCGGGAGCAGGCGCTCACCGGGCTGCTCAAGTAGGTGTAGTTTAGGGCAGAGTTCATAACCCGGCAGGAAGACCAACCTACACTTCGTGGTGGGCAACCGGGTGCTCCAGCACTTGCAGGACATGCTGGGGCGGGAGCAGGCGCTCACCGGGCTGCTCAAGTAGGTGTAGTTTAGGGCAGAGTTCATAACCCGGCAAGAAGACCAACCTACACTTCGTGGTGGGCAACCGGGTGCTCCAGCACTTGCAGGACATGCTGGGGCGGGAGCAGGCGCTCACCGGGCTGCTCAAGTAGGTGTAGTTTAGGGCAGAGTTCATAACCCGGCAGGAAGACCAACTTACGCTTCGTGGTGGGCAACCGGGTGCTCCAGCACTTGCAGGACATGCTGGGGCGGGAGCAGGCGCTCACCGGGCTGCTCAAGTAGGTGTAGTTTAGGGCAGAGTTCATAACCCGGCAAGAAGACCAACCTACACTTCGTGGTGGGCAACCGGGTGCTCCAGCACTTGCAGGACATGCTGGGGCGGGAGCAGGCGCTCACCGGACTGCTCAAGTAGGTGTAGTTTAGGGCAGAGTTCATAACCCGGCAAGAAGACCAACCTACACTTCGTGGTGGGCAACCGGGTGCTCCAGCACTTGCAGGACATGCTGGGGCGGGAGCAGGCGCTCACCGGGCTGCTCAAGTAGGTGTAGTTTAGGGCAGAGTTCATAACCCGGCAGGAAGACCAACTTACGCTTCGTGGTGGGCAACCGGGTGCTCCAGCACTTGCAGGACATGCTGGGGCGGGAGCAGGCGCTCACCGGGCTGCTCAAGTAGGTGTAGTTTAGGGCAGAGTTCATAACCCGGCAAGAAGACCAACCTACACTTCGTGGTGGGCAACCGGGTGCTCCAGCACTTGCAGGACATGCTGGGGCGGGAGCAGGCGCTCACCGGACTGCTCAAGTAGGTGTAGTTTAGGGCAGAGTTCATAACCCGGCAAGAAGACCAACCTACACTTCGTGGTGGGCAACCGGGTGCTCCAGCACTTGCAGGACATGCTGGGGCGGGAGCAGGCGCTCACCGGGCTGCTCAAGTAGGTGTAGTTTAGGGCAGAGTTCATAACCCGGCAGGAAGACCAACTTACGCTTCGTGGTGGGCAACCGGGTGCTCCAGCACTTGCAGGACATGCTGGGGCGGGAGCAGGCGCTCACCGGGCTGCTCAAGTAGGTGTAGTTTAGGGCAGAGTTCATAACCCGGCAAAAAGACCAACTTACACTTCGTGGTGGGCAACCGGGTGCTCCAATTAATTATAAGATGTAATTATTTTTGAAAACATGTGTCCCGCCGAGTTTGTTGCCGGTCCCATAATGGGATACCCTCCTCCAATTGAGGGGGGATTTAAATCTTCTCGGGGCAGAGGTGTAGGGTTGGAGCCGGTCTACCTAGCTTTATTTGACGTTCATAAGCGCATTGTAATTATGCCTACTTGAATAAACTATCTTTTATCTTATCCAGCACTTGCAGGACATGCTGGGACGGGAGCAGGCGCTCACCGCATTATTGAAGTATGTTACAGGTTTGGGATAGGCCTCTTTTCCATTCACTCTCTTAACTTTCCGTATTGTATTTAACACATTCATTGCCACCCAGCCAAACAAGACATCCGCGCCAAGCCACAAAATGGTATCGTCTTGGGTCGTCCCATTCGTTTTTCGTCAAGTCCTATTCTGCTTTCGTCACCCATTCTACATTCGTCACAATCGTCGGTGGCTTTCAATGTAGAATGCGTGACGAAAGCAGAATAGGACTAATTTAAGAGCTTGACGAAAAACGAATGGGACGACTCAAGACGATACCCACAAAATTTTCGTCATATAAAGCTGTAGTACCACGATCCCGACTATCGGGTCGTCCGGCCTGTGAACGAAATCATAAAATACCCGATCGTCGGGTTTTCGACACTGAATGTGTTAAATTTTTTTTTATCAATTTCAGGAATGAACCAAAGAAACATGAAGAGTTGGTCCAGAAACTCCAAAAGAATCTCAAAATAGCCAACAAGAACCTGCAGAATGTGGTCTCCGAGCTGGCTCAGTGTGAGGTGCGGAAGATACGGACGGACAGACCGCAGTTCGTCGTCATGTGCAAGAAGGAGGCCACTCCAGAGTTCAACAGGTATATATTAACTGAGTACTTTAAAAATAGTATAGAAAAAGCGGATATTTTTATCTGCATAGAAGTCTTTAAATAGCTAGCTTCTTCCATTTGAGCCTTAGCCCTTCCGTTAGTCATCTTGACTCATCTAATAACCTCCTAAGGCCCAGCCATACAAACGAAACATCCAAAATTTGCCACTCAAATTTGAACCTAAATTGTAGGAAATATAGTTGATTTTGCGTTGTTTGAAGAAAGAAACAAAGCGAAAGCTACTCTGTTCCAAATGTTCCAATTGAACATGGTTTAAATTACATCGAAGTGAACACGTACTATAGGTAGGACCTTGGGCTTTTGGTATCACAGACATGACCTTGTTTCAGGGCCATCTGCAAAGGTTTAGAAGACACGGAGGTGTTCCTGTGCCTGGCGGCCGGGGACCCCGACAAGGCCAAGGAGGCCCAGATACTTATGCAAGGGCCGGAGCAACACTGCCACGCTCTAGGAACACAGTCAGTACTCACCCTAATCCGCCTTCCAATATTGTTAAACATTACAATATCTATAGTTCGTTTTTAGGGTTCCGTACCCAAAGGGTAAAAACGGGACCCTATTACTAAGACTCCGCTGTCCGTCCGTCCATCTGTCACCAGGCTGTAACTCACGAACTGTGATAGCTAGACAGTTGAAATTTAAAAAAAAAACAGAATAAAATAAAGATTTAAGTGGGGCTCCCATACAACAAACGTGATTTTTGACCGAAGTTAAGCAACGTCGGGCGGGGTCAGTACTTGGATGGGTGACCGTTTTTTTGCTTGTTTTGCTCTATTTTTTGTTGATGAAGCGGAACCCTCCGTGCGCGAGTCCGTCTCGCACTTAGCCGTTTTTTTTTGCATTAAATGTTTTTTTGCAGGATAACCGAGTTGCTAAAATGCAAGGGCGCGTTCAAAAACGGCAAGTTCCAGGGAAAAGCGGGCGATCTGAGCGCGATCAGTCAATGCAACAAATTGGTGGCAGATTACTTTAATAATATTTCCTAATTTAAGTTAACACACGAATTGGTGCTATTTTATTATCTACATAATAAACCCGCCGGTTACTGCGAACAAATAATTAGTACATTACAATACAAGGGCGAAAAATAGGAAATCCGCAACGAGTGGCTATAAATTAAAACACGACCGAAAGGAGTGAATATACAGGGTGGATTTTCTTTTTGGGTCAGTGAGGGCAGCTACCAGATCCCGTGCTGCTACGAGAAAACGGTGAATACTTAATTTTTGGTATATCTTAAGAAAACATGAGTGAATAGAGGTAAGTGATGAAGAAGGAATACATTTTTCGGGTTCTCTAATATGTTCTCACTGCTGAGGTGAAAAGTTTTGTGAACTACACGAGATCAAAGTTATTTACATCTCGTGCGCTTTTGAGTCCCTTACTACGCTCAAGATTCTAAATTAGATTCACGAGCGTAGCGAGAACTACTACGTACTATAGAATCTTTCGCTTGCACGGGACTCAAAATAAGCACTCGAAGAAATATCAAACTTTGATCTCTTGTTGTACAAATAACTATTGCTAACCATAGACTCACCATTAGTTCTAATAGATTAATATTGTATGATAATCTTCTTCTATCTTCTATATATATATATATATATATAAAAATGTAAAGCTGTTGTTAGTCTGGGTAAAACTCGAAAACGGCTGGACCGATTTGGTTAATTTTGGTGTTGAATTATTTGTAGAAGTTAACGGAAGGTTTGAACGGTGAGAAAATATTGAAAAATTCAGAGAAAGATAGTAAAAACAAACAATTTTGTTTTCCCATACAAACTGCTCGTACCAACTTACCTGTCAAACATGATATCGGTCCTGTCGGCACGGTACACTCGAGTTCGTCAAATTGAAGATTCTATTAAATCAAGGGTTTTGAATCGATAACATACTTACATCCACAACATTCGAATTATCGCGTATTTACATTTTAACAATGCAAACAATAATAACCAGAGATCGGACAAATTTGCGTCATTGCTAGCAATAATGTGGACATGACTCCAAAATTGATTAAATAATTAATCAATTTTGAAATGCTGAAGAGGAATCGTATGTGGTTAAGATACGAGCTATTAAATGTAGTCAGGCGCTAACATCTCTCTCTGAAATGCTCACTTTAATTTCGTCATTAGTCTGTTGTTAAAAGGAACATAGCTCCAAACCATGTACATTATTTTTATTTATTTAAAATTACAAATTTTTACAATACACTCGCTAATAAATCCTATCTTGATGCTTAAGCTTTGGATTCCTCCGAAAACGGTGCCGTCATATGACGGCCGTCATATAGCGGCAGCAAAAGACGGCCGTCTTTACGGTGGCGACATGTGGCAAGTACCACGGCGTCATAACACACCGTCATCCACCAAGGTCAAAGCGGCAAATTTGAAAAATGTAGGCGCGATGGGATAACGTCCCATAGAAAATTTGAATTTCGCGACTTTTCCTACTGACAAGATTTGCTTGATCATCTATAGTTTACTTGGAGGATGAAATATCATCAGAAGAGGAAAATAATCGTAGTACGGAATCATTTATTCAAATCTCGTGTCATTTATTCAAAATGGCGTCACCGCTATCTAATAAAACGTTCACGAAACTATCGACAAGGTCATGACGGCCGTCATCTTACGTTACGTTGACAATCAACGTAACGTAACGCCGTCTAGGAAACCGCGCCATCTTGTTTACATAGACAACGTTCTAGTGACGTCAGTCAACGCTATATAGCGGCCGTAATATGACGGCACCGTTTTCGGAGGAATCCAAAGCTTTAGGAACAGGTATGTTGCGGATGCGGATTTTTAAAGGCTCACATCCGCGGATGCGGATGTCAAGATAGGTTCATAAAATACGTCAAATATTACATTTTAGTCATTTTTATTTCAAAACACCGGCCAAGTACGAGTCGGACTCGCGTTCCAAGGGTTCCGTAAGTACGTTAAGTACCACTCGCGCTTGACTGCTCATTTCTAATAGGTTTTTTTGGCTAATGACTAAATTACCTAGCAGTCTGGCACTTACGCCGATGCTAAGACGTTCCTGTACCGACCTGTTGCACATCCGCATTAAACTCCGCATCGATTTTATGCGGATGCATATGTTGAAAATAATGCGGAAGTTCCGCGGTTGCGGATATTCGCAACATCCCTGCTTAGGAATGGTTAGCGCTTAGCGAAATTATATTAGTAACAGTCGTCGCTAGATGGCGCTCATTGCAAACTCGCCAACAGGAGACCAGTGACCAACTTGAAGCAAAGAGTAAAGTAAGTATTGACACAGAATAAGTAATAGTACTACCGTACAAAAAGGACACTTCCTACAAAACCGAAGTTTGACAGCGATTTAGGGTCGAATCATGATATCTCTTTCTATCTATATGGCACTATCCCTTTCGGCTATTTAGGGTTGTCAAAATTCAAGTCATTATCACAGGGACGTCAAGTTGCGCCAACCCTAATAATTGCTCGGAGCAATGCAGAGTCGAACGGAGCCGAGTTTGCCCGAAGTCAGGAGTGTCTCCCCACTGGTACTGACTTAAACTCTACAATACAAAAGGTTTGGTTTCTGGGCATCATTATATTAATCCTTTCTGAAGTTTCTGAACAGGTGGTACTTATAGGTATAGTGAATGCAACAAATTGGTGGAACATCACTTTAATAACTTTTTTAATCAATACATACCATATTTACTCATGCAAACAAAAATGCATTTAATTATATTTTCTATGATTTACATAAATAACCTAATATAACATAAACAACCAAATACCCGAAAAAACTATTCTTATACATATTTTTTTATTATTTAATTTAGGTAGCTCCTTAAATATATGATTATTTTTATACTATATGAAATTTAATAGTATAAAAATGTATAATGGGTTCATTGGAATGAAATTAATATGTAAATACAATTATTAACAGTGTTTTTCGGAATATGTATCATCGCCATCGAGATATATCGGAGCGGCCGAGGTGCTCAAATATATCTGAACACGCACTCCTTGAAAATGACAATAGTAGGCGTGTAAATATCTAAATATTTGTGAGCACCTTGGCCGCTCCGATATATCTGATGCCGACTGTACCACTTGGTATTATTAAATCAAGCTTTACCTACTGTCATAGGGTTCCAAAAAATGTAGTATACAGAGAAATTAATAATTTTTAACTTCAAAATGTATACTTAATAAGAAAACCTAAGTATTCCTAACCGATGCAAAGTCAGAATTTCGTTGGTAGATAAGGTCAGGATTTCTTCGAAACGCAACATATTATAAATGTTATAGCCGTCTGCATTAAAAGTTCAGCGACCACACATCAAACAGAGAGGGTTGCAATAGTTCTAAAACGTTCCGTTTAGAAGAAATCCTTAATAGACGCATTTACCTCGGTTGACCTTACATTTACTTATCACTTGAAATCGGCTCAAGTACGAAACTCTCGTAACTCTGACGCATAGACTAGGAATCCTCTAGACGGAGTTTAACCTGTCCTATCCCAAGGGCTCAAATATGAGCCACAAAATAGATACAGTACAGAAGTCAATCACATGTATGTACTTCACTTTTCATACCTACGCTCGGCGGTCGCTCTAGGGTTGTCAACTATGATTTATGCACAAAAAACTATCGTGGTAGTGGCACTCGTATCTAGTAGTGGCCGGGGCGGGGTGCTTACCTACCTACCTAACTGTTCTGTTTAACGTTAAAACGAACCATCTAAATACAAGCAGATACCTACTTACCTCTCTGAAACCACTGGTAGCTTAAAAAACGACAATTCACCATTTAATGTTGAATTTAAACAACCGTCCACTGAACAGTTATAATAACTTTTTTTTTTGTTTCTCCATTATTGCACAAAAAAGTTGACAGACGCGTGTCTCAAGCGGATGGCACTCGCGCTCGCACTGGTCCCAACCGGTCCGAGATATCGTGTCTGTGAGCAGTGTCTATGTGTGCGTTGCTCGAGCGCACTTTGTATGTAGATTGATTTCTGTACTGTATCTGTTTTGTGTATGAGCCGTAAATAAATTTTCCAGATTTCCCACGAATTTCAAAACCTCCCACGGCTCAAATGGTGAGCCATACTGGGAGACGACGACAAAAAAAATACTGGGGTGCGGGGGACGAGGTGAGCGAGTCCCGTGCCGTGATTGGTCCGTTCAAAGACACGAACGTCACATAAAGACACTTTGACTTGAAAATGGAGTAAAACTACCGTATATTTGTAGCAGAGAGGGTAGCGCTACTATGCTCAGTCTAGAGGATGTCTTGTCTGTGCTCTGACGTCTCTGACACACTACGATAGTATCAACATGCTAAGGTGTCCGTTTCTACCGATAGTCCTTGTCCTTACAGTCGTCGTTGGTCGCGTCGATGCTGGCGACCAGCTTCTCGATGCCGAGGTTCGTCCAGTCCTGCGTCAAGTCGTCCAGGTGGTTGTCGAAGTCGACGAGCGCGCGCTGCACGTCGCTCTGCAGGAGCTGCGAGACAGTCTCCAGGACGTACGGGGTTTCTGGAAGGGGGTAGTGAGATATAGTCCGTAGATTTGAAGCTGGCCCCGAACGGCTTATCCTTTGTCTATTGTTAAGTAAATCGGCACGTGCCACTCCCTGCATAAAAAATGGTTCAATCACTTGTAACTGGTTATTGAATTACAACTCCTATGGAAATTGCAATAAGATTCAAAATGAACAAATGGAAAAATAATTTGCAATTTCTTGTGGCAGGGACCACACAAGAAGGTAAGTTACTGAGTGCCGGCGAGTCGAACGCTACAGAACCAGTCTAAAATGTGTCATCGAGATTCGAGATGCGTAACAAAGGCGCGTTATCGGACAGCGCACCTACACTTGTGTGTTGAGCGTTGGACTAGCCCGCACTCAGGTGCCAATTAGAATTACACGACCCTTGCGGTTTTATTTAACACAATAGACAAAAGATTAGCCGTTCGGGGCCAGCTTCAAATCTACGGACTATACCTACTATGCACAAGGAAATATAATGATATCTAGCTCCAGGACGTATGGAGTCTCTAGAAGGGGGCAGTCAAGGAGAATAAAAATGAAGATACACTGAAATGCCTGATGGCAGTCCAATAAAGTTGCTATAACCCTATAACATTATGTCCTTTTCACATTGTAATATAATTTATGTAGTTAGTTAACACCTGTATTGGTAATATAACAGATAATACTTGTTCCCATCTAGATATAGTACAGTCATCATCAAATAAATGTTGTTGTTGTTTGTGCTAGGGCATCCCAGAGGTGCTTAGGACCACAAGATCCTTCCACGCCTTCCTGTCTTGATCAAATAGATAGTGATGGCCAAGGTGGCTAAATATTTCTACAGTAACGTACTTTGGTGTGCTAATATTTGTAATGCTAATGTATACTTCGCCAGCTATATTATTATGTACATCTGTGAATGTCAACCACTGTGTGTTGTACCAATTTGTACATACTTATTATTTATATAAAAAGAAAGTCACAACTATCAACAGTAACAATAAATACGGAGAAAGAACAATAGCATATATAGCACCAAGATTATTTAACGAACTACCCATAAATTTAAAAAACACTAAACGAGAAAAATAAAAAGAATTTACTAAATAAGTACTATCTTGATGGAGTCTCAACATAAACTTATCTACATAAAGCATACATACATATGTATGTATGTATATATATATATATATATATATGTGTATATATATATATATATATGTATATATATATATATATATATATATATATATATATATATATATATATATATATATATACCTATTCATATTGGAGCGGCTAATAGATGACGAAGGACCAGCGGAAGGAAGCGCAGCCCGAAGATAAGATGGGGCTATGGCTATGTATGAATAAATTATGGGATTAATGGGCCGACCTTACCTGCATGTAATTTTCATTGGTTTCGTTTCATTTTTCACAGGTTCTGGGAGCTTGAGGAAGTATCCGCTCCGCCCGCTCAAAGTCAAGATGACCTTGAATGCGAGGATTACTTTCGCACTACCACCACGCGCGACACTAGTGGTAGATATACTGTCGCATTGCCTTTCCGAGATGATGTGTTCAAGCTTGGAGAGTCGCATTCTGCTGCTAAGAGGCGCTTTCTTTGCCTCGAAAGGAAGCTAGAGTTATCGAGTATGTTGCGTGCCGCCTATGACGATATTATTCGTGAATACGTCAGTAAGGGTTACATATCGGAGGTAACTAACTCCATGAACGCCTCACCAGCCATCGCATACATAGTTCCTCACCATGCTATCGTGCGCGAGGACAAAACGACCAAAGTGTACATGGTCCTGGACTCGAGTAGCAAGACAAGTACAGGCCTGTCGTTGAATGATGTTTTGCACTCAGGGCCCAACCTAAAGGGGGATTTGTTTTCAATCCTTCTAAACTTTAGCTTATCCAAAATAGCGCTTTCGGCCGATTGCCGTCAAATGTTTCTACAGATTGGCGTTCGCGAAGCGGACCGCCAGTTTCAGCGAATCTTATATAGATTCCGCCCGGCAGATCCCATTACTACATACGAGTTTAATCGTGTGTGTTTTGGCATGAAGTCGAGTCCCTATCACGCGCTCCGCGTCGTCCGTCAGCTGATTGCAGACGACGGGCATAAGTTTCCCAAGGCTGCAGCGATTGCGTCCTCCTGTACTTACATGGATGACGTATGCTTTAGCATTATGTCAGATGACTCGCAACAGCAGGATGAGTTTGTTGCTATTGCCGCGGCTAAGGAGCTGATTGATCTATTCAAATGCGGTCAATTTGATCTTGTGAAATGGACCTGCAATTCAGACGCCGTGCTACGTGAAATACCTGCTTCGCATCGGGCTTCCGTAGACATTGAAATTGACCCAGGGGTCTCGCAAAAGGTTCTTGGCTTATGTTGGAATAAATCTGGGGATTACTTCCATTTCAAAGTGAAAGAACCAGACTCAACGTGCACTAAAAGGACGATCTTGTCCGCAGTGGCACGTCTATGGGATAATGTGGGCTTAGTAGCTCCAGTGGTCTTATATGCAAAACTCCTCATCCAGGAGCTTTGGTTGATCAAATGCGACTGGGATGAGACTCCCCCACCCCATATTGTGGATTTATGGGAACGATTCCGTTCGGAGTTGCCTAAACTCAATGAAATCCACATACCGCGCCATCTTGGAGTAGTACAGGGTTGTACTATAAACCTTTTAGGCTTCGGTGATGCATCTGAGCGTGCATATGGAGGTGTAGTATATCTTCAGGTTCTAAAGGGAGACGAAGTGACTGTCCGGCTGGTGTGTTCCAAGTCGAAGGTCTGTCCCCTTAAAACAGTCTCCGTCGCGAGGTTAGAACTGTGTGCTGCGGTCCTCCTGGCAAAGCTCATGCGGAAGGTGCAAGATAACTTCGAATCCCGTTATAACATTAACGAGATCTACGCGTTTACTGATTCGAAGGTTGCCCTCTGCTGGATTCAGTCATCACCACACCGCTGGCAAACGTTTGTTGCCAACCGGGTAGTTAAGATTATCGAAGCTATTCCGGCCAGCTGCTTCTATCATGTGGCGGGCTTGGAAAATCCCGCGGATTGCCTGTCCCGTGGACTGACGCCTGCTAAGCTAGTGGATCATCCTTTGTGGTTCACGGGACCAGCTTGGGCTTCCAAGCATCCATCAGAGTGGCCTTTAAGGGAGCTCGATCGAGAGTCCATCGGTGAAGTGCCAGAGCTTAAACCTCTTACACACGCTACAACTACGGATGTGTCAGAGTCGCCACTTTATTCGCTCGCTCAGCGGATATCGTCGTGGTCTCGATTATTGCGCATCATCGTATACGTGTATCGCATTCTTAAACCGAAACCGCGCTCTACGGCACTTACTCGATCTGACTTAGAGTTCGCTGAAGGTAAAATTCTTTCATCGTTACAAAGTCAACACTTTAGTGACGATATTGACAAAATTAAGAGCAAGAAGTATTGCTCACCGGCCTTACAAAAGCTAAAACCGTTCATAGATAAAGACGGTCTGATTCGTGTTGGAGGCCGACTATCAAATGCTGACTTAGAATATTCGCAGAAACACCCAATTGTGCTTCCGCGACGTGATCATGTAGTTAATATGATTGTTGATTACTTCCACAGAAAGCATTTGCATGCTGGTCCTGAGTCATTGATGTCTATACTTAGGCTTCAGTATTGGATACTGTCGGCTCGTCGTGTCATTCGTGACCGCGTTTCCAAATGCAACACGTGTTTCAGAGCGAATCCACAATCGTCTTTCCCACTCATGGCAGACTTGCCGAGCTGTCGCGTGAATCAGGTAGATAAACCTTTTACGCATACGGGGTGTGATTATGCAGGTCCTTTGCAATACACACCTACTCGTGGCAGAGGAGTCAAGAGTCGCAAGGCTTGGTTATGCATTTTCACTTGCCTCACGACGCGCTGCCTTCCTATCGAGATAGCGACGGAATTGAGTACCGCTAACTTCTTGGCTGCTTTAAAGCGCTTCTTGGCGCGGCGTGGCCCCGTTCAATGCATATATTCGGATAATGGGACTAATTTTACTGGCGCCAATTCTTATATGCGAGACCTCTACAAGTTTTTGGACGAGCAACGTCCACATCTTGAGATGGAGCTCGCGGAGAACCGTATTGATTGGAAGTTTATTCCTCCCGCTTCTCCACACTTTGGAGGCGCATGGGAAAGTATGGTGAAAATAGTCAAAAATCACCTTTTTAAGGTAATCGGTACGCAAATATTGTCATATGAGGAACTTCTGACCACGCTTGCGCAGATAGAGGCTCTGGTAAATTCACGACCACTGACAGCCCTGAGCAGTGATCCCGCTGAACCGTCAGCTCTCACCCCGGCTCATTTTCTCAACACTGCTCCGCTGTTGTCTTTACCTATTCCATTGGTGGAGTCAGGAAATTTACGTGACCGACATGCCCTCCTGGATAAGATAGTGCAGTCTTTCTGGCAGCGATGGCGTGCAGAGTATCTGCATCAGTTGCAGTCTCGAGCTAAATGGACCACGTCATCAGTTCCTATCGTAATTGGCACTGTGGTTGTTATAAAGGTAGATAATGCGCCGCCATTTTCGTGGCCTTTAGGCGTTGTAGAGGCAGTACATCCTTCAAAGGACGGCTCAACCCGCGTTGTCACTGTCAGGACAAATAAGGGAAGTTTTGTACGCCCTGTCGTGCGATTGTGCCCACTGCCTAACCAATAATATGTACATAGTATAATTCGTTAGGATAATACTTTTCTTTAGTTTGTTATTTCGCTATTGTTGTGAATGTTCGTTTAGTTAGATGAGAAGGGTTATCTCTTACTTTATTTAGTTTTGTTTCCTTTAAAGGAACCCTTTAAAGCCGGGGGGGAATGTTCGCGCCCCTTTTCATTCATTATCATTCACATTCATCCATATCGCTCACTCTTTCTTTCATAAATATATTCGACCTCATTTTTCACATCACCCGCCTTTTCTGCCGACCTATCAAACCGCAAATAAAAAGTAAACAATTAAAATATTGACATTGCTGTCATTGAGCAAAAATACATCAATCAATATAAACTATTATGAAAATACGTTTCGCGTGTGAATAATATAGAGGTTAAAAGAGAACGGAGAAGGAAGAAGGAATAACGAACCACATTTCTGGCGGCCGCCGAAACCAATGAAAATTACATGCAGGTAAGGTCGGCCCATTAATCCCATAATTTATTCATACATAGCCATAGCCCCATCTTATCTTCGGGCTGCGCTTCCTTCCGCTGGTCCTTCGTCATCTATTAGCCGCTCCACATATATTTCTCAATCTGTTCTCCATATCAATGTAATAAATATAGGTAAATAATCAATGTTAAAACGTTATAATAATAAAAAAGCTTTATAATAACTACATAATTAATATATCCATCAATAATTGAAATACTCTTACCCGAAGTTTTTAACTGAATAAATTAGATCATCCTGTAACCGCTGCACGCCCCACCCGGTGCATACTCAAACTCGGTACTCAATTAATGGCATACGCCTTAAGGAAAACCTGAGCCGCTTAAGACTTTCTTGACACGTAAACCGCACAGCGATAAGGAATGCACGGCCGATTGTGTACTCGAGTGGGAGCTATTTAGTTATACCCGCTAATTTATCTCTTGTAGAATTTAAGTAATCTCACTTGTAATTTTATATAAATATCGATTATCCCATGTATCACAACAATGCTTAACGTAAAATGTATCCACGAATGTCGTGTCGGTACAAACCCGATAGGGTTTCACGGCACTTTTCTGTTTGATTTATTATAAGATTTTAGTATAGAATAAAAAAAAAAAAAAAAAAAGTTACATGAAAAGTTATTATGTAAACTTTATTGCACAAAATACACAACCGGCAGATGAATACTTACGGAACAGCACTTTGGTGGCGTCCTTGAGTTTCCACTTTCCCTCCACGTACTTGTGAAGCTTGATGGCCGGTGTGTCCAAGTGCTGCACCATTTTCCTGTTGTCCACCTGAAAACGTTTTATTCTAAGCTGTGTCCCGTCAAAACGATACATGTGAAACTGGGAGCAAAAACTTAATTATTACGAATATGCATAGTTCTTTACTTCACTGAGAAAATTGAGACCTATATGTGCCAAGGTCTACAGGTAATCAAATAAGTAGATAACTTAGGATAAATTAAACATTATGTTGCCATAGTAGCATCTTACCTTTTTTTTTTGTTAGCCTGGTTTAGTGTCCCACTGCTGGGCAAAGGCCTCCCCTCCCTTCCTCCACTCAACCCTTATCTTACCTTTATCATATTAAAACTCTTCATAATGAAAAGGTCAGTTTTTTATAAGCCAGATACTAAATAAACTGTTGGTTGTCCTGCTTTTGTACTAAAGTAACAGATTGGTCAGACAATGTGTTGCAAACAAACCTTCAAAAATCCACCTGGCTTAAATTAGCTAGGAGTCAAAGCCATTTATAAAAACAATATGGTTAACCCTTTATCAGGCAGATGGGTGTCAGAAATTATGCTAAATTTAACTCTATCACTTTGCAATAGTTCAAAATCATAGTTTTTTCCGCAAAGTCAACAAACGAGGCCTACGAGTACGCTCAACGCGGATTTGATGCTGTAACTAACTGGCTAAAACTGCATCTACTAACACTGAACTCCGACAAAACGAATTTTATAAGATTTTCCATGCGGAAAACAGATCCGGTCGCACATAACCTCAAACTTTACGCACATAACTGTAAGGAAAACTCGAATAATCTCTGCTCATGTCAATCTCTAGCTATTACTGACAAAATCAAGTATTTGGGAGTCATGATAGACGAAACCCTCTCTTTTAAATATCACATTGAAGCATTGTGCAATAGAGTTCGAAAGTTAATGTTTATATTTAAAAAACTTCGTTCAATCGCTGATTCAAATTTAATCAAACAAGTATACTTTGCGCTTTGTCAATCGATACTAACTTACTGCATCTCGTCTTGGGGTGGCACAGCTAAAACTACACTACTAACCCTAGAAAGAGCTCAAAGAGCCTTATTAAAGGTAGCCACTTCCCGCCCATTCCTATACCCTACTGACCTCCTTTATAAATCATGTGAAGTACTAACTGTTCGTCAATTATATATATTAAGCACAGTACTAAAGCAGCACGCCAGAACTCCTTTCAACACTGATTATAGAAATAAAAGGCGCAAAGATATTATATGCATGCAAACCGTACAAAGAAAATACGTATTTTCATCTAGATTCTTTGTCTTTTTGGGCCCATTTTTGTACAACAGGTTAAATGCAACACTAGACTTATACCCACTTAGCTAAAGTCCGTCAACCAAATCTTGTCAGTAGTAAAAGGCGGCAAATTTGAAAAATCGCGGGTTAGCAACACTGTGTTCAAATAATTCCAAAACGCGTGTCATCTGTGTTTCATCTGTGGAATGTGGATAGTGAATGACAGCCGTCACCTTATTTGTTTTCATTTGGTTTTCATTCTGAATCGTTTCTGTTTCAAGAGATATTTCTGCTGTCACCATTAAATACCAATACATTAAATAAGAATAAGCAAAGCTAAGGGGCCTACAATGTACAATCATGCTCGTTGATGGTAAACATTACTAAAAATTGAGGTTATGACAAGTACTGGAAGAACTCTTTCGAACTTTTAAGATTATGTCCAGTTTTTTTGTTTTAGGGTTAAAAGGCATAAATAAAATTAAAACGTATGCCTAAATCTATCCAGCAAGACCATAAATTGTGTCCTGGAAACCGTCCATAGGCCCACATGTCTAATATTTTCAGCAATCAGTTGTGACTATTTACAAAGGTAAACCTTTTAAACAGTATTAAGAGCCTTGATTATATCGCCGTTCTTTCGCAATATCTAGCTAATCCATACATGTTTGTTGCAGGATTAAATCTTGCCCAATATAAGGCGTTCGTAGTAGGTAGTATCTCTTCAGACAATACTTACCTATGGCGGTTTATGTACGTGTACAACGCAACCAAGTCGAAAAATAAACTTATTATTTAAAAATGTAACAAAAATATTGAGAGCAATGGAACAGATTATTCTTGTAAAAGTTGTCATTATGTTAATCATCAAGAAAATAGATTATGTAGGCTGATTTGATTCATGCACTCAGTTACTGCACATATGTACCTATGGGAAATCCTAGTTTATACTTGCTGAAGTAGGGATGTATCTATTTAAAAGAAGTTTTAAGTCGCTGTACATACCTGTTTGTTCAATTACTTTAAAAGAAGTTTTAAGTCGCTGTACATACCTGTTTGTTCAATAAAAGAAAATAATTTATTCAGCGTGCATATGAAGCACTATTAGTAGTAACTTAAATCTGTTTTATGCTTAAGATGCAATAGATTACTACAGAGTAACATTGGTAACTTTTTTATTATATTTTTTTTTTCAATTAATGACCTGAATTATAGTGTAAGCTAAAGTGACCCTTATCTTATTTACCTTTAAATTAAATAAACACCCAAATATCAGTTGTTTTATTTTTAATATGTATATTGTACAATATATACCAATCAAAAAAATTACACAGGTATGTCATATTCATCCAGAAGAGTACACTAATTTACATTAACAAGTGGCATATTATATTGTAAATAACAAATATATGCACTATCTTATTATCTGCATTTTGATATGATTTTATTTTAGTAAACTTAGAAGACATAGATAGGGAACAAAGAGAATATAAGCACTACGATAGGGAGTTGTTTTTGATATCTTCAAATTTAAATTGTCCGTCCATGTTTCAAATTTTTTCAATAAACCGCGAGCGACAATTTGAATTGAAGTACGCAGGGCGCGCTCAGCGGAAAAAAAATATTTTGGTTCGATGTACATTGCTGCTTTTCTTAGCGCAATACTGCTCTTTGAGTGTTGCCCTACTTTAGTTTGCTTTACATTGCTACTGACAAGATTTGGTTGACGGACTATATGCTTGTTGCAAGAATACTCTACGACGCGCCTTTCAAAAAATGACGTACGATGATACAGAGAACTTACTAATAGTCGTAAAATGATTACCTACTGCCTACTGTATTCTGATATTTAATACTTAAGAACCTACTTTTTTGTTTAGGTAATAAGACTTATATTGTGTACTACTTATAGTTTATAATTAAGTGAATAATTAATAAATAGTTAATATTGTCCTTCGCTGCCTGAAACACAGGGAATCCTAGTTCAGGCATTTGTAAATCACTTGTCTTTATAAATTCTTAGTCTTTAAGAGCAACCACTGTACTATACTTTTCTCAATAAATTATTTGTATTTGTATTGTATTTGTATAGTGGGATGTTCCCTCTGGCTTAATTGGCTATCAAATTATTACAATAACACTGCCAATCTGTGGCCCTTGGGGCATACTTGAAGCAGTAAATATCCTAAAGTAACGGACATTAAGCAACATACCACCACAAACACAGCAGATGGGAAGTGCTCTACTATCTTTTCAGCAATCTTCTGTCCCGGGCACTTGTCCACCGAGTTGTCGTGGAAGTTTTCACACGCCGCGTAATAGCCAGCGATGATGCGGTTATTGGCCTGTGCTACTGTTTCTATCTGAAATATATATAAAAAAAAAAACTAAATAGCTTGTTGTGTTTTTCTTAATTAATTGCTTATGATAAGCTGCTGCTTTATAGGGAAATAAATAAATGAAATAATCAATTAAATTATGTTATTACTTTGTAATAACAACCAACTCCGAGTGAATGAAACCTTAAGATGATAGTGTAGTGGGGAGTGATACCCTGCAGTGACCGCTTCGCACAAGAATGGTACAGGCAGACGCTAGGACTATATAGTCAGTGTCGCCTAACTATGAGAATGTTATATATTTGAAATTGACGAAAAATTGACATGGTAGGGAGGATGTAATACGGGAACTGAGAAGCTCATCTAAGGAACATGTCTAATGTGAAACATGCATTGCCAAACATTTCCGATCCCCACCCTTTTCCAATATTATTGTTCTTCACTCATTGACAATTCAATTAACCCACGTGCAAATTTTCCCCAATGCAGTTCCGGTACTTACATTTATATTATCGACACACGATGCGCGGCTCTAACGTTACGCTTATAAAGTTTACGTACCGACAAGCGCTTACGCCGTTGACCTAGAGACTATTATTACTTAATCCGCGCGGAAACAGTCCTTGTCGGTCTGCACTGCGGACAGTCCATGCGGGCCGTTGTCTTGTATAAACGACTTCTTGTACAGCCTAGTGCGGTGATATTACGTCATGAATCGATATTGTTTAGTGGTTGTTTTTAATGATAAAGACCTTTATTTTTAACATTGTCGTGTGTTAAAAATATGTTAATTTTTGGCATTTTCGAAATAAATTTAAGTTGGATAAGAACAAAGCCAAATTGAGAAGATTTTTACCATAAATTGTAAATATCGATATCACTATTTGCAATCCCTAAACTTTTTATTCGTTGTTTACTTAAAATTTGCTCTGGCGTGTGAGTGAGCGTCTTTGCGGACTAGGTCCGGCGGCCAAAAGGTTAAAAACACTAAAAGCTATTATACTTCTCCACAAGTTTCTAACTAGGTAAAGGAATGTGAACAAAGAACAGTTAAATAAATAAGTTTACTATTATACTGCTTCAATCAATCAATATTAACCTAGAAATTATAGTGACAAGCTCAATTGATGTGATGACCCTTCATGACAGGAAATGTGACCCCCCTACTATATGAGGCTCCCATGATCATATAGCACTAGTAATGGCATTTACTATGTTATGTATCAATCTGATGTTCCTCGCAGTAAAAAACAGGAAGAAAATATAACTCTTAAACCTAAAAGTAAACCATGGTATTACAGAGAATGTTAAATCGTCAAAATAGTCAAAATACCTGTGTGAGGGCGATTTCTGCCATAGGTGACAAATAATGGCTATGATGGAACAGGGGCACGGTGTCCACAATATCCAGGTCCTGGTTTTTGGCCCCATCTCGAATTTTTGTGGCGTCTGCCAGAAGCACCCCGTTTACTGCACAATGCGGGTATTTGGCTGCGTGTAGTATGATCTTAGCGTAAGCTGTGGTTTCTAATGACACTTCGCCCATGTTTGAGAATAAAATAATATATATTTATGTGATCAAATATTATATTTATCGTATTTTTATCAAGATATCCGATCCGGATTTTTAATGAACCACAGACTATAAAACCGAAGAATCCGAAGATGTCAAATTATACTGTCATCACTGTCATGTTAGATTGTTAGATAATCAGCAGGTGATATTAGAATTTTAAGCAGTTTTACATTTAACTTAAATAGCACGAATGTTGCAAACAATTGCCAGTTTCCCCACTTTGTGGTAAATAAAGAGAGATAGGAAAGCACGTAAAAAGAAATGACATTTGACTATTACTAATAACATTTACAAAAATATTTTTTTAGGTAAAAAAATTGTCCAAGATACTACTTTATTTATTTATTTGTACAATTTTATTTTATCTCATTTGCAGATTTTGGGGAGTTTACTTTTTAAAACCTGGCAACTTTCGCTTCAGCTCATTGACATTGACAGTAACAACTCGACCAAAATCGACTTGTTTTCATCGCTTTTCAATAGCAAAAGCCTATCTATTATTCATGATTTACATCCGCTAAATAATTAAGCCGTTCTACTATCCATAATGGATCAGTACGACACATCCCAGCTTACGGAGTTTCCGCGCTTCGAGCCCGAATCATCCCAGAGCGGGGTATCAACGTTCTTTAACAAATTGTGGAAGTTTCCGATCTTCTCGCCCAGCGAGACGGGCGAGAGTCAGAACAAAGCCGTGGGAGACGGTAAAGAGGGGTCTCCGCAGGACGAGGATGTGAACAAGCAGGAGTACGATGATAAACCGGAACAGGCGAGCTACGCGGTCGAATTTGAAGGACGAAGTTTGCAGAATGTTTTGAGAAGGATCAGCAGTCTTGTTGCTTTGGGGTCTAGCGTAAGTACTCATTATTGAATCTACTTCTAACTTGACAAGTTACTACTTACTTGGTTGTACATAATACTTTTATTCCCTTGCCTTGACACAGTTGCAAATGAAATGAATGAGTATTCAAGTCAGTGAAACGGAACATTCGTAAAGGCGCGCGAATATTTGATAACGGCTAATCATTTAAAATGAAAGAGATAGCATAATTACAGTTTAAAATTGCCTAATCAATTACGCCCCTTGTTTAGTAGTTATGTTCAAAGATTTACAGACTTGAAAACTAATTGGCAATCATCATACTTATTAAAATTAGACAAGTAAACATTTAAGTTAAGTGTACAGCAATATAAACAGGATGCGTAGGGTATGTTCTGATTGTTCTGTGATAGTTAACAAGCTTATATTGTGGCATTGAGACAAAAAATACAAGCTTTTATTTAACTTGCCCGTTAGTATGGTTGTGGGTCAAATCTTAGACTGTTTAGTAATTATTTCCACTGAGATTGTGTACAAGAGTTTCAAAAGTGGTTACTCATAAGAGTACATCTGAATGTCATATTTAATATTTAATTTATTGCATAGTCATGAACATAAATTACATAATAAGATGTCTGTCAAATTAAACCAGTTTGGCAGCACTGGCTTCCCACCAACACTGTAAATGTAAATAAACCAAATTTGCATATTTGTATTGACCACAGAGTGGTACGAAGTACTCGGACACGGAGCTGGCGCGCTACTGGATGCCCGACGACATATCTCGTGAATGCTACGAGTGCGCGGCGCGGTTCGGAACGCTGCGGCGGCGGCATCACTGTCGCGTGTGCGGACAGGTGTTCTGTGGGCGCTGCTGCTCTCAGCGAGTGCCAGGTACATAATAGTGTTGCCAGACTCCAGGCCGTCGACATCTCCAGCAACTCCCGATGATGCTGCGCTAAAAACTAGAGCTTTGTAATCTTGGTGTTCTTTAAAGAGCTTCTAAAAGGAAACTACAGTCTCAAACACAAGAAAACAATAATGGACACATGCATCTTACCATGCCTTACATACGGTTCTCAAACTTGGGTGCACACAAACAAGAACAAATTAAAGATAAGAACATGCCAGAGAGCAATGGAAAGGAGCATTCTCAGCATAAAACTAAAGGACAAGGTTAACAGCAAGTACATCCGATCCCAAACAAACATCATAGATGCACTCGAGTTTGCGCTGAAACAGAAGTGGAGATGGGCCGGCCACATAGAAAGATTGACAGATGACAGATGGACCAACAAAGTCACAAAGTGGCCAGGACCCCATGGCAAAAGGAAGGCGGGAAAACCCATAACAAGATGGTCCAGGGATATCATAGCCACAGCTGGAGAAAATTGGCTAATCAAGGCTAAAGACCGAGAAAGGTGGAAAGATATGGAGGAGGCCTATACCCGACAGGGGTCCTTAATATAGTAAAATAAACAACAATAATAATAGAAAACTTTTATTATGCAAACTATTTAAGGAAAAATAAAAGGCTTAAATAAAATAATAAAATAAATCTTGGTGTTGGTATGTTAATTTATATTTGCATACTTGTATTTATTTTCATGGTGGGAGGATGCGTACCAGAACATTAATTACAGGCAAAAAATAGGCAAGTTAATATAACAGGTTAGCACGTTATTGTATCATGGATTAGCAAAGCAATCTTCTTCTTGTTATTATTGTTAAATATCGCAAAAGTTCTATCTGTGTAGCTTGTAACATGCTTACAAGAATATTTTATCAAACGAATTGGAAATAAACTTTGTTTCTTAATCTGTATAGGGCAGATATTTGGATGCGCGGGCGGGCTCCGCGTGTGCAACTACTGTTGTAATGTGGTGCTGAGCTACCTCCGAGAGAACGAGGCGGGCGAGATCTCGCCGGACCTCCGCTCTCTTCAGGAAAGTCTACAGGTATAGTTCAGCCTAATCCTAAGGCTCATCCATACAAACGAAAAATACAAAATTTGCCTCTCTAATTTAAACTCCTATGATTTAGGGAATAGAGTAGATTTTGTTTTACTTGAAAATGAAACGAAATGAAACAAATGCAACTCTGTTCTAATTGAATATGATTTCAATTTCATAAAACTGAATAAGTACCTTGTAGAACCTTGAGCCTTAGGAGGCTAAAATATACGTTCCACTGCCGGGTACAGGCTTCCTGTCTTGCTATATAGACTAAAGTCCCCACGTTGGTCCAATGCGGGCTGGCAACATCACATCCACCTTTTACATTTCTTTGCGGATGTATGCAGGTTTCCTGACGATGTTTTCCTTCACCGAAAAGCTAGTAAACATCAATTACTACTCACGTTGTCTGCTCAGCCGGTTCAGACGCACTTTTAGCAGTGCAGACATTAAATGTGCCGTTTTCAACCAAAAGGTACCACATTGTCGGTTGTCGATAAGCTCGATTTCAAATTAATTCAACCGACAATAGTACCCTTTTGGTTGAGAATGGCACAAATGTTATAAAATGACAGGCCAAGTTCCCGGACAACAAGGCGAACGCGAAGACCCGCGACAACTACATGTTCGCGCGCGAGGAGGAGCGAACCGGGGCCCGGGAGCCCCTGCCCGAGCTGCTGCCCGCGCTGCGCGCCGCGCTGCCGCTGCTGCAGCACAGGTACACTCAGAAACAAATGTTACCGCTGCTGCAGCACAGGTACACTCAGGAACAAATGTTACCGCTGCTGCAGCACAGGTACACTCAGAAACAAATGTTACCGCTGCTGCGGCACAGGTACACTCAGAAACAAATGTTACCGCTGCTGCGGCACAGGTACACTCGGAAACAAATGTTACCGCTGCTGCGGCACAGGTACACTCGGAAACAAATGTTACCGCTGCTGCGGCACAGGTACACTCGGAAACAAATGTTACCGCTGCTGCGGCACAGGTACACTCGGAAACAAATGTTACCGCTGCTGCGGCACAGGTACACTCGGAAACAAATGTTACCGCTGCTGCGGCACAGGTACACTCGGAAACAAATGTTACCGCTGCTGCGGCACAGGTACACTCGGAAACAAATGTTACCGCTGCTGCAGCACAGGTACACTCAGAAACAAATGTTACCGCTGCTGCAGCACAGGTACACTCGGAAACAAATGTTACCGCTGCTGCAGCACAGGTACACTCAGGAACAAATGTTACCGCTGCTGCAGCACAGGTACACTCAGAAACAAATGTTACCGCTGCTGCAGCACAGGTACACTCAGAAGCAAATGTTACCGCTGCTGCAGCACAGGTACACTCGGAAACAAATGTTACCGCTGCTGCGGCACAGGTACACTCGGAAACAAATGTTACCGCTGCTGCAGCACAGGTACACTCAGAAACAAATGTTACCGCTGCTGCAGCACAGGTACACTCAGAAACAAATGTTACCGCTGCTGCAGCACAGGTACACTCGGAAACAAATGTTACCGCTGCTGCGGCACAGGTACACTCGGAAACAAATGTTACCGCTGCTGCAGCACAGGTACACTCAGAAACAAATGTTACCGCTGCTGCAGCACAGGTACACTCGGAAACAAATGTTACCGCTGCTGCAGCACAGGTACACTCAGGAACAAATGTTACCGCTGCTGCAGCACAGGTACACTCAGAAACAAATGTTACCGCTGCTGCAGCACAGGTACACTCAGAAACAAATGTTTCAGGTAGCAATCATGTACAGAGAGTTCATAGTGAGTTCATAGTATAGTGTTGGAGATTTCCCCTTCTCGGAAATATTCCCTTCCCTAAGGGTGAATATTGGGGAAGATTGTCATTTTTCGAGTAATGTTCCCCAACTTGACAGTAACTTGACATGCACTTTCAATCGACTTGGTGGTGAGTAGTTGACAGAAGTAGATCAACAGAAACGTCGTTGGATAATGTAACAACATGGATTTTCCTATATTTAATTCTGAATAGGGTCATGAATTCAAAACAGAACTTAAACTGAAAAAACAAAAAAAATGTGACATGATATTGTGCTTTCAAATATTTTGAAATCATCAAAAGTTCAATCATTGTGACGTGACAATGTGTGGTCATGACATCATATCTACACTTATATTGACACTCCCTTACTTTGTTCTGTTTAAATCAGTGCAAAGTTACCTTAGACGGACTTTAGTTAGTCTAGTTAATGAATTGAGCGGTTACTACACTACTACTAGAGCCCGTACCATGAGTCACTGACAGTGTCAAAACTGACATTTACGCTATCGAGAACGTAATTTACTTTCTATACATCTCGTTTGCACTAATATGCGAGTACGAGCGAGATGTATAGAAAGTAAATTACGTTCTCGACGGCGTTTATGTCAGTGCCAAACTGATGGTAGCCGTACAGTACTACCTGCAGTGTAGGTAGTACTACCCTATTGTGTAGGGTTGTAGATAAACTAGCCAATGTGTAAGGTTTGAACGGTTTCAGGTCTTTGAAGCAGATTTCGGAAGTAATGTCGTGAGTTGTCGTGTTGTTGTCGTTACATCTCCCTGAGCTGTATATATTGCTATTAGTATTACATGTCCAAAATATAATAAGTTTTTCGAGATGTTAGTTCCATATTATCATGGCCAGACATACGAGTTAAGTTTCTACCTGGATATTTTAGAGTTTAGACCGCGAACTAAGCACACATTGCGTTAATTATTAAATGCTTAGTTTTGTTACCCAGCAACGGAGCGGCAGCTGACGTTCAATAAGCGTGAAATGAAATATCTTAACCACTTCACGATGAAGATTTATTTGGTCATAAAAATCAGTTGCTGGTTCGCGGTCCATGTGTAAACGAGTCGATTTGCAACTAAAGTTAGCTTTACTTAGCTGCGTAAGCTATTGTATTATTGATGTAATTGTAATGTGATCAACATTGTGTATAAATTTTACTCTGGAGTATTGCTTCAGGATTTTAAAGTTACTATAGATATGCTATTCGGTAGCTATCGGTTTAAGTTATATATAGTGTAACTGTAGTACATTAGATATATGTCGCAGGTACCGACTGGTGCGCTACAACGGCGTGTGGCGAGGGTCGGACATCATGCAGTGGATCATGGACAACACCGGACACAAGACCAGGTGAGAGCCGCTTAACACAAATCCTTGTTCTGATTTTTTTTAGATACAAATACTTAGGAAGTGACAGCGAACTCATAATCAATCAACGTTAAATATGTCGGCGGCTGTCATATCATAGAGCCAATGTCTAACTTTTTATTCTTAACCCTTTGACCGATAAAGATGTCAACTGACCCGCGCCGCTAAATCCCATTATCAACCTTCGTATAATAATTATACATTCCGACAAGGTGCATGATGACGCGACGCATACGAAAGGCGTGACGTTCACAGAGTTAAGGATCTTTTACACGTCAAGAAACCATTTAGTTTAGATCTACTTTACTATATTTTTTATAGAAAAGTATGAATAAATAGAAACCATAATTTATTTTCTTATATATTAGCATTGACGTTGTGTGAAAAATATAGCATTTATGAGATATATCTAGGAGTAGAGACAGAAAACAGGTGGCTATTGTTGCAGGCAAAGCTTTCGGTGGTCTTCATTCTTTTCCGTAGGTCGGATCGCGGGCCGCATCTCGCCCGCGATCGTAATTTGGAAAACCCTGCCCTGTAGGGCAACACCAGCGGTCGGCAACCCGCGGCCCGTGAACCTGTCACTTGCGGCCCGCGAGCCTCCCTGGCTATTTTGTATGTAATATTGACAAACGACAATGTCTAGTCTACTCATAAATATTAACAAAGTGCGGCCCGCGTCAACTTCGTTAACTACTATGTGGCTACACTTTCTTAACTGCTTAGGGTCTTAGGCGTACACTATTTTGATGCAACGTTTGAGGGAATGATTATTTGTTGTACAGGGCGCAGGCTCGAGCCGTGTGCCAAGCCCTAGTGTCCGGCGGCTGGGTCACCGGAGTACCAGAGCCCGCGCCACTGTTCGCGGAGTACGCGCTGTACCGCCCCAAGCCCGCCCCCGACCCGACTGACACTGCAAGTGCAAGTGAGTGTACTTACTAAATAAATAAAATAAAAAATAAAATAAATAAAATTTTATTTTCAGGCATCACGTACAGTAGATAGTTCACCCATATCAAACTAAATATTAAAACTTAAAACTAAAATAAAAGTAAAACCACGTACCACTAAAGCCACGTACACACGAGCGGCTGCTACCGCGACATCCTTCCACACTGTGCCTATACCCTAACAATACATTTTCAGTGGCACTAATTTATTTAACTGCCAAGGAGACTCTTTTGCAATAGACGTTGAGACATCTCATAATAATCTAAATAGGAAGAAAAAAAAATTGGTGAAAAGATTTTCAACTTCAACTTCCATATTTATTCCGCAAATAAGCAAGGGTACTTTTACACGCCAACATTGAATTTACATAAGGTTTATATTATAAAATACAACTAACTGAAACTACCAAATAAACTAACTTATTACAATTACTTGGAGATGTATACGGTCTCTTAATGTCGAATTACATAAAAAAAAATATAATAACAATATAAAAAAACAGATACATGGAAAAAAAATCTAAACTTATTTAGATGTGTAAATGTCACAAGTGTCAGAACTATAAGATGACATAGTTTATCAAATTATTCTTAGAGATGTATAGGGTCTCCAAGAGTCAGAATCCTGTATAAAAGAAACATACGAGAACCGAATAAGGCGTCTCACTGCAATTAAACTCAAAAATAAAGTTACTAAATATATCCGTGTTGGCTTAAACAGACCCGTCTCCACAAACAAATAAAATAAACAGAACTTTCAAAAATAAATAAACAGAAATAGAATCTAGCTACGACTATGAATCAAGACACAATAAAACTAGTCTATGAATACCTTCTAGGTGCGGATGACGACACCCACACTCGGCTGGTAGAGAGCGTGTCCTCGTACTGCCTAGACCTGGATCTGGGCGAGAGCTCGGCCAGACTCACCAAGACGCCCAAAACCAACGCTCCAGGTAAAACAACTTGAAGGGTTGAGAACATAGCACGGTGCTCGTTTTAATGGCTATCATATCATACATTGTCTGTCTCAACTAACATGATAATTTTAAGGAAAAATTCATCAGCTTGGACAAAATGTTTGACCCTCTATTTGTATTTTTTTCTTAACCAGAATTATTGATATTATTGAGAGCCGAGGAGGTTTGAATTGAACTCACGACCTTCCGTGATTTTTGCCAAATTAAGGGTTAACATAATTTTCTACTACTACTTACATAATATATGTACATACTAGCAACAGTAGCAACTAATACGAACTAATTTGTAGCGTCTTTGGTACCAAAATTAGAGTGTATTTCGATCATTTTTTGCCTGGGATCATAAATATAAGAATTATGTATGTTTTAGTATAAGCATCTACCTATTTGTATGTAAAACATGTGTAGTTTTTTGTTGCATGTTTTGTTTTTGGTACAAACCTAAAACCCTGTACTTAATCTTAACACATTCATTGCCACCCAGCCAAACAAGACATCCGCGCCAGGCCACAAACATTTCGTCTTTAAAGCTGTAGTACCACGATCCCGACTATCGGGTCGTCCGGCCTGGGAACGAAATCATAAAATACCCGATAGTCGGGTTTTCGGCACTGAATGTGTTAATACCCTATACGGGATTTGGTTATCGCAACTCCGAGATGTAAATATTTAATAGCAAAACTTTATTTTTTACAAATTTCGGGGGGCACCCACCCTGAAGTCAAAATTTTGCATCAACAATTCGATTGGCTCCCCTTCCTAAATCAATCTGTGAGTCAAAAGGAGCAACTCTGCAAAAGGAAATTCCATCATCATCATTTGCCGTATAATTAAGTCTGCACCAGGGACTAAAGTTTGTGTGGGTGTCATGGTGTTCGTGTGTGGGTCACGTGGTGTCATGTCATGTCTTGTCTCCAGAGCCGAAGTCATCCCCGTCGAGTGAGGAGGAGAGCCCCAACCTGGAGCACAGCGAAGGTAAATCATTACTCGTTCATTGGGCATGACAATGTTAATTCTCTATGTTGATGACTGAAGGGCAAATATAATTATTCAAACGTACGTACTTACATACAACAATACATTTTTTATCATGTGTTAAATACATAACGCAAATACCTGGGGCCCGTTCCTCAAAAGCTTGTAGTGTGTGCTACGCCTTACCCTTAGACATTATAGATCTATACTCCGAGCAAGTAGTATCATTTCAACGTCCCACACCACATGGCGATCCTGCCAGGATCGCCATGTGGTGTGGGACGTTAATTAAGACAACCAATCGATTATAAGTATGTCTTTATTCTGGATAATGTTCCTAATTGCTAGCGTATATATAATAATAAGGCTACGTAAGAGTGTGCGTGGCTTAGCGCACACTACAAGCTTGCAACTTGTAATCAAAGCGGATGTCACTTTTTGACAACTTTTGTTAGAAATTGACTTCCACTTGTATTACAAGTTACAAGCTTCGTAGTTCGTATTTGATGTTTTTAGCTTCTAAAGTGATGTAATAGTTATATATTTGTTTTACAATGGGACAAAGTTATTGTTTAACTCCTAGTGCTAATATTCATACTCGGGTAAACGAAATATTTCACAATTAGCATCTAATTACTTTGCCACTCTCGTGGATTTTCTTATTAACTTTTGACAAATAAAGGAAATCTTTACAAGCGTTGCAACATTGTGAAATCCTTTATTGCGTTGCGTGAAATACTTTTCTGTTACCTTTCTTGTCTTGCCTTATCTTTCCACAGGCCCTACGGAAGCCCTATGCCCCCGCATCGCAGCCAAGGGCCAGGAACACCTTGAACTCCTGATGAGGCAGTGGCTATCAGCGGAAGCCCTCAGTGCGTCATGGCTGGATGTGCTACTGCCGCTGTGTATGGCGGGAGCTGAGGCCACCATGCCAGGTGAGGTTGAAACCTTTATTGTCAAATCCCAGTGAAGCCCTATCTTAGAACTACAGCCAAGGGACAAGAGCACCTAGAACTCCTGATGAGGCAGTGGTTATCAGCGGAAGCCCTCAGTGCGTCTTGGTTGGACTTATTACTGCCGCTGTGTATGGCGGGGGCCGAGGCCACCATGCCAGGTGAGGTTGAGACTGATTCTTGTCAATTCCCAGCGAAGCCCAAGTCCTAGAACAGTAAAGGGCCAAGAACACCTAGAACCCCTGATGAGGCAGTGGTTATCAGAGGAAGCCCTTGGTGCTTCCTGGCTGGTCTTGTCGTTGTGTATGGCGGGAGCAGAGGCCACCATGCCTAGTGACATTGACACCTTCATTTTCAATTCGCAGCAAATCATACGAATAAGAAACATATGCTGCCTCACCGCGCAACGGAAACTCTTTTTACCATCAGGAATTTTGTTTATTTCTTTTCCAATACTTCAGCACCGTGTCTCATGTTAGAACGGGCCGGAACTTTGTTACAACCGTAATTAGAACAGCAACTCTTAGGCAACGTATATCTGGATGAATAGTCGATAGTCGGTACAATAGAGTCTGTTCGGAAAGAGATGAGTCCCGGACTGTAATGGCCCCCTAACATTCCACGACTCTACTCCATAGACTAGGAATCCTCTAGACGGAGTTTAGAGCAATTATTTCATGAAACCGATGCTGCCAAAAATACGGGGGTGCGGGGGGACGAGGTGAGCGAATCCCGTGCCGTGATTGGTCCGTTCAAAGACACGGACCAATTACGGCACGGGATTGACTCGAAGATGGAGTAAAACTACCGTATAAGTGGCAGAGGGGGTAGCGTTACTATGCTCAGTCTAGAGGATGTCTTGTCTGTGCTTTTCTCTTTCCGCACAGACTATATCAATAGTGATGTTCCAGACATGCACAGCAGCGACATCGACATCCGCAACTACGTGCAGGTGAAGAAACTGCGCGACGGACACATGCGCGACAGTTGCTTGGTGCCCGGAGTCGTGCTCACCAAGAATGTGGCGCACAGGTAAACTCAAACTTCAACATTTATTCACCAAATAGGCCACAAGGGCACTTTTACACGTCAACATTTAATTTACATATAAGCAAAAAAATAATATTAATACATCAACAATTATAAATTATAAAATACAACTAACGGCAACTACCAAATCAAACTAACGTATTACAATTACTTAGAGATGTATAAGGTCTCTTAGTGTCGAATTACGAGGGGCGTTCAAAATATTCTCGGTATTGATATCTTACGACCTCTTCTAAAATTTCTTTCGTTACTGGCCGCTAAGGTTTATTCATTGACATTAAAAAAAAGTATAATTCGAACCGAGATGGTCTTTTGTTTTTCTGCAATTGCTGAACAAACATGAACATCATGTGCGAATTGACAATGTTAACTAAATTAGAACATCGATGCGTGATAAAATTCTTGACAAAACAGGGTAAAAATCAAAAAACCATAAAAGAGGAAATGGATTGTGTTTACCGTGAGTCTGCTCCTTCTTTATCTACCATTCAAAAGTGGTCAAGCGAGTTTAAACGCGGAAGGGAGAGTATTGAAGATGACCCTAGACCTGGCCGGCCTGTAGTAGCTACTTCACAAGAAAATATTGATAAAGTGGAAAAACTTATATTGGAAGATGGTCGAGTGAAGGTAAAATCTATATCACAAGTAACCAATCTCTCTATTGGTACCGTACATGATATTATACATGACCATCTTAATATGTCAAAAGTAAGTGCAAGATGGGTTCCGCGAATGCTGACTCGGCTTCAAAAAGACATGCGTGTAGCTTGTTGTTCCGATTTTATTGACCTGTGCGGTGAAAATCCTGATGAGGTGCTGCAAAGAATAGTTACTGGAGATGAAACCTGGGTTCATCATTATGACCCAGAGAGTAAACAAGAGTCCATGCAGTGGCACATTAAGGGTTCAGCTCATCCCAAGAAGTTGAAGGTCATCCCTTCAGCTGGCAAGGTCATGGCCACGATATTTTGGGATTGTGAAGGAGTATTACTAATCGATTATAAAGAAAAAGGTGTAAATATCACAGGACAGTACTACGCTAACATTCTACGTCAATTAAAGGATGTAATTAAAGAAAAGAGGCGAGGAAAGTTAACCAAAGATATTCTGCTTCTGCATGACAACGCCCCCGTCCATACTGCTCATATTGCCAAGGCAGCTATTGTTGAATGTGGGTTTAAAACTGTTACTCACCCACCGTATAGTCCGGACTTAGCCCTCAGCGACTTCTTTTTGCTCCCCAATCTTAAAAAGGATCTGCGTGGAAATAAATTTTCTGACGATGAAGCATTGAAGGCGGCAGTGGAGGAGCATTTTTACACGAAAGATAAAAAATATTTTTACGAGGGATTAAAAAAAATAATTGATCGATCTTTTAAGTGTATGAACATAGGGGGGGAGTATATTGAAAATAAAAATATCAAACTTTTCGTACTTGTTTGTTTTCATTCTCATACCGAGAATATTTTGAACACCCCTCGTACATTAGAATAAGACTATAATAATATTAAAAAAAACAGAGACCTGGAAAAAATATATAATCTAAACTATAAGATTACATAGTTTATTAAATTATGTATCCTTAGAGATGTATAGGGTCTCAAAGAGTCAGAATCCTGTATAATTAATACATTTACGGACTGTGCGTGTGCGTGTGCGTGTTGGTTGAGTCTGTTATTTCGTGACCAAAATCAGATTTTATTAAAGAAAAAAATATGAAAATTCTATTCGCTAAACATAGTTTGGTAAAATAACTTGTTTTTCAGGGGTATGCCGCAGGAGATTGAAAACCCGACCGTGTTGCTGCTCGACTGCTCCGTCGCGTACCAGCGGGTGGAGGGCAAGCTGACGTCGCTGGAACCAGTACTGCTGCAGGTAATCTATATCTAATAGGTATACTTGCATTATACGTACCTATCGGATTACATATTTTGAATATATTGTTTGTGTGTGATCATTTTGTACTTGTGAGTGAATAATGGTATGTTGTATGCCAGGAGCGCGAGTACCTGGTGCGGTGCGCGGCGCGCATCACGGCGCTGCGGCCGCGCGCGGTGCTGGTGCGCGGCGGCGTGGCGCGGCCCGTGCAGGACGCGCTGCGCGCCGCCGGCGTGGCGCTCGCCACCGGAGTCGGCGAGCGCGCGCTCAGGCGCGTCGCCAGGAGCGTGCGCGCCGACCTGGTGGCGTCCGTCGACGCCAGGATCGCCGTACCGAGGCTAGGCTCCTGCAAACGGTTCGCAGTCACCTCCTGTGAGTGTCACTAGATTCATATTTTCATATTTATTTATTCATATAACAATTAACATTGTGTTTGAAATTCTATTATAAATAACTTAACCCAATTAAATATTTACATTAAATTATTAAAATTAGATCTTACATAATAATCCGTGCTCATTATTTTAATTAATTACATACATTTCATCGTCAACTTATTCATTATCAACATTATTCATTATAAACATATAATAAGTGCAAGTATAATTATTATAATGTCATATAATTATATCTATCGTATACAAAAATAGGTACGTACATGACTAATATCTAGTATCGTCCTCCAATAAATAAATTATAACTCCCGTGTGGGATCCTCTCGGAACCGCCCCCGGGAGTGGGGGCCCGGGCGCCGAAGCGGGTCGCCGGGAGTATGTTTAACTTACAATTTGACCGTACTTTTTGCATTTTTCTACCCAGAATCTTAAAAAAATTGAACGTAGATCTTTTCGTGAAGGTTTCTCGAATAATATGGATAAATCGACTTTCTCTTATCCCTCGTTGCCATTATTACGTTCCCCTGGATCACTCTTTAAAAGTCACTCTCCAAAAACACTTTTTTTGTAATAGTACATTATTGTCGAAGTTCGGAAGTAGCTACTTGCTGGCTGAGGATTCGTTTTAAACGGACGACCTTGGGAGTCCGTTTAATTGATTGAATCCGAAGCCAACGAGTAGCCTTCCAGCCGAGTCATATATAGTGCTTTTCTCAAAAATGGTGCAAAAAATAGGAATATTTTACAGAAGCAAGGTTCTAATTTTCACTGCAAAAAGTAAAACCATTAAAAAGATTTGCTTTAACGCCTTTAAAAAAAATAGAAGTGTATTTTTCTGCAGAAACTACGCCAACCTATTTCAGACACCTAAATAGTCGCGATATCAACATTATAATAATAAGTACTGATCATCTGTTTGGCTGTTTAATGGACCTATGCCTTCATTTGATATGGCCATTTCAACTTTTAAAAAGTTTGGAACTCGATAAATAATGGAATTTGTATGCAACATTGCAGTCCCGAAATCGAGACTGCAATGTTTATAACTTTTTAATTTTTTGACTGACCATAAACTACGCACTTCGCTACCTATTTTTTAACCGGCAACTTCGACTTTGCCGTCCATTTTTGAGAAAAACTTATTTATAAACCCTTAAATTTCCATAGAGGGTCGTCTACCAAGCGTATCGAAAGAAGGTAGTGGTCAATGTCTTCTAACAGACTATGCTACTATTGTCTCTCGGCTGACCGGACAGAATAACAATAGTTGTCAGTATGTTTTCATTGTCAGACCCGAGCAAGACGCTGATGTCGTTCGAGGGCTGCGCGGAGCCCGCGCTCGGGTGCTGCATCCTGCTGCGCGGCGCCACCACCGCCGAGCTGGCGCGCGTCAAGCGCGTCGTCAGGTATACCTATATACAAGTTTATTGTCAGACCCGAGCAAGACGCTGATGTCGTTCGAGGGCTGCGCGGAGCCCGCGCTCGGGTGCTGCATCCTGCTGCGCGGCGCCACCACCGCCGAGCTGGCGCGCGTCAAGCGCGTCGTCAGGTATACCTATATACAAGTTTATTGTCAGACCCGAGCAAGACGCTGATGTCGTTCGAGGGCTGCGCGGAGCCCGCGCTCGGGTGCTGCATCCTGCTGCGCGGCGCCACCACCGCCGAGCTGGCGCGCGTCAAGCGCGTCGTCAGGTATACCTATATACAAGTTTATTGTCAGACCCGAGCAAGACGCTGATGTCGTTCGAGGGCTGCGCGGAGCCCGCGCTCGGGTGCTGCATCCTGCTGCGCGGCGCCACCACCGCCGAGCTGGCGCGCGTCAAGCGCGTCGTCAGGTATACCTATATACAAGTTTATTGTCAGACCCGAGCAAGACGCTGATGTCGTTCGAGGGCTGCGCGGAGCCCGCGCTCGGGTGCTGCATCCTGCTGCGCGGCGCCACCACCGCCGAGCTGGCGCGCGTCAAGCGCGTCGTCAGGTATACCTATATACAAGTTTATTGTCAGACCCGAGCAAGACGCTGATGTCGTTCGAGGGCTGCGCGGAGCCCGCGCTCGGGTGCTGCATCCTGCTGCGCGGCGCCACCACCGCCGAGCTGGCGCGCGTCAAGCGCGTCGTCAGGTATACCTATATACAAGTTTATTGTCAGACCCGAGCAAGACGCTGATGTCGTTCGAGGGCTGCGCGGAGCCCGCGCTCGGGTGCTGCATCCTGCTGCGCGGCGCCACCACCGCCGAGCTGGCGCGCGTCAAGCGCGTCGTCAGGTATACCTATATACAAGTTTATTGTCAGACCCGAGCAAGACGCTGATGTCGTTCGAGGGCTGCGCGGAGCCCGCGCTCGGGTGCTGCATCCTGCTGCGCGGCGCCACCACCGCCGAGCTGGCGCGCGTCAAGCGCGTCGTCAGGTATACCTATATACAAGTTTATTGTCAGACCCGAGCAAGACGCTGATGTCGTTCGAGGGCTGCGCGGAGCCCGCGCTCGGGTGCTGCATCCTGCTGCGCGGCGCCACCACCGCCGAGCTGGCGCGCGTCAAGCGCGTCGTCAGGTATACCTATATACAAGTTTATTGTCAGACCCGAGCAAGACGCTGATGTCGTTCGAGGGCTGCGCGGAGCCCGCGCTCGGGTGCTGCATCCTGCTGCGCGGCGCCACCACCGCCGAGCTGGCGCGCGTCAAGCGCGTCGTCAGGTATACCTATACAGGGTGGTCCAAACCTTGACGTCCAAAAATTTTTTTTAGATTCCTCTAGTCGTGGGCTATCAGAATATACCCCATGTATATTAGCCGATTTTTTGTAGTTTTCGAGTTATGAATTTTTGAAGTTTTTTTTGGTGAAAATTTTGGGGGTGAAGTAATTTACTCATAAAAAAAAACTATTCGATTTTTTTTAAATGTTTCTTCTTGTAGCATACTCCTTAATAAATGACGTAATTATTTAAAAAAAAAATCAGCGTCCTCACGTTGGTACAAGTTGTAAAAAAACATGACAGAAGAAATTTTTTTACGCTCAGGCATGTCAAGCTTAGATTTTGCGCTTAAATAAAAAAAAATACAAGCTGTTACAAGGACTTCTGCTGATTTTAAAAACTGATAGACCCTAAGTGTTTTAGAAAAAGGTAAAAAAAAGTGACACTTAATAGTCGAAATTTGTCAGAATCGGCACTCAAAGGAGCTGAGGTCGAAAGTTCCCAAATTAGTGAATCACAAAAAAATACGGTTTTATTATTCCTAACTTTAATAAAACACAGAAATGACCACCATGAGTCAATGTTGTGACATGCGATAAGCGAATCATCATTTGGGTAAGCTTAATCATTATCTTAACTGGACCCGTGTCGCGGCGGGTTGTTATCTACAAAGGGTTCATTTTTACCTACTCCCACCCCGCCGACTACTGTCTCCATACACACTATTGTTTAATAAGTTCACATCTTTACACACCCACACACACCCACACCCACACACACACACACACATACACACACACACACACCCACACACACACACACACACACACACGCACGCACGCACACACGCACGATCGCACACACGCACGCACGAACACACACGCACACACACACACACACACACACACACACACACACACACACACTTTAATGCGTGCACGTGTGTGTGTGTGTCTGTGTGTGTGTGTGTGTGTGTGTGGGTGTGGGTGTGGGTGTGTGTATGTGTGTGGGTGTGTAAAGAGGTGAACTTATTAAACAATAGTGTGTATGGAGACAGTAGTTGGCGGGGTGGGAGCAGGTAAAAATGAACCCTTTGTAGATAACAACCCGCCGCGACACGGGTCCAGTTAAGATAATGATTAAGCTTACCCAAATGATGATTCGCTTATCGCATGTCACAACATTGACTCATCGTGGTCATTTCTGTGTTTTATTAAAGTTAGGAATAATAAAACCGTATTTTTTTGTGATTCACTAATTTGGGAACTTTAGACCTCAGCTCCTTTGAGTGCCGATTCTGTAAAATTTCGACTATTAAGTGTCACTTTTTTTAACCTTTTTGTAAAACACTTAGGGTCTATCAGTTTTTAAAATCAGCAGAAGTCCTTGTAACAGCTTGAATTTTTTTTTATTTAAGCGCAAAATCTAAGCTTGACATGCCTGAGCGTAAAAAAAATATTTCTGTCATGTTTTTTTACAACTTGTATCAACGTGAGGTCGCTGATTTTTTTTTTAATAATTACGTCATTTATTAAGGAGTATGTTACAAGAAGAAACATTTTAAAAAAATCTAATAGTTTTTTTTTAATGAGTAAATTACTTCACCCCCAAAATTTTCACCAAAAAAAACTTCAAAAATTCATAACTCGAAAACTACAAAAAATCGGCTAATATACATGGGTATATTCTGATAGCCCACGACTAGAGGAATCTAAAAAAAATTTTTGGACGTCAAGGTTTGGACCACCCTGTACATATACAAGTTACACATATCCACACACACACATACACATTACATTTATGTCCATTACACTAACGTTGAAACGAGCCTTTCTAAAGCTATCTGTTTTCTTTGATGGTGAATTTTATGTTGAATAAAAAAAACTAAAGTGACCTACCTACTTATTATAGTAACCTACTCATATTCAAAATTGCTTAAACGACCAAATATATAAAAATACAGAAAAAATATACTTTTACACATTTTGTTGTGTATTAATTCGCGCTAGACACGCAACACAGCATTCGGTTTGTCTAATTCTAATTAAACCTAACCCAGGTTCATGCTGCGAGCCTGCTACAACTGGAAACTCGAGAAAGCGTTCCTCGCCGACGTGGAGGCTATGCTCCCGGACCCCGGCGCTTTTGATGATGATGTTGATGAACACGAAGCTAAAGATGATAATCAATTTCAAGAAGATGCAGAACAATTTGCCACTGATGATAATGTGTTTGCTGGTGTGAATATTGGTGATAAAACGATTGATGATGGTGATGATGTTTTAGCTAGTGGGAATAAAGCAGCGAAAGAGAGCAGAGTTTCATTTGCTGATGATAAAATTATGGTTACTGATGAGAAAGTGTCTACTACCAAACATATTACATATAATAAAGTGTCAGCATCTGCTAATAAAGCAATAATTAGTAATGATAATACGCCAGAAGACAAAAAAATTGCCACAGATGAAAAAGATGCAACTGATAATAAAAGTAATAAAGTATCAGTCAGCGATGAAAACATTCCACCTTTAGATGAAAAAGTCTTAGCTACAGATGATAAAAAGTCAACTGTCAAAGATGACACAACTAATAAAGATTCAGCTTTTGATGATAAAGTAAATACTGAAGAAAACGTGCCATCCTCTAATGTCGTAGATGACCCGCTTCAAGCCAAGTTCAGTCGGTCGGAGAGCGAGCGAGCGAGCGGAGTGCCCATTAGAGACTTCAGCGACCCGCTGCGCGCCGCTGTTGATGATGATGTGTTTCTAGCGGAGGACAGTCTACAGGCGGACACGCATGCTGACAGGTCAGTTGGTTTACAAAACGTGCCACCCTCCAAGGTCGTAGATGACCCGCTTCAAGCCAAGTTCAGTCGCTCGGAGAGTCGCAGGTCAGTTGTTTCAGTTTTTTTTTTTTTTTTTTTTTTTTTTTTTTTTTTTTTTTTTTTTTTTTTTTTTTTTTTTTTTTTGAAACAAACAGTCTTATAAACATGTAGGTAAACAAGCTAAACAGCTACAATTTTTTATAATGTAGACCTATAGTTTCCTATATGCAAAACATATTTTGTAACAAACTTAATACTATGAAATGCTATCTGAGCAGGTATAACAACTGTAAAAAGTAACAAATAATGAGATAGCTTAACCTAACTTTCACACGAATTTAATAAAGAATAGACCTTCTTTTTAAGTGTTCAGTTTTCTAATTGTGTAGATTTATTGTTTTTTGGTGAAAGATTGCAAAGAATTTCAAAGGGGGGTGTTGAGCCTCCAGTCCGTATCGGGCTAGCATGGGACGGGAACTAGATTTTGTACCAGCGTTAGGTTTTGAAATGAAACCCTCAGAACAAAACTAGAAACAGGGAAAATCTATGCTGGCGTCATCTACAGAAACCTTTGACAGTGCTATCCCCGTTGGCAGCTTGTAACTTGTTATCTTACGTGTCATATTCCCGTAGATGGTCGACCGACGACACGGTGCTGTCCATGTCTCCGAACGTGATCATTCCGCCGCCGTACCTGGACACGGAGGCGGGGCGGCGCTGCCCGCTGCGGCGCTACCTGCCCCGCCCCCCGCCCCCTCGCCCCAGGCCCCGCCCCCCGACCACGCCCCGCGCCGCGCGCAGGCACAGCCGCCCCAGGCACAGCGTCATGGACCTCAAGGTTAAATAAAAAAATATAAAAACAAAATGCATTCGTTTCAGACTACTGTTGTTAGTACTGTTCGAGTCCATGATTTGTTAATACCAGTGTTGGCAAAAAAACAATTCGAATTGACGATTGAGGATTGACCGATCAATTCGAATTGACGATTGACGAAACTAATTCTAAATGTACTGATTGAAGATTGACGATTACTAATCGTTAATTCGAATTGAGCGGTCAATCCTCAATCCTCAATCATCAATTCGGATTGACGATTACTTTGTATGTACCTACCTAATGTCCTTTTTATTTAGGCCATTTTTCGAAACTGACCAAATGGGTTCAAAAGCGGTGTCTGAGTTTACCAAAGGTTCCGAAACATGTTTCCGATGGCAATATGAAGGATGACCTTTTTGGAACATTTTCGGGACTTTCCTTGAAATTAACCGATAGCGTTCAAAATCGATATCTGAGGTGCCCAAAGGTTTCGAAATTTGTTTCCGAGGGAAATATTGAGAGATGTCTTTTTTGGGACATTTCTAGAAATTACCCGATTGCATTTAAAATCGATATCTGAGGTAACCAGAGGTTTCTAAACATCTTTTCAACTGCAATATTAAAAGGTGTCCTGTTTTGGGACATTTTAGTGACATTCTTTGAAAGTGACTGCTTGCATTCAAAATCGATATCTGAGGTGCAAAACATGGTTTCAACGGCAATATTTAGATTCTACACTTTAGCCGCGTACTTACTTTACTACCTGCATTTACGCCACCCTGCTGATAACAAGATGCGTTCTAAGAACGTACGAGTGCGAAAGAGATAGCATGATTCTAATCCTTTTATTGTTCTAGTGGTGTCCAGTTTGAGTCCAGTAGAGATAAGACATTCGGTCTTCAACCCTTGTCAATCAGTTAATTTCTAGAAACGTCCTAAAATGTCCCAAAAAAGGTCATTTCTCGGTATTGCAGTCAGAAACATGTTTCGAAACCTTTGGGCACCTCAGATATCGATTTTGAAGGCAATCGGTTAATTTTAAGAAATGTCCCATAAATGTCCAAAAAAAAGGAAACTCCGTCTGTATTGCCGTCGGAAACATGTTACGGAACCTTTGGAAATCTCAGATATCGTTTTAAAGTGCCAACGATCAATGGTTAATCTAGATTGAGAATTGATTTAATCCGAATTGAGGATTGATGCGTTAATTACAATTGATTCAATCGAATTGACGCGTCAATCAGAATTGAATCAATTCGAATTGATCAATTCGGATTGATCAATTCGGATTGACGCGTCAATTGGATTGATCAATCCGGATTGATTTAGTTCAGATTCATGCCAACACTGGTTAATACCTATAGACCTATACAATTTTTATACTCAAAAATTAAACTTACAACTAAGATTTAAGCTAAATAACTATCTTAGGACCTAAAATTAGATGCAGGTGAGACCAGTGCTTTATCAGGCCCCTGTCCCACCTATCAGCCACAACCAATATTGCGTCCTATAAAATAGGTATAAATTGTCAAAGGACTGTCTCATTTCAAACATAGACGGAGACAATCATACTATCTTTGTCTTACACTAGTACTAGCATCCAAAAGAAAAAGACGAGTATAGTTTTTTTTTGTTCTTATTTACTGACAAATTGGTTTGACCAACTATAGTTTTGTAATCTTACCTCAACTCGTATTTGAGCGTTTTCCAAAAAAAGTGTAGATTTCATTCATGTCTTCAAAATATTGACTTCTTGGGCTCATTTTACTCAGAATCATTTGTACATTCACGCCTCATACATAAAAAAATGTGTCAAAAAATTTCCTTTCCTGATCGTCACATTCTTGTATGATTTTTTTTATTTGTATGAACGTGACGCACTGGAAAAAAATGTTTTCATACAAAATTTTGGGACACATTTTTTCATGTATGACGCGTGAATGTACAAATGATTCTGAGTAAAATGAGCCCAAGAAGTGAATATTTTGAAGACATGAATGACATGTACAGTTTTTTTGGAAAACGCTCATTAGTATATTTGTAGGAGCGGCACCCGTTCGTGACGCAGCCGATCGCCGCGACGGCGGAAGACCCGGCGCTGAGGGCGGCGCTCGCGCACTACCGCGCCACCGGCTGCCAGCTCGGAGACACACACACCAGTTAGTATAGTTTGTAGCTTTCTAATAGACCCCGAAGGCTAATCCTATTGTCTATTGTTAAGAAAAACCGCTCGTGCCACGTGCCACAACCACCTGCATAAAAAATCGGTACTTCGGTTACTGAGTGCCGGCGAGTCGAACGCTACAGAACCAGTCTAAAATGTGTCATCGAGATGCGTAACAGAGGCGCGTTATCGGAGAGCGCACCTACACTGGTTTTTTGAGCGTTGGACTAGCCCGCGCTCAGGTACCAAATAGAATAATTAAGACCCTTTTTTGCAGGTAAGTAGCACGTGCGGTTTTACTGAACAATAGACAATAGGATAAGCCTTCGGGCTCTACTAGAAAGCTACAAACTATACTCGAAGAGCACTGTTAGTACATTACCGTACCAAAAATGCATTTACATATTAGTTTTGTACCTGTATGTATCTTTTCCACTGCACGTTTGTATCTGTGACATCGAACCGCCGAATAATCCTGCATCTACAAGATAATCAAATACTGAAATAAAATTTCAAAAAAAAAATGGTACATGGTGCGTACAGTCACCAGCATAAATAAATGACTATGGCAGCCGTGCAAAAATATCTGATGCTCCATTGGAGGCATAAGTATATGACGACACTACCTCGGTAAAAATATGTGATCCTTTGTGACCAGCAAAAATATCGTTAGTCTGTATCCGCATAAATATCGGATCGGGTCGCTTAAAAATATTTGATTACTCATAAAATTCAAAATTATGTGATTACTCTCATCTGGAATAAATATCTCTCCACTGTAAAAGCAAATACATCGGATGGACGACAGACCGCCTATTTATCTGACACGTTGGAAAATCACAAATATGTTATCGACCTTTAAAAACGAACCATACATGTTTGGTATAGAGCCGTAAATTGTATAAAGTGATTTGACAATTCACGAAAAGAGTGCCGACTTGTCATTGTATATGTCTGTCTCACATTATATTCTATCATCGATTTGACGGAATAAACTGGATATAATTTTGAATTGTAACGTATTGCAATCATGAATCTAGTATATAACTGGATCTGGCATGAGGGGTGGGGGAAATGACAAAACGGGATAGTCTTATGTATCTTTCAGTAGGAGTAGCAGCGAAAGCGCTATTATTGTTTGTCCTTGTCAGTCTCACAGGTTGACCTCTTCATCATTCTTTTTTATGTAAGAAGGAGGTTTATTACACATTGTCTATTAAAAGTCTACCTGAATTATGTCACAATTTAAAATTGCAAATGAAATATGTGAGACAGACATATGCAATGACAAGTCTGCACTCTTTTCGTGAATTGTCAAATCACTTCAAACAATGTAAGGCTCTATGCTATCCAGGTATGGTTCGTTTTTGCCGATTGATGACATATTTCATAATTTCGTGTCAGATATATAGGCGGTCCGTCTGCCATCCGATGTATTTGCATTCACATTGGAGAGATATTTATGCCAGATGAGAGTAATCACATAATTTTGATTTTTATGAGTAATCAAATATTTTTAAGCGATCCGATCCGATATTTATGCGGATACAGAGTAACGATGTTTTTGCCGGCCACAAAGCATCACATATTTTTACCGAGGTAGTGTCGTCATATACTTATGCCTCCAATGGAGCATCAGATATTTTTGCACGGCTGCCCACAGTCATATATTTTTGCTGGTGACTGTACCTATGCTCATTCCCATACCTTCTTCGTGCCTCCTGTTCCGGCATAAAACGCAAACGTCAAATAATAACAAAAACGTGAAAAAAGTGCACATTTCTTTCCACAATTTTATAAAAAAACCGTCCAAGTGCGAGTCGGACTCGCGCACGGAGGGTTCCGCACCATCAAGTACCGACCCCGCCCGACGTTGCTTAACTTCGGTCGAAAATCACGTTTGTTGTATGGGAGCCCCACTTAAATCTTTATTTTATTCTGTTTTTAGTATTTGTTGTTATAGCGGCAACAGAAATACATCATCTGTGAAAATTTCAACTGTCTAGCTATCACGGTTTGTGAGATACAGCCTGGTGACAGACGGACGGACGGACAGCGGAGTCTTAGTAATAGGGTCCCGTTTTTACCCTTTGGGTACGGAACCCTAAAAATCATCTTTTTAATATATTTCCTCCAGCGGAGTGCCCGATGTACAAGCCGTCGGTGGTGAAGCGCGCCGGCCCGCCCGGGCCCGGGCCCGCGGCCGCGCCGGCGCCCGCGCGCGACCCGCTGAGCCCGGAGCAGCACCAGCAGCTGAGCGTGCTGCTCTACAGCTACAGCTCCAAGTCGCCCAACGTGCCGGACTTCTGCGTCAACCCCTGGTAAACACATCCTATATTTAACATTGAATAGAATTTATTTATTTATTTAAACTTTATTGCACGATAAAATTTGTACAAATGGCGGACTTGATGCCTTAAGGCATTCTCTACTAGTCAACCAATGGGTCAAACAGAAAACTTATACTTAGTGCAGGATTGTAGACAAAGGGAAGAAATATGAAACACAAATCAAGTTAAGTATTCTAAACAATATTCTAATTATACACTTACACATATAACAATAACAGCAATATAAAATTACATATATACCTACAAACATGCATAAATACATACAGGGT
The DNA here is from genome assembly GCF_948474715.1 of Cydia amplana. Classification (NCBI taxonomy): domain Eukaryota; kingdom Metazoa; phylum Arthropoda; class Insecta; order Lepidoptera; family Tortricidae; genus Cydia; species Cydia amplana. The sequence continues at coordinate 273,270 of NC_086079.1, read as the reverse complement.
GGATTTTCTTTTTGGGTCAGTGAGGGCAGCTACCAGATCCCGTGCTGCTACGAGAAAACGGTCTAAGAAGACCTTCCCTCGATTTCAAATTAATGAAGATTGGCTTTTACAAATTTTGGAAAAAACATACAGGTTGCGAGAAAAAGGTCATTTTTGACAAACTTTTTTTTTGATGCCAATCGATCCCATTCCTATTAAGGATCAAAAGCTTGTATGGAATCAAAAAAAAATTTCCGGCTAGAAAAGCCACAAATCGAGGAAACCTTTTCCCATACAATTTGTATGAAAATGAAAACTTTTATTTTTCACATGCTATTTTTGTATGCCAATCGATTCCATTCCTATCCAGTATCAATAGTTTCTTTGGGGTCAACTTACGGTAATGTACTAAAAAGCCACAAATTAAAGAAAACTTTTTCCATACATTTACTATGGAGAACATGTGAAATTTAATTCACATTTTTCTATCTGGCCAATCAGTCCTGTTACATTTAAGGACCATAATACTGTATGAAGACATTGCTGTAGGACTGATGGGCGAGATAGAAAATTGAGAATAACATTTCACATTTTCCCCATAGTAAATGTATGGAAAAAGTTTTTATTAATTTGTGGCTTTTTAGTACATTACCGTAAGTTGACCCCTAGGAAACTATTGATACTGGATAGGAATGGAATCGATTGGCATACAAAAACAGCATGTGAAAAATAAAAGATTTCATTTTCATACAAATTGTATGGGAAAAGTTTTCCTCGATTAGTGGCTTTTCTAGCCGGAAATTTTTTTTTGGTTCCATACAAGCTTTTGATCCTTAATAGGAATGGGATCGATTGGCATCAAAAAAAAAGTTTGTCAAAAATTACCTTTTTCTCGCACCCTGTATGTTTTTTCCAAAATCTGTAAAAGCCAATCTTAATTAATTTGAAATCGAGGGAAGGTCTTCTAAGACCGTTTTCTCGTAGCAGCACGGGATCTGGTAGCTGCCCTCACTGACCCAAAAAGAAAATCTACCCTGTATATAAGTAAATATATTATATTATACTATATTATATTATGTACCCAAGTATACAAGTAACATGCGGATCATTTATTTTTAAGCGAGTTAGTGAGGTGTTTACGTAATTTGATTTTAAAAGAAAATTTGCTCTGTTATAGAATAGAATAGAATAGAAAAACGTTTATTGCAAAAACCATCTACATACAGCACCACACATGTAAAATGATTTGTGATGTGATTGCTTTTCAAAATGATCTAGTCATTTTTTTTATTCGGTAGACTAAAATGACATTTCATAGTATGAAGTGACACATGATGTTCATACTATGAAATGTAATTTTAGTCCACCGAATAAAAAAATAGACTTTAATTAGCCCAAACTTTGTGGTTGCGTTTTTTTTAATTTATTTTATCTAAAAAAAAACCGGCCAAGTGCGAGTCGGACCCGCGCACGGAGGAGGAGGCACCATCAACAAAAAATAGAGCAAAACAAGCAAAGAACGGTCACCCATCCAAGTACTGACCCCGCCCGACGTTGCTTAACTTCGGTCAAAAATCACGTTTGTTGTATGGGAGCCCCACTTAAATCTTTATTTTATTCTGTTTTTAGTATTTGTTGTTATAGCGGCAACAGAAATACATCATCTGTGAAAATTTCAACTGTCTATCACGGTTCGTGAGATACAGCCTGGTGACAGACGGACGGACGGACGGACAGCGGAGTCTTAGTAATAGGGTCCCGTTTTTACCCTTTGGGTACCGAACCCTAAAAATACTTATGTCTAGGTATACAAAGGTTTCGCAAAACTGTAGACAGTTTTTTAGCGAATAGTGCGAATTTGAACGAGGCATTCCTTTGGCGACCTTAGAATTGCATCATAATCAAAAATAGGTTCAAACTAAATTAAGATCAATGTGGAGAAGACTGTCTGTCTATGGTCTGATTGTCTGCAATGTTGTCTATGGTAAGACTATCTAAAGCTTTTTCGTCGCTTCTACCTTTAGAGTTAGGTACTTTCTACACATGTAGAGCAGAAGGAGCAAAAATATTACATTGAAAAATGAAAATGAAAAATGATTTATTTGGGCATCAAAAATGCAGCTTATTACATTTTCTCCACATAGACCTGACATTAAATAATTTCATAAATAATGCCACAGAAAATAAGAAACAAATAAAAACACGGAGTGAAACAGCTAAGTTAATGTATTAGGAGGAGTAGGTACTAAGAACATTTAAAACTAGTGGCTCTGTGAGCTGTAGACCTCGCGAGCGTAGCTTATTGGGACCGTGCACTATGACAGCGCCACACAGCGGTTTGATCAATCAACAATACAAAGATTTTAATTATTAAAAAAAATACGAAGTTTAAGTGAAAAAAAAAATACAAAAAGTTATGTCTTACTGGGGATCGAACCCAGACTTTCTGTGTGCAAACCAAAAAAGCGATTGTTTACAAAATGCGCCATGATAGTTCTTAGCTAAGCTGACGAAATTCGGCTACTCATTCTCGAGTACAAACTAAATATCTAAATACCGCCTAAACCAGCAATACAATTTTTTTGCATTTTTTGCCATTTACTATGTAAATATGTCTCAAAAAGAAAATACTCTTATGATATCGATACGACTATTTGTTTAAGCGCGAGGTATCACAACTCCTCCATTTTTGAAAATTTTCAAAAACGGGATCGCCAAAAATAAAATTATTTACTCATAGAATCTGGTCACAAAATTTCATAAGAATCGGTTGAGAATTGTGACATGTAGAGGAGAATATCCGGACATACAAAAGCAAAATGCCCGAGTCAAAACGTAGACCTTCGCTACGCTTCGGTCAAAGAATTAATTATTTCAGGATAGTGACAATGGAGATGTACGGCCGGAACGACATCACGCTGGGGGCTTTCCTGGACAAGTACTGTTTCAACAGCGACTCCAAGTGCCCCTCCGGAGGGTGCTCCGTGCCGGTCAACCAACATGTCCGCAGGTCAGTCATGCTTATCCCAGTGTGCTAATAGTATTTTATGCAACCGTTGTTTAAGAGGGATCAAAAAAGGCGAGTGGCGTGAGTAACAATTTGAGGCGAAGCCGAAAATTGTTAATAAAGACGCCACGAGTATTTTTTGACTCGGTTAAACAACGTTGCATACAATACTTTTTCTACGACCAAGCACTTACTTTGAAAAAAAAATTGTAATTTAACAAATATTTTTCATTCAACAAAAATAATACTTTAAGCAAATGGAATCATATCTGGACATATACCCCTATGTAGGTAAACAAACCAAACCCGGCCACCGCGCCCCGCGCCCCACGGCCGGTTGGTCAGCGACACCTTCTTGTAACTCATGAGGCCCTGGTACTTGCTCTTAGTTAAATTACAATTTTGGATAGTTTTTTTCTCGATTTTGGCCACAGTAGCCTATGGAGACTAACAAGCAACGCTAAGCGGTGATCGTAGTCTATAGATCTTGCTATATTACGGGAGTGACATGCGCGTTTCTGACTTCTGAAGCAATTTTATTGTTTCTACTAGTTAGTACTCATCTGTCAGAGATGACAATTAAAATTGGGTTGGCAACAATGTATTTCATACAATATTTTTTAAGTGTTGATTACACGAAGTATCGTAAAAGTACCAAAAAGATACTGCGTGTATGCACAAATACTTTTTTGGGGAATAGACTAAAGACTTGTCTTGACAACTATAACATAGGGGTTTAAAGGTGTGTGTACGACCTTTTAAATGACAAATAAAGGTATGGGAGTAGAAAAAATGTATATTCACGATTGCGATTGGGAAATCCAACTAGTTGTACTTGCCAGCTTGCTTGTAGTTGTATTCTATTTCTAACACTGTGACGTCACAGAATAAATAATAGTACCAATAAGTACAGAAGACTCACTCTCTAACAAAACGCGTCTGTTACGATCGGCACAGATATGGCCGCTAGGTGGCGACAGCGCCACGCGCGGCTTATGGCTTTCCCCAAAATTGGGGCCGAACGGATGTACTTTTAGCTACCTGTAGCGAAGCGACGAAATCGCGGAGTGAGACACGCCTGGTGACGTGAGGTATTAATGAGTTAACTAATAGGTTATAAGTACGGTTTGATTCTGAATAGTGTTCCTAAGTGCTAGCGTACATAATAACACCAGGTACTACGTAAGAGTGTGCGTGGCATAGCGCACACTACACAACACAAGTATAGTTTGTAGCTTTCTAATAGACCCCGAAGGCTAATCCTATTGTCTATTGTTCAGTAAAACCGCACGTGTTACTTACCTGCAAAAAAGGGTCCTAATTATTCTATTTGGCACCTGAGCGCGGGCTAGTCCAACGCTCAAAAAACCAGTGTAGGTGCGCTCTCCGATAACGCGCCTTTGTTACGCATCTCGATGACACATTTTAGACTGGTTCTGTAGCGTTCGACTCGCCGGCACTCAGTAACCGAAGTACCGATTTTTTATGCAGGTGGTTGTGGCACGTGGCACGAGCGGTTTTTCTTAACAATAGACAATAGGATTAGCCTTCGGGGTGTATTAGAAAGCTACAAACTATAATGTATGTTGTTGTGTCAGGTTCGTGCACGGCGACGCGTGCCTCACGGTCACCTGCAACATCATTCAGCACAGCGCCGTCGACAAGCACAAGGAGGAACACGGCAGACAGGTACCTACGTCGACATTATTTATGGGCTACGGGCCTGAATTAGCGGAATATTTACAATCTTCTGAACAAAACACGCTTTTTGAAAAAACCGGCCAAGTGCGAGTCGGACTCGCGCACGGAGGGTTCCGCACCATCAACAAAAAATAGAGCAAAACAAGCAAAAAAACGGTCACCCATCCAAGTACTGACCCCGCCCGACGTTGCTTAACTTCGGTCAAAAATCACGTTTGTTGTATGGGAGCCCCACTTAAATCTTTATTTTATTCTGTTTTTAGTATTTGTTGTTATAGCGGCAACAGAAATACATCATCTGTGAAAATTTCAACTGTCTAGCTATCACGGTTCGTGAGATACAGCCTGGTGACAGACGGACGGACGGACGGACGGACGGACGGACGGACAGCGGAGTCTTAGTAATAGGGTCCCGTTTTTACCCTTTGGGTACGGAACCCTAAAAAAGACAGATCATACATTTAGGTATTGACGTCTAAAAAAATACAAACACATAAAAGAAAAATAATAAGTTAGGTATACATCGGATTGGTATTTCAGATGCTCATCGGTTCAACCGAACGGCATTCGCGTGAACCGAAACAAACCTTTTCTCGGTATAATGACTTCCACTGTTTTTACACAATATTTGCTATTGAGGATAGTGAAAAAAACTCTGTCAAAATGTAGATTCACTGGTATGTTTACATTTAGAGGCCGTTTGCAGGTGATGTTCTGGTCGCGCTGCGAGCAGTGCGGCGCGAGCGGGCGAGCGAGACGGCTGTCCCTCGCGGCGCTGTCCCTGTCTCTGGCGGTGTACCTGCGCGTGCGCGCGTCCGCGGCGCGGCCGGCGGCGCGCGCGTGCCGGCACCCGCTGCACGCGCACGCGCACGTGTTCGCGCGCCGCGAGGCCGCGGCATGCTGCAGGTGACGTGCTAGCTCTGTCTCTGTCGTGGATCGATGGATCTACAGATTTGTGTTCGACGCCTACTTCCTACAAAATACAAATAACTTTTTCACCTCAGCAGCTCGAACAAGAGTACTTTGCTACTTAAAAACAGTGAGCAAAATCGCATTTTGCTCACTGAGTGAGACAAAATGAGCAAAATGCTATTTTGCTCACTGTTTTTAAGTAGCAAAGTACCGTTGTTCGAGATGCTGAGGTGAAAATTTAATTGTTGGTATATCTTAAGAAAACATGAGTGAATAGAGGTAAGTGATGAAGAAGGAATACATTTTTCGGGTTCTCTAATATGTTCTCACTGCTGAGGTGAAAAGTTTTGTGAACTACACGAGATCAAAGTTATTTACATCTCGTGCGCTTTTGAGTCCCTTACTACGCTCAAGATTCTAAATTAGATTCACTCGCTACGCTCGTGAATCTATCATAGAATCTTTCGCTTGCACGGGACTCAAAATAAGCACTCGAAGAAATATCAAACTTTGATCTCTTGTTGTACAAATAACTATATTTTGCATGAAATATGGTACAAAAGATGGTCAGACAATGGTATACATAAGCGCCTAGCGTCCAAGTTGTTTTAGAGGTCGAGACGCACGTTGCTCTTTTTACTTCCCTGGAACTGCAAGCGTTCATAGGCAACGTAAACCGCTAACAATCGGGCGGGATGCATGCTCACCACCATCATGGTTAAAAAAGTCAAATTATTAATTTCTTAAATGTAACGTAGGTCAGAAATGTACCTTGTTTTTTTCTGATCATGATCGCTAAAGCTTTGGATTCCTCCGAAAACGGTGCCGTAATATGACGGCCGCTATATAGCGTTGAATGACGTCACTAGAACGTTGTCTATGTAAACAAGATGGCGCGGTTTCCTAGACAGCGTTACGTTACGTTGACTGTCAACGTAACGTAAGATGACGGCCGTCATGACGGTGTCGATAGTTTCGTGAACGTTTTATTAGATAGCGGTGACGCCATTTTGAATAAATGACACGAGATTTGAATAAATGATTCCGTACTACGATTATTTTCCTTTTCTGATGATATTTCATTCTCCAAGTAAATTATAGATGATCAAGCAAATCTTGTCAGTAGGAAAAGGCGCGAAATTCAAATTTTCTATGGGACGTTATCCCATCGCGCCTACATTTTTAAAATTTGCCGCTTTGACCTTGATGGATGACGGTGTGTTATGACGCCGTGGTACTTGCCACATGTCGCCACCGTAAAGACGGCCGTCTTTTGCTGCCGGTATATGACGGCCGTCATATGACGGCACCGTTTTCGGAGGAATCCAAAGCTTTACTGTCAAAATCCTCACGTGATGTAAAAAATATGAGTGTCACTAACGAATGTAAATATAGTATCTCCTGTCGTGCACTACAGATACATGAAGATAACTCCGTACGAGATCGAGCTGCCTCCCGACACGATCTCCACGCACTACGACACGAAGGCCATGCGCGAGGCGCTCATCGCGCAACTCAACGAACTAGTTCTCAAAGGTATTACCCATTTATCACTTCGGAAGTTCTACCACAAACTCTAAAGCTTACAAGTAGTAACTACTCATCTAGCTGTTGTGTTTAAAAACCGTCTTTTTTAAAATTTTGGGCTAACGGACACGAACAGGCGTATTCAAATTTTAATTATAGGATATGAATTCGATCTGGATTAGATGTGGATCGGATCTGTCAGTGTCAAAAGTGATATTTCTACAACCAAAAACGTCACTTTTGACATCAACGGATCCTATCCAGATCGATAAGTTAAAATTACAATACGCCTGTAGCATAAATACCTACATTCAATATATAAATTTTAAGCGTAAACAGAATACAAACAATGTTGGCTTATGTCGCAGGCCACGAGACGTTGAGCGTGGTGGCGGAGGCGGGGGCGGAGCAGGACTACCAGGCGTTCAAGCACCACACCGAGCAGATCTCGCTCGCACTCACACACGCCAAGGAGAACACCACCGCGGCCGGTATGACGCTCACACAGTTTGTTTATGTTGGTGTCGCAGGCCACGAGACGCCGAGCGTGGTGGCGGGGGCGGGGCCGAGCAGGACTACCAGGCGTTCAAGCACCACACCGAGCAGATCTCGCTCGCACTCACACACGCCAAGGAGAACACCACCGCGGCCGGTATGACGCTCACACAGTTTGTTTATGTTGGTGTCGCAGGCCACGAGACGCCGAGCGTGGTGGCGGGGGCGGGGCCGAGCAGGACTACCAGGCGTTCAAGCACCACACCGAGCAGATCTCGCTCGCACTCACACACGCCAAGGAGAACACCACCGCGGCCGGTATGACGCTCACACAGTTTGTTTATGTTGGTGTCGCAGGCCACGAGACGCCGAGCGTGGTGGCGGGGGCGGGGCCGAGCAGGACTACCAGGCGTTCAAGCACCACACCGAGCAGATCTCGCTCGCACTCACACACGCCAAGGAGAACACCACCGCGGCCGGTATGACGCTCACACAGTTTGTTTATGTTGGTGTCGCAGGCCACGAGACGCCGAGCGTGGTGGCGGGGGCGGGGCCGAGCAGGACTACCAGGCGTTCAAGCACCACACCGAGCAGATCTCGCTCGCACTCACACACGCCAAGGAGAACACCACCGCGGCCGGTATGACGCTCACACAGTTTGTTTATGTTGGTGTCGCAGGCCACGAGACGCCGAGCGTGGTGGCGGGGGCGGGGCCGAGCAGGACTACCAGGCGTTCAAGCACCACACCGAGCAGATCTCGCTCGCACTCACACACGCCAAGGAGAACACCACCGCGGCCGGTATGACGCTCACACAGTTTGTTTATGTTGGTGTCGCAGGCCACGAGACGCCGAGCGTGGTGGCGGGGGCGGGGCCGAGCAGGACTACCAGGCGTTCAAGCACCACACCGAGCAGATCTCGCTCGCACTCACACACGCCAAGGAGAACACCACCGCGGCCGGTATGACGCTCACACAGTTTGTTTATGTTGGTGTCGCAGGCCACGAGACGCCGAGCGTGGTGGCGGGGGCGGGGCCGAGCAGGACTACCAGGCGTTCAAGCACCACACCGAGCAGATCTCGCTCGCACTCACACACGCCAAGGAGAACACCACCGCGGCCGGTATGACGCTCACACAGTTTGTTTATGTTGGTGTCGCAGGCCACGAGACGCCGAGCGTGGTGGCGGGGGCGGGGCCGAGCAGGACTACCAGGCGTTCAAGCACCACACCGAGCAGATCTCGCTCGCACTCACACACGCCAAGGAGAACACCACCGCGGCCGGTATGACGCTCACACAGTTTGTTTATGTTGGTGTCGCAGGCCACGAGACGCCGAGCGTGGTGGCGGGGGCGGGGCCGAGCAGGACTACCAGGCGTTCAAGCACCACACCGAGCAGATCTCGCTCGCACTCACACACGCCAAGGAGAACACCACCGCGGCCGGTATGACGCTCACACAGTTTGTTTATGTTGGTGTCGCAGGCCACGAGACGCCGAGCGTGGTGGCGGGGGCGGGGCCGAGCAGGACTACCAGGCGTTCAAGCACCACACCGAGCAGATCTCGCTCGCACTCACACACGCCAAGGAGAACACCACCGCGGCCGGTATGACGCTCACACAGTTTGTTTATGTTGGTGTCGCAGGCCACGAGACGCCGAGCGTGGTGGCGGGGGCGGGGCCGAGCAGGACTACCAGGCGTTCAAGCACCACACCGAGCAGATCTCGCTCGCACTCACACACGCCAAGGAGAACACCACCGCGGCCGGTATGACGCTCACACAGTTTGTTTATGTTGGTGTCGCAGGCCACGAGACGCCGAGCGTGGTGGCGGGGGCGGGGCCGAGCAGGACTACCAGGCGTTCAAGCACCACACCGAGCAGATCTCGCTCGCACTCACACACGCCAAGGAGAACACCACCGCGGCCGGTATGACGCTCACACAGTTTGTTTATGTTGGTGTCGCAGGCCACGAGACGCCGAGCGTGGTGGCGGGGGCGGGGCCGAGCAGGACTACCAGGCGTTCAAGCACCACACCGAGCAGATCTCGCTCGCACTCACACACGCCAAGGAGAACACCACCGCGGCCGGTATGACGCTCACACAGTTTGTTTATGTTGGTGTCGCAGGCCACGAGACGCCGAGCGTGGTGGCGGGGGCGGGGCCGAGCAGGACTACCAGGCGTTCAAGCACCACACCGAGCAGATCTCGCTCGCACTCACACACGCCAAGGAGAACACCACCGCGGCCGGTATGACGCTCACACAGTTTGTTTATGTTGGTGTCGCAGGCCACGAGACGCCGAGCGTGGTGGCGGGGGCGGGGCCGAGCAGGACTACCAGGCGTTCAAGCACCACACCGAGCAGATCTCGCTCGCACTCACACACGCCAAGGAGAACACCACCGCGGCCGGTATGACGCTCACACAGTTTGTTTATGTTGGTGTCGCAGGCCACGAGACGCCGAGCGTGGTGGCGGGGGCGGGGCCGAGCAGGACTACCAGGCGTTCAAGCACCACACCGAGCAGATCTCGCTCGCACTCACACACGCCAAGGAGAACACCACCGCGGCCGGTATGACGCTCACACAGTTTGTTTATGTTGGTGTCGCAGGCCACGAGACGCCGAGCGTGGTGGCGGGGGCGGGGCCGAGCAGGACTACCAGGCGTTCAAGCACCACACCGAGCAGATCTCGCTCGCACTCACACACGCCAAGGAGAACACCACCGCGGCCGGTATGACGCTCACACAGTTTGTTTATGTTGGTGTCGCAGGCCACGAGACGCCGAGCGTGGTGGCGGGGGCGGGGCCGAGCAGGACTACCAGGCGTTCAAGCACCACACCGAGCAGATCTCGCTCGCACTCACACACGCCAAGGAGAACACCACCGCGGCCGGTATGACGCTCACACAGTTTGTTTATGTTGGTGTCGCAGGCCACGAGACGCCGAGCGTGGTGGCGGGGGCGGGGCCGAGCAGGACTACCAGGCGTTCAAGCACCACACCGAGCAGATCTCGCTCGCACTCACACACGCCAAGGAGAACACCACCGCGGCCGGTATGACGCTCACACAGTTTGTTTATGTTGGTGTCGCAGGCCACGAGACGCCGAGCGTGGTGGCGGGGGCGGGGCCGAGCAGGACTACCAGGCGTTCAAGCACCACACCGAGCAGATCTCGCTCGCACTCACACACGCCAAGGAGAACACCACCGCGGCCGGTATGACGCTCACACAGTTTGTTTATGTTGGTGTCGCAGGCCACGAGACGCCGAGCGTGGTGGCGGGGGCGGGGCCGAGCAGGACTACCAGGCGTTCAAGCACCACACCGAGCAGATCTCGCTCGCACTCACACACGCCAAGGAGAACACCACCGCGGCCGGTATGACGCTCACACAGTTTGTTTATGTTGGTGTCGCAGGCCACGAGACGCCGAGCGTGGTGGCGGGGGCGGGGCCGAGCAGGACTACCAGGCGTTCAAGCACCACACCGAGCAGATCTCGCTCGCACTCACACACGCCAAGGAGAACACCACCGCGGCCGGTATGACGCTCACACAGTTTGTTTATGTTGGTGTCGCAGGCCACGAGACGCCGAGCGTGGTGGCGGGGGCGGGGCCGAGCAGGACTACCAGGCGTTCAAGCACCACACCGAGCAGATCTCGCTCGCACTCACACACGCCAAGGAGAACACCACCGCGGCCGGTATGACGCTCACACAGTTTGTTTATGTTGGTGTCGCAGGCCACGAGACGCCGAGCGTGGTGGCGGGGGCGGGGCCGAGCAGGACTACCAGGCGTTCAAGCACCACACCGAGCAGATCTCGCTCGCACTCACACACGCCAAGGAGAACACCACCGCGGCCGGTATGACGCTCACACAGTTTGTTTATGTTGGTGTCGCAGGCCACGAGACGCCGAGCGTGGTGGCGGGGGCGGGGCCGAGCAGGACTACCAGGCGTTCAAGCACCACACCGAGCAGATCTCGCTCGCACTCACACACGCCAAGGAGAACACCACCGCGGCCGGTATGACGCTCACACAGTTTGTTTATGTTGGTGTCGCAGGCCACGAGACGCCGAGCGTGGTGGCGGGGGCGGGGCCGAGCAGGACTACCAGGCGTTCAAGCACCACACCGAGCAGATCTCGCTCGCACTCACACACGCCAAGGAGAACACCACCGCGGCCGGTATGACGCTCACACAGTTTGTTTATGTTGGTGTCGCAGGCCACGAGACGCCGAGCGTGGTGGCGGGGGCGGGGCCGAGCAGGACTACCAGGCGTTCAAGCACCACACCGAGCAGATCTCGCTCGCACTCACACACGCCAAGGAGAACACCACCGCGGCCGGTATGACGCTCACACAGTTTGTTTATGTTGGTGTCGCAGGCCACGAGACGCCGAGCGTGGTGGCGGGGGCGGGGCCGAGCAGGACTACCAGGCGTTCAAGCACCACACCGAGCAGATCTCGCTCGCACTCACACACGCCAAGGAGAACACCACCGCGGCCGGTATGACGCTCACACAGTTTGTTTATGTTGGTGTCGCAGGCCACGAGACGCCGAGCGTGGTGGCGGGGGCGGGGCCGAGCAGGACTACCAGGCGTTCAAGCACCACACCGAGCAGATCTCGCTCGCACTCACACACGCCAAGGAGAACACCACCGCGGCCGGTATGACGCTCACACAGTTTGTTTATGTTGGTGTCGCAGGCCACGAGACGCCGAGCGTGGTGGCGGGGGCGGGGCCGAGCAGGACTACCAGGCGTTCAAGCACCACACCGAGCAGATCTCGCTCGCACTCACACACGCCAAGGAGAACACCACCGCGGCCGGTATGACGCTCACACAGTTTGTTTATGTTGGTGTCGCAGGCCACGAGACGCCGAGCGTGGTGGCGGGGGCGGGGCCGAGCAGGACTACCAGGCGTTCAAGCACCACACCGAGCAGATCTCGCTCGCACTCACACACGCCAAGGAGAACACCACCGCGGCCGGTATGACGCTCACACAGTTTGTTTATGTTGGTGTCGCAGGCCACGAGACGCCGAGCGTGGTGGCGGGGGCGGGGCCGAGCAGGACTACCAGGCGTTCAAGCACCACACCGAGCAGATCTCGCTCGCACTCACACACGCCAAGGAGAACACCACCGCGGCCGGTATGACGCTCACACAGTTTGTTTATGTTGGTGTCGCAGGCCACGAGACGCCGAGCGTGGTGGCGGGGGCGGGGCCGAGCAGGACTACCAGGCGTTCAAGCACCACACCGAGCAGATCTCGCTCGCACTCACACACGCCAAGGAGAACACCACCGCGGCCGGTATGACGCTCACACAGTTTGTTTATGTTGGTGTCGCAGGCCACGAGACGCCGAGCGTGGTGGCGGGGGCGGGGCCGAGCAGGACTACCAGGCGTTCAAGCACCACACCGAGCAGATCTCGCTCGCACTCACACACGCCAAGGAGAACACCACCGCGGCCGGTATGACGCTCACACAGTTTGTTTATGTTGGTGTCGCAGGCCACGAGACGCCGAGCGTGGTGGCGGGGGCGGGGCCGAGCAGGACTACCAGGCGTTCAAGCACCACACCGAGCAGATCTCGCTCGCACTCACACACGCCAAGGAGAACACCACCGCGGCCGGTATGACGCTCACACAGTTTGTTTATGTTGGTGTCGCAGGCCACGAGACGCCGAGCGTGGTGGCGGGGGCGGGGCCGAGCAGGACTACCAGGCGTTCAAGCACCACACCGAGCAGATCTCGCTCGCACTCACACACGCCAAGGAGAACACCACCGCGGCCGGTATGACGCTCACACAGTTTGTTTATGTTGGTGTCGCAGGCCACGAGACGCCGAGCGTGGTGGCGGGGGCGGGGCCGAGCAGGACTACCAGGCGTTCAAGCACCACACCGAGCAGATCTCGCTCGCACTCACACACGCCAAGGAGAACACCACCGCGGCCGGTATGACGCTCACACAGTTTGTTTATGTTGGTGTCGCAGGCCACGAGACGCCGAGCGTGGTGGCGGGGGCGGGGCCGAGCAGGACTACCAGGCGTTCAAGCACCACACCGAGCAGATCTCGCTCGCACTCACACACGCCAAGGAGAACACCACCGCGGCCGGTATGACGCTCACACAGTTTGTTTATGTTGGTGTCGCAGGCCACGAGACGCCGAGCGTGGTGGCGGGGGCGGGGCCGAGCAGGACTACCAGGCGTTCAAGCACCACACCGAGCAGATCTCGCTCGCACTCACACACGCCAAGGAGAACACCACCGCGGCCGGTATGACGCTCACACAGTTTGTTTATGTTGGTGTCGCAGGCCACGAGACGCCGAGCGTGGTGGCGGGGGCGGGGCCGAGCAGGACTACCAGGCGTTCAAGCACCACACCGAGCAGATCTCGCTCGCACTCACACACGCCAAGGAGAACACCACCGCGGCCGGTATGACGCTCACACAGTTTGTTTATGTTGGTGTCGCAGGCCACGAGACGCCGAGCGTGGTGGCGGGGGCGGGGCCGAGCAGGACTACCAGGCGTTCAAGCACCACACCGAGCAGATCTCGCTCGCACTCACACACGCCAAGGAGAACACCACCGCGGCCGGTATGACGCTCACACAGTTTGTTTATGTTGGTGTCGCAGGCCACGAGACGCCGAGCGTGGTGGCGGGGGCGGGGCCGAGCAGGACTACCAGGCGTTCAAGCACCACACCGAGCAGATCTCGCTCGCACTCACACACGCCAAGGAGAACACCACCGCGGCCGGTATGACGCTCACACAGTTTGTTTATGTTGGTGTCGCAGGCCACGAGACGCCGAGCGTGGTGGCGGGGGCGGGGCCGAGCAGGACTACCAGGCGTTCAAGCACCACACCGAGCAGATCTCGCTCGCACTCACACACGCCAAGGAGAACACCACCGCGGCCGGTATGACGCTCACACAGTTTGTTTATGTTGGTGTCGCAGGCCACGAGACGCCGAGCGTGGTGGCGGGGGCGGGGCCGAGCAGGACTACCAGGCGTTCAAGCACCACACCGAGCAGATCTCGCTCGCACTCACACACGCCAAGGAGAACACCACCGCGGCCGGTATGACGCTCACACAGTTTGTTTATGTTGGTGTCGCAGGCCACGAGACGCCGAGCGTGGTGGCGGGGGCGGGGCCGAGCAGGACTACCAGGCGTTCAAGCACCACACCGAGCAGATCTCGCTCGCACTCACACACGCCAAGGAGAACACCACCGCGGCCGGTATGACGCTCACACAGTTTGTTTATGTTGGTGTCGCAGGCCACGAGACGCCGAGCGTGGTGGCGGGGGCGGGGCCGAGCAGGACTACCAGGCGTTCAAGCACCACACCGAGCAGATCTCGCTCGCACTCACACACGCCAAGGAGAACACCACCGCGGCCGGTATGACGCTCACACAGTTTGTTTATGTTGGTGTCGCAGGCCACGAGACGCCGAGCGTGGTGGCGGGGGCGGGGCCGAGCAGGACTACCAGGCGTTCAAGCACCACACCGAGCAGATCTCGCTCGCACTCACACACGCCAAGGAGAACACCACCGCGGCCGGTATGACGCTCACACAGTTTGTTTATGTTGGTGTCGCAGGCCACGAGACGCCGAGCGTGGTGGCGGGGGCGGGGCCGAGCAGGACTACCAGGCGTTCAAGCACCACACCGAGCAGATCTCGCTCGCACTCACACACGCCAAGGAGAACACCACCGCGGCCGGTATGACGCTCACACAGTTTGTTTATGTTGGTGTCGCAGGCCACGAGACGCCGAGCGTGGTGGCGGGGGCGGGGCCGAGCAGGACTACCAGGCGTTCAAGCACCACACCGAGCAGATCTCGCTCGCACTCACACACGCCAAGGAGAACACCACCGCGGCCGGTATGACGCTCACACAGTTTGTTTATGTTGGTGTCGCAGGCCACGAGACGCCGAGCGTGGTGGCGGGGGCGGGGCCGAGCAGGACTACCAGGCGTTCAAGCACCACACCGAGCAGATCTCGCTCGCACTCACACACGCCAAGGAGAACACCACCGCGGCCGGTATGACGCTCACACAGTTTGTTTATGTTGGTGTCGCAGGCCACGAGACGCCGAGCGTGGTGGCGGGGGCGGGGCCGAGCAGGACTACCAGGCGTTCAAGCACCACACCGAGCAGATCTCGCTCGCACTCACACACGCCAAGGAGAACACCACCGCGGCCGGTATGACGCTCACACAGTTTGTTTATGTTGGTGTCGCAGGCCACGAGACGCCGAGCGTGGTGGCGGGGGCGGGGCCGAGCAGGACTACCAGGCGTTCAAGCACCACACCGAGCAGATCTCGCTCGCACTCACACACGCCAAGGAGAACACCACCGCGGCCGGTATGACGCTCACACAGTTTGTTTATGTTGGTGTCGCAGGCCACGAGACGCCGAGCGTGGTGGCGGGGGCGGGGCCGAGCAGGACTACCAGGCGTTCAAGCACCACACCGAGCAGATCTCGCTCGCACTCACACACGCCAAGGAGAACACCACCGCGGCCGGTATGACGCTCACACAGTTTGTTTATGTTGGTGTCGCAGGCCACGAGACGCCGAGCGTGGTGGCGGGGGCGGGGCCGAGCAGGACTACCAGGCGTTCAAGCACCACACCGAGCAGATCTCGCTCGCACTCACACACGCCAAGGAGAACACCACCGCGGCCGGTATGACGCTCACACAGTTTGTTTATGTTGGTGTCGCAGGCCACGAGACGCCGAGCGTGGTGGCGGGGGCGGGGCCGAGCAGGACTACCAGGCGTTCAAGCACCACACCGAGCAGATCTCGCTCGCACTCACACACGCCAAGGAGAACACCACCGCGGCCGGTATGACGCTCACACAGTTTGTTTATGTTGGTGTCGCAGGCCACGAGACGCCGAGCGTGGTGGCGGGGGCGGGGCCGAGCAGGACTACCAGGCGTTCAAGCACCACACCGAGCAGATCTCGCTCGCACTCACACACGCCAAGGAGAACACCACCGCGGCCGGTATGACGCTCACACAGTTTGTTTATGTTGGTGTCGCAGGCCACGAGACGCCGAGCGTGGTGGCGGGGGCGGGGCCGAGCAGTACTACCAGGCGTTCAAGCACCACACCGAGCAGATCTCGCTCGCACTCACACACGCCAAGGAGAACACCACCACGGCCGGTATGACGCTCAATGTCATTAAACAATCTCTTTACAATGACAATAACTTAGTGTACCAACCAGGCAACTCAGCTTTTCTTTGTGAAACGTCAAAAAGATAGTCAAGATAAAACATTTGTTACGTCACAAGTAATCCACCTTTTATTAAGTTCTTATTAATTTAAAGATCATTTTTCCGTAAAGTTCTTTGTAATGTAATCTATAAAGAATTTTTCACGATGAAACGACCCTAGCAAAATAAAGTAATAATATGACCATCGCTACATGTTACCAGCACCCCCGAAAACCTTGAAAACGACCCCTGAATGTTTTAAGAAAATGTATAAAGATTATTAGTGTATAAATGTGTGTGTGTGTGTGTGTGTGCAGGTGTAATCCGCTCGCTGTGGCGCGTGTCGGACGCGCTGATCTCGGGCGAGCGCATGCTGCGGGACGCGCAGGACGCGTGGGCCTCGCCCCCGCCCAAGCCCGCCAAGCCTCTCGACGCCACCGGTATGTATCATGTTCCTAAGGCCCAGCCATAAAAATAAAAAATCCAAAATTTGTCACTGAAAATTGAACCTATAGTCTAGGAAATAGAGTTGATTTTGCATTGTTTGAAAACTGAATGAAACAATGCAAAAGCGACTGTTCCAATAGGCTACATGACTAATTTTTTTATATAGTATCAATCGATCGGGTTTGTTTTTAGGATCAAATGTCTATATGGGACCCATTGCATTAAAGTAACACAAAAGTCAGAAATTGTAGTCATAGTCCGACAGTCGCACTTCACTCGCGAAACGCCCTATACAAAACGGCCAGAGGCCGTGACGTCATCGCCCACGTTGTAGTATGGACAAAACAATAAAATTGCGTTTTTGTCGGTGAAATATTGCGTTTATGTATATAGTTGCTATACAATATTTTTTTTGGTGAAATGTATGGAATCGAATGGTACCCTTACTTTTATCGTTTTTGGAAGTTAAAAAAAACTTAAATTTTGAAACTTTCAGGTCCTGTATTTTTGTAATTTTTCAATATTTTATTTTATTATCCACATTATTGTGATAAATTGCTCGTTTCCTATCTATTTTACTAGATTTTGTTATAAAATTCAACATGTGTCAACATCCCTATTGAATATGATTTAAATTTCATCGACCTGAAGAAGTACTATAGGTAGGACCTTACGAGGTTATGTTTCTCTGAACTTGTCGACTACTACAGTAGGCATGTTATTGTCGTTGCCACCGACGAACATTTTGCTTGATAACGTCAGTTTTACATAAATTACACCGTTACTATTTGCCATAGATGTAAGTAAAATGAGGTAGATATGGTACCAGGCGCACGATCGTGAGCCGTTAAATATAGTTTACGGAACCTATATCATAGAGAAAAAAAATACATAGAGTGCGCACTCCATACATCAGTTCAGACTATTAATTTCAGTGTCTACATCTAGCATCGAGTAGCGGAACTATCAGTACTGCTACTTGACAATAGATGTAGCCACCGACCGGAAAGTCTTATGCTGTTGAGATAAGACTTTCCGGTCGGTGCTAATAGTCTTTTTGGTACTAAAACTGATGTATGGAGTGAGCACTCTATGTATTTTTTTCTCTATGCCTATATTTAGTTAGTCGTATGAGTGACGCCAACCTGTCGAAATCGTTAGATCAAATTTTAGTTTTGTCAACTATGAACAGTATGAACGTCACACGTCTACATAAATAAAAGGTCATTGCTATTTGCACTATATCTGTTCCTTTATAAATCATAAAAATTATTTAATAATAAAATATTATTTACAGTGGAAGAGAAATCAGACTTGGAAGAGTCGACCGGAGAAAGCGAAAACTCAGGTGACTACCGTCATACTCTGTATTGTTGCCCGCCGCTTACAAGTCTATTGTGACACCAGTATTTTCAGTAGTCTCAGATTTCAATACAAAGTGTATCTCTGATAGTCTCAAAACGGGGATGCAAAATGCATTTTTTTTTTTAAAAAAGCCTTTTTTATTGACTTTGTCAGCATACAATAAGTATTTTCTAAATTTCTAGATGCTATCTTGAATTTTAGATTACATTGTGCATTGCCTGTCAGTACCTGCATAACGCGACTGTTTTATATTGTCATATATTTTATTCCTATATTAAAGCATCATAAAACACGCGACAAACATTCTGTAAATGACTTGTAGACCTTGGGCAACAATATTATACATTATTGAAGAATATCGGAAACTTCCTGCAATATTAAAAAGGCACCACTTATGTGTTCGCAGAGGGGCCCCGCGAGCCCCGGGACGAGAAGGACCACGCTGGTAAGACTACTATAATAGTGATAATTCACATAGTGAATATAGAGCCAATCATGTCAAATAAAAACTGAAATCCTCTACTTAGGTCATACTGAAAATTCCTGGACTGGCCACTTAGAAAAAATAAGTTTTCTCATATATCAAAATCCAGAAACTCGTATAAGGTACCAATTTAAAGTCAATCTTAATAAATTATTTGTAACTTGATTTTGGGAATTATCTATACTGAAATAGATGTCATATATCATATACTAAAGAAAAAGTGACCAAGGCCTCCGAACAGAAATAAAAAAAATATTTTTTCTACTCCCGTACTTTTATTTGTCATTTAAAAGGTCGTACACACACCTTTAAACCCCTATGTTATAGTTGTCAAGACAAGTCTTTAGTCTATTCCCCAAAAAAGTATTTGTGCATACACGCAGTATCTTTTTGGTACTTTTACGATACTTCGTGTAATCACCACTTTAAAAAATATTGTATGAAATACATTGTTGCCAACCTAATTTTAATTGTCATCTCTGACAGATGAGTACTAACTAGTAGAAAAGAAACAATAAAATTGCTTCAGAAGTCAGAAACGCGCATGTGACACCCGTAATATAGCAAGATCCATAGACTACGAATACCGCTTAGCGTTGCTTGTTAGTCTCCATAGGCTACTGTGGTCCAAATCGAGAAAAAAAACTGTCCAATATTGTAATTTAACTAAGAGCAAGTACCAGGGCCTCATGAGTTACAAGAAGGTGTCGCTGACCAACCGGCCGTGGGGCGCGGGGCGCGGTGGCCGGGTTTGGTTTGTTTACCTACATATATGTCCTATATGATTCCACTTGTTTAAAATATTATTTTTGTTGAATGAAAAATATTTGTTAAATTTACAAATTTTTTTCAAAGTGCTTGGTCGTAGAAAAAGTATTGTATGCAACGTTGTTTAACTGAGTCAAAAAATACTCGTGGCGTCTTTATTAACAATTTTCGGCTTCGCCTCAAATTGTTACTCACGCCACTCGCCTTTTTTGACCCCTTTTAAACAACGGTTGCATAAAATACTATAATAAAATGATTTGTTCCCTAGCAGCATTTAGTCAAAATAAATTAATTAAATAAATCATATAAATTACAAATTGTGCAAGCCACATAAAAAATGGATTATCTAATACAACATAATTTAAAAAAAGGTTTATCATCCGTATATGAGACCGGTTATGTATTAACCGGCATACGTCATTAAAGAATGTTACTATATGTACATATGTATGTGTACCGGTGAACAGGTGGCGAGGAAGACGAGGAGAAGGGAGACAAGAAGACGGTGCGGCAGATCCTGTCGCAGCTGCTGTCCAACAAGGAGGCCTCCCATCAGGTACTATATACTTACTATTAAACAAGAAGACGGTGCGGCAGATCCTGTCGCAGCTGCTGTCCAACAAGGAGGCCTCCCATCAGGTACTATATACTTACTATTAAACAAGAAGACGGTGCGGCAGATCCTGTCGCAGCTGCTGTCCAACAAGGAGGCCTCCCATCAGGTACTATATACTTACTATTAAACAAGAAGACGGTGCGGCAGATCCTGTCGCAGCTGCTGTCCAACAAGGAGGCCTCCCATCAGGTACTATATACTTACTATTAAACAAGAAGACGGTGCGGCAGATCCTGTCGCAGCTGCTGTCCAACAAGGAGGCCTCCCATCAGGTACTATATACTTACTATTAAACAAGAAGACGGTGCGGCAGATCCTGTCGCAGCTGCTGTCCAACAAGGAGGCCTCCCATCAGGTACTATATACTTACTATTAAACAAGAAGACGGTGCGGCAGATCCTGTCGCAGCTGCTGTCCAACAAGGAGGCCTCCCATCAGGTACTATATACTTACTATTAAACAAGAAGACGGTGCGGCAGATCCTGTCGCAGCTGCTGTCCAACAAGGAGGCCTCCCATCAGGTACTATATACTTACTATTAAACAAGAAGACGGTGCGGCAGATCCTGTCGCAGCTGCTGTCCAACAAGGAGGCCTCCCATCAGGTACTATATACTTACTATTAAACAAGAAGACGGTGCGGCAGATCCTGTCGCAGCTGCTGTCCAACAAGGAGGCCTCCCATCAGGTACTATATACTTACTATTAAACAAGAAGACGGTGCGGCAGATCCTGTCGCAGCTGCTGTCCAACAAGGAGGCCTCCCATCAGGTACTATATACTTACTATTAAACAAGAAGACGGTGCGGCAGATCCTGTCGCAGCTGCTGTCCAACAAGGAGGCCTCCCATCAGGTACTATATACTTACTATTAAACAAGAAGACGGTGCGGCAGATCCTGTCGCAGCTGCTGTCCAACAAGGAGGCCTCCCATCAGGTACTATATACTTACTATTAAACAAGAAGACGGTGCGGCAGATCCTGTCGCAGCTGCTGTCCAACAAGGAGGCCTCCCATCAGGTACTATATACTTACTATTAAACAAGAAGACGGTGCGGCAGATCCTGTCGCAGCTGCTGTCCAACAAGGAGGCCTCCCATCAGGTACTATATACTTACTATTAAACAAGAAGACGGTGCGGCAGATCCTGTCGCAGCTGCTGTCCAACAAGGAGGCCTCCCATCAGGTACTATATACTTACTATTAAACAAGAAGACGGTGCGGCAGATCCTGTCGCAGCTGCTGTCCAACAAGGAGGCCTCCCATCAGGTACTATATACTTACTATTAAACAAGAAGACGGTGCGGCAGATCCTGTCGCAGCTGCTGTCCAACAAGGAGGCCTCCCATCAGGTACTATATACTTACTATTAAACAAGAAGACGGTGCGGCAGATCCTGTCGCAGCTGCTGTCCAACAAGGAGGCCTCCCATCAGGTACTATATACTTACTATTAAACAAGAAGACGGTGCGGCAGATCCTGTCGCAGCTGCTGTCCAACAAGGAGGCCTCCCATCAGGTACTATATACTTACTATTAAACAAGAAGACGGTGCGGCAGATCCTGTCGCAGCTGCTGTCCAACAAGGAGGCCTCCCATCAGGTACTATATACTTACTATTAAACAAGAAGACGGTGCGGCAGATCCTGTCGCAGCTGCTGTCCAACAAGGAGGCCTCCCATCAGGTACTATATACTTACTATTAAACAAGAAGACGGTGCGGCAGATCCTGTCGCAGCTGCTGTCCAACAAGGAGGCCTCCCATCAGGTACTATATACTTACTATTAAACAAGAAGACGGTGCGGCAGATCCTGTCGCAGCTGCTGTCCAACAAGGAGGCCTCCCATCAGGTACTATATACTTACTATTAAACAAGAAGACGGTGCGGCAGATCCTGTCGCAGCTGCTGTCCAACAAGGAGGCCTCCCATCAGGTACTATATACTTACTATTAAACAAGAAGACGGTGCGGCAGATCCTGTCGCAGCTGCTGTCCAACAAGGAGGCCTCCCATCAGGTACTATATACTTACTATTAAACAAGAAGACGGTGCGGCAGATCCTGTCGCAGCTGCTGTCCAACAAGGAGGCCTCCCATCAGGTACTATATACTTACTATTAAACAAGAAGACGGTGCGGCAGATCCTGTCGCAGCTGCTGTCCAACAAGGAGGCCTCCCATCAGGTACTATATACTTACTATTAAACAAGAAGACGGTGCGGCAGATCCTGTCGCAGCTGCTGTCCAACAAGGAGGCCTCCCATCAGGTACTATATACTTACTATTAAACAAGAAGACGGTGCGGCAGATCCTGTCGCAGCTGCTGTCCAACAAGGAGGCCTCCCATCAGGTACTATATACTTACTATTAAACAAGAAGACGGTGCGGCAGATCCTGTCGCAGCTGCTGTCCAACAAGGAGGCCTCCCATCAGGTACTATATACTTACTATTAAACAAGAAGACGGTGCGGCAGATCCTGTCGCAGCTGCTGTCCAACAAGGAGGCCTCCCATCAGGTACTATATACTTACTATTAAACAAGAAGACGGTGCGGCAGATCCTGTCGCAGCTGCTGTCCAACAAGGAGGCCTCCCATCAGGTACTATATACTTACTATTAAACAAGAAGACGGTGCGGCAGATCCTGTCGCAGCTGCTGTCCAACAAGGAGGCCTCCCATCAGGTACTATATACTTACTATTAAACAAGAAGACGGTGCGGCAGATCCTGTCGCAGCTGCTGTCCAACAAGGAGGCCTCCCATCAGGTACTATATACTTACTATTAAACAAGAAGACGGTGCGGCAGATCCTGTCGCAGCTGCTGTCCAACAAGGAGGCCTCCCATCAGGTACTATATACTTACTATTAAACAAGAAGACGGTGCGGCAGATCCTGTCGCAGCTGCTGTCCAACAAGGAGGCCTCCCATCAGGTACTATATACTTACTATTAAACAAGAAGACGGTGCGGCAGATCCTGTCGCAGCTGCTGTCCAACAAGGAGGCCTCCCATCAGGTACTATATACTTACTATTAAACAAGAAGACGGTGCGGCAGATCCTGTCGCAGCTGCTGTCCAACAAGGAGGCCTCCCATCAGGTACTATATACTTACTATTAAACAAGAAGACGGTGCGGCAGATCCTGTCGCAGCTGCTGTCCAACAAGGAGGCCTCCCATCAGGTACTATATACTTACTATTAAACAAGAAGACGGTGCGGCAGATCCTGTCGCAGCTGCTGTCCAACAAGGAGGCCTCCCATCAGGTACTATATACTTACTATTAAACAAGAAGACGGTGCGGCAGATCCTGTCGCAGCTGCTGTCCAACAAGGAGGCCTCCCATCAGGTACTATATACTTACTATTAAACAAGAAGACGGTGCGGCAGATCCTGTCGCAGCTGCTGTCCAACAAGGAGGCCTCCCATCAGGTACTATATACTTACTATTAAACAAGAAGACGGTGCGGCAGATCCTGTCGCAGCTGCTGTCCAACAAGGAGGCCTCCCATCAGGTACTATATACTTACTATTAAACAAGAAGACGGTGCGGCAGATCCTGTCGCAGCTGCTGTCCAACAAGGAGGCCTCCCATCAGGTACTATATACTTACTATTAAACAAGAAGACGGTGCGGCAGATCCTGTCGCAGCTGCTGTCCAACAAGGAGGCCTCCCATCAGGTACTATATACTTACTATTAAACAAGAAGACGGTGCGGCAGATCCTGTCGCAGCTGCTGTCCAACAAGGAGGCCTCCCATCAGGTACTATATACTTACTATTAAACAAGAAGACGGTGCGGCAGATCCTGTCGCAGCTGCTGTCCAACAAGGAGGCCTCCCATCAGGTACTATATACTTACTATTAAACAAGAAGACGGTGCGGCAGATCCTGTCGCAGCTGCTGTCCAACAAGGAGGCCTCCCATCAGGTACTATATACTTACTATTAAACAAGAAGACGGTGCGGCAGATCCTGTCGCAGCTGCTGTCCAACAAGGAGGCCTCCCATCAGGTACTATATACTTACTATTAAACAAGAAGACGGTGCGGCAGATCCTGTCGCAGCTGCTGTCCAACAAGGAGGCCTCCCATCAGGTACTATATACTTACTATTAAACAAGAAGACGGTGCGGCAGATCCTGTCGCAGCTGCTGTCCAACAAGGAGGCCTCCCATCAGGTACTATATACTTACTATTAAACAAGAAGACGGTGCGGCAGATCCTGTCGCAGCTGCTGTCCAACAAGGAGGCCTCCCATCAGGTACTATATACTTACTATTAAACAAGAAGACGGTGCGGCAGATCCTGTCGCAGCTGCTGTCCAACAAGGAGGCCTCCCATCAGGTACTATATACTTACTATTAAACAAGAAGACGGTGCGGCAGATCCTGTCGCAGCTGCTGTCCAACAAGGAGGCCTCCCATCAGGTACTATATACTTACTATTAAACAAGAAGACGGTGCGGCAGATCCTGTCGCAGCTGCTGTCCAACAAGGAGGCCTCCCATCAGGTACTATATACTTACTATTA
The DNA here is from genome assembly GCF_948474715.1 of Cydia amplana. Lineage (NCBI taxonomy): Eukaryota > Metazoa > Arthropoda > Insecta > Lepidoptera > Tortricidae > Cydia > Cydia amplana. The sequence continues at coordinate 248,219 of NC_086079.1, read as the reverse complement.
AACAAGAAGACGGTGCGGCAGATCCTGTCGCAGCTGCTGTCCAACAAGGAGGCCTCCCATCAGGTACTATATACTTACTATTAAACAAGAAGACGGTGCGGCAGATCCTGTCGCAGCTGCTGTCCAACAAGGAGGCCTCCCATCAGGTACTATATACTTACTATTAAACAAGAAGACGGTGCGGCAGATCCTGTCGCAGCTGCTGTCCAACAAGGAGGCCTCCCATCAGGTACTATATACTTACTATTAAACAAGAAGACGGTGCGGCAGATCCTGTCGCAGCTGCTGTCCAACAAGGAGGCCTCCCATCAGGTACTATATACTTACTATTAAACAAGAAGACGGTGCGGCAGATCCTGTCGCAGCTGCTGTCCAACAAGGAGGCCTCCCATCAGGTACTATATACTTACTATTAAACAAGAAGACGGTGCGGCAGATCCTGTCGCAGCTGCTGTCCAACAAGGAGGCCTCCCATCAGGTACTATATACTTACTATTAAACAAGAAGACGGTGCGGCAGATCCTGTCGCAGCTGCTGTCCAACAAGGAGGCCTCCCATCAGGTACTATATACTTACTATTAAACAAGAAGACGGTGCGGCAGATCCTGTCGCAGCTGCTGTCCAACAAGGAGGCCTCCCATCAGGTACTATATACTTACTATTAAACAAGAAGACGGTGCGGCAGATCCTGTCGCAGCTGCTGTCCAACAAGGAGGCCTCCCATCAGGTACTATATACTTACTATTAAACAAGAAGACGGTGCGGCAGATCCTGTCGCAGCTGCTGTCCAACAAGGAGGCCTCCCATCAGGTACTATATACTTACTATTAAACAAGAAGACGGTGCGGCAGATCCTGTCGCAGCTGCTGTCCAACAAGGAGGCCTCCCATCAGGTACTATATACTTACTATTAAACAAGAAGACGGTGCGGCAGATCCTGTCGCAGCTGCTGTCCAACAAGGAGGCCTCCCATCAGGTACTATATACTTACTATTAAACAAGAAGACGGTGCGGCAGATCCTGTCGCAGCTGCTGTCCAACAAGGAGGCCTCCCATCAGGTACTATATACTTACTATTAAACAAGAAGACGGTGCGGCAGATCCTGTCGCAGCTGCTGTCCAACAAGGAGGCCTCCCATCAGGTACTATATACTTACTATTAAACAAGAAGACGGTGCGGCAGATCCTGTCGCAGCTGCTGTCCAACAAGGAGGCCTCCCATCAGGTACTATATACTTACTATTAAACAAGAAGACGGTGCGGCAGATCCTGTCGCAGCTGCTGTCCAACAAGGAGGCCTCCCATCAGGTACTATATACTTACTATTAAACAAGAAGACGGTGCGGCAGATCCTGTCGCAGCTGCTGTCCAACAAGGAGGCCTCCCATCAGGTACTATATACTTACTATTAAACAAGAAGACGGTGCGGCAGATCCTGTCGCAGCTGCTGTCCAACAAGGAGGCCTCCCATCAGGTACTATATACTTACTATTAAACAAGAAGACGGTGCGGCAGATCCTGTCGCAGCTGCTGTCCAACAAGGAGGCCTCCCATCAGGTACTATATACTTACTATTAAACAAGAAGACGGTGCGGCAGATCCTGTCGCAGCTGCTGTCCAACAAGGAGGCCTCCCATCAGGTACTATATCACTACATAGTATGAATCAAAGTCGCTTCCCGCTGTCTGTCTGTCGGGTCTGTCCCTATATACAGGGTGGAAAGACAAGTCGGGCCCTGGAGGGAAACTACCTTAAATCCTTAAGCTGGCTCATTTTACTTTAAGGAGACATTCCTTCATTTTTAAAAAGAAACAAAACTGCATTCAATGATTTTCTAAAACTCGCTTGCCTCGCCCGGGACTCGAACCGACTAAAAATTCAAAAAAATAAAAACTCGCAATTTTATTCTACTAGTCGATACAGTTAATGTTAATGATAACATTTCTCCAAGAAACATTAGGTCTTACACTCGTCTATCGTACAAAATATCCATAAAATCTAATATTTAGTATACTCAAGATTTTTTTAGACAAGCCAAATTGAAGAAAAAAAGAAAAATACTTTGAATGCAGTTTTGTTTCTTTTTAAAAATAAAAGAATGTCTCCTTTAAGTAAAATGAGCCAGCTTAAGGATTTAAGGTAGTTTCCCTCCAGGGCCCGACTTATCTTTCCACCCTGTATATGCTAGAACTTTAAAACTACGCAACGGATTTTCATGCGATTTTTTTAAATAGAGTGATTCAAGAGGAAGGGTTATGTATAATTTGTTACCCCGTGCGATACCGGGGCGGGTCGCTAGTTTTTACAATGAAACACAAACAACTGATTTAAGCATAACCCTTTAACCGCCAAAGACGGCTACAGACGCGCACAGGTTAATATTATTTCTGAAAAGGAAGAAAATAAATATTTTTGCCACATCTTGTTATTTGAAAGGGTCTATTGGTCTATTGTTTCCCAAAAAGTTTTGAATCGTAAGTGTATTGTTTGCCCGCATTTTCGTTAGTCATAATTAATTTGGTTCAGAAACGCATCACTTTTCAGGTTTGCCATAAAACAAACCTAACCTATCTATAGGATAACCGCATGAAAACCCTGAAAAGTGTACGGTTTCGTTTTATGACCAATGATAATATGTCTTAAAACTTTATGGGAAATAAAGGCACCCCAATTTGAAAACTGGAACCGAATTAATGGTAGTTGAATGATGAACATTCCTTGTGGTTATATAGGTTATAGGTATTCGCGGGCTTGGTTTCCGCAACTCGACGTCATATTATTGCGCCTATTTTGCGTGATGGGTTGGCGGCCTATTCCTGCCAACCCAGCTCTACCAGGAAGCCTAGCAGACCCTTGACGTTGCCGACGACTTAAATAAAGGCACCCCAATTTGAAAACTGGAACCGAATGAGTGGTAGTTGAATGATGAACATTCCTTGTGGTTGTAGCACGGGATCATAATCCCGCACGGTCTGGTGCCGGTGGTGGTGCACGTCGGCGGAGTGGGCTCCGTGGTCGCGGCCGCGCTCGCCTCCGTCACCTACCACCGCTCGCTGCGACTGCAGAATGAGTGGTAGTTGAATGATGAACATTCCTTGTGGTTGTAGCACGGGATCATAATCCCGCACGGTCTGGTGCCGGTGGTGGTGCACGTCGGCGGAGTGGGCTCCGTGGTCGCGGCCGCGCTCGCCTCCGTCACCTACCACCGCTCGCTGCGACTGCAGAATGAGTGGTAGTTGAATGATGAACATTCCTTGTGGTTGTAGCACGGGATCATAATCCCGCACGGTCTGGTGCCGGTGGTGGTGCACGTCGGCGGAGTGGGCTCCGTGGTCGCGGCCGCGCTCGCCTCCGTCACCTACCACCGCTCGCTGCGACTGCAGAATGAGTGGTAGTTGAATGATGAACATTCCTTGTGGTTGTAGCACGGGATCATAATCCCGCACGGTCTGGTGCCGGTGGTGGTGCACGTCGGCGGAGTGGGCTCCGTGGTCGCGGCCGCGCTCGCCTCCGTCACCTACCACCGCTCGCTGCGACTGCAGAATGAGTGGTAGTTGAATGATGAACATTCCTTGTGGTTGTAGCACGGGATCATAATCCCGCACGGTCTGGTGCCGGTGGTGGTGCACGTCGGCGGAGTGGGCTCCGTGGTCGCGGCCGCGCTCGCCTCCGTCACCTACCACCGCTCGCTGCGACTGCAGAATGAGTGGTAGTTGAATGATGAACATTCCTTGTGGTTGTAGCACGGGATCATAATCCCGCACGGTCTGGTGCCGGTGGTGGTGCACGTCGGCGGAGTGGGCTCCGTGGTCGCGGCCGCGCTCGCCTCCGTCACCTACCACCGCTCGCTGCGACTGCAGAATGAGTGGTAGTTGAATGATGAACATTCCTTGTGGTTGTAGCACGGGATCATAATCCCGCACGGTCTGGTGCCGGTGGTGGTGCACGTCGGCGGAGTGGGCTCCGTGGTCGCGGCCGCGCTCGCCTCCGTCACCTGCCACCGCTCGCTGCGACTGCAGAATGAGTGGTAGTTGAATGATGAACATTCCTTGTGGTTGTAGCACGGGATCATAATCCCGCACGGTCTGGTGCCGGTGGTGGTGCACGTCGGCGGAGTGGGCTCCGTGGTCGCGGCCGCGCTCGCCTCCGTCACCTACCACCGCTCGCTGCGACTGCAGAATGAGTGGTAGTTGAATGATGAACATTCCTTGTGGTTGTAGCACGGGATCATAATCCCGCACGGTCTGGTGCCGGTGGTGGTGCACGTCGGCGGAGTGGGCTCCGTGGTCGCGGCCGCGCTCGCCTCCGTCACCTACCACCGCTCGCTGCGACTGCAGAATGAGTGGTAGTTGAATGATGAACATTCCTTGTGGTTGTAGCACGGGATCATAATCCCGCACGGTCTGGTGCCGGTGGTGGTGCACGTCGGCGGAGTGGGCTCCGTGGTCGCGGCCGCGCTCGCCTCCGTCACCTACCACCGCTCGCTGCGACTGCAGAATGAGTGGTAGTTGAATGATGAACATTCCTTGTGGTTGTAGCACGGGATCATAATCCCGCACGGTCTGGTGCCGGTGGTGGTGCACGTCGGCGGAGTGGGCTCCGTGGTCGCGGCCGCGCTCGCCTCCGTCACCTACCACCGCTCGCTGCGACTGCAGAATGAGTGGTAGTTGAATGATGAACATTCCTTGTGGTTGTAGCACGGGATCATAATCCCGCACGGTCTGGTGCCGGTGGTGGTGCACGTCGGCGGAGTGGGCTCCGTGGTCGCGGCCGCGCTCGCCTCCGTCACCTACCACCGCTCGCTGCGACTGCAGAATGAGTGGTAGTTGAATGATGAACATTCCTTGTGGTTGTAGCACGGGATCATAATCCCGCACGGTCTGGTGCCGGTGGTGGTGCACGTCGGCGGAGTGGGCTCCGTGGTCGCGGCCGCGCTCGCCTCCGTCACCTACCACCGCTCGCTGCGACTGCAGAATGAGTGGTAGTTGAATGATGAACATTCCTTGTGGTTGTAGCACGGGATCATAATCCCGCACGGTCTGGTGCCGGTGGTGGTGCACGTCGGCGGAGTGGGCTCCGTGGTCGCGGCCGCGCTCGCCTCCGTCACCTACCACCGCTCGCTGCGACTGCAGAATGAGTGGTAGTTGAATGATGAACATTCCTTGTGGTTGTAGCACGGGATCATAATCCCGCACGGTCTGGTGCCGGTGGTGGTGCACGTCGGCGGAGTGGGCTCCGTGGTCGCGGCCGCGCTCGCCTCCGTCACCTACCACCGCTCGCTGCGACTGCAGAATGAGTGGTAGTTGAATGATGAACATTCCTTGTGGTTGTAGCACGGGATCATAATCCCGCACGGTCTGGTGCCGGTGGTGGTGCACGTCGGCGGAGTGGGCTCCGTGGTCGCGGCCGCGCTCGCCTCCGTCACCTACCACCGCTCGCTGCGACTGCAGAGGCACAGGTATCTTATTACACTTGCTTTTTAGGGTTCCGTACCCAAAGGGTAAAAACGGGACCCTATTACTAAGACTCCGCTGTCCGTCCGTCCGTCACCAGGCTGTATCTCACGAACCGTGATAGCTAGACAGTTGAAATTTTCACAGATGATGTATTTCTGTTGCCGCTATAACAACAAATACTAAAAACAGAATAAAATAAAGATTTAAGTGGGGCTCCCATACAACAAACGTGATTTTTGACCGAAGTTAAGCATCGTCGGGCGGGGTCAGTACTTGGATGGGTGATCGTTTTTTTGCTTGTTTTTTGTTGATGGTGCGGAACCCTCTGTGCGCGAGTCCGACTCGCACTTGCCCGGTTTTTTTCAACCTTGCGGCTCCCTATGCAAGAAGAACCGGCCAAGTGCGAGTTCGACTAGCGTTCCAAGGGTGCCGTACATTAAGTCCGACTCACGCTTGACTCACTTGACTGCACATTTTTTATAAGTTTAGACCCAGTAGTTTCGGAGATAAGGGTTCCGTTTTATCCTTTTGAGGCACGGAACCCTAAAAATGGCATTGGCTCCATAGTAAAAGTTTTTTAGACTACATATTCTCTTATAAGAGGTGAAAGTTTAGGTTTTCGTTAAAAAAGTTATCTTTCGGGTGTTTTGTTAAATATCCTGACTGAATTTTTTAGTCATATTTTTAATTTATGCCGAGGACGATTTTTTTTCTCTACTTGTACGGTACTTCCGAGGTTTGGACGCATGATTTTAGACCAAAATTTTTGATCGCCAAACCCATGTAATAGGTACATTGTATGAAATTGTGCAGCACCCAGTCGGAGGCCGACGAAGCTGAAGCCGGTGCAGGAAAGGACCGGGTCGACGGCGACAAGAGTAAGGCCAAGTCCAACGACCACATCGAGGTCCTACTTAAGGTATTTCAATCTTCCTATTATATGCCGTTACATCTCTATTCACACCCGCAACTAATTCCAGTTACTTAACATAATGTAGAACTCTCCGCAAAGCAGAAACACTTAAAATACCTACCTTCTTCAAAAGAAATAAATGCACGGTGTACCACAAGGAAGCTACTTAGGTCCATTTTTCTTCCTGCCAAAAATCTATGATGTTTTGAAAGAAATAAAAGATTCTGTCTGTCCTGCCAGTTACTCCCAGTTAATTGACATTATAAACGAAGATGTCGAAGATAAATAAAAGAAGAAGAAATACATTTATTTAGCATCAGGTACAAGTAACACACAATACACGTAACACAAACAATTTAGATGCTGAACAGGATCCCCACTCAGCATAATGCCACGGCAAGCCATGACGCTGACTTTCAGTGGGTACCTGACTTAAAACTAATCTACATCTAAACTAAACGAGTGGCAACACACAATTCAGACACAAATTAAAAAGTACGAATAAACTTAAATTAGACAGTAGTTCAGCATTTTAGCATGCTTAACGTTGCGGACCGTTGTTGTCTTGCATACTGGAGTTACTGGTTACAGGTTCAACAAGTATAGTAAATATAGTTGGTCAAACCAATTTGTCAGTCAGTAAGAACCTAAGGGTGCTAGTACTAGTGTAAGACAAAGATAGTATGATTCTCTCTGTCTATGTTTAAAATGAGACAGTCCTTTGACAAACTATATGCTATACATTGTTCAGGATGGGCTGCTGTGCCGCATCTACTACGCGCCGCAGTTCCACCGGCTCCGGCACGCGCTGCTCGCGGCGCTCGACGACCGCGACCAGCCGCGCCTCGGCGACGCGCGCTGCTGCGACGACCTCAAGGACAAAGGTGATGATACATTCGTTATAAGTTGGTCAGGATGGGCTGCTGTGCCGCATCTACTACGCGCCGCAGTTCCACCGGCTCCGGCACGCGCTGCTCGCGGCGCTCGACGACCGCGACCAGCCGCGCCTCGGCGACGCGCGCTGCTGCGACGACCTCAAGGACAAAGGTGATGATACATTCGTTATAAGTTGGTCAGGATGGGCTGCTGTGCCGCATCTACTACGCGCCGCAGTTCCACCGGCTCCGGCACGCGCTGCTCGCGGTGCTCGACGACCGCGACCAGCCGCGCCTCGGTGACGCGCGCTGCTGCGACGACCTCAAGGACAAAGGTGATGATACATTCGTTATAAGTTGGTCAGGATGGGCTGCTGTGCCGCATCTACTACGCGCCGCAGTTCCACCGGCTCCGGCACGCGCTGCTCGCGGCGCTCGACGACCGCGACCAGCCGCGCCTCGGCGACGCGCGCTGCTGCGACGACCTCAAGGACAAAGGTGATGATACATTCGTTATAAGTTGGTCAGGATGGGCTGCTGTGCCGCATCTACTACGCGCCGCAGTTCCACCGGCTCCGGCACGCGCTGCTCGCGGTGCTCGACGACCGCGACCAGCCGCGCCTCGGTGACGCGCGCTGCTGCGACGACCTCAAGGACAAAGGTGATGATACATTCGTTATAAGTTGGTCAGGATGGGCTGCTGTGCCGCATCTACTACGCGCCGCAGTTCCACCGGCTCCGGCACGCGCTGCTCGCGGCGCTCGACGACCGCGACCAGCCGCGCCTCGGCGACGCGCGCTGCTGCGACGACCTCAGGGACAAAGGTGATGATACATTCGTTATAAGTTGTTCAGGATGGGCTGCTGTGCCGCATCTACTACGCGCCGCAGTTCCACCGGCTCCGGCACGCGCTGCTCGCGGCGCTCGACGACCGCGACCAGCCGCGCCTCGGCGACGCGCGCTGCTGCGACGACCTCAAGGACAAAGGTGATGATACATTCGTTATAAGTTGGTCAGGATGGGCTGCTGTGCCGCATCTACTACGCGCCGCAGTTCCACCGGCTCCGGCACGCGCTGCTCGCGGCGCTCGACGACCGCGACCAGCCGCGCCTCGGCGACGCGCGCTGCTGCGACGACCTCAAGGACAAAGGTGATGATACATTCGTTATAAGTTGGTCAGGATGGGCTGCTGTGCCGCATCTACTACGCGCCGCAGTTCCACCGGCTCCGGCACGCGCTGCTCGCGGCGCTCGACGACCGCGACCAGCCGCGCCTCGGCGACGCGCGCTGCTGCGACGACCTCAAGGACAAAGGTGATGATACATTCGTTATAAGTTGGTCAGGATGGGCTGCTGTGCCGCATCTACTACGCGCCGCAGTTCCACCGGCTCCGGCACGCGCTGCTCGCGGCGCTCGACGACCGCGACCAGCCGCGCCTCGGCGACGCGCGCTGCTGCGACGACCTCAAGGACAAAGGTGATGATACATTCGTTATAAGTTGGTCAGGATGGGCTGCTGTGCCGCATCTACTACGCGCCGCAGTTCCACCGGCTCCGGCACGCGCTGCTCGCGGCGCTCGACGACCGCGACCAGCCGCGCCTCGGCGACGCGCGCTGCTGCGACGACCTCAAGGACAAAGGTGATGATACATTCGTTATAAGTTGGTCAGGATGGGCTGCTGTGCCGCATCTACTACGCGCCGCAGTTCCACCGGCTCCGGCACGCGCTGCTCGCGGTGCTCGACGACCGCGACCAGCCGCGCCTCGGTGACGCGCGCTGCTGCGACGACCTCAAGGACAAAGGTGATGATACATTCGTTATAAGTTGGTCAGGATGGGCTGCTGTGCCGCATCTACTACGCGCCGCAGTTCCACCGGCTCCGGCACGCGCTGCTCGCGGCGCTCGACGACCGCGACCAGCCGCGCCTCGGCGACGCGCGCTGCTGCGACGACCTCAAGGACAAAGGTGATGATACATTCGTTATAAGTTGGTCAGGATGGGCTGCTGTGCCGCATCTACTACGCGCCGCAGTTCCACCGGCTCCGGCACGCGCTGCTCGCGGTGCTCGACGACCGCGACCAGCCGCGCCTCGGTGACGCGCGCTGCTGCGACGACCTCAAGGACAAAGGTGATGATACATTCGTTATAAGTTGGTCAGGATGGGCTGCTGTGCCGCATCTACTACGCGCCGCAGTTCCACCGGCTCCGGCACGCGCTGCTCGCGGCGCTCGACGACCGCGACCAGCCGCGCCTCGGCGACGCGCGCTGCTGCGACGACCTCAGGGACAAAGGTGATGATACATTCGTTATAAGTTGTTCAGGATGGGCTGCTGTGCCGCATCTACTACGCGCCGCAGTTCCACCGGCTCCGGCACGCGCTGCTCGCGGCGCTCGACGACCGCGACCAGCCGCGCCTCGGCGACGCGCGCTGCTGCGACGACCTCAAGGACAAAGGTGATGATACATTCGTTATAAGTTGGTCAGGATGGGCTGCTGTGCCGCATCTACTACGCGCCGCAGTTCCACCGGCTCCGGCACGCGCTGCTCGCGGCGCTCGACGACCGCGACCAGCCGCGCCTCGGCGACGCGCGCTGCTGCGACGACCTCAAGGACAAAGGTGATGATACATTCGTTATAAGTTGGTCAGGATGGGCTGCTGTGCCGCATCTACTACGCGCCGCAGTTCCACCGGCTCCGGCACGCGCTGCTCGCGGCGCTCGACGACCGCGACCAGCCGCGCCTCGGCGACGCGCGCTGCTGCGACGACCTCAAGGACAAAGGTGATGATACATTCGTTATAAGTTGGTCAGGATGGGCTGCTGTGCCGCATCTACTACGCGCCGCAGTTCCACCGGCTCCGGCACGCGCTGCTCGCGGCGCTCGACGACCGCGACCAGCCGCGCCTCGGCGACGCGCGCTGCTGCGACGACCTCAAGGACAAAGGTGATGATACATTCGTTATAAGTTGGTCAGGATGGGCTGCTGTGCCGCATCTACTACGCGCCGCAGTTCCACCGGCTCCGGCACGCGCTGCTCGCGGCGCTCGACGACCGCGACCAGCCGCGCCTCGGCGACGCGCGCTGCTGCGACGACCTCAAGGACAAAGGTGATGATACATTCGTTATAAGTTGGTCAGGATGGGCTGCTGTGCCGCATCTACTACGCGCCGCAGTTCCACCGGCTCCGGCACGCGCTGCTCGCGGCGCTCGACGACCGCGACCAGCCGCGCCTCGGCGACGCGCGCTGCTGCGACGACCTCAAGGACAAAGGTGATGATACATTCGTTATAAGTTGGTCAGGATGGGCTGCTGTGCCGCATCTACTACGCGCCGCAGTTCCACCGGCTCCGGCACGCGCTGCTCGCGGCGCTCGACGACCGCGACCAGCCGCGCCTCGGCGACGCGCGCTGCTGCGACGACCTCAGGGACAAAGGTGATGATACATTCGTTATAAGTTGTTCAGGATGGGCTGCTGTGCCGCATCTACTACGCGCCGCAGTTCCACCGGCTCCGGCACGCGCTGCTCGCGGCGCTCGACGACCGCGACCAGCCGCGCCTCGGCGACGCGCGCTGCTGCGACGACCTCAAGGACAAAGGTGATGATACATTCGTTATAAGTTGGTCAGGATGGGCTGCTGTGCCGCATCTACTACGCGCCGCAGTTCCACCGGCTCCGGCACGCGCTGCTCGCGGCGCTCGACGACCGCGACCAGCCGCGCCTCGGCGACGCGCGCTGCTGCGACGACCTCAAGGACAAAGGTGATGATACATTCGTTATAAGTTGGTCAGGATGGGCTGCTGTGCCGCATCTACTACGCGCCGCAGTTCCACCGGCTCCGGCACGCGCTGCTCGCGGCGCTCGACGACCGCGACCAGCCGCGCCTCGGCGACGCGCGCTGCTGCGACGACCTCAAGGACAAAGGTGATGATACATTCGTTATAAGTTGGTCAGGATGGGCTGCTGTGCCGCATCTACTACGCGCCGCAGTTCCACCGGCTCCGGCACGCGCTGCTCGCGGCGCTCGACGACCGCGACCAGCCGCGCCTCGGCGACGCGCGCTGCTGCGACGACCTCAAGGACAAAGGTGATGATACATTCGTTATAAGTTGGTCAGGATGGGCTGCTGTGCCGCATCTACTACGCGCCGCAGTTCCACCGGCTCCGGCACGCGCTGCTCGCGGCGCTCGACGACCGCGACCAGCCGCGCCTCGGCGACGCGCGCTGCTGCGACGACCTCAAGGACAAAGGTGATGATACATTCGTTATAAGTTGGTCAGGATGGGCTGCTGTGCCGCATCTACTACGCGCCGCAGTTCCACCGGCTCCGGCACGCGCTGCTCGCGGCGCTCGACGACCGCGACCAGCCGCGCCTCGGCGACGCGCGCTGCTGCGACGACCTCAAGGACAAAGGTGATCATACATTCGTTATAAGTTGGTCAGGATGGGCTGCTGTGCCGCATCTACTACGCGCCGCAGTTCCACCGGCTCCGGCACGCGCTGCTCGCGGCGCTCGACGACCGCGACCAGCCGCGCCTCGGCGACGCGCGCTGCTGCGACGACCTCAAGGACAAAGGTGATGATACATTCGTTATAAGTTGGTCAGGATGGGCTGCTGTGCCGCATCTACTACGCGCCGCAGTTCCACCGGCTCCGGCACGCGCTGCTCGCGGCGCTCGACGACCGCGACCAGCCGCGCCTCGGCGACGCGCGCTGCTGCGACGACCTCAAGGACAAAGGTGATGATACATTCGTTATAAGTTGGTCAGGATGGGCTGCTGTGCCGCATCTACTACGCGCCGCAGTTCCACCGGCTCCGGCACGCGCTGCTCGCGGCGCTCGACGACCGCGACCAGCCGCGCCTCGGCGACGCGCGCTGCTGCGACGACCTCAAGGACAAAGGTGATGATACATTCGTTATAAGTTGGTCAGGATGGGCTGCTGTGCCGCATCTACTACGCGCCGCAGTTCCACCGGCTCCGGCACGCGCTGCTCGCGGCGCTCGACGACCGCGACCAGCCGCGCCTCGGCGACGCGCGCTGCTGCGACGACCTCAAGGACAAAGGTGATGATACATTCGTTATAAGTTGGTCAGGATGGGCTGCTGTGCCGCATCTACTACGCGCCGCAGTTCCACCGGCTCCGGCACGCGCTGCTCGCGGCGCTCGACGACCGCGACCAGCCGCGCCTCGGCGACGCGCGCTGCTGCGACGACCTCAAGGACAAAGGTGATGATACATTCGTTATAAGTTGGTCAGGATGGGCTGCTGTGCCGCATCTACTACGCGCCGCAGTTCCACCGGCTCCGGCACGCGCTGCTCGCGGCGCTCGACGACCGCGACCAGCCGCGCCTCGGCGACGCGCGCTGCTGCGACGACCTCAAGGACAAAGGTGATGATACATTCGTTATAAGTTGGTCAGGATGGGCTGCTGTGCCGCATCTACTACGCGCCGCAGTTCCACCGGCTCCGGCACGCGCTGCTCGCGGCGCTCGACGACCGCGACCAGCCGCGCCTCGGCGACGCGCGCTGCTGCGACGACCTCAAGGACAAAGGTGATGATACATTCGTTATAAGTTGGTCAGGATGGGCTGCTGTGCCGCATCTACTACGCGCCGCAGTTCCACCGGCTCCGGCACGCGCTGCTCGCGGTGCTCGACGACCGCGACCAGCCGCGCCTCGGTGACGCGCGCTGCTGCGACGACCTCAAGGACAAAGGTGATGATACATTCGTTATAAGTTGGTCAGGATGGGCTGCTGTGCCGCATCTACTACGCGCCGCAGTTCCACCGGCTCCGGCACGCGCTGCTCGCGGCGCTCGACGACCGCGACCAGCCGCGCCTCGGCGACGCGCGCTGCTGCGACGACCTCAAGGACAAAGGTGATCATACATTCGTTATAAGTTGGTCAGGAACTTTCTGCCTAGTACTAAATTATTATTTAACTCGGGTGTGGGAACACGAGCATCTTTAGTGAATTTAAATCTATCTATTTTTAATATTTAAACTTGTCCCCTATACTTATTTTTTCAAAATTGGAATATTTTTATGTTATTTCTACTCAGAATCATGAGCTCTTTTGATCCTAATAGGAGAAAAGAAGTGTCCCAAAATGTCCATACATTTTTCGATCTTTCCATTCCGTGACCGCCATACAAAGTCTATGAAAAATGGTAACGGAAAGGGAAAAAACCTTGGGACTCTTTTTTTCTCCTATTAGGAAAGAAAGAACTCTTGATTCTGAGTAGAAATAACTAAAGAAAAGAAAAAAATAAATTCACAAATAAAAAAATAAGTGTATGGGACAACTTTAAATAAAATGGCCCAGGTATAACAATCCTGAAATATTTGTTGCAGACAAAAGTCTGTGCGATATCGAAGAGGGTTTCATCCGTTCGCTGGCGCACTGCGTGCCCTGGGCGGCCAAGGGCGGGAAATCAGGATCCACGTTCTGCAAAACCAAAGGTATCAGTATGACTAGGGTTTGCAATCCGGATCCGAAATGTATGAAATTATTCGGATCTGGATCCGCGGATCATCCCATACATTTCGGATTCGTCGTGCAAACCCTAAGTACGACAATAAATGACAGCTGGCAATGTGACATTCTCTTTACAACACGGTATAATGAGAGGGAATCTCACTGCAATGTTTTGCCGCCAGAGTGCAGCACTAGCGCCTTTCGTAAACCATATAGAGTAACTTATACATAATGTGCCTTAAACTGTTTTTTGACAAGTTTTCATAGCCAGTAAAATATGACATTGATACATCAATGCAGTTTGTTTACAAAGGGTCTACCGGGAAATCGAAACTCAGCTATTTGCCTCTTTAAAGCTCGAATATGCAAGAGTGATAGAGAGGATAGATAACAAAATTTCGACTCTCTCATTTGCGGTAGACCCTTAGATTGTGACTGATTGTGGAACTGGCGCCCCCTACGCAGAGTTTCGTGTAATATTCCCTATTGGCCTACCTATATCTACCAATATCTTGGAGTCATACAATAATATGCTTAAAATTTTAATCATTTCTACATATGTACATATGTTTTTTGCATGCCTGTCGGTCAAATATAGCGACACCACTTATTGTAAGATTACCATCACTGTATGTACTACCTATATTTGCAAATAAAACATTTTGAATTTGAATTTTTGGCACAAAATAGATGTGTTAATAGATAGTGTTCGGCAGATGACCGCTACGTTCTGAAAGAGATGACGAAGCCGGAGTGGACGCAGTTCCTGGAGTTCGCGCCGCACTACTTCAGCTACATCACCAGCTGTCGCAGCCAACAGCTGCCCAGCCTATTAGGTATTTCAATTTTAAATAATATAAAAATTTAAATGTCATTTACTACCTACCTTGAATATTCTTGATCGACAGATTTTTCTCGTTATTTATTATGATTTTTTTAATATTCTTTTCTTTTTTGTTTTTTTTTGTTAAATATTAATTAGGGGTTTTTTTAGAGAAGAACGAAAATTTTATTATTTTTGCGCTACGACGCACGGCTTTTAGGAGATACAGCCCTATAAAGATTTTTCTTTTTTTTTTTTTACTTTTTTGTGTTTTTTAAATATTACTCAGAGATTTCTTAAAGAGGAACGAATTTGATTATTTTTGCGCTTCGACGCACGGTTTAGGAGATACAGCCCTATAAAGATGAAAAAAAAAGAAATCGAACTATAAAGCAAATTTTTTTTATGACTGAATGCCACGATGCTGTCACAAATATCTGTGAAATGGAAATTAAAAAAGAGCCACTTCCCGGCCTAGGCGTGCAACTATGTATGAAATTTCATTAAAGACTTTTCGTCTGGCCGCTCCCGAGACGTGATATTTCCGAGCCTAATATGAACATCAATATTAAATAAATAATTTATGCTCATAAGCAATAATGTGTCAACCCACATTCATTTTGCAATAAGAAGCCAACTCAAAAAATGAAATGAAATTTATTAATGTATGTTGAGAAAGGGTTACATATTAAGCATAAATTAATTGCTACTCTAGTAGTCTCACCAAACTCTAACTTTTCAGGCGTACAATACATTTCACACACAATCACATTATACAATATCAATTTAAAATAATTATAACTAAGTAACTAAATTGACGCTTAAGAGGCCTTATTCCTTAGAGCGTTCACCGATTTCACGAAATAACACTCGATAGATGGCGTTGGCGCTCGGTACGCGAGCGCCGGCAAAGTTAAGCGCGTTTCAACGCAGGCGAGAATAATATTGATACTTTTCAATTTAATTGCAAAGTAACATTATTTTTAGCGTTATATTGGCACTCTTTATTTTATTTTATAAGCATGGTAGTAGTCAATAGAGTGTATGTGTTGGGATAATATATAACCAGAGGCGAGTAAATAATAACAATATTTACCTCTGGCATGGAATTATTGTGACAATCACTCTTCTTATGAATAAGGTGTATTCGGGTATTTCCGAATGAACGAATAGTGGCGGATAATTCCGAAAGCTGACTCTTACTACAACGGAATATGAGTGATTTTACAATGATTTTCGGAATTACCCGAATAAACCTTACTACTAATATTCGTCATTGTAGTAGTGTTGTATTTTCAAACTTCTTTAGCGGCGCTGTGCACTTTTTGAGGTGGGGAAAAAATGTTAAACTCGCGACAGATCACGTGACCGTAAGACGGACACGCGACCTGATCAAAAAACTGTTACAATGTTATTGAGTTTTTCTTTATTGATTTAAATGCCATCTAGTGAGTTTCCCTCTAACCGGTATTAATATAACTCGAGTACCAACAGTGATGTGCTTAGGGGTTTCAAGTAATGCGACGAAATAACGCTAGATGGCATTAACATCAATTATACACAGTGCTGCAGACATTTTGCACTAGTCATTGAGTTTTCACTTCTGCCGGCACTCCCGGAGTGCAACCCGTTGTTTTTTTTTACAAACCATGACAAACCATGAGTTTTGTTTACATTTTTGCTGCCCACAAATTGTCGTCTTTTTGTACTATTTCTGTTTTTAGGGGAAAGTCGGGGCCCGTCCATACTGCAAATAAACATGTTTCTTTATTTGTGATATGCAACTGGCCCTATCTGTTAAAACCAGTCATTGTTTTTATTTAAAACCATGATACCGTTGACTACATTCCACATTTTTTTTTGTTTGATGGCCTCGTCGGGGTCAATACCGAAATCCGATTATTTATATTATGCCATCTTCGCTCCACTCCATTAAGATACCCTGGACAGAGGGCCTACCGCGAACCACGTTCGACGTGTTACCTCCCTGACACACTTACGTACGAATTTACAAGTGCAACAGAGAGGCAACACGTCGAACGTGGTTCGCGGTAGGCGCTCAGGCCTATGGAACTCTCCGCGCGAGCACGGATTTATACCTACGAATCTCTTCCCGTTCACGGTAGAAAATCAAGCTAGTTGGTCGCCGGCGCTCGAATATGCCAAAATGTATGCGAAATAAATGTCTTCTTCACGAACAAATAACACATGTTGTAGTGTGGAATTGTGGATGGATGCAGAAACAAAAAAAAAACTAATAAAAAAATCCGTGTTTGCTCTACCGATTGATAGGAAAAGTAACTATTAGACGTTCTCAATATAAGTACTTATACCAATTTTTTTTACGATAGTCGCAAGCTACGTAGTATGCCGTTTTATAAACCGCGTAGTGTTTACGCGGTTTATAAAACGGCGTAAACACTACGGTTACTGTAGGGAGATATGACCTTTTAAAATATTTCGCAGTCACTCATCATAATAAATAATAAAATAAGGAAAAACCCTAACTTAAGACAAAAGATAAATAAAGAGAATAATAAAATAAATTTATAAGTAATTAATAATGATTGTTGTGTTAAATTTGAACCCTATGCATGCATGTTCAATTACATTCCTGCCTTCTCTTTCTATGTATATCTATCCTTTAGTCGCCTAATAAACCCGTACAAGATCACACGTCTTTCTGATTTATTTAAATCCAAAAATCCAAAATAGTTAAAAGTGAACCTTATTACAACCATCATATGGTCGCAATCGAACCGGATCAATTAGTGCATCGGACACCGGCCGCCCGGCGGCGAGAACAATAGCGAGCCGCATTCCAGAGATAAGGAGCCGGCAGATGCTAACGAATTGCACCTCAAACTAATGAGTTTATTTGATTATTAACAAGTTTTATTGCTAAAAGTTATAACGGCGTTTTAATAGACTTGTACGTGAAATTGCAGTGTTTTATCGTTAACAATGACTGAAAAACAAAAACAATTACTCGCTGTGCTTGAGGATAGTGCTACAGTGCTTCGGAAAACACAAGTTAACCTAAAGAAATGCCCTAAGGAGAGATTAACCAAGGGTTACATCGAGTCTCGGCTTAAAATGATTGACGAATACTGGGCTACGTTTAACCACAGTCACCAAGAGTTGGTCAAGGCTACACCTACGGAACAAAGGGGTGTTTTACCATACTTTTTAAACGAAGAATTCTTTGTTTACGAAGATTTGTACAACGTACTCAGAGGAGATTTGATGGACCGAATTGCAAGTTTAATGCATGAAACTTTGATGGAAACTTCTGTTGCTAACTCCAGCTATGCTATAGCAGGAACACAAAACAACTTCGTACGTTTGCCGCGGATCGAGTTACCTACTTTTAGTGGAAGCTACGAAGAGTGGCCCGCGTTCAAGGATTTATTCATATCACTCGTGCATAACAACAAGATGTTAAGTGACGTACAAAGGCTACATTATTTGAAGACAAGTGTTACTGCTGAAGCGTCGTCATTACTGAGGCACATTCAAATTACGTCTGATAATTATTCACAAGCATGGCTCATCCTGAAAACAAGGTATGGCAACAAACGATTAATTTTGAACAATAATTTGAAGAAATTGGTTAACCAGCGTAAAATGAACACACAATCAGCTGCTCAACTGAAAATACTCCTAGATACAACGTCAGAGTGCTTACACAACATTCAAAACCTGAATGTTTCTGTTGACTCTTGGGATCCACTTGTGATATTTTTGCTCGTTCAGAAATTGGACCCAGAGACGCATAAAGACTGGGAAGAGCATGCGTATAAGAGTGACTCTGAACCCTTACCGAAGTGGAACGATTTTAAGGAGTTTCTAGAGGCCAAGTTTCGTACACTGGAACTACTTACGAATAATACAAAAGAAGTGAAGTCAAACAAGGAGCGAAGTACATGCCATGTTGCCACACCTACCTTCGAGAACAGGAGTTGTGTAATGTGTAAAGAAAGTCATACATTATGTCACTGCAAGGAGTTTACCAAGATGGAACCTACGGAGAGAAGCGAATATGTCAAGAATAACAACTTATGTTACAACTGTCTAGTACCAGGGCATTCAGCATCAAAATGTCGAGTACCTGTGTCCTGTAGAATATGTCACCGACGTCATCACTCCCTTCTACATCAACTAAAGCAGACTGAGCCTGTGGCCCCTACGAGTCCCTCACAACCACTGGCTTCATCATTACATGTTGTAGAAGACATAGAAGAAGTGCAAGCAAACACAGTGATCGCGTTACATCTCAATACTAGACAGAATTCAGCACTACTAGCGACTGCTGTGGTGGAAGCAAGAAGCAATCAAGGTCACATCATTCCACTGCGCGCGCTAATAGACCAGGGTTCCGAAGAATCATTTATAAGCGAGAAAGCGGCTCAACTACTAAAGCTTGACCGACAACATGTAAGGGGAAGCATCACGGGCTTGGGTTCCATGAGAGCAGAAATCAACCACGTCTGTGAGCTACAAATAAAATCACAGTGGGATAAAACATTTGTCCTACCGGTTAAGGCTTATGTAATGTCGAAACAGCTGACCAGGAAGTTACCTAAGAAGCATATTGTTCAACAACCATGGCCTCATCTACAAGGATTACAGCTAGCGGATCCTAATTACAACAACTCGGGACCCATAGATCTCTTGCTAGGGGTCCGAGTATACGCTAGAATACTGCAAGCAGAAGTAGTCAAAGGTCCACCAGGTACACCATGCGCACAAAAGACTGACCTGGGCTGGATTCTTTTTGGAGAGAGTGATAGCACATCACAAGAAGATTCTTACCTCGTCATGCACCATCAGGTCGATATAGAAGACACACTGAAGTCTCTATGGGAAATAGAAACAGACACCAAGAGAAAATATACCAAGGAAGAACAGCTATGTGAAGAAATCTATGAAAAAACAGTCACTCGAAACCAAGAAGGAAGATACATTGTGAAACTGCCATTTAAGACTGAGAATCCAAAAGTACTTGATGGTAATACAAAAGAGATAGCTACAAAGAGGTTCATGCAACTAGAAAGAAGATTTAAGCGTTCGCCGGACCTGAAAACAGAATACATAAAGGGTATTAATGATTACCTTGAAGAAGGACATCTAGAAGAAGTACCTGAAAAGGAAAAAGAAGATAAATCGGTATACCTACCACACCACGCTGTAATTCGCGACGATAAAGAAACCACGCGCACACGTATTGTATTTGACGGCTCCTGCAAAGGATCAAACAACGTCTCATTAAATGATGAACTGATGATAGGCCCACAACTACAAGATGACTTAAGAAATCTTTTAATGAGATGGAGACTGAAACGAGTTTGCTTCGTGGCAGATGTCCAGAAGATGTACCGCCAAATATTGGTAACAAAAGAGGACGCAAATTACCAACGCATTCTTTGGCGACAAGACGAGTCTGAAGAGTTAAAAGAGTACCGTATGCTTCGAGTCACTTTCGGTACCGCTCCAGCTCCATACTTAGCGGTCAAAACACTTCAGAAGATTGCTACTGATGAAGAAGAGAAACAACTTGGTAAACAAACAAACAAGCACAGCGAAGTGGCAATCAAAACAATAAAAGAAGACTTTTATATGGACGACATGCTGTCAGGGGCAGCAACCGCTGAGGAAGCGATCGTAATAGCTAAAGAAGTAACACGCATCCTGAAACAAGGCGGATTTCAACTCATGAAATGGTCCTCTAATAACATTGAATTTATGAAATCTATCGATGAAGATAAAAGATCAGCGAATGCACAGATAGAACTGAACCTTGATGGAACTATAAAGGCACTTGGAATTGCATGGAACCTTGGTGCAGATCAGTTTCAATACAACTTGTCACTATCACCAATGCCAAAGACGATAACTAAACGTGGGATACTATCAGATGTACAAAAGCTATTTGATCCACTAGGCTGGATCGCACCAAGCACTGTTATGGCGAAGATGCTGATGCAAAGGTTATGGCTTGAAAAAGTGTCTTGGGACGAATGTGTCAGTCCTGAGCTCGAAGAAGAATGGAAACAGATAAGAGATGATTTTGAAAATGTCAAAGATATAAAGATGGATAGATGGCTTGGCACAACAGACTCGGAAGAAGAAAAGATACAGATACACGGATTTAGCGACGCATCTATGCGAGCATACGCTGCCGTCGTATATATAAGAGTTGAAAGCGAGAACAAAATAACAACCAAAATCATCGCTGCACGAACGAGAATAGCACCTTTGAAAACTATCTCCCTCCCGCGCTTAGAATTATGTGGCGCGTTACTCCTGTCTAAACTCATGAAACAAATTGGACAAGCGATGAGAATACCAACAACAAACATGTTCGCATGGACCGACTCTTCGATAGTAATCGCTTGGCTTTGTGGAGAACCCAATAGATGGAAACCGTTTGTAGCCAACCGCGTTGTAGAAATCGTTGAGAACCTAAACAACAAACACTGGTACCATGTGCAATCTAAAGATAATCCTGCAGATATCGCTTCAAGAGGGATGAAGCTGACCACACTTAAGAACTGTGATCTGTGGTGGCACGGCCCGAACTGGTTATCTGAAAAAGAAATAAATATTAGTAAACAAGAAGATTTTACAACAGATGAAGAAATAAAGGTACAGAAAATTCAAACTTACCTGAATATTGAAGACCTGGAAAGACAAGAAAAGGCACTGAGTACACAATTTGGAGATTTTGATAACTTAACTGAACTACTTAAAGGTATTGTCTATTGCCTAAGATTCTTAAACTGCAAGAAAAATCCAGATGGCATTGATAAGGATATTACTACAATGGAATTACAAAACGCCATGAATATTTGCATAAAAAAGGTACAGCAAGAAGAGTATCAAGAAGAAATAGAAAGATTGACATCAGATAAACAAGTGAAAGGAAAGAGCTCCCTAAGATCCCTCGCCCCATACGTAGATGAAAACAAGGTCCTCAGGGTGGGCGGTCGCCTCAGATATGCAAATATAGACGAAGACAGAAAGCATCCTATCATTCTGGGAAACAGGAACGCTTTAGTGCCACTAATAATTGCTGATGCACATACAAGAACGCTTCATGGCACTTTGCCTGAAATGCTATGCTACTTACGTTCTAAGTACTGGATATTGCGAGCTAAGTCCTTAGTCAAGAGACATATTCAAAAATGCCTTACTTGTGCAAAACAAAATGCTACGTCGAAGCCGCAAATCATGGGAGATTTACCGGAGCCGAGGGTCACTCCTTCGAGACCATTCCTACACAGTGGAGTAGATTTTGCAGGGCCATACCAGATATTGACGTCTAAAGGCCGAGGAGGAAAAACTGTGAAGGCCTACATAGCTATTTTTATTTGCATGGCCGTCAAGGCAATTCATATTGAACTGGTTGGAGACCTTACCTCAGAAGCATTCATAGCAGCATTCAAACGTTTTGTCGCTAGAAGAGGAAAATGTACTCACCTGTGGAGCGACCAGGGTAGAAACTTCGTAGGTGCTAACAAAGAACTTGTTGAAGCCTGGAATGAAGCTAAATTGAAATTTACCGGACCAATAGCAGAGACACTTGCTATCGAAGGCACACAGTGGCACTTCATTCCAGCTTACAGCCCTAACTTCGGTGGCCTTTGGGAGGCCGGCGTCAAGTCGATAAAATACCATTTAAAGAGAGTTCTGACAACAAACCTGACGTTCGAAGAATTTACGACGGTACTTTACGAGACTGAAGCCTGTTTGAATTCCCGGCCCCTATGCCCACTCGATAACTCAGATCCTGAAAACGCTGAAATACTCACCCCAGGACATTTCTTAATAGGCGAAGCCCCTATCGTTGTTCCAGCAGCAGATTATAAAGAATGTAAAATACATACCTTGTCACGCTGGCAACTCACGCAGAAACTGTTGGCAGATTTTTGGCGTCGATGGCAAGATGAGTACCTATCCAGACTGCAACAAAGACCTAAATGGCTGAAAAAAGACAAAGAGTTTAAAATAGGAGATATAGTGCTTATCAAAACTGATAACTTACCTCCAGGCAAATGGGCACTGGGCCGCATCATGGACAAACATCCTGGTGAAGACGGTTTTACTAGAGTGTACAGTGTCAAATCCGGTAGTGCTATA
This sequence comes from Cydia amplana, assembly GCF_948474715.1. NCBI lineage: Eukaryota > Metazoa > Arthropoda > Insecta > Lepidoptera > Tortricidae > Cydia > Cydia amplana. Next base: position 225,534 of record NC_086079.1, on the reverse strand, counting down.
GTGAAACGATCTATATCTAAATTATGTGCGTTGCCCGTTGATACTGAAACTTTGTAATGTCAATTTGATTCAATTTAAATTGTACTATTGTAAGGTTATGAAAAGGACGTAAGTGTCCTTTTGGTGGGCGGTATGTTGTGTTAAATTTGAACCCTATGCATGCATGTTCAATTACATTCCTGCCTTCTCTTTCTATGTATATCTATCCTTTAGTCGCCTAATAAACCCGTACAAGATCACACGTCTTTCTGATTTATTTAAATCCAAAAATCCAAAATAGTTAAAAGTGAACCTTATTACAACCATCAATGATAAAAGGAATATTATAATTATTAATTACTTATTGCAACTTATCTTGCTCATAGTTATTTTACAATTAATAAAACTTATATTTGTACCTTAGGTAAGTAGGTAGGTATCTTTCATACAATCTATAGTTTAGGTAAGTAGGTAGGTACTTATTTGTAAAATAATTTCTAAGCGTCGGCAACCCTAGCTTTGTGCCGGTGCGCGCGGTGCGGGGAGCGGTGCGTTGAAGGTCATTCCATTGTATTTTTGTGTAGGTATTAAAACGGTAGGCATTTGAGTTTTCTTTGAGAGATAAGTATCTGTTCGTAAGAACTATAATATAGCCCTGTGCCCTGGACCTCATCTAGATCGATGGTACTCGTCAGGGCAAAGCTATTGAGCCCAAACACGATATAGTTATGATGAGTAGATAAGGAGTTCTGGTGACCAACTCCTGACTCCATTATGAGAACCTGGACCTCATCTAGATAGATGGTGCTCGTCAAGGCAAATCGAATGCGCCCAAACACGATGGAGTTATGATAAGTAGATTAGGAGTTCTGGTGACCAACTCCTGACTCCATCATGAGACCCTGGACCTCATCTAGATAGATGGTGCTCGTCAGGACAAATCTAATAATCCTAAATACGATGGAGTTATGATGAGTAGATTAGGAGTTCTGGTGATCGACTCCTGACTCCATCATGAGACCCTGGACCTCCTCAAGATATATAGTGCTCGTCAGGGCAAATCTAATGAGCCCAAACACGATGGAGTGATAATATGTAGATTAGGAGTTCTGGTGACCAACTCCTGACTCCATCATGAGAACCTGGACCTCATCTAGAACGAAGGTGCTCGTCGAGGCAAATCTATTGAGCCCAAACACGATGGAGTTATGATGAGTAGATTAGGAGTTCGGTGACCAACTCCTGACTCCATCATGAGAACCTGGACATTATCCAGGTCGTCCGGGTATAATAATAATGCAAAACCTAACCAGTATTCAAGTAACACTGAAAACCTATCACCTAGCGAGAGTCTGTTGTTGAAATTAAATATGGTGTAAAAAATGTACTTATTTGTATCAAGATTTTCTAGTCGCTGTATACAGCACTTCTCGGAACTCTCTGGCTGTTTACGAACGCACCATAGTCACCGAACGCCTGACGATCGAGCACAGGTCCGTCCCCTAAGCCGTCTCGGCGGAGAATGAGCGCGCGGCGTCGGTGCAGCGTGATTTATACGTGTTTTAAAATAATATAAATTTACGGCAAGGTAGGTCCTATAGTTATGATTATTTTTTTATGGGTTAACGTATAGTTATAGTTTGCTATAATATTATTTTTAGGGCAAAATAATAGTACAATTTGCGATAAAAAAATATAATGTAACCCTGTTTTCACCCAAAAAATGAAGAAAGTTCGGAAGGTTAAATATCCATTTTTTTTAATGAATCTTTGATTTTCAATAGTCTTAGCCGCTCGTAAAAGATATGGTGAATTGAATTGTAATCATTTCTGTATCAAATGATTCTTGTTTACTGCAAAATTGAGAACCGAAACGACAGTTCTCACTGCAAATTTTGAAAAAGCCTCCCAAGAAAACTCATTTATTTTAGGTTTAAAAAGAGAAAATGTCAACTTGAACGGTCTTACTTGCTAGTTTAAGAAATGATTATTTAAGTACGTTATCAGTTTTTGAATGAATACTAATAGTTACGTCGTAATCTTGAATGAAAAAGGTAACAGATTGCAAAAAAACGCTCGCTTGTAGGACTAAGGACTCTTAAAGCTGACATTTTATTGCAAAATTAATGTGGGTTGACACATTTTTGCTAAACAGCATCTTGGTGGTGCGTTTCTTTGGTCCATACCATAATCAAATCTGGGGGCACGGTAGTGCCCCCGCCAAGACGAGCAAAGCGAAGCGCAAGGGCACTACCTACCTTTTCTCGAAGCGCTTCGTCGTTTTTTTTAACTCCGTTAACTTGGGTTTGGATTATACCAGATAAACAAAATTCTCGGGATATGATGTCAATAGTGGACTTATTAAGCATAAAAAAATTCAAATGCATAGCTCTTATATTTTAGATTTTAAACATATCTAAAAAAAACACCGATTTCGTCACTGACTCACTCACTCTGATGATCATCAAAACCTTTAGGATACTTCCCGAAGTTATAGGAAGCTGAAATTTGGTATGTAAGATAGTCTTAGTACACAAACCACAAAAAAAAATCAAAAACTTGAAATTTTTAACCCCTAAGGGAATGAAAAGGGGGGTTGAATTTTGTATGGGGAATTAATAACCGCTGAACCAATTTCATTGAAATTTGGGATGTAGATAGGTAGGATAACAAATTATGGGAAAGGATATAGAATAGATTTCAACCCCAAAAATCATCCCGTAAGGGTGAAAAGGGGGTGGAAAAGGGCGTTAGGGGGGAAAAGAGGGTTGAAGTTTATATAGGGAATCAGTAAAAATCACGTTATATAAAAGATGCTCCCAAATATTTATTTCAGAATTTTTATTAAGTAAATCACCCCCAATACTTTAAATTAGGGGATGGAAGATTGACATAAGTAACATACAAAAAGAAGTGAAATACCACATAACGAAGTTAACTTTTTGATTAACGGTGCCCAGCTCTGCACAGCAGCAGAATTAAGCTACTTGTATAAATGTAAGTCAACTAGGAATGTACGTTTGTTTCCCGTTAGCCCGCATCGTGGGCGTGTACTCTGTGGGCGGGGCCGGGAACGGCGTGCTGGTGATGGAGAACGTGTGGTACCGGCGCGCCGGCGCGCGCTTCGACCTCAAGGGCTCCTCGCGGCACCGCCTCGCGCAGCCCGCGCCGCTCGCCGTGCTGCTCGACGAGAACCTGCTGCAGCGTGAGTAGTGGGGGGAGGGGGGGGGGGACTGTAGTCACCTCGACCTCAAGGGCTCCTCGCGGCACCGCCTCGCGCAGCCCGCGCCGCTCGCCGTGCTGCTCGACGAGAACCTGCTGCAGCGTGAGTAGTGGGGGGAGGGGGGGGGGACTGTAGTCACCTCGACCTCAAGGGCTCCTCGCGGCACCGCCTCGCGCAGCCCGCGCCGCTCGCCGTGCTGCTCGACGAGAACCTGCTGCAGCGTGAGTAGTGGGGGGAGGGGGGGGGGGGGGGACTGTAGTCACCTCGACCTCAAGGGCTCCTCGCGGCACCGCCTCGCGCAGCCCGCGCCGCTCGCCGTGCTGCTCGACGAGAACCTGCTGCAGCGTGAGTAGTGGGGGGAGGGGGGGGGGGGGCTGTAGTCACCTCGACCTCAAGGGCTCCTCGCGGCACCGCCTCGCGCAGCCCGCGCCGCTCGCCGTGCTGCTCGACGAGAACCTGCTGCAGCGTGAGTAGTGGGGGGAGGGGGGGGGGGGGACTGTAGTCACCTCGACCTCAAGGGCTCCTCGCGGCACCGCCTCGCGCAGCCCGCGCCGCTCGCCGTGCTGCTCGACGAGAACCTGCTGCAGCGTGAGTAGTGGGGGGAGGGGGGGGGGGGACTGTAGTCACCTCGACCTCAAGGGCTCCTCGCGGCACCGCCTCGCGCAGCCCGCGCCGCTCGCCGTGCTGCTCGACGAGAACCTGCTGCAGCGTGAGTAGTGGGGGGAGGGGGGGGGGGGCTGTAGTCACCTCGACCTCAAGGGCTCCTCGCGGCACCGCCTCGCGCAGCCCGCGCCGCTCGCCGTGCTGCTCGACGAGAACCTGCTGCAGCGTGAGTAGTGGGGGGAGGGGGGGGGGGGGGACTGTAGTCACCTCGACCTCAAGGGCTCCTCGCGGCACCGCCTCGCGCAGCCCGCGCCGCTCGCCGTGCTGCTCGACGAGAACCTGCTGCAGCGTGAGTAGTGGGGGGAGGGGGGGGGGGGGACTGTAGTCACCTCGACCTCAAGGGCTCCTCGCGGCACCGCCTCGCGCAGCCCGCGCCGCTCGCCGTGCTGCTCGACGAGAACCTGCTGCAGCGTGAGTAGTGGGGGGAGGGGGGGGGGGGCTGTAGTCACCTCGACCTCAAGGGCTCCTCGCGGCACCGCCTCGCGCAGCCCGCGCGGCTCGCTGTGCTGCTCGACGAGAACCTGCTGCAGCGTGAGTAGTGGGGGGAGTTGGGGGCTGTAGTCACCTCGACCTCAAGGGCTCCTCGCGGCACCGCCTCGCGCAGCCCGCGCGGCTCGCCGTGCTGCTCGACGAGAACCTGCTGCAGCGTGAGTAGTGGGGGGAGGGGGGGGGGCTGTAGTCACCTCGACCTCAAGGGCTCCTCGCGGCACCGCCTCGCGCAGCCCGCGCGGCTCGCTGTGCTGCTCGACGAGAACCCGCTGCAGCGTGAGTAGTGGGGGGGGGGGGCTGTAGTCACCTCGACCTCAAGGGCTCCTCGCGGCACCGCCTCGCGCAGCCCGCGCGGCTCGCTGTGCTGCTCGACGAGAACCTGCTGCAGCGTGAGTAGTGGGGGGAGTTGGGGGCTGTAGTCACCTCGACCTCAAGGGCTCCTCGCGGCACCGCCTCGCGCAGCCCGCGCGGCTCGCTGTGCTGCTCGACGAGAACCTGCTGCAGCGTGAGTAGTGGGAGGAGTTGGGGGCTGTAGTCACCTCGACCTCAAGGGCTCCTCGCGGCACCGCCTCGCGCAGCCCGCGCGGCTCGCTGTGCTGCTCGACGAGAACCTGCTGCAGCGTGAGTAGTGGGGGGAGTTGGGGGCTGTAGTCACCTCGACCTCAAGGGCTCCTCGCGGCACCGCCTCGCGCAGCCCGCGCGGCTCGCTGTGCTGCTCGACGAGAACCTGCTGCAGCGTGAGTAGTGGGAGGAGTTGGGGGCTGTAGTCACCTCGACCTCAAGGGCTCCTCGCGGCACCGCCTCGCGCAGCCCGCGCGGCTCGCTGTGCTGCTCGACGAGAACCTGCTGCAGCGTGAGTAGTGGGGGGAGTTGGGGGCTGTAGTCACCTCGACCTCAAGGGCTCCTCGCGGCACCGCCTCGCGCAGCCCGCGCCGCTCGCCGTGCTGCTCGACGAGAACCTGCAGCGTGAGTAGTGGGGGGTGTTCTATACAGAACAGAAACTAATCCAACTGCGAGTACGTACTGGTTCAATCCCAGCTCTGCGCTCCTGCAGCCTCGCACGGAAGCGTGCTCCGATCGGACGCTCCTGGCCTACAGCCTCATACGAGTCATACGGGCACTTGGTCTGATACTGCGTTTGATTCAAACCATTCCTTCAATCTGCGAAATTTCAATGATATTATTAGGTTTTTTTCTGCGAAATAACAGACAGGCACTGGCGCAACTTTGATGGTTTATACCCACAGACAATCCAAAGTCGTGCTACCCCGTCTGCCACACATACGGAAGTTTTACTCCATCTTCGAGTCAATCCCGTGCCTTGATTGGTCCGTGTCTTTGAACGGACCAATCACGGCACGGGATTCGCTCACCTCGTCCCCCCGCACCCCCGTATTTTTGGCAGCATCGGTTTCATGAAAGAATTGGCCTAAGCTCAGTCTAGAGGTTGGATTGTCAGTGTTTATATCTAACCGTCCCATTAGGTCAATCCAACTAAAGCTTACACTTGTGTTCACGCAGTGCGTTGGCAGCAGCAGCTGGTCGTGGCGTCGCACACCGGGCGGGTTCTGTTCTCGTGCATCGACCGCGACACCGAGTTCCTGGCCTCAAACTCCGTCATGGACTACTCGCTGTTGCTGGGTATCGATGGACAGAAGCTGGTGCTAGGAATTATTGGTGAGTATAACGTACTCGTAGTTTGTTTCACCGTGGTATAGTTTGTAGCTTTCTAATAGACCCCGAAAGCTAATCCTATTGTCTATTGTTAAGAAAAACCGCTCGTGCCACGTGCCACAACCACCTGCATAAAAAATCGGTACTTCGGTTACTGAGTGCCGGCGAGTCGAACGCTACAGAACCAGTCTAAAATGTGTCATCGAGATGCGTAACAAAGGCGCGTTATCGGAGAGCGCACCTACACTGGTTTTTTGAGCGTTGGACTAGCCCGCGCTCAGGTGCCAAATAGAATAATTAGGACCCTTTTTTGCAGGTAAGTAGCACGTGCGGTTTTACTGAACAATAGACAATAGGATAAGCCTTCGGGCTCTACTAGAAAGCTACAAACTATACTCGTAGTTTGTCACCGTGGTACCTACTCGTAGTTTGTTTGTCACCGCGAGGTATCATAAAAGAGCGAGTACAAGATATCAACTTCCAAAATATCGATCCTAGAAGAAAAATTGTGAGAACCAAACTTGTAGAGAATCAAATTTCCTACAATTTTTGTTCTCACGGTTTTACTGTGAAATCAAAAATGCCCGAGTTATTCAAGAATAACCGTTTTTCGAATATACACAGGAGCCTGATTCAGTCTACTTTTTGAATTTACACTCCCAGTGACCTCCCCGAGGGACCTACGAAAAAAAAATCCAAGAACTGATTATTCACGGGTCGGGTCGGTTTTTTGGATATAATGACTGGACTACTCGGGCTGTCCGTAATGACTCCGTATATTATTATTTCGACACTATTTTGTAACCAAATAACCAGCCATATACCATCTAAAACTACAGAAGGAAACCCATAAACAGTAATTAACATATTTTTTTCTTTACAGACTACATCCGCACATTCACATGGGACAAGAAGCTGGAGCACCTGGTGAAGAAGAACCTCGGTTCGGGTCAGCCCACCGTGGTCTCCCCCGACGAGTACAAGTCCCGCTTCCGCAAGGCCAGCCGCAAGTACTTCTTGCGCGCGCCCTCGCCCTGGGACCACCTGCTGTAGACCCTGGGGGTCTACACCCACGGCTACCGTGCTCTCAGACGTGTAGGTACCTACAAGAGCCGCTTCCACAAGTACTCCCTGCGCGCGCCCTCGCCCTGGGACCACCTGCTGTAGACCCTGGGGGTCTACACCCACGGCTACCGTGCTCTCAGACGTGTAGGTACCTACAAGAGCCGCTTCCACAAGTACTCCCTGCGCGCGCCCTCGCCCTGGGACCACCTGCTGTAGACCCTGGGGGTCTACACCCACGGCTACCGTGCTCTCAGACGTGTAGGTACCTACAAGAGCCGCTTCCACAAGTACTCCCTGCGCGCGCCCTCGCCCTGGGACCACCTGCTGTAGACCCTGGGGGTCTACACCCACGGCTACCGTGCTCTCAGACGTGTAGGTACCTACAAGAGCCGCTTCCACAAGTACTCCCTGCGCGCGCCCTCGCCCTGGGACCACCTGCTGTAGACCCTGGTGGTCTAGACCCACGGCTACCGTGGTCTCAGACGTGTAGGTACCTACAAGAGCCGCTTCCACAAGTACTCCCTGCGCGCGCCCTCGCCCTGGGACCACCTGCTGTAGACCCTGGGGGTCTACACCCACGGCTACCGTGCTCTCAGACGTGTAGGTACCTACAAGAGCCGCTTCCACAAGTACTCCCTGCGCGCGCCCTCGCCCTGGGACCACCTGCTGTAGACCCTGGGGGTCTACACCCACGGCTACCGTGCTCTCAGACGTGTAGGTACCTACAAGAGCCGCTTCCACAAGTACTCCCTGCGCGCGCCCTCGCCCTGGGACCACCTGCTGTAGACCCTGGGGGTCTACACCCACGGCTACCGTGCTCTCAGACGTGTAGGTACCTACAAGAGCCGCTTCCACAAGTACTCCCTGCGCGCGCCCTCGCCCTGGGACCACCTGCTGTAGACCCTGGTGGTCTAGACCCACGGCTACCGTGGTCTCAGACGTGTAGGTACCTACAAGAGCCGCTTCCACAAGTACTCCCTGCGCGCGCCCTCGCCCTGGGACCACCTGCTGTAGACCCTGGGGGTCTACACCCACGGCTACCGTGCTCTCAGACGTGTAGGTACCTACAAGAGCCGCTTCCACAAGTACTCCCTGCGCGCGCCCTCGCCCTGGGACCACCTGCTGTAGACCCTGGGGGTCTACACCCACGGCTACCGTGCTCTCAGACGTGTAGGTACCTACAAGAGCCGCTTCCACAAGTACTCCCTGCGCGCGCCCTCGCCCTGGGACCACCTGCTGTAGACCCTGGTGGTCTAGACCCACGGCTACCGTGGTCTCAGACGTGTAGGTACCTACAAGAGCCGCTTCCACAAGTACTCCCTGCGCGCGCCCTCGCCCTGGGACCACCTGCTGTAGACCCTGGTGGTCTAGACCCACGGCTACCGTGGTCTCAGACGTGTAGGTACCTACAAGAGCCGCTTCCACAAGTACTCCCTGCGCGCGCCCTCGCCCTGGGACTACCTGCTGTAGACCCTGGTGGTCTAGACCCACGGCTACCGTGGTCTCAGACGTGTAAGAAAAGCGAAGAGCAAGAGCGAAGGTCTAGACCCTAGACCCGGACCGGACACCACCTTGTTGAACCACATAACCTCTCAAACTGCGGGGCGGCCTAAACTAGGAAGATGGAAGATTAAATCAGTGGAATTTATGAGTCGAATGGCTATTAATCATTGTTAAATCTTCTGAAATTTTATTATATCATTAAATTATACTTAGGTAGTTCCTATCTCAGGTATTATTCTCATTCCTTAACCAATATATTAATTACGTAAGCTGTAAAAATTACAAATAATTAATATAAATTGATTGGTTATTATGTGTGTTGTTTCGTTTTATTACTATTATATTTTTAATCCTCAGGAGCTTCAGCTAGCCCTGAAAGCAGTAGCATATAATTTTGAGACCTAAGAAACTCCGCTAGTTGGCTATAGGTACTATCCTTATTACTGGACCAGGGAGTCTGGCAGCTGTTCATCATGAAGGTCTGACTTGACTAGCTGGGCAGCAAAGTTGCTCTTAAACTTGTATACCTTTTCCCAGGGTCGGGCGGTCAGTCTTAATTTTTAGTACTTATCAAGGTGCTAAGGGCGGTTTCGCACTACGTCCGATCCGAATCAGATCCGAACACGTGAAAATATGGGTCTAACTCGGACCGAATTCGGATATTCGCTTACGCACTAGTTCTATCCGAACCCGTGAAAATATATCTAACTCGGACCGAATTCGGATATTCGCTTACGCACTAGTCCTATCCGAACCCGTGAAAATATGGATGAAAAATATTCGGATATTGATTACGCACTTTACGCGGAGCCACAGCAGTGTTCACGTCGTTGATCATGAGTCCTTTCAATCGACGTCAACTTCTGGCAACACTATTGTACGTACGAACACGCAGAAGACGTAAAGAATTCTGGGTGCACCCTCTCTTGCAAGACCGACGATTAAAAGGAGCTTTTTACAATGAGCACGCAGTGTTACGTCAATACGACAGGAAATTTTACAGTTACTACCGTATGAGTGTGTCGACTTTCGATTTTACATCACATAAAAGATAATATCTTGCGACAAGACACAACATTTAGACAATGTATACCGCCAGAAGAAATGCTCGTACGCAGCTCGGCTTTAACTCGGACGCAGTGCGCGAGCGTTCATACAAATAATACTGAGGCTACTTCGGTCCGTCAAAATTCGTCTCCGGAATGGAGATTCTAGAATGACGGAAAGAAATCGGATGACGGATATCGGATGTAGTGCGTAACTTACCATAGAAATAGTTCTACGGCTACAACGGACCATATTTTCACGTGTTCGGATCTGATTCGGATCGGACGTAGTGCGAAACCGCCCTAACAGTGATTTATTTATACAAATATAAAGTCGTTTTAACGAAGTTCTTTATTCGGGAAGATCCTCCCGCGAGTACATCGAAACAAACCGTCTTAAAAATAATCGTTAAACAATCTTCACAATTCCATACACAAGAAATTGAACATAGTTAATTATATTATTGAGGAACGATAAAAACTACTTGGTAAAGGCACAAACTGAAATTATAGTCCAAATTATTTATAAACAGTTGAAAAAGAGCGAAATAGGTAAACACACAACTACCATTGCTTATCATATAAAGGAAGGTGCATAAGTTTAGTTAAGTATAAAAAGTAAATGTTACAATAAATATATTTCATTTTATTCTGGATATAAGCCTCGACCATACAAGACACAAGTGCCTGGAGAATACCTTTTTTATACGGTAATTGCATTGCATGTTGTTATACTTCCACACTGCAGTTTTATAATGTTATATAACGCCAGTGTTACACACATCATGTTATGTAAAGTAACTTTATATATCTGCTGCGTGGGAGGTGGGAGCACCATTAGATCACAAACCTACCAAAGATTTCACTGTCACTGTTCTATATGACATGAAATTATGCCATATGCATACAAGCTTTCATAAAATAATCCCGACTAAAATTTCCTGTTATGAAATATAAATAATAAACTAGTTTAGGTACTTTTTTTTACTAAGGAATAATAAAAGTGTGTTTTGTTTAGTGCAAGATTACCACAAAGTTTTATTGCAATGGCAACACAATGGTAAGTTCCAGAATCTAATCAACAATCTCCGTATAGTTTGCTACAAATACATACTTACTCGATATATCACTCGCAATTTCACTGTTATATTATAATTATAATAATATTACTTTACCGTTCTCATCGAACCTCCCACCTCCGTCCGCTTGTACCTACCTATTTACATTGTCACGGTTACCATTTGTTTAAATATAAACATTTAAGAAACAATATGATACAAAGATATTTCAAGTTGTTATTTGTAATACAGTTAACTTGTACCCACTTTTTTACGCAACATATTTTTCATTTATTTATCTTTCTTTAATACATATATTTACTAGCTCATTGTATTTTAGGTAAGTACCTACACAATTATTAAACTATAGTAGTTACTTTTATAATAGGTATTTTGATATTTTATGCAAAAATAATACGGAAACATTAGCAGCGGCTAGCGCGTTATTTTCTTATAATATAATCATTTAAGTTCTGAAAACTGTATCACGTTGAGATTCAGTTTAAAATAACGAAAAGAATTCATTATTTACACACCTTTAGGCTAGGCTAGGACACTGAGTCACTGATTATAAGGTCGTGTAAATATATTTACGCCACCCTAGCCTAGAGCGAGCTACGCGAGGAGAAAATCTCACTTCCTGGCCAAGGCAAGACGTAAAACTTTAGACAAACCACGGGCGGTAATTCGTAAAGCCCCAGATCGCATATTTACGGCCCTCGTCTTCGGTTCGGACCACAAACACCTGCGATCTGGAGTATTCACGAATTCACCTCCCTAGGTATGTAGGTAATGTACTATTTTGGAACGCCGGCCTGTAAAGATGTTTCTGAAGTCGATCATATTCAACAATCAACACCAATTTTACTAGACGTACGTATACGTATGTATAAAAGATGTGATTTATTTCAGTTAATTATAAATCAAGTATAAGAATAAGACAAGCTCTAAGAGCGAGTGAAGGCGAGACTCTTGTTAGGCCCCGAGACTGGAGTGCTGTACAATTTTATATTTACAGTGTTATTCATTTTCGTTCGGTCCTATTAGTATATAATGCTACACATTTAAATGGCAACAGTTGCCAGAAAGTATTTCGTCATTAGTCAAATCCGTGTTTACGCCTGAAGGCTGAAATACCTATGTATTTATATTATTCAGCTTACTGTGGGTCCATTTGTGAAAATGACCCATAGTATTAATTTATTATTTTGAAGTTTCTTTGATTTTTTTCTTATTTTCAATTGATTAATATTTCATTATTTTACTTGTATGATGGGCGTTCATGTCAACAAAGGTGAACATTCTTATATTTTCTTGCCACTTGATTATTAACTTATTACTTTGTATACACTTATACAAACATTTATGCACATATCGTCAGGCGACAAGCAAAAGTCACTAAGTACCATCACAAGTTCATAGCCATAGTGAACCATATTAGTACGAAAAGAAGGTTGATTTTTGTTTAAATATTTTATAGTGATTAGTGACTTTTGCTTGTCACCTGACGATATGAAAAAGACAAATCGCAATGAACGTGGGGGGTTGGTTAGATGCCGGGGGCGGTTGTAGCGGTGGCACAGTACACACTAGTAGGCAGCATTAGTAGCGTCATGTGGGGTCCAGCGTGTGGCTCAGGGTCCGGAGCTGATCCAGGCCCGCCAGGAGGTCGCTGTGGAAGAAAAACAGTCGTTTAGGTATGTGTACATAACATGTATACATTTTTTTTTCCGCCGCTTGTAACGACGCTAAACTGATTATATACAAAATTGGGGTGTAAATTATTTATTTAATCTTTATTGCACAAATGAAAATACAAACGTACAAAAGGCGGACTTAATGCTACAATGCATTCTCTACCGGTCAACCTTCGGGCGAAGCGGATAACTTGTAGGCGGTCATATTGACATATTATCATATTGCCCGGAATATAAATCGATTTAGAATGTAATAAGGAGCCAGAGGTGTGTAAATGTAAAGTGTGTTGTAGTGAGTGTCGGTATAGTTTGTAGCTTTCTAGTAGACCCCGAAGGCTTATCCTATTGTCTATTGTTCAGTAAAACCGCACGTGCTACTTACCTGCAAAAAAGGGTCCTAATTATTCTATTTGGCACCTGAGCGCGGGCTAGTCCAACGCTCAAAAAACCAGTGTAGGTGCGCTCTCCGATAACGCGCCTCTGTTACGCATCTCGATCAGGCGCGGCTGGCCTTAAGGAGCGCTTGTGCGGTGCACTCCCATAAATAATCAAAATGTAATTATACCACCTATTTAATATATTACTATTTAAGATCTATCGTAAAAAACTCAATACCAATTAAATAATAACCTTTATTCATTATAAGTTTGTAGACAGATCACCACTACCTACTCGGCGTAATTTCATAGAAATCAAAGGTAACGCGCGAAGCGGAGCGCTTTGGATTGCGCTCCTATGGAAAAAGATTTAGTACATTCGATCAATAGGAAATTCAATAAGAGCGAAAGAGAAGTTTCGACACAGGTCCGCGCGTGAAACAGAACATTTTCTATGAGGGAACAGGCAAAATCGGTGCGGCGCTCCGAGCCCGGTTGACCTTGCGCGCGCATCCCGCGCGCCATGTTGATGTTGTTGTTGTCACTTGTTTCTAAACAGACCTTAGTCAATTTTAAAGGCGGGAATGCAATTTTGGCTTTTTTTTCATTATAAATAATGAAACAAGAGTTTAAACAGCGAAAGCACATAATTTGTTTGTTTTGAGGTGTTTAAAAATTAATGAATTTAACGTGAGAATGTGAAAAAGTTTACAAAATCAACTCGAGTTCAATTATGGACGACCTTGAACTTTCGTAACAATGTTAGTCAAAAACAAAACCTTATATATTTACTATTCAGATCAATATGCAAAAACACCGTGGTTGTGTTGTGTGAATGTGATAAAAGTAACTAGCTTATTATGTTTTTCGTGTTACTTAAAGGTCTTAAAGTATATGTTTTGTGTTTGGCTCGGGCGCGGGCGACGTGCGGTGAGTTTGTTTGGAGCGAAATAAGTAAGTAGGTGTGTTAACAATTTAGTACATCTTTCCATAAAATATAAATAAAAACATTACATCCATTTGTAAAATGAACTGCAGTTGGCGTCTATCGGTCGTCAAGATATTCGTAATACCGAAAATCTATGAGAGAGTTCAATGACCGGGTGGACGGAAACCGACATCTAGGTACTTTGCGACGGTTAATTGAATGTGTAGGTTTAGTTTTTGTTTTTTATTGTGAGTGAACACCCATAATACGTAGCTACCAGCCGCCGCTGATCTCGATGACACATTTTAGACTGGTTCTGTAGCGTTCGACTCGCCGGCACTCAGTAACCGAAGTACCGATTTTTTATGCAGGCGGTTGTGGCACGTGGCACGAGCGGTTTTTCTTAACAATAGACAATAGGATTAGCCTTGGGGGTCTATTAGAAAGCTACAAACTTTACCGCAGCTCGGCGTCGGCGACGTCGGCGGCGGCGCGCAGCTCTGCGGCGGCGGCGGCGCGGGCGGCGCGGTGCGCGCGCAGCTGGCTCTGCGCGCCCGCCAGCTCCTCCTGAACAATACTTATTTTCACAAGAGTACTTTGCTACTTAAAAACAGTGAGCGAAATCGCATCTACTACATAAAGGTCGATAAAGTACAAAATTATGAATAGATTTTATTGCTATTGATATAAGATGCATGCATATACTTACCTAGACTTAAGAAATATTGAGTGCCCTTACAGGGTGTCATGTACCTACCGTCCTCAAATCGTAACACCTAATGTAACATGAACATGACTGCAATATAATAAAGAATAAAGATTTTGCTCACCGAGTGAGACAAAATGACATTCAAGTGACATTAATATTCAAATGTCATTTCGACGTGCGGGGTCTAATACGAGTTCGAAATACTTGGATTCTATTATCTCTGTCCCTTTCACGTCGTTAGCAAAAAGAAAGAGACAAAAAAAAAGTCAAACGACATTCAACGAAAATTCATTATGAACGACTTCCGGCCGTTATAAGAAGTGAACTGTGTGATCAAGCATTTAAACGCCGATTAAGAGATTTTTTGTTGGATAAACCGTTGTACTCTGTTAGCGAATTTATGAATGATGTATAGATTTTGACGATCCGCCACAGGAGATACTATCTTGACATTATTTTAAAATCTTATCATTCTGTAATTATTTTATTTTTAATTTAATATTTTATTGATTATATTCTGGTGACATCCTTGTTTTGACGATCATAATATGAATTCTTGTAGATTGACATGCCTGCAATTTATAATGTAATCTGTATTATGAAATAAATAAATCTATCTATCTATCTATCTATCAACGGTATATTGACGGTTTATAATAGACCCCCGAAAAACGTCAGAACGCATCGTTCCAAAACACGTACGAGTATGAATTCTTAATAATTAATTAATGAAAATAAAGTTTAAGATTTGATAAAACCTGATAAAAACACAATATTTTACGTAATTTATTGTACGATTAAAATAATGAACTAAAAAATACACAGAATATCACGTAAAATAAATTATTATTATTTTAAGAATCTCTACTATAGTTTACAAATAGTAAGTATCCGCAATTCGGACCGTATCTTACAATGTTTTTTTTTTTTACAAAAAAAAGTTGTCGATTGAAGTGTCAATCAATTGATGGTCGTTGTTTCCATTTATTACCTATTTTACTGAAATTGATTAAGTTTTGTTGTTGTGTTTCATTGCGGTAATTAAACTTAATTGTTAGTATATCTTAAGAAAACATGAGTTAATAGGTAAGTGATGAAGAAGGATTACATTTTTCAGGTTGTCTAATACCTATGTTCTCATTGCAGAGGTGAAAAGTTTTGTGAACTACACGAGATCAAAGTTATTTACATCTCGTGCGCTTTTGAGTCGCTTGCACGGGACTCAAAATAAGCACTCGAAGAAATATCAAACTATGATCTCTTGTTGTACAAATAACTATTGTTTTACAAGAGGGCAAAGTTCTTGACTTCTTGTTTACCCGCTCGTGATAATATTGATGAAGCACGAGGGTTAAACAAAAATTGTCCCCGACCCGAGTGACACGCATAATTTTTCACTCACTTTCCGAAGAAAATATTAACTGTAAGATATCAAACAAAAACAAACCAAATCAAACCCAAATTAATGTTATGAAATATTTATCATTCAAAATCATCATTTAAAAGTCAATTCTACCAGCAAACATAAGAAGACTACTCTAAATTTGAAATATTACCAAACAAGTCAATAACCGACCTTGAGCCTCCTGATCTGTATCCTCAATTGATTAACCAACGATTCCGACTCAGGTGATTCTCGATACTGAAAAAAACAAGTCTCATTATTGATTATAATCAAACCAGGTTTGAATAGTTATACAGCGTTTAATGTGAAATATTTCAGCACTTGTATAGTAATGTGTAAAATAAATCAATTGCGTGCACCATCTACACAAAAAGATGTAATTATTTTTGAAAATATGTGTCCCGCCGAGTTTGTTGCCGGTCCCATAATGGGATACCCTCCTCCAATTGAGGGGGGATTTAAATCTTCTCGGGCAGAGGTGTAGGTTTGGAGCCGGTCTACCTAGCTTTATTCGACGTTCATAAGCGCATTGTAATTATGCCTACTTGAATAAACTATCTTTTATCTTATCTTTATCTTAAATATTTGTATACCTACAAAGACAACAAAGCTACTTTATAAATTGTACAATCCTATTGTATGTTTACAAATAGTTTGGTCGCTCGTACCGCATCGTCGCCCGCGGCCCTGGCGTCGCGCCGGGCCTGCAGCGCCTCGGCCCGCGCGGCGCGCAGCTCGTCCTCCAGCCGCGCACGTTGCCGCCGCTCCACGTTTAACTCTGTCCTGCAGGACCGCCACGATACAATTTATCTTTTATTTTATGTAGAATTTCCATCATCAGTGATCATTAATTTTCCAGCAATTTTGGTGCAGCATTGTTGGTTAAAAGCATCTGTATGCCCTACTCTAGGTGGAATAGATAATTAGGGTTAATAACGGTAACGTTAACCTTAACAGATCCTCTCCCTAGAAAAAAAATGAAGAAAATCTTTTATTTTGACTATGCTGCACCAAAATTGCTGGAAAATTAACGATCACTGTCCATCATACACCACAGTAGTGGCTTCACCTATATATTACAATTAAATGCTTTGGTTGACCATTCTGACATTTAACTTGTGCCTTTCAACCCTTGCTTAACTTTTATGTGCTAGTGCTGCTGTGAAAATGGTAAGATTGCAAAGAGTTCATACCTTGTCCTTTCTAGCTCCTGCAGCAACGGCTGCAAGTCAGGCTCCGGTTCAGGTGAAGTCCGTCCCGGGTGCACCGGCAGGAAGTCTGGCAGCCGCATGGACTCTGCCCCTGACACATCAACACAGCCATCACACACTTCCTCACATTGTGACGGATAACATTAAGATAGTCTGGCACATTGACATCAGAGTCCGGCCGTCTAATCCACGGAAGTTGTAAGCCAAGGGTGTCATATTCTACTTATATACAGAATCATAGATATAACTCAATTGTTCAACAAACATATCTACATACTTCACTGTATTTTAAATAAACTATAATAGCATTACTTCATACAGTATACAGTGTTTTACTCAGGAGCATATATTCCGCTGGCATAATCGCATTTTTGTGTCAGTCATTAATATTTCATAACATAATTAAAAGTCAGGTCATGCAAACGGCAAGTGATAAAATTATCATAATTATGTAAATAATAATTCATTTTCTCAATCTGTTCATACTTGACACCATGAATAATAAACACTAGCAACATAGAGAAAACTCACCAGCATTGGGAGGCAGGTCTAATGGAAATGTGTTGTGGGGAGACATGTTCCGTCGATCGGCGGGGTTCACAGACTCGGTGAGGTCCAGGCTGAGCGGCACGTCGGCGGCCGGCGCGCCCTCGGCGCCGGGCGGCAGGTCGAGCGGCACGGCCGCGTACTCGCTGTAACCACGTCCGCCATAACTACGCGACCCTCGCCGCCCCAGCGACCCCGCGCCCCCCGCGTTGTAATTTGTGTTAAACGTAAAATCCGGCAGATTGTCCAGATCCACTGATATTGGCCCGCTAGAGTTCAGGTAGGCCTGCTCCACTAGTATGTGATCCTGCACGAAGTCGGGCAGCGAGGGCATGCCCGACGGCTCCGGGCCGGCCCGGTACGGCTGCGGGTCCGCGCCGGCCGCGTACGGGTTACGATCGCACTCGGTATTATCCACTGCACTATTATGAGACACCTCTACGGAACTATTCGGGGACGTATTATCACTGGCGCGGGGCTCCGCGCTCTTCTCTTTGGCTTGGGGGTCGCGCGCGGCGTCGGGCCGCGTGGGCGAGTGCTGCACCGTGCTGGCGTACACCTTGGGCCGGGCGCCCGTGCTCTCGTACGTCGAGGTGCCCGGCAGCGACAGGTCGCGCTTCAGGAAATGCCGGAACGAAAACGGGTTCTCCTCCTTCCGTGTCGCCCCGGTGGACTCTGAAAGCGAAACGAACGAGATTCGAGGCGTGCCTTTATATTTAGATGACAAAAAACAACTTCCAAACACTCACTCGAAGACGAACTTTTTGCTTCAGCGAGCGACGCATCGCCGTTTTCGCTATTATTACATTTCGCTTCGTCAGTTTCCGGGGTTAGTAGACGGGGGAAGTATGGCAAATCCGTTCTGTTCTGTTCGTTGTCCTGAGAAGACCCTGCATTATTTGAATTTTGGGCCGATTTCTTATTTGATACACCGTCCTCGTCCTCCGCCATGATAATGTAAATGACAGATCGTAAATTGCGTTCAAAAATAACAAAACTGTTGCGTTCGTAAATAAAGTCGCGTTCAAATTAGAATTTTAAAAATGGTAATAAAATTAATCCTAAACAATAAAAACGCATTGATTTCGATTAAAAATCATCATGATCCGTCATTATTATCAGAACGATTAAATTCAGACTCAGAGAGATTTTATAACTAATGTCATTGATTGATGAATATGGCTTCGTCGTAGAGTCAGACCGAGAAAAGTCTGCAGCGATTTTGATAACCCACGCAGTGCAAGTGTCATTTAAACGTCAAACTTCTATTACGCAGATTAGACTCTCGCGCGAGCCACGAGACGAGCCGCGCCACGAGACGCGAGTCCACCGCTTACACTCGCGTTCGGCTTGTCATTCGGTTATAAACCTTATGCCGTGCCGTTAGTGTTTAAATTATATTAGCTCGACGAGCTTGCGAGCCACGAGACGAGCCGCGAGCCCACCGCTTACACTCGCGTCTCGTGGCGCGGCTCGTCTCGTGGCTCGCGCGAGAGTCTAATCCGCCTATATAAATTTCTGACGTGTAAATAACACTTGCACTGCGTGGGCTATCAAAATCGCTGCAGACTTTTCTTGGTCTAACTCTAGTCGTTCGCGATAGTGGCGCCTCTATCTGTGCAAGTTTCCAATTTTCCCACGTCGAGCAATTTGGTTGCGCATTGTCCAGTCCAGGCGGGATAATTTTTCGCACAATCTGACTAAATTGTCAATTTATTTGTGTTGTGTATGCAATACAATTGTGACCGATCCAATAAGGAGATGCGGACGTCCACGTAGTTTTCCATCATAGGTACTCTCATATCGTGGCATTAAAGTTCACCCATAGTCTACCTTTTATATGGTAAAGTTTTATTTTGTAAAATAAAGATTAATAAATATTAAATTAAATTAATCCAATGAAAAGGGGAATTTAAGTAAAACCAAATAAATAAGATAAATTGTTTATTACTTATTTATCATTGACATAGATATCTAGGGACTGGCTTTACGGGCAATAATAATGAGGCATGACAGGGGCCAGTACAGCGGTGTGAAATCACTACAACGCGATTGGTTGATGAGTTCGCATCACGCGCGCGATTGGTTGACGAGTTTGCATTACGCGCGCTATTGGTCGCAACTAGTCGCGTTAGACTGCACGATTGGCTGGAATTCGTGGGTAGCACCGCTGAACTAGTACGATGTTTAGTGCCCCATTAGCCCGTCCTTAGATATTATATTACGTCAATGTATTTATCCTATTACTTTAAGGCTCCGATTAACCACTTCTTTGTGACTGTTTACCATTCCTCAAAACAGTCGCCACATAACAATTATTATATTAAAAAAATAACAACAGAATAAATTCGTTAACAATAAATGCATTTAAGAAGTATAATTTATACTTGTTTAATTTGCTTAATTATTACAAAAATAGTGACATCGTTAAACATACTGAGCGCTCTAACACTTATGAAGGGGTTACAATTTACACTTTTGTTTTTTTACATAATATGTAAATTAAGTAAAGGGGAAGGTAATAACACTGATAAGCCAACAAGCGGAAGCTGCTAACGATGAAAACTTTTACACATAATTAAACGATTTGTAATATTCACATTTTCATTTACAAAAACATTTGGCACAGAACTTTACCATTAAAAAAAGTACATACTTAAGTTTAATTACATTCAGTTATTTGCACATCTACCTAATATTTAGTATTATTAGACAGGGAGGACATGTAGCAGTGTATTACACTCTATGCGACCTGCAATAATATGTTACTCTTCGAAGGCCGCAAACATATGAGACACGTCCTTATGGCTTTACAAATAAGATCGTGTCAGATCTTATTGTGCCTTCACATTATTGCAGGTGACTGTACATTACCTAAGAATGTATTGCATAGCCCTAAGTAATAAAGGGTTCTTTGAATTTTGGTAGTGTAATACGCTTTTAACATCTTATACAACATTAGTAAACTTTTGCAACAGAAAGAGCACACAAATAAGTCAGTGACTTTAATAATTTATACAGAATGGATAGATCCCGTGCTGCTACGAGAAAACGGTCTTAGAAGACCTTCCCTCGATTTCAAATTAATGAAGATTGGCTTTTACAGATTTTGGAAAAAACATACAGGGTGCGAGAAAAAGGTCATTTTTGACAAACTTTTTTTTTGATGCCAATCGATCCCATTCCTATTGAGGATCAAAAGCTTGTATGGAAGCAAAAAAAAATTTCCGACTAGAAAAGCCACAAATCGAGGAAAACTTTTCCCATACAATTTGTATGAAAATGAAAACTTTTATTTTTCACATGCTATTTTTGTATGCCAATCGATTCCATTCCTATCCAGTATCAATAGTTTCCTAGGGGTCAACTTACGGTAATCTACTAAAAAGCCACAAATTAATAAAAACTTTCTCCATACATTTACTATGGAGAAAATGTGAAATTTTATTCACAATTTTCTACCTCGCCCATCAGTCCTACAGCAATGTCTTCATACAGTATTATGGTTCTTAAATGTAACAGGACTGATTGGCCAGATAGAAAACTGTGAATAAAATTTCACATGTTCTCCATAGTAAATGTATGGAAAAAGTTTTCTTTAATTTGTGGCTTTTTAGTACATTACCGGAAGTTGACCCCAAAGAAACTATTGATACTGGATAGGAATGGAATCTATTGGCATACAAAAATAGCATGTGAAAAATAAAAGTTTTCACACTCATACATATTGTATGGGAAAAGTTTTCCTTGATTTGTGGCTTTTCTAGCCGGAAATTTTTTTTTTGCTTCCATACAAGCTTTTGATCCTCAATAGGAATGGGATCGATTGGCATCAAAAAAAAAGTTTGTAAAAAATGACCTTTTTCTCGCACCTTGTATGTTTTTTCCAAAATCTGTAAAAGCCAATCTTTATTAATTTGAAATCGAGGGAAGGTCTTCTAAGACCGTTTTCTCGTAGCAGCACGGGATCTGGTAGCTGCCCTCACTGACCCAAAACGAAAATCCACCCTGTATATTATTCCAGTTAATCAGCACATTTCCAATTCCTGAAAGTTAGCAGCAGATGTTTCCATGGATAAAACATTTTGGACCAGCAATCAGCAAACATTTTCTCATATAAAGTGATGACAAGGTTCAAAGTACCTACCAACTAAATTAATTGCCAGTAAACTGCGGAGGAAAACTGCAGAGGAGACGAGTGTTGCCAAGTATGCATAAACTTTAGGAGAAAAAAATTAAAAACTTGTAAGAATTGTGCAGATTATTTTGAGCATTATTTTTTGCAAAGTTACTTCTGCTGCTGACTTAAAATATCTTCGAAACACAGTCCAATTTAGATACAGTCAACGTCAACTACAATAATATCTTGCACGATGAAGTATTATAAATATTATAATTATGTATGACTACGAATATTGTGTCAAATAATTTAGCGCATTTTGTAATAATCGAGCCATATAAGCAACTGAATTATTGTGCAATATTATTGTAGACGACTGTACTTAAGTTTTACTGAAATGTTCGCAGCGTTTATGGCACAGCTCATTGTAGGTAGGTACATAGATTAGTATATAGGCTCTTAATTAGTTACACTATTACAGTTACGCTAAGTTTCCAAAAAACTGGAAAAGGTCTCGGAAATTTCAGAAAATTTTACAGGTAACAAAGGAAACTTTCATTTTTGAAAAGGAACATTTCAATACCTAAGTATATATATAAAAATATGAGAAGTTTCCGAAATATTGCCTAGTGGAAATTTTGGAAACTTTTGACGGCACACCAGTACACAACTAAGTACACGTGGATATAATTAAACATGTGATAATCAGAGATCGGACAGATTGGCGTCATTGCTCGCAATAATGTGGACATGACTCCAAATTTGATTAAATAATCAATCATTTAATTAATTTTTTACCTGAGGTTTAATTTTGTTCCCTAGTCAATAAATAGCACTTAAATATATTTTTGATATAAAAAAATAAGTACCTACAGAAAATTTGGAAAACATACTGATTATTTTTTTAAATAAATTTACATTATAAGAACTCTTTGTGTTATTTATTGATTAGGAATCAAAATTAAACCTCAGGTAAGAAATTAATTAAATAATTAATTATTTAATCAATTTTGGAGTCATGTCCACATTATTGCGAGGAATGTCGCAAATTTGTCCGATCTCTGGTGATAATTCACACAACAGTATTTAGAATTTAATAAAAGTACCTACCTATATTTAGAATTTCGTTGTAAGAGAAGACTAAATATATTAGGGAATTAGGGGATATAATAAGGTAGGTAATTAAAATAAGACCAGAGGATAGGTAGAATAATTTAGAAATTTGAATTACAGTTATTACTGTATAAGTAATATAAGTAGGCATAGGTACTTATGTAGTTTAAAAAGGTGTCATTCATTCAAGAAGCTAAGTTCGATATACATATAAGAAGTGATGCTGATGTATTATTTAAGTCCATATTTTTTTAGAATAACGAGATCCTTCACTTATAAAAATGTTAGTACCTAAAGTTTAAAAACATGTTATGAATTGGATTTGTAATTGTTAGATAGGTATTTATCATGTTCAGTCGCCATCAGATATATCGGAGCGGTCAAGGCGCTCACAAATATCTGAACACGTCTCTATTGTCAGGGCGTTAGAGTGCGTGTTCAGATATTTTTGAGCACCTCAGCCGCTCCGTTATATCTGATGGCGACTGTTCATGCATGTCCATAGATAAGTGCTAAGTATTTTAAACTAAATAACAATATATTAAAGTATGTGTTAAAAACAGTGTTGGCATCAATCTGAACTAAATCAATCCGGACTGATCAATTGAATTGACGCGTCAATCCGAATTGATCAATTCGAATTGATTCAATTCTGATTGACGCGGCAATCCGATTGAATCAATTGGAATTAACGCATCAATCCTCAATTCGGATTAAATCAATTCTCAATCTATATTAACCATTACCCTAAGATTACTTTTCAAAGGTGTCCTTTTTTGGGACTTACTTACTGGACTTAAAGTCGATATCTGAGGTTCCCAGAGGTTCGAAAACATGTTCCTGATGTCAGTATTGGCTGATGAGATGACATTCATGTCAGTATTGGGACATTTTTCGAAATTGGCCGAATACGTTCATATTTTTATGTGTTATGTATATGTTATCAGCAGGGTAGCGTAATGCAGGTAGTAAAGTACGCGGCTAAAGTGTAGAATCTAAATATTGCCGTTGAAACCATGTTTTGCACCTCAGATATCGATATGAACGCAAGCAGTCTCTTTCAAAGAATGTCACTTAAATATCCCAAAACAGGACACCTTTCAATATTGCAGTTGAAAAGATATTTAGAAACCTCTGGTTACCTCAGATATCGATTTTAAACGCAATCAGGTAATTTCTAGAAATGTCCCAAAAAAGGACATCTCTCAATATTTCCCTCGGAAACAAGTTTCGAAACCTTTGGGCAGATATCGATTTTGAACAGTTCGGTTATCGGTTAATTTCAAGGAAAGTCCCGAAAATTGTCTAAAAAGGACATCCTTCATATTGCCGTCGGAAACATGTTTCGGAACCTTTGGTAAACTCAGACACCGCTTTTGAACGCATTTGGTCAGTTTCGAAAAATGGCCTAAATAAAAGGACATTAGGTAAGTACATACAAAGTAATCGTCAATCCGAATTGACGATTGAGGATTGACCGATCAATTCGAATTAACGATTAGTAATCGTCAATCTTCAATCAGTAGATTTAGAATTAGTTTCGTCAATCGTCAATTCGAATTGATCGGTCAATCGTCAATTCGAATTGATTTTTTGCCAACACTGGTTAAAACAATTAAAAAAACAAACAATTTGATATTTAAAGAAGTATTTTTATTTTTTGCTGTAAGTAAATAGTACTAATAGTAAAACTCATTGTTTTCCGGACAATCAAATTCAACTGGTTTTTAAAGGCCGATACCGTCGGCTGTTTACCACTTAGCTCCTCCGGAGGACTTTTCAGCTTTAGGTACCTATTTATTACCTCTAATGGCTCTAATGAACAAAGTAGCAAATTCCTAATGTCCTTTAATAGAGTTACGAGGTTTGCCATTTAAGGTTTACCCTTTATATATTGTTTTTGCTCTTTAAGACACCCAAAGGTCACCACGTTTCGCATACAAAGAGAAACAGTAGATTAATGCAACTAATCGAAAAGTCGTTAGTTCTGCTATCGCCCGATAAGAACGATAGAACTACCGAGCGATAACGATTGATTAGCTAGTGTGGTCGAACAACAGCAACATTTCACTGACCAATGATGACCCTTGTATACTTGCAATATGGCTCACAAATGGTCAATTAGCAGCGTGTACGATGGTATACTAATTGGCGACTGTAGTAATAGTGCTCTCTTTCATGCGTGTTCAGGCCCTGCGCTATTGAAAGGGACGGCATTATAATTTCAGTCGCCACTTGGTACTTCGACTACTATATTGGCAACACTTTTAACTGGCCATTATTGGACCTTATATTATTGGAAATAAGGTTTAATGCCCGGTTCACATTACTCCAGTCCAGTAATTCAGCAGGCTAACCCAGTCCAGTGCTGGACTGGATCATATCGTTTACATTATTCCAACACTGGACTGGATTAGCCCGCTGGATTACTGGACTGGAGTAATGTGAACCGGGCATATTCCAGTCTTTTCACTGTTCAACGTTCCATCCAGCACTGGATTGCAACTGGAATGGCTGTCTACACTATTCCAGTGGCGCTGGATTGGGTGAGCTGGAATGAAAAAGTAGACGGTCTCTCCAGTCACTGGACTGGAATGCTCACTGGAATGGGTACATTCCAGTACATTCCAGTGTCAGTTCACATTATTCCAGTAACATTCCAGCACTGGATTGGATTGCTGGACTGGAATGCTACTGGAACAATGTGAACCGGGCATAAGAATGTTGAGATAATTGTGTCAACGGTATGTAATGCAGATATGAATAGCAAATAGGTGCTCAGTCAAACACGAAATGCATCAGTCTTAAACGTTTTTGAAAGGAAGAACAAGGAGTTATAGATTTCAAGACGAAAGATTGTTATGCCAAAAACAAGATTTTATTTTAAGATTTAAATGGAATTTTCCTTCGTTTTGGTTGAAAGCTAGAGTTAGACGTTAGCGTGGAAGTGTTGTCATAAACGCCAAATATCTGAAATAATGACGTTTAAAATAACACTTCCACAGTCTGCATGACTGCATGTGCTATCAAATTAGCTGAAGATTTGCAGTTAGAATAGCTTGGTCTAACTTTCTCGCTTCGGATCAAAAGCGGATTAGCGTATGAATACCTATAAGTTTAAAATTCGGCCCCAGTTACCAAATACTCAATACATTTTTATGTAGTAAGTAATACCTATGTACTTAGTTAAATTATTAATTACCTATGACCCAAAACAAACTAATTATGACTTTAAAAAGTTATTATTAACCCAAAATGACGTGGATAGGAATAGGTAGGTAAAACCTACCTAGCGTTTCCTAAGTTACTTATATTAGAATTGAATATATTATTGTAATATAAATACCTACTTATGCTAGACTAGGATACATTAGAAGGAGCTTACAAACTAAGTTCAATAAATAATTATTTAACATATCCTTTACTTTAGTCTCGAGCTCATAAGAATAAATGCCAAATGTTGGTAAAAAATATCTGAACCCTCCACTGAATGTCTGACAATATTAAATTTGATGTTCAGATATTTTTGCCGCTTATATTGATCTAGTCTAGTAGGTAGAATAATTAATTCATAGTAATTTTGTGTCTAACATGGTCATGATAGTAGTTAGTAGTAGGTACCTACTCGTAGAAAATAAAAACGTTTTCGAAACCCCGTTCCATTAACGTAAACTTTAAATATTAAAATACGAAATCGCTTCCCCTACGGCCGTAATTTGGCAACATTCATTAATATCAGAAAACTACCCGCTAAAGGTCTATGATGCTTTTAAGATCAAAATATTTTTGAAAAAATAGTGAGTTATGTATTTACACATATAATATGTATCTTGACTGGAAAAACTACGATTTATATTCATTTTGCTATAATTTCTGTAAGAAGTTGTTGAAGTCGAAAGTGTGAGCACGTCTTAATATCTATTTGGTTCCATCGTTTCTCCGCGAATTATCCGATTAGATAATGTATCGCTGTAAATCAAGCTTATTTGTGTGGCGGGAAACAGTTTTAATTTATTCTTGCAAAAATGAGTCAACGTTTCTTCCCGGATTACTCCGAAATAGAAATAGTTTCCCGACAAACTAACAAATCAAATAAGAGGTTTTTGAATAATGCTATGGGGAATGGGGAGTAACGGTAACTGCCTTCTCTACTGATTGTAATGTTTTCCCAATATGGGGAATCAACCAACTTTTCTCTCCTATTCTCTGTCCGAAGAAGAATTAACTTGTCATTAGTTGTATCTTGAATATCCTAAGGAAAATGTTGAACATGCCACATTTTTGGGCATAATTTATACCTAACCGTGCTGCTGTCGTCTCCTGGCTAACACGGGACAGAATTAACAACAGGAAATGGTTTATCCCCCCGTCTATCTTTCACCTACCCCATTGCCCTTCCAGCCCTTGTTAGACTCAATGGAATCTCATCTGAGCGAGGTAACTGAGCAAGCATTCTCTCGCGGCTGGCGCTCGGTCTGCGTCGGTGGCATCTTGGAGAGCGGCCAGCAGAACGCCGATCGGACGCATTTTTATCCGATACATTAAACATGTCCACTGCGAAGTGTACTTAATACCCACGCCTACGGTCGCGTGCCACATTGTATTGACTCGGAAATAGAGCAGTGGCATTGTCCGAGCATGTCTCACTAATGTTTACTTCCCGAAGAATTGAGTTGAAGAGACATCTATAATATTGAAATGATTACATAACTCAAGGAATTTAATCAAGGTATCACAATCAGATTAGATATCAATCGGTGTTGTTTACACTACACTACGGCTTAAAAACACATCAGTTAATATTTAATGATAAACAAATATGTCGCCTTTACTAGCGCTACTCTCAAACTGCAGTCAAAATGTTCCTAAGAAAGATTAAAGAGATCACTGATGGCAGTTCTCAAAGTAATTTTAGAAAATATCATGAAATTACATGTTTATCTTTAGGTATACGTTACACAGTTTAAACGACCAATATAAGTCTAAGAGTTTTATGAATAAGTCAAATATGAGCATTTCTCTCAGAGGTTATATTCATTCACACTTCAACTTCACCACTACGATCCATCGCATATTGTCCATCTCTTTTCCACCTTCGCTATCGTCCTGTACAATCATGGTTGCACTTTCATCGTCATGCGTCCTTATGTTGTTACAACGTGAAGGCCACGTTGACGATGAAAGCGACCATCTAAGGATCTCCCCGGTATCTACTTACTTAGTCTAATATCACAGGTCGCACGCAAGTGCGCTCCCTTTCAGGCCCACTTATATCCAAGCCTATAGACCAGCATCACTCTAGCTACACTGTCACCTGGAGGCTGATCCACTTCATTGTCGGTGGCCCACAGTGGACAAGCAGACACCACTAGCCGTTCCATCCCCGCTGGCTACCTGGCCCTAATCTCTGGCTAGCTGTCAGGACTGGCCACGGTGTCCTCTGGCGCGGTGGACTCATAGACACCACTCGGCTCTCCGTTCCGTGGGTTGCCATCCTCTGGCCAGTTGACCACGCTGTCTGACCTGGCCACGCTGTGAGGCTAGCTGGCGGGGCTGGCCGGGCTGTCCTCGGGCGCCGTGGGCTAGCTGGAGCTGCTGGTGGAAGGGGTCTCCCTGCCCAGCTCGGCCGCCATGATGGCGAGCGTGAGCTCCTTGCGCGCCTTCTGCACGACCCACACCATCAGCGTGATGCCGATTAAGATCTGGAAACAGGAGAGTTTCTACGTTAGCATTTATATATTGACTGGAGACGTGGAAGATCTAGAGGCAAGACGTGCAATTTTCAAACCGGGGAGAATAAGAAACCCAGCTCGTATGGGAGTTTTTCGGGACTTTTAATGCAAAACATCATTTGATGCCCTGTAATTGTGTTTTTAGAATTTAATTTAATTTAACGAAAGAGAAAATGGTCGTCGTGAAATTTGTTTAGCGCACCATCCTACCTTTTTAAAACAGGAAGTAGGTAACTGTAACTGGTGACAAAAGCGGTTTTACAAGTGTTTACCCGGTTGAGCTGTTTTTTGCCTTTTTATCTTAAATGTCTGTTTATAGAGGTACTTACCATATTTTCAATTGTAACGTAAGAGCTTTGGTTTTCATAGTTTTAGATTCACTAAAATAATGTCGTTGTACAACGACGCTCGAAAAAAGGTTATAGTAGATAAGCTTATGTATATACATGTGGAGTTTGAAACTAGAATTACTAGGGTATACAACAACTTAAGTATAAAACAAATCAACCTAAATAAACTGTTATTTTCGAGTCGAATTAGTATTCCGAATTCAAGAGTATGTAAATGGTCCATTCTACGCTACGTAGGTACGCTCTAGATATTCGGCTGAATTCTCGTCGGCTCGGAACTAATGTACTAATTGTACAATGCAAAGGGCGGGCGGCGCGGCGACATTTATATTCTACGCACTAAATGTCACACTTTTAGCTTCGCTTTGGTCATTTGGATATCTAGGACAGCAATATTCTATATTCTGTACGAACTGTCTTAATTTAAAGATATAACATGTGAGACAGGTCAGACAGCTATGTAGGTAATTCGTTTCAAAAGTTGTGGTCAGCTTTGGTGTCTGCAGAAAAAATTGTGAGAGGACGCAAATGTTGATTTTACAGGCAGATAATTGAAACAAATGAAAGGTATGTATTACCTACCTTACGCAACATTAGGTCACATGACGCTACCTGTCATATATATGCTTATTGCTTATTATGGGCATATGGCATATGTATATGTAAAAGAGGCTTAGATAGGTACTTGTCACTTATACTTAGCTTACCTAAGTAAATAAAGAAACAGGTGACGAACAGACCTTTTACAAGAGAGATAACATTTAGCTTCAATTATTAATTTCCGTTTAGCTTCAAAACCAGTCAAACAAGTACGGATACGGTAACAAGTTCTACCTCCAAAAAGCCGCACAAAGGTTGTTTTAAACGACGCATACTTACCTATTTTTCTAGTTTGAATTCAAACTCTGTATAGCTAAGCAATGAATTAGAAAAATAAAATACACAGAATGGTATATCTCGTACCTTGAAACCTTGAAGGAAACAAAACGCGACATGCAGGTTTTGCCAAGAAACATGGCAGAGGAGACAGCTGTACATTCTCTGTTCCCGCTGACCCTAATGTCAACAAGCAGTAGGTACCTAAAGTTGGCACAAAGGAGTACCCGGCACGGGTTGACTGTAATACTCGTACAGAACATTACGGCCCGAAGAATATGGAATTTCCTGTATTCAACGGGCATTATTAGTAATGAACTTAAAAGGGCCGCAACAAATGCCACAATAGACCACTGCTTGCTCGATGTGGCACCCAAAAAGCCTCACAACACCACAATAATTAATAAATAATATCGCGTACCTTGGCATTCATCTCAAGTTCACAAATCAGGAACCATTTTTAAGCTACACATGGAGATAGCCGGTATGTACCAACAGCAATTTTAAATGACCATCGCTAGACCGTGTTGTTATTACGATAAGGTATACAATTAGTCATGCAGTTATCAGTGTGGACGTTGTGTAAACATAATAGTCATCAATGTCATCATGCACATGACGTGATAACGCCAAATGACGGTGATAATGATAAGAGATAACTAATATACATGTAACTATCTCGTCAGGAGTGTCAATAGATAGTAAGCGGTATTCGATGGTAGTCCTCGTAATTTGGTGATAACTGATAAGGTTCGCTGAAATTTGATACATGGTTTAAATAGTAATATTTATAGATAGCTGAACTTTCGGTACGACATTAGAAATGAGTATAATTTCCATTAGCA
Source organism: Cydia amplana (assembly GCF_948474715.1). Classification (NCBI taxonomy): domain Eukaryota; kingdom Metazoa; phylum Arthropoda; class Insecta; order Lepidoptera; family Tortricidae; genus Cydia; species Cydia amplana. The sequence goes on along the minus strand of NC_086079.1, from coordinate 194,925 downwards.
TTCTGGTAAGTACATATTCGGTTTGAGCCCACAATGGTCACAATACTGAATCTGAAACATGAGGCAAGGAGATGAAAATTAACTTCGACTCGTCGACTCGTTATTTATTTATTCAGGTAATTAATTACAAGAACAATATCTAAACTAATTTACAAAAGTATAGCTAAACCAGTAGATGGGTCTCTATTGTTTCCCAAATAGTTTTAAGCCATAATGTATTGTTTGCCCGAATTTTCGTTAGTCATAATTCATTTGGTTCAGAAACGCGTCACTTTTCAGGATTGCCATAAAACAAACCTAACCTAACCTAACCTATCTATAGGATAACCTAACAAAAATCCTGAAATGTTAACGGTTTCAGTTTTATGACTAATGATAATATGACAAACAATACATTATGACTTAAAACTTTATGGGAAACAACGGGACCCCCCAGTGGATACCTACATTCGACTCAACGACTAATCGGCAGTTTCAGAGGTTTGGGAGGCTTAAAGGAAGAAGAAAAATGGCTTAGCAGTATAAGAAAGTGTAAAAATACCTGTGTACCTATTCCCATTCCAGTTACAAAAGCGCAACTACAAGATCTCGATTTAACCGAGTATCCGCAACCCACCGCAAGCGTGTTCCTCTGGACTTTACGAATCCACATGCGACTAGCCTGTCCTCAAGGATTAAAACATATATTTAGCAAAATACTATTTTAAAAAGTGTGAAATCTGCATACCTATCCCCATTAGATTCGCGCACACGTCGTCAAAACAAGCGCGCGTTTTGAGCGTCTACAGGTTAGAAACATATTTAGCAATGAATGATGAAAATGGAAAAACCTGCATGTTCCCGTAAGACTCTTGTACTATGTGGGTATAAGAGCGTCAGCACGACAAGCGCAGCGGGCGGCGGTCCTCGGCGGCCGCGAGCGCGGTCGCGAGCTCGCGCCGCGCCCGCCCCACCACCCACACCATGAGGGTGATACCGATTAACATCTGCGAACGGGAAATTTTGGGGACAATATTACATATCGAAATTGCAATCAATTTAACTTCTTATTCCGTAAATAAATGGGGTTTCCAGTCGTTACATGTATAGTCCGCCAACTAAATAAACTGCTTTTGATTACACCAGGAGCCCGATAGAGATGTTACAGAAGTTACATTTATAAACTTTATTTTTGGAGTTTGTACATACAATTCATTCTATAGCCGATTTGAGTTGTTTTCAGTAAAATAGACAGTCTGTGCTGTGCACCGCGAGTGTGCAAGTCCAACCTTTGCAAGGGCTTAACTATTGACATTGACAGATTAACGTCCGTTAGGATTTACTTCATAAGGATTACGGATTTATTGAAAGTGAAGCGAAGCCCTAATGCTAACTGTAACTGGGCACAAGTTTTTTTAAACTTTAAACGCTTTTTTTAAGCGTTAGCTAATTCTTGTCTTTCAGGGCTGATCCTGGGACGTTTTGGCATTTGTCTAACTAAACATTCCTCGTATCAGTCGTATCCCTTTAAAAATATTCAACAACAGATGTTCAGACGACTTTAATAGAAGTTCTTTCTTAGACCATATTGAATAGGTACCTCTCGCGCTTAGCTGCTTCTGTTGCTGACTGTACTTAGGTAAGGTTTACACACGCACAGTTGACGTAGACGGGGTTTTACCGGATGAAGTTGTGGCTAATTAAAATTATTTGCTGTATTATGTAAAGTTTGCGTCATGAAACATCACGCGTTTCAGCTTCGCTCAGCTGGAAATCTCCATAACTCATAAAGTAGGTATAAAGTTAGTGCATTAAAAAAATACGACGAAGTGTGAAACAACTCGCCCAAAAAACAAATGGCTTGGTGATTCCAACGGGATCAAATCAACTTAATGATAAAAATAAAAGCAGTAAGTACTGAATACACCTACGAGTACGAATGTTAGCTGTAGCTAATGTTACTGGGAAATCATTTTAAAATTACGATTATTCCATCGCATAACAAATTGTGCAATCAAGGAAAGTGGAGTTGTTCGATTTGCCATTAGGTACCATTTTCGATGATTTTTACCATTTTTAGTTGTCGTTCGTTTAACAATAAAGAAAGAATAACGGTTAGGTTAGGTACATATAGTATAATTATAAAGTTCGCCGGATACAAAATTGAATCTAAAATATTCACCAACATTCGACCTGACATTCAGTTAGTATTTTCGATTACTTAGGGCGGTTTCGCACTACGTCCGATCCGAATCAGATCCGAACACGTGAAAATATGGTTCGTTGTAGCCTTAGAACTATTTCTATGGTAAGTTACGCACTACATCCGATATCCGTCATCCGATTTCTTTCCGTCATTCTAGAATCTCCATTCCGGAGACGAATTTTGACGGACCGAAGTAGCCGTAGTATTATTTGTATGAACGCTCGCGCACTGCGTCCGAGTCAAAGCCGAGCTGCGTACGAGAAGAGGGGTAGCGGGGCGGGCGGGGTATGCGGCTGGGTGACGTGTAGCGGCAGGGAGCCACTAATATACAACCAAATAATGCTCAACCCAAGAAAGTACAGATGGACGCGTATTATTGGGCTGTACGGGGCGACTAGTGCGTAAGCGAATATCCGAATTCGGTCCGAGTTAGACATATTTTCACGGGTTCGGATAGGACTAGTGCGTAAGCGAACATCCGAATTCGGTCCGAGTTAGACCCATATTTTCACGGGTTCGGATAGGACTAGTGCGTAAGCGAATATCCGAATTCGGTCCCAGTTTTCTAGACCCTTATTTTCACGTGTTCGGATCTGATTCGGATCGGACGTAGTGCGAAACCGCCCTTACACTTAGGGTAGGGTTATATTACGGTATCTAGTATTTATAGATGTGTCCCATTCAATGGAATAAGTCTACAGTTTTAAGTATACTTTGCACATTCACATATTATTATGGGACTTTAATCGCCTTCGATAGTAATAATGTAGCTGTAGCATTTTATAGTTCTATAAACAATACAATCGCAGTAACGGTTTCAAAAAGAAAGAGCTTAACCGACATACCAGTTTCACAAGAAACAACGTTTTGCTCCTGTATAGCACAAATCACTACGATAAAACTGTTCGAGTGCAAATCTTAATCCGATAAAGCTATTTAAGTGTAAAATAAACACAATAGTTGATTTTTATACACTGAAAGAAATAATCAGTAAATCTTAATGAAATATCAGTAAACTTAACTGAAAAAAGCAGTTAAAATGGAGCCAACTGTAAAAACCAGTTACTTTAACTGTAACAAAACAGTAAGGGTAAAACAGTAAATTTTACTGAATAAGTCAGTTAATTGACTATTGACTAAAACAGTAAAAAAATAAAACAGTTAAGGAAAACAGTTAAAGAAAACAGTTAATGGAAACAGTAACTTTATTCACCTAATTTAACTGAATAAATCAGTTAAGGAAAACAGTTAAAGAAAACAGTTAATGGAAACAGTAACTTTATTCACCTAATTTAACTGAATAAATCAGTTAAGGAAAACAGTTAAAGAAAACAGTTAAGGAAAACAGTTAATGGAAACATTAATTGCTACTGTTCCACAACAGTAGATCTTACTGATTGGTTACGGTTGCTACTACTGTTTGGGAACAGTACCAGCTACTGTTAGGTATGTAGTTGCTACTGTTCCACAACAGTAGATGTTACTGATTGGCTACGGTTGGTGCTACTGTTCGGGAACAGTACCAGCTACTGTTAGGTATGTGGTTCCTACTGTTCTACAACAGTAGATCTTACTGATTGGCTACGGTTGCTGCTACTGTTCGGGTACAGTACCAGCTACTGTTGGGTATGTAATTGCTACTGTTCCACAACAGTAGATGTTACTGATTGGCTACGGTTGCTGCTACTGTTTGGGAACAGTACCAGTTACTGTTGGGTATGTAGTTGCTACTGTTCCACAACAGTAGATGTTACTGATTGGCTACGGTTGCTGCTACTGTTTGGGAACAGTACCAGCTACTGTTGGGTATGTAGTTGCTACTGTTCCACAACAGTAGATGTTACTGATTGGCTACGGTTGCTGCTACTGTTCGGGAACAGTACCAGCTACTGTTGGGTATGTAGTTGCTACTGTTCCACAACAGTAGATGTTACTGATTGGCTACGGTTGCTGCTACTGTTTGGGAACAGTACCAGCTACTGTTAGGTATGTAGTTGCTACTGTTCCACAACAGTAGATGTTACTGATTGGCTACGGTTGCTGCTACTGTTTGGGAACATTACCAGCTACTGTTAGGTATGTAGTTGCTACTGTTCCACAACAGTAGATGTTACTGATTGGCTACGGTTGCTGCTACTGTTTGGGAACAGTACCAGTTACTGTTGGGTATGTAGTTGCTACTGTTCCACAACAGTAGATGTTACTGATTGGCTACAGTTGCTGCTACTGTTTGGGAACAGTACCAGCTACTGTTGGGTATGTAGTTGCTACTGTTCCACAACAGTAGATGTTACTGATTGGCTACGGTTGCTGCTACTGTTCGGGAACAGTACCAGCTACTGTTGGGTATGTAGTTGCTACTGTTCCACAACAGTAGATGTTACTGATTGGCTACGGTTGCTGCTACTGTTCGGGAACAGTACCAGCTACTGTTGGGTATGTAGTTGCTACTGTTCCACAACAGTAGATGTTACTGATTGGCTACGGTTGCTGCTACTGTTTGGGAACAGTACCAGCTACTGTTAGGTATGTAGTTGCTACTGTTCCACAACAGTAGATGTTACTGATTGGCTACGGTTGCTGCTACTGTTCGGGAACAGTACCAGCTACTGTTGGGTATGTAGTTGCTACTGACCCACTACAGTAATATCTACTGTAGTAGAACAGTAGCAACTAAATACCTAACAGTAGCTGGTACTGTTCCTAAACAGTAGCAGCAACCGTAGCCATCAGTAACATCTACTGTTGTGGAACAGTAGCAACTACATACCTAAGAGTAGCTGGTACTATTGCCTAACAGTAGCAGACACTGCAGCTGAGCTACAGGGGCCCGTTTCTCAAAAGCTTGTAACTTGTAATACAAGCGGATGTCACTTTTTGACAGCTTTTGTTAGAAAGGGACTTCCACTTGTATTACAATTTACAAGCTTTGGAGAAACAGGGCCCTGGTCTTGCTATTGTTGAGGAACAGTGAAGAAATAAATACAAGTGTATATTACAAAGTAAAAATCATATTTATTGATGGAACTCACATCAAATTACACACAATAAACAAGGATGTTACAAAGTAAACATTATTCATTGATACTTTGATAGAACTAAATCCATGTAAGTACCTACATCAATCCAATCCAAATAAACACGAGTGTTACAATAGTAGTTTGTGTTACAAGGGATCAAAATGGTATATTTCCGTCAAGGGCGTACATTGAATCCTGAATGAAGCGATGGATTCTAAAGTAGAATCCTGAGCGTAATGAGGGATTCAAGTGTTAACGCCCAAGACGAAATAATTTTGATACCGTGTGACACATACTGCTTTTCACATCAACTATGAGGAAAATAAAGAAATCTTAGTGTTGACACAATTATTATGTTTCAAAATATTATTCAAGCTAAAAAAAGAATGCAAAAAATAACAAAAACAGTGTCCTAGAACAGAAAAGTGCCACTTTGACCCCCCCTAGCAGGGAGGAAAAGTGCCACTTTGATCCCTCCTAGCGGGGAAGAAAAAGCCCTTTTACGAAAAGGTTATGTGAAAAATAAACATTTTTTAATAATGATACCTACAACTAAATCCATTGCAATCACCATTACGCCTGCTAGTAAGGGCTAAGGGTACTTTGCGATGCAGTAATAATTCCTGGCCTTTGACTACGAAAATTATTTTTCACATCACCTATTCGAAAAAGGGCTTTTTCTTCCCCGCTACGAGGGATCAAAGTTATACTTTTCTGTTCTAGGACACGATTTTTTCTTTCTTGCATACTATTTTTTTTGGTCAAATAATACATATTTATTTGGATTCAATGTACGCCCTTGACAGAAATATATCATTTTGATCCCTTGTAACACAATATTAGTTTGTGTTACAAGGGATCAAAATGATATATTTCCGTCAAGGGCGTACATTGAATCCTGAATGAAGCGATGGATTCTACAATAGAATCCAGTACAGTACAGTAGAATCCTGAGCGTAATGAGGGATTCAAGTGTTAACGCCCAAGACGAAATAATTTTGATACCGTGTGACACATACTGCTTTTCACATCAACTATGAGGAAAATAAAAAAATCTTAGTGTTGACACAATCTGATGCTTAAACAGATTATTTAAGCTAAAAAAATAATGTGCAAAAAAATTTAAAAATAGTGTGCTAGAACAGAAAAATGTTACTTCCTAGCAGGGAAGAATAAGCTCTTTTCCGAATAATTGGTGTGAAAACTACTATTTTCACATCACCTATTCGGAAAAGGGCTTTTTCTTCCCCGCTAGGAGGGATCAAAGTGGCACTTTTCCTCCCTGCCTTGACGGAAATGTATCATTTTGATCCCTTGTAACACAAACTACTATTAATACCTTGCTAGCACGCAAGGTGATGATTGCAATAGATTTAATGTATGCTGTTTGGGAGCTAACCTAAAGTGTACAACACATCTTATACTATCTTATCTTATTATTTTAGTATTATAAATTACACATTTGTAATAAGTACCAATAATTTAGTCAGTAGGTAACAATCATAAATTTTCCATCAAGTGTAACATTTTTTTTTGTTGAAACGTTTATCAACTCAGGGGCCAATTCTATGTGGGCTTAGTATGTGTGTGTATGTTTGTACATAACTATATATACCTTTGTCGGTTTGTCTCTCTGTGCAATACAAACCAAATGTTTTTATAGGTATGTATTCTGCTCTATGTGATTTATTTTAGAAGTCGGTATCATATCAAGTAAGGTAATTGTGCTAGTTTTTGTCCACTTATCGATTTTGCCAGCTTCCTACTTAAATGTATTATACAGGGTGTTTGGTACATCTTTTGCCAAATAAAAACGGCAGCAGTAATTTGCTATCTTGTTATGCCTAGAAAAGAAATTGCTCACGTTTTTTTTTCATCTCTATGATAATCTTTTTGCATCACAAAGCTGGCAAAATCGATAAGTGGACAAAAACTAGCACAATTACCCTACTTGATATGATACCGACTTCGAAAATAAATCACATAGAGCAGAATTCATACCTATAAAATCATTTGGTTTGTATTGCACGGAGAGACTAACCGACATAGGTACACATCAGTGGCGGCGCGTCCATAAAAGCCGATTCACACCGGCTTGCCTCTTTTTGGAAGTTTGAACAAAGTTGTAAAGGAAATATGTAAGCCAAATTAGCCCCGGCTTGCCTATGGATATATGTTTGATGCGCCGCCACTGGTACATATACATACATACACATAAGAAATTTGACACATCTGTTTACTAAGCCCACATATAGACTAACATACCTATATGAATATTGTGCAATTCAAAAACCTTATATTTATTTCTGGGAAGATCTTATTAATGCAAAAAATGTAGTATACATGCATAATAAAACTAATAAATGTTGAGTCGATGAATAGAGCAAATAATAATTACTTTTAGATACCTGGGAACTAGTAGTAGATTTCCAATCAAAAATCCATTTTACAGAACGAGTTTTCCTACAGCAGTAAATAGGTTTATTTAAACACTACACACTAGTTAGACCTTAGCTATTAGAGAGGGCCCTGACCTGAGACCACCTCTGAGAGTCAAGCGGACCTAGATCCAGAGAACACTGAAATAGAAGAATGATTCGAGTGACTCCGTTCGACTGCAGATAATTATACACTTTGTAATGAAAAGTGGGCCCACTTTTCATTACAAACTAACAAGGAAACGGCGCCAGCAGTCAGAGGGGCTACCGCGAAAACCGATATTCGCAATATGCGGGAATCTTTCTCTTTTACTCCAATGAAGGGGTAATTAGAGTGACAGACAAAAATGTCCGCAATTTGCGAATATCGGTTTTCGCGGTAGGTACGCCCCCTGTCTTGTCAAAAGACGCATATCCATACCTTCAGGAATTTCCCTGCTTAAAACGATCTTGGGGATATTCTTTGGTAAGTTTACCAAAACAATTTATTTATTTATTTATCGTATGGTAGTTAACAACATATGAAGTAACACAACCAAAAGGACTATGCGTCTAAACGGTCCAAAAACCAATAGAGTTGAGAAGTACATAGGTCGTTAGATAGGTATTTCTATGAACTTCGTTTTATGGTTGGGCACAAAGCCGAATTCCATTGCAGAACCGAGATATTGGTATTTTAGTCAAAATATCGTCAGGTCAGGCGAGAACATGACTCTATTGCCTAGGTAATAAGGGTGACGACATTTTGACTAAAATACCAATATCTCAGTTCCGCAATGGAATTCCGCTTCGTGCCCATGGAACGAAATGAAGTACATAGAAATACCTATCTAATGACCTAACTCTCATTTCTGTTGGTTTTTGAACCAGGCTCCATACAAAGTTACCCATGGTCCTTTGTGAAGGAACTTAGGAGCTTGCAAAAAGTGAGTATTTTTATCTCAAATTATGACTAGCTTATCTGGGGGCAAGGTAGTGCCCCTGACAATAAGTTGAGCAAAAGAAACAACAAAGGCGAAGGCAATAATTACCAGGACTTAATTTCTCTGCTCAATAGTACACAAGAGGGCAAACTGCTTCTTACACAGCGTCTAAACCCTTTGGGAGATCAACTACGAAGAACTTTAACCAGGGAGATTTCGACAGAAATAGTAAAACATGATCCGAAGGCACCAATAACACGTGACATATACGTACGTGCTTTGGATTCGCGAAATTAGTAAGTTTTTTTTTTAATAAGGACCTATTGATAAAGTTACAATTAACTATCCATGCCAAATATTATAAATGTAAATGTGACTCTGTCTGAGTGTCTGTCTGACTGACTGACTCTCTTTTGTCTGTCTGTCTATTACTTACATTCTATTATTACAAAATAGAGAAATAACAGGTAAGACTTGCTTAATACAATAATCTCTACTGTTTGAAGATGTGATAACACTGAGAACTTATTTTATTACACTAAAGGGCCTCAAGTGTTTTAGTATAGTGGCAAGCGAAAGAAAAGTTTTCTAGAAATCGATTTTCGATCATGTCGTCTCGGATATGGGTGAATATGGTATCGATGCGTTCAGTGTAATGCCCTGAACACAAATATATGAGATGACAAGCGCGAAAGTGGTGGGGGTAGTTGCTGTGACGTCATAAAGTCGGCAGTACAAACTTTTATTTTATTTTCTTTTAAACATATCATGTGGGGTACCAAATGAAAGGGCTTTGTGAGTGATATATAACATACTGTAACATTTTCAATACTTGGTCTAACAAATTATTAGAAAACGTTCAAAAACTGTTTACATATATTTTTGAAATGGTATTTTCACTAGCTATCATTTGGTAGCCATATTGCTATAGTAAGAAAAAAACAATTCCCCCCTCAATTCTTTCATTAGCGGGAGCAATTTTCAAAATTTATATAGCCTATGTCACTACCACAATTCTGACAAATTCAACCACATCTCATATGTCAAAAACTGTCCAGCCGCTTAGGCTGTAGGGATTGCCAAATAAATGGACATATATAGCCCTACAGCCTACGGCTAGATATGTGAGGTGTGATTGAATTCGTCAGAATTGTGGTAGTGACAAAGGCTATATAAATTTTGAAAATTGTGCCCGCTAATGAAAAAAATTGAGGGGGGGATTGTTTTTTTTTCTTACTATAACAATATGGGTACCAAATAAAAGCTAGTAAAAAGACCATTTCAAAAATATATATACTCAGTCGGGTTTTTTGTTTGTTTTAATAAAAGTTGCAGTTTAATGTAACAGAAAAATATACTTTTTTCAACTTGATGTACTTTTCATATTATTTGATATATCTGTTTAATTATTTTTAACATTATATAGAAATTATTCACACATTATATTATACAGCCATTTTCAATTAAAGTATGTACTTGAAAATCAACTGCGGATTGTGAAATTTTGAACGTTTTCGGATAATTTGTTAGACCAAGTATTGAAAATGTTACAGTATGTTATATATTTGTGATCTACTCACAAAGCCCTTTCATTTGGTGCCCCACAAGATACGTTTAAAAGAAAATAAAATAAAAGTTTGTACTGCCGACTTTATGACGTCACAGCAACTACCCCCAACACTTTCGCGCTTGTCATCTCATATATTTGATTTCAGAGCATTACACTGAAGGTATCGATACCATATTCACCCATATCCGAGACGACATGAGCGAAAACTAACCTAAAGCCTGCGCAGCCGCTGTACTATTTGGGCGAGCCCATGGTCGGCTGTTTCACGCAGTGACTAATCTGAAGGCTAAGTATAGCCGAAATAAAATATACCAGCTAAAGGTGCGTCGTTCCGTAGAAAAAACTTTTATTTCTCTATTTTTTGTTAATGTATTAGCATGCTGAAATCGGCTAAACATGTGAAAGTACTATTTTGTTTGTCAACACAATTGCCTTGTAAATCATTCATTCATAGAGTCTGGCTAGCCAAAAATTGTTGACAGATATTTCGTTGTTGTATCACTAATTGTCTATGATTTAAAAAAAAGCTAAAAGTCAGTTGTCAATTTATGTCATTCATTCAAATTGTTTGCGGTTTATAAGTGGTTTATTTTAAATAAGATTAATAATGTCTATACTGAGTGAGGTTAGCAAACTATTATTTAAGCTCTTAAATAATTACGACAATGTGCGAAGTCGACGTGTAGCGTTGTATAACGAAAAACTGCAATGTTTACAAGTCCTAAAGAAATGTAAACAAATTAGGAGGTTGGTGCTCTATAAATATTTTGATACTTAGCATTTGGCATATTTGGCATAGTACTTATGTATTTTTTTAGTGATGGATTAATATTACGGTATTATCGAGCTAGGTCTTATTTAAACTACATTTCATTGTTCGCCTTGTTACAATGGTATATGGTGAGAAAGTGTTAACATATGTTATTGTCGTTGACTGTACTTTACATAGTGGTAGAAATTATGTGAGCTGACTTTGAATGCACGTCAACGTATATTTAACTTATATCCTCAGGTACCTTACGTGTGCATAGAAAATCAAAAATATTTTCTAATATCAAAACTATAATTCCTACTACACAAAGTGTGACCAGCCCAAGATTTTTTGAATTTCCCGCCAAACATTTGTGTAATATTTCAGTAGCCAGACTCTATATCCACAACAGAGTGAGAGGGGGCGGTCGAAAACGGCCTGAATGGATTCGGGAAAAGGATGGTACGGCTGCGCCTTTGTTGTTTCTTTCGCTCAACCTATGGGCAGGGGCACTACCTTGCCCCCAGATAAGCTAGTCATAATTTTACATAAAAATACTCACTTTTTGCAAGCTCCTTAAGTTCCTTTACAAAATTACTTTTGTTTGAAACTGCTTCAAATAATGTTGTTATCTTATTTTTCAATAACGGAAATTTGCTATCAACACTGTATTCATTTCCAATATACCAATCGTGAAAGTCTGCAAGAAGCTGGAAAATAAAATTAAAAATAAGTTCTCATTGTTGTCACATCTTCAAACAGTAGATATTTTTGTATTAAACAAGTTTTACATGTTATTACTGTCTTGTCAAAAGACCCATATCCATACCTTCACGGTAAGTTTACCAAAATAATTTATTTATTTATCGTATGGCAGTTAAAAACATATGAAGTAACACAAACAAAAGGACTATGCGTCAAAACGGTCCAAAAACCAATAGAGTTGAGAATTAGGTCACTATATAGATAGGTATTTCTATGAACTTCACTTCGTTCTATGGTTGGGCACCAAGCCGAATTCCATTGCAAAACCGAGATATTGGTATTTTAGTAAAAATGTCGTCAGGTCGTCACCCTTATTACCTAGGCAATAGAGTCCACCGTCGGGCGAGCGCGGCAAACGCTCGCCCGGCGGTGCGCGAACTTGTACCCTGCAGCATAATTTAATTATTTGGACTCTAATAAGGGTGACATTTTGACTAAAATACCAATATCTCAGTTCTGGAATGGAATTCTGCTTGGTGCCCGTGGAACGAAATGAAGTACATAGAAATACCTTTCTAATGACCTAACTTTAGAAACTAAGAACTTTAACAATGGAGATTGTGACAGAAATAGTAAAACATGATCCGAACGAAGGCACGAATAACAAGCATACTTGCATTGGATTCGCGAAATGAGTAAGTTTTTAATTTTTTTTTAATAGGGACCTATTGATAAAGTTACTATCCATGCTAAATCTTATAAATGTAAATGTGACTCTGTCTGAGTGTCTGTCTGACTGACTGACGCTCTTTTTGTCTGTCTGTCTATTACTTACATTCTATTATTACACAATGAGATATAACAGGTAAAACTGGCTTAATACAATAATATCTACTGTTTGAAGATGTGCCCATGGTCCTTTGTGAAGGAATTTAAGGAGCTTGCAAAAAGTGAGTATTTTTATCTTAAATTATGACTAGCTTATCTGGGGCCAAGGTAGTGCCCCTGCCAATAAGTTGAGCACAAAAGCAACACAGGCGCGGCTGTACCATCCTCTTCCCGAAGCCATTCAGGCCATTCTAACTCTGTTGTCTAGGTAGTAGGGTTACAGACCGGAACCCTGATTACTGACAGTTTGGGCAGTGTCCCCCTGTCGGCTGGTAGTCCCTTTTTTTTCAAATATTAATACATAAACAAAATAGAGAAATAACTTGTAAAACTTGCTTAATACAATAATATCTACTGTTTCAAGATGTGACAACACTGAAAACTTATTTTATTGGTGCCTTCGGATCATGTTTTACTATTTCTGTCGCAATCTCCCTGGTTAAAGTTCTTCGTAGTTGATCTCCCAAAGGGTTTAGATGCTGTTTAAGAAGCAGTTTGCCCTCTTGTGTACTATTGAGCAGAGAAATAAAGTCCTGGCATTTGTAAGCGTCAGGACCCCTGGACCACTTGAGATATTTGATGTTTAGACAATATCAAAATACACTACCTTTTTGCTACTATTTGGTACCTAACTTCAAATAATTAGTACCTCGATTGACAGCGAAAACCCAAAGAACTAAAGTGGCCATACATTCTGACGTCAGGATGTCTGGACCTTTTTTTTACATGGTTTGAGACAACACAACTGCATGACATGCTAGTAAATATTTACCCCCTTTTTAGTACCTCAACATATATCTTTTTCCATTCTTTTTGGTATTCCAGAAAAAAAGTAAATACGTTGAAAAAAGAAATTTTATATAAGATTTTTTTTTGTTTTTATGATATTTAAGTGTATGATTTTATAGCCAGAATCATATATTTACTTACCCCAAAAACAAAGGCATTGCAAAAAAATCTAATATAAAATTTCTTTTTTGAATGTACTCTTTTTTTGGAATACCAAAAAGAATGGAAAAAAATATATGTTGAGGTACTAAAAAGGTAGTAAATATTTACTAGCATGTCATGTAGTTGCGTTGTCTCAAACCATGTAAAAAAATGGCCCAGATATCCTGACGTCAGAATGTATGGCTACTTTAGTTATTCGGGTTTTCGGTGTCAATCGAGGTACTAATTATTTGAAGGTAGGTACCAAATAGTAGCAAAAAGGTAGTGTATTTTGATATTATCTAAACATCAAATATCTCAAGTGGTCCAGGGGTTCTGACGCTTACCATTTATTGCCTTCGCCTTTGTTGTTTCTTTTGCTCAACTTATTGGCAGGGGCACTACCTTGCCCCCAGATAAGCTAGTCATAATTTGAGATAAATACTCACTTTTTGCAAGCTCCTTCAAAGGACCATGGGTAACTTTGTATGGAGCCTGGTTCAAAAACCAACAGAAATGAGAGTTAGGTTATTAGATAGGTATTTCTATGTACTTCATTTCGTTCCATGGGCACCAAGCGGAATTCCATCGCAGAACTGAGATATTGGTATTTTAGTCAAAATGTCGTCACCCTTATTACCTAGGCAATAGAGTCCAAATAATTAAATTCATGCTGCAGGCTACATGTTCGCGCACCGCCGGGCAGAAAATACATCTATTTATTACACTAAAGGACCTCAAGTGCGCGTTGTTCCTTAGAAAAAACGTTTACTCCAACAACAGCATCAGAGAAGCACGCTACAACTAACAAAAGGACAGCACCGCTTTGGTGCCCATAGAACGAAAGGAAGTACATAGAAATACCTATCTAATGACCTAATTCTCATTTCTGTTGGGTTTTGAACCAGGCTCCATACAAAGTTACCCCTGGTCCTTTGTGAAGGAACTTACAGCCGGATTCGAACTTTATGATATGGATTAGATATGTCAGTGTCAAATGTGACGTTTCTTCAAACAAATACGTCACTTTTGACACTGACACATCTAATCCATATCGTTTCTAGATCTATTAATTAACGTATCTTAAAGTTAGAATCGGGCCGTTAAGGAGCTTGCAAAAAGTGAGTATTTTTATCTCAAATTATGACTATAGCTTATCTGGGGGCAAGCCCCTGCTAATAAGTTGAGCAAAAAAAATCACACAAAAAAACAATTACACTAAAGGGCCCCAAGTGTTTGGGCGAGCCCATGGTCGGCTGTTTGACCGAGTATCGCCGAAATAAAATATACCAGCCAAGGGCGCGTCGTTCCTTAGAAAAAACGTTTACACCAACAACAGTATTAGTGGAGCACGCTACAACTAACAAAAGGACAGCACCGGTTAGAGAGGGCCCCGAGACCACCTCTGAGAGTCAAGCGGACCTAGATTCAGAGAACACCGAAATAGAAGAATGCTTCGAGTGGCTCCGTTCGACTGCAGACAATTATACACTTTGTAATGAAAAGTGGGCCGTAACTAGGAAACGGCGCCGCTAATCTGTCTTATCAGAAGACGCATATCCATACCTTCAGGAATTTCCCTGCTTAAAACGATCTTGGGGATATTCTTTGGTAAGTTTACCAAAATAGCCTCACTTTGGGTAGTGGTGTATTTGTTTTTTTTGTGTAGTTTTTTTTTGCTCAACTTTGCAGGGGCACTACCTTGCCCCCAGATAAGCTACCTCAAGTGTTTGGGCGAGCCCATGGTCGGCTGTTTGACGCAGTGACTAATCTGAAGGCTAAGTATAGCCGAAATAAAATATACCAGCTAAAGGCGCGTCGTTCCGTAGAAAAAACAATTATTTCTCTATTTTTTGTTAATGTATTAGCATGCTGAAATCGGCTAAACTTGTGAAACTACTATTTTGTTTGTCAACACAATTACCATGTAAATCATTCGGCTTCGGGAAAAGGTTGGTACAGCCGTGCCTATGTTTGCTTTGCTCAACTTGGCAGGGACACTACTGACCCCCATATCAGCTAGTCATAATTTCAGATAAAAAAACATATATATCTACTATTTTTTTTCGTGACAATTGTGATGAGCTCTTCACCGCTAACTATTAACTACATAGTACCTATTTATTGACGATATAATAATGTTGTCTCGTATTAAAAAAAAATATCACGATGGTGGCAAACAAGCATACGGCCCACCTTTACGGCTACCTTTGTGAAATATGGACCAGATAACACGCTTCCTACAATAAAACATATACCAACAATAAAAGGCAATGAAGACAATTTAGTCAATACTCCTAGTTCAAAATCTATGATATTTTCTGCTTGGTTGCAGCTGGGTGATTTTTTAAATAACTTCTAATGGACCGCGAGCCACGAACATATTTCCATGACCAATCGCCTCCCGGGCGATAACTCGTATATTGGTTAACGGCTATGTATGATGATCCCTCATGGGGTGGGGCTGGCAGTCCGTTGGTGGGTTGAGGAATGGCAGCCACCGAAACATGTAAAAAAATAAAATAAATTTTGTCATCGCCTCTCGTTTGATACTTTGTCAGAAGATAGTTTTGATATTATTATAAATAAAAAAAACCGTCAGCTACTTGCATAAACATGTAAAAAATAAGCGCTGTACCTTTTTATTATAGGAATAACTAAATCATGAAACGTTGCATGTAGGATTTCATCAGGCATTTCAATAAACGCCTTACGGGCGCGTATTTTTTACATGTTTATGCAAGTAACTGACGTTCCACCGCTATACAACCGGCTGACGGTTTTGTTTATTTATAATAGCATCTAAACTATCTGCATGATGGGGGTGAATGCCATAATGCCGGGTTATTCCCACTAGTTACTACCAAAATATTGTTACACTTCAATACTAATAAAAACAGTATAAATATGTACAGGATGTTTTTTTATAGTCACCTGCAATAATTAACGAGGTGAATATGTAGGTCATACTAAACAAGTTTTACTGTGAAACCAATACCAAAATCACGAAAAAAAATTGACTCTCCCATACAAATTTCAACATCAGACCAGTCAAATTGTATGACACAGCCAATTTTTTTAAATACATTTTGCATTAATAAATTATTATAAATTGATTTGTGTTTCATTTCAGTAAACTGTCTTGAAAATGATCAAAAATACTAGAACAAACTTTTTAATTAATAAAATCACTTGAAAAATAATCTAAAATTTAGATTCTAAATGGACGATTAAATTTATTTATATGAACATAATATAATTTTTGCACTTCTATCGGTTAAACTGTTTTAATATTTTTGATCACTCTTAAGGCAGTTTCCTGAAACACTAGACTTATAATTATTTATTACATTATTTATTATTTATTAAAGCACTCTATATTTAAACTGTCTTTATTAGTATTGAACTGTAACAATATTTTGGTGGTAACTACTTACTGGAAAAAAAATCCCACCTTTTAATGAAAATTCCCAGTAGTTACCACCCGCTCGGTTTAGTGGGAATAAAAATTCCCAGTAGTTACCACTGGTAATAACTTGGTGGTAACTAGTGGGAATAACCTAATCGCCACGCTTGGCAGGCGGGTTGGCGATCGCAGTCTAGTAGGTACACCGAATTTAAGGGACGCTGCTGCCCGTCCACCGGTGGTCTGGACGTAGTTTAAGGACATACCCGGGTCCTAAACTATCATCTGGCAAAGTATCAATCGGGAGGCGATGACTGATTTTTTTTACAGGTTCATGTGATCAACTGACGGTCTTTCTTTAAGTTAATATAATTATTAGCTTTGAAAAGAAATGTGTTGAAAAATAAGTTAATACATTTACATATCCATATTTGAAAAGGACTAGGCACATGCTTGCTTCCATGCATGCACCCTTCGACAAATTAAGATGGCGAACCAATGAAGGCAAAACAACGAACGATAATACAGAAGAACTAGAAAATCTTACAGATTTGAAGATACCAATATTCCGCACCACTGTATATCTATCTGCCCCGCTGCTCCGACCAGTTTGTGCCTATGACTGTTCTTCTGTATACCTTTTATCGCATGCAGCTTTTAAATGGGACTACGTAATGTAACCAATAACCTTTTAAGAGGCGAAAATACCGTATTTAATGTATGGGGAGCCTGAAAATGAAGGGTTTTGTACCGAATAGCTATTTTATTCACTTGTTGTTCAACTTCATACGCATAATAATGACTATCAAAAAAAATTGTTTGCAACAGAGTCCCTATTAAAATAACCTCATTATCACAAATGTACACCCCACTTACCATTAAAAACATTACTTCGTTACGATCGCAGATTGGCTTAGAACTACAAACAAGTATAGAACCCTTACTATATCGAACAGAGGACATGGCAAACCAAGGGACACCGAACAAAGACTTGGGTTCGTCTAGATGGAGACAGGATTGAATGATTTCTAAATCAGATTGTGTCAGTTTTAGTTTTTTAGCTCCCCAAGATAATATTGGATCCAATGAACCCTTAGAAAATATTTCGTTTAATTTGAGCTGGTGTTTAATAGATAAGCTGAGCGAAATGTTCCTTCGATTACATGAAGCCCTTGCAGATGTCTTTGCCAGTTTATGTTTTGCTTCGTACCTCATAGATGAAATTAATGAAAGAGGACCAAAGTTCTTCATAGCATTATGATAATGTGTGAGGTGGTGAAACTTAGGTTTTAGAGATCCATTTGACAAGAACAAATACAATTCATTAAGTTGAGTGACACAGTCCTGCATTACAGCATCAATACCGTCCCAAACACAAGTAGCCATTGCAAGTTCTACAACTTCGCGTAATTTCAAATAAAGTTTCCAATAGATGTCACCTCCAGGAACCTTATCACCCATTAAAACTGAAAAATATCTTATGAAAGTTAGCATTTCTGACGCGCTAAGACGAATATTACATTGATTGATGTGAGTCATGCTTAATTCAATAGGCTTGTTGCGGTTATCTGGTCCGTATTCAAAACTACGTAGCCTATCGTTCAGCAAAGATAAAGTGAAATATTTGAAACGAGTAATATATTTCATTAGCACCAGTCCCATGACATACTTGCCAACTCCTTCAAAAATGTCATGCATAATATCTACGCCTACTTGCTTGAATAACTCAAAGCCACCTACTTTCAGCCAAACACATCTTTCCTTAACACCTGAGTTTCCAGGAATACCTTCCAATAGGTCGGCCTCATAATCATCAATACATCTTAAGATTGTATTATCTTCATAGCACTGAACTTTCATGACTTCTTTTGTCACTCTACAAATTCTACAAGAATAATTAGCTGAAAAACTTTCCACGAAACCAGTTAAGGAATGAATGCCCAAATTATCCCCTAGAATAAGAGCTAATTCAAAGTATATTACTCCACTAAAATTGGGAATATCAAATGGTATACCAACAGTACGGAGAAAATTTAGTTCATCTATTACAGGTTGGAATATTATATCGTTACCGAATCGCACTCTATCAGAAGAGTGAAACAACAAAGTTAAGAAAATATTAGAAAGAACAGAGCAACGCCACGGTGGTAAGCAAGGTATTGAGACATATACGGCTCCCAGTTTATGAATGCCTGAGTGGCTTCCCAAAGCGTTACCCGTCTCATAATCATCAAAAAATAAAAATAAGGGCAGAACATTCCTATCAGCGTGAACTGTTTTTTTGGATTGCCAGTAATATCCTTGAATGAAGTTGTGTATATTTGTGATATCATTATAAAGGTTTGCCATATATTGTAGTGTATCAACCAAGATTGATTCGAGAGAGAAAAAAGCACGCAACACTTCTCTTAATGGAATAAATTGGACAGTACGATTAACTACTTCATTGCCGCCACGAATGTTTGATTCGCGGCTCTCGCCTACTACAATTGCTTGGGGCGGTATATACGTTTGATTGCGCTCAAAGAAAGAAAATATACGATGTTCTGAGGAAAATGTACTGAACACTGAATTTATTTCTGTACGTATCGTTTGTACTACTTCTGAATGATTAGAAGAAGCGATCCCCCCATTATTAACCATTTTCTGCGGCAACTCATGCATTAAAGGCAACACAGAATGTGATATGATGTTTAGAAAATTTTCAATAATAATTTGAACAACATTTCTTGGTAGATTTGCAGCTCCATACAAGATTGCTATAAATAAAGCTAAAGCTGATTCAAGTGAAATATTACGTAAAGAGATATCATTAGCTTCTGGTGCTACAATTACTGATAAATCATCACTTGTAGAAGATGGTGGCACTACAGATGATGAACTAACATCTTCGAGTGGTATTTCAGCATTTGTATCAACAGATCCGTCGTTTTCTTCGTTTCTGAGAAACTCCTCAGTTGAATGAATTTTAAGATAATGTCGCCGATATGAGTTAAATAGATGGTAGGATCTGGAACAGCCGCTTTCGGTACATCTATATTGTTCAAAA
Source organism: Cydia amplana (assembly GCF_948474715.1). Taxonomy (NCBI): domain Eukaryota; kingdom Metazoa; phylum Arthropoda; class Insecta; order Lepidoptera; family Tortricidae; genus Cydia; species Cydia amplana. Next base: position 175,060 of record NC_086079.1, on the reverse strand, counting down.
TTATGATTCTTATGAAAAAATTGGAAATGAAACCTGAGTGCTTTAAAATCTATAACTTCAGCTGCACACAAAAAACAGACAACCATTATTCCTTATTGAAGTTGCAATCACTCAGTAGTCTAAGAACAGAAGTAGAAATATTTTCTTTTATATTAACTACTTCGGTATCATCAATGGCATAAACCGCTCTCTGCAGGAATTGCCAAACCCGTAAACATTCACAAGGATACTCTAAGTATAGGGCCCATATTATTTTAAAACAAGTATCCACTGCAGAACCAATGGTAGGCAGCTCATAAGTAATGTTATCAACAATAAGGTACCTTGCCGTGATATTTTGAAGTGGTCCTGCGACTACGACATATGGCTGGACAGTGATACCCCGTGATTTATTCGTATCGCGTCGTTTCTGTCGTTCTTCGTTCAGCAGTTTTTCTTCGTCAATATGCTTAATGAAACTTTCACGTACTTCAGCCGTAGAATATTTCTTCTTCCTGATTTGAACCGGTCCTAAAAGATGCGGGATCATAAGAAGTGCAGCTAGATTGCTTGTTTCTTGATCGGGATCTATAATAAAAGAAATAAACATTATAAGACATGCCTCCCACAGACTGCAGTAAGTGTATGGTAGCTATCCGGTTCCCATAAGAGGTTCCCAGTCTATAATATTGTATATAATATTGAAAGGGTCACTCACACATAATGAAATGTTGTTAGTAAACTCCAGTAAGGATTGAGTTATATGGACACCGGCTTGGATTACATTCGATCCCAATACTTATTGTGGTAGAAGAACTGTGTTGCGAGATTTGCATTTTTGTACATGTAATTTAAATGTTCGCATATATATGCCGGCACAGCCGTATATCATATGATGATATACGGCTGTGCCTTTGTTGTTTGCTATGCGCAACTTCCCCCCAATCCGCATTGGGCTAGCGTGGGGACTATAGCCCAAGCCCTCTCGCGCATGAGAGGAGGCCTGTGCCCAGCAGTGGGACGTATATAGGCTGAGATGATGATGATGATGATGATGCTCAACTTGGCCAGATAAGCTAGTCATAATTTGAGAAAAAAAATACTCACTATTTGCAAGTTCCTTAAGTTCCTTTACAAATTTACTTTTGTTTGAAACTGCTTCAAATAATGTTGTTATCTTATTTTTCAATAACGGAAATTTGCAATCGAAACTGTATTCATTTCCAACATACCATTCGTGAAAGTCTGCAAGAAGCTGGAAAATAAAATGTAAAATAAGTTCTCAGTGTTGTAACATCTTCAAACAGTAGATATTTTTGTATTAAACAAGTTTTACATGTTATTATGTCTGTTTTGTTAATGTATTAATATTTGAAAAAATAAGGACTACCAGGCGACAGGGGGACACCGCCTAAACTGTCAGTAAACAGAGGGTTCAGGTTTTTTACCCTACTACCCAAAGTGAGGCTATTTTGGTAAACTTACCAAAGAATATCCCCAAGATCGTTTTAAGCAAGGAAATTCCTGAAGGTATGGATATGCGTCTTCTGATAAGACAGATTGGCGGCGCCGTTTCCTAGTTACGGCCCACTTTTCATTACAAAGTGTATAATTGTCTGCAGTCGAACGGAGCCACTCGAAGCATTCTTCTATTTCGGTGTTCTCTGAATCTAGGTCCGCTTGACTCTCAGAGGTGGTCTCGGGGCCCTCTCTAACCGGTGCTGTCCTTTTGTTAGTTGTAGCGTGCTCCACTAATACTGTTGTTGGTGTAAACGTTTTTTCTAAGGAACGACGCGCCCTTGGCTGGTATATTTTATTTCGGCGATACTTAGCCTTGAGATTAGTCACTGCGTCAAACAGCCGACCATGGGCTCGCCCAAACACTTGAGGTCCTTTAGTGTAATAAATAGATGTATTTTCTGCCGGGAATACTCGTTCTGTAACAGATCAATAGTTATACCTATATTAATATATAAAGACAAATAATTAAACTATGATTATTATAAGAAAAACAACGCGGCCCATTGAAACTTTTCTCGTTTTGTTAGGGAAACATTGAACAATTAGAGAATGTTTTCCATAAAACACATGAGGAAAGTTTCCCTGGTTGGCGCATATTTATTTCCTATTAAATATATTCCGTGCCATACATTATTGCCCATTATCCATTCATCTAAAATTCTAAATCGGTTCAGCAATTTAGGAGTGAAAACGTAATAGACAGACAGACAAAAAGAGAGTCAGTCAGTCAGACAGCCAGACAGACAGACAGACAGTTAGACAGACAGTCAGAGTCACATTTATAAATAGGTCCTTATTTAAAAAAAATTAAAAACTTACTAATTTCGCGAATCCAATGCAAGTATATGTTACTTGTTATTGGTGCCTTCGGATCATGTTTTACTATTTCTGTCGAAATCTCCCTGGTTAAAGTTCTTCGTAGTTGATCTCCCAAAGGGTTTGGACGCTGTGTAAGAAGCAGTTTGCCCTCTTGTGTACTATTGAGCAGAGAAATTAAGTCCTGGAAAGAAAAAAGATTGATATTTATTACTAAGTATAGTAATGGAGCAGAAGAAATAATATTTTACAGAAATAAACCGACTTCTCAAATAGTTTGAAATGCCATATAAATTATTGGCTGGTATTTAACTTTCACGATTTTTAAACATTATTTAATTGCACAACGGGACTCCTCCGAGACCATGAGGACAACGCCGTCCTCGAAACGTCGGAGTTAAGTCTTAAAACTTAAATACGCGATTCTCAGTCTCCAAGATCACCAGATATAGTAATCCACTTCGTCACCTTTTTCTGGTAGAATATTTCATTTCTGTAAGGGTCGCTGTTCTAACCTAACCTTACCCACTTTTCTAGTAGCATTTCGTTTCTCTAAGGGGTCGCAGTTCTATCCTAACCTAACCCACCAAATCGAAATCGCTAAACAATGCGTCGTTGAAGAGTTCTGTTCTGATCATCATCAGCAGTTCCACTTCATCAAATGCGACAGTTTTTTATGAAAATGCTTGATTTTCTGATGATAATACAGAAATCTCTATACGCATGCCTTTAAGATTTGAGGAGTTCCCTCAATTCCTCATGTATCCCATCATCAGAACTGTGTTTTAACAACAACGGGACCAATCTGTATGCATATACATATACAATCAAAAAAAGAATTTTCAAAATCGGTCCAGTAATGACGGAGATATGGAGTAACAAACATAAAAAAAAATAAAAAATGAACATACAACCGAAGGTTATCAATTGATAACCTCCTCCTATTGAGATTTGTAAGTCGGTAAATAAAATGTAGGAATCTAAATCAGGTCTAATAACAATAATAGGTTAGTAGAAATGATGCTTCCGCGACCGCTGCGGAGGCGGGACTCAGGTATAATATAAGGTATATTTAAGGTCTAGGTGCTTTTCTGCAAAAAAGGTACACTTACATTTAATTCTTCCGACCTTGAAAATGTTGAACTTGGTGAAGACTCTACAGAGTTGATCGGTGAAGTTAAACTTGGCGTGAGCCCGTCGACACCTTCTCCGTACACTTTTATTATTTTTTCTATCCCACTATCTATCTGAAAGATCATCAATAAAAAAATAATTTATAATAAAACTGGCAAAATCGATAAGTGGACGAAAACTCGCACAATTACCCTACTTGATATGATACAGACTTCGAAAACTGAAATAAATCACATAGAGCAGAATTCATACCTATAAAAACATGTGGTTTGTATTGCACAGAGAGACAAACCGACATTGGTACATACATACAGACATACATACATACACTTAAGAAATTTGGCACATCTGTTTACTAAGCCCACATAGACTAACATATATATGAAATATTGTGTCATTCCAATAATACTACATACATACGGGTCGAATTGTTAACCTCCTTTTTAGGATTCCGTATCCAAAGGGTAAAAACGGGACCCTATTAACTAAGACTGTGAAAGATCATCAATAAAAAAACAATTTATAATAAAACTGTCAAAATCGATAAGTGGACGAAAACTCACACAATTACCCTACTTGATATGATACCGAGTATACCGACTTCGAAAACTTAAATAAATCACATAGAGCAGAATTCATACCTATAAAAATATTTGGTTTGTATTGCACAGAGACAAACCGACATAGGTACATACATACAGACATACATACACTTAAGAAATTTGGCACATCTGGTTACTAAGCCCACATAGACTAACATAATATATTATATGAAATGTTGTGTAATACCAATAATACTACATACATACAGGTCAAATTGATAACTTTTTTTTTTGGATTCCGTACCCAAAGGGTAAAAACGGGACCCTATTAACTAACCCCCTTATTCATAAACGTTTACTAAAGTTGACAAGCCGATAATAATCGTTTGTCCCTTTCCGACGTATCGGAATGATGGAAAACAAATAGGTACAGTCAGCAGCAGAAGTTGCTCAGCGGGCGAGGTGTTCAAAATTATCTTGACACGCTCTTATTCTCTTAACAATAAAGTCGCGTCAAGATCATTTTGAACACCTGGCCCGCTTAGCAACTTCTGCTGCTGACTGTACTAAAAATAGAATAAAATAAATTAGCCGTTTTTTGCGTAATGGTACGGAACCCTTCGTGCGCGAGTCCGACTCGCACTTGGCTGGTTTTTATTGTCTGTATTCATCAACTCAATATTAGTTCCATTTTACTACATTTTTTTGCATTAGAAAGATCTTCACAGAAATAAATATAAGGTTTTTTAACAGACTTAAAAAAAATCAAGCCGGAGACAGACGGACAGCGAAGTCTTAGTAATAGGGTCCTGTTTTTAACCTTTGGCTACGGAACCCTAATAATAATTACTTTTACATACCTGGGAATTAGTACATTTCCAATCTAAAAGATGTTTTTTAAATTTTGCTTGCGGGCCAATAGGAGGGATCAATCGTCTGATTTGGTCATCGTCCAATAACGGCAATGAAGTTAAGTCAACCTCATTCTCTAGAATAATCGAAAAAAGAATGCAATGATGGCTAGCTTACACAAATGATAAATCCAAGATAAGAAAATAAGCAAACAAATACCCAGTTAAAATGTTAACAGCAGTTTACATAACATAACAGAGTTAGATTTAGTTTTTTGTTAGTCCCAAAAATATGAAAATAATTTTTGATTTCTATGCAAGTAACTATAGACAGCAAAAATATCTGACAGGCGATTTAAATATGGTTAAATTCTCAATTTTAATTTAATTTAGGCAGAGTAATATTGAAAGTACAATGCAAAGCCGCTCTTTGTAACTAAACAAGGGCATACATTGCTATTTCAGTCACTTAACAGTGCCACTTAAATATACCTAAAATACCACACCATACCACAAGCAAAGATCAGTGATCACACAATACCACATTAACTTAATATAAATATTACCATGATTACTTTGCAGTTTGCCATAATTATGTTAATAATAGGTCTCTTCTGGATGAGATTGGCTCAGGACTGGGATAAGTGGCATACTCGGAGATGCCTATGCTGCAGTGGGCGATAAAAGGCTGATATAATAATGTTAATAATTCCGCTTAAATTGATATAATTAAACTATGCCGGTGTAAGTTACATGTGTATATTTTTCTGAAATTAATTTGATTGCCAGAATAAAATGGTATCTATTAGTTGGACTAAAGCCTATCACAGATGGAGCGATAATATACCAAAAGATATCATAAAGCAAGGCATCTTACGATATATTCTGCCCTGCTAAGCCAAAGAGCGCTATCTCAAAAGAAAATTCATTGCTAACTTATACTTCAGTTTCTATTACTGAGAGTTCCATTTTCTAAATCATTTGTTTGTGAGATAGCGCTATTCGGCTTAGGAGGGCAGTATTTTACGTACAATTTGACAGAGTCCACCCATGAAGCTATAATATATATTTTGGTATATTACGATATCTTACAGCAAGGCATATTAGCCTTTCGTATGCCTTGTCCCGTATACGTCACAGACAATTCCCCTGTAATTTACAATATCAAGGTTATTCATTTAGTGGCAAATGTTAACAGGGGCATACGAAGGGTTAAGATACCTTGCTATATAATTATAGCTCGGTATATTACGATATATTTTGGTATCGTTATAACACACCTATTTTTGCGTCGGGGGTTAATAATTATGAATTAAGTAGGTACAGAACTGTAGGACAAACTTATAAAAAGCGTGACGTGAATTATATCCAACTTACCAACAAATGTCTCAGCGTATTTCTCGAAGCCCCATGTCTTCAAAAGTTGACTGACTTCGTTGGATACTTCGTTGGATGAAGAACCACTGCGAACAATACAAATCCTCCATAAATTTCATGTCATTTCGCATTCTGCCAATATCAAGTGCGTTTACGAAACGACTTTGCTCGTGAAAAAATGACAGATTAGGTAGTAAGTATTAAATGATGTCACTTATTCACATTCACAGAAACCACTATCAACATTATAATTTTAATAACCGGACAGCAAAAAAATCAAAGAACGCTTGTAGAAATCATCACAAACGACAATTCCTCGGTAACTACCTATTAAATATAAGTAGCTACTTTCTAAATATACTTACATACTAGTATTACAATTAAAATTAAGTATTTACCTCATCATCCCTGGTTCACAGAATTCACAGTTCACACACTCTACACAACTTTAATTATGAACACATCCAGCAATTGACTTCGTGGCTCCCGAGTGGCTTCTAAACTAAAAATGGCCACGCGTCGCGCAAAATGGCCGACATGGTGTGGACATGAAGGGATCACAAACATTTTTATTTGATTGGCAAAAAAAGTGTAATCAGAATCCCTTTTTTTTAAAAAGGGTTAATCATATTGAGAGAAAATGTATTCCGTTAAATATAGTTCCGCAGTCAACTATGTGTTTTGCCATGTCCGTATGTCTGTCTGTCCGCAGCTTAGCTCAGTGATGGTTAGGACTAGAAAGCTGAAATTTGGTATGAGTGTGTGTATTAATCACGCCGACAAAACGGTAAAACAAAAGTACCCCGAAGTGGGGCTGAAAATTTTTTTTTTCTCTTTAATCCTATCGTATAGCTATAGGGTGTCGTTGGATATGTCTTCTAAAAAGAAAAGGGGTCCCATAAAAAATATTTTTTGATAAATTCAATACTTTCGGAAATAATGGCTCCCAAAGTTCACAAAAAAATGTGCCTCCCCCCCTGTAACTTTTGAACCGTGAGTCCAAAAAATATGGAAAAATTATGTAAGTAACGACTAATAAGTACTTTTAATGAATACTATATTGAATAAAATCGGTTGAGCTGTTTTTGAGTTATTGAAAATGTGCTTTCATAGTAAAAAGACGTAAGTGCCGCAAAGCATCCTATAAAAACGACCTTTTGAGTGGGTTTATTGTAACAGGGCGACAACTACGGAACTCTACACTGAATGTGGCCCGACATGCTCTTGGCCGGTTTTTTTGTTGTTAAATATTATTTTTTCGATTTGATTTGATGGATCGGAAAGTCAAACAGGGAACCGATTTATATTATGACTTTCGAGAGTGACATTTCAAAACTGAGCGCTAGAAAATATGTAGGTATAGTTTGTCAAAGGCAGTTGTCTCATTTCAAACATAGACAGAGAGAATCGTACTATATTTGTCTTACACTAGTACTAGCACCCAAAAGAAAAGGATGAGTATAGTTTTCTTTGTTCTTATTAACTGACAAATTGGTTTGACCAACTATACGTATGTATTAAGGTAAGTATATGGATTCGAAAATATTTCATGACTTATAGTTGGTCAAGCAGATCTTGTCAGTAGAAAAAGGCGGCAAATTTGAAAAATGTAGGCGCGAAGGGATATCGTCTCATAGAAAATTTGAATTTCGCGCCTTTTTCTACTGACAAGATTTGCTTCACCATCTATATTTTTTAATCCAAATTTCTTCATTCTGTCTGATTCTTATAAATATTGTGATTAAAAGGCTTATATACATATATATATATATGTATATAAGCTACAAAAAACATTAGAAAACTAAAGGAATCAGGTGCCAGGGAGCCTTTTAATCACAATATTATATATATATATATATATATATATATATATATATATATATGTTGGTTTTAAACAATATAGTATCCCATATTTACTTCAAAGCATTAAATTGTCGTATAATATAAGAAGGAATGAAATTGAAAAGGTTTGCGACCTATGTCTTCGTCCCGCCATTTCGGGCAACAACGTTATTTACCGAGTCAGACAGTAAAAACAGTACAAACTACTGTTCTGTAAGTAGGTAGTATAGATGGTCAAGCAAATCTTGCCAGTAGAAAAAGGCGCGAAATTCAAATTTTCTATGGGAGGATATCCTTTCGCGCCTACATTTTTCAAATTTGCCGCCTTTTTCTACTGACAAGATCTGCTTGACCCAGTATAGTAAATTCTTTATTGTGCAGAAAGACATATTTAAAAAAATAACATACAATTAGTAAGAAGTACAATTAAAGGCGAACTTATCCCTTTGAGGGATCTCTTCGAGTTAACCTTTGAGTATGATTTATATGATGTTTAAGTATATGATTATAATGCATACCCTTTTTTAAGTACCTACCTAAGTAATAAGTTATTAACACTACTATTTGGTGATGTCTCTTCGCTAGGCTATACAAAATTAAATATAATTAAAAAATTTGATTCCTTTCAATGACATCGTAGGTCATTTGTCAGGAACCTACTTTCTTTATATAGGTAAGTACATTTCAAATGTTAATACTAGATGCACCGGATATTCGGTTACTATGCGGTATCTGGCCTATCCGGCCCTTATTTTAATATATGGCCGGATACCGAATAGTGTCCTACTATCCGGCCGGATACCGGATAGGATAGTATCTGCTTGATTTCGGAAATTCGATGTAAACAAATTGGATTTAAGAAACAGTCACGGTCATAATCGTACCTACTCGTTTATTACCTAGGGTTCCGTACCCAAAGGGTAAAAATGATGCTGAACCCTGGCTGTACCTAGTGGAACTCAGGTTTGGTGTAACATAGGCCCACGCTATTTTGGTCATCCGTCACATCTTGATGAGCACTTGGGAGAGCAGTACCCAAGATAGAGTTGATGCTGAACCCTGGCTGTACCTAGTGGAACTCAGGTTTGATGCAACATAGGCCCACGCTATTTTAGTCATCCGTCACATCTTGATGAGCACTTGGGAGAGCAGTACCCAAGATAGAGTTGATGCTGAACCCTGGCTGTACCTAGTGGAACTCAGGTTTGGTGCAACATAGGCCCACGCTATTATTAGTCATCCGTCACATCTTGATGAGCACTTGGGAGAGCAGTACTCAAGATAGAGCTGATGCTGAACCCTGGCTGTACCTAGTGGAACTCAGGTTTGGTGCAACATAATATGGCTCCTCTTCACGTTGGGCCAACGCCAACGCCAACGAGGGACGCATTTATGCGTTAGAGGGAGCAAGTGATATTGCTATCTCATTCTACCGCATGGCTGCGTCCCTCGTTGGCGTTGGCGTTGGCCCAACGTGAAGAGGAGCCAATAGGCACACTTTGTTTTGGTTAACCGACTTGTCGTCGTGTGCCTATGTTGCAGAGTTCCACTAGGTGGGTCAATCAACTTTTTTCTAACCGCCTTTAAAAAAAGGAGGTTCTCAGTTTGATACGTATGTTTGTATGTTTATATGTATGTATGTTTGTTCGTGATTATCTTGCGTTTGGCTGAACCGATTTTGATGCGGTTTTCAGAAAAGTGTTACATTCTGGAGAAGGTTTTAGTGGACAGTACATGGATGGTTTGAAAAACCAATTGGACCCGGTAGGTGGCGATGCTATCGGTATACCTAGCTGAAACCGATTTAGATAAAATAGTGGGACTCGGACTAGGACTGAAAGTGGGAGTGGGAGCAATATACATACAAATCGTTTAGCACCGAAACGTCATATTATGTTATTAATTTTCTTATTATTAGATATTAATTACTTTTTTTAGAAATTTGCTTTACGACGGGATAGGGACTGGACACGTATAGGGGTGCCATATCAAAATTAAGTATTTTGTGCTTTTCAGTGGGTTGGTTTTTTGAAGTCGGTTCGTCCGTCCGTCCGTCCGTCCGTATGTCACAGCCACTTTTTTCCGAAACTATAAGAACTATACTGTTGAAACTTGGTAAGTAGATGTATTAAGATGTGCTGTGAACCTCATTAAGATTTTCACACAAAAATAGAAAAAAAGCAATAAATTTGGGGGTTCCCCATACTTAGAACTGAAACTCAATTTTTTTTTTCATCAAACCCATACGTGTGGGGTATCTATGGATAGGCCTTCAAAAATGATATTGACGTCCCTAAATATCATTTTTTTCTAAACTGAATAGTTTGCGCGAGAGACACTTCCAAAGTGGTAAAATGTGTCCCCCCCCGTAACTTCTAAAATAAGAGAATGATAAAACTAAAAAATATATATATGATGTACATTACCATGCAAACTTCCACCGATAATTGGTTTGAACGAGATCTAGTAAGTAGTTTTTTTTAATACGTCATAAATCGTAAACCGCAATTTTATTATGTTACTTGCTGCTACGGAACCCTTCATGGGCGAGTCCGACTCGCACTTGGCCGCTTGTTTTAAGTAGGTACTCCAATTACGGTGTAATTATTAGGGTGATAGAGAAAGATGCCCGCCATTTGCGAATTTCGGTGTTCACGGTAGCCCGAGACGGTTCCGTTTCTTTTCATAAAATTTCCCGAATACAGTCACTACAGTTAGTCAGTAAAGCCTAATGTTTCGATGAGTGAAAATAACTGTTCTAAACATTAAATGTTACTGTTTTGCTATTGATTTCTGATTAGATACAATAAACCGTTGGAAATACTGAGTCAGTCAGTAAAACCTAATGTTTCGATGTTTGTGCGAAACGTGACATGGTTGCCTTTAACATCTCATGCAACCAATGGCAGAAACTGGCCGAAGACCGACCCGTGTGGCGTCGTGATATTCACGATGGTCAATCCAAGCACGACGATGCCTGGTTTTCCTCATTAAAAGAAAAACGCATGAGGCGCCACGAGCAGGCCTCCAACCCCCGCCCAGCCGCCCACCTGGGGGAGCATACACCTGCCGCGTGTGGCCGAGGGATCCTCTCTCGTATAGGGCTTTACAGCCACGAACGCAAGTGTCGTAACCAGGATGCTGCTTAAAACATCTGACACAGATGATAAAGGCCTGTTATTATGAGCTGATATATGTATTTAACTGATATATGGCCAGGTCATTCAATTTATTATAAAAATACTTATAGATATCTAATATTCAAAGGGTTACAAATGTCACAATGAAATGTTAGTAAACTCCAGTTAATAAGTACAGAAACTTTATACATTTAGCGTTTGCGTCAAATCCGGTAGTTTAGACTTGATTATGATATTGGCTCAATGAATGGTAACCCAAGTTTGAGACCACGACCCGCCGAATGCAACTTTGTCAAAAAATATTTATGTTTATTTCATACATAGATACATATTAAATACAAGTAGTATATATTTTTTAATAATGCAGTGCCATTATGTACATTTAATTTCGATAATACTTGGTCTGAGAAATACGGAAGCTAATACTGAATCTAATTTAACAGAACTGAATAATTTGGCATAAGTATATGGCTGGTAGCCGTTGCTCGAAGTACAAATAAAAATAAATTACTTTCCACCCTAGGGTGGGAAATGCAATTTTCCACCCGGCTATCAGTCTATGAAAGGTGAACTTTCTAGGAGAGATGAAAATCATTTTGTTGATCATCACAAAATGTTTTTGATGAGATAAATTTTACTTAGCGCGCCATCTTGCGTTCATACAGCTAACCACTCGGTGTACGTCCAGACATCTATCCTAAAGATACAAACATTTTTTAATAGATGGCGCTGCCTTACATGAATAAAATTGTCTATACAGTGGCGCGTATTCAGTACTATTGGATTTTATTTGATGTTTGGCTAAGTGACTTCACTTGTACACAGTAAGAGGGCGCTGATCTTATAATGCCTTAACGGTGTAGTTTTCAACTATTTTTTTAATAACATTAGATAAATTGAAACTCATATAGCTCTGTTAAATTATTCGATTAGAAGAGATAACGAATTATTTAAAGTACCCGTTTGCTATTAATTAAGGTAAACGGTTATAATTAGAAATACTTAGTCAGTAATGTTTCAGTGAGTGAAAATAGCTATTCTAAACATTAAATTTTACTGTTTTGCTATTGATTACGGTAAACCGTTAGAAATACTGAGTCAGTCAGTAAATAACGTATGTCTTGGTGAGTAAAAATACAGTTAGTAGCATAACTGAACCAATGTTTACTATTTTGTGATGTATCTGTAATTTGGGTCAAACAGATCACTGTGTTATGTCTTTCCTGTAGACATACACAAGAGTTAAGGGCTATAAAGGTTAATTTTCTTATTTAACCCTTATCCACGTGAAAAGGTCCTCCTTTTATTTAGAGAACTATGATAAAATCATTGCTTACATGCCCACAAGCTGTTAACTATTGCCCACAGGAGAGAAAAATGTGCTGTTCGCGATAACACACAAGTTTGCAATCAATTATTTTCGTCTTTCTCCATTGAGTCTATTTTGCACCACCCTCTCTAATTTGATGGCGGGTAGTCTAATACATAGTGTTCATAACAAAAAATTCTTCTGAGATCTTCATATCTCTTGATACACGTTAAGTTCGAATAAATACAAATAAACTAATAACAGACAATGTGTAAATTGTTTCATGTTTAAGTCGGAGTTAAAGATCATGACTTATATTACCTATGGGAATGTCAAATCTGCTACAATTATAAGACAAATTAATTACGCGTCTTTACAATAAGCAGCAACTCTCTTAAACCAGAAATATATTCTAGTAATTATTGCAAAAATAAATATCAGGTGCAAAAGAGAATCAGTTGTTGGCTCCATACATTATTGCAATGATTCAGCTTAGCACCACACACTTTGTTCACAAAATTTTATTTGAGCATATATGTTATTTACTTATAAGGTACAGGTAATACCTACTCATTCCCTGATTTAAGAATTTTAGGCATTGCCTTTCATACACAGATTTGGTAATTATCAGGGATACATAAAGTATGATATTTTTAGCCTTTTGAGTTAGTAAAACCATAAATGATAGACAGATCTTGTGAACTGATTGATAGAGCATTTCATAATCTATAAGTTGTATTCAAAGCAATTAAGTCAAGCTTGACTATTATTAATACATCTATATATTACTATTAAGGTACTACTATTGACTCACTTTTGCTCCTAACTGTAAAGACTCTAATAATTAAATTTTACTGTCTTGCTATTGATTACGGTAAACCGTTAGAGTTACTGTTTCAATACGTAGGATCGTAGGAACTATATACTGTTGAGTGAAAATAACTATTCTAAACAGTAAATGTTACTGTCTTGCTATCGAATACGGTGAACCGTTAGAGTTACTGTTTCAATACGTAGGAACTATATACTGTTTCGGTGAGTGAAAATACCTATTCTAAACGGTAAATGTTACTGTCTTGCTATTGATTACGGTGAACCGTTAGAGTTACTGTTTCACTACGTAAGAACTACTGCTTCGATGAGTGAAAATAACTATTCTAAACAGTAAATGTTACTGTCTTGCTATTGAATACGGTGAACCGTTATAGTTACTGTTTCAATACGTGAGAACTACTGTTTCGATGAGTGAAAATAATTAATATAAACGGTTAATGTTACTGTCTTGCTATTGATTACGGTGAACCGTTACAGTTATTGTTTCACTGCGTAATAACTACTGTTTCGATGAGTGAAAATAACTATTCTAAACGGTAAATATTACTGTCATGCTATTGATTACGGTGAACCGTTAGAGTTATTGTTTTAATACGTAAGAACTACTGTTTCGATGAGTGAAAATAACTATTCTAAACATTAAATGTTACTGTCTTGCTATTGATTACGGTGAACCGTAAGAGGTACTGTTTTAATACGTAAGAACTACTGTTTCGATGAGTGAAAATAACTATTCTAAACATTAAATGTTACTGTCTTGCTATTGATTACGGTGAACCGTAAGAGGTACTGTTTTAATACGTAAGAACTACTGTTTCGATAAGTGAAAATAAATATTCTAAACAGTAAATGTTACTGTCTTCCTATTGATTACGGTGAACCGTTAGAGTTACTGTTTCACTACGTAAGAACTACTGTTTCGATGAGTGAAAATAACTATTCTAAACGGTAAATGTTACTATCTTGCTATTGATTACGGTGAACGGTTAGAGTTACTGTTTCACTACGTAAGAACGACTGCTTCGATGAGTGAAAATAACTATTCTAAACAGTAAATTTTACTGTCTTCCCATTGATTACGGTGAACCGTTAGAGTTACTGTTTCACTACGTAAGAACTACTGTTTCGATGAGTGAAAATAACTATTCTAAACGGCAAATGTTACTGTCTTGCTATTGATTACGGTGAACCGTTAGAGTTACTGTTTCACTACGTAAGAACTACTGCTTCGATGAGTGAAAATAACTATTCTAAACGGTAAATGTTACTGTCTTGCTATTGATTACGGTGAACCGTTAGAGTTACTGTTTCACTACGTAAGAACTACTGCTTCGATGAGTGAAAATAACTATTCTAAACAGTAAATGTTACTGTCTTCCTATTGATTACGGTAAACCGTTAGAGTTACTGTTTCAATACGTAAGAACTACTGTTTCGATGAGTGAAAATAACTATTCTAAATGGTAAATGTTACTGTCTTGCTACTGATTACGGTGAACCGTTAGAGTTACTGTTTCAATACGTAAGAACTACTGTTTAATGAATTAAAACTACTGTTTTACATGTTACTGTTTTGAAACAGTGATACGTACTGACTGAAATAGGTAAATTTAAATGTAATATACGTTATTTCAACTGTAAAATTTCTTACTGTTCTAAAACAGTATTCTTTTCTTTCAGTGTAGATTAAATGATTCATGAGTTGATACTCATTCAGTAAGAATTTCAAAACACATAGGATAGTTAAGTAAGTCTATTATTATGTTTTGAAATTGTTGCTAGAGAGTATTCTAGGCTTACAATATCGGCCAAAAATCCGAAATTATGTTGCCAAGCGGATCCCGGGCTCATGTCGAACGCTACTGGGAAAACGCTAAGAAGATAACCACAAAAATATCTTCACAACAAAGCGTCCATAAATATATGATGCGCGCTGTTCTGGGTCTACAAATAAGGTTGTGTAGAGTCAGATATTTTCGCGCGCTTGACATGATATACTGCCGTATTCGAACTTTAAGATATTCACAAGAGACGACACGTACTAGATCCATTCTAGATACGTTATAGTTTAGATTTCAACTAGTTCTCTTTTGCAGCGCAATTCGGGCAACCAATGTCACTTTAACGATAGATCGTGTTAGATATCTATTAGATGTGAATTAGATCTCTAAGTACTATCTTGTCGAAATCGTGCAAGAGTATCTCCAGAATCGCGGAAATGTCAAATTTGACAGGTTAGATCTTAAGAGCCAACAGGAGCTAAGATTAAAATATTTTAGGTAAATATACCCGTCTCGCTAACGGAAGCGGCTCCTAAAACTAGTGCGATAAGGACAAGGCGAAAAATCCTGCGTAAAAATATCAAAAATCGAGGTTTCGTACTCGACTGTTTCCTCCTCCAAAACTTAACCAATCGTAACCAAATTTGGAAATCTAAATGATTATGACATTATCTGTGTCGGACCGTTTTGCTTTTTTGACTAATTGATGTCAGTTTTGAATAGCACGCCTCTCATTGCGGCATAATCAACTAGGCCGTTTTGGCCATTTTTGAAGGGCTTAAAAAACAAAAATATCAAAAAAGCAAAACGGTCCGACACAGATATTGACAATATTAATCTGTGTTGAAAAAATCATTGCTTCAAAACCCACGTAGGAAACAGTCGAGTACGTTTGTATGGAGAAATGACCACTCCTGTTGGCTCTTAAACATATCGTTATCGTATGTTGGCGATGTCTAAAAAATATCTAATAGATATCTATTACAAAATCCGAATCGGGCCCATAGGGTTATTACTTATTATATTAGGATCCAATTTGAGCGAATGCACGTGTAAAACATTCATCACATGTGTTTTGTTTACGTGTGATAAAGTATCTGTTATGATCTTATGATTGATCACGGACATAATAAGACAGGAGCCGAGGTAAACAGAGAGTCTACCGCCCTCAATTCCGTTATACACTCATGGACAAACTTAGAGGAACGCAAAACTTGTTTCATTACTAATTTCGAAATTACTTCAATATTCGTATAAAGTGTCATTCAATAGATCTTGCTAACTATGTAAACAAACCGCCATACTAAAATTGACACTGAATGTCAATTTACTAGTAACTTTTGTTTACATAGTTAGCAAGTTCTATTGAATGACACTTTATGTAGGTGCTGTAATTAACTTGTACTTGTTTTGCGTTACTCTATATTTGTGTAAAAAAATTCAACATTTGTTACATAAATTCTTCAAATCTCTGATGGCGAATATGGCGATGCCGCAGAGCAGCGCTTCACTAAGAAACATTTGTTTTGAATTGAACCCCTAGCTAGAATGAGTCTACTTCTACAAAGACGTGGTCGCAGGCGGAGGCTAATATAGTAACGGCACCAGTCATGGGACATTTAAGAGGAAATTTTGAGTATTTGTGATATTTCCCTGATACATGTAAAAGTTCTACCGCTTAGCTTGTTAAAAGATGAATATCCTATCCTTCTTTCATGTTTCAGGCGTGTTGTATCAAAGATACTGCAGTTAGTTTCCACATAATTAATAAATTAAAAGTATGGTTTTTTTCTCCAGTCATGGACACCAAAGCTCCAGTAATGGAACCCCGGTAATGGACGTGGATCCAGTAATGGGCCCCCTATAATGGGCATAACCTATCAGTATAAGATATTGGAATAGGGAATAAGTTTTTGGCAAAAAACTAGTTATTAGTCATTTTTGTCACCCGATTGCATTGTCATCCGATTTGCATACGTATCCAAAATTTCAACTCAATCGGAAATCCGAAAGTGGCTCAAATGCCATTTCCAAGATTTGAACCACACTAACTAATACAGGATGGATTTTCTTTTTGGGTCAGTGAGGGCAGCTACCAGATCCCGTGCTGCTACGAGAAAACGGTCTTAGAAGACCTTCCCTCGATTTCAAATTAATGAAGATTGGCTTTTACAGATTTTGGAAAAAACATACAGGGTGCGAGGAAAAGGTAATTTTTGACAAACTTTTTTTTTTGATGCCAATCGATCCCATTCCTATTGAGGATCAAAAGCTTGTATGGAACAAAAAAAAATTCCGGCTAGAAAAGCCACAAATCGAGGAAATCATTTCCCATACAATTTGTATGAAAATGAAAACTTATATTTTTCACATGCTATTTTTGTATGCCAATCGATTCCATTCCTATCCAGTATCAATAGTTTTTTTGGGGTCAATGGAAAAAGTTTTTATTAATTTGTGGCTTTTTAGTACATTATCGTAAGTTGACCCCAAACAAACTATTGATACTAGATAAGAATGGAATCAATTGTCATAGAAAAATAGCATGTGAAAAATAAAAGTTTTGATTTTCATACAAATTGTATGGGAAAAGTTTTCCTCGATTTGTGGCTTTTCTAGCCGGAATTTTTTTTAGCTCCATACAAGCTTTTGATCCTCAATAGGAATGGGATCGATTGGCATCAAAAAAAAGATTGTCAAAAATTACCTTTTTCTCGCACCCTGTATGTTTTTTCCAAAATCTGTAAAAGCCAATCTTCATTAATTTGAAATCGAGGGAAGGTTTTCTAAGACCGTTTTCTCGTCGCAGCACGGGATCTGGTAGCTACCCTCACTGACCCAAAAAGAAAATCCACCCTGTATACAAACTAACAGGGCAAGTTAAATAAAATTTTGTAAAAACGATATTAATTTATCCGAAGTCCGAGAAGACCTCCTGACATAGTTCGTACGAGTAACTACATTATACTTCTGTATTGTTTAAACATGAAATTACGCCATGGCAAGCATCATTATGTAAATTATCCCATCATAGGAGGTATGCAGTTTTACAGCTCCTATAATGGGATTGGGCAAAATACTACTATTTTTTATACATCTCTAGAGTCACAACATAATGTGTTGTATACCTTATCTCATGGTAAATGCAATTAACAAAACACATTCTAGTTTACACCAAGTAATAATTAATTACAATTTAATATATGAACTCACCTCTCTTAGCGAAGTTGTTAAGAATTCTTACTGGTTATTTTTTCCAGTGACACGACAACTTTTGGGTTGGCGCCTATTTCTTAAAAATTAACCGAAATTAATAAAAAGTCAAACTTAAACAGCTCTATGACTCTTATTTATGGTAAAATATTGCCAGTGTTTATAAACTACTTTTACATACTTATTTTAGAGGATTTGTGGTTTTATGTCCCATTACCGGTTCCACGTCCATTATAGGGTCCATTACGTTAGTATAGTACCTATAAGAAGGAGTTTTTGATATTTTCACCCCATTTCTGTCACACACTGCAGAACCCGTTTTTCTCCAGGAAATTGCCTTAATAACCCGTTACGCGTGTTTCCATTTTCCTCATACACTTACACACGCAATCAACTCATTTCCGATGCGTCGACCCATTCTTTAACGTCAGACTAGTCTCGAGAGCGAGAGAGACGGCTGCTGGGGACCTTGACCCTTTCTGTACAGTTTATGAAGTAGCTTGCATTCAGGGTGTAGGTTAGGTGGCCTACTTGAGTCATGTAACTTGACGAAACAGCGCGAGGTTGTATGCAGGTTTAATATGTATAACCGGTGATATATCTTTTGAAATAGTCTGGTTTCGAAATCTAGGTATACCGTAATTGAAGACTCTATTTCGGTTTCATATTAGAGCGCTTGAAATTTATTTTTTTGTGAAATGATAACGCAGCCTCAACGACATTTCAAAGGAAATCTTAACTTATCTGTGTGCATAATTTGATTCATTCACCATTCGTTCCATTCGTTTTCGTCTAAGCTGATGCCGATGGATCCCCGCGGCGTTTCGCTTTCCTGCCACTCTGACAATGGCGGCCTCATTCTCGCCATCATCCAATTAAGGTGGGTCAGGCGGAAGACTCAGTAAGTACCTATACGAGTAGCGACTCGCCGCTACTGGTATACTGAATCTGATATTTTGGCTCCACTGTTAACATTTGCTTTGCATCATTCGAGATAAACCAAGATGCTTAGCATTGGCTTTCAGCTACTTATTTTCAGAAATTTCTCCGTCAATTTGTTGGATGTCCCTATACACAATGCAAACACTCGCAGTACCTCTAGTCTAGCGTATAGCCGCTACCAAACAATCCACGGGTTTAACACGTTTTGTACCTTTTAAAAAAACTCTGTATTCGTCGTTAGTCAACTCAGGCGGTTTGTGTTAGGCAGCTCGCCCAGCATTGGGTGCTGTTTAGCTTCGCTGCTGCAGGAAGGGCAGTAAGCCCGGACCGGAGCGCCGGATGTCAAGGAAACGCCTTTCTACTCATGCTGCTTTCTCTGCCTGATGTTCTTTTCGGAGGTCGTTTTACAGAAGAATATAATTAAAACACACCTGGCACGCGAACACCACGTAGCCCGTGGCGTGCGACTCGTGCAGCACGTCGTGCATGGACCGCAGCGTGGAGCCGAGGTACACGTTGACCAGCTGGGCGGGGAGCAGCCCCGCTACATACACACTTGGCACGCGAACACCACACGTAGCCCGTGGCGTGCGGCTCGTGCAGCACGTCGTGCATGGACCGCAGCGTGGAGCCGAGGTACACGTTGACCAGCTGCGCGGGGAGCAGCCTCGCTACATACACACCTGGCACGCGAACACCACGTAGCCCGTGGCGTGCGACTCGTGCAGCACGTCGCGCATGGACCGCAGCGTGGAGCCGAGGTACACGTTGACCAGCTGGGCGGGGAGCAGCCCCGCTACATACACACCTGGCACGCGAACACCACGTAACCCGTGGCGTGCGACTCGTGCAGCACGTCGTGCATGGACCGCAGCGTGGAGCCGAGGTACACGTTGACCAGCTGCGCGGGGAGCAGCCTCGCTACATACACACCTGGCACGCGAACACCACGTAGCCCGTGGCGTGCGACTCGTGCAGCACGTCGCGCATGGACCGCAGCGTGGAGCCGAGGTACACGTTGACCAGCTGGGCGGGGAGCAGCCCCGCTACATACACACCTGGCACGCGAACACCACGTAACCCGTGGCGTGCGACTCGTGCAGCACGTCGTGCATGGACCGCAGCGTGGAGCCGAGGTACACGTTGATCAGCTGCGCGGGGAACAGCCCCAGCATGGTCGCCAGGTGGTAGCCGCAGCCGCGGATGTCACTCACCTGCCAACGGAACATTGTTTTAGTCATCAACAAGTTCAAAGAAAGAGATGTGTGGTTGGGAGGAAATTCAAGGGCTAACGCATGTGCTTAGGGTTGGTTAAGATTGTAAACCTTTCAATCAGAATACACAGATGTCGCTATTGACGTGTTATGTCACCACGGAAGAAAGAATGAGCGCGCCGCTATGTCACGATTACGATGACAACATTCGACGTGAAAGACGCGAGGTCAGCTGGAGGAATTGGTAGCGCGGTTAAATCCCAGTTAGAATCCCACGTTGACCAGGGTTCATTTTTCCATTGTGATATAGACATCTGTATAAAACGTATAGTAATGTGGTACCCGTGTGGTAGTGTGGTACTCTCATAACGACTAATAATTGAACGATTCAAGCTCGGTGTATAGGAAAATAATTTAATCTGGTTTCCGTCTGCTTACTGAAGGAAAGGTCAACAAGTGGCAATCGGGTTGCGATCATTACTTACTGTAGGTACTCGTACAAGCTTGCTGTTACTGTTAGCTTGCACGCTAGCTAGGTAGGTACATACTTAGCGCACGCAGCGAAATGTCGCGCTACCGAGATCCAACTGTTTGTGGATGGTGTTATGCGATGTTTAAAATGCAAAACAGAGACTGAATAATTAAAAAGAAAGAAATTTCGGTAAAATAAAATATAAGGAATCGACCGACAGGTATGTAAGCAGGTAAAAGTGGCAAGATGCGCTTGCTTGTATCAAATTGATTGGGAATGGAACAAGTTAGAGTATTACCTATGATTTGTTGTTCGTAAGGAGTGTGTAAGCAATTTGTGTTAGGAATTAATAATATTTGGAGGCCAACAAATAATACCAATGCCAATATAGCATAGCCACTATTTAAATATTTGCAGAATAAAAGATTATAACTTTTGGTATAACCGCATTCGCTTAATCAAACCTAGTTCACAAAAGTCTATTAATCTAATTAGCAGGTTTAGTGACTGCGTGTCGGCTGGTCCAGATTTACCTTACAGATTGGCTTTCGTGGCTGAGTGATTATAAATGGCCTAAGGCTTTGCATAGCTATGCGTGATATAGCTCGGTACTTTAGCCTGGATTCGGCATTAGTTTTCATTTTCTTTTGAAATGAAGACCTGCAGAGCTGGTAAAATGACGCAATCGCAACTTAGGTAGACAGGAGTAATCGAGTTCTGACTCCCACCAATGGAAGGTGACCCTCGAATTTTGATATTCGTGGTCTCTGGACCTGATTTTTTTTCCGACTCGTGAAGGGTGAGGCGGCGGTGCGAAGTGAATTCATTGTCGGACTAATATTGTTAACGTCCATCGTCTACCGTTGTAATCGGTATCGTATATAGTCTGCAAACACCGTTGCAGCACTTTCACTTATTATTTCCAAGAATTTTAGTACGAGTAGGTAGGTATACTGGTATACATAGCAGAAAACGCAGACTAATAAGGAATATATGCCATGCGATTTTGACTGCTTCGTTTCTAGATAACCATTTATTTTATAAAAACTGGTTACGCAATCCACAAATTGGTGTTTTTTTGTTTTATATGAGTAATAAAATGGGCAAAATATACGACTACTTATACATTGATCTGCAATAAAATCAGAAGTATGTAAAATGCTGGTCGACTGTTATCGTTCACACACTGACCATTTGTAGTTAAACTGTACTGCAACGAGACATACTTTATGAGGTCTACAAATGGTGGATTGTTATTACATTCATGCTTATTACCCCGCAACCGTACAGTTCAATTTATCTGCAGTCTGTTAACTGATATAGATATTTGATTACATGATCTCCATTGCATAAACTCCTAAAACAATAAGAAGCCGAGCTAAACTAAAGTCTTGCGTAAATTCGTAAAATCGATGAAACCTCGAAGAAGCTCACAACATGCCCTCCACGAATTCGGTGCGGCTCGGCTGTCAGACAGACTGTCAAATTCGTTCCCGAGACAAACAGATTATAAGTGTATTACAGCGGTCAACGGGCCGCGGTCACGCGACGCCACGCTAGTACCTACCTACCTACCTGCTGTAGGGGGAAATTAATGCCTCCGACGCTTCCGACTAGTAGCCATTTGATATATCGGAGCGGCTAAGGTGCTCACAAATATCTGACCACGCCTCTAGAGTCTAGTGTCAAGGCGTTAGATTGCGTGCTAGATAGGCTCAAAATGGCACAAATCATATAGTATGCAGTAGAAGATCACCGTGCGGACGAGTTGCTCAAAATTACCTGTTGCATATTCAAAAACAAGCTGGTCAGTGTTCCTCTATAGTCTATATGTATGTACAGAGTACATATACATACTATATGTACAGAGTACAGTCAGCAGCAGAAGTTGCTAAGCGGCCGTTGTGTTCAAAATTACCCTGACACGCTCTTATTCTCTCAATAAAGTTGCGGCAAGATCATTTTGAACACCTCGCCTGCTTAGCAACTTCTGCTGCTGCCTGTACCTCCGCGATGTTTATCCCTCTCTTACAAAATCCTCTTCGCAATTATAAACGCAGTGTCAGTTCCAAAGTCTTCGGAAAAACAAAAGTGAACAATTTAAAATAGCATTGTTTTCATCTTCAATAACAATGGCGTGTATTTCGGGCGTAATGTTAATCTCGGATTAACCACGCGGACTGTCAACTTGCCAAGAGGATAAACGTGTTCGCAGTTACTTTATATTAGAGTACTCAGCGGGTTTTATCTTTCTACTTAATTAGCAAAAGTAAAGTAATTAATGGCTGATCTGAGCGCAATTAAAAATCTAAAAAAGGAAACCTTGAAAAGAGCTTCCTAATTAAAATGTCTACGGACGGACGGACACTGTCTACCGAATTTCACATAATTGACAATTTTGTTTTACCACTTCTATTCTGCCCGCGACTACGTCTCGCAATCTTCGATTTCGGAAAAGAACTATCCCATATCCCGGATCTCAAACTATATCCATACCAAATGTCATATTGAAGAGGTAACATGCAGAGAGAGTTTTTATGATAGTAGGGATTTTAAGTATTTTTTTTATCCGCTAATATTTTCATCTATGACCAAACGAACATTTTATAAGACAAGCGTGACTGGCACTTCAACAGTCAACACTAAACATAATTGAAAACAACATATCGCTTCCCTTGTCACCTCTAACACCACGGAATAGAGTCGAATTTCCTCTCACGGATTAGCAAATCTCGTGTAAACATATCTGTTTGTTTATAATACGTCTCGACTCGACTGAATACCCGTGACGGCTACTGAAAGGTTTTCGTGCGCTGAAATATATGAAATGCTTGTATAAAGCTGTAGAGGTTTTTATATTATAGAGAAACATGGTAGATATTGAAAACAGATGTTATTGACGTACGAGGTCATCAATCAGCGTTCGCAAACAACTAAAGATATGATTTAAAAAAAAGCGGCCAAGTGCGAGTCGGACTCGCCCATGAAGGGTTCCGTATTTAGGGGATTTATGACGTATTAAAAAAACTACTTACTAGATCTCGTTCAAACCAATTTTCAGTGAAAGTTTGCATGGTAATGTACATCATATATTTTTTTAGTTTTATCATTCTCTTATTTTAGAAGTTACAGGGGGGGAGACACACATTTTACTATTTTGGAAGTGTCTCTCGCGCAAACTATTCAGTTTAGAAAAAATGATATTAGAAACCTCAATATCATTTTTGAAGACCTATCTATAGATACCCCACACGTATGGGTTTAATGAAAAAAAAAATTTTTTTGAGTTTCAGTTCTAAGTATGCGGAACCACCAAAAAAATTTTATTTTTCTATTTTTGTGTGAAAATCTTAATGCGGTTCACAGAATACATCTCCTTACCAAGTTTCAACCGTATAGGTCTTATAGTTTCGGAAAAAAGTGGCTGTGAGATACGGACGGACGGACAGACAGACAGACATGACCAATCTATAAGGGTTCCGTTTTTTGCCATTTGGCTACGGAACCCTAAAAATTGCGTGTCATATCGTGTGAGTTTAAAATATCAACGTGAAAGTATTATATATAAAATGTATATTATAGAGTCAACAATAATATCTTACAAATGTTGCGAGGAAAAATATATGGCATGATGATGGTATTTATGGTTCTATGCCATAGATTCTATAGAATTCTACCTTCTATCTATGGCATAGAAGTGAGGGACAAAACATAGGCAATGCGACAGTTGCGACACTATGATTGGTCGAATTTATTTGTTGCCCACCATAATCCATAGTAATTTATGGTGGAGAATTAAAAAAAATGTGAGACTGTGACAAGGAGAAACAATAATAGCGCTTTCGCTGATGCTACTCCTACTGAAAGATACATAAGACTTATCCTGTTCGGTCATTTCCCCCACCCCTCATGCCAGGTGCAGTTAAAATACTAGATTCATGTTCTATGCTCTGTTTACATAAAATATTGTGTTAGTTATTATTACTCGTTTACGTCTACAAGATATATCACTGCAGATATTCTTTATACACAGACACACGTACTGGAACTACTGGACTCATAAAATAGGAAACTGTCCCGGAATTCTTAGTAAAAGTTATATTATCAACGGCAAAAATCGCACATCACGATGAATTTATGTTTTAACCCATCCTTGAATTTTTTTTTGATACAACTCCGTAGGTATCTGCAGATATCTCTGCATCCCGTTTATATCGAAGGCGCCCGAATATAGATACGGCTACCTCATCAATTGCTCCCACGCGTGACGGAAATACACGCGTCGACTTTGAAATGCAGGACCATTATGTCTACATCAAATCATGTAAAAATATTTTCCATAATGTTAATGTACATTTTTCTGCTGGAGACTTATTTATGAGTCCTATTTAATCATTCAACCTCTATAAAGAAAATTTTGATAGTAGAGTCCTTAATAAAACGTCTTACAGTGACATGATATCTTTAGGTACCCGCCGCACCCGCGCTATTATAGCAATCATTGCGTTTAGCCGCCTATACGATACGACGGAAGCCTATTAGCCCACCGATTACTCGCCATCATTAGGTACATTTATTAATAACTCGGCCGAGCTGATCATTTTATGTGATTATCGCCGTGGGACTAACCTAGCGTTTTTCCTGGCTATTAATTATACACAATTAACACAATGTGCATTACACATACCAAAAATTGATACCTATACTATTACTGTCTCGGATTTTTAGATAAAAAATAACCTTCGCATATTCCAATAAGATAACATAATGTTAGTGCGAGCGAGATGTATAGAAAGTAAGTTACGCAGACGTTATCTCCCAAAAGGAAAATTGGGACTACATATATTTGCAACGGTCATCATCTTGCCTCTCTAATATCCCCCGTGAGTTGCGTCAATGCGGCTGAGGCGATCCCCACACTACGCAATACTGAAATTCATTTATTTATTTTAAACTTTATTGCACATCAAAAAGTTACAAAAGGACTTAATTAATACCCAACTACATGCGTCAAATGCAATGCATCCCAGGAGTGGCGTTACATCTCGCCTATTTATAGTGTTCAGTTCGAAACTATTCGCAACGCAACTAAACTGCATTGTTTGTTAAAAAGTAGAGTTGTGGAACAATTTCTACTGTTAGGTCTGTTAGCTGTAAAGTAATACAAAGTTTAGATGCTGACGTGACGTCAGGACCACCAGCGACGGGACCCCACTACCCTCCACCGACGCATAAGCGCCCCCTGCACCTTGCCTGATTATCATCATGTCAGTGTCAATGGAACATGAACCATAATTGATTGTTCTAACCAATCTAACAGTTTGACACGTATGTATCTGACAACAAATCTGGTGTCGCCAAGTGTTAGCAAATTTTAGTTCCCCTTCATCGTCTTTCTACATTATCTACTCTTTCTAGTCGGACTGTACAATCAAGAGCTCAAGTAATTTCAAAACAAAAGATTGAAGAACGCAATGTAATGTGCATTGTACGCCTTGCACCGCGGTGTCAACGGTTGTGCTCGCACATTATTCGCACCAGGCGGAAGGCTGTCATTAGGTATGGCGTGCGAACACTTGATAGATACCAGGCGGTGCGTGATAATGATAAAATGCCAACATACGTTTGTTTGTTTACTTGTGTCTATGTACACAATACACCTTATAATTAAGAGGCGTTATTGAGTTCTTATCTACTGTTTACACATCATCAGAGTTAAACCAGAAGTCGATAAGCAGTGGGAAACAGTTTACGGCAGAACTGACTTCCCGTTTCCCGTTCTGCGACGGGCAATCGGGCATTCTGTGCAATTTGGAGCCGGATTACAAACTCTAGAGTAGTGGAACTCGTTCAGCTTTATATAAATAGGTATCAGAGATGTAAAAATAGGTATAGGTACTACTTGAACCACCACATGCAATAATATCTTGCACTACCTATTACTTAAGCGTGCAAAAATATCTGAAACAAACTTATTCGTAGAGTTATTAAGAGCGTATCATATATCTTTGAAGTAATATTGCAATCATATGGCTGTACTCTGTACTGTGTAAGTACATACATACGCATAGGTACTTTTTCGTTGGAAACGTGACGTGACGACGCTCAAAAATATTCGAATCTATTTTAAAATAACGAGTTTACATGTGCGAGCGCGACATGGACACTGTTCAAAACGGTCTGACTGCGCTTTATTCCATTGGCATAATACCGGCTCGTTAGTACTTACCGGTTTGGGCGGTTCACGTCGGAGTGAACACGAGTGTAGCAGACACTCGCGTATGACGTAGTACGGTACGGGGATACCCGCCAGACAAGAGATTGCCAACTAGACTGTATAAGTAGTAGAGCTAAATAATATCAGGTGACCTTTCGGTTTGGGCTGATGGAGTGAAAGAAGTTCACTTGATATTTGCTCGACTGTATTCAAGGACAACATTAGTAGCCTTAATTACCACGACTGCCTTACAGTGTCAAACTGACATATTCGCTAACGTCTGCGTAACTTACTTTCTATACATCTCGCTCGCACTAACATTATGTTATCTTTGTGGAATATGCGAAGGTTGTTTTTTATCTAAAAATCCGAGACAGTAATAGTATAGGTATCAATTTTAGGTATGTGTAATGCACATTGTGTATAATGAATAGCCAGGAAAATCGCTAGGTTAGTCCCACGGCGATAATCGCATAAAATGATCAGCTCGGCCGAGTTATTAATAAATGTACCTAATGAGGGCGAGTAATCGGTGAGCTAATGGGCTTCCGTCGTATTGTATAGGCGGCTAAACGCAATGATTGCTATAATAGCGCGGGTGCGGCGGGTACTTAAAGATATCATGGCACTGTAAGACTTTTTATTAAGGACTCTACTGTCAAAATTTTCTTTATTGAGGTTGAATGATTAAATAGGACTCATAAATAAGTCTCCAGCAGAAAAATGTAGCACAACGAGGCACGCAAAAAGATATAATGAAAATGAAATAGTAGAGCTAGATCGTGTCAGAAGAAAATCTAATGAAGGATGTAATGCTGCGACACTTTCGTTTGACATAATTAGGAAAGAAATACAAATAGCGCAACCCGCTAACAAACTTGACTAGGGTGGGGTGACTGGCTGACTGCTATATAGTTAGTGGTCACTCTTAATAGTAAAAGGCTTCAATTTAGCTTGTTTCTTTCTGAATTGTTAAGAGTGGTCAATTACTATGTAGTGGCCAATAACTATACTATGTATAGCATAGCAGTCGCCCTACGTAGTTACATATAGGGGTAACCATGGGGTAACAAAGTTCATCGTTTTAAGTTACCCACGTTCCTATTTCCTTCACCGATATGCGCAGGACCATGCTGGTTTAACGACATTACGATACATATTAACTCACATTTATAGACGGGTCTAAACGCGAAATTTATTCACATACCTTTATTTACCGACGTTTCGACACAGGTAAATAAAGGTATGTGACTAAATCTCGCGTTAGACCCGTCTATAAATGTGGGTTAATATGTGTTCAAAACGCGAAAGTTTTAAATATTATATTACGATACATATCCCAGTGATCCAGTTCTGATACAATCTGTACTGTAGGACTTTTTTCCTTTCGTGTTTCCTTATTGATTAAACCTTGCAAAAGGAAGGTCATTTAATTAAATTATAACATCCACAAGAAAATTACATCAGATTTCAAAATTTACGTTCGAATTGGCCTCCGCCATGTATAGCTGATAGCTAGAATGAGGATAGTCTTACTTTACGGTGACATTTAAATCCCTTCTCAGAATCTGTAAGTATTTTCCTTATCTTACAAATTTTGTAATTATGAGCCAGATGAACCGCATCGCCGCAATAGGTTAGGTATAGGTCAATACAGATTCCAATCAACCAGAAATTTTAAAGCACTTACTAATATTAGTAGGTTCCGACTGCGACTAATGCACATCCAATAATAATTGAATGGACGATATAACATCTTGTACTGTATATAGGCACTGACATATATGTGTGTATGTAAAGTAATAAGGCATAGCAGGCGACGGACGTCAAAGGCGCTCTTTATTGATATCATAAAATTTCATTGCAGACGTAAAAAGGCGTCGATGTAATAAAGTTTAGTCACGCGTGAAAATATACAAGCGGACGATGTGGCGAAAATATGTAATCATGCAATCGTGTATTATAAAGTATAGTATTGGTACAGTATTGGACAGGGTGCGCAACGAGCACAGCACATACGGGGCAGCTTTAAGGCCGAGCCTATCACAGACAAAATGACAGAGTTTCGCCTTAAAGTGTCATTCAATAGAACTTGCTAACTATGTAAACAAACCGCCATATTGAAATTGTCTCTGAATGTCAATTTACTAGTAACTTTTGTTTACATAGTTAGCAAGTTCTATTGAATGACACTTTAGATGGTATGGTCACGTAATGAGACGCAGTGAAGACCATGTGGTAAAAATCGCTCTTAACTTACCAGAACGCAAGGGAGGTAGCGGCCGCCCGCCATTGACCTGGTGGTCTAACATCGAGAGAGACTTTAAGAAAGCCCAACTGCCAAAACCGACAATCCAGGACCGATGAGCCTGGCGCAAAATTGTGAGGAGACCCGACCCCAGATAACGGGAGCAGGGACGGACAAAGAGAAATAGTATTGGTACATATTAGCATTTTATGCTGGCTGTAGGTATGTACTGATGGGAAAGCAATTCATTTTTCTGGTATTTTTAGTGCATTTGAACCGATTCTCCGAATTAGATTAAAGTTCTTGCATATTGGTGGTTCTGTCAATGTCAAAAGAAAATAGAGTCATCAGTCCGAAAATTAGGCAAGCTGGTGGTCTGTAGATATGTCCTGCCTCTGCAAGAGGTTCTTTCGTCAGTGTGCTGTCATGAATATTGAAGGAGCGTGCAGGCAGCTAGGCAACCTTCTACACGTCAATGTCTATTGTCTAAACGTGGAGTCATCGCATTATGAATAGTATAGCAGTAAATTACGGGTCTTATGGCTACACAAATCATAGTTAATACATATATTATATTATATACTCAGTTACTGAACTATGTTTAGCAGTAAACGATCCGTGCCGGTCATTATAACCGAATTTATGATTAAGTATACCTTTTTTAACGAATGCGTTATCAATCATCAATTCATCAGGTCTCAGTTAGCTCCAACCATAACTAATAAATGAATGTCGAATGAGGTGGTGGTTAGTGGTTTTCAAGTTCACTCGGCATTTTAAGCCCGTAGAGCCATAAGAGCGGTTTATACGGTTTTGCGCGATTTGATAGGTACCTATCACTAAAACAAATATAGGCCGTCACAACATGATGTAACAGCACCATCCTTTGGCCTACTGTCGAGTAGATGGTTTTTGACATTTAACAAATTGACACATATTAGTGGCATAATTGGGTAGAGAAATTTAGGTATTAATTTGACAAGTTTGTATGAAATGTAATAAAATGATAGTCATTACACCACCCAACCTGCTGTGAAGCTGAGCACACGACTGGACGACCGATATAATGGTACAGCCGGCCGTAACGTAACGTTGTACGCGACGAGTAATTGACCGAGAAGTTTACTAATTTGATAAATGGGTTATTACTTAATTGTGAAACATGAACACGTTTACAATGGTGTGGTCGTTTTATTCGGCGGCATCTTCCTCGCGTTGTCCCGGCATTTTGCCACGGCTCATGGGAGCCTGGGGTCCACTTGGCAACTAATCCCAAGAATTGACGGGGACCAGGGATCGAAACCGGTTTTTTGCAAAAACATCGAAATAACTATATTTTTAGAATTATTTTATACTCGAAATGTAGGATTCAGTTGTGTGTTTAAGTAACGCTTTCGTATTAGGTATTAGATTGCCCAATTAGAAATGAAATAATTAGCAAAGAACGAAAAAATACCGTTTTCGTTCCCATACAAATAATACCGGTATCCGATCCCTGGCGGGGACACTACTTTTAACAAAAACGACTACCGTCTGACCTTCCAACCCAGAGGGGAAACCAGGCCTTATTGGGATTTGTCCGGTTTGCTCACGATTTTTTCCTTCACCGAAAAGCCACTGGTAAATATCAAATGATATTTCGTACATAAG
The DNA here is from genome assembly GCF_948474715.1 of Cydia amplana. Taxonomy (NCBI): domain Eukaryota; kingdom Metazoa; phylum Arthropoda; class Insecta; order Lepidoptera; family Tortricidae; genus Cydia; species Cydia amplana. The sequence goes on along the minus strand of NC_086079.1, from coordinate 143,978 downwards.
TTTCGAAAAACTCATTGGTAGCCGGGGTTTGAACCGGCGACCTCCGGATTGAAAGTCGCACGCTCTTACCGCTAGGCCACCAGCGGCAGCGCTCTAACTACCTACTCGTAACTTTTATCCCCTTATTGACTCCTGAAAGTAGTACAGATACATACATAATATACACAGTATTTACAGGGTAAATAGAGTATAACCTTCGACTACCCCGTTTTGGCAAGCGATTGAAATCATAATGACACACCCCCTCCCTATTCAGGTTCCGTCCAATGACTATAATTGATTTATAACTTATTGATTTATATTATTATTATTAACTTTTCCGCAAGCGTGACAACAATGTTTTAAAATGTGCTGAAAGACGGAATATTATATCTTATATCCCTAGTAATATTATAAATACGTAAGTAATTCTGTCTGTCTGTTACCTCTTGACGAACCGATTTAGTTTGGGATGGATATAGTTTATGGCTCGAGAAAAGACATAATACTATAGTACTAACAAAATATGGATTACGTGGTCTGAATTAAATGTTTTTTTTTATTTACCTTATAGTCTTTATCAATCCTGATCGTCTCCCCACGCAGTGCAGCAGGCAGAAGCTAGTACATAAATCTATTATAACTATTATACACCGTGTAGCCGGCAATGCCACCGTCTGGACGGAATGTATTTACAACTAGTGTATGCTACACTATTAGTAATACATGGGTAAATAGAGGTACTCGTAGTATTTACGGAGCAAATAGAGCATAAAGCTTCGCGGCCTTTATAGCGTTTTGTTAACCCATTGAACACACCTATTGTGCGCGGCGCCTCAACGTGAACCTTGTCGGAATGCACGAAGGTTGATATTGGCCTGCAGCCGCGCGCGTCAGTTGATGTCTTGTCTTTGGCGGTCAAATGGTTAATCCTTTTTTCGTCTAACCTTGCTAGGTATTTACTGGTTGAGTCCAGAAACCATACAGTTTCAAAGAGTGTCAGACTGGATAGTAAAATATAGCAATAAACTCCACATCGTCTATGAATGATCAGGAAAAAATGTTAGTAGCTATAGGACAATTTTCCTGCTAGGTATTTAATTACGTAAGAGTTCCAACCTATACAATATAACCTAGATAACTCACCATAGGCACTGAGATTACAAACTGGGGAAAACCTAACAGCACGAAACTGTAGGCTCTATAACTAGCACGAAACTGTAGGCTCTATAACTATGGGTCTATATTTGTGATCAGAATTTCAGAAGATAGCAAGTACATACTTGAATACCTGCCTGTATTTGGGTTTGAACCCACCCCACTTTAGGGCGATTGTGCACTACAATGAATTTTACTGTCCGGCAGTCCGAGTTTTTACGGTCCGATATGGCACGCCATTAAATGTATATAGTAGCTTGTGCACTAGACGTAATTTTACCGTCCGACATTTTACTTTTCCCCATTCCGGACAGTTTTTTTCCGGTCCGAGATGACAGCCATGAAAAACGTGTTTATGCTTGTGCACTGCGTCTGGAATTAGTATAATTCATGACTTGGCCGAGCGGGGGCGGGCCTCTCTTTTAGTAAAAAGACAGACAAGTGCACAAGCCAATCATCCGTTTTTTTCATGACACTGCGCCGCACCTGCGAGTAAAAAGACGGACAAGTGCACAAGCCAATCATCCGTTTTTTTCATGCCATATCGGACCATGAAAACTCAGACTGCCGGACAGTAAAATTCATTGTAGTGCACAATCGGCCTTACACTAATTGTGTTTTATCAGACAAAAGCATCGCTTTTGGAGTGCGATTTTTTAAAGTGCCTAAAATAGAATGGGATGGTGAACAGTGCAATTTAAATATTTACATACAACCTTTAACATTTGCTGTGGCTTGTAGTTTTATTTATGTAATGCCTTGGAGATAGAGGCACACTTTACTGACTATATTTATAGTCTATTCAGAGTATTCACACCTTATTTCGTAGGAATAAGGGTCATGAGTGATCAGGTGTGTGTTGAGGATGGTTTGTCCGTACGTATTTGGTGGCCTTGGCCTTTCCATATGGGGATGCAGTGTGCTGGTCCGCGGAAAAGAAAATGTTTTCTTTTTCCTGTATGCTACTTGGATAACATAGTCAGCAACAGAATAAGCTAAGCGGGCTAGGTGTTTAGTATGATCTGAACATAACTTTAATAGTTAAGAGAATCTGTGAGTGCAGGTCATTTTGAACACCATGCTTGCTTGCTTGCTTAGATAATTCTTCAGCTCACTGGTATTAGCTAAAAGCTTGACTGTTAACTGTCATAGTCAGGCATCGGAGTTTTTGTCGCATGGTAAGACTAATAGCAAGCTATGGAGTCGACATTTGCCACAAATGTAAACTCTTATTCATACTCATACTCATTTATTTAATTTATCTTAAAATGCCTTTCGAGCGGTCGGTCGTGTATATTATCTTAGTCGAATTATATAAAAAAATATTTTTCTATTACATTATGAATTCATAACTTCAACTATTTTAACATACAACTATACAAACTACATCGCTGCGAAAGACCCAATGTCATGTAGGTATTGACCGCTGATAAAATTGATTAGTATTTGTCATGTGTCAATCACTGGTGATTAAAACGTAGTAGTTATTTATATCTGTAAGTGGTAAATACGTTGTGGAATATTCCATAATTCATTATTATGCCTAACCCAGAAATAGCTGCAAATTTGGCATGGATAGAGCCATACAACGATTTACAATATGACTATGAAAAATCTGCTATAGTGTGCTTGAGTTGTGAAGTACAACTCACCCAATTGAAACATACATGTATTTTAAAATATATCAACAGTATTCTTCATCAAACGAAATAATAACGTAATCTGTTCTCATATTAAATAAAATTAATCATGAGTATGAGTATGAATAAGAGTTTACATTTATGGCAAATGTCGACTCCATAGCTTGCTATTAGTCTTACCATGCGACAAAAACTCCGATGCCTGGTCATAGTTAAATATGTGACCTAACCACAAAAAATACAATTCAAAGTACATATACCAGTTTTAGAGAAAAATAAAAAGTACAGAACTTTTTATTAGATAGCTGAAGATATATGCTGTAAAGTTCAAATTTGAAAGTTGGCTCATAATTAGGTATAGGTATATCTGTTTGAATAACAATAAGTTTTTATTTTCTATGTTGCTACAAACTAATTGTTTTATCATATAAGCCCATACAAAAAATAGTACACTATCACATTTGGTCAGATTAAATTGGTAATTAAATTATAAATGGGTAGTCCATACCTAATATTATTTTGTCACGCAGTTATCATACACAGGAAGGATAATTGCTTAACTAAATGTATATTCATGAAAATCATGACTCATGAAAATTTTGTCATTAATTAAAGTCCTTAACTAATTAAACTGAGCCAATTAATTAATTTAAATATAAGATTAGAACTGAAGAGCAGCCAGTGACATGCAGGTTTACAACATTGATTTGTTATAATGAGAGTCCATTTTTATATCGAAATAATAGTCGGCTCGACATTGTAAATGGTCCTTTGCTTTGAATATTATAAATCTTCCAACTGTACTACATTGAAGATAGCAACAGAGGATGTTTGATAAATGAGATAATAAATCTCTTACAACTGGTTATCTCTAGTTTCTGCTGAGTACAGCAGTAAGGTCATACAGGACCTTACAGTAGTTAGGTCATGAGAATACTCACAGCAAATATAGTGTTCTGCAGCCCAAAGGGTATGGGCGTGAGGCGCGCGAAGAACACGATCTTGAAGGCCTGCGGGCCCGAGATGACCTTGAGCAGCGCGCGCGCCGTCTCGTTCTTCAGCAGCCGGTCCAGCGGCAGGAACCCGCGCAGCGCCTTCAGCGTGAAGTGCGCCACCGCGACCCCGAAGTTCGCACTCACCAGCACCGTGCCCAGACCCTTCAGGATCCCGAACAGGTACCCGCTCGTTATTATCAACACCAAGTACCCGATAGTCACTGGGAAACTCACTATCAAGAACAACCCCATAAACAACAGAAAAATTATCCAAGGGTCCTGCTCGTCCACCCAGACTAATATCGCGTACAAATATTCCTTAAAGAAATACAGTATTAACACTAAACACGTTAACAACAATATCGAAATCACTATGTTGAACAAGTAGCTGTATGTTGTCCTATTGTTAATTTTAGCCCACAAACTTCTCTTTCTCGTCGTGACCGACGGGTCCGGTTGGCATTCTTCGACGCCTACGATTTCCATGGCTGTTTTGAATTATAATTTAACACTGGGACGTTAATGGTTGGCGATACGCACTCGGATACACTTCCATTGCCTGGCCAGTTCCAGCGAGCCACTGTTTACGCGGCGCACAGTGAGCGGACGCGACAAGAAAAAATAAATTCTGGATAAATATTAATCTCTTTGTGCTTTGACAAGGTCTCCCGGCCCTACTGACTGACTTTGACATTTGACATTTTTTTTTTACAATTATGGCCTGGATGCGAGTCCTTAAGCCAAGTTTGTTTTGCTATTTTAAAAATACTTCATTTGAGGCCTGTCCAGACGAGGATAATTTTTTGCCAATCTGATTAAATTGTCCGATCAAATCAGGACGTGCCGAATTCTATTATTTTCAGGTGAATTGTATTGAAATCATGCATTTTTTAACTCGTGAGCCAAATACCGCATTGGTTGGATTAAAATAGGGTTAAGGGCCCATGTAGACGGCGCGTGAAGCCGTATACGATTTTAGTTACATTGCGGAATTTGCGGACCATTGAGGTGAGGTGACATCAATTCAGCCGACCGATCAAATGTCGCAATGTAATGAAAATCGCATGCGAGTTCTCGCACCGTCTAAATGAGCCCTAAAGCTTTCTTTGCCCTAGTAACACCAATGATAACCGTCAGCTGTCAAATTTTACCACGATAAATTTCGTTCGTGGCTGGATCACTCTACACAAAAATAGTTTTTTCCAACTAACACTGTTCTTTTCCTATTTATTAAGGTTGTAGATGCGGCTTACGCCGCATTTATAACACTTAGCTCGTGTCTGGTACTTGTGATTTATTAATTAGGTAGTGGACGTAAAATAACCTAACCATGCCTCCGAAGAAAGCGCCCGCTGCTGCGAGCAAGAAGACGGAGCAGAAGAAGAAGGAGAAAGTGATTGAGGTAAATGCAGCTAATTTCAGTTCTGTTGATAGCTATTCTAAATATAATAAGTAATGTTAACATGAGCAGAAAGTAAACAAAGACCTACCATGCCTCTCTGTTATGAAACATTCTGGAACATTTAAGTAATATGTACAATGCCGTGGCAACCGAAGCCGATATCATTTATGATCAATTAGACTTGGACACTCAAACATCATCCGACTGTTTCAGGACAAAACATTTGGTATCAAGAACAAGAAAGGAGCAAAACAGCAAAAGTTCATCCAACAGGTAAGTTATTGAGACTCCTTTTGATGTTAGTAATATTTAGTAGAGATATTAAACCTGGTCTGTATTAGTAGTAGTTTGGTAATAGTAGTTAGTTTATTATAGACCAACTTTATTATAAGTGGGGGGGCTATATAAGGCTCCAAAGCCTATGTATCACTGCGACCATCGCTGATCTATTGTGATAGGTATTATAAGTGGACAACAGACACTGTTAGTCAGTTAGCGTAACTTGAATTACGAGAAAACTATGTTTATACATAGTTGCTAATATGTATATTAAGTTGTTATTTATAAGCATGTTTTTGTCCCACTGCTGGGCATGGGCAATCTTTCTAATATGCTACACAATAGCAATAAATTTGTGGGGGTTATGTAATGATGTATAATATATTTGTATGATGTACTTAGGTAGAGAAACAAGTGAAGAGTGGCGGCATCCACCCTGCGGGGCCCATGCAGGATAAGAAAAAGGACAAGGAACAGAAACTGAAGGAAGCGAAAGAGTTGGCCGCACTCTTCAAACCCGTGCAGACCCAGAAGGTGGAGAAAGGTGGGTAGTGTGCACTAGGGTGGAGCGCAAAAATGTGTGGCCAATCAAGGATCTATATTTTCAGAGGTTTTACTACGAAATTTTAAACTGACATCTTCAGGTGGCCTATTGAGTTTGAAGTTTTGGAAAACTAGAACAATCCTGCAAATTTAAATTAGTTTAGTTTATTAATAGTAGTAGTCTATTGTTAGTCCATTACTAGTTAGCCATACATAATTCATAATAATTCATAATTCATAATTTATTGCATAATAATCATGTGGTACGAGTACAGGACAGATATTACATCAGGGTAAGTTCACACATGAACCCTGTTAGGGCACAGCAAATGTTTCTTAAAACTAAACTATAACTAGGAGGTGCAGTGCGGGCACATGTGTAGGTACATAATTTAAAATAAATGCATTTTGGTACTTATGTTCAAGGCATAAGATTAAAAGCTAATATTTATTATTTTATACTTATGTTATTACATTAATTAATACATAACAAGACACAAGTTTGATTTATCTAAAAAAAGATATGAGACACAAAGGAATGGTGTTAAGTTTTAAGCCTCTGCTAGGGTAGGTATTTTTATAAGCTTAATATACTAAGAACATCTCTCAGTATAAGTCTATGTGTATAAGCTGTTTATTTTTGTTTTAAAGTAAAGAAAAATAAGTTAACATTTGATGTCAGTCGTTCAGATGAGTTATTTTGTTCTCCAGGTACGGACCCCAAGTCGGTGGTGTGCGCGTTCTTCAAGCAGGGCCAGTGCACCAAGGGCGACCGCTGCAAGTTCTCCCATGACCTCACCATCGAGAGGAAGGTGAGTTACTAACTAACTATACTTACATCTTGATTTTATCTTAAATCTTATTTGTGATTCATGATTTATACATTTGATCTTCTGCTTTCTACCTTGAATTGTATAAAAAATTAAAAATTTTATGTCATTTTAAACCTACTTGAATCACTTTGGAGAATAAACAAATAACAGTGTCATTTAACTACCTATATGTAGGTAGTGGGAATGGTTTGCATCATAGACTAGCAATCCTCTAGACAGAGTTTAGAGCAATTATTTCATAAAACCGATGCTGCCAAAAATACAGGGGTGCGGGGGGGCGAGGTGAGCGAATCCCGTGCCGTGATTGGTCCGTTCAAAGACACGGACCAATCACGGCACGGGATTGACTCGAAGATGGAGTAAAACTACCGTATAAGTGGCAGAGGGGGTAGCGTTACTATGCTCAGTGTAGAGGATGTCTTGTCTGTGGGTTTGCATACACTTGTGTGGTGTCGCAGGCCGAGAAGCGGTCCCTGTACGTGGACATGCGCGACGACGACACCATGGACACCTGGGACGACGACAAGCTTAAAGAGGTCGTCGAGAAGAAGCTCGCGGAGGACAAGCAGCAACCCACTACTGACATCGTAAGTATACACGCCAGTGCCTGATCACAGTGATTACCTACCCACTAACAAAATTAAATTACCTGAGCCTAGGGGTATGACAAAATGCTAAGAATCGATCGAATATGCTGGATGGCTTCAGGGTTAGGGATCAAAAGTATGTAACATGTATTATCTGTTGGTAATCCTAAATAAAGAAAATGAAAATAGGGTGCCACCAAGGTCTGAAAATGTCTTAATTTGGTACTGCAACAATTTAACCCTTAAATGCATAATGATGTATATATGCATCGTATATTTGATGGTCCGTGGCTCAATATGCAGCTATCCAAAATAAATGACAATGAGTGATATCATAAGAAAAACTAATCCGGTTTCCGATTTTTTATATAAATTTACGCAATATTTTAATCTATAAAAATTACATTCGTTTTAAGACGATATGTCAGAAAATTTGAAAAAAATCATAATTTGATGATTTTTAGTATGTGATATTGTATGTTTTTTTGGGTTTAGTAATTATTTTATATTTAAAAACTCTATCATAGGTGTATCACAAATAGTGTACCTTTCTGATGATAGTAGTATTTATCATATATCTCTTACTGAAAATTATATATTTACATAAATATGATTTAGCCTATGCAACTTCTAACACTGATTTCGCAGTGAAAATCGATGTTATATTTTTTTTACCATTTTTCCCATAATCAGCAAACAATTACGTAACACATATATTAATTTCGGGCAAACAGAAAAAATCATGCATTTAAGGGTTAGCTTTTGAAAACCTGCTATGAGTCTCTAGGTTTAATCTTGAGTATTTCTGACTATGAAATGTCAAGATTCAATATCTATTTTCGATAAAAAAATTACTTTGACTATTACTAAACTAACCAATTTTATAAAACATTGCTCACATTAGTACATTATGCCTAGGGGAGGTTGAGAGTTTTTTTAAACTGTAATTTAAGCGACAGAGGGAGGCGGTTGCATCTTTTGTTACCTACCTATTTATATTTTAATTTTAAGTCATTGTTGGCGCAACATAAGTACCTACTCGGCCGAAGACCAGTTGACGACACATGACGTCACACACATACGTCACGGCTCCCCGTTTCGCGTACCTACATTTCAGACTGCACCGTACAGCCGAAGCGGCTGCACATATTATATAGATTTCCCTAAAACCTAAAATAAATAAAAAAAACAAATAAAAGAAGATTAGTACTATCCTAAAGTTCCTTCATTCTTCATCAGAAGAGCTTAATTGAGGAGTACATCGAACAGTTATTGAATTTTATATTTCTTTCTCTCTCATTTACTTTTAAAAATAGTCTACCATATTTTTCTTAACTTAAGAGTTGTTTACCAATTTATGGAACCTGATTTCTGGAATATATTTTTTTTTGTTTAGATCTGCAAGCACTTCCTGGAGGCGGTGGAGAGGTCCAAGTACGGGTGGTTCTGGGAGTGTCCGTCCGGCGCGCGCTGCATGTACCGGCACGCGCTGCCGCCCGGCTTCGTGCTCAAGCGGGACAAGAGGAAGACGGACGACAGGAAGAGCGAGATGTCGCTAGTGGACCTCATCGAGAGGGAGCGCGCCGCGCTGGGCCCCAACCAGACCAAGATCACGCTCGAGACCTTCCTGGCCTGGAAGAAGAAGAAAATTAAGGAGAAACAGGTACGCGTATTTGTTAAATTTTTTTTTTTTTTTCGTCTTCCTTGCTCTGTTGTAGCATGTTCCTAGTGGCTACGAGCTAATGTGAAACGGGTCTGTTTCCCAAAAAGTTTGATGTATTGTCTGCTCGCATTTTCCTTAGTCATAATCTCATAATTTATTTGGTTCAGAAACGCGTCACTTTTCAGGACTGCCATAAAACAAACCTAACCTAACCTATCTAAAAGATAATCTTACGAAAATCTTGAAAAGTTAACGGTTTCAGTTTTAGGATTAATGATAATATGAAAAACGATACATTATGAATTAAAACTTTATGGGAAACAGAGGGACCGATGTGGAACTCATGTCTCCTCGGAAAAGTCGGGTCGTGTTATGTTGTCTTTTTTTGTTCCTTTCGGCGTATGGCCCCATTATTCTAAAATTTCTATATCGTTCGTCACATGTCATGTCAGTAGTTTGTCATACCGTGTATTTCAAACTATTGACTATTGTGATGTTGTGTGTTGACGATTCTTATTGGGAGATATTATTTTATACCTACTCTTATTAACGACTGTTCCAATTGGAAATTAATTGCCTTTTATTCATTGTTTTTATTTTTTCTGTTCTTGTATTCTCGTAAGTTCTGACATTGTAAATTTATATTTTGGATTTGTAAATATTTACCTACTTACTCTTATTCTAATTGTGTTGACAATCCTTACTGGAGCTATAATTTTATTTAATTAGTATTGTTATTATTTCCATTTTTATTTTTATTTTGACGATCATGATAGAAATTCTTATATTTTTGACATCAATGCAAACTTATTATGTAATTGTCTTTCATGAAATAAATCATCTATCTATCTATATCTTTCGCGATCGCCCCAGATTGTTACTTACCGACGTGTTAACGTGTGAACTTCAGGAGAACATAGCGTTTGCGGAGGAGCAGAAGCGCTCTGACTTCAAGGCGGGGCGCGCGTGCGGGCTGTCGGGCCGCGAGATGTTCTCGTTCGACCCCGCGCTCGCCGCCGACGCAGACGCAGACGACGACGACGACGTGCTCGCCGCCTACGCCGACGACGACGACGACGCCGTATACAGGGAGATCACCTTCGACGGGATCGGCATGGAGGCCTCCGAGGTAGTACTGCCATCTCACTATCATTGGGGGGTTTACGGTGTTATGACGAAAACTCAACTGTTTCTATTAACTCGGTATATTTCAAAATAAACCGATATGAAATACGAATCTACGAGCTTAATATTTAACAGCCACCTGATTTAAGTATCGACGTTATTGGCCGTTCGCTTTGCTAGCCGACTAGACATCAGTGTTGGCCGTAATGTGTAATTCTAATTAACAATTAATAATTTCCATTAACCATTAAATCCGCAATTAATCAATTGCATTACGCATCAATTTAATCGAACGAGCGAGCGAAGCGAAGCGAAGTTCTTACATTCGACTTTGAACACACGGCTGGCTAGGGGTTCGTCCCGGCATTTCAATGTTTTTAAGCTGAACTTTCAGAGGATAGTTTGATACTCAATAACTTAAGTAAATTTGTTCTAATTTAAATGAAATTGGGTGAACGTATAGTCGAGGGCATTATATTTTAGTCATTAAATTTTGAGCTGGCTTGAACAAGAGGTTATTGAGCTAGAAGAGCTTAGAAGGCTAAAAAGCTATTTGTGAGGGGTCTTGCTATTCTGGTCATCTTTTTTGCAAGAAAGTACTTATGGTCGAGTTTGGTATCAAATGAAAGTACTCGGCTTAAATATTTATAATATTGTTTTAATTTACAATTTTAAAATAATGAGTTAACATTTTGACGAACCGCGAGTTCTCAGTTCGGGGCGAACTACTAGTAGTACTGAGTACAGAAGACTCGCTCTCTAACAAAACGCGTCCGTTACGATCGGCACAGATATGGCCGCTAGGTGGCGACAGTGCCACGCGCGGCTTATGGCTGTCCCCAAAATTGGGGCCGAACGGATGTACTTTTAGCTACCTGTAGCAAAGCGACGAGATCGCGGAGTGAGCCACGCCTGGTGATATTGCCATCTCACTGTAACACTCCGGCCGACCGTTGGTCGCCTACGACGACTCGTATATGGGGGTTTTTGGGGGCGAAAAATCGATCTAGCTAGGTCTTATCTCTGGGATAACTCGCATTTTTGAGTTTTCACATGTTTTCCGAGCGAAGCTCGGTCTCCCAGATATCAAGGGTCTGTTTCACAAAGTCTGAGTAAAGTGTTGGATAGCTAATTAACAAATAAATTAACTGCCAGATAAAACTTCCTGATAAAATAGTTCCTGTTTCACAAACGTCTACCCATTAAGTTTATGTGCCAGTTTGCTACTTTTAAGTTACAGATGGCAACATCGCACTTTGACGTTTCGATTTACGGAACATGTGAGAGCATATAAAAAAAAATTAAATTCATCACTCTGAAAAGTATTAAAAGTGCATCTTTTATGCATTATTTTGTGTTACGTATTGATATACTTTAAATGCATATCCTGTAACAATTATAATGATCCGAAATATTATTTTAGAAATCACTAATTTTTATGTCGAACGAAACGTAATTCAAATGTCAAAGAAAAAAAAAACGCGTGCTTGGTTGGGTTTGTTTTGTCGTTGTGTTAATTATTTTGCTTTTGCTGGCCTAGTTTTTCATAGTTTTGCAAAGACAACAATGTCTCAAAAACGTGAGAGGAGCATTAATTTCACGCGAGAGGAGGTTGACATTTTAATCAAACTGGTCGAAGTCAATAAACACATTCTTGAAAATAAGAAGAGTGATGCTGTAACCTGGGGCCATCAATGGCGCCAATAAGCCTTGGAAATCTTGCTATCTCGTAAAAGTCTCCTTGTAATTTAGCAATATCGTCTGGGAACTTGACGAACTGTGGTCGTAATTGTGCGATTGCTTGTGACACGACATTCACAATCCGACAAGCTGATGCCTTACTCACACCAGAAAAATCGCCAACTACGTTCAGAAAACTTCCAGTTGCATAATATCGCAATGTCAAAAGTAGTCGATCCATAGATGATATAGCATAATTCCTGAAACAATGATCTATTCATGTACTTACCTAACTAATGTTAGTAGTTGGTCGGTGGTACTACAAAACAATAGCCCTCGCGGCCATACATAAAATATGGCCGCGATTCTTTTAATAAACGAGATGGAGGTACAGTCAGTGTAAAACTATGGGTCATGCAGTCATGTATAGGCGAATTAACAGCTACCTATGAGACATATTTTTGTGTAACTTGTGTGCAACCATATTTTTACACTTGACTGTAAGTACCTATTAGAAATACTGTGGGTAGTATAGTAGATAGACATTTCAGTACCTTTCTGTAGTAGAAGAGATTTTGTCCTGAATTAATGAATGGACATAGTACACGGTATCTTTATTAAAGCGAAATCGAACCCTGAATTCTTCATCATTAAATGTCTCCATGTGATTAGAACGTTGTCGATACACGGGATCTCTGGGTGGTTCCATTAAGCGATCAAAAAAATCATTTAATTCGTCGTCTGAAAACTCATTAGATAGATTCATTTTTAGTATTTTTCGATTTCACGACATACAAAACTTTTTAAATCGATCTGTCAAATAACTTAAACCGCCAAAAAACTTCCTTATCTGATAGGTGATCTAACCTATAATTTACTTAGCACTTTATTTACCAGTTAAGCTTATTTGAAGATTGTGAAACGCCAACGATGACTTTATTCGCCAGATAAGTGGCAAGTAGCTTATTCAGGACTTTACTTGGACATTGTGAAACAGGCCCTAAACGAGCAATTCTTATTTATTTATTTATATGTATATATATTTCGGGGTCTCGGGGATCTCGAAAACGGCTCTAACGATTTTGAAGAAATTTGCTATATGGGGGTTTTGGGGGCGAAAAATCGATCTAGCTAGGTCTTATCTCTGGCAAAACGCGCATTTTTGAGTTTTCATATGTTTCCCGAGCGAAGCTCGGTCTCCCAGATATTACCTGTTAAAAGTGTTAGTTTCACACGCCCTGAGCTTAAAAAGAAAAAGTAAATAGCGCCTGTCACACCAATGATTAGGTACGTGCCATTACGTGAAGGTTTCACTTCCTCGATAATAACATAAACCGCGTGAATTTCACCCCCGAATGATTGCACTCTGAAATTATACCTACCCCTTTGTAATTTGAATAAAAAAGAAATCGATATATCAAGGAGTATAATAATATCGAGAATGCCTGGATAATACTCTGATAAAATATGACTATTTTTGTTCAGGTGGACGACACAGGCACCAAAGCGACCTCCGACCGACTCCAACAACTGTCCGCGGGGCTCAGCAACGGCGACGCGGAGGCCGAGGCGGAGGCCGGGGCCGGGGCGGGGGCCGGGGCGGGGGCCGAGGCCGACGTGCCCATCAACGAGAACCTGTTCCTCGACGACGAGCTGGACGAGGAGCTGCAGGGGCTGGACCTGGACGACTGAGGACTCATATACTTAGGGTTATTCCATTTGTTTTGAGCGAGAAATGTACGTATAAAGCCCCGTCTCCATATCGCGCGGCAAACCATCGAACATTGGCTCGCGCGGCAACCGCGCGCAATGGATACCGGGTCACAGAATAACTAATAGTACTACCGTACAGAAAATTCACTCCTTCACAAAAGTCAGATTTAGGTATAAAATTACACCTATACTCGCCGCCTGCAAACAAAATTGAAACTTATAACCGAGATAGTATGTCTGATTCTCACGGAAGTAAGTTTCGAAACCATTGTGTATTTTCAATTTTGCGCGAGCGCCGCGTGACACGAGTATCGTGCGCGCCGAGCGGCAGCCCACTGCCATACGCCTGTCCGATGGGCGCGCCGGCCAAATGTACCTAAACTGCGGAGTGACACCCCCCTGACCGGGTTGGCTCGCGAGCCAACTCACTCGCTCGCGAGCCAACCCGGTATCCACTGCGCGCGGCTGCCGCGCGAGCCAATGTTCGATGGTTTGCCGCGCGATATGGAGACGGGGCTTAACAATATCGGAGGTTACAGTCATGTAGGTGTCGAATCGAGATGGTAGGTTAGGTTGCGGTTCCTAGGCATCTTTCTTTACTAAATAAATCAAATTCGATAATTTAAATGTATCTTGCAAATATTTTTATAATGCCACAATAGAAATCCATTGTTGAGTAAACTTATTTAGTTGAACTCTACATAGGGTAATTCCCAGTATTTGTCCCCTTCGGTGTGTAGAACAGACAGACGGACAAACAGCAATTTCTCTCATAATACGTGTAACTCGTGATTTTTCTCAATTTGTAAAGAGTTTTCAGTGACTGTACATATACGATATAAGACGTGATATAAATAAAAATTTAATTATCTTTAAATTTGTTTGTGTCATTATAATTAATTATTAGTCTAGTGAGACAAAACACTGTTCAAAGGTTAGATAAATTTATTAACAATGGTATAAGATAGCAATAAAAAAATATGTCTCATTACATGTAATTTAAAAACTATACTTATAGTAATCTATTATTTACTTTTTTTCCTTAATAGTATAAACTTATCAATCTTACCATAGTTATTTAACTTTCTGATTTTCACATCTTTTGCTTATTTTAATTATATTTTACATGTGCTTCTTGGATGGCGGGTTGGCGGGGGATCTAAAAGCAATATTTATGTCCCAAAATAAGGACCTTCGAACTCGAATTTACATACATGAGTCATGTCAAGTCATGTAATATGACTTGTACCGAGTGTCAAATAACGAAGGTGTCGCTTCGCCACGAGGCGGACGCCACGCGACATTGTATCAGCTACCTACTGGCTATAGGTTAGAATTGTATCAGCTACCTACTGGCTATAGGTTAGAATTGTATCAGCTACCTACTGGCTATAGGTTAGAATTGTATCAGCTACCTACTGGCTATAGGTTAGAATTGTATCAGCTACCTACTGGCTATAGGTTAGAATTGTATCAGCTACCTACTGGCTATAGGTTAGAATTGTATCAGTTACCTACTGGCTATAGGTTAGAATTGTATCAGCTACCTACTGGCTATAGGTTAGAATTGTATCAGCTACCTACTGGCTATAGGTTAGAATTGTATCAGTTACCTACTGGCTATAGGTTAGAATTGTATCAGTTACCTACTGGCTATAGGTTAGAATTGTATCAGCTACCTACTGGCTATAGGTTAGAATTCCTTGTGTATGGTGAGCCACCTGGCGGGGTTCTCGACGGCGACGAGGTGGATGTCTCGCGGCGTGAACCCGCGGGACTTCATGCGCGGCAGCACGTTGTGCAGGATGTGCGAGTACCCGTGCCCGCCGAAGTCCGCCTGCAATGTCACACATATATTACTAACTAGCGACCCGCCCCGGCTTCGCACGGGTTAACTAATTATATATAAACCTTCCTCTTGAATCACTATCTATTAAAAAAAAGCGGCCAAGTGCGAGTCGGACTCGCCCATGAAGGGTTCCGTATTTAGGCGATTTATGACGTATAAAAAAAAACTACTTGCTAGATCTCGTTCAAACCAATTTTCGGTGGAAGTTTACATGGTAATGTACATCATATATTTTTTTTAGTTTTATCATTCTCTTATTTTAGAAGTTACAGGGGGAGGGACACACATTTTACCACTTTGGTAGTGTCTCTCGCGCAAACTATTCAGTTTAGAAAAAAATGATAGAAACCTCAATATCATTTTTGAAGACCTATCCATAGATACCCCACACGTATGGGTTTGATGAAAAAAAAATTTTTGATATTCAGTTCGAAGTATGGGGAACCCCAAAAATTTATTGTTTTTTTTTCTATTTTTGTGTGAAAATCTTAATGCGGTTCACAGAATACATCTACTTACCAAGTTTCAACAGTATAGTTCTTATAGTTTCGGAGAAAAGTGGCTGTGACATACGGACGGACAGACAGACGGACAGACAGACAGACATGACGAATCTATAAGGGTTCCGTTTTTTGCCATTTCGCTACGGAACCCTAAAAACCGCATCTAAATCCGGAAAATAGGGACCGACATCAGGAAGCGACTTTGTTTTATACTATGTAGTGATAGAGGCCGGGAACGGTCCCAACCAGGTGGAGCGACCAAGTGCAGGTCGCCCCATCCTCAACCTAACCTTGCTCGGTACCCAAGCGTGAATAATGTTGAGACTTGTTCCGACATAGTCGGCCCGTGTATCACTCGTACCAGGCGGTGCTTGGTGTGTATGTCGTGCGACACGGTGCAGCGCTCGCCGCGGCCGTCGTCCCGCAGCGCGCGCAGCAGCTGCAGGCGGCGCGCGTCGCCCGGCATGTCGCCGTGGGGCGCCAGCTGGTAGTGCGACACCTCCGTGTATCACTCGTACCAGGCGGTGCTTGGTGTGTATGTCGTGCGACACGGTGCAGCGCTCGCCGCGGCCGTCGTCCCGCAGCGCGCGCAGCAGCTGCAGGCGGCGCGCGTCGCCCGGCATGTCGCCGTGGGGCGCCAGCTGGTAGTGCGACACCTCCGTGTATCACTCGTACCAGGCGGTGCTTGGTGTGTATGTCGTGCGACACGGTGCAGCGCTCGCCGCGGCCGTCGTCCCGCAGCGCGCGCAGCAGCTGCAGGCGGCGCGCGTCGCCCGGCATGTCGCCGTGGGGCGCCAGCTGGTAGTGCGACACCTCCGTGTATCACTCGTACCAGGCGGTGCTTGGTGTGTATGTCGTGCGACACGGTGCAGCGCTCGCCGCGGCCGTCGTCCCGCAGCGCGCGCAGCAGCTGCAGGCGGCGCGCGTCGCCCGGCATGTCGCCGTGGGGCGCCAGCTGGTAGTGCGACACCTCCGTGTATCACTCGTACCAGGCGGTGCTTGGTGTGTATGTCGTGCGACACGGTGCAGCGCTCGCCGCGGCCGTCGTCCCGCAGCGCGCGCAGCAGCTGCAGGCGGCGCGCGTCGCCCGGCATGTCGCCGTGGGGCGCCAGCTGGTAGTGCGACACCTCCGTGTATCACTCGTACCAGGCGGTGCTTGGTGTGTATGTCGTGCGACACGGTGCAGCGCTCGCCGCGGCCGTCGTCCCGCAGCGCGCGCAGCAGCTGCAGGCGGCGCGCGTCGCCCGGCATGTCGCCGTGGGGCGCCAGCTGGTAGTGCGACACCTCCGTGTATCACTCGTACCAGGCGGTGCTTGGTGTGTATGTCGTGCGACACGGTGCAGCGCTCGCCGCGGCCGTCGTCCCGCAGCGCGCGCAGCAGCTGCAGGCGGCGCGCGTCGCCCGGCATGTCGCCGTGGGGCGCCAGCTGGTAGTGCGACACCTCCGTGTATCACTCGTACCAGGCGGTGCTTGGTGTGTATGTCGTGCGACACGGTGCAGCGCTCGCCGCGGCCGTCGTCCCGCAGCGCGCGCAGCAGCTGCAGGCGGCGCGCGTCGCCCGGCATGTCGCCGTGGGGCGCCAGCTGGTAGTGCGACACCTCCGTGTATCACTCGTACCAGGCGGTGCTTGGTGTGTATGTCGTGCGACACGGTGCAGCGCTCGCCGCGGCCGTCGTCCCGCAGCGCGCGCAGCAGCTGCAGGCGGCGCGCGTCGCCCGGCATGTCGCCGTGGGGCGCCAGCTGGTAGTGCGACACCTCCGTGTATCACTCGTACCAGGCGGTGCTTGGTGTGTATGTCGTGCGACACGGTGCAGCGCTCGCCGCGGCCGTCGTCCCGCAGCGCGCGCAGCAGCTGCAGGCGGCGCGCGTCGCCCGGCATGTCGCCGTGGGGCGCCAGCTGGTAGTGCGACACCTCCGTGTATCACTCGTACCAGGCGGTGCTTGGTGTGTATGTCGTGCGACACGGTGCAGCGCTCGCCGCGGCCGTCGTCCCGCAGCGCGCGCAGCAGCTGCAGGCGGCGCGCGTCGCCCGGCATGTCGCCGTGGGGCGCCAGCTGGTAGTGCGACACCTCCGTGTATCACTCGTACCAGGCGGTGCTTGGTGTGTATGTCGTGCGACACGGTGCAGCGCTCGCCGCGGCCGTCGTCCCGCAGCGCGCGCAGCAGCTGCAGGCGGCGCGCGTCGCCCGGCATGTCGCCGTGGGGCGCCAGCTGGTAGTGCGACACCTCCGTGTATCACTCGTACCAGGCGGTGCTTGGTGTGTATGTCGTGCGACACGGTGCAGCGCTCGCCGCGGCCGTCGTCCCGCAGCGCGCGCAGCAGCTGCAGGCGGCGCGCGTCGCCCGGCATGTCGCCGTGGGGCGCCAGCTGGTAGTGCGACACCTCCGTGTATCACTCGTACCAGGCGGTGCTTGGTGTGTATGTCGTGCGACACGGTGCAGCGCTCGCCGCGGCCGTCGTCCCGCAGCGCGCGCAGCAGCTGCAGGCGGCGCGCGTCGCCCGGCATGTCGCCGTGGGGCGCCAGCTGGTAGTGCGACACCTCCGTGTATCACTCGTACCAGGCGGTGCTTGGTGTGTATGTCGTGCGACACGGTGCAGCGCTCGCCGCGGCCGTCGTCCCGCAGCGCGCGCAGCAGCTGCAGGCGGCGCGCGTCGCCCGGCATGTCGCCGTGGGGCGCCAGCTGGTAGTGCGACACCTCCGTGTATCACTCGTACCAGGCGGTGCTTGGTGTGTATGTCGTGCGACACGGTGCAGCGCTCGCCGCGGCCGTCGTCCCGCAGCGCGCGCAGCAGCTGCAGGCGGCGCGCGTCGCCCGGCATGTCGCCGTGGGGCGCCAGCTGGTAGTGCGACACCTCCGTGTATCACTCGTACCAGGCGGTGCTTGGTGTGTATGTCGTGCGACACGGTGCAGCGCTCGCCGCGGCCGTCGTCCCGCAGCGCGCGCAGCAGCTGCAGGCGGCGCGCGTCGCCCGGCATGTCGCCGTGGGGCGCCAGCTGGTAGTGCGACACCTCCGTGTATCACTCGTACCAGGCGGTGCTTGGTGTGTATGTCGTGCGACACGGTGCAGCGCTCGCCGCGGCCGTCGTCCCGCAGCGCGCGCAGCAGCTGCAGGCGGCGCGCGTCGCCCGGCATGTCGCCGTGGGGCGCCAGCTGGTAGTGCGACACCTCCGTGTATCACTCGTACCAGGCGGTGCTTGGTGTGTATGTCGTGCGACACGGTGCAGCGCTCGCCGCGGCCGTCGTCCCGCAGCGCGCGCAGCAGCTGCAGGCGGCGCGCGTCGCCCGGCATGTCGCCGTGGGGCGCCAGCTGGTAGTGCGACACCTCCGTGTATCACTCGTACCAGGCGGTGCTTGGTGTGTATGTCGTGCGACACGGTGCAGCGCTCGCCGCGGCCGTCGTCCCGCAGCGCGCGCAGCAGCTGCAGGCGGCGCGCGTCGCCCGGCATGTCGCCGTGGGGCGCCAGCTGGTAGTAGGACACCTCCGTGTATCACTCGTACCAGGCGGTGCTTGGTGTGTATGTCGTGCGACACGGTGCAGCGCTCGCCGCGGCCGTCGTCCCGCAGCGCGCGCAGCAGCTGCAGGCGGCGCGCGTCGCCCGGCATGTCGCCGTGGGGCGCCAGCTGGTAGTGCGACACCTCCGTGTATCACTCGTACCAGGCGGTGCTTGGTGTGTATGTCGTGCGACACGGTGCA
Organism: Cydia amplana; assembly: GCF_948474715.1. Lineage (NCBI taxonomy): Eukaryota > Metazoa > Arthropoda > Insecta > Lepidoptera > Tortricidae > Cydia > Cydia amplana. The sequence continues at coordinate 124,332 of NC_086079.1, read as the reverse complement.
GCGCTCGCCGCGGCCGTCGTCCCGCAGCGCGCGCAGCAGCTGCAGGCGGCGCGCGTCGCCCGGCATGTCGCCGTGGGGCGCCAGCTGGTAGTGCGACACCTCCGTGTATCACTCGTACCAGGCGGTGCTTGGTGTGTATGTCGTGCGACACGGTGCAGCGCTCGCCGCGGCCGTCGTCCCGCAGCGCGCGCAGCAGCTGCAGGCGGCGCGCGTCGCCCGGCATGTCGCCGTGGGGCGCCAGCTGGTAGTGCGACACCTCCGTGTATCACTCGTACCAGGCGGTGCTTGGTGTGTATGTCGTGCGACACGGTGCAGCGCTCGCCGCGGCCGTCGTCCCGCAGCGCGCGCAGCAGCTGCAGGCGGCGCGCGTCGCCCGGCATGTCGCCGTGGGGCGCCAGCTGGTAGTGCGACACCTCCGTGTATCACTCGTACCAGGCGGTGCTTGGTGTGTATGTCGTGCGACACGGTGCAGCGCTCGCCGCGGCCGTCGTCCCGCAGCGCGCGCAGCAGCTGCAGGCGGCGCGCGTCGCCCGGCATGTCGCCGTGGGGCGCCAGCTGGTAGTGCGACACCTCCGTGTATCACTCGTACCAGGCGGTGCTTGGTGTGTATGTCGTGCGACACGGTGCAGCGCTCGCCGCGGCCGTCGTCCCGCAGCGCGCGCAGCAGCTGCAGGCGGCGCGCGTCGCCCGGCATGTCGCCGTGGGGCGCCAGCTGGTAGTGCGACACCTCCGTGTATCACTCGTACCAGGCGGTGCTTGGTGTGTATGTCGTGCGACACGGTGCAGCGCTCGCCGCGGCCGTCGTCCCGCAGCGCGCGCAGCAGCTGCAGGCGGCGCGCGTCGCCCGGCATGTCGCCGTGGGGCGCCAGCTGGTAGTGCGACACCTCCGTGTATCACTCGTACCAGGCGGTGCTTGGTGTGTATGTCGTGCGACACGGTGCAGCGCTCGCCGCGGCCGTCGTCCCGCAGCGCGCGCAGCAGCTGCAGGCGGCGCGCGTCGCCCGGCATGTCGCCGTGGGGCGCCAGCTGGTAGTGCGACACCTCCGTGTATCACTCGTACCAGGCGGTGCTTGGTGTGTATGTCGTGCGACACGGTGCAGCGCTCGCCGCGGCCGTCGTCCCGCAGCGCGCGCAGCAGCTGCAGGCGGCGCGCGTCGCCCGGCATGTCGCCGTGGGGCGCCAGCTGGTAGTGCGACACCTCCGTGTATCACTCGTACCAGGCGGTGCTTGGTGTGTATGTCGTGCGACACGGTGCAGCGCTCGCCGCGGCCGTCGTCCCGCAGCGCGCGCAGCAGCTGCAGGCGGCGCGCGTCGCCCGGCATGTCGCCGTGGGGCGCCAGCTGGTAGTGCGACACCTCCGTGTATCACTCGTACCAGGCGGTGCTTGGTGTGTATGTCGTGCGACACGGTGCAGCGCTCGCCGCGGCCGTCGTCCCGCAGCGCGCGCAGCAGCTGCAGGCGGCGCGCGTCGCCCGGCATGTCGCCGTGGGGCGCCAGCTGGTAGTAGGACACCTCGGCGCCGAACAGGTCCAGCTGGCAGTAGGTGCCGAGCTCGGCGAACGTTAGCAGCTTCTCCTCCTCGACCAGAGTGCCTGCAAGTTGAAGACTTTTATTACAATTAGGGAAGGGGGGGCAAGACGGTGCAAGCGACTTAAATCACGAAGGAATTGACAAATCAAGTGCATGTTACCACCTGACGTCGCGCCCCTACGTTGCCCATTAGTCAGCGAAGTGCATAAACGACTACACCACACGTTTTAATTTTTTTTCGGAAATAACAGTTTTTTGCAAATATCTAGTGATTTCTTCATAAAATTTAGAGCGTTTACGTGTACTTAAGTAACAACATTTCAGACAAGACTTAAAGTTATCCACACGTGACAATATCTTCGCTAACAGATAAGAACTTGTTTTTCGGTGTATTGCACAATGCATTTATCCAGTTTTTTTTTAAATTCAATATGACCCACGGGGGCATGACGCATAGACGGGGTAGGTATCCGCTGAGAATACTGTTTTAAAGTAACTCTTATCAGACAAATAAAAATGCTTTACCTTGTTCTAGCATGATGGGAAACTATAAAAAAACTAGTGGAGGTGATTGGTCCGATGAGAGCATGAAAAATGCGATGGAAGCTGAGGTGGAAGGAAAAATATGGGCTATATGTTAACAGCCAAAACATTTTTAGTCCCGCAGATAACATTGGAACGAAAATGGAAGGTAGTTCGTGAAAGTTCAGATAAAAATAAATTGATAGATAAAATAAAATAAAACCAAGCAATAAGTCATCCTGCTATGTACTCCATCTTGCCCCCAAAGTGGTACCCCATCTTGCCCATAAGGGGTGCTCCATCTCACCCCATGCATGGGGCAAGATGGGGAGAAAGGACTTTTTCTAGTTTTTAATTTTTAGAAATTTTAATATGTTAATTAGATTCATAAAAAAACTGTAATAATGAAGACTGATTACCAAAGATGATTGTTAAAATAAAACGAATACTTAAAATACAATAAGGTCCGTTTCATAGGGCATCAAACCTTAAGTACCCCGTCTTGCCCCCCCTTCCCCTATTAGGGTCTGCGGGTCTTCGAGATCTCCGAGATAAGATAATAAACGCACGCAAGTAACTCCATGATGACACCCATATATCCAGTCGAGAGACCAATTTCGAACATTGGTTTTAAATTGTAGGAGTATGACTGAGACTGCGATAAATGGGCTTCTATTTGCATGTCCGAGCCGGCGAATTTCTTGGTGTGTTTAAGTGCTTGGTAAATCCTTCCGCACTGCCAGGTAATTAATTTCTAGATTTGGTCTATTGTTTTTAAATTATTTTGCTCTTACGAGTATAACAATGGTTATACTGGTAGTACACCTACTCATATGCCCATATCACATTTGGATGCTTGTGCTACCTACAGAGTCACATATAGCTGTGGCTGGCATAAAAACAGAGATACCTACTAATTTAATAGGTATCCTCTAAAAATACACTTTAGGTCGAGGTGGCTCATAATTGCGCGGTCAACTTTGCCTCCGGCCTCGAGGTAGATCCGGATAATTTCGGCGGGGGCGTTAGAGTTGCGGTGCGGGACTTACGGTCGAGGTGACTCATGACGGCGCGCTCAGCCCGGCCCCCGGCCTCGAGGTAGACCCGGATGATCTCGGCGGGAGCGTCGGGGTTGCGGTGCGGGTGGAAGCTCACGCTCCACCACCCGCGGGGGGGACTTACGGTCGAGGTGACTCATGACGGCGCGCTCAGCCCGGCCCCCGGCCTCGAGGTAGACCCGGATGATCTCGGCGGGAGCGTCGGGGTTGCGGTGCGGGTGGAAGCTCACGCTCCACCACCCGCGGGGGGGACTTACGGTCGAGGTGACTCATGACGGCGCGCTCAGCCCGGCCCCCGGCCTCGAGGTAGACCCGGATGATCTCGGCGGGAGCGTCGGGGTTGCGGTGCGGGTGGAAGCTCACGCTCCACCACCCGCGGGGGGGACTTACGGTCGAGGTGACTCATGACGGCGCGCTCAGCCCGGCCCCCGGCCTCGAGGTAGACCCGGATGATCTCGGCGGGAGCGTCGGGGTTGCGGTGCGGGTGGAAGCTGACGCTCTACCACCCGCGGGGGGGACTTACGGTCGTGGTGACTCATGACGGCGCGCTCAGCCCGGCCCCCGGCCTCGAGGTAGACCCGGATGATCTCGGCGGGAGCGTCGGGGTTGCGGTGCGGGTGGAAGCTGACGCTCTACCACCCGCGGGGGGGACTTACGGTCGTGGTGACTCATGACGGCGCGCTCAGCCCGGCCCCCGGCCTCGAGGTAGACCCGGATGATCTCGGCGGGAGCGTCGGGGTTGCGGTGCGGGTGGAAGCTGACGCTCTACCACCCGCGGGGGGGACTTACGGTCGAGGTGACTCATGACGGCGCGCTCAGCCCGGCCCCCGGCCTCGAGGTAGACCCGGATGATCTCGGCGGGAGCGTCGGGGTTGCGGTGCGGGTGGAAGCTGACGCTCTACCACCCGCGGGGGGGACTTACGGTCGTGGTGACTCATGACGGCGCGCTCAGCCCGGCCCCCGGCCTCGAGGTAGACCCGGATGATCTCGGCGGGAGCGTCGGGGTTGCGGTGCGGGTGGAAGCTGACGCTCTACCACCCGCGGGGGGGACTTACGGTCGTGGTGACTCATGACGGCGCGCTCAGCCCGGCCCCCGGCCTCGAGGTAGACCCGGATGATCTCGGCGGGAGCGTCGGGGTTGCGGTGCGGGTGGAAGCTGACGCTCTACCACCCGCGGGGGGGACTTACGGTCGAGGTGACTCATGACGGCGCGCTCAGCCCGGCCCCCGGCCTCGAGGTAGACCCGGATGATCTCGGCGGGAGCGTCGGGGTTGCGGTGCGGGTGGAAGCTGACGCTCTACCACCCGCGGGGGGGACTTACGGTCGAGGTGACTCATGACGGCGCGCTCAGCCCGGCCCCCGGCCTCGAGGTAGACCCGGATGATCTCGGCAGGAGCGTCGGGGTTGCGGTGCGGGTGGAAGCTCACGCCCACGCCGAGCTGCTCCACCACCTCGCCCGCCGCCACGATCGCTCGCCGTTCGAACTCTGGAACAGCATGTCACATCGTTTGATATACGTTATAGAAATAAAATAGTTGTAGTAGACACAGGCCCAAGATCACCAAAGTTGCTTTCAGATCATCGTTTATATTGAGCTGTCTATAACATGCTTGTGAATGTTTGGGGCGACTTTTCCATTTGCCGGAAATTTCCAGATCTTTTTTTTTTCAGTTATAGTGAACCTACCCTTATACTGCTGGGCAAAGGGGGAGACTTTCTGAATAACCGGCTATAATTCTATACCAAATGATAATTTATCTTTAGTAAGAGTGCAAACTGATCTGTCTAAGCGCAGCGAGCAGTTCAGCAATGAACGCTTGGAGCAGAAATATAGATACTGACCTCTGATAGGCCAAACGCTGGCCACCTCCCCAATAAAGCCCGCCTTGATACTCTTGTCCCCCACACACCCCTCCATCAGCTCCGCCAACATACGCTGGTACATTTCCTCAGTAGTGCTATGAAGAGTATCGTCGTGCTGTGTATCGGCGATGTAGTAGCCGGTGCCCGCGACCACGTGCACGCCGGTCTCCGTCGACACCCGCTTCAGGAACGACAGGTCGCGGTCCAAGCCTTCGGCGGAGTTCTCCACGATCGTGCCTGAAGTGGGAAGTTGCTCTTAGAAACGATTGTGGACTTTTTTAAGCACTGCATCTTCAGTTTTAATTGAAGGGCATACCTAATTAAGGAAAGTATGATGGACTGTGTGAGAGACGATATAAAAAGAAATCATTCATGAAATCACGAGGGCAGAGTAACATATGGAAGCTAGACAGGCATTATAAGTATTAGGTAGGTATAGCTAGTCAACCAAATCTTGTCTTCAAATTTGCCGCCTTTTTCTACTGTCAAGTTCTGGTTGACCAAGTAGGTATAATAACTACTCTCTTGCTGGTGACTGGTTAGTTATTCTTATTGGTAGTTTATAACCTTAAGTTCTTCTTTCATAATTCGCAATAACATTCTTTAAAGGCTGAAGAGATATAATTTACAACTTATATACATAAGTAAGTGTCTCACCTCCCCCCGACTCCCTGAACATGTTGACATCATTGAGCACGGCCTGCGCCGTGTCCTTGTCGTTGAGGGTGAGGTTGTACTTGGAGGAGTAGGGGTACTGGCGCAGGTAGCCGACCGACTGCAGCGAGATGTGTCTGGCGGGGAACTTGGACACGAGCGCGGCGGGCGGCCGGCGGTAGAAGTGCGTGAACTCCATGGACAGGTGTTCGTGGGGGAGCGTGCGGCCGAGCACCGCCGGAGACACGCCGCCCAGAACTAACATAAAGGCTTCGTCACACAGGCGCGGCGTGAGCGGGGCGCGCCGTTTTTACATACAAAACGCTCACGCCGCGCTCACGCCTTAAACCATATAGACAAAATCAAGTTCTACAGCTGATGTTCGTCAGCTGCAGCGCTCTGTTGCAGATATTAGTTTGCGGTTACTATTAACATATTGTAGGTACCTATTACTGTACTCACGTTAGTACCTACTTACCTATTACCTAGCTGTTTATAGTAATCTGGTTCGAAGGACCATTATGATATATATATAGTCCTTCGAACCAGATTCGAAGAGAAAGTGAAGTGATAAATAATTAAATAAATATTATGGGACAATCTTACACAAATCGACCTAGTCCCACGGTAAGCTCATAAGGCTTGTGTTGTGGGTACTAGACGACGATTTACTATATAATATATAGATACATATAAGTACTTAAATCACAGAATAACTAATAGTACTACCGTACAGAAAATTCACTCCTTCACAAAAGTCAGATTTAGGTATAAAATTACACCTATATCGCCGCCTGCAAGCAAAATTGAAACTTATAACCGCGCATGAACCGTGAATCTCCTTTGCGCGCCGCAGTTTTATGACCGAGCTGTGAGTGTCGGCACGGGGTTATCACTTGACAAGTTTTTATACCTAAAGTCTATTTTTTATTCGGTAGACTGAAATGACAGTTCATAGTATGAACATAAAATGTCATTTCATACTATGAACTGTCATTTCAGTCACCGAATAAAAAATTGACTTTATACCCACTGATTTATTATTTTTAAGATAAATATGTAGGAATTACAAACGTTGATTATGTAAACATACATTTTTTATCCGGAGATAGTAAGTATGTCTGATTCTCACGGAAGTAAGTTTCGAAGCCATTGTGTATTTTCAATTTTGCGCGAGCGCCGCGTGACACGACTATCGATCGTGCACGCCGAGCGGCAGCCCACTGCCATACACCTGTCCGATGGGCGCGCCGGCTAAATGTACCTAAACTGCGGAGTGACACCCCCCTGCTTAAATACATGGAAAACATCCATAACTAAGTGATAAAAATATTCGAACAGTTTTTAATTCCCTAGGGAACAAACGGTAGTCATATCAGCAGTAGACATTATCTAATACTATTAACTATTAATTATAAGTAGGTATGTACATTTATACGAAAATAAACGCCTTCCGAAATTAAATGGTAAATAAATTATATCTTTGAAGGAAAATAACACATCTTTACAGTTTTGATACATAGGTAAAAGCGTTCTGAGAAAGAATCGATGGTCTTGGATTAAATTAATATAGGTAGGTACCTACTCGTAATTCTCATTCGTAGGTACTTGAATATGCATATTATGCATCAGCATAATATATTAGTACCTATCTACTAGCATATTATTAGTGGTGTTCAAACATTAGCTCCATGTTATTTTATTAGGTACCTATTGTTTGGAATTTATCTCTGGTACTTAATACTAAAGTAAATAGTAACAACTCACCGGTTTGCACACGGCCGCTCATGTTTAGGCACTATATTTTTCTGCTATCTGCAATCTATCATTAATTATAACACGGTTTACTAATAAAATTAGACGTAACAATGATTTATTTGTACAACTGACAAACTGTTTCTAGTAACTTGAATGAATCTGTTTATAATATACCTATTGCTCGACGTGTTTTTCCCTTCGATCAGCGGCGAGTGACACGAATTCACGATACACGTCGCCTCGCTCCGGGTGCAGAGCGAGACTGATAAGACGGAAATTTAATAATAGAATTCTTGTTTAAATAACATCGCGCATTCATAGGGCGACCCTACTCGTAAAAACAGCGCAACGAGATTTTTAAGTCATGATATACATATAGGTATAATTATAGGTAATACTTATAGCATTGAATGAATCTAGGGCATATCATTACGTACCTACTTTACGTAGTCGTATTAGCAGCATACTTAGCCTTATTAGTCATTTGTTAGCATGGATTTGTAAAAATCTAGTGGCGATATCTGCATATTCTGCATTGTAAACAAATTGTATGTGTGTAAAACTTGGTAAAACTATGGAAACCGCGGGTAAAACGCGCGCTGGTATCACCTTAAATTCAAATAACCATAGCAACGAGAAAGCACTTGTTTTCACATGCCAATCACATGCTTGTCATTGCATTATTGATTGCCATTTGATCGCGCAAAAATAAACAAACTTGAAACACGTTCACAGCTAAAATGCCAATTATAGTAAAAGAGTTTACTTGGAAGCAGACTCCGACAGCTTTGAATATAACGATACCTCTCAGTCAAGGGAAGAAAGAAAAGGTAGACTTATTTGCGACTGATTCGTACATCAAGGCGCACTACAGTCCTTTTCTATTCGAGGTTTTTCTTCTCCATGACGTGAACATAGATAAAAGCAAATGTCTCGTTAAAGAAGACTTGATAATTCTCGACCTGGTGAAGAGAGAGGAGCAAGAATGGGAACAGTTAGAGAAGGAATTAACGAAGGCAGAGAAGATGAAATTAAGGCAGGAGATTTTAGAGAAATGTCAGGAGAAAGCTAAAGAGGAATTTGAGCAGAAGAGGATTAAGAAGAGTGGGATGGACCGGTTCACGGTGCAGAAGGCTATGGAGATTGATTCTAGGCATCACGAGATAATGGATAAGAGGAGAGACGAGCAAAGGAAGATAGCCATGGATGCTCTAGAGGAGTGGAGGGTAAACACTGACGGGGAAGGGGGTAAGGGGGTCAAGATAGTAGAGTTGCCGGACGATAAGGAGGACGGGGTTGTAATAGAAGAGGTGACGGATGAAAAGCCGACGCCGAAGGCAGAGAAGAAAGTAAAGCCAGTGGAAGTGAAGGCGAAGAAAGTACCGCAACCCGCGACACCGCATCCTAAGAAACTAGTGAAGGTGAGAACATGCCAAAGGTTCTAATCTAACTGTTCTAAGCATAAAGAATTTCTCATATCCGTTTTGTAACATGATACTTATATTACTTATCGTTTATGGAGCACACCATATGGGCGGTTTGCTATACCTACACAAACACATGATTTTTTAGTTTTGCGTAACCGTTATTTTGATGTCCCTTTTGTCTTCAAAAAGGAAACTTGCCAATTCATAATAATTCCCTTGGACTTAACAAGCAAAGACGAAAAGAGGTTTAGTAAAATGCGAGTTGCAATTCCATAATCCCTCTACTTTAGGTAACTACCTACTTATTAACCATTTAATTTATCCACAGACCCCAGTAAAGTCAGAATACGTGGACAAGAAACGCGCCGAAGCGGCGAAGCGCGTGCTGCCCGCGCTACGCAGCCAGGGCAGTCTGGAGATCCACCACACCCCCAGGGTGTTCCCCACGCCGAGCCGCGAGTCCGCCAGGGCCGAGGAGGACGCCTGGCTCAAGAATGTGACCCTGGCACGCCGCGCCACAGGTATCCCCACTACCAGGGCAAGATGACAAGTTGCCTACCTGCGAATATACGAATCTGTTCATGTGTCTAAGCAATTTTGTATCTCGCTATACCTACCGTTATGTGCTAGATGTAAAATGTTTTACTTACTCACTCCAACTTGTGCAGGGTTCGTGTCGGAGGACCTGCGGCCGGAAGAGCAGGACCCAGAATGGTGCAAGAACAAAGGCGACGAGTTCTTCCGCGCCGGCAACTACCTGGGCGCCATTAGCGCCTACACGCACGGCATCTTGTTGTCGGACCGGCTGCCTAGTTTGTTCTCAAACCGCGCAGCGACCCACTTCGCGCTCGGCAACTTTAACAAATGCGTGAGTCTTCAGTAGGTAGTATGTCTCCCTGGACGCCATCAGCTCCACCCACGGCTTCCTAGGTACTATCACAGTGTCAGACCGCCCGACCGCCGCAGTTTGTGCGATGATAACCTCTTCTTTTGATTTTGTAGCCCCCATTATGAAACTTTGAATCAGCAACAGCGTAACCACTTAACCGTGAGAAACAGCATTACATTATTTAATTGTTCTATTAATCGTCCACTTGAGCTATGTTTACATTGTAATTAATTGAGCTCTCAATATCACTCGGTGACTGACCGCACGCGCGACACCGTATATGGCAGGATCGCCATGTAAGGTGAGGATTCGGAGCTGAGTACAAACAAGTGTTCAGCTAGAATGATGATTTATTACTGCACTAAATACATGAGTAAATGGTCCTTATATATATCCTATGAACTACGTACATAACTATATCTAGTATACACTACAGGCTGTTCTCCAACTAAGCTGCGACTCTGCGTTCGGAAGCTTCAACAAATGCGTGAGCCATCAATTGTCTCTTGTTTAAATTTTGTTGTTAAAATAATTTCAAATGTTATGACCTACTTGTCTTTTTTGATTTGTCATCATAATCGCCATGCATGTTCGCTTTTTGGATAGTATGTATTTAAGTTAAGTTTAGTATTTAGTGCATTAGTGCATAGCATAATATGCATGTTTTTAAACTTAAAAAGCGGCCAAGTGCGAGTCGGACTCGCCCATGAAGGGTTCCGTATTTAGGCGATTTATGACGTATTCAAAAAAAACTACTTGCTAGATCTCGTTCAAACCAATTTTCGGTGGAAGTTTACATGGTAATGTACATCATATATTTTTTTTAGTTTTATCATTCTCTTATTTTAGAAGTTAGGGGGGGGGGGACACACATTTTACCACTTTGGAAGTGTCTCTCGCGCAAACTATTCAGTTTAGAAAAAAATGATATTAGAAACCTCAATATCATTTTTGAAGACCTATCCATAGATACCCCACACGTATGGGTTTGATGAAAAAAAAATTTTTGAGTTTCAGTTCGAAGTATGGGGAACCCCAAAAATTTATTGTTTTTTTTCTATTTTTGTGTGAAAATATTAATGCGGTTCACAGAATACATCTACTTACCAAGTTTCAACAGTATAGTTCTTATAGTTTCGGAGAAAAGTGGCTGTGACATACGGACGGACAGACAGACGGACAGACAGACGGACAGACAGACAGACATGACGAATCTATAAGGGTTCCGTTTTTAGCCATTTGGCTACGGAACCATAAAAATGAGCGCGATCTCGCCAACAAACTGCAATCGCAGTTTGGCGAGGAATATAAATTGTTAAAAATTGTTGTGTACTTTGTGATAAAAAAAACGGCAATCGGTTTCATACATTTAATATGATCATAGAAATGTGAATGCGGCTTTGGTTTTTACGGGATCCTACAAAAACCTCCGCATTGTAAGATTTGTAAGTTATTTTTCCAAAGTAAACCCAAAAGTTGTGTCTAAGAGTCTAGACCTACCCGACCTCCAGACTGGTAATTACGCCGGTCGCGGAATTAGGTACTGCCGCTGACTTATTGACTACATACATACTTACGTGCATTTCTAATGGAGCTTTAGCTACGATACGTAGCGTTCGCATTAGCAGCGCAGCATTAATGCCAGATTTGGACGAACGTTTAGAACTATATTTAGAGTAAGTACCTATATCCAGTTGAACAACTGCTCAACAGCCCTAGAGCTGTACATTTTTATGGTACCTACTAGTTTAATTACCTATACCTACCTAAGATGTGCAAACCTATGTGCGATAGCGGTCAATTCCCTAGATTGACCGATCTTTAGACTCGACGTTCTCTGAGCAACATAACTTAGTAGAAGAGTGCCTCGTGAAGCCGATAACTTGTTCCAGGTGAACGACTGTTCCACCGCCCTAGAGCTGCTGGTGCCGCCGTGCGAGTCGAACCGTCGCGCGCGCGCCGCCTGCGTGGCTCGTCGCGCCGCCGGCCTCGCGCGCCTCGGCTACCTCGGCAAGGCCATCGCCGAGATGAAGGCGGCCGCCACGCTCCTGCCCGACGACGAGACCATCAAGAAGGATATTTATGATATGGAGCGCGCGTGGGAGCAGAATCCTGATGACTATTGAAGTGTTTTGCTATTCAATGACCGTGCTATCTTAACAAATTTATATTATTAATAAAAAAAAAATTAAAAAATTAAAAATAAACAAAAATAAAACCAAAATAAGATAACTTAATATAATATCTTTTTAAAAAAAAGGGAACCGCCTTCAAAAAACCAACCCACTGAAAAGTACAAAATAATTTTTATATGGCACCCCTTTACGTGTCCAGTCCCTATCCCACGGCGTAAAGCAATTTTTTGCCAAAAAGTAATTAATACGTAATAATAAGATAAGAAAATTAATAATCATCCGGGTAATTACTTAGTTTTTGAAGTCGGTGCCAAACCAAAATTTTTGAGAACCGATATTTTAGACATCGAAGAACGCTGTACTTGCATTATAAAGACATACTTAGTTTACTCATTAATTTAGTTCTTGTAGGTACTACGTACTCGTATTGTTTTTCTGATTGGTAATAAAGACTGTTTTTGTTGGTTTGGCACCGCCTTCAAAAACTAAGTAATTACCCGGATGATTATTAATTTTCTTATTATTACGTATTAATTACTTTTTGGCAAAAAATTGCTTTACGCCGTGGGATAGGGACTGGACACGTAAAGGGGTGCCATATAAAAATTATTTTGTACTTTTCAGTGGGTTGGTTTTTTGAAGGCGGTTCCCTTTTTTTTAAAAAGATATTATATTAAGTTATCTTATTTTGGTTTTATTTTTGTTTATTTTTAATTTTTTAATTTTTTTTTTTATTAATTTTTTTTTTTTTACTTTTTAGTGATAGGTAGATACTTTATTTATTTTAGGTTTTGGGCTAAAATACTAGTTTGTTAGGCTCTCCATTTAGTCTACTAATGTTGGTGATGGCCTAACTCGATGATAATCGCGACACAACATAATATGACGTTTTGGTGCTAAACGATTTGTATGTATATTGCTCCCACTTCCACTCCCATTCCCATTCCCAGTCCGAGTCCGACTCCCACTCCCACTATTTTATCTAAATCGGTTTTAGCGACATAAATTTGTTGGTAGGTATACCGATAGCATGGCCACCTACCGGGTCCAATTGGTTTTTCAAACCATCCATGAACTGTACACTAAAACCTTCTCCAGAATGTAACAAACACTTTTCTGAAAACCGCATCAAAATCGGTTCAGCCAAACGCGAGATAATCACGAAGAAACATACACACATATATACGTACATACATACGGGTCAAACTGAGAACGTCCTTTTTTTAAAGGCAGTTAGAAAAAAGTTCATCGACCCACCTAGTGGAACTCCGCAACATAGGCACACGACGACAAGTCGGTTAACCAAAACAAAGTGTGCCTATGTTGCACGAAACCTAAGTTCCACTAGGTACAGCAAGGGTTCAGCATCAGCTCTATCTTGGGTACTGCTCTCCCAAGTGCTCATCAAGATGTGACGGATGACAAAAATAGCGTGGGCCTATGTTGCACCAAACCTGAGTTCCACTAGGTACAGCCAGGGTTCAGCATCAGCTCTATCTTGGGTACTGCTCTCCCAAGTGCTGATCATGATGTGATGGATGACTAAAATAGCGTGGGCCTATGTTGCACCAAACCTGAGTTCCACTAGGTACAGCCAGGGTTCAGCATCAGCTCTATCTTGGGTACTGCTCTCCCAAGTGCTCATCAAGATGTGACGGATGACCAAAATAGCGTGGGCCTATGTTGCACCAAACTTGTGTTCCACTAGGTACAGCCAGGGTGAACCCTGCCGGCCAGGGTGGTTTGGTGCATCAGCTCTATCTTGGGTACTGCTCTCCCAAGTGCTCATCAAGATGTGACGGATGGCCAAAATAGCGTTGGCCTATGTTGCACCAAACCTGAGTTCCACTAGGTACAGCCAGGGTTCAGCATCAGCTCTATCTTGGGCACTGCTCTCCCAAGTGCTCATCAAGATGAGACGGATGACCAAAACAGCGTGGGCCTATGTTGCACCAAACCTGAGTTCCACTAGGTACATCCCGAGTTCCACTAGGTACATCCAGGGTTCAGCATCAGCTCTATCTTGGGTACTGCTCTCCCAAGTGCTCATCAAGGCGTATCGGATGACCAAAACAGCGTGAGCCTATGTTGCACCAAACCTGAGTTCCACTAGCTACAGCCAGGGTTCAGCATCAGCTCAGATCTATGTATACTAAAACCTTCTCCAGAATGTAAGAAACACTTTTCTGAAAACCGCATCAAAATCGGTTCAGCCAAACGCGAGATAATCGCAAACAAATATACATACATACATACATACGGGTCAAACTGAGAACCTCCTTTTTTTTTGAAGGCGGTTAATAACAACTCTTCACCGGTTCCTTAAGTGGGTACGTAGGTTTAATTAAAGCTATTGGGCTACCTCAACGAGGCAATCGACGAAACGAAGGCGCCTTTAAAAGTCTATGGAGTGCGCCGGGGAACAGAATCCTGATAATTTTTCAGTAGATTACGATTAAATGACCGTGGTATGTTAAGAATTTTATTTATCAACACTAACTCTTTGCCTGTACCTGTCAGCCTAGTACGTATCTGGGGGCACGCCGCCAAGTCGAGCGCGAAGCAAACACTGCCGTACCATCCTTTACTGGAACCATTTCGCCGCATTTTCAGGCCCCTATTTGAGAACCTCTGGATAAGACCAGAACGCAGAAATTTTCGTCATCCAGTAAGCTATAATCACATACTTAAAATCCAAAATTTCAAGTCCGAAGTTAAGCGAAAGCAAAGTTTCGCATTTATGACACTCACTCACTCACTCATGATCATCAGAATAGAACTAGGTACTTCCCATAAACTCAGAGAGCTGAAATTTGGTACAGAGTTAGGGTTTAATGGCCACATAAAGGCAAAACCTAAAAATATTGCAATATCAGTCACGTTTTAAAGATCTAAGAACTGCATAAGTAAGTTTGTAATCCCATATAAATATATGATACTACAAAGTTACTGTTGCAGTTCCTACAAATAGTAGGTAAAGGTACACTACGATGTACGATGTGAGTATGAATGAAGATATGTTTAGGTATGATATGTGTATACATAGTATGGGTATGAGTACCCGAAAAGAAGGACTGCCTACAAAAAGAGATGAGATCCCATCAAAAACATTACATGTAAAAAGGTGCAAGTCTCGCAACGCTTTTACTACAAAAAAGTTTTGAGATGTAATGTGAAACCAAGTCGGTTATTTTAATCAGTGCCAGGTGTTAAAACCGTATCAATAAGATATCTTTAATTTGTAATACATATAATGACTTGGCAATCGCACATAATGCTTTACTCGTACCGTACTCGTAAATATGTGTAATGCTCAAATTGCAATTAGCGCTAGCGTTATGTTCAATTAGAATTATTTTTAATAGGTGACGATGATCCTTTTGTCATTATGCAGCCGTGCGATGGCCAAGTCATTATACGTATTACAAATTAAAGATATCTTATTGATACGGTTTTAACACCCCCTGGCACTGATTAAAATAACCGACTTGGTTTCACATTACATCTCAAAACTTTTTTGTAGTAAAAGCGTTGCGAGACTTGCACCTTTTTACATGTAATGTTTTTGATGGGTGTTTGTTTTTTTGAGGGGAAATAAATACGCACGAAAAACGATAAATAGCAATTATATTACACTACAATACGGTCTACTCCTGCGTGTTCTTCCTGGCGAGCCCCAGGTCGGCCAACAGCGCGTGCGGCGCGGGGTCGCGGCCGCGGAAGCGCCGGAACACCTCCCCCGGCGCGCAGCCGCCGCCCGGCGCCAGGAACGTGGCCCGGTAGCGCGCGCCCACCGCCCGCGCGTCGGCCTCCTCCCGCCACGCGCCGAACACGTCCGCCGCCAGCATCCGCGACCAGGTGCGGCAGTAGTACGCCGCCGCCCACTCCTCGGAGACCACCTTCGTGAAGGACAACGGGTGGGAGTCGTATTTGTCGAACGGCAACGCGAAATGCTTCGGCCACAGTTCCTTCACCGCGTCCCGCCAGAATACTTTACTCGAGTGCAATTCTAAATCCAGCCGCGCGAAGTAAAGCTCGCGACATAAATTCAGCCCCGCCATGTGCCGTCGGACGCGGTGGAGGTTGTCGACTAGCTCGTCCGGCAGCGGCTCTTCGGTGCGATGATGTCCGCTCAGCGCTCGGATCGTGTGCGGATCGTACAGCCAGTGCGTCAGCACGTGGCCGCATACTTCGGCGGCGTCCCATTCGACGTTGGATAACCCGGCCACTTCGGAGTAGTTCGCTTCGGTGAGGAGGTGCCGGAGCGCGTGCCCGAACTTCTGGAACAGGACGCCCACTTCGTTGAATGTGAGGAGGGACGGACGCTCGCCCGCCGGAGGTTGGAAGTTAAATATGAGGGCGGATAGAGGCGAGGCTTTAGTCGAGGCGCAACGATTGCGGAGAGCGACGTGCCAGCCCGCGTCGTCGAATACGCGGATCTTCTCGTGCTGACGGGCGTAAGGATCCAAGTAGAACCCGGCGACGAGCCGCCCGGACCCGTGGAACACGTCGTAGTGCTTGACGTCGCGGTGCCACGCCTGCACGCTCCGCTCCTCGATCTGAATGTCGAACAGCGAACGGCACAGGTTAAACAGACCGCGGACGACGCGCGGCAAAGGAAAGTACTCTCTAATTTTATCTTCTTCAAACTTGTATAGTGTTCTTTTCTGTTTCCTCTGCCAGTATGGTATATCCCAGTGCTCCAGCTTGAAGTCGAAGCCTCTTTCTTGTGCGAACTTCTGCAGCTCGTCGAGTTCGGCGTCCTGTGCGGGGCGCGCGTGCTCCAGCAAGCTGTCTAGAGTGTTGTACACGTTCTCCGCCGAGCCGGCCATCTTAGTTTCCATGCTCATGTCCACGAAAGTCTCGAAGCCGAGCAGCTTCGCCTGTTCAGTACGTAAGCTCCGGATTTTCTCCAGGTGTGTGCTGGTTTCCAAGTCCTTGTTGCCGTAGCCGGAGCAGCGCTGCACGTGCGCGTTCCAGGCGTTCCAGCGCAGCTCGCGGGCGTGGCAGTGCTGCATGAAGGGCTCGTACACGTGCGGCTGCAGCGTCACCTTCCACGGGCCCCTGCTCGGGTCGGGGGCCATGGCCGCCAGCAGCGTCTCCGGGAAGTCCTGGACTGTCAAACTGTCCGTGATAGTGCTGGAGAATAGACCTGTGGCCGTATTAACCTTCTCGCGGAACATATACTTCTGCTTCTGCAACTCGGCGACGACGCTGTGTAGCTTTTCTAAATTCAGCCCCGTTGCATCTAGACCATTTAGTTTTCCTTCTAAAATATACTTATCTAGCAGCCTCTGTTCCTCATCCGTGAGTTTCTTCAGCTTGTTCTTCTCGTTGACTGCAGCTTGGAATATAGGAACACTGTTAAATTTAGCTGACCTGGCTTTGTGCGCACGCTCGTGTATGTTTCTATAGGACGCTGTGGGCATGAGAGAGCTGTTGCCGAGATACAGAGTCTTGGCCACGCCCCAGGTGAGTTCGAGCTGCGCGTCGAGCTTCTCTAGGGGTTTGAAGACGTCGTCGAAGGCGTTCTTGCAGGTGGGCGTGGAGTGCTCGATCTGGGCGACGCCCCTCTCGTACTCGAGGCTCTGCTTGCTGATGGACGCGATGCACTTCTCGATGGTGACGTCGCTGAACTCGGGCAGCCCGTTGTCCCCCAGGAGGGACGTTCTCTCGCCATCCTCGCCTATTTCTGGAATACTGAATATTCAAACTAATTTAGAAAGCACAATTTGTTATCAAGTGTGGCGAAAACAAATAAATATATTTAGAGAGTTTAGAAAGGGGCTATTCATAAATTACGTAATTTCAAATGGGGGGGTCAAAAATCGTCAAAAATTGATGACGTAATTTATGAACAGCCCCAAAGTGTAAGGCACTGGTTTGCAACAAACGTTGTAGGTCGCGTCCGGCGTGACGCTGTACGCGACGAACGAATGCTTACTATGGAAATGCACTATAGTGGTCTCTCTCGCACGCCAGACGCGGCGACGCGCCGCGTCCATAGGTCGTACGCCGCCTACGCAGTCATGTCAGAGCATTGTGGCGGCCGTTACGGATGCGTTTTTGCCATCGAAGATGGTGAAATTTACAGAGGAGCAAGACTAATTACTAATTGAATCAGTTCAATTAAACAGAATTTTATTTAATGCCAGCGATAATAAAACAACCCTCTACCTCTCTGTTTACGAAAATGTCGTGACGCCTTTTTCTTCTCTTCTGTTTCAATAACATTTGTATAACAACATCATCATCATCATCATCCTCCTCCTCCTCTTCAAGAAGAACTCTTAAAATTGTCTGTTCATCCACATTTTAATCACTTCACATCCACTCACATTAAGCGTGTGCGAGAAACTGATGGCAGTTTCGCTGGAAGCGGTGTCCTGAGTGACCATCGCCAGTGTGCGTTGGCCGGACGCGACTCACGCGACCTAAGGCGTTTGTTGCAGACCAGCACCTTACAAAGTCATTTCCCTGTCTTTGATTTTTCACTCACTTGTAAAGGGTGTAAAAACTTGTACCTCATAAGGCCCACCGTACAAAATTTTAAGATAAGAAGATAAGAATAGCCTTTATTGACCAAAAAATAAAATTCATTACATATTACATTTAAATTGATTCACATTTCATTTAGCATTTGAAATGTTAAATGACAAAAGTTTAATTTCAATTTAATATCAATCCCTGCCTCTAAAAGGACCAGATTTTTACAGACTTTTTGAAAATCCTGCATGGATGCCTGGAAGGATTTCAGACCTGATGGATGGAAGGTTGCCAATGTTGCCGTCAATCAATTTATGATGTAAGTATATTTTTCTTTAAATCCACAAACCCTCAGTATAACTGTTACCAATGTGTTAACAGTTTTACACAGCATTATCACAAATACTAATCGTTTATTTACCAAACATTTTTACAAATCGACATAGCAGATTGAACTTATAGGTGAACCAGGATCTATTGAGGGTGCGCCATGTTGCGGAATTTCACTGGAACTAATTTTTTCATACTACACTGAATTGTCACCCTATACATGAGAATAACAGCGCCCTCTTGACAATTATCATATATTACTGGTCAGGCTATATCATAAATTATATTTTACAACTAAGCTAATATCCATCAGCCCCAAACTAGGCGCAGCCCGTATCTCGGGAACCGGGAATATAGATTTAACTAATCTGAATATGATGGCCGTTTTTTAATGAGAAATCTCAAATATAAAATTAATTTAAGTACAAAAAAATGCATGCAGATAAAAAAAGAATACATACAAACAATATAATCAAAAATCAATAAGAAAACATACAGAAGAGACATGTGTAAGCGTAATTAATATTGCGTAAGTGTAACAAAACTCATGAATTGCCGTGTTTAGAAAACACGACATTTGGTAGACAAGAATCCAGACATGTTAAGAGTCAGGAAAGGTTGGTTATAAAAATTGCACCACTATTTCAAAGTTAAAACCAAAAATTAGTAAGTATGTGTTCAAACCAAAAGGTAGTTAGTATTTGTTTCCAGATTTTAGAGAACTCAAAACAAGCAAGCCAATATAAAATGTACAAATGAATGTTTTTACAAAACAAATTAATGAAACTTACAGAACGACGTAACCCGCATTGCGTTTGTTCTGGTAGAACTGCTTCTTGGCGTGCCGAGCGATTAGTTTCGTTCGCAGAAAGGATAATGCCATATTATTAGAAACCTAAATAAGAAACCTCAAAAATATTTCATAATCTTATATTATATCGAGCGAGCCGCACCGAATATTTGACATTACTCAAATGTCAAAAATAATTTGACACATGTCAAGTAGTGTTGTGCTGCGATCATGGCGTGTGTAGAATACCGGTTTTAATATTATAATTATGTTTTTTTTTGTCTGTTTACTGTTTAGAAATTTCTAACCGACACGACAGTGTACGATAACCGATGATCATCTTGCTTATAATCTCGTTTGTCAAGGTGTTTCGGCAGGAAAAACCTTGGCAGACTTATATATTCCTAAAATGCGGGTTCATACCTTCCGACTGGAATTGGTTTCATGGTGGTATCAGATGGGTTAAGGCTTCGTCACACAGGTGCGTTTTCCGGGCGCGGCGTGAGCGGGGCGCGCCGCTTTTACATACAAAACGCTCACACCCCGCCCGGAAAACGCGCCTGTGTGCCGAAGCCTTTAGTGTAGGGTAACCGATAGTGACCTTGCTTACATAATCTCGTCTGCCAAGGTGTTTCGGCAGGAAAAGCCTTGGCAGACTTAATATATTCCTGACATGAGGGTTCATAATACCTACCGACTAAAATTGGTTTCATGGTGGTATCAGATGGGTTGATTTAAGGGGCCCCGATGGTCACCTTTGAGAGCACTGCCAAGCACTTCCGGCAAAAAAAACTGGCAGACTTCGCTTTTCTGTGTCTACAACTACATGTAAATTTCTAACTGCTGCCATAACTATTATTTCGGTATAAGGGTTAAACAGGTTATATGCGTTCACTGGGGTTAAATGCGAAAAAGGGGGGCTCTTTTTCGCACCGGAAGTGGCCTTCTTTTTCGTACTTTCGGCAAGTTCCGCTGTGGCAGACTATCGAATTCGGACTTAGCATCACTTTTATGGGAAACCATTTTGCATTTTATCGTGGTATCAAGTCGGTTAGAAATTTTGCGGCCGGCTCTTCTACCATTAGTGTTTGTGCGGAAAGAGTCGTGGAATGTATTGGGCCCCATACATTCCACGATTCATCTCTTTCCGAACGATTGCGATACAGCGAGGAAATGTCGCCAGCATCCTTGGTACAATGCCTCAAGGGCCTATTTTAGATTTAAGCTAGTTTTGAATTTCTTTTAGTAATTGGCAAGGTGCGAAGTCGGTGGAGGGGGAAATGGCGCTGATCGTCACAAACACAGGTAATCTTATGGAATGGCCGCCATTAGTACTAGCGGCAGCCGCTTGAACTAATTTTACTCCATAAGATTTAACGTAGAAAGTCTGCCAAAATGAGGGCAGCACCAGTCGTGCACCTAGCGAATATACTTTGTTATGTGTATAATTTTTCAATATTACAAATTGATACAATTCTAATGGAACTGTATTGAACTGTGCTGTTTTGTTTATTATTATGGGTGTTTGTCCATAGTAAATATTAAATAAAAACTAAAGGAATAAACATCTTTCTTTCAACTTTCAGTCACTTTTTTAAGTCAGTATCTTCCAGAAAAACTAAACAACCTATACCAGGTGATGAAAAGGCGCAGTAAAAGGGTTAAAGGGTATTCCCCGTTGGATATATGGATATTACGTATCATTTTATGATTAATATGCACCGTATGTGCAGTACAGTTCCATAAGTCTCGTAAAATAGGTAGGTACTGAAGTAGAACTGTATCACTTTGTAATATTGAAAAAATGAAAAAAAAAAATCTAAATGAAATTAAAGTCCGTCAACCAAATCTTGTCAGTAGTAAAAGGCGGCAAATTTGAAAAATCGCGGGTTAGCAACACTGTGTTCGAATAATTCCAAAATGCGTGTCATCTGTGTTTTATCTGTGGAATGTGGATCGTGAATCGTGAATGATAGCCGTCACCTTATTTGTTTTCATTTGGTTTTCATTCTGAATCGTTTCTGTTTCAAGAGATATTTCTGCTGTCACCATTAAATACCAATACATTAAATAAGAATAAGCAAAGCTAAGGGGCCTACAATGTACAATCATGCTCGTTGATGGTAAACATTACTAAAAATTGAGGTTATGACAAGTACATACTGGAAGAACTCTTTCGAACTTTTAAGATTATGTTCAGTTTTTTTGTTTTAGGGTTAAAAGGCATAAATAAAATTAAAACGTATGCCTAAATCTATCCAAACAAGATCATAAATTGTGTCCTGGAAACCGTCCATAGGCCCACATGTCTAATATTTTCAGCAATCAGTTGTGACTATTTACAAAGATGCAATAGAATACTACAGAGTATTATGCTTGGTTGAAGTGACCCGGTAACATTGGTAACTTCATTATATTTTTTCAATTAATGACCTGAATTATAGTGTAAGCTAAAGTGACCCTTATCTTATTTACCTTTAAATTAAATAAACACCCAAATATCAGTTGTTTTATTTTTAATATGTAATCCTATTGTACAATATATACCAATCAAAAAAATTACACAGGTATGTCATATTCATCCAGAAGAGTACACTAATTTTCATTAACAAGTGGCATATTATATTGTAAATAACAAATATATGCACTATCTAATTATCTGCATTTTGATATGATTTTATTTTAGTAAACTTTAGAAGACATAGATATAGGGAACAAAGAGAATATAAGCACTACGATAGGGAGTTGTTTTTTGATATCTTCAAATTTGTTCATCATTTTGATTAACATTGTTTTAACATCGCTTTTAAATTGTCCGTCCATGTTTCAAATTTTTTCAATAAACCGCGAGTGACAATTTGAATTGACGTACGCAGGGCGCGCTCAGCGGAAAAAAAAATATTTTGGTTCGATGTACATTGCTGCTTTTCTTAGCGCAATAGTGCTCTTTGAGTGTTGCCCTACTTTAGTTTGCTTTACATTGCTACTGACAAGATTTGGTTGACGGACTATATTTTCAAAATTGCTTTTTTGGGGTAGTGTGCACGCACACTCTCTCACATGTACCCTATATATATACCCTAGCATAAGTATCATAGATCAGAATAAACCTATACTCCAGAGATAGTGTTTGTCTTTACGTCCCACACCACATGGCGATCCTGGCAGGATCGCCATGTAAGGTGTGGCGTCAATGATACAACTGTTGGTGTCTAAATACGAATATATTCTGTTAAACTAACGCGTACATGCTATTATATACTACCACTACGTACGTGTGTGGGTGAGGCATAGTACACATACTACATGAGGATGTCACGTATTATTTGTGGTATATTGTACAAAAAAAAATCAGCCATATCGTCTCTGGAGGAGCCCAAACTTGGTATGTTTTGAAAATTATTTTTGTTTTAATAAAAAAAAAATAGCTGAAATGTAATGATGTGGTATATTTTTAGAATCGCCTCAAAAAGTCCTTTCATATGATACCACACACGATGGGTTTCTGAAAAACACATTTTTTTCCATACAAAAACAAAAATGTTTCGGCAGTTCGGCACGCGCCTCCTCAGGGAATTTTTTTTAGGAACTGCGGGTCAAAAATTTTGTTTTGACCTCTAGTATGCGTGTGCCAAACGGCTAACCTGTACATCGATTTGCAGTATCTTAAAGTGAACAGGCTAGACTAAGATGCTTCTGACCAAATTGCTAAGTTTAACAGTAGGTACCTACATACCAGTAAATAAAACGAAATGACCTAGACAATAAAAACAAATTTATTAACTTATATTTAAGCATATTTTAAGCGGTTTGAATTATTTAAATCTTGAGATCAGTCTTACGTAGGTTACAATTACAATAAATACTTATTTTGCCTAGAAAAGTTCGCTTTTAAAGCTATTAATAACTGGGATATTTTACAAATTGTCTTCCTTCCATATTCAATCGACTTCCTCGACGGTTGGTTTGCCCGCGCCGGCACCGGCAGGGGCATCGCCGCCGGCACCGTGAATCTTGGTCATGAGCGGCGCACACACGCGCTGCAGCTCCTTGAGGCGGTGCTCGTACTCGTCCTCCTCGGCCAGCGAGTTGTTGTCGAGCCAGCCGAGGGCCGCGTCGCACTCCTGCCGCGCGGCGCCCCTGTCAGTCTCGCTCAGCTTGTCACCCGCCTCCTCCAGCGCCTGCTTCACGCCGAACACGTAGCCCTCGAGCCGGTTGCGCGCCGCCACGCGCCTCCTCTGCCGCTCGTCCTCCTCCTTGTAGCGCTCGGCCTCGGCCAGCATGCGGTCGATGTCCGCCTGCGAGAGCCGCCCGCGCTCGTTCTTGATCACGATGTTCTTGGAGCGGCCCGTGCTGTTCTCCTTGGCCGTCACGTTCAGGATGCCGTTGGCGTCGATGTCGAAGGTGACGTCGATCTTGGGCACGCCGCGCGGCGCGGGCGGGATGCCGGTGAGGTCGAACGTGCCGAGGCGGTTGTTGTCCTTGGTGAGCGCGCGCTCGCCCTCGAACACCTGGATAGTGACCGCCGGCTGGTTGTCGGCGTACGTGGTGAACGTCTGCGACTGCTTGCAGGGAATCTTGCAGTTGCGCTCGATGATATTAGTCATGACGCCGCCCGCGGTCTCGATGCCGAGCGACAGCGGCGCCACGTCCACCAGCAGCACGTCCTGGATCTTGGAGTCGCCGTCGCCGCTGAGGATGGCCGCCTGCACGGCCGCGCCGTACGCCACCGCCTCGTCGGGGTTGATGGACAAGTTTAGCTGTTTGCCGCCGAAGAAGTTCTGCAGCAGGCTCTGGATCTTGGGGATGCGCGTGGAGCCGCCGACGAGCACCACGTCGTGGATCTGGCTCTTGTCCAGCTTGGCGTCTCGCAGCGCCTTCTCTACGGGCTCGAGCGTGCCGCGGAACAAGTCGGAGCAGAGCTCCTCGAAGCGTGCGCGCGACACGCGCGTGTAGAAGTCGACGCCCTCGTACAGCGCGTCCACCTCGATGGTGGCCTCGGTGCTGGACGAGAGCGTGCGCTTGGCGCGCTCGGCCGCCGTGCGCAGGCGGCGTAGCGCGCGCGCGTTCCCGCGCAGATCCTTCTTGTACTTGCGCAGGAACTCGTCGGCGAGGTGGGTGACCAGGCGGTTGTCGAAGTCCTCGCCGCCGAGGTGGGTGTCACCGGCGGTGGCCTTCACCTCGAACAGCGAGCCCTCGTCGATGGTGAGGATGGACACGTCGAAGGTGCCGCCGCCGAGGTCGAAGATGAGCACGTTGCGCTCGCCCTTCAGGTTCTTGTCCAGGCCGTACGCGAGCGCGGCGGCGGTGGGCTCGTTGATGATGCGCAGCACGTTGAGGCCGGCGATGGCGCCCGCGTCCTTGGTGGCTTGGCGCTGCGAGTCGTTGAAGTACGCCGGCACCGTGATCACGGCGTCCCGCACCGCCGCGCCCAGGTACGCCTCCGCCGTCTCCTTCATCTTCGTCAGCACCATGCTGCTGATCTCCTCCGGTGCGAATTTCTTTGTCTCTCCCTTGAACTCGACCTGTATCTTGGGCTTGCCGCAGTCGCTGATGACCTTGAACGGCCAGTGCTTCATGTCCTGCTGGATCTTGGGGTCGTCGAACTTGCGGCCGATGAGTCGCTTGGCATCGAACACCGTGTTGCCGGGGTTGAGCGCCACCTGGTTCTTGGCGGCGTCGCCGATGAGTCGCTCGGTGTCCGTGAACGCCACGTACGACGGCGTGGTCCTGTTGCCCTGGTCGTTGGCGATGATCTCCACGCCCCCGTGCTGCCACACGCCCACGCACGAGTACGTCGTACCGAGGTCGATTCCGATAGCTGGCATTTTCTTACAATTCTTCTTTAGCTTCCTTGTAATAATAGAAAAGTTTCGTAGTAAAGTTTCTCGAGAGGTATGTAACCGCTCAACTTCTCTTCTCGTCACTTGTTCGCTTTGTGTTTTCAAATTAGACTGAATCCCCGCCATCGCGCCGTCGTATTTATACCCTGCCGATAGCGACCAATCACGTACCAACATTTTCCAGAAACTTCGCGGCAACTGTTCGACGCGCCAATAGGAGCCGCCTCCGTTGGAGAACATTCGCGATCGATTAGAAGTTTTAGAATGAGAGAGGCGCTTTACTTGCACTAGATAGAACGAGATAGGGCATTGTTTGGTGATACCATATGCAGAAAAATATCTCAAGTTCTGCGGTTTTTGACTAAATAACGTCATGCAAGAAGCAAGAACTTATTAGATCAACTATACTTGGTCAACCCACGGTCAACCAGATCTTGACAGTAGAAAAAGGCGGCAAATTTGGAAAATGTAGGCGCGAAAGGAATATCGTCACATAGAAAATTCGAATTTCGCGCCTTTTTCTACTGTCAAGATCTGGTTGACCAGCTATATAATATAACCTAGTTTGAGTAAGTACGTAGTTTTTACCTGCTCATTTATTAATTATTATTGAATTTAAGAAGATGGCATAAGTAGCAATAAAGCTGTTAAATTGGGTAAGTTTTAAGTTTAGTATTTAAGTATAATTAAATTCTTTATTGTGTGCCACAAAAAAAAAATATTATAAGTACCTACATAAAACTTAGTAGTAGTAGTAGTAGTTTATTGTACAAAAAGACATATTAAAAATAACATACAAGTAGTGAGAAGTACAAAGGCGAATTTATCCCTATGAGGGATCTCTTCCAGTTAACCTTTGAGTAGATGAGAGGAGAAAGTGAAAAAAGTGAAAACTTAATCTAACTTTCGAGTCTAACAAATATTTAATATAAAGCTGATTTGTCCCGAATTTATTATGTTTATCTCCGCGGGTGTTGCGTGTCGAACTTATTGACAGTAAGTAGCTATGTAATTCATATTCGTGTGGTGGAGTGATGCGTGGTTTAAGTGAGGTGCCCCCAATTTTCAAAGACTTTCGACGGGTATGCTGAGCCTAGTTAAACTGAGCCGGTTGACCAAAGAGTAGTATAATATATAGCGGTTGTCACAGAGTTTTTTTCACCCCGGAATTAAAAAAATAATGTCATGAAACAGAACCTGAACGTTTCTTTTCTATATTATTTTATTGGTAAGGTCTGACTTCACAAATAAGAGAACGAAAACAATTAAAACAAACGAAGATAGTAGGGTATTGGCACTTGAGTGAGGTACGTAAAGACAAAACTCACAAAGACGAAACTAACAACTTACTTTAATATGCTATCAATAATAATTAGATACTTAGTCCAATTTTGATATCTTCCGTCTTTTAGGATTAAGCTACTGGTAACCCTACTCCATTTATCATAATATGTCGTCATATTGTGAAGAAGGAAAGAACCATTGGCGTGTATGCCTGTGTGGAAAAGAGACTGCAACAGTTGCACGGAGAAGGTCAGACGGCGGTATATTTGAATAGATTCTGGAAAATTCGCAAACTGTTCTGTATTTAGAGTATATGTTTGTGACGATGACGCGACACTACGGCGCTACAAATATTTACAATATTCGCTATTTCTAGAATTTCCATTTGTTTACATCACTGACCTTCGCCTTTAAAATAGAACTAGCGATAAGACTTCATGAGTACCTAATGAATACGCATATAGGGTCATTACGCTAGTTTTCGCCCACTTGACGGATTACCAAATGTATAATATTTCATTTTTGATTTGCTACTTGCAAAATATCATTTTATGTAGATAGATATATTGTTTAGACATTAAGGATTGCATTAAGTCGAAATTTGTGCAGCAATGTAGGTTTATATTCAAATTTCGTCAAGTGGGCGAAAACTAGCGCAATGCCCCTAATAGGTACTCTACGAGACGAGTAAAGTGGAGCGGTTTGGTAACTATTATTACATGTTTATTGTTGAGTAGACGTTTAATTTCTTGGTCTGAAAACTAAATTCACTCCACAGTTAGTAATCGAACGCTTCCGTTAACTTACTTACAGCTTACACCAATAGAAACATAAAAGGAAACCACCATCTTTCCTACAAACTCATTTTGCCTGGGCCTATATTTAAGAACATGGCGGTATTTGGGACAGTTTTGCAATTTTTTCCCCAATTCATCTCTACAATGGTAAAGAAAGCCGGCCCCAATTTCACATCGGTGACAGGCGCGACAATTGTAAAACATCACTGTTGCTGACGTCACAGGCATCCATGGGCTACGGTTACCGCTTACCATCGGGTGGGCCGTATTCCTGTTTGCCACCATCATTGTATTATTTAAAAAAACTTTATTATATCGAAAAAAAAAACAGATATTTCTCTTACCAAGTTTCTGACAATTGTCACAAGATTTAAAAGAATTGTCGACCAGAAATGATGTTAAAAATTTACAAAACGTACGTCAGACCCATACTGGAGTATGCTTTTCAAGCCTGGAGCCCTTACTTTGCCAAGGACATAGATATGCTGGAGAAGGTCCAACGGAGTTTCACGAAATTACCAAGGCAACTTAAGAACAAGCCATATGAGGAGAGACTGAAGGAACTGAAGCTCACTACTCTTAAGCACCGCAGAGAACGTGGAGACCTAATAGAGACGTATAAAATACTGTCTGGGCACTATGACCTCAAGGATTTTCATGAAATGTTTAAGCGCAACAACAACACCCGTCTGAGAGGTCATCACTTAAAGTTAGAAAGGCATAAGTCCCACAGTAACCCATATAAGCATTTTTTGAGCAACCGAGTAGTGAGGGCTTGGAACAAACTCCCTGAAGATGTGGTTTCAGCACAAAATGTGAACCAATTTAAAAATAAACTATACAAGCACACCTATACATCTACTTGTCAATGATTACTGGATACAGGCAATATCAGTTGTCACAACTGCCTGCCTGCTTATAGAATGATAATAATAATAATTATTATTATTACTAGTGACTCTGTGAGCTGTAGACCTCGCGACCCCCATGGTTACGTCGTTTTGAAAAAATTTCAAAATCTGAATCGTAAAATAAATTATATAGGGTAGGTAGCTAGGTGTGTCAGATTTCGTCCACTATAGGAGATGTCAACTTTGAAATGCGAAAAAATAAACCGGTTTACTTTATAAAAAATATAATTTGGAAAAGTGTTGTTGTTATTTTAATTTCCGTCCACCTATAAGCCAGTTTTCGTCCACATGAGCTAGTAGATAATAGAAACTGTCAGCAGTTTCATAGGTAGCAATCACGACGTTTTCCCATTACATACTCGTACGAGTCGTACGTAACGTAATATAGGTCAGAGGGCCTACCGCGAACCACGTTCGACGTGCTGCCTCCCTGTCACACTTACGTACGAACTTACAAGTGCGACAGAGAGGCAACACGTCGAACGTGTTTCGCGGTAAGCCCTCAGGTAAGATAAAGGCTTCGTCACACAGGCGCGGCGTGAGCGTTTCATATGTAAAAGCGGCACACCCCACTCACGCCCCGCCCGGAAAACGCGCCTGTGTGACGAAACCTTAATGCTACAGTAGGTATATAAAACTAAATGAGTCGCTTAACTTCAAACTCGGGTAAAGGGTAAAATTCATCTGTCAGATTATGAGATTTTGGTATTAAGAAAAGATAAAAAGTAGATATTTGATTTGCTGAGAGGGTCAGATGGATTTACCCGAGTTTGAAGTTAAGCGACACAAATGTCAGTATAAAACTAAATGGCGTCTGAAGAGCTGGCGGCTACCTCGCACAACGTATCAGCATTGCGATACAGCGAGGAAATGTCGCCAGCATCCTTGGTACAATGCCTCAAGGGCCTATTTTAGATTTAAGCTAGTTTTTAATTTCTTTTAGTAATACACTGTATATATCTTGTTTGTAAATAAATGATTATACTAATGGCGTCTCCACTTAATGAAATGCAAAGCGCCTTTAATGAAACGCGCGGCAATGTCACATGTAGGTAAATGCTATTCTGTACCCTAGAGATATTCCGAATTTCGACGATTAATATCCACACGAGGTCGAGGTATTCAATCCCACATCATTGCGTTATTCGCAAAAATAATAAGGCGACGCGCTTAAGAGTCGTTTTCGATGCGTCATGCAATAAGCAAGGAATAAGGACCTCTGTAATCCAACATGATTTATCATCCATATTAGTATGTTTCAGACAAAATACTTATGTTGTACATGTAAAGGGAGATATAGAAAAAAAATGTACTGTTTAATCATGTGGACGAAGTATAAGAACCAAACTTTATCTAAATAAATGATTAAGTAATTAAAATACAAATAGCTTATCAGCCACCTGTGATTTATCTTATCACCGGCGGGCAGCCCGTTATAGCTACGACCATTCAGTAGTCCGTCAAAGCCATGGCGTGCTGCTTGGTGATGTGGGGCGTAGCCCTAGCGCTGCTGACGTACGTTGCGAGAAAGAAGGACCCAGCGCCTATATTCGGAGTCTATACACGGCCCGGCAAGTGGTACTACCTGAAGTATATTGTGTTCGCAGCCATTTACTACTTCAGGAAGGTTAGTAATTAGTGTAATTACTAGAATATTAAGTACAGAGCCATGAAATGCGAAAATCGAAATTTCGTTATCACTCAGAGAGGCAGATAACAAAATTTAGATTTCGTATTTTGCGGCAGGCCTTAGTTCGGTCTGTTGTTGACTGTTGAGCTGTGGTCGCGGACCGCGGTATCGCTGTGGGGCGTAGACTAGCGAAACCCCCGCAATAACTAAAACATGTTATTAAAGCGAATGTCCTTGGATCTGCATTTTTCTTAGATAGATATAATATATATTTCAAATGTCATTATACATTATTTAGTTTGTAGTAAATCTGCAATGACGTTATCTCGCACTCATCTCCCTCGCGTTGCGCGTTGGCCCGGCATTTTGCCACGGCTCATGGGCGCCTGGGATCTGCTTGGCTGGTAATACCAGGCGTGGGCAATAGTTTTTACGAAAGCGACTGCCATCTGACCTTTCAACCCTGTGAGGGTAAACTAGGGCCTTATTGGTTTTTGTCCGGTTTTCTCACGATGTCCGGTTTTCCTTCACCGAAAAGCGACTGGTAAATATCAAATGATATTTCGTACCGTACATAAGTTCCGAAAAACTCATTGGTACGAGCCGGGGTTTGAACCCGCGACCTCCGGATTGCAAGTCGCACGCTCTTACCGCTAAGCCACCAGAGCCCGTACCATGAGTCACTAACAGTGTCAACACTGACATATACGCTATCGAGAACGTAATTTACTTTCTATACATCTCGTTCGCACTAATATGCGAGTACGAGCGAGATGTATAGAAAGTAAATTACGTTCTCGATGGTGTTTATGTCAGTGCCAAACTGCCAAACCCATGGTAGACGTACAGCACAGCGCTTCAATGACGTTATCTCGCACTATATCTTTTTAACTCTTAGCGTGAAATTGATAAAGCACGTTCTTCAATTAGTATCGGTCTGTTACTAACCAAGTGTATTTTATTATCATGATATTGTCATGATATTAGATTACGATTCCAGGGTGGGGGGAGGGTCTAATATTAAGTATTCCGAGAGAAATCAATGCAGAAGGATGAATTGCAGTGTCTGTTGCAGTATGCGGTCCGAATTAGAGGCGCCAGCGGCCGCGCCGGGCAGGGCGTGCGAGCCATCTCCGACCCTGCGCTCATGGACCGCGCACAGCCTCTCAGCGACCACCCTAAGGTAACGCAGCGACTAACCCAACATGCTATTACTTAGAGCAGTGGTTCCTAACCTACCCCCGTGGGGGTAAAACTTGTATTTTACGGGGGTAACAAGCTAACCTAATATAACAATACAACAAACGTACACGTTTTATTTTTTATTACCATTGGGAGGAGGGGTAAAATCAGGTTCCCTAGTTAGTCATAGGGGTGACCGGACTGAAAAGGTTAGGAACCACTGACTTAGAGGGTAGTCGCCCTGGCCATGATCTTGCAGCACGCAACATCCCGAGCAGTTTTTAAATCAATATCCACGAGTAAGGCACACTTTGTAATTTATTAAAGCACCTGTCTTGCAGGCCTTTGACGCGGTGTTCTTCATCGCCGCGGACGGCGCGCCCGAGGAGGAGGGCACCTACGTCATGATGGGCAGCGAGCGCCGCGCGCTTGGCATGTGCAACGGACTCTTCTACATCGGCGTATGTATGAAAATATTTATTTATATATATTGTATTATATGGATTCAAGTTAAGACTATATCTAGGCAAGACATTGCTGGTCCTTGCTTCGTGATCTCAATAATATTTTACAATGTATTTTTGACTTAAGGCTGATTTTATGAGGATTTCCCTGACGTAACGTAATCTTCTGCTGGATGGTGTCCCCCATTTATTCTCATGCAGGTTGGTGTCAGACTGTCGGGGTTAAGTGGGATTGGTCTACTGCGATCTAGAGCCACCTTCTCCTTTAGAGCGACATGTTACCTACGGCCCCTCTGTTATTCCAGCTGCCGGGCAAGGGTCTGCTGTGCAGCAGCAAGCTGCCGGACACGGTACTTTTTGGGGCCCGAAGCGGCGAGTTCGGCGCAGAGGGCATTCGCATGGCGCCCGCAGAGCCCATGAAACGGTGGACTCTTAATTATCAGGGGAAAATGAGGTAAGAACTGCACACAATAACCCTATGTGTGTAGCAAAGATGGCTTGGCAATTCGATAGCAAACGCCGCACTTCCGGTTTGTTATATCAGTTACTAATAAACCTTACGCTTGTATGTAAAGGTACCAAAGGGACCCTACACATGAAGTGGAGGTGACGTTCATCGGCGAATGGACAGCGAACACGAAGCACTTCGACTTCGACTGCGACCTGCACGCGCCTGCCGTCATACGCTCCATCGCGCGGGAGCGTTGGAACAGGCAGTACTTCGACGGCCTAAAGACGTAAGAACTTTTTATTATTTGTGCTCAACATTAAACCCCTAGGTCTTTCTCGTGCTGCAAGCTCGAAGTCCGCTTTTGGCAACTGAATGCCACAAGAAAAGTAAGTAAAGCAATGCCATCTGATCGTCCAATCCAGACATTGGGCTCATTGGCTGGGGCGACTATCCTGTTCTTTCCGAATATTTTCCTACGCCGAGGGCGAGGTGAAGACTATCTGGTAAATAACAATTATAATGTCTCGAACATGCAGAGTTCAGAGACGCTCGTTACTTAGTACGTACTACGGATCGAACCATAAAACTTCCGCTCTTTATAATGAAACCGATGTCATTCATTTCCTCCGTAACTGACCCTTTTCTTCTAAAGTTGCTTAAACTGTTTCACACGCAATATCTGTTCACAGGGCACACCAGTCCCACTATGAGCAATTTGGCAGCCTCCGCTGCTCCGTGACGATCGGGGAAGAGAAGCTTCAGTTCACGCTGCCGTCGTTCCGCGACCACAGCTTCGGCGCGCGCCGCGACTGGTCGCTAATGTGGCGCTACGCCTTCCACCACATCTTCCTGGCTGACGGGACTAAAGCGGCGGTTGGAGTCATTTGCCAGCCCTCTACGGCCACCAAGTACGTACAGATTACTTGAAGTAAGTAAATAAATATATTGTGGGACAATCTTACACAAATTTGCCATTAAGTAGCTTCCACGATCATCACAGAAAAATGCTGTTATTGGTATATATTCTAATAGTTTGGTAAAAAAGCCCACCATCTTTTTTACCAAACTATTACAAAATGACATTTTCCTCTGTAAACCTGCAGCCAAAAGACAAAACTCTTTTGCTATTGATCCTCAATAGGAATGGGATCGATTGGCATCAAAAAAAAAGTTTGTCAAAAATGACCTTTTTCTCGCACCCTGTATATTTTTTCCAAATTATGTAAAAGCCAATCTTTATTAATTTGAAATCGAGGGAAGGTCTTCTAAGACCGTTTTCTTGCAGCAGCACGGGATCTGGTAGCTGCCCTCACTGACCCAAAAAGAAAATCCACCCTGTATAATTTTTGACCTCTCAAAATAATACAAAAGGTAATCACGGTCAATATCCCGGTCGATAAAAGTGTAATAAAACTAACCGGGAATCATTGAAAACTGATTAGCTTTGTTCTTGAAAATAAGCTTTATATCATCTATCTATCTATATATATAAATGCAAGTGTCCTGACTGACTGACTGACTGACTGACTGACTGATTCATCAACGCAGAGCCGAAACTACAAAAGCTAGAAAGTTGAAATTTGCACACTAGGTTGCAGTTGTAAAGTGTACAAGAGATAAGAAGCGATTATGAAAAATTCAACCCCTAAGGGGGTTAAAAAAGGGATGAAAGGTTGTATGGGGTTCAAGTTTTAGTTTAAGCTAGAAATTTGAAACTTTGTGAAAATGTATTATATTAAAAAACAAGAAAACTAATTTCAGCGTTTTCGAAAATTCATCCCCCAAAGTGGTGAAAAAGGGGTTGAAAGTTTGTATGGAGATCAAATATTTTTGTGAGTGTGTGACTTTAAACTTTGTACATGGGTATATTATTATAAGACAGGAAAAGTAATTTCAGCGTTTTTGAAAATTCATCCCCTAACAGGGTTAAAAAGGGGTTGAAAGTTTGAATCCATTACAAATGCTTTGAAACTTCTTAGAAAGGCATAATAGCCGATTACAAAAAAAGTAATTGCGAAGTTTTAGAAGATTCAACCCCTAAGGGGGTAAAAAGGGGATGAAACTTTGTCTTGGGGTGCAAATTTTATTTTAAGCTAGGACCTTGAAACTTTGCAAAAAGGTATTAAATTAAAAAACAAGAAAACTAATTTCAGCGTTTTTAAAAATTCATCCCCCGAGGTGGTGAAAAAGGGGTTGAAAGTTTGTACGGAGATCAAATATTATTGAGAGTGCGGGACTTGAGTCTTTGTATAAAGCCATATTATTAAAACTCAAGAAAAGTAATTTCAGCGTTTTTAAAAATTCACCCCTTAAAAGGGTTAAAAAGGGGATGAAAGGTTGTATGGGGTTCAAGATTTATTTTAAGCTAGGAATTTGAAACTTTGTAAAAATGTATTGTATTAAAAAATAAGAAAACGAATTTCAGCGTTTTCGAAAATTCATCCCCCAAGGTGGTAAAAAAGGGGTTGAAAGTTTGTATGGAGATCAAATATTTTTGTGAGTGTGTGACTTTAAACTTTGTATATGGGTATATTATTATAAGACAGGAAAAGTAATTTCAGCGTTTTTGAAAATTCATCCCCTAACAGGGTGAAAGAGGGGTTGAAAGTTTGAATCCATTACAAATGCTTTGAAACTTCTTAGAAAGGCATAATAGCCGATTACAAAAAAAAGTAATTGCGAAGTTTTAGGAAATTCAACCCCTAAGGGGGTAAAAAAGGGGATGAAACTTTGTCTTGGGGTGCAAATTTTATTTTAAGCTAAGACCTTGAAACTTCGCAAAAAGGCATTAAATTAAAAAACAACAAAACAAATTTCAATGTTTTTAAAAATTCATCCCCCGAGTTGGTGAAAAAGGGGTTGAAAGTTTGTACGGAGATCAAATATTTTTTAGATTGCGGGACTTGAGTCTTTGTATAAAGCCATATTATTAATTCTCAAGAAAAGTAATTTCAGCGTTTTCAATAATTCATCCCTTAAAAGGGTTAAAAAGGGGTTGAAAGATTGTATAGGGTTTACATTTTATTTTAACCTACGAATTTGTAACTTCGTAAAAAGTTATTTCATTAAAAGAGAAGAAAACTATTGTTAGCGTTTTTCAAAATTCAATATTTAAAAAAAGGAGAAAAAGGGGTTGAAAATTTGTATGGAGGTATATTTTTTGTAAGTACGGGACTTGAATCTTTGTATAATGACATATTATTAGAATACGAGAAAAGTAATTTCAGCGTTTTTAAAAATTCATACCCTATAAGGGTTCAAAAGGGGTTGAAAATTTGTATAGGGTTCAAATTTTATTTAAAGCTAGGAACTTGAAACTTCGTAAAAAGGTATTTTATTAAAAAACAAAAAAACTTATTCAGCGTTTTTAAAAATTCATCCCCCGAGGAGGTGAAAAAGGGTTTGAAAGTTTGTATGGAGATCAAATATTTTTGAGAGTGCGAGACTTAAATCTTTGTATAAAGCCATAGTATTAGAACACAAGAAAACTTATTTCAGCGTTTTTAATAATTCATCCCATAACAGGGTTAAAAAGGGGTTGAAAGATTGTATAGGTTATAATTTTATTTAAAGCTAGGAACTTGAAGCTTCGTAAAAAGATATTTTATTAAGAGAAAAGAAAACTAATTTCAGAGTTTTTGATAATTCATCCCCCAAGGTGGTGAAGGGGGTCGAAAATTTGTATGGAACCCAAATATTTATCGGAGTGCGGGACTTGAATCGTTGTATAAAGGCATATTATTACAATGCAAGAAAAGTAATTTCAGCTTTTTTAAAAATTCATCCCCTAAAAGTTTAAACAGGGGTTGAGAGTTGGTAGAGGGTTCAAATTTTATTTAAAGCAAGGAACTTCAAACTTCGTAAATAGGTAGTAGGTTTTATTAAATAGTGGACTTGAAAATCTTCTGGGGGTTGAGAGAGATTATATCGAGATTATCGAGAACAATTTTATTCAGTTAGGGGCTTGAAACTTCGTAGCCAGGTTGTGAAAGACAAATCTCATGCGTTGTATAATCATTAACAAATGATTAACCGTCCCTACTGCTATCTTTTGCTGCATAATGTTCTAAGCTAATGTAGAATTTATAACCACCAATATACAAATCCACGCGTACGAAGTCGCGGGCAACAGCTAGTTTTGGTATACGAAGTCTTAATTCAAGCATTGCAGTCGACGAGTAGAAAAAATACTAATTCAGCTCAGCAGCACGTTTTTATATTTATAAGCATTCTTGAGATGACTTTAAACAATGTTTGTTTGGTTCAGTTTCGAGGTGGGCGTGGTGGCGCTCCCGGAAGGGCGCGTGCTGCCGGCCAAGTCGGTCGACCTGCAGCTCTGGCAACACGGCGAGGGTGGCACTCCGCCCAAGGACTACGGCTTCAGCTTCCGAGCCGGGGATCAAGATTACCACGTTCAGGTAAAGCTTGGTGCTACTCGATCATCTTTCTTGGATCTATCTTATATTTAGTCTGGGTTTGTTTTTGGATCACAATCCCTACTGCAGATACTCCTTTTCTTCTATCCTAGGGGGGGGGGGGCGGACGAGAAATCCGATTTCCACATAATATTCTTCTTCACTGGAGAATATATACCTATTATAACCACTTAATAAATATCAAATCACGTTTCGTTGCTACGAGATCGGGGACTCGGCCGAAACGGTAACGTCATCTTGTTTGGAAGCCACATGCCGCCGCTAACTCTCAAGCGCTCATTATCATGGTTAGCTCCATAACAGTATGTCACCTAATGCCGATGATCTCGCCCTCGTAACCCAGCAGCGGAGCATGGAATCAACGGAGCCCATACTGGAGAAGGATCTGGCGAAGTTGGACGACTACTTCACCCGTTGGCGCCTGTGCCCAAATCCCTCTAAGACCGAAGTCTGCTGTTTTCACCTGTCCAATAGGCTCGCACATAAGACCCTGAGAGTAAAATTCCGTGATACAACCTTACAGCACAACAATGCCCCAAAGTACCTCGGTGTTACACTCGACAGAAGCTTGACATTCCGACTGCACACCGAGAAGCTGAAGAGTAAAATAAGGACCAGGAACAACATTGTCCAAAAACTTACTGGAACCTCTTGGGGAGCTTCTGCATCCTGCTTGCGTACTACGGCGCTAGCCCTGGTATGTTTATTCTACGGCCGAGTGCTGTGCCCCCGTATGGATGATCAGTGCACATGCTGGTTCCGTGGATGTACAGCTGAACGAAACCATGCGGCATGCGGCTGATCACTGGTTGCCTCAAACCCACTCAAACATTCTGGCTCCCAGCTCTTAGCGCAATAGAGGCTCCACACCTGCGGCGAAAAAAGTGCCAGCTCCGAGAGGCTATAAAAACCAAATGCCAACCCACACTGCCTATCCAATAAAGACCTCACTGACTTTGGAGAGAAACGACTCAAGTCTCGTAACCCGCCAGCTCTTGGGATGGTGCATATTGTCAACGAGTGGGACATACACGACTCATGGATGACCGAGTGGAGTGCCCAACAACTTAAGGGTGAACAACTTTTCACACTCAACCCAAAAGCACGTCCACCTGGCTTCGACAAACAGCGCCGGGTATGGAGCCAATTGAACCGCATTAGAACAGGCGTAGGAAACTGTGCCTACCATTGGCATAAATGGGGCTGGTGTGACTCCCCCCAGTGCGCCTGTGGTAACCCTGAGCAGACAGTCGAACACATTGTTCTAGAATGCCCTTTCACCAAAT
The DNA here is from genome assembly GCF_948474715.1 of Cydia amplana. Taxonomy (NCBI): domain Eukaryota; kingdom Metazoa; phylum Arthropoda; class Insecta; order Lepidoptera; family Tortricidae; genus Cydia; species Cydia amplana. The sequence goes on along the minus strand of NC_086079.1, from coordinate 86,606 downwards.
TCAACGGACGGATCGAAGACCTCGCGAACCTCAGTGAAAGGGCCATCGAGTAGGTAGGTATCTGAAGAGTGCAAACATCAATCTCTAGAATAATATTTAAATTAAATCCAGTAACTTTAATGCCATACGATAAATAAAGAAACCTAAGAAAAGTTTTTGCTCTGGTCTTCTATGCTCAATTGTCATCTCCACCTACTACCAGCTAAACCTTCTCATACATATGAACATTAGAACACTCTAATCTTCTTGGGCAAGCTGATGAGGGAAAAACAAGTGCGAGTCGGACTCACGCACGGAGGGTTCCGCACCATCAACAAAAAATAGAGCAAAACAAGCAAAAAAACGGTCACCCATCCAAGTACTGACCCCGCCCGACGTTGCTTAACTTCGGTCAAAGATCACGTTTGTTGTATGGGAGCCCCACTTAAATCTTTATTTTATTCTGTTTTTAGTACTTATTTGTTGTTATAGCGGCAACAGAAATACATCATCTGTGTAAAATTTCAACTGTCTAGCTATCACGGTTCTTGAGATACAGCCTGGTGACAGACGGACGGACGGACGCACAGCGGAGTCTTAGTAATAGGGTCCCGTTTTTACCCTTTGGGTACGGAACCCTAAAAAAAAGTGAAAAATGTAGTGGAAGCAGTTGTCAACAATCCAGTAAGGATATTTGGTACTTATTGACATTAACGACGATTTTGTCGTGTTTCAGGTGCAGGTCGAACACGAGGCGACCCACTACGTGTCCTCGGAGTGGGAGGCGCGCATGCAGGAGCGCTTCTGCCGGTACGTGGTGAACGGCGTGCCGGGGCGCGGCACGTGCGAGTTCCACTACCACCGCGCCGGCGGCCGCCCCGCCACCGCCGCAGACCCCGAGTGGTACCGCAGGATGAGCCACGCAATCTAGACCCTGTGACACACACCTGATACACGACACGATCCTGTGTAGATACACAGATGTCTAAAGAGACACACAGCTCTCTAATTGGTGTTATGGTCTCTGAGCTGAGCCAGTGTTTCCAGTCGCCATAGATAACCATTATCATATCACTTCCAGAGCTCGACCCAATCTGTGATGTTGTATGCCAAAGTGAGGATGCTGTTTTTTTTAGCAACTGCGCCGTTTGTAAAGGATTATGTTACAAAAAGAAACATTCAAAAAAGTTCAATATGTAGTTTTTTTTAATAAATTAATTGGTTAAAAGTGCAAAAATTCATAACTCGAAAACTACGAAAAGTCGGCTAACATACATGGGGTATATTCTGATAAGCCACGATGTGAGGAATGTAAAAAAAAAATTGTACGTCTATGTTTGGACCACCTGTATAATATACATGTAAAATAACTTTTCTGTTTTTGGCGAGGTGTTTAATATTAATAAGTTGTAATAAATGTAAATTATAATTATTCTATTTTACGAATTTCTTATTTAATAACATACCTAAGTAGGTATTTAGTTTTATTTTGTACAAGCCATGATAAAATTCTCTATATAATAATCACTCGCTTGGGTGTAGCTGAGATGAGACACATAATACGAGTCCGACACTTCATTGATTGACCATTGGTATTATATTCACGACCCGAGTCACGAAAAAAAAAGTATTAGTGTTGCGTGCCATTTAACTTATATATAGAGTGAGTAAGTCCCTTCCCGTGGCCGTCAATCGGGAACAATTGATAAATGGGAAATGAATACCAAATCTGACCCTGACAGAGCCCGCGGCTGTCGGCTGCCTCACTTTCTGTCGGCTTCCTGCCTCTGCTGTAAGTGCAGCATGTTGCAAGTCGGAATGGAACATTTCACGATACTGAAAAGAATAAAGCACACAGGCGCAAATTCTTCCTGACCACAGAAGGGCGTAATTTTAAAGGGTGAAAGGCAACGCGCGGCTCAGACACTAAAAGCACTATGTTGACTATGAGAAAAAAAAAGTTCAATTATTAGAAGTGAAGTGAACGACTTATCAGTCGTTTAAAGTAAAAAGCAGCAATGTAAATAGTTGTTCCGTGTACCGTACCCCTCCCTCGCGACCTTGTTTCTGCAATTATGCGCTAATCGAATTGTCTGCGACTGATGGGATAATTGCGCACGCGCTGCTCGCCGGCAAGCGGGCATGCGCGAGACTCGTCTAGAGGGTGTCCAGGGCGAGATCGCAGTAAGTACCATTTGCTACCACTACCACATTAATGTCCCTTCTTCAAACTCTTATCATAAGACGACGGATGGAAAAACCTAATATGTAGCTCGCTTTTAGTTGAGATCGGAAATTTTCCAAAGTCAATTTCGTTAGGTCGATGGCGACAAAGAAAACGTTGCGCCAATTAAGTATCAAGTAGGGTAATTATTAAGTATCCCAATAAGGTAGGTAGGTAGTGTAGGTACTTTTTGAATATCCGTAGGCACTTAAAATTGCGCTGAGAGTCCCTATACACAAAGTGGCATTATTTCTTCATATTTAGTTTTAACCAGTTTTAACGCATACAAATTGAAACCAAATCGATAGCAGTTTAACAGGATTAACATCCCGCTGTGCATGGCCGGTAGCGGCGTTTAGGGCGGCTGAAGTGTTCGGCCAGCGCGCGCGCCGCCTACCGCCGCCGGCGCGCGCCACTCCGAGCCGAGCGGTCCACCCAGCCGCAGGTAACCAACTTGTTCTAATTATTGCTCGATCATAACAACTGGCAAGAGATGTGTGTTAATGTCACATTTGGTGCATTTTTACGTTAGATCTCTTAAATTAAAAGCATAGACAAGAGAATAGAAAGCAGCTGCCTGGTTTAAAATTAAATCATCGCCAAAAAATTAAGAAAATATGTTTATTAATTTAGTGACGAAAATCACTTCCTTTTTGTAAAGTGTAGTTCTGTCAGTATCAACCCATCACGTTACCAGGTCATCATCCCAGGAATGGACTTCGACGCGATCCTCGAGGATGTGGGCGGCTGGGGCCGCTACCAGAAGCTGGTGGTGTACGGAGTGCTCCTCCCTGCTGTGTTGCCCTGCGGGTTCCATGCTTATGCTCAGCTCTTCATGGCGGCGGAGCTGCCGCACTGGTGCGCGCCGCCACCGCACCTCGACCCACAGGACGCTAGAAACCTTAGGTAAAGATCGGAATTCGATGCAGCAGATTGGTGTTTCTTCAGGCAGCAGAGCTTTAACTTTCAATGATGCACGTCACGCGCCGTCACAATTGTTTACATACGTTTCGCCCTCTGTAGCAGCACAAATGGGTATTCGCACTGGAGGAATTGTAAACATCTTGAGATACCACCAGTTTACCTCTACTATCTTAGCTCGGTCCTTGTCCTAACATGTTTTATTTATTATTTTCTTGAAATGTCTTAAAATATTGTTTTCATCACAGCATCCCCATGGAGCTACGGAACGGCGTGCTGCAGTACTCGCAGTGCAGCATGTACGAGCTGAACTCTTCACTCAGCCAGCTTCCAGAACCGGCTGATCGGCGCGTTGTGCCCTGTACTCACGGCTGGCACTACGACCGGAGTGTCTACAAAAATACTGTCGTCAGCGAGGTATTTCACCACTGAACCCTTCATTTCATCTTGTCCAGTAAAATTGTAACTTAGATTTGGGTTTGAACTTTGTCATTTTCGTTCCTGATATAATGAATTGGTAAAGCGATTACTTATATATCCTCAATTTTGGTGAAACTCTTGGTGGGTGGATTGCTAACAGGACCAAGTAGGTTTATATAAAAATGGTATGTGTAGATAGGGAGTTTCATTTCTGGCAATAAGAGAGTTTTTCTATTTGTGTATGCAAATAATGAATATATGTTTGGTTTGCAGTGGAATCTGGTGTGCAGTAAGGACTTTTACCCGACGCTGGGGCTCGTGCTGCTGGCGGTCGGCGGCATCGTTGGCAACTACATTTTCGGATATCTGCAGGTAATAATGTAGTTAACAGAAGCAAGCTAGGACCCCCATTATTGCATTTAAGGTGCAAGCAAATGAACTATATTCTCCAAAATGTTCTTAACAGCGGATGCGACTTTGGTAAAACATCATCAAGAAAGACCATTCCACAAGCTTAAAAGTTAAGAGTGTTAAGTCATCGAATATACTTATATCCTCATAAGAGTAGCCTTTGTTAGTGACACCTACAACACAATGCTCCAGTCATGATGATCACAATAAAATGAAGAAGTTAGGTAATCAAAAATGTATTATTAGTTGGTCAAAGATTTTACTTTTGTTGTATTGCAGGACACGCTGGGGCGCAAGCCGTCGTTTTTCATCTACCTGCTGATCGAGTGCGTGTTCGGCGTGGCCACCGCCTTCGCGCATAACTTCGCGCTGTGGGCAGCCTTCCGCGTCGGCGTGGGGTTCACCGTGCCCGCCATCATGGCCACGCCTTACGTGCTGGGTAACGTAGTAGACCTCAGCACTGTATACAGCCCAACTTCCGCGTCGGCGCGCGGCGTGGGGTTCACCGTGCCCGGCATCATGGCCACGCCCTACGTGTAGGGTAACACAGACCCCACCAAATCCCTGCCTTAAGCCAGCTCACTTCACTATGTACATTAACGTCAATGGGGTCAACACCCCAGACTCCACGTAGACCTAATAGTCACGTTCACGTGGAGGTAGGTGGCTCGTCCGTCCCTTGAACTACTTACACTGAGGTCTCAGTAAGAAGCTTAATTATTTCATTATATTAGATAGGTATATGCAGAACTTATTGGCCCCACAGTTTTGTTGTATTGTGACATGTGTAGCGATCGAGCTGGTGGGCCCGCGGCACCGCACGCTGTGCACCATCCTGTCCAACATCGCGTACTCGACGGGGCTCATCCTGCTGGCCGGCGCGGTGTGGCTGGTGCGCGACTGGCGGCAGCTGGCGCTGGCCACCAGCCTGCCCTTCTTCGCCTTCTTCCTGTACCTGTGGCCGATGCCCGAGTCGCCGCGCTGGCTGCTGGCCAGGGGACACTTCGACAAGGCCGAGGTCATACTGCGGAACATGGCTAGGTCAGTTCGTGTATTTAAAGAAGCAGTTGCTGATGCGAATACGCTTCGCTTGTGAAGTTGTGACGGTTTATATAACTACGATAATCTGTATCCTCAATTACGAGTACAAATATAGCTATTGAATACATATTCCCTATACATATTTATAGTCTAAGAGGAACCGTGCCGCATGATGATGGCTACAACTTCACCACATGTACCAGTAATATGAGGAGTCAGGCACCCACCGTGCTGCACCAGGAACGTGGCGAGGCAGGCCATTCCGCCCATTGCCATGCTGCTGTAGAGTGTCCAGCCAGCGGCGGCCGAGGGCTCCATGCCAGGCCATAGGGGCTCACCAGTCAGGAGTGACAGTTAATACGCACCCACCGTGCCGCACCAAGAACGTGGTGAGGCATCAGGCAGGCCACGCCGCCCATCACCACTATCATTTTTGCCATGGCCAGATCGGTCCATTAGCCTAGCTGCCACACCAGGCCGCGAAAATTGCAATACAAGTATGTAATATAAGTGTGTCGGCAATTTTGCTGTAGAATATGTCAATTGTGATAGGTATATACATCTTAACTTTTGCGAGTGTTTCATGAGAAAAAGCTTGAGTGAAGCGAAAAGCAAACGATCACGATAGGCAAAATAAAACGACGACAGAAACACAATGTGATTCATTAGTCTCAAATGCATTATACAATTATGCATTAAGCGGAAGGGTCATCCCGAGTAGAGGGAACTATTAGAGACCTTTTTCTACTCCAGCACTTAAATGTGTCAATTAAATGACTGACAGTGATATCTAAAGCAATGTCATTTGAATGCTTTGTCTATAGGCTCATAAGATGACTGCTAGCAGTCATCTTATGAGTATGATACAACTGCTTTATTTTTTTTAAAGATACAAGTTCCGATCATCTTGATTGAAAGAGGTATGTTTTAATTTACAATAATAACTCTTTTTTTTTTTAAATAATAACTCAATTTTTTTAAATAATAACTCTTTTTTTTTAATAATAACTCTTTTCTTTTAATAATAACTTTTTTTTTTTTTTTTTTTCTTTTTTTTTTTTTTTTTTTTGGCTGCAGCTGTCATAGAAAAAGTAATGTATGCAACAGCTCATAATTGGTTCTTAAAATTCAAGGGTCTTTTTTTACAAAACTCGACTACGTCTCGTTTTGTAACTTCGACCCTTGAATTTTAAGAACCCTTATTATATCACTGTTGCATAAACTACTATTGACTAGCGTCCTCAATTAAATAAATAGTATCTACGATGTGCATTATGGTACCTAATTCCCACGGCGCGCTCATTCTTTCTTCCGTGCTAATTCCTTTGGCCAGTAAAAATGTATAAAAAAAACAAAGTAGGCACATGTGGCTATTTAACCTGTTGTGGTTTTGAAATTATCTGCACACGTTCTCATGCTCTTAAAAACGAAGTTATGTTCAGGTTATTTTGATCACGCCTGCTTAGCTACTTTTGCTCCAGACTGAATTAGGTGATCTACTTGTGATGGGACCGATGTGTAAGTTCGTACGTAGTATCTGAGGGTGGACAACATTGTTTCAGGATCAACAGGAAGTCATTGCCGGCCAACTACATGGTGCACCTGCGGCGGCGGTACGAGTCGGAGAAGCTGCAGCAGGAGCTGCAGCGGGAGAAGTCGCGGCAGTACGGCGTGCGGGACCTGCTCCGCACGCCCAACCTGCGCAAGAAGACCATCATCATAACCTTCATCTGGTTCACCAATACCAGGTTCTTTGGTGAACTTTTCAATTCAACTACCGTTTTTTATCCTAAAGAGCTGTTCATTTATGTCAATCGGTGTGGAAGCATCTTCTTACTCCACCATCTTCTTCATAAAAACTTATTACTTAAGACTTATTACTTATTCTTCCCGTTAAAAATAAGTGTGTTATTTTATATCAGTAAGAACTAATTAAGTCATATATAATATTGTTGTTGCTTCTTGCCTAACTCTATTATTTTTTCTTTTGCGGTACCCAAAGATACAATGAACTTATTTTTCCCAGCGTGTATGTCGGGCTGTCGTACTACGCGCCGGTGCTGGGCGGCGACGAGTTCCTGAACTTCTTCCTGGCGGGCGTGGTGGAGCTGCCCACGTACCTGTTCCTGTGGCCCAGCATGGAGCGCCTGGGCCGCCGCTGGACGCTCTGCGTGAGCATGGTGGTCGGCGGCGTGGCCTGCCTCACCACGTTCCTGGTGCAGCACGGTGGGTCACTGTCTGACTGTCACTCCTGGCTGCTGATGTCCCTGCGGCCCAGCATGGAGCGCCTGGGCCGCCGCTGGACGCTCTGCGTGAGCATGGTGGTCGGCGGCGTGGCCTGCCTCACCACGTTCCTGGTGCAGCACGGTGGGTCACTGTCTGACTGTCACTCCTGGCTGCTGATGTCCCTGCGGCCCAGCATGGAGCGCCTGGGCCGCCGCTGGACGCTCTGCGTGAGCATGGTGGTCGGCGGCGTGGCCTGCCTCACCACGTTCCTGGTGCAGCACGGTGGGTCACTGTCTGACTGTCACTCCTGGCTGCTGATGTCCCTGCGGCCCAGCATGGAGCGCCTGGGCCGCCGCTGGACGCTCTGCGTGAGCATGGTGGTCGGCGGCGTGGCCTGCCTCACCACGTTCCTGGTGCAGCACGGTGGGTCACTGTCTGACTGTCACTCCTGGCTGCTGATGTCCCTGCGGCCCAGCATGGAGCGCCTGGGCCGCCGCTGGACGCTCTGCGTGAGCATGGTGGTCGGCGGCGTGGCCTGCCTCACCACGTTCCTGGTGCAGCACGGTGGGTCACTGTCTGACTGTCACTCCTGGCTGCTGATGTCCCTGCGGCCCAGCATGGAGCGCCTGGGCCGCCGCTGGACGCTCTGCGTGAGCATGGTGGTCGGCGGCGTGGCCTGCCTCACCACGTTCCTGGTGCAGCACGGTGGGTCACTGTCTGACTGTCACTCCTGGCTGCTGATGTCCCTGCGGCCCAGCATGGAGCGCCTGGGCCGCCGCTGGACGCTCTGCGTGAGCATGGTGGTCGGCGGCGTGGCCTGCCTCACCACGTTCCTGGTGCAGCACGGTGGGTCACTGTCTGACTGTCACTCCTGGCTGCTGATGTCCCTGCGGCCCAGCATGGAGCGCCTGGGCCGCCGCTGGACGCTCTGCGTGAGCATGGTGGTCGGCGGCGTGGCCTGCCTCACCACGTTCCTGGTGCAGCACGGTGGGTCACTGTCTGACTGTCACTCCTGGCTGCTGATGTCCCTGCGGCCCAGCATGGAGCGCCTGGGCCGCCGCTGGACGCTCTGCGTGAGCATGGTGGTCGGCGGCGTGGCCTGCCTCACCACGTTCCTGGTGCAGCACGGTGGGTCACTGTCTGACTGTCACTCCTGGCTGCTGATGTCCCTGCGGCCCAGCATGGAGCGCCTGGGCCGCCGCTGGACGCTCTGCGTGAGCATGGTGGTCGGCGGCGTGGCCTGCCTCACCACGTTCCTGGTGCAGCACGGTGGGTCACTGTCTGACTGTCACTCCTGGCTGCTGATGTCCCTGCGGCCCAGCATGGAGCGCCTGGGCCGCCGCTGGACGCTCTGCATGAGCATGGTGGTCGGCGGCGTGGCCTGCCTCACCACGTTCCTGGTGCAGCACGGTGGGTCACTCCTGGCTGGTGATGTCCCTGCGGCCCAGCACAGAGTGCCTCGGCCGCCACGGGACGCTATGCAAGAGCAAGTCCTGCCTAACCACATTTCAGCTTTTATCGCCTACTGCCGAACAACAGGCCTCTCATCGAGTACGCCATTTGTCCCTGTCTCGAGCTAAGTAATCTTATTCAGAAGTGACCCAACGACCTAATGGACCCCAGGCGCAACATTCATCTGAAAGCGACCAGTCCTGTAATCTGTAAATAAGAAATGAAAGTATATTTTCAATGTTACACCGACTCCATTTAACATTCAGTTTCAAACTTACACAACGGAGTCGTGATTAAACCTGCCAATTTATGTATGTAGGTATGTAAAGTGTGATCAGCCAAATTTCAGGTGCCATATGAATCTTTTTCAAGCATACTTAGGTGTACATTTTGTGTTGCCGTTATATTGTACCAAGATTGCAAAGTTGTTTGTATGTTTGCAGAAGAGTACGTGACGTTGGCACTGTACTGCGTGGGGAAGATGGGCATCTCATCAGCGTTTGTGGTGCTGCCCCTGATGGCGTCGGAGCTGTACCCCACCGTGGTGCGCGGGCTCGGCATGAGCCTCAGCTCCGTGCTGGGCATGCTGGGGCCCATCTTCATCCCGCTGGTCAACTACCTGGTGAGTGCTGTCCTGATGGCCTCGCTCTTCACAGCCCTCGGACTAAAAATTGGGAGACCTATAATTTAAATTTCAATGCTTTATTGATAAAATTATGTTTTACATGTCAGGTAAAACAGAGACGCTTCCCTGATAGATTCTCGTACATTGACCCGCAAGGCCTGAGTGGACGCTCGAGTTGGGCGTGCAGCGGGGCGGGGCGTGCGGCGTGCATGTTAAACAAATGCAAACGTATAGGAGCGGCCTTAGTGCGCGTTGACTCAGACGAAATAACGGCAATAGCAGGCCGAGGTTGGCTTCACAAAGCCAAAGACAGAAGCAAGTGGCATACCTTGGAGGAGGCTTTTACCCAAAGGGGGTCCAATCAAAAATTAATCTAGATTAAATTTTAATCAATTATAACTATTTTGGTAAATTAATTAATCTAATTATGCTAAATTAACTACTTATTGAATGTTACGTAACTATTTATCTATATCATATTGCAATGTATTTATTTTTCGCATGGACAAATAAAAAAGCTTTATTTATTTATTTATTTAGTGCGCGTTGCTCAAATTACACCTGACCCCGACGCCACGCTGCACGCCCCGCCGAACGCTCCGCTTCGAGCGTTCACTCAGGCTTTAATGTAAGGCCGCTCGTCCGCGCGTCCACTCAGGCCTTACACTTACACTAAGGCCTGAGTGGACACTCGGAGCCGAGCGTTTGGCGGGGCGTGCAGCGTGGCGTCGGGCTCACAAGTGATTTGAGCGGCGTGCACTAAGGCCGCTCCTATACGTTTGCATTTGTTTAACATGCACGCCGCACGCCCCGCCCCGCTGCACGCCCAACTCGAGCGTCCACTAAGGTATACCTTGTTGCTCGCGCGGCGCGGCGGGTCGGTCGCAGGGTTCGGACATGCTGGTGCTGCCGCTGGTGACGATGGGCGCGCTGCTGGTGGCGGGCGGCGCGGCCAGCCTGCTGCTGCCGGAGACGCTGCAGCAGCGCCTGCCGCAGACGCTGGCCGACGGCGAGCGCATGGGGCTCGACACCGACTTCTGCTGCCGCCCGCCCGTGCGCGAGCGCCGCCAGGGGACAGAGATGGTCATACGAGATACTAGCAAGTTTGGCGTTCATAAATAACTAGCTACTTTTGTCTTTTGGATTTTATTTTGTAATACGAAACTATAATTACGGGTCTTTATACCCTATTGCGACATTTTGAGTGGTTAATTGAGCTGAGCAAATAGAGAGGTTTGAGTGTCAATAAAAAAGGAGGTGCACTTTTTATGTTTGTTCCTATTCTATTGGTATCAGTTACTCGAGCGCGTCAGATTAAGATATGAGTTATATCTTACTTATATCCATTTGGGCGGCGAAATTTGTTATCGTCAGATTCAGGAAACGCGTACAAATAATTGATTGCAGAGATTAAGTTATAGGATAAATTATTAACAGGTTTCATAACCAGTCAAACCTGTTGAATTGAAACGTCGGTAGGTAAACAAAGGAAACAAAATCAATTCCCGATAGACCCGATTGTAAATGTGATTTAATGTGTTCAAAATGCGAAAGTATTAAATGTTATATATTCCATTGTTAGACGACATTTATTGAGTATTATTTACCCAATAGGTATTTTATGAGATTAAGAAAAACGTGTCTGGTATCTATGTTTTTCCTAGGCTAAGGCTATGGCAAAAAATAAAACGGCACAATTTGTATACAAAATATGGCGGTTGTATATTTTCAACATTAGATACATATACCACACTGTCCATTACAATACAATGACTTATTTAATGTACGGCTACGCCGCGTCATCTCCAGACTAGAGTTGTACCGTCTCGAGAACGTTCTCCGTTTAGTGTGGGGAATATTCTCGAGCGAGATTGTTTCCCATAACGTTCTCGAGACCGGCACAAGTCTACTCCAGACGGATGCCGCCCGGCCTCCTGCACCGCCCGTTCAAGGAATAATTCGCACGCCTTCTGTTAGAATAGGTACCTAATACACCTAAACTTCTTCCTCACAGATAACACATTCAGTGCCAGCGCGAGCTACGCGCTACGAGCGTAGCCGATAACACGGGAAAAACCGTATGTAGCGAAAAGCGCCTATGAACAGTGAACTCGTCTAGCGAGTCGCTGGCACTGAATGTGTTAATACCTAACATATGGACGTTAAAAAAGCGTTCGTGCGAATTATACCTTAACAAAAAAAAAGGATCTGATGTACACTTCGATGTAATAAATCTGGAAGGACGACGATAATACATTTATGAGTAACTAATTAATTTTCATTCACACAGCTACCTAGTCCCAATCAAATTATTTATTTTTGCAAAAAATAGACGTGTACTTATACCTAATAAGGTTCCAAATAGGTACCTTAAAGGCACGGACAAAATAACAGTGATATTACCAACATATTTCATTTTTATCTATCTTGTCTAAGAAAATACTTACACAAAAAAAGAAACTTAAGCAAATCAAAAGCAATGATTTACATATCTTAAATGCGTTTTCATAAAAAATCATAACATAATATGTAGTTATATCGATATATAATAGATTATATTTAAACACAGCACCACCCACCGGCGCGCCGTGCACCGCGTGCACCGCGGACATCTGCCTACTATTATTCGCCTGCATGAGTGTTAGTTTATCTAGAACTAGTCTATTTGGCTCAGGAATGTCAGCAACCCTTGCAAGTTGCAGTCCATGATGGCTACAGTATTATCTCAGCTACAGCTACAGTGTTTCGAATATTTTGTTTTAATTGCTGAAGGTTCGTTGGCATATTAGCATAGACACGTCCCTTTAGATAGCCCCACAGAAAAAATGTCAGGAGCTGTTAAATCAGGCGATCTTGGGGTACAGTCAATGTCACCGTTTCTCGAAATTAATCGACCGGGAAACGTTATTTTTAATGTTTCTATTGTTTTTAATGATTAAAACACGTTGTTCCGTCGTAAAACGCTCCATAATAAACTTGCCGTATCTACACAAACTAATTTTCATGCAATAACTGTCATATTTACCGCCAAAATAAAATGGCGGCAAAAAAAAGTTGTATACCTCTAAGTTGGCCATCCTGTATTTGTGCAATTATTTTTATAATTTTGCCTGATCAAACCTTACCAAAGTTAAAATGTAGCGATGGCGCAGTCTCACGGCGCGCGGCCCGCGTCTACTTCGCGCTCTATGTCATTCTTAAGTCTCCCACTTTTTGGCACTAATAGTCACACTAGAAAATAATATGACAACTTAAAGTTTGTTCTATATCTAACTCTCAAAAAGTATTAGTTAATAGTACTTACTGATGTTATTATCCTGAGATCTGAGATTGTAAGTGTTGGAGCCTAGGTAGGTACACATTATAATTTTAAAACTTATTTTTTCATTAAAAAAAAATCTAATAAGGTACACAAATTTTGAGATTACTGACAGTCGTTTTTGGAATCAATATAAAAAATGATTTTTTTATTCCTCTTAAATCTAAACATGTTAAATTTGTTCAATTTTTTTTTACATTAGGTATTAGGGCTTTTTCTAAAATAAATATTAAAAACCTGATTCTTTCAAATCTGGATATTCTTGGGCTCATTCTACTCAGAATCGACAGCATTCTCCATCCCGCCATTAAAAAAAGATGTCCCAAAATGTCCATTCCATTACGTCACGTTTTATTATGAGAAAAATTTTCACTTGTATGGACGTGACGTAGTGGAATGTACAATTTTCATACAAATTTTTGGGACATATTTTTTTATCATCAGGATTGAATATGCTAGTGATTCTGAGTTGAAAGAACCCGAAAACACCAGGATTTGTGAGAATCGGGTTTTCAATATTTATTTTAGAAAACGCCCATTAATGTTTTTTATTTTAATTTAAAGCCTTACTAACTAAACTAATGCACGGCAACAGTAGGTACTGTTCGGCCCAATGCCATGGTTTATAATTACAATCACTATTAATCAGTGTTCAGTTAAGTCCGTGAATCGATTCACTGACGAGGAGTGTGACGCTAAGACTATTCTAATTAATTACTAATTGGTATAATTAATCGGCTTATTATTAACCGGGCAACCAAAATATTAAACAGGAACTTTCATTGGGCATATAATAATATAATTTGGCTGTGCATTAATATTTTGGCGCCAAAAAAATATATTTTAGCCTCAAATATAAGCATCATATTATTAAAAAAACTGGCAGCAAAATATGGATGCACTCATCTTACTCAAAAATATGTCCCGTCATCCCGTAGCTCTTAATTTGCTGACATAGCTCTGGGACATATTTGGAGTAAGACGTATATAAGGTCAATGCGGGGAAGACCGTCAAAACCGTCTAAATACGAGTAGGAAACGGATTTTTTAATATGGCAACACTACAATTACAAATACGCGAAATCGGTATCGTCTTGGGTCGTCCCATTAGTTTTTTGTCAAATTCTTAAATTAGTCCCATTCTGCTTTCGTCACACATTCTACATTTGTCAAGTTCATCGGTGGTCTGTTTCATCTTTGGTTATATTTTGTTGTTTGCCTTTTTCTTATTCCGATTCATTCCCATATTCGTCATCATTTTCTTTTGGCATGTTTGATGTTAGTCAATTCCTTTTTTTAGTCTCATTCGTTATTCGTCCTATCGTCTTTGGTCTTATTCTAATTTCGTATTTTTCTTATTTAGGCTCTTTTGAAAATTGGACACATTCTCTATTTGTCCCGTTCGATATTCGTCCCATTCACTATTTATCTTGTTTTTTGTTTTGATTCCATAAACAATGATCCTTTTACTTAAAATAATAATTGTAAGTACTCTAAGGCCCACTTGCACCATCCCACTAACACGGGGTTAAGCGGTTACACCGATAACCAAGTGTCAAATTGTACTAGTAACCATGGTAACTCCAGGTTTAACAGGTTATCCCCTGGTTAGAGGAATGGTGCAAGTGGCGCTAAATTAGATAAATTAAGAACTTGTCAATAACCGAATGGGACCAACAACGAACGTGTCGAAAAAAAAATGACGAATAATGAAAGAGAGTCAAAACGAGATAGACTAACATCGAACATGCCCAAAGAAGATGATGACGAATACCGGAATGAGCTGGAATAAGAAAAAGGCAGACAACAAATATGACCAAAGATGAGAAAGACCACTGACGACCGTGACGAATGTAGAATGGGCGACGAAAGCAGAACGGGACTAATTTAAGAACAGCAAAAAACGAACGGGACGACCCGAGACAATACCGCGAAATGTTGCCTACGACGGTGTCGTTAGCTTCTCATTCTATACGGGGGTCTTCCCCGCACTGGCCTCACTCGACTGTACCGATAGCAGGGATGTTGCGAATATCCGCATCCGCAACCGCGGAACTTCCGCATTATATTCAACATCCGCATCCGCATCCGCATAAAATCGATGCGGATTTAATGCGGATGCGGATGTGGAACAGGTCGGTACAGGAATGTCTTAGCATCGGCGTAAGTGCTAGACTGCTAGGTAATTTAGTCATTAACCAAAAAACCTATTAGAAATGAGCAGTCAAGCGTGAGTGGGACTTAATGTACGGAACCCTTGGAACGCGAGTCCGACTCGCACTTGGTCGGTTTTGTTAAATAAAAATTACTAAAATGTAATATTTGACGTTTTTTATAGTACTATCTTGACATCCGCATCCGCATCCGCGGATGTGAGCCTTTAAAAATCCGCATCCGCGGATGTCAAAAAATCGGCATCCGCAACATCCCTGACTGATAGGTATTACGCATATTAGCGCAGCAGCCGCAGCACGCGGACGAAGATGTACACGATGTCGAGGTACAGCGTGAGCGCCGCGAACGCGTACTCCTCGGGCGAGAAGGCGTAGCGGTGGCCGCCGCCCACCATCAGCTGCGTGTCGTACACCAGGAACACGCCCGTCACCAGCACGCCCAGCGCGCAGTACAGCCGCTGCAGCGCGGGCTGCGGGCTCACCGCCGCCAGCACGCCTGCCGAGTAGTGAGAGGGCTTAGCAAAATGAAACTGCATTTTATGCAGAAAGCGAGCCGCTTCGCTCAGTGATACGTCTGAATGATTTCATCCGAGGAAACACAGATTTCATCCACCAGAATTCAAGATGGCGGACCTTTTCCAAAAAGGCGGCTGCAAAATTTAAAAAAATTGTAGACACGGAACGGCTGCACCGATTTTAATGATTGATATATCGATCAATTCGTATTATGGAGTTAGAGGATCGGCACTGAATTTACTTAAGTCCTACTTAAATGGTAGAATACAAAAGGTCGATGTGAGTGGACAGCGATCACCGGGGTCATTGGTCTCTATGGGTGTACCGCAGGGGTCAATGTTGGGGCCTTTCCTGTTCCTTATCTACATAAATGACTTGCCATTCCTTGTAAAGACCCACCATGATATAGTGTTGTTTGCAGACGACACCTCACTTATTTTCAAAGTCAAACGACAGCAACAAGCTTACAATGATGTAAACGATGCTATTTCAAAAGTAGTAAATTGGTTCAATGTTAATAATTTATTGTTAAATGAGAAAAAGACTAAATGTATTAAGTTTGTCACTAGTAGTAACGTTAGGCATGTGCAAACAAGTGTCATTGTGAAGGATGAGGAATTGGAATTAGTTGATAGTACAGTTTTTCTTGGTATAACTTTAGATTCTAAACTCCAGTGGGGTCCCCATATTGCTACTCTTTCGAATAGACTGAGTTCTGCAGCTTTTGCAGTGAGCAAAATCCGTCAGTTAACTGATGTGAAAACAGCTCGATTAGTATATTTTAGTTAATAATATTATCTACAAAATAAAAAAAAAATGCTTGGCAATCCGTTGAGTAGTTTTTGAACTATATGCATTACAAAAAACGTCCGAAACGGCCCGCTCGCACCAAAACTGACAACTTTGAAAATTTTCTTTATTTTCAAAGGTAAAAAACTCGGAATAATAAACCAACAGGAACCGCCATTAACAGGCGTTCCCCTCTGCCAAAAGTCGGCGGCCGCCGGTCAAGGAGGTTATATAAAACTAGTTGCCATACGTCATACGCCATTCTGCAAACGTCAGTCTAAGCGGAATGTTAGGAGCAGAAAATGCCGAATTGTAGCGTTTTCTCCTGTAAAAACCGATCGGACACATCTAGCGTACTTAAAGAACACGTTTCTTTTCATATGTAAGTACTATTACATGTAAATATTATCAAATAGTGCACTAATTTAGCAAAAAACTAATACACATTGTCAATCTGAAAGTGATACCACTTCATGGTACTAGATCTAATTTAGGGTAATATTTAAAGAAGACTTTCTAAATATTCATTAGGTATACCTAACTTCTAATTTGCGTTGCTTATTATTATATAATTTATACAACACATTATTTTTCTATAACACCTTATTTTTATATCAACATAATAAATCATAAATAACGTGATATTACCGATATAGGGTCATTGTGCTAGTTTCCGTCCATGCTCTAGTCTCTAGTTTTCGTCCACATGACAGATTAGCAAATAACATATTTGATATTTAATTTGCTACTTGCCAAATACATTTTTGATGTAGATAGATACTCGTATATTGTCTCCACATTAAGGATTGCATTAAGTCCAAATTTGTGCAGCAATGTAGATTTATATTCAATTTCGTCAAGTGGACGAAAACCTGAGCTGGACGAAAAGTAACGCACCTACCCTACTACTGTTTGAAGATTCATTTTTCTCTTAGTTTCTGTCGTATATTTTTTATTTGACATGTCCAATATTTGTGTTGTCGTTTATTTATTTTAAGGTATTTACTGCCGTCATTTTCCATAAATAGGCACTTTTAATTTATTACTCTGGTATCACTCTACCATAGTTAGCGATGGGACACCATAAAAACCAATATCGATAAAATCTATATGAACATTATAAATATATTGTTATTTTGATTTATTTTTTTAGATTTCCAAAAGATGCAACAAATTTTAAACATAAGTAGTTTTCAGCTTATCAAGCCATCGAAAACCTAAAAATATTGCAATATCAGTCACGTTTTAAAGATCTAAGAACTGCATAAGTAAGTTTGTAATTCCATATAAATATATGCTATTACAAAGTTACTGTTGCAGTTCCTACAAATAGTAGGTAAAGTAAAGGTACAGTCACCAGCAAAAATATATGACTGTGGGCAGCCGTGCAAAAATATCTGATGCTCCATTGGAGGCATAAGTATATGACGACACTACCTCGGTAAAAATATGTGATGCTTTGTGGCCGGCAAAAACATCGTTACTCTGTATCCGCATAAATATCGGATCGGATCGCTTAAAAATATTTGATTACTCATAAAAATCAAAATTATGTGATTACTCTCATCTGGCATAAATATCTCTCCAATGTGAATGTAAATACATTGGATGGCAGACGGACCGCCTATATATCTGACACGTTATTATGAAATATGTCATCAATCGGCAAAAACGAACCATACCTGGATAGCATAGATAGAGCCTTACATTGTTTGAAGTGATTTGACAATTCACGAAAAGAGTGCAGACTTGTCATTGCATATGTCTGTCTCACATATTTCATTTGCAATTTTAAATTGTGACATAATTCAGGTAGACTTTTAATAGACAATGTGTAATAAACCTCCTTCTTACATAAAAAAGAATGATGAAGAGGTCAACCTGTGAGACTGACAAGGACAAACAATAATAGCGCTTTCGCTGCTACTCCTACTGAAAGATACATAAGACTATCCCGTTTTGTCATTTCCCCCACCCTTCATGCCAGATCCAGTTATATACTAGATTCATGATCGCAATACGTTACAATTCAAAATTATATCCAGTTTATTCCGTCAAATCGATGATGATAGAATATAATGTGAGACAGACATATACAATGACAAGTCGGCACTCTTTTCGTGAATTGTCAAATCACTTTATACAATTTACGGCTCTATACCAAACATGTATGGTTCGTTTTTAAAGGTCGATAACATATTTGTGATTTTCCAACGTGTCAGATAAATAGGCGGTCTGTCGTTCATCCGATGTATTTGCTTTTACAGTGGAGATATATTTATTCCAGTTGAGAGTAATCACATAATTTTGAATTTTATGAGTAATCAAATATTTTAAGCGACCCGATCCGATATTTATGCGGATACGGACTAACGATATTTTTGCTGGTCACAAAGGATCACATATTTTTACCGAGATAGTGTCGTCATATACTTATGCCTCCAATGGAGCATCAGATATTTTTGCACGGCTGCCCATAGTCATTTATTTATGCTGGTGACTGTACACTACGATGTACGATGTGAGTATGAATGAAGATATGTTTAGTTATGATATGTGTATACATAGTATGGGTATGAGTACCCGAAAAGAAGGACTGTCTACAAAAAGAGATGAGATCCCATCAAAAACATTACATGTAAAAAGGTGCAAGTCTCGCAACGCTTTTACTACAAAAAAGTTTTGAGAAGTAATGTGAAACCAAGTAATTATACGTATTACAAATTAAAGATATCTTATTGATACGGTTTTAACACCCCCTGGTACTGATTAAAATAACCGACTTGGTTTCACATTAGCATTACATCTCAAAACTTTTTTGTAGTAGAAGCGTTGCGAGACTTGCAACTTTTTACATGTAATGTTTTTGATGGTTATAATTGACTAAAGCAGACAGTTAAAATTCAGTCAATAAAATATCGACAATATTATCGACAAGTCCCTCGCACTTCTACGTTTACTTAGAACTGACATCATCTCGTTCACGGACAGGGTTGTCTGTGTTTGTTCTTGTATTTGTGTGAATATAGTTTATGCTAGTGTTTGATAATTTTGTCGTGTGCGTGTGTAGCGACGCATGCAAAAAATGCATTAGTGTTTACATTATTTGTGTGCGTTCCTCGCCCCCCGCGCCGAAATTGGCAGAATTTTTCACATAGAAATTAGTGCGTGTCACCACTCCATATTGGATTATTCCTCCGAGGTAAAAAAGGACAAAATATATTTACTTACTTTAATTAATGAACTAGAAATAAATAAAAAAAATATTTCCGCTAATTATTTACTCCTCTTTATCATTTTCGTCTTTTACTAGTTCTTTTACTTCGGTTGAACTTACAGAAAATAGGTGACCGAAGAGCTGGCGGCTTCCTCGCACAACGTATCAGAATTGCGATACAACGAGGAAATGCCGCCAGCATCCTTGGTACAATGCCTCAAGAGCCTATTTTAGATTTAAGCTAGTTAATAACACATCCTCTGACAAGTGCAGCTCATTGTTTCGCAGCCATTTTTATTTACTGCGATATTTCTTTCAAAGCTGGTGTAACTTCAGGGTGTGACAACCTTGACAGCCACGTTTTGAAGCAAGACTTCTTTCCTTTTGTATGGAAATAAGAAGTAGGTAGTGTCACACCATGTAAAGGCTTGAAAGCCACGAAGAGGTCGATCTGGCAGGACTCAAAGTATTAGCTATTTTAGGAACTTCGGCATAACGGCGTTTATTTGCAGTCCCGGTCAAGAGCAGGCCACTCTAGCAGGCCAGCCCGGTCAGCGGCTCGTCGAATGCTCTTCCTTCTCGTTCTTGTCTAACTCGGCTATTTGGCAGATAAAGATCCCATACAAGGTCTATTCTCTTCGCATTTACTTTTTGTACCAGTTGTAGATATGAGGCCTGAGATCTGCTGGTACTCTTGAAAAAATATGGCTGTTGATCGGGATTGCAAATAAACGCCGTTATGTTGAAGTTCATAAAATAGCTAATACTTTGGGTCCTGCTCTTCGTGGCGTTCACACTGGCGTTGTGAAACTACTCCTTATTTCTGTACAAAAGGAAAGAAGTCTTGCTTCAAAACATGGTTATCACACCCTGAAGTTACGGCAGCTTTGAAAGAAATATAACAGTCACTCATTAGAAAGTCTTCCTGAATAATTCATGGCTATACTGGAAAATGACACCTGCTATCTATCTGACACACAAACAGCACATTTGTAGGTCAACCTGGTACGCAACTATTTGCTACTCAAAATAAATTGGTAACCAGCATCCCACTAACATCGGCAGCATTACACAAACACGCGCTTTGTGTCACATCAAGTGGGCCACTTATGGGGCAATGCCCTTAATTTTGATTATGCTTCTGTGCCATTGCCAGTTTCTTGGGGTTGGAAGTCAGCCAATGACAATTGGACACCGCAATGGTCTGAAGCCAGGGATATATGGCGTAAATAATCATACCTGGACCATTGCGGCTGTAAATAAAAAAGGCTGCGAAACAATGCGCCGCGCGTGTCGGAGGATGGGTCTACCCTGCACAGTGCAATGCAGCATAATTATGCAAAGGCAGCTGCAAAAACGAAAGGTATAATAGATAGATAGATAGACAGAATACTCTTTATTGGCACACCTCAGTAAAAAAATATATAAATCAAGTATCAAGTAGATGAACTACGCCAAACTGTCTCGCCCCTCCATTACTATTTTAATACTACACACATTGAAATAGTAATGGAAGGCGGGACAGTTTGGCGTATTTCATCTCTATATATTTAATTTAATGAAGTATATATGGATTATTTTGTTCTGATTTCATACGAATTTTCTTTTCTGTAAGTTCAACAACATAGGATGAAAATGATAAAGTGGAGTTAATAATTATCGGAAATACATTTTTATTTATCTCTGTCATCTCGTTTATTAAAGTAAGTAAATATATTTTCTGTCCTTTTTTACGTTTGAAAATGAAGAAAATGATTAAAGTAGTCAGTTTTGGTGCGAGCGGGTGGTCTTTTCGGACGTTTTTTGTAATGCGTATAGTTCAAAAACTACTCGACGGATGGTCAAGCATATTTTTTATTTTGTAGATAATATGAATCAGGTTTCTTTTAAAGTAGAATAATGTGACCATATTATAGAATGTGACCATATTTTTAATAGAAGGAAAAAATAACTAGAAAATGTCATAATTTTCTTAATAACCGGCCGCCATCTTTAATTTATCAAGCGAAAATATAAAAAAAAAATATTTATATCCCATTAAATAAAGTAAATATATTTTCTGTTGTTTTTTTAACTTTGAAAATAAAGAAATATCATCAAATTTGTCAGTTTTGGCGCGAGCGGGCCGTTTCGGGCGGCTGTTACGCGCTTTTTGTAATGCGTATAGTTCAAAAACTACTCGACCGATTGTCAAGCATTTTATTTTATTTTGTAGATAATATTATCAGGTTTCATTTAAATAAAAGAATATGTGACCATATCATAGAATATTTAGTTGTTATTTTTATTAAAAGGAAAAAAATGAAAATAAAAAATCACAATTTTCTTAATATTTGGCCGCCATCTTTAATTTCTTAAATGGTATATTTCTTTTACAATTACAGGTGTTAATACGAATTGATTGATGTATCAGTCACTAAAATCGGTGCAGCCGTTTTGTGTCTACAATTTTTTTAAATTTTGCAGCCGCCATTTTGGAAAAGGTCCGCCATCTTGAATTCTGGTGGATGAAATTTGTGTTTCCTCGGATGAAATCATTCAGATCGGTCCCTAGTATCACTGAGCAAAGCGGCTTGCTTTCTGCACGAAGTGCAGCTTTCGACCCAAATATCGCCGTAAGCACTATCACTAGAGGGCCAACGGGAACCGAACGTGACTGAACTGTCAAATCGTATAGGTTACCATGGCAACACACTAATAATATTAGACTAATACCGTTCGAGAAATGTGCCCCAGATTGAAACTGGAGAACGGCTGAGGTGATCCGAGTAAAAATGCGAGTCAAAAGGTAAGTGTGAAAGGCTCACCGAAAAGCAGAAGCACTAGACACAGCACCAACATGGAGCCGCTCATCAGGGTGAAGTCGATCCTGGTCTGGAGGGCGGACAGCGTCAGCGACAGCAGGCAGGAGTCGGCTCACCTCCCGCACGTCGTACAGCGAGCACATGACGCCCACGATGGCGGACAGCGACAGCGTCAGCAGCAACAGGAACAGGTAGTTGTAGGGCACGGACCCGAGCGGCAGACATCAGCAGTCGGCTCACCTCCCGCACGTCGTACAGCGAGCACATGACGCCCACGATGGCGGACAGCGACAGCGTCAGCAGCAACAGGAACAGGTAGTTGTAGGGCACGCGTCTCCGCGGCCCCTCGCAGCACATGATGCACAGCGCCGTCGTCAGGTACGTGCCCAGCGACACGCCGCTATTACACAAACAGGTACATTACTACCGACGTCTCTGCTCAACTGTATCAATGTGGATTACTTCCTATATAACTACCGCGGAAACCTAACACAATATTACGCAATCAAGTTGAAATAAATAAGATTATCTATGGTACACTATACACATATTTATTAACTCTAAGGGTTAACTTCTTCTAAATAGTCTGATATTTTATAATATCCCTTTTTACCATAGAGAAATATAGTAAGACAAGAGTGCTCACTCCATACATCAGTTCAGACTATTAATTTCAGCATCTACATCTAGCATCGAGTAGCGGAACTATCAGTACTGCTACTTGACAATAGATGTAGCACCGACCGGAAAGTCTTATGCTGTTGAGATAAGACTTTCCGGTCGGTGCTACATCTATTGTCAAGTAGCAGTACTGATAGTTCCGCTACTCGATGCTTGATGCTAATAGTCTTTTTGATACTAAAACTGATGTATGGAGTGAGCACTCTATGTATTTTTTTCTCTATGCTTTTTACACAAATTTTGTTTGATGACCTTCCAACCCAGTGGGTAAACTAGGCCTTATTGGGATTAGTCCAGTTTCCTCACGATGTTTTCCTTCACTGAAAAGCGACTGGTAAATATCAAATGATATTTCGTGCATAAGTTCCGAAAAACTAATTGGTACGAGCCGGGGTTTGAACCCTCAACCTCCGGATTGAAAGTCGCACGCTCTTACCGCTAGGCCCCCAGAATACAAAATGTAAAAATGTTGCTACTCACAAGAACACCCCGGGGTTCTGTCCCACCGCACTCATCAGACGTTGGTCGTACATGAACCACGCCACCACCCCGGCGGTCACCGCCAGCTGCGCCATGATGATGCAGTACACCTGCGACACACAATCTTGTTAACAGTCTCCTACTTAAATAAACACGTAGGTATTATAGGAAATTATCGGGCCGTATATACCCATGGCCGTACATTACCGCCCTAACCGCCCGCAAGAAAGGTAGTGTTGAGTGTCGTCGCCGGTAATCAATCTCAAGTTGCATCTAAATATTAATTGTAATAACTGTAATAAGCCTTTATTAATGAAGTTAGTACATAGGCTACACCTTTGACGTAGGCCTCCTCCATAGCTCTCCATTTGTTTATAGTCACGGAATAAATTCAGAGGATTGTAAATTTTGTGTATAGTTTAATAATTTATCTATACAAAAAAAAAACTTGACACCAGACAGAGTTGCCATCAGTCCGGGATCGCGGGCCGTATGGCGACTGTGACGTCGACGTACCTTCCGGATGAAGCCCTGGCGGATCTGCTTGTCGGTGAAGTCGAAGTTGCGCACCAGCCCGTCGCGGCCCGGGGGGTTGTTCACCACCACCTCCGGGAACGAGATCGCCGTGTCCTGCACATTCAACACGTTGCATTTACTTCTGCTTGCAAGCCTACGTTACCCAACGCCATCTGCAATCCAGATGCAAAGTTTACTCAAATATTTACTATAATAATAAACTCATAGAATGAGAAGCGCTGGTGGCCTAGCGGTGAGCGTGCGACTTGCAATCCGGAGGTCGCGGGTTCGAACCCCGGCTCGTACCAATGAGTTTTTCGGAACTTATGTACGAAATATCATTTGATATTTACCAGTCGCTTTTCGGTGAAGGAAAACACCGTGAGGAAACCGGACTAATCCCAATACGGGCCTAGTTTACCCTCTGGGTTGGAAGGTCAGATGGCAGTCGCTTTCGTAAAACTAGTGCCCACGCCAATTACTGGGATTAGTTGCCAAGCGGACCCCAGGCTCCCATGAGCCGTGGCAAAATGCCGGGACAACGCGAGGAAGATGATGATGAATAATAAACTCATAGGTTTATTGGTCATGGGTCTAATCTCAACCCCAATGAGAAGCGATGAGATGACTTCAGTAAATACCTGCGAAATGTCTTTGTTCATTTTTACAGCAATTGACTTAGCCCCAACCAAACCAACCCAAACTACTTATAGACCGACCCTTGCAGCAAAGATAGTTCTCAGACTAAGTACTTTTAAATAAACTAAACTTTTGGGAACAGAAAACACAGACTGGAACTAAATCTGTGTATGACTTGTATTGGTATTGACATTGTATATATATATATATATATATAAGTGGAATAAAGATCTAACACAATCAGTTAATATACTCCTTATGATCGTGATGACTAATACCTTTATAAACGTGTCGATGATAGTTTCAATGCATGAGAATATGGGAACATGATATGTTTGCAATAAAATAACTAAAGTTGACTGTGTGTGGAAGTACAATATTATACCTACATTAGACCTAGAACAACTTACCTTTATATTATACCTATTACATATAGGGGAATTACCTACCCAAGTACTCTGTCGACACTCGACTTGTATTAGCCTGCCTGCGTCTTATCATGTAGTTCCCAGAACGGAGCCGCCCTGGCCCCCGCCCCCGCCGCCGCGTCCGCGTATCGAGCATGTGCGCCATGCAGGCACTTCCACCGTATGTGCTTTTGGAAACTTATTCAAATATATATCTTGTCCTCATGCAATAAACACCATGTTTTAATCAATATTTCATAACAGCATAGCAAGGTCGAATATACTTCTAGTAAACCTGATATGTATGTAACACATCTGACTCACTCATTTTTGTGTAATATAAAATGCATAAATATTATACTTATTAATAACAAATTAATAAGTTGTATCAATGTTAAATTGCTATTAATAATTGGAATGTTAGTTTCTGAGCAACACAATTGTTATTATTCATTAGTGGAAACTGTGTGGCTTGTAAATGTGTTATCTGATTTACTATGTGTGTTGATTTTGCCTGTTTGTTTCCCAAAGGTTTAAATAAATAAATAAATAAAACTGGCCTTAACGGTATAACTAATAACACATTATTTTGCAATTAGATTGGCATTTCACTGTGCACTGTGTGAATAAATACAGCTGAGTAGTGTAGCCTTACTGCAGGTGCTGCTGTAGATACTCACAGAGTTATTGACGCTGGAGCCCCGCTGGTGCTGGCAGGTGATGTAGGGCGGCGGCGCCCCCGGCGGGAAGAACAGGTCCTCCTCCGGGTGATCCTTGCTTGTTGCTTTAGCCATCTCGCCACCCGACACTTACTCTCAACACAACTATTTGACCTGTAAATTGGCTAAAATGAAAAACATTGTAATGTAAGCCCTATCAATTAATTTATTTTAAAGTTTATGGATTACCTATAATTTATGTTATTACAAAAACTTTATTTGTTTCTCGTTTAAGTGATTTATCATCTTAGAGAAATAAATATACCTACCTATTTGAACTGAACTGAAAAATTAAAACAGACTCAAATTCTTTATTGCAGACAGATAGAGGAACAACTAATGTCCAAAAAACACATTGATTATTTTAGTTTGTGACTAAAAAATAAACAATAGGTACAGAAGATATAGTTTCTATACTAGCAAACATTGAAATAATTAAGGCAGTTAGCTGAGATAAGAAGGATATTAGAGTACATTTTTGTATTCATATTGTAAGATCTTGGAATATAAAGCTTTGGTTTCCTCCGATAGCGGTGCCATCATATAGCGGCCGTCTCCATACAAATACTACGACATCCATATTTAGGCTCATTATTTAGTATGGAGACGGCCGCTATATGACGGCACCGCTATCATAGGAAAACCGATCTTAAGTACCAAATTGGGACTGAGAACATTTTATGGCAAATATAAACTTTGTAAAATACAAAATCCCCTAAGGCAATCAGTTAAATAAATAAGGCGCGCCTAGAGTCTCACTCAAGCCAAGTTGATTTGAACACAATGATGATGGGTAAGCATAAGCAGTAAGTAATAAAGGTAAAACCCAATCATCGGAACTTGAACCGTAGCTAGCAACACACCTAGAGGTGGTTGCGAAACAAACAAGGAAAATACATACGCAAAACAATCACATCAAGACAGATAACCGCTTCGGAATCACCATAAGAGAATGCATAAGAGTTACCTATATCAAAATCGGATTAACATCTATTCCTATTAAAATCAACAACTGCGTTCATTTGTATCTGCACATTGCAAAACAAAGATGTTATAAAAATATAAATGTTATGCACTGCAGTTTCGGTGTTAAGAAAATAATAATGATAAACTTGCGGCTTACCTGGTAGATACAATAATTCACTGTCGAAAAATCGCTGATTACTGAGAATTACAATTTAAGGAACAAACGCCAACTGATAACAAGTAGCTAAATAAAAATGCAGATAAAGTGAGGTTCCACTAGTGGAGACCTCCTCGGGCGGCTCGGGCCACACAGAAAACACTTAGAAAACACAACTAAACTGACTTAACCACAACTGACTGAATGAACTGAACTGAAGTGTTGCCAACTCGGAATTTGAAAAAATGCCAGACATGTCTACATTATGCCCGAAATATGATACATAATTCTGAAATGTGCTAAAAATATGCTAAAACTTTATATAGGTAACTAAAAATGAGGGTCTTCCACATAAATCAAACAACGCTGTTTCTGAAAATTTTATAGAGTCAGACCAAGCTAACTTTGCACCGACTTGGTATTAGCTAATGCAAAATTTCTTTAAAACGTGACGTTTATAGTGGTAGGTACTCCACACTTTGTAGCTGTTGATACAGAGAAGGCATAGCCCGATTCTCTCGATTTAATTGTGACAAGAATGGCATATATTGGAACATTTGGAAACAATTTAAAACAAGCCTTTGTGCTGTCAAATTTAATGTGATGTGGCTAATGTAAAATAAAATAGGCACAACAAAAAATATAGTTACACTTTGGCTGGCCACCCAGACCCACTTTGTAAGTAGAAAAGGCGCGAGATTACATTTTCTTATGGGAATTCAACCTTTTAGTACTCTATCGTCTATTAAGTACCGCGGTAGTCTGTTACCGCTTATAATTCCTCGTAGGTATGTATAAAATTTCCTTTGACGGTTGTGCCATGGATTACACTACCAAGTAGGTTTCAAACTTGGCTTAGGGACACAATTCCCCAATTATGCTAAAAAATATGCCAGGTGCTAAATGAAAAAATTTTGATGCCAAAGAGTGTGAAAATATGCCAGATCTGTGGGCCTACCGCGAAAACCGAAATTCGCAAATTGCGGGGATCTTTCTCTTTTACTCTCATTAAGATTGACAGAGAAAAATTGATTCCACCAAAAACATTTTCATGTAAAATGTTGCCAAGACGAAACCATAAGGCTCGCACTGACAAAAAGTTGTCAGATATCTTGTAGAGCCAAGCTTCTAACTCTACAGGCCCTATCTTCACAGACTCTACACCTTAGTCAAAATATGTGGCTTGACCGCTTCGTCATCACTATTCATTATTTTTTATTATAAAATAGTTCTTGTAATAATGCTGAAACGGCTGTGGGATTTCACATCTTTTTGTAAGTTGCTTATGACAATCTTCTGATTTAAAGGGTTGCGGGTGATTTACTATTAAAAATCCTGAAATACGTACTTTGGGGCATCTTTTACATACAATCTGCTTTATTACTGATTCCCCAAACAAACTTCAACCGCCTTTTTCCCCTAACGCCTTTTCCACCCCTTTTCACCCTTACGGGGTGATTTTGGGGTTGAAACTATTTTATATCCTTCCCCATAACAATAACTATCTACATACCAAATTTCAACTAAATCGGTTCCGCGGTTATCGATTTCCCATACAAAATTCCACCCTCCTTTTCACCCCATTAGGGGCTAATAATTTCAAGTTTTTGAATTTTTTGTTGTTTGTGGACTAATACTATCTCACATACCAAATTTCAGCTTCCTAGGACTTCAGGAAGTACTCTAGAGGTTTTGATGATCAACAGTGAGTGAATGAGTCAGTGACGAAATCGGGGTTTTTTTAGACATTAATAAAATCCAAAGTATAGGAACTATGCAATTGAAAATTTTTATGCTTAATAAATCCACTATTGACATCATATCCCGAGAGTTTTGTTTATCTGGTATAATCCAAATCCAAGTTAAGAGGGTTCAAAAAAACGACGAAGCGCTTCGAGAAAAGGTAGGTAGTGCCCTTGCGCTTCGCTTTGCTCGTCTTGGCGGGGGCACTACCGTGCCCCCAGATATTTGTGACAAATCTATATACCAAACATGTGCACAACTTGACTTGGGAATTTTCAGCGAGTTGGGGGCACCCCAGAAAATCCAGAAATTGATTGATAGAGAAAGATGTAATTAGGGTGACAGAGAAAAATGCCCGCAATTGACGAACTTCGATTTTCGCGGTTATAGCCCTGGCCACAGAATAAATAATTGTACTAAGTACAGAAGACTCACTCTCTAACAAAACGCGTCTGTTACGATCAGCACAGATATGGCCGCTAGGTGGCGACAGCGCCACGCGCGGCTTATGGCTTTCCCCAAAATTGGGGCCGAACAGATGTACTTTTAGCTACCTGTAGCAAAGCGACGAAATCGCGGAGTGAGACACGCCTACCCTGGCATCAATAGGGATGATGACACATGTTGAATTTTATAACAAAATCTAGTAAAATAGATAGCAAACGAGCAATTTATCACAATAATGTGGATATTAAAATAAAATATTGAAAAATTACAAAATTACAGGACCTGAAAGTTTCAAAATTTAAGTTTTTTTTAACTTCCAAAAACGATAAAAGTAAGGGTACCATTCGATTCATTACATTTCATCCAAAAAAATATTGTATAGCAACTATATACATAAACGCAATATTTCACCGACAAAAACGCAATTTTCTTGTTTTGTCCATACGGGTGATGCGGTCCAGATGGGCGATGACGTCACGGCCTCTGTCCGTTTTGTATAGGGCGTTTCGCGAGTGAAGTGCGACTGTCGGACTTTGACTACAATTTCTGACTTTTGTGTTACTTTAATCATATATATATTATACTACTCTTTGACTTTAATGCAATGGGTCCCGTATAGACATTTGATCCTAAAAACACTTGGAGGATACAACTACACGGAGTAGCCATTAACAGGCTTTCCCCTCTGTCGAAAATAGGCGGCCAACGGTCATACACAATGTATGGACTGACGTTTATCTGACATGGCTATTTTTACGTTACGCATACATTTGACGTTCCCCTCCCCCGCAAAAATCGGCAGACTGTTTTGTACAGAAAATTACAGACATGGCGTCTCCGTTTGATTATATCCTCCAAGTAAAAACAAACCCGATCGATTGATAACATAAAAAAAAATTAGTCATGTAGCCTATTATGCCAAGTTGGCAACACTGGAACTGACTGTGAATCAACAACGAGACCATGGATAGATCTAGTATTTTAAGTGGATCTGCCATGAATGGTAGGGGTAACTGACAGAACGGGATAGTCTTATGTATCTTTCAGTAGGAGTAGCTGAGAAAGCGCTATTATTGTTTGTCCTTGTCAGGTTGTCAGTCTCATTTTTAGGGTTCCGTAGCCAAATGGCAAAAAACGGAACCCTTATAGATTCGTCATGTCTGTCTGTCCGTCTGTCCGTGTATGTCACAGTCACTTTTCTCCGAAACTATAAGAACTATACTGTTGAAACTTGGTAAGTAGATGTATTCTGTGAACCGCATTAAGATTTTCACACAAAAATAGAAAAAAAAACAATACATTTTTGGGGTTCCCTATACTTAGAACTGAAACTCAAAATTTTTTTTTTCATCAAACCTATACGTGTGGGGTATCTATGGATAGGTCTTCAAAAATGATATTGAGGTTTCTAACATCATTTTTTTCTAAACTGAATAGTTTGCGCGAGAGACACTTCCAAAGTGGTAAAATGTGTGTCCCCCCCCCCCCTGTAACTTCTAAAATAACAGAATGATAAAACTAAAAAAAATATATGATGTACATTCAGGGTTGGGCAGTATTTCAATTACATGTATTTGAAATACGTATTTGAAATACAAATTAGTATTTTGTATTTGTATTTCAAATACTACCTCAAAAGTATTTTGTATTTGGTATTTCAAATACTGCACTCACATGTATTTAGTATTTTGTATTTCAAATACTTCAAGCTTCAAAATACATTTCTATAAATACATTTTATTTTTTATTAAATTCTATAATCCTAAAATGTCTAATCTCTCGCACAAGCTGTGAGCCGACCGCGAACCTCCGATCCAGCCGAGATACAATTTTCATTGGCTGGATACTGGATCAATATTAGGTCAACTTCTGCGTGGAACTTTTCGTTTAAATCTAGGGGATAGGGTCATTGCAGTAGTTTCCGTCCATGCACTAGTTTTCGACGACTTGACGGATTATCAAATATATATTTCATTTTTAATTTACTACTTTTTGCGAAATCTTCATCTTCCTCGCGTTGTCCCGGCATTTTGCCACGGCTCATGGGAGCCTGGGGTCCGCTTGGAAACTAATCCCAGTAATTGGCGTTGGCACTAGTTTTTGCGATAGCGACTGCCATCTGACCTTCCAACCCAGAGGGTAAACTAGGGCCGTAATTGGAATTAGTCCGGTTTCCTCACGATGTTTTCCTTCACCGAAAAGCGACTGGTATTTCGTACATAGTTCCGAAAAACTCATTGGTTCGAGCCGGGGTTCGAACTCGCGACCTCCGGATTGCAAGTCGCACGCTCTTACCGCTAGGCCACCAGCGCTTCCTTTTTGCGAAATATCATTGTTATATGTAGACAGATATATTGCTTAGACGCCTTAGACATAAGGATTGAAATCAGTCCAAATTTGTGCAGGAATGTAGGTATATATTCAAATTTCGTCAAGTGGACGTAAACTAGAGCTGGACGAAAACTAGCGCAATGACCCTATAAGTTTATATGAAAGGATATTCGTTAACGTTAAAACTAAATGCTAAACAAAAAATAAATAAAGGTATATTTTGTAATTGAAATACATTATTTTAAACACTGTAATTTGTATTTTGTATTTCAAATACCCGTCACCAAAGTAGTTTGTATTTTGTATTTCAAATACTTTTAAAAATGTATTTTGTAATTTGTATTTCAAATACGTGGAAGCCAGTATTTTGCCCAACCCTGTGTACATTACCGTGTAAACTTCCACCGAAAATTGGTTTGAACGAGATCTAGTAAGTAGTTTTTTTTAATACGTCATAAATCTGGGGAGGCTCTGGTAAATCGTTTATGATAATTTTGGAGCGCGCACAAAGAGCGGTTCTGAAGGTCTGTTTGGGGCGACCCCGTCGATATCCAACAGTTGACCTCTATAAAGAAGCCCAAGTCCTGAGTGTTCGCAAATTGTATTTGCTACGTGTTACTTTATATACTCATATTATGGCCAGTCGTCTGCCGGAACATCAATCGCTCACTTCAAGTAGAGTTTACAGTATCCCTAAACCTCGTGTTCTCACTTCTTTTGCGCAGCGCTTCTCAGCATTTCTCTTCCCGCACATCTACAATAAAGTAGTTAAAATTTGTGACATTAGGCACTGTAACGTAAATGAGGCAAAAATTCGTATACTAAACCTGCTAAAGTCTTGGAACTTCGACGAATCAGAAGAAATTCTGAATCCTTCCCAAGTAACTCCTAACTCCACGTTCTCATAGGATTACTTCTTCATTCCTCTTCGAGTTCAGTTTCAGTTTTTAATCATTAACGCTCGAACACACTTAAATCTAACAAACTTTTACACTCACACATTCTTAGATTTGATTCACACACTTTTCACTACCTCCTCACAACAACCTTACCAGGGTTGGGCAAAATACTGGCTTCCACGTATTTGAAATACAAATTACAAAATACATTTTTAAAAGTATTTGAAATACAAAATACAAACTACTTTGGTGACGGGTATTTGAAATACAAAATACAAATTACAGTGTTTAAAATAATGTATTTCAATTACAAAATATACCTTTATTTATTTTTTGTTTAGCATTTAGTTTTAACGTTAACGAATATCCTTTCATATAAACTTATAGGGTCATTGCGCTAGTTTTCGTCCAGCTCTAGTTTACGTCCACTTGACGAAATTTGAATATATACCTACATTCCTGCACAAATTTGGACTGATTTCAATCCTTATGTCTAAGGCGTCTAAGCAATATATCTGTCTACATATAACAATGATATTTCGCAAAAAGGAAGCGCTGGTGGCCTAGCGGTAAGAGCGTGCGACTTGCAATCCGGAGGTCGCGAGTTCGAACCCCGGCTCGAACCAATGAGTTTTTCGGAACTATGTACGAAATACCAGTCGCTTTTCGGTGAAGGAAAACATCGTGAGGAAACCGGACTAATTCCAATTACGGCCCTAGTTTACCCTCTGGGTTGGAAGGTCAGATGGCAGTCGCTATCGCAAAAACTAGTGCCAACGCCAATTACTGGGATTAGTTTCCAAGCGGACCCCAGGCTCCCATGAGCCGTGGCAAAATGCCGGGACAACGCGAGGAAGATGAAGATTTCGCAAAAAGTAGTAAATTAAAAATGAAATATATATTTGATAATCCGTCAAGTCGTCGAAAACTAGTGCATGGACGGAAACTACTGCATTGACCCTATCCCCTAGATTTAAACGAAAAGTTCCACGCAGAAGTTGACCTAATATAGATCCAGTATCCAGCCAATGAAAATTGTATCTCGGCTGGATCGGAGGTTCGCGGTCGGCTCACAGCTTGTGCGAGAGATTAGACATTTTAGGATTATAGAATTTAATAAAATGTATTTATAGAAATGTATTTTGAAGCTTGAAGTATTTGAAATACAAAATACTAAATACATGTGAGTGCAGTATTTGAAATACCAAATACAAAATACTTTTGAGGTAGTATTTGAAATACAAATACAAAATACTAATTTGTATTTCAAATACGTATTTCAAATACATGTAATTGAAATACTGCCCAACCCTGAACCTTACACATACAAGTACACACTCCTCTCTTTTCCTATTCCTATTCTTATGTTTAATATAATTATAAATTTTATTTCTGGTAACTCGTGATGATCATGACCCCCGCGATACAGGCCATGCCTAGTGCGGGGTTCAATGTAACCTTCCTGCTAAACTTCAATTATGAATAAAAATATTGTTATTGTTATTGTTATTGTTAAATACGGAACCATTCATGGGCGAGTCCGACTCGCACTTGGCCGCTTTTTTTTTGCTTGTTTTGCTCTATTTTTTTTAGGGTTCCGTAGCCAAATGGCAAAAAACGGAACCCTTATAGATTCGTCATGTCTGTCTGTCTGTCTGTCCGTCTGTCCGTCCGTATGTCACAGCCACTTTTCTCCGAAACTATAAGAACTATACTGTTGAAACTTGGTAAGTAGATTTATTCTGTGAACCGCATTACGATTTTCACACAAAAATAGAAAAAAAACAATAAATTTTGGGGGTTCCCCATACTGTGAACTGAAACTCAAAAATTTTTTTTTCATCAAACCCATACGTGTGGGGTATCTATGGATAGGTCTTCAAAAATGATATTGAGGTTTCTAATATATTTTTTTTCTTAACTGAATAGTTTGCGCGAGAGACACTTCCAAAGCGGTAAAATGTGTGTCCCCCCCCCCCCCTGTAACTTCTAAAATAAGAGAATGATAAAACTAAAAATAATATATGATGTACATTACCATGCAAACTTCCACCGAAAATTGGTTTGAACGAGATCTAGTAAGTAGTTTTTTCTTAATACGTCATAAATCCCCTGAATACGGAACCCTTCATGGGCGAGTCCGACTCGCACTTGGCCGCTTTATTTCGAAAATGTTCAGTGAAACTCCTACAATCCGAAAAAAAGTTTCACTTGTATCGTGGTTTCATAAAACCACACAATGACTTTTTAGGGTTCCGTACCCAAAGGGTAAAAAACGGGACCCTATTACTAAGACTTCGCTGTCCGTCCGTCCGTCCATCTGTCACCAGGCTGTATCTCATGAACCGCAATAGCTAGACAGTTGAAATTTTCACAAATGATGTATCTCTGTTGCCGCTATAATAACAAATACTAAAAATAAAATAAAATAAATATTTAAGGGGGGCTCCCCTACAACAAACACGATTTTTTTGCTCTATTTCTAGGGTTCCGTAGCCAAATGGCAAAAAACGGAACCCTTATAGATTCGTCATGTCTGTCTGTCTGTCTGTCTGTCTGTCCGTCTGTCCGTGTGTCACAGTCACTTTTCTCCGAAACTATAAGAACTATACTGTTGAAACTTGGTAAGTAGATGTATTCTGTGAACCGCATTAAGATTTTCACACAAAAATAGAAAAAAAACAATACATTTTTGGGGTTCCCTATACTTAGAACTGAAACTCAAAATTTTTTTTTCATCAAACCTATACGTGTGGGGTATCTATGGATAGGTCTTCAAAAATGATATTGAGGTTTCTAATATCATTTTTTTCTAAACTGAATAGTTTGCGCGAGAGACACTTCCAAAGTGGTAAAATGTGTGTCCCCCCCCCCCCCCCCTGTAACTTCTAAAATAACAGAATGATAAAACTAAAAAAATATGATGTACATTACCGTGTAAACTTCCACCGAAAATTGGTTTGAACGAGATCTAGTAAGTAGTTTTTTTTTAATACGTCATAAATCGCCTAAATACGGAACCCTTCATGGGCGAGTCCGACTCGCACTTGTTTAATCTCTCGTCAATACTCGCGTCATGTCATGCTAATGTCATAGCCAAATATCTTTTATTCGTTGCTTTTAAAATAATATTTTCATTTTCGGAGCTTATTTACACCAGAAAATGTAAAGATAATTGAAGAAATCATACAGTATTGTTTGTGATTTGGTTTTCCGGTTGTTATTGATCGTTGGGCGGCGTTAGGTACCTACACATATCCTGCAGACAATGGGAGCGGCCCTCCGACAGCAGCGGCAGCAGGACGCCGGGACCACCACGACCACCACCACCGAGGCGCCCGACTGGACGGTCGCGTGGCACTTCTTCTTCTTCACCTTCGAACGTCCGGGCGCCACCATCTTCATCGCCGGCATTAGCATAGTACGTACGCTACCCTAACTAAACTCACGTAACTTTAGTCCACAATTTACAACTATGGTCCAGTTCCAGTAAAATATGGGCATAAATATTTTTTTTTTTTCAAATTACGTTGAGTAGGTATCCAATATAGAAAAAGCCTGAAAAAGCATTAGTATACCTATCTAAGCAAGCAAATAAGTAAATGTAACGACGAGTACAAATCGAAAAGGCTCGTTAAGTTTATCAACGTAAAAAAACTGGGCCATTAGTTTTATTCGGTAAAGGACTAATTACCTGAGTTTACGGTACCTTATTTTGCGACATTTCATGAAGTTGTCTACAGTTGTCCCGGACGCGAGTTTTAAACTGTATCCAGACGAGTCAATTTTTCGCCAATCTGATGAAATTGTCCGATCAGGACGTGTGGACGCAAACGGCTCGGCTCGCAGAATTCAACCGCCAATTATGACCGATATTATTAACTATAAAATGGGGTGGGGACGCAAGAATACCAATTTGTGACGCTAGTACTTATTTTCGTTTTGGAGCATTTTTTTAACTGAGAGTGCTCAAATATCACCATAAACCTTAAACTGGTGATTAAATTGGAGATTGGCGCCAATTATTTTCCTGATCAAATCGGTCGACTTGCCCAGCTCGTCTCGACACGGCTTTACTTACACAAAATAAAATGCGTTTGTACGGAACAGCCTGTAAAATGCTTCTTTGCAGATCGACTTAAAAAAAATGTTTATAAGTATTTTCAGGCAATTACTTAACACTATTGTTACATACTAATCCCACCAAAAACATTTTCATGTAAAATGTTGCCAAGACGAAACCATAAGGCAAAAAGCAAAAAGTTATCAGATATCTTGTAGAGCCAAGCTTCTAACTCTACAGGCCCTACCTTCACAGACTCTACACCAGTGGTTCCTAACCTGGGGGTAATTACCTCCGTGGGGGTAATACTGGTATTTTACGGGGGTAAATAAGCTAACCTAATATAACAATACAACAAACGTACACGTTTTATTTTTTATTACCATTGGGAGGAGGGGTAAAATCAGGTTCCCTAGTTAGTCAAAGGGGTGACCGCACTGAAAAGGTTAGGACGAACCACTGCTCTACACCTCAGTCAAAATATGTGGCTTGACCGCTTCGTCACATGGGCGTAAGGTTAAATATGTATTCACTATTCATTATTATTTATTATAAAATAGTTCTCTGTAATAATGAAACGGCCAAGCCACATATTTTGACTAAGGTGTAGAGTCTGTGAAGGTAGAGTTAGAAGCTACACAGCTCTACAAGATATCTGATAACTTTTTGTCAGTGCGAGCACTGCGAGCCTTATGGTTTCGTCTTGGCAACATTTTACATGAAAATGTTTTTGGTGGGATTTCACATCTTTTCGTAAGTTGCTTATGACAATCTTCTGATTTAAAGGGTTGCGGGTGATTTACTATTAAAAATCCTGAAATACGTACTTGGGGGGCATCTTTTATATACAATCTGCTTTTTTACTGATTCCCCAAACAAACTTCAACCCCCTTTTTCCCCTAACGCCTTTTTCCACCCCTTTTCACCCTTACGGGGTGATTTTCGGGTTGAAACTATTTTATATCCTTCCCCATAACAATAACTATCTACATACCAAATTTCAACTAAATCGGTTCCGCGGTTATCGATTTCCCATACAAAATTCCACCCCCTTAGGGGCTAATAATTTCAAGTTTTTGAATTTTTTTGTTGTTTGTGGACTAATACTATCTCACGTACCAAATTTCAGCTTCCTAGGACTTCAGGAAGTACTCTAGAGGTTTTGATGATCAACAGTGAGTGAATGAGTCAGTGACGAAATCGAGGTTTTTTTAGACATTAATAAAATCCAAAGTATAAGAACTATGCAATTGTAATTTTTTATGCTTAATAAGTCCACTATTGACATCATATCCCGAGAGTTTTGTTTATCTGGTATAATCCAAACCCAAGTTAAGAGGGTTCAAAAAAACGACGAAGCGCTTCGAGAAAAGGTAGGTAGTGCCCTTGCGCTATCGATTTACTCGTCTTGGCGGGGGCACTACCGTGCCCCCAGATAAGTAAGAATAAATAGTACTTTAAAATACTTACAAACTAAAAATCACTTTGGTATTCTGTTCCGTCCACTGTTTCCCGAAAATTCCCCCGGCAACCCCCCTAAATGTATTAGGTACTTAATGTAACGCCGGATCTTCAAGGCTGTTCACGGCCCCATAACCCTCTCCGTGCCGCAGGTGCACTCGCTGTTCCACATCCCGCACCTGCTGATGTACCGGCGGCTCGGGATCCTCACGGCGTTCTGGAGTCTCGTCGGCGTGGGACTCGTTATCGGAGCTGTCATGGTACCTTATATATAGAATAGAATAGAAAATATTTATTTGACGTAAAAAACATACATTATTTAGGTACAACAGAAAATTAATTAAAGAAAGGTACACCAAATAGGATGCCGCTCAGCATAAGCAGTGTCTTTAAGACACTGCGCTGGTTTTCGGGGCACCCAAAATTAAATGCTAAACCTTAAAACTAATACAAAAACAGAACAGATAGAATCAGAACAAGACAGATTAGACATATCACTAATGGGCGGATGACGGATGCAATATACGTCAAAATCATGTCAAACGATATACGTAGGTGGTTTAAATAAGACGTATATAATATTTACAGATTTACATATCAAAGTAACTTAAAATAAAATCAAAGTCATTATACATATTACAAATTAAAGATACATACATATTTGGTACAGTTTTAACACCCCCTAGCACTGATTAAAATAACCGTCTTGGTTTCACATTACATCTCAAAACTTTTTTGTAGTAGAAGCGTTGCGAGACTTGCACCTTTTTACATGTAATGTTTTTGATGGGATTTTGTTGTTCACAAATGTTTACAAATTTAAAGCTAAGGGATCCTCCATTAATTACGTCACACGAATTTCTAGGTTTTTTTACCCCTCCCCCCCTCCTTGTCACACTTGGTCATATTTTGCAAACCCCTCCCCCCCTGATGTGACGTCACATTTTAGACAATTTTGTTTTCAACGAAATCGACAATATTAACTCGGCATTATGTTTTTAATAAAAAAATATTTTTGATATATAAATATTAGTAATTTTATAACACAACGAAAGTTACATCCAAAATCTCATTATTTAACTGTACAGCGAATAAAAAAAGCGGCCAAGTGCGAGTCGGACTCGCCCATGAAGGTTTCCGTATTTAGGCGATTTAAGACATATAAAAAAAAACTACTTACTAGATCTCGTTCAAACCAATTTTCGGTGGAAGTTTACATGGTAATGTACATGATATATTTTTTTTAGTTTTATCATTCTCTTATTTTAGAAGTTACAGGGGGGGGGACACACATTTTACCACTTTGGAAGTGTCTCTCGCGCAAACTATTCAGTTTAGAAAAAAATGATATTAGAAACCTCAATATCATTTTTGAATACCTATTCATAGATACCCCACACGTATGGGTTTGATGAAAAAAAAATTTTTGAGTTTCAGTTCTAAGTATGGGGAACCCCAAAAATTTATTGTTTTTTTTCTATTTTTGTGTGAAAATCTTAATGCGGTTCACAGAATACATCTACTTACCAAGTTTCAACAGTATAGTTCTTATAGTTTCGGAGAAAAGTGGCTGTGACATACGGACGGACAGACAGACGGACAGACAGACAGACATGACGAATCTATAAGGGTTCCGTTTTTTGCCATTTGGCTACGGAACCCTAAAAACATGTCGAAGATGGAGAAGGGGGAAACGCTAATTGTGCGGGGCTATTGATAGCGGGTGGTGGGCATGGTACCTCGATGTATTACTTCACAGCCAAAATAGTAGGTATACTACCAACGCATGAAATAAACATTCGGACTCGTTGACCATACTAGTGCCTACTATATTTCAGTACTAAATAATCATAATAACTAAACGATCTTACGATGGAATCGGATTCAATTAAAATAAAAAGATCAAATGAAATCGTTCAAATCTTTATTTAAGTCAAACTACACCGGCTCCAACCCTACACCTCTGACCCGAGAAGATTTAACCCGGCAACAAACTCGGCGGGACACATCTTTTCAAAACAACACATATGTAGTTTCTTTATTTTACAAAAGTAAGCTTATAATGGGGACATAAGAAATCAAAATAACACTTGGAATAAAACACTTAGCTAAACGGTTAAAGAACGTGAGAATCTATAAGCTTTCAGAATAATCCTTCAGGTATAAGCCTTCAGGAACGTAGCGAATTAGGCACGAGCTTGGCTAACGTCCGATCTCTAGCGCGGTCCGATCAAGAAGAAGGAAGCCAGTTCCAGCGGCGGAGCCAACCGCTCCCGCCTCCAATTCAAGTTGGTAAACCTGCCTGACCAGTCTACCAACATAACGACAATAATGCCCACTCGTGCCTACGTTCACTCAAGATACACATCTTGACGTTCCAAAGCCTTCTACCTGTCATTTTAGTTTAACAATACGCCCATAGATGGTGGCGTTATTCACTACGCAACTTTATTATTTCGTTACAAGCAAATAATACGTAGCCAAACATTGCTAATCGACTTTATACAGGCGTTTAAAGCTATGAACTGTAACACTGCAATACGTCCTTCTGGTGTCTCGCTCCGACAAACATAAATTAATTTTCGGTTACTGATGAAGTTAAAGTGACATCACAATGTTTGTGACTCCCCCCTCCCCCATGTCACAACATGTCACATTTTCTTGACCCCCTCCCTCCCCCTAAACGTGTGACGTAATTAATGGATGACCCCCGAGTTATATATCTTGTTGGGCTGTGAGTAAATATATTTTTAGGTTGTACTTAAAAGAGGTGATGGATTTGCAGTTTCTGATTGGTGGCGGTAAATTGTTCCAACACTTCGTTGCAGCATATCGGAAGCTGCCAAGAAAAGCGGACGTACTGTGTTGCGTAACGTTAAGCTTGAGAGCACCTCGTACATGACCTTTCGGAAACTTGAGTTTTTCAAATAGATAAGACGGCTGTTTATCGCGAATGACTCCAAAAAGCAATGAAGCAAAGTGCACGGTAGGTACGTCTAGCAGTCATATAACTCATATATAACAGATTATTACGGTTCAAAAATGGTCTGTTGTGAGAACGACTAGGAACAGAGATGCAAAGACGGGCACAAGCATTCTGAATGCGTTGAATTAAAACCGAGGTACGCGCCAGCATACACCCCCCAAAGATGGCATCAGCGTAACTCAATTTGGATAGAATAAGCGTGTCACAAAGGTTTATGCGTAAATCGACATTAATAAAATTACGGACGCGATATAATACTTTAAGCCTATAAAAACAGTTGCTGACAAGTTCTAGAGCATGTTTTTCAAATCGCATCTTACTGTCCATAAGCAGACCTAAATTTCGAGTTATAGAAACGCGCTCTAAAACATCGCCCGAGACTGAAACCTGCGGAGGCGCTAGGTCACCCACCAGCTTATCAGGACTAAACATCATCAGCTTTGATTTACTAGAATTAAGAACGAGTTACGAGATTGTTTGCTTAAGGGTGGAATCACATCTGTCAGCATCGAGCCGCATTTTATATATGAGAAATTGCTCGTTAGTATGAAGATGCGTACGCATGCTTTCAGCTTTCCGACGCGCACGCATCTTCATACTAACGAGCGATTTCTCATATATAAAATGCGGCTCGATGCTGACAGATGTGATTTCACCCTTACACCACTGCGCGATTTGATCCAAGTCCAAGTTCAATTTACTCACTGCTGAGGGCATTTCGTTGGGCTGAAACGGTATAGGTATCAATTTGTAAATCATCGGCATATTGATGATAGTTGCAATGCTTTATGTTGGTAATAATATCTGCAATCTGCACTATACAAGATAAAAAGCAATGGGACTAAAATTGATCCTTGTGGAACTCCACGTATAACGGGCAGCGGACTGGAGATTGACGTTGAACCATTTTCATCTCGAAGTTCAACCGATTGTGTGCGTCCAGTGAGATAGCTCGCAAACCAGTTAAGAGAACGTATATCGAATCCATAAAATGCCATTTTGGAAAGTAAGATCGTAGTATTAATGGTATCAAATGCCCTAGAGAAATCTAACAGCACCAGTATGACAATTTTACCACTGTCTCGATCCGCTAAGATGTTATCTACTACGTCTAGTAAAGCAGTGGTGCTGGTGGTACTACGAGACTTTCTGAACCCTGACATAGCTGATCAAGCAGATCTTGTCAGTAGAAAAAGGCGGAAAATTTGAAAAATGTAGTCGCGAAGGGATACCATCCCATAGAAAATTTGAATTTCGCGGCTTTTTTTACTGACAAGATTTGCTTGACCATCTATACCTGTCCATAATCTTGGCCTTACCTATGAATTAGCTACTCAATTTATGAAAACACTTGTCGATGACGTAACACCAATATTCACCGCTCACCGCTGGCAACCCTACCAGAAAGTAGAGTATCTATGGTGAGTATACCAGGTCTAGTCTATGGTAAACAAGTCTCGATGGTCATCACTGTTTCCGGAGACGTATCTAATGAACAGTCAGACTTTGTCGCCGTAACGTGTGGAATAGTAAAATGTGCTCGTGAGGTTATTGTGGCTTATCCTACGAAGCAGGAAACCGCATGGGCTGATGGTTTTCCTAAAGCTAAATATTCTCCACTTCCTATAATTTACTTTGCTTTGATAATATATGCCATGACGTTGTAACCTGCTGCGGCGGTAGCACGGTCGCATTTTTATCGCTTGTCACGATGTCTGTCACGTTCTAACAAGTATGTAAGTGCGAAGACCGGGTTCATCCTGAGGGTCGCGAAGGTGGAATCTCGACACAATGCGAATTTTAATTCGTTTGTGGTGAGCGCTCCAACTGAACATCTAGCGACCTTCACCAAGGAGGAGTTTTGGCCGAAGGGTGTCAAGTTTCGGAGGTTCCGCGGCCGGCTCCCTGACACTGCGGGGTGCGTATTGCATCGCAATCATAATGTGATTTTTAGTGTTTAAATATTTTATATTTTTATAATATGTATGCTTGTTTTAAGGTATTTATGTATGGGCCCACAAGTTGCCTAAAAAAAATCTTTCATTTATTCATTCATAGTGTAGTGACAAGCGATAAAAATGGAACCATGCTAACAGCGTTGAACTGATAACTTAACTTCTTACCTAGTCTCCCCATGTTGCTCCATAACCGGATATAACTAAAGATATATGGGGCATTAGATATGAAAAGGGACCTTATTGTCGATGGCGCTTACGCCGCACGGTGTCGCGTGGCCGCGTATTTATATCGGAGCATCGTTAATTATGGCGTAAGCGCCATCGACAATAAGGTCCCTATAACGTACAGTCGCCATCAGATATATCAAAATACCTTTACACGCACTCTAGCGCCTTGACAATAGAGGCGCGTTCAGATATTTGTGGGCACGTTGGCCGCTCTGATATATCTGATGGCGACTGTACATATATATCCTCTTTGTGAACTATGGAGTGATTATCCCAGCACCTCCACCCTCCACCATGTCGCGAACGCCTCCTATCCGGTTTCCAAGACGTGGAAGCATTAGCATAGTGGTTATATTCTCTTTGGCATTAGCCGTTGCAGCAATTTGTCTACACGCCACGTATCAATATTTTCTACAAGTAATTTAAAAAGAATGGCGTAGAAGCTGCAGGAGTTTTTTGATGATACTTCCCGAAAAAAAGCGGCCAAGTGCGAGTCGGACTCGCCCATGAAGGGTTCCGATTTAGGCGATTTATGACGTATTAAAAAAAACTACTTACTAGATCTCGTTCAAACCAATTTTCGGTGGAAGTTTACATGGTAATGTACATCATATATTTTTTTTAGTTTTATCATTCTCTTATTTTAGAAGTTACAGGGGGGGGGGACACACATTTTACCACTTTGGAAGTGTCTCTCGCGCAAACTATTCAGTTTAGAAAAAAATGATATTAGAAACCTCAATATCATTTTTGAAGACCTATCCATAGATACCCCACACGTATGGGTTTGATGAAAAAAAATTTTTTGAGTTTCAGTTCGAAGAACCCCAAAAATT
The DNA here is from genome assembly GCF_948474715.1 of Cydia amplana. Classification (NCBI taxonomy): domain Eukaryota; kingdom Metazoa; phylum Arthropoda; class Insecta; order Lepidoptera; family Tortricidae; genus Cydia; species Cydia amplana. The sequence continues at coordinate 42,971 of NC_086079.1, read as the reverse complement.
TATTGTTTTTTTTCTATTTTTGTGTGAAAATCTTAATGCGGTTCACAGAATACATCTACTTACCAAGTTTCAACAGTATAGTTCTTATAGTTTCGGAGAAAAGTGGCTGTGACATACGGACGGACAGACAGACGGACAGACGGACAGACAGACAGACATGAGGAATCTATAAGGGTTCCGTTTTTTGCCATTTGGCTACGGAACCCTGAAAATGAATGTTAGATTTTTTAAATAATGAAATTAATTAAATATCTTTTTTAATTTCATGTTACCTTATAATTTGCTTAAATTATTTTAGAGCATATTATAATTTTTATTTAAGTTTGTTACTAGCTTACCAACATAGCTGTGCAAATTGTGCAATGTAGGTAGTTACTATGTATAGTTAGATATGTATCTAATATTCATTTTTCTACTCCAGCACTTAAATGTGTCAATTAAATGACTGACAGTGATATCTAAAGCAATGTCATTTGAATGCTTTGTCTATAGGCTCATAAGATGACTGCTAGCAGTCATCTTATGAGTATAATACAACTGCTTTATTTTTTTTAAAGATACAAGTTCCGATCATCTTGATTGAAAGAGGTATGTTTTCATTTACAATAATAACTCTTTTTTTTTAAATAATAACTCTTTTTTTTTAAATAATAACCTTTTTAATAATTACCTTTTTTTTTTTTTTTTTTTTTTTTTTTTTTTTTTTTTTTTTTTTTTTTGCTGCAGCTGTCATAGAAAAAGTAATGTATGCAACAGCTCATAATTGGTTCTTAAAATTCAAGGGTCGAAGTTACAAAACGAGACGTAGTCGAGTTTTGTAAAAAAAGACCCGAGAATTTTACCACTGAATATCACTGTTGCATAAACTACTATTATTTAACTATAAGTATGTATTGTTATATTTATTAATTTAAATTGTAAATCTACTGTCTGCGTAAATTTCCCATTCCTTCATTACTTCTATAATGAGGCCACGTACTCATCATTTTTAATAAAAAAAACTGTAAATTGATACTGAGCACAAACGTCCACACTCGACCGCGTTCGAGCACGCACTGTGGGTTGGGCCACGTGTAGATGCGTACCGCCATCGCTGACCCACTATCTTTGATGTGCGGACGAAATGGCTCCTCTACACGATGGGCCAACGCCGGCCACTCCAAGGGACGCATTTATGCGTTAGAGGGAGCAAGTGATATTGCTATCTCATTCTACCGCATGGCTGCGTCCCTTGGAGTGGCCGGCCATGCCATCACCATTCGCCGCGCCATAAGCCATCCGACACCACTACGTATACCCTCTCTACACGTTGGCCCATCATATTGGGCCATCGTGTAGAGGAACCATTTGGTGTACTATTGGCGGTATAAGTATGTACGCCCACTGCACATCCAGCACACTTGGCGGTATAACGCTACGTCTTACGTAGGCGAACAACGCGCGAACGCCGCGCGGCCGCCGCCCCGCTTCGCGTCTAAATCGCTCACGTACGAGTAGGACATACCTATACGTATCAACGGTTTGTTTCATCCTCGCCGCGCCGCGCCGCGCCGCGTTCGCGCGTTGTCCGCCTACGTAAGCCGTAGCGTAAGAAAGAATGTACGCCCACATCACATCCAGCACGCTTAACGGTATTCATGGCGCACATAAAAACGTTTCCTAATGTGATTGCAATTACATTACACATGTGTACGTCTATACGTACACATGTGTATAAATATGAATGCATACAACTTACTCAAAAACATATCCCATAGTTATAGTTGTTAATTCACCGATGAATGCCGATGTGGGCACCCATATTTTTACACTTGACGTAACAGGGCTTTCAATATCCGGAGAAGTTAGGTAGAGGTAGGTATAGTCCGTCAACCAAATCTTGTCAGTAGCAATGTAAAGCAAACTAAAGTAGGGCAACACTCAAAGAGCAGTATTGCACTAAGAAAAGCAGCAATGTACATCGAACCAACTGATTTTTTTTTCCGCTGAGCGCGCCCTGCGTACGTCAATTCAAATTGTCACTCGCGGTTTATTGAAAAAAATTGAAACATGGACGGACAATTTAAAAGCGATGTTAAAACAATGTTAATCAAAATGATGAACAAATTTGAAGATATCAAAAACAACTCCCTATCGTAGTGCTTATATTCTCTTTGTTCCCTAAGTCCCTTGTCTTCTAAGTTTACTAAAATAAAATCATATCAAAATGCAGATAATTAGATAGTGCATATATTTGTTATTTACAATATAATATGCCACTTGTTAATGTAAATTAGTGTACTGTTCTGGATAAATATGACATACCTGTGTAATTTTTTTGATTGGTATATATTGTACAATATACATATTAAAAATAAAACAACTGATATTTGGGTGTTTATTTAATTTAAAGGTAAATAAGATAAGGGTCACTTTTCGACTTGGTTGCGTTGTACACGTACATAAACCGCCATAGGTAAGTATTGTCTGAAAAGATACTACCTACTACGAACGCCTTATATTGGGCAAGATTTAATCCTGCAACAAACATGTATGGATTAGGTAGATATTGCGAAAGAACGGCGATATAATCAAGGCTCTTAATACTGTTTAAAAGGTTTACCTTTGTAAATAGTCACAACTGATTGCTGAAAATATTAGACATGTGGGCCTATGGACGGTTTCCAGGACACAATTTATGGTCTTGTTAGATAGATTTAGGCATACGTTTTAATTTTATTTATGCCTTTTAACCCTAAAACAAAAAAACTGAACATAATCTTAAAAGTTCGAAAGAGTTCTTCCAGTACTTGTCATAACCGCAATTTTTAGTAATGTTTACCATCAACGAGCATGATTGTACATTGTAGGCCCCTTAGCTTTGCTTATTCTTATTTAATGTATTGGTATTTAATGGTGACAGCAGAAATATCTCTTGAAACAGAAACGATTCAGAATGAAAACAAATAAGGTGACGGCTGTCATTCACGATTCCACATTCCACAGATAAAACACAGATGACACGCGTTTTGGAATTATTTGAACACAGTGTTGCTAACCCGCGATTTTTCAAATTTGCCGCCTTTTACTACTGACAAGATTTGGTTGACGGACTTGTCCGTCAACCAAATCTTGTCAGTAGCAATGTAAAGCAAACTAAAGTAGGGCAACACTCAAAGAGCAGTATTGCGCTAAGAATAGCAGCAATGTACATCGAACCAAAAGATTTTTTTTTTCCGCTGAGCGCGCCCTGCGTACGTTAATTCAAATTGTCACTCGCGGTTTATTGAAAAAATTTGAAACATGGACGGACAATTTAAAAGCGATGTTATAACAATGTTAATCAAAATGATGAACAAATTTGAAGATATCAAAAACAACTGCCTATCGTAGTGCTTATATTCTCTTTGTTCCCTATCTATGTCTTCTATGTTTACTAAAATAAAATCATATCAAAATGCAGATAATTAGATAGTGCATATATTTGTTATTTACAATATAATATGCCACTTGTTAATGTAAATTAGTGTACTCTTCTGGATGAATATGACATACCTGTGTAATTTTTTTGATTGGTATATATTGTACAATAGGATTACATATTAAAAATAAAACAACTGATATTTGGGTGTTTATTTAATTTAAAGGTAAATAAGATAAGGGTCACTTTAGCTTACACTATAATTCAGGTCATTAATTGAAAAAATATAATGAAGTTACCAATGTTACCGGGTCACTTCAACCAAGCATAATACTCTGTAGTATTATTGCATCTTTGTAAATAGTCACAACTGATTGCTGAAAATATTAGACATGTGGGCCTATGGACGGTTTCCAGGACACAATTTATGGTCTTGTTGGATAGATTTAGGCATACGTTTTAATTTTATTTATGCCTTTTAACCCTAAAACAAAAAAACTGAACATAATCTTAAAAGTTCGAAAGAGTTCTTCCAGTATGTACTTGTCATAACCTCAATTTTTAGTAATGTTTACCATCAACGAGCATGATTGTACATTGTAGGCCCCTTAGCTTTGCTTATTCTTATTTAATGTATTGGTATTTAATGGTGACAGCAGAAATATCTCTTGAAACAGAAACGATTCAGAATGAAAACAAATAAGGTGACGGCTGTCATTCACGATTCCACATTCCACAGATAAAACACAGATGACACGCGTTTTGGAATTATTTGAACACAGTGTTGCTAACCCGCGATTTTTCAAATTTGCCGCCTTTTACTACTGACAAGATTTGGTTGACGGACTTTATATACCAGGGAGGGAGGAGGAGGGATCATATGATCGAGCGAGGCGTAGGTATTGATGCGTGCGTAAGTGCGAAGCGACGAGTGTAGCGACCTCTGGTGGGGTTGCCTGTTGCAGGAGAAGGAGCTGTTGTACGACATCTGGATCTGGTACTCGACGGTGTACGTGCCGGTGATGCTGGTCATCATGTGCATCGTGCTGACGGCCTCCGTGTGGGGCATGGACCTCAAGCCGCTGCGCGCCATCTTCGCCACCGTCGCCGTGCTCTTCTATCTGTGTCAGTGCCCTAGCTCCTTCCTGTACTTAACGCCTTTAGAGTTTAGAGCGTTTTCACAGTGTCACGTCACGTGTTTCATTCACACCTACAAAGAAACAATTAAAAATATACAAAAATAAAACCAAAATAAAATAACTTAATATAATATCTTTTTTAAAAAAAGGGAACCGCCTTCAAAAAACCAACCCACTGAAAAGTACAAAATAATTTTTATATGGCACCCCTTTACGTGTCCAGTCCCTATCCCAAGGCGTAAAGCAATTTTTTGCCAAAAAGTAATTAATACGTAATAATAAGAAAATTAATAATCATCCGGATAATTACTTAGTTTTTGAAGTCGGTGCCAAACCAAAATTTTTGAGAACCGATATTTTAGACAACGAAGAACGCTGTACTTACTTGCATTATAAAGACATACTTAGTTTACCCATTAATTTAGTTCTTGTAGGTACTACGTACTCGTATTGTTTTTCTGATTGGTAATAAAGACTGTTTTTGTTGGTTTGGCACCGCCTTCAAAAACTAAGTAATTACCCGGATGATTATTAATTTTCTTATTATTACGTATTAATTACTTTTTGGCAAAAAATTGCTTTACGCCTTGGGATAGGGACTGGACACGTAAAGGGGTGCCATATAAAAATTATTTTGTACTTTTCAGTGGGTTGGTTTTTTGAAGGCGGTTCCCTTTTTTTAAAAAAGATATTATATTAAGTTATTTTATTTTGGTTTTATTTTTGTATATTTTTAATTTTTTAATTATTTTTTATTTATTTTATTTTATTTTTTACTTTTTAGTGATAGGTAGATACTTCATTTATTTTAGGTTTTGGGCTAAAATACTAGTTTGTTAGGCTCTCCATTTAGTCTACTAATGTTGGTGATGGCCTAACTCGATGATAATCGCGACACAACATAATATGACGTTTTGGTGCTAAACGATTTGTATGTATATTGCTCCCACTTCCACTCCCATTCCCAGTCCCAGTCCGAGTCCGACTCCCACTCCCACTATTTTATCTAAATCGGTTTTAGCAACATAAATTTGTTGGTAGGTATACCGATAGCATGGCCACCTACCGGGTCCAATTGGTTTTTCAAACCATCCATGAACTGTACACTAAACCCTTCTCCAGAATGTAACAAACACTTTTCTGAAAACCGCATCAAAATCGGTTCAGCCAAACGCGAGATAATCACGAAGAAACATACACACATACATACGTACATACATACGGGTCAAACTGAGAACGTCCTTTTTTTAAAGGCAGTTAGAAAAAAGTTCATCGACCCACCTAGTGGAACTCCGCAACATAGGCACACGACGACAAGTCGGTTAACCAAAACAAAGTGTGCCTATGTTGCACCAAACCTGAGTTCCACTAGGTACAGCAAGGGTTCAGCATCAGCTATATCTTGGGTACTGCTCTCCCAAGTGCTCATCAAGATGTGACGGATGACCAAAATAGCGTGGGCCTATGTTGCACCAAACTTGAGTTCCACTAGGTACAGCCAGGGTGAACCCTGCCAGCCAGGGTGGTTTGGTGCATCAGCTCTATCTTGGGTACTGCTCTCCCAAGTGCTCATCAAGATGTGACGGATGGCCAAAATAGCGCTGGCCTATGTTGCACCAAACCTGAGTTCCACTAGGTACAGCCAGGGTTCAGCATCAGCTCTATCTTGGGCACTGCTCTCCCAAGTGCTCATCAAGATGAGACGGATGACCAAAACAGCGTGGGCCTATGTTGCACCAAACCTGAGTTCCACTAGGTACATCTCGAGTTCCACTAGGTACATCCAGGGTTCAGCATGAGCTCTATCTTGGGTACTGCTCTCCCAAGTGCTCATCAAGGCGTGTCGGATGACCAAAACAGCGTGAGCCTATGTTGCACCAAACCTGAGTTCCACTAGCTACAGCCAGGGTTCAGCATCAGCTCAGATCTATGTATACTAAAACCTTCTCCAGAATGTAAGAAACACTTTTCTGAAAACCGCATCAAAATCGGTTCAGCCAAACGCGAGATAATCGCGAACAAATATACATACATACATACATACATACATACATACATACATACATACATACATACATACATACATACGGGTCAAACTGAGAACCTCCTTTTTTTTTGAAGGCGGTTAAAAAGTATAAAAGTGCTTTTTATACTCGTATATTCAAAATACATTTAATTACTGTGTGTATTGATAAAAAAAAAAAAGCTTTAATGCAAGAATAAAACGATTTGATACCATAGGGATTTTTTTCTCTAAAGGTCATTCGACATCCGGTATCGGATGGGACAGTATCAAACGCTGCTGCTCTTGTTAGTCCTTTCTCACCCGCGAACTACTGCGCACGGCGCGAACACGTAGGTTTTAAGCAGATCTACGAAATCGACTCCACACTTCGCGCTTCGCGCCTCGATTCGCGCACGTGTGTGGAGAGGGCTTTAGGCTTGAACGATTTATAAATAAATAAATAATTCTCTTTCTCTACGTCAGTGACAGTGTTTTGGCCATTTTGCAGTTATGTTCTACTGCATCATATTCGTGCAAACGGAGAAGAGGAAGATCTTCTCTACGACGACGGCGACGACGACGGAGTCGACGCCGTGCGCCTGGTGCCCCACCTGCACTACGCCTAAATGCACCACACCCAGCACTACAGCGACGAGCGGCAGGCTGCGCCTGCGCACGCTCGAGATGCTATTTGACGAGAAGCTGTGACCGGGGCGGGAAGGGAGGGGGGCACCGCTGCCTCTCTACGTACTTAATTAAGGACGGATACTCGGCGTCGCGACGAATTGGTGTCTCCGGGCCCCTGTTTCACCACCAAGGTCACAATTGTCACCTGACAGTGACAATTCGCCGTACATTTGCTGGTTCTAAAAGTCCATATTGACGATAATCGTCGTTACTTATCGACCCAGAAATGGACAGGCATTTGTCAATTGTCACCAAGGTAAAATGGTCCCAGTTGACATGTTCATTGGTCATGTGTGGAAGTGTTAAAACAACAATAAAATGTCATTTCGTTATGTCTTAATGGCTCCTCTACAGTCTACACCATCGGCTGGTGATGATGATGATGGTCCATTACAGAATTGGGCGACGATTGCATCATGCGGGTAAGTACGCGCACAATGACCGCCACATCCTTTTAATTTTATGTTTGCCCGAAAACCGACAGAATGGCTATTACGCTCCATCATCGACGATTTTACCATGGGCCACTATGGGCTATTAAACCCTCCATGCGATTCAGGATCATCTGCAATTAGCCATCATGGCCAATGGTGTAGAGGAGCCATAATGGTTTTATTACTATTATTACTTTTCCTTCACTACCTTGAAACGTAAACCATAGACCAGTCGGTGTATTGATGTTCTATTATAGATAGGTACAGAGTACCTACGGTAAGTACAAGACAGTGGTATAGCCGCGGTCAGTGATACAGACTATATAGGCGGGGGAAGAAAAAATTTGCATCAATTCGTACAGTTTCGAAAGATTTTTAACAGACTTCCAAATCTCAAAGAAGGAGGTTATCAATTCGGTTGTTTTTTTTTTTATTATTATTATTATTTTTTTTATGTTTGTTACTCCATATCTCCGTCATTACTGGACCGATTTTGAAAATTCTTTTTTTGATTGTATGTATATGCATACAGATTGGTCCCGTTTTTGTCAAAACCCAGTTCTGATGATGGGATCCATGAGGAATCGAGGGAACTCCTCAAATCTTAAAGGCATACATATAGTGATTTTTGTGTTTTTATCAACAAATCAAGCATATACATTCAGAAACGTGACATTTGATGAAGTGGAACTGCTGATGATGATCAGAACAGAACTCTTCAACGACGCATAGTTCACGTTTGGCGATTTGTCCTCTTCGTTATGTTTGTTAAGCAAGTTAAGTTTTTAAGCCACATTTTTGTCAAGCTCGAGTTCTGATGATGGGATCCATGAGGAATCGAGGGAACTCCTCAAATCTTAAAGGCGTGCGTATAGAGATTTTTGTATTTTCATCAGAAAATCAAGCATTTTTATTAAAAACCGTCGCATTTGATGAAGTGGAACTGCTGATGATGATCAGAACAGAACTCTTCAACGACCCATAGTTCACGTTTGGCGATTTGTCCTCTTCGTTATGTTTGTTAAGCAAGTTTAGTTTTTAAGCCACATTTCTGTCAAGCTCGAGTTCTGATGATGAGATCCATAAGGAATCGAGGGAACTCCTCAAATCTTAAAGGCATACATATAGTGATTGTTGTGTTTTAATCAACAAATCAAGCATATACATTTAAAAAGTAACATTTGAGGAAGTGTAACTGCTGATGATGACCAGAACGAAACTCTTTAACGACGCATAGCTCGCGTTTGGCGATTTATTCTTTTCGTTATGTTTGTTAAGCAAGTTAGGTTTTTAAGCCATATTTATGTCAAGCTCAAGTTCTGAACATGGGATCCATGAGAAATCGAGGGAACTCCTCAAATCTTAAAGGCACACGTATAGAATTTTCTTTATTTTCATCATAAAATAAAGTATTTACATTAAAAACTGTCGCATTTGATGAACTGGAACTGCTGATGATGATCAGAACAGAACTCTTCAACGACGCATAGTACATGTTTGGTGATTTCGAATTTCGACTTTGACTTGGACTGGGACCCGGACTCGGATCCAGATCCGGACTCGTACCCGGATCCGGTTCGGACCCGGACCCGGACCTGGACTCGGATTCGGACTCGGACCTGGACTAGACCCGGACTCGGACCCGGACTCGGACACAGACCCGGACCTTGACCCGGAAAACCACTATGATACCTAAACTAAATAAACCACTATGATTACCTACCATAAAATGTAGGTATAAAGTATGATGAGGCCAAACCCTCCCGCTCAAACCCCCGTACACCGCACCGCATGCGCCATTAAGTGGGTTAGGTTAGGTTTGAACTGCTATCCTCACAGAACCGAACAAAAGTGGGTTAAGTTAGGTTAGAACTGCGAGCCTTACAGAAACGAAATGCTTCCTTTTCTACATAGCGCACCATCTACAATAATCTTTCACCGGGCCGCATAGAAGTCGGTTTTTTTTTCTTAAAAATTATTCTAATCAATATTTAGGGTTTACAGATGCCCACGATACGATTATCTCCAGTACCGTAATTGAGCTCTTCATGAAATTAATGACCCTAGGGTCAATATTTAGAACACTATACAGACCAAGTCATACATGTAGTCGAAATAATGTATCAATTATATGTCTTAAGTTAGTTCATGATTAGGAACAAAGAAATCCCGAGAGTTTCCTGTGAGCTGTGTACAGTAAGCTCAATCTATAGTTTTTTTTAAATAATCGATATAAATTAATGTAAATTAAAATTTCCTACACAATTCGAAAATTTGATGATTAGGTCATAATATAAATCTCAATCACTATCTCAATTGATATGGAAATTTGCACCACTCGGATACAGTGAGATCTATTTATTATGTTTTTTTTATTTTTATTTTATGCTTAAAAAATATGTTTATTCGTCCTACACTCGAAAATTTAATATTTCTACAATTATCTGTTTATTTAACACGTGTTATCAATAAAATATTGGAATAATAAAAGTGCTTTGCGAGAAATCAAATTACATAACAAATAATTTGAGACCAATACTTTTAAAATTGCCGCTTTTCCGAACATGCTTGCAAGTGCAAGTGCAAGTTTCGTACGATTTTTCGATAAGATTTATTTGATGTTTTTTTTATAAATGTGGTCGAACTGTAACAACTGCCAACTGCAACTGCAACTGTAATTGTATCTTAACCTGTTTTATGTACAATAAAGTGTTTACATCATACATACATACTGCCAAGTTAAGGTGAAGCCGACCAAGACATACGTCAACAGGTTTATTTTAGCTATTATAATCCGTTTGTTTCATTCTATTTTTCGATGAGGTAAATTGTAGCTGTCACGTATTACCACAAATTTGGTCGGACTGCAAAAACTGCCAGGCTAAGGTGAGGCCGACCAAGCCATATACGTCAATAGGTTTATTTTAGCTATTATAATCCGTTTGTTTCATTCTATTTTTCGATGAGGTAAATTGTAGCTCTCACGTGGTACCACAAAATTGGTCGGACACAGGAACCTGCCAACACAGGATTTAACCGACCACTTTTTTTTACTGTCTTCAAAGGCAGCTATCATAACATACAAGTTTCATACGATTTTTCGATAAAAAAAATTTTTATGATTTTTTTTTATAAATTTGGTCGGACTGTCAGGCTAAGGTGAGGCTGACCACTTTTTTTTTTACTGTCCTCAAAGTCTAGGATACCTGACCCATAGATATCATACAAGTTTCATTCTATTTTTCGATGAGGTTTTTTTTGATGAATTTTTGTCCAACTTTTTTGCCATTTGTACAAAATCTGCCAGGTTAAGCCTAGGCCGACCAAGTGCGTTGGAATGTCAGGTACCTCCACAGGGTAGGTATATTCTATTTTTTTATCAGGTTTGTTTCATGCAGCCGGCCACCGGACTACCAGGCGAGCTCGAGCCGAGCCGCGAGACGAGCCACGAGCCCACCGCTTACACTCGCGTCTCGTGGCGCGGCTCGCGGCTCGGCTCGTGGCTCGCGCGTAGGGTTTGCAATCCGGATCCGAAATGTATGAAATTATCCGGATCTGGATCCGGATCCGCGGACCTTCCCATACATTTCGGATCCGTCGTGCAAACCCTACTCGCGCGAGAATGTAAACCGCTTATAAAGATTTTCGCTGTGATGGGATGGGCGCGCAGCACTTGACTTGCGCAGAACGACACCTCCTGTCTTGCTCCTGTCATGCGAGTGTAATTGTCATACCAAATTACTAAGTTTTCTGCACCGCATTCTTACAAATCAATAGTTTTCTTTAAAGCCTTTCCTAAATCCTTAGTCCTTACTTCGAGCTGTGTGAGCTGGATGATAAAACAATAGCAGATGTAGAAGCCGGCCGGTGTCGTTCCTAGGAGCTCCTTTAGTAGCAATTATGTAAGATTTATTTGTTCACTATGATACCTATTACTACAACCACAACAACCTACAACAACAACCAACAACAACTACAACTACATTTTGCCTGTAATTAGTACCTACGAGTATATATATAGTCTCGGAGGAATAATCCAATATGGAGTGGTGACACGCACTAATTTCTATGTGAAAAATTCTGCCGTTTTCGGCGCGGGGGGCGAGGAACGCACACAAATAATGTAAACACTAATGCATTTTTTGCATGCGTCGCTACACACGCACACGACAAAATTATCAAACACTAGCATAAACTATATTCACACAAATACAAGAACAAACACAGACAACCCTGTCCGTGAACGAGATGATGTCAGTTTTAAGTAAACGTAAAAGTGCGAGGGACTTGTCGATAATATTGTCGATATTTTATTGACTGAATTTTTACTGTCTGCTTTAGTCAATTATAACCATCAAAAACATTACATGTGAAAACCGGCCAAGTGCGAGTCGGACTCGCGCACGGAGGGTTCCGCACCATCAACAAAAAATAGAGCAAAATAAGCAAAAAAACGGTCACCCATCCAAGTACTGACCCCGCCCGACGTTGCTTAACTTTGGTCAAAAATCACGTTTGTTGTATGGGAGCCCCACTTAAATCTTTATTTTATTCTGCTTTTAGTATTTGTTGTTATAGCGGCAACAGAAATACATCATCTGTGAAAATTTCAACTGTCTAGCTATCACGGTTCGTGAGATACAGCCTGGTGACAGACGGACGGACGGACGGACGGACAGCGGAGTCTTAGTAATAGGGTCCCGTTTTTACCCTTTTGGTACGGAACCCTAAAAAGGTGCAAGTCTCGCAACGCTTCTACTACAAAAAAGTTTTGAGATGTAATGCTCCACCAAGAACCTGCTCCACTGAAACCAAGTCGGTTATCATCGTAGTGTACCTTTACTTTACCTACTATTTGTAGGAACTGCAACAGTAACTTTGTAATAGCATATATTTATATGGAATTACAAACTTACTTATGCAGTTCTTAGAACTTTAAAACGTGACTGATATTGCAATATTTTTAGGTTTTCGATGGCTTGGTAAGCTGAAAACTACTTATGTTTAAAATTTATTGCATCTTTTGGAAATCTAAAAAAATAAATCAAAATAACAATATATTTATAATGTTCATATAGATTTTATCGATATTGGTTTTTATGGTGTCCCATCGCTAACTATGGTAGAGTGATACCAGAGCACTGACCATCCAGCCTCTAGACTCAACTTAGGCCAATTCTTTCATGAAACCGATGCTGCCAAAAATACAGGGGTGCGGGGGACGAGGTGAGCGAGTCCCGTGCCGTGATTGGTCCGTTCAAACTAGATATGAGCGCCGATAGGCATTTAGCCGGCGGCGGCGCGCCGGTCAAAATTGGTCGGCGGCGGCGGCGAATCGGCGGCGTGGCCTTGAAACACCTTCGATTAATGAAAATAGAATTCAAACCAAAATTTTACCGAAAAACATGTTTTTGCTGTAAGAAAGTTATGAAATAAACGCATTTTTTATTTTCAAGGATAATTTATTGAATAATGGTACGAAAAAAATTTATATCGTATAAACTGTGGATAAGCGGTATCGCGCGGCATCAGAGGCGGTCTTAATCTTGGCAAGGCTCTAGCCGGAAGATCTTAGCGAGGCCCTTATCCTTTGTGCTAAGTTAAAAATTGCGGATTGACTGTATCAGGGAAACGTCTTGTCGGCAGTCCAAAGAAAATCGAGCTCCGCTCCGTCATTAACCAATATCGACCCAACAAAACCGATTTATGTCAAAAAGTGAGGCCCAACGCCGAGCTCCATGTAACACCGAAGACTTGATTTCGACGCCTCCCAATGCGAGGCCAGAGGATGGGCTGCAGGCAAGCATACAGCTAAGAATCGAACGCCAAGTGTAAGCTTGACTGACGGCCGAACGCCTGGAGCGCCGATTGCGGCGCGCTTCTGTGCGAGGCCGAACTGCAAGAGAGCAGAGCGAGGGTGCAGGCCGATAAAGACTGAAGCCATAGTGTTAAAGATATGGAGCTTTCCTGCGGGCGCATTCGTGCGACGCCAAAGGCCGAGCTGCAATGGAGCTAAGATCGGATAAGGACCAATGCTCAAGCATTTTAAAACAGGCCGAAAGTTGAGCTCCAAACAGGGCCAAAAACTTGCAGGTTCAGATAGCGGCTTAATTCCATGCGAACGATGCAAGGCCAAAGATTGAGCTGCGAGAGAGCAAAGCTTGAAATTTGAACAGTGGCCTTGAATTTTAATTGAGACCCGATTCCGACGCCCTTCCGTGCGAAGCCAACGGCCGGACATTTGGACGTGGAAACATTTAATATCTCAAAATTAACCCCATTTTATACCTTTTAAAGACGTTTAACCATGCTTGCAATGGTTAAATTCGCGATAAATGACGGATGGTTAGCTGGCAAAATTAGTTATGCATTGGATCGGTAATCCAAAGATGTGGGTTCGAGTCTCACGTTAGCGGCGTTAGCCAGAGTTGATCAAAGTTAATTTTTTCATTGTGATTGACATATGTCTAGTGTATATATATGTCACCGTAAAATTGTAAACACTCGTCATATTATAGTCTAGCTAGTTACATTATAAACTGACGGTAGGGATATTATAATCTAACCTAACCTAACCTACGTTAGATTATAAACTAACGGGTTCACAATCTTACGGTGTCATATACAATCTGTAAATTGTAATGTGGAACGTTCCAGAATATAAATGGAAGGAAATCAGTATGTTTATTACAAGCATATTGATGTTAAAATTGATATTAAATAATTTCGTTTCACCAAGACGAGTAGCGCGGTTACTAGACAGATAAGTTTGCATTTGCCTTCGATATTTTTGAATTATATGGGCCTAAAATACCTTTTGAATGCCTATAAACTATTCAAAGTGGCGCCGTTAATGATCTAAACTCGATTAAAAATATATTATCTGATTCTGAAAGTAGTAGTAACTACCAAGGTCACGCCGATCCCACGCCGATAGCGCAGCGTCGGCGGCGGCGGCGCGAAAATTTTGTCGGCGGCGGCGGCGCGCCGGCGCGGCGCTCATATCTAGTTCAAACACACGTGGGCGTCAGACAGTAATATCTGCCGGGCGCTAGTGATGTGACACGTTGAATAATAACATTGTCAAACACGGTCAATAATGTAATAACAGTAATAATATGCAAGCATGTTTTGAATGCTATGTTGATTCGTTCGTTCGAAAACATTAACCCATAACGTTGTGGTTTCGTTAGCAGGTGTATCTGCTTTATATAATTAATTTAAAAATAAACTATTGGTAAAAAGGCGTCTTATGGGATTTAGAGAAGCGCGAGACGAGACGAGATGCGGATGCGGATATTCGCAACATCCCTGCTTGGAAGCACTTCTTCACGCAGCTCGCCCTTCGGCCTCGCTTTAAATTACTGAGGGTTGCACGCTTGGGTGTCGGGGTGAAGGCTTCGGGCCTTCGGCGGGTCAGCCTTCGGCCTCCCAGCCTGATATTCGCCCTTCGGGTTCGCTTAACCTACTTGGAAATTTTCCTTTGCCCGTGTCCGCCGCCATTTTGAGTGTTTTCAAAAAATAATTCACATACTAATCTTGGGCCCCCAAGCTCGCCGCATGCCAAATCTCAACGCGCTCAGACCAACTTGAAAAAAAAAAGACGGCCATTTTCATAATCATAATCATAATTCTTTATTGCAACCATGGTATTACAAGGTGTTTTTATGTTAGTTAGTACATTTTGAAACTTTTTAAATGCAATTTGTGTTGTCTCGGGCCCTCTATGGCATTTGGTCGAGCACCCCCCACCTATCTCTCACCTTTGAAGATTTTCATAAAAAATAAGTGGCCATTTTTACCGCCATATTGGTTTTATTAAAAAAAATCCATAGGAATACAGCTAGGTGACCCCGAGTTTTCGTGACCAAAATTTTAGCGCGCTGGGAGTATTTTGAAAAATGATCGCCATTTTGAATCCGCCATTTTGAAAAAATAATGGCGGCTTCAGAAACTGTCAGCGTCCCTCTATGACATTTGGTCGAGCATCTCCCACGTATCTGTCACCGTTTAGTGACCAAAAGTCGGATAATCCGGTAGACCAAAAGTCGGATTTTTCTGGAAGTCACCAAACCACCCCCTCTATACGACCGTATCAAAGTCAAATACCCCAGGAACCCCCTTCTGGGAGAGCAATTATGTCAATTAATCACTCGGGTTGCGGCTTTATATACAGGGTGGATTTTCTTTTTGGCTCAGTGAGGGCAGCTACCAGATCCCGAACTGCTACGAGAAAACGGTCTTAGGAGACCTTCCCTCGATTTCAAATTAGATCCCATTCCTATTGAGGATCAAAAGCTTGTATGGAAGCAAAAAAAAATTCCGGCTAGAAAAGCCACAAATCGAGGAAAACTTTTCCCATAATAAATTTCACATTTTCTCCATAGTAAATGTATGGAAAAAGTTTTTATTAATTTGTGGCTTTTTAGTACATTACCGTAAGTCGACCCCTAGGAAACTATTGATACTGGATAGGAATGGAATCGATTGGCATACAAAAGTAGCATGTGAAAAATAAAAGTTTTCATTTTCATTCAAATATTATGGGAAAAGTTTTCCTCGATTTGTGGCTTTTCTAGCATGAAATTTTTTTTTGCTCCCATACAAGCTTTTGATCCTCAATAGGAATGGGATCGATTGGCATAAAAAAAAGTTTGTCAAAAATGACCTTTTTCTCGTATCCTGTATGTTTTTTCCAAAATCTGTAAATGCCAATCTTCATTAATTTAAAATCGAGGGAAGGTCTCTTAAGACCGTTTTCTCGTAGCAGTACGGGATCTGGTAGCTGCCCTCACTGAGCCAAAAAGAAAATCCACCCTGTATTCGCGGTATCCTACTATACCCACCCATTAAAAACATCCTGTATAATTCTATTAAGAGTTATTACATGGTTTAAATCAAATATTGATTTGTTATTATGTAAATGAAATGTTATTTAACACAATCTAACTAAATGAGGTTTAAATTATTTGGCCGAATGTTCAAGTATCATTGCCATGTTGGCAGTCGTACACAGAAAAAAAGCAAAAATTAAAAAGTTAAACCGGCGCCCACTATTCTCAACAAAAATGGAATCAAAATAATGCATTTTAAATTGCAACCGTGTGTTTTTGTATAAAATTGGTCTTGTGATTAATTTTTGCAATGTTTTTATAATCGCTAAAAGTAATACGAGTACCTATGTAGTGCTGAATTGACAATATCGGTTATGTTCAAGGGAAAATTGGTACCTGACCGTAAGTGTACTTCTCATATTATTTATTTGTTTTATAGTGAATTTTTCGCAAATACCTATGCGATTTGAATTGAATTACCTTATCAATAGTAAACAATCACATTCTATGGATATGGACATCACTAGTTTGGGCTTAGGAATGTCACGTAATAAAAGACAAGAAAGGATGTATACGGATGCAGCGCGATAGAAAGAGACTTTCTTAAAAGACGTCATCGAGTTTCAAGCGCTGTCAAATTTGATGAGACGCTTAAATTAAAATATTTTTTTATCCAAATCTCTAAAAAATCGGCTTACCTGTGAAATGAAATGCCATTTTTTTGTACACCAGAGTTTTTAGTGTTCTTGCCACACAATTTGACACAACAATAATGCATTTTTGATAGCAAAAACTTCTTCGAGCTACCGAAGTTTCTACACCGAGCCCGGTCCGCCGACTGAAGTAAGCGGTGTAGGCGTGACTCGAAGATGGAGTAACGCTACCGTATGTGTGGCAGAGGGGATAGCGCGACTATGCTATGTCTAGAGGCTGGATGGTCAGTGTACCAGAGTAATAAATTAAAAGTTCCTATTTATGGAAAATGACGGCAGTAAATACCTTAAAATAAATAAAATACAATACAAATATTGGACATGTAAAATAAAAAATATACGATAGAAACTAAGAGAAAAATGAATTTTCAAACAGTAGTAGGGTAGGTGTGTTAGTTTTCGTCCACTTGAAGAAATTGAATATAAATCTACATTGCTGCAAAAATTTGGACTTAAGGTGGTTCGATTTTCATACAAAATTCAATCGACTTTCATTAAGTAACTACACACTATTACTACATAAATATTTCCGCATTTATCTTCTTTTCATATTCTTTTTTTATTCATTTTTGCTAAATGAATAGGAAAACAATGTTTCATACAGAAATCATGCAAAAATCATAGTTAACTTTTCATCAATTTTACGTATGTGTGCGTCACAAATGTCGTGTACGGATACATTTGCGACGTTGCCATACCATTTCCGACGTTGCCGGGCTGACCACGGCGCGAATTTGAAGTGCCGTCATGTTTAGCGCAATTTTGTTGCACTACCCGATTTTGTTGAATAAGTACCCGAAGTTCGTCAGCTTAGCTAAGAACTATCATGGCGCGTTTTGTAAACAGTCGCTTTTTTGCTTACAAACGGAAGGTTCCCGGTTCAAACCCCAGTCATTGTATGCTGGGACATAACTTTTTGTATTTTTTTTTACACCTAAATTTCGTGTTGTGTTTTTTATTTTTATTTAATTTTTCTTATTTTCAAAAATCGATGGATTAAGTATGGGCTAAGCGTATTCGTTTAATTTTTACAAAGATAATTAGAAATTATACTCTACCTAATCTTTTTGATTTTTACAATCAGGACATCCTCACAGCAATAAAAAAGAAATGTATAAAATTTCCTGTGGTTGAAAATAATGGAATTTTGTCTATGAATGAAAAACACAATTATTACTAATTACTACCAGGCAGTGTTGGCCGAACGTTAATCCCAATTACCATTAAAAATTAACCATTGAAAAGGTTAATTCGAATTAACCATTAACCATTGAAGGAAAATTAATTGTCAATTCGCATTAACATCAATTTGCATTAATATTAATTTATTTCGAACCATTAAAAATTAAAAAGAATTAATGGTTAATGCTTCACAAACCATTAAAAATTAAATCAATTTTTAATGACAATTAAAAATATTATTGATAATTATCAATTAACAAAAATATATCGTAATTTTATAAAGGCGCCCGTAATTTTTATCTAGCTAGTGGACCTCAGGTTTGGTGCAACATAGAAACACGCCGTTTGGTCATCCGACTCGTCTTGATGAGCACTTGGGAGACCAGTACCCAAGATAGAGCTGATGCTGAACCCTGGGTGTACCTAGTGGAATTCAGGTTTGGTGCAACATACACACACGCCGTTTAGGCTATTCGACTCGTCACAATGAGCACTTGGGAGAGCAGTACCCAAGATGGAGCTGATGCTGAACCCTGGCTGTACCTAGTGGAACTCAGGTTTGGTGCAACATAGACACACGCCGTTTAGGCTATTCGACTCGTCACAATGAGCACTTGGGAGAGCAGTACCCAAGATGGAGCTGATGCTGAACCTTGGCTGTACCTAGTGGAACTCAGGTTTGGTGCAACATAGACACACGCCGTTTTGGTCATCCGACTCGTCTTGATGAGCACTTGGGAGAGCAGTACCCAAGATAGAGCTGATGCTGAACCCTGGCAGTACCTAATGGAACTCAGGTTTGGTGCAACATAGACAAACGCCGTTTTAGTCATCCGACTCGTCTTGATGAGCACTTGGGAGAGCAGTACCCAAGATAGAGCTGATGCTGAACCCTGGCAGTACCTAATGGAACTCAGGTTTGGTGCAACATAGACAAACGCCGTTTCGGTCATCCGACTTGTCTTGATGAGCACTTGGGAGAGCAGTATCCAAGATAGAGCTGATGCTGAACCCTGGCAGTACCTAATGGAACTCAGGTTTGGTGTAACATAGACAAACGCCGGTTTGGTCATCCGACTCGTCTTGATGAGCACTTGGGAGAGCAGTACCCAAGATAGAGCTGATGCTGAACCCTGGCAGTACCTAATGGAACTCAGGTTTGGTGCAACGTAGACAAACGCCGTTTTGGTCATCCGACTCGTCTTGATGAGCACTTGGGAGAGCAGTACCCAAGATAGAGCTGATGCTGAACCCTGGCAGTACCTAGTGGAACTCAGGTTTGGTGCAACATAGACACACGCCGTTTTGGTCATCCGACTCGTCTTGATGAGCACTTGGGAGAGCAGTACCCAAGATTGAGCTGATGCTGAACCCTGGCAGTACCTAATGGAACTCAGGTTTGGTGCAACATAGACAAACGCCGTTTTGGTCATCCGACTCGTCTTGATGAGCACTTGGGAGAGCAGTGCCCAAGATAGAGCTGATGCTAAACCCTGGCAGTACCTAATGGAACTCAGGTCTGGTGCAACATAGACAAACGCCGTTTTGGTCATCCGACTCGTCTTGATGAGCGCTTGGGAGAGCAGTACCCAAGATTGAGCTGATGCTGAACCCTGGCAGTACCTAATGGAACTCAGATTTGGTGCAACATAGACAAACGCCGTTTTGGTCATCCGACTCGTCTTGATGAGCACTTGGGAGAGCAGTACCCAAGATAGAGCTGATGCTGAACCCTGGCTGTACTTAGTGGAACTCAGGTTTGGTGCAACATAGACAAACGCCGTTTTGGTCATCCGACTCGTCTTAATGAGCACTTGGGAGAGCAGTACCCAAGATAGAGCTAATGCTGAACCCTGGCTGTACCTAGTGGAACTCAGGTTTGGTGCAACATAGACAAACGCCGTTTTGGTCATCCGTCACATCTTGACGAGCACTTGGGAGAGCAGTACCCAAGATAGAGCTGATGCTGAACCCTGGCTATACCTAGTGGAACTCAGGTTTGGTGCAACATAGGCCCACGCTATTTAGGTCATCCGTCAGGGTTCAGCATCAGCTCTATCTTGGGTACTGCTCTCCCAAGTGCTCGTCAAGATGTGACGGATGACCAAAACGGCGTTTGTCTATGTTGCACCAAACCTGAGTTCCACTAGGTACAGCCAGGGTTCAGCATTAGCTCTATCTTGGGTACTGCTCTCCCAAGTGCTCATTAAGACGAGTCGGATGACCAAAACGGCGTTTGTCTATGTTGCACCAAACCTGAGTTCCACTAAGTACAGCCAGGGTTCAGCATCAGCTCTATCTTGGGTACTGCTCTCCCAAGTGCTCATCAAGACGAGTCGGATGACCAAAACGGCGTTTGTCTATGTTGCACAAAGCCTGAGTTCCATTAGGTACTGCCAGGGTTCAGCATCAGCTCTATCTTGGGTACTGCTCTCCCAAGTGCTCATCAAGACGAGTCGGATGACTAAAACGGCGTTTGTCTATGTTGCACCAAACCTGAGTTCCACTAGGTACTGCCAGGGTTCAGCATCAGCTCTATCTTGGGTACTGCTCTCCCAAGTGCTCATCAAGACGAGTCGGATGACCAAAACGGCGTTTGTCTATTTTGCACCAGACCCGAGTTCCATTAGGTACTGCCAGGGTTTAGCATCAGCTCTATCTTGGGCACTGCTCTCCCAAGTGCTCATCAAGACGAGTCGGATGACCAAAACGGCGTTTGTCTATGTTGCACCAAACCTGAGTTCCATTAGGTACTGCCAGGGTTCAGCATCAGCTCAATCTTGGGTACTGCTCTCCCAAGTGCTCATCAAGACGAGTCGGATGACCAAAACGGCGTGTGTCTATGTTGCACCAAACCTGAGTTCCACTAGGTACTGCCAGGGTTCAGCATCAGCTCTATCTTGGGTACTGCTCTCCCAAGTGCTCATCAAGACGAGTCGGATGACCAAAACGGCGTTTGTCTATGTTGCACCAAACCTGAGTTCCATTAGGTACTGCCAGGGTTCAGCATCAGCTCTATCTTGGGTACTGCTCTCCCAAGTGCTCATCAAGACGAGTCGGATGACCAAACCGGCGTTTGTCTATGTTACACCAAACCTGAGTTCCATTAGGTACTGCCAGGGTTCAGCATCAGCTCTATCTTGGATACTGCTCTCCCAAGTGCTCATCAAGACGAGTCGGATGACCAAAACGGCGTTTGTCTATGTTGCACCAAACCTGAGTTCCATTAGGTACTGCCAGGGTTCAGCATCAGCTCTATCTTGGGTACTGCTCTCCCAAGTGCTCATCAAGACGAGTCGGATGACTAAAACGGCGTTTGTCTATGTTGCACCAATCCTGAGTTCCATTAGGTACTGCCAGGGTTCAGCATCAGCTCTATCTTGGGTACTGCTCTCCCAAGTGCTCATCAAGACGAGTCGGATGACCAAAACGGCGTGTGTCTATGTTGCACCAAACCTGAGTTCCACTAGGTACAGCCAAGGTTCAGCATCACTTCCATCTTGGGTATTGCTCTCCCAAGTGCTCATTGTGACGAGTCGAATAGCCTAAACGGCGTGTGTCTATGTTGCACCAAACCTGAGTTCCAGTAGGTACCTACTGCCAGGTTTCAGGGTCATTTTGCTGTCTCATTTTAAAATATCACGACCTGATAATTCACTGAAGCTTGTATTCATATGCTTATTTTTAATTTTAATACCTAGCTCCAAGTTTCTAAGCAATAGTAACATTAATTATTAGTTTATGAAAAAATTGATTTAATTGCATTAAACGTTAATTTAGATTGACAATCAATGTAATTAAACGTCTCAAAATTAAATTCTAATTAACTTAATTTAAATTGATGCGTAATGCAATTGACTAATTGCGGATTTAATGGTTAATGGAAATGATTAATTGTTAATTAGAATTACACATTACGGCCAACACTGCTACCAGGTATGTAAATTATAACTTTATTAGAATCCATATTGTTGCATCATCTTTCTTCCTAATATTTTTTTCTATCATGATTCATGATATTATATTTCTTTCAGGTACAGGGACTACTACGGATAACAAATATAAAAAAATGTACTGTAGGTACTTGAATTAAAAAAAAAATGATTTCCTTTTATTTTATTTTACAATTACCTACTACTTTATTAGAGGCTGGGCAGTAAGGGATTGCTTTACTTGTAGAACAAACTATTAGCGCTTTAAAAAAACTGATACCTGACACTTACAAACTGGACTTCCTTGGGCTTTTCTACTAAGAATCGTCAGTAGGTATTCTCCATCCTAGCATAAAAAGATATCCTAAAATGTCGGTCATCACGTCAGGTTTTAGTATCAAAAATGTTTCCCAGCCTGCGTGACGTAGCGGAAACTAAAACTTCTATAGAAATATTTGGGACATAGTTTTTATATTAGCTTCAGGATTCAACAAGAATATGCTAGTGATTCTGAGTTGGAAGAACCCAAAAAGATCATAATCTGTGAAAATCAGGTATTGATTTTTTTTTTGAAAACGTTGATAATGTATTTTATTGATAATAGCTACCCGCCCCGGCTTCGCACGGGTTAACCAATTATAGATAAACCTTCCTCTTGAATCACTCTATCTATTAAAAAAAACCGCATCAAAATCCGTTGCGTACTTTTAAAGATCTAAGCATACAGACAGACAGACAGAAAAGCGACTTTGTTTTATACTATGTAGTGATAGTGATGATGATGATACTGAATATCTGGGGGAAGCGCTGGTGGCCTAGCGGAAAGAGCGTGCGACTTGCAATCCGGAGGTCGCGGGTTCTAACCCCGGCTCGTACCGTCGTACCAATGATTTTTCGGAACTTTTGTACGAAATATCATTTGATACCTATTTACCGGAACCTATTTATATACCGATACCTATTTTTCGGTGAAAGAAACCAATGTGAGGAAACCGGACTAATCCCAATAAGTTTACTCTCTGGGTTGGAAGGTCAGGGCAGTCGCTTTCGTAAAAACTAGTGCCCATGCCAATTCTGGGATTAGTTGCCAAGCGGACCCCATGCGAGGAAGAAGAGATTGAATATCTGGGAGACCGACCAAAGCTCAGAAAATATATAAAAACCCAAAAATGCGCGTTTTTTCACAGATCAGACCTAGCTAAGAGATCAAACCCCTTATAGCAAATTTCATCGAAATCGTTAGAGCCGTTTCTGATATCATCCAAATATATAAATAAATATATATATAATAATTGCTCGTTTAAAGGTAAGATAACACAAAAAGGACAAAAATAAACAAAAAGAAATTACCTACTCGCACCAGTCTTGAACCCCAATCCTCTTGCACGTATTTCCACGAACATACCGTAACGCTATTGCAGTATACTTACGTTGTGTGAAATTGTCTACTATAAGCATCACGGAAACACTGCTTGCATGTGTGAGTTATAGTAGGAAAAAGCATGACAGCAACACTCCGTCGACTTTAAAGGGTGGTTTTTGCACAATGAAGTATTCAATGTTTATATTAATAGTTCAATATTTACTTAAAGAGTTCGCTAAACATAGTTTTAAGTATACAAATACCAAGACCATTCCATAAAAAAATTAAACATGAAATTTTGCGAAAGTGGCACCATCTAGCGAGGGTTAAGCTTTGAGTAACCTAGTCGAACCACCTTAAAGCAATCCTTAATGTCGAGACAATATACGAGTATCTATCTACATAAGAAATGTACCTATTTGGCAAAATACAGAATATGAATATGTTATTTGCTGATTAGCAAATAACATATTTGATATTTAATTTGCTATTTTTTATTTATTTTGTCATGTGGACGAAAACTAGACACTAGAGCATGGACGGAAACTAGCACAATGACCAGATCGGTAATATCACGTTACTTATGATTTATACTATTTATTTCTTTGAATGGATTATGTTGATATAAAAATAAGGTGTTATAGAAAAATAATGTGTTATATAAATTATATAATAACAAGCAACGCAAATTAGAAGTTAGGTATACCTAATGAACAGGGGTCGGACAAAAAGAGCCGATGACGTAAAAATGACGTAATCTTGCACACAGGATGATGTTTGAGTTTGTATTTAAACTTCCGTGTGACATGTAGTAACAAAGTAGTATTAATGAAGTAACAAAATAATCGTAAATAAATCCATGGAATTAATAATACAGGTGGTAGGGTGATGTAGTGAATAAAATAAATTTCTTCGTTGGTATATCTTGATTACAGCAAGAGCAGTATACGTGTTTGTCACGTACCTCCAAAAACGGAAAATTGCCACAATATTCGAGTACAGATGACATTTTAGAGCGTTTTCTTATACATTAGTAAATATACATTTTAGCTAAATATAATCGTGAAGATACAATAGCTAAACAATAACGAAGTCAATTTATTGTTCATCTGATTGACAATGTGTCAGTCAAAAACGTACTTACTCATTTCAAGTGGCGATATCGTTTAATAAAGAGGTTGATAAATGATAAGTGATAATTGTTTATGAAAATCAAAAATACTATTTGAAATCATCCTATAAGTGGATTGACGTCATCCGCACTTTTTGTCCGACCCCTGCTAATGAATATTTAGAAAGTCTTCTTTAAATATTACCCTAAATTAGATCTAGTACCATGAAGTGGTATCACTTTCAGACTGACAATGTTTTTTAGTTTTTTGCTAAATTAGTGCACTATTTGATAATATTTACATGTAATAGTACTTACATATGAAAAGAAACGTGTTCTTTAAGTACGCTAGATGTGTCCGATCGGTTTTTACAGGAGAAAACGCTACAATTCGGCATTTTCTGCTCCTAACATTCCGCTTAGACTGACGTTTGCTGAATGGCGTATGACGTATGGCAACTAGTTTTATATAACCTCCTTGACCGGCGGCCGCCGACTTTTGGCAGAGGGGAACGCCTGTTAATGGCGGTTCCTGTTGGTTTATTATTCCGAGTATATAGTTATCCATGCCGTAATCGGCAACGGCGACCCTAGCTAATTACGAGCGTGAGCTCTGATATGGCTGGCAAAGCCGAACTTACTTTTAAAAACTCTATCGCAGGTGGGGCAGTAAAGTTGACCAGAATTATTGTACGTATAATTATAATCCGCCGTATTACATTACGGCTAGCCGTTTTCAAAAACAGAGCGCCTACCGCGAACCACGTTCGACGTGTTGCCTCTCTGTCGCACTTGTAAATTCGTACGTAAGTGTGACAGGGAGGTAACACGTCGAACGTGGTTCGCGGTAGGCCCTCTGGGGCGTTTTGAAATGCGACGGTTCTACGATTAGCCGGATTGAATGCGGCTGAATGAGAATCCGCCGGAATGTATTGGGCGCCATACGTTCTTCAACACGGCTAGCCGTAATGTAATACAGCGAGCCATTAGCCGCCGCTTTGACAGTTTTTTAGTTCCCATTTTTAACACTCGTGGCGCTGCCTGACATAACAACAAACTATGAAAAACGCTGGGGTGTCCATCAAATCTGGAGTTCGTCGGACTGTTTCTTTTCAAAAACATTTCCATCGCAAGTTAACTAGACGGAGCCCCGCTGGAAGCGGGGCTCCTATTTCTGAGCCGTTTGCCCTTCGGGCATCTGAAGCTACCTAACGAACCTAACCTACCTACCTACCTATTGATTTAGTGAGACGTCCGTGAAAACATTACACTTTGGGGAAAAAAGCGTAGGTAGGTAAGTAGGTTAGGTTCGTTAGGTAGCTTCAGATGCCCGAAGGTCAAACCGCCCAGAAATAGGAGCACCGCAAAGCGGGGCTCCGTCTATTTAAGTTGTGAAGGAAATGTTTTGGAAAAGAAACACATGCAGTGCGGTGGGACCATGGTAAAAATAAATTAAATTGCAAACATTGTCAAACTCCGGTTACGTAGGCGACCGAAAGAACTGGTCACTCTACAATCTAAATAGTAGATACGATGCGGCTAAACGTAGGCCGCCTTATTGAAGAACGTAATATCGCAATATTCGCAATGACAATCCGCCGGCTAATCGTCGAACCGCCGCATTTCAAAACGCCCCTGTTTTTGAAAACGGCTAGCCGTAAATGTAATGTAATACGGCGGATAATACGATCTGACTACGACATATGCATCACGAGGGAATTGAGTTGTTCCTGAGAAGTATTGTTCTGATAAAAAATACAGTACCTACTTACTATAGATAGAGTTAGACGAAGCTAAGTTGGCGGCGATTTTGATAGCCCAGGCGGTGCAAGTGTTATTTTATGGCTCCTCTATACGATGGGCCAACGCCGGCCACTCCAAGGGACGCAGCCATGCGGTAGAATGAGATAGCAATATCACTTGCTCCCTCTAACGCATAAATGCGTCCCTTGGAGTGGCCGGCGTTGGCCCATCGTATAGAGGAGCCATTAAACATTAAACACGAAAAAAACCGGCCAAGTGCGAAGTCGGACTCGCGCACGAAGGAATAATATTACTTATTCTGTGGCGCTGTAATCCAGTCCAGTAATTAAACCCTTTTTTTGCGTTCCTCTAAATTTGTCCTTGAGTATAGTTCTTCGAGCAACACCGGCTTCCGTCCGACACGTCGGAAGGGAAGGAGGAGCCCAAGCGATACCTTACAGTACAAATCTTTCTGCCATTTACCTATTGCGGGGGGGAAACGTGCACACAGTCGCACTTCTCACTCGCTAAATACAAAATCCAATCTGTAATGACGACACAAATACATAGAAAATTACATACTTCTAAGACTAATCTTGCATGCCTCGATCTCTTTTTGTGCACGGACGAGTCACGACACTCGCCGCGCTAATTGTGTGCATGCCCAGTTGGGCATGTGCTTCCGCAGAGGGGAAACAGTGCGAATGTCGACTCCGTCCCGGTGTTGCTCGAAGGTAATATTAGTTAATTAGGTACAAATATTCACGAGCGTAGCGAGTGAATCTAATTTAGAATCTTGAGCGTAGTAAGGGACTCAAAAGCGCACGAGATGTAAATAACTTTGATCTCGTGTAGTTCACAAAACTTTTCACCTCAGCAGTGAGAACATATTAGAGAACCCGAAAAATGTATTCCTTCTTCATCACTTACCTCTATTCACTCATGTTTTCTTAAGATATACCAAAAATTAAGTTTTCACCTCAGCAGCTCGAACAAGGGTACTTTGCTACTTAAAAACAGTGAGCAAAATCGCATTTTGCTCATTTTGTCTCACTCAGTGAGCAAAATGCGATTTTGCTCACTGTTTTTAAGTAGCAAAGTACCCTTGTTCGAGCTGCTGAGGTGAAAAAATAATTTCACACGGTTGTTACACTTTCATCTTAATCTCTGTACTTACACGGCAACCCCACATTGAACAGGAGCAACCAGAGCTCGGACCGCGACTGGACGCTGGACTGGTACTTCCACCCGCCCTTCTCCATCGCCAAGCCCGGCGCCACCATCTTCGTGGGCACCGTCAGCATAGTACGCACTACCTACCACTTGTTATATACCTACCTACTAGCTCACCTGGGTATTTAATCCTAATTCCTACGAGTATTGTTCAATAGTACTATAGCGACCCGACCCGGCTTCGCACGGGTTAACTAATTATACACCTTTCTCAAAAATCACTCTATCGATAAGTGATGAAAACCGGCCGTTAACATCAGAGATGCGATTTATTTGAAATATTTTGTATTTTGCATTTAAATGCCTTTTAGTAAAAAACATTTTGTATTTTATTTGAAATACTTTTCGAGATGTATTTTGCATTTTTAATATTCATTTCAAAATGCAAAATACTTTGTGATTAAGTTTAGCCAACATTACCAGTATTTACCAGTCAAACAAAATGAAATGAACGAATGACGCTTGTATTGCCGAATTTGACCGATAGAGGCGCCTGCTAGCCATGCGCGCCCTTTTGTAGGGTTCCGTAGCCAAATGGCAAAAAACGGAACCCTTATAGATTCGTCATGTCTGTCTGTCTGTCTGTCCGTCTGTCCGTGTATGTCACAGTCACTTTTCTCCGAAACTATAAGAACTATACTATTAAATTATACAACGGGACTTAATCGCGTATCTAAGTTTTAAGATTTACCTCCGACGTTTCGAGGACGGCGTTGTCCCCGTGGTCTCGGAGAAGACTGGCTTAAGTTGACATCAGCATCGTCTAACCGCGCGAGTTTTTCGAACTACCCGCACTTGTTTATCCGCTTGAACGTTTTGCGCACTAGGGATGTTACTCTGTCGACACACAACACTAACGATATTCGATTTATCGACTGTCGATATTCGTTTACGCTTACATTTACTAATGACTGGATTCCATGTGGATGAGATCTTGAAACCCTCGTCCCGATTGAAATTACTATGTTTTATGTTTATGTTTACTATGTTTATTTTTTAGTTTTATAATTCTCTTATTTTTGAAGTTACGGGGGGGGCACACACATTTTACCACTTTCGAAGCGTCTCTCGCGCAAACTATTCAGTTTAAAAAAAAATTATATTAGAAACCTCAATATCATTTTTGAAGACCTATCCATAGATACCACACACGTATGGGTTTGATGAAAAAAAAAATTTTGAGTTTCAGTTCTAAGTATGGGGAACCCCCAAAATTTATTGTTTTTTTTTCTATTTTTGTATGAAAATCTTAATGCGGTTCACAGAATACATCTACTTACCAAGTTTCAACAGTATAGTTCTTATAGTTTCGGAGAAAAGTGGCTGTGACATACGTACGGACAGACAGACGGACAGACAGACATGACGAATCTATAAGGGTTCCGTTTTTTGCCATTTGGCTACAGAACCCTAAAAAAGGAGGTTCTCAGTTTGACCCGTATGTATGTATATTTGTTCGCGATTATCTCGCGTTCGGCTGAACCGATTTTGATGCGGTTTTCAGAAAAGTGTTTGTTACATTCTGGAGAAGGTTTTAGTATATATAGATCTGAGCTGATGCTGAACCCTGGATGTACCTAGTGGATCTCAGGTTTGGTGCAACATAGGTACACGCTATTTCGGTCATCCGTCATATCTTGATGAGCACTTGGGAGAGCAGTACCCAAGATAGAGCTGATGCTGAACCCTGGCTGTACATAGTGGAACTCAGGTTTGGTGCAACATAGGCCCACGCTATTTTGGTCATCCATCACATCTTGATGAGCACTTGGAAGAGCAGTACCCGAGATAAAACTGATGCTGAACCCTGGCTGTACCTAGTGGAATTCAGGTTTGGTGCAACATAGGCACACTTTGTTTTCGTTGACCGATTTGTCGTCGTGTGCCTATGTTGCAGAGTTACGTACACTAGGTGGGTCAATCAACTTTTTTCTAACCGCCTTTAAAAAATTGAGGTTCTCAGTTTGACCCGTATGTTTGTTAGTGATTATCTCGCGTATGACTGAACCGATTTTGATGCGGTTTTCAGAAGTGTTTGCTACATTCTGGAGAAGGTTTTATTGTTGGATGGTTCGAAAAACCAACTGGACCCGCTAGGTGGCAATGCTATCGGTATACCTACTAGGGCTTCCAAATACCGGACTTCTCACAATACCGGTATTAATACCGAAACTGTCTTCATCAATACCGGGATCCCGGGATCCCGGTATTGACGAAAATTTATTTAAATTATTTTATTAGCTGTACGTTTAAATAACAAGTTTTTAAAACGATAATCGTTTTTATTCGTTTAATTTTCTTTTAGGTTATAGGTTCAGTTTTGGGTTATAAAATTACTAATATTTATATCGTCAAAAATATTTTGATATAATCTTTAATAGAAAAAAACCGACTTCTCTAACTACTAGCCTGGACCCACTTAACGGCGCTTATACTTTATTTGGTAATATGTATACATTTTATGGTAATCATAGTGGTATATTTAGTTTAGGTACCATAGTGATTTTCCGGGTCAAGGTCCGGGTCCGTGTCCGGATCCGAGTCCGAGTCCGAGTACGAGTCCGAGTCCGGAGTCCGGGGCCCAGTCCAAGTCAAAATCGAAATTCAAAATCACAAAACGTGTACTATGCGTCGTTGAAGTTCTGTTCTGATCATCATCAGCAGTTCCACTTCATCAAATGCCACAGTTTGTAATGTAAATGCTTGATTTTCTGATGAAAATATATAAAATTCTATACGTATGCCTTTAAGATTTTAGAAGTTCCCTCTATTCCTCATGGATCCCATGTTCAGGACTTGAGATTGACATAAATGTGCCTAAAAACCTAACTTGCTTAACAAACATAACGAAAAGGACAAATCGCCAAATGCGAGCTATGCGTCGTTGAAGAGTTCCGTTATGATTATCATCAGCAGTTCCACTTCATCAAATGCAACAGTTTTTAATGAAAATGCTCGATTTTCTGATGAAAATACAAAAATCTCTATACGTATGCCTTTAAGATTGGAGTAGTTCCTTCGATTCCTCGTGACCACATGATGGGAATCATCAGAACTCGAGCTTGACAAAAATGTGGCTTAAAAACTTAACTTGCTTAACAAACATAACGAAGAGGACAAATCGCCAAACGTGAACTATGCGTCGTTGAAGAGTTCTGTTCTGATCATCATCAGCAGTTCCACTTCATCAAATGCCACAGTTTGTAATGTAAATACTTGATTTTCTGATGAAAATATATAAAATTCTATATGTATGCCTTTAAGATTTTAGAAGTTCCCTCTATTCCTCATGGATCCCATGTTCAGGACTTGAGATTGACATAAATGTGCCTAAAAACCTAACTTGCTTAACAAACATAACGAAAAGGACAAATCGCCAAATGCGAGCTATGCGTCGTTGAAGGGTTCCGTTATGATCATCATCAGCAGTTCCACTTCATCAAATGCGACAGTTTTTAATGAAAATGCTCGATTTTCTGATGAAAATACAAAAATCTCTATACGTATGCCTTTAAGATTGGAGTAGTTCCTTCGATTCCTCGTGGCCACATGATGGAAATCATCAGAACTCGAGCTTGGCAAAAATGTGGCTTAAAAACTTAACTTGCTTAACAAACATAACGAAGAGGACAAATCGCCAAACGTGAACTATGCGTCGTTGAAGAGTTCTGTTCTGATCATCATCAGCAGTTCCACTGCATCAAATGCGACAGTTTTTAATGAAAATGCTCGATTTTCTGATGAAAATACAAAAATCTCTAAATGCATGCCTTTAAGATTTGAGGAGTTCCCTCGATTCCTCATGGATTCCATCATCAGAACTCGAGCTTGACAAAAATGTGGCTTAAAAACTTAACTTGCTTGACAAACATAACGAAGAGGACAAATCGTCAAACGTGTACTATGCGTCGTTGAAGAGTTCCGTTCTGAATAGTTCTGATCATCATCAGCAGTTCCACTTCATCAAATGTCACTTTTTTGAATGTATATGCTTGATTTGTTGATAAAAATACAAAAATCACTATATGTATGCCTTTAAGATTTGAGGAGTTCCCTCGATTCCTCATGGATCCCATCATCAGAACTGGGCTTTGACAAAAACGGGACCAATCTGTAAGCATATACATGCAATAAAAAAAAAATTCAAAATCGGTCCAGCAATGACGGAGATATGGAGTAAAAAACATAAAAAAAAAAAAAAAAATAAAAAAAAAAACATACAACTGAATTGATAACCTCCTCCTTTTAGATTTGGAAGTCGGTTAAAAATATTAATAAATACTTAGGTACTTACGGTTTGGCGATTTCGTAGAAAAAATGTGACGTCACACTAGGGGGGAGGGGTTTGCCAAATGTGACCAAGTGTGACAAGGAGGGGGAGGGGTCAAAAAACCTAGAAATTCGTGTGACGTAATTAATCGATGACCCCTAATGAGAAAATTAAAAAATGAAGTTTTTCAAGCTATATCGTGTTACATATCAAATGAAAGAGCTCATTGTGAAAAGAAAATCTCAAATATATTATTTTTATAATTTTAGGATAAACAGTTTAGTTTAGGAGTAGTAATTCAAGAAAATAGGCAAAAAATGATCATTCCCCCCTTTATCTCCGAAACTCCTGGGTCTAAAATTTTGAAAAAAATAAACAAAATAGTTCTTTACCTATAGATGACAGGAAAACCTATTAGAAATGTGCAGTCAAGCGTGCGTCGGACTAATTACCTAGTTTTTGATCCGACCCCTACGGGTTTTTTACAGGCAATTCACTCACGTTTCACATATAAAAAATACATTGTTAAAAATTGGGTAATGTACGGAACCCTTGAAACGCGAGTCAGACTCGCACTTGGGCGGTTTTAATGAAACATACGTAATATACTGAACGTACAATGAACATAATCAGCCACACTCGACACGTCGCGCGCCGCTCTCGACTCTCGTCCAGCCCGCGGCCTAAAGCTTTAGTTAGAGTATTTCGGCCT
This sequence comes from Cydia amplana, assembly GCF_948474715.1. Lineage (NCBI taxonomy): Eukaryota > Metazoa > Arthropoda > Insecta > Lepidoptera > Tortricidae > Cydia > Cydia amplana. Next base: position 10,213 of record NC_086079.1, on the reverse strand, counting down.
GGTCTGATCAGTGACCATGCGGAAGGCCTTGCCAAGATGACATTGACAATCGTTTGCGGAAAACGAAACTCTATTATTTCCATTTATCTTTCGTTTCGTTTCCTGCGGCTAGTCTCCCTGCTTGGCCGGACGCTCATGTGTGTTTGTATAAATGTGTGTGTCGCAGGTGCACTCGCTGTGCCACATCCCGCACCTGCTCATGTACCGGCGGCTCGGGATGTTCACGGCCTTCTGGAGCATCGTCGGCCTGGGACTCATATTTGGAGCCATACTGGTAACGTAGTATGGTCAGCTTCAGAGATAGTTGATATTGGCGAGGAGTCTTCGTTCCAAGGACCGGGAAACCCCTTTTTTTGATAAGGTAACCCTATTTTAATGGTTACCCAGAGGTCATGCAATGGTTACCCTATCGTTATGGAAACCATTTTATATAGGGTTAACCATATTCTATGTGGTTTCCAAGTCGAATAGGGTGTAAGACAGGGTAGTTTAGCCTGAAATATTTACCACTTACCATATAATAGGGTAACCCTTTTCCCGTCTCTTTTCTACTTAGGCCCGCCCGGCAAAACACAACGATAGAACGAACACAACGTCTTGGTCAAAGGCGTAAGCGCTACGGCTAATGCATAAAGTCTGATATTTGTGTGTGTAGGCTGTAGGCTCGCTCGCGCCGCCATACTTATATAGTACCTACCGGCAGCCATGCCAGCTTGCATGTTGCTGCAATAATCAGCCGAAAGTATTAGTCACAGAAATTAAAATAGCTCGATTGCATAAGAAAACCCCTTCATATGGAAACCTTAATAAAGGGTTTTTGGTTTTGGTTAGGGCTTACCCGAATTAACTGTATTAAATTGGGGTTAGATTTTCGATTGGGTAAGACAATGATATGCTTGCCGAATTGATAGGGTTTTTAAAAACAACTCTATTTACCCTTTTAATGGTAACCGGTCCGGTCCCTGCTTCGTTCGCCACGCGTGCTAGTGCGCATGGCGATCGTAGGCCGGCCGCGCAGACGTTCCCGCCTGCACCTGTCTTGTGGTTCTCGTGTTGCAGGAGGACGAGTGGCTGTACGACATCTGGATCTGGTACTCGTGCGTGTACGTGCCCGTGATGCTGGTCACCATGTACGTGGTGCTCACGGGGGCCGTGTGGGCGCTCAACATACAGCCCCTGCGCGCCGTCTTCGCCACCGTCGCCATTCTCTTCTACTTGTGTTAGTGTCTCACTCGCACGATGCGTGATCAGTGCCCCGTCACTTGCTTCCAAGGGTTTCAGTACTCTATGTTCCCAACTGAACCCTGATATTTTATCCATTTCCAGTTATGTTCTACTGTATCGTATACGTGATGAGCGAAAAGAGGAAACTATTCACGACGACAGGGACACCGCCGCCACCGACGACGACGCCGTGCCCGTTATGCCCGCGGTGCACCACGGAGCGCTGCACCACCCCCACCACCACCACCACCACGACGACGACCACACCTGATTCTCGGCGCCTCATCCAGTACCTAGCCGACCGCGTCTGACCCGGCCGGCCGCCCGGCCGCATGGCATATTGATTGTGCACACGCAGGTGCCTGAATTTGAAGCCGGGCGACGCATACAAATCGACACGCTAATTAAGCGTGACGACTAAAGGCCAGACCTGATGTGGCCATAACATATATAATTACGTCGGAGGGGTGCTGACCTGCAGTGAGTGTGGCCGCACATTTGCTGCTAAGATTGGCTAGCTCTCAGCGGTAGAAAGCAGTCGCAGTGGCCGAAAACTGCTAGGCGAAAACGGGAGCTGATGACAGTTTTCTCTCCTGTATACAATAGTGAAAAAGTAACATTACTAACTTTCTAATTCTTAACATTAGATACCTACTCAATGAAATTTGTATATGTACCTATATTATTTTTTATTAAATAGGTACACTGGTCCTTCGTTGGTCTAAAATAAATGAAATACTATTTTATTTTACCTATTTTATTTCTCGTTTCCACCCTCAAGTATGCGGGGGACCACTGCACCCTCATTCATAACGAAACGATAAGCGAAATTTAATCAACAAGAGACCCGTTGCGGCCTTGAAACGCCTCTAGAATACAGGAATTCCAATAGATAGATAGATAGATTTTTATTGGTATGAATCATACACTGTCAGTTACATATTTAACAATAATTCGTGAAATAAAGTACCTACTTAGAAAACTTTTGAAAAAATAAAAACCAGCCAAGTGCGAGTCAGACTCGCGCACGGAGGGTTCCCCACCATCAACGAAAAATAGAGCAAAATAAGCAAAAAAACGGTCACCCATCCAAGTACTGACCCCGCCCGACGTTTGCTTAACTTCGGTCAAAAATCACATTTGTTGTATGGGAGCCCCACTTAAATCTTTATTTTATTCTGTTTTTAGTATTTGTTGTTATAGCGGCAACAGAAATACATCATGTGTGAAAATTTCAACTGTCTAGCTATCACGGTTCGTGAGATACAGCCTGGTGACAGACGGACGGACAGCGGACAGACAAACATTAAAAAAAATAAAGCCGAATTGAGAACCGTCATTATAGCCAACTTTGCCACCAGGGGAAACTTTGCCCAAAATGACAATTTTAAACAAATTCGTTAATGTAGAAATACTTATGGCCACCCAGCTATTTTTAGTAGAAAATAGATTACCCACCAAAAACATTTTCATGTAAAATGTTGCCAAGACGAAACCATAAGGCTCGCACTGAACAAAAGGTTATCAGATCTCTTGTAGAGCCAAGCTTCTAACTCTACAGGCCCTACCTTCACAGACTCTACACCTTAGTCCAAATATGTGGCTTGACCGTTTCGTCACATGGGCGTTAGGTGAAAAATGTATTCACAATTCATTATTTTTTATTATAATATAGTTCTTGTAATAATGAAACGTTCTTGTAATATTGTGACAGATTTTCTCTAAAGTGCCAGCCCTAGCCTTTGTAAAATGCTTAGGTGAGTCTTGTATGGAAATGGCCAAAAACGGTTAGGCAACATTGCCCACCCAATTTATTTAAAAGTTCTTACACTTATCGCTAAGTCATTAACAGGGAATGATAGGATTGCCCAAAACCTTTAAGTGATCCTTAGACATCATCATCATCATACGAGCTGTATTTGAACACCAAATTGACGTGGGCAATGTTGTCCCAAACCCCGGATATCTTTGCCCGCCCTCTAAAACGCCAAAAAAGTGGCTAAAAAGACGATTTAAATTTTTTTCTTCAATGAAACTGATGCGTTTGATCACTATGGACGTGCCTCAGCAACAAAGTCATATGATGTGATTTTTTTTTTTTTTTTCAAAAAAACCGGGCAAAGTTGGCTATAATGACGGAACCTCCTCCTTTTTTTGAAGTCGGTTGAAAAAGAAGCCACTTTATCGATAAGAAGTAATTATCAATAAGGACCGTAACATTAATTATGGATACAGATAAAACTAACTGTTGACGTGTGTATTAGGGTGTCCTTCTGAATCCCTAACAACGTTTGTCCTAAAGTCACTTGCCCTAACTGGTTTGTCCTAATGGACCCTAACGATCAATTGTCATAACGATTATTTTCCATAATGTAATGGTTAGCCTAAGACTCATTTGTCCTAAGCATTTGTTTTTGATTTTTTTTTTTAATCTACCTCCGACATGATCGGAGCTTACTGTGAGCAGTTTTCTCTTGCATACCAGTTCTAGTATTTTTGCTTCTCGCACTTTCATTCTACATACTTACTATTCTTTCTCACATTCATCAACTTTCACTCTTTGTGGTTGGGACTACCACCTATTTGTTTCCTATATACTAGTTAGCTACTTTTATTTATTTATTTTTATTTCAACAAGGGGTAATAAACTTTACACATTCTGTTTTAATATACCAGTTTTACAATCTTACACTACGTTTCATTTTACATTTTAGATTCTTAAGTACTTTGACAATAGGGATGTTGACAATTTTTTTTTTTTTTTTTTTTAGAACTGTGTTCATTTTATAGATAGACACGTAATTATTACAAAAAAAAAAAAAATATTTTAAAATTTTTATTCATTAATTTTAAATACAAAATAGAGCTTAATCAGTTTAGTGTTTACAGTTCGAGCCTAAACGCTCCAAGCTGTCACGTGATCTTGATGACGTCACGAACTCGAAAATAAACTGCTGCCAAAATGTCACAAAGCTGTAGTATTTAATTTATCTCTCTTTCTAAAAGATAAGTATTACGTAAATATATAAGCTAAAATAATGAATAACAAGTTTTTACATGTCTTAGGCTACAAATATAATGACCACCAAAAAATAAAAAATTACTTCGGTACCCTTAATAAAAAAAAAAAAAAAAAAAAAAAAAAAAAAAAAAAAAAAAATTGAGCACCAAAAAAAAAAAAAAACAAAGGCCTAAAATTACAAAAGTACCACCATTTTTAATTACGACTGCACTTCAAATTGTATTCGAATACCAAATATATTGAATGATTACCAAAAATCATTAATGATCACCAAATCATGAAGACCAAATTAATGCGATATATTCACCTAAATAAACCAATATGATTACCAATAATGTATACATATTACCAAATAATGATGCCAAAATTACTAGGTTTGAACTGCGACCCCTACAGAAAAGAAATTCTACCAACTAGAAATGTGGGTTAGGTTAGGTTTCAACTGCGACCCTTATAGAAAAGAAATGCTACTAGAAAAGTGGGTTCGGTTCGGTTTGAACTGCGACCCTTACGGAAACGAAATGCTACTAGAAAAGTGTGTTAAGTTGACCCATACAGAAAAGAAATGCTACTAGAAAAGTAGGTTAGGTTAGGTTTGGACTGCGACCCTTACAGAAAAGAAATGCTACTAGAAAAGCAAGTTAGGTTACGTTTGAACTGCTACCCATACAGAAACGAAATGCTACTAGAAAAGTGGGTTAGGTTAGGTTTTTTTTTTTTTTTTTTTTTTTTTTTTTTTTTTTTTTCGATCTACCTCCAACATGATCGGAGTCTATGTTAAGCTGTCTCTTTCGTTCCAGTTCTCGCGATTATGCTTCTCGCACTTTCATGCTACATACTATCTTTCATTCATCCTTCATCTTTCGCGGCTTTTCTGGGTGGGGTTCCCAGCTACGCTATTCTATCTACTCTTATTTCTATTGGGATTTTGGTCAGGTTTTTATTCGTTTCAATGATACAAAGGTTCGGTGTTTTTATATGTTACATGGTTTTCTTTCTTATGTTTCTATAGTTTTCTATCTACATACTTTTATTTATTTATCTATTGTTAACATTTTGTGATGTATAATTCTTTGTTATTAATTTGTACATCTATTTTGCTTATGTTTATGACATTATAAGTTATTATATTGTTTAAACATAATTTACTTATTTCGTTTTGTTTCTATTTATTACAACTTTTACAATTTTGGTACAGTATACTAGAAACTTGTCTCTGTTTCTACTCTCCATTATGTCACTAATATTTTGTGCTGTCAAATTTATATTTAGGCTTTGTTCCAGGTCAAGTCTTTCCTTGGCGTGAACGGGGCATTCTAATATTATGTGTAAGACTGTCTCTTGCATTGCAGGATCACAGATGCACGATGGACTCTCCTTACACTTGAATCGATTCAAGTATTCTGAGAATCCACCGTGCCCTGTCATTAACTGTGTCTTTATATTATTTGCTTCCATCTTTCTGACCGTCCTGTACGCCGTGATCGCATTTGGGAAGAAAAGTTTGGTGCCCGACGCTGTGTCTCCATTCACGTATCTTTTATTCCATTCGTCAAGCGTGTCCCTACGAATGCTTTGCTTGACGAAGGACACCGGGCATAGTTCGTAGTCCGGTTTTCGTTTGGAGTTTTCAGCGGCCTCTTTTGCTAGTTGGTCAGCTCTCTCGTTCCCTTCCAGACCTGCGTGAGCCTTTATCCAGTGTAGGTGGACGGCTTTACCTTGAAGGTGTGAAGTCCTAAGGTTCTCTCTCGCTTCCACGGCCAGTGGATGTAGGCATTGGCTGTTTCTCACGGTTTGGAGAGCCGCCATAGAGTCGCTGTAAACTCCAAACGACTTTGCTTTGTGTCTTTTTATTTCCCCAGTTGCGCTGCACAGTGCTAGCAGCTCTGCCTGGTATACCGTGCTATAACTTGGTAAAGCAAGCTTTTTGGTCTTGGTTTCTGATGTACTGTTCCAGATGGATAATGCTGCTCCCACTTTTCCTCCAAGCTTGCTGCCGTCAGTGAATATGCGAACTTCGTAGTTGTTATTTGCGTCATATTGTTCTTGGTTTGCCAGGCTTACTATTTCAAGTTTGCTTCGCTCAGCAGGGTGGGGAGTTTCAGCAGCTGGGGTCATTTTTTCGACTTCACGGTCACACAGTATCGGCAGGGGAACTCCCCTCTTTGCTTCGTATAGTGAGGCAGCTTCCCTCACTCTTAGATCGAGCGGAAGCAGCCCCGCCAGTACCAAGGCCGCGTTAAGGGACACGGTACGATACGCCTTGCACATTTTTTGTGCAATTCCTCTTTGTACAACAGCTAATTGTTTAATTACCCCGAGTTTAGTAGCCGCTGGTGCCCACACACTGGCGGCGTACAGGATGATAGGTTCCACGGTTGCTACATATATTGTGCGCACGACTTCAGGATGCAGTCCCCAGTTGGTCTTGGCGGCTCGTGCTAGTTGCTTGTGGATGCCGATTGCCTTTCTGCAGACATTCGCGACATGCGCGTTAAACGTGAGTTTTTCGTCGATTGTTACTCCCAGCATTTTTATTTCTTTAGACATTCCAATGCTGGTCCCGCCCATATTCAGCCGTGGGGTATCGTATTTTAATTTTTTGGTTATAACCATCGCACTGGTTTTATGTGGGGCAAACTTCAATTTGTTATCTATACCCCATTTCTGAACATAGTCGAGAGCAGGATTGGCTATTCTTTCAATGTCCATGGCAGTTTTTCCATCGAACAGCAAAACCACGTCATCCGCGAATGCCTGGCAGTGGACTTTTTTAGTTTCTAAGGTCTTGAGGAGTGGATCCAAGAGGAGGTTCCACAGGATCGGACCACCGATCGAGCCCTGTACACATCCCTTGGTCGTGCTCACACCATGTTCTTCACCGGCGTATCTCACTTTTACCTTTCTGTCCTGGAGGTAACTGTCCACAACCTTCCTCAAAGCTAGTGGGCAGTCCTCATCTGCCAGGCGGACTCTTATAGCAGGCCACCATGCTGAGTCGAAGGCTCCCTCTATATCCAGCGACACTATAGTTACTATTTTCTTCTCATCTAGTTTATTCTTAATATGTTGTAACATGGAATAGAGGGAGTCCTCGGTACTCCTCTGTGGCATGAATCCAAATTGCCGGGGGCTGGTTCTTGGGACCAGGTGGTGTTTTAAGCGGGCTACCAGCATTTTTTCATAGACTTTGCCCAGTATCGGGAGCAATCCTATCGGTCTGTAAGATTTGGGTGTCGTGTAATCAGTCTTTCCTGGCTTCCTTAGAATCACCACCGTTGCCGTTTTCCAAGCCCCCGGAAAATAGCCGCAGGTGAGACACTTGTTGAGTATAGATAGGAATACCTCAGGGTTACATTTTATTGCTTGGGTACATATGTCCGCTGTAAAGCCGTCCTCTCCTGGTGCTTTCTTTGGATTAAAGGACTCATAGGCCCATTCGAGCTCCATTGCTGTGAATGGAGGTTCGCAAAAGTCACTTTGCTCTTCTTCATTCACTTGGTCGGCTCTTTCTCTGATGAGTCTATGATGTTGGCTGTCGTCTGTGGCCGAATCTCTTGGGTAAAAAGTCTCTGCCAACAGTCGAACTGACCCCTTTGCGTCCAATATGTCTCCTTCTTTTACGAGCGGCAAGTCTTCTTCTCTTTGTGTTGTTCTGCCTATCACCCTGTAGATACCCTCCCATAAACCCTCCTTATCCTGTTTCCTACAGAATTCTTTCCAGGAGTCAACTTGGGCTCTGACTGCCTCTTCCTCATATTCTGTCTTGGCTTTCAGGTATTCCTCCACAACCCTCGACCTCCGCACGGGGGCTGCACACCTAATTCTTCTCTTCCTGGTGGCGACCTCCTTCTTCATACTAGCAAGTTTCTCTGACCACCATGGAAGGGTGAACTGTTCTTTTGCTTTCTTTTTTGGTAGTACTAGGTTGCACGTTTTTTGAACAGCTTTGTTGAAATTATTAACAATCAGTTCAATTTGTGCCGCGTTATCTGCTTTTGCTATTTCTTGGACTTGGATGTTATTATCTGTTAGCAATTGGTTCAGTTTATCATTAAACTGTGTCCAATCTGCTTTTTTAGTATTATAGATTCTAGTTGTCCTTTGTACCTGTATGCCAATAAGTTTTGAGAGTTTAATTTTGAATAGAATTCCATTGTGATCAGAGCTCGTCAGTCCTTGGTCCACTCTCCAGTCATCCACCAGGTCGAGGATATTTGTTGAACACGCTGTTATGTCGACATAACTAGTATAATGCCGACTCCCCCTGCAGGTGTCGAAGGTTGGGACATCTCCTTTGTTCAAAATATGAAGGCCAAGTTCGTCTAGTGTCGCTGCCAGGAGTTCTCCTCTGTTGTCTATTGTAGGACTCCCCCACCAGGTGCTCTTTGAGTTAGTATCTCCACCTATTATCCATTTTATGGAGCCCAATTCCTTCATTATGGTTTCTAGGTGTTCCAGGTAAGGTTCCAGCGGCTGATCTGGTTCGAAGTACAGGGAGACGAGTGCAACCTTCCAGGCCTGGGTCTCTATCCCCACCACTACGATGTTGTTAGTGGTGAGTTTTGGGTACTGGGTTACTTTGATGCCTTCGCCAAAGACTGCTATAGCTGCCTTCACAGTCCCTTCACCTGGATCCTGGACCTGAAAGATCCGGACGCCCCTGCTACTTCTCATCCTTTTCACTCCGCCCACATATGGTTCCTGTAGGAGTGCCGCTGTTATGCCCCGCCTTTCCGCCTCTGTGTAGAGTTCTTCCGTAGCCAGCTTTTTCCTTTGGAGATTTGCTTGAGCGATCTGGTGAAAGATTTGTTTGTCTTGGGTGCCCTTAGCAATACGCCACACTTGACCTTGCTAGGTCGTCCCATCTTTTCCTTGTAGGGCAGGCATGGCTAAAGGCGTTGTGCTCTGTATCTTCTACTCCGGTTTTCACGCAGTTCCGGCACTTTGGTGATTGTTTGGTGAGCCAGTCGGAGCATTCAGTTCTTAGATGAGGGCCGCCACAGTGGCTGCATAGGTCAGCAGGCTCCGTGCAGTATCGTCTCCCGTGGCCGTATCCCAGGCAACGGGTGCACTGGATCAACGGCGACTGGTCCTCGACTCTGACACGCTGGAGGTCCACGTGGACGGTCCCGGCCTCTGTAGCTCTTTGCCATATTGTGGGGGAGGCGCTTATCACCACGTTGCAGGTGTGGGGGTTCCTCGTCCTCCTTCTAAACTTCACTTCAAGCCTATGGTCCTTTTCATCGAGGTCGCGAAAAATGCCCCGGTTTTGGTTTTTCATTGCTTTGATGATGTCCTCATCAGTGTTAACTGAGAGGACCCCTCTCAAGAGCAGTAACGGGTCTTTATTTTTCACGTCCTCGACTACAAGGTTGACTCCCTCTTTCTTCAATCTCTCCTTTACCTTTTCTCTCTCCTGTTGAGTTTGTAGTCCCATTATAATCTTCCTATCCTTTGCCTTCCTTACCTTTTCAACCTGGACCCATCCGTCTTTCGCATCTACCGCCTTTCTTATCCTGTCTAGTACCTCTTCTCCGCTTTCAGTCTCATCTGTTGAGGTGACGACAACCGAGTGTAGTGTATTCCTTTGTAGGGCTGGTTTCGCAGTTGGTAGCACGCCCTGAGTTCCTGCTGTTATACTAGCGTACGTCGCGGTCGTCGCCATCCTCTCAATGGTCTCCTTTTGGGTCTCCATCGAGGCTCTCAGTTCATCCATTTTCCTACCGTTCTCTTCTATGAGCTTGGTTTGCTCTTCCAGTTTTAACAGGAAGGTGTCGTTATCCGCTCCGGCCGACGTCTTTGTGGCCTCTTTGGTTTCCTTGGGCACCTCCCTGTTTGCTACTGGTTTATCTTTCCTTGTATCGGTATCTGCCTCCTTTTTTGCCTCGGTTTCAGCCTCCTTCACGAGCTGGTACAGCCGGTCCAGGGCCTCCAGGACGTCGTTTTTGATTGACGTTTTGACAT